>NC_142756.1:42292077-44792077 GCF_054948205.1 Urtica dioica subsp. dioica
TTTCAGCTTCCCATCTTGAATCAGGGCCTCAATCTGACGCTTGAATTGATAGCATTCAGATGTCAGGTGCCCGTGATCCTGATGGTAGTCACAGTACTTGCTTTGATCCCTCTTGGCGGGATCCTTCGTGAGAGGGGTCGGACTCCCCAACTTGTCACGGTGCAGAGCTAGGATTCTCTCCGGCGAAGTGTTCAGAGGAGTGAATGGCGAGAACTTTCGGAAGCTATCGACATGTGGCGGCCTCGGCCCGGGGAGGGTACGGCCGTTAGGGGCCTGGCTTCCCTTATTCCTCCTCTTTCGGGGATCGGGACGATCTTCGTCTCGATCGTCGCGGCGGCGACTCCCCTGTCCTCCTGACTTTCGGCCATCTCGGCCATCGAGATAATCCTCGACTCCCATGTATGTGCGGGCTCTTGTCATTAGCTCCGCCATGTCACGCGGGACTTGGCCAACAATAGACTTGAGGAAGTCGCTCGTGCGTACCCCCTCAGTGATCGCCGTGATGGCGTCCCTGTCATCGAACCCTTCGACCTTGTGAGACTCCTCGGTGAAGCGAGCGAGGTATTGTCTCAACGTCTCGTCTCTTCCTTGTCGGATAGAGAGGAGGTGGGTCTTTGGTTTCTTCTGCGCCACGAGGGTGGCGAATCGGGCGAGGAACGCCTCTCGTAAGGCCCGGAAAGACGGGATGCTTCCCGGCCTCAAACTTCGGAACCACTCGAATCCCGACCCTGTGAGGGTCAGGCTGAAGGCTTGGCAGAGGCTGGCGTCCGTCTGCCCTTGCATCGTCATCCACGTCTCATAGTGTTGGACGTGGAAGTGGGGGTCCGTACGTCCATCGTAGGGGGGAATGGACGGTAACTTGAAGTTCCCCACGCATGGTTGCGCGAGGACTTGCGCGGCGAAGGCAGAGTATGATTCCTCGATCCCTCCGTACGGCCTTTGCCTCCCTGACTCTCTCATTTCGATGATTTGATTCTGGAGGCTCTGAATCATCGTGACCATGTCGAGGCCGTTAGCGGGGCCGACCGTCGGGGCCACGGGAGTCACCGGTTGGCGTTCGTTGGACGCTTGGTCCCCGACGTTGGCCTGAGGCCGGCCGAGAGTTGCCGCGGGGAGCGCGTCCCTCCGAGAGTTTAGCCTTTGGCGGAGATCCTCCCCTCGGGAGTTTCTCTGCGCCGTCAAGCGCTCTCTAAGGTCCACGCTTGGTGCGGGGCGAGGCGAGGTCGCCCTTGGTCGGAACGTCCGACGGGTGCTTCGGCTATCGGCCCCATCATCGACCAGAGTCACTCTCTCCTCGGCGAGGGGCCGTGTCCGGCCGCCTCTTGAAACCGAGGGGGTGAGTCCCCGGGAGTGTGACCGTGCCTGCTGCCGCGCTAGGTGAGACGGCCCGGCCAGAGCATTGTTGGACCTCTCGGGCCGCAAAGGGGCAAGGCAAGGCGTTGCCTCGTTGGTCCTCGACTCCCCCACATACTCGGGGTCGGAGTCGTCTTGGGCGGACCTATCTTCAATGTCATAGCCGAGGAGGTCGGCTATGAGCGTACCGTCGACGCCGGGGCGGTCAAGGAGCTCCGCAAGCCGCCGGGCCGTGTCCTCTCGGAGCTCGGCCTCGGGGTCAATCATCGGGTCTTCGGGCTGGCTCTCGCTATCGCGAGGTTGCCCTTCAAGACGATGTGCGAGGCGTCGAAGACCGTACCTCGAGCTCGTCGCTCGGGTACCCGTGGAGGTGGTGGGAATGTGACTCATCTCTCGAGAGTCGTGAGAACAAAGGGAGAAGACTGGTAGAGGGAATGCGTCGTCAAGGTCGAGAGATGCCCCTCCTTCTAGCGCCAAAATGTTGTCGCAGTTTTTCGGACAACGATTTAGGAGTCGTAGACGGTTAGACCCGAGGCCGGACCAAGTGGTCTCGTCTCGACTCGAGCGTGCCGGACTTGGTATCCCAAGTCTTCCCTTAGCTGTCTATGGTATCTGTCTCGTCCAGGCACCTGAAAAGCAAGCAAAGAAGGTGTGAACTACAAAGGGGAAACAGAGGGGTTGCCTCTGTTTACCTCTCCGACGCTCAACATTAGTAGGATTGAGGTGGTTTGTAGAGGGTTTAGTGTTTAGAGGTCGAGACTTGAGAGAAACGAGCGAGGTACGAGTTCGACAGCATTTCAGTACTCAAATTCGGATTACCTGGACTAGGGGATGGACCCCTCTATTTATAGGCGACCAAGGGACGTGTTGAGGGTCCCTTGGCCGAGTGAGGCTGAGTCGGCCATCGGCCGAGTGAGGCTCGGCCGGCCGATGGCCGAGTGAGACGATGGCTGCCGAGGGAGATTCACTCGGCCAACGGCCGAGTGAAGGAATGGACGCCGGGTGAGCTTTACTCGGCCATTGGCCGAGTGAAGAGTCTGGGCCGAGAGAAGACTCACCCAGCGGTCTGCCGAGTGAGCTGTTGGGCCGGCAGGGGCTTCATTCGGCCTTCGGCCGATCGAGCGCACTGGGCCGCCTGGGGCCTCACTCGGTCATTGGCCGAGTGAGCATGGTGGGCCGGCTGGAGACTTCATTCGGCCCTTGGCCGGGCGAACACGCTGGGATGTCTGAGGCCTCATTCGGCCATGGGCCGAGTGAGCATGGTGGATCTCGTTCGGCCATTGGCCGAGTGAACATATGGAGAAGTTCACTCGGCCATTGGCCGAGTTATGGGCCTGGGCCGAGAGAAGGCTCACCCGGCCATTGGCCGAGTGAGTTGATGGGCTGGCCGAGTGTGGGCTGGAAGCTAGGGTTTCACTCGGCCATTGGCCGAGTGAGCTTGCTCGGCCGCCCGAAATGTCGATCGAGCCGTCGGCCCTCGTCGGGCCGATAACACCTCTCAATATGCTTAGAGCGCTTATGGCTTCGAGGTTCCTTTTAGTTAGCGATAGCCCCACTATTATCACAATGAAGGGTCGTGGGCTCGTCGACGTTTGGAACAACTTCCAAATACTTAAGGAATTTTCTAAGCCATACAGCCTCTTTGGATGCTTCACAAGCAGCCACATATTCTGCTTCCATTGTGGAGTCAGCAATGCAAGATTGCTTAATACTCCTCCGCACAACAGCTCCTCCATTAAGGATGAACACAGATCCCGAAGTGGATTTCCTGGAATAATTATCCGCTTGAAAATCGGAGTCGGTATATCCCGTCATAGTCAGTTCTTCGAAGATACTTAAGAACATGCTTAACAGCAATCCAGTGCTCGGGTCCAGGGTTGGATTGGAAACGGCTAACTACGCCAGCGGCGAAACAGATGTCAGGTCTGGTGCATAGCATAGCATAAATGAGGCTTCCTGCGGCAGAGGCGTGAGGAATCTTCCTCATATCTTCAATCTTTTGTGCAGTCTTGGGAGACTGGTCCTTAGAGAGTGAAACTCCATGCCTAAAGGGTGTTTGGCCCTTCTTGGAGTCTTGTATCGAGAAGCGATCCATCACCTTATGAATATAAGATGCTTGAGAGAGCGACAGGGTCCGGTTTTTCCGATCTCGAAAGATTTGGATCCCTAGAATGTACGCGGCTTCTCCTAGATCCTTCATATCGAATTGCTTTGCTAACCAGACCTTAACCTCGGATAACTTACCCATGTCATTACCAATGAGTAATATATCATCGACATATAGTACCAGAATCACAACTTTGCATTCGTGTATTAACTTGTAAACACAAGGCTCATCTATTGACTGTTCAAAGCCGAAGCTCTTCACAGTCTCATCGAATCTAATATTCCATGACCTAGATGCTTGCTTTAATCCATAAATGGACTTAAGCAACTCACAAACCTTGGTCTCTTGACCTTCTTCCACGAAACCGTCTGGTTGAGCCATGTAAATGCGCTCGTCAAGATTGCCATTCAGGAAGGCTGTCTTGACATCCATTTTCCAGATCTCATAGTCGAGAGCTGCAACTATGGATAGGAGTATGCGGATAGATTTAAGCATCGCGACTGGCGGGAAGGTTTCTTCATAGTCAATCCCTTCTTGTTGGGTATAACCCTTCGCCACAAGTCGTGCTTTGAACGTCTCGACGTTCCCATCAGGACCCATTTTCTTCTTGTATATCCACTTACACCCTACGGGTTTAATCCCTTCAAGAAGGTCTACAAGTTTCCAGACTTTGTTGACATACATCGAGTGCATCTCAACTTTCATGGCGTCAAGCCAAAGGTTTGATTCAGAACAAGCCATCGCTTGGCTATAGGAAACAGGATCATGCATGTCAGAGACGGCTACGAGAGAGTCTCCATAGGACATGTACCTGTCAGGCTTTTGAGTAGCCCTCCCACTACGTCGAAGTACTACTTGACGAGATTCTGATGAGTTAGGTTTTGTTTCAGTTGGGGTAAGAACAGTTCTTACAGATGAGGTAGAAGCTTCCTCACCCAACTTTTCTTCAAGCACAATTTTGCTTCTAGGTTTTGCATCCTTCATAAAGTCCTCCTCAAGGAAACGAGCATTCGTGCTAACGAAAGTCTTATCATCCTCGGGACTATAGAAAATGCAACCTTTGGTTTCCTTTGGATATCCCACAAACAGGCACAATTCTGACCTACTAGCCAACTTGCTAGTCTTTTGCCTTAGCACATGTGCAGGGCAACCCCAAATTCGGATGTCGCCCAAACTTACTTTACGGCCAGTCCATCTTTCATAAGGAGTACCAGGAACCGTTTTAGATGGAACTTGGTTCAGAATGTAAGCGGCTGTTTCGATGGCATATCCCCGAAAGGAAAGAGGGAGTGATGAGTAACTCATCATTCATCTAACCATCTCCATAAGAGTTCGGTTTCTTCTCTCTGACACTCTGTTTTGTTGAGGTGTGCCAGGTGCGGTAAGCTGAGAAGCGATACCTTCTTCTTTAAGAAAGTCATCGAACTCTCCAGACATATACTCACCACCTCCAGACTTACACCCTGTTTGCTTTTCCACTAAAGCCCTAAAGACCTTAAATACGTTAAAGGTCTCGGATTTGTGTTTGAGCAAATAGACAAAACCATATCGCGAGTAATCATCGGTGAAGGTAACGAAGTATTCGTATCCCCCACGTGCCTGTTGGCTGAGCGGACCACATACATCAGAATGTATTAGTTCCAGAAACTCAGTGGCTCTTCGACCCTTATCGAAGAAAGGTCGCTTAGTCATTTTTCCTTCTATGCAGGATTCACAAGTAGGTAGTGAACCTATTGCAGAGGCTTGGAGTGGACCGTCCCTCACAAGTCTCTTAATCATATCTAGACGGATATGACCAAGTCTCAAGTGCCATAGGTGTGTTGATTTTGTTAGATCGTAGGATTCAGAAAGTTTGATCCTCTTTGGCTCCCTAATTAGATCATTATCTATTTCGGTGTCTAAGATGGAAGGTTGAGTGGGATAAATGTAAAAAAGAGCATTCTTCATACATGCATCAGTGACAAAAGAATTATCAGGAAACGAAATACGAATTCCATTCTTAATGAACTTTAAACAATAATCTTGCTCAAGAAGACGAGCAACGAATATTAAGTTCTTCCCAAAGGTAGGAACAAAATAAACATTATTCAAGTTTAAAGTGCGGTCTTCAAAAGACAGCGTCACGGATCCCACAGCCTTCGCAGACACCAGGCTCTCATCACCCCATTTGAAACAGAACTCGCATTCCTCTAAGCTTTTGGTTTTCTTGAAACCATTGATCAAGGAACAACAAATATGGTTAGTCGTAGCGGAGTCAAGAATCCACGTTGATACATTATCAGCTACTAAGCATGCTTCGGTAACTAGTACAATACTATGTTCCTTTCCTTTGAGATAGGCATGACAGTTCTTTTTATCGGCCTTGTGAGGTCTCTTCTTAGTTCCAGAGGCGGAGGCTTTATGCTCAGTAGCATGTGCGTCTCCTTTATTCCTCTTTCTCTTAGTGAGACCTTCAGCAGTGTGAAGCTCCTTCATAAGCTTGGTAACAGTGTACTCTAGCTTGTTCATGGAGTAGTTCCACTTGAAGGTATCAATAGATTCGGGGAGAGTTTCCAAGATCAGATCTATTTTGGTCTCCTCGTTAATCTTAAATCCTAGAATTTTCATTTCAGTCAGGTAACTAATGATCATTATCATATGGTCCCTCACAGGAGTCGCAGCCTTCATATGATAGTTCATAAAATGTCGGACTGCTTGTTGCCTTATTTGACGTCTTCGCCCTCCAAATATCTAAAGGAGATTGTAGAGCATGTCGGCGGTAGTCTCGATGTCACGATGTTGCTCTTTCAGCATATTGTTCATAGATGCTAAGATATAGCACCTCACAATCTCATCAGATCGAAGCCAGGCTGCTAAGGTGTCTTTGTCCTCTTGAGTCGAATCATCATTCGTTTGAGGAGGACACGGGGTGGTGAGTACCCATTTGTGCTTGTTAATGGTAAGGACGATGTCGAGGTTATGTTTCGAATCTACGTAGTTATTGGTTTCAAGTTTGTTCGAGGAAAAGATGATCGAGAGATGTTTGCGAGACAAGTTGCTTAATTAAGTTGAAACAAGTTTATGATTAGTCTTTGGTTTAGGATTTATGTTTTATTTAAAACTTCATAAAATCCAAAGGTGTTATAAACCAAACGATAATTTACTCCTTCGAGGGAAGGCCGCAAAAAATCTCCATTTATAAGTAAATGACACATCATTAATGCTTAGCCAAGATGTCAATACACCAATTTTTACCAGCTATTTTGTAAATTGGTTTGATCACTCACATCCTTTCGCATGGCCTCGAGGGAGGATTACTAGGGATTGAGTCTAAGTGTGTAACCAACCACTTAGTCCAAAAGATTGACTTTGAAAAACAATCCGCCGAGGGGAGGTCTTGTCTCATTGTCTCACTTTCGGATTTAGCTCATTGAGCAATGATTAGTGCAAAGCGCCATTGAGTACTCTCATTTAAGAGAGGGCCACGAGGGTGACTCTTAGTCTAGCGACAATTGCACTTTTCATTAGTGTTGGGGATCGTGGGTTACAAACAACAAGTATAACCCTCCCACTTAGTTTTTGGAGTTGGTACATCGACTCTTATAAGTTCGGAAACGGTTTTCCTAGCTATAGAACGATAGAGCGGACAACTAGAAGAGAATCCTAGATATTCATGTTCAGAGCAGTATTAGTGCATAAAGGCACAAGGTACATACTCGATCTTTTCCGATTTTCTATTTCGGGAAAGTGCGTGAGGGAAGTGTGAACTTCAACTCACTCGAACACTTGAAAGTTTGAGATTACACATCTTTTTATTTTTCGGCTTGTCTACAAGGACACCTCCCACTCAAATTTTCAAGAGCATATAGATTTTGAACATATGTGATATAGATATAGTTTTGAAAACATTTTGAAAATTTATTTGATTTGGATAACAAAATATTTTTCAAGTTTGAAAGTGAAAACGGTTTTTCAAAATTCAAACTAGTTTTGTAAAAATTCAATTTCAATTAAACTTTCAAAAATCAAAACATTTTAATCTTACATATCATGTTTATAATCTTATGAAAAACATTTTTGCTCAAGAAATTTTTCTCATTAGAGTTCTATAACTCATGGTAGTGGGGCTGAAAATCCGGAATTCTAAAAAATTGGAGTTTCGGAACAGCCGCACACCTCGGAGTAAAATCGCCATAACTGGCGGGTCCGATGTCCTTTTGACCTGAAAGCGGTGGCATTGGACAGAGGACAGACAGAGATTTAATTTGATTTAAGAATCATTAAATTTAGATTTATGAGCATAGAGTAATTCCACATTTACTGCGGGTCTTACTCCAGCTCGAAGAAAAAGAAATAATTAAAGCTTGGTCCTTTTTAGGTGCGAAAAAGAATAAACGAGTGAACACTTTGGGTCGGCCATTGGCCGGCTGAAGGGTTGGGCCGGCCAATGACCGAGTGAGGAGTCTTGGCCGGACGAAGGTTCACTCGGCCATTGGCCGAGTGAACTGCTGGAAGGTTCACTCGGCCAATGGCCGAGTGAATTGCATGGGCGGCTGAAGGGTTTACTCGGCCATTGGCCGAGTGAACTGATGGAAGGTTCACTCGGCCATTGGCCGAGTGAGCTGCATGGCCGGCTGAAGGGTTCACTCGGCCATTGGCCGAGTGAACTGCATGGCCGGCTGAGCATATTGCCGGCCATGGGCCGGCTGACCTTTGGGTCGGCCATGGGCCGGCTGAGCATATGGTCGGCCATGGGCCAGCTGACCTTTGGGTCGGCCATGGGCTGGCTGAGCATATGGCCGGCCATTGGCCGGCTGAACCTTGGGCCGGCCATTGGTTTGGGCCGGCCAATGGCTGAGGCAAGGTTCTGCCGTCAAACGCCTTGCGCCGGTCGCGCGGGTCGAAGTGATGCCTTTGTCCTCGTCGGCCCTAGACGGGCTGACAACAGTTGTTAAAGCTTTCATTTGTGTTTTATTAGCAAGGTAATAACATGATATAAAAGAAATAACAACAAGCATAAAACGATTCAAGTAAAAATAAGAAACTAGCAAGACAACAAAACTAGTCACAAAATTTTACTCGAAAATTCTCAAACCTTTAAAACACGTTTTTCAATATAAAAAAAATTAAAAACTTTTAGAACTGATTCTAATGTGTTTTAATATCATCCCAAACTCATAGAAAATCAACATGATATTTAATTTAAAGGCAAGAGCAATAAATTAAAAAAAAATCTAAGATAACAAATCTAACTTGTCACAAAATTAGTAAACTTTCGAAAACGATTTTCAAGTTCATAATTTTAAACACATGTACATGCTAATCTTTGACCATAGCTCTGATACCATTTTTTGGAATTGATCTAGGGTTTAAGAAAAAGTTAAACGCTTCGTTAAGCGGCGGAATTTTAAAAATTTTCTTTTCAAGTAAAAACAGTTTTTGCTAACCTAGACAAAGAGCAAGTACATATAAATAAAAACTATTATGAGCATAGAAGTTTACTAACCTTTCTTGAAGCTTGAACTTTGAGAAGCTTTTGGAAAGTTGCAACGCTCGTCTCCCTCACAGCACGTCTCTCTTTCTTTCCTCGGTACCTCGAGCAACCACGAAAGTGTTGTCAATGGTGCCCACAAGAAGAGTTGTAATCTTTATTTTGTACATTTGATGTAATAAAGTCTCATGAAGACTCTTGCTTGATATTGCCTATTCATTAATAAAGTTGAAACGTTCATTCATTCTTTCTTTGTTTGAAGATTTATGATAAAACCTTAGTCTTTTAGTCCATAAACAAACTTAACAACTTACGAAGAGACAAATGTAGATTTGCATGAACAAACTCTTCGTAGTTTGCTTAAGACGATATATTCGCAATCTTAGGGTCAAAGGACTATTGACCTCAGTATGATTGTTAGAAGAATCTATGATGTCTGGTTATGAGGCATTGAGAGTTGGAGACTCTATAGTTCTTCTAGGTATCTTCCGAAGGTACTGAATTGACCAGTGCACTTCTAGAGACAAGATAAGAACAAACCATTTAACCTCTTGTGTCTCGAAGTCACTATGTATGAATTGCATCATGCTTACCTTAATCCTGAAATGAGACATGCCATTTCACACCTTAGTATTCTCATTTGAGAAAGTCAAATTTCAGACTCACTATGTGATTCCGAACAAGGCCTATTGGTGAAGTACTAAGTTGTGAGTATGTCATGAGTAACTTTGTGAAGTTCTCATAGATATGGAATTCATGTACAAGATTGCTGAAATGCAATGTATGTCACCTCATGCTTTGTTCCTTGGAGTGTGAATAAATGAACTGGCCAGTGTCCAAATTGAGTCCTGACTCTTTTGGATGAAACAATGTGACTTGTTAGCTCCTCGTCAATACATTGTTTCTAACTTATTCACAAGCGACAAAGGAGTTGAGGAAATAACAGCTAGAAGGGTAAAATGGTAATGTAGTAAATCCCGACTAGCTGATGACATTCATGAAGGGTAAACATAGATAATATTCAGTGGATCCGCTCATCATAATTAGGTCGAATTCTTGAGTAGAAAACAAATTCATTTGAACCGAGAGATTTTCAGTGTCAACTCTTTAGTGGAGTCAGTTGGCATTAAGCTAAACTTGGAAAAGGTTTGTGAACTTTTGAGTCCAAGTGTTTAGCTCAAGCTTTGTTCATTTGGGTCCATGAGGTCACTGTCACGAATCACATCGATAGGAATAGTTAAACTGGAAGCTAAGTCAAAACAAGAACGAAAATAGTCAAAAGGGTATTTTTGTCTTTTGAGACATATGATGAAATGAATGTCAATAAATTTTTTGACAAGTTCATTTGATGACTTAATGTCACTCGGCCATAACTTGATTATTGGGCCTTGTGAATTAATTTCATTTCATAAGAATTTTATTGAAAATTCTTAATGGGCTTTTCTCATGTTGTCATGAACAAATGAAGAAGCTTCTAGAAGCTCCTTCTAGATGAGAATAGGCGCCAATAATACCCAAGGAAAGAGAGTTTATTTTGTGCATAAATGTATCAAGATACTTGCCAAAAGAAAAAGAGGAAACAAATTTCCTCTAGAAGGAAAGCATAACTTCGGCCAAGAGAGAGACAAAGCAAGGCTTGGATTAAAATAGGAAACAAATCCAAGGCTTATTGAAGCCTATGTTGGCCGAGCATCTCAAGTGGGAAAAGAGGTAATTGGCTCATGAATATGTGATATTCTACAGAAGAGGAAACTACCTTATAGAAGGTGAGACCTCTCCTATAAATAGGAGCCTCATTTCCTCACATTTCATTCATCCAAGTTTAAGAGATTTGAGAGACTCTCTCTCTAGAACTTGTGGCCGAAAATCCTCTCTCTCTCTCTCTAGTTTATTTTCGATTTTTTCTTCTCTTGGCACCTAGGTCCTCACTCGACCTAGTGTTTAGCTCTGCGACTTCAAGACTCGTTCTTAAGTCGTAGTGTTTAAAAGTGCCCACACACTGATTCCTTCTTTTCGAGTGATTTAGTGATAGAAACTTTCGTGGTTGCTCGAGGTGCCGAGGAAAGAAAGAGAGACGTGCTGCGAGGGGAGACGAGCGTTGCAAACTTTCCAAAAGCTTCTTCAAAGTTCAAGCTTCAAGAAAGGTTAGTAAACTTCTATGCTCATATTGGTTTTTATTTACATGTACTTGCTTCTTTGTCTAGGTTAGTAAAAACTGTTTTTACTTGAAAAGAAATTTTTTAAAATTCCGCCGCTTCCCGAAGCGTTTAATCTTTTTCTTAAACCCTAGATCAATTCCAACAAATGGTATCAGAGCTATGGTCATAGATATGCATGTACATGTTTTTAAAATTATGAGCTTGAAAATCGTTTTCGAAAGTTTACTATTTTTGTGACAAGTTAGAATTGTAATCTTAGATTTTTTTTTAATTTATTGCTCTTGTCTTTAAATTAAAAACCATGTTGATTTTCTATGAGTTTGGGATGATATTAAAACACATTAGAATCAGTTCTAAAAGTTTTTAATTTTTTATATTGAAAAACGTGTTTTAAAGGTTTGAGAAATTTCGGTAAATTTTGTGACTAGTTACCTTGTCTTTCTAGTTTCTTTTATTTACCGTATTCGTTTTATGCTTGTTGTTATTTCTTTTATGCCTTGTTATTACCTTGCTAATAAAACACAAATAAAAGCTTTAACAAACTTCATAAAACGTTCCGTTACACTCGATTCTTTTTCGCACCTAAAAAGGACCAAGCTTTAATTATTTCTTCTTCTTCGAGCTGGAGTAAACCCGCATTAAAAGTGGCATAACTCTCTTCTCAGAAATCGAAATTTAATGATTGTTGAATCAAATTAAAGCTCTGTCTGTCCTCTGTCCAATGCCACCGGTTTCGGCTCAAAAGGACATCGGAGCCGCCAGATATGGCGATTTTACTCCGAGGTGTGCGGCTGTCTGAAACTCCAGTTTTTTAGAAATCCAGATTTTCAAACCCCACTACCATGAGTTATAGAACTCTAATGAGAAAATTTTCTTGAGCAAACATGTTTTTCATATGATTATAAACATGATGTGTAAAGATTAAAATGTTTTGATTTTTGAAAGTTTAATTGAAATTGAATTTTTACAAAACTAGTTTGAATTTTGAAAAACCGTTTTCACTTTCAAACTTGAAAATATTTTGTCATCCAAATCAAATAAATTTTCAAAATGTTTTCAAAACTATATCTATATCACATATGTTCAAAATCTATATGCTCTTGAAAATTTGAGTGGGAGGTCTCCTTGTAGACAAGCCGAAAAATAAAAAGATGTGTTATCTCAAACTTTCAAGTGTTCGAGTGAGTTGAAGTTCACACTTCCCTCACGCACTTTCCCGAAATAGAAAATAGGAAAAGATCGAGTATGTACCTTGTGCCTTTATGCACTAATACTGCTCTGAACATGTCGATCTAGGATTCTCTTCTAGTTGTCCGCTCTGTCGTTCTCTAACTAGGAAATCTGTTTCCGAACATAAAAGAGTCGATGAACCAACTCCAAAAACTAAGTGGAAGGGTTATACTTGTTGTTTGTAACCCACGATCCCCAACACTAATGAAAGATGTAATTAACGTGGGACTAAGAGCCGCTCTTGCGACCCTCACTTAAATGTGAGTACTCCAAGGCGTTATTGCTTCGATCATTGCTCAATGAGCTACATCCGAGAGTGAGATGATGATGGAAAGGCCTCCCCTTGGGGGATTGTTTTTCAAAGTTGACCTTTTGGACTAAGTGGTTGGTTGCACACTTAGGCTCAATCCCTAGTAATTCTCCCTTGAGGCTCTGCGCAAGGATGTGAGTGATCAAACAAATTTAAAAGGTGGCTAGTCAAAATAGATGTATTAACATCTTGGCTTAGCATTAATGATGTGTCATTTACTTATAAAAGGAGATTTTTTGCGGCCTTCCCTTGAGGGAGTAAATTATCGTTTGGTTTATAACACCTTTGGATTTTATAAAAGTCTTAATAAAACTTAAATTCTAAACCAAAGACTAATCATAAACTTGTTTCAACTTTTATAGGGAATATGTCTCTCAACCCTCTCTCGACCATTCTTTCCTCGAATAAACTCGAAGGCGACAATTACGTCGACTGGAAACGTAACCTCGACATAGTCCTTACCGTCGACAAGCACAAATGGGTTCTCACCACCCCCTGTCCTCAAACGAATGATGATTCGACGCAAGAGGAGAAAGACGCCCTGGCGGCCTGGCTTCGATCCGATGAGATTGCGAGATGCTATATTTTGGCATCGATGAACAATGTGTTGCAACAACAACATCGTGATTACGAAACTGCCACCGATATGCTCTACAATCTCCATGAGATGTTTGGAGGGCATGGACGTCAAGCTAGGCAACAAGCGGTCCGACAATTCATGAACTGTCGTATGAAGGCTGGAACTCCCGTTAGAGATCATATGATGCTGATCATTAGCTATCTCAACGAGATAGAGATCCTTGGATCTGAGATTGATGGGGAGACTAAAATAGATATGATCTTGGAAACTCTCCCCGAAACCTTTGATACCTTCAAGTTGAATTATTCCATGAACAAGCTGGAGTACACTGTTACCGAGCTCATGAAGGAACTTCAAACCGCCGAGGCACTCACTAAGAAAAAGAGGGCTCAAGGAGAAGTACATGCTACTGCCTCCACCTCTGGATCTAAGAAGAGACCTCGCAATGCCGAGAAGAAGAACCAACCTAAGGTTCAATAGAAGAAGAAGGCGCCAAAGGCTCCGAAGGTGGAAAAGTCTAAAGACAAGTGCCACCACTGCAATGAGCCTGGTCACTGGCGTAGGAACTGTCATGCCTACCTCAAAACCAAAGGAAAAGGTATTGTACTTGTTACTGAAGCTTGTTTAGTAGCTGATAATGTATCATCGTGGATTATTGACTCCGCTGCTATTAACCATATTTGCTGCTCCTTGACTGGTTTTAGGAAAAGCAAAAGCTTAGAGGATGGTGACTTCTGCTTCAAATGGGGTGATGGGAGCGTGATGTCTGCGAAGGCTGTGGGATCCGTGACGCTATCTTTTGAAGATCGAACTTTAAATTTGAATAATGTTTATTATGTTCCTTCCTTTGGGAAAAACCTAATATCTGTTGCTCAACTTTTCGAGCAAAATTATTGTTTAAAGTTTCTAATGAATGGAATTCGTATTTCTTTTTCTAATTCTTTCGTCACTGATGCATGTATGAAGAATGGTCTTTTTTACATCTATCCCACTCAACCTTCTCTTTTAGACACCGAAATAGATAACGATCTGATTAGGGAGCCAAAGAGGATCAAACTTTCTGAATCCTCCGATCTAACAAAATCAACATACCTATGGCACTTAAGACTTGGTCATATCAGTCTAGATAGGATTAAGAGACTTGTGAGGGATGGTCCACTCCAAGCCTCTGCAATAGGTTCACTACCTACTTGTGAATCCTGCATAGATGGAAAAATGACTAAGCGACTTTTCTCTGATAAGGGTCGAAGAGCCACTGAGTTGCTGGAACTAGTACATTCTGATGTATGTGGTCCGCTCAACCAACAGGCACGTGGAGGATACGAATACTTCGTTACCTTCACCGATGATTACTCACGATATGGGTTTGTCTATTTGCTCAAACACAAATCCGAGACCATTAACGTATTTAAGGTCTTTAGGGCTTTAGTGGAAAAGCAAACGGGCAAAGTGATCAAAACCCTTCGATCTGATCGAGGTGGTGAGTATATGTCTGGAGAGTTCGATGACTTTCTTAAAGAAGAAGGTATCGCTTCTCAGCTTACCGCACCTGGCACACCTCAACAAAACGGAGTGTTAGAGAGAAGAAACCGAACTCTTATGGAAATGGTTAGATCAATGATGAGTTACTCATCACTCCCGCTTTCCTTTTGGGGATATGCCCTTGAAACAGCCGCCTATATTCTGAACCAAGTTCCGTCCAAAACGGTTCCTGGTACTCTTTATGAACGATGGACTAGCCGTGAAGTGAATCTTGGCCGCATCCGAATTTGGGGTTGCCCTGCACACGTGCTGAGGCAAAAGACTAGCAAGTTGGCTAGTAGGTCAGAATTGTGCCTATTTGTGGGATATCCAAAGGAAACCAAAGGTTTTACTTTCTATAGTCCCGAGGACGATAAGACATTCGTTAGCACGAATGCTCGTTTCCTCGAGGAGGACTTTATGAAAGATGCAAAACCTAGAAGCAAAATTGTGCTTGAAGAAAAGTTGGGTGAGGAAGCTTCTACCTCATCTGTAAGAACTGTTCTTACATCAACTGAAACACAACCTAACTCATCAAAATCTCGTCAAGTAGTACTTAGACGTAGTGGGAGGGCTACTCAAAAGCCTGACAGGTACATGTCTTATGGAGACTCTCTTGTAGCCGTCTCCGACATGGATGACCCTGTTTCCTATAGCCAAGCGATGGCTTGTTCTAAATCAAACCTTTGGCTTCATGCCATGAAAGTTGAAATGCACTCGATGTATGTCAACAATGTCTGGAAACTTGTAGACCTTCCTGAAGGGATTAAACCCGTAGGGTGTAAGTGGATATACAAGAAGAAAAGGGGTCCTGATGGGAACGTTGAGATGTTCAAAGCACGACTTGTGGCGAAGGGTTATACCCAACAAGAAGGGATTGACTATGAAGAAACCATCTCGCCAGTCGCGATGCTTAAATCCATCCGCATACTCCTATCCATAGCTGCAGCTCTCGACTATGAGATCTGGCAAATGGATGTCAAGACAGCCTTTCTGAATGGCAATCTTGACGAGCGCATTTACATGGCTCAACCAGACAGTTTCGTGGATAAAGGTCAAGAGACCAAGGTTTGTGAGTTGCTTAAATCCATCTATGGACTAAAGCAAGCATCTAGGTCATGGAATATTAGATACGATGAAACTGTAAAGAGCTTTGGCTTTGAACAGTCAATAGATGAGCCTTGTGTTTACAAGTTAATACACGAAGGCAAAATTGTGTTTCTGGTACTATATGTCGATGATATACTACTCATTGGTAATGACGTGGGCAAGTTATTAGAGGTTAAGGTCTGGCTGGCAAAGCAATTCGATATGAAGGATTTAGGAGAAGCCGCGTACATTCTGGGGATCCAAATCTTTCGAGATAGGAAAAACCGGACCCTGTCGCTCTCTCAAGCATCTTATATTGATAAGGTAATGGATCGCTTCTCGATGCAAGACTCCAAGAAGGGCCAAACACCCTTTAGGCATGGAGTTTCACTCTCTAAGGACAAGTCTCCCAAGACTGCACAAGAGATTGAAGACATGAGGAAAATTCCTTACGCCTCTGCCGTAGGAAGCCTTATGTATGCTATGCTTTGCACTAGACCTGACATCTGTTTCGCCGTTGGCGTAGTTAGCCGTTTCCAATCCAACCCTGGACCCGAGCACTGGATTGCTGTTAAGCATGTTCTTAAGTATCTTCAACGAACTAGGAACTTGATGCTTACATACCCAGGTACTGACCTGACTATGACGGGATATACCGACTCCGATTTTCAAGCGGATAAGGATTCCAGGAAATCCACTTTGGGATCTGTGTTCATCCTTAAAGGTGGAGCTATTGTGTGGAGGAGTATTAAGCAATCTTGCATTGCTGACTCCACAATGGAAGCAGAATATGTGGCTGCTTGTGAAGCATCCAAAGAGGTTGTATGGCTTAGAATATTCCTTAAGTATTTGGAAGTTGTTCCAAACGTCGACGAGCCCATGACCCTTTATTGTGATAATAGTGGGGCTGTCGCTAACTCAAAGGAACCTAGAAGCCATAAGCGCTCTAAGCATATTGAGAGGAAATACCATTTGATTCGAGAGATCGTGCAGCTTGGAGACGTGGAAGTGAAGAAGGTCTCAACGGTGGACAACCTCGCAGATCCATTCACCAAGGCCCTAGCGAACAAGGTCTTCGACCAACATCGTGAGGGATTAGGCATGAAAGACTACACACATCTTCTTTGAGTCAAGTGGGAGTTTGTTGTCAATGGTGCCCACAAGAAGAGTTGTAATCTTTATTTTGTACATTTGATGTAATAAAGTCTCATGAAGACTCTTGCTTGTAATTGCCTATTCATTAATAAAGTTGAAACGTTCATTCATTTTTTCTTTGTTTGAAGCTTTATGATAAAACCTTAGTCTTTTAGTCCATAAACAAACTTAACAACTTACGAAGAGACAAATGTAGATTTGCATGAACAAACTCTTCGTAGTTTGCTTAAGACGATATATTCGCAATCTTAGGGTCAAAGGACTATTGACCTCAGTATGATTGTTAGAAGAATCTATGATGTCTGGTTATGAGGCATTGAGAGTTGGAGACTCTATAGTTCTTCTAGGTATCTTCCGAAGGTACTGAATTGACCAGTGCACTTCTAGAGACAAGATAAGAACAAACCATTTAACCTCTTGTGTCTCGAAGTCACTATGTATGAATTGCATCATGCTTACCTTAATCCTGAAATGAGACATGCCATTTCACACCTTAGTATTCTCATTTGAGAAAGTCAAATTTCAGACTCACTATGTGATTCCGAACAAGGCCTATTGGTGAAGTACTAAGTTGTGAGTATGTCATGAGTAACTTTGTGAAGTTCTCATAGATATGGAATTCATGTACAAGATTGCTGAAATGCAATGTATGTCACCTCATGCTTTGTTCCTTGGAGTGTGAATAAATGAACTGGCCAGTGTCCAAATTGAGTCCTGACTCTTTTGGATGAAACAATGTGACTTGTTAGCTCCTCGTCAATACATTGTTTCTAACTTATTCACAAGCGACAAAGGAGTTGAGGAAATAACAGCTAGAAGGGTAAAATGGTAATGTAGTAAATCCCGACTAGCTGATGATATTCATGAAGGGTAAACATAGATAATATTCAGTGTATCCGCTCATCATAATTAGGTCGAATTCTTGAGTAGAAAACAAATTCATTTGAACCGAGAGATTTTCAGTGTCAACTCTTTAGTGGAGTCAGTTGGCATTAAGCTAAACTTGGAAAAGGTTTGTGAACTTTTGAGTCCAAGTGTTTAGCTCAAGCTTTGTTCATTTGGGTCCATGAGGTCACTGTCACGAATCACATCGATAGGAATAGTTAAACTGGAAGCTAAGTCAAAACAAGAACGAAAATAGTCAAAAGGGTATTTTTGTCTTTTGAGACATATGATGAAATGAATGTCAATAAATTTTTTGACAAGTTCATTTGATGACTTAATGTCACTCGGCCATAACTTGATTATTGGGCCTTGTGAATTAATTTCATTTCATAAGAATTTTATTGAAAATTCTTAATGGGCTTTTCTCATGTTGTCATGAACAAATGAAGAAAAGCCCATTAAGAATTTCATTTGATGACTTAATGTCACTAGATGTTTCTTTATTTGTTCATGACAATATAAGAAAAGCCCATTAAGAATTTTCAAGTAAAATTCTATGAAATGAAATTAATCCTCAAGGCCGAAATTCATCAATATGGCCGAGTGGTTTAAATCATTTTTCATCATATGACAATGTCAAAAAATTTATTGACATTCATTTCGTCCTATGTCCAAAAGACAAAATTACCCTTTTGACAATTTTCGTTCTTGTTTTGACTTAGCTTCCAGCTTAACTATTTCTAATCAATGTGATTCGTGACAGTGACCTCATGGATCCAAATAAACGAAGCTTGAGCTAAAAGACTTGGACTCAAAAGTTCACAAACCTTTTCCAAGTTTAGCTTAATGTCAACTGACTCCACTAAAGAGTTGACACTGAAAATCTCTCGGTTCAAATGAATTTATTTTCTACTCAAGAATTCAACCTAATTGTAATGAGTGGATCCACAGAATATTATCAATGTTTAACCTTCATGAATATCATCAGCTAGTCGGGATTTACAAAATTACCATTTTACCCTTCTAGCTGTTATTTCCTCAACTCCTTTGTCGCTTGTGAATAAGTTAGAAACAATGTATTGACAAGGAACTAACAAGTCACATTGTTTCATCCAAAAGAGTCAGGACTCAATTTGGACACTGGCCAGTTCATTTATTCACACTCCAAGGAACAAAGCATGAGGTGATATACATTGCATTTCAGCAATCTTGTACATGAATTCCATATCTATGAGAACTTCACAAAGTTACTCATGACATTCTCACAACTTAGTACTTCAGCAATAGGCCTTGTTCGGAATCACATAGTGAGTCCGAACTCTGACTTTCTCAAATGAGAATACTAAGGTGTGAAATGACATGTCTCATTTCAGGATTAATGTAAGCATGATGCAATTCATACATAGTGACTTCGAGACATAAGAGGTTAAATGGTTTGTTCTTATCTTGTCTCTAGAAGTGCACTGGTCAATTCAGTACCTTCGGAAGATACCTAGAAGAAGTATAGAGTCTCTAACTCTCAATGCCCCATAACCAGACATCATAGATTCTCCTAACAATCGTACTGAGGTCAATAGTCCTTTGAACCTTAGATTGCGAATATATCGTTTTAAGCGAACTACGAAGAGTTTGTTCATGCAAATCTACATTTGTCTCTTCGTAAGTTGTTTAGTTTGTTTATGGACTAAAGACTAAGGTTTTATCATAAAGCTTCAAACAAGGAAGATTGAATGAACGTTTCAACTTTTTATTAATGAATAAGCAATTACAAGCAAGGGTCTTCATGAGACTTTATTACATCAAATGTACAATATAAAGATTACAACTCTTCTTGTGGGAACCATTGACAACAATGTGACTTGTTAGCTCCTTGACAATTGTTTCTAACTTATTCACAAGCGACAAAAGAGTTGATGAAATAATAGTTAGAAGGGTAAAATGGTAATTTTGTAAATCCCGACTAGCTGATGATATTCATGAAGGGTAAAGATAGATAATATTTAGTGGATCCACTCATCACAATTTCGTTGAATTCATGAGTAGAAAATAATTTCATTTGAACCGAGAGATTTTCAGTGTCAACTCTTTAGTGGAGTCAGTTGACATTAAGCTACACTTGGAAAGGATTGTGAACTTTTGATTCGAAGTATTTTAGCTCAAGCTTTGTTCATCTGGATCCATGAGGTCACTATCTCAAATCATATCGAGTAGGAATAGTTTAAACTCTTATATCTCGAAGTCACTACGTATGAATTGCATCATGCTTACCTCAATTCTGAAATGAGACATGTCATTTCATAGCTTATGTATTCTCATTTGAGAAAGTCAGAGTTCGGATTCACCATGTGATTCTTAACAGGATCTATTGGTGAAGTACTAAGTTATGAAGATGTCATGAGTAACTTTGTGAAGATCTCATAGATATGGAATTCATTTACCAGATTGCTGACATGTAATGTGTATTACCTCATGCTTTGTTCCCTGGAATGTGAATAAATGAACTAGCCAGTGTCCAAATTAAGTCATGACTCTTTTGGATGAATCAATGTGACTTGTTAGCTCCTCGACAATACATTGTTTCTAACTTATTTATAACCGACAAAAGAGTTGATGAAATAACAGCTAGAAGGGTAAAATGGTAATTTTATAAATCCCGACTTGCTGATGATATTCATGAAGGGTAAAGATAGATAATATTTAGTGGATCCACTCATCACAATTTCGTTGAATTCATGAGTAGAAAATAATTTCATTTGAACCGAGAGATTTTCAGTGTCAACTCTTTAGTGGAGTCAGTTGACATTAAGCTACACTTGGAAAGGATTGTGAACTTTTGATTCGAAGTATTTTAGCTCAAGCTTTGTTCATCTGGATCCATGAGGTCACTATCTCAAATCATATCGAGTAGGAATAGTTTAAACTCTTATATCTCGAAGTCACTACGTATGAATTGCATCATGCTTACCTCAATTCTGAAATGAGACATGTCATTTCATAGCTTATGTATTCTCATTTGAGAAAGTCAGAGTTCGGATTCACCATGTGATTCTTAACAGGATCTATTGGTGAAGTACTAAGTTATGAATATGTCATGAGTAACTTTGTGAAGATCTCATAGATATGGAATTCATTTACCAGATTGCTGACATGTAATGTGTATTACCTCATGCTTTGTTCCCTGGAATGTGAATAAATGAACTAGCCAGTGTCCAAATTAAGTCATGACTCTTTTGGATGAATCAATGTGACTTGTTAGCTCCTCGACAATACATTGTTTCTAACTTATTTATAACCGACAAAAGAGTTGATGAAATAACAGCTAGAAGGGTAAAATGGTAATTTTATAAATCCCGACTTGCTGATGATATTCATGAAGGGTAAAGATAGATAATATTTAGTGGATCCACTCATCACAATTTCGTTGAATTCATGAGTAGAAAATAAATTCATTTGAACCGAGAGATTTTCGGTGTCAACTCTTTAGTGGAGTCAGTTGACATTAAGCTACACTTGGAAAGGATTGTGAACTTTTGATTCGAAGTATTTTAGCTCAAGCTTTGTTCATCTGGATCTATGAGGTCACTATCTCAAATCATATCGAGTAGGAATAGTTTAAACTCGTATATCTCGAAGTCACTACGTATGAATTGCATCATGCTTACCTCAATTCTGAAATGAGACATGTCATTTCATAGCTTATGTATTCTCATTTGAGAAAGTCAGAGTTCGGAATCACTATGTGATTCTTAACAGGATCTATTGGTGAAGTACTAAGTTATGAAGATGTCATGAGTAACTTTGTGAAGATCTCATAGATATGGAATTCATTTACAAGATTGCTGAAATGTAATGTGTATTACCTCATGCTTTGTTCCTTGGAATGTGAATAAATGAACTAGCCAGTGTCCAAATTAAGTCATGACTCTTTTGGATGAATTAATGTGACTTGTTAGCTCCTCGACAATACATTGTTTCTAACTTATTTACAACCGACAAAAGAGTTGATAAAATAACAGCTAGAAGGGTAAAATGGTAATTTTATAAATCCCGACTTGCTGATGATATTCATGAAGGGTAAAGATAGATAATATTTAGTGGATCCACTCATCACAATTTAGTTGAATTCTTGAGTAGAAAATAAATTCATTTGAACCGAGAGATTTTCTGTGTCAACTCTTTAGTGGAGTCAGTTGACATTAAGCTACACTTG
The DNA here is from genome assembly GCF_054948205.1 of Urtica dioica subsp. dioica. Lineage (NCBI taxonomy): Eukaryota > Viridiplantae > Streptophyta > Magnoliopsida > Rosales > Urticaceae > Urtica > Urtica dioica. Next base: position 42,314,147 of record NC_142756.1, read on the forward strand.
CAAAGGATTGTGAACTTTTGATTCCAAGTATTTTAGCTAAAGCTTTGTTCATCTGGATTCATGAGGTCACTATCACAAATCATATCGAGTAGGAATAGTTTAACCTCTTATATCTCGAAGTCACTACGTATGAATTGCATCATGCTTACCTCAATTCTGAAATGAGACATGTCATTTCATAGCTTATGTATTTTCATTTGAGAAAGTCAGAGTTCGGATTCACTATGTGATTCTTAACAAGACCTATTGGTGAAGTACTATCTTATGAAGATGTCATGAGTAACTTTGGGAAGATCTCATAGATATGGAATTCATTTACAAGATTGCTTAAATGCAATGTATATCACCTCATGATTTGTTCCTTGGAATGTGAATAAATGAACTGGCTAGTGTCCAAATTGAGTCATGACTCTTTTGGATGAATCAATGTGACTTGTTAGCTCCTCGACAATACATTGTTTCTAACTTATTCACAAGCGACAAAAGAGTTGATGAAATAATAGCTAGAACGGTAAAATGGTAATTTTGTAAATCCCGACTAGCTGATGATATTCATGAAGTGTAAAGATAGATAATATTTAGTGGATCCACTCATCACAATTTAGTTGAATTCATGAGTAGAAAATAAATTCATTTGAACCGAGAGATTTTCAGTGTCAACTCTTTAGTCGAGTCAGTTGACATTAAGCTACACTTGGAAAGGATTGTGAACATTTGATTCGAAGTATTTTAGCTCAAGCTTTGTTCATCTGGATCTATGAGGTCACTATCTCAAATCATATCGAGTAGGAATAGTTTAAACTCGTATATCTCGAAGTCACTACGTATGAATTGCATCATGCTTACCTCAATTCTGAAATGAGACATGTCATTTCATAGCTTATGTATTCTCATTTGAGAAAGTCAGAGTTCGGAATCACTATGTGATTCTTAACAGGATCTATTGGTGAAGTACTAAGTTATGAAGATGTCATGAGTAACTTTGTGAAGATCTCATAGATATGGAATTCATTTACAAGATTGCTGAAATGTAATGTGTATTACCTCATGCTTTGTTCCTTGGAATGTGAATAAATGAACTAGCCAGTGTCCAAATTAAGTCATGACTCTTTTGGATGAATTAATGTGACTTGTTAGCTCCTCGACAATACATTGTTTCTAACTTATTTACAACCGACAAAAGAGTTGATAAAATAACAGCTAGAAGGGTAAAATGGTAATTTTATAAATCCCGACTTGCTGATGATATTCATGAAGGGTAAAGATAGATAATATTTAGTGGATCCACTCATCACAATTTAGTTGAATTCTTGAGTAGAAAATAAATTCATTTGAACCGAGAGATTTTCTGTGTCAACTCTTTAGTGGAGTCAGTTGACATTAAGCTACACTTGCAAAGGATTGTGAACTTTTGATTCCAAGTATTTTAGCTCAAGCTTTGTTCATCTGGATCCATGAGGTCAGTATCACAAATCATATCGAGTGGGAATAGTTTAACCTCTTATATCTCGAAGTCACTACGTATGAATTGCATCATGCTTACCTCAATTCTGAAATGAGACATGTCATTTCATAGCGCTTATGTAATCTCATATGAGAAAGTCAGAGTTCGGATTCACTATGTGATTCTTAACAAGACTTATTGGTGAAGTACTAAGTTAAGAAGATGTCATGAGTAACTTTGTGAAGATCTCATAGATATGGAATTCATTTACAAGATTGCTTAAATGCAATGTATAACACCTCATGCTTTATTCCTTGGAATGCGAATAAATGAACTGGCCAGTGTCTAAATTGAGTCATGACTCTTTTGGATGAATCAATGTGACTTGTTAGCTCCTCGACAATACATTATTTCTAACTTATTCACAAGCGACAAAAGAGTTGATGAAATAATAGCTAGAAGGGTAAAATGGTAATTTTGTAAATCCCGACTAGCTGATGATATTCATGAAGGGTAAAGATAGATAATATTTAGTGGATCCACTCATCACAATTTCGTTGAATTCATGAGTAGAAAATAAATTCATTTAAACCGAGAGAATTTCAGTGTCAACTCTTTAGTGGAGTCAGTTGACAGTAAGCTACACTTGGAAAGGATTGTGAACTTTTGATTCGAAGTATTTTAGCTCAAGCTTTGTTCATCTGGATCTATGAGGTCACTATCTCAAATCATATCGAGTAGGAATAGTTTAAACTCGTATATCTCGAAGTCACTACGTATGAATTGCATCATGCTTACCTCAATTCTGAAATGAGACATGTCATTTCATAGCTTATGTATTCTCATTTGAGAAAGTCAGAGTTCGGATTCACTATGTGATTCTTAACAGGATCTATTCGTGAAGTACTAAGTTATGAAGATGTCATGAGTAACTTTGTGAAGATCTCATAGATATAGAATTCATTTACAAGATTGCTGAAATGTAATGTGTATTACCTCATGCTTTGTTCCTTGGAATGTGAATAAATGAACTAGCCAGTGTCCAAATTAAGTCATGACTCTTTTGGATGAATCAATGTGACTTGTTAGCTCCTCGACAATACATTGTTTCTAACTTATTTACAATCGCCAAAAGAGTTGATGAAATAACAGCTAGAAGGGTAAAATGGTAATTTTATAAATCCCGACTTGCTGATGATATTCATGAAGGGTAAAGATAGATAATATTTAGTGGATCCACTCATCACAATTTAGTTGAATTCTTGAGTAGAAAATAAATTCATTTGAACCGAGAGATTTTCTGTGTCAACTCTTTAGTGGAGTCAGTTGACATTAAGCTACACTTGCAAAGGATTGTGAACTTTTGATTCCAAGTATTTTAGCTCAAGCTTTGTTCATCTGGATCCATGAGGTCAGTATCACAAATCATATCGAGTAGGAATAGTTTAACCTCTTATATCTCGAAGTCACTACGTATGAATTGCATCATGCTTACCTCAATTCTGAAATGAGACATGTCATTTCATAGCGCTTATGTAATCTCATTTGAGAAAGTCAGAGTTCGGATTCACTATGTGATTCTTAACAACACTTATTGGAGAAGTACTAAGTTATGAAGATGTCATGAGTAACTTTGTGAAGATCTCATAGATATGGAATTCATTTACAAGATTGCTTAAATGCAATGTATACCAGCTCATTCTTTATTCCTTGGAATGTGAATAAATGAACTTGCCAGTGTCTAAATTGAGTCATGACTCTTTTGGATGAATCAATGTGACTTGTTAGCTCCTCGACAATACATTGTTTCTAACTTATTCACAAGCGGCAAAAGAGTTGATGAAATAATAGCTAGAAGGGTAAAATGGTAATTTTGTAAATCCCGACTAGCTGATGATATTCATGAAGGGTAAAGATAGATAATATTTAGTGGATCCACTCATCACAATTTAGTTGAATTCATGAGTAGAAAATAAATTCATTTGAACCGAGAGATTTTCAGTGTCAATCTTTAGTGGAGTCAGTTGACATTAAGCTACACTTGCAAAGGATTGCGAACTTTTGATTCCAAGTATTTTAGCTAAAGCTTTGTTCATCTGGATTCATGAGGTCACTATCACAAATCATATCGAGTAGGAATAGTTTAACCTCTTATATCTCGAAGTCACTACGTATGAATTGCATCATGCTTACCTTAATTCTGAAATGAGACATGTCATTTCATAGCTTATGTATTTTCATTTGAGAAAGTCAGAGTTCGGATTCACTATGTGATTCTTAACAAGACCTATTGGTGAAGTACTATCTTATGAAGATGTCATGAGTAACTTTCGGAAGATCTCATAGATATGGAATTCATTTACAAGATTGCTTAAATGCAATGTATATCACCTCATGCTTTGTTCCTTGGAATGTGAATAAATGAACTGGCCAGTGTCCAAATTGAGTCATGACTCTTTTGGATGAATCAATGTGACTTGTTAGCTCCTCGACAATACATTGTTTCTAACTTATTCACAAGCGACAAAAGAGTTGATGAAATAATAGCTAGAACGGTAAAATGGTAATTTTGTAAATCCCGACTAGCTGATGATATTCATGAAGGGTAAAGATAGATAATATTTAGTGGATCCACTCATCACAATTTAGTTGAATTCATGAGTAGAAAATAAATTAATTTGAACCGAGAGATTTTCAGTGTCAACTCTTTAGTCGAGTCAGTTGACATTAAGCTACACTTGGAAAGGATTGTGAACATTTGATTCGAAGTATTTTAGCTCAAGCTTTGTTCATCTAGATCCATGAGGTCACTATCTCAAATCATATCGAGTAGGAATAGTTTAAACTCTTAGATCTCGAAGTCACTACGTATGAATTGCATCATGCTTACCTCAATTCTGAAATGAGACATGTCATTTCATAGCTTATGTATTCTCATTTGAGAAAGTCAGAGTTCGGATTCACTATGTGATTCTTAACAGGATCTATTGGTGAAGTACTAAGTTATGAAGATGTCATGAGAAACTTTGTGTAGATCTCATAGATATGGAATTCATTTACAAGATTGCTGAAATGTAATGTGTATTACCTCATGCTTTGTTCCTTGGAATGTGAATAAATGAACTGGCCAGTGTCCAAATTGAGTCATGACTCTTTTTGATGAATCAATGTGACTTGTTAGCTCCTCGACAATACATTGTTTCTAACTTATTTACAACCGACAAAAGAGTTGATGAAATAACAGCTAGAAGGGTAAAGTGGTAATTTTATAAATCCCGACTTGCTGATGATATTCATGAAGGGTAAAGATAGATAATATTTAGTGGATCCACTCATCACAATTTAGTTGAATTATTGAGTAGAAAATAAATTCATTTGAACCGAGAGATTTTCTGTGTCAACTCTTTAGTGGAGTCAGTTAACATTAAGCTACACTTGCAAAGGATTGTGAACTTTTGATTCCAAGTATTTTAGCTCAAGCTTTGTTCATCTGGATCCATGAGGTCAGTATCACAAATCATATCGAGTAGGAATAGTTTAACCTCTTATATCTCGAAGTCACTACGTATGAATTGCATCATGCATACCTCAATTATGAAATGAGACATGTCATTTCATAGCGCTTATGTAATCTCATTTGAGAAAGTCAGAGTTCGGATTCACTATGTGATTCTTATCAAGACTTATTGGTGAAGTACTAAGTTAAGAAGATGTCATGAGTAACTTTGTGAAGATCTCATAGATATGGAATTCATTTACAAGATTGCTTAAATGCAATGTATAACACCTCATGCTTTATTCCTTGGAATGCGAATAAATGAACTGGCCAGTGTCTAAATTGAGTCATGACTCTTTTGGATGAATCAATGTGACTTGTTAGCTCCTCGACAATACATTATTTCTAACTTATTCACAAGCGACAAAAGAGTTGATGAAATAATAGCTAGAAGGGTAAAATGGTAATTTTGTAAATCCCGACTAGCTGATGATATTCATGAAGGGTAAAGATAGATAATATTTAGTGGATCCACTCATCACAATTTCGTTGAATTCATGAGTAGAAAATAAATTCATTTAAACCGAGAGAATTTCAGTGTCAACTCTTTAGTGGAGTCAGTTGACATTAAGCTACACTTGGAAAGGATTGTGAACTTTTGATTCGAAGTATTTTAGCTCAAGCTTTGTTCATCTGGATCTATGAGGTCACTATCTCAAATCATATCGAGTAGGAATAGTTTAAACTCGTATATCTCGAAGTCACTACGTATGAATTGCATCATGCTTACCTCAATTCTGAAATGAGACATGTCATTTCATAGCTTATGTATTCTCATTTGAGAAAGTCAGAGTTCGGATTCACTATGTGATTCTTAACAGGATCTATTGGTGAAGTACTAAGTTATGAAGATGTCATGAGTAACTTTGTGAAGATCTCATAGATATAGAATTCATTTACAAGATTGCTGAAATGTAATGTGTATCACCTCATGCTTTGTTCCTTGGAATGTGAATAAATGAACTAGCCACTGTCCAAATTAAGTCATGACTCTTTTGGATGAATCAATGTGACTTGTTAGCTCCTCGACAATACATTGTTTCTAACTTATTTACAACCGCCAAAAGAGTTGATGAAATAACAGCTAGAAGGGTAAAATGGTAATTTTATAAATCCCGACTTGCTGATGATATTCATGAAGGGTAAAGATAGATAATATTTAGTGGATCCACTCATCACAATTTAGTTGAATTCTTGAGTAGAAAATAAATTCATTTGAACCGAGAGATTTTCTGTGTCAACTCTTTAGTGGAGTCAGTTGACATTAAGCTACACTTGCAAAGGATTGTGAACTTTTGATTCCAAGTATTTTAGCTCAAGCTTTGTTCATCTGGATCCATGAGGTCAGTATCACAAATCATATCGAGTAGGAATAGTTTAACCTCTTATATCTCGAAGTCACTACGTATGAATTGCATCATGCTTACCTCAATTCTGAAATGAGACATGTCATTTCATAGCGCTTATGTAATCTCATTTGAGAAAGTCAGAGTTCGGATTCACTATGTGATTCTTAACAACACTTATTGGAGAAGTACTAAGTTATGAAGATGTCATGAGTAACTTTGTGAAGATCTCATAGATATGGAATTCATTTACAAGATTGCTTAAATGCAATGTATACCAGCTCATGCTTTATTCCTTGGAATGTGAATAAATGAACTTGCCAGTGTCTAAATTGAGTCATGACTCTTTTGGATGAATCAATGTGACTTGTTAGCTCCTCGACAATACATTGTTTCTAACTTATTCACAAGCGGCAAAAGAGTTGATGAAATAATAGCTAGAAGGGTAAAATGGTAATTTTGTAAATCCCGACTAGCTGATGATATTCATGAAGGGTAAAGATAGATAATATTTAGTGGATCCACTCATCACAATTTAGTTGAATTCATGAGTAGAAAATAAATTCATTTGAACCGAGAGATTTTCAGTGTCAATCTTTAGTGGAGTCAGTTGACATTAAGCTACACTTGCAAAGGATTGTTAACTTTTGATTCCAAGTATTTTAGCTAAAGCTTTGTTCATCTGGATTCATGAGGTCACTATCACAAATCATATCGAGTAGGAATAGTTTAACCTCTTATATCTCGAAGTCACTACGTATGAATTGCATCATGCTTACCTTAATTCTGAAATGAGACATGTCATTTCATAGCTTATGTATTTTCATTTGAGAAAGTCAGAGTTCGGATTCACTATGTGATTCTTAACAAGACCTATTGGTGAAGTACTATCTTATGAAGATGTCATGAGTAACTTTCGGAAGATCTCATAGATATGGAATTCATTTACAAGATTGCTTAAATGCAATGTATATCACCTCATGCTTTGTTCCTTGGAATGTGAATAAATGAACTGGCCAGTGTCCAAATTGAGTCATGACTCTTTTGGATGAATCAATGTGACTTGTTAGCTCCTCGACAATACATTGTTTCTAACTTATTCACAAGCGACAAAAGAGTTGATGAAATAATAGCTAGAACGGTAAAATGGTAATTTTGTAAATCCCGACTAGCTGATGATATTCATGAAGGGTAAAGATAGATAATATTTAGTGGATCCACTCATCACAATTTAGTTGAATTCATGAGTAGAAAATAAATTCATTTGAACCGAGAGATTTTCAGTGTCAACTCTTTAGTCGAGTCAGTTGACATTAAGCTACACTTGGAAAGGATTGTGAACATTTGATTCGAAGTATTTTAGCTCAAGCTTTGTTCATCTGGATCCATGAGGTCACTATCTCAAATCATATCGAGTAGGAATAGTTTAAACTCTTAGATCTCGAAGTCACTACGTATGAATTGCATCATGCTTACCTCAATTCTGAAATGAGACATGTCATTTCATAGCTTATGTATTCTCATTTGAGAAAGTCAGAGTTCGGATTCACTATGTGATTCTTAACAGGATATATTGGTGAAGTACTAAGTTATGAAGATGTCATGAGAAACTTTGTGTAGATCTCATAGATATGGAATTCATTTACAAGATTGCTGAAATGTAATGTGTATTACCTCATGCTTTGTTCCTTGGAATGTGAATAAATGAACTGGCCAGTGTCCAAATTGAGTCATGACTCTTTTTGATGAATCAATGTGACTTGTTAGCTCCTCGACAATACATTGTTTCTAACTTATTTACAACCGACAAAAGAGTTGATGAAATAACAGCTAGAAGGGTAAAGTGGTAATTTTATAAATCCCGACTTGCTGATGATATTCATGAAGGGTAAAGATAGATAATATTTAGTGGATCCACTCATCACAATTTAGTTGAATTATTGAGTAGAAAATAAATTCATTTGAACCGAGAGATTTTCTGTGTCAACTCTTTAGTGGAGTCAGTTAACATTAAGCTACACTTGCAAAGGATTGTGAACTTTTGATTCCAAGTATTTTAGCTCAAGCTTTGTTCATCTGGATCCATGAGGTCAGTATCACAAATCATATCGAGTAGGAATAGTTTAACCTCTTATATCTCGAAGTCACTACGTATGAATTGCATCATGCATACCTCAATTATGAAATGAGACATGTCATTTCATAGCGCTTATGTAATCTCATTTGAAAAAGTCAGAGTTCGGATTCACTATGTGATTCTTATCAAGACTTATTGGTGAAGTACTAAGTTATGAAGATGTCATGAGTAACTTTGTGAAGATCTCATAGATATGGAATTCATTTACAAGATTGCTTAAATGCAATGTATACCACCTCATGCTTTATTCTTTGGAATGTGAATAAATGAACTGGCCAGTGTCTAAATTGAGTCATGACTCTTTTGGATGAATCAATGTGACTTGTTAGCTCCTCGACAATACATTGTTTCTAACTTATTCACAAGCGACAAAAGAGTTGATGAAATAATAGCTAGAAGGGAAAAATGGTAATTTTGTAAATCCCGACTAGCTGATGATATTCATGAAGGGTAAAGATAGATAATATTTAGTGGATCCACTCATCACAATTTAGTTGAATTCATGAGTAGAAAATAAATTCATTTGAACCGAGAGATTTTCAGTGTCAATCTTTAGTGGAGTTAGTTGACATTAAGCTACACTTGCAAAGGATTGTGAACTTTTGATTCCAAGTATTTTAGCTCAAGCTTTGTTCATCTGGATTCATGAGGTCACTATCACGAATCATATCGAGTAGGAATAGTTTAACCTCTTATATCTCGAATCACTACGTATGAATTGCATCATGCTTACCTCAATTCTGAAATGAGACATGTCATTTCATAGCTTATGTATTTTCATTTGAGAAAGTCAGAGTTCGGATTCACTATGTGATTCTTAACAAGACCTATTGGTGAAGTACTATCTTATGAAGATGTCATGAGTAACTTTCGGAAGATCTCATAGATATGGAATTCATTTACAAGATTGCTTAAATGCAATGTATATCACCTCATGCTTTGTTCCTTGGAATGTGAATAAATGAACTGGCCAGTGTCCAAATTGAGTCATGACTCTTTTGGATGAATCAATGTGACTTGTTAGCTCCTCGACAATACATTGTTTCTAACTTATTCACAAGCGACAAAAGAGTTGATGAAATAATAACTAGAACGGTAAAATGGTAATTTTGTAAATCCCGACTAGCTGATGATATTCATGAAGGGTAAAGATAGATAATATTTAGTGGATCCACTCATCACAATTTAGTTGAATTCATGAGTAGAAAATAAATTCATATGAACCGAGAGATTTTCAGTGTCAACTCTTTAGTCGAGTCAGTTGACATTATGCTACACTTGGAAAGGATTGTGAACATTTGATTCGAAGTATTTTAGCTCAAGCTTTGTTCATCTGGATCCATGAGGTCACTATCTCAAATCATATCGAGTAGGAATAGTTTAAACTCTTAGATCTCGAAGTCACTACGTATGAATTGCATCATGCTTACCTCAATTCTGAAATGAGACATGTCATTTCATAGCTTATGTATTCTCATTTGAGAAAGTCAGAGTTCGGATTCACTATGTGATTCTTAACAGGATCTATTGGTGAAGTACTAAGTTATGAATATGTCATGAGAAACTTTGTGTAGATCTCATAGACATGGAATTCATTTACAAGATTGCTGAAATGTAATGTGTATTACCTCATGCTTTGTTCCTTGGAATGTGAATAAATGAACTGGCCAGTGTCCAAATTGAGTCATGACTCTTTTTGATGAATCAATGTGACTTGTTAGCTCCTCGACAATACATTGTTTCTAACTTATTTACAACCGACAAAAGAGTTGATGAAATAACAGCTAGAAGGGTGAAATGGTAATTTTATAAATCTCGACTTGCTGATGATATTCATGAAGGGTAAAGATAGATAATATTTAGTGGATCCACTCATCACAATTTAGTTGAATTATTGAGTAGAAAATAAATTCATTTGAACCGAGAGATTTTCTGTGTCAACTCTTTAGTGGAGTCAGTTAACATTAAGCTACACTTGCAAAGGATTGTGAACTTTTGATTCCAAGTATTTTAGCTCAAGCTTTGTTCATCTGGATCCATGAGGTCAGTATCACAAATCATATCGAGTAGGAATAGTTTAACCTCTTATATCTCGAAGTCACTACGTATGAATTGCATCATGCATACCTCAATTATGAAATGAGACATGTCATTTCATAGCGCTTATGTAATCTCATTTGAGAAAGTCAGAGTTCGGATTCACTATGTGATTCTTATCAAGACTTATTGGTGAAGTACTAAGTTATGAAGATGTCATGAGTAACTTTGTGAAGATCTCATAGATATGGAATTCATTTACAAGATTGCTTAAATGCAATGTATACCACCTCATGCTTTATTCTTTGGAATGTGAATAAATGAACTGGCCAGTGTCTAAATTGAGTCATGACTCTTTTGGATGAATCAATGTGACTTGTTAGCTCCTCGACAATACATTGTTTCTAACTTATTCACACGCGACAAAAGAGTTGATGAAATAATAGCTAGAAGGGTAAAATGGTAATTTTGTAAATCCCGACTAGCTGATGATATTCATGAAGGGTAAAGATAGATAATATTTAGTGGATCCACTCATCACAATTTAGTTGAATTCATGAGTAGAAAATAAATTCATTTGAACCGAGAGATTTTCAGTGTCAATCTTTAGTGGAGTTAGTTGACATTAAGCTACACTTGCAAAGGATTGTGAACTTTTGATTCCAAGTATTTTAGCTCAAGCTTTGTTCATCTGGATTCATGAGGTCACTATCACGAATCATATCGAGTAGGAATAGTTTAACCTCTTATATCTCGAATCACTACGTATGAATTGCATCATGCTTACCTCAATTCTGAAATGAGACATGTCATTTCATAGCTTATGTATTGTCATTTCAGAAAGTCAGAGTTCGGATTCACTATGTGATTCTTAACAAGACCTATTGGTGAAGTACTAAGTTATGAAGATGTCATGAGTAACTTTGTGAAGATCTCATAGATATGGAATTCATTTACAAGATTGCTAAAATGTAATGTATATTACCTCATGCTTTGTTCCTTGGAATGTGAATAAATGAACTGGCCAGTGTCCAAATTGAGTCATGACTCTTTTTCATGAATCAATGTGACTTGTTAGCTCCTCGACAATACATTGTTTCTAACTTATTTACAACCGACAAAAGAGTTGATGAAATAACAGCTAGAAGGGTAAAATGGTAATTTTATAAATCCCGACTAGCTGATGATATTCATGAAGGGTAAAGATAGATAATATTTAGTGGATCCACTCATCACAATTTAGTTGAATTCTTGAGTAGAAAATAAATTCATTTGAACCGAGAGATTTTCTGTGTCAACTCTTTAGTGGAGTCAGTTGACATTAAGCTACACTTGCAAAGGATTGTGAACTTTTGATTCCAAGTATTTTAGCTCAAGCTTTGTTCATCATGATCCATGAGGTCACTATCACAAATCATATCGAGTAGGAATAGTTAAACTAGAAGCTAAGTCAAAACAAGAACGAGACAAGTTTTACGAAAATTGTCTAAAGGGTGTAATTGTCTTTTTGGACATAGGACGAAATGAATGTCAATAAATTTTTTGAGATTGTCATTCGATGACTTAAACCACTGGGCCAAGTTAAATAATTTGTGCCTTAAGGATTAATTTCATTTCATGGAATTTTACCTGAAAATTCTTAATGGGCTTTTCTTATGTTGTCATGAACAAATGAAGAAAAATCTAGAAGCTCCTTCTAGAACACTTGCACGTCCAACCCAAGAAAAAGAGAGGCTGAATTCGTGCATGCCATAGTGTGAAAGAGTGTTTGTTTTGTGCATTAATGTATGTAGATACTTGCGAAAAGAAAAAGAGGAAACAAATTTCCTCTATGAGGAATGTATTTGGGCGGCCAACTAAGGAGCAAACAAAACAGGAAACAAATCCAAGGTCTTCTAGAAGAAGGCTTGGACGTCCACAATAGAGAAAGGGAAACAAGGTTTTTGCTCATGAATATGTGATATTCGATAGAAGAGGAAACTACCTTATTTAAGGTAATCCCTCCCCTATAAATACAGCCCTCATTCTCATTGTTTTCTCATCCCACAGAAGTTAGAGATTGAGAGCTTCTCTCTCTAGACCTTGTGGTGGCCGCCCCTCTCCCTCTCTCTCTCTAGTTTTATTTCATTTTTGTTTTGGCAACTAGGTCCACATTTGACCTAGTGTTTTAGCTCTTCGACTTTGAGACTTGTTCTTGAGTCGTTGTGTTTAAAAGTGCCCACACACTAATTCCTTTCTTTCTCGAGTGATTCTTGTGATAGAAAATTTCATGGTTGCTCGAGTTCATGAGGAAAGAAGAGAGATGTGCAGCGAGAGGAGACGAACGTTTCAACCTTCCTATGGCTTCTCAACGTTCAAGCTTCTCGAAGGTTAGTAAACATATAATGCTCATTTATAGTTTTAATTTTTATGTACTTGCTCTTTGTCTAGGTTAGTAAAATCGTTTTACTTGTTTTAAAGAAAATATTTAAATTCCGCCGCTTGCTCGAAGCGTTAAAATCTTTTCTTAACCCTAGATCAATTCCAACACAATGTATCCGTAATAGTTCATAAAAGCATGTTTGGGATTCTTATCTTTAGCTGACGAAACATGTAAAGCTTCGGCAAACAGCCACTATTTTGAATGGGATGCTTGTTGTATTGTTCTCTTGTGTAAAATGTAAAACCATTAACAGACCAAGCAGTGTACCTTGTAACCATTGAGGAAGGTCCACCAGATAGTTTACTCAACGTAGATGAATGTCCTGCCTCTTTAAATAAGCGTTTTCCAAGCCAGCTCTGAATCAAACGATTATGCTCTTCTTGCAAAAAAATTTCATTCTACCTTTTTTTGGATTATTCACTCTCAACTCATTCAAATAAATATCCACAAATGGCGTGACCTCGGAAATGTTGTGTAGCACATGGAGACTGGCTTGCTCCCATCCTTTTTGGTTGACGCCCGAATAAGTACCTATAAAGAAACAAATACTTAAAAAGAACGCTTATAATTTAAATATACAAATAAAGTGTCAAAAAAATACCTGTAGATAGAGATTTTGAATAAATATTGGTGTTCTTGGGTACCCCAATTTCGTTTGCTTTAGCTAAATACTCAAAACAAAACTCAACCGACTCTTCTACTATGTAATTTTCAACTATGCTTCCTTCCGGCATATTGTAGTTCTTCACGTAGCTTTTCAACACTTTCATATAACGTTCGATTGGATACATCCACCGTAAAAACATGGGCCCACCTAATTTCACTTCACGTACCAAGTGGACGGTTAAGTGGATCATGATGTCGATAAACGAAGGTTGAAAGAACTTTTCGAGCAAGCACAGAGTTTTCATTAATTCTGTCTACATTAAATCCAAACGAGTTGGATCGATGACCTTCGAGCAAATCAAGTTAAAGAATACACATATCTTTGATATTGCGAATCTCACATCTTTTGTCACAATTCCTCGCAAAGCAAGAGGCAACATTTGTTGTAGCAGCACATGACAGTCTTACCTCTTCATTCCAATAAGTCTCAAATCTTTCAAAGACACGAACCTCTTATAGATTGACGAATGACCATCGGGGACTTTAATAGAAGCAAACCAGTTTCACAACTTCTTCTTCTCCTTTCGATCTAGAGTGTACTTTTTCCAATCGAGATTTTATTCCGTCTTTCGATTTATTTGGATCATCAAGAAGCGTACCAATAAGCGATTCGCAAACATTTTTCTCGATGTTCATAACATCTAGAAAATTCCGAACGTAGTGTGTCTTCCAATAAAGAAGGTCGTAGAAAATCGATTTCTTCTTCCAAGGATTCTCTTTGAACGATTCTTTAGTACTAGCACTCCGCTTTCTTTTCCCAAGCACTTCATTGACGTTTTTAACCATCTCATAGATATCTTCACCAGAAAAAATTCTAGGAGGCGGTCGTTCTTCTGTCTTTCCATGAAATGCATGTTTCAACCTTCTATACGTGTGATCTCTTGGTAAAAATCTTCTATGACCAAGAAAAATAGTCTTCTTACCATGCTTGAACCAGGTGGAAGATGTGTCTTTCATGCAAATCGAGCATTTCACAGAGTATCCTGACAAGTTTCCATAGGATGAAAAGTCGTTACTAGTCCACATTAACATTGCACTTAAGTTGAACGAATCTCCATAGTAAGCGTCTTTGACTTCTATCCCTTTCTCCCATAACATCTTCAAATCATCGACCAATGACTCCAAGTAAACATCGATATAATTTCCTGGTTGATTCGGTCCAGAAATCAGAAGCGTTAACATCAAGAACCATCTCTTCATACATAACTTTGGAGGGAGATTGTAGTTTACGAGTATAACCGACCAAACACTGTATTTACTGCTCATCATGATGAACAGGTTAACACCATCAGATGCTAGACCAAGAAGCAAATTTCGAGTATCAGCACTGAAATCCTTATACTCTAAATCAAAGGATATCCACTGTGAAGCTTCAACAGGATGGCTCAACATACCATCATCGATATGCATTTCGGAGTGCCAAACCATGTTCTTCGCGTGTTTGACACTATTAAACATTCGACGAAAGTGCGACATTGGAGGAATGTACTGTTAGCTGCCCGTCTCGATCCGGCGAAATGAGGACAAGACGGCTAATAGCCAGCCCAAGGGCCAGCCTCGGCCCCTAGCCGGTCCTAGCGACAGCGCCGGCCATTGGCCGGCCCTAATGGCAGCCTTGGCCAATGGCCGGCCCAAGGGCCCGCCTTGGCCATTGGCCGACCGTATGCCATCCTCGGCCAATGGACGACCAAAGGGCCTGCCTCGGCCATTGGCCGCCCCTATGCCAAACTCGGAGAATGGCCGGCCCTGGAGTTCCCTTCGGCCAATGGCCGGCTCAAGTGAAGCCTCGGCCATTGGCCGGCCTAGAGTCATCATCGGCCATTGGCCTGCCCGGGTGATCGTCGACCAATGGCCGAGCCAAACCCATGCCCGGCCATCGGCCAACCCGAGCTATACTCGGCCGATGGCTGGCTCCAACTTCACTTGGCCAAGGGGTCCTCAAACAACCCCTTGGTCGCCTATAAACACGAGGGTCTGTCCCTCAAATCAGGTAATCCAACTTTGAGCATTGAAATTGTGTCGAACTTGTACTTCACTCGTTTCGCTCATCTTTGCCCTCTAAACATTCAAACCCTCTTATCCACCTCAATCCCACTAATGTTAAGCGTTGGAGAGGTAAACAAAGGCAACCCCTCTGTTTCCCTATGATAGCCTCTTGTTTACCCACTTTTTTAGGTACAACGACGGCAGACACCACCATGGCAGCTGCTAAAGTAGACTTGGGATACCAAGTCTAAGACGCTCGAAGCCCGAACACAACCACTTGGTCCGGCCTTGGGTCGAACCATTGCGAGTGTTAAATAGTTGTCTGAAAAACGGAAACCATTGCTCCAACGCTTTCTCTCTACCACTCCATCTTTTCTCCACAACAAACAAAGGCTCTCTAGAGATGAGTCACGTAGTATGTTATCTCTCATTTTCGGACAACGATTCAGAACCCTCAAACAGTTCGACCCAAGGCCAGGCCGAGTAGTCGCGTCTGGGCTTGAGCGTGTAGGACTTGGTATCCGAAGTCGTCCATTAG
Source organism: Urtica dioica subsp. dioica (assembly GCF_054948205.1). Classification (NCBI taxonomy): domain Eukaryota; kingdom Viridiplantae; phylum Streptophyta; class Magnoliopsida; order Rosales; family Urticaceae; genus Urtica; species Urtica dioica. Next base: position 42,330,279 of record NC_142756.1, read on the forward strand.
CTTGAATGTTGGTAGCGTTCGTCGAAACACCTAAAATAAGAGAATAAACACGTGAACTACAAAGGGGAAACAGAGGGGGTGTTGGAATTGATCTAGGGTGTAAGAAAAAGTTTAATGCTTCGGCTAAGCGGCGGAATTTTAAAAATTTTCTTTTGACAAGTAAAACGATTTTACTAACCTAGACAAAGAGCAAGCACATGTAAAAAAAAACTATTATGAGCATAAATAATTTACTAACCTTTTTAGAAGCTTGCACGTTGATGAGCCTTCGGAAGGTTGATAACGTTCATCTCCCTCGCAGCACATCTCTCTTCTTTCCTCGGCAACACGAGCAACCACGATGGTTTCTATCACAAGAATCACTCGAGAGAAAAGAAATTAGTGAGTGTGCACTTTTAAACACTACGACTCAAGAACAAGTCTCAAAGTCGAAGAGCTAAAACCACTAGGTCAAATGAGGACCTAGGTGCCAAAACAAAAACGAAAAATAACTAGAGAGAGAGAGAGAAAGTTGAGTTCGGCCAAGTTCTAGAGAGAGAGTCTATCAATCTCTTAAACTTTGGTTGAATGAAATGAAGGGAATGAGGGCTCTATTTATAGGAGAGGTTTTACCTTCAATAAGGTAGTTTCCTCTTTTATTGAATATCATATATTCATGAGCAAATATTGCACTCCTTCCCTTAGAGTCACACGGCCAAGAGTGCTTCTAGAAGCCCTTGGATTTGTTTCCTCTTTTGTTCCCTTCCTTACTTGGCCGAAATCCCTTATGCATCTAAATGCAAATTTGTTTCATCTTTTTCTTTTGGCAAGTATCTTCATACATTTAATGCACAAAATAATCTCTCTTTCACACTAGGGCTGCACGAAATTAGTCTCCCATTCTCTTGGGTTGGACGGCCAAAAGGCTTCTAGAAAGTCTTTCTAGATTTTTCTTTACTTGTTCATGACAACATAAGAAAAGCCCATTAAGAATTTTCAAGTAAAATTCTATGAAATGAAATTAATCCACAAGGCCCAATGAACACATCATGGCCAAGTGATCTAGGCTATCATATGACCATGTCAAAAATTTATTGACATTCATTTCATGCTATATCCAAAAAGACAAATTTACCCTTTTGACAATTTTCATAAAACTTGTCTCATTCTTGTTTTGACTTAGCTTCTAGCTTAACTATTCCTACTTGATATGATTTGTGATAGTGACCTCATGGATCCAAATGAACAAAGCTTGAGCTAAACTCTTGGACTCAAAACTTCACAAACCTTTTCCAAGTTTAGCTTAATGTCAACTGACTCCACTAAAGAGTTGACACTGAAAATCTCTCGGTTCAAATGAATTTATTTTCTACTCAAGAACTCAACCAAATTATGATGAGCGGATCCACTGAATATTATATATGTTTACGCTTCGTGAATATCATCAGCTAGTCGGGATTTACAAAATTACCATTTTACCCTTCTAGCTGTTATTTCCTCAACTCCTTTGTCGCTTGTGAATAAGTTAGAAACAATGTATTGACGAGGAGCTAACAAGCCACATTGTTTCATCCAAAAGACTCAGGACTCAATTTGGACACTGGCCAGTTCATTTATTCACATTCCAAGGAACAAAGCATGAGGTGATATACATTGCATTTCAGCAATCTTGTACATGAATTCCATATCTATGAGAACTTCACAAAGTTACTCATGACATTCTCACAACTTAGTACTTCACCAATAGGCCCTGTTCAGAATCACATAGTGAGTCCGAACTCTGACTTTCTCAAATGAGAATACGTAAGTTGTGCAATGGCATGTCTCATTTAAGGATTAAGGTAAGCACGATGCAATTCATACGTAGTGACTTCGAGACATAAGAGGTTAAATGGTTTGTTCTTATTTTGTCTCTAGAAGTGCACTGGTCAATTCAGTACCTTCGGTAGATACCTAGAAGAACTATAGAGTCTCCAACTCTCAATGCCACATAACCAGCATCATAGATTCTCCTAACAATCGTACTGAGGTCAATAGTCCTTTCACCCTTAGATTGCGAATATATCGTTTTAAGCAAACTATGAAGAGTTTGTTCATGCAAATCTACATTTGTCTCTTCGTAAGTTGTTAAGTTTGTTTATGGACTAAAGACTAGTTTTTTATCATAAAGCTTCAAACAGACAAGGAAGAATGAATGAACGTTTCAACTTTTTATTAATGAATAAGCAATTATAAGCAAGAGTCTTCGTGAGACTTTATTACATCAAATGTACCAAATAAAGACTACAACTCTTTTTGTGGGCACCATTGACAACAGGGGGTGCCTCTGTTTACCTCACCGACGCTCAATATTAGGAGGATCTAGGTGGAGTGTAGAGCTGTTTATAGATTCGGCGCTCACGTTGAGTGAAACGAGTGAACTTGGGTCTCAGCAGTGTTTCGGGTACTCAAGCACGATGAGAAATTGGTTACCTTTCGGTGAAGGCCGAGCTTTGTATTTATAGAGCTCGAAGGGGCTGGGAGGCCGGTTAGAGTGGGTGGCTGAACCCTCTCGGGCAGCGGCCAAACAGCTCCTGGTGGATGGCCGAGCAGCACTTGAGCGGTCAAGCATCCTCGAGCAACGGCTGAGTTGCCTCAAGTGATGGCCGAGCCGCCTCTTGATGAATGGCGGAATGGCCTCGAGCGATGGCCGGGAGGGGCCAGATGGCCGAGCGGTCTCTAGCGATGGCCGAGCCGTCTCTTGATAGATGGCCGAGAGGCCTCAAGCGATGACTGGGAGGGGCCTGATGGCTAAGCGGCTTTGAGCGATGGTCGGGTCGTCTCTTGATGGACGGCCGGGCGGCCTCGAGCAATGGATGAGAGGGGCCGGATGGCCGAGCGGCCTCGAGCGATGGCTGGGCCGTCCCTTGATGGATGGCCGGGCGGCCTCGAGCAACGGCCGAGCGACGGCCGAAAGCCTCCGCAGAGTCCTTTCGTCGAGTCGTGGCAGGTGTCCTTAGCAAACGTTTTTAATCTCATCAGCTCAAGACGGGCCAACAACATTAGTCCCCTGAGTTTACTTCTGTCACGACACACGACCTCTTGTCGGCGGTCCACGAGTCGCTACGGTGGGTTACTTCACAAGTCTCAACCTTGATATAATTATAACAATATATCTCATATCAACAGAATTAGAAATAAATAATCATAATACTCATAACGCTTATATTAAACATATTACGATGATATATATAAGTTTTATAAGTGGTTATACGAAAAGCTGGGTAAATTTTTCGCGTTTAAAGTTTAGGAATTAGAGCCTTAAAAGCTCCCGAATTTTAAGTATATATTCAAGGGATTGTTTGGGGATCATAGTTTACGGAAGGGGTTCAACAAAATATAGATATTATTATAGAAGGGTTTGAACCCGGGTGAGTTCCCATTAGCCCAAAGGTCAAGAGATACACGTCCGGTCTTCATCTTCAACTTCCTTGTTCACATCGGCGCCTTGCCCTTCTCTACATTACCAAGGGTCATAAAACTATGAGTCGATTGACTCAGTAAGTGGGAATCTAACTTACAAAAATAAAGCGACTAATTCCATGTGATAACATGTGACGTGCAAACAAGCACATAAGAATGCATTGATGCAAATCAAACAACTTCTAGAGCATGACTAATGTGTCCACACTCTAACTAGTACTTGTCGTCTTTAAGGTTACACACATCCCCCGCTATAACCTCTACAACGACAAGAGACCAGCCTTAGACTTCGAGCAGCAGTTGTCCGGCGGCCTAAGGGTTTTAATGTCTGTGTGGGATCCACTAATGGTACCACTTCATTCGACGTCGGTGCCACCCCCAGGCCCACATAGCCCGTCAAGGTGCATTCTTCAGGCCTTCATAGCCTGGCAATAAAGTCGGGTACGACTCTTGGTCGACTCCCCGAGATATGAGTACTCAGCGCCATCCCCCAGGCCCTCATAGCCCGTCAGGGTTCATTTCCTTTTGGAACCATCGATACATCAATTCTTTAAGGTTTGAGTACTCTGCAGCACTCAAAGTACACATCTATAGTACTTACAGGAGACCGACTCGGGTTAAATCCCTAAAGAATTATCATTTCCCTTTTATGCTCGTTAGCGTTTTGAGTTGAAGACTCGGGATATGACCCCCGGTACTTCTACCCTCGGCTCGAATCCGAGAGTCCAACATGCTCTCATGTCACCTCAGATCTAGCTAAACTGTATGGTTAGCAGAGGGATCTAACTACAACAAAGTAGCAACGTGGCTGGTTCAAGTTAGCATTTGAACCTATGGATATAAACCCAACTAAATTTTCCAAAAAGAGTGGCCTAAGCCTTAATCTTTGGTGTTTGTGTCTTTTAAGGTTTTTCCTACTCTTTTTATTATTAACACGTAAATGCACATAAACAGGATTATTCCCTTCGTAAGTAGTTGATTATTCCCTTGGTAATTATGAGTCTTAAATAAATTAATTAATCCGAAATTAAATAACCGATAATTTCAAAATGAATAATTAAATTAAATTCTTGAACGTTATTAAATGAAATACATTGCATAAACCAACTAAGAGTATTTAAACGCTATAAGCGATTTAAAAAACTCACGAGTTAATCGAGCTTTAATTTCGATAACTCTTTTCGTTGAAAACTTCAAAATCCGGCTTCGTCTCATTGGACTCGTCCGGTTCCCGCTCATCTGTCCAAATCTGTCATCAAACCGCGGATCCGACATCGAGTTAATTCCGTAAATCCAAACTATTATCAATCAAAAATTCCAAATCCGACATCTCGACTCAAAAACCCGAACCCAAACAAGTCACACAACCAAACACGAATCCAACTGACTCGTCACAAAATCTTTAGACTTGTCATAAAAATTTCTAGACTTGTCCCAAAAAAAATTTAGACTTGTCATAATTTTTTTTAATTCAAATATAAAGTCAAACCAGTCGAGCACGAAACGAAATATCAATCTCAAATCGAATTTCTCAAATCAAAACTAAATTTCTCGAGACAATTCAACGAGCCCGGAAACATACTCGATTCAAAATTCGGACCAATTCAAATCCATTTCCAAATTTAATTTCAAATCCAAATCACAACCTCAACAAATCACAAATTTCAACTCGAGGCTCAGAATCACATCACGAAGCACAACGGCCCAAAAAAACATCACACGGCCAAAACATGCTCACTCGGCCAAGACATGCTCACACGGCCAAATAACCAAATCCCTCGGCTGAAACAACAACCCAATCCAAATATTCAGAATTCACAAAAAAAAAAAATCATCACAGCCTCAACACATCATCAAGCAGAATTCCTCAATTCATAAAACAAATCCAAAACTTCATACGGCCAAGTCCACATATTACTCAAAATTCGTCCAAAAAATCAAACAAAATTCAAACCATGCCTTTCAAACATTACCCAAACATTAAACAACTTCATAATCACATCACAAAATCAAACTCAACACACGGCCAGCGTAAAAAACACAGGGCCAACACCAGAAACACACGGCCAACACCAAGAACAAACCAAAACCTCACAGAATCATCGAACCCAAATAATATCCTTCAATCCACTACTCAACAAGCAAAAATCGGGCATTGAACGAGAGATTCAACTGATTTCTACAAAAGCCTCAAATTCAAGTTCCAAACCCTAGAAAATTTGGGTTTAGGATCGAAATTACCTCGGCTCCTCGTGTTTAAGCCAAGGTCAGAGTTACTTCGCCACGTTCTTTTCCTTCTTCTTCGTGCGACGCCCAGCCTCGGCCGCTCTTCCTCGTGCGACTCCCGATCCCTCTCGCGCTCCGTCGTGCTCTTGATCTCGGGCTCCATCTCCGTTGCTCGCTCTCTCTCTCTCTTGGTCTCCCTCGACCTCTTTCTCTCTCTCTCTCTCTCTCTCTCTCTCTATCTCGGTTTCTCTCTCTCCCCCGATCTCTCATCCTCTCCCTCTCGGCCCTCTTCTTCTTCTTTCTCTTTTCCTTTCTCTCTTCTTTCTTTCTTCCGGTCTTTCTTTTCTTTCTTCTTTCTTCTTTTCTTTTTTTTTTCTCACGTGGGCTGGTGTATTTTGGCGGGCCAAGTGAGATACATCACTTAAAAAAAATATCTAGACCCTTGATGACGTGGCAATGTTCAACCTTATCCTATTAATTACAAACCAACCTCTTTTCCTTTTTTTCTTTCAAATGGGTGCCTTAAAAATTGTTACAACCACGTCCTTTTCATATAATTATTTAATTAAATCTATTACTTAATGGAATATCATTATACGATTCGTACCGAGAATTTTCTCGTTCGTTCTCGATTAATTAAAATATATTTAAGGTTTCTCGGAATTAATTCTCGTTCTTTAGAATTTATTTCTTAAATTAAGTTCCGGAATATTTCGTCGGAATTAATTTATTAATCGAGATAAACTCGATAATTCCTTTATTTATTCCGAGATTTCTCATAACCTTAACATATTTAAAATTAATTTGATAAATCCAATGAAGTATAATTCACTCGAGAATTTAGCTGTAACAATGGAAAGCTCATTTATTTTTTTCAAATCACAAGTCGAGCGTTACAAAATTTTGTATATTACAATCCCTACCCCCTTAGAAGAGTTTCGTCCTCGAAACTTAGAACAAGGCAGGGTATTTCTTTTGTATTTCACTCTCAAGCTCCCAAGTAGCTTCTTCTGCGGAGTGTTTCTTCCATAGTACTTTGACTAGAGGTATAGTCTTATTCCTCAAGAGTTTCTCCTTGCGATCTAGAATTGCAACAGCTGGTTCTTCATATCTGATGTCAGGAGAAATTTCAACCTCTTGATCTGGAAGTACATATGAAGGATCAGACATGTATTTCCGCAACATCGATACGTGAAACACATCATGAAGGTTGGACAGAGACAGCGGTAGGGCTAGGTGTTGTCGGCCCGTCTAGGGCCGACGAGGACAAAGGCATCTCTTCGACACGCGTGGCTGGTGCGAGGTCTTGAACGGCGAAACCCTGACCCAACCAGGGGCCGGCCCAAACCAATGGCCATGTCAAATGCCTCACTCGGCCATTGGCTGAATCAATGACTCACTCGGCCATTGGCTGAGTCAATAGCTCCCTCGGCCATAGGTTGAGTCAATGGCTCGCTCGGCCATTGGCTGAGTCAAGGACTCACTCGGCCATTGGCTGAGTCAATGGCTCCCTCGGCCATGTGCTGAGCCAAATGGCTCACTCGGCCATTGGCTGAGTCAATGACTCACTCGGCCAATGGCCGAGTGAACCTTCCAGCCGCCCAGGCAGTTCACTCGGCCATTGGCCGAGTGAACCTTCCAGCAGTTCACTCGGCCAATGGCCGAGTGAACCTTCCAGCCGCCCAGGCAGTTCACTCGGCCATTGGCCGAGTGAACCTTCCAGCAGTTCACTCGGCCAATGGCCGAGTGAACCTCAGCCGGCCCAAGCTTTTCACTCGGCCAATGGCCGAGTGAACCTCACCACCATGTTCACTCGGCCATTGGCCGACCCAGCCACTCAATGGCCGAACCAAGCAAGTTCACTCGGCCAAGGGGTCTTCAAACCACCCCTTGGCTGCCTATAAATAGAGGGGCCACTCCCCTACTCCAGGTAATCCATTCTTGAGTACTGAAACGCTGCCGAACTCGTACCTCGCTCGTTTCCCTCAAGCTTTGGCCTCTAAACACCCCTAAAACCTCTATACTCCACCTCAATCACACTAATGTTGAGCGTCGGAGAGGTAAACAGGGGCACCCCCCCTGTTTCCCCTTTGTAGTTCACACCTTCTTTGCTTACTTTTCAGGTGCTTGGACGAGACAGAGACCACCTACAGCTAAGGGACGGCTTGGAATACCAAGCCCGACACGCTCGAGTCGAGACGAGACCACTTGGTCCGGCCTTGGGTCTAACCGTCCGCGACTCCTAAATCGTTGTCCGAAAAACTGCGACAACACTAGGCGATAAGCTGCCTTGCCTAATCGTTCCAGAATCTCAAAAGGTCCAACATATCTCGGGCAGAGCTTTCCTTTCTTCCCGAATATCATGAAACCATGCATCGGAGAGACTTTCAAAAATACTTTCTCTCCTGCCTCAAACTCTAGAGGTCTTCTACGCTTATCTGCGTAGCTCTTCTGACGACTTTGTGCTGTCTTCATCCGGGCTTGAATTTTCTTTATCGCTTCGGTGGTCCGCTCGAGAAATTCAGGCCCGATGAACTCGCTCTCACCAGCTTCATCCCAATGAACTGGAGAGCGACACTTTCGCCCATAAAGTAGGGTGCCATCCCAATCGTCGCTTGGTAACTATTATTGTACGAGAACTCGACCAAGGGAAGATAACGACTTCACGAGCCGTGGAACTCCAAAACACACGCTCGAAGCATATCTTCTAACACTTGGATCGTACGTTCACTCTGGCCGTCAGTTTGGGGATGGAATGCAGTGCTGAATTTCAGTCGCGTCCCAAAATACTGTTGTACACTCTTCCAAAATTTGGTTGTAAAACGAGCATCACGGTCGGAGACTATTGAGCTCTGAACTCCATGTAGACGAACAATCTCTTTTATGCAGAGTTCAGTGAGCTTATCCACAGTGTGAGTGGTCTTGATGGGCAGAAAATGAGCTGATTTGGTCAATCTGTCGACAATGACCCAGACTGAGTCGTTACCAGCTGTGGTTTTTGGCAAACCTGACACGAAATCCATCGTTACTTCCACTGTGGAATCTCAAGTGGTTGCAGCAGTCCAGCTGGTTTTTGATGCTCTGCCTTAATTTGTTGACAAGTTAGGCACTTCTGAACAAACTCAGCTACATTTCTCTTCATTCCTGGCCACCAATATACCTTTTTCAAATCTTGATACATCTTTTTCACACCTGGATGTACCGAATATGGTGTCCCGTGAGCTTCTACCATCAACTGATTTCTGACTTCCTCGTTGGATGGTACGCAAACTATTCCGTTGCACCTTAGAACCTCGTTCTCATCCAACTTGAAGTCACCCTCTTTACCTCTTTGAGCCTCAAACATCTTCCCAAGAAGGTAGTCGTTTGCGTACTGACCATCTTTGATCTGTTCCAGCAACATCGGACGTACGCTAAGAGCAGCTAATCTTCCAGTGATCAGCTGAAGTTCTAACTGCTGAACATCGTCTTTTAGTTGAAGAGACGTTTCAACCAAACTTGCTAAGGACGCTACAGATTTGCGGCTAAGCGCATCTGTGACTTTATTTGCCTTACCAGGATGATAATGCAAATCAAATTCATAATCATTCAGGAGTTCCATCCAACGTCCTTGGCTCATATTCAACTCCTTCTGAGTGAAGAGATACTTTAACGTTTTGTGGTCTAGATAGATGTCACAATGGACTCCGTACAGGTAGTGTCGCCATATCTTGAAAGCAAACACTACAACAACAAGCTCTAGATCATGGGTAGGATACCGGGTTTCGTAATCCTTCAGCTGTCGCGAGGCATAAGCAATAACCTTCCCATGTTGCATCAAAACAGCGCCCAAACCTTGCTTAGATGCATCGTAGTAAATAGCAATCCCATCAACTCCTTGTGGAATGGTGAGCACTGGGGCGGTTGTCAGCCTGTTCTTCAGCTCTTGAAAGCTCTTCTCACAGGTCTCGGTTAAAAGGAACTTCTGTAATTTACAGGTTAGTTGAGTTAGGGGCATGGCGAACTTAGAGAATCCTTCCACAAACTTCCTATAGTAGCCAGCAAGAAACAAGAAACTCCTTATTTTAGTGATTGTCTTTCGCTGACTCCACTGCCTCACGGCTTCCACTTTAGCAGTATCTACCATGATACCAGAGCTACTGACAACATGGCCAAGGAATACTACACGTTCCAGCCAAAATTCACACTTCGAGAACTTGGCGTATAGTTTCTTTTCCCTCAGCCTGCTTAGCACTAGCTCCAGATGCTGCTCATGCTCTTCGTTAGTTTTCGAGTAGATCAGAATGTCGTCGATGAACACGATCACGAACTTATCCAGAAAGTCCTCAAATACTCGGTTCATCAGGTTCATGAATGCTGCCGGCACATTAGTAAATCCAAACGACATAATTAAGAACTCATAATGACCATATCGGGTACGAAAAGCGGTTTTCGGGATGTCTTCATCTCGAACCTTCAGCTGATGGTATCCCGAACGCAAGTCAATCTTCGAGAACACTGTCGTTCCTGAAAGTTGATCAAAAAGATCATTGATCCGCGGCAACGGATACTTGTTCTTGATCGTCACTTGGTTCAATTCACGGTAGTCAATACAGAGCCATAGAGAACCATCTGCTTTGTTAACGAACAAGACTGGCGCTCCCCAAGGCGAATGGCTTGGTCGTATGAATCCTTTGTCAAGCAAATCTTGTAGCTGCATCTTGAGTTCTTTCAATTCTGCTGGAGCCATACAATATGGAGCTTTCGATGAGTTCTATGTTGAACTCAACTTCTCGATCAGGAGGTTACCCTGGAAGATCTTTTGGAAAAATATCAAGGAAATCTGTAGCAACTGGAATCTCCTGCAGCTGCGGCTTGACCGTCTTTGTGACGTCTACCACGCTTGCAAGGTAACCAGTGCATTCCTGATGCATCATCTTCACGGCCTTCAGCCCCGATATGATCGGAAAACTCGATTTTCGAGAGGAACCTAGGAACTGCAGCGGTCCAAGTCCTGGGTTCTGGAATAGAATCGACTTCTTTTGGCAATCTATGATTGCATGGTGGGTACTTAACCAATCCATTCCGAGGATTACGTCATAGTCCACCATTTCCAATTCTATCAAGTCTGCTTTCATTATCCGATCATGAACTCGGATTGGCACATCTCTATACTAGTATAATGACCGGTACTTTTCTCCAAAAGGCGTAGCCGTGACGAAGGGATACGAGAATTTCTTCTGATGCTCCCCTAACTGACCAGACTTCCTAGATGCGATGAATGAATGCGTGGGTCCTGAATCTATCAATGTATACGCAGAGAAAAAATCCACGAAAATCTGACCTGTGACAGCGGTGGACGACCCTGCTCGCACTTCATCTTCACGGATGGAGAAGACTCTGGCATTAGCTTTCGGCCGCTCATTGGGTGCAAGGGTCTTTACTTCTAGATTCTCACATACCCGAGATAGATGACCCTCTTTCCCGCATTTGAAACACACCAGCGCATGAGCATAACACTCTCCATCGTGCGATCTGCCACACCTTCGGCACACGGGTGACTGATTGCTTCTAGAGGTCCTAGGCTTCTTATTAGGCGGCCCTGACCATCCGCTATCTTTACGGCCTCTGTTCCAGTTCACCGACTATGATCGATTTCCAGAACTTCCCTAAGGTCGATAACTAGAGCCTTGCTGGGACCTCATTCCGTCTCCTCGCTGCGGCCGACTCTCCCATCTAGACTGGGATCTGAATCTTTTCCTTGATTCACTCTGCTTTGGGCTCGCAGCTTCAAAAGGTGTTTCAGCAATTGGTTTCGGTGCAGGAGTCCGATCACCCTCGCGCCTACCAGCAATTCGCAAAGCTCTTTGAACGACGTTGGCGTAAGAGCGAGGTCCATCATCGCCGCTATCCACTTGGCTCACGATATACACGTTGAGCCCATACATGTACTTCATCTTCCTAGCCTGATCAGTAGGGACTTTGGGAAAAAGCGAACCTTGCTAACGTGTCGAACTTTGTCGTATATTCTGATACTGACATTGAACCTTGTTGTAGGCTCATAAACTCGCGTACCTTGTTTGACAGGTTAGCTTCACTCAGGTACTTCCCATGGAACAGATTGAGGAAATGGACCCACGTCATTGAGTGGACATCCTCAGACGATGCCACCACTTCCCACCAGCCCCTAGCCTCATCCTCCAGTTGGTTCACAGCGCAAGCCACTCTCTCGCTATCAGACAGCTGCATGTAGTTGAAGATCTGCTGCATCTTCTTGACCCAGTTCTCAGCTGCAGCTAGCTCAACTTCGCCATCAAATGTCGGAGGCTTCTGCTTACGAAACCTCTCGTATACCGGCTCGCTCACAGGAGGAACGACGTCAAGAATATGGAAGTTGAGCTCCTCAGGAGGATCTACATGCACATGCGCTGGGTGCTGTTGAGGCGGCGCATTCAGCCTCATTAAGAGTTCTGTGATCGTGCGGTTCTATTCCTCTAGCTAGTGCGTGATCCTCCGATTCATCTCATCTCTCTGGGTCGCGTCGGCAGCATGTCTCTCCAGCGCGCGTCTGATCTCCGTGAGATCCGCCGCTGTAACATTCTCGGCATTAGACGGGTCTCGTATAGGCCCCATTCCTGCTCAATTCTACTCATGGAAGAGGGAACGGTAAAAGTACAACTCACAACATTTAGAATGCGAGAAAAGAAAACATATCAACACACGATCCTAACTCAAAACGAGATCTCATAAACATTTCTCATATCTACATCAAGTCAAAAAGATATATCCAACCTGCATTCATGCATCAACTATTTACACGTCACATGGCTACTATCGCTAACTACACAAATCTGTAGACTCCCAGAAAGAGACTAGCATTTCCCGAGGCTTAGTCAGACGAGTTTCAAAAAGGGTAATCCTGACGCTGCTTACTAACTATCTGCGTCCTATCAACAACAAGGCAACAGTAAGCTCAGCATGATCCCACAATCCATACCGGAAACGTGTATCTCAAGTCTAAAAAAAAGGCTAAACATGGGCTCTAATACGACAAAACCTGTCACGACCCACGACCTCTTGTCGGCGGTCCACGAGCCGCGACGGTGGGTTACGTCACAATTCTCATCATTGATATAATTATAACAATATATCTCATATCAACAGAATCAGAAATAAATAACCATAATACTCATAACGCTTATATTAAAAATATTACGATGATATATATAAGTGTTATAAGTGGTTATACGAAAAGCTGGGTAAATTTTTCGCGGTTAAAGTTTAGGATTTAGAGCCTTATAGCGACTCTTTTTTATACACAAGCTCCCGAATTTTAAGTATACATACAAGGGATAGTTTGGGGATCATAGTTTACGGAAGGGGTTCAACAAAATATAGATATTATTATAGAATGGTTTGAACCCGGGTAAGTTCCCATTAGCCCAAAGGTCAAGAGATACACGTCATGTCTTCATATTCAACTTCCTTGTTCACATCGGTGCCTTGCCCTTCTCTACATTACCAAGGGTCATTAAACTATGAGTCGATTGACTCTGTAAGTGAGAGTCTAACTTAGAAAAATAAAGCGACTAATGCCATTTGATAACATGTGCCGTGCAAACAGGCACATACGAATGTATTGATGCAAATCTAAAAACTTCTAGAGCATGACTAATGTGTGCACACTATAACTAGTACTTGTCGTCTTTAAGGTTACACACATCCCCCGCTATAACCTCTAGAACGACAAGAGACCAACCTTAGACTTCGAGCAGCAGTCGTCCGGCGGCCTAAGAGTTTTAACGTCTGTCTGGGATCCACTAATGGTACCACTTCATTCGACGTCGGCGCCACCCCCAGGCCCACATAGCCCGTCAAGGTGCATTCTTCAAGCCTGCATAGCCTGGCAATAAATTCGGGTACGACTCTTGGTCGACTCCCCGAGATATGAGTACTCAGCGCCATCCCCCACGCCCTCATAGCCCGTCAGGGTTCATTTCTTTTTGGTACCATCGATACATCAATTCTTTAAGGCTCGGGTACTCTGCAACACTCAAAGTACACACCTATTCTACTTACAGGAGACCGACTCGGGTTAAATCCCGAAAGAATTATCATTTACCTTTTATGCTCGTTAGCGTTTTAAGTTGAAGACTCAGGATATGACTCCCGGTACTTCTACCCTCGGCTTGAATCCGAGAGTCCAACATGCTCTCATGTCACCTTAGATCTAGCTAAACTCTATGGTTAGCAGAGGGATCTAACTACAACAAAGTAGCAACGTGGTTGGTTCAAGTTAGCATTTGAACCTATGGATATAAACCCAACTAAATTTTCCAAAAAGAGTGGCCGAAGCCTTAATCTTTGGTGTTTGTGTCTTTTAAGGCTTTTCCTACTCTTTTTATTATTAACACGTAAATGCACATAAACATGATTATTCCCTTGGTAAGTAGTTGACTTATGTCTCCACACTTACCTGGAAAAGCTCGACATAAAGTTCGACGACTTCCGGCGATGTCTTGATTTTCACTCTCTCTGTGATACTTGACACTTGTCGAAACGTCAAAAGAACTAGCATCCGAGTTTGGAAGTCCGTTAGTTATTGGATTCGAGATTACTTGAAAAAGATAGGGTTCGGTGTCGGGATTAGATTCGAGTCGGTTCGGTATTCAAGAATTTAATTTATTATTCTCTGGTTTTTAGGAAGTTAAACTTATTCAAGACTCACAAACTTTCGTATCGAGAATGATACGAAATAAAATTCAATAACAATTATGAGTCTTAAATAAATTAATTAATTCGAAATTAATCCGAAATAACGAGTCTTAAATAATTATGCCCACTCACTAATTCCTTTTTTTCTCAAGTGATTTTAGTGATAGAAAGTTTCGTGGTTGCTCGAGTTGCCGAGAAAAGAAGCTGCGAGGGGAGACGAACGTTTCAACCTTCCGAAGGCTTCTCAACGTTCAAGCTTCTCAAAGGTTAGTAAATTATTTAATCCTCATAATAGTTTTTATTTACATGTACTTGCTCTTTGTATAGGTTAGTAAAATCGTTTTACTCGTTTGAAAGAAAATTTTTAAATTCCGCCGCTTGCTCGAAGCGTTAAACTTTTTCTTAACCCTAGATCAATTCCAACACACTAATGGTACCACTTCATTCGAGGTCGGCGCCACCCCAAGGCCCACATAGCCCATCAAGGTGCATTCTTCAGGCCTTCATAGCCTGGTAATAAAGTCGGGTACGACTCTTGGTCGACTCCCCGAGATATGAGTACTCAGCGCCATCCCCCAGGCCCTCATAGCCCGTCAGGGTTCATTTCCTTTTGGTACCATCGATACGTCAATTCTTTACCTTTGTACAATTGATGTAAAAAAGTCTCACGAAGACTCTTGCTTGTAATTGCTTATTCATTAATAAAAAGTTGAAACGTTCATTCATTATTGCTTGTGTGAAGCTTTATGATAAAACCTTAGTCTTTAGTCCAAAAACAAACCTAACAACACATGAAGAGTCAAATGTAGATTACCATGAACAAACTCTACATGGTTTTCTTAGAATGATATATTCGCAATCTAAGGGTCAAAGGAATATTGACCTCAGTACAATTGTTAGGAGAATCTATGATGTCTGGTTATGGGACATTGAGAGTTGGAGACTCTATAGTTCTTCTAGGTATCTTCTGAAGGTACTGAATTGACCAGTGCACTTCTAGAGACAAGATAAGAACAAACCATTTAACCTATTATGTCTCGAAGTCACTACGTATGAATTGCATCATGCTTACTGTTATCGGCCCGTCTCGGACCGACGAGGACAAAGGCGTCACTTAGACCCACACGGCCGGCACGAGGCCTCGGACGGCCACTAGGCAGCAAAACCTTGCCTCGGCCATGGGCCGGCCCAACCTTGCCTCGCCCATTGGCCGGCCCAAACCAATGGCCGGCCAAGGTTGACTCGGCCATTGGCCGGCCCAACCATTCGGCCGGCCAATGGCCGACTCAGGTTCGCCCGGCCATTGGCCAGCCCACCTTCAGCCGGCCAACGACCGACCCAACATCATGTCCGGCCAACAAATCACTCGGCCAATGACCAAGTGAACCTTCAGCCGGCCAGGAAATTCACTTGGCCAATGGCCTAGTGAACCTCCGAGCAATTCACTCGGTCAATGGCCGAGTGAACCTCCCAGCAGTTCACTCGGCCAATGGCCGAGTGAACCTTCAGCCGGCCAGGCAGTTCACTCGGCCAATGGCCGAGTGAACCTCCCAGCAGTTCACTCGGCCAATCGCCAAGTGAACCTTCAGCCGGCGAGGCAGTTAACTCGGCCCATGGCCGAGTGATCCTCCCAGCAGTTCATTCGGCCAATGGCCGAGTGAACCTTCATCTGGCCAGTAGTTCACTCGGCCAATGGCCGAGTGAACCATCATCCGGCCGACAGTTCACTCGGCCAATGGCCGAGTGAACCTTCATCCGGCCAAAGTTAAGCCGGCCATTGGCCGGCCTAAACTTTCAGCCGGCCAATGGCCGACCCAAGAGACTCACTCGGCCAAGGGGTTCCCCAAACACCACTTGGTCGCCTATAAATACAGAGGTCTGCCCTAAAGGTAATCCAATTTTGAGTCCCGAAACGCTGTCGAACTCATAACTCACTCGTTTCGCTCATCTTTGGCCTCTAAAGACTTAAACCCTCTATATTCCACCTCAATCCTACTAATGTTGAGCGTCGGAGAGGTAAACAGAGGCACCCCCTTTGTTTCCCCTTTGTAGTTCACACCTCTTTTCTTACTTTTTCAGGTGTTCGGACGAGATAGACATCACCAACAGCTAAGGGAAGACTTGGGATACCAAGTCCGACACGCACAAACCGAAGCGAGATCACTTGGTCCGGACTTGGGTCATACCGTTTTCGGTTCCTAAATCGTTGTCTGAAAACGAGCGACAACATTTTGGTGCTAGAAGGAGGGGATCTCTCGACCTTGGCGACACATTCCTTCCACTACTCTTCTTCAACCTTCGACGACAAAACTCTCGATAGATGAGTCGATTGTCCGTCACCTCCGTGGCCGACCGAGCGACTAGCTCGAGACACGCCTTGGGAAGCTTGGCACGCCGGATTGGGAATCAAGGGTCTCATGATAACGAGAGCCTACCCCTCGAACCAGCCATCCATGAATCGGCCGATGACGCCAACGACGCTCTCCGTGAAGACACGGCCCATAGACTCTCTGAACTCCTCGAGCGGCCAGGGGTGAATGGTGCACTCATCGCCGACCTCCTCGGCTACGACATCGAGGACCACGTCAACCGCGACAGGAAGGATGCCAACTACATGGCGGGATCAAAAACCAACAAGACCAACCTCGACCGTGCAATTCATGAAAGTGAGCGCGCACCCATGCCTTCGAGGGGACACCCTCAGGCAACCGCGTCAAGACATCAATCGTCAGGTGAACACATACATGCGCCCCCGAGGGGACACCCTCGAGAGACCGCATCAAGGCATCAAAGATTGCACAATACTCGAGGACGCTCATTCTCAAGGTCCCGAAAGGGATGCCCCGAGCTCACCATTTGTGTCCAAAACCCCTGGAGAGATGACGACATCGATGGTCACGGCGTCCGTCAAGGGCGTCGCTTGAACGGGATACCCTCGCCGAGGGTGATAGGAACGGCCAGCGGGGACTTAAGAGACCGCCTCAACTCCCGAAGGGAGAATAGTGGGAACAACTAGAGAGAAAAACTCAACGCCCGACGCGAGATTGCGAGAGAGGTCACCTTGGGACACCAACCACCCAACGTCATTGATCGAGCGTCCAACAAGAAGCGCGTCGCCACACTTGTGGCACCGGCCGCCGGTCCCGACTCGCGAAGGAAAAGGCACAGAAAGTGTCAGGTCCCTAATGACCCTCCTTCTCAGACCCCGAAGCAATCCTTCGTCCCTCTCAACACAACACCCGACCGGATCCTTAGCTTACACAAAGAGAAGCTAGGATCTCCGCCTCCGATGAAGAGGGACCCCGTAACGCAGGATAGGAGCAAACGGTGCGAATATCACCAAGACCACGGACACGAGACAACTGAATGCTACCAACTTAGGAAGCAAATTGACTCCCTGATTCGAGGCGGAAATCTCAAAGAGTTCGTGGCATGCGCTAGCAAGGCGACAACCCCGACTGAGCGTGCGACTCGTCAAGAGAAAGAAAACGTCATCACCGCTACGAGAAGCCCAATGACAGGAAACGTCTCAGAAGCCTCGAGCATGAGAGAAGTGAGACGATGAGCGCGGTTCATCGACTAAAGAAATAGCTCGCACCATTCGCGACCACGACCAATACAGTTTTTGCCATTAAATTCATACCTGAACTTGCTCGACTTTGTAATCGCTTTATTTCAAGCGTGTTGTTTTCTTGTCCCTAAGAAGGCCAAGTGCCATGACAAGCTGTAACGACCCCCTTATTACAATAAAAAGTGGCGTTACCTATTGTGACATATCTCACAAACGCAAGAAACTCGGGGGGCTAATAGGGGGCAATGCTCAATGAAACCATAAAAAAAGAAAAAGTATAACAAAGTCTCAAGGGGCCGATGGTTAGGTCGGAGGTCACGAAGAGAAACAATTTGCGCATAACTCCTTTAGTTGAGTTCACTCCTCGAGTTGAGTTCCGAGTCCACGGGTCGACTGATGACTCCCCGTTTTGATTCTACACATTACTCCTCGAGTTGAGTTCCAAGTCCATGAGTCAACTGATAAGCCCTCGTGCTGACTCTACATGTAACCCCTCGAGTTGAGTTCACTCCTCGGGTTGAGTGCCGAGTCCACGAGTCGGATGATAAGTCCTCGTGCCAACTCTACATATGACTCCTCGAGTTGAGGTAATTCCTGGAGTTGAGTTCTGAGTCCACGAGTCGACTAATGACTCCTCGTGTTGACTCTACACATGACTCCATGAGTTGAGGTCACTACTCGAGTTGAGTCCCGAGTCCACGAGTCGTCTGATAAGTCCTCATGCCAACTCTTCGCATGGCTCCTCGAGTTGAGTTCTAAGTCCACGAGTCGACTCATAAGTCCTCGTGTCGACTCTACGTATGACTCCTCGAGTTGAGTTCCGAGTCCACGAGTCGATTAATGACTCCTCGTGTCGACTCTACACATGACTCCTCTAGTTGAGGTCACTACTCGAGTTGAGTCCCGAGTCCACGAGTCGTATGATAAGTCCTCGTGCCAACTCTTCGCATGGCTCCTCCAGTTGAGTTCACTCCTCGAGTTGAGTTCTAAGTCCACGAGTCGACTGATAAGTCCTCGTGTCGACTCTACGCATGACTCCTCTAGTTGAGTTCACTCATCGAGTTGAGTTCCGAGTCCACGAGTCGACTAATGACTCCTCGTATCGACTCTACACATGACTCCTCGATTTGAGGTTACTCCTCGAGTTGAGTCACGAGTCCACGAGTCGTTTGATAAGTCATCGTGCCAACTCTTCGCATGGCTCCTCGAGTTGAGTTCACTCCTCGAGTTGACTTCTAAGTCCACGAGTCGACTGATAAGTCCTCGTGCCGACTCTACGCATGACTCCTCGAGTTGAGGTCACTCATCGAGTTGAGTCCTGAGTCCACGAGTAGACTGATAAGTCCTTGTGCCGATTCTTCACGTGACTCCTCGAGTTGTGTTCAGAGTCCACGAGTCGACTAATAAGTCCTCGTGCCAACTCTGCACATGACTCCTCGAGTTGAGTTCACTCCTCGAATTGAGTTTCGAGCGCAGGAGTCGACTAATAAATCCTCGTGCCGACTCTGCACATGACTCCTCCAGTTGAGTTCACTCCTTGAATTGAGTCCCGAGCCACGAGTCAACTGATAAGTCCTCGTGCTAACTCTACGCATGACTCCTTGAGTTGAGTTCACTCCTCGAGTTGAGTTCTAAGTCCATGAGTCGACTTATAAGTCCTCATGCCGACTCTACGCATGACTCCTCGAGTTGAGGTCACTCATCGAGTTGAGTCCCGAGCCCACGAGTCGATTGATAAGTCCTTGTACCGACTCTTCATGTGACTCCTCGAGTGGAGGTCACTCCTCGAGTTGAGTTTCAAGTCCACGAGTGGACTAATAAGTCCTCATGCCGACTCTGCGCATAACTCCTCGAGTTGAGTTCTGAGTCCACGGGTCGACTGATGACTCCCCGTGTTGATTTTACACATTACGCCTCGAGTTGAGTTCACTCCTCGGGTTGAGTGCCGAGTCAACGAGTCGGATGATAAGTCCTCGTGCCAACTCTACATATGACTGCTCGAGTTGAGGTCATTCCTCGAGTTGTGTCCCGAGTCCACGAGTCGACTAATAAGTCCTCATGCCAACTCTTCGCATGGCTCCTCGAGTTGAGTTCACTCCTCGAGTTGAGTTCTAAGTCCACGAGTCGACTGATAAGTCCCCGTGCCGACTCTATGCATGACTCCTCGAGTTGAGTTCATTCCTCGAGTGGAGTTCCGAGTCCACGAGTCGACTAATGACTCCTCGTGTCGACTCTACACATGACTCCTCGAGTTGAGTCCCGAGTCCACAAGTCGTCTGATAAGTCCTCTTGCCAACTCTTCGCATGGCTCCTCGAGTTGAGTTCACTCCTCGAGTTGAGTTCTAAGTCCACGAGTCGACTGATAAGTCCTCGTGTCGACTGTTACCGGTCATTTTCGGGGCACCGGAAATTCAAAAACGATTCAAGGCCGGCCGGGCTTTGCCGGCCGGAAGCCCAACGGGCCCTGGCCCACCAGGCCCAAGCGCCTTAACGCACCCGCGCCCCGGCCTATCGGTCCGCGCGCGCACTCCTGCGCGCCCTGGCCTCCCGTCCTGGGCACACCTCGGCCGAGTGTCTTTGCCACCTCGGTCACCTCGGCCGAGTGTCCTTGCCACTTCGACCACCTCGGCCGAGCATCTTTGCCACCTCGTCCACCTCGGCCGAGCGTCCTTGCCACCTCGGCCGAGCGTCCTGGCCACCTCGGCCACCTCGACCGAGCGTCCTTGCCACCTCGGCCACCTCGGCCGAGCGTCTTTGCCACCTCGGTCACCTCGGCTGAGCGTCTTTGCCACCTCGGGCACCTCAGCCGAGCGTCCTTGCTACCTTGGCCACCTCGGCTGAGCATCCTCGACATCTCGGACACATCGGCCGAGCGTCTTTGCCACCTCGGCCAGGCGTCCTTGCCACCTCGGTCACCTCGGCCGAGCATTCTGGCCACCTCGGCCACCTCGGTCGAGCACTCGTGCCGCCTCGGCCAGGCACGCCCGCGGCCGAGCATGCCGCGCCTAGCTAAATCCCGCGCCCGGCATGCCCTGCTCCCATCCAGGCGACATGTCTCGTGCTCCCTGCGCCCTCTTTTGCATGAAGCCTCGCGCGCCCCGCTCCCGGCCACCCGGTGGGCCTTAAGGGGCCGGCCCAAGGACTCTCTCCACAACTATAAATACCTCCCCCCTTGGGGAAGAAAAAGAAGACCCCCAGTTTTTAGACACAACTTACATCCTGGTTGACGCCAACAACACTTCTCTTCTCTCGAGAACTCTCTCTCGCCCTCTTGTGACATTTCCAAGAGTGCGCACTCCTCCTCCCTCGGCTCTGAAACACGAGGACACCCCTCCACGAGAGGGAGCGCGCTCCTCTTCTGTGACCCGAGCTTCTACGGTACACACCGCTCTCTCGCTTCTGGGCCCTTGAGCTAGAACTCCGAGCTACGAGCACGCGACCCCTCTAAAGCCTTCACTAGAAGCTACGAGCCGGGTCCTACTCTAAAGCCTTGGATTCCCAAAGCCACTGAGCCCAAGATAGCCCCCAATACACAAATTGAACTACGTTCTGACCTGATCCCGACTAAAGGGTACGTAGGCAGCCAACCCTTGGCACGGTCAAACCCCCCAAAACACACCTCAGGGTCTGGAGGGTGCAGCTCGGTCTACGAGCTCCCATTTTTGGCCCGGGCGCGATCACTTGGTCCGGCCTTGGATCGAACCGCCCGAGGTATTTAATCGTTGTTCATTTTCGTGCGACAACATTGATCGCGCCCGGGCCAAAAATGGGAGCTCGTAGACCGAGGTGCACTCTCCAAACCCTGAGGTGTGTTTTGGGGGGTGTGACCGTGCCAAAGGTTGGCTGCCTACGTACCCTTTAGTCGGGATCAGGTCAGAACGTAGTTCAATTTGTGTATTGGGGGCTATCTTGGGCTCAGTGGCTCTGGGAATCCAAGGCTTTAGAGTAGGACCTGGCTTATAGCTTCTAGTGAAGGCATTAGAGGGGTCGCGTGCTCGTAGCTCGGAGTTCTAGCTCAAGGGCCAAGAAGCGGGAGAGCGGTGTGTACCACAGAAGCTCGGGTCACAGAAAAGGACCGTGCTCCCTCTCGTGGAGGGGGGTCCTTTTGTTTCTGAGCCGAGGGAGGAGGAGTGCGCGCTCTTGGAAATATCACAAGAGGGCGAGAGAGAATTCTCGAGAGAATAGAAGTATTGTTGCCGTTAACCAGGATGTAGGTTCTCTAAAAAAAACCAGCGTTTTCCCTCCCCAAGGGGGGGGTATTTATAGTTGTGGAGCGAGGCTTTGGGCCGGCCCCTTGAGGCCCACCGGGTGGCCGGGAGCGGGGCGTGCGAGGCCTCATGCCCAAGAGGGCACAGGGCGCGCGGGACATGTCGCCTGGATGGGCGCGGGGCGTGCCGGGCGTGGGGCGCGCGAGGCCTATCGCCTGGATGGGCACGGGGCGTGCCGGGCGCGGGATTTGGCTAGGTGTGGCATGCCCGGCAGTGGGCGTGCCTGGCCGAGGCGGCACGAGTGCTCGACCGAGGTGGCCGAGCTGGCAAAGATGCTCGGTCGAGGTGGCCGAGTTGGCAAAGACGCTCGGTCGAGGTGGCCGAGCTTGTAAAAACACTCGACCGAGGTGGCTGACGTGGCAAGGATGCTCGGCTGAGGTGGCCGAGGTGGCAAAGACACTCGGCCGAGGTGGCCGAGGTGGCAAAGACACTCGGCCGAGGTGGCCGAAGTGGCAAGGACGCTCGGCCGAGGTGTCAAAGACACTCGGCCGAGGTGTATGCGGGCCGGGAAGCCAGAGCGCAGGGTGCGCGTGAGCCAGGCGTGCTAGGGCGCGCTGAGGCCTGTTGGGCCGGGGGCCTCAGGGCCGAGGGCGCAGGTGCACGCGCGCCGACCGTGCTGGGCCGTGGGTGCGTCAGGGCGCTCGGGCCTGGTGGGCCGGGGCCCGTTGGGCTTCCGGCCGGCAAAGCCCGGCCGGCCTTGAATCGTTTTCGAATTTCCGGTGTCCCAAAAATGACCGGTAACATTAGCCCCCCAAGTTTACGGCTTACGGAACGTAAGTCGTGAACTTTAGAAAAGAAAAGGGCGTTGAGGTGATTTTACCTTTGATCACGCGTGACCGTACGCACACATATCTTTTTTTCTCCTCTTTTTTTTTTGACGGTCGGACCCTTGGGGGCCGGACCGGGCCGGTCGGGCAGCAAGACCCGCGTGCGGCCTAGTGCTGGGGGACTGGCGCGCGCGCGAGGCCGGCCCGTGGGCCGGGCCTTACGTCGCGCGCGCAGGGGGGGGGGGGGCGGGGGGAAATGAGCAGGGCTTGCCCCTTCCTCTCCTATAAATAGGAGAGCCCCCGCCCTTTCTGTTCACACTGGCAGCCTGTGGGTAATCGGAAAATTCCTTTTGAGTTTGAAATTTCCCCTGGGCAGCCGACTTTTTTCCTTTTTTAATGGGGAGCGAGCTTGTTTCCCATGTTGATGATCCCGAGGTTGATCCTTCCTGCCCTCTCCCGAATTGTTTAGGGGCGGCCAAGGGTCCCTTTGAGGAACTCGACATGATCCCCATCTTTGTCGAGGAAGACTCTAGTGCGGCAGACAAATGGCTCGCGGAGTTGGAGGCCGATGCCGCGGCGATAGCCGAGCTGGCGGGGCCCGGGAGCGGCCTACTGACAAGGTGCGGTCCCAAAGGGGAGGACGAAGGGTCCAAGGACCCGCATTCATCACGGTTGGTGATCAACCTGGTCTCCCGCGAGGCGTCCTTTGACGCCCCCCTGCTCAAGCAGCGGGGTGAAGCGGTGGTGAGTGCCGAACTCCCCCGGGCGTCTGACTTGGACGCCCCGGGTGTTGAGCTCGCGATAGTGCCTTCCGAATCTTTTTTGGACGAGATTTATTCCGACGATCCCCAAAGGTCGGGCTCAGAAGGCCCTGAAGAGGACTTGAAGGCTCCTCCCGCGATGGGGGAGGAGAAACGCAACGGGAAGGTGTTGGCGACGGCCTGGCCGGCCTTCGAGTCGGCGGAGGCTTCGGGCTACACTTATGCCTGGTCACTGGAGAGGACTCGTATGTACGGTGTAGGCGACTCCGTCGCCCCCGTCGGCTTAGACTGCAGGGGAATCGATGATGCGAGCACGCTCACTTCCCGAGTCTTCAGCACGCTTCGGGAGACGTATAGCATTCCTCCCTTGGTGGGATTGCTTAGACCTGCCCCCGAGGACATGCCCTCTCGTCCAACGGGCGGGTACGCGGCCGTGGCGGTCGGGAGTCTCGCCTGTGGATTGCGCCTCCCGTTTCCGACGATCGTTCAGCAGATTCTGACCCGACTAGGGGTCCATGCGTGCCAGATGAGCCCGGCGTTCTTCCGCCTGTTGGTTACATGCTTCATGGAGTGGCACTGCCAGACGCAGCGCGCCATGACCGTGGATGACTTCCGCAATCTGGTTGCCGTCTTCCCGGTGCTGGGGCAGCCGGGATTTCATATGGCCCGTGCTCGGGGCAACGTGAGGCTTGTCAAAGATTGCGACCCGCCTAGCCGCCGGGCGTGGGTGTGGGTCACCTCGGACGCTTTTGGCGAGGCGCCCCTTCGCTTCGGCCGTCTGGCCGATTTTCCAGCCGACGAGGGGGCAGCGGAGCTCCCCTTTGTGAGAGAAATAGCGGGGATGTCGGAAGCCCGCAAGGCTGGCGAGCGGTTCCGTTCCCCCGAGCTGGTGGCGCTCACCGGGTGGTTCCCGCCCTTTGCTCCGGGCAACGAGGAGGCGCTCCGGGCAAGCAGGCCCTCGAGTCCCGTGGCTCAAGCAGTCGCTCCTGCTTCTCGAGGTAGCTTTACGGTTTTGTAAAACTTTTTGTCTTGACAGGAACCTGACCTTCGCTGCTTTGTTTTGTGCAGCTGCAAAGAGGCGAGCTAGGAGGCTGGCCCTCGCTTCTCGGGACCCAGAGTCAATGGCGGAGATTCGCTCTAGGGTCGCTAACCGCAAGGGGAAGGGAGAGCACGTCGAGACCACCGGTCTAGTCGAACCGGAGTCTCGGGCTTCTTTGAAGAGGGCTTCGACATCGGCATCTCCCGACAAACGCTCCGAACCCAAGAGGGCGGACTCGGCGGTGGAGCTGGAGGCGGTAGAGGTTCGAGGGGATTGTTTCCGCCACCTCGAGGGATCCCCACTATCCTGGTGGAAGGGCGTGGTGTCGAAGGGCGACATCGCTTTCTTCCAGGCGGGGGTTACCGACGCTCAGAAGGTCAGTACTTCTGTTTGTTTCGTTATAAGCGTAGGTTTTAGTTTTAACCCTTGCTTCTTTGTCGTCGCATGCGTATGCGAGGGCCGTGCGAAGCGACAGGATTTTGCATGACTTCATCTGGCGCTTAGGGGCATCTCAGGAGGAGCTCGCCCGGACGAAGGCTAGGTTGGCTCAGGTCGAGCGAGGTTCGCACCCGGGGGCGGAGACCGAGACGCTTCGAGGCCAGCTTCGTGATGACAGGGTGGAACTCTAGATCGGACAAGGCCAGCGCGACGGAGCCCAACTGTCAGTGGCCAAGATGGCGGGCGAGCTCACCGAAGAACGGCGAGCTTGCGAGGTGGCGACCCGATCAGCGGAGATTTTTCGCACTGAGGTTACCGACCTTCGGAGGCAACTGGACGCTCGATCCGATGCCTTGGAGACGTCGCACCGCCAGCTTACCTCGAGCGAAGCGGCGCATGTTAGGGCGGAGCGCGAGCGCGACTCTCTTGCGGAGGAAAACGCTCGATTCTCGTCCCAGCTTGCTGAAGCGGAGCGAAGAGCGTCCGACTTGCAGGATGACTTCGACATAGGGATCGAGGAAGCCCGTCATGCCGGAGCCGTGGAATGTCGAGACGCGACCGCGATCGAGAATGAGGCCCGGGGGGTCACTTTTGACTTCTTCGACACCTTGTTCCCCCTGCTGGAAGAGGGTGCTCCTTGAGCCGAGTGGCTTTCTTTTTCAGCGCGTATGTTTAGCGCTTTGCTTTCTTTTCCTTTTTCTAGGATTTTATTTATTTTTCACGCACTTTTTGTTCAGCACGTGTTTATCAGAGCCGTGGCTCTTTTTATTTATGAGATATTTTTGTTGCTTTTATGTTGAATGCCTATCTCATTTTTCGAGTAATTTTCACTCGTGTATGCCTTCTTTGTGGGCTAATCGCGGCCCGAAGGGCTTCTATCCTTGCCAATAGTTTTGGCAGGTTCTGTATCCTTAGCTGGGATTCGTCCTCCGCCCATTTCGTCGTTACGACTCGTCGTCGTTTAAACGTTTGGTGGGGGTGTTCGTGCTCAGCTAGGCGATTGGCCGACCCGCGTTTGAATGGTGGTATCAGCCTGTCGGGTTAGGCTGATGATTCAGCGTGCCTAATGTGGTCGTGGCCCAGTGACTTCACTTCGCACCTCCCGACGATCGAAGAAGTCGTACCGGGTAGTTCCCGGGGGCTCTGCGTGCGTGCCTTCGGCGACTGGACGTGCATGTCGCGCCGGGTTAGGCCGGCGTCTTTGAGCTCGTGCTGTTGAGCGGTCGAGCTCGCCGGGTTAGGCCGGCGTCTTCTAGCTCGCGCTGTTTGAGCGATCGAGCTCGCCGGGTTAGGCCGGCGTCTTTGAGCTCGCGCTATTTGAGCGACCGAGCTCGCCGGGTTAGGCCGGCGTCTTTGAGCTCGCTCTGTTTGAGCGACCGAGCTCGCCGGGTCAGGCCGGCGTCTTTGAGCTTGCGCTGTTTGAGCGACCGAGCTCGCCGGATTAGGCCAGTGTCTTTGAGCTCGCGCTGTCTGAGCGACCGAGCTCGCCGGGTTAGGCCGCCGTCTTTGAGCTCGCGCTGTTTGAGCGACCGAGCTCGCCGGGTTGGGCCGACGTCTTTGAGCTCGCGCTGTTTGAGCGACCGAGCTCGCCGGGTAAGGCGGGCGTCTTTGAGCTCGCGCTGTTTGAGAGACCGAGCTCGCCGGGTTAGGCCGGCGTCTTTGGGTTCGTGCCCTGAAGCAAGCGAACTCAGGTGCGCCGGGTTAGGCCGGCGTCCTTTTAGTGTTCGCGCCCTTGAGCGTCGGAACGTAGGTGCGCCGGGTTAGGCCGGCGTCTTTTTAGTGTTCGCGCCCT
Source organism: Urtica dioica subsp. dioica (assembly GCF_054948205.1). NCBI lineage: Eukaryota > Viridiplantae > Streptophyta > Magnoliopsida > Rosales > Urticaceae > Urtica > Urtica dioica. The sequence continues at coordinate 42,357,276 of NC_142756.1, forward strand.
TGAACGTCGGAACGTAGGTGCGCCGGGTTGGGCCGGCGTCTCTTTAGTGTTCGCGCCCTTGAGCATCGGAACGTAAGTGCGCCGGGTTAGGCCGACGTCTTTTTGGGCCCGCTCACCCTGGAGTGAGTGAACGCGGGTGCGTCGGGTTAGGCCGACGTCTTTTGGGCCCGCTCACCCTGGAGTGAGCGAACACGGGTGCGTCGGGTTAGGCCGACATCTTTTGGGCCCGCTCACCCTGGAGTGAGCGAACGCGGATGCGTCGGGTTAGGCCGACGTCTTTTGGGCCCGCTCACCTTGGAGTGAGCGAACGCGGGTGCGTCGGGTTAGGCCGAAGTCTTTTGGGCCCGCTCACCCTGAAGTGAGCGGGCGCGGGTGCGTCGGGTTAGGCCGACGTCTTTTGGGCCCGCTCACCCTGAGGTGAGCGAACGCGGTTGCGCCGGGTTAGGCCGGCGTCTTTTACTTAAACCATATGCGCCGGGTTAGGCCGGCGTCTTTTGGTGTTCGTGCCCTGAGGCTAGCGAACCTTTGTTTGGCTCAAATTTGGCCTTTTTTTGGGTTTGAGGCATCGCCTTTACGCGACTTACATGCGTCTCGGAAGACGTCTTTCACCTGCGCCTTTAGGCGTCTTACGGCACGCCGGGAAGGCCGACGTTTTACTCGAACCCGTATGCACGAAGGGCCGTCGGGATCCGAGCTTCCTAAGTCTGTATCCCCGTGGGGGACTTAGGCCTTTTGCGTCGGGTTAGGCCGACGTCTTTTGGGCCCGCTCACCCTGGAGTGAGCGAATGCGGTTGCATCGGGTTAGGCCGACGTCTTTTGGGCCCGCTCACCCTGGAGTGAGCGAACGCGGGGTGCGTCGGGTTAGGCCGACGTCTTTTCTCAGACCCGTAAGCCTGATGGGCCGTCGGGCCCGAGCTTCTTAAGCCATTGTATCCCGTGAGTGGGGGGCTTATGGTTTTTTTTTTATGCCATAATTTCTTGAGTGTACGCCTCAGGACCCATAGCCCCCCGAGTTTTTAGTTTACAAGTCGTGGCATGATAACTAAAAAACTGTGATAAAGTGGGTGAAAAGACCGCAAACTTTATTTTTTATTACGTTTTGCTAACAGAGAACATCCTTGAACAGTGGCGCGTAGGCCTTATTGAATAAGGGAAATCAGAGCAATAAATGGGGAGTCTTGGTCACTGGTGGTACTGCCTCAAGTGCTCGGCGTTCCACGGGTGCCGGATTGGAGTTCCGTCCGTGTGTTCGATGTAGTAGGTTCCGTCGTGTATAACTTGTCGAACTCTATATGGTCCTTCCCAATTTGGGCCAAAGACCCCGGCGCCTTGTACTTGGGTGTTTTGGAACACGCGTCTGAGTACAAGGCTGCCGACGGCGAAGATCCGCCTTTTGACTTTGGCGTTGTAGTATCTCTCAACCTTTCGCTTTTGTGGAGCGAGTCTGGTGAGGGCCTCGGATCTTTTCTCGTCGATCAGATCCAGTTCGAGGCGCATGGCCTCATCATTTTCTTTATCATTGAAAGTGTCGACCCGGTAGGTGGGGACTTCCGTTTCCACGGGGACCACTGCTTCAATCCCGAAGGCTAGGGAGAAGGGGGTCTCTCCGGTGGCATTTCGAACGGTCGTTCGATAGGCCCATAGGATGAAAGGCAATTCCTCAGCCCAGGCACGTTTTTTTGGCTTCGAGCTTTTTCTTGAGGTTGCTTTTAATTGTCTTGTTGACGGCTTCCACTTGGCCATTAGCCTATGGATGTCGCGGGGATGAGAATGTCTTGCTTATCCCTAACTGGGCGCAGATATCTCTAACCCTCGCGTTGTCGAACTGCGCGCCGTTATCGGTGATCCTGGCCAGAGGCTCGGCTTCGACCCACTTAGTGAAGTAGTCGGTAGCGACGATGGCGTATTCGTACTGCCTCGGAGCTTTGGGAAGCTTGCCGATAATGTCTACGCCCCATTTTGCGAAGGGGCGTGGAACAACGATGATACTCAGGGGAGATGGCGGCTGACGTGGAACGTTGGAGAAACGTTGACACTTGTCGCACTTTCTTGCCCAGTCGTAGGCGTCTTCTTTCATCGTCGGCCAAAAATAGCCTTGTCGAAGCGCTTTGAGCGCGAGGGACCTCCCAGCGGTGTGGTTCCCACAGAGGCCTTCATGGATCTCGCGGAGGACCTTAGTCGACTCGACGCTGTTGAGACATCGGAGCAGCGGGGTTGAATACCCGCGCTTGTATAAGGCTTCGCCTCTCAACACGTATTTGGATGCGAGGGCTTTCAGCCTTTCTGCTTCTTTGCGGTCTTCGGGAAGTACCCCTCTTCGCAAGAAGTCCGTAAGCGGAGTCATCCAAGTTGGATGAACGGCGCTCTCAATCGTTCCAACCTCGTCACGTGAGATGGATGGTCGCGAGAGAGACTCGATTGGGATAGTTCCCAACCCGTCTTCGGTGATACCGGATCCGAGGCGAGCTAAGGCGTCAGCCTCGGAGTTCTCTTCTCATGGGATCTGTATGATCTCGAACCAGGAGAAGGCATCTGGCTTGGCATTTGTCTTTGCCAAGTAGGCGATCATGTTAGGCTCTTTGGCAACGTAGTCGCCTTTAACCTGATTTACGATCAGCTGCGAGTCACAGTGTATTCGTAAATTCTGTACGTTGAGCTTTTGAGCGAGCTCTAGCCCTACTATGAGGGCTTCGTACTCGGCCTCATTATTGGAGGCCTGGAATCCGTAATGTAGGGCGTAGAGTAACTTTTCCTGGTCGGGATTTGTTAGAATCACGCCGGCGCCTGCTCCTTGGGCATTAGATGCTCCGTCTACGTGTAATTCCCAGATGGGACCCGTAGGGTCGACCTTTCTCTTTCGAGCCGACAAGTCGTCGGTCGAGTCGCCATCTGCTCTTCCCATGTCGGGAGTGTAGGAGAATTCTACTACGATATCAGCTAAGGCTTGAGCCTTTATTGCTGGTCTCGGGTGAAACTCATTCTCGTACTCGCTCAATTCTTAGGACCAGATCGCCATGCGAGTCGATGTTCCTTTTTGAAGAGCTTTACCGATTGGGTGTCCTGTTCGGAGAACGATTGGGTGAGCCTAGAAGTAGGGGCGTAACTTTTTGGTGGCTACGAGGAGAGCGACAGAGAGCTTCTCTATCTCTGTGTACCGCGTTTCGGCGTCGAGTAGGGCTTTGCTCACATAGAAGATGGGCCATTGAGCCCTATCTTCTTCATGGATTAGCACAGCGCTTACAGCCCGTTCGGAGACGGCGAGGTAGACGTAGAGCATCTCGCCTTCTTTTGGCTTGGAGAGGAACGGCGGTGTCCCGAAGTAGGCCCTCATTTCTTGAAAGGCCTTCTCGCACTCGTCCGTCCATTCAAAGCCGTCTGTCTTCTTTATTGCCTTGAAGAACGGTTGACACTTGTCGGTTGCTTTGGCCACAAAACGCGAGAGGGAGGCAATCCGACCGGTCAGACTTTGGACTTCCTTGACACGTCGCGGAGACTTCATGTCAAGGAGTGCCTTGATTTTCTCGGGGTTCGCTTCGATACCTCGACGGCTAACTATGTAGCCTAGGAACTTCCCGGACTCGACCCCGATAACGCATTTGTTGGGGTTGAGCTTCATTTTGTACCGGCGGAGGATTAAGAACATCTCCCTCAGGTTGTCTACGTGGTTGGTGGCCAGTAGGCTTTTAACGAGCATGTCGTCGACATATACTTCCATGGTCTTGCCGATTAGGTCGGCGAAGATCCGGTTTACCAATCGTTGGTAAGTAGCTCCTGCATTCTTAAGGCCGAAAGGCATGACCTTGTAGCAGTAGAGACCGCGAAAAGTGACAAAGGTTGTCTTGATCTGATCGGGCTCGTGCATTCGTCTCTGGTTATAGCCCGAGTAGGCGTCAATGAAACTTAGAAGTTCATGTCCTGCCGTGGCGTCGACCAGTTGTTCGATGCGTGGGAGTGGAAAGCAATCTTTCGGGCAGGCTTTGTTAAGATCTTCATAATCTATGCAAATGCGCCACTTCCCGTTAGGCTTTTTGACCATGACCACATTGGCCACCCACTTTGGGTACTTGGCTTCTCGGATGAAACCAGCGGAGAGAAGTTTTTCGACTTCCTCGTTTATCGCTAGGTATCGTTCGGGGTTGAACATACGTCTAGCTTGTACCTTTTCAGCGATAGTTTTATCGTCGTTCAATCGGTGCACAATCACATCGGGGTCTATGCCGGGCATGTCTGCATGTGTCCACGCAAAGACATCCTTAAACTCCCGAAGGAAGGACGCGACTTGAGTTTTGATGGCGAGAGGGAGTTGTGCACCGATCTTCACCACCTGGTCAGGTTTAGCTTCGTCGAGAACGATCGAAGTGAGATCATCGGGGGTGTCAACTTTCAACCTGTCGACATCGTCGCGGGGGTCTAATTCCCCGAGTTGCCGTGCGTCTTTCTGATCACACGGGTAGCCGTCTTCCAATTGGTCGATCGTGTTAACCCTTTTTTCAGCGGGCTTGCCGTCCACGCCTTGGACGTAGCATATCCTCGCTTGGGTTTGATTACCGGCCATGACGCCAATTCCCTCTTCGGTGGGGAATTTCACTAGCAGGTGATAAGTTGACGTGATAGCCCTTAGTCTGTTCAACGTGGGTCGCCCAATGATAACATTGTAGGGCGACTCCTGGTCGACCACAAGAAAGGGGACCATGTGAACGACCTCGATGCCTCCGGTAGTTCCGAAGGTGACCGGTAAATCAATGAGTCCTTCAGTCATGATCTTTTCTTTCGTGAACCCAAACAGAGGGGTTTGAGTCGGGACAGGGCGGAGCCCCCCGAGCTTCACGCGCTCGAGGGTGGTCTTAAAGATTATATCGGCTGCGCTACCGTTATCAATAAGAACTCTTTTTACCAAATTGTTGGCCACCTGAGCCTTGAGGACTATAGCGTCATTGTGCGGGTGCACAACTCGCTTGGCCTCTTCATTGGTGAATTGTATCGTCTCGTGAGGTACGGACAGAGGTTCCTCGTAGGTGACGTAAACCTGCCTGGCAAGGCCTTCTTGAGAGGTAGCTCTGAGGAGCTTTTTCCTTTGCCGGGCTGAGTCCCCGTCTTGCAAGCCACCTAGTATGGTGGTGACGACGTGGAGTTGCGCATCAGCCGTAGCTGTGACCACTGTGCGGTCAGTGTTTGCATTGGTCCCTCCACCTTTCTCAGGCTGTGGCCTGTTATCGGCGGGGGCTGCCGCTCCTACCAAGCGAAGGAAAACTCTTTGAGCTCTCCCTTCTGGATTCATGTCTCAATTTGTTTCCTAAGATGGAAGCATTGAGCGGTCGTGTGACCGTAATCCCGGTGGAACTCGCAATAGCGGGACCGGTCGCGAGACGCGGGGTTGCCCCTTATTGGAGCCAGAGCGACGAACTTGTCACGCGCCACACCGTAGATTTGCTCTACCGGGGCATTCAAGGGAGTGTAACCCGAGTAGTCTCTAAAATTGCTCGCAAGATGCGGCTTTTGAGACATAGGGGGTCCGCTATCGGTAGCTTTTCCTCCCTTGTTTATCCTCTTACGGGGCTTGCCAGGCTCGTTGCCGGACTCATCCCGACGGCGGGAGCTTTGGGTGCTGCTCATGCGGCCGTCGAGGTAATCTTCTACCGCCATAAAGGTTTTGGCTCGGTTCATTAACTCGGCCATCGTAGAAGGGACTCTGCCGACGACGGACTTTAAGAAGTCTTCGGTGCGCAAGGCCTCGATGATGGCTGTGATTGCGTCACTGTCGTCAAAGCGGTCAACCTTATTTGATTATGCGGTGAATCGGGTGAGATACTGTCTCAAGGACTCGTTATTCTCTTGCCTGATCGACCATAAGTACATCTTGGTCTTCTTTTGGGCCATGGATGTAGCAAATCGTGCCAGGAACATGTCCTTCAGGTCTTTGAATGATTGGACGCTTCGTGGTCTTAAATTCTAAAACCACTCAAAACCGGGTCCGGTGAGGGTAAGACTAAAAGCTTGGCATAGAGCAACAGGTGAGACGCCCTGCATCATCATCCAAGTTTCGTAATGTTGGATATGATACGTGGGATCAGTTTTCCCATTGTATGGAGGGAGATTCGGGAGTTTGAAGTTTCCCGTGCACACCTCAGCAAGGATTTGGGCGGTGAAGGGAGAGGAATGTTCTTCCACGACCCCGTATGTATCACCGGCCAAGCCGCCTTCACGCAGGTCACTCACCTCATTACGAAGGTTGTGAATCATGGTGACGATGTTGAGGCCAGTGTTGGGGGTCACTCCTTGTTCAGGAGGAGTCACCTGTCGCCTTTCGTTCGACCCTTGAGCCGTGCGAGGGTCCCCAGTGATTGGGGCCATAGGGTTGTGACCCTTACGAGCGCTCAGCCTCTCTCGGAGGTCTTCGCCACGGCCGTTCAATTGGGCGGTAAGTCGATCTCTAAGATCTGGCCCGGCGGTATGGGGGCGTGAGCTTCGAGCCACACGCCTTGTTGGAGTCGATCTAGGGTTTAAGAAAATAATTAACTCTTTGGTAAGCGGCGGAATTTTAAAAATTTTCTTTTACAAGTAAAAACGGTTTTTTACTAACCTAGAGAAAAGAGCAAGTACACGTAATTAAAAACTAATATGAGCTAAGAAGTTTACTAACCTTTCTTGAAGCTTGAACTTTGAAGAAGCTTTTGGAAAGTTTGCAACGCTCGTCTCCCCTCGCAGCACGTCTCTCTTTCTTTCCTCGGCACCTCGAGCAACCACGAAAGTTTCTATCACTAAATCACTCGAAATAAAAGGAATCAGTGAGTGGGCACTTTTAAACACTACGACTTAAGAACAAGTCTTGAAGTCGCAGAGCTAAACACTAGGTCGAGTGAGGACCTAGGTGCCAAAACAAAAAAATCGAAAATAAACTAGAGAGAGAGAGAGGGGAGTTTCGGCCAAAGTTCTAGAGAGAGAGTCTCTCAAATCTCTTAAACTTGGATGAATGAAATGTGAGGAAATGAGGCTCCTATTTATAGGAGAGGTCTCACCTTCAATAAGGTAGTTTCCTCTTCTATAGAATATCACATATTCATGAGCCAATTTCCTCTTTTCCCTATTGAGACACTCGGCCAACAAGGGCTTCTAGAAGCCTTGATTTGTTTCCAATTTTGTTCATGGCTTGCCTTTTCTCTCAACATGGCCGAAGTTCCTTATGCATCCTTATGCAAATTTGTTTCCTCTTTTTCTTTTGGCAAGTATCTAAATACATTTATGCACAAAATAAACTCTCCTATTTCTCTACAGGGTAGGCGCCCAACATGTCTCTAGAAGGAGCTTCTAGAAGCTTCTTCATTTATTCATGAGAACATGAAAAAGGCCCATTAAGAATTTTCAATAAAACTCTTATGAAATGAAATTAATTCACGAGGCCCAATGATCAAGTCATGGCCGAGTGACATTAAGTCATCAAATGAACTTGTCAAAAAATTTATTGACATTCATTTCATCCTTTTGTCTCAAAAGACAAAAATACCCTTTTGACTATTTTCGTTCTCGTTTTGACTTAGCTTCCAGTTTAACTATTCCTATCGATGTGATTCGTGACAGTGACCTCATGGACCCAAATGAACAAAGCTTGAGCTAAACACTTGGACTCAAAAGTTCACAAACCTTTTCCAAGTTTAGCTTAATGCCAACTGACTCCACTAAAGAGTTGACACTAAAAATCTATCGGTTCAAATGAATTTATTTTCTACTCAAGAATTCGACCTAATTATGATGAGCGGATCCACTGAATATTATCTATGTTTACCCTTCATGAATGTCATCAGCTAGCCGGGATTTACTAAATTACCATTTTACCCTTCTAGCTGTTATTTCCTCAACTCCTTTGTCGCTTGTGAATAAGTTAGAAACAATATATTGACGAGGAGCTAACACGTCACATTGTTTCATCCAAAAGAGTCAGGACTCAATTTGGACACTGGCCAGTTCATTTATTCACACTCCAAGGAACAAAGCATGAGGTGACATGCATTGCATTTCAGCAATCTTGTACATGAATTCCATATGTATGAGAACTTCACAAAGTTACTCATGACATACTCACAACTTAGTACTTCACCAATAGGCCCTGTTCGGAATCACATAGTGAGTCCGAACTCTGACTTTCTCAAATGAGAATACTAAGGTGTGAAATGACATGTCTCATTTCAGGATTAAGGTAAGCATGATGCAATTCATACATAGTGACTTCGAGACATAAGAGGTTAAATGGTTTGTTCTTATCTTGTCTCTAGAAGTGCACTGGTCAATTCAGTACCTTCGGAAGATACCTAGAAGAACTATAAAGTCTCCAACTCTCAATGCCTCATAACCAGACATCATAGATTCTTCTAACAATCGTACTGAGGTCAATAGTCCTTTGACCCTAATATTGCGAATATATCGTTTTAAGCAAACTACGAAGAGTTTGTTCATGCAAATCTACATTTGTCTCTTCGTAAGTTGTTAAGTTTGTTTATGGACTAAAGGACTAAAGTTTTATCATAAAGCTTCAAACAAAGAAAGAATGAATGAACGTTTCAACTTTATTAATGAATGAATAGGCAATTATAAGCAAGAGTCTTCATGAGACTTTATTACATCAAATGTACAAAATAAAGATTACAACTCTTCTTGTGGGCACCATTTAAAACAAACTCCCACTTGACTCAAAGAACATGTGTGTAGTCTTTCATGCCTAATCCCTCACGATGTTGGTCGAAGACCTTGTTCGCTAGGGCCTTGGTGAATGGATCTGCCAGAGATCTACTTCACCTCCACGTCTCCGCATTGCGCGATCTCTCGAATCAAATGGTATTTCCTCTCAATATGCTTAGAGCGCTTATGGCTTCTAGGTTCCTTTGAGTTAGCGACAGCCCCACTATTATCACAATAAAGGGTCATGGGCTCGTCGACGTTTGGAACAACTTCCAAATACTTAAGGAATTTTCTAAGCCATACAGCCTCTTTCGATGCTTCCATTGTGGAGTCAGCATATTCTGCTTCCATTGTGGAGTCAGCAATGCAAGATTGCTTAATACTTCTCCACACAACAGCTCCACCATTAAGGATGAACACAGATTCCGAAGTGGATTTCCTGGAATCCTTATCCGCTTGAAAATCGGAGTCAGTATATCCCGTCATAATCAGGTCAGTACCTGAGTATGTAAGCATCAAGTTCTCAGTTCTTCGAAGATACTTAAGAACATGCTTAACAGCAATCCAGTGCTCGGGTCCAGGGTTGGATTGGAAACGGCTAACTACGCCAACGGCGAAACATATGTCAGGTCTAGTGCAAAGCATAGCATACATGAGGCTTCCTACGGCAGAGGCGTAAGGAATTTTCCTCATGTCTTCAATCTCTTGTGCAGTCTTGGGAGACTGGTCCTTAGAGAGTGAAACTCCATGCCTAAAGGGTGTTTGGCCCTTCTTGGAGTCTTGCATCGAGAAGTGATACCTTATCAATATAAGATGCTTGAGAGAGCGACAGGGTCCGGTTTTTCCTATCTCGAAAGATTTGGATCCCCAGAATGTACGCGGCTTCTCCTAGATCCTTCATATCGAATTGCTTTGCCAGCCAGACCTTAACCTCAGATAACTTACCCACGTCATTACCAATGAGCAGTATATCATCGACATATAATACCAGAAACAAAACTTTGCCTTCGTGTATTAACTTGTAAACACAAGGCTCATCTATTGACTGTTCAAAGCCAAAGCTCTTTACAGTTTCATCGAATCTAATATTCCATGACCTAGATGCTTGCTTTAGTCCATAAATGGATTTAAGCAACTCACAAACCTTGGTCTCTTGACCTTTATCCATGAAACCGTCTGGTTGAGCCATGTAAATGCGCTCGTCAAGATTGCCATTCAGAAAGGCTGTCTTGACATCCATTTGCCAGATCTCATAGTCGAGAGCTGCAGCTATGGATGGGAGTATGCGGATGGATTTAAGCATCGCGACTGGCGAGAAGCTTTCGTCATAGTCAATCCCTTCTTGTTGGGTATAACCCTTCGCCACAAGTCGTTCTTTGAACGTCTCAACGTTCCCATCAGGACCCCTTTTCTTCTTGTATATCCACTTACACCCTACGGGTTTAATCCCTTCAGGAAGGTCTAAAAGTTTCCAGACATTGTTGACATACATCGAGTGCATTTCAACTTTCATGCCGTCAAGCCAAAGGTTTGATTCAGAACAAGCCATCGCTTGGCTATAGGAAACAGGGTCATCCATGTCGGAGACGGCTACAAGAGAGTCTCCATAAGACATGTACCTGTCAGGCTTTTGAGTAGCCCTCCCACTACGTCGAAGTACTACTTGACGAGATTCTGATGAGTTATGTTGTGTTTCAGTTGGGGTAAGAACAGTTCTTACAGATGAGGTAGAAGCTTCCTCACCCAACTTTTCTTCAAGCACAATTTTGCTTCTAGGTTTTGCATCCTTCATAATGTCCTCCTCAAGGAAACGAGCATTCGTGCTAACGAAAGTCGTATCGTCCTCGGGACTATAGAAAGTAAAACCTTTGGTTTCCTTTGGATACCCTACAAACGGGCACAATTCTGACCTACTAGCCAACTTGCTAATCTTTTGCCTCAGCACGTGTGCAGGGCAACCCCAAATTCTGATGCGGCCAAGATTCACTTTACGGCCAGTCCATCGTTCATAAGGAGTACCAGGAACCGTTTTAGACGGAACTTGGTTCAGAATGTAAGCGGCTGTTTCGAGGGCATATCCCCAAAAGGAAAGCGGGAGTGATGAGTAACTCATCATTGATCTAACCATCTCCATAAGAGTTTGGTTTCTTCTCTCTGACACTCCGTTTTGTTGAGGTGTGCCAGGTACGGTAAGCCGAGAAGCGATACCTTCTTCTTTAAGAAAGTCATCGAACTCTCCAGACATATACTCATCACCTCGATCAGATCTAAGGGTTTTGATCACTTTGCCAGTTTGCTTTTCAACTAAAGCCCTAAAGACCTTAAATACGTTAAAGATCTCGGATTTGTGTTTAAGCAAATAGACAAACCCATATCGCGAGTAATCATCGGGGAAGGTAACGAAGTATTCGTATCCTCCACGTGCCTGTTGGCTGAGCGGACCACATACATCAGAATGTATTAGTTCCAGCAACTCAGTGGCTCTTCGACCCTTATCAGAGAAAGGTCGCTTAGTCATTTTTCCTTCTATGCAGGATTCACAAGTAGGTAGTGAACCTATTGCAGAGGCTTGGAGTGGACCATCCCTCACAAGTCTCTTAATCCTATCTAGACTGATATGACCAAGTCTTAAGTGCCATAGGTATGTTGATTTTGTTAGATCGGAGGATTCAGAAAGTTTGATCCTCTTTGGCTCCCTAATTAGATCGTTATCTATTTCGGTGTCTAAAAGAGAAGGTTGAGTGGGATATATGTAAAAAAGACCATTCTTCATACATGCATCAGTGACAAAAGAATTAGAAAAAGAAATACGAATTCCATTCTTTATAAACTTTAAATAATAATCTTGCTCAAAAAGTTGAGCAACAGATATTAGGTTTTTCCCAAAGGAAGGAACATAATAAACATTATTCAAATTTAAAGTTCGATCTTCAAAAGATAACGTCACGGATCCCAAAGCCTTCGCAGACACCACGCTCCCATCACCCCACTTGAAACAGAACTCGCCTTCCTCTAAGCTTTTGGTTTTCTTGAAACCATTCAAGGAACAACAAATATGGTTTGTAGCAGCGGAGTCAAGAATCCACGTTGATACATTATCAGCTACTAAGCATGCTTCGGTAACTAGTACAATACTATGTTCCTTTGCTTTGAGATAGGCGCGAGAGTTCTTTTTATCGGCCTTGTAAGGTCCCTTCTAAGTTCTAGAGGCGGAGGCTTTGTCCTCAGTAGCATGTGCCTCTCCTTGATTCCTCTTTCTCTTAGTGAGACCTACAGCAGTGTGAAGTTCCATCATAAGCTTGGTAACAGTGTACTCTAGCTTGTTTATGGAGTAGTTCATCTTTGAGGTATCAAGAGACGCGGGGAGAGTTTCTAAGATCATATCTATGACATTCTTCCCATCAATCTCATATCCTAGGATTTCCATTTTACTCAGATGACTAATGATCAATACATAAAGTCTCCAACAGGAGTCCTAGCCTTCATGCGACAGTTCATAAATTGTCGGACTGCTTTTTGCCTTGCTTGACGCCTTTGCCCTCCAAACATCTCATGGAGATTGGCGAGCATGTCGGCGGCAGTCTCGATGTCACGATGTTGTTGTTGCAACACATTGTTCATTGATGCTAAGATATAGCACCTCACAATCTCATCGGAGCAGAGCCAGGCCGCCAAGGCGTCTTTGTCCTCTTGAGTTGAATCATTATTCATCAGAGGAGGACACGGGGTGGTGAGTACCCATTTGTGCTTGGTAAGGATTATGTCGAGGTTATGTTTCGAATCTACGTAGTTTTTGTTTTCGAGTTTGTTCGAGGAAAAGATGAACGAGAGAAGGTTGAGAGACATATTGCCTATAAAAGTTGAAACAAGTTTATGATTAGTCTTTGGTTTAGGATTTAAGTTTTATTAAGACTTTTATAAAATCCAAAGGTGTTATAAACCAAATGATAATTTACTCCCTCAAGAGAAGGCCGCAAAAAATATCCTTTTATAAGTAAATGACACATCATTAATGCTAAGCCAAGATGTCAATACATCTATTTTTACTAGCCACCTTTTAAATTGGTTTGATCACTCACATCCTTTCGCAGAGCCTCAAGGGAGGATTACTAGGGATTGAGCCTAAGTGTGCAACCAACCACTTAGTCCAAAAGGTCAACTTTGAAAAACAATCCCCCAAGGGGAGGCCTTGCCATCATCGTGTCACTCTCGGACGTAGCTCATTGAGCAATGATCGAAGCAATAACGCCTTGGAGTACTCCCATTTAAGTGAGGGTCGCAAGAGCGGCTCTTAGTCCCACGTTAATTGCTTCTTTCATTAGTGTTGGGGATCGTGGGTTACAAACAACAAGTATAACCCTCCCACTTAGTTTTTTTTTGGAGTTGGTTCATCGACTCTTATAAGTTCGGAAACAAACTTCCTAGTTAGAGAGCGACAGAGCGGACAACTAGAAGAGAATCCTAGATCGACATGTTCAGAGTAGTATTAGTGCATAAAGGCACAAGGTACATACTCGATCTTTTCCTATTTTCTATTTCGGGAAAGTGCGTGAGGGAAGTGTGAACTTCAACTCACTCGAACACTTGAAAGTTTGAGATTACACATCTTTTTATTTTTCGGCTTGTCTACAAAGACACCTCCCACTTAAATTTTCAAGAGCATATAGATTTTGAACATATGTGATATAGATATAGTTTTGAAAACATTTTGAAAACTTATTTGATTTGGGTGACAAAATATTTTCAAGTTTGAAAGTGAAAACGGTTTTTCAAAAATTCAAACTAGTTTTGTAAAAAACTCAATTTCAATTAAACTTTCAAAAATCAAAACATTTTAATCTTTACACATCATGTTTATAATCATATGAAAAACATTTTTGCTCAAGAAAATTTTCTCATTTAGAGTTCTATAACTCATGGTAGTGGGGTTTGAAAATCCGGATTTCTAAAAAACTGGAGTTTCAGACAGCCGCGCACCTCGGAGTAAAATCACCATATCTGGCGGCTCCGATGTCCTTTTGAGCCGAAACCGGTGGAATTGGACAGAGGACAGACAGAGCTTTAATATGATTTAAGAATCATTAAATTGTGATTTCGGAGTAGAGATTTATGTCACTTTTAATGCGGGTTTACTCCAGCTCGAAGAAAAAGAAATAATTAAAGCTTGTTCCTTTTTAGGTGCGAAAAAGAATCGAGTGTAACGGAACGTTTTATGAAGGTTCTTAAAGCTTTTATTTGTGTTTTATTAGCAAGGTAATAACAAGGCATAAAAGAAATAACAACAAGCATAAAACGATTCAAGTAAAAATAAGAAACTAGTAAGACAAGAAAACTAGTCACAAATTTTTACTCGAAAATTTCTCAAACCTTTAAAACACGTTTTTCAATATAAAAAATTAAAAACTTTTAGAACTGATTCTAATGTGTTTTAAAAACATCCCAAACTCATAGAAAATCAACATGCTTTTTAATTTAAAGACAAGAGCAATAAAAAAAAAAAAAATCTAAGATTACAATTCTAACTTGTCACAGAATTAGTAAACTTTCGAAAACGATTTTCAAGTTCATAATTTTAAAAAACATGTACATGCTAATCTTTGACCATAGCTCTGATACCATTTGTTGGAATCGATCTAGGGTTTAAGAAAATAATTAACGCTTCGGTAAGTGGCGGAATTTTAAAAATTTTCTTTTACAAGTAAAAACGGTTTTTTACTAACCTAGACAAAAGAGCAAGTACACGTAATTAAAAACTAATATGAGCTAAGAAGTTTACTAACCTTTCTTGAAGCTTGAACTTTGAAGAAGCTTTTGGAAAGTTTGCAACGCTCGTCTCCCCTCGCAGCACGTCTCTCTTTCTTTCCTCGGCACCTCGAGCAACCACGAAAGTTTCTATCACTAAATCACTAGAAATAAAAGGAATCAGTGAGTGGGCACTTTTAAACACTACGACTTAAGAACAAGTCTTGAAGTCGCAGAGCTAAACACTAGGTCGAGTGAGGACCTAGGTGCCAAAACAAAAAAATCGAAAATAAACTAGAGAGAGAGAGAGGGGAGTTTCGGCCAAAGTTCTAGAGAGAGAGTCTCTCAAATCTCTTAAACTTGGATGAATGAAATGTGAGGAAATGAGGCTCCTATTTATAGGAGAGGTCTCACCTTCAATAAGGTAGTTTCCTCTTCTATAGAATATCACATATTCATGAGCCAATTTCCTCTTTTCCCTATTGAGACACTCGGCCAACAAGGGCTTCTAGAAGCCTTGATTTGTTTCCAATTTTGTTCATGGCTTGCCTTTTCTCTCAACATGGCCGAAGTTCCTTATGCATCCTTATGCAAATTTGTTTCCTCTTTTTCTTTTGGCAAGTATCTAAATACATTTATGCACAAAATAAACTCTCCTATTTCTCTATAGGGTAGGCGCCCAACATGTCTCTAGAAGGAGCTTCTAGAAGCTTCTCCATTTATTCATGAGAACATGAAAAAGGCCCATTAAGAATTTTCAATAAAACTCTTATGAAATGAAATTAATTTACGAGGCCCAATGATCAAGTCATGGCCGAGTGACATTAAGTCATCAAATGAACTTGTCAAAAAATTTATTGACATTCATTTCATCCTTTTGTCTCAAAAGACAAAAATACCCTTTTGACTATTTTCGTTCTCGTTTTGACTTAGCTTCCAGTTTAAATATTCCTATCGTGACAGTGACCTCATGGACCCAAATGAACAAAGCTTGAGCTAAACACTTGGACTCAAAAGTTCACAAACCTTTTCCAAGTTTAGCTTAATGCCAACTGACTCCACTAAAGAGTTGACACTGAAAATCTCTCGGTTCAAATGAATTTATTTTCTACTCAAGAATTCGACCTAATTATGATGAGCGGATCCACTGAATATTATCTATGTTTACCCTTCATGAATGTCATCAGCTAGTCGGGATTTACTAAATTACCATTTTACCCTTCTAGCTGTTATTTCCTCAACTCCTTTGTCGCTTGTGAATATGTTAGAAACAATGTATTGACGAGGAGCTAACAAGTCACATTGTTTCATCCAAAAGAGTCAGGACTCAATTTGGACACTGGCCAGTTCATTTATTCACACTCCAAGGAACAAAGCATGAGGTGACATGCATTGCATTTCAGCAATCTTGTACATGAATTCCATATCTATGAGAACTTCACAAAGTTACTCATGACATACTCACAACTTAGTAATTCACCAATAGGCCCTGTTCGGAATCACATAGTGAGTCCGAACTCTGACTTTCTCAAATGAGAATACTAAGGTGTGAAATGACATGTCTCATTTCAGGATTAAGGGAAGCATGATGCAATTCATACATAGTGACTTCGAGACATAAGAGGTTAAATGGTTTGTTCTTATCTTGTCTCTAGAAGTGCACTGGTCAATTCAGTACCTTCGGAAGATACCTAGAAGAACTATAGAGTCTCCAACTCTCAATGCCTCATAACCAGACTTCATAGATTCTTCTAACAATCGTACTGAGGTCAATAGTCCTTTGACCCTAAGATTGCGAATATATCGTTTTAAGCAAACTACGAAGAGTTTGTTCATGCAAATCTACATTTGTCTCTTCGTAAGTTGTTAAGTTTGTTTATGGAATAAAAGACTAAGGTTTTATCATAAAGCTTCAAACAAAGAAAGAATGAATGAACGTTTCAACTTTATTAATGAATGAATAGGCAATTACAAGCAAGAGTCTTCATGAGACTTTATTACATCAAATGTACAAAATAAAGATTACAACTCTTCTTGTGGGCACCATTGACAACAAACTCCCACTTGACTCAAAGAAGATGTGTGTAGTCTTTCATAACTAATCCCTCACGATGTTGGTCGAAGGCCTTGTTCGCTAGGGCCTTGGTGAATGGATCTGCCAGAGATCTACTTCACCTCCACGTCTTCGCGTTGCGCGATCTCTCGAATCAAATGGTATTTCCTCTCAATATGCTTAGAGCGCTTATGGCTTCTAGGTTCCTTTGAGTTAGCGACAGCCCCACTATTATCATAATAAAGGGTCATGGGCTCGTCGACGTTTGGAACAACTTCCAAATACTTAAGGAATTTTCTAAGCCATACAGCCTCTTTGGATGCTTCACAAGCAGCCACATATTCTGCTTCCATTGTGGAGTCAGCAATGCAAGATTGCTTAATACTTCTCCACACAACAACTCCACCATTAAGGATGAACACAGATCCCGAAGTGGATTTCCTGGAATCCTTATCCGCTTGAAAATCGGAGTCAGTATATCCCGTCATAGTCAGGTCAGTACCTGAGTATGTAAGCATCAAGTTCCTAGTTCTTCGAAGATACTTAAGAACATGCTAAACAGCAATCCAGTGCTCGGGTCCAGGGTTGGATTGGAAACGGCTAACTACGCCAACGGCGAAACAGATGTCAGGTCTAGTGCAAAGCATAGCATACATGAGGCTTCCTACGGCAGAGGCGTAAGGAATTTTCCTCATGTCTTCAATCTCTTGTGCAGTCTTGGGAGACTGGTCCTTAGAGAGTGAAACTCCATGCCTAAAGGGTGTTTGGCCCTTCTTGGAGTCTTGCATCGAGAAGCGATCCATTACCTTATCAATATAAGATGCTTGAGAGAGCGACAGGGTCCGGTTTTTCCTATCTCGAAAGATTTGGATCCCCAGAATGTACGCGGCTTCTCCTAGATCTTTCATGTTATCGGCCCGACCCCGATAGCGGCCGAACGGAGGCGAAGCGACGTCGGACGCATCTCGGCAGCTCGCCCCGGCCATTGGCCGGCCCTAGGGCCAGCCTCGGCCAATGGCCGGCCCAAACAGCCTTGGCCATTGGCCGGCCCAGGGGCCAACCTCGGCCAATGGCCGACTCAAGATGCTCCCAGCCATTGGCCGGCCCTAGGGCCAGCCTCGGCCAATGGCCGGCCCAAATAGCCTCGGCCATTGGCCGGCCCAAGGGCCAGTCTCGGCCAATGGCCGACTCAATCTACACCCGGCCATTGGCCGGCCCTAGGGCCAGCCTCGGCCAATGGCCGGCCCAAACAACCTCGGCCATTGGCCGGCCCAGAGGCCACCCTCGGTCAATGGCCGACTCAAGATACTCCCGGCCGTTGGCCGGCCCTAGGGCCAGCCTCGGCCAATGGCCGACCCAAATAGCCTCGGCCATTGGCCGGCCCAAGGGCCAGTCTCGGCCAATGGCCGACTCAAGCTACTCCCGGCCATTGGCCGGCCCTAGGGCCAGCCTCGGCCAATGGCCGGCCCAAATAGCCTCGGCCATTGGCCGGCCCAAGGGCCAGTCTCGGCCAATGGCCGGGCCAAGACAATTCTCGGCCAAGGGGTTACCCATTACGCCCCTTGGTCGCCTATAAATAGAGGGGCCGCTCCCCTAGTCCAGGTAATCGGAATTTGAGTACTGAAACGCTGCCGAACTCGTACCTCACTCGTTTCTCTCAAGTCTCGACCTCTAAACACTAAACCCTCTACAAACCACCTCAATCCTACTAATGTTGAGCGTCGGAGAGGTAAACAGAGGCAACCCCTCTGTTTCCCCTTTGTAGTTCACACCTTCTCTGCTTGCTTTTCAGGTGCCTGGACAAGACAGATACCATAGACAGCTAAGGGAAGACTTGGGATACCAAGTACGACACGCTCGAGTCGAGACGAGACCACTTGGTCCGGCCTTGGGTCTAACCGTCTGCGACTCCTAAATCGTTGTCCGAAAAACTGCGACAACATTTTGGCGCTAGAAGGAGGGGGTCTCTCGACCTTGACGACGCATTCCCTCTACCGGTCTTCTCCCTTTGTTCTCATGAATCTCGAGAGATGAGTCACATTCCCACCACCTCCGCGGGTACCCGAGCGACGAGCTCGAGGTACGGTCTTCGACGCCTCGCACATCGTCTTGAAGGGCAACCTCGCGATAGCGAGAGCCAGCCACAAGACTCGATGATTGACCCCGAGGCCGAGCTCCGAGAGGACACGGCCCGGCGGCTCGCGGAGCTCCTTGACCGCCCCGGCGTCGACGGTACGCTCATAGCCGACCTCCTCGGCTATGACATTGAAGATAGGTCCGCCCAAGACGACTCCGACCCCGAGTATGTGGGGGAGTCGAGGACCAACGAGGCAACGCCTAGCCTTGCCCCTTTGCGGCCCGAAAGGTCCAACAATGCTCTGGCCGGACCGTCGCACCTAGCGCGGCAACAGGCACGGTCACATTCCCGGGGACTCGCCCCCTCGGTTTCAAGAGGCGGCCGGACACGGCCCCTCGCCGAGGAGAGAGCGACTCTGGTTGATGATGGGGCCGATAGCCGAAGCGCCCGCCGGACGGTCCGACCAAGGGCGACCTCGCCTCGCCCCGCACCAAGCGTGGACCTTAGAGAGCGCTTAACGGCGCAGAGAAACTCTCGAGGGGAGGATCTCCGCCAAAGGCTAAACTCTCGAAGGGACGCGCTCCCCGCTGCCACTCTCGGCCGGCCTCAGGCCAATGTCGTGGACCAAGCGTCCAACGAACGACAACCAGTGACTCCCGTGGCCCCGACGGTCGGCCCCGCTAACGGGCTTAACATGGTCACGATGATTCAAAGCCTCCAAAATCAAATCATCGAAATGAGGGAGTCAGGGAGGCAGAGGCCGTACGGAGGGATCGAGGAATCATACTCTCCCTTCGCCGCGCAAGTCCTCGCGCAACCATGCGTGGGAAACTTCAAGTTACCGTCCATTCCCCCCTACGATGGACGTACGGACCCCCACTTCCACGTCCAACATTATGAGACGTGGATGACGATGCAAGGGCAGACGGACGCCACCCTCTGCCAAGCCTTCAGCCTGACCCTCACAGGGTCGGGGTTTGAGTGGTTCCGAAGTTTGAGGCCGGGAAGTATCCCGTCTTTCCGGGCCTTGCGAGAGGCGTTCCTCGCCCGATTCGCCACCCTCGTGGCACAAAAGAAACCAAAGACCCACCTCCTCTCTATCCGACAAGGAAGAGACGAGACGCTGAGACAATACCTCGCTCGCTTCACCGAGGAGTCTCACACGGTCGAAGGGTTCGACGACAGGGACGCCATCACGGCGATCACTGAGGGAGTACGCACGAGCGACTTCCTCAAGTCTATTGTTGGCCAAGTCCCACGAGACATGGCGGAGTTGATGACGAGAGCCCGCACGTATATGGGAGTCGAGGACTATCTCGATGGCCGAGATGGCCGAAAGTCAGGAGGACAGGGGAGTCGCCGCCGCGACGATCGAGACGAAGATCGTCCCGACCCCCGAAAGAGGAGGAATAAGGGAAGCCAGGCCCCTAACGGCCGTTCCCCCCCCCCCCGGGTCGAGGCCGCCACATGTCGATAGCTTCCGAAAGTTTTCGCCATTCACTCCTCTGACCACTTCGCCGGAGCGAATCCTAGCTCTGCACCGTGACAAGTTGGGGAGTCCAACCCCTCTCACGAAGGATCCCGCCAAGAGGGATCAAAGCAAGTACTGTGACTACCATCAGGATCACGGGCGCCTGACATCCGAATGCTATCAACTCAAGCGTGAGATTGAGGCCCTGATTCAAGATGGGAAGCTGAAAGAATACGTCCTTAGAACTATCGGGACGGCCTCGGCGCACGGAGGCCGCCCGCGGCAAGGAAAGAAAGGTCCGGCGACGGTGACTGTCACGGACCGCGCAGCAACCGAAGAACCAGAGAGCTTGCAACTTCACGTCATGGGCGCGATCTTGGGCGGCCCGGAGTTCGGAGACTCGGCTACGCAAAGGAAGAAGTACATGCGCGGAGTTTCCCAAGGGAAAATAGCGCACTACATCAACCATACGTACGAGGCCCCTCCTCCAGCCCCTTCGAATCCATGTTCTTCACCGGACAAGAAGCGGCGCGAATACTCCATCCACACAACGACGCGATAGTCGTCTCCGCCCCGGTCGCCAACAACCTCGTCCGGAGAATCCTGATCGACAATGGAAGCTCCGCCGACATAATCTTCAAGTCGGCGTTGGACAGGATGAAGCTATCCGGGATGAGACCGACCCCGATCTCAACCCCGCTCTTCGGCTTCTCCGGGGAGAGGGTCATGACGGAGGGAACTATCGACCTCCCGGTTACCTTCGGTACGCCGGGGGGGCTCGAGGTTACCCACATCGTGTCGTTCCTTATGGTGGACCAGCCCTCGGCTTACAACATCATCGTCGGCCGCCCGACTCTCAATCGGTTGAAGGCCATAACGTCCACGTACCACCTGATGATGAAGTTCCCGACCGAGAAAGGAATCGCCGTGATGTTGGGAGACCAATCCATGGCGAGGATGTGCTACATCCAGGGCGTGGACGGAAAAGGGAAAGGAAAGATGGTGAGCACCGTCTTCCAACTCGGGGATAAATTCCCGTGCAAGTTAGAGGAGGGAGGCACCTTCGGAGAGCTAGACCAAAGGGACGAAGTCGAGCGTCGAAAGGTGGAGACACCGGACGACCTCGTTCCCATCGTGTTGGAAGACGCCAAGCCCGACCAAGTGGTCAAGGTATACGCCCAACTCTCGTCTGAAGTCCGAACCGAGCTCGCCGCTTTCCTCCAAGAGCACAAAGATGTGTTCGCGTGGACACACGCCGACATGCCGGGGATCGACCCCGAAATCATGGTTCATCGTCTCAACGACGACAAGAGAGTGGCCGAGCGCGTCCAACCGCGGCGTGCGTTCAGTGGGGAGAGGTACCAAACCATTGGTGAAGAAGTTGACAAACTTCTCGCCACCGACTTCATCAGGGAGGCGGGGCACCCCAAGTGGGTGTCCAATGTGGTGATGGTCAAGAAGCCAAACGGGAAGTGGCGGATCTGTATCGATTACAAAGATCTCAAAAAAGCCTGCCCGAAAGACAGCTTCCCTCTCCCGAGGATCGAGCAGCTCGTGGACGCCACGGCGGGCCACGAGTTGCTGAGCTTCATGGACGCCTATTCAGGCTACAACCAGATCCGCATGCACGAACCGGATCAGATTAAAACCACCTTTGTTACGAACCGCGGACTTTACTGTTACAAGGTCATGCCCTTCGGCCTCAAAAACGCTGGAGCGACGTATCAAAGGCTGGTGAATCGCATGTTTGCCAATCAAATTGGCAAAACTATGGAGGTCTACGTGGACGATATGCTTGTCAAAAGCCTCAAAGCTCACGACCTTAGGGAAATGTTCACGATCCTGCGACGCTACAAAATGAAGCTCAACCCCAACAACTGCGCTTTCGGGGTGGAGTCTGGAAAGTTTCTGGGCTACATGGTGAGCCGCCGCGGGATCGAGGCCAATCCTGAGAAGATTAAGGCGATCTTAGAGATGAGGTCGCCACAAAAGGTCAAAGAAGTTCAAAGCTTGACGGGAAGGATCGCCGCCCTGACGCGATTCGTTTCCAAAGCCACTGATAGGTGCCAACCATTCTTCAAGGCACTGAAGAAGACCGACGGGTTTGTGTGGACGGAGGAGTGCGAGGAAGCATTCCGCGATATGAAAGCCTATTTCACCTCCCCCCCATTCCTCGCGAAGCCAAAGAATGGCGAAACCTTGTTCCTCTACCTCGCGGTTTCCTATAGGGCCGTGAGCGCGGTCCTCATACGCGAGGAGGACAGGGTACAATGGCTGGTCTACTACGTTAGCAAGGCGCTCCTCGACGCCGAAACCCGATACCCAGAAATCGAGAGACTGTCCCTCGCCCTCGTCATGAGCGCGAGAAAGCTCCGGCCCTACTTCCAAGCGCACCCCATTGTGGTCCGCTCAGGACATCCCATCGAGAAGGCCCTTCAAAAAGGGACCTCCTTTCGAATGGCGATATGGTCCCAAGAGCTGGGCGAGTACGGGATCGAGTTCCAACCGAGAACCGCCATTAAGGGTCAGGCCCTCGCCGACTTCATCGCCGAATTCACAAGCACGCCCCCAACCGACGAGGGCGACGAAAGTAACAAGAGCACGGAAGAGAAGAAGGACGACCACAGCGAGTCGTCAAAGAAGAGAACCAACGACCCGATAGGGCCGGTCTGGGACTTGCACGTGGATGGCGCGTCAAACGCCCGGGGGGCTGGCGCCGGCGTTGTGCTCACAAATCCCGATATGGAAAAGTTGAGATACGCCCTGCGGTTCGAGTTCAAGGCTTCCAACAACGAGGCAGAGTACGAGGCTCTGATCGTTGGCTTGGAGCTAGCGAACAAGTTGGGCGCCCAAAACCTGCGCATCCATTGCGACTCGCAATTGATTGTGAACCAGGTTAAGGGCGACTACGCCGCGAAAGAGCCACACATGATCGCGTACTTGTCCAAGGCCCAAAAGAACCTGGAGGCCTTGTCTTGGTTCGAGATCGTCCAAGTTCCTCGAGAGGCGAACATTGACGCTGACGCCCTGGCTCGCCTCGCGTCGGGGATAGACGAGGAGGCCGAAGGTAGCGTCCCAATCGAAGTGTTGACCCGACCCTACGTCTCGAGATGTGACGTAGGGGTCGTTGACGAGACTCCGCCTCCCTCATGGATGACGCCGCTCGTGGAATTCCTTAAGCGAGGAGTCGTTCCCGAAGACAGAGAAAAGGCCAGAAAGCTGAGAAGCTTGGCGCCGAAGTACACAATGAGGGAGGACAACTTGTTCAAGAGAGGCTACTCAATGCCTCTCCTTCGCTGCTTGACCGAAGTCAAGGCGAAGAAGGCGCTCCGCGAGGTGCACGAGGGGGTGTGCGGAAACCACGCCGCTGGGCAATCGTTGGCATTGAAGCTACTGAGACATGGATACTTTTGGCCGACCTTGAAAAAGGACTCCCACGAGTGGGCCAAAAAATGTGATAAGTGCCAAAGATTCGCCCACATCCCGCGTCAAGCACCGGCCCCATTGTGTCCAATCATCGTGCCGCGACCCTTCGCGAAGTGGGGAATCGACCTCATTGGTGAGCTACCTACGGCCCCGAGGCAATACAAGCACGCAATCGTGGCCATCGATTACTTCACAAAGTGGGTAGAGGCCGAGCCGCTAGCGAAGATCACTGAGGCGAACACGACGAGCTTCATTTGGAAAAGCATCATCTGCCGCTTCGGGATCCCCGCGTCAATTGTAACCGACAACGGGAAACAATTCGACAACGCGCGCCTCCGAGAAATGTGCGAACAACTAGGCATTAGCAAGACCTTCTCCTCTCCTCGCCATCCTCAAGCCAACGGTCAAGTCGAGGCGGTTAACAAGACGATCAAAGAGAACTTGAAGAAGAAGCTGGAGGAAAGAACGGGAGCTTGGGCCGACGAGCTCCCCATGGTCTTATGGGCGTACCGCACCACCGCTCGAAATGCGACCGGCGAAACTCCTTTCGCTCTCGCGTTCGGCGTCGAATCCGTGGTACCCGTCGAGACCAAGCTACCACCCTTGCGCATCGAGGAGTACGAAGAAGCCGCCAACGACGACGCAATCAGGCTCGAGTTAGACCTCATAGACGAAAGGAGGTCGGACGCGCTCACCCGACTTGCTGCGCAAAAGAGGAAAGTCGAGAAGTACTACAACTCAAAGATCAAGCTGCGGAAGTTCTCCGACGGAAGCCTCGTTCTTCGAAGGGTGTTCCAAAACACCAAGGTACAAGGTGCGGGAGTTCTAGGCCCCACATGGGAAGGCCCGTACCGTGTACGCCGAGCCGTCCACAACGGCACATACGAACTCGAGAACATGGAGGGACTCGTGTTCACACACCCGTGGAACGCGGAGCACCTTCGGCAATATTACCAGTAGACGTTCATTCGTCCATTTTTCGCTTTGTTGTTTTCATGTAATTTTCGATTCTAGCAAAGACAATTTACAATTTCAAGTTTGGCCAACGGCCTGGGATGTAATTTTTGAACCATTTCAATAATTTAATGAATTACATTTCACTTCAAAACATTGTATCTTAGTTTCTAGCCTCCTCTACGAGCACCCAAGAAACTCGGGGGGCTAGGGGGGATAAGGCAAGAGTAACAAGCTCGCTTACTCCACTTTCCACGCACCAAGCGGTAACAAAACACCCATAAATCGGATCCACGCACCGGACCTCCGACTTCGTACCCTCCTCGTGCGACGCTCTCGCACGGGTTGAGGCCGTATGCCGAGAGATAGCGAAACGTCGACAAGTTGGATCCGCGCACCGGACCTCCGGCCTCGCACGTCTTTTGCTGCGACCCTCTCGTGCACCGATGCACCTTGCGCACCGATATGCGGCAAGGCATCGATGGATCACGTCCGCGCACCGAATTGTCAATCTCGGCAGTCAAAACCCAAAACGTGACACGCGTACCAACAAGTACCACGCTCACTGGGAGCTGCGAACCCATCCCGATACGCACGCCGATAGGTAGCGTACTCGCCGGAGGATGAGCGCGACGGCCACCCAGCTCGCGCACGCCGATAGGCAGCGAGTCACGAATGGATGGCCAAAAGTCGCACCCGCCGGATGAAACTGGTCTAGCCAGCGTCCGCGGGAAACTTCGCCGCCAAATGCGGCAGTAAGCCGTGCCAACCGGTTACGCTAGGCATAGCAAACCGGGCTCGTAAGACATGCACTATTCAAATTGCGCAAATCGATTACACTAAGCATAGCAAGTCGAGAAAATAAGATGCACAATAAAAAGAAAAGCTTCCATCAAAGCAAGACAATGTCACACAATCAAACCGGCGAGAAAAACAAAGAAAGTACGATGCATACCGAACAAATGAGAATCCGAAAGCAAACAATACGTAAGCGCTAAACAATTGCGCGAAAAACTAAAGAAAAGTTGGCTACTCCGAGCCGAAATCGATCTGCTCCTCACCTTCTTCGGGGCAAGAAGCGCCGAACCCGCCGACGGCTTCTTCGTCCGGTTGATGGGTCGTCGATTGCGCAGCCTCGGCGAGGATTCGGGAATGCGGGTCGTCCTCCGGCAGCTCATCATCGTAAGGAGGGAACATGGTGTTGAAAAAGGAAAACGTGGTCCCGCGAGACGCGTTCTCCTTCGCGGTCGCTTCCCGAACTCGCCTGGCTGCCTCGTAACGAGCCGCCTCCAACGCCAAGTCCCAGTCGTCCTCCAAGTCAGTCTTGGATCGCACGGCGTCTTCCTTCTCCTCGGCAAGGGTCTGCATCTCCGTCCGAAGGGTATCCCTCTCCCTCTCGACCTTAACCCGAGCGATCTGGCTCGCCGATAGTCGAGCATGAACGATGCTCAGCTCCGCATCCCGGCTCGAGAGCGCCGTCTGAAGCTTCTTCGTTTCCCCCAGGAAGGTGTCGGCTGCCTGCTCCGCCTTCTCACGAAGCGCCTTCTCGGTGGCCAATTCCCCGCGAGCTCGCTCTAGCTCCCCCTCGAGCGCCTCAAACTCTCGGGCGGTGCGAGCCCCTGCTAGGCCGGCAGCGTGCGCGGCCGCCATGCTCGTCTTCTCCTTCTCCATGATTTGCATGCGTCGTAGCATATCTCGGAGAATGCGATCGCTCCGCTCTTGGCACGCGAGCATCTGCAAGCAAATGAAACGCGGATAATCACAATAAGCACGATAGTCATACATAACACAAGCAAACGAGTCATACCTTTCGGGCGTCGCCGATCCCGTTTTGGAAGTGCTCAAGGTCGCTCGTCGTCAACAGACCCTTGAAATCCCGCAAGGAGGTCTCAAGGATCCCTCGGGAGCATTGGTCTCTCAGCTCTGCCGCCTCCGATAGGAGCATAGAATCCAAGCTGTCCGACACCGTCGATGTGTGAACGCGTTTGTGGCCGGACGGTGACCCGAGAGAAGCCGACGATGATGGTCGCTTGTTGGAGGAGATCGCTTCATTCCTCGTCCGCGATGGCAACCCCCCGCGACGAACCTCAGCTGGAGGACGGGCCACGGTCGTGGCATCGTCGGTGGGCGTTGCTTTCGGCATTTGTGTGCGTGGTCGATGACGTCGAGCCATGATACCTGTAGAGAAGGAAAGAACGTCTGTCAGCTAAAGCATAAAAATAAGCGTAAATAATGGAAAACAACGATAGCACGGTAACGCGAAAGTATATGCGCGGCCAGTACCCCCCGCGTCGGGGGAAGGAGCTGACGCACCCCCCTCCTCGGTCTCGGGATCCTCCGTAGCCCCCGCGTCGACGCCGGGGGGCGAAGGGACGTCGTCACTAGGCACGAACCACCCGGTCCTCGCCATTAGGTCTGGGGACTCGAAGAGTGTTCCTTGCCGCCTTGATTCCGGAATCGCCCTAATCACCGCGATGAGCTCGGAGCCCTCGATATCACCCACGGGTGGGAAGTCGGCCGCGGGGCCAAAGAAGAGAGGCGCAATCCCAAAGGCTGACTCGGACACCCACACCCAAGGGTATCGGTGCTTCGAGGTAACTTTGGTGACGACAGAGATGCGCTTCCGAGTAAACGCCGTGTAGAAGCCTGGTTTCCCCGGAACCCCGCGAACGAGCACGAGATCTTGGATGTCGTTCGCAGTGACCGCCCTTCTCTTCGCCCGATAAAGCATCATGTGGCACGTTGCGACTACCCGGTAGAAGGTCGGAGACATTGCGACGCGTGCACCCCCAACCGAACCAGTAACTCTTGGATCACCGGCTGGAAGGGTAACCGTAACCCTCTGCGAATGCTCGCCTCGTGAACGGCGGCGTGTCCTTTCCGGGGGCGAGACGGAAGATCGTGGGGCAATGGTCGCAAGATCGTCACGGAGTCCGGGATGCCGTATCGTCTCCTCAAGCTCGTAAAACTAGCGATCGAGAGCGAGCTCGGAGTGTCGACTCCCGAGCAATCCAGGCCGCCACGTATTGCCGATTCCCCGGTCGGAAAGGCTAGGGCTCGTGCCTCCTCCCGCGCTGTTAAAGAAGACATCGCAGCGGGTGTGACACGACGGTCCGACGACTCGCTCGAGCACTCGACGCCGGAAGCGATCCCCGGCCCGACAGATCCTTCGTGGCGATCGCCTAGGCCGGCCGGCGGGACCGTGACATGGGCGCCCGGCTCGGCGGGCCTTGTCCCCCCAATGATCGGCCCGGCAATGGACCCGTCATCGGCGCCCGGCCTCGGACCCGGCAAGCTTCCCTCGGCGAGGCCTGTCTTGCCCGAGCTCCCTTGGTGGATGCCCAAGGCGGTTGGGCCGGCTCCACCGGCCTCTGGCCCGGGTAGGAGGCCCCCTCGCGCGTCCGGGCCCCCGCGTTGTGCGCCCAAGGCATCTGGGCCCCTGGGAGTCTCGCTCGGCCCAGTGGCGCGCGCACCTGGCCCAGCAGAGCGGCCCGGCCCGCTAGGTGGGCTCCCCCCTTGCAGCCCTAGCCCGCCGGCTCCTAGGGCTAGGGCGACCAATGCCTCGGCCGCCGCCCCCCGGCCGGTGCTGTCCGGCCGGCCCTCCTCGTGACCGGCGCCGGCGCTCCCTCCAGCAGCGCCGCCCACCTCCGGCGGCCCTCCGGCGGCCCTTCATTGGCGCCGCCCGCCTCCAAACGGGCTCCACCAGCACGCCCCTCCTCGGGAAAGGCCGGGCCCGAGTTGCCCAGTCCTCCTTCATGGACGATGCTCAGCTCCGCATCCCGGCTCGAGAGTGCCGCCTGGAGTTTCTTCGTTTCCCGCAGGAAGGTGTCAGCCGCTTGCTCCGCCTTTTCACGAAGTGCCTTCTAGGCGGCCGATTCCCCGCGAGGTCGCTCCAGCTCCCCCTCGAGCGCCTCAAACTCTTGGGCGGTGCGAGCCCCCGCTAGGGCGGCAGCATGCGCGGCCGCCATACTCGTCTTCTCCTTCTCCATGATCTGCATGTGTCGAAGCATATCTCGGAGAATGCGATCGCTCCGCTCTTGGCGCGTGAGCATCTGCAAACAGATGAAACGTGGATAATCACAGTGAGCGCGACGGTCATACATAACACAAGCAAACGAGTCATACCTTTCGGGCGTCGCCGATCCCGTTCTGGAAGTGCTCAAGATCGCTCGTCGTCAGCAGACCCTTGAAATCCCGCAAGGAGGTCTCAAGGATCCCTCGGGAGTATTGATCTCTCAACTCTGCCGCCTCCACTAGGAGCATAGAGTCCAGGCTGTCTGACACCGTCGATGTGTGAGCGTGTTTGTGGCCGGACGGTGACCCGAGAGAAGCCGACGATGATGGTCACTTGTTGGAGGAGATCGCTTCATTCCTCGCCCGCGATGGTGACCCCCCGCGACGGGCCTCAGCTGGAGGACGAGCCACGATCGTAGCATCGTCGGTGGGCGTTGCTCTCGGCATTTGTGTGCACGGTCCATGACGTCGAGCCATGGTACCTGCAGAGAAGAAAAGAGCGTATGTCGGTTAAAACATAACAATAAGCGTAAATAATGGAAAACAACGATAGCGCGGTAACGCGAAAGTATATGCGCGGCCAGTAACCCCCGCCTCGGGGGAAGGAGCCGACGAACCCCCCTCCTCGGTCTCGGGATCCTCCGTAGCCCCTGCGTCGAGGCCAGGGCACGAAGGAACATAGTCGCTAGGCACGAACCACCCGGTCCTCGCCATTAGGTCTGGGGACTCGAAGAGCGTTCCTTGCCGCCTTGATTCCTGGATCGCCCTAATCACCGCGACGAGCTCGGAGCCCTCGATATCGACCACGGGTGGGAAGTCGGCCGCGGGGCCGAAGAAGAGAGGCGCGATCCCAAAGGCTGGCTCGGACACCCACACAAGGGTATCGGTGCTTCGAGGTAACTTTGGTGACGACGGAGATGCGCTTCCGAGTGAACGCCGTGTAGAAGCCTGGTTTCCCCGGAACCCCGCGAACGAGCACGAGATCTTGTATGTCGTCCGCGGTGACCGCCCTTCTCTTTGCCCGATAGAGCATCATGTGGCACGCAGCGACTACCAGATAGAAGGTCGGAGACATTTGCGATACGTGCACCCCCAACCGAATCAGTAACTCTTGGATCACCGGCTGGAAGGGTGACCGTAACCCTCCGCGAAGGCTCGCCTCGTGAATGGCAGCGTGTCCTTTCCGGGGGCGAGTCGGAAGATCATCGGGCAACGGTCGCAAGATCGTCACGGAGTCCGGGATGCCGTATCGCCTCCTCGAGCTCGTAAAACTAGCGATCGAGAGCGAGCTCGGAATGTCGACTCCCGAGCAATCCAGGCCGCCACGTATTGCCGATCCCCCGGTCGGGAAGGCTTGGGCTCGTGCTTCCTCCCGCGCTGTTAAAGAAGACATCGCCGCGGGTGTGACATGACGGTCCGATGACTCGCTCGGGCACTCGACGCTGGAGGCGATCCCCGGCCCGACAGATCCTTCGTGGCGATCGCCCAGGCCGGCCGGCTGGACCGTGACGTGGGTGCCCGGCTCGGCGGGCCTTGTCTTCACAATGGTCGGCCCGGCAGCGGACCCGTCATCGGCGCCTGGCCTCGAACCCAGCAAGCATTCCTCGGCGAGGCCCGTCTCGCCCGGGCTCCCTTGGTGGATGCCCAAGGCCGTTGGGCCGGCTCCACCAGCGCCCGGCCCAGGGAAGCAGTCCCCTTGCGCGCCCAAGTCGCATGGGCCCCTTGGATTCTCGCTCAGCCCAGTGGCGCGCGCACCTGGCCCAGCAGAGCGGCCCGTCCCACCAGGTGAGCTCCCCCCGTGCAGCCCTAGCCCGCCGGCTCCTAGGGCTAGGGCGACCAACGCCTCGGCCGCTGGCCCCCGGCCGGCGCTGTCCGGCCGGCCCTCCTCGTCACCGGCGCCGGCGCTCCCTCCAGCAGCGCCGCCCACCTTCGGCGGCCCTTCACTGGCGCCGCCCGCCTCTAGTCGACCTTCACCAGCGCGCCCCTCCTCAGGAAAGGCCGGGCCCGAGTTGCCTAGGCCTCCTTCGCCGCCGCCCGCCTGCCAAACAGGCCCGGCGTCGCCGCCCAGGGCTGACGCGACGCTCCTGACGCCCGACTCGGCCGGCGCGGCCACTCCCGGGGCGGGCGCTCCCCCTGCGCTGCTTGGATCTCCCCCGGCGGCGCCTCCAGCGCAGACAGCGCAGACGAAGACCGGCGCACCATCGCCCAGGCCCGCCTCGCCGTGTGCGACTTCACCCGGGCCGCGCGCGTCCCCAGCGCCGCCTGGGGCTCCTCCGACGACGCTCCCGGCACAGACGGCGCCGACAGGGGCCGGCGCATCTTCTCCCGGGCCCAGCTCGCCGAGCGCGCCTCTGCGCTGGTCGACCCAGCGCTCCCCGACGCCCAGCGCTCCTGGGCCGGCGTTCCCCTGACGGCCGGGGCCGTCCCCGACGCACGTGTATTCCTCCTCGTCGGCCAGCCATGCTTCGACCGTGTGAAAGTCTCCCCCGGCCATCTCTGTCACGTGGTTGCTCAAAGGGCGTGAAGGCGGCACGATGTTGGTAACCAAGGGAGATGAAAATTGCGCCCACAACTCGTCTAAGTTCGCGTCTTGATTCCCGAGCAAAGGGAAGAGGTCGTCATCCCAAAGGCCAGCCTCGGCCAATGGCCGACTCAAGCTACTCCCGGCCATTGGCCGGCCCTAGCGCCAGCCTCGGCCAATGGCCGGCCCAAAAAGCCTCGGCCATTGGCCGGCCCAAAGGCCAGCCTAGGCCAATGGCCGACTCAAGCTACTCCCGGCCATTGGCCGGCCCTAGGGCCAGCCTCGGCCAATGGCCGGCCCAAACAGCCTCGGCCATTGGCCAGCCCAGAGGCCAGCCTCGGTCAATGGCCGACTCAAGCTACTCCCGGCCATTGGCCGGCCGTAGGGCCAGCCTCGGCCATTGGCCGGCCCAAGGGCCAGTCTCGTCCAATGGCCGGGCCAAGGCTATTCTCGGCCAAGGGGTTGCCCATAACGCCCCTTGGTCGCCTATAAAGAGATGGGCCGTTCCCCTAGTCCAGGTAATCCGAATTTGAGTACTGAAACGCTGTCGAACTCGTACCTCGCTCGTTTCTCTCAAGTCTCGACTCCTAAACACTAAACCCTCTACAAACCACCTCAATCCTACTAATGTTGAGCGTCGGAGAGGTAAACAGAGGCAACCCCTCTGTTTCCCCTTTGTAGTTCACACCTTTTCTGCTTGCTTTTCAGGTGCCTGGAGGAGACAGATACCACAGACAGCCAAGGGACGACTTGGGATACCAAGTCCGACACGCTCGAGTCGAGACGAGACCACTTGGTCCGGCCTTGGGTCTGACCGTCTGCGACTCTTAAATCGTTGTCCAAAAAACTGCGACAACAAAAAACATTTTTGCTCAAGAAAATTTTCTCATTTAGAGTTCTATAACTCATGGTAGTGGGGTTTGAAAATCCGGATTTCTAAAAAACTGGAGTTTCAGACAGCTACGCACCTCAGAGTAAAATCGCCATATCTGGCGGCTCCGATGTCCTTTTGAGCCAAAACCGGTGGCAATGGACAGAGGACAGACATAACTTTAATTTGATTTAAGAATCATTAAATTTCAATTTCGGAGCAGAGAGTTATGTCACTTTTAATGCAGGTTTACTCCAGCTCGAAGAAAAAGAAATAATTAAAGCTTGGTCCTTTTTAGGTGCGAAAAAGAATCGAGTGTAACGGAACGTTTTATGAAGGTTCTTAAAGCTTTTATTTGTGTTTTATTAGCAAGGTAATAACAAGGCATAAAAGAAATAACAACAAGCATAAAACGATTCAAGTAAAAAATCGAAAATAAACTAGAGAGAGAGAGAGAGGAGTTTCGGCCAAAGTTCTAGAGAGAGAGTCTCTCAAATCTCTTAAACTTGGATGAATGAAATGTGAGGAAATGAGGCTCCTATTTATAGGAGAGGTCTCACCTTCAATAAGGTAGTTTCCTCTTCTATAGAATATCACATATTCATGAGCCAATTTCCTCTTTTCCCTATTGAGACACTCGGCCAACAAGGGCTTCTAGAAGCCTTGATCTGTTTCCAATTTTGTTCATGGCTTGCCTTTTCTCTCAACATGGCCGAAGTTCCTTATGCATCCTTATGCAAATTTGTTTCCTCTTTTTCTTTTGGCAAGTATCTAAATACATTTATGCACAAAATAAACTCTCCTATTTCTCTATAGGGTAGGGGCCCAACATGTCTCTAGAAGGAGCTTCTAGAAGCTTCTTCATTTATTCATGAGAACATGAAAAAGGCCCATTAAGAATTTTCAATAAAACTCTTATGAAATGAAATTAATTCACGAGGCCCAATGATCAAGTCATGGCCGAGTGACATTAAGTCATCAAATGAACTTGTCAAAAAACTAATTGACATTCATTTCATCCTTTTGTCTCAAAAGACAAAAATACCCTTTTGACTATTTTCGTTCTCGTTTTGACTTAGCTTCCAGTTTAACTATTCCTATCGATGTGATTCATGACAGTGACCTCATGGACCCAAATGAACAAAGCTTGAGCTAAACACTTGGACTCAAAAGTTCACAAACCTTTTCCAAGTTTAGCTTAATGCCAACTGACTCCACTAAAGAGTTGACCTGAAAATCTCTTGGTTCAAATGAATTTATTTTCTACTCAAGAATTCGACCTAATTATGATGAGCGGATCCACTGAATATTATCTATGTTTATCCTTCATGAATGTCATCAGCTAGTCGGGATTTACTAAATTACCATTTTACCCTTCTAGCTGTTATTTCCTCAACTCCTTTGTCGCTTGTGTTGGAATCGATCTAGGGTTTGAGAAATTAATTAACGCTTCGGTAAGCGGCGGAATTTTAAAAATTTTCTTTTATAAGTAAAAACAGTTTTTACTAACCTAGACAAGTGCAAGTACATGTATTTAAAAACCAATATGAGCTAGAAGTTTACTAACCTTTCTTGAAGCTTGAACTTTGAAGAAGCTTGTGGAAAGTTTGCAACGCTCGTCTCCCCTCGCAGCACGTCTCTCTTCCTTTCCTCGGCACCTCGAGCAACCACGAAAGTTTCTATCACTAAATCACTCGAAAAGAAGGAATCAGTGAGTGGGCACTTTTAAACACTACGACTTAAGAACGAGTCTCGAAGTCGCAGAGCTAAACACTAGGTCGAGTGAGGACCTAGGTGCCAAAACAAGAAAAATCGAAAATAAACTAGAAAGAGAGAGAGAGAGGAGTTCGGCCAACAATGTCTAGAGAGAGAGTCTCTCAATCTCTAACTTATGTTGAATGAATAGAATGAGAGGAATGAGGGTCCTATTTATAGGAGAAGGGTTGGCCTTGGAAAGAAGTAGTTTCCTCTTATTTTCCAAGCCTTTATGAGCAATCTTTATTGCCCATTCCCATCCAAGTCACACGGCCAACATGTGCCCTAATGACACCTTGGATTTGTTTTCTCTTTTATTCCTTGCTCTCTCTAAGCTTGTTTGGCCGAAATCCCATGTGCATCTACATGCAAATTTGTTTCCTCTTTTTCTTTTGGCAAGTATCTAAGTACATTTATGCACAAAATAAACCCTCTTTCCTTGGGTATTATGGGCGCCTATTCTCATCTAGAAGGAGCTTCTAGAAGCTTCTTCATTTGTTCATGACAACATGAGAAAAGCCCATTGAGAATTTTCAATAAAATTCTTATGAAATGAAATTAATTCACAAGGCCCAATAATCAAGTTATGGCCGAGTGACATTAAGTCATCAAATGAACTTGTCAAAATTTATTGACATTCATTTCATCCTTTGTCTCAAAAGACAAAAATACCCTTTTAACTATTTTCGTTCTTGTTTTGACTTAGCTTCCAGTTTAACTATTCCTATCGATGTGATTCATGACAGTGACCTCATGGACCCAAATGAACAAAGCTTGAGCTAAACACTTGGACTCAAAAGTTCACAAACCTTTTCCAAGTTTAGCTTAATGCCAACTGACTCCACTAAAGAGCTGACACTGAAAATCTCTCGGTTCAAATGAATTTATTTTCTACTCAAGAATTCGACCTAATTATGATGAGCGGATCCACTGAATATTATCTATGTTTACCCTTCATGAATGTCATCAGCTAGTCGGGATTTACTAAATTACCATTTTACCCTTCTAGTTGTTATTTCCTCAACTCCTTTGTCGCTTGTGAATAAGTTAGAAATAATGTATTGACGAGGAGCTAACAAGTCACATTGTTTCATCCAAAAGAGTCAGGACTCAATTTGGACACTGGCCAGTTCATTTATTCACACTCCAAGGAACAAAGCATGAGGTGACATACATTGCATTTCAGCAATCTTGTACATGAATTCCATATCTATGAGAACTTCACAAAGTTACTCATGACATTCTCACAACTTAGTACTTCACCAATAGGCCATGTTCGGAATGACATAGTGAGTCCGAACTCTGACTTTCTCAAATGAGAATACTAAGGTGTGAAATGACATGTCTCATTTCAGGATTAAGGTAAGCATGATGCAATTCATACATAGTGACTTCGAGACATAAGAGGTTAAATGGTTTGTTCTTATTTTGTCTCCAGAAGTGCACTGGTCAATTCAGTACCTTCGGAAGATACCTAGAAGAACTATAGAGTCCCCAACTCTCAATGCCTCATAACCAGACATCATAGACTCTTCTAACAATCATACTGAGGTCAATAGTCCTTTGACCCTAAGATTGCGAATATATCGTTTTAAGCAAACTACGTAGAGTTTGTTCATGCAAATCTACATTTTTCTCTTCGTAAGTTGTTAAGTTTGTTTATGGACTAAAAGACTAGGGTTTTATCATAAAGCTTCAAACAAAGAAAGAATGAATGAACGTTTCAACTTTATTATTAATGAATAAGCAAATACAATTAAGAGTCTTCGTAAGACTATATGACATCAAATGCACATAAATAGACACTACTACTCTTCTTGTGGGCACCATTGACAACAAACTCCCACTTGACTCAAAGAAGATGTGAGTAGTCCTACATGCCTAATCCCTCTCGAAGTTGGTCGAAGACCATGTTCGCTAGGGCCTTGGTGAATAGATCTGCCAGAGATCTACTTCACCTCCACGTCTCCGCGTTGCGCGATCTCTCGAATCAAATGGTATTTCCTCTCAATATGTGTAGAGCGCTTATGGCTTCGAGGTTCCTTTGAGTTAGTGACAACCCCACTATTATCACAATAAAGGGTCATGGGCTCGTCGACGTTCGGAACAACTTCCAAATACTTAAGGAATTTTTCTAAGCCATACAGCCTCTTTGGATGCTTCACAAGCAGCCACATATTCTGCTTCCATTGTGGAGTCAGCAATGCAAGATTGCTTAATACTTCTCCACACAACAGCTCCACCATTAAGGATGAACACAGATCCCGAAGTGGATTTCTTGGAATCCTTATCCGCTTGAAAATCGGAGTCGGTATATCCCGTCATAGTCAAGTCAGTACCTGAGTATGTAAGCATCAAGTTCCTAGTTCTTCGAAGATACTTAAGAACATGCTTAACAGCAATCCAGTGCTCGGGTCCAGGGTTGGATTGGAAACGGCTAACTACGCCAACGGCGAAACAGATGTCAGGTCTAGTGCAAAGCATAGCATACATAAGGCTTCCTACGGCAGAGGCGTAAGGAATCTTCCTCATGTCTTTAATCTCTTGTGCAGTCTTGGGAGACTGGTCCTTAGAGAGTGAAACTCCATGCCTAAAGGGTGTTTGACCCCTCTTGCAGTCTTGCATCGAGAAGCGATCCATCACCTTATCAATATAAGATGCTTGAGAGAGCGACAGGGTCCGGTTTTTCCTATCTCGAAAGATTTGGATCCCCATAATGTACGCGGCTTCTCCTAGATCCTTCATATCGAATTGCTTTACTAGCCAGACCTTAACCTCAGATAACTTACCCACGTCATTACCAATGAGTAGTATATCATCGACATATAGTACCAGAAACACAACTTTGCCTTCGCGTATTAACTTGTAAACACAAGGCTCGTCTATTGACTGTTCAAAGCCAAAGCTCTTTACAGTTTCATCGAATCTAATATTCCATGACCTAGATGCTTGCTTTAGTCCATAAATGGATTTAAGCAACTCACAAACCTTGGTCTCTTGACCTTTATCCACGAAACCGTCTGGTTGAGCCATGTAAATGCGCTCGTCAAGATTGCCATTCAGAAAGGCTGTCTTGACATCCATTTGCCAGATCTCATAGTCGAGAGCTGCAGCTATGGATAGGAGTATGCGGATGGGTTTAAGCATCGCGACTGGCGAGAAGGTTTCTTCATAGTCAATCCCGTCTTGTTGGGTATAACCCTTCGCCACAAGTCGTGCTTTGAACGTCTCAACGTTCCCATCAGGACCCCTTTTCTTCTTGTATATCCACTTACACCCTACGGGTTTAATCCCTTCGGGAAGATCTACAAGTTTCCAGACATTGTTGACATACATCGAGTGCATTTCAACTTTCATGGCGTCAAGCCAAAGGTTTGATTCAGAACAAGCCATCGCTTGGCTATAGGAAACAGGATCATCCATGTCAGAGACGGCTACAAGAGAGTCTCCATAAGACATGTACCTGTCAGGCTTTTGAGTAGCCCTCCCACTACGTCTAAGTACTACTTGACGAGATTCTGATGAGTTAGGTTGTGTTTCAGTTGGGGTAAGAACAGTTCTTACAGATGAGATAGAAGCTTCCTCACCCAACTTTTCTTCAAGCACAATTTTGCTTCTAGGTTTCGCATCCTTCATAAAGTCCTCCTCAAGGAAACGAACATTCGTGCTAACGAAAGTCTAATCGTCCTCGGGACTATAGAAAGTAAAACCTTTGGTTTCCTTTGGATATCCCACAATTAGGCACAATTCTGACCTACTAGCCAACTTGCTAGTCTTTTGCCTCAGCACGTGTGCAGGGCAACCCCAAATTCGGATGTGGCCCAAACTTACTTTACGGCTAGTCCATCTTTCATAAGGAGTACCAGGAACCGTTTTAGACGGAACTTGGTTCAGAATGTAAGCGGCTGTTTCGAGGGCATATCCCCAAAAGGAAAGCGGGAGTAATGAGTAACTCATCATCGATCTAACCATCTCCATAAGAGTTCGGTTTCTTCTCTCTGACACTCCGTTTTGTTGAGGTGTGCCAGGTGCGGTAAGCTGAGAAGCGATACCTTCTTCTTTAAGAAAGTCATCGAACTCTCCAGACATATACTCACCACCTCGATCAGATCGAAGGGTTTTGATCACTTTGCCAGTTTGCTTTTCCACTAAAGCCCTAAAGACCTTAAATACGTTAAAGGTCTCGGATTTGTGTTTGAGCAAATAGACAAACCCATATCGTGAGTAGTCATCAGCGAAGGTAACGAAGTATTCGTATCCTCCACGTGCCTGTTGGCTGAGCGGACCACATACATCAGAATGTATTAGTTCCAGCAACTCAGTGGCTCTTCGACCTTTATCAGAGAAAGGTCGCTTAGTCATTTTTCCTTCTATGCAGGATTCACAAGTAGGTAGTGAACCTATTGCAGAGGCTTGGAGTGGACCATCCCTCACAAGTCTCTTAATCCTAGCTAGACTGATATGACCAAGTCTTAAGTGCCATAGGCGTGTTGATTTTGTTAGATCGGAGGATTCAGAAAGTTTGATCCTCTTTGGCTCCCTAATTAGATCATTATCTATTTCGGTGTCTAAAAGAGAAGGTTGAGTGGGATAGATGTAGAAAAGAGCATTCTTCATACATGCATCAGTGACAAAAGAATTATCAGGAAACGAAATACGAATTCCATTCTTAATGAACTTTAAACAATAATCTTGCTCACGAAGACGAGCAACGGATATTAAGTTCTTCCCAAAGGTAGGAACAAAATAAACATTATTCAAGTTTAAAGTGCGGTCTTCAAAAGACAGCGTCACGGATCCCACAGCCTTTGCAGACACCAGGCTCCCATCACCCCATTTGAAACAGAACTCGCCTTCCTCTAAGCTTTTGGTTTTCTTAAAACCATTTAAGGAACTACAAATATGGTTAGTAGCAGCGGAGTCAAGAATCCACGTTGATACATTATCAGCTACTAAGCATGCTTCGGTAACTAGTACAATACTATGTTCCTTTGCTTTGAGATAGGCGGGACAGTTCTTTTTATCAGCCTTGTAAGGTCTCTTCTTAGTTCCAGAGGCGGAGGCTTTTTGCTCAGTAGCATATGCCTCTCCTTGATTCCTCTTTCTCTTATTGAGACCTACAGCAGTGTGAAGCTCCTTCATAAGCTCGGTAACAGTGTACTTTAGCTTTGTAATGGAGTAGTTCAGCATGAAGGTATCAAGAGACTCGGGGAGAGTTTCTAAGATCATATCTATGATATTCTTCCCATTAATCTCAGATCCTAGGATTTCCATTTTTATTTAGAAAACTAATGATCAGTATCATAAAGTCTCCAGCAGGAGTCCTAGCCTTCATGTGACAGTTCATAGACTGTCGGACTGCTTTTGCCTTGATTGACGCCTTTGCCCTCCAAACATCTCAAGGAGATTGTAGAGCATGTCAGCGGCAGTCTCGATGTCACGATGTTGCTCTTTCAGCATATTGTTCATAGATGCCAAGATATAGCACCTCACAATCTCATCGGATCGAAGCCAGGCCGCTAAGGCGTCATTGTCCTCTTGAGTTGAATCATCATTCGTCAGAGGAGGACACGGGGTGGTGAGTACCCATTTGTGCTTGTTAACGGTAGGTATTATGTCGAGGTTACGTTTCGAATCTACGTAGTTTTCGTTTTCGAGTTTGTTCGAGGAAAGAAAGATAGAGAGATGGTTGAGAGACATATTGCCTATATAAGTTGAAACAAGTTTATGATTAGTCTTTGGTTTAGGATTTAAGTTTTATTAAGACTTTTATAAAATCCAAAGGTGTTATAAACCAAATGATAATTTACTCCCTCAAGAGAAGGCCGCAAAAAATCTCCTTTTATAAGTA
Organism: Urtica dioica subsp. dioica; assembly: GCF_054948205.1. Taxonomy (NCBI): domain Eukaryota; kingdom Viridiplantae; phylum Streptophyta; class Magnoliopsida; order Rosales; family Urticaceae; genus Urtica; species Urtica dioica. The sequence goes on from NC_142756.1 coordinate 42,396,681, forward strand.
AATGACACATCATTAATGCTAAGCCAAGATGTCAATACATCTATTTTGACTAGCCACCTTTTAAATTGGTTTGATCACTCACATCCTTTCGCAGAGCCTCAAGGGAGGATACTAGGGATTGAGCCTAAGCGTGCAACCAACCACTTAGTCCAAAAGATCAGCTTTGAAAAACAATCCCCCAAGGGGAGGCCTTGCCATCATTGCATCACTCTCGGACGTAGCTCATTGAGCAATGATCGAAGCAATAACGCCTTGGAGTACTCACATTTAAGTGAGGGTCGCAAGAGCGGCTCTTAGTCCCACGTTATTGCATCTTTCACTAGTGTTGGGGATCGTGGGTTACAAACAACGAATATAACCCTCCCACTTAGTTTTTGGAGTTGGTTCATCGACTCTTATAAGTTCGGAAACAAATTTCCTAGTTAGAGAGCGACAGAGCGGACAACTAGAAGAGAATCCTAGATCGACATGTTCAGAGCAGTATTAGTGCATAAAGGCACAAGGGACATACTCGATCTTTTCCTATTTTCTATTTCGGGAAAGTGCGTGAGGGAAGTGTGAACTTCAACTCACTCGAACACTTGAAAGTTGGAGATTACACATCCTTTTATTTTTCGGCTTGTCTACAAGGAGACCTCCCACTCAAATTTTCAAGAGCATATAGATTTTGAACATATGTGATATAGATATAGTTTTGAAAATATTTTGAAAATTTATTTGATTTGGATGACAAAATATTTTCAAGTTTGAAAGTGAAAACGGTTTTTCAAAATTCAAACTAGTTTTGTAAAGATTCAATTTCAATTAAACTTTCAAAAATCAAAACATTTTAATCTTACACATCATGTTTATAATCATATGAAAAACATTTTTGCTCAAGAAAATTTTCTCATTAGAGTTCTATAACTCATGGTAGTGGGGTTTGAAAATCCGGATTTCTAAAAACTGGAGTTTCAGACAGCCGCGCACCTCGGAGTAAAATCGCCATATCCGGTGGCTCCGATGTCCTTTTCAGCCGAAACCGGTGGCATTGGCCAGAGGACAGACAGAGCTTTAATTGGATTTAAGAATCATTAAATTTAGATTTCTGAGCAGAGAGTTATGCCAGTTTTAATGCGGATTTACTCCAGCTCGAAGAAAAAGAAATAAATTAAAGCTTGGTCCTTTTTAAGTGCGAAAAAGAATCGAGTGTAACGGAACGTTTTAAGATGTTGTTTAAAGCTTTTATTTGTGTTTTATTAGCAAGGTAATAACAAGGCATAAAAGAAATAACAACAAGCATAAAACGATTCAAGTAAAAATAAGAAACTAGCAAGATAACAAAACTAGTCACAAAATTTTACTCGAAAATTCTCAAACCTTTAAAACACGTTTTTCAATATAAAAAATTAAAAACTTTTAGAACTGATTCTAATGTGTTTTAACATCATCCCAAACTCATAGAAAATCAACATGGTTTTTAATTTAGAGACAAGAGCAATAAATTAAAAAAAATCTAAGATTACAATTCTAACTTGTCACAAAATTAGTAAACTTTCGAAAACGATTTTCAAGCTCATAATTTAAAAACATGCACATGCATTCCTTTGACCATAGCTCTGATACCATTTGTTGGAATCGATCTAGGGTTTGAGAAAATAATTAACGCTTCGGTAAGCGGCGGAATTTTAAAAATTTTCTTTTACAAGTAAAAACAGTTTTTACTAACCTAGACAAGTGCAAGTACATGTAATTAAAAACCAAAATGAGCTAGAAGTTTACTAACCTTTCTTGAAGCTTGAACTTTGAAGAAGCTTGTGGAAAGTTTGCAACGCTCGTCTCCCCTCGCAGCACGTCTCTCTTCCTTTCCTCGGCACCTCGAGCAACCACGAAAGTTTCTATCACTAAATCACTCGAAAAGAAGGAATCAGTGAGTGGGCACTTTTAAACACTACGACTTAAGAACGAGTCTCGAAGTCGCAGAGCTAAACACTAGGTCGAGTGAGGACCTAGGTGCCAAAACAAGAAAAATCGAAAATAAACTAGAAAGAGAGAGAGAGAGAGGAGTTCGGCCAACAATGTCTAGAGAGAGAGTCTCTCAATCTCTAACTTATGTTGAATGAATAGAATGAGAGGAATGAGGGTCCTATTTATAGGAGAAGGGTTGGCCTTGGAAAGAAGTAGTTTCCTCTTATTTTCCAAGCCTTTATGAGCAATCTTTATTGCCCATTCCCATCCAAGTCACACGGCCAACATGTGCCCTAATGACACCTTGGATTTGTTTCCTCTTTTATTCCTTGCTCTCTCTAAGCTTGTTTGGCCGAAATCCCATGTGCATCTACATGCAAATTTGTTTCCTCTTTTTCTTTTGGCAAGTATCTAAGTACATTTATGCACAAAATAAACTCTCTTTCCTTGGGTATTATGGGCGCCTATTCTCATCTAGAAGGAGCTTCTAGAAGCTTCTTCATTTGTTCATGACAACATGAGAAAAGCCCATTAAGAATTTTCAATAAAATTCTTATGAAATGAAATTAATTCACAAGGCCCAATAATCAAGTTATGGCCGAGTGACATTAAGTCATCAAATGAACTTGTCAAAATTTATTGACATTCATTTCATCCTTTGTCTCAAAAGACAAAAATACCCTTTTAACTATTTTCGTTCTTGTTTTGACTTAGCTTCCAGTTTAACTATTCCTATCGATGTGATTCATGACAGTGACCTCATGGACCCAAATGAACAAATCTTGAGCTAAACACTTGGACTTAAAAGTTCACAAACCTTTTCCAAGTTTAGCTTAATGCCAACTGACTCCACTAAAGAGCTGACACTGAAAATCTCTCGGTTCAAATGAATTTATTTTCTACTCAAGAATTCGACCTAATTATGATGAGCGGATCCACTGAATATTATCTATGTTTACCCTTCATGAATGTCATCAGCTAGTCGGGATTTACTAAATTACCATTTTACCCTTCTAGTTGTTATTTCCTCAACTCCTTTGTCGCTTGTGAATAAGTTAGAAACAATGTATTGACGAGGAGCTAACAAGTCACATTGTTTCATCCAAAAGAGTCAGGACTCAATTTGGACACTGGCCAGTTCATTTATTCACACTCCAAGGAACAAAGCATGAGGTGACATACATTGCATTTCAGCAATCTTGTACATGAATTCCATATCTATGAGAACTTCACAAAGTTACTCATGACATTCTCACAACTTAGTACTTCACCAATAGGCCATGTTCGGAATGACATAGTGAGTCCGAACTCTGACTTTCTCAAATGAGAATACTAAGGTGTGAAATGACATGTCTCATTTCAGGATTAAGGTAAGCATGATGCAATTCATACATAGTGACTTCGAGACATAAGAGGTTAAATGGTTTGTTCTTATCTTGTCTCTAGAAGTGCACTGGTCAATTCAGTACCTTCGGAAGATACCTAGAAGAACTATAGAGTCCCCAACTCTCAATGCCTCATAACCAGACATCATAGACTCTTCTAACAATCATACTGAGGTCAATAGTCCTTTGACCCTAAGATTGCGAATATATCGTTTTAAGCAAACTACGTAGAGTTTGTTCATGCAAATCTACATTTGTCTCTTCGTAAGTTGTTAAGTTTGTTTATGGACTAAAAGACTAGGGTTTTATCATAAAGCTTCAAACAAAGAAAGAATGAATGAACGTTTCAACTTTATTATTAATGAATAAGCAATTACAAGCAAGAGTCTTCGTAAGACTATATGACATCAAATGCACATAAATAGACACTACTACTCTTCTTGTGGGCACCATTGACAACAGCTTGTGAATAAGTTAGAAACAATGTATTGACGAGGAGCTAACAAGTCACATTGTTTCATAAAAAGGAGTCAGGACTCAATTTGGACACTGGCCAGTTCATTTATTCACACTCCAAGGAACAAAGCATGAGGTGACATGCATTGCATTTCAGCAATCTTGTACATGAATTCCATATCTATGAGAACTTCACAAAGTTACTCATGACATACTCACAACTTAGTACTTCACCAATAGGCCCTGTTTGGAATCACATAGTGAGTCCGAACTCTGACTTTCTCAAATGAGAATACTAAGGTGTGAAATGACATGTCTCATTTCAGGATTAAGGTAAGCATGATGCAATTCATACATAGTGACTTCGAGACATAAGAGGTTAAATGGTTTGTTCTTATCTTGTCTCTAGAAGTGCACTGGTCAATTCAGTACCTTCGGAAGATACCTAGAAGAACTATAGATAGGCAATTACAAGCAAGAGTCTTCATGAGACTTTATTACATCAAATTTACAAAATAAAGATTACAACTCTTCTTGTGGGCACCATTGACAACACGCCTTACTCGCCGAGTCGTTGTACCTTCCCTGACATCGCCTCTTTGACCGAGTCGGTCATGGGCTGAACGTCGGGAGGTCTCTTCTTGAGAGGAGACCGGTATTGCTTTTGTTTTCGATGGACCGGCTTCGATCTCAACAGGGAGTTCCCCGTCTTTGGTGAGAGAAGTCTCGACGTCCGCCGAAATTTCCAAGTCTTCATAGTCGGGGTCATAATCATGTCCCTCGCCCATGAGGTCTTCGGATTCCCTGTGGGGGGTGCCGTGTGTAGGTGCCTTGCCCGCCAGTTGGCGGTGGTACCTTGCATTGGCTATCTTCAGTTGGCGGATTTTCTCCTCCATTTCCAGGATGCGGTCGTCCCAACTGTCCTGAAGAGGAGGGGGCGAGGGAGTGTGGCTCTCGTTGTTGGGAGACTCTGTGTCGCCTTGCGCTCGAGAGCGCAGGAAGTATTTCCTCACCGCGGTTGCATTTTCGGGGTTATTCACGCCCTCAGAACGAACGGGTGGTTGACCACTCATGTCTTTCTTGAGTCGAGAAGAAAGGGGTCGAGCTGTAGAAGGGATTTCGGGCTGTGTAAGTCGGGAAGTCCCCTCCTTCTAGCGCCAAAATGTTGTCGCACGAAAATGAACAACGATTAAATACCTCGGGCGGTTCGATCCAAGGCCGGACCAAGTGATCGCGCCCGGGCCAAAAATGGGAGCTCGTAGACCGAGCTGCACCCTCCAAACCCTGAGGTATGTTTTGGGGGGTGTGACCGTGCCAAAGGTTGGCTTCCTACGTACCCTTTAGTCGGGATCAGGTCAGAACGTAGTTCAATTTGTGTATTGGGGGCTATCTTGGGCTCAGTGGCTTTGGGAATCCAAGGCTTAAGAGTAGGACCCGGCTCGTAGCTTCTAGTGAAGGCTTTAGAGAGGTCGCGTGCTCGTAGCTCGGAGTTCTAGCTCAAGGGCCAAGAAGCGGGAGAGTGGTGTGTACCACAGAAGCTCCGGTCACAGAAGAGGAGCACGCTCCGTCTCGTGGAGGGGGATCCTTGTGTTCCTGAGCCGAGGGAGGAGGAGTACGCACTCTTGGAAATATCACAAGAGGGCGAGAGAGAATTCTCGAGAGAATAGAAGTATTGTTGGCTTTAACCAGGATGTAGGTTCTCTAAAAAAAACCGGCGTTTTCCCTCCCCAAGGGGGGGGGTATTTATAGTTATGGAGAGAGGCTTTGGGCCGGCCCCTTGAGGCCCACCGGGTGGCCGGGAACGGGGCGTGCGAGGCCTCACGCCCAAGAGGGCGCAGGGCGCGCGGGACATGTCGCCGGGATGGGCGCGGGGCGTGCCGTGTTGGAATCGATCTAGGGTTTGAGAAAAAGTTTAACGCTTCGTTAAGCGGCGGAATTTTAAAAATTTTCTTTTTAAGTAAAACTAGTTTTTACTAACCTAGACAAGAGCATGTGCATGTAAATAAAAACTAATATGAGCTATTAAAGTTACTAACCTTTTTGATGCTTGAACGTTGATGAGCCTTTGGAAGGTTGGCAACGTTCGTCTCCCCTCGCAGCACGTCTCTCTTTTCTTTCCTCGGGAACTCGAGCAACCACGATAGTTTCTATCACTAAATCACTCGAAAAGAAGGAATCAGTGAGTGGGCACTTTTAAACACTACGACTTAAGAACAAGTCTTGAAGTCGCAGAGCTAAACGCTAGGTCGAGTGAGGACCTAGGTGCCAAGACAAGAAAAAAATCGAAAATAAACTAGAGAGAGAGAGAAGAGGACTTCGGCCAAGTTCTAGAGAGAGAGTCTCTCAAATCTCTTAAACTTGGATGAATGAATTGTGAGGAAATGAGGCTCCTATTTATAGGAGAGGTCTCACCTTCAATAAGGTAGTTTCCTCTTCTATAGAATATCACATATTCATGAGCCAAATTCCTCTCTTTCCTATTGAGACACTCGGCCAAGCTAGGGCTTCTAGAAGCCTTGATTTGTTTCCTATTTTGTTCAAAGCTTGCCTTTTCTCTCAATGTGGCCGATTCCCTTATGCCTCCTTATGCAAATTTGTTTCCTCTTTTTCTTTTGGCAAGTATCTAAGTACATTTATGCACAAAATAAACTCTTTCTCTTGGGTATTTTGGGCGCCCAACTCTCATCTAGAAGGAGCTTCTAGAAGCTTCTTCATTTGTTCATGACAACATGAGAGAAGCCCATTAAGAATTTTCAATAAAATTCTTATGAAATGAAATTAATTCACAAGGCCCAATGATCAAGTCATGGCCGAGTGAAACATGTCATAAAATGACCTTGTCAAAAAATTTATTGACATTCATTTCATCCTTTGTCTCAAAAGACAAAAATACCCTTTTGACTATTCTCGTTCTTGTTTTGGCTTAGCTTCCAGTTTAACTATTCCTATCGATGTGATTCGTGATAGTGACCTCATGGACCCAAATGAACAAAGCTTTAGCTAAACACTTGGACTCAAAAGTTCACAAACCTTTTCCAAGTTTAGCTTAATGCCAACTGACTCCACTAAAGAGCTGACACTGAAAATCTCTCGGTTCAAATGAATTTATTTTCTACTCAAGAATTCGACCTAATTATGATGAGCGGATCCACTGAATATTATCTATGTTTACCCTTCATGAATGTCATCAGCTAGTCGGGATTTACTAAATTACCATTTTACCCTTCTAGCTGTTATTTCCTCAACTCCTTTGTCGCTTGTGAATAAGTTAGAAACAATGTATTGACGAGGAGCTAACTAGTCACATTGTTTCATCCAAAAGAGTCAGGACTCAATTTGGACACTGGCCAGTTCATTTATTCACACTCCAAGGAACAAAGCATGAGGTGACATACATTGCATTTCAGCAATCTTGTACATGAATTCCATATCTATGAGAACTTCACAAAGTTACTCATGACAGACTCACAACTTAGTACTTCACCAATAGGCCTTGTTCGGAATCACATAGTGAGTCCGAACTTTGACTTTCTCAAATGAGAATACTAAGGTGTGAAATGGCATGTCTCATTTCAGGATTAAGGTAAGCATGATGCAATTCATACATAGTGACTTCGAGACATAAGAGGTTAAATGGTTTGTTCTTATATTGTCTCTAGAAGTGCACTGGTCAATTCAGTACCTTCGGAAGATACCTAGAAGAACTATAGAGTCCCCAACTCTCAATGCCTCATAACCAGACATCATAGATTCTTCTAACAATCATACTGAGGTCAATAGTCCTTTGACCCTAAGATTGCGAATAAATCGTTTTAAGCAAACTACGAAGAGTTTGTTCATGCAAATCTACATTTGTCTTTTCGTAAGTTGTTAGGTTTGTTTATGGACTAAAAGACTAGGGTTTTATCATAAAGCTTCAGACAAGGAAGATTGAATGAACGTTTCAACTTTTTATTAATGAATAAGCAATTACAAGCAAGTGTCTTCGTAAGACTATATGACATCAAATGCACATAAATAGACACTACTACTCTTCTTGTGGGCACCATTGACAACAAACTCCCACTTGACTCAAAGAAGATGTGAGTAGTCCTACATGCTTAATCCCTCTCGAAGTTGGTCGAAGACCATTTTCGCTAGGGCCTTGGTGAATGGATCTGCCTGAGATCTACTTCACTTCCACGTCTCCGCGTTGCGCGATCTCTCGAATCAAATGGTATTTCCTCTAAATATGTTTAGAGCGCTTATGGCTTCTAGGTTCCTTTGAGTTAGCGACAGCCCCACTATTATCACAATAAAGGGTCATGGGCTCGTCGACGTTTGGAACAATTTCCAAATACTTAAGGAATTTTCTAAGCCATATAGCCTCTTTGGATGCTTCACAAGCAGCCACATATTCTGCTTCCATTGTGGAGTCAGCAATGCAAGATTGCTTAATACTTCTCCACACAACAGCTCCACCATTAAGGATGAACACAGATCCCGAAGTGGATTTCCTGGAATCCTTATCCGCTTGAAAATCGGAATCGGTATATCCCGTCATAGTCAGGTCAGTACCTGAGTATGTAAGTATCAAGTTCCTAGTTCTTCGAAGATACTTAAGAACATGCTTAGCAGCAATCCAATGCTCGGGTCCAGGGTTGGATTGGAAACGACTAACTACGCCAACGGCGAAACAGATGTCAGGTCTAGTCCAAAGCATGGTATACATGAGGCTTCCTACGGCAGAGGCGTAAGGAATTTTCCTCATGTCTTCAATCTGTTGTGCAGTCTTGGGAGACTGGTCCTTAGAGAGTGAAACTCCATGCCTAAAGGGTGTTTGGCCCTTCTTGGAGTCTTGCATCGAGAAGCGATCCATCACCTTATCAATATAAGATGCCTGAGAGAGCGACAGAGTCCGGTTTTTCCTATCTCGAAAGATTTGGATTCCCAGAATGTATGCAGCTTCTCCTAGATCCTTCATATCGAATTGCTTTGCCAGCCAGACCTTAACCTCAGATAACTTACCCACGTCATTACCAATGAGTAGTATATCATCGACATATAGTACCAGAAACACAACTTTGCCTTCGTGTATTAACTTGTAAACACAAGGCTCATCTATTGACTGTTCAAAGCCGAAGCTCTTTACAGTTTCATCGAATCTAATATTCCATGACCTAGATGCTTGCTTTAGTCCATAAATGGATTTAAGCAACTCACAAACCTTGGTCTCTTGACCTTTATCCACGAAACCGTCTGGTTGAGCCATGTAAATGCGCTCGTCAAGATTGCCATTCAGAAAGGCTGTCTTGACATCCATTTGCCAGATCTCATAGTCGAGAGATGCAGCTATGGATAGGAGTATGCGGATGGATTTAAGCATCGCGACTGGCGAGAAGGTTTCTTCATAGTCAATCCCTTCTTGTTGGGTATAACCCTTTGCCACAAGTCGTGCTTTGAACGTCTCGACGTTCCCATCAGGACCCCTTTTCTTCTTGTATATCCACTTACACCCGACGGGTTTAATCCCTTCAGGAAGGTCTACAAGTTTCCAGACTTTGTTGACATACATCGAGTGCATTTCAACTTTCATGGCGTCAAGCCAAAGGCTTGATTCAGAACAAGCCATCGCTTGGCTATAGGAAACAGGGTCATTCATGTCGGAGACGGCTACAAGAGAGTCTCCATAAGACATGTACCTGTCAGGCTTTTGAGTAGCCCTCCCACTACGTCTAAGTACTACTTGACGAGATTCTGATGAGTTAGGTTGTGTTTCAGTTGGGGTAAGAACAGTTCTTACAGATGAGGTAGAAGCTTCCTCACCCAACTTTTCTTCAAGCACAATTTTGCTTCTAGGTTTCGCATTCTTCATAAAGTCCTCCTCAAGGAAACGAGCATTCGTGCTAACGAAAGTCTTATCATCCTCGGGACTATAGAAAGTAAAACCTTTGGTTTCCTTCGGATATCCTACAAACAGGCACAATTCTGACCTACTAGCCAACTTGCTAGTCTTTTGCCTCAGCACGTGTGCAGGGCAACCCCAAATTCGGATGCGGCCAAGATTCACTTTACGGCCAGTCCATCGTTCATAAGGAGTACCAGGAACCGTCTTGGAAGGAACTTGGTTCAGAATGTAGGCAGCTGTTTCGAGGGCATATCCCCAAAAGGAAAGCGGGAGTGATGAGTAACTCATCATTGATCTAACCATCTCCATAAGAGTTCGGTTTCTTCTCTCTGACACTCCGTTTTGTTGAGGTGTGCCAGGCGCGGTAAGCTGAGAAGCGATACCTTCTTCTTTAAGAAAGTCATCGAACTCTCCAGACATATACTCACCACCTCGATCAAATCGAAGGGTTTTGATCACTTTGCCAGTTTGCTTTTCCACTAAAGCCCTAAAGACCTTAAATACGTTAAAGGTCTCGGATTTGTGTTTAAGCAAATAGACAAACCCATATCTTGAGTAGTCATCAGTGAAGGTAACGAAGTATTCGTATCCTCCACGTGCCTGTTGGTTGAGCGGACCACATACATCAGAATGTATTAGTTCCAGCAACTCAGTGGCTCTTCGACCCTTATCGGAGAAAGGTCGCTTAGTCATTTTTCCTTCTATGCAGGATTCACAAGTAGGTAGTGAACCTATTGCAGAGGCTTGGAGTGGACCATCCCTCACAAGTCTCTTAATCCTATCTAGACTGATATGACCAAGTCTTAAGTGCCAGAGGTATGTTGATTTTGTTAGATCGGAGGATTCAGAAAGTTTGATCCTCTTTGGCTCCCTAATTAGATCGTTATCTATTTCGGTGTCTAAGAGAGAAGGTTGAGTGGGATAGATGTAAAAAAGACCATTCTTCATACATGCATCAGTGACAAAAGAATTAGAAAAAGAAATACGAATTCCATTCTTTATAAACTTTAAATAATAATCTTGCTCGAAAAGTTGAGCAACAGATACTAGGTTTTTCCCAAAGGAAGGAACATAATAAACATTATTCAAATTTAAAGTTCGATCTTCAAAAGATAGCGTCACGGATCCCACAGCCTTCGCAGACACCATGCTCTCATCACCCCACTTGAAGCAGAAGTCGCCATCCTCTAAGCTTTTGCTTTTCCTAAAACCAGTCAAGGAGCAGCAAATATGGTTAGTAGCAGCGGAGTCAATAATCCACGATGATACATTATCAGCTACTAAACAGGCTTCAGTAACAAGTACAATACCTTTAGCTTTGGTTTTGAGGTAGGCGGGACAGTTCCTACGCCAGTGACCAGGCTCATTGCAGTGGTGGCACTTGTCTTTAGACTTGTCCACCTTTGGAGCCTTTGGCGCCTTCTTCTTCGTTTGAACCTTAGATTGGTTCTTTTTCTCGGCATTGCGAGGTCTCTTTTTAGATCCAGAGGTGGAGGCAGTAGCATGTACTTCTCCTTGAGCCCTCTTTTTCTTAGTGAGTACCTCAGCGGTTTGAAGTTCCTTCATGAGCTCGGTAACAGTGTACTCTAGCTTGTTCATGGAATAATTCAATTTGAAGGTATCAAAGGTTTCGGGGAGAGTTTCCAAGATCATATCTATTTTAGTCTCCCCATCAATCTCAGATCCAAGAATCTCCATCTCCTTGAGATAGCTAACGATCAGCATCATATGATCTCTAACGGGAGTTCCAGCCTTCATACGACAGTTCATGAATTGTCGGACCGCTTGTTGCCTAGCTTGACGTCCTTGCCCTCCAAACATCTCATGGAGATTGTAGAGCATATCGGTGGCAGTTTCATAATCACGATGTTGTTGTTGCAACACATTGTTCATCGATGCCAAAATATAGCATCTCGCAATCTCATCGGATCGAAGCCAGGCCGCCAGGACATCTTTCTCCTCTTGCGTCGAATCATCATTCGTTTGAGGACAGGGGGTGGTGAGAACCCATTTGTGCTTGTCGACAGTAAGGACTATGTCGAGGTTACGTTTCCAGTCGACGTAATTGTCGCCTTCGAGTTTATTCGAGGAAAGAATTGTAGAGAGAGGGTTGAGAGACATATTGCCTATAAAAGTTGAAACAAGTTTATGATTAGTCTTTGGTTTAGGATTTAAGTTTCATTAAGACTTTTGTAAAACCCAAAGGTGTTATAAACCAAACGATAATTTACTCCCTCAAGAGAAGGCCGCAAAAAATCTCCATTTATAAGTAAATGACACATCATTAATGCTAAGCCAAGATGTCAATACATCTATTTTGACTAGCCACCTTGTAAATTGGTTTGATCACTCACATCCTTTCGCAGAGCCTCAAGGGAGGATACTAGGGATTGAGCCTAAGCGTGCAACCAACCACTTAGTCCAAAAGATCAGCTTTGAAAGACAATCCCCCAAGGGGAGGCCTTGCCATCATTGCATCACTCTCGGACGTAGCTCATTGAGCAATGATCGAAGCAATAACGCCTTGGAGTACTCACATTTAAGTGAGGGTCGCAAGAGCGGCTCTTAGTCCCACGTTATTGCATCTTTCATTAGTGTTGGGGATCGCGGGTTACAAACAACGAGTATAACCCTCCCACTTAGTTTTTGGAGTTGGTTCATCGACTCTTATAAGTTCGGAAACAAATTTCCTAGTTAGAGAGCGACAGAGCGGACAACTAGAAGAGAATCCTAGATCGACATGTTCAGAGCAGTATTAGTGCATAAAGGCACAAGGGACATACTCGATCTTTTCCTATTTTCTATTTCGGGAAAGTGCGTGAGGGAAGTGTGAACTTCAACTCACTCGAACACTTGAAAGTTTGAGATTACACATCTTTTTATTTTTCGGTTTTGTCTACAAAGAGACCTCCCACTCAAAATTTCAAGAGCATATAGATTTTGAACATATGTGATATAGATATAGTTTTGAAAACATTTTGAAAACTTATTTGATTTGGATGACAAAATATTTTCAAGTTTGAAAGTGAAAACGGTTTTTCAAAATTCAAACTAGTTTTGTAAAAATTCAATTTCAATTAAACTTTCAAAAATCAAAACATTTTAATCTTACACATCATGTTTATAATCATATGAAAAACATTTTTGCTCAAGAAAGTTTTCTCATTAGAATTCTATAACTCATGGTAGTGGGGTTTGAAAATCCGGATTTCTAAAAACTGGAGTTTCAGACAGCCGCGCACCTCGGAGTAAAATCACCATAACTGGCGGATCCGATGTCCTTTTGAGCCGAAACCGGTGGCATTGGACAGAGGACAGACAGAGCTTTAATTTGATTCAAGAATCATTAAATTTCGATTTCTGAGCAGAGAGTTATGCCGCTTTTAATGCGGGTTTACATTCCAGCTCGAAGAAAAAGAAATAAATTAAAGCTTTGTCCTTTTAGGTGCGAAAAAGAATCGAGTGTAACGGAACGTTTTATGAAGTTGTTTAAAGCTTTTATTTGTGTTTTATTAGCAGGGTAATAACATAGAATAAAAGAAATAACAACATGCATAAAACGATTCAAGTAAATAAACGAAACTAGCAAGAAAATAAAACTAGTCACAAAATTTACTCGAAAAATCTCAAACCTTTAAAACACGTTTTTCAATATAAAAAATTAAAAACTTTTAGAACTGATTCTAATGTGTTTTAACATCATCCCAAACTCATAGAAAATCAACATGGTTTTTAATTTAAAGACAAGAGCAATAAATTAAAAAAAATCTAAGATTACAATTCTAACTTGTCACAAAATTAGTAAACTTTCGAAAACGATTTTCAAGCTCATAATTTAAAAACATGCACATGCATTCCTTTGACCATAGCTCTGATACCATTTGTTGGAATCGATCTAGGGTTTGAGAAAAAGTTTAACGCTTCGTTAAGCGGCGGAATTTTAAAAATTTTCTTTTTAAGTAAAACTAGTTTTTACTAACCTAGACAAGAGCACGTGCATGTAAATAAAAACTAATATGAGCTATTAAAGTTACTAACCTTTTTGATGCTTGAACGTTGATGAGCCTTTGGAAGGTTGGCAACGTTCGTCTCCCCTCGCAGCACGTCTCTCTTTTCTTTCCTCGGGAACTCGAGCAACCACGATAGTTTCTATCACTAAATCACTCGAAAAGAAGGAATCAGTGAGTGGGCACTTTTAAACACTACGACTTAAGAACAAGTCTTGAAGTCGCAGAGCTAAACGCTAGGTCGAGTGAGGACCTAGGTGCCAAGACAAGAAAAAAATCGAAAATAAACTAGAGAGAGAGAAGAGGACTTCGGCCAAGTTATAGAGAGAGAGTCTCTCAAATCTCTTAAACTTGGATGAATGAATTGTGAGGAAATGAGGCTCCTATTTATAGGAGAGGTCTCACCTTCAATAAGGTAGTTTCCTCTTCTATAGAATATCACATATTCATGAGCCAAATTCCTCTCTTTCCTATTGAGACACTCGGCCAAGCTAGGGCTTCTAGAAGCCTTGATTTGTTTCCTATTTTGTTCAAAGCTTGCCTTTTCTCTCAATGTGGCCGATTCCCTTATGCATCCTTATGCAAATTTGTTTCCTCTTTTTCTTTTGGCAAGTATCTAAATACATTTATGCACAAAATAAACTCTTTCTCTTGGGTATTTTGGGCGCCCAACTCTCATCTAGAAGGAGCTTCTAGAAGCTTCTTCATTTGTTCATGACAACATGAGAGAAGCCCATTAAGAATTTTCAATAAAATTCTTATGAAATGAAATTAATTCACAAGGCCCAGTGATCAAGTCATGGCCGAGTGAAACATGTCATAAAATGACCTTGTCAAAAAATTTATTGACATTCATTTCATCCTTTGTCTCAAAAGACAAAAATACCCTTTTGACTATTCTCGTTCCTGTTTTGGCTTAGCTTCCAGTTTAACTATTCCTATCGATGTGATTCGTGATAGTGACCTCATGGACCCAAATGAACAAAGCTTTAGCTAAACACTTGGACTCAAAAGTTCACAAACCTTTTCCAAGTTTAGCTTAATGCCAACTGACTCCACGAAAGAGCTGACACTGAAAATCTCTCGGTTCAAATGAATTTATTTTCTACTCAAGAATTCGACCTAATTATGATGAGCGGATCCACTGAATATTATCTATGTTTACCCTTCATGAATGTCATCAGCTAGTCGGGATTTACTAAATTACCATTTTACCCTTCTAGCTGTTATTTCCTCAACTCCTTTGTCGCTTGTGAATAAGTTAGAAACAATGTATTGACGAGGAGCTAACTAGTCACATTGTTTCATCCAAAAGAGTCAGGACTTAATTTGGACACTGGCCAGTTCATTTATTCACACTCCAAGGAACAAAGCATGAGGTGACATACATTGCATTTCAGCAATCTTGTACATGAATTCCATATCTATGAGAACTTCACAAAGTTACTCATGACAGACTCACAACTTAGTACTTCACCAATAGGCCTTGTTCGGAATCACATAGTGAGTCCGAACTTTGACTTTCTCAAATGAGAATACTAAGGTGTGAAATGGCATGTCTCATTTCAGGATTAAGGTAAGCATGATGCAATTCATACATAGTGACTTCGAGACATAAGAGGTTAAATGGTTTGTTCTTATATTGTCTCTAGAAGTGCACTGGTCAATTCAGTACCTTCGGAAGATACCTAGAAGAACTATAGAGTCCCCAACTCTCAATGCCTCATAACCAGACATCATAGATTCTTCTAACAATCATACTGAGGTCAATAGTCCTTTGACCCTAAGATTGCGAATAAATCGTTTTAAGCAAACTACGAAGAGTTTGTTCATGCAAATCTACATTTGTCTCTTCGTAAGTTGTTAGGTTTGTTTATGGACTAAAAGACTAGGGTTTTATCATAAAGCTTCAGACAAGGAAGATTGAATGAACGTTTCAACTTTTAATTAATGAATAAGCAATTACAAGCAAGAGTCTTCGTAAGACTATATGACATCAAATGCACATAAATAGACACTACTACTCTTCTTGTGGGCACCATTGACAACATGCCGGGCGTGGGGCGCGCGAGGCTTGTCGCCTGGATAGGCGCGGGGCGTGCCGGGCGCAGGATTTGGCTAGGCGCGGCGTGCCCGGCAGCGGGTGTGCCTGGCCGAGGCGGCACGAGTGCTCGACCGAGGTGGCCGAGCTGGCAAAGACGCTCGGTCGAGGTGGCCGAGCTGGCAAAGACGCTCGGTCGAGGTGGCCGAGCTGGTAAAAACACTCGGCCGAGGTGGCCGAGGTGGCAAGGACGCTCGGACGAGGTGGCCGAGCTGGCAAAGACGCTCGGCCGAGGTGGCCGAGCTGGTAAAAACACTCGGCCGAGGTGGCAAGGACGCTCGGTCGAGGTGGCGGAGGTGGCAAAGACACTCGGCCGAGGTGGCGGAGGTGGCAAAGACACTCGGCCGAGGTGGCCGAGGTGGCAAAGACACTCGATCAAGGTGTATGCAGGCCGGGAGGCCGGGGCGCAGGGTGCGCGTGAGCCAGGCGTGCTAGGGCGCGCTGAGGCCTGTTGGGCCGGGGGCCTCAGGGCCGAGGGCGTAGGTGCGCGCGCGCCGGCCGTGCCGGGCCGTGGGTGCGTCAGGGCGCTCGGGCCTGGTGGGCCGGGGCCCGTTGGGCTTCCGGCCGGCCTTGAATCGTTTTTGAATTTCAGGTGTCCCGAAAACGACCGGTAACACAATGCTTCCATCTTAGGAAACAAATTGAGACATTAATCCAGAAGGGAGAGCTCAAAGAGTTCGTCCTTCGCTTGGTAGGAGCGGCAGCCCCCGCCGACAACAAGCCACAACCTGAGAAAGGTGGAGGGACAAATGCAAACACCGACCGCACAGCGGTCACAGCTACGGCTGATGCGCAACTCCACGTCGTCACCACCATACTAGGTGGCTTGCAAGATGGGGACTCGGCCCGGCAAATGAAAAAGCTCCTAAGAGCTGCCTCTCAAGAAGCCCTTGCCGGGCAGGTTAACCTCACCTACGAGGAACCTCCGTCTGTACCTCACAAGACGATACAGTTCACCAATGAAGAGGCCAAGCGAGTTGTGCACCCGCACAATGACGCTATAGTCCTCAAGGCCCAAGTGGCCAACAATTTGGTAAAAAGAGTTCTTATTGATAACGGCAACGCAGCCGATATAATATTTAAGACCACCCTCGAGCGCATGCAGCTCGGGGGGCTCCGCCCTGTCCCGACTCAAACCCCTCTGTTTGGGTTCACGGGAGAAAAGGTCATGACTGAAGGAATCATTGATTTACCAGTCACCTTCGGAACTACCAGAGGCATCAAGGTCGTTCACATGGTCCCCTTTCTTGTGGTCGACCAGGAGTCGCCCTACAATGTTATCATTGGGCGACCCACGTTGAACAGACTAAGGGCTATCACGTCAACTTATCACCTGCTAGTGAAGTTCCCCACCGAAGAGGGAATTGGCGTCATGGCCGGTGATCAAACCTAAGCGAGGATATGCTACGTCCAAGGCGTGGACGGCAAGCTCGCTGAAAAAAGGGTTAACACGATCTACCAACTGGAAGACGACTACCCGTGTGATCAGAAAGATGCACGGCAACTCGGGGAATTAGACCCCCGCGACGATATCGAGAGGTTGAAAGTTGACACCCCCGATGATCTCACTTCGATCGTTCTCGATGAAGCTAAACCTGACCAGGTGGTGAAGATCGGTGCACAACTCCCTCTCGCCATCAAAACTCAACTCGCGTCCTTCCTTCAGGAGTTTAAGAATGTCTTTGCATGGACACATGCAGACATGCCCGGCATAGACCCCGATGTGATTGTGCACCGATTGAATGACGATAAAACTATCGCTGAAAAGGTACAAGCTAGACGTGCGTTCAACCCCGAACGATACCTAGCAATAAACGAGGAAGTCGAAAAACTTCTCTACGCTGGTTTCATACGAGAAGCCAAGTACCCAAAGTGGGTGGCCAATGTGGTCATGGTCAAAAAGCCTAACGGGAAGTGGCGCATTTGCATAGATTACAAAGATCTTAACAAAGCCTGCCCGAAAGATTGCTTTCCACTCCCGCGCATCGAACAACTGGTCGACGCCACGGCAGGACATGAACTCCTAAGTTTCATGGACGCCTACTCGGGCTATAACCAGATACGAATGCACGAGCCCGATCAGATCAAGACAACCTTTGTCACTGATCGCGGCCTCTACTGCTACAAGGTCATGACTTTCGGCCTTAAGAATGCTGGAGCTACTTACCAACGATTGGTAAACCGGATCTTCGCCGACCTAATCGGCAAGACCATGGAAGTATACGTGGACGACATGCTCATTAAAAGCCTACTGGCCACCAATCACGTAAACAACCTGAGGGAGATGTTCTTAATCCTCCACCGGTACAAAATGAAGCTCAACCCCAACAAATGCGTGTTCGGGGTCGAGTCTGGGAACTTCCTAGGCTACATAGTTAGCCGTCGAGGTATCAAAGCAAACCCCGAGAAAATCAAGGCACTCCTTGACATGAAGTCTCCGCGACGTGTCAAGGAAGTCCAAAGTCTGACCAGTCGGATTGCCACCCTCTCACGTTTTGTGGCCAAAGCAACCGACAGGTGTCAACCGATCTTCAAAGCAATAAAGAAGACGGACGACTTTGAATGGACGGACGAGTGCGAGAAGGCCTTTCAAGAAATGAAGGCCTACTTCAGGACACCGCCGTTCCTCTCCAAGCCAAAGGAAGGCGAGACGCTCTACGTCTACCTCGCCGTCTCCGAACGAGCCGTAAGCGCTGTGCTGATCCGTGAAGAAGATAGGGCTCAATGGCCCATCTTCTACGTAAGCACAGCCCTACTTGACGCCGAAACGCGTTATACAGAGATAGAGAAGCTCTCTCTCGCTCTCATCGTAGCCGTCAAAAAGCTACGCCCCTACTTCCTGGCTCACCCAGTTGTTGTCCGAACAGGACACCCCATCGGTGAAGGTCTTCAAAAGGGAACATCGACTCGCATGGCGATCTGGTCCCAAGAATTGAGCGAGTACGGGATCGAGTTTCACCCGAGACCTGCAATAAAGGCTCAAGCCTTAGCTGATTTCGTAGCAGAATTCTCCTACACTCCCGACATGGGAAGAGCAGAAGACGACTCGACCGACGACTTGTCGGCTCGCAAGAGAAAGGTAGACCCTACGGGTCCCATCTGGGAACTACACGTAGACGGGGCATCTAATGCCCAAGGTGTTGTCAATGGTGCCCACAAGAAGAGTTGTAATCTTTATATTCTGCATTTGATGTAATAAAGTCTCATGACGACTCTTGCTTGTTATTTCTTACTCATTAATAAAAAGTTGAAACGTTCATTCAATCTTCCTTGTTTAAAGCTTTGTGATAAAACCTTAGTCTTTAGTCCATAAACAAACTAAACAACTTACGAAGAGACAAATGTAGATTTGCATGAACAAACTCTTCGTAGATTGCTTAAAACGATATATTCGCAATCTAAGGGTCAAAGGACTATTGACCTCAGTATGATTGTTAGAAGAATCTATGATGTCTGGTTATGAGGCATTGAGAGTTGGAGACTCTATAGTTCTTCTAGGTATCTTCCGAAGGTACTGAATTGACCAGTGCACTTCTAGAGACAAGATAAGAACAAACCATTTAACCTCTTATATCTCGAAGTCACTATGTATGAATTGCATCATGCTTACCTTAATCCTGAAATGAGACATGCCATTTCACAGCTTACATATTCTCATTTGAGAAAGTCAGAGTTCGGACTCACTATGTGATTCCGAACAGGGCCTATTGGTGAAGTACTAAGTTGTGAGAATGTCATGAGTAACTTTGTGAAGTTCTCATAGATATGGAATTCATGTACAAGATTGCTGAAATGCAATGTATGTCACCTCATGCTTTGTTCCTTGGAGTGTGAATAAATGAACTGGCCAGTGTCCAAATTGAGTCCTGACTCTTTTGGATGAAACAATGTGACTTGTTAGCTCCTCGTCAATACATTGTTTCTAACTTATTCACAAGCGACAAAGGAGTTGAGGAAATAACAGCTAGAAGGGTAAAATGGTAATTTTGTAAATCCCGACTAGCTGATGACATTCATGAAGGGTAAACATGATAATATTCTGTGGATCCGCTCATTACAATTAGATTGAATTCTTGAGTAGAAAATAAATTCATTTGAACCGAGAGATTTTCAGTGTTAACTCTTTAGTGGAGTCAGTTGACATTGTCATATGATAACAAATGATTTAAAAACCACTCGGCCATCAACATGCAGATCCGATACAGGCCCTATCGGACCAACTTCTCTCTTCTTTGATGGCTCTCGCACGTCGTCGTCCTTCCTTGCTTCTTCCGTTCTAGCTCCTATCCCAGCCGTGTATGAGAATTCTTCCACAATTCGGCAAGGGCTTGCCCCTTTATCACCATCCTAGGCTGGAATATGATTCCATATTTGCTTAACTCTTGTGACCATATCACCATTCCAGTTGAGGATCCCCTATGCAACGCCTTCTCTATTGGGTGCCCTGTATGCACAAAGATCTGATGTGCTTGAAAGTAAAGTCGTAGATTTCGTGCGCTCTTGACCAAGGCGAGGGATAGTTTTTTTATCTCTGGATAGCGTGTCTCGGCGCCAAGGAGTGCCTTGCTGACATAATAGATGGGCTATTGTACCCGATATTTTTCTCTTATGAGGACCGCGCTAGTGGCCCTCTCGGACACAACTAGATACAGCAGCATCAGTTCATCGTCTTTGGGTTTCGAACGGAACGGAGGTGTGGCGAAGTATCTTTTCTTGTCCCAAAATGCCTTCTTGCATTCCTCGGTCCACTAGAACCCAAACTTCTTCTCCAAAGCTTTGAAGAAAGGTTGGCATCTATCGGTCGCCTTTGATACAAACCTTGTCAAGTCCGCTATCTTACCGGCCAAGCTTTGGTCTTCTTTCGCCTTCTGTGGTGATCAAATTTCTAAGACCGCCCTGATTTTCTCAAGATTCGCCTCGATCCCTCGCTTGCTCACCATGTACCCAAGGAATTTTCCTGACTCGACACCGAATGCGCATTTGTTGGGGTTGAGCTTCACTTTGTAGCGCCGCAAGATTACGAACATCTCCTTCAGGTCATGAACATGGTCTTTGATCTTCAAACTTTTGACGAGCATGTAGTCCACATATACCTCCATGGTTTTGCCAATTTGGTTGGCGAACATTCGATTTACCAGCCGCTGATAAGTTGCGCCTGCATTCTTTAAGCCGAACGGCATAACCTTGTAGCAGTAAAGGCCGCGGTTGGTGACGAACGTCGTCTTGATTTGATCGGCTGCATGCATTTGGATCTGATTTTAGCCCGAATATGCGTCCATGAGGCTTAACAACTCATGGCCCGCTGTCGCATCCACGAGTTGTTCGATCCTGCAGAGATGAAAGCTATCCTTCGGGCATGCCTTATTGAGATCTTTGTAATCAATATCGATCCGCCACTCCCCATTTGGTTTTTTTTTACCATGATCACATTCGAAACCTACTTGGGATGTTCTGCCTCTCGGATGAAGTCGGCGGCGATGAGCTTATCAACTTCGTCCCAAATGGCCAGATACCTGTTGTCGCTGTTTTTCGGACAACTATTTAGGAGCCCAAAGTGGTTAGACCCAAGGCCAGACCAAGTGGTCTCACTTCGGCTCGAGCATGTCGGACTCGGTATCCCGAGTCGTCCCTTAGCTGTGAATATCCCTTGAGTTTGTCAGAGTACCTGAAAAGGAGTAAAGAACAGGTGAACTAGGAAAGGAAAATATAGGGGGGGCCTCTGTTTACCTCTCCGACGCTCAATATTAGTAGGATTAAGGTGGAGTATAGAGGTTTTAGAGGTGGTGAGAGGCCAAAGATGAGCGAAACGAGTGAAGTACGAGTTCGACAGCGTTTCGGGACTCAAAATTTGATTACCTGGGTCAAGGGAGGGACCCTTGTATTTATAGGCGGCCAAGAGGTGGTTTGAAGACCCCTTGGCCGAGTGAGCATGCTTGAGTCGGCCATTGACCCCCTGAATGGTTGGGTCGGCCAATGGCCGAGTGAACATGGTGGTGAGGTTCACTCGGCCAAAAGCTTGGGCCGGCTGAGGTTCACCCGGCCATTGGCCGAGTGAACTGCTGGAAGGTTCGCTCGGCCAATGGCCGAGCGAACTGCATGGCCGGCTGAAAGGTTCAGTCTACTCGGCCAATGGCCGAGTGAACTGCCTTGGTGGCTGGAGGGTTCACTCGGCCATTGGCCGAGTGAACTGCTGGAAGGTTCACTCGGCCAATGGCCGAGCGAACTGCATGGCCGGCTGAAAGGTTCACTCTGCCATTGGCCGAGTGAACTGCTGGAAGGTTCACTCGGCCATTGGAGCTGGAGGCCGAGCTCATGAGGCCGGAGGTCGGCCATGGAGCTGGAGGCCGAGCTCATGAGGCCGGAGGTCGGCCATAGAGGTGGAGGCCGAGCTCATGAGATCGGAGGTCGGCCATGGCTGCTGGAGGCCGAGCTCATGAGGCCGGAGGTCGGCCATGGAGCTGGAGGCCGAGCCCACGAGGTCGGAGGTCGGCCATAGAGCTGGAGGCCGAGCTCATGAGGTCGGAGGTCGGCGATGGAGCTGAGGAGTCCCGGGGTGGTCGCTATCGCGGCCGTCGCTGCTCTACCGGGCCAAGATGGACCGGTAACATTAGCCCCCCGAGTTTCCGGTGGAGCGTAGTGTTGTCGCAGTTTTTCGGACAACGATTTAGGAACCGGAAATGGTTAGACCCAAGGCCGGACCAAGTGGTCTCACTCCGGCTCGAGCGTGTCGGACTCGATATCTCAAGTCGTCCCTTAGCTGTCTGTAATGTCTATCTCGTCCAAGCACCTGAAACACAAGCGAAGAGGTGTGAACTACAAAGGGGAAACAGAGGAGTTGCCTCTGTTTACCTCTCCGACGCTCAACATTAGTAGGATTGAGGTGGTTGATAGAGGGTTTAGTGTTTTGGGGTCGAGAGTTGAGAGAAACGAGCGAGTTATGAGTTCGGCAGCGTTTCAGTACTCAAATTCGGAATACCTGGACTAGGGGAGCGGCCCCTTTATTTATAGGCGACCAAGGGGTGTTATGGGCAACCCCTTGGCCGAGAATTGTCTTGGCCCGGCCATTGGCCGAGACTGGCCCTTGGGCCGGCCAATGGCCGAGGCTGTCTGGGCCGGCCATTGGCCGAGGCTGGCCCTAGGGCCGGCCAATGGCCGGGAGTAGCTTGAGTCGGCCATTGGCCGAGACTGGCCCTTGGGCCGGCCAATGGCCGAGGCTATTTGGGCCGGCCATTGGCCGAGGCTGGCCCTAGGGCCGGCCAATGGCCGGGAGCAGACCGAGTCGGCCATCGGCCGAGACTGGCCCTTGGGCCGGCCAATGGCCGAGGCTATTTGGGCCGGCCATTGGCCGAGGCTGGCCCTAGGGCCGGCCAATGGCCGGGAGTAGACCGAGTCGGCCATTGGCCGAGACTGGCCCTTGGGCCGGCCAATGGCCGAGGCTATTTGGGCCGGCCATTGGCCGAGGCTGGCCCTAGGGCCGGCCAATGGCCGGGAGCATCTTGAGCCGGCCATTGGCCGAGGCTGGCCTCTAGGGCCGGCCAACGGCCGGGGCGAGCTGCCGAGACGCGTCCGACGTTGCTCCGCCTTCGTTCGCCCGCTATCGGGGTCGGGCCGATAACATTAGCCCCCCGAGTTTACGGCCGAGTGAAACTCGTGCGGTAAACTCAAGACTCTCGCCGTCGTCGGCGCACCGGAGCAACCCGTCGCGACAAGGTTTGGCTCGGTTCCTTTAATTATTATTATTTTTATTCTCCGGTCACTTTTGCCTTGTCTCGTTAAACGCGTCAATGGACCCTACCAACCACCTGTCGGGGAGTGGGTCCATTGATGACGACCTCTTCTCTTTGTTCGAGAACCAAGACACGAATTTAGACGAGTTGTGGGCGCAACTTTCACCTCCATCGGTTACCAACATCTTGCCGCCCCCACGCCCTTTGAGCCACCACGTGATAGAGATGGCCGAGGGAGATTTTCACGCGGTCGAAGCATGGCTGGCCGACGGGGAGGAGTACACGTGCACTGGGGACGGCCCCGGCCGTCGGGGAGCGCAGGGCCGACCAGCGCGGGGGCGCGCTTGGCGAACTGGGCCCGGGAGGAGGTGCGCCGGCCCCTGTCGGCGCCGTCTGTGCTGGGGGCGTCGCCGGAGGAGCCCCAGGCGGCGCTGGGGACGCGCGCGACCCGGGTGAAGTCGCGCCCGGCGAGGCGGGCCTGGGCGATGGCGCGCTGGTCTTCGTCGGCGCTGTCGGCGCTGGAGGCGCCGCCGGGGGAGATCCAGGCAGCGCAGGAGGAGCGATCGCCCCGGGCGGGGCCGCGCCGGCCGTGTCGGGCGTCAGGAGCGTCGCGCCGGTCATGGGCGGCGACGCTGGGCTTGTTTGGCTGGCGGGCGGCGACGAAGGAGGCCTGGGCGGCTCGGGCCCGGCCTTTCCCGAGGAGGAGCGCGCTGGTGGAGCCCGACTGGAGGCGGGCGGCGCCGTTGAAGGGCTGCCGGAGGTGGACGGCGCTGCTGGGGGGCCGCCGGAGGTGGGTGGCGCTGTTGAAGGGCCGCCGGAGGTGGGCGGCGCTGCTGGGGGGCCGCTGGAGGTGGGCGGCGCTGCCGGAGGGAGCGCCGGCGCCGGTGACGAGGAGGGCCGGCCGGACAGCGCCGGCCGGGGGGCGGTGGCCGAGGCATTGGTTGCCCTAGCCCTAGGAGTTGGCGGGCTAGGGCTGCAAGGGGGGAGCCCACCTAGCGGGCCGGGCCGCTCTGCTGGGCCAAGTGCGCGCGCCACTGGGTCGAGCGAGACTCCCAGGGGCCCAGACGACTTGGGCGCGCGAGAGGACAGCCTCCCTGGACCGAGCGCTGGCGGGGCCGGCCCAATGGCCTTGGGCGCACAATGTGGGGGCCCGGACGCGCGAGGGGGCCTCCTACTCGGGCCGGAGGCCGGTGGAGTTGACCCAAATGCCTTGGGCACCCACCGAGGGAGCATGGGCGAGATAGGCCTCGCCGAGGGAAGCTTGCCGGGTCCGAGGCCGGGCGCCGATGACGAGTCCATTGCAGGGCCGACCACTGGGGGAACACGACCCGCCGAGCCGAGCGCCCGCGCCACGGTCCCGCCGGCCGGCCTAGACGATCGCCACGAAGGATCTGCCGGGCCGGGGATGGCTTCCGGCGTCGAGTGCTCGAGCGAGTCGTCGGACCGTCGCGTCGCACCCGCTGCGATGTCTTCTTTAACAGCACGGGAGGAGGCACGAGCCCTAGCCTTTCCAACCGGGGAATCGGCTATACGTGGAGGCCTGGATTGCTCGGGAGTCGACACTCCGAGCTCGCTCTCGATCGCTAGTTTTACGAGGTTGAGGAGGCGATACGGCATCCCGGACTCCGTGACGATCTTGCGACCGTTGCCCGACGATCTTCCGTCTCGGCCCCGGAAAGGACACGCCGCCGTTCATGAGGCGAGCCTCCGCGGAGGGTTACGGTTACCCTTCCAGCCGGTGATCCAAGAGTTATTGGTTCGGTTGGGGGTGCACGCGTCGCAAATGTCTCCGACCTTCTACCGGGTAATCGCCGCGTGCCACATGATGCTTTATCGGGCGAAGAGAAGGGTGGTTACTGCGGACGACATCCAAGATCTCGTGCTCGTTCGCGGGGTTCCGGGGAAACCAGGCTTCTACACGGCGTTTACTCGGAAGCGCATCTCCGTCGTTACCAAGGTTACCTCGAAGCACCGATACCCTTGGGTGTGGGTGTCCGAGTCAGCCTTTGGGAACGCGCCTCTCTTCTTCGGCCCCGCGGCCGACTTCCCACCCGTGGGTGATATCGAAGGCTCCGAACTCGTCGCGGTGATTAGGGCGATTCCAGAATCAAGGCGGCAAGGGACACTCTTCGAGTCCCCAGACCTGATGGCGAGGACCGGGTGGTTCGTGCCTAGTGACGACGTTCCTTCGCCCCCCGGCCTCGACGCGGGGGCCACGGAGGATCCCGAGACCGAGGAGGGGGGTGCGTCAGCTCCTTCCCCCGACGCGGGGGGTACTGGCCGCGCATACTTTCGCGTTATCGCGCCATCGTCGTTTTTCGTTATTTACGCTTATTTTTGTGCTTTAGCTGACAGACGTTCTTTCCTTCTCTGCAGGTATCATGGCTCGGCGTCATCGACCACGCACACAAGTGCCGAAAACAACGCCTACCGACGATGCCACGACCGTGGCCCGTCCTTCAGCTGAGGTTCGTCGCGGGGGGTCGCCATCGCGGGCGAGGAATGAAGCGATCTCCTCCAACAAGCGACCATCATCGTCGGCTTCTCTCGGGTCGCCGTCCGGCCACAAACGCGCTCACATATCGACGGTGCCGGACAGCTTGGACTCTATGCTCCTAGCGGAGGCGGCAGAGCTGAGAGACCAATGCTCCCGAGGGATCCTTGAGACCTCCTTACGGGATTTCAAGGGTCTGCTGACGACGAGCGACCTCGAGCACTTCCAGAACGGGATCGGCGATGCCCGAAAGGTATGACTCGTTCGCTTGTGTTATGTATGACTGCCGTGCTTATTGTAATTATCCGCGTTTCGTTTACTTGCAGATGCTCGCGCGCCAAGAGCGGAGCGATCGCATTCTCCGAGATATGCTACGACGTATGCAACTCATGGAGAAGGAGAAGACGAGCATGGCGGCCGCGCACGCTGCCGCCCTAGCAGGGGCCCGCACCGCCCGAGAGTTCGAGGCGCTCGAGGGGGAGTTGGAGCGAGCTCGCGGGGAACTGGCCACCGAGAGGGCGCTTCGTGAGAAGGCGGAGCAGGCAGCCGACACCTTCCTGGGGGAAACGAAGAAGCTTCAGACGGCGCTCTCGAGCCGGGATGCAGAGCTGAGCATTGTTCACGCTCGATTATCGGCGAGCGAGATCGCTCGGGTTAAGGTCGAGCGGGAGAGGGATACCCTCCGGACGGAGATGCAGACCCTTGCCGAGGAGAAGGAGGACGCCGTGCGATCCAATACTGACTTGGAGGACGACTGGGACTTGGCATTGGAGGCGGCTCGTTATGAGGCGGCTAGGCGAGTTCGGGAAGCGACCGAGAAGGAGAACGCGTCTCGCGGGACCACGTTTTCCTTTTTCAACACCATGTTCCCTCCTTACGACGATGAGCTGCCGGAGGACGACCCGCATTCCCGAATCCCTGCCGAGGCTGCGCAATCGACGACCCGTCAACCGGATGGAGAAACCGTCGGCGGGTTCGGCGCTTCTTGCCCCGAAGAAGATGAGGAGCAGATCGATTTCAGCTCGGAGTAGCCAGCTTCTCTTTAGTTTTACGCGCAATTGTTTAGCGCTCGCTTTATGCTTTCTTTCGGATTATCGTTATGTTTGCGTCGTACTTTCGTATTTTTCTTATCGGGTTGTTTACGCAATATTGTTTTGCCTTGATTGAAGCTTTCTTTTCATCGTGCGCCTTATTTTCTCGACTTGCTACGCTTAGTGTAATCGATTTACGCAATTTGAATAGTACGTGTCTTACGAGCCCGGCTTACTATGCTTAGCGTAACCGGTTGGCACGGCTTACTGCCGCATTTGGCGGCGAAGTTTCCCACGGACGCGGGCTAGACCAGTTTCACCCGGCGGGTGTGATTTCCGGCCATCCATTTGTGACTCGCTGCCTATCGGCGCGCGCGAGCTGGGTGGCCGTCGCATTAATCCTCTGGCGAGTACGCTACCTATCGGCGTGCGTCTCGGGGTAGGTTTGCAGCTCCCAGAGAGCGTGGTACTCGTTGGTACGCGTGTCATGTTTTGGGTTTTGACTGCCGAGATCGACAATCCGGTGCGCGGACGTGATCCATCGACGACTTGTCGCCTATCGGTGCGCAAGGTGCATCGGTGCACGAGAGGGTCGCAGCAAAAGACATGCGAGGCCGGAGGTCCGGTGCGCGGATCCAACTCATCGACGTTTCGCTATCTCTCGGCATACGGCCTCAACCCGTGCGAGAGCGTCGCACGAGGAGGGTACGAAGTCGGAGGTCCGGAGCGCGGATCCGATTTATGGGTGTTTTGTTACCGCTTGGCGCGTGGAAAGTGGAGTAAGCGAGCTTGTTGCTCTCGCCTTATCCTCCTTAGCCCCCCGAGTTTCTTGGGTGCTCGTAGAGGAGGCTAGAAACTAAGATACCAAGTGTTTTGAAGTGAAATGTAATTTATTAAATTATCGAAATGGTTCAAAAATTACATCCCAGGCCTTTGGCCAAACTTGAAATTTAAAATTGACTTTGCTAGAATCGAAAGTTACACGAAAACAACAAAACGTAAAAATGGACGAGTGAACATTTATTGATAATATTGCCGGAGATGCTCCGCATTCCACGGGTGCGTGAACACGAGTCCCTCCATGTTCTCGAGCTCGTACGTGCCATTGTGGATGGCTCGGCGCACACGGTACGGGCCTTCCCAGGTGGGGCCTAGAACTCCCGCACCTTGCACTTTGGTGTTTTGGAACACCCTTCGAAGGACGAGGCTTCCGTCGGCGAACTTCCGCAGCTTGATCTTCGAGTTGTAGTACTTCTCGACCTTCCTCTTCTGCGCAGCAAGCCGGGTAAGTGCGTCCGCCCTTTTTTCGTCTACGAGGTCTAGCTCGAGCCTGATCGCGTCATCGTTGGCGGCTTCGTCGTACTCCTCGATGCGCAGGGTTGGCAACTTGATCTCGACGGGTACCACAGCCTCGACGCCGAACGCGAGAGCGAAAGGGGTTTCGCCGGTCGCGTTTCGGGCGGTGGTGCGGTATGCCCATAAGACCATGGGGAGTTCGTCAGCCCAAGCCCCCTTTCTTGCCTCCAGCTTCTTCTTCAGGTTCTCCTTGATCGTCTTATTCACCGCCTCGACCTGACCGTTGGCTTGGGGATGGCGGGGAGAGGAGAAAGTCTTGCTAATGCCAAGCTGTTCGCACATTTCTCGGAGGCGCGCGTTGTCGAATTGTTTTCCGTTGTCGGTTACAATTGACGTAGGGATCCCGAAGCGGCAGATGATGTTTCTCCAAATGAAGCTTGTCGTGTTCGCCTCGGTGATCTTCGCTAGCGGTTCAGCCTCTACCCACTTCGTGAAGTAATCGATAGCCACGATCGCGTGCTTGTATTGTCTCGGGGCCGTAGGTAGCTCGCCGATGAGGTCGATTCCCCACTTCGCGAAAGGTCGCGGCACGATAATCGGACACAAAGGGGCCGGTGCTTGACGCGGAATGTGGGCGAACCTTTGGCACTTGTCACACTTCTTGGCCCACTCGTGGGAGTCCTTTTTCAAGGTTGGCCAGAAGTATCCAAGTCTTAGCAACTTCAATGACAAAGATTGCCCGGCGGCGTGGTTACCGCACACCCCCTCGTGCACCTCGTGGAGCGCTCTCCTCGCCTCCACCTCGGTCAGGCAACGGAGAAGGGGCATGGAGTAGCCTCTCTTGAACAAACTATCCTCCCTCATCATGTACTTTGGGGCTAGGCTTCTCAACTTTCTAGCCTCTTCTTTATCCTCGGGGACGACTCCTCGTTTGAGGAATTCCACGAGCGGGGTCATCCATGAGGGAGGCGGAGTCTCGTCAATGACTCCTACGTCGCCTCTCGAGACGTAGGGTCGGGTCAACACTTCGATTGGGACGCTGCCTTCGCCTTCCTCGTCTATCCCAGACGCGAGGCGAGCTAGGGCGTCGGCGTCGACGTTCGCCTCTCGAGGGACCTGGACGATCTCGAACCACGACAAGGCCTCCAAGTTCTTTTGGGCCTTGGACAAGTAGGCGATCATGTGTGGCTCCTTTGCGGCGTAGTCGCCCTTAACCTGATTCACGATCAATTGCGAGTCGCAATGGATGCGTAGGTTTTGGGCGCCCAACTTGTTCGCTAGCTCCAAGCCAACAATCAGAGCCTCGTACTCTGCCTCGTTGTTGGAAGCCTTGAACTCGAACCGCAGGGCGTACCTCAACTTTTCCCTATCGGGATTTGTGAGCACAACGCCGGCGCCAGCCCCCCGGGCGTTTGACGCGCCATCCACGTGTAGATCCCAGACCGGTCTTCCTTGACGACTCGCTATGGTCGTCCTCCTTGTCTTCCGCGGTCTTACTCCCCTCGTCGCCCTCATTGGTTGGAGGCGCGCTTGTGAACTCGGCGATGAAGTCGACGAGGGCCTGGCCCTTAATGGCGGTTCTCGGTTGGAACTCGACCCCGTATTCGCCCAGCTCTTGGGACCATATCGCCATTCGAGAGGAGGTCCCTTTTTGAAGGGCCTTCTCGATGGGATGCCCAGAGCGGACCACGATGGGGTGCGCCTGGAAGTAGGGCCGGAGCTTTCTCGCGCTCATGACGAGGGCGAGGGTCAGTCTCTCGATCTCGGGGTATCGGGTTTCGGCGTCGAGGAGCGCCTTGCTAACGTAGTAGACTGGCCATTGCACTTTGTCTTCTTCGCGTATGAGGACCGCGCTCACGGCCCTATCGGAAACCGCGAGGTAGAGGTACAGGGTTTCGCCGTTCTTTGGCTTCGCGAGGAACGGGGGGGAGGTGAAATAGGCTTTCATATCGCGGAATGCTTCCTCGCACTCCTCCGTCCACACGAACCCGTCGGTCTTCTTCAGTGCCTTGAAGAATGGTTGGCACCTGTCAGTGGCCTTGGAAACAAATCGCGTCAGGGCGGCGATCCTTCCCGTCAAGCTTTGAACTTCTTTGACCTTTTGTGGCGACCTCATCTCTAAGATCGCCTTAATCTTCTCAGGATTGGCCTCGATCCCGCGGCGGCTCACCATGTAGCCCAGAAACTTTCCAGACTCGACCCCGAAAGCGCACTTGTTGGGGTTAAGCTTCATCTTGTAGCGCCGCAGGATCGTGAACATTTCCCTAAGGTCTCGAACGTGGTCGTGGGCTTTGAGACTTTTGACAAGCATGTCATCCACGTAGACCTCCATAGTTTTGCCAATTTGATTGGCGAACATGCGGTTCACCAACCTTTGATACGTTGCTCCCGCGTTTTTGAGGCCAAAGGGCATGACCTTGTAACAGTAAAGTCCGCGGTTCGTAACAAAGGTGGTTTTAATTTGATCCGGCTCGTGCATGCGGATCTGGTTGTAGCCTGAATAGGCGTCCATGAAGCTTAGCAGTTCGTGGCCCGCAGTGGCGTCCACGAGCTGCTCGATCCTCGGGAGAGGGAAGCTGTCTTTCGGGCAGGCTTTGTTGAGATCTTTGTAGTCGATACAGATCCGCCACTTCCCGTTTGGCTTCTTGACCATTACCACATTGGACACCCATTTGGGGTGCTCCGCCTCCCTGATGAAGTCGGCGGCGAGAAGTTTGTCAACTTCTTCACCAATGGCTTGGTACCTTTCCCCACTGAACGCCCGTCGCGGTTGAACGCGCTCGGCCACTCTCTTGTCGTCGTTAAGACGATGAACCATGATCTCGGGGTCGATTCCCGGCATGTCGGCGTGTGTCCACGCAAAGACATCTTTGTGCTCTCGGAGGAAGGCGGCGAGCTCGATTCGGGTCTCAGACGGGAGTTGGGCGCCTACCTTGACTACTTGGTCAGGTTTGGCGTCGTCCAACACGACGGGAACGAGGTCGTCCGGTGTATCCACCTTCCGACGCTCGACTTCGTCCCTTTGGTCTAGTTCTCCGAAGGTGCCTCCTTCCTCTAACTTGCACGGGAATTTGTCTCCGAGTTGGAAGACGGTGCTCACCACCTTCGCTTTCCCTTTTCCGTCCACGCCCTGGATGTAGCACATCCTCGTCATGGATTGGTCTCCCAACATCACGGCGATCCCTTTGTCGGTCGGGAACTTCATCATCAGGTGGTACGTGGATGTTATGGCCTTCAACCGATTGAGAGTCGGGCGGCCGACGATGATGTTGTAAGCCGAGGGCTGGTCCACCACCAGGAACGATACGATGTGGGTAACCTCGAGCCCCCCCGGCGTACCGAAGGTAACCGGGAGGTCGATAGTTCCCTCCGTCATAACCCTCTCCCCAGAGAAGCCGAAGAGCGGGGTCGAGATCGGGGTCGGTCTTACCCCGGATAGCTTCATCCTGTCCAACGCCGATTTGAAGATTATGTCGGCGGAGCTCCCATTGTCGATCAGGATTCTCCGGACGAGGTTGTTGGCGACCGGGGCGGAGACGACTATCGCGTCGTTGTGTGGATGGAGAACTCGCGTTGCTTCTTGTCCGGTGAAGAACATGGACTCGAAGGGGGCCGGAGGAGGGACCTCGTACGTATGGTTGATGTAGTGCGCTATTTTCCCTTGGGAAACTTCGCGCACGTACTTCTTCCTTTGCATAGCCGAGTCCCCGAACTCCGGGCCACCCAAGATTGCACCCACGACGTGAAGTTGCGAGCTCTCCAGCTCTTCGTTTGTCGCGCGGTCCGTGACAGTCACCGTCGCCGGACCTTTCTTCCCTTGCCGCGGGCGACCTCCGTGCGCCGCGGCCGTCCCGATAGTTCTCAGGACATACTCTTTCAGCTTCCCATCTTGAATCAGGGCCTCAATCTGACGCTTAAGTTGATAGCATTCGGATGTCAGGTGCCCGTGATCTTGATGGTAATCACAGTACCCCGAGATCCCTCTTGACGGGGTCGGGCTCCCCAACTTGTCACGGTGTAGAGCTAGGATTTGCTCCGGCGGAGTGTTCAGAGGAGTGAATGGCGAGAACCTCTGGAAGCTGTCGACATGCGATGGCTTTGGCCCGGGGAGGGAACGGCCGTTAGGGGCCTGGCTTCCCTTATTCCTCCTCTTTCGGGGGTCGGGACGATCTTCATCTCGATCGTCGCGGCGGCGACTCCCCTGTCCTCCTGCCTTTCGGCCATCTCGGCCATCGAGATAGTCCTCGACTCCCATGTATGTGCGGGCTCTTGTCATCAGCTCCGCCATGTCACGCGGGACTTGGCCAACAATAGACTTGAGGAAGTCGCTCGTGCGCACTCCCTCGGTGATCGCCGTGATGGCGTCCCTGTCGTCGAACCCTTCGACCTTGTGAGACTCCTCGGTGAAGCGAGCGAGGTATTGTCTCAGCGTCTCGTCTCTTCCTTGTCGGATAGAGAGGAGGTGGGTCTTCGGCTTCTTTTGCGCCACGAGGGTGGCGAATCGGGCGAGGAAAGCCTCTCGCAAGGCCCGGAAAGACGGGATGCTTCCCGGCCTCAAGCTTCGGAACCACTCAAACCCCGAGCCTGTGAGGGTCAGGCTGAAGGCTTGGCAGAGGGTGGCGTCCGCCTGCCCCTGCATAGTCATCCACGTCTCATAGTGTTGGACGTGGAAGTGGGGGTCCGTACGTCCATCGTAGGGAGGAATGGACGGTAACTTGAAGTTCCCCACGCATGGTTGCGCGAGGATTTGCGCGGCGAAGGGAGAGTATGATTCCTCGATCCCTCCGTACGGCCTTTGCCTCCCCGACTCCCTCATTTCGATGATTTGATTCTGGAGGCTTTGAATCATCGTGACCATGTCGAGCCCGTTAGCGGGGCCGATCGTCGGGGCCACGGGAGTCACCGGTTGGCGTTCGTTGGACGCTTGGTCCACGACATTGGCCTGTGGTCGGCCGAGAGTTGCGGCGGGGAGCGCGTCCCTTCGAGAGTTTAGCCTTTGGCGGAGATCCTCCCCTCGGGAGTTTCTCTGCGCCGTCAAGCGCTCTCTAAGGTCCGCACTCGGTGCGGGGCGAGGTGAGGTCGCCCTTGGTCGGGCCGTCCGGCGGGCGCTTCGGCTGTCGGCCCCATCAGCTACCAGAGTCGCTCTCTCCTCGGCGAGGGGCCGTGTCCGGCCACCTCTTGAAACCGAGGGGGCGAGTCCCCGGGAATGTGACCGTGCCTGGTGCCGCACTATGTGCGACGGTCCGGCCAAAGCGTCGTTGGGCCTCTTGGGCCGCGAAGGGGCGAGGCTAGGCGTTGCCTCGTTGGTCCTCGACTCCCCCACATATTCGGAGTCGGAGTAGTCTTTGGCGGACCTATCCTCAACGTCATAGCCGAGGAGGTCGGCTATGAGCGAACCATCGACGCCGGGGCGGTCAAGGAGCTCCGCAAGCCGCCGGGCCGTGTCCTCTCGGAGCGCGGCCTCGGGGTCAACCATCGGGTCTTGGGGCTGGCTCTCGCTATCGCGAGGTTGCCCTTCAAGACGATGTGCGAGGTGCCGAAGACCGTACCTCGAGCCAGTCGCTCGGGTACCCGCGGAGGTAGTGGGAATGTGACTCATCTCTCGAGAGTCGTGAGAACAAAAGGAGAAAACTGGTAGAGGGAATGCGTCGTCAAGGTCGAGAGATCCCCTCCTTCTAGCGCCAAAATGTTGTCGCAGTTTTTCGGACAACGATTTAGGAACCGGAAATGGTTAGACCCAAGGCCGGACCAAGTGGTCTCACTCCGGCTCGAGCGTGTCGGACTCGATATCTCAAGTCGTCCCTTAGCTGTCTGTAATGTCTATCTCGTCCAAGCACCTGAAACACAAGCGAAGAGGTGTGAACTACAAAGGGGAAACAGAGGGGTTGCCTCTGTTTACCTCTCCGACGCTCAACATTAGTAGGATTGAGGTGGTTGATAGAGGGTTTAGTGTTTTGGGGTCGAGAGTTGAGAGAAACGAGCGAGTTATGAGTTCGGCAGTGTTTCAGTACTCAAATTCGGATTACCTGGACTAGGGGAGCGGCCCCTTTATTTATAGGCGACCAAGGGGTGTTATGGGCAACCCCTTGGCCGAGAATTGTCTTGGCCCGGCCATTGGCCGAGACTGGCCCTTGGGCCGGCCAATGGCCGAGGCTGTCTGGGCCGGCCATTGGCCGAGGCTGGCCCTAGGGCCGGCCAATGGCCGGGAGTAGCTTGAGTCGGCCATTGGCCAAGACTGGCCCTTGGGCCGGCCAATGGCCGAGGCTATTTGGGCCGGCCATTGGCCGAGGCTGGCCCTAGGGCCGGCCAATGGCCGGGAGCAGACCGAGTCGGCCATCGGCCGAGACTGGCCCTTGGGCCGGCCAATGGCCGAGGCTATTTGGGCCGGCCATTGGCCGAGGCTGGCCCTAGGGCCGGCCAATGGCCGGGAGTAGACCGAGTCGGCCATTGGCCGAGACTGGCCCTTGGGCCGGCCAATGGCCGAGGCTATTTGGGCCGGCCATTGGCCGAGGCTGGCCCTAGGGCCGGCCAATGGCCGGGAGCATCTTGAGCCGGCCATTGGCCGAGGCTGGCCTCTGGGGCCGGCCAACGGCCGGGGCGAGCTGCCGAGACGCGTCCGACGTTGCTCCGCCTTCGTTCGCCCGCTATCGGGGTCGGGCCGATAACACGTAGGTCGAGTGGAAACTCAAAATATACGCTTTCATGCGGGTGCGAGATGAATGCTCTCGGGTTTGCGAGCATGCCGTAGAAGGGCTTTCAACGCATCGCGGGGGGCGGCCTTTGGTGCGTCACGAGGGACGGCCTTTGTGCATCATGGGGGATGACTTTTGTGCGTCGCGAGGGACGGCATTGATGCATCGCGAGGGATGGCTTTTGTTCCGGTTCGATCGTGCGTGGCTTATTTTCTCGACCTACCAATGAAGAGTCGGCACGAGGAGTATCAGTCGACTCGTGGACTCGAACTCGACTCGAGGAATGAACTCATCTCGAGGAGACATGTAGAGTCGGCACGAGGAGTATAAGTCAACTCGTGGACTCGGGACTCAACTCGAGGACTCATGTAGAGCCTACACGAGGAGTTACGTGAAGAGTCGACACGAGGAGTATCAGTCGACTCGTGGACTCGAACTCGACTCGAGGGATGAACTCATCTCGAGGAGACATGTAGAGTCAGCACGAGGAGTATCAGTCAACTCGTGGA
This sequence comes from Urtica dioica subsp. dioica, assembly GCF_054948205.1. Lineage (NCBI taxonomy): Eukaryota > Viridiplantae > Streptophyta > Magnoliopsida > Rosales > Urticaceae > Urtica > Urtica dioica. The sequence continues at coordinate 42,432,213 of NC_142756.1, forward strand.
CTCGTGACTCAACTCGAGGAGTCATGTAGAGCCTACACGAGGACTTATGTGAAGAGCCGACACGAGGAGTATCAGTCGACTCGTGGACTCGAACTCGACTCGAGGGATGAACTAATCTCGAGGAGACATGTAGAGTCGGCAAGAGGAGTATCAGTCAACTCGTGGACTCAGGACTCAACTCGAAGACTCATGTAGAGCCTGCACGAGGAGTTACGTGAAGAGTCGGCACGAGGAGTATCAGTCGACTCGTGGACTCGAACTCGACTCGAGGAATGAACTCATCTCGAGGAGACCTGTAGAGTCGGCACGAGGAGTATCAGTCAACTCGTGGACTCGGGACTCAACTCGAGGACTCATGTAGAGCCTACACGAGGAGTTACGTGAAGAGCCGGCATGAGGAGTATCAGTCGACTCGTGGACTCGAACTCGACTCGAGGGATGAACTCATCTCGAGGAGACATGTAGATTCGGCAAGAGGAGTATCAGGCAACTCGTGGACTCGGGACTCAACTCGAGGACTCATGTAGAGCCTGCACGAGGAGTTACGTGAAGACTCGGCACGAGGAGTATCAGTCGACTCGTGGACTCGAACTCGACTCGAGGAATGAACTCATCTCGAGGGAACATGTAGAGTCGGCACGAGGAGTATCAGTCAACTCGTGGACTCGGGACTCAACTCGAGGACTCATGTAGAGCAGAGCCTACACGAGGTGTTTGTGAAGAGCCGGCACCAGGAGTATCAGTCGACTCGTGGACTCGAACTCGACTCGACGGATGAACTCATCTCGAGGATACATGTAGAGTCGGTACGAGGAGTATCAGTCGACTTGTGGACTCGGGACTCAACTCGAGGACTCATGTAGAGCCTGTACGAGGAGTTACGTGATGAGTCGGCACGAGGAGTGTCAGTCGACTCGTGGACTCGAACTCGACTCGAGGAATGAAATCATCTCGAGGAGACATGTAGAGTCGGCACGAGGAGTATCAGTCAACTCGTGGGCTCGGGACTCAACTCGAGGACTCATGTAGAGCCTGCACGAGGAGTTACGTGAAGAGTCGGCACAAGGAGTATCAGTCGACTCGTGGACTCGACCTCGACTCGAGGAATGAACTCATCTCGAGGAGACATGTAGAGTCGGCACAAGGAGTGTCAGTCAACTCGTGGACTCGGGACTCAACTCGAGGACTTATGTAGAGCCTGCACGAGGAGTTACGTGAAGAGCCGACACGAGGAGTATCAGTCGACTCGTGGACTCGAACTCGACTCGAGGGATGAACTCATCTCGAGGAGACATGTAGAGTCGACAAGGGGAGTATAGGTCAACTCGTGGACTCGGGACTCAACTCGAGGACTCATGTAGAGCCTGCACGAGGAGTTACGTGAAGAGTCGGCATGAGGAGTATTAGTCGACTCGTGGACTCGAACTCGACTCGAGGAATGACCTCATCTCGAGGAGACATGTACAGTCGGCACGAGGAGTATCAGTCAACTCGTGGACTCGGGACTCAACTCGAGGACTCATGTAGAGCCTGCACGAGGAGTATCAGTCGACTCGTGGACTCGAACTCGACTCGAGGAATGAACTCATCTCGAGGAGACATGTAGAGTCGGCACGATGAGTATCAGTCAACTCATGGACTCGGGACTCAACTCGAGGACTCATGTAGAGTCTGCATGAGGAGTTACGTGAAGAGCTGGCACGAGGAGTATCAGTCGACTCGTGGACTCGAACTCGACTCGAGGGATGAACTCATCTCGAGGAGACATGTAGAGTCGGCAAGAGGAGTATCAGTCAACTCGTGGACTCGGGACTCAACTCGAGGACTCACGTAGAGCGTGCACGAGGAATTACGTGAAGAGTCGGCACGATGAGTATCAGTCGACTCGTGGACTCGAACTTGAATCGGGGAATGAACTCATCTCGAGGAGACATGTAGAGTCGGCACGAGGAGTATCAGTCAACTCGTGGACTCGGGACTCAACTCGAGGACTCATGTAGAGCCTGCACGAGGAGTTACGTGAAGAGTCGACACGAGGAGTATCAGTCGACTCGTGGACTCGAACTCGACTCGAGGGATGAACTCATCTCGAGGAGACATGTAGAGTCAGCACGAGGAGTATCAGTCAACTCGTGGACTCGTGACTCAACTCGAGGAGTCATGTAGAGCCTACACGAGGACTTATGTGAAGAGCCGACACGAGGAGTATCAGTCGACTCGTGGACTCGAACTCGACTCGAGGGATGAACTAATCTCGAGGAGACATGTAGAGTCGGCAAGAGGAGTATCAGTCAACTCGAGGACTCATGTAGAGCCTGCACGAGGAGTTACGTGAAGAGTCGGCACGAGGAGTATCAGTCGACTCGTGGACTCGAACTCGACTCGAGGAATGAACTCATCTCGAGGAGACCTGTAGAGTCGGCACGAGGAGTATCAGTCAACTCGTGGACTCGGGACTCAACTCGAGGACTCATGTAGAGCCTACACGAGGAGTTACGTGAAGAGCCGGCATGAGGAGTATCAGTCGACTCGTGGACTCGAACTCGACTCGAGGGATGAACTCATCTCGAGGAGACATGTAGATTCGGCAAGAGGAGTATCAGGCAACTCGTGGACTCGGGACTCAACTCGAGGACTCATGTAGAGCCTGCACGAGGAGTTACGTGAAGACTCGGCACGAGGAGTATCAGTCGACTCGTGGACTCGAACTCGACTCGAGGAATGAACTCATCTCGAGGGAACATGTAGAGTCGGCACGAGGAGTATCAGTCAACTCGTGGACTCGGGACTCAACTCGAGGACTCATGTAGAGCAGAGCCTACACGAGGAGTTTGTGAAGAGCCGGCACCAGGAGTATCAGTCGACTCGTGGACTCGAACTCGACTCGACGGATGAACTCATCTCGAGGATACATGTAGAGTCGGTACGAGGAGTATCAGTCGACTTGTGGACTCGGGACTCAACTCGAGGACTCATGTAGAGCCTGTACGAGGAGTTACGTGATGAGTCGGCACGAGGAGTGTCAGTCGACTCGTGGACTCGAACTCGACTCGAGGAATGAAATCATCTCGAGGAGACATGTAGAGTCGGCACGAGGAGTATCAGTCAACTCGTGGGCTCGGGACTCAACTCGAGGACTCATGTAGAGCCTGCACGAGGAGTTACGTGAAGAGTCGGCACAAGGAGTATCAGTCGACTCGTGGACTCGACCTCGACTCGAGGAATGAACTCATCTCGAGGAGACATGTAGAGTCGGCACAAGGAGTGTCAGTCAACTCGTGGACTCGGGACTCAACTCGAGGACTTATGTAGAGCCTGCACGAGGAGTTACGTGAAGAGCCGACACGAGGAGTATCAGTCGACTCGTGGACTCGAACTCGACTCGAGGGATGAACTCATCTCGAGGAGACATGTAGAGTCGACAAGGGGAGTATAGGTCAACTCGTGGACTCGGGACTCAACTCGAGGACTCATGTAGAGCCTGCACGAGGAGTTACGTGAAGAGTCGGCATGAGGAGTATTAGTCGACTCGTGGACTCGAACTCGACTCGAGGAATGACCTCATCTCGAGGAGACATGTACAGTCGGCACGAGGAGTATCAGTCAACTCGTGGACTCGGGACTCAACTCGAGGACTCATGTAGAGCCTGCACGAGGAGTATCAGTCGACTCGTGGACTCGAACTCGACTCGAGGAATGAACTCATCTCGAGGAGACATGTAGAGTCGGCACGATGAGTATCAGTCAACTCATGGACTCGGGACTCAACTCGAGGACTCATGTAGAGTCTGCATGAGGAGTTACGTGAAGAGCTGGCACGAGGAGTATCAGTCGACTCGTGGACTCGAACTCGACTCGAGGGATGAACTCATCTCGAGGAGACATGTAGAGTCGGCAAGAGGAGTATCAGTCAACTCGTGGACTCGGGACTCAACTCGAGGACTCACGTAGAGCGTGCACGAGGAATTACGTGAAGAGTCGGCACGATGAGTATCAGTCGACTCGTGGACTCGAACTTGAATCGGGGAATGAACTCATCTCGAGGAGACATGTAGAGTCGGCACGAGGAGTATCAGTCAACTCGTGGACTCGGGACTCAACTCGAGGACTCATGTAGAGCCTGCACGAGGAGTTACGTGAAGAGTCGACACGAGGAGTATCAGTCGACTCGTGGACTCGAACTCGACTCGAGGGATGAACTCATCTCGAGGAGACATGTAGAGTCAGCACGAGGAGTATCAGTCAACTCGTGGACTCGTGACTCAACTCGAGGAGTCATGTAGAGCCTACACGAGGACTTATGTGAAGAGCCGACACGAGGAGTATCAGTCGACTCGTGGACTCGAACTCGACTCGAGGGATGAACTAATCTCGAGGAGACATGTAGAGTCGGCAAGAGGAGTATCAGTCAACTCGTGGACTCAGGACTCAACTCGAGGACTCATGTAGAGCCTGCACGAGGAGTTACGTGAAGAGTCGGCACGAGGAGTATCAGTCGACTCGTGGACTCGAACTCGACTCGAGGAATGAACTCATCTCGAGGAGACCTGTAGAGTCGGCACGAGGAGTATCAGTCAACTCGTGGACTCGAGACTCAACTCGAGGACTCATGTAGAGCCTACACGAGGAGTTACGTGAAGAGCCGGCATGAGGAGTATCAGTCGACTCGTGGACTCGAACTCGACTCGAGGGATGAACTCATCTCGAGGAGACATGTAGATTCGGCAAGAGGAGTATCAGGCAACTCGTGGACTCGGGACTCAACTCGAGGACTCATGTAGAGCCTGCACGAGGAGTTACGTGAAGACTCGGCACGAGGAGTATCAGTCGACTCGTGGACTCGAACTCGACTCGAGGAATGAACTCATCTCGAGGGAACATGTAGAGTCGGCACGAGGAGTATCAGTCAACTCGTGGACTCGGGACTCAACTCGAGGACTCATGTAGAGCAGAGCCTACACGAGGAGTTTGTGAAGAGCCGGCACCAGGAGTATCAGTCGACTCGTGGACTCGAACTCGACTCGACGGATGAACTCATCTCGAGGATACATGTAGAGTCGGTACGAGGAGTATCAGTCGACTTGTGGACTCGGGACTCAACTCGAGGACTCATGTAGAGCCTGTACGAGGAGTTACGTGATGAGTCGGCACGAGGAGTGTCAGTCGACTCGTGGACTCGAACTCGACTCGAGGAATGAAATCATCTCGAGGAGACATGTAGAGTCGGCACGAGGAGTATCAGTCAACTCGTGGGCTCGGGACTCAACTCGAGGACTCATGTAGAGCCTGCACGAGGAGTTACGTGAAGAGTCGGCACAAGGAGTATCAGTCGACTCGTGGACTCGACCTCGACTCGAGGAATGAACTCATCTCGAGGAGACATGTAGAGTCGGCACAAGGAGTGTCAGTCAACTCGTGGACTCGGGACTCAACTCGAGGACTTATGTAGAGCCTGCACGAGGAGTTACGTGAAGAGCCGACACGAGGAGTATCAGTCGACTCGTGGACTCGAACTCGACTCGAGGGATGAACTCATCTCGAGGAGACATGTAGAGTCGACAAGGGGAGTATAGGTCAACTCGTGGACTCGGGACTCAACTCGAGGACTCATGTAGAGCCTGCACGAGGAGTTACGTGAAGAGTCGGCATGAGGAGTATTAGTCGACTCGTGGACTCGAACTCGACTCGAGGAATGACCTCATCTCGAGGAGACATGTACAGTCGGCACGAGGAGTATCAGTCAACTCGTGGACTCGGGACTCAACTCGAGGACTCATGTAGAGCCTGCACGAGGAGTATCAGTCGACTCGTGGACTCAAACTCGACTCGAGGAATGAACTCATCTCGAGGAGACATGTAGAGTCGGCACGATGAGTATCAGTCAACTCATGGACTCGGGACTCAACTCGAGGACTCATGTAGAGTCTGCATGAGGAGTTACGTGAAGAGCTGGCACGAGGAGTATCAGTCGACTCGTGGACTCGAACTCGACTCGAGGGATGAACTCATCTCGAGGAGACATGTAGAGTCGGCAAGAGGAGTATCAGTCAACTCGTGGACTCGGGACTCAACTCGAGGACTCACGTAGAGCGTGCACGAGGAATTACGTGAAGAGTCGGCACGATGAGTATCAGTCGACTCGTGGACTCGAACTTGAATCGGGGAATGAACTCATCTCGAGGAGACATGTAGAGTCGGCACGAGGAGTATCAGTCAACTCGTGGACTCGGGACTCAACTCGAGGACTCATGTAGAGCCTGCACGAGGAGTTACGTGAAGTGTCGGCACGAGGAGTATCAGTCGACTCGTGGACTAGAACTCGACTCGAGGAATGAACTCGGCTCGAGGAGACATGTAGAGTCGGCACGAGGAGTATCAGTCAACTCGTGGACTCGGGACTCAACTCGAGGACTCATGTAGAGCCTGCACGAGGAGTTACGTGAAGAGTCGACACGAGGAGTATCAGTCGACTCGTGGACTCGAACTCGACTCGAGGAATGAACTCATCTCGAGGAGACATGTAGAGTCGGCACGAGGAGTATCAGTCAACTCGTGGACTCGAGACTCAACTCGAGGACTCATGTAGAGCGTGCACGAAGAGTTACGTGAAGAGTCGGCACGAGGAGTATTAGTCGACTTGTGGACTCGAACTCGACTCAAGGAATGAAATCATCTCGAGGAGACATGTAGAGTCGGCACGAGGAGTATCAGTCGACTCGTGGACTCGAACTCGACTCGAGGACTCATGTAGAGCCTGCACGAGGAGTTACGTGAAGACTCGGCACGAGGAGTATCAGTCGACTCGTGGACTCGAACTAGACTCGAGGAATGAACTCGTCTCGAGGAGACATGTAGAGTCGGCACGAGGAGTATTAGTCAACTCGTGGACTCGGGACTCAACTCGAGGACTGATGTAGAGCTTACACGAGGAGTTACGTGAAAAGTCTTCACGAGGAGTATCAGTCGACTCGTGGACTCGAACTCGACTCGAGGAATGAAATCATCTTAAGGAGACATGTAGAGTCGACACGAGGAGTATCAGTCGACTCATGGACTCGGGACTCAACTCGAGGACTCATGTAGTGCCTGCACGAGGAGTTACGTGAAGAGTCGGCACAAGGAGTATCAGTCGACTCGTGGACTCGAACTCGACTCGAGGAATGAACTCATCTCGAGAAGACATGTAGAGTCGGCACGAGGAGTATCAGTCAGCTCGTGGACTCGGGACTCAACTCGAGGACTCATGTAGAGCCAACACGAGGAGTTACGTGAAGAGCCGGCACGAGGAGTATCAGTCAACTCGTGGACTCGAACTCGACTCGAGGGATGAACTCATCTCGAGGAGACATGTAGAGTCGGCAAGAGGAGTATCAGTCAACTCGTGGACTCGGGACTCAACTCGTGGACTCATGTAGAGCCTGCACGAGGAGTTACGTGAAGAGTCGGCACAAGGAGTATCAGTCGACTCGTGGACTCGAACTCGACTCGAGGAATAAACTCATCTCGAGAAGACATGTAGAGTCGGCACGAGGAGTATCAATCAGCTCGTGGACTTGGGACTCAACTCGAGGACTCATGTAGAGCCAACACGAGGAGTTACGTGAAGAGCCGGCACGAGGAGTATCAGTCAACTCGTGGACTCGAACTCGACTCGAGGGATGAACTCATCTCGAGGAGACATGTAGAGTCGGCAAGAGGAGTATCAGTCAACTCGTGGACTCGGGACTCAACTCGAGGACTCACGTAGAGCCTGCACGAGGAGTTACGTGAAGAGTCAGCACGAGGAGTATCAGTCGACTCGTGGACTCGAACTCGACTCGAGGAATGAACTCATCTCGAGGAGATATTTAGAGTCGGCATGAGGAGTATCAATCAAATCGTGGACTCGGGACTCAACTCGAGGACTCATGTAGAGCCTGCACGAGGAGTTACGTGAAAAGTCGGCAAGAGGAGTATCAGTCGACTCGTGGAGTCGAACTCGACTCGAGGAATGAACTCATCTTAAGGAGACATGTCGAATCGGCACGAGGAGTATCACTCGACTCGTGGACTCGGGACTCAACTCGAGGACTCATGTAGAGCCTACACGAGGAGTTACGTGAAGAGCCGACACGAGGAGTATCAGTCGACTCGTGGACTCGAACTCGACTCGAGGAATGAACTCGTCTCGAGGAGACATGTAGAGTCGGCACGAGGAGTATTAGTCAACTCGTGGACTCGGGACTCAACTCGAGGACTGATGTAGAGCTTACACGAGGAGTTACGTGAAAAGTCGGCACGAGGAGTATCAGTCGACTCGTGGACTCGAACTCGACTCGAGGAATGAACTCATCTTAAGGAGACATGTAGAGTCGACACGAGGAGTATCAGTCGACTCATGGACTCGGGACTCAACATGAGGACTCATGTAGTGCCTGCACGAGGAGTTACGTGAAGAGTCGGCACAAGGAGTATCAGTCGACTCGTGGACTCGAACTCGACTCGAGGAATGAACTCATCTCGAGAAGACATGTAGAGTCGGCACGAGGAGTATCAGTCAGCTCGTGGACTCGGGACTCAACTCGAGGACTCATGTAGAGCCAACACGAGGAGTTACGTGAAGAGCCGGCACGAGGAGTATCAGTCAACTCGTGGACTCGAACTCGACTCGAGGGATGAACTCATCTCGAGGAGACATGTAGAGTCGGCAAGAGGAGTATCAGTCAACTCATGGACTCGGGACTCAACTCGAGGACTCATGTAGAGCCTGCACGAGGAGTTACGTGAAGAGTCGGCACAAGGAGTATCAGTCGACTCGTGGACTCGAACTCGACTCGAGGAATGAACTCATCTCGAGAAGACATGTAGAGTCGGCACGAGGAGTATCAGTCAGCTCGTGGACTTGGGACTCAACTCGAGGACTCATGTAGAGCCAACACGAGGAGTTACGTGAAGAGCCGGCACGAGGAGTATCAGTCAACTCGTGGACTCGAACTCGACTCGAGGGATGAACTCATCTCGAGGAGACATGTAGAGTCGGCAAGAGGAGTATCAGTCAACTCGTGGACTCGGGACTCAACTCGAGGACTCACGTAGAGCCTGCACGAGGAGTTACGTGAAGAGTCAGCACGAGGAGTATCAGTCGACTCGTGGACTCGAACTCGACTCGAGGAATGAACTCATCTCGAGGAGAGATTTAGAGTCGGCATGAGGAGTATCAGTCAAATCGTGGACTCGGGACTCAACTCGAGGACTCATGTAGAGCCTGCACGAGAAGTTACGTGAAAAGTCGGCAAGAGGAGTATCAGTCGACTCGTGGAGTCGAACTCGACTCGAGGAATGAACTCATCTTAAGGAGACATGTCGAATCGGCACGAGGAGTATCACTCGACTCGTGGACTCGGGACTCAACTCGAGGACTCATGTAGAGCCTACACGAGGAGTTACGTGAAGAGCCGACACGAGGAGTATCAGTCGACTCGTGGACTCGAACTCGACTCGAGGAATGAACTCGTCTCGAGGAGACATGTAGAGTCGGCACGAGGAGTATTAGTCAACTCATGGACTCGGGACTCAACTCGAGGACTGATGTAGAGCTTACACGAGGAGTTACGTGAAAAGTCGGCACGAGGAGTATCAGTCGACTCGTGGACTCGAACTCGACTCGAGGAATGAACTCATCTTAAGGAGACATGTAGAGTCGACACGAGGAGTATCAGTCGACTCGTGGACTCGGGACTCAACTCGAGGACTCATGTAGAGCCTGCACGAGGAGTTACGTGAAGAGTCGGCACAAGGAGTATCAGTCGACTCGTGGACTCGAACTCCACTCGAGGAATGAACTCATCTCGAGAAGACATGTAGAGTCGGCACGAGGAGTATCAGTCAGCTCGTGGACTCGGGACTCAACTCGAGGACTCATGTAGAGCCAACACGAGGAGTTACGTGAAGAGCCGGCACGAGGAGTATCAGTCGACTCGTGGAGTCGAACTCGACTCGAGGAATGAACTCATCTTAAGGAGACATGTAGAATCGGCACGAGGTGTATCACTCGACTCGTGGACTCGGGACTCAACTCGAGGACTCATGTAGAGCAGAGCCTACACGAGGAGTTTGTGAAGAGCCGGCACGAGGAGTATCAGTCGACTCGTGGACTCGAACTCGACTCGAGGGATGAACTCATCTTAAGGAGACATGTAGAATCGGCACGAGGTGTATCACTCGACTCGTGGACTCGGGACTCAACTCGAGGACTCATGTAGAGCCTGCACGAGAAGTTATGTGAAAAGTCGGCAAGAGGAGTATCAGTCGACTCGTGGAGTCGAACTCGACTCGAGGAATGAACTCATCTTAAGGAGACATGTCGAATCGGCACGAGGAGTATCACTCGACTCGTGGACTCGGGACTCAACTCGAGGACTCATGTAGAGCCTACACGAGGAGTTACGTGAAGAGCCGACACGAGGAGTATCAGTCGACTCGTGGACTCGAACTCGACTCGAGGAATGAACTCGTCTCGAGGAGACATGTAGAGTCGGCACGAGGAGTATTAGTCAACTCATGGACTCGGGACTCAACTCGAGGACTGATGTAGAGCTTACACGAGGAGTTACGTGAAAAGTCGGCACGAGGAGTATCAGTCGACTCGTGGACTCGAACTCGACTCGAGGAATGAACTCATCTTAAGGAGACATGTAGAGTCGACACGAGGAGTATCAGTCGACTCGTGAACTCGGGACTCAACTCGAGGACTCATGTAGAGCCTGCACGAGGAGTTACGTGAAGAGTCGGCACAAGGAGTATCAGTCGACTCGTGGACTCGAACTCCACTCGAGGAATGAACTCATCTCGAGAAGACATGTAGAGTCGGCACGAGGAGTATCAGTCAGCTCGTGGACTCGGGACTCAACTCGAGGACTCATGTAGAGCCAACACGAGGAGTTACGTGAAGAGCCGGCACGAGGAGTATCAGTCGACTCGTGGAGTCGAACTCGACTCGAGGAATGAACTCATCTTAAGGAGACATGTAGAATCGGCACGAGGTGTATCACTCGACTCGTGGACTCGGGACTCAACTCGAGGACTCATGTAGAGCAGAGCCTACACGAGGAGTTTGTGAAGAGCCGGCACGAGGAGTATCAGTCGACTCGTGGACTCGAACTCGACTCGAGGGATGAACTCATCTTAAGGAGACATGTAGAATCGGCACGAGGTGTATCACTCGACTCGTGGACTCGGGACTCAACTCGAGGACTCATGTAGAGCCTGCACGAGAAGTTACGTGAAAAGTCGGCAAGAGGAGTATCAGTCGACTCGTGGAGTCGAACTCGACTCGAGGAATGAACTCATCTTAAGGAGACATGTCGAATCGGCACGAGGAGTATCACTCGACTCGTGGACTCGGGACTCAACTCGAGGACTCATGTAGAGCCTACACGAGGAGTTACGTGAAGAGCCGACACGAGGAGTATCAGTCGACTCGTGGACTCGAACTCGACTCGAGGAATGAACTCGTCTCGAGGAGACATGTAGAGTCGGCACGAGGAGTATTAGTCAACTCATGGACTCGGGACTCAACTCGAGGACTGATGTAGAGCTTACACGAGGAGTTACGTGAAAAGTCGGCACGAGGAGTATCAGTCGACTCGTGGACTCGAACTCGACTCGAGGAATGAACTCATCTTAAGGAGACATGTAGAGTCGACACGAGGAGTATCAGTCGACTCGTGGACTCGGGACTCAACTCGAGGACTCATGTAGAGCCTGCACGAGGAGTTACGTGAAGAGTCGGCACAAGGAGTATCAGTCGACTCGTGGACTCGAACTCCACTCGAGGAATGAACTCATCTCGAGAAGACATGTAGAGTCGGCACGAGGAGTATCAGTCAGCTCGTGGACTCGGGACTCAACTCGAGGACTCATGTAGAGCCAACACGAGGAGTTACGTGAAGAGCCGGCACGAGGAGTATCAGTCGACTCGTGGAGTCGAACTCGACTCGAGGAATGAACTCATCTTAAGGAGACATGTAGAATCGGCACGAGGTGTATCACTCGACTCGTGGACTCGGGACTCAACTCGAGGACTCATGTAGAGCAGAGCCTACACGAGGAGTTTGTGAAGAGCCGGCACGAGGAGTATCAGTCGACTCGTGGACTCGAACTCGACTCGAGGGATGAACTCATCTTAAGGAGACATGTAGAATCGGCACGAGGTGTATCACTCGACTCGTGGACTCGGGACTCAACTCGAGGACTCATGTAGAGCCTGCACGAGAAGTTACGTGAAAAGTCGGCAAGAGGAGTATCAGTCGACTCGTGGAGTCGAACTCGACTCGAGGAATGAACTCATCTTAAGGAGACATGTCGAATCGGCACGAGGAGTATCACTCGACTCGTGGACTCGGGACTCAACTCGAGGACTCATGTAGAGCCTACACGAGGAGTTACGTGAAGAGCCGACACGAGGAGTATCAGTCGACTCGTGGACTCGAACTCGACTCGAGGAATGAACTCGTCTCGAGGAGACATGTAGAGTCGGCACGAGGAGTATTAGTCAACTCATGGACTCGGGACTCAACTCGAGGACTCACGTAGAGCCTGCACGAGGAGTTACGTGAAGAGTCAGCACGAGGAGTATCAGTCGACTCGTGGACTCGAACTCGACTCGAGGAATGAACTCATCTCGAGGAGATATTTAGAGTCGGCATGAGGAGTATCAGTCAAATCGTGGACTCGGGACTCAACTCGAGGACTCATGTAGAGCCTGCACGAGAAGTTACGTGAAAAGTCGGCAAGAGGAGTATCAGTCGACTCGTGGAGTCGAACTCGACTCGAGGAATGAACTCATGTTAAGGAGACATGTAGAATCGGCACGAGGTGTATCACTCGACTCGTGGACTCGGGACTCAACTCGAGGACTCATGTAGAGCAGAGCCTACACGAGGAGTTTGTGAAGAGCCGGCACGCGGAGTATCAGTCGACTCGTGGACTCGAACTCGACTCGAGGGATGAACTCATCTCGAGGAGACATGTAGATTCGGCAAGAGGAGTATCAGTCAACTCGTGGACTCGAGACTCAACTTGAGGACTCATGTAGAGCCTGCACGAGGAGTTACGTGAAGAGTCGGCACGAGGAGTATCAGTCGACTCATGGACTCGAACTCGACTCGAGGAATGAACTCATCTCGAGGGGACATGTAGAGTCGGCACGAGGAGTATCAGTCAACTCGTGGACTCGGGACTCAACTCGAGGACTCATGTAGAGCAGAGCCTACACGAGGAGTTTGTGAAGAGCCGGCACCAGGAGTATCAGTCGACTCGTGGACTCGAACTCGACTCGACGGATGAACTCATCTCGAGGAGACATGTAAATTCGGCAAGAGGAGTATCAGTGAACTCGTGGACTCGGGACTCAACTCGAGGACTCATGTAGAGCCTGCACGAGGAGTTACGTGAAGAGCGGACACGAGGAGTATCAGTCGACTCGTGGACTCGAATTCGACTCGAGGGATGAACTCATCTCGAGGAGACATGTAGAGTCGGCACGAGGAGTATCAGTCAACTCATGCACTCGGGACTCAACTCGAGGACTCATGTAGAGCCTGCACGAGGAGTTACGTGAAGAGTCGGCACGAGGAGTATCAGTCGACTCGTGGACTCGAGGAATGAACTCGTCTAGAGGTAACATGTAGACTCGGCACGAGGAGTATCAGTCAACTCGTGGACTCGGGACTCAACTCGAGGACTCATGTAGAGCCTGCACGAGGAGTTACGTGAAGAGTCGACACGAGGAGTATCAGTCGACTCGTGGACTCGAACTCGACTCGAGGAATGAACTCCTCTCGAGGAGACATGTAGAGTCGGCAAGAGGAGTATCAGTCAACTCGTGGACTCGGGACTCAACTTGAGGACTCATGTAGAGCCTGCACGAGGAGTTACGTGAAGAGTCGGCACGAGGAGTATCAGTCGACTCGTGGACTCGAACTCGACTCGAGGAATGAACTAATCTCGAGGGGACATGTAGAGTCGGCACGAGGAGTATCAGTCAACTCGTGGACTCGGGACTCAACTCGAGGACTCATGTAGAGCCTACTAGAGGAGTTACGTGAAGAGTCGGCATGAGGAGTATCAGTCGACTTGTGGACTCGAACTCGACTCGAGGAATGAACTCATCTCGAGGAGACATGTAGAGTCGGCACGAGGAGTATCAGTCAACTCGTGGACTCGGGACTCAACTCGAGGACTGATGTAGAGCTTACACGAGGAGTTACGTGAAAAGTCGGCACGAGGAGTATCAGTCGACTCGTGGACTCGAACTCGACTCGAGGAATGAACTCATCTTAAGGAGACATGTAGAGTCGACACGAGGAGTATCAGTCGACTCGTGGACTCGGGACTCAACTCGAGGACTCATGTAGAGCCTGCACGAGGAGTTACGTGAAGAGTCGGCACAAGGAGTATCAGTCGACTCGTGGACTCGAACTCGACTCGAGGAATGAACTCATCTCGAGAAGACATGTAGAGTCGGCACGAGGAGTATCAGTCAGCTCGTGGACTTGGGACTCAACTCGAGGACTCATTTAGAGCCAACACGAGGAGTTACGTGAAGAGCCGGCACGAGGAGTATCAGTCAACTCGTGGACTCGAACTCGACTCGAGGGATGAACTCATCTCGAGGAGACATGTAGAGTCGGCAAGAGGAGTATCAGTCAACTCGTGGACTCGGGACTCAACTCGAGGACTCACGTAGAGCCTGCACGAGGAGCTACGTGAAGAGTCAGCACGAGGAGTATCAGTCGACTCGTGGACTCGAACTCGACTCGAGGAATGAACTCATCTCGAGGAGATATGTAGAGTCAGCATGAGGAGTATCAGTCAAATCGTGGACTCGGGACTCAACTCGAGGACTCATGTAGAGCTTGCACGAGGAGTTACGTGAAAAGTCGGCAAGAGGAGTATCAGTCGACTCGTGGAGTCGAACTCGACTCGAGGAATGAACTCATCTTAAGGAGACATGTCGAATCGGCACGAGGAGTATCACTCGACTCGTGGACTCAAGACTCAACTCGAGGACTCATGTAGAGCCTACACGAGGAGTTACGTGAAGAGCCGACACGAGGAGTATCAGTCGACTCGTGGACTCGAACTCGACTCGAGGAATGAACTCGTCTCGAGGAGACATGTTGAGTCGGCAGGAGGAGTATTAGTCAACTCGTGGACTCGGGACTCAACTCGAGGAATGATGTAGAGCTTACACGAGGAGTTACGTGAAAAGTCGGCACGAGGAGTATCAGTCGACTCGTGGACTCGAACTCGACTCGAGGAATGAACTCATCTTAAGGAGACATGTAGAGTCGACACGAGGAGTATCAGTCGACTCGTGGACTCGGGACTCAACTCGAGGACTCATGTAGAGCCTGCACGAGGAGTTACGTGAACAGTCGGCACAAGGAGTATCAGTCGACTCGTGGACTCGAACTCCACTCGAGGAATGAACTCATCTCGAGAAGACATGTAGAGTCGGCACGAGGAGTATCAGTCAGCTCGTGGACTCGGGACTCAACTCGAGGACTCATGTAGAGCCAACACGAGGAGTACGTGAAGAGCCGGCACGAGGAGTATCAGTCAACTCGTGGAGTCGAACTCGACTCGAGGGATGAACTCATCTCGAGGAGACATGTAGAGTCGGCAAGAGGAGTATCAGTCAACTCGTGGACTCGGGACTCAACTCGAGGACTCATGTAGAGCCTGCACGAGGAGTTACGTGAAGAGTCGGCACGAGGAGTATCAGTCGACTCGTGGACTCGAACTCGACTCGAGGAATGAACTCATCTCGAGGGGACATGTAGAGTCGGCACGAGGAGTATCAGTCAACTCGTGGACTCGGGACTCAACTCGAGGACTCATGTAGAGCCTACAGGAGGAGTTACGTGAAGAGTCGGCATGAGGAGTATCAGTCGACTTGTGGACTCGAACTCGACTCGAGGAATGAACTCATCTCGAGGAGACATGTAGAGTCGGCACGAGGAGTATCAGTCAACTCGTGGACTCGGGACTCAACTCGAGGACTGATGTAGAGCTTACACGAGGAGTTACGTGAAAAGTCGGCACGAGGAGTATCAGTCGACTCGTGGACTCGAACTCGACTCGAGGAATGACTCATCTTAAGGAGACATGTAGAGTCGACACGAGGAGTATCAGTCGACTCGTGGACTCGGGACTCAACTCGAGGACTCATGTAGAGCCTGCACGAGGAGTTACGTGAAGAGTCGGCACAAGGAGTATCAGTCGACTCGTGGACTCGAACTCGACTCGAGGAATGAACTCATCTCGAGAAGACATGTAGAGTCGGCACGAGGAGTATCAGTCAGCTCATGGACTTGGGACTCAACTCGAGGACTCATGTAGAGCCAACACGAGGAGTTACGTGAAGAGCCGGCACGAGGAGTATCAGTCAACTCGTGGACTCGAACTCGACTCGAGGGATGAACTCATCTCGAGGAGACATGTAGAGTCGGCAAGAGGAGTATCAGTCAACTCGTGGACTCGGGACTCAACTCGAGGACTCACGTAGAGCCTGCACGAGGAGCTACGTGAAGAGTCAGCACGAGGAGTATCAGTCGACTCGTGGACTCGAACTCGACTCGAGGAATGAACTCATCTCGAGGAGATATGTAGAGTCGGCATGAGGAGTATCAGTCAAATCGTGGACTCGGGACTCAACTCGAGGACTCATGTAGAGCTTGCACGAGGAGTTACGTGAAAAGTCGGCAAGAGGAGTATCAGTCGACTCGTGGAGTCGAACTCGACTCGAGGAATGAACTCATCTTAAGGAGACATGTCGAATCGGCACGAGGAGTATCACTCGACTCGTGGACTCAAGACTCAACTCGAGGACTCATGTAGAGCCTACACGAGGAGTTACGTGAAGAGCCGACACGAGGAGTATCAGTCGACTCGTGGACTCGAACTCGACTCGAGGAATGAACTCGTCTCGAGGAGACATGTTGAGTCGGCAGGAGGAGTATTAGTCAACTCGTGGACTCGGGACTCAACTCGAGGACTGATGTAGAGCTTACACGAGGAGTTACGTGAAAAGTCGGCACGAGGAGTATCAGTCGACTCGTGGACTCGAACTCGACTCGAGGAATGAACTCATCTTAAGGAGACATGTAGAGTCGACACGAGGAGTATCAGTCGACTCGTGGACTCGGGACTCAACTCGAGGACTCATGTAGAGCCTGCACGAGGAGTTACGTGAAGAGTCGGCACAAGGAGTATCAGTCGACTCGTGGACTCGAACTCCACTCGAGGAATGAACTCATCTCGAGAAGACATGTAGAGTCGGCACGAGGAGTATCAGTCAGCTCGTGGACTCGGGACTCAACTCGAGGACTCATGTAGAGCCAACACGAGGAGTTACGTGAAGAGCCGGCACGAGGAGTATCAGTCAACTCGTGGAGTCGAACTCGACTCGAGGGATGAACTCATCTCGAGGAGACATGTAGAGTCGGCAAGAGGAGTATCAGTCAACTCGTGGACTCGGGACTCAACTCGAGGACTCATGTAGAGCCTGCACGAGGAGTTACGTGAAGAGTCGGCACGAGGAGTATCAGTCGACTCGTGGACTCGAACTCGACTCGAGGAATGAACTCATCTCGAGGAGATATGTAGAGTCGGCACGAGAAGTATCAGTCAAATCGTGGACACGGGACTCAACTCGAGGACTCATGTAGAGCCTGCACGAGGAGTTACGTGAAAAGTCGGCAAGAGGAGTATCAGTCGACTCATGGAGTCGAACTCGACTCGAGGAATGAACTCATCTTAAGGAGACATGTAGAATCGGCACGAGGTGTATCACTCGACTCGTGGACTCGGGACTCAACTCGAGGACTCATGTAGAGCAGAGCCTACACGAGGAGTTTGTGAAGAGCCGGCATGAGGAGTATCAGTCGACTCGTGGACTAGAACTCGACTTGAGGGATGAACTCATCTCGAGGAGACATGTAGATTCGGCAAGAGGAGTATCAGTCAACTCGTGGACTCGGGACTCAACTTGAGGACTCATGTAGAGCCTGCACGAGGAGTTACGTGAAGATTCGGCACGAGGAGTATCAGTCGACTCGTGGACTCGAACTCGACTCGAGGAATGAACTCATCTCGAGGGGACATGTAGAGTCGGCACGAGGAGTATCAGTCAACTCGTGGACTCGGGACTCAACTCGAGGACTCATGTAGAGTAGAGCCTACACGAGGAGTTTGTGAAGAGCCGGCACGAGGAGTATCAGTCGACTCGTGGACTCGAACTCGACTCGACGGATGAACTCATCTCGAGGAGACATGTAGATTCGGCAAGAGGAGTATCAGTCAACTCGTGGACTCGGGACTCAACTCGAGGACTCATGTAAAGCCTGCACGAGGAGTTACGTGAAGAGCGGACACGAGGAGTATCCGTCGACTCGTGGACTCGAACTCGACTCGAGGGATGAACTCATCTCGAGGAGACATGTAGAGTCGGCACGAGGAGTATCAGTCAACTCATGCACTCGGGACTCAACTCGAGGACTCATGTAGAGCCTGCACGAGGAGTTACGTGAAGAGTCGGCACGAGGAGTATCAGTCGACTCGTGGACTCGAACTCGACTCGAGGAATGAACTCGTCTAGAGGTAACATGTAGACTCGGCACGAGGAGTATCAGTCAACTCGTGGACTCGGGACTCAACTCGAGGACTCATGTAGAGCCTGAACGAGGAGTTACGTGAAGAGTCGACACGAGGAGTATCAGTCGACTCGTGGACTCGAACTCGACTCGAGGAATGAACTCCTCTGGAGGAGACATGTAGAGTCGGCAAGAGGAGTATCAGTCAACTCGTGGACTCGGGACTCAACTTGAGGACTCATGTAGAGCCTGCACGAGGAGTTACGTGAAGAGTCGGCACGAGGAGTATCAGTCGACTCGTGGACTCGAACTCGACTCGAGGAATGAACTCATCTCGAGGGGACATGTAGAGTCGGCACGAGGAGTATCAGTCAACTCATGGAATCGGGACTCAACTCGAGGACTCATGTAGAGCCTACACGAGGAGTTACGTGAAGAGTCGGCATGAGGAGTATCAGTCGACTTGTGGAATCGAACTCGACTCGAGGAATGAACTCATCTCGAGGAGACATGTAGCGTCGGCACAAGGAGTATCAGTCGACTCGTGGACTCGAACTCCACTCGAGGAATGAACTCATCTCGAGAAGACATGTAGAGTCGGCACGAGGAGTATCAGTCAGCTCGTGGACTCGGGACTCAACTCGAGGACTCATGTAGAGCCAACACGAGGAGTTACGTGAAGAGCCGGCACGAGGAGTATCAGTCAACTCGTGGAGTCGAACTCGACTCGAGGGATGAACTCATCTCGAGGAGACATGTAGAGTCGGCAAGAGGAGTATCAGTCAACTCGTGGACTCGGGACTCAACTCGAGGACTCATGTAGAGCCTGCACGAGGAGTTACGTGAAGAGTCGGCACGAGGAGTATCAGTCGACTCGTGGACTCGAACTCGACTCGAGGAATGAACTCATCTCGAGGAGATATGTAGAGTCGGCACGAGAAGTATCAGTCAAATCGTGGACTCGGGACTCAACTCGAGGACTCATGTAGAGCCTGCACGAGGAGTTACGTGAAAAGTCGGCAAGAGGAGTATCAGTCGACTCATGGAGTCGAACTCGACTCGAGGAATGAACTCATCTTAAGGAGACATGTAGAATCGGCACGAGGTGTATCACTCGACTCGTGGACTCGGGACTCAACTCGAGGACTCATGTAGAGCAGAGCCTACACGAGGAGTTTGTGAAGAGCCGGCACGAGGAGTATCAGTCGACTCGTGGACTAGAACTCGACTCGAGGGATGAACTCATCTCGAGGAGACATGTAGATTCGGCAAGAGGAGTATCAGTCAACTCGTGGACTCGGGACTCAACTTGAGGACTCATGTAGAGCCTGCACGAGGAGTTACGTGAAGAGTCGGCACGAGGAGTATCAGTCGACTCGTGGACTCGAACTCGACTCGAGGAATGAACTCATCTCGAGGGGACATGTAGAGTCGGCACGAGGAGTATCAGTCAACTCGTGGACTCGGGACTCAACTCGAGGACTCATGTAGAGCAGAGCCTACACGAGGAGTTTGTGAAGAGCCGGCACGAGGAGTATCAGTCGACTCGTGGACTCGAACTCGACTCGACGGATGAACTCATCTCGAGGAGACATGTAGATTCGGCAAGAGGAGTATCAGTCAACTCGTGGACTCGGGACTCAACTCGAGGACTCATGTAAAGCCTGCACGAGGAGTTACGTGAAGAGCGGACACGAGGAGTATCAGTCGACTCGTGGACTCGAACTCGACTCGAGGGATGAACTCATCTCGAGGAGACATGTAGAGTCGGCACGAGGAGTATCAGTCAACTCATGCACTCGGGACTCAACTCGAGGACTCATGTAGAGCCTGCACGAGGAGTTACGTGAAGAGTCGGCACGAGGAGTATCAGTCGACTCGTGGACTCGAACTCGACTCGAGGAATGAACTCGTCTAGAGGTAACATGTAGACTCGGCACGAGGAGTATCAGTCAACTCGTGGACTCGGGACTCAACTCGAGGACTCATGTAGAGCCTGCACGAGGAGTTACGTGAAGAGTCGACACGAGGAGTATCAGTCGACTCGTGGACTCGAACTCGACTCGAGGAATGAACTCCTCTGGAGGAGACATGTAGAGTCGGCAAGAGGAGTATCAGTCAACTCGTGGACTCGGGACTCAACTTGAGGACTCATGTAGAGCCTGCACGAGGAGTTACGTGAAGAGTCGGCACGAGGAGTATCAGTCGACTCGTGGACTCGAACTCGACTCGAGGAATGAACTCATCTCGAGGGGACATGTAGAGTCGGCACGAGGAGTATCAGTCAACTCATGGACTCGGGACTCAACTCGAGGACTCATGTAGAGCCTACACGAGGAGTTACGTGAAGAGTCGGCATGAGGAGTATCAGTCGACTTGTGGACTCGAACTCGACTCGAGGAATGAACTCATCTCGAGGAGACATGTAGCGTCGGCACGAGGAGTATCAGTCAACTCGTGGACTCGGGACTCAACTCGAGGACTGATGTAGAGCTTACACGAGGAGTTACGTGAAAAGTCGGAAAGAGGACTATCAGTCGACTCGTGGACTCGAACTCGTCTCGAGGAATGAACTCATCTTAAGGAGACATGTAGAGTCGACACGAGGAGTATCAGTCGACTCGTGGACTCGGGACTCAACTCGAGGACTCATGTAGAGCCTACACGAGGAGTTACGTGAAGAGCCGGCACGAGGAGTATCAGTCAACTCGTGGACTCGAACTCGACTCGAGGGATGAACTCATCTCGAGGAGACATGTAGAGTCGGCAAGAGGAGTATCAGTCAACTCGTGGACTCGGGACTCAACTCGAGGACTCACGTAGAGCCTGCACGAGGAGTTACGTGAAGAGTCAGCACGAGGAGTATCAGTCGACTCGTGGACTCGAACTCGACTCGAGGAATGAACTCATCTCGAGGAGATATGTAGAGTCGGCATGAGGAGTATCAGTCAAATCGTGGACTCGGGACTCAACTCGAGGACTCATGTAGAGCCTGCACGAGGAGTTGCGTGAAAAGTCGGCAAGAGGAGTATCAGTCGACTCGTTGAGTCGAACTCGACTCGAGGAATGAACTCATCTTAAGGAGACATGTCGAATCGGCACGAGGAGTATCACTCGACTCGCGGACTCGGGACTCAACTCGAGGACTCATGTAGAGCCTGCACGAGGAGTTACGTGAAGAGCGGACACGAGGAGTATCAGTCGACTCGCGGACTCGAACTCGACTCGACGGATGAACTCATCTCGAGGAGACATGTAGAGTCGGCACGAGGAGTATCAGTCAACTCATGCACTCGGGACTCAACTCGAGGACTCATGTAGAGCCTGCACGAGGAGTTACGTGAAGAGTCGGCACGAGGAGTATCAGTCGACTCGTGGACTCGAACTCGACTCGAGGAATGAACTCGTCTAGAGGTAACATGTAGACTCGGCACGAGGAGTATCAGTCAACTCGTGGACTCGGGACTCAACTCGAGGACTCATGTAGAGCCTGCACGAGGAGTTACGTGAAGAGTCGACACGAGGAGTATCAGTCGACTCGTGGACTCGAACTCGACTCGAGGAATGAACTCCTCTCGAGGAGACATGTAGAGTCGGCAAGAGGAGTATCAGTCAACTCGTGGACTCGGGACTCAACTTGAGGACTCATGTAGAGCCTGCACGAGGAGTTACGTGAAGAGTCGGCACGAGGAGTATCAGTCGACTCGTGGACTCGAACTCGACTAGAGGAATGAACTCATCTCGAGGGGACACGTAAAGTCGGCACGAGGAGTATCAGTCAACTCATGGACTCGGGACTCAACTCGAGGACTCATGTAGAGCCTACACGAGGAGTTACGTGAAGAGTCGGCATGAGGAGTATCAGTCGACTTGTGGACTCGAACTCGACTCGAGGAATGAACTCATCTCGAGGAGACATGTAGCGTCGGCACGAGGAGTATCAGTCAACTCGTGGACTCGGGACTCAACTCGAGGACTGATGTAGAGCTTACACGAGGAGTTACGTGAAAAGTCGGAACGAGGAGTATCAGTCGACTCGTGGACTCGAACTCGACTCGAGGAATGAACTCATCTTAAGGAGACATGTAGAGTCGACACGAGGAGTATCAGTCGACTCGTGGACTCGGGACTCAACTCGAGGACTCATGTAAAGCATGCACGAGGAGTTACGTGAAGAGTCGGCACAAGGAGTATCAGTCGACTCGTGGACTCGAACTCGACTCGAGGAATGAACTCATCTCGAGAAGACATGTAGAGTCGGCACGAGGAGTATCAGTCAGCTCGTGGACTTGGGACTCAACTCGAGGACTCATGTAGAGCCAACACGAGGAGTTACGTGAAGAGCCGGCACGAGGAGTATCAGTCAACTCGTGGACTCGAACTCGACTCGAGGGATGAACTCATCTCGAGGAGACATGTAGAGTCGGCAAGAGGAGTATCAGTCAACTCGTGGACTCGGGACTCAACTCGAGGACTCACGTAGAGCCTGCACGAGGAGTTACGTGAAGAGTCAGCACGAGGAGTATCAGTCGACTCGTGGACTCGAACTCGACTCGAGGAATGAACTCATCTCGAGGAGATATGTAGAGTCGGCATGAGGAGTATCAGTCAAATCGTGGACTCGGGACTCAACTCGAGGACTCATGTAGAGCCTGCACGAGGAGTTGCGTGAAAAGTCGGCAAGAGGAGTATCAGTCGACTCGTTGAGTCGAACTCGACCCGAGGAATGAACTCATCTTAAGGAGACATGTCGAATCGGCACGAGGAGTATCACTCGACTCGCGGACTCGGGACTCAACTCGAGGACTCATGTAGAGCCTGCACGAGGAGTTACGTGAAGAGCGGACACGAGGAGTATCAGTCGACTCGCGGACTCGAACTCGACTCGACGGATGAACTCATCTCGAGGAGACATGTAGAGTCGGCACGAGGAGTATCAGTCAACTCATGCACTCGGGACTCAACTCGAGGACTCATGTAGAGCCTGCACGAGGAGTTACGTGAAGAGTCGGCACGAGGAGTATCAGTCGACTCGTGGACTCGAACTCGACTCGAGGAATGAACTCGTCTAGAGGTAACATGTAGACTCGGCACGAGGAGTATCAGTCAACTCGTGGACTCGGGACTCAACTCGAGGACTCATGTAGAGCCTGCACGAGGAGTTACGTGAAGAGTCGACACGAGGAGTATCAGTCGACTCGTGGACTCGAACTCGACTCGAGGAATGAACTCCTCTCGAGGAGACATGTAGAGTCGGCAAGAGGAGTATCAGTCAACTCGTGGACTCGGGACTCAACTTGAGGACTCATGTAGAGCCTGCACGAGGAGTTACGTGAAGAGTCGGCACGAGGAGTATCAGTCGACTCGTGGACTCGAACTCGACTAGAGGAATGAACTCATCTCGAGGGGACACGTAAAGTCGGCACGAGGAGTATCAGTCAACTCATGGACTCGGGACTCAACTCGAGGACTCATGTAGAGCCTACACGAGGAGTTACGTGAAGAGTCGGCATGAGGAGTATCAGTCGACTTGTGGACTCGAACTCGACTCGAGGAATGAACTCATCTCGAGGAGACATGTAGCGTCGGCACGAGGAGTATCAGTCAACTCGTGGACTCGGGACTCAACTCGAGGACTGATGTAGAGCTTACACGAGGAGTTACGTGAAAAGTCGGAACGAGGAGTATCAGTCGACTCGTGGACTCGAACTCGACTCGAGGAATGAACTCATCTTAAGGAGACATGTAGAGTCGACACGAGGAGTATCAGTCGACTCGTGGACTCGGGACTCAACTCGAGGACTCATGTAAAGCATGCACGAGGAGTTACGTGAAGAGTCGGCACAAGGAGTATCAGTCGACTCGTGGACTCGAACTCGACTCGAGGAATGAACTCATCTCGAGAAGACATGTAGAGTCGGCACGAGGAGTATCAGTCAGCTCGTGGACTTGGGACTCAACTCGAGGACTCATGTAGAGCCAACACGAGGAGTTACGTGAAGAGCCGGCACGAGGAGTATCAGTCAACTCGTGGACTCGAACTCGACTCGAGGGATGAACTCATCTCGAGGAGACATGTAGAGTCGGCAAGAGGAGTATCAGTCAACTCGTGGACTCGGGACTCAACTCGAGGACTCACGTAGAGCCTGCACGAGGAGTTACGTGAAGAGTCAGCACGAGGAGTATCAGTCGACTCGTGGACTCGAACTCGACTCGAGGAATGAACTCATCTCGAGGAGATATGTAGAGTCGGCATGAGGAGTATCAGTCAAATCGTGGACTCGGGACTCAACTCGAGGACTCATGTAGAGCCTGCACGAGGAGTTGCGTGAAAAGTCGGCAAGAGGAGTATCAGTCGACTCGTTGAGTCGAACTCGACCCGAGGAATGAACTCATCTTAAGGAGACATGTCGAATCGGCACGAGGAGTATCACTCGACTCGCGGACTCGGGACTCAACTCGAGGACTCATGTAGAGCCTGCACGAGGAGTTACGTGAAGAGCGGACACGAGGAGTATCAGTCGACTCGCGGACTCGAACTCGACTCGACGGATGAACTCATCTCGAGGAGACATGTAGAGTCGGCACGAGGAGTATCAGTCAACTCATGCACTCGGGACTCAACTCGAGGACTCATGTAGAGCCTGCACGAGGAGTTACGTGAAGAGTCGGCACGAGGAGTATCAGTCGACTCGTGGACTCGAACTCGACTCGAGGAATGAACTCGTCTAGAGGTAACATGTAGACTCGGCACGAGGAGTATCAGTCAACTCGTGGACTCGGGACTCAACTCGAGGACTCATGTAGAGCCTGCACGAGGAGTTACGTGAAGAGTCGACACGAGGAGTATCAGTCGACTCGTGGACTCGAACTCGACTCGAGGAATGAACTCCTCTCGAGGAGACATGTAGAGTCGGCAAGAGGAGTATCAGTCAACTCGTGGACTCGGGACTCAACTTGAGGACTCATGTAGAGCCTGCACGAGGAGTTACGTGAAGAGTCGGCACGAGGAGTATCAGTCGACTCGTGGACTCGAACTCGACTAGAGGAATGAACTCATCTCGAGGGGACACGTAAAGTCGGCACGAGGAGTATCAGTCAACTCATGGACTCGGGACTCAACTCGAGGACTCATGTAGAGCCTACACGAGGAGTTACGTGAAGAGTCGGCATGAGGAGTATCAGTCGACTTGTGGACTCGAACTCGACTCGAGGAATGAACTCATCTCGAGGAGACATGTAGCGTCGGCACGAGGAGTATCAGTCAACTCGTGGACTCGGGACTCAACTCGAGGACTGATGTAGAGCTTACACGAGGAGTTACGTGAAAAGTCGGAACGAGGAGTATCAGTCGACTCGTGGACTCGAACTCGACTCGAGGAATGAACTCATCTTAAGGAGACATGTAGAGTCGACACGAGGAGTATCAGTCGACTCGTGGACTCGGGACTCAACTCGAGGACTCATGTAAAGCATGCACGAGGAGTTACATGAAGAGTCGGCACAAGGAGTATCAGTCGACTCGTGGACTCGAACTCGACTCGAGGAATGAACTCATCTCGAGAAGACATGTAGAGTCGGCACGAGGAGTATCAGTCAGCTCGTGGACTTGGGACTCAACTCGAGGACTCATGTAGAGCCAACACGAGGAGTTACGTGAAGAGCCGGCACGAGGAGTATCAGTCAACTCGTGGACTCGAACTCGACTCGAGGGATGAACTCATCTCGAGGAGACATGTAGAGTCGGCAAGAGGAGTATCAGTCAACTCGTGGACTCGGGACTCAACTCGAGGACTCACGTAGAGCCTGCACGAGGAGTTACGTGAAGAGTCAGCACGAGGAGTATCAGTCGACTCGTGGACTCGAACTCGACTCGAGGAATGAACTCATCTCGAGGAGATATGTAGAGTCGGCATGAGGAGTATCAGTCAAATCGTGGACTCGGGACTCAACTCGAGGACTCATGTAGAGCCTGCACGAGGAGTTGCGTGAAAAGTCGGCAAGAGGAGTATCAGTCGACTCGTTGAGTCGAACTCGACTCGAGGAATGAACTCATCTTAAGGAGACATGTCGAATCGGCACGAGGAGTATCACTCGACTCGCGGACTCGGGACTCAACTCGAGGACTCATGTAGAGCCTGCACGAGGAGTTACGTGAAGAGCGGACACGAGGAGTATCAGTCGACTCGCGGACTCGAACTCGACTCGACGGATGAACTCATCTCGAGGAGACATGTAGAGTCGGCACGAGGAGTATCAGTCAACTCATGCACTCGGGACTCAACTCGAGGACTCATGTAGAGCCTGCACGAGGAGTTACGTGAAGAGTCGGCACGAGGAGTATCAGTCGACTCGTGGACTCGAACTCGACTCGAGGAATGAACTCGTCTAGAGGTAACATGTAGACTCGGCACGAGGAGTATCAGTCAACTCGTGGACTCGGGACTCAACTCGAGGACTCATGTAGAGCCTGCACGAGGAGTTACGTGAAGAGTCGACACGAGGAGTATCAGTCGACTCGTGGACTCGAACTCGACTCGAGGAATGAACTCCTCTCGAGGAGACATGTAGAGTCGGCAAGAGGAGTATCAGTCAACTCGTGGACTCGGGACTCAACTTGAGGACTCATGTAGAGCCTGCACGAGGAGTTACGTGAAGAGTCGGCACGAGGAGTATCAGTCGACTCGTGGACTCGAACTCGACTCGAGGAATGAACTCATCTCGAGGGGACACGTAAAGTCGGCACGAGGAGTATCAGTCAACTCATGGACTCGGGACTCAACTCGAGGACTCATGTAGAGCCTACACGAGGAGTTACGTGAAGAGTCGGCATGAGGAGTATCAGTCGACTTGTGGACTCGAACTCGACTCGAGGAATGAACTCATCTCGAGGAGACATGTAGCGTCGGCACGAGGAGTATCAGTCAACTCGTGGACTCGGGACTCAACTCGAGGACTGATGTAGAGCTTACACGAGGAGTTACGTGAAAAGTCGGAACGAGGAGTATCAGTCGACTCGTGGACTCGAACTCGACTCGAGGAATGAACTCATCTTAAGGAGACATGTAGAGTCGACACGAGGAGTATCAGTCGACTCGTGGACTCGGGACTCAACTCGAGGACTCATGTAAAGCATGCACGAGGAGTTACGTGAAGAGTCGGCACAAGGAGTATCAGTCGACTCGTGGACTCGAACTCGACTCGAGGAATGAACTCATCTCGAGAAGACATGTAGAGTCGGCACGAGGAGTATCAGTCAGCTCGTGGACTTGGGACTCAACTCGAGGACTCATGTAGAGCCAACACGAGGAGTTACGTGAAGAGCCGGCACGAGGAGTATCAGTCAACTCGTGGACTCGAACTCGACTCGAGGGATGAACTCATCTCGAGGAGACATGTAGAGTCGGCAAGAGGAGTATCAGTCAACTCGTGGACTCGGGACTCAACTCGAGGACTCACGTAGAGCCTGCACGAGGAGTTACGTGAAGAGTCAGCACGAGGAGTATCAGTCGACTCGTGGACTCGAACTCGACTCGAGGAATGAACTCATCTCGAGGAGATATGTAGAGTCGGCATGAGGAGTATCAGTCAAATCGTGGACTCGGGACTCAACTCGAGGACTCATGTAGAGCCTGCACGAGGAGTTGCGTGAAAAGTCGGCAAGAGGAGTATCAGTCGACTCGTTGAGTCGAACTCGACTCGAGGAATGAACTCATCTTAAGGAGACATGTCGAATCGGCACGAGGAGTATCACTCGACTCGCGGACTCGGGACTCAACTCGAGGACTCATGTAGAGCCTGCACGAGGAGTTACGTGAAGAGCGGACACGAGGAGTATCAGTCGACTCGCGGACTCGAACTCGACTCGACGGATGAACTCATCTCGAGGAGACATGTAGAGTCGGCACGAGGAGTATCAGTCAACTCATGCACTCGGGACTCAACTCGAGGACTCATGTAGAGCCTGCACGAGGAGTTACGTGAAGAGTCGGCACGAGGAGTATCAGTCGACTCGTGGACTCGAACTCGACTCGAGGAATGAACTCGTCTAGAGGTAACATGTAGACTCGGCACGAGGAGTATCAGTCAACTCGTGGACTCGGGACTCAACTCGAGGACTCATGTAGAGCCTGCACGAGGAGTTACGTGAAGAGTCGACACGAGGAGTATCAGTCGACTCGTGGACTCGAACTCGACTCGAGGAATGAACTCCTCTCGAGGAGACATGTAGAGTCGGCAAGAGGAGTATCAGTCAACTCGTGGACTCGGGACTCAACTTGAGGACTCATGTAGAGCCTGCACGAGGAGTTACGTGAAGAGTCGGCACGAGGAGTATCAGTCGACTCGTGGACTCGAACTCGACTCGAGGAATGAACTCATCTCGAGGGGACACGTAAAGTCGGCACGAGGAGTATCAGTCAACTCATGGACTCGGGACTCAACTCGAGGACTCATGTAGAGCCTACACGAGGAGTTACGTGAAGAGTCGGCATGAGGAGTATCAGTCGACTTGTGGACTCGAACTCGACTCGAGGAATGAACTCATCTCGAGGAGACATGTAGCGTCGGCACGAGGAGTATCAGTCAACTCGTGGACTCGGGACTCAACTCGAGGACTGATGTAGAGCTTACACGAGGAGTTACGTGAAAAGTCGGAACGAGGAGTATCAGTCGACTCGTGGACTCGAACTCGACTCGAGGAATGAACTCATCTTAAGGAGACATGTAGAGTCGACACGAGGAGTATCAGTCGACTCGTGGACTCGGGACTCAACTCGAGGACTCATGTAAAGCATGCACGAGGAGTTACGTGAAGAGTCGGCACAAGGAGTATCAGTCGACTCGTGGACTCGAACTCGACTCGAGGACTCATGTAAAGCATGCACGAGGAGTTACGTGAAGAGTCGGCACAAGGAGTATCAGTCGACTCGTGGACTCGAACTCGACTCGAGGAATGAACTCATCTCGAGAAGACATGTAGAGTCGGCACGAGGAGTATCAGTCAGCTCGTGGACTTGGGACTCAACTCGAGGACTCATGTAGAGCCAACACGAGGAGTTACGTGAAGAGCCGGCACGAGGAGTATCAGTCAACTCGTGGACTCGAACTCGACTCGAGGGATGAACTCATCTCGAGGAGACATGTAGAGTCGGCAAGAGGAGTATCAGTCAACTCGTGGACTCGGGACTCAACTCGAGGACTCACGTAGAGCCTGCACGAGGAGTTACGTGAAGAGTCAGCACGAGGAGTATCAGTCGACTCGTGGACTCGAACTCGACTCGAGGAATGAACTCATCTCGAGGAGATATGTAGAGTCGGCATGAGGAGTATCAGTCAAATCGTGGACTCGGGACTCAACTCGAGGACTCATGTAGAGCCTGCACGAGGAGTTGCGTGAAAAGTCGGCAAGAGGAGTATCAGTCGACTCGTTGAGTCGAACTCGACTCGAGGAATGAACTCATCTTAAGGAGACATGTCGAATCGGCACGAGGAGTATCACTCGACTCGTGGACTCGGGACTCAACTCGAGGACTCATGTAGAGCCTGCACGAGGAGTTACGTGAAGAGCGGACACGAGGAGTATCAGTCGACTCGTGGACTCGAACTCGACTCGACGGATGAACTCATCTCGAGGAGACATGTAGAGTCGGCACGAGGAGTATCAGTCAACTCATGCACTCGGGACTCAACTCGAGGACTCATGTAGAGCCTGCACGAGGAGTTACGTGAAGAGTCGGCACGAGGAGTATCAGTCGACTCGTGGACTCGAACTCGACTCGAGGAATGAACTCGTCTAGAGGTAACATGTAGACTCGGCACGAGGAGTATCAGTCAACTCGTGGACTCGGGACTCAACTCGAGGACTCATGTAGAGCCTGCACGAGGAGTTACGTGAAGAGTCGACACGAGGAGTATCAGTCGACTCGTGGACTCGAACTCGACTCGAGGAATGAACTCCTCTCGAGGAGACATGTAGAGTCGGCAAGAGGAGTATCAGTCAACTCGTGGACTCGGGACTCAACTTGAGGACTCATGTAGAGCCTGCACGAGGAGTTACGTGAAGAGTCGGCACGAGGAGTATCAGTCGACTCGTGGACTCGAACTCGACTCGAGGAATGAACTCATCTCGAGGGGACATGTAGAGTCGGCACGAGGAGTATCAGTCAACTCGTGGACTCGGGACTCAACTCGAGGACTCATGTAGAGCCTACACGAGGAGTTACGTGAAGAGTCGGCATGAGGAGTATCAGTCGACTTGTGGACTCGAACTCGACTCGAGGAATGAACTCATCTCGAGGAGACATGTAGCGTCGGCACGAGGAGTATCAGTCAACTCGTGGACTCGGGACTCAACTCGAGGACTGATGTAGAGCTTACACGAGGAGTTACGTGAAAAGTCGGAACGAGGAGTATCAGTCGACTCGTGGACTCGAACTCGACTCGAGGAATGAACTCATCTTAAGGAGACATGTAGAGTCGACACGAGGAGTATCAGTCGACTCGTGGACTCGGGACTTAACTCGAGGACTCATGTAAAGCCTGCACGAGGAGTTACGTGAAGAGTCGGCACAAGGAGTATCAGTCGACTCGTGGACTCGAACTCGACTCGAGGAATGAACTCATCTCGAGAAGACATGTAGAGTCGGCACGAGGAGTATCAGTCGGCTCGTGGACTTGGGACTCAACTCGAGGACTCATGTAGAGCCAACACGAGGAGTTACGTGAAGAGCCGGCACGAGGAGTATCAGTCAACTCGTGGACTCGAACTCGACTCGAGGGATGAACTCATCTCGAGGAGACATGTAGAGTCGGCAAGAGGAGTATCAGTCAACTCGTGGACTCGGGACTCAACTCGAGGAATCACGTAGAGCCTGCACGAGGAGTTACGTGAAGAGTCAGCACGAGGAGTATCAGTCGACTCGTGGACTCGAACTCGACTCGAGGAATGAACTCATCTTAAGGAGACATGTCGAATCGGCACGAGGAGTATCACTCGACTCGTGGACTCGGGACTCAACTCGAGGACTCATGTAGAGCTTGCACGAGGAGTTACGTGAAGAGCGGACACGAGGAGTATCAGTCGACTCGTGGACTCGAACTCGACTCGAGGGATGAACTCATCTCGAGGAGATATGTAGAGTCGGCATGAGGAGTATCAGTCAAATCGTGGACTCGGGACTCAACTCGAGGACTCATGTAGAGCCTGCACGAGGAGTTACGTGAATAGTCGGCAAGAGGAGTATCAGTCGACTCGTGGAGTCGAACTCGACTCGAGGAATGAACTCATCTTAAGGAGACATGTCGAATCGGCACGAGGAGTATCACTCGACTCGTGGACTCGGGACTCAACTCGAGGACTAATGTAGAGCCTGCACGAGGAGTTACGTGAAGAGCGGACACGAGGAGTATCAGTCGACACGTGGACTCGAACTCGACTCGAGGGATGAACTCATCTCGAGGAGACATGTAGAGTCGGCACGAGGAGTATCAGTCAACTCATGCCCTCGGGACTCAACTCGAGGACTCATATAGAGCCTGCACGAGGAGTTACGTGAAGAGTCGGCACGAGGAGTATCAGTCGACTCGTGGACTCGAACTCGACTCGAGGAATGAACTCGTCTAGAGGTAACATGTAGACTCGGCACGAGGAGTATCAGTCAACTCGTGGACTCGGGACTCAACTCGAGGACTCATGTAGAGCCTGCACGAGGAGTTACGTGAAGAGTCGGCACAAGGAGTATCAGTCGACTCGTGGACTCGAACTCGACTCGAGGAATGAACTCATCTCGAGAAGACATGTAGAGTCGGCACGACGAGTATCAGTCAGCTCGTGGACTTGGGACTCAACTCGAGGACTCATGTAGAGCCAACACGAGGAGTTACGTGAAGAGCCGGCACGAGGAGTATCAGTCAACTCGTGGACTCGAACTCGACTCGAGGGATGAACTCATCTCGAGGAGACATGTAGAGTCGGCAAGAGGAGTATCAGTCAACTCGTGGACTCGGGACTCAACTCGAGGACTCACGTAGAGCCTGCACGAGGAGTTACGTGAAGAGTCAGCACGAGGAGTATCAGTCGACTCGTGGACTCGAACTCGACTCGAGGAATGAACTCATCTCGAGGAGATATGTAGAGTCGGCATGAGGCGTATCAGTCAAATCGTGGAGTCGGGACTCAACTCGAGGACTCATGTAGAGCCTGCACGAGGAGTTGCGTGAAAAGTCGGCAAGAGGAGTATCAGTCGACTCGTTGAGTCAAACTCGACTCGAGGAATGAACTCATCTTAAGGAGACATGTCGAATCGGCACGAGGAGTATCACTCGACTCGTGGACTCGGGACTCAACTCGAGGACTCATGTAGAGCCTGCACGAGGAGTTACGTGAAGAGCGGACACGAGGAGTATCAGTCGACTCGTGGACTCGAACTCGACTCGACGGATGAACTCATCTCGAGGAGACATGTAGAGTCGGCACGAGGAGTATCAGTCAACTCATGCACTCGGGACTCAACTCGAGGACTCATGTAGAGCCTGCACGAGGAGTTACGTGAAGAGTCGGCACGAGGAGTATCAGTCGACTCGTGGACTCGAACTCGACTCGAGGAATGAACTCGTCTAGAGGTAACATGTAGACTCGGCACGAGGAGTATCAGTCAACTCGTGGACTCGGGACTCAACTCGAGGACTAATGTAGAGCCTGCACGAGGAGTTACGTGAAGAGTCGACACGAGGAGTATCAGTCGACTCGTGGACTCGAACTCGACTCGAGGAATGAACTCCTCTCGAGGAGACATGTAGAGTCGGCAAGAGGAGTATCAGTCAACTCGTGGACTCGGGACTCAACTTGAGGACTCATGTAGAGCCTGCACGAGGTGTTACGTGAAGAGTCGGCACGAGGAGTATCAGTCGACTCGTGGACTCGAACTCGACTCGAGGAATGAACTCATCTCGAGGGGACATGTAGAGTCGGCACGAGGAGTATCAGTCAACTCGTGGACTCGGGACTCAACTCGAGGACTCATGTAGAGCCTACACGAGGAGTTACGTGAAGAGTCGGCATGAGGAGTATCAGTCGACTTGTGGACTCGAACTCGACTCGAGGAATGAACTCATCTCGAGGAGACATGTAGCGTCGGCACGAGGAGTATCAGTCAACTCGTGGACTCGGGACTCAACTCGAGGACTGATGTAGAGCTTACACGAGGAGTTACGTGAAAAGTCGGAACGAGGAGTATCAGTCGACTCGTGGACTCGAACTCGACTCGAGGAATGAACTCATCTTAAGGAGACATGTAGAGTCGACACGAGGAGTATCAGTCGACTCGTGGACTCGGGACTTAACTCGTGGACTCATGTAAAGCCTGCACGAGGAGTTACGTGAAGAGTCGGCACAAGGAGTATCAGTCGACTCGTGGACTCGAACTCGACTCGAGGAATGAACTCATCTCGAGAAGACATGTAGAGTCGGCACGAGGAGTATCAGTCAGCTCGTGGACTTGGGACTCAACTCGAGGACTCATGTAGAGCCAACACGAGGAGTTACGTGAAGAGCCGGCAAGAGGAGTATCAGTCGACTCGTGGAGTCGAACTCGACTCGAGGAATGAACTCATCTCGAGGAGATATGTAGAGTCGGCATGAGGAGTATCAGTCAAATCGTGGACTCGGGACTCAACTCGAGGACTCATGTAGAGCCTGCACGAGGAGTTACGTGAAAAGTCGGCAAGAGGAGTATCAGTCGACTCGTGGAGTCGAACTCGACTCGAGGAATGAACTCATCTTAAGGAGACATGTCGAATCGGCACGAGGAGTATCACTCGACTCGTGGACTCGGGACTCAACTCGAGGACTCATGTAGAGCTTGCACGAGGAGTTACGTGAAGAGCGGACACGAGGAGTATCAGTCGACTCGTGGACTCGAACTCGACTCGAGGGATGAACTCATCTCGAGGAGATATGTAGAGTCGGCATGAGGAGTATCAGTCAAATCGTGGACTCGGGACTCAACTCGAGGACTCATGTAGAGCCTGCACGAGGAGTTACGTGAAAAGTCGGCAAGAGGAGTATCAGTCGACTCGTGGAGTCGAACTCGACTCGAGGAATGAACTCATCTTAAGGAGACATGTCGAATCGGCACGAGGAGTATCACTCGACTCGTGGACTCGGGACTCAACTCGAGGACTCATGTAGAGCCTGCACGAGGAGTTACGTGAAGAGCGGACACGAGGAGTATCAGTCGACTCGTGGACTCGAACTCGACTCGACGGATGAACTCATCTCGAGGAGACATGTAGAGTCGGCACGAGGAGTATCAGTCAACTCATGCACTCGGGACTCAACTCGAGGACTCATGTAGAGCCTGCACGAGGAGTTACGTGAAGAGTCGGCACGAGGAGTATCAGTCGACTCGTGGACTCGAACTCGACTCGAGGAATGAACTCGTCTAGAGGTAACATGTAGACTCGGCACGAGGAGTATCAGTCAACTCGTGGACTCGGGACTCAACTCGAGGACTAATGTAGAGCCTGCACGAGGAGTTACGTGAAGAGTCGACACGAGGAGTATCAGTCGACTCGTGGACTCGAACTCGACTCGAGGAATGAACTCCTCTCGAGGAGACATGTAGAGTCGGCAAGAGGAGTATCAGTCAACTCGTGGACTCGGGACTCAACTTGAGGACTCATGTAGAGCCTGCACGAGGTGTTACGTGAAGAGTCGGCACGAGGAGTATCAGTCGACTCGTGGACTCGAACTCGACTCGAGGAATGAACTCATCTCGAGGGGACATGTAGAGTCGGCACGAGGAGTATCAGTCAACTCGTGGACTCGGGACTCAACTCGAGGACTCATGTAGAGCCTACACGAGGAGTTACGTGAAGAGTCGGCATGAGGAGTATCAGTCGACTTGTGGACTCGAACTCGACTCGAGGAATGAACTCATCTCGAGGAGACATGTAGCGTCGGCACGAGGAGTATCAGTCAACTCGTGGACTCGGGACTCAACTCGAGGACTGATGTAGAGCTTACACGAGGAGTTACGTGAAAAGTCGGAACGAGGAGTATCAGTCGACTCGTGGACTCGAACTCGACTCGAGGAATGAACTCATCTTAAGGAGACATGTAGAGTCGACAC
This sequence comes from Urtica dioica subsp. dioica, assembly GCF_054948205.1. NCBI lineage: Eukaryota > Viridiplantae > Streptophyta > Magnoliopsida > Rosales > Urticaceae > Urtica > Urtica dioica. The sequence continues at coordinate 42,467,983 of NC_142756.1, forward strand.
GAGGAGTATCAGTCGACTCGTGGACTCGGGACTTAACTCGTGGACTCATGTAAAGCCTGCACGAGGAGTTACGTGAAGAGTCGGCACAAGGAGTATCAGTCGACTCGTGGACTCGAACTCGACTCGAGGAATGAACTCATCTCGAGAAGACATGTAGAGTCGGCACGAGGAGTATCAGTCAGCTCGTGGACTTGGGACTCAACTCGAGGACTCATGTAGAGCCAACACGAGGAGTTACGTGAAGAGCCGGCAAGAGGAGTATCAGTCGACTCGTGGAGTCGAACTCGACTCGAGGAATGAACTCATCTCGAGGAGATATGTAGAGTCGGCATGAGGAGTATCAGTCAAATCGTGGACTCGGGACTCAACTCGAGGACTCATGTAGAGCCTGCACGAGGAGTTACGTGAAAAGTCGGCAAGAGGAGTATCAGTCGACTCGTGGAGTCGAACTCGACTCGAGGAATGAACTCATCTTAAGGAGACATGTCGAATCGGCACGAGGAGTATCACTCGACTCGTGGACTCGGGACTCAACTCGAGGACTCATGTAGAGCTTGCACGAGGAGTTACGTGAAGAGCGGACACGAGGAGTATCAGTCGACTCGTGGACTCGAACTCGACTCGAGGGATGAACTCATCTCGAGGAGATATGTAGAGTCGGCATGAGGAGTATCAGTCAAATCGTGGACTCGGGACTCAACTCGAGGACTCATGTAGAGCCTGCACGAGGAGTTACGTGAAAAGTCGGCAAGAGGAGTATCAGTCGACTCGTGGAGTCGAACTCGACTCGAGGAATGAACTCATCTTAAGGAGACATGTCGAATCGGCACGAGGAGTATCACTCGACTCGTGGACTCGGGACTCAACTCGAGGACTCATGTAGAGCCTGCACGAGGAGTTACGTGAAGAGCGGACACGAGGAGTATCAGTCGACTCGTGGACTCGAACTCGACTCGAGGGATGAACTCATCTCGAGGAGACATGTAGAGTCGGCACGAGGAGTATCAGTCAACTCATGCCCTCGGGACTCAACTCGAGGACTCATGTAGAGCCTGCACGAGGAGTTACGTGAAGAGTCGGCACGAGGAGTATCAGTCGACTCGTGGACTCGAACTCGACTCGAGGAATGAACTCGTCTAGAGGTAACATGTAGACTCGGCACGAGGAGTATCAGTCAACTCGTGGACTCGGGACTCAACTCGAGGACTCATGTAGAGCCTGCACGAGGAGTTACGTGAAGAGTCGACACGAGGAGTATCAGTCGACTCGTGGACTCGAACTCGACTCGAGGAATGAACTCCTCTCGAGGACACATGTAGAGTCGGCAAGAGGAATATCAGTCAACTCGTGGACTCAGGACTCAATTTGAGGACTCATGTAGAGCCTGCACGAGGAGTTACGTGAAGAGTCGGCACGAGGAGTATCAGTCGACTCGTGGACTCGAACTCGACTCGAGGAATGAACTCATCTCGAGGGGACATGTAGAGTCGGCACGAGGAGTATCAGTCAACTCGTGGACTCGGGACTCAACTCGAGGACTCATGTAGAGCCTACACGAGGAGTTACGTGAAGAGTCGGCATGAGGAGTATCAGTCGACTTGTGGACTCGAACTCGACTCGAGGAATGAACTCATCTCGAGGAGACATGTAGAGTCGGCACGAGGAGTATTAGTCAACTCGTGGACTCGGGACTAAACTCGAGGACTGATGTAGAGCTTACACGAGGAGTTACGTGAAAAGTCGGCACGAGGAGTATCAGTCGACTCGTGGACTCGAACTCGACTCGAGGAATGAACTCATCTTAAGGAGACATGTAGAGTTGACACGAGGAGTATCAGTCGACTCGTGGACTCGGGACTCAACTCGAGGACTCATGTAGAGCCTGCACGAGGAGTTACGTGAAGAATCGGCACAAGGAGTATCAGTCGACTCGTGGACTCGAACTCCACTCGAGGAATGAACTCATCTCGAGAATACATGTAGAGTCGGCACGAGGAGTATCAGTCAGCTCGTGGACTCGGGACTCAACTCGAGGACTCATGTAGAGCCAACACGAGGAGTTACGTGAAGAGCCGGCACGAGGAGTATCAGTCAACTCGTGGAGTCGAACTCGACTCGAGGGATGAACTCATCTCGAGGAGACATGTAGAGTCGGCAAGAGGAGTATCAGTCAACTCGTGGAGTCGGGACTCAACTCGAGGACTCATGTAGAGCCTGCACGAGGAGTTACGTGAAAAGTCGGCAAGAGGAGTATAAGTCGACTCGTGGAGTCGAACTCGACTCGAGGAATGAACTCATCTTAAGGAGACATGTAGAATCGGCACGAGGTGTATCACTCGACTCGTGGACTCGGGACTCAACTCGAGGACTCATGTAGAGCAGAGCCTACACGAGGAGTTTGTGAAGAGCCGGCACGAGGAGTATCAGTCGACTCGTGGACTAGAACTCGACTCGAGGGATGAACTCATCTCGAGGAGACATGTAGATTCGGCAAGAGGAGTATCAGTCAACTCGTGGACTCGGGACTCAACTTGAGGACTCATGTAGAGCCTGCACGGGAGTTACGTGAAGAGTCGGCACGAGGAGTATTAGTCGACTCGTGGACTCGAACTCGACTCGAGGAATGAACTCATCTCGAGGGGACATGTAGAGTCGGCACGAGGAGTATCAGTCAACTCGTGGACTCGGGACTCAACTCGAGGACTCATGTAGAGCAGAGCCTACACGAGGAGTTTGTGAAGAGCCGGCACGAGGAGTATCAGTCGACTCGTGGACTCGAACTCGACTCGACGGATGAACTCATCTCGAGGAGACATGTAGATTCGGCAAGAGGAGTATCAGTCAACTCGTGGACTCGGGATTCAACTTGAGGACTCATGTAGAGCCTGCACGAGGAGTTACGTGAAGAGCGTACACGAGGAGTATCAGTCGACTCGTGGACTCGAACTCGACTCGAGGGATGAACTCATCTCGAGGAGACATGTAGAGTCGGCACGAGGAGTATCAGTCAACTCATGCACTCGGGACTCAACTCGAGGACTCATGTAGAGCCTGCACGAGGAGTTACGTGAAGAGTCGGCACGAGGAGTATCAGTCGACTCGTGGACTCGAACTCGACTCGAGGAGTGAACTCGTCTAGAGGTAACATGTAGACACGGCACGAGGAGTATCAGTCAACTCGTGGACTCGGGACTCAACTCGAGGACTCATGTAGAGCCTGCACGAGGAGTTACGTGAAGAGTCAACACGAGGAGTATCAGTCGACTCGTGGACTCGAACTCGACTCGAGGAATGAACTCCTCTCGAGGAGACATGTAGAGTCGGCAAGAGGAGTATCAGTCAACTCGTGGACTCGGGACTCAACTTGAGGACTCACGTAGAGCCTGCACGAGGAGTTACGTGAAGAGTCGGCACGAGGAGTATCAGTCGACTCGTGGACTCGAACTCGACTCGAGGAATGAACTCATCTCGAGGGGACATGTAGAGTCGGCACGAGGAGTATCAGTCAACTCGTGGACTCGGGACTCAACTCGAGGACTCATGTAGAGCCTACACGAGGAGTTACGTGAAGAGTCGGCATGAGGAGTATCAGTCGACTTGTGGACTCGAACTCGACTCGAGGAATGAACTCATCTCGAGGAGACATGTAGCGTCGGCACGAGGAGTATCAGTCAACTCGTGGACTCAGGACTCAACTCGAGGACTGATGTAGAGCTTACACGAGGAGTTACGTGAAAAGTCGGAACGAGGAGTATCAGTCGACTCGTGGACTCGAACTCGACTCGAGGAATGAACTCATCTTAAGGAGACATGTAGAGTCGACACGAGGAGTATCAGTCGACTCGTGGACTCGGGACTCAACTCGAGGACAAATGTAAAGCCTGCACGAGGAGTTACGTGAAGAGTCGGCACAAGGAGTATCAGTCGACTCGTGGACTCGAACTCGACTCGAGGAATGAACTCATCTCGAGAACACATGTAGAGTCGGCACGAGGAGTATCCGTCAGCTCGTGGACTTGGGACTCAACTCGAGGACTCATGTAGAGCCAACACGAGGAGTTACGTGAAGAGCCGGCACGAGGAGTATCAGTCAACTCGTGGACTCGAACTCGACTCGAGGGATGAACTCATCTCGAGGAGACATGTAGAGTCGGCAAGAGGAGTATCAGTCAACTCGTGGACTCGGGACTCAACTCGAGGACTCACGTAGAGCCTGCACGAGGAGTTACGTGAAGAGTCAGCACGATGAGTATCAGTCGACTCGTGGACTCGAACTCGACTCGAGGAATGAACTCATCTCGAGGAGATATGTAGAGTCGGCATGAGGAGTATCAGTCAAATCGTGGACTCGGGACTCAACTCGAGGACTCATGTAGAGCCTGTACGAGGAGTTACGTGAAAAGTCGGCAAGAGGAGTATCAGTCGACTCGTGGAATGAACTCATCTTAAGGAGACATGTCGAATCGGCACGAGGAGTATCACTCGACTCGTGGACTCGGGACTCAACTCGAGGACTCATGTAGAGCCTGCACGAGGAGTTACGTGAAGAGCGGACACGAGGAGTATCAGTCGACTCGTGGACTCGAACTCGACTCGAGGGATGAACTCATCTCGAGGAGACATGTAGAGTCAGCACGAGGAGTATCAGTCGACTCGTGGACTCGAACTCGACTCGAGGAATGAACTCATCTCGAGGAGATATGTAGAGTCGGCATGAGGAGTATCAGTCAAATCGTGGACTCGGGACTCAACTCGAGGACTCATGTAGAGCCTGCACGAGGAGTTACTTGAAGAGTCGGCACGAGGAGTATCAGTCGACTCGTGGACTCGAACTCGACTCGAGGAATGAACTCGTCTAGAGGTAACATGTAGACTCGGCACGAGGAGTATCAGTCAACTCGTGGACTCGGGACTCAACTCGAGGACTCATGTAGAGCCTGCACGAGGAGTTACGTGAAGAGTCGACACGAGGAGTATCAGTCGACTCGTGGAATCGAACTCGTCTCGAGGAATGAACTCCTCTCGAGGACACATGTAGAGTCGGCAAGAGGAGTATCAGTCAACTCGTGGACTCGGGACTCAATTTGAGGACTCATGTAGAGCCTGCACGAGGAGTTACGTGAAGAGTCGGCACGAGGAGTATCAGTCGACTCGTGGACTCGAACTCGACTCGAGGAATGAACTCATCTCGAGGGGACATGTAGAGTCGGCACGAGGAGTATCAGTCAACTCGTGGACTCGGGACTCAACTCGAGGACTCATGTAGAGCCTACACGAGGAGTTACGTGAAGAGTCGGCATGAGGAGTATCAGTCGACTTGTGGACTCGAACTCGACTCGAGGAATGAACTCATCTCGAGGAGACATGTAGAGTTGGCACGAGGAGTATCAGTCAACTCGTGGACTCGGGACTCAACTCGAGGACTGATGTAGAGCTTACACGAGGAGTTACGTGAAAATTCGGCACGAGGAGTATCAGTCGACTCGTGGACTCGAACTCGACTTGAGGAATGAACTCATCTTAAGGAGACATGTAGAGTCGACACGAGGAGTATCAGTCGACTCGTGGACTCGGGACTCAACTCGAGGACTCATGTAGAGCCTGCACGAGGAGTTACGTGAAGAGTCGGCACAAGGAGTATCAGTCGACTCGTGGACTCGAACTCGACTCGAGGAATGAACTCATCTCGAGAAGACATGTACAGTCGGCACGAGGAGTATCAGTCAGCTCGTGGACTTGGGACTCAACTCGAGGACTCATGTAGAGCTAACACGAGGAGTTACGTGAAGAGGCGGCACGAGGAGTATCAGTCACCTCGTGGACTCGAACTCGACTCGAGGGATGAACTCATCTCGAGGAGACATGTAGAGTCGGCAAGAGGAGTATCAGTCAACTCGTGGACTCGGGACTCAACTCGAGGACTCACGTAGAGCCTGCACGAGGAGTTACGTGAAGAGTCAGCACGATGAGTATCAGTCGACTCGTGGACTCGAACTCGACTCGAGGAATGAACTCATCTCGAGGAGATATGTAGAGTCGGCACGAGGAGTATCAGTCAAATCGTGGACTTGGGACTCAACTCGAGGACTCATGTTGAGCCTGCACGAGGAGTTACGTGAAAAGTCGGCAAGAGGAGTATCAGTCGACTCGTGGAGTCGAACTCGACTCGAGGAATGAACTCATCTTAAGGTGACATGTAGAATCGGCACGAGGTGTATCACTCGACTCGTGGACTCGGGACTCAACTCGAGGACTCATGTAGAGCAGAGCCTACACGAGGAGTTTGTGAAGAGCCGGCACGAGGGGTATCAGTCGACTCGTGGACTCGAACTCGACTCGAGGGATGAACTCATCTCGAGGAGACATGTAGATTCGGCAAGAGGAGTATCAGTCAACTCGTGGACTCGGGACTCAACTTGAGGACTCATGTAGAGCCTGCACGAGGAGTTACGTGAAGAGTCGGCACGAGGAGTATCAGTCGACTCGTGGACTCGAACTCGACTCGAGGAATGAACTCATCTTAAGGAGACATGTAGAGTCGACACGAGGAGTATCAGTCGACTCGTGGACTCGGGACTCAACTCGAGGACAAATGTAAAGCCTGCACGAGGAGTTACGTGAAGAGTCGGCACAAGGAGTATCAGTCGACTCGTGGACTCGAACTCGACTCGAGGAATGAACTCATCTCGAGAACACATGTAGAGTCGGCACGAGGAGTATCCGTCAGCTCGTGGACTTGGGACTCAACTCGAGGACTCATGTAGAGCCAACACGAGGAGTTACGTGAAGAGCCGGCACGAGGAGTATCAGTCAACTCGTGGACTCGAACTCGACTCGAGGGATGAACTCATCTCGAGGAGACATGTAGAGTTGGCAAGAGGAGTATCAGTCAACTCGTGGACTCGGGACTCAACTCGAGGACTCACGTAGAGCCTGCACGAGGAGTTACGTGAAGAGTCAGCACGAGGAGTATCAGTCGACTCGTGGACTCGAACTCGACTCGAGGAATGAACTCATCTCGAGGAGATATGTAGAGTCGGCATGAGGAGTATCAGTCAAATCGTGGACTCGGGACTCAACTCGAGGACTCATGTAGAGCCTGCACGAGGAGTTACGTGAAAAGTCGGCAAGAGGAGTATCAGTCGACTCGTGGAATGAACTCATCTTAAGGAGACATGTCGAATCGGCACGAGGAGTATCACTCGACTCGTGGACTCGGGACTCAACTCGAGGACTCATGTAGAGCCTGCACGAGGAGTTACGTGAAGAGCGGACACGAGGAGTATCAGTCGACTCGTGGACTCGAACTCGACTCGAGGGATGAACTCATCTCGAGGAGACATGTAGAGTCGGCACGAGGAGTATCAGTCAACTCATGCACTCGGGACTCAACTCGAGGACTCATGTAGAGCCTGCACGAGGAGTTACTTGAAGAGTCGGCACGAGGAGTATCAGTCGACTCGTGGACTCGAACTCGACTCGAGGAATGAACTCGTCTAGAGGTAACATGTAGACTCGGCACGAGGAGTATCAGTCAACTCGTGGACTCGGGACTCAAATCGAGGACTCATGTAGAGCCTGCACGAGGAGTTACGTGAAGAGTCGACACGAGGAGTATCAGTCGACTCGTGGAATCGAACTCGTCTCGAGGAATGAACTCCTCTCGAGGACACATGTAGAGTCGGCAAGAGGAGTATCAGTCAACTCGTGGACTCGGGACTCAATTTGAGGACTCATGTAGAGCCTGCACGAGGAGTTACGTGAAGAGTCGGCACGAGGAGTATCAGTCGACTCGTGGACTTGAACTCGACTCGAGGAATGAACTCATCTCGAGGGGACATGTAGAGTCGGCACGAGGAGTATCAGTCAACTCGTGGACTCGGGACTCAACTCGAGGACTCATGTAGAGCCTACACGAGGAGTTACGTGAAGAGTCGGCATGAGGAGTATCAGTCGACTTGTGGACTCGAACTCGACTCGAGGAATGAACTCATCTCGAGGAGACATGTAGAGTTGGCACGAGGAGTATCAGTCAACTCGTGGACTCGGGACTCAACTCGAGGACTGATGTAGAGCTTACACGAGGAGTTACGTGAAAATTCGGCACGAGGAGTATCAGTCGACTCGTGGACTCGAACTCGACTCGAGGAATGAACTCATCTTAAGGAGACATGTAGAGTCGACACGAGGAGTATCAGTCGACTCGTGGACTCGGGACTCAACTCGAGGACTCATGTAGAGCCTGCACGAGGAGTTACGTGAAGAGTCGGCACAAGGAGTATGAGTCGACTCGTGGACTCGAACTCGACTCGAGGAATGAACTCATCTCGAGAAGACATGTACAGTCGGCACGAGGAGTATCAGTCAGCTCGTGGACTTGGGACTCAACTCGAGGACTCATGTAGAGCTAACACGAGGAGTTACGTGAAGAGCCGGCACGAGGAGTATCAGTCACCTCGTGGACTCGAACTCGACTCGAGGGATGAACTCATCTCGAGGAGACATGTAGAGTCGGCAAGAGGAGTATCAGTCAACTCGTGGACTCGGGACTCAACTCGAGGACTCACGTAGAGCCTGCACGAGGAGTTACGTGAAGAGTCAGCACGAGGAGTATCAGTCGACTCGTGGACTCGAATTCGACTCGAGGAATGAACTCATCTCGAGGAGATATGTAGAGTCGGCACGAGGAGTATCAGTCAAATCGTGGACTTGGGACTCAACTCGAGGACTCATGTTGAGCCTGCACGAGGAGTTACGTGAAAAGTCGGCAAGAGGAGTATCAGTCGACTCGTGGAGTCGAACTCGACTCGAGGAATGAACTCATCTTAAGGAGACAAGTAGAATCGGCACGAGGTGTATCACTCGACTCGTGGACTCGGGACTCAACTCGAGGACTCATGTAGAGCAGAGCCTACACGAGGAGTTTGTGAAGAGCCGGCACGAGGAGTATCAGTCGACTCGTGGACTCGAACTCGACTCGAGGGATGAACTCATCTCGAGGAGACATGTAGATTCGGCAAGAGGAGTATCAGTCAACTCGTGGACTCGGGACTCAACTTGAGGACTCATGTAGAGCCTGCACGAGGAGTTACGTGAAGAGTCGGCACGAGGAGTATCAGTCGACTCGTGGACTCGAACTCGACTCGAGGAATGAACTCATCTCGAGGGGACATGTAGAGTCGGCACGAGCAGTATCAGTCAACTCGTGGACTCGGGACTCAACTCGAGGACTCATGTAGAGCAGAGCCTACACGAGGAGTTTGTGAAGAGCCGGCACGAGGAGTATCAGTCACCTCGTGGACTCGAACTCGACTCGACGGATGAACTCATCTCGAGGAGACATGTAGAGTCGGCAAGAGGAGTATCAGTCAACTCGTGGACTCGGGACTCAACTCGAGGACTCACGTAGAGCCTGCACGAGGAGTTACGTGAAGAGTCAGCACGAGGAGTATCAGTCGACTCGTGGACTCGAATTCGACTCGAGGAATGAACTCATCTCGAGGAGATATGTAGAGTCGGCACGAGGAGTATCAGTCAAATCGTGGACTTGGGACTCAACTCGAGGACTCATGTTGAGCCTGCACGAGGAGTTACGTGAAAAGTCGGCAAGAGGAGTATCAGTCGACTCGTGGAGTCGAACTCGACTCGAGGAATGAACTCATCTTAAGGAGACAAGTAGAATCGGCACGAGGTGTATCACTCGACTCGTGGACTCGGGACTCAACTCGAGGACTCATGTAGAGCAGAGCCTACACGAGGAGTTTGTGAAGAGCCGGCACGAGGAGTATCAGTCGACTCGTGGACTCGAACTCGACTCGAGGGATGAACTCATCTCGAGGAGACATGTAGATTCGGCAAGAGGAGTATCAGTCAACTCGTGGACTCGGGACTCAACTTGAGGACTCATGTAGAGCCTGCACGAGGAGTTACGTGAAGAGTCGGCACGAGGAGTATCAGTCGACTCGTGGACTCGAACTCGACTCGAGGAATGAACTCATCTCGAGGGGACATGTAGAGTCGGCACGAGCAGTATCAGTCAACTCGTGGACTCGGGACTCAACTCGAGGACTCATGTAGAGCAGAGCCTACACGAGGAGTTTGTGAAGATCCGGCACGAGGAGTATCAGTCGACTCGTGGACTCGAACTCGACTCAACGGATGAACTCATCTCGAGGAGACATGTAGAGTCGGCAAGAGGAGTATCAGTCAACTCGTGGACTCGGGACTCAACTCGAGGACTCACGTAGAGCCTGCACGAGGAGTTACGTGAAGAGTCAGCACGAGGAGTATCAGTCGACTCGTGGACTCGAACTCGACTCGAGGGATGAACTCATCTCGAGGAGATATGTAGAGTCGGCATGAGGAGTATCAGTCAAATCGTGGACTCGGGACTCAACTCGAGGACTCATGTAGAGCCTGCACGAGGAGTTACGTGAAAAGTCGGCAAGAGGAGTATCAGTCGACTCGAGGAATGAACTCATCTTAAGGAGACATGTCGAATCGGCACGAGGAGTATCACTCGACTCGTGGACTCGGGACTCAACTCGAGGACTCATGTAGAGCCTGCACGAGGAGTTACGTGAAGAGCGGACAAGAGGAGTATCAGTCGACTCGTGGACTCGAACTCGACTCGAGGGATGAACTCATCTCGAGGAGACATGTAGAGTCGGCACGAGGAGTATCAGTCAACTCATGCACTCGGGACTCAACTCGAGGACTCATGTAGAGCCTGCACGAGGAGTTACTTGAAGAGTCGGCACGAGGAGTATCAGTCGACTCGTGGACTCGAACTCGACTCGAGGAATGAACTCGTCTAGAGGTAACATGTAGACTCGGCACGAGGAGTATGTTGTCAATGGTGCCCACAAGAAGAGTTGTAGTCTTTATTTTGAACATTTGATGTAATAAAGTCTCATGAAGACTCTTGCTTGTAATTGCCTATTCATTCATTAATAAAGTTGAAACGTTCATTCAATCTTCCTTGTCTGAAGCTTTATGATAAAACCATAGTCTTTTAGTCCATAAACGAACTTAACAACTTACGAAGAGACAAATGTAGATTTGCATGAACAAACTCTTCGTAGTTTGCTTAAAACGATATATTCGCAATCTTAGGGTCAAAGGACTATTGACCTCAGTATGATTGTTAGAAGAATCTATGATGTCTGGTTATGAGGCATTGAGAGTTAGGAACTCTATAGTTCTTCTAGGTATCTTCCGAAGGTACTGAATTGACCAGTGCACTTCTAGAGACAAGATAAGAACAAACCATTTAACCTCTTATGTCTCCAAGTCACTATGTATGAATTGCATCATGCTTACCTTAATCCTGAAATGAGACATGCCATTTCACACCTTAGTATTCTCATTTGAGAAAGTCAAAGTTCGGACTCACTATGTGATTCCGAACAAGGCCTATTGGTGAAGTACTAAGTTGTGAGTCTGACATGAGTAACTTTGTGAAGTTCTCATAGATATGGAATTCATGTACAAGATTGCTGAAATGCAATGTATGTCACCTCATGCTTTGTTCCTTGGAGTGTGAATAAATGAACTGGCCAGTGTCCAAATTGAGTCCTGACTCTTTTGGATGAAACAATGTGACTTGTTAGCTCCTCGTCAATACATTGTTTCTAACTTATTCACAAGCGACAAAGGAGTTGAGGAAATAACAGCTAGAAGGGTAAAATGGTAATTTAGTAAATCCCGACTAGCTGATGACATTCATGAAGGGTAAACATAGATAATATTCAGTGGATCCGCTCATTATAATTAGGTGAATTCTTGAGTAGAAAATAAATTCATTTGACCCGAGAGATTTTCAGTGTCAGCTCTTTAGTGGAGTCAGTTGGCATTAAGCTAAACTTGGAAAAGGTTTGTGAACTTTTGAGTCCAAGTGTTTAGCTAAAGCTTTGTTCATTTGGGTCCATGAGGTCACTGTCACGAATCACATCGATAGGAATAGTTAAACTGGAAGCTAAGCCAAAACAAGAACGAAAATAGTTAAAAGGGTATTTTTGTCTTTTGAGACAAAGGATGAAATGAATGTCAATAAATTTTTTGACAAGGTCATTTTATGACATGTTTCACTCGGCCATGACTTGATCATTGGGCCTTGTGAATTAATTTCATTTCATAAGAATTTCATTGAAAATTCTTAATGGGCCTTTTTCATGTTCTCATGAATAAATGAAGAAGCTTCTAGAAGCTCCTTCTAGAGACATGTTGGGCGCCCAACATACCTAAGGAAAGAGAGTTTATTTTGTGCATAAATGTATTTAGATACTTGCCAAAAGAAAAAGAGGAAACAAATTTCCCACACAAGCATGGGGAATTTCGGCCAAGAGAGCAATAGGCAAGCCAAGGAACAAAAAAGGAAACAAATCCTAGCCTTCTAGAAGGCTGCCTTGGGCGCCTAAGAGGAATGGGAAATAAGGGTTATTTTGCTCATGAATATGTGATATTCTATAGAAGAGGAAACTACCTTATTGAAGGTGAGACCTCTCCTATAAATAGGAGCCTCATTCTTCTCACAATTCATTCATCCAAGTTTAAGAGATTTGAGAGACTCTCTCTCTAGAACTTGGCCGAAGTCCTCTTCTCTCTCTCTCTAGTTTATTTTCGGTTTTCTCTTGTCTTGGCACCTAGGTCCTCACTCGACCTAGTCTTTAGCTCTGCGACTTCGAGACTCGTTCTCAAGTCGTAGTGTTTAAAAGTGCCCACTCACTAATTCCTTCTTTTCGAGTGATTTAGTGATAGAAACTATCGTGGTTGCTCGAGTTCCCGAGGAAAGAAAAGAGAGACGTGCTGCGAGGGGAGACGAACGTTGCCAACCTTCCAAAGGCTCATCAACGTTCAAGCATCAAAAAGGTTAGTAACTTTTATAGCTCATATTAGTTTTTATTTACATGCATATGCTCTTGTCTAGGTTAGTAAAAACTAGTTTTACTTAAAAAGAAAATTTTTAAAATTCCGCCGCTTCACGAAGCGTTAAACTTTTTCTTAAACCCTAGATCGATTCCAACAAATGGTATCAGAGCTATGGTCAAAGGAATGCATGTGCATGTTTTTAAATTATGAGCTTGAAAATCGTTTTCGAAAGTTTACTAATTTTGTGACAAGTTAGAATTGTAATCTTAGATTTTTTTTTAATTTATTGCTCATGCCTTTAAATTAAAAACCATGTTGATTTTCTATGAGTTTGGGATGATGTTAAAACACATTAGAATCAGTTCTAAAAGTTTTTAATTTCTTATATTGAAAAACGTGTTTTAAAGGTTTGAGAATTTTCGAGTAAATTTTGTGACTAGTTTTGTTTTCTTGCTAGTTTCGTTTATTTACTTGAATCGTTTTATGCATGTTGTTATTTCTTTTATTTTTTATGTTATTACCCTGCTAATAAAACACAAATAAAAGCTTTAAACAATATCTTAAAACGTTCCGTTACACTCGATTCTTTTTCGCACCTAAAAGGACAAAGCTTTAATTTATTTCTTTTTCTTCGAGCTGGAATGTAAACCCGCATTAAAAGCGGCATAACTCTCCGCTCAGAAATCGAAATTTAATGATTCTTGAATCAAATTAAAGCTCTGTCTGTCCTCTGTCCAATGCCACCGGTTTCGGCTCAAAAGGACATCGGAGCCGCCAGTTATGGCGATTTTACTCCGAGGTGCGCGGCTGTCTGAAACTCCAGTTTTTTAGAAATCCGGATTTTCAAACCCCACTACCATGAGTTATAGAACTCTAATTAGAAAACTTTCTTGAGCAAAAATGTTTTTCATATGATTATAAACATGATGTGTAAAGATTAAAAGTTTTGATTTTTGAAAGATTAATTGAAATTGAATTTTTACAAAACTAGTTTGAATTTTGAAAAACCGTTTTCACTTTCAAACTTGAAAATATTTTGTCATCCAAATCAAATAAATTTTCAAAATGTTTTCAAAACTATATCTATATCACATATGTTCAAAATCTATATGCTCTTGAAAATTTGAGTGGGAGGTCTCCTTGTAGACAAGCCGAAAAATAAAAAGATGTGTTATCTCAAACTTTCAAGTGTTCGAGTGAGTTGAAGTTCACACTTCCCTCACGCACTTTCCCGAAATAGAAAATAGGAAAAGATCGAGTATGTCCCTTGTGCCTTTATGCACTAATACTGCTCTGAACATGTCGATCTAGGATTCTCTTCTAGTTGTCCGCTCTGTCGCTCTCTAACTAGGAAATCTGTTTCCGAACTTAAAAGAGTCGATGAACCATCTCCAAAAACTAAGTGGGAGGGTTATACTCGTTGTTTGTAACCCGCGATCCCCAACACTAATGAAAGATGCAATAACGTGGGACTAAGAGCCGCTCTTGCGACCCTCACTTAAATGTGAGTACTCCAAGGCGTTGTTGCTTCGATCATTGCTCAATGAGCTACGTTCGAGAATGATGCAATGATGGCAAGGCCTCCCCTTGGGGGATTGTTTTTCAAAGCTGATCTTTTGGACCAAGTGGTTGGTTGCACACTTAGGCTCAATCCCTAGTATCCTTCCTTAAGGCTCTGCGAAAGGATGTGAGTGATCAAACCAATTTACAAGGTGGCTAGTCAAAATGATGTACTGACATCTTGGCTTAGCATTAATGATGTGTCATTTACTTATAAATGGAGATTTTTTGCGGCCTTCTCTTGAGGGAGTAAATTATCGTTTGGTTTATAACACCTTTGGGTTTTACAAAAGTCTTAATGAAACTTAAATCCTAAACCAAAGACTAATCATAAACTTGTTTCAACTGTTATAGGCAATATGTCTCTCAACCCTCTCTCAACAATTCTTTCCTCGAATAAACTCGAAGGCGACAATTACGTCGACTGGAAACGTAACCTCGACATAGTCCTTACTGTCGACAAGCACAAATGGGTTCTCACCACCCCCTGTCCTCAAACGAATGATGATTCGACGCAAGAGGAGAAAGACGTCCTGGCGGCCTGGCTTCGATCCGATGAGATTGCGAGATGCTATATTTTGGCATCGATGAACAATGTGTTGCAACAACAACATCGTGATTTCGAAACTGCCACCGATATGCTCTACAATCTCCATGAGATGTTTGGAGGGCAAGGACGTCAAGCTAGGCAACAAGCGGTCCGACAATTCATGAACTGTCGTCTGAAGGCTGGAACTCCCGTTAGAGATCATATGATGCTGATCATTAGCTATCTCAACGAGATGGAGATTCTTGGATCTGAGATTGATGGGGAGACTAAAATAGATATGATCTTGGAAACTCTCCCCGAAACCTTTGATACCTTCAAGTTGAACTATTCCATGAACAAGCTGGAGTACACTGTTACCGAGCTCATGAAGGAACTTCAAACCGCTGAGGCACTCACTAAGAAAAAGAGGGCTCAAGGAGAAGTACATGCTACTGCCTCCACTTCTGGATCTAAGAAGAGACCTCGCAACGCCGAGAAGAAGAACCAACCTAAGGTTCAAACGAAGAAGAAGGCGCCAAAGGCTCCGAAGGTGGACAAGTCTAAAGACGTGTGCCACCACTGCAACGAGCCTGGTCACTGGCGTAGGAACTGTCCCGCCTACCTCAAAACCAAAGCTAAAGGTATTGTACTTGTTACTGAAGCCTGTTTAGTAGCTGATAATGTATCATCGTGGATTATTGACTCCGCTGCTACTAACCACATTTGCTGCTCCTTGACTGGTTTTAGGAAAAGCAAAAGCTTAGAGGATGGCGACTTCTGCTTCAAGTGGGGTGATGAGAGCGTGGTGTCTGCGAAGGCTGTGGGATCCGTGACGCTATCTTTTGAAGATCGAACTTTAAATTTGAATAATGTTTATTATGTTCCTTCCTTTGGGAAAAACCTAGTATCTGTTGCTCAACTTTTCGAGCAAGATTATTATTTAAAGTTTATAAAGAATGGAATTCGTATTTCTTTTTCTAATTCTTTCGTCACTGATGCATGTATGAAGAATGGTCTTTTTTACATCTATCCCACTCAACCTTCTCTTTTAGACACCGAAATAGATAACGATCTAATTAGGGAGCCAAAGAGGATCAAACTTTCTGAATCCTCCGATCTAACAAAATCAACATACCTCTGGCACTTAAGACTTGGTCATATCAGTCTAGATAGGATTAAGAGACTTGTGAGGGATGGTCCACTCCAAGCCTCTGCAATAGGTTCACTACCTACTTGTGAATCCTGCATAGAAGGAAAAATGACTAAGCGACCTTTCTCCGATAAGGGTCGAAGAGCCACTGAGTTGCTGGAACTAATACATTCTGATGTATGTGGTCCGCTCAACCAACAGGCACGTGGAGGATACGAATACTTCGTTACCTTCACTGATGACTACTCAAGATATGGGTTTGTCTATTTGCTTAAACACAAATCCGAGACCTTTAACGTATTTAAGGTCTTTAGGGCTTTAGTGGAAAAGCAAACTGGCAAAGTGATCAAAACCCTTCGATCTGATCGAGGTGGTGAGTATATGTCTGGAGAGTTCGATGACTTTCTTAAAGAAGAAGGTATCGCTTCTCAGCTTACCGCGCCTGGCACACCTCAACAAAACGGAGTGTCAGAGAGAAGAAACCGAACTCTTATGGAGATGGTTAGATCGATGATGAGTTACTCATCACTCCCGCTTTCCTTTTGGGGATATGCCCTCGAAACAGCCGCCTACATTCTGAACCAAGTTCCGTCCAAGACGGTTCCTGGTACTCCTTATGAACGATGGACTGGCCGTAAAGTGAATCTTGGCCGCATCCGAATTTGGGGTTGCCCTGCACACGTGCTGAGGCAAAAGACTAGCAAGTTGGCTAGTAGGTCAGAATTGTGCCTGTTTGTAGGATATCCGAAGGAAACCAAAGGTTTTACTTTCTATAGTCCCGAGGACGATAAGACTTTCGTTAGCACGAATGCTCGTTTCCTCGAGGAGGACTTTATGAAGGATGCGAAACCTAGAAGCAAAATTGTGCTTGAAGAAAAGTTGGGTGAGGAAGCTTCTACCTCATCTGTAAGAACTGTTCTTACCCCAACTGAAACACAACCTAACTCATCAGAATCTCGTCAAGTAGTACTTCGACGTAGTGGGAGGGCTACTCAAAAGCCTGACAGGTACATGTCTTATGGAGACTCTCTTGTAGCCGTCTCCGACATGGATGACCCTGTTTCCTATAGCCAAGCGATGGCTTGTTCTGAATCAAACCTTTGGCTTGACGCCATGAAAGTTGAAATGCACTCGATGTATGTCAACAAAGTCTGGAAACTTGTAGACCTTCCTGAAGGGATTAAACCCGTAGGGTGTAAGTGGATATACAAGAAGAAAAGGGGTCCTGATGGGAACGTCGAGACGTTCAAAGCACGACTTGTGGCGAAGGGTTATACCCAACAAGAAGGGATTGACTATGAAGAAACCTTCTCGCCAGTCGCGATGCTTAAATCCATCCGCATACTCCTATCCATAGCTGCAGCTCTCGACTATGAGATCTGGCAAATGGATGTCAAGACAGCTTTTCTGAATGGCAATCTTGACGAGCGCATTTACATGGCTCAACCAGACGGTTTCGTGGATAAAGGTCAAGAGACCAAGGTTTGTGAGTTGCTTAAATCCATTTATGGACTAAAGCAAGCATCTAGGTCATGGAATATTAGATTCGATGAAACTGTAAAGAGCTTCGGCTTTGAACAGTCAATAGATGAGCCTTGTGTTTACAAGTTAATACACGAAGGCAAAGTTGTGTTTCTGGTACTATATGTCGATGATATACTACTCATTGGTAATGACGTGGGTAAGTTATCTGAGGTTAAGGTCTGGCTAGCAAAGCAATTCGATATGAAGGATCTAGGAGAAGCCGCGTACATTCTGGGAATCCAAATCTTTCGAGATAGGAAAAACCGGACCCTGTCGCTCTCTCAAGCATCTTATATTGATAAGGTGATGGATCGCTTCTCGATGCAAGACTGCAAGAGGGGTCAAACACCCTTTAGGCATGGAGTTTCACTCTCTAAGGACCAGTCTCCCAAGACTGCACAAGAGATTGAAGACATGAGGAAAATTCCTTACGCCTCTGCCGTAGGAAGCCTCATGTATGCTATGCTTTGCACCCGACCTGATATATGTTTCGCCGTTGGCGTAGTTAGTCGTTTCCAATCCAACCCTGGACCCGAGCACTGGATTGCTGTTAAGCATGTTCTTAAGTATCTTCGAAGAACTAGGAACTTGATGCTTACATACTCAGGTACTGACCTGACTATGACGGGATATACCGACTCCGATTTTCAAGCGGATAAGGATTCCAGGAAATCCACTTCGGGATCTGTGTTCATCCTTAATGGTGGAGCTGTTGTGTGGAGAAGTATTAAGCAATCTTGCATTGCTGACTCCACAATGGAAGCAGAATATGTGGCTGCTTGTGAAGCATCCAAAGAGGCTGTATGGCTTAGAAAGTTCCTTAAGTATTTGGAAATTGTTCCAAACGTCGACGAGCCCATGACCCTTTATTGTGATAATAGTGGGGCTGTCGCTAACTCAAAGGAACCTAGAAGCCATAAGCGCTCTAAGCATATTGAGAGGAAATACCATTTGATTCGAGAGATCGTGCAGCGCGGAGACGTGGAAGTGAAGAAGATCTCAACGGTGGACAACCTCGCAGATCCATTCACCAAGGCCCTAGCGAACAAGGTCTTCGACCAACATCGTGAGGGATTAGGCATGAAGGACTACACACACCTTCTTTGAGTCAAGTGGGAGTTTGTTGTCAATGGTGCCCACAAGAAGAGTTGTAGTCTTTATTTTGAACATTTAATGTAATAAAGTCTCATGAAGACTCTTGCTTGTAATTGCCTATTCGTTCATTAATAAAGTTGAAACGTTCATTCAATCTTCCTTGTCTGAAGCTTTATGATAAAACCATAGTCTTTTAGTCCATAAACGAACTTAACAACTTACGAAGAGACAAATGTAGATTTGCATGAACAAACTCTTCGTAGTTTGCTTAAAACGATATATTCGCAATCTTAGGGTCAAAGGACTATTGACCTCAGTATGATTGTTAGAAGAATCTATGATGTCTGGTTATGAGGCATTGAGAGTTAGGAACTCTATAGTTCTTCTAGGTATCTTCCGAAGGTACTGAATTGACCAGTGCACTTCTAGAGACAAGATAAGAACAAACCATTTAACCTCTTATGTCTCGAAGTCACTATGTATGAATTGCATCATGCTTACCTTAATCCTGAAATGAGACATGCCATTTCACACCTTAGTATTCTCATTTGAGAAAGTCAAAGTTCGGACTCACTATGTGATTCCGAACAAGGCCTATTGGTGAAGTACTAAGTTGTGAGTCTGACATGAGTAACTTTGTGAAGTTCTCATAGATATGAAATTCATGTACAAGATTGCTGAAATGCAATGTATGTCACCTCATGCTTTGTTCCTTGGAGTGTGAATAAATGAACTGGCCAGTGTCCAAATTGAGTCCTGACTCTTTTGGATGAAACAATGTGACTTGTTAGCTCCTCGTCAATACATTGTTTCTAACTTATTCACAAGCGACAAAGGAGTTGAGGAAATAACAGCTAGAAGGGTAAAATGGTAATTTAGTAAATCCCGACTAGCTGATGACATTCATGAAGGGTAAACATAGATAATATTCAGTGGATCCGCTCATTATAATTAGGTGAATTCTTGAGTAGAAAATAAATTCATTTGAACCGAGAGATTTTCAGTGTCAGCTCTTTAGTGGAGTCAGTTGGCATTAAGCTAAACTTGGAAAAGGTTTGTGAACTTTTGAGTCCAAGTGTTTAGCTAAAGCTTTGTTCATTTGGGTCCATGAGGTCACTGTCACGAATCACATCGATAGGAATAGTTAAACTGGAAGCTAAGCCAAAACAAGAACGAAAATAGTTAAAAGGGTATTTTTGTCTTTTGAGACAAAGGATGAAATGAATGTCAATAAATTTTTTGACAAGGTCATTTTATGACATGTTTCACTCGCCCATGACTTGATCATTGGGCCTTGTGAATTAATTTCATTTCATAAGAATTTCATTGAAAATTCTTAATGGGCCTTTTTCATGTTCTCATGAATAAATGAAGAAGCTTCTAGAAGCTCCTTCTAGAGACATGTTGGGCGCCCAACATACCTAAGGAAAGAGAGTTTATTTTGTGCATAAATGTATTTAGATACTTGCCAAAAGAAAAAGAGGAAACAAATTTCCCACACAAGCATGGGGAATTTCGGCCAAGAGAGCAATAGGCAAGCCAAGGAACAAAAAAGGAAACAAATCCTAGCCTTCTAGAAGGCTGCCTTGGGCGCCTAAGAGGAATGGGAAATAAGGGTTATTTTGCTCATGAATATGTGATATTCTATAGAAGAGGAAACTACCTTATTGAAGGTGAGACCTCTCCTATAAATAGGAGCCTCATTCTTCTCACAATTCATTCATCCAAGTTTAAGAGATTTGAGAGACTCTCTCTCTAGAACTTGGCCGAAGTCCTCTTCTCTCTCTCTCTAGTTTATTTTCGGTTTTCTCTTGTCTTGGCACCTAGGTCCTCACTCGACCTAGTCTTTAGCTCTGCGACTTCGAGACTCGTTCTCAAGTCGTAGTGTTTAAAAGTGCCCACTCACTAATTCCTTCTTTTCGAGTGATTTAGTGATAGAAACTATCGTGGTTGCTCGAGTTCCCGAGGAAAGAAAAGAGAGACGTGCTGCGAGGGGAGACGAACGTTGCCAACCTTCCAAAGGCTCATCAACGTTCAAGCATCAAAAAGGTTAGTAACTTTTATAGCTCATATTAGTTTTTATTTACATGCATATGCTCTTGTCTAGGTTAGTAAAAACTAGTTTTACTTAAAAAGAAAATTTTTAAAATTCCGCCGCTTCACGAAGCGTTAAACTTTTTCTTAAACCCTAGATCGATTCCAACAGAGTATCAGTCAACTCGTGGACTCGGGACTCAACTCGAGGACTCATGTAGAGCCTGCACGAGGAGTTACGTGAAGAGTCGACACGAGGAGTATCAGTCGACTCGTGGAATCGAACTCGACTCGAGGAATGAACTCCTCTCGAGGACACATGTAGAGTCGGCAAGAGGAGTATCAGTCAACTCGTGGACTCGGGACTCAATTTGAGGACTCATGTAGAGCCTGCACGAGGAGTTACGTGAAGAGTCGGCACGAGGAGTATCAGTCGACTCGTGGACTCGAACTCGACTCGAGGAATGAACTCATCTCGAGGGGACATGTAGAGTTGGCACGAGGAGTATCAGTCAACTCGTGGACTCGGGACTCAACTCGAGGACTCATGTAGAGCCTACACGAGGAGTTACGTGAAGAGTCGGCATGAGGAGTATCAGTCGACTTGTGGACTCGAACTCGACTCGAGGAATGAACTCATCTCGAGGAGACATGTAGAGTTGGCACGAGGAGTATCAGTCAACTCGTGGACTCGGGACTCAACTCGAGGACTGATGTAGAGCTTACACGAGGAGTTACGTGAAAATTCGGCACGAGGAGTATCAGTCGACTCGTGGACTCGAACTCGACTCGAGGAATGAACTCATCTTAAGGTGACATGTAGAGTCGACACGAGGAGTATCAGTCGACTCGTGGACTCGGGACTCAACTCGAGGACTCACGTAGAGCCTGCACGAGGAGTTACGTGAAGAGTCAGCACGAGGAGTATCAGTCGACTCGTGGACTCGAACTCGACTCGAGGAATGAACTCATCTCGAGGAGATATGTAGAGTCGGCACGAGGAGTATCAGTCAAATCGTGGACTCGGGACTCAACTCGAGGACTCATGTTGAGCCTGCACGAGGAGTTACGTGAAAAGTCGGCAAGAGGAGTATCAGTCGACTCGTGGAGTCGAACTCGACTCGAGGAATGAACTCATCTTAAGGAGACATGTAGAATCGGCACGAGGTGTATCACTCGACTCGTGGACTCGGGACTCAACTCGAGGACTCATGTAGAGCAGAGCCTACACGAGGAGTTTGTGAAGAGCCGGCACGAGGAGTATCAGTCGACTCGTGGACTCGAACTCGACTCGAGGGATGAACTCATCTCGAGGAGACATGTAGATTCGGCAAGAGGAGTATCAGTCAACTCGTGGACTCGGGACTCAACTTGAGGACTCATGTAGAGCCTGCACGAGGAGTTACGTGAAGAGTCGGCACGAGGAGTATCAGTCGACTCGTGGACTCGAACTCGACTCGAGGAATGAACTCATCTCGAGGGGACATGTAGAGTCGGCACGAGCAGTATCAGTCAACTCGTGGACTCGGGACTCAACTCGAGGACTCATGTAGAGCAGAGCCTACACGAGGAGTTTGTGAAGAGCCGGCACGAGGAGTATCAGTCGACTCGTGGACTCGAACTCGACTCGACGGATGAACTCATCTCGAGGAGACATGTAGATTCGGCAAGAGGAGTATCAGTCAACTCGTGGACTCGGGACTCAACTCGAGGACTCACGTAGAGCCTGCACGAGGAGTTACGTGAAGAGTCAGCACGAGGAGTATCAGTCGACTCGTGGACTCGAACTCGACTCGAGGGATGAACTCATCTTGAGGAGATATGTAGAGTCGGCATGAGGAGTATCAGTCAAATCGTGGACTCGGGACTCAACTCGAGGACTCATGTAGAGCCTGCACGAGGAGTTACGTGAAAAGTCGGCAAGAGGAGTATCAGTCGACTCGAGGAATGAACTCATCTTAAGGAGACATGTCGAATTGGCACGAGGAGTATCACTCGACTCGTGGACTCGGGACTCAACGCAAGGACTCATGTAGAGCCTGCACGAGGAGTTACGTGAAGAGCGGACACGAGGAGTATCAGTCGACTCGTGGACTCGAACTCGACTCGAGGGATGAACTCATCTCGAGGAGACATGTAGAGTCGGCACGAGGAGTATCAGTCAACTCATGCACTCGGGACTCAACTCGAGGACTCATGTTGAGCCTGCACGAGGAGTTACTTGAAGAGTCGGCACGAGGAGTATCAGTCGACTCGTGGACTCGAACTCGACTCGAGGAATGAACTCGTCTAGAGGTAACATGTAGACTCGGCACGAGGAGTATCAGTCAACTCGTGGACTCGGGACTCAACTCGAGGACTCATGTAGAGCCTGCACGAGGAGTTACGTGAAGAGTCGACACGAGGAGTATCAGTCGACTCGTGGAATCGAACTCGACTCGAGGAATGAACTCCTCTCGAGGACACATGTAGAGTCGGCAAGAGGAGTATCAGTCAACTCGTGGACTCGGGACTCAATTTGAGGACTCATGTAGAGCCTGCACGAGGAGTTACGTGAAGAGTCGGCACGAGGAGTATCAGTCGACTCGTGGACTCGAACTCGACTCGAGGAATGAACTCATCTCGAGGGGACATGTAGAGTTGGCACGAGGAGTATCAGTCAACTCGTGGACTCGGGACTCAACTCGAGGACTCATGTAGAGCCTACACGAGGAGTTACGTGAAGAGTCGGCATGAGGAGTATCAGTCGACTTGTGGACTCGAACTCGACTCGAGGAATGAACTCATCTCGAGGAGACATGTAGAGTTGGCACGAGGAGTATCAGTCAACTCGTGGACTCGGGACTCAACTCGAGGACTGATGTAGAGCTTACACGAGGAGTTACGTGAAAATTCGGCACGAGGAGTATCAGTCGACTCGTGGACTCGAACTCGACTCGAGGAATGAACTCATCTTAAGGTGACATGTAGAGTCGACACGAGGAGTATCAGTCGACTCGTGGACTCGGGACTCAACTCGAGGACTCACGTAGAGCCTGCACGAGGAGTTACGTGAAGAGTCAGCACGAGGAGTATCAGTCGACTCGTGGACTCGAACTCGACTCGAGGAATGAACTCATCTCGAGGAGATATGTAGAGTCGGCACGAGGAGTATCAGTCAAATCGTGGACTCGGGACTCAACTCGAGGACTCATGTTGAGCCTGCACGAGGAGTTACGTGAAAAGTCGGCAAGAGGAGTATCAGTCGACTCGTGGAGTCGAACTCGACTCGAGGAATGAACTCATCTTAAGGAGACATGTAGAATCGGCACGAGGTGTATCACTCGACTCGTGGACTCGGGACTCAACTCGAGGACTCATGTAGAGCAGAGCCTACACGAGGAGTTTGTGAAGAGCCGGCACGAGGAGTATCAGTCGACTCGTGGACTCGAACTCGACTCGAGGGATGAACTCATCTCGAGGAGACATGTAGATTCGGCAAGAGGAGTATCAGTCAACTCGTGGACTCGGGACTCAACTTGAGGACTCATGTAGAGCCTGCACGAGGAGTTACGTGAAGAGTCGGCACGAGGAGTATCAGTCGACTCGTGGACTCGAACTCGACTCGAGGAATGAACTCATCTCGAGGGGACATGTAGAGTCGGCACGAGCAGTATCAGTCAACTCGTGGACTCGGGACTCAACTCGAGGACTCATGTAGAGCAGAGCCTACACGAGGAGTTTGTGAAGAGCCGGCACGAGGAGTATCAGTCGACTCGTGGACTCGAACTCGACTCGACGGATGAACTCATCTCGAGGAGACATGTAGATTCGGCAAGAGGAGTATCAGTCAACTCGTGGACTCGGGACTCACGTAGAGCCTGCACGAGGAGTTACGTGAAGAGTCAGCACGAGGAGTATCAGTCGACTCGTGGACTCGAACTCGACTCGAGGGATGAACTCATCTTGAGGAGATATGTAGAGTCGGCATGAGGAGTATCAGTCAAATCGTGGACTCGGGACTCAACTCGAGGACTCATGTAGAGCCTGCACGAGGAGTTACGTGAAAAGTCGGCAAGAGGAGTATCAGTCGACTCGAGGAATGAACTCATCTTAAGGAGACATGTCGAATTGGCACGAGGAGTATCACTCGACTCGTGGACTCGGGAGTCAACTGGAGGACTCATGTAGAGCCTGCACGAGGAGTTACGTGAAGAGCGGACACGAGGAGTATCAGTCGACTCGTGGACTCGAACTCGACTCGAGGGATGAACTCATCTCGAGGAGACATGTAGAGTCGGCACGAGGAGTATCAGTCAACTCATGCACTCGGGACTCAACTCGAGGACTCATGTTGAGCCTGCACGAGGAGTTACTTGAAGAGTCGGCACGAGGAGTATCAGTCGACTCGTGGACTCGAACTCGACTCGAGGAATGAACTCGTCTAGAGGTAACATGTAGACTCGGCACGAGGAGTATCAGTCAACTCGTGGACTCGGGACTCAACTCGAGGACTCATGTAGAGCCTGCACGAGGAGTTACGTGAAGAGTCGACACGAGGAGTATCAGTCGACTCGTGGAATCGAACTCGACTCGAGGAATGAACTCCTCTCGAGGACACATGTAGAGTCGGCAAGAGGAGTATCAGTCAACTCGTGGACTCGGGACTCAATTTGAGGACTCATGTAGAGCCTGCACGAGGAGTTACGTGAAGAGTCGGCACGAGGAGTATCAGTCGACTCGTGGACTCGAACTCGACTCGAGGAATGAACTCATCTCGAGGGGACATGTAGAGTTGGCACGAGGAGTATCAGTCAACTCGTGGACTCGGGACTCAACTCGAGGACTCATGTAGAGCCTACACGAGGAGTTACGTGAAGAGTCGGCATGAGGAGTATCAGTCGACTTGTGGACTCGAACTCGACTCGAGGAATGAACTCATCTCGAGGAGACATGTAGAGTTGGCACGAGGAGTATCAGTCAACTCGTGGACTCGGGACTCAACTCGAGGACTGATGTAGAGCTTACACGAGGAGTTACGTGAAAATTCGGCACGAGGAGTATCAGTCGACTCGTGGACTCGAACTCGACTCGAGGAATGAACTCATCTTAAGGAGACATGTAGAGTCGACACGAGGAGTATCAGTCGACTCGTGGACTCGGGACTCAACTCGAGGACTCATGTAGAGCCTGCACGAGTAGTTACGTGAAGAGGCGGCACAAGGAGTATCTGTCGACTCGTGGACTCGAACTCGACTCGAGGAATGAACTCATCTCGAGAAGACATGTACAGTCGGCACGAGGAGTATCAGTCAGGTCGTGGACTTGGGACTCAACTCGAGGACTCATGTAGAGCCAACACGAGGAGTTACGTGAAGAGCCGGCACGAGGAGTATCAGTCACCTCGTGGACTCGAACTCGACTCGAGGGATGAACTCATCTCGAGGAGACATGTAGAGTCGGCAAGAGGAGTATCAGTCAACTCGTGGACTCGGGACTCAACTCGAGGACTCACGTAGAGCCTGCACGAGGAGTTACGTGAAGAGTCAGCACGAGGAGTATCAGTCGACTCGTGGACTCGAACTCGACTCGAGGAATGAACTCATCTCGAGGAGATATGTAGAGTCGGCACGAGGAGTATCAGTCAAATCGTGGACTCGGGACTCAACTCGAGGACTCATGTTGAGCCTGCACGAGGAGTTACGTGAAAAGTCGGCAAGAGGAGTATCAGTCGACTCGTGGAGTCGAACTCGACTCGAGGAATGAACTCATCTTAAGGAGACATGTAGAATCGGCACGAGGTGTATCACTCGACTCGTGGACTCGGGACTCAACTCGAGGACTCATGTAGAGCAGAGCCTACACGAGGAGTTTGTGAAGAGCCGGCACGAGGAGTATCAGTCGACTCGTGGACTCGAACTCGACTCGAGGGATGAACTCATCTCGAGGAGACATGTAGATTCGGCAAGAGGAGTATCAGTCAACTCGTGGACTCGGGACTCAACTTGAGGACTCATGTAGAGCCTGCACGAGGAGTTACGTGAAGAGTCGGCACGAGGAGTATCAGTCGACTCGTGGACTCGAACTCGACTCGAGGAATGAACTCATCTCGAGGGGACATGTAGAGTCGGCACGAGCAGTATCAGTCAACTCGTGGACTCGGGACTCAACTCGAGGACTCATGTAGAGCAGAGCCTACACGAGGAGTTTGTGAAGAGCCGGCACGAGGAGTATCAGTCGACTCGTGGACTCGAACTCGACTCGACGGATGAACTCATCTCGAGGAGACATGTAGATTCGGCAAGAGGAGTATCAGTCAACACGTGGACTCGGGACTCAACTCGAGGACTCATGTAGAGCCTGCACGAGGAGTTACGTGAAGAGCGGACACGAGGACTATCAGTCGACTCGTGGACTCGAACTCGACTCGAGGGATGAACTCATCTCGAGGAGACATGTAGAGTCGGCACGAGGAGTATCAGTCAACTCATGCACTCGGGACTCAACTCGAGGACTCATGTAGAGCCTGCACGAGGAGTTACGTGAAGAGTCGGCACGAGGAGTATCAGTCGACTCGTGGACTCGAACTCGACTCGAGGAATGAACTCGTCTAGAGGTAACATGTAGACTCGGCACGAGGAATATCAGTCAACTCGTGGACTCGGGACTCAACTCGAGGACTCATGTAGAGCCTGCACGAGGAGTTACGTGAAGAGTCGACACGAGGAGTATCAGTCGACTCGTGGACTCGAACTCGACTCGAGGAATGAACTCCTCTCGAGGAGACATGTAGAGTCGGCAAGAGGAGTATCAGTCAACTCGTGGACTCGGGACTCAACTTGAGGACTCATGTAGAGCCTGCACGAGGAGTTACGTGAAGAGTCGGCACGAGGAGTATCAGTCGACTCGTGGACTCGAACTCGACTCGAGGAATGAACTCATCTCGAGGGGACATGTAGAGTCGGCACGAGGAGTATCAGTCAACTCGTGGACTCGGGACTCAACTCGAGGACTCATGTAGAGCAGAGCCTACACGAGGAGTTTGTGAAGAGCTGGCACGAGGAGTATCAGTCGACTCGTGGACTCGAACTCGACTCGAGGGATGAACTCATCTCAAGGAGACATATAGATTCGGCAAGAGGAGTATCAGTCAACTCGTGGACTCGGGACTCAACTCGAGGACTCATGTAGAGCTTACACGAGGAGTTACGTGAAAAGTCGGCACGAGGAGTATCAGTCGACTCGTGGACTCGAACTCGACTCGAGGAATGAACTCATCTTAAGGAGACATGTAGAGTCGACACGAGGAGTATCAGTCGACTCGTGGACTCGGGACTCAACTCGAGGACTCATGTAGAGCCTGCACGAGGAGTTACGTGAAGAGTCGGCACAAGGAGTATCAGTCGACTCGTGGACTCGAACTCGACTCGAGGAATGAACTCATCTCGAGAAGACATGTAGAGTCGGCACGAGGAGTATCAGTCAGCTCGTGGACTTGGGACTCAACTCGAGGACTCATGTAGAGCCAACAAGAGGAGTTACGTGAAGAGCCGGAACGAGGAGTATCAGTCAACTCGTGGACTCGAACTCGACTCGAGGGATGAACTCATCTTGAGGAGACATGTAGAGTCGGCAAGAGGAGTATCAGTCAACTCGTGGACTTAGGACTCAACTCGAGGACTCACGTAGAGCCTGCACGAGGAGTTACGTGAAGAGTCGGCACGAGGAGTATCAGTCGACTCGTGGACTCGAACTCGACTCGAGGAATGAACTCATCTCGAGGAGATATGTAGAGTCGTCACGAGGAGTATCAGTCAAATCGTGGACTCGGGACTCAACTCGAGGACTCATGTAGAGCCTGCACGAGGAGTTACGTGAAGAGTCGACACGAGGAGTATCATTCGACTCGTGGACTCGAACTCGACTCGAGGAATGAAGTCCTCTCGAGGAGACATGTAGAGTCGGCACGAGGAGTATCAGTCAACTCGTGGACTCGAGACTCAACTCGAGGACTCATGTAGAGCCTGCATGAGGAGTTACATGAAGAGTCGGCACGAGGAGTATTTGTCGACTTGTGGACTTGAACTCGACTCGAGGAATGAACTCATCTCGAGGGGACATGTAGAGTCGGCACGAGGAGTATCAGTCAACTCATGCACTCGGGACTCAACTCGAGGACTCATGTAGAGCCTGCACGAGGAGTTACGTGAAAAGTCGGCAAGAGGAGTATCGGTCGACTCGTGGAGTCGAACTCGACTCGAGGAATGAACTCATCTTAAGGAGACATGTAGAATCGGCACGAGGTGTATCACTCGACTCGTGGACTCGGGACTCAATTCGAGGACTCATGTAGAGCCTACACGAGGAGTTACGTGAAGAGCCGACACGAGGAGTATCAGTCGACTCGTGGACTCGAACTCGACTCGAGGGATGAACTCATTTCGAGAAGACATGTAGAGTCGGCAAGAGGAGTATCAGTCAACACGTGGACTCGGGACTCAACTCGAGGACTCATGTAGAGCCTGCACGAGGACTTACATGAAGAGTCGGCACGAGGAGTATCAGTCGACTCATGGACTCGAACTCGACTCAAGGAATGAACTCATCTCGAGGGGACATGTAGAGTCGGCACGAGGAGTATCAGTCAACTCGTGGACTCGGGACTCAACTCGAGGACTCATGTAGAGCCTGCACGAGGAGTTACGTGAAGAGTCGACACGAGGAGTATCAGTCGACTCGTGGACTCGAACTCGACTCGAGGAATGAAGTCCTCTCGAGGAGACATGTAGAGTCGGCACGAGGAGTATCAGTCAACTCGTGGACTCGAGACTCAACTCGAGGACTCATGTAGAGCCTGCACGAGGAGTTACGTGAAGAGTCGGCACGAGGAGTATCAGTCGACTCGTGGACTCGAACTCGACTCGAGGAATGAACTCATCTCGAGGGGACATGTAGAGTCGGCACGAGCAGTATCAGTCAACTCGTGGACTCGGGACTCAACTCGAGGACTCAGGTAGAGCAGAGCCTACACGAGGAGTTTGTGAAGAGCCGGCACGAGGAGTATCAGTTGACTCGTGGACTCGAACTCGACTCGACGGATGAACTCATCTCGAGGAGACATGTAGATTCGGCAAGAGGAGTATCAGTCAACTCGTGGACTCGGGACTCAACTCGAGGACTCATGTAGAGCCTGCACGAGGAGTTACGTGAAGAGCGGACACGAGGAGTATCAGTCGACTCGTGGACTCAAACTCGACTCGAGGGATGAACTCATCTCGAGGAGACATGTAGAGTCGGCACGAGGAGTATCAGTCAACTCATGCACTCGGGACTCAACTCGAGGACTCATGTAGAGCCTGCACGAGGAGTTACGTGAAGAGTCGGCACGAGGAGTATCAGTCGACTCGTGGACTCGAACTCGACTCGAGGAATGAACTCGTCTAGAGGTAACATGTAGACTCGGCACGAGGAGTATCAGTCAACTCGTGGACTCGGGACTCAACTCGAGGACTCATGTAGATCCTGCACGAGGAGTTACGTGAAGAGTCGACACGAGGAGTATAGTCGACTCGTGGACTCGAACTCGACTCGAGGAATGAACTCCTCTCGAGGAGACATGTAGAGTCGGCAAGAGGAGTATCAGTCAACTCGTGGACTCGGGACTCAACTTGAGGACTCATGTAGAGCCTGCACGAGGAGTTACGTGAAGAGTCGGCACGAGGAGTATCAGTCGACTCGTGGACTCGAACTCGACTCGAGGAATGAACTCATCTCGAGGGGACATGTAGAGTCGGCACGAGGAGTATCAGTCAATCGTGGACTCGGGACTCAACTCGAGGACTCATGTAGAGCTTACACGAGGAGTTACGTGAAAAGTCGGCACGAGGAGTATCAGTCGACTCGTGGACTCGAACTCGACTCGAGGAATGAACTCATCTTAAGGAGACATGTAGAGTCGACACGAGGAGTATCAGTCGACTCGTGGACTCGGGACTCAACTCGAGGACTCATGTAGAGCCTGCACGAGGAGTTACGTGAAGAGTCGGCACAAGGAGTATCAGTCGACTCGTGGACTCGAACTCGACTCGAGGAATGAACTCATCTCGAGAAGACATGTAGAGTCGGCACGAGGAGTATCAGTCAGCTCGTGGACTTGGGACTCAACTCGAGGACTCATGTAGAGCCAACACGAGGAGTTACGTGAAGAGCCGGCACGAGGAGTATCAGTCAACTCGTGGACTCGAACTCGACTCGAGGGATGAACTCATCTCGAGGAGACATGTAGAGTCGGCAAGAGGAGTATCAGTCAACTCGTGGACTCAGGACTCAACTCGAGGACTCACGTAGAGCCTGCACGAGGAGTTACGTGAAGAGTCGGCACGAGGAGTATCAGTCGACTCGTGGACTCGAACTCGACTCGAGGAATGAACTCATCTCGAGGAGATATGTAGAGTCGGCACGAGGAGTATCAGTCAAATCGTGGACTCGGGACTCAACTCGAGGACTCATGTAGAGCCTGCACGAGGAGTTACGTGAAGAGTCGACACGAGGAGTATCAGTCGACTCGTGGACTCGAACTCGACTCGAGGAATGAAGTCCTCTCGAGGAGATATGTAGAGTCGGCACGAGCAGTATCAGTCAACTCGTGGACTCGAGACTCAACTCGAGGACTCATGTAGAGCCTGCACGAGGAGTTACATGAAGAGTCGGCACGAGGAGTATTTGTCGACTTGTGGACTCGAACTCGACTCGAGGAATGAACTCATCTCGAGGGGACATGTAGAGTCAGCACGAGGAGTATCAGTCAACTCATGCACTCGGGACTCAACTCGAGGACTCATGTAGAGCCTGCACGAGGAGTTACGTGAAAAGTCGGCAAGAGGAGTATCGGTCGACTCGTGGAGTCGAACTCGACTCGAGGAATGAACTCATCTTAAGGAGACATGTAGAATCGGCACGAGGTGTATCATTCGACTCGTGGACTCGGGACTCAATTCGAGGACTCATGTAGAGCCTACACGAGGAGTTACGTGAAGAGCCGACACGAGGAGTATCAGTCGACTCGTGGACTCGAACTCGACTCGAGGGATGAACTCATCTCGAGAAGACATGTACAGTCGGCAAGAGGAGTATCAGTCAACTCGTGGACTCGGGACTCAACTCGAGGACTCATGTAGAGCCTGCACGAGGACTTACGTGAAGAGTCGGCACGAGGAGTATCAGTCGACTCATGGACTCGAACTCGACTCAAGGAATGAACTCATCTCGAGGGGACATGTAGAGTCGGCACGAGGAGTATCAGTCAACTCGTGGACTCGGGACTCAAGTCGAGGACTCATGTAGAGCCTGCACGAGGAGTTACGTGAAGAGTCGACACGAGGAGTATCAGTCGACTCGTGGACTCGAACTTGACTCGAGGAATGAAGTCCTCTCGAGGAGACATGTAGAGTCGGCACGAGGAGTATCAGTCAACTCGTGGACTCGAGACTCAACTCGAGGACTCATGTAGAGCCTGCACGAGGAGTTACGTGAAGAGTCGGCACGAGGAGTATCAGTCGACTCGTGGACTCGAACTCGACTCGAGGAATGAACTCATCTCGAGGGGACATGTAGAGTCGGCACGAGCAGTATCAGTCAACTCGTGGACTCGGGACTCAACTCGAGGACTCATGTAGAGCAGAGCCTACACGAGGAGTTTGTGAAGAGCCGGCACGAGGAGTATCAGTCGACTCGTGGACTCGAACTCGACTCGACGGATGAACTCATCTCGAGGAGACATGTAGATTCGGCAAGAGGAGTATCAGTCAACTCGTGGACTCGGGACTCAACTCGAGGACTCATGTAGAGCCTGCACGAGGAGTTACGTGAAGAGCGGACACGAGGAGTATCAGTCGACTCGTGGACTCGAACTCGACTCGAGGGATGAACTCATCTCGAGGAGACATGTAGAGTCGGCACGAGGAGTATCAGTCAACTCATGCACTCGGGACTCAACTCGAGGACTCATGTAGAGCCTGCACGAGGAGTTACGTGAAGAGTCGGCACGAGGAGTATCAGTCGACTCGTGGACTCGAACTCGACTCGAGGAATGAACTCGTCTAGAGGTAACATGTAGACTCGGCACGAGGAGTATCAGTCAACTCGTGGACTCGGGACTCAACTCGAGGACTCATGTAGATCCTGCACGAGGAGTTACGTGAAGAGTCGACACGAGGAGTATAGTCGACTCGTGGACTCGAACTCGACTCGAGGAATGAACTCCTCTCGAGGAGACATGTAGAGTCGGCAAGAGGAGTATCAGTCAACTCGTGGACTCGGGACTCAACTTGAGGACTCATGTAGAGCCTGCACGAGGAGTTACGTGAAGAGTCGGCACGAGGAGTATCAGTCGACTCGTGGACTCGAACTCGACTCGAGGAATGAACTCATCTCGAGGGGACATGTAGAGTCGGCACGAGCAGTATCAGTCAACTCGTGGACTCGGGACTCAACTCGAGGACTCATGTAGAGCAGAGCCTACACGAGGAGTTTGTGAAGAGCCGGCACGAGGAGTATCAGTCGACTCGTGGACTCGAACTCGACTCGACGGATGAACTCATCTCGAGGAGACATGTAGATTCGGCAAGAGGAGTATCAGTCAACTCGTGGACTCGGGACTCAACTCGAGGACTCATGTAGAGCCTGCACGAGGAGTTACGTGAAGAGCGGACACGAGGACTATCAGTCGACTCGTGGACTCGAACTCGACTCGAGGGATGAACTCATCTCGAGGAGACATGTAGAGTCGGCACGAGGAGTATCAGTCAACTCATGCACTCGGGACTCAACTCGAGGACTCATGTAGAGCCTGCACGAGGAGTTACGTGAAGAGTCGGCACGAGGAGTATCAGTCGACTCGTGGACTCGAACTCGACTCGAGGAATGAACTCGTCTAGAGGTAACATGTAGACTCGGCACGAGGAATATCAGTCAACTCGTGGACTCGGGACTCAACTCGAGGACTCATGTAGAGCCTGCACGAGGAGTTACGTGAAGAGTCGACACGAGGAGTATCAGTCGACTCGTGGACTCGAACTCGACTCGAGGAATGAACTCCTCTCGAGGAGATATGTAGAGTCGGCAAGAGGAGTATCAGTCAACTCGTGGACTCGGGACTCAACTTGAGGACTCATGTAGAGCCTGCACGAGGAGTTACGTGAAGAGTCGGCACGAGGAGTATCAGTCGACTCGTGGACTCGAACTCGACTCGAGGAATGAACTCATCTCGAGGGGACATGTAGAGTCGGCATGAGGAGTATCAGTCAACTCGTGGACTCGGGACTCAACTCGAGGACTCATGTAGAGCAGAGCCTACACGAGGAGTTTGTGAAGAGCTGGCACGAGGAGTATCAGTCGACTCGTGGACTCGAACTCGACTCGAGGGATGAACTCATCTCAAGGAGACATATAGATTCGGCAAGAGGAGTATCAGTCAACTCGTGGACTCGGGACTCAACTCGAGGACTCATGTAGAGCTTACACGAGGAGTTACGTGAAAAGTCGGCACGAGGAGTATCAGTCGACTCGTGGACTCGAACTCGACTCGAGGAATGAACTCATCTTAAGGAGACATGTAGAGTCGACACGAGGAGTATCAGTCGACTCGTGGACTCGGGACTCAACTCGAGGACTCATGTAGAGCCTGCACGAGGAGTTACGTGAAGAGTCGGCACAAGGAGTATCAGTCGACTCGTGGACTCGAACTCGACTCGAGGAATGAACTCATCTCGAGAAGACATGTAGAGTCGGCACGAGGAGTATCAGTCAGCTCGTGGACTTGGGACTCAACTCGAGGACTCATGTAGAGCCAACAAGAGGAGTTACGTGAAGAGCCGGAACGAGGAGTATCAGTCAACTCGTGGACTCGAACTCGACTCGAGGGATGAACTCATCTTGAGGAGACATGTAGAGTCGGCAAGAGGAGTATCAGTAAACTCGTGGACTTAGGACTCAACTCGAGGACTCACGTAGAGCCTGCACGAGGAGTTACGTGAAGAGTCGGCACGAGGAGTATCAGTCGACTCGTGGACTCGAACTCGACTCGAGGAATGAACTCATCTCGAGGAGATATGTAGAGTCGTCACGAGGAGTATCAGTCAAATCGTGGACTCGGGACTCAACTCGAGGACTCATGTAGAGCCTGCACGAGGAGTTACGTGAAGAGTCGACACGAGGAGTATCATTCGACTCGTGGACTCGAACTCGACTCGAGGAATGAAGTCCTCTCGAGGAGACATGTAGAGTCGGCACGAGGAGTATCAGTCAACTCGTGGACTCGAGACTCAACTCGAGGACTCATGTAGAGCCTGCATGAGGAGTTACATGAAGAGTCGGCACGAGGAGTATTTGTCGACTTGTGGACTTGAACTCGACTCGAGGAATGAACTCATCTCGAGGGGACATGTAGAGTCGGCACGAGGAGTATCAGTCAACTCATGCACTCGGGACTCAACTCGAGGACTCATGTAGAGCCTGCACGAGGAGTTACGTGAAAAGTCGGCAAGAGGAGTATCGGTCGACTCGTGGAGTCGAACTCGACTCGAGGAATGAACTCATCTTAAGGAGACATGTAGAATCGGCACGAGGTGTATCACTCGACTCGTGGACTCGGGACTCAATTCGAGGACTCATGTAGAGCCTACACGAGGAGTTACGTGAAGAGCCGACACGAGGAGTATCAGTCGACTCGTGGACTCGAACTCGACTCGAGGGATGAACTCATTTCGAGAAGACATGTAGAGTCGGCAAGAGGAGTATCAGTCAACACGTGGACTCGGGACTCAACTCGAGGACTCATGTAGAGCCTGCACGAGGACTTACATGAAGAGTCGGCACGAGGAGTATCAGTCGACTCATGGACTCGAACTCGACTCAAGGAATGAACTCATCTCGAGGGGACATGTAGAGTCGGCACGAGGAGTATCAGTCAACTCGTGGACTCGGGACTCAACTCGAGGACTCATGTAGAGCCTGCACGAGGAGTTACGTGAAGAGTCGACACGAGGAGTATCAGTCGACTCGTGGACTCGAACTCGACTCGAGGAATGAAGTCCTCTCGAGGAGACATGTAGAGTCGGCACGAGGAGTATCAGTCAACTCGTGGACTCGAGACTCAACTCGAGGACTCATGTAGAGCCTGCACGAGGAGTTACGTGAAGAGTCGGCACGAGGAGTATCAGTCGACTCGTGGACTCGAACTCGACTCGAGGAATGAACTCATCTCGAGGGGACATGTAGAGTCGGCACGAGCAGTATCAGTCAACTCGTGGACTCGGGACTCAACTCGAGGACTCAGGTAGAGCAGAGCCTACACGAGGAGTTTGTGAAGAGCCGGCACGAGGAGTATCAGTTGACTCGTGGACTCGAACTCGACTCGACGGATGAACTCATCTCGAGGAGACATGTAGATTCGGCAAGAGGAGTATCAGTCAACTCGTGGACTCGGGACTCAACTCGAGGACTCATGTAGAGCCTGCACGAGGAGTTACGTGAAGAGCGGACACGAGGAGTATCAGTCGACTCGTGGACTCAAACTCGAC
Organism: Urtica dioica subsp. dioica; assembly: GCF_054948205.1. Taxonomy (NCBI): domain Eukaryota; kingdom Viridiplantae; phylum Streptophyta; class Magnoliopsida; order Rosales; family Urticaceae; genus Urtica; species Urtica dioica. The sequence continues at coordinate 42,504,302 of NC_142756.1, forward strand.
TCGAGGGATGAACTCATCTCGAGGAGACATGTAGAGTCGGCACGAGGAGTATCAGTCAACTCATGCACTCGGGACTCAACTCGAGGACTCATGTAGAGCCTGCACGAGGAGTTACGTGAAGAGTCGGCACGAGGAGTATCAGTCGACTCGTGGACTCGAACTCGACTCGAGGAATGAACTCGTCTAGAGGTAACATGTAGACTCGGCACGAGGAGTATCAGTCAACTCGTGGACTCGGGACTCAACTCGAGGACTCATGTAGATCCTGCACGAGGAGTTACGTGAAGAGTCGACACGAGGAGTATAGTCGACTCGTGGACTCGAACTCGACTCGAGGAATGAACTCCTCTCGAGGAGACATGTAGAGTCGGCAAGAGGAGTATCAGTCAACTCGTGGACTCGGGACTCAACTTGAGGACTCATGTAGAGCCTGCACGAGGAGTTACGTGAAGAGTCGGCACGAGGAGTATCAGTCGACTCGTGGACTCGAACTCGACTCGAGGAATGAACTCATCTCGAGGGGACATGTAGAGTCGGCACGAGGAGTATCAGTCAATCGTGGACTCGGGACTCAACTCGAGGACTCATGTAGAGCTTACACGAGGAGTTACGTGAAAAGTCGGCACGAGGAGTATCAGTCGACTCGTGGACTCGAACTCGACTCGAGGAATGAACTCATCTTAAGGAGACATGTAGAGTCGACACGAGGAGTATCAGTCGACTCGTGGACTCGGGACTCAACTCGAGGACTCATGTAGAGCCTGCACGAGGAGTTACGTGAAGAGTCGGCACAAGGAGTATCAGTCGACTCGTGGACTCGAACTCGACTCGAGGAATGAACTCATCTCGAGAAGACATGTAGAGTCGGCACGAGGAGTATCAGTCAGCTCGTGGACTTGGGACTCAACTCGAGGACTCATGTAGAGCCAACACGAGGAGTTACGTGAAGAGCCGGCACGAGGAGTATCAGTCAACTCGTGGACTCGAACTCGACTCGAGGGATGAACTCATCTCGAGGAGACATGTAGAGTCGGCAAGAGGAGTATCAGTCAACTCGTGGACTCAGGACTCAACTCGAGGACTCACGTAGAGCCTGCACGAGGAGTTACGTGAAGAGTCGGCACGAGGAGTATCAGTCGACTCGTGGACTCGAACTCGACTCGAGGAATGAACTCATCTCGAGGAGATATGTAGAGTCGGCACGAGGAGTATCAGTCAAATCGTGGACTCGGGACTCAACTCGAGGACTCATGTAGAGCCTGCACGAGGAGTTACGTGAAGAGTCGACACGAGGAGTATCAGTCGACTCGTGGACTCGAACTCGACTCGAGGAATGAAGTCCTCTCGAGGAGACATGTAGAGTCGGCACGAGCAGTATCAGTCAACTCGTGGACTCGAGACTCAACTCGAGGACTCATGTAGAGCCTGCACGAGGAGTTACATGAAGAGTCGGCACGAGGAGTATTTGTCGACTTGTGGACTCGAACTCGACTCGAGGAATGAACTCATCTCGAGGGGACATGTAGAGTCAGCACGAGGAGTATCAGTCAACTCATGCACTCGGGACTCAACTCGAGGACTCATGTAGAGCCTGCACGAGGAGTTACGTGAAAAGTCGGCAAGAGGAGTATCGGTCGACTCGTGGAGTCGAACTCGACTCGAGGAATGAACTCATCTTAAGGAGACATGTAGAATCGGCACGAGGTGTATCATTCGACTCGTGGACTCGGGACTCAATTCGAGGACTCATGTAGAGCCTACACGAGGAGTTACGTGAAGAGCCGACACGAGGAGTATCAGTCGACTCGTGGACTCGAACTCGACTCGAGGGATGAACTCATCTCGAGAAGACATGTACAGTCGGCAAGAGGAGTATCAGTCAACTCGTGGACTCGGGACTCAACTCGAGGACTCATGTAGAGCCTGCACGAGGACTTACGTGAAGAGTCGGCACGAGGAGTATCAGTCGACTCATGGACTCGAACTCGACTCAAGGAATGAACTCATCTCGAGGGGACATGTAGAGTCGGCACGAGGAGTATCAGTCAACTCGTGGACTCGGGACTCAAGTCGAGGACTCATGTAGAGCCTGCACGAGGAGTTACGTGAAGAGTCGACACGAGGAGTATCAGTCGACTCGTGGACTCGAACTTGACTCGAGGAATGAAGTCCTCTCGAGGAGACATGTAGAGTCGGCACGAGGAGTATCAGTCAACTCGTGGACTCGAGACTCAACTCGAGGACTCATGTAGAGCCTGCACGAGGAGTTACGTGAAGAGTCGGCACGAGGAGTATCAGTCGACTCGTGGACTCGAACTCGACTCGAGGAATGAACTCATCTCGAGGGGACATGTAGAGTCGGCACGAGCAGTATCAGTCAACTCGTGGACTCGGGACTCAACTCGAGGACTCATGTAGAGCAGAGCCTACACGAGGAGTTTGTGAAGAGCCGGCACGAGGAGTATCAGTCGACTCGTGGACTCGAACTCGACTCGACGGATGAACTCATCTCGAGGAGACATGTAGATTCGGCAAGAGGAGTATCAGTCAACTCGTGGACTCGGGACTCAACTCGAGGACTCATGTAGAGCCTGCACGAGGAGTTACGTGAAGAGCGGACACGAGGAGTATCAGTCGACTCGTGGACTCGAACTCGACTCGAGGGATGAACTCATCTCGAGGAGACATGTAGAGTCGGCACGAGGAGTATCAGTCAACTCATGCACTCGGGACTCAACTCGAGGACTCATGTAGAGCCTGCACGAGGAGTTACGTGAAGAGTCGGCACGAGGAGTATCAGTCGACTCGTGGACTCGAACTCGACTCGAGGAATGAACTCGTCTAGAGGTAACATGTAGACTCGGCACGAGGAGTATCAGTCAACTCGTGGACTCGGGACTCAACTCGAGGACTCATGTAGATCCTGCACGAGGAGTTACGTGAAGAGTCGACACGAGGAGTATAGTCGACTCGTGGACTCGAACTCGACTCGAGGAATGAACTCCTCTCGAGGAGACATGTAGAGTCGGCAAGAGGAGTATCAGTCAACTCGTGGACTCGGGACTCAACTTGAGGACTCATGTAGAGCCTGCACGAGGAGTTACGTGAAGAGTCGGCACGAGGAGTATCAGTCGACTCGTGGACTCGAACTCGACTCGAGGAATGAACTCATCTCGAGGGGACATGTAGAGTCGGCACGAGGAGTATCAGTCAATCGTGGACTCGGGACTCAACTCGAGGACTCATGTAGAGCTTACACGAGGAGTTACGTGAAAAGTCGGCACGAGGAGTATCAGTCGACTCGTGGACTCGAACTCGACTCGAGGAATGAACTCATCTTAAGGAGACATGTAGAGTCGACACGAGGAGTATCAGTCGACTCGTGGACTCGGAACTCAACTCGAGGACTCATGTAGAGCCTGCACGAGGAGTTACGTGAAGAGTCGGCACAAGGAGTATCAGTCGACTCGTGGACTCGAACTCGACTCGAGGAATGAACTCATCTCGAGAAGACATGTAGAGTCGGCACGAGGAGTATCAGTCAGCTCGTGGACTTGGGACTCAACTCGAGGACTCATGTAGAGCCAACACGAGGAGTTACGTGAAGAGCCGGCACGAGGAGTATCAGTCAACTCGTGGACTCGAACTCGACTCGAGGGATGAACTCATCTCGAGGAGACATGTAGAGTCGGCAAGAGGAGTATCAGTCAACTCGTGGACTCAGGACTCAACTCGAGGACTCACGTAGAGCCTGCACGAGGAGTTACGTGAAGAGTCGGCACGAGGAGTATCAGTCGACTCGTGGACTCGAACTTGACTCGAGGAATGAACTCATCTCGAGGAGATATGTAGCGTCGGCACGAGGAGTATCAGTCAAATCGTGGACTCGGGACTCAACTCGAGGACTCATGTAGAGCCTGCACGAGGAGTTACGTGAAGAGTCGACACGAGGAGTATCAGTCGACTCGTGGACTCGAACTCGACTCGAGGAATGAAGTCCTCTCGAGGAGACATGTAGAGTCGGCACGAGGAGTATCAGTCAACTCGTGGACTCGAGACTCAACTCGAGGACTCATGTAGAGCCTGCACGAGGAGTTACATGAAGAGTCGGCACGAGGAGTATTTGTCGACTTGTGGACTCGAACTCGACTCGAGGAATGAACTCATCTCGAGGGGACATGTAGAGTCGGCACGAGGAGTATCAGTCAACTCATGCACTCGGGACTCAACTCGAGGACTCATGTAGAGCCTGCACGAGGAGTTACGTGAAAAGTCGGCAAGAGGAGTATCGATCGACTCGTGGAGTCGAACTCGACTCGAGGAATGAACTCATCTTAAGGAGACATGTAGAATCGGCACGAGGTGTATCATTCGACTCGTGGACTCGGGACTCAATTCGAGGACTCATGTAGAGCCTACACGAGGAGTTACGTGAAGAGCCGACACGAGGAGTATCAGTCGACTCGTGGACTCGAACTCGACTCGAGGGATGAACTCATCTCGAGAAGACATGTACAGTCGGCAAGAGGAGTATCAGTCAACTCGTGGACTCGGGACTCAACTCGAGGACTCATGTAGAGCCTGCACGAGGACTTACGTGAAGAGTCGGCACGAGGAGTATCAGTCGACTCATGGACTCGAACTCGACTCAAGGAATGAACTCATCTCGAGGGGACATGTAGAGTCGGCACGAGGAGTATCAGTCAACTCGTGGACTCGGGACTCAAGTCGAGGACTCATGTAGAGCCTGCACGAGGAGTTACGTGAAGAGTCGACACGAGGAGTATCAGTCGACTCGTGGACTCGAACTCGACTCGAGGAATGAAGTCCTCTCGAGGAGACATGTAGAGTCGGCACGAGGAGTATCAGTCAACTCGTGGACTCGAGACTCAACTCGAGGACTCATGTAGAGCCTGCACGAGGAGTTACGTGAAGAGTCGGCACGAGGAGTATCAGTCGACTCGTGGACTCGAACTCGACTCGAGGAATGAACTCATCTCGAGGGGACATGTAGAGTCGGCACGAGCAGTATCAGTCAACTCGTGCACTCGGGACTCAACTCGAGGACTCATGTAGAGCAGAGCCTACACGAGGAGTTTGTGAAGAGCCGGCACGAGGAGTATCAGTCGACTCGTGGACTCGAACTCGACTCGACGGATGAACTCATCTCGAGGAGACATGTAGATTTGGCAAGAGGAGTATCAGTCAACTCGTGGACTCGGGACTCAACTCGAGGACTCATGTAGAGCCTGCACGAGGAGTTACGTGAAGAGCGGACACGAGGAGTATCAGTCGACTCGTGGACTCGAACTCGACTCGAGGGATGAACTCATCTCGAGGAGACATGTAGAGTCGGCACGAGGAGTATCAGTCAACTCATGCACTCGGGACTCAACTCGAGGATTCATGTAGAGCCTGCACGAGGAGTTACGTGAAGAGTCGGCACGAGGAGTATAAGTCGACTCGTGCACTCGAACTCGACTCGAGGAATGAACTCGTCTAGAGGTAACATGTAGACTCGGCACGAGGAGTATCAGTCAACTCGTGGACTCGGGACTCAACTCGAGGACTCATGTAGAGCCTTCACGAGGAGTTACGTGAAGAGTCGACACGAGGAGTATCAGTCGACTCGTGGACTCGAACTCGACTCGAGGAATGAACTCCTCTCGAGGAGACATGTAGAGTCGGCAAGAGGAGTATCAGTCAACTCGTGGACTCGGGACTCAACTTGAGGACTCATGTAGAGCCTGCACGAGGAGTTACGTGAAGAGTCGACACGAGGAGTATCAGTCGACTCGTGGACTCGAACTCGACTCGAGGAATGAACTCATCTCGAGGGGACATGTAGAGTCGGCACGAGGAGTATCAGTCAACTCGTGGACTCGGGACTCAACTCGAGGACTCATGTAGAGCTTACACGAGGAGTTACGTGAAAAGTCAGCACGAGGAGTATCAGTCGACTCGTGGACTCGAACTCGACTCGAGGAATGAACTCATCTTAAGGAGACATGTAGAGTCGACACGAGGAGTATCAGTCGACTCGTGGACTCGGGACTCAACTCGAGGACTCATGTAGAGCCTGCACGAGGAGTTACGTGAAGAGTCGGCACAAGGAGTATCAGTCGACTCGTGGACTCGAACTCGACTCGAGGAATGAACTCATCTCGAGGGGACATGTAGAGTCGGCATGAGGAGTATCAGTCAACTCGTGGACTCGGGACTCAACTCGAGGACTCATGTAGAGCTTACACGAGGAATTACGTGAAAAGTCGGCACGAGGAGTATCAGTCGACTCGTGGACTCGAACTCGACTCGAGGAATGAACTCATCTTAAGGAGACATGTAGAGTCGACATGAGGAGTATCAGTCGACTCGTGGACTCGGGACTCAACTCGAGGACTCATGTAGAGCCTGCACGAGGAGTTACGTGAAGAGTCGGCACAAGGAGTATCATTCGACTCGTGGACTCGAACTCGACTCGAGGAATGAACTCATCTCGAGAAGACATGTAGAGTCGGCACGAGGAGTATCAGTCAGCTCGTGGACTTGGGACTCAACTCGAGGACTCATGTAGAGCCAACACGAGGAGTTACGTGAAGAGCCGGCACGAGGAGTATCAGTCGACTCGTGGACTCGAACTCGACTCGAGGAATGAAGTCCTCTCGAGGAGACATGTAGAGTCGGCACGAGGAGTATCAGTCAACTCGTGGACTCGAGACTCAACTCGAGGACTCATGTAGAGCCTGCACGAGGAGTTACGTGAAGAGTCGGCACGAGGAGTATTTGTCGACTTGTGGACTCGAACTCGACTCGAGGAATGAACTCATCTCGAGGGGACATGTAGAGTCGGCACGAGGAGTATCAGTCAACTCATGCACTCGGGACTCAACTCGAGGACTCATGTAGAGCCTGCACGAGGAGTTACGTGAAGAGTCGGCACGAGGAGTATCAGTCGACTCGTGGACTCGAACTCGACTCGAGGAATGAACTCGTCTAGAGGTAACATGTAGACTCGGCATGAGGAGTATCAGTCAACTCGTGGATTCGGCACTCAACTCGAGGACTCATCTAGAGCCTGCACGAGGAGTTACGTAAAGAGTCGGCACGAGGAGTATTTTTCGACTTGTGGACTCGAACTCGACTCGAGGAATGAACTCATCTCGAGGGGACATGTAGAGTCGGCACGAGAAGTATCAGTCAACTCGTGGACTCGGGACTCAACTCGAGGACTCATGTAGAGCAGAGCCTACACGAGGAGTTTATGAAGAGCCGGCACGAGGAGTATCAGTCGACTCGTGGACTCGAACTCGACTCGAGGGATGAACTCATCTCGAGGAGACATGTAGATTCGGCAAGAGGAGTATCAGTCAACTCGTGGACTCGGGACTCAACTCGAGGACTCATGTAGAGCCTACACGAGGAGTTACGTGAAGAGCGGACACGAGGAGTATCAGTCGACTCGTGGACTCGAACTCGACTCGAGGGATGAACTCATCTCGAGGAGACATGTAGAGTCGGCACGAGGAGTATCAGTCAACTCATGCACTCGGGACTCAACTCGAGGACTCATGTAGAGCTTGCACGAGGAGTTACGTGAAGCGTCGGCACGAGGAGTATCAGTCGACTCGTGGACTCGAACTCGACTCGAGGAATGAACTCGTCTAGAGGTAACATGTAGACTCGGCACGAGGAGTATCAGTCAACTCGTGGACTTGGGACTCAACTCGAGGACTCATGTAGAGCCATCACGAGGAGTTACGTGAAGAGTCGACACGAGGAGCATCAGTCGACTCGTGGACTCGAACTCGACTCGAGGAATGAACTCCTCTCGAGGACACATGTAGAGTCGGCACGAGGAGTATCAGTCAAGTTGTGGACTCGAGACTCAACTCGAGGACTCATGTAGAGCCTGCACGAGGAGTTACATAAAGAGTCGGCACGAGGAGTATTTGTCGACTTGTGGACTCGAACTCGACTCGAGGAATGAACTCATCTCGAGGAGACATGTAGAGTCGGCACGAGGAGTATCAGTCAACTCGTGGACTCGAACTCGACTCGAGGACTCATGTAGAGCCTGCACGAGGAGTTACGTGAAGAGTCGGCACGAGGAGTATCATTCGACTAGTGGACTCGAACTCGACTCGAGGAATGAACTCATCTCGAGGAGACATGTAGAGTTGGCACGAGGAGTATCAGTCGACTCGTGGACTCGAACTCGACTCGAGGACTCATGTAGAGCCTGCACGAGGAGTTACGTGAAGAGTCAGCACAAGGAGTATCAGTCGACTTGTGGACTCGAACTCGACTCGAGGAATGAACTCATCTCGAGGAGACATGTAGAGTCGGCACGAGGAGTATCAGTCAACTCGTGGACTCGAGACTCAACTCGAGGACTCATGTAGAGCCTGCACGAGGAGTTACATGAAGAGTCGGCACGAGGAGTATTTGTCGACTTGTGGACTCGAACTCGACTCGAGGAATGAACTCATCTCGAGGAGACATGTAGAGTCGGCACGAGGAGTATCAGTCGACTCGTGGACTCGAACTCGACTCGAGGACGCATGTAGAGCCTGCACGAGGAGTTACGTGAAGAGTCGGCACGAGGAGTGTCAGTCGACTTGTGGACTCGAACACGACTCGAGGAATGAACTCATCTCGAGGAGACATGTAGAGTCGGCACGAGGAGTATCAGTCGACTCGTGGACTCGAACTCGACTCGAGGACTCATGAAGAGCCTGCACGAGGAGTTACGTGAAGAGTCGGCACGAGGAGTATCAGTCGACTCGTGGACTCGAACTCAACTCGAGGAATGAACTCATCTTAAGGAGACATGTATGTTGTCGCAGTTTTTCGGACAACGATTTAGGAGTCGTAGACGGTTAGACCCAAGGCCGGACCAAGTGGTCTCGCCTCGACTCGAGCGTGTCGGGCTTGGTATCCCAAGCCGTCCCTTAGCTGTAGATGTAGCTCACCTCGTCTCGATACCTGGAAAGCAAACAAGAGCTTGTGAACTACAAAGGGGAAACAGAGGGGTTGCCTCTGTTTACCTCTCCGACGCTCAACATTAGTAGGATTGAGGTGGTTTGTAGAGGGTTTAGTGTTTAGAGGTCGAGACTTGAGAGAAACGAGCGAGGTACGAGTTCGACAGCGTTTCAGCACTCAAATTTGGATTACCTGGGTCAAGGGAAGGACCCTTGTATTTATAGGCAGCCAAGGGGTGGTTTGAAGACCCCTTGGCCGAGTGAGCAAGGTTGGGCCGGCCTTGGAGTGCCGGCCGTGGAGGGCCGGCCATGGAGGGAGGCCGGCCTTGGAGTGCCGGCCATGGAGGGCCGGCCATGGAGGGCCGGCCATGGAGGAAGGCCGGCCTTGGAGTGCCGACCGTGGAGTGCCGGCCATGGAGGGCCGGCCATGGAGGAAGGCCGGCCTTGGAGCGCCGGCCGAGGAGGGCCGGCCTTGGAGCGCCGGCTGAGGAGGGCCGGCCTTGGAGCGCCGGCCGAGGAGGGCCGGCCTTGGAGCGCCGGCCGAGGAGGGCCGGCCTTGGAGCGCCGGCCGAGGAGGGCCGGCCTTGGAAAGCCGGCCTTGGCCAGCGCCGGCCTTGGGCCGGTCATACGCCGGACGGCCGCCGGCCGGGAGCTGGCCGGACGGCACTTGGCCGGCCGGGAGCCGCTGTGCGGGCCTCGCACCGGTCACGTGGACCTAAGCGATGCCTCAGTTCTCGTCGGTCCGAGACGGACCGACAACAATGTAGAATAGACACGAGGAGTATCAGCCGACTCGTGGACTCGGGACTCAACTCGAGGACTCATGTAGAGCCTGCACGAGGAGTTACGTGAAGAGTCGGCACAAGGAGTATCAGTCGACTCGTGGACTCGAACTCGACTCGAGGAATGAACTCATCTCGAGAAGACATGTAGAGTCGGCACGATGAGTATCAGTCAGCTCGTGGACTCGGGACTCAACTCGAGGACTCATGTAGAGCCAACACGAGGAGTTACGTGAAGAGCCGCCACGAGGAGTATCAGTCAACTCGTGGACTCGAACTCGAGGACACATGTAGAGCATGCACGAGGAGTATCAGTCGACTCGTGGACTCAAACTCCACTCGAGGAATGAACGCATCTCGAGGAGACATGTAGAGTCGGCACGATGAGTATCAGTCAACTCATGGACTCGGGACTCAACTCGAGGACTCATGTAGAGCCTGCATGAGGAGTTACGTGAAGAGCCGGCACGAGGAGTATCAGTCGACTCATGGACTCGAACTCGACTCGAGGGATGAACTGATCTCGAGGAGACATGTAGAGTCGGCAAGAGGAGTATCATTCAACTCGTGGACTCGGGACTCAACTTGAGGACTCATGTAGAGCCTGCACGAGAAGTTACGTGAAGAGTCGGCACGAGGAGTATCAGTCGACTCGTGGACTCGAACTTGAATCGGGGAATGAACTCATCTCGAGGAGACATGTAGAGTCGGCACGAGGAGTATCAGTCAACTCGTGGACTCGGGTCTCAACTCGAGGACTCATGTAGAGCCTGCACGAGGAGTTACGTGAAGTGTCGGCACGACGAGTATCAGTCGACTCGTGGACTCGAACTCAACTCGAGGAATGAACTCGGCTCGAGGAGACATGTAGAGTCGGCACGAGGAGTATCAGTCAACTCGTGGACTCGAGACTCAACTCGAGGACTCATGTAGATCAGAGCCTACACGAGGAGTTTGTGAAGAGCCGGCACGAGGAGTATCAGTCGACTCGTGGACTCGAACTCGACTCGACGGATGAAATCATCTCGAGGAGACATGTAGAGTCGGCACGAGGAGTATAAGTCGACTCGTGGACTCAAACTCGACTCGAGGACTCATGTAGAGCCTGCACGAGGAGTTACGTGAAGACTCGGCACGAGGAGTATTAGTCAACTCGTGGACTCGGGACTCAACTCGAGGACTGATGTAGAGCTTACACGAGGAGTTACGTGAAAAGTCGGCACGTGGAGTATCAGTCGACTCGTGGACTCGAACTCAACTCGAGGAATGAACTCATCTTAAGGAGACATGTAGAGTCGGCACGAGGAGTATCAGTCGACTCGTGGACTCGGGACTCAACTCGAGGACTCATGTAGAGCCTGCACGAGGAGTTACGTGAAGAGTCGGCACAAGGAGTATCAGTCGACTCGTGGACTCGAACTCGACTCGAGGAATGAACTCATCTCGAGAAGACATGTAGAGTCGGCACGAGGAGTATCAGTCAGCTCGTGGACTCGGGACTCAACTCGAGGACTCATGTAGAGCCAACACGAGGAGTTACGTGAAGAGCCGGCACGAGGGGTATCAGTCAACTCATGGACTCGAACTCGACTCGAGGAATGAACTCATCTCGAGGAGATATGTAGAGTCGGCACGAGGAGTATCAGTCAAATCGTGGACTCGGGACTCAACTCGAGGACTCATGTAGAGCCTGCACGAGGAGTTACGTGAAGAGCGGACACGAGGAGTATCAGTCGACTCGTGGACTCGAACTCGACTCGAGGGATGAACTCATATCGAGAAGACATGTTGAGTCGGCGAGAGGAGTATCAGTCAACTCGTGGACTCGGAACTCAACTCGAGGACTCATGTAGAGCCTGCACGAGGAGTTACGTGAAGAGTCGACACGAGGAGTATCAGTCGACTCGTGGACTCGAACTCGACTCGAGGAATGAACTCCTCTCGAGGACACATGTAGAGTCGGCACGAGGAGTATCAGTCAACTCGTGGACTCGAGACTCAACTCGAGGACTCATGTAGAGCCTGCACGAGGAGTTACATGAAGAGTCGGCACGAGGAGTATTTGTCGACTTGTGGACTCGAACTCGACTCGAGGAATGAACTCATCTCGAGGAGACATGTAGAGTCGGCACGAGGAGTATCAGTCGACTCGTGGACTCGAACTCGACTCGAGGACTCATGTAGAGCCTGCACGAGGAGTTACGTGAAAAGTCGGCACGAGGAGTATCAGTCGACTCGTGGACTCGAACTCGACTCGAGGAATGAACTCATCTCGAGGAGACATGTAGAGTCGGCACGAGGAGTATCAGTCGACTCGTGGACTCGAACTCGACTCGAGGACTCATGTAGAGCCTGCACGAGGAGTTACGTGAAGAGTCGGCACAAGGAGTATCAGTCGACTCGTGGACTCGAACTCGACTCGAGGAATGAACTCATCTCGAGAAGACATGTAGAGTCGGCACGAGGAGTATCAGTCAGCTCGTGGACTCGGGACTCAACTCGAGGACTCATGTAGAGCCAACACGAGGAGTTACGTGAAGAGCCGGCACGAGGAGTATCAGTCAACTCATGGACTCGAACTCGAATCGAGGGATGAACTCATCTCGAGGAGACATGTAGAATCGGCAAGAGGAGTATCAGTCAACTCGTGGACTCGGGACTCAACTCGAGGACTCACGTAGATCAGAGCCTACACGAGGAGTTTGTGAAGAGCCGGCACGAGGAGTATCAGTCGACTCGTGGACTCGAACTCGACTCGACGGATGAAATCATCTCGAGGAGACATGTAGAGTCGGCACGAGGAGTATAAGTCGACTCGTGGACTCAAACTCGACTCGAGGACTCATGTAGAGCCTGCACGAGGAGTTACGTGAAGACTCGGCACGAGGAGTATTAGTCAACTCGTGGACTCGGGACTCAACTCGAGGACTGATGTAGAGCTTACACGAGGAGTTACGTGAAAAGTCGGCACGTGGAGTATCAGTCGACTCGTGGACTCGAACTCAACTCGAGGAATGAACTCATCTTAAGGAGACATGTAGAGTCGACACGAGGAGTATCAGTCGACTCGTGGACTCGAACTCGACTCGAGGAATGAACTCATCTCGAGAAGACATGTAGAGTCGGCACGAGGAGTATCAGTCAGCTCGTGGACTCGGGACTCAACTCGAGGACTCATGTAGAGCCAACACGAGGAGTTACGTGAAGAGCCGGCACGAGGAGTATCAGTCAACTCATGGACTCGAACTCGACTCGAGGAATGAACTCATCTCGAGGAGATATGTAGAGTCGGCACGAGGAGTATCAGTCAAATCGTGGACTCGGGACTCAACTCGAGGACTCATGTAGAGCCTGCACGAGGAGTTAGGTGAAGAGCGGACACGAGGAGTATCAGTCGACTCGTGGACTCGAACTCGACTCGAGGGATGAACTCATATCGAGAAGACATGTTGAGTCGGCGAGAGGAGTATCAGTCAACTCGTGGACTCGGAACTCAACTCGAGGACTCATGTAGAGCCTGCACGAGGAGTTACGTGAAGAGTCGACACGAGGAGCATCAGTCGACTCGTGGACTCGAACTCGACTCGAGGAATGAACTCCTCTCGAGGACACATGTAGAGTCGGCACGAGGAGTATCAGTCAACTCGTGGACTCGAGACTCAACTCGAGGACTCATGTAGAGCCTGCACGAGGAGTTACATGAAGAGTCGGCACGAGGAGTATTTGTCGACTTGTGGACTCGAACTCGACTCGAGGAATGAACTCATCTCGAGGAGACATGTAGAGTCGGCACGAGGAGTATCAGTCGACTCGTGGACTCGAACTCGACTCGAGGACTCATGTAGAGCCTGCACGAGGAGTTACGTGAAAAGTCGGCACGAGGAGTATCAGTCGACTCGTGGACTCGAACTCGACTCGAGGAATGAACTCATCTCGAGGAGACATGTAGAGTCGGCACGAGGAGTATCAGTCGACTCGTGGACTCGAACTCGACTCGAGGACTCATGTAGAGCCTGCACGAGGAGTTACGTGAAGAGTCGGCACAAGGAGTATCAGTCGACTCGTGGACTCGAACTCGACTCGAGGAATGAACTCATCTCGAGAAGACATGTAGAGTCGGCACGAGGAGTATCAGTCAGCTCGTGGACTCGGGACTCAACTCGAGGACTCATGTAGAGCCAACACGAGGAGTTACGTGAAGAGCCGGCACGAGGAGTATCAGTCAACTCATGGACTCGAACTCGAATCGAGGGATGAACTCATCTCGAGGAGACATGTAGAATCGGCAAGAGGAGTATCAGTCAACTCGTGGACTCGGGACTCAACTCGAGGACTCACGTAGATCAGAGCCTACACGAGGAGTTTGTGAAGAGCCGGCACGAGGAGTATCAGTCGACTCGTGGACTCGAACTCGACTCGACGGATGAAATCATCTCGAGGAGACATGTAGAGTCGGCACGAGGAGTATAAGTCGACTCGTGGACTCAAACTCGACTCGAGGACTCATGTAGAGCCTGCACGAGGAGTTACGTGAAGACTCGGCACGAGGAGTATTAGTCAACTCGTGGACTCGGGACTCAACTCGAGGACTGATGTAGAGCTTACACGAGGAGTTACGTGAAAAGTCGGCACGTGGAGTATCAGTCGACTCGTGGACTCGAACTCAACTCGAGGAATGAACTCATCTTAAGGAGACATGTAGAGTCGACACGAGGAGTATCAGTCGACTCGTGGACTCGAACTCGACTCGAGGAATGAACTCATCTCGAGAAGACATGTAGAGTCGGCACGAGGAGTATCAGTCAGCTCGTGGACTCGGGACTCAACTCGAGGACTCATGTAGAGCCAACACGAGGAGTTACGTGAAGAGCCGGCACGAGGAGTATCAGTCAACTCATGGACTCGAACTCGACTCGAGGAATGAACTCATCTCGAGGAGATATGTAGAGTCGGCACGAGGAGTATCAGTCAAATCGTGGACTCGGGACTCAACTCGAGGACTCATGTAGAGCCTGCACGAGGAGTTACGTGAAGAGCGGACACGAGGAGTATCAGTCGACTCGTGGACTCGAACTCGACTCGAGGGATGAACTCATCTCGAGAAGACATGTTGAGTCGGCGAGAGGAGTATCAGTCAACTCGTGGACTCGGAACTCAACTCGAGGACTCATGTAGAGCCTGCACGAGGAGTTACGTGAAGAGTCGACACGAGGAGCATCAGTCGACTCGTGGACTCGAACTCGACTCGAGGAATGAACTCCTCTCGAGGACACATGTAGAGTCGGCACGAGGAGTATCAGTCAACTCGTGGACTCGAGACTCAACTCGAGGACTCATGTAGAGCCTGCACGAGGAGTTACATGAAGAGTCGGCACGAGGAGTATTTGTCGACTTGTGGACTCGAACTCGACTCGAGGAATGAACTCATCTCGAGGAGACATGTAGAGTCGGCACGAGGAGTATCAGTCGACTCGTGGACTCGAACTCGACTCGAGGACTCATGTAGAGCCTGCACGAGGAGTTACGTGAAAAGTCGGCACGAGGAGTATCAGTCGACTCGTGGACTCGAACTCGACTCGAGGAATGAACTCATCTCGAGGACACATGTAGAGTCGGCACGAGGAGTATCAGTCGACTCGTGGACTCGAACTCGACTCGAGGACTCATGTAGAGCCTGCACGAGGAGTTACGTGAAGAGTCGGCACAAGGAGTATCAGTCGACTCGTGGACTCGAACTCGACTCGAGGAATGAACTCATCTTGAGAAGACATGTAGAGTCGGGACGAGGAGTATCAGTCAGCTCGTGGACTCGGGACTCAACTCGAGGACTCATGTAGAGCCAACACGAGGAGTTACGTGAAGAGCCGGCACGAGGAGTATCAGTCAACTCATGGACTCGAACTCGAATCGAGGGATGAACTCATCTCGAGGAGACATGTAGAATCGGCAAGAGGAGTATCAGTCAACTCGTGGACTCTGGACTCAACTCGAGGACTCACGTAGAGCCTGCACGAGGAGTTACGTAAAGAGTCGGCACGAGGAGTATCAGTCGACTCGTGGACTCGAACTCGACTCGAGGAATGAACTCATCTCGAGGAGATATGTAGAGTCGGCACGAGGAGTATCAGTCAAATCGTGGACTCGGGACTCAACTCGAGGACTCATGTAGAGCCTTCACGAGGAGTTACGTGAAAAGTCGGCAAGAGGAGTATCAGTCGACTCGTGGAGTCGAACTCCACTCGAGGAATGAACTCATCTTAAGGAGACATGTAGAATTGGCACGAGGAGTATCACTCGACTCGTGGACTCGGGACTCAACTCGAGGACTCATGTAGAGCCTACACGAGGAGTTACGTGAAGAGCCGACACGAGGAGTATCAGTCGACTCGTGGACTCGAACTCGACTCGAGGAATGAACTCGTCTCGAGGAGACATGTAGAGTTGGCACGAGGAGTATAAGTCAACTCGTGGACTCGGGACTCAACTCGAGGACTGATGTAGAGCTTACACGAGGAGTTACGTGAAAAGTCGACACGATGAGTATCAGTCGACTCGTGGACTCGAACTCGACTCGAGGAATGAACTCATCTTAAGGAGACATGTAGAGTCGACACGAGGAGTATCAGTCGACTCGTGCACTCGGGACTCAACTCGAGCACTCATCTAGAGCCTGCACGAGGAGTTACATGAAGAGTCGGCACAAGGAGTATCAGTCGACTCGTGGACTCGAACTCGACTCGAGGAATGAACTCATCTCGAGAAGACATGTAGAGTCGGCACGAGGAGTATCACTCAGCTCGTGGACTCGGGACTCAACTCGAGGACTCATGTAGAGCCAACACGAGGAGTTACGTGAAGAGCCGGCACGAGGAGTATCAGTCAACTCGTGGACTCGAACTCGACTCGAGGGATGAACTCACTCGAGGAGACATGTAGAGTCGGCAAGAGGAGTATCAGTCAACTCGTGGACTCAGGACTCAACTCGAGGACTCACGTATAGCCTGCACGAGGAGTTACGTGAAGAGTCGGCACGAGGAGTATCAGTCGAGTCGTGGACTCGAACTCGAGTCGAGGAATGAACTCATCTCGAGGAGATATGTAGAGTCGGCACGAGGAGTATCGGTCAAATCGTGGACTCGGGACTCAACTCGAGGACTCATGTAGAGCGTGCACGAGGAGTTACGTGAAGAGTCGGCACGAGGAGTATCAGTCGACTTGTGGACTCAAACTCGACTCGAGGAATGAACTCATCTCGAGGAGATATGTAGAGTCGGCACAAGGAGTATCAGTCGACTCGTGGACTAGAACTCGACTCGAGGACTCATGTAGAGCCTGCACGAGGAGTTACGTGAAGAGTCGGCACGAGGAGTATCAGTCGACTCGTGGACTCGAACTCGACTCGAGGAATGAACTCATCTTAAGGAGACATGTAGAATCGACACGAGGAGTATCAGCCGACTCGTGGACTCGGGACTCAACTCGAGGACTCATGTAGAGCCTGCACGAGGAGTTACGTGAAGAGTCGGCACGAGGAGTATCAGTCGACTTGTGGACTCGAACTCGACTCGAGGAATGAACTCATCTCGAGAAGACATGTAGAGTCGGCACGAGGAGTATCAGTCAGCTCGTGGACTCGGGACTCAACTCGAGGACTCATGTAGAGCCAACACGAGGAGTTACGTGAAGAGCCGGCACGAGGAGTATCAGTCAACTCATGGACTCGAACTCGACTCGAGGAATGAACTCATCTCGAGGAGATATGTAGAGTCGGCACGAGGAGTATCAGTCAAATCGTGGACTCGGGACTCAACTCGAGGACTCATGTAGAGCCTGCACGAGGAGTTACGTGAAGAGCGGACACGAGGAGTATCAGTCGACTCGTGGACTCGAACACGACTCGAGGGATGAACTCATCTCGAGAAGACATGTTGAGTCGGCGAGAGGAGTATCAGTCAACTCGTGGACTCGGAACTCAACTCGAGGACTCATGTAGAGCCTGCACGAGGAGTTACGTGAAGAGTCGACACGAGGAGCATCAGTCGACTCGTGGACTCGAACTCGACTCGAGGAATGAACTCTTCTCGAGGACACATGTAGAGTCGGCACGAGGAGTATCAGTCAACTCGTGGACTCGAGACTCAACTCGAGGACTCATGTGGAGCTTGCACGAGGAGTTACATGAAGAGTCGGCACGAGGAGTATTTGTCGACTTGTGGACTCGAACTCGACTCGAGGAATGAACTCATCTCGAGGAGACATGTAGAGTCGGCACGAGGAGTATCAGTCGACTCGTGGACTCGAACTCGACTCGAGGACTCATGTAGAGCCTGCACGAGGAGTTACGTGAAGAGTCGGCACGAGGAGTATCAGTCGACTTGTGGACTCGAACTCGACTCGAGGAATGAACTCATCTCGAGGAGACATGTAGAGTCGGCACGAGGAGTATCAGTCGACTCGTGGACTCGAACTCGACTCGAGGACTCATGTAGAGCCTGCACGAGGAGTTACGTGAAGAGTCGGCACGAGGAGTATCAGTCGACTTGTGGACTCGAACTCGACTCGAGGAATGAACTCATCTCGAGGAGACATGTAGAGTCGGCACGAGGAGTATCAGTCGACTCGTGGACTCGAACTCGACTCGAGGACTCATGTAGAGCCTGCACGAGGAGTTACGTGAAGAGTCAGCACGAGGAGTATCAGTCGACTTGTGGACTCGAACTCGACTCGAGGAATGAACTCATCTCGAGGAGACATGTAGAGTCGGCACGAGGAGTATCAGTCAACTCGTGGACTCGAGACTCAACTCGAGGACTCATGTAGAGCCTGCACGAGGAGTTACATGAAGAGTCGGCACGAGGAGTATTTGTCGACTTGTGGACTCGAACTCGACTCGAGGAATGAACTCATCTCGAGGAGACATGTAGAGTCGGCACGAGGAGTATCAGTCGACTCGTGGACTAGAACTCGACTCGAGGACTCATGTAGAGCCTACACGAGGAGTTACGTGAAGAGTCGGCACGAGGAGTATCAGTCGACTCGTGGACTCGAACTCGACTCGAGGAATGAACTCATCTTAAGGAGACATGTAGAATCGACACGAGGAGTATCAGCCGACTCGTGGACTCGGGACTCAACTCGAGGACTCATGTAGAGCCTGCACGAGGAGTTACGTGAAGAGTCGGCACAAGGAGTATCAGTCGACTCGTGGACTCGAACTCGACTCGAGGAATGAACTCATCTCGAGAAGACATGTAGAGTCGGCACGAGGAGTATCAGTCAGCTCGTGGACTCGGGACTCAACTCGAGGACTCATGTAGAGCCAACACGAGGAGTTACGTGAAGAGCCGGCACGAGGAGTATCAGTCAACTCATGGACTCGAACTCGAATCGAGGGATGAACTCATCTCGAGGAGACATGTAGAATCGACAAGAGGAGTATCAGTCAACTCGTGGACTCGGGACTCAACTCGAGGACTCACGTAGAGCCTGCACGAGGAGTTACGTAAAGAGTCGGCACGAGGAGTATCAGTCGACTCGTGGACTCGAACTCGACTCGAGGAATGAACTCATCTCGAGGAGATATGTAGAGTCGGCACGAGGAGTATCAGTCAAATCGTGGACTCGGGACTCAACTCGAGGACTCATGTAGAGCCTACACGAGGAGTTACGTGAAAAGTCGGCAAGAGGAGTATCAGTCGACTCGTGGAGTCGAACTCCACTCGAGGAATGAACTCATCTTAAGGAGACATGGAGAATCGGCACGAGGAGTATCACTCGACTCGTGGACTCGGGACTCAACTCGAGGACTCATGTAGAGCCTACACGAGGAGTTACGTGAAGAGCCGACACGAGGAGTATCAGTCGACTCGTGGACTCGAACTCGACTCGAGGAATGAACTCGTCTCGAGGAGACTTCTAGAGTTGGCACGAGGAGTATTAGTCAACTCGTGGACTCGGGACTCAACTCGAGGACTGATGTAGAGCTTACACGAGGAGTTACGTGAAAAGTCGGCACGATGAGTATCAGTCGACTCGTGGACTCGAACTCGACTCGAGGAATGAACTCATCTTAAGGAGACATGTAGAGTCGACACGAGGAGTATCAGTCGACTCGTGGACTCGGGCCTCAACTCGAGCACTCATGTAGAGCCTACACGAGGAGTTACATGAAGAGTCGGCACAAGGAGTATCAGTCGACTCGTGGACTCGAACTCGACTCGAGGAATGAACTCATCTCGAGAAGACATGTAGAGTCGGCACGAGGAGTATCACTCAGCTCGTGGACTCGGGACTCAACTCGAGGACTCATGTAGAGCCAACACGAGGAGTTACATGAAGAGCCGGCACGAGGAGTATCAGTCAACTCGTGGACTCGAACTCAACTCGAGGGATGAACTCATCTCGAGGAGACATGTAGAGTCGGCAAGAGGAGTATCAGTCAACTCGTGGACTCAGGACTCAACTCGAGGACTCACGTATAGCCTGCACGAGGAGTTACGTGAAGAGTCGGCACGAGGAGTATCAGTCGACTCGTGGACTCGAACTCGACTCGAGGAATGAACTCATCTCGAGGAGATATGTAGAGTCGGCACGAGGAGTATCGGTCAAATCGTGGACTCGGGACTCAACTCGAGGACTCATGTAGAGCCTGCACGAGGAGTTACGTGAAAAGTCGGCAAGACGAGTATCAGTCGACTCGTGGAGTCGAACTCGACTCGAGGAATGAACTCTTCTTAAGGAGACATGTAGAATCGGCACGAGGAGTATCACTCGACTCTCGGTCTCGGGACTCAACTCGAGGACTCATGTAGAGCCTACACGAGGAGTTACGTGAAGAGCCGACACGAGGAGTATCAGTCGACTCGTGGACTCGAACTCGACTCGAGGAATGAACTCGTCTCGAGGAGACATGTAGAGTCGGCACGAGGAGTATTAGTCAACTCGTGGACTCGGGACTCAACTCGAGGACTGATGTAGAGCTTACACGAGGAGTTACGTGAAAAGTCGGCACGAGGAGTATCAGTCGACTCATGGACTCGAACTCGACTCGAGGAATGAACTCATCTGGAGAAGACATGTAGAGTCGGCAAGAGGAGTATCAGTCAACTCGTGGACTCGGGACTCAACTCGAGGACTCACGTAGAGCCTGCACGAGGAGTTACGTGAAGAGTCGGCACGAGGAGTATCAGTCGACTCGTGGACTCGAACTCGACTCGAGGAATGAACTCATCTCGAGGAGATATGTTGAGTCGGCATGAGGAGTATCAGTCAAATCGTGGACTCGGGACTCAACTCGAGGACTCATGTAGAGCCTGCACGAGGAGTTACGTGAAGAGCGGACACGAGGAGTATCAGTCGACTCGTGGACTCGAACTCGACTCGAGGGATGAACTCATATCGAGAAGACATGTTGAGTCGGCGAGAGGAGTATCAGTCAACTCGTGGACTCGGAACTCAACTTGAGGACTCATGTAGAGCCTGCACGAGGAGTTACGTGAAGAGTCGGCACGAGGAGTATCAGTCGACTCGTGGACTCGAACTCGACTCGAGGAATGAACTCATCTCGAGGGGACATGTAGAGTCGGCACGAGGAGTATCAGTCAACTCGTGGACTCGGGACTCAACTCGAGGACTCATGTAGAACAGAGCCTACACGAGGAGTTTGTGAAGAGCTGGCACGAGGAGTATCAGTCGACTCGTGGACTCGAACTCGACTCGAGGGATGAACTCATCTCGAGGAGACATGTAGATTCAGCAAGAGGAGTATCAGTCAACTCGTGGACTCGGGACTCAACTCGAGGACTCATGTAGAGCCTGCACGAGGAGTTACGTGAAGAGCGGACACGAGGAGTATCAGTCGACTCGTGGACTCGAACTCGACTCGAGGGATGAACTCATCTCGAGGAGACATGTAGAGTCGGCACGAGGAGTATCAGTCAACTCATGGACTCGGGACTCAACTCGAGGACTCATGTAGAGCCTGCACGAGGAGTTACGTGAATAGTCGGCACGAGGAGTATCAGTCGACTCGTGGACTCGAACTCGACTCGAGGAATGAACTTGTCTAGAGGTGACATGTAGAGTCGGCACGAGGAGTATTAATCAACTCGTGGACTCGGGACTCAACTCGAGGACTCATGTAGAGCCTGCACGAGGAGTTACGTGAAGAGTCGACACGAGGAGTATCAGTCGACTCGTGGACTCGAACTCTACTCGAGGAATGAACTCCTCACGAGGAGACATGTAGAGTCAGCACAAGGAGTATCAGTCAACTCGTGGACTCGAGACTCAACTCGAGGACTCATGTAGAGCATGCACGAGGAGTTACATGAAGAGACGGCACGAGGAGTATTTGTCGACTTCTGGACTCGAACTCGACTCGAGGAATGAACTCATCTCGAGGAGACATGTAGAGTCGGCACGAGGAGTATCAGTCAACTCGTGGACTCGAACTCGACTCCAGGACTCATGTAGAGCCTGCACGAGGAGTTACGTGAAGAGTCGGCACGAGGAGTATCAGTCGACTTGTGGACTCGAACTCGACTCGAGGAATGAACTCATCTCGAGGAGACATGTAGAGTCGGCACGAGGAGTATCAGTCAACTCGTGGACTCGGGACTCAACTCGAGGACTCATGTAGAGCCTGCACGAGGAGTTACGTGAAAAGTCGGCAAGAGGAGTATCAGTCGACTCGTGGAGTCGAACTCGACACGAGGAATGAACTCATCTTAAGGAGACATGTAGAGTCGGCACGAGGAGTATCAGTCGACTCGTGGACTCGGGACTCAACTCGAGGACTCATGTAGAGCCTACACGCGGAGTTACGTGAAGAGCCGACACGAGGAGTATCAGTCGACTCGTGGACTCGAACTCGACTCGAAGGATGAACTCATCTCGAGGAGACATGTAGAGTCGGCAAGAGGAGTATCAGTCAACTCGTGGACTCGGGACTCAACTCGAGGACTCATGTAGAGCCTGCACGAGGAGTTACGTGAAGAGTCGGCACGAGGAGTATCAGTCGACTTGTGGACTAGAACTCGACTCGAGGAATGAACTCATCTCGAGGAGACATGTAGAGTCGGCACGAGGAGTATCAGTCAACTCGTGGACTCGGGACTCAACTCGAGGACTCATGTAGAGCCTGCACGAGGAGTTACGTGAAGAGTCGACACGAGGAGTATCAGTCGACTCGTGGAGTCGAACTCGACTCGAGGAATGAACTCATCTTAAGGAGACATGTAGAGTCGGCACGAGGAGTATCAGTCGACTCGTGGACTCGGGACTCAACTCGAGGACTCATGTAGAGCCTACACGAGGAGTTACGTGAAGAGCCGACACGAGGAGTATCAGTCGACTCGTGGACTCGAACTCGACTCGAGGAATGAACTCATCTCGAGGAGACATGTAGAGTCGGCACGAGGAATATCAGGAAACTCGTGGACTCGGGACTCAACTCGAGGACTCATGTAGAGCAGGGCCTACACTAGGAGTTTGTGAAGAGCCGGCACGAGGAGTATCAATCGACTCGTGGACTCGAACTCGACTCGAGGGATGAACTCATCTCGAGGAGACATGTAGATTCGGCAAGAGGAGTATCAGTCAACTCCTGGACTCGGGACTCAACTCGAGGACTCATGTAGAGCCTGCACGAGGAGTTACGTGAAGAGTCGACACGAGGAGTATCAGTCGACTCGTGGACTCGAACTCGACTCGAGGAATGAAGTCCTCTCGAGGAGACATGTAGAGTCGGCACGAGGTGTATCAGTCAACTCGTGGACTCGAAACTCAACTCGAGGACTCATGTAGAGCCTGCACGAGGAGTTACATGAAGAGTCGGCACGAGGAGTATTTGTCGACTTGTGGACTCGAACTCGACTCGAGGAATGAACTCATCTCGAGGGGACATGTAGAGTCGGCACGAGGAGTATCAGTCAACTTGTGGACTCGGGACTCAACTCGAGGACTCATGTAGAGCAGAGCCTACACGAGGAGTTTATGAAGAGCCGGCACGAGGAGTATCAGTCGACTCGTGGACTCGAACTCGACTCGAGGGATGAACTCATCTCGAGGAGACATGTAGATTCGGCAAGAGGAGTATCAGTCAACTCGTGGACTCGGGACTCAACTCGAGGACTCATGTAGAGCCTGCACGAGGAGTTACGTGAAGAGCGGACACGACAAGTATCAGTCGACTCGTGGACTCGAACTCGACTCGAGGGATGAACTCATCTCGAGGAGACATGTAGATTCGGCACGAGGAGTATCAGTCAACTCATGCACTCGGGACTCAACTCGAGGACTCATGTAGAGCTTGCACGAGGAGTTACGTGAAGAGTCGGCACGAGGAGTATCAGTCGACTCGTGGACTCGAACTCGACTCGAGGAATGAACTCGTCTAGAGGTAACATGTAGACTCGGCACGAGGAGTATCATTCAACTCGTGGACTCGGGACTCAACTCGAGGACTCATGTAGAGCCTGCACGAGGAGTTACGTGAAGAGTTGACACGAGGAGCATCAGTCGACTCGTGGACTCGAACTCGACTCGAGGAATGAACTCCTCTCGAGGACACATGTAGAGTCGGCACGAGGAGTATCAGTCAACTCGTGGACTCGAGACTCAACTCGAGGACTCATGTAGAGCCTGCACGAGGAGTTACATGAAGAGTCGGCACGAGGAGTATTTGTCGACTTGTGGACTCGAACTTGACTCGAGGAATGAACTCATCTCGAGGAGACATGTAGAGTCGGCACGAGGAGTATCAGTCGACTCGTGGACTCGAACTCGACTCGAGGACTCATGTAGAGCCTGCACGAGGAGTTACGTGAAGAGTCGGCACGAGGAGTATCCGTCGACTTGTGGACTCGAACTCGACTCGAGGAATGAACTCATCTCGAGGAGACATGTAGAGTCGGCACGAGGAGTATCAGTCGACTCGTGGACTCGAACTCGACTCGAGGACTCATGTAGAGCCTGCACGAGGAGTTACGTGAAGAGTCAGCACGAGGAGTATCAGTCGACTTGTGGACTCGAACTCGACTCGAGGAATGAACTCATCTCGAGGAGACATGTAGAGTCGGCACGAGGAGTATCAGTCAACTCGTGGACTCGAGACTCAACTCGAGGACTCATGTAGAGCCTGCACGAGGAGTTACATGAAGAGTCGGCACGAGGAGTATTTGTCGACTTGTGGACTCGAACTCGACTCGAGGAATGAACTCATCTCGAGGAGACATGTAGAGTCGGCACGAGGAGTATCAGTCGACTCGTGGACTCGAACTCGACTCGAGGACTCATGTAGAGCCTGCACGAGGAGTTACGTGAAGAGTCGGCACGAGGAGTATCAGTCGACTTGTGGACTCGAACTCGACTCGAGGAATGAACTCATCTCGAGGAGACATGTAGAGTCGGCACGAGGAGAATCAGTCGACTCGTGGACTAGAACTCGACTCGAGGACTCATGTAGAGCCTGCACGAGGAGTTACGTGAAGAGTCGGCACGAGGAGTATCAGTCGACTCGTGGACTCGAACTCGACTCGAGGAATGAACTCATCTTAAGGAGACATGTAGAATCGACACGAGGAGTATCAGCCGACTCGTGGACTCGGGACTCAACTCGAGGACTCATGTAGAGCAGAGCCTACACTAGGAGTTTGTGAAGAGCCGGCACGAGGAGTATCAATCGACTCGTGGACTCGAACTCGACTCGAGGGATGAACTCATCTCGAGGAGACATGTAGATTCGGCAAGAGGAGTATCAGTCAACTCCTGGACTCGGGACTCAACTCGAGGACTCATGTAGAGCCTGCACGAGGAGTTACGTGAAGAGTCGACACGAGGAGTATCAGTCGACTCGTGGACTCGAACTCGACTCGAGGAATGAAGTCCTCTCGAGGAGACATGTAGAGTCGGCACGAGGTGTATCAGTCAACTCGTGGACTCGAAACTCAACTCGAGGACTCATGTAGAGCCTGCACGAGGAGTTACATGAAGAGTCGGCACGAGGAGTATTTGTCGACTTGTGGACTCGAACTCGACTCGAGGAATGAACTCATCTCGAGGGGACATGTAGAGTCGGCACGAGGAGTATCAGTCAACTTGTGGACTCGGGACTCAACTCGAGGACTCATGTAGAGCAGAGCCTACACGAGGAGTTTATGAAGAGCCGGCACGAGGAGTATCAGTCGACTCGTGGACTCGAACTCGACTCGAGGGATGAACTCATCTCGAGGAGACATGTAGATTCGGCAAGAGGAGTATCAGTCAACTCGTGGACTCGGGACTCAACTCGAGGACTCATGTAGAGCCTGCACGAGGAGTTACGTGAAGAGCGGACACGACAAGTATCAGTCGACTCGTGGACTCGAACTCGACTCGAGGGATGAACTCATCTCGAGGAGACATGTAGATTCGGCACGAGGAGTATCAGTCAACTCATGCACTCGGGACTCAACTCGAGGACTCATGTAGAGCTTGCACGAGGAGTTACGTGAAGAGTCGGCACGAGGAGTATCAGTCGACTCGTGGACTCGAACTCGACTCGAGGAATGAACTCGTCTAGAGGTAACATGTAGACTCGGCACGAGGAGTATCAGTCAACTCGTGGACTCGGGACTCAACTCGCGGACTCATGTAGAGCCTGCACGAGGAGTTACGTGAAGAGTCGACACGAGGAGCATCAGTCGACTCGTGGACTCGAACTCGACTCGAGGAATGAACTCCTCTCGAGGACACATGTAGAGTCGGCACGAGGAGTATCAGTCAACTCGTGGACTCGAGACTCAACTCGAGGACTCATGTAGAGCCTGCACGAGGAGTTACATGAAGAGTCGGCACGAGGAGTATTTGTCGACTTGTGGACTCGAACTCGACTCGAGGAATGAACTCATCTCGAGGAGACATGTAGAGTCGGCACGAGGAGTATCAGTCGACTCGTGGACTCGAACTCGACTCGAGGACTCATGTAGAGCCTGCACGAGGAGTTACGTGAAGAGTCGGCACGAGGAGTATCAGTCGACTTGTGGACTCGAACTCGACTCGAGGAATGAACTCATCTCGAGGAGACATGTAGAGTCGGCACGAGGAGTATCAGTCGACTCGTGGACTCGAACTCGACTCGAGGACTCATGTAGAGCCTGCACGAGGAGTTACGTGAAGAGTCAGCACGAGGAGTATCAGTCGACTTGTGGACTCGAACTCGACTCGAGGAATGAACTCATCTCGAGGAGACATGTAGAGTCGGCACGAGGAGTATCAGTCAACTCGTGGACTCGAGACTCAACTCGAGGACTCATGTAGAGCCTGCACGAGGAGTTACATGAAGAGTCGGCACGAGGAGTATTTGTCGACTTGTGGACTCGAACTCGACTCGAGGAATGAACTCATCTCGAGGAGACATGTAGAGTCGGCAAGAGGAGTATCAGTCGACTCGTGGACTCGAACTCGACTCGAGGACTCATGTAGAGCCTGCACGAGGAGTTACGTGAAGAGTCGGCACGAGGAGTATCAGTCGACTTGTGGACTCGAACTCGACTCGAGGAATGAACTCATCTCGAGGAGACATGTAGAGTCGGCACGAGGAGTATCAGTCGACTCGTGGACTAGAACTCGACTCGAGGACTCATGTAGAGCCTGCACGAGGAGTTACGTGAAGAGTCGGCACGAGGAGTATCAGTCGACTCGTGGACTCGAACTCGACTCGAGGAATGAACTCATCTTAAGGAGACATGTAGAATCGACACGAGGAGTATCAGCCGACTCGTGGACTCGGGACTCAACTCGAGGACTCATGTAGAGCCTGCACGAGGAGTTATGTGAAGAGTCGGCACAAGGAGTATCAGTCGA
Organism: Urtica dioica subsp. dioica; assembly: GCF_054948205.1. Classification (NCBI taxonomy): domain Eukaryota; kingdom Viridiplantae; phylum Streptophyta; class Magnoliopsida; order Rosales; family Urticaceae; genus Urtica; species Urtica dioica. The sequence continues at coordinate 42,531,909 of NC_142756.1, forward strand.
CTCGTGGACTCGAACTCGACTCGAGGAATGAACTCATCTCGAGAAGACATGTAGAGTCGGCACGAGGAGTATCAGTCAGCTCGTGGACTCGGGACTCAACTCGAGGACTCATGTAGAGCCAACACGAGGAGTTACGTGAAGAGCCGCCACGAGGAGTATCAGTCAACTCGTGGACTCGAACTCGAGGACACATGTAGAGCCTCCACGAGGAGTATCAGTCGACTCGTGGACTCGAACTCCACTCGAGGAATGAACGCATCTCGAGGAGACATGTAGAGTCGGCACGATGAGTATCAGTCAACTCATGGACTCGGGACTCAACTCGAGGACTCGTGTAGAGCCTACATGAGGAGTTACGTGAAGAGCTGGCACGAGGAGTATCAGTCGACTCATGGACTCGAACTCGACTTGAGGGATGAACTGATCTCGAGGAGACATGTAGAGTCGGCAAGAGGAGTATCAGTCAACTCATGGACTCGGGACTCAACTCGAGGACTCATGTAGAGCCTGCACGAGAAGTTACGTGAAGAGTCAACACGAGGAGTATCAGTCGACTCGTGGACTCGAACTTGAATCGGGGAATGAACTCATCTTGAGGAGACATGTAGAGTCGGCACGAGGAGTATCAGTCAAGTCGTGGACTCGGGACTCAACTCGAGGACTCATGTAGAGCCTGCACGAGGAGTTACGTGAAGTGTCGGCACGACGAGTATCAGTCGACTCGTGGACTCGAACTCAACTCGAGGAATGAACTCGGCTCGAGGACACATGTATAGTCGGCACGAGGAGTATCAGTCAACTCGTGGACTCGAGACTCAACTCGAGGACTCATGTAGAGCCTGCACGAGGAGTTACGTGAAGAGTCGACACGAGGAGTATCAGTCGACTCGTGGACTCGAACTCGACTCGAGGAATGAACTCCTCTCGAGGACACATGTAGAGTCGGCACGAGGAGTATCAGTCAACTCGTGGACTCGAGACTCAACTCGAGGACTCATGTAGAGCCTGCGCGAGGAGTTACATGAAGAGTCGGCACGAGGAGTATTTGTCGACTTGTGGACTCGAACTCGACTCGAGGATAGAACTCATCTCGAGGAGACATGTAGAGTCGGCACGAGGAGTATCAGTCGACTCGAGGACTCGAACTCGACTCGAGGAATGAACTCATCTCGAGGAGACATGTAGAGTCGGCACGAGGAGTATCAGTCAACTCGTGGACTCGAGACTCAACTCGAGGACTCATGTAGAGCCTGCACGAGGAGTTACATGAAGAGTCGGCACGAGGAGTATTTGTCGACTTGTGGACTCGAACTCGACTCGAGGAATGAACTCATCTCGAGGAGACATGCAGAGTCGGCACGAGGAGTATCAGTCGACTCGTGGACTCGAACTCGACTCGAGGACTCATGTAGAGCCTGCACGAGGAGTTACGTGAAGAGTCGGCACGAGGAGTATCAGTCGACTTGTGGACTCGAACTCGACTCGAGGAATGAACTCATCTCGAGGAAACATGTAGAGTCGGCACGAGGAGTATCAGTCGACTCGTGGACTGGAACTCGACTCGAGGACTCATGTAGAGCCTGCACGAGGAGTTACGTGAAGAGTCGGCACGAGGAGTATCAGTCGACTCGTGGACTCGAACTCGACTCGAGAAATGAACTCATCTCGAGAAGACATGTAGAGTCGGCACGAGGAGTATCAGTCAGCTCGTGGACTCGAGACTCAACTCGAGGACTCATGTAGAGCCAACACGAGGAGTTACGTGAAGAGCCGCCACGAGGAGTATCAGTCAACTCGTGGACTCGAACTCGAGGACACATGTAGAGTCTGCACGAGGAGTATCAGTCGACTCGTGGACTCGAACTCCACTCGAGGAATGAACGCATCTCGAGGAGACATGTAAAGTCGGCACGATGAGTATCAGTCAACTCATGGACTCGGGACTCAACTCGAGGACTCATGTAGAGCCTGCATGAGGAGTTACGTGAAGAGCTGGCACGAGGAGTATCCGTCGACTCATGGACTCGAACTCAACTCGAGGGATGAACTGATCTCGAGGAGACATGTAGAGTCGGCAAGAGGAGTATCAGTCAACTCATGGACTCGGGACTCAACTCGAGGACTCATGTAGAGCCTGCACGAGAAGTTACGTGAAGAGTCGGCACGAGGAGTATCAGTCGACTCGTGGACTCGAACTTGAATCGGGGAATGAACTCATCTTGAGGAGACATGTAGAGTCGGCACGAGGAGTATCAGTCAACTCGTGGACTCGGGACTCAACTCGAGGACTCATGTAGAGCCTGCACGAGGAGTTACGTGAAGTGTCGGCACGACGAGTATCAGTCGACTCGTGGACTCGAACTCAACTCGAGGAATGAACTCGGCTCGAGGAGACATGTAGAGTCGGCACGAGGAGTATTAGTCAACTCGTGGACTCGAGACTCAACTCGAGGACTCATGTAGAGCCTGCACGAGGAGTTACGTGAAGAGTCGACACGAGGAGTATCAGTCGACTCGTGGACTCGAACTCGACTCGAGGAATGAACTCCTCTCGAGGACACATGTAGAGTCGGCACGAGGAGTATCAGTCAACTCGTGGACTCGAGACTCAACTCGAGGACTCATGTAGAGCCTGCGCGAGGAGTTACATGAAGAGTCGGCACGAGGAGTATTTGTCGACTTGTGGACTCGAACTCGACTCGAGGATAGAACTCATCTCGAGGAGACATGTAGAGTCGGCACGAGGAGTATCAGTCGACTCGAGGACTCGAACTCGACTCGAGGAATGAACTCATCTCGAGGAGACATGTAGAGTCGGCACGAGGAGTATCAGTCAACTCATGGACTCGAACTCAACTCGAGGAATGAACTCGGCTCGAGGAGACATGTAGAGTCGGCACGAGGAGTATTAGTCAACTCGTGGACTCGAGACTCAACTCGAGGACTCATGTAGAGCCTGCACGAGGAGTTACGTGAAGAGTCGACACGAGGAGTATCAGTCGACTCGTGGACTCGAACTCGACTCGAGGAATGAACTCATCTCGAGGAGCCATGTAGAGTCGGCATGAGGAGTATCAGTCATCTCGTGGACTCGAGACACAACTCGAGGACTCATGTAGAGCCTGCACGAGGAGTTACGTGAAGAGTCGGCACGAGGAGTATTAGTCGACTTGTGGACTCGAACTCGACTCGAGGAATGAAATCATCTCGAGGAGACATGTAGAGTCGGCACGAGGAGTATAAGTCGACTCGTGGACTCGAACTCGACTCGAGGACTCATGTAGAGCCTGCACGAGGAGTTACGTGAAGACTCGGCACGAGGAGTATCAGTCAACTCGTGGACTCAAACTCGACTCGAGGAATGAACTCGTCTCGAGGAGACATGTAGAGTCGACACGAGGAGTATCAGTCGACTCGTGGACTCGGGACTCAACTCGAGGACTCATGTAGAGCCTGCACGAGGAGTTACGTGAAGAGTCGGCACAAGGAGTATCAGTCGACTCGTGGACTCGAACTCGACTCGAGGAATGAACTCATCTCGAGAAAACATGTAGAGTCGGCACGAGGAGTATCAGTCAGCTCGTGGACTCGAGACTCAACTCGAGGACTCATGTAGAGCCAACACGAGGAGTTACGTGAAGAGCCGGCACGAGGAGTATCAGTCAACTCATGGACTCGAACTCGAATCGAGGGATGAACTCATCTCGAGGATACATGTAGAGTCGGCAAGAGGAGTATCAGTCAACTCGTGGACTCGGGACTCAACTCGAGGACTCACGTAGAGCCTGCACGAGGAGTTACGTAAAGAGTCGGCACGAGGAGTATCAGTCGACTTGTGGACTCGAACTCGACTCGAGGAATGAACTCATCTCGAGGACATATGTAGAGTCGGCACGAGGAGTATCAGTCAAATCGTGGACTCGGGACTCAACTCGAGGACTCATGTAGAGCCTGCACGTGGAGTTACGTGAAAAGTCGGCAAGAGGAGTATCAGTCGACTCGTGGAGTCGAACTCCACTCGAGGAATGAACTCATCTGAAGGAGACATGTAGAATCGGCACGAGGAGTATCACTCGACTCGTGGACTCGGGACTCAACTCGAGGACTCATGTAGAGCCTACACGAGGAGTTACGTGAAGAGCCAACACGAGGAGTATCAGTCGACTCGTGGACTCGAACTCGACTCGAGGAATGAACTCGTCTCGAGGAGACATGTAGAGTTGGCACGAGGAGTATTAGTCAACTCGTGGACTCGGGACTCAACTCGAGGACTGATGTAGAGCTTACACGAGGAGTTACGTGAAAAGTCGGCACGATGAGTATAAGTCGACTCGTGGACTCGAACTCGACTCGAGGAATGAACTCATCTTAAGGAGACATGTAGAGTCGACACGAGGAGTATCAGTCAACTCGTGGACTCGGGACTCAACTCGAGCACTCATGTAGAGCCTGCACGAGGAGTTACATGAAGAGTCCGCACAAGGAGTATCAGTCGACTCGTGGACTCGAACTCGACTCGAGGAATGAACTCATCTCGAGAAGACATGTAGAGTCGGCACGAGGAGTATCAGTCAACTCGTGGACTCGAGACTCAACTCGAGGACTCATGTAGAGCCAACACGAGGAGGTACGTGAAGAGCCGGCACGAGGAGTATCAGTCAACTCGTGGACTCGAACTCGACTCGAGGGATGAACTCATCTCGAGGAGACATGTAGAGTCGGCAAGAGGAGTATCAGTCAACTCGTGGACTCACGTAGAGCCTGCACGAGGAGTTACGTGAAGAGTCGGCACGAGGAGTATCAGTCGACTCGTGGACTCGAACTCGACTCGACGAATGAACTCATCTCGAGGAGATATGTAGAGTCGGCACGAGGAGTATCGGTCAAATCGTGGACTCGGGACTCAACTCGAGGACTCATGTAGAGCCTGCACGAGGAGTTACGTGAAAAGTCGGCAATAGGAGTATCAGTCGACTCGTGGAGTCGAACTCGACTCGAGGAATGAACTCATCTTAAGGAGACATGTAGAATCGGCACGAGGAGTATCACTCGACTCTCGGTCTCGGGACTCAACTCGATGACTCATGTAGAGCCTACACGAGGAGTTACGTGAAGAGCCGACACGAGGAGTATCAGTCGACTCGTGGACTCGAACTCGACTCGAGGAATGAACTCGTCTCGAGGAGACATGTAGAGTCGGCATGAGGAGTATTAGTCAACTCGTGGACTCGGGACTCAACTCGAGGACTGATGTAGAGCTTACACGAGGAGTTACGTGAAAAGTCGGCACGAGGAGTATCAGTCGACTCATGGACTCGAACTCGACTTGAGGAATGAACTCATCTCGAGAAGACATGTAGAGTCGGCAAGAGGAGTATCAGTCAACTCGTGGACTCGGGACTCAACTCGAGGACTCACGTAGAGCCTGCACGAGGAGTTACGTGAAGAGTCGGCACGAGGAGTATCAGTCGACTGGTGGACTCGAACTCGACTCGAGGAATGAACTCGTCTCGAGGAGACATGTAGAGTTGGCACGAGGAGTATTAGTCAACTCGTGGACTCGGGACTCAACTCGAGGACTGATGTAGAGCTTACACGAGGAGTTACGTGAAAAGTCGGCACGATGAGTATCAGTCGACTCGTGGACTCGAACTCGACTCGAGGAATGAACTCATCTTAAGGAGACATGTAGAGTCGACACGAGGAGTATCAGTCGACTCGTGGACTCGGGACTCAACTCGAGGACTCACGTAGAGCCTGCACGAGGAGTTACGTGAAGAGTCTGCACGAGGAGTATCAGTCGACTCGTGGACTCGAACTCGACTCGAGGAATGAACTCATCTCGAGGAGATATGTAGAGTCGGCACGAGGAGTATCACTCGACTCGTGGACTCGGGACTCAACTCGAGGACTCATGTAGAGCCTACACGAGGAGTTACGTGAAGAGCCGACACGAGGAGTATCAGTCGACTGGTGGACTCGAACTCGACTCGAGGAATGAACTCGTCTCGAGGAGACATGTAGAGTTGGCAGGAGGAGTATTAGTCAACTCGTGGACTCGGGACTCAACTCGAGGACTGATGTAGAGCTTACACGAGGAGTTACGTGAAAAGTCGGCACGATGAGTATCAGTCGACTCGTGGACTCGAACTCGACTCGAGGAATGAACTCATCCTAAGGAGACATGTAGAGTCGACACGAGGAGTATCAGTCGACTCGTGGACTCGGGACTCAACTCGAGCACTCATGTAGAGCCTGCACGAGGAGTTACATGAAGAGTCGGCACGAGGAGTATCAGTCGACTCGTGGACTCGAACTCGACTCGAGGAATGAACTCATCTCGAGGAGACATGTAGAGTCGGCAAGAGGAGTATCAGTCAACTCGTGGACTCAGGACTCAACTCGAGGACTCACGTAGAGCCTGCACGAGGAGTTACGTGAAGAGTCGGCACGAGGAGTATCACTCAGCTCATGGACTCGGGACTCAACTCGAGGACTCATGCAGAGCCAACACGAGGAGTTACGTGAAGAGCCGGCACGAGGAGTATCAGTCAACTCGTGGACTCGAACTCGACTCGAGGGATGAACTCATCTCGAGGAGACATGTAGAGTCGGCAAGAGGAGTATCAGTCAACTCGTGGACTCAGGACTCAACTCGAGGACTCACGTAGAGCCTGCACGAGGAGTTACGTGAAGAGTCGGCACGAGGAGTATCAGTCGACTCGTGGACTCGAACTCGACTCGAGGAATGAACTCATCTCGAGGAGATATGTAGAGTCGGCATGAGGAGTATCGGTCAAATCGTGGACTCGGGACTCAACTCGAGGACTCATGTAGAGCCTGCACGAGGAGTTACGTGAAAAGTCGGCAATAGGAGTATCAGTCGACTCGTGGAGTCGAACTCGACTCGAGGAATGAACTCATCTTAAGGAGACATGTAGAATCGGCACGAGGAGTATCACTCGACTCTCGGTCTCGGGACTCAACTCGAGGACTCATGTAGAGCCTACACGAGGAGTTACGTGAAGAGCCGACACGAGGAGTATCAGTCGACTCGTGGACTCGAACTCGACTCGAGGAATGAACTCGTCTCGAGGAGACATGTAGAGTCGGCATGAGGAGTATTAGTCAACTCGTGGACTCGGGACTCAACTCGAGGACTGATGTAGAGCTTACACGAGGAGTTACGTGAAAAGTCGGCACGAGGAGTATCAGTCGACTCATGGACTCGAACTCGACTTGAGGAATGAACTCATCTCGAGAAGACATGTAGAGTCGGCAAGAGGAGTATCAGTCAACTCGTGGACTCGGGACTCAACTCGAGGACTCACGTAGAGCCTGCACGAGGAGTTACGTGAAGAGTCGGCATGAGGAGTATCAGTCGACTCGTGGACTCGAACTCGACTCGAGGAATGAACTCATCTCGAGGAGATATGTAGAGTCGGCACGAGGAGTATCGGTCAAATCGTGGACTCGGGACTCAACTCGAGGACTCATGTAGAGCCTGCACGAGGAGTTACGTGAAAAGTCGGCAATAGGAGTATCAGTCGACTCGTGGAGTCGAACTCGACTCGAGGAATGAACTCATCTTAAGGAGACATGTAGAATCGGCACGAGGAGTATCACTCGACTCTCGGTCTCGGGACTCAACTCGAGGACTCATGCAGAGCCTACACGAGGAGTTACGTGAAGAGCCGACACGAGGAGTATCAGTCGACTCGTGGACTCGAACTCGACTCGAGGAATGAACTCGTCTCGAGGAGACATGTAGAGTCGGCACGAGGAGTATTAGTCAACTCGTGGACTCGGGACTCAACTCGAGGACTGATGTAGAGCTTACACGAGGAGTTACGTGAAAAGTCGGCACGAGGAGTATCAGTCGACTCATGGACTCGAACTCGACTTGAGGAATGAACTCATCTCGAGAAGACATGTAGAGTCGGCAAGAGGAGTATCAGTCAACTCGTGGACTCGGGACTCAACTCGAGGACTCACGTAGAGCCTGCACGAGGAGTTACGTGAAGAGTCGGCACGAGGAGTATCAGTCGACTCGTGGACTCGAACTCGACTCGAGGAATGAACTCATCTCGAGGAGATATGTAGAGTCGGCACGAGGAGTATCACTCGACTCGTGGACTCGGGACTCAACTCGAGGACTCATGTAGAGCCTACACGAGGAGTTACGTGAAGAGCCGACACGAGGAGTATCAGTCGACTGGTGGACTCGAACTCGACTCGAGGAATGAACTCGTCTCGAGGAGACATGTAGAGTTGGCACGAGGAGTATTAGTCAACTCGTGGACTCGGGACTCAACTCGAGGACTGATGTAGAGCTTACACGAGGAGTTACCTGAAAAGTCGGCACGATGAGTATCAGTCGACTCGTGGACTCGAACTCGACTCGAGGAATGAACTCATCCTAAGGAGACATGTAGAGTCGACACGAGGAGTATCAGTCGACTCGTGGACTCGGGACTCAACTCGAGCACTCATGTAGAGCCTGCACGAGGAGTTACATGAAGAGTCGGCACAAGGAGTATCAGTCGACTCGTGGACTCGAACTCGACTCGAGGAATGAACTCATCTCGAGAAGACATGTAGAGTCGGCACGAGGAGTATCACTCAGCTCGTGGACTCGGGACTCAACTCGAGGACTCATGTAGAGCCAACACGGGGAGTTACGTGAAGAGCCGGCACGAGGAGTATCAGTCAACTCGTGGACTCGAACTCGACTCGAGGGATGAACTCATCTCGAGGAGACATGTAGAGTCGGCAAGAGGAGTATCAGTCAACTCGTGGACTCAGGACTCAACTCAAGGACTCACGTAGAGCCTGCACGAGGAGTTACGTGAAGAGTCAGCACGAGGAGTATCAGTCGACTCGTGGACTCGAACTCGACTCGAGGAATGAACTCATCTCGAGGAGATATGTAGAGTCGGCACGAGGAGTATCGGTCAAATCGTGGACTCGGGACTCAACTCGAGGACTCATGTAGAGCCTGCACGAGGAGTTACGTGAAAAGTCGGCAATAGGAGTATCAGTCGACTCGTGGAGTCGAACTCGACTCGAGGAATGAACTCATCTTAAGGAGACATGTAGAATCGGCACGAGGAGTATCACTCGACTCTCGGTCTCGGGACTCAACTCGAGGACTCATGTAGAGCCTACACGAGGAGTTACGTGAAGAGCCGACACGAGGAGTATCAGTCGACTCGTGGACTCGAACTCGACTCGAGGAATGAACTCGTCTCGAGGAGACATGTAGAGTCGGCACGAGGAGTATTAGTCAACTCGTGGACTCGGGACTCAACTCGAGGACTGATGTAGAGCTTACACGAGGAGTTACGTGAAAAGTCGGCACGAGGAGTATCAGTCGACTCATGGACTCGAACTCGACTTGAGGAATGAACTCATCTCGAGAAGACATGTAGAGTCGGCAAGAGGAGTATCAGTCAACTCGTGGACTCGGGACTCAACTCGAGGACTCACGTAGAGCCTGCACGAGGAGTTACGTGAAGAGTCGGCACGAGGAGTATCAGTCGACTCGTGGAATCGAACTCGACTCGAGGAATGAACTCATCTCGAGGAGATATATAGAGTGGGCACGAGGAGTATCAGTCAAATTGTGGACTCGGGACTCAACTCGAGGACTCATGTAGAGCGTGCACGAGGAGTTACGTGAAGAGCGGACACGAGGAGTATCAGTCGACTCGTGGACTCGAACTCGACTCGAGGGATGAACTCATCTCGAGAGAACATGTTGAGTCGGCGAGAGGAGTATCAGTCAACTCGTGGACTCGGAACTCAACTTGAGGACTCATGTAGAGCCTACACGAGGAGTTACGTGAAGAGTCGGCACGAGGAGTATCAGTCGACTCGTGGACTCGAACTCGACTCGAGGAATGAACTCATCTCGAGGGGACATGTAGAGTCGGCACGAGGAGTATCAGTCAACTCGTGGACTCGGGACTCAACTCGAGGACTCATGTAGAGCAGAGCCTACACGAGGAGTTTGTGAAGAGCTGGCACGAGGAGTATCAGTCGACTCGTGGACTCGAACTCGACTCGAGGGATGAACTCATCTCGAGGAGACATGTAGATTCGGCAAGAGATGTATCAGTCAACTCGTGGACTCGGGACTCAACTCGAGGACTCATGTAGAGCCTGCACGAGGAGTTACGTGAAGAGCGGACACGAGGAGTATCAGTCGACTCGTGGACTCGAACTCGACTAGAGGGATGAACTCGTCTCGAGGAGACATGTAGAGTCGGCACTAGGAGTATCAGTCAACTCATGGACTCGGGACTCAACTCGAGGACTCATGTAGAGCCTGCACGAGGAGTTACGTGAATAGTCTGCACGAGGAGTATCAGTCGACTCGTGGACTCGAACTCGTCTCGAGGAATGAACTCGTCTAGAGGTGACATGTAGAGTCGGCACGAGGAGTATAAATCAACTCGTGGACTCGGGACTCAACTCGAGGACTCATGTAGAGCCTGCACGAGGAGTTACGTGAAGAGTCGACATGAGGAGTATCAGTTGACTCGTGGACTCGAACTCGACTCGAGGAATGAACTCCTCACGAGGAGACATGTAGAGTCGGCACAAGGAGTATCAGTCAACTCGTGGACTCGAGACTCAACTCGAGGACTCATGTAGAGCATGCACGAGGAGTTACATGAAGAGTCGGCACGAGGAGTATTTGTCGACTTGTGGACTCGAACTCGACTCGAGGAATGAACTCATCTCGAGGAGACATGTAGAGTCGGCAGGAGGAGTATCAGTCGACTCGTGGACTCGAACTCGACTCGAGGAATGAACTCATCTCGAGGAGACATGTAGAGTCGGCACGAGGAGTATCAGTCAACTCGTGGACTCGGGACTCAACTCGAGGACTCATGTAGAGCCTGCACGAGGAGTTACGTGAAAAGTCGGCAAGAGGAGTATCAGTCGACTCGTGGAGTCGATCTCGACTCGAGGAATGAACTCATCTTAAGGAGACATGTAGAGTCGGCACGAGGAGTATCAGTCGACTCGTGGACTCGGGACTCAACTCGAGGACTCATGTAGAGCCTGCACGAGGAGTTACATGAAGAGTCGGCACAAGGAGTATCAGTCGACTCGTGGACTCGAACTCGACTCGAGGAATGAACTCATCTCGAGAAGACATGTAGAGTCGGTACGAGGAGTATCAGTCAACTCGTGGACTCGGGACTCAACTCGAGGACTCACGTAGAGCCTGCACGAGGAGTTACGTGAAGAGTCGGCACGAGGAGTATCAGTCGACTCGAGGAATGGACTCATCTCGAGGAGATATGTAGAGTCGGCACGAGGAGTATCAGTCAAATCGTGGACTCGGGACTCAACTCGAGGACTCATGTAAAGCCTGCACGAGGAGTTACGTGAAGAGCGGACACGAGGAGTATCAGTCGACTCGTGGACTCGAACTCGACTTGAGGGATGAACTCATCTCGAGAAGACATGTTGAGTCGGCGAGAGGAGTATCAGTCAACTCGTGGACTCGGAACTCAACTTGAGGACTCATGTAGAGCCTGCACGAGGAGTTACGTGAAGAGTCGGCACGAGGAGTATCAGTCGACTCGTGGACTCGAACTCGACTCGAGGAATGAACTCATCTCGAGGGGACATGTTGAGTCGGCACGAGGAGTATCAGTCAACTCGTGGACTCGGGACTCAACTCGAGGACTCATGTAGAGCAGAGCCTACACGAGGAGTTTGTGAAGAGCTGGCACGAGGAGTATCAGTCGACTCGTGGACTCGAACTCGACTAGAGGGATGAACTTATCTCGAGGAGACATGTAGATTCGGCAAGAGGAGTATCAGTCAACTCGTGGACTCGGGAGTCAACTCGAGGACTCATGTAGAGCCTGCACGAGGAGTTACGTGAAGAGCGGACACGAGGAGTATCAGTCGACTCGTGGACTCGAACTCGACTCGAGGAATGAACTCGTCTAGAGGTGACATGTAGAGTCGGCACGAGGAGTATAAATCAACTCGTGGACTCGGGACTCAACTCGAGGACTCATGTAGAGCCTGCACGAGGAGTTACGTGAAGAGTCGACATGAGGAGTATCAGTTGACTCGTGGACTCGAACTCGACTCGAGGAATGAACTCCTCACGAGGAGACATGTAGAGTCGGCACAAGGAGTATCAGTCAACTCGTGGACTCGAGACTCAACTCGAGGACTCATGTAGAGCATGCACGAGGAGTTACATGAAGAGTCGGCACGAGGAGTATTTGTCGACTTGTGGACTCGAACTCGACTCGAGGAATGAACTCATCTCGAGGAGACATGTAGAGTCGGCACGAGGAGTATCAGTCGACTCGTGGACTCGAACTCGACTCGAGGAATGAACTCATCTCGAGGAGACATGTAGAGTCGGCACGAGGAGTATCAGTCAACTCGTGGACTCGGGACTCAACTCGAGGACTCATGTAGAGCCTGCACGAGGAGTTACGTGAAAAGTCGGCAAGAGGAGTATCAGTAGACTCGTGGAGTCGATCTCGACTCGAGGAATGAACTCATCTTAAGGAGACATGTAGAGTCGGCACGAGGAGTATCAGTCGACTCGTGGACTCGGGACTCAACTCGAGGACTCATGTAGAGCCTGCACGAGGAGTTACATGAAGAGTCGGCACAAGGAGTATCAGTCGACTCGTGGACTCGAACTCGACTCGAGGAATGAACTCATCTCGAGAAGACATGTAGAGTCGGCACGAGGAGTATCAGTCAACTCGTGGACTCGGGACTCAACTCGAGGACTCACGTAGAGCCTGCACGAGGAGTTACGTGAAGAGTCGGCACGAGGAGTATCAGTCGACTCGAGGAATGAACACATCTCGAGGAGATATGTAGAGTCGGCACGAGGAGTATCAGTCAAATCGTGGACTCGGGACTCAACTCGAGGACTCATGTAGAGCCTGCACGAGGAGTTACGTGAAGAGCGGACACGAGGAGTATCAGTCGACTCGTGGACTCGAACTCGACTTGAGGGATGAACTCATCTCGAGAAGACATGTTGAGTCGGCGAGAGGAGTATCAGTCAACTCGTGGACTCGGAACTCAACTTGAGGACTCATGTAGAGCCTGCACGAGGAGTTACGTGAAGAGTCGGCACGAGGAGTATCAGTCGACTCGTGGACTCGAACTCGACTCGAGGAATGATCTCATCTCGAGGGGACATGTAGAGTCGGCACGAGGAGTATCAGTCAACTCGTGGACTCGGGACTCAACTCGAGGACTCATGTAGAGCAGAGCCTACACGAGGAGTTTGTGAAGAGCTGGCACGAGGAGTATCAGTCGACTCGTGGACTCAAACTCGACTCGAGGGATGAACTCATCTCGAGGAGACATGTAGATTCGGCAAGAGGAGTATCAGTCAACTCGTGGACTCGGGAGTCAACTCGAGGACTCATGTAGAGCCTGCACGAGGAGTTACGTGAAGAGCGGACACGAGGAGTATCAGTCGACTCGTGGACTCGAACTCGACTCGAGGAATGAACTCGTCTAGAGGTGACATGTAGAGTCGGCACGAGGAGTATAAATCAACTCGTGGACTCGGGACTCAACTCGAGGACTCATGTAGAGCCTGCACGAGGAGTTACGTGAAGAGTCGACATGAGGAGTATCAGTTGACTCGTGGACTCGAACTCGACTCGAGGAATGAACTCCTCACGAGGAGACATGTAGAGTCGGCACAAGGAGTATCAGTCAACTCGTGGACTCGAGACTCAACTCGAGGACTCATGTAGAGCATGCACGAGGAGTTACATGAAGAGTCGGCACGAGGAGTATTTGTCGACTTTTGGACTCGAACTCGACTCGAGGAATGAACTCATCTCGAGGAGACATGTAGAGTCGGCACGAGGAGTATCAATCGACTCTTGGACTCGAACTCGACTCGAGGAATGAACTCATCTCGAGGAGACATGTAGAGTCGGCACGAGGAGTATCAGTCAACTCGTGGACTCGGGACTCAACTCGAGGACTCATGTAGAGCCTGCACGAGGAGTTACGTGAAAAGTCGGCAAGAGGAGTATCAGTCGACTCGTGGAGTCGAACTCGACTCGAGGAATGAACTCATCTTAAGGAGACATGTAGAGTCGGCACGAGGAGTATCAGTCGACTCGTGGACTCGGGACTCAACTCGAGGACTCATGTAGAGCCTGCACGAGGAGTTACATGAAGAGTCGGCACAAGGAGTATCAGTCGACTCGTGGACTCGAACTCGACTCGAGGAATGAACTCATCTCGAGAAGACATGTAGAGTCGGCACGAGGAGTATCAGTCAACTCGTGGACTCGGGACTCAACTCGAGGACTCACGTAGAGCCTGCACGAGGAGTTACGTGAAGAGTCGGCACGAGGAGTATCAGTCGACTCGAGGAATGAACTCATCTCGAGGAGATATGTAGAGTCGGCACGAGGAGTATCAGTCAAATCGTGGACTCGGGACTCAACTCGAGGACTCATGTAAAGCCTGCACGAGGAGTTACGTGAAGAGCGGACACGAGGAGTATCAGTCGACTCGTGGACTCGAACTCGACTTGAGGGATGAACTCATCTCGAGAAGACATGTTGAGTCGGCGAGAGGAGTATCAGTCAACTCGTGGACTCGGAACTCAACTTGAGGACTCATGTAGAGCCTGCACGAGGAGTTACGTGAAGAGTCGGCACGAGGAGTATCAGTCGACTCGTGGACTCGAACTCGACTCGAGGAATGAACTCATCTCGAGGGGACATGTAGAGTCGGCACGAGGAGTATCAGTCAACTCGTGGACTCGGGACTCAACTCGAGGACTCATGTAGAGCAGAGCCTACACGAGGAGTTTGTGAAGAGCTGGCACGAGGAGTATCAGTCGACTCGTGGACTCGAACTCGACTCGAGGGATGAACTCATCTCGAGGAGACATGTAGATTCGGCAAGAGGAGTATCAGTCAACTCGTGGACTCGGGAGTCAACTCGAGGACTCATGTAGAGCCTGCACGAGGAGTTACGTGAAGAGCGGACACGAGGAGTATCAGTCGACTCGTGGACTCGAACTCGACTAGAGGAATGAACTCGTCTAGAGGTGACATGTAGAGTCGGCACGAGGAGTATAAATCAACTCGTGGACTCGGGACTCAACTCGAGGACTCATGTAGAACCTGCACGAGGAGTTACGTGAAGAGTCGACATGAGGAGTATCAGTTGACTCGTGGACTCGAACTCGACTCGAGGAATGAACTCCTCACGAGGAGACATGTAGAGTCGGCACAAGGAGTATCAGTCAACTCGTGGACTCGAGACTCAACTCGAGGACTCATGTAGAGCATGCACGAGGAGTTACATGAAGAGTCGGCACGAGGAGTATTTGTCGACTTGTGGACTCGAACTCGACTCGAGGAATGAACTCATCTCGAGGAGACATGTAGAGTCGGCACGAGGAGTATCAGTCGACTCGTGGACTCGAACTCGACTCGAGGAATGAACTCATCTCGAGGAGACATGTAGAGTCGGCACGAGGAGTATCAGTCAACTCGTGGACTCGGGACTCAACTCGAGGAGTCATGTAGAGCCTGCACGAGGAGTTACGTGAAAAGTCGGCAAGAGGAGTATCAGTCGACTCGTGGAGTCGATCTCGACTCGAGGAATGAACTCATCTTAAGGAGACATGTAGAGTCGGCACGAGGAGTATCAGTCGACTCGTGGACTCGGGACTCAACTCGAGGACTCATGTAGAGCCTACACGAGGAGTTACATGAAGAGTCGGCACAAGGAGTATCAGTCGACTCGTGGACTCGAACTCGACTCGAGGAATGAACTCATCTCGAGAAGACATGTAGAGTCGGCACGAGGAGTATCAGTCAACTCGTGGACTCGGGACTCAACTCGAGGACTCACGTAGAGCCTGCACGAGGAGTTACGTGAAGAGTCGGCACGAGGAGTATCAGTCGACTCGAGGAATGAACACATCTCGAGGAGATATGTAGAGTCGGCACGAGGAGTATCAGTCAAATCGTGGACTCGGGACTCAACTCGAGGACTCATGTAGAGCCTGCACGAGGAGTTACGTGAAGAGCGGACACGAGGAGTATCAGTCGACTCGTGGACTCGAACTCGACTTGAGGGATGAACTCATCTCGAGAAGACATGTTGAGTCGGCGAGAGGAGTATCAGTCAACTCGTGGACTCGGAACTCAACTTGAGGACTCATGTAGAGCCTGCACGAGGAGTTACGTGAAGAGTCGGCACGAGGAGTATCAGTCGACTCGTGGACTCGAACTCGACTCGAGGAATGAACTCATCTCGAGGGGACATGTAGAGTCGGCACGAGGAGTATCAGTCAACTCGTGGACTCGGGACTCAACTCGAGGACTCATGTAGAGCAGAGCCTACACGAGGAGTTTGTGAAGAGCTGGCACGAGGAGTATCAGTCGACTCGTGGACTCGAACTCGACTCGAGGGATGAACTCATCTCGAGGAGACATGTAGATTCGGCAAGAGGAGTATCAGTCAACTCGTGGACTCGGGAGTCAACTCGAGGACTCATGTAGAGCCTGCACGAGGAGTTACGTGAAGAGCGGACACGAGGAGTATCAGTCGACTCGTGGACTCGAACTCGACTAGAGGAATGAACTCGTCTAGAGGTGACATGTAGAGTCGGCACGAGGAGTATAAATCAACTCGTGGACTCGGGACTCAACTCGAGGACTCATGTAGAGCCTGCACGAGGAGTTACGTGAAGAGTCGACATGAGGAGTATCAGTTGACTCGTGGACTCGAACTCGACTCGAGGAATGAACTCCTCACGAGGAGACATGTAGAGTCGGCACAAGGAGTATCAGTCAACTCGTGGACTCGAGACTCAACTCGAGGACTCATGTAGAGCATGCACGAGGAGTTACATGAAGAGTCGGCACGAGGAGTATTTGTCGACTTGTGGACTCGAACTCGACTCGAGGAATGAACTCATCTCGAGGAGACATGTAGAGTCGGCACGAGGAGTATCAGTCGACTCGTGGACTCGAACTCGACTCGAGGAATGAACTCATCTCGAGGAGACATGTAGAGTCGGCACGAGGAGTATCAGTCAACTCGTGGACTCGGGACTCAACTCGAGGACTCATGTAGAGCCTGCACGAGGAGTTACGTGAAAAGTCGGCAAGAGGAGTATCAGTCGACTCGTGGAGTCGAACTCGACTCGAGGAATGAACTCATCTTAAGGAGACATGTAGAGTCGGCACAAGGAGTATCAGTCGACTCGTGGACTCGGGACTCAACTCGAGGACTCATGTAGAGCCTGCACGAGGAGTTACATGAAGAGTCGGCACAAGGAGTATCAGTCGACTCGTGGACTCGAACTCGACTCGAGGAATGAACTCATCTCGAGAAGACATGTAGAGTCGGCACGAGGAGTATCAGTCAACTCGTGGACTCGGGACTCAACTCGAGGACTCACGTAGAGCCTGCACGAGGAGTTACGTGAAGAGTCGGCACGAGGAGTATCAGTCGACTCGAGGAATGAACACATCTCGAGGAGATATGTAGAGTCGGCACGAGGAGTATCAGTCAAATCGTGGACTCGGGACTCAACTCGAGGACTCATGTAGAGCCTGCACGAGGAGTTACGTGAAGAGCGGACACGAGGAGTATCAGTCGACTCGTGGACTCGAACTCGACTTGAGGGATGAACTCATCTCGAGAAGACATGTTGAGTCGGCGAGAGGAGTATCAGTCAACTCGTGGACTCGGAACTCAACTTGAGGACTCATGTAGAGCCTGCACGAGGAGTTACGTGAAGAGTCGGCACGAGGAGTATCAGTCGACTCGTGGACTCGAACTCGACTCGAGGAATGATCTCATCTCGAGGGGACATGTAGAGTCGGCACGAGGAGTATCAGTCAACTCGTGGACTCGGGACTCAACTCGAGGACTCATGTAGAGCAGAGCCTACACGAGGAGTTTGTGAAGAGCTGGCACGAGGAGTATCAGTCGACTCGTGGACTCAAACTCGACTCGAGGGATGAACTCATCTCGAGGAGACATGTAGATTCGGCAAGAGGAGTATCAGTCAACTCGTGGACTCGGGAGTCAACTCGAGGACTCATGTAGAGCCTGCACGAGGAGTTACGTGAAGAGCGGACACGAGGAGTATCAGTCGACTCGTGGACTCGAACTCGACTCGAGGAATGAACTCGTCTAGAGGTGACATGTAGAGTCGGCACGAGGAGTATAAATCAACTCGTGGACTCGGGACTCAACTCGAGGACTCATGTAGAGCCTGCACGAGGAGTTACGTGAAGAGTCGACATGAGGAGTATCAGTTGACTCGTGGACTCGAACTCGACTCGAGGAATGAACTCCTCACGAGGAGACATGTAGAGTCGGCACAAGGAGTATCAGTCAACTCGTGGACTCGAGACTCAACTCGAGGACTCATGTAGAGCATGCACGAGGAGTTACATGAAGAGTCGGCACGAGGAGTATTTGTCGACTTGTGGACTCGAACTCGACTCGAGGAATGAACTCATCTCGAGGAGACATGTAGAGTCGGCACGAGGAGTATCAGTCGACTCGTGGACTCGAACTCGACTCGAGGAATGAACTCATCTCGAGGAGACATGTAGAGTCGGCACGAGGAGTATCAGTCAACTCGTGGACTCGGGACTCAACTCGAGGACTCATGTAGAGCCTGCACGAGGAGTTACGTGAAAAGTCGGCAAGAGGAGTATCAGTCGACTCGTGGAGTCGAACTCGACTCGAGGAATGAACTCATCTTAAGGAGACATGTAGAGTCGGCACAAGGAGTATCAGTCGACTCGTGGACTCGGGACTCAACTCGAGGACTCATGTAGAGCCTGCACGAGGAGTTACATGAAGAGTCGGCACAAGGAGTATCAGTCGACTCGTGGACTCGAACTCGACTCGAGGAATGAACTCATCTCGAGAAGACATGTAGAGTCGGCACGAGGAGTATCAGTCAACTCGTGGACTCGGGACTCAACTCGAGGACTCACGTAGAGCCTGCACGAGGAGTTACGTGAAGAGTCGGCACGAGGAGTATCAGTCGACTCGAGGAATGAACTCATCTCGAGGAGATATGTAGAGTCGGCACGAGGAGTATCAGTCAAATCGTGGACTCGGGACTCAACTCGAGGACTCATGTAGAGCCTGCACGAGGAGTTACGTGAAGAGCGGACACGAGGAGTATCAGTCGACTCGTGGACTCGAACTCGACTTGAGGGATGAACTCATCTCGAGAAGACATGTTGAGTCGGCGAGAGGAGTATCAGTCAACTCGTGGACTCGGAACTCAACTTGAGGACTCATGTAGAGCCTGCACGAGGAGTTACGTGAAGAGTCGGCACGAGGAGTATCAGTCGACTCGTGGACTCGAACTCGACTCGAGGAATGAACTCATCTCGAGGGGACATGTAGAGTCGGCACGAGGAGTATCAGTCAACTCGTGGACTCGGGACTCAACTCGAGGACTCATGTAGAGCAGAGCCTACACGAGGAGTTTGTGAAGAGCTGGCACGAGGAGTATCAGTCGACTCGTGGACTCGAACTCGACTCGAGGGATGAACTCATCTCCAGGAGACATGTAGATTTGGCAAGAGGAGTATCAGTCAACTCGTGGACTCGGGAGTCAACTCGAGGACTCATGTAGAGCCTGCACGAGGAGTTACGTGAAGAGCGGACACGAGGAGTATCAGTCGACTCGTGGACTCGAACTCGACTCGAGGGATGAACTCGTCTCGAGGAGACATGTAGAGTCGGCACGAGGAGTATCATTCAAATCGTGGACTCGGGACTCAACTCGAGGACTCATGTAGAGCCTGCACGAGGAGTTACGTGAAGAGCGGACACGAGGAGTATCAGTCGACTCGTGGACTCGAACTCGACTTGAGGGATGAACTCATCTCGAGAAGACATGTTGAGTCGGCGAGAGGAGTATCAGTCAACTCGTGGACTCGGAACTCAACTTGAGGACTCATGTAGAGCCTGCACGAGGAGTTACGTGAAGAGTCGGCACGAGGAGTATCAGTCGACTCGTGGACTCGAACTCGACTCGAGGAATGATCTCATCTCGAGGGGACATGTAGAGTCGGCACGAGGAGTATCAGTCAACTCGTGGACTCGGGACTCAACTCGAGGACTCATGTAGAGCAGAGCCTACACGAGGAGTTTGTGAAGAGCTGGCACGAGGAGTATCAGTCGACTCGTGGACTCAAACTCGACTCGAGGGATGAACTCATCTCGAGGAGACATGTAGATTCGGCAAGAGGAGTATCAGTCAACTCGTGGACTCGGGAGTCAACTCGAGGACTCATGTAGAGCCTGCACGAGGAGTTACGTGAAGAGCGGACACGAGGAGTATCAGTCGACTCGTGGACTCGAACTCGACTCGAGGAATGAACTCGTCTAGAGGTGACATGTAGAGTCGGCACGAGGAGTATAAATCAACTCGTGGACTCGGGACTCAACTCGAGGACTCATGTAGAGCCTGCACGAGGAGTTACGTGAAGAGTCGACATGAGGAGTATCAGTTGACTCGTGGACTCGAACTCGACTCGAGGAATGAACTCCTCACGAGGAGACATGTAGAGTCGGCACAAGGAGTATCAGTCAACTCGTGGACTCGAGACTCAACTCGAGGACTCATGTAGAGCATGCACGAGGAGTTACATGAAGAGTCGGCACGAGGAGTATTTGTCGACTTGTGGACTCGAACTCGACTCGAGGAATGAACTCATCTCGAGGAGACATGTAGAGTCGGCACGAGGAGTATCAGTCGACTCGTGGACTCGAACTCGACTCGAGGAATGAACTCATCTCGAGGAGACATGTAGAGTCGGCACGAGGAGTATCAGTCAACTCGTGGACTCGGGACTCAACTCGAGGACTCATGTAGAGCCTGCACGAGGAGTTACGTGAAAAGTCGGCAAGAGGAGTATCAGTCGACTCGTGGAGTCGAACTCGACTCGAGGAATGAACTCATCTTAAGGAGACATGTAGAGTCGGCACAAGGAGTATCAGTCGACTCGTGGACTCGGGACTCAACTCGAGGACTCATGTAGAGCCTGCACGAGGAGTTACATGAAGAGTCGGCACAAGGAGTATCAGTCGACTCGTGGACTCGAACTCGACTCGAGGAATGAACTCATCTCGAGAAGACATGTAGAGTCGGCACGAGGAGTATCAGTCAACTCGTGGACTCGGGACTCAACTCGAGGACTCACGTAGAGCCTGCACGAGGAGTTACGTGAAGAGTCGGCACGAGGAGTATCAGTCGACTCGAGGAATGAACTCATCTCGAGGAGATATGTAGAGTCGGCACGAGGAGTATCAGTCAAATCGTGGACTCGGGACTCAACTCGAGGACTCATGTAGAGCCTGCACGAGGAGTTACGTGAAGAGCGGACACGAGGAGTATCAGTCGACTCGTGGACTCGAACTCGACTTGAGGGATGAACTCATCTCGAGAAGACATGTTGAGTCGGCGAGAGGAGTATCAGTCAACTCGTGGACTCGGAACTCAACTTGAGGACTCATGTAGAGCCTGCACGAGGAGTTACGTGAAGAGTCGGCACGAGGAGTATCAGTCGACTCGTGGACTCGAACTCGACTCGAGGAATGAACTCATCTCGAGGGGACATGTAGAGTCGGCACGAGGAGTATCAGTCAACTCGTGGACTCGGGACTCAACTCGAGGACTCATGTAGAGCAGAGCCTACACGAGGAGTTTGTGAAGAGCTGGCACGAGGAGTATCAGTCGACTCGTGGACTCGAACTCGACTCGAGGGATGAACTCATCTCCAGGAGACATGTAGATTTGGCAAGAGGAGTATCAGTCAACTCGTGGACTCGGGAGTCAACTCGAGGACTCATGTAGAGCCTGCACGAGGAGTTACGTGAAGAGCGGACACGAGGAGTATCAGTCGACTCGTGGACTCGAACTCGACTCGAGGGATGAACTCGTCTCGAGGAGACATGTAGAGTCGGCACGAGGAGTATCATTCAAATCGTGGACTCGGGACTCAACTCGAGGACTCATGTAGAGCCTGCACGAGGAGTTACGTGAAGAGCGGACACGAGGAGTATCAGTCGACTCGTGGACTCGAACTCGACTTGAGGGATGAACTCATCTCGAGAAGACATGTTGAGTCGGCGAGAGGAGTATCAGTCAACTCGTGGACTCGGAACTCAACTTGAGGACTCATGTAGAGCCTGCACGAGGAGTTACGTGAAGAGTCGGCACGAGGAGTATCAGTCGACTCGTGGACTCGAACTCGACTCGAGGAATGATCTCATCTCGAGGGGACATGTAGAGTCGGCACGAGGAGTATCAGTCAACTCGTGGACTCGGGACTCAACTCGAGGACTCATGTAGAGCAGAGCCTACACGAGGAGTTTGTGAAGAGCTGGCACGAGGAGTATCAGTCGACTCGTGGACTCAAACTCGACTCGAGGGATGAACTCATCTCGAGGAGACATGTAGATTCGGCAAGAGGAGTATCAGTCAACTCGTGGACTCGGGAGTCAACTCGAGGACTCATGTAGAGCCTGCACGAGGAGTTACGTGAAGAGCGGACACGAGGAGTATCAGTCGACTCGTGGACTCGAACTCGACTCGAGGAATGAACTCGTCTAGAGGTGACATGTAGAGTCGGCACGAGGAGTATAAATCAACTCGTGGACTCGGGACTCAACTCGAGGACTCATGTAGAGCCTGCACGAGGAGTTACGTGAAGAGTCGACATGAGGAGTATCAGTTGACTCGTGGACTCGAACTCGACTCGAGGAATGAACTCCTCACGAGGAGACATGTAGAGTCGGCACAAGGAGTATCAGTCAACTCGTGGACTCGAGACTCAACTCGAGGACTCATGTAGAGCATGCACGAGGAGTTACATGAAGAGTCGGCACGAGGAGTATTTGTCGACTTGTGGACTCGAACTCGACTCGAGGAATGAACTCATCTCGAGGAGACATGTAGAGTCGGCACGAGGAGTATCAGTCGACTCGTGGACTCGAACTCGACTCGAGGAATGAACTCATCTCGAGGAGATATGTAGAGTCGGCACGAGGAGTATCAGTCAACTCGTGGACTCGGGACTCAACTCGAGGACTCATGTAGAGCCTGCACGAGGAGTTACGTGAAAAGTCGGCAAGAGGAGTATCAGTCGACTCGTGGAGTCGAACTCGACTCGAGGAATGAACTCATCTTAAGGAGACATGTAGAGTCGGCACGAGGAGTATCAGTCGACTCGTGGACTCGGGACTCAACTCGAGGACTCATGTAGAGCCTGCACGAGGATTTACATGAAGAGTCGGCACAAGGAGTATCAGTCGACTCGTGGACTCGAACTCGACTCGAGGAATGAACTCATCTCGAGAAGACATGTAGAGTCGGCACGAGGAGTATCAGTCAACTCGTGGACTCGGGACTCAACTCGAGGACTCACGTAGAGCCTGCACGAGGAGTTACGTGAAGAGTCGGCACGAGGAGTATCAGTCGACTCGAGGAATGAACTCATCTCGAGGAGATATGTAGAGTCGGCACGAGGAGTATCAGTCAAATCGTGGACTCGGGACTCAACTCGAGGACTCATGTAGAGCCTGCACGAGGAGTTACGTGAAGAGCGGACACGAGGAGTATCAGTCGACTCGTGGACTCGAACTCGACTTGAGGGATGAACTCATCTCGAGAAGACATGTTGAGTCGGCGAGAGGAGTATCAGTCAACTCGTGGACTCGGAACTCAACTTGAGGACTCATGTAGAGCCTGCACGAGGAGTTACGTGAAGAGTCGGCACGAGGAGTATCAGTCGACTCGTGGACTCGAACTCGACTCGAGGAATGAACTCATCTCGAGGGGACATGTAGAGTCGGCACGAGGAGTATCAGTCAACTCGTGGACTCGGGACTCAACTCGAGGACTCATGTAGAGCAGAGCCTACACGAGGAGTTTGTGAAGAGCTGGCACGAGGAGTATCAGTCGACTCGTGGACTCGAACTCGACTCGAGGGATGAACTCATCTCGAGGAGACATGTAGATTCGGCAAGAGGAGTATCAGTCAACTCGTGGACTCGGGAGTCAACTCGAGGACTCATGTAGAGCCTGCACGAGGAGTTACGTGAAGAGCGGACACGAGGAGTATCAGTCGACTCGTGGACTCGAACTCGACTAGAGGAATGAACTCGTCTAGAGGTGACATGTAGAGTCGGCACGAGGAGTATAAATCAACTCGTGGACTCGGGACTCAACTCGAGGACTCATGTAGAGCCTGCACGAGGAGTTACGTGAAGAGTCGACATGAGGAGTATCAGTTGACTCGTGGACTCGAACTCGACTCGAGGAATGAACTCCTCACGAGGAGACATGTAGAGTCGGCACAAGGAGTATCAGTCAACTCGTGGACTCGAGACTCAACTCGAGGACTCATGTAGAGCATGCACGAGGAGTTACATGAAGAGTCGGCACGAGGAGTATTTGTCGACTTGTGGACTCGAACTCGACTCGAGGAATGAACTCATCTCGAGGAGACATGTAGAGTCGGCACGAGGAGTATCAGTCGACTCGTGGACTCGAACTCGACTCGAGGAATGAACTCATCTCGAGGAGACATGTAGAGTCGGCACGAGGAGTATCAGTCAACTCGTGGACTCGGGACTCAACTCGAGGACTCATGTAGAGCCTGCACGAGGAGTTACGTGAAAAGTCGGCAAGAGGAGTATCAGTCGACTCGTGGAGTCGAACTCGACTCGAGGAATGAACTCATCTTAAGGAGACATGTAGAGTCGGCACAAGGAGTATCAGTCGACTCGTGGACTCGGGACTCAACTCGAGGACTCATGTAGAGCCTGCACGAGGAGTTACATGAAGAGTCGGCACAAGGAGTATCAGTCGACTCGTGGACTCGAACTCGACTCGAGGAATGAACTCATCTCGAGAAGACATGTAGAGTCGGCACGAGGAGTATCAGTCAACTCGTGGACTCGGGACTCAACTCGAGGACTCACGTAGAGCCTGCACGAGGAGTTACGTGAAGAGTCGGCACGAGGAGTATCAGTCGACTCGAGGAATGAACTCATCTCGAGGAGATATGTAGAGTCGGCACGAGGAGTATCAGTCAAATCGTGGACTCGGGACTCAACTCGAGGACTCATGTAGAGCCTGCACGAGGAGTTACGTGAAGAGCGGACACGAGGAGTATCAGTCGACTCGTGGACTCGAACTCGACTTGAGGGATGAACTCATCTCGAGAAGACATGTTGAGTCGGCGAGAGGAGTATCAGTCAACTCGTGGACTCGGAACTCAACTTGAGGACTCATGTAGAGCCTGCACGAGGAGTTACGTGAAGAGTCGGCACGAGGAGTATCAGTCGACTCGTGGACTCGAACTCGACTCGAGGAATGAACTCATCTCGAGGGGACATGTAGAGTCGGCACGAGGAGTATCAGTCAACTCGTGGACTCGGGACTCAACTCGAGGACTCATGTAGAGCAGAGCCTACACGAGGAGTTTGTGAAGAGCTGGCACGAGGAGTATCAGTCGACTCGTGGACTCGAACTCGACTCGAGGGATGAACTCATCTCGAGGAGACATGTAGATTCGGCAAGAGGAGTATCAGTCAACTCGTGGACTCGGGAGTCAACTCGAGGACTCATGTAGAGCCTGCACGAGGAGTTACGTGAAGAGCGGACACGAGGAGTATCAGTCGACTCGTGGACTCGAACTCGACTAGAGGAATGAACTCGTCTAGAGGTGACATGTAGAGTCGGAACGAGGAGTATAAATCAACTCGTGGACTCGGGACTCAACTCGAGGACTGATGTAGAGCCTGCACGAGGAGTTACGTGAAGAGTCGACATGAGGAGTATCAGTTGACTCGTGGACTCGAACTCGACTCGAGGAATGAACTCCTCACGAGGAGACATGTAGAGTCGGCACAAGGAGTATCAGTCAACTCGTGGACTCGAGACTCAACTCGAGGACTCATGTAGAGCATGCACGAGGAGTTACATGAAGAGTCGGCACGAGGAGTATTTGTCGACTTGTGGACTCGAACTCGACTCGAGGAATGAACTCATCTCGAGGAGACATGTAGAGTCGGCACGAGGAGTATCAGTCGACTCGTGGACTCGAACTCGACTCGAGGAATGAACTCATCTCGAGGAGACATGTAGAGTCGGCACGAGGAGTATCAGTCAACTCGTGGACTCGGGACTCAACTCGAGGACTCATGTAGAGCCTGCACGAGGAGTTACGTGAAAAGTCGGCAAGAGGAGTATCAGTCGACTCGTGGAGTCGATCTCGACTCGAGGAATGAACTCATCTTAAGGAGACATGTAGAGTCGGCACGAGGAGTATCAGTCGACTCGTGGACTCGGGACTCAACTCGAGGACTCATGTAGAGCCTACACGAGGAGTTACATGAAGAGTCGGCACAAGGAGTATCAGTCGACTCGTGGACTCGAACTCGACTCGAGGAATGAACTCATCTCGAGAAGACATGTAGAGTCGGCACGAGGAGTATCAGTCAACTCGTGGACTCGGGACTCAACTCGAGGACTCACGTAGAGCCTGCACGAGGAGTTACGTGAAGAGTCGGCACGAGGAGTATCAGTCGACTCGAGGAATGAACACATCTCGAGGAGATATGTAGAGTCGGCACGAGGAGTATCAGTCAAATCGTGGACTCGGGACTCAACTCGAGGACTCATGTAGAGCCTGCACGAGGAGTTACGTGAAGAGCGGACACGAGGAGTATCAGTCGACTCGTGGACTCGAACTCGACTTGAGGGATGAACTCATCTCGAGAAGACATGTTGAGTCGGCGAGAGGAGTATCAGTCAACTCGTGGACTCGGAACTCAACTTGAGGACTCATGTAGAGCCTGCACGAGGAGTTACGTGAAGAGTCGGCACGAGGAGTATCAGTCGACTCGTGGACTCGAACTCGACTCGAGGAATGAACTCATCTCGAGGGGACATGTAGAGTCGGCACGAGGAGTATCAGTCAACTCGTGGACTCGGGACTCAACTCGAGGACTCATGTAGAGCAGAGCCTACACGAGGAGTTTGTGAAGAGCTGGCACGAGGAGTATCAGTCGACTCGTGGACTCGAACTCGACTCGAGGGATGAACTCATCTCGAGGAGACATGTAGATTCGGCAAGAGGAGTATCAGTCAACTCGTGGACTCGGGAGTCAACTCGAGGACTCATGTAGAGCCTGCACGAGGAGTTACGTGAAGAGCGGACACGAGGAGTATCAGTCGACTCGTGGACTCGAACTCGACTAGAGGAATGAACTCGTCTAGAGGTGACATGTAGAGTCGGCACGAGGAGTATAAATCAACTCGTGGACTCGGGACTCAACTCGAGGACTCATGTAGAGCCTGCACGAGGAGTTACGTGAAGAGTCGACATGAGGAGTATCAGTTGACTCGTGGACTCGAACTCGACTCGAGGAATGAACTCCTCACGAGGAGACATGTAGAGTCGGCACAAGGAGTATCAGTCAACTCGTGGACTCGAGACTCAACTCGAGGACTCATGTAGAGCATGCACGAGGAGTTACATGAAGAGTCGGCACGAGGAGTATTTGTCGACTTGTGGACTCGAACTCGACTCGAGGAATGAACTCATCTCGAGGAGACATGTAGAGTCGGCACGAGGAGTATCAGTCGACTCGTGGACTCGAACTCGACTCGAGGAATGAACTCATCTCGAGGAGACATGTAGAGTCGGCACGAGGAGTATCAGTCAACTCGTGGACTCGGGACTCAACTCGAGGACTCATGTAGAGCCTGCACGAGGAGTTACGTGAAAAGTCGGCAAGAGGAGTATCAGTCGACTCGTGGAGTCGAACTCGACTCGAGGAATGAACTCATCTTAAGGAGACATGTAGAGTCGGCACAAGGAGTATCAGTCGACTCGTGGACTCGGGACTCAACTCGAGGACTCATGTAGAGCCTGCACGAGGAGTTACATGAAGAGTCGGCACAAGGAGTATCAGTCGACTCGTGGACTCGAACTCGACTCGAGGAATGAACTCATCTCGAGAAGACATGTAGAGTCGGCACGAGGAGTATCAGTCAACTCGTGGACTCGGGACTCAACTCGAGGACTCACGTAGAGCCTGCACGAGGAGTTACGTGAAGAGTCGGCACGAGGAGTATCAGTCGACTCGAGGAATGAACTCATCTCGAGGAGATATGTAGAGTCGGCACGAGGAGTATCAGTCAAATCGTGGACTCGGGACTCAACTCGAGGACTCATGTAGAGCCTGCACGAGGAGTTACGTGAAGAGCGGACACGAGGAGTATCAGTCGACTCGTGGACTCGAACTCGACTTGAGGGATGAACTCATCTCGAGAAGACATGTTGAGTCGGCGAGAGGAGTATCAGTCAACTCGTGGACTCGGAACTCAACTTGAGGACTCATGTAGAGCCTGCACGAGGAGTTACGTGAAGAGTCGGCACGAGGAGTATCAGTCGACTCGTG
The DNA here is from genome assembly GCF_054948205.1 of Urtica dioica subsp. dioica. NCBI lineage: Eukaryota > Viridiplantae > Streptophyta > Magnoliopsida > Rosales > Urticaceae > Urtica > Urtica dioica. The sequence continues at coordinate 42,560,430 of NC_142756.1, forward strand.
GACTCGAACTCGACTCGAGGAATGAACTCATCTCGAGGGGACATGTAGAGTCGGCACGAGGAGTATCAGTCAACTCGTGGACTCGGGACTCAACTCGAGGACTCATGTAGAGCAGAGCCTACACGAGGAGTTTGTGAAGAGCTGGCACGAGGAGTATCAGTCGACTCGTGGACTCGAACTCGACTCGAGGGATGAACTCATCTCGAGGAGACATGTAGATTTGGCAAGAGGAGTATCAGTCAACTCGTGGACTCGGGAGTCAACTCGAGGACTCATGTAGAGCCTGCACGAGGAGTTACGTGAAGAGCGGACACGAGGAATATCAGTCGACTCGTGGACTCGAACTCGACTCGAGGGATGAACTCGTCTCGAGGAGACATGTAGAGTCGGCACGAGGAGTATCATTCAAATCGTGGACTCGGGACTCAACTCGAGGACTCATGTAGAGCCTGCACGAGGAGTTACGTGAAGAGCGGACACGAGGAGTATCAGTCGACTCGTGGACTCGAACTCGACTTGAGGGATGAACTCATCTCGAGAAGACATGTTGAGTCGGCGAGAGGAGTATCAGTCAACTCGTGGACTCGGAACTCAACTTGAGGACTCATGTAGAGCCTGCACGAGGAGTTACGTGAAGAGTCGGCACGAGGAGTATCAGTCGACTCGTGGACTCGAACTCGACTCGAGGAATGAACTCATCTCGAGGGGACATGTAGAGTCGGCACGAGGAGTATCAGTCAACTCGTGGACTCGGGACTCAACTCGAGGACTCATGTAGAGCAGAGCCTACACGAGGAGTTTGTGAAGAGCTGGCACGAGGAGTATCAGTCGACTCGTGGACTCGAACTCGACTCGAGGGATGAACTCATCTCGAGGAGACATGTAGATTCGGCAAGAGGAGTATCAGTCAACTCGTGGACTCGGGAGTCAACTCGAGGACTCATGTAGAGCCTGCACGAGGAGTTACGTGAAGAGCGGACACGAGGAGTATCAGTCGACTCGTGGACTCGAACTCGACTCGAGGAATGAACTCGTCTAGAGGTGACATGTAGAGTCGGCACGAGGAGTATAAATCAACTCGTGGACTCGGGACTCAACTCGAGGACTCATGTAGAGCCTGCACGAGGAGTTACGTGAGGAGTCGACATGAGGAGTATCAGTTGACTCGTGGACTCGAACTCGACTCGAGGAATGAACTCCTCACGAGGAGACATGTAGAGTCGGCACAAGGAGTATCAGTCAACTCGTGGACTCGAGACTCAACTCGAGGACTCATGTAGAGCATGCACGAGGAGTTACATGAAGAGTCGGCACGAGGAGTATTTGTCGACTTGTGGACTCGAACTCGACTCGAGGAATGAACTCATCTCGAGGAGACATGTAGAGTCGGCACGAGGAGTATCAGTCGACTCGTGGACTCGAACTCGACTCGAGGAATGAACTCATCTCGAGGAGACATGTAGAGTCGGCACGAGGAGTATCAGTCAACTCGTGGACTCGGGACTCAACTCGAGGACTCATGTAGAGCCTGCACGAGGAGTTACGTGAAAAGTCGGCAAGAGGAGTATCAGTCGACTCGTGGAGTCGATCTCGACTCGAGGAATGAACTCATCTTAAGGAGACATGTAGAGTCGGCACGAGGAGTATCAGTCGACTCGTGGACTCGGGACTCAACTCGAGGACTCATGTAGAGCCTGCACGAGGAGTTACATGAAGAGTCGGCACAAGGAGTATCAGTCGACTCGTGGACTCGAACTCGACTCGAGGAATGAACTCATCTCGAGAAGACATGTAGAGTCGGCACGAGGAGTATCAGTCAACTCGTGGACTCGGGACTCAACTCGAGGACTCACGTAGAGCCTGCACGAGGAGTTACGTGAAGAGTCGGCACGAGGAGTATCAGTCGACTCGAGGAATGAACTCATCTCGAGGAGATATGTAGAGTCGGCACGAGGAGTATCAGTCAAATCGTGGACTCGGGACTCAACTCGAGGACTCATGTAGAGCCTGCACGAGGAGTTACGTGAAGAGCGGACACGAGGAGTATCAGTCGACTCGTGGACTCGAACTCGACTCGAGGGATGAACTCGTCTCGAGGAGACATGTAGAGTCGGCACGAGGAGTATCATTCAAATCGTGGACTCGGGACTCAACTCGAGGACTCATGTAGAGCCTGCACGAGGAGTTACGTGAAGAGCGGACACGAGGAGTATCAGTCGACTCGTGGACTCGAACTCGACTTGAGGGATGAACTCATCTCGAGAAGACATGTTGAGTCGGCGAGAGGAGTATCAGTCAACTCGTGGACTCGGAACTCAACTTGAGGACTCATGTAGAGCCTGCACGAGGAGTTACGTGAAGAGTCGGCACGAGGAGTATCAGTCGACTCGTGGACTCGAACTCGACTCGAGGAATGAACTCATCTCGAGGGGACATGTAGAGTCGGCACGAGGAGTATCAGTCAACTCGTGGACTCGGGACTCAACTCGAGGACTCATGTAGAGCAGAGCCTACACGAGGAGTTTGTGAAGAGCTGGCACGAGGAGTATCAGTCGACTCGTGGACTCGAACTCGACTCGAGGGATGAACTCATCTCGAGGAGACATGTAGATTCGGCAAGAGGAGTATCAGTCAACTCGTGGACTCGGGAGTCAACTCGAGGACTCATGTAGAGCCTGCACGAGGAGTTACGTGAAGAGCGGACACGAGGAGTATCAGTCGACTCGTGGACTCGAACTCGACTCGAGGAATGAACTCGTCTAGAGGTGACATGTAGAGTCGGCACGAGGAGTATAAATCAACTCGTGGACTCGGGACTCAACTCGAGGACTCATGTAGAGCCTGCACGAGGAGTTACGTGAGGAGTCGACATGAGGAGTATCAGTTGACTCGTGGACTCGAACTCGACTCGAGGAATGAACTCCTCACGAGGAGACATGTAGAGTCGGCACAAGGAGTATCAGTCAACTCGTGGACTCGAGACTCAACTCGAGGACTCATGTAGAGCATGCACGAGGAGTTACATGAAGAGTCGGCACGAGGAGTATTTGTCGACTTGTGGACTCGAACTCGACTCGAGGAATGAACTCATCTCGAGGAGACATGTAGAGTCGGCACGAGGAGTATCAGTCGACTCGTGGACTCGAACTCGACTCGAGGAATGAACTCATCTCGAGGAGACATGTAGAGTCGGCACGAGGAGTATCAGTCAACTCGTGGACTCGGGACTCAACTCGAGGACTCATGTAGAGCCTGCACGAGGAGTTACGTGAAAAGTCGGCAAGAGGAGTATCAGTCGACTCGTGGAGTCGATCTCGACTCGAGGAATGAACTCATCTTAAGGAGACATGTAGAGTCGGCACGAGGAGTATCAGTCGACTCGTGGACTCGGGACTCAACTCGAGGACTCATGTAGAGCCTGCACGAGGAGTTACATGAAGAGTCGGCACAAGGAGTATCAGTCGACTCGTGGACTCGAACTCGACTCGAGGAATGAACTCATCTCGAGAAGACATGTAGAGTCGGCACGAGGAGTATCAGTCAACTCGTGGACTCGGGACTCAACTCGAGGACTCACGTAGAGCCTGCACGAGGAGTTACGTGAAGAGTCGGCACGAGGAGTATCAGTCGACTCGAGGAATGAACTCATCTCGAGGAGATATGTAGAGTCGGCACGAGGAGTATCAGTCAAATCGTGGACTCGGGACTCAACTCGAGGACTCATGTAGAGCCTGCACGAGGAGTTACGTGAAGAGCGGACACGAGGAGTATCAGTCGACTCGTGGACTCGAACTCGACTTGAGGGATGAACTCATCTCGAGGGGACATGTAGAGTCGGCACGAGGAGTATCAGTCAACTCGTGGACTCGGGACTCAACTCGAGGACTCATGTAGAGCAGAGCCTACACGAGGAGTTTGTGAAGAGCTGGCACGAGGAGTATCAGTCGACTCGTGGACTCGAACTCGACTCGAGGGATGAACTCATCTCGAGGAGACATGTAGATTCGGCAAGAGGAGTATCAGTCAACTCGTGGACTCGGGAGTCAACTCGAGGACTCATGTAGAGCCTGCACGAGGAGTTACGTGAAGAGCGGACACGAGGAGTATCAGTCGACTCGTGGACTCGAACTCGACTCGAGGAATGAACTCGTCTAGAGGTGACATGTAGAGTCGGCACGAGGAGTATAAATCAACTCGTGGACTCGGGACTCAACTCGAGGACTCATGTAGAGCCTGCACGAGGAGTTACGTGAGGAGTCGACATGAGGAGTATCAGTTGACTCGTGGACTCGAACTCGACTCGAGGAATGAACTCCTCACGAGGAGACATGTAGAGTCGGCACAAGGAGTATCAGTCAACTCGTGGACTCGAGACTCAACTCGAGGACTCATGTAGAGCATGCACGAGGAGTTACATGAAGAGTCGGCACGAGGAGTATTTGTCGACTTGTGGACTCGAACTCGACTCGAGGAATGAACTCATCTCGAGGAGACATGTAGAGTCGGCACGAGGAGTATCAGTCGACTCGTGGACTCGAACTCGACTCGAGGAATGAACTCATCTCGAGGAGACATGTAGAGTCGGCACGAGGAGTATCAGTCAACTCGTGGACTCGGGACTCAACTCGAGGACTCATGTAGAGCCTGCACGAGGAGTTACGTGAAAAGTCGGCAAGAGGAGTATCAGTCGACTCGTGGAGTCGATCTCGACTCGAGGAATGAACTCATCTTAAGGAGACATGTAGAGTCGGCACGAGGAGTATCAGTCGACTCGTGGACTCGGGACTCAACTCGAGGACTCATGTAGAGCCTGCACGAGGAGTTACATGAAGAGTCGGCACAAGGAGTATCAGTCGACTCGTGGACTCGAACTCGACTCGAGGAATGAACTCATCTCGAGAAGACATGTAGAGTCGGCACGAGGAGTATCAGTCAACTCGTGGACTCGGGACTCAACTCGAGGACTCACGTAGAGCCTGCACGAGGAGTTACGTGAAGAGTCGGCACGAGGAGTATCAGTCGACTCGAGGAATGAACTCATCTCGAGGAGATATGTAGAGTCGGCACGAGGAGTATCAGTCAAATCGTGGACTCGGGACTCAACTCGAGGACTCATGTAGAGCCTGCACGAGGAGTTACGTGAAGAGCGGACACGAGGAGTATCAGTCGACTCGTGGACTCGAACTCGACTTGAGGGATGAACTCATCTCGAGAAGACATGTTGAGTCGGCGAGAGGAGTATCAGTCAACTCGTGGACTCGGAACTCAACTTGAGGACTCATGTAGAGCCTGCACGAGGAGTTACGTGAAGAGTCGGCACGAGGAGTATCAGTCGACTCGTGGACTCGAACTCGACTCGAGGAATGAACTCATCTCGAGGGGACATGTAGAGTCGGCACGAGGAGTATCAGTCAACTCGTGGACTCGGGACTCAACTCGAGGACTCATGTAGAGCAGAGCCTACACGAGGAGTTTGTGAAGAGCTGGCACGAGGAGTATCAGTCGACTCGTGGACTCGAACTCGACTCGAGGGATGAACTCATCTCGAGGAGACATGTAGATTTGGCAAGAGGAGTATCAGTCAACTCGTGGACTCGGGAGTCAACTCGAGGACTCATGTAGAGCCTGCACGAGGAGTTACGTGAAGAGCGGACACGAGGAGTATCAGTCGACTCGTGGACTCGAACTCGACTCGAGGGATGAACTCGTCTCGAGGAGACATGTAGAGTCGGCACGAGGAGTATCATTCAAATCGTGGACTCGGGACTCAACTCGAGGACTCATGTAGAGCCTGCACGAGGAGTTACGTGAAGAGCGGACACGAGGAGTATCAGTCGACTCGTGGACTCGAACTCGACTTGAGGGATGAACTCATCTCGAGAAGACATGTTGAGTCGGCGAGAGGAGTATCAGTCAACTCGTGGACTCGGAACTCAACTTGAGGACTCATGTAGAGCCTGCACGAGGAGTTACGTGAAGAGTCGGCACGAGGAGTATCAGTCGACTCGTGGACTCGAACTCGACTCGAGGAATGAACTCATCTCGAGGGGACATGTAGAGTCGGCACGAGGAGTATCAGTCAACTCGTGGACTCGGGACTCAACTCGAGGACTCATGTAGAGCAGAGCCTACACGAGGAGTTTGTGAAGAGCTGGCACGAGGAGTATCAGTCGACTCGTGGACTCGAACTCGACTCGAGGGATGAACTCATCCCGAGGAGACATGTAGATTCGGCAAGAGGAGTATCAGTCAACTCGTGGACTCGGGAGTCAACTCGAGGACTCATGTAGAGCCTGCACGAGGAGTTACGTGAAGAGCGGACACGAGGAGTATCAGTCGACTCGTGGACTCGAACTCGACTCGAGGAATGAACTCGTCTAGAGGTGACATGTAGAGTCGGCACGAGGAGTATAAATCAACTCGTGGACTCGGGACTCAACTCGAGGACTCATGTAGAGCCTGCACGAGGAGTTACGTGAGGAGTCGACATGAGGAGTATCAGTTGACTCGTGGACTCGAACTCGACTCGAGGAATGAACTCCTCACGAGGAGACATGTAGAGTCGGCACAAGGATTATCAGTCAACTCGTGGACTCGAGACTCAACTCGAGGACTCATGTAGAGCATGCACGAGGAGTTACATGAAGAGTCGGCACGAGGAGTATTTGTCGACTTGTGGACTCGAACTCGACTCGAGGAATGAACTCATCTCGAGGAGACATGTAGAGTCGGCACGAGGAGTATCAGTCGACTCGTGGACTCGAACTCGACTCGAGGAATGAACTCATCTCGAGGAGACATGTAGAGTCGGCACGAGGAGTATCAGTCAACTCGTGGACTCGGGACTCAACTCGAGGACTCATGTAGAGCCTGCACGAGGAGTTACGTGAAAAGTCGGCAAGAGGAGTATCAGTCGACTCGTGGAGTCGATCTCGACTCGAGGAATGAACTCATCTTAAGGAGACATGTAGAGTCGGCACGAGGAGTATCAGTCGACTCGTGGACTCGGGACTCAACTCGAGGACTCATGTAGAGCCTGCACGAGGAGTTACATGAAGAGTCGGCACAAGGAGTATCAGTCGACTCGTGGACTCGAACTCGACTCGAGGAATGAACTCATCTCGAGAAGACATGTAGAGTCGGCACGAGGAGTATCAGTCAACTCGTGGACTCGGGACTCAACTCGAGGACTCACGTAGAGCCTGCACGAGGAGTTACGTGAAGAGTCGGCACGAGGAGTATCAGTCGACTCGAGGAATGAACTCATCTCGAGGAGATATGTAGAGTCGGCACGAGGAGTATCAGTCAAATCGTGGACTCGGGACTCAACTCGAGGACTCATGTAGAGCCTGCACGAGGAGTTACGTGAAGAGCGGACACGAGGAGTATCAGTCGACTCGTGGACTCGAACTCGACTTGAGGGATGAACTCATCTCGAGAAGACATGTTGAGTCGGCGAGAGGAGTATCAGTCAACTCGTGGACTCGGAACTCAACTTGAGGACTCATGTAGAGCCTGCACGAGGAGTTACGTGAAGAGTCGGCACGAGGAGTATCAGTCGACTCGTGGACTCGAACTCGACTCGAGGAATGAACTCATCTCGAGGGGACATGTAGAGTCGGCACGAGGAGTATCAGTCAACTCGTGGACTCGGGACTCAACTCGAGGACTCATGTAGAGCAGAGCCTACACGAGGAGTTTGTGAAGAGCTGGCACGAGGAGTATCAGTCGACTCGTGGACTCGAACTCGACTCGAGGGATGAACTCATCTCGAGGAGACATGTAGATTTGGCAAGAGGAGTATCAGTCAACTCGTGGACTCGGGAGTCAACTCGAGGACTCATGTAGAGCCTGCACGAGGAGTTACGTGAAGAGCGGACACGAGGAGTATCAGTCGACTCGTGGACTCGAACTCGACTCGAGGGATGAACTCGTCTCGAGGAGACATGTAGAGTCGGCACGAGGAGTATCATTCAAATCGTGGACTCGGGACTCAACTCGAGGACTCATGTAGAGCCTGCACGAGGAGTTACGTGAAGAGCGGACACGAGGAGTATCAGTCGACTCGTGGACTCGAACTCGACTTGAGGGATGAACTCATCTCGAGAAGACATGTTGAGTCGGCGAGAGGAGTATCAGTCAACTCGTGGACTCGGAACTCAACTTGAGGACTCATGTAGAGCCTGCACGAGGAGTTACGTGAAGAGTCGGCACGAGGAGTATCAGTCGACTCGTGGACTCGAACTCGACTCGAGGAATGAACTCATCTCGAGGGGACATGTAGAGTCGGCACGAGGAGTATCAGTCAACTCGTGGACTCGGGACTCAACTCGAGGACTCATGTAGAGCAGAGCCTACACGAGGAGTTTGTGAAGAGCTGGCACGAGGAGTATCAGTCGACTCGTGGACTCGAACTCGACTCGAGGGATGAACTCATCTCGAGGAGACATGTAGATTCGGCAAGAGGAGTATCAGTCAACTCGTGGACTCGGGAGTCAACTCGAGGACTCATGTAGAGCCTGCACGAGGAGTTACGTGAAGAGCGGACACGAGGAGTATCAGTCGACTCGTGGACTCGAACTCGACTCGAGGAATGAACTCGTCTAGAGGTGACATGTAGAGTCGGCACGAGGAGTATAAATCAACTCGTGGACTCGGGACTCAACTCGAGGACTCATGTAGAGCCTGCACGAGGAGTTACGTGAAGAGTCGACATGAGGAGTATCAGTTGACTCGTGGACTCGAACTCGACTCGAGGAATGAACTCCTCACGAGGAGACATGTAGAGTCGGCACAAGGAGTATCAGTCAACTCGTGGACTCGAGACTCAACTCGAGGACTCATGTAGAGCATGCACGAGGAGTTACATGAAGAGTCGGCACGAGGAGTATTTGTCGACTTGTGGACTCGAACTCGACTCGAGGAATGAACTCATCTCGAGGAGACATGTAGAGTCGGCACGAGGAGTATCAGTCGACTCGTGGACTCGAACTCGACTCGAGGAATGAACTCATCTCGAGGAGACATGTAGAGTCGGCACGAGGAGTATCAGTCAACTCGTGGACTCGGGACTCAACTCGAGGACTCATGTAGAGCCTGCACGAGGAGTTACGTGAAAAGTCGGCAAGAGGAGTATCAGTCGACTCGTGGAGTCGATCTCGACTCGAGGAATGAACTCATCTTAAGGAGACATGTAGAGTCGGCACGAGGAGTATCAGTCGACTCGTGGACTCGGGACTCAACTCGAGGACTCATGTAGAGCCTGCACGAGGAGTTACATGAAGAGTCGGCACAAGGAGTATCAGTCGACTCGTGGACTCGAACTCGACTCGAGGAATGAACTCATCTCGAGAAGACATGTAGAGTCGGCACGAGGAGTATCAGTCAACTCGTGGACTCGGGACTCAACTCGAGGACTCACGTAGAGCCTGCACGAGGAGTTACGTGAAGAGTCGGCACGAGGAGTATCAGTCGACTCGAGGAATGAACTCATCTCGAGGAGATATGTAGAGTCGGCACGAGGAGTATCAGTCAAATCGTGGACTCGGGACTCAACTCGAGGACTCATGTAGAGCCTGCACGAGGAGTTACGTGAAGAGCGGACACGAGGAGTATCAGTCGACTCGTGGACTCGAACTCGACTTGAGGGATGAACTCATCTCGAGAAGACATGTTGAGTCGGCGAGAGGAGTATCAGTCAACTCGTGGACTCGGAACTCAACTTGAGGACTCATGTAGAGCCTGCACGAGGAGTTACGTGAAGAGTCGGCACGAGGAGTATCAGTCGACTCGTGGACTCGAACTCGACTCGAGAAATGAACTCATCTCGAGGGGACATGTAGAGTCGGCACGAGGAGTATCAGTCAACTCGTGGACTCGGGACTCAACTCGAGGACTCATGTAGAGCAGAGCCTACACGAGGAGTTTGTGAAGAGCTGGCACGAGGAGTATCAGTCGACTCGTGGACTCGAACTCGACTCGAGGGATGAACTCATCTCGAGGAGACATGTAGATTTGGCAAGAGGAGTATCAGTCAACTCGTGGACTCGGGAGTCAACTCGAGGACTCATGCAGAGCCTGCACGAGGAGTTACGTGAAGAGCGGACACGAGGAGTATCAGTCGACTCGTGGACTCGAACTCGACTCGAGGGATGAACTCGTCTCGAGGAGACATGTAGAGTCGGCACGAGGAGTATCATTCAAATCGTGGACTCGGGACTCAACTCGAGGACTCATGTAGAGCCTGCACGAGGAGTTACGTGAAGAGCGGACACGAGGAGTATCAGTCGACTCGTGGACTCGAACTCGACTTGAGGGATGAACTCATCTCGAGAAGACATGTTGAGTCGGCGAGAGGAGTATCAGTCAACTCGTGGACTCGGAACTCAACTTGAGGACTCATGTAGAGCCTGCACGAGGAGTTACGTGAAGAGTCGGCACGAGGAGTATCAGTCGACTCGTGGACTCGAACTCGACTCGAGGAATGAACTCATCTCGAGGGGACATGTAGAGTCGGCACGAGGAGTATCAGTCAACTCGTGGACTCGGGACTCAACTCGAGGACTCATGTAGAGCAGAGCCTACACGAGGAGTTTGTGAAGAGCTGGCACGAGGAGTATCAGTCGACTCGTGGACTCGAACTCGACTCGAGGGATGAACTCATCTCGAGGAGACATGTAGATTCGGCAAGAGGAGTATCAGTCAACTCGTGGACTCGGGAGTCAACTCGAGGACTCATGTAGAGCCTGCACGAGGAGTTACGTGAAGAGCGGACACGAGGAGTATCAGTCGACTCGTGGACTCGAACTCGACTCGAGGAATGAACTCGTCTAGAGGTGACATGTAGAGTCGGCACGAGGAGTATAAATCAACTCGTGGACTCGGGACTCAACTCGAGGACTCATGTAGAGCCTGCACGAGGAGTTACGTGAAGAGTCGACATGAGGAGTATCAGTTGACTCGTGGACTCGAACTCGACTCGAGGAATGAACTCCTCACGAGGAGACATGTAGAGTCGGCACAAGGAGTATCAGTCAACTCGTGGACTCGAGACTCAACTCGAGGACTCATGTAGAGCATGCACGAGGAGTTACATGAAGAGTCGGCACGAGGAGTATTTGTCGACTTGTGGACTCGAACTCAACTCGAGGAATGAACTCATCTCGAGGAGACATGTAGAGTCGGCACGAGGAGTATCAGTCGACTCGTGGACTCGAACTCGACTCGAGGAATGAACTCATCTCGAGGAGACATGTAGAGTCGGCACGAGGAGTATCAGTCAACTCGTGGACTCGGGACTCAACTCGAGGACTCATGTAGAGCCTGCACGAGGAGTTACGTGAAAAGTCGGCAAGAGGAGTATCAGTCGACTCGTGGAGTCGATCTCGACTCGAGGAATGAACTCATCTTAAGGAGACATGTAGAGTCGGCACGAGGAGTATCAGTCGACTCGTGGACACGGGACTCAACTCGAGGACTCATGTAGAGCCTGCACGAGGAGTTACATGAAGAGTCGGCACAAGGAGTATCAGTCGACTCGTGGACTCGAACTCGACTCGAGGAATGAACTCATCTCGAGAAGACATGTAGAGTCGGCACGAGGAGTATCAGTCAACTCGTGGACTCGGGACTCAACTCGAGGACTCACGTAGAGCCTGCACGAGGAGTTACGTGAAGAGTCGGCACGAGGAGTATCAGTCGACTCGAGGAATGAACACATCTCGAGGAGATATGTAGAGTCGGCACGAGGAGTATCAGTCAAATCGTGGACTCGGGACTCAACTCGAGGACTCATGTAGAGCCTGCACGAGGAGTTACGTGAAGAGCGGACACGAGGAGTATCAATCGACTCGTGGACTCGAACTCGACTTGAGGGATGAACTCATCTCGAGAAGACATGTTGAGTCAGCGAGAGGAGTATCAGTCAACTCGTGGACTCGGAACTCAACTTGAGGACTCATGTAGAGCCTGCACGAGGAGTTACGTGAAGAGTCGGCACGAGGAGTATCAGTCGACTCGTGGACTCGAACTCGACTCGAGGAATGAACTCATCTCGAGGGGACATGTAGAGTCGGCACGAGGAGTATCAGTCAACTCGTGGACTCGGGACTCAACTCGAGGACTCATGTAGAGCAGAGCCTACACGAGGAGTTTGTGAAGAGCTGGCACGAGGAGTATCAGTCGACTCGTGGACTCGAACTCGACTCGAGGGATGAACTCATCTCGAGGAGACATGTAGATTCGGCAAGAGGAGTATCAGTCAACTCGTGGACTCGGGAGTCAACTCGAGGACTCATGTAGAGCCTGCACGAGGAGTTACGTGAAGAGCGGACACGAGGAGTATCAGTCGACTCGTGGACTCGAACTCGACTCGAGGAATGAACTCGTCTAGAGGTGACATGTAGAGTCGGCACGAGGAGTATAAATCAACTCGTGGACTCGGGACTCAACTCGAGGACTCATGTAGAGCCTGCACGAGGAGTTACGTGAAGAGTCGACATGAGGAGTATCAGTTGACTCGTGGACTCGAACTCGACTCGAGGAATGAACTCCTCACGAGGAGACACGTAGAGTCGGCACAAGGAGTATCAGTCAACTCGTGGACTCGAGACTCAACTCGAGGACTCATGTAGAGCATGCACGAGGAGTTACATGAAGAGTCGGCACGAGGAGTATTTGTCGACTTGTGGACTCGAACTCGACTCGAGGAATGAACTCATCTCGAGGAGACATGTAGAGTCGGCACGAGGAGTATCAGTCGACTCGTGGACTCGAACTCGACTCGAGGAATGAACTCATCTCGAGGAGACATGTAGAGTCGGCACGAGGAGTATCAGTCAACTCGTGGACTCGGGACTCAACTCGAGGACTCATGTAGAGCCTGCACGAGGAGTTACGTGAAAAGTCGGCAAGAGGAGTATCAGTCGACTCGTGGAGTCGAACTCGACTCGAGGAATGAACTCATCTTAAGGAGACATGTAGAGTCGGCACGAGGAGTATCAGTCGACTCGTGGACTCGGGACTCAACTCGAGGACTCATGTAGAGCCTGCACGAGGAGTTACATGAAGAGTCGGCACAAGGAGTATCAGTCGACTCGTGGACTCGAACTCGACTCAAGGAATGAACTCATCTCGAGAAGACATGTAGAGTCGGCACGAGGAGTATCAGTCAACTCGTGGACTCGGGACTCAACTCGAGGACTCACGTAGAGCCTGCACGAGGAGTTACGTGAAGAGTCGGCACGAGGAGTATCAGTCGACTCGAGGAATGAACTCATCTCGAGGAGATATGTAGAGTCGGCACGAGGAGTATCAGTCAAATCGTGGACTCGGGACTCAACTCGAGGACTCATGTAGAGCCTGCACGAGGAGTTACGTGAAGAGCGGACACGAGGAGTATCAGTCGACTCGTGGACTCGAACTCGACTTGAGGGATGAACTCATCTCAAGAAGACATGTTGAGTCGGCGAGAGGAGTATCAGTCAACTCGTGGACTCGGAACTCAACTTGAGGACTCATGTAGAGCCTGCACGAGGAGTTACGTGAAGAGTCGGCACGAGGAGTATCAGTCGACTCGTGGACTCGAACTCGACTCGAGGAATGAACTCATCTCGAGGGGACATGTAGAGTCGGCACGAGGAGTATCAGTCAACTCGTGGACTCGGGACTCAACTCGAGGACTCATGTAGAGCAGAGCCTACACGAGGAGTTTGTGAAGAGCTGGCACGAGGAGTATCAGTCGACTCGTGGACTCGAACTCGACTCGAGGGATGAACTCATCTCGAGGAGACATGTAGATTTGGCAAGAGGAGTATCAGTCAACTCGTGGACTCGGGAGTCAACTCGAGGACTCATGTAGAGCCTGCACGAGGAGTTACGTGAAGAGCGGACACGAGGAGTATCAGTCGACTCGTGGACTCGAACTCGACTCGAGGGATGAACTCGTCTCGAGGAGACATGTAGAGTCGGCACGAGGAGTATCATTCAACTCATGGACTCGGGACTCAACTCGAGGACTCATGTAGAGCCCTCACGAGGAGTTACGTGAAAAGTCGGCACGATGAGTATCAGTCGACTCGTGGACTCGAACTCGACTCGAGGAATGAACTCATCTTAAGGAGACATGTAGAATCGGCACGAGGAGTATCACTCGACTCTCGGTCTCGGGACTCAACTCGAGGACTCATGTAGAGCCTACACGAGGAGTTACGTGAAGAGCCGACACGAGGAGTATCAGTCGAGTCGTGGACTCGAACTCGACTCGAGGAATGAACTCGTCTCGAGGAGACATGTAGAGTCGGCACGAGGAGTATTAGTCAACTCGTGGACTCGGGACTCAACTCGAGGACTGATGTAGAGCTTACACGAGGAGTTACGTGAAAAGTCGGCACGAGGAGTATCATTCGACTCAAGGACTCGAACTCGACTTGAGGAATGAACTCATCTCGAGAAGACATGTAGAGTCGGCAAGAGGAGTATCAGTCAACTCGTGGACTCGGGACTCAACTCGAGGACTCACGTAGAGCCTGCACGAGGAGTTACGTGAAGAGTCGGCACGAGGAGTATCAGTCGACTCGTGGACTCGAACTCGACTCGAGGAATGAAATCATCTCGAGGAGATATGTAGAGTCGGCACGAGGAGTATCAGTCAAATCGTGGACTCGGGACTCAACTCGAGGACTCATGTAGAGCCTGCACGAGGAGTTACGTGAAGAGCGGACACGAGGAGTATCAGTCGACTCGTGGACTCGAACTCGACTCGAGGGATGAACTCATCTCGAGAAGACATGTTGAGTCGGCGAGAGGAGTATCAGTCAACTCGTGGACTCGGAACTCAACTTGAGGACTCATGTAGAGCCTGCACGAGGAGTTACGTGAAGAGTCGGCACGAGGAGTATCAGTCGACTCGTGGACTCGAACTCGACTCGAGGAATGAACTCATCTCGAGGGGACATGTAGAGTCGGCACGAGGAGTATCAGTCAACTCGTGGACTCGGGACTCAACTCGAGGACTCATGTAGAGCAGAGCCTACACGAGGAGTTTGTGAAGAGCTGGCACGAGGAGTATCAGTCGACTCGTGGACTCGAACTCGACTCGAGGGATGAACTCATCTCGAGGAGACATGTAGATTCGGCAAGAGGAGTATCAGTCATATCGTGGACTCGGGACTCAACTCGAGGACTCATGTAGAGCCTGCACGAGGAGTTACGTGAAGAGCGGACACGAGGAGTATCAGTCGACTCGTGGACTCGAACTCGACTCGAGGGATGAACTCGTCTCGAGGAGACATGTAGATTCGGCACGAGGAGTATCAGTCAACTCATGGACTCGGGACTCAACTCGAGGACTCATGTAGAGCCTGCACGAGGAGTTACGTGAAGAGTCGGCACGAGGAGTATCAGTCGACTCGTGGACTCGAACTCGACTCGAGGAATGAACTCGTCTAGAGGTGACATGTAGAGTCGGCACGAGGAGTATTAATCAACTCGTGGACTCGGGACTCAACTCGAGGACTCACGTAGAGCCTGCACGAGGAGTTACGTGAAGAGTCGGCACGAGGAGTATCAGTCGACTCGAGGAATGAACACATCTCGAGGAGATATGTAGAGTCGGCACGAGGAGTATCAGTCAAATCGTGGACTCGGGACTCAACTCGAGGACTCATGTAGAGCCTGCACGAGGAGTTACGTGAAGAGCGGACACGAGGAGTATCAGTCGACTCGTGGACTCGAACTCGACTTGAGGGATGAACTCATCTCGAGAAGACATGTTGAGTCGGCGAGAGGAGTATCAGTCAACTCGTGGACTCGGAACTCAACTTGAGGACTCATGTAGAGCCTGCACGAGGAGTTACGTGAAGAGTCGGCACGAGGAGTATCAGTCGACTCGTGGACTCGAACTCGACTCGAGGAATGAACTCATCTCGAGGGGACATGTAGAGTCGGCACGAGGAGTATCAGTCAACTCGTGGACTCGGGACTCAACTCGAGGACTCATGTAGAGCAGAGCCTACACGAGGAGTTTGTGAAGAGCTGGCACGAGGAGTATCAGTCGACTCGTGGACTCGAACTCGACTCGAGGGATGAACTCATCTCGAGGAGACATGTAGATTCGGCAAGAGGAGTATCAGTCAACTCGTGGACTCGGGAGTCAACTCGAGGACTCATGTAGAGCCTGCACGAGGAGTTACGTGAAGAGCGGACACGAGGAGTATCAGTCGACTCGTGGACTCGAACTCGACTCGAGGAATGAACTCGTCTAGAGGTGACATGTAGAGTCGGCACGAGGAGTATAAATCAACTCGTGGACTCGGGACTCAACTCGAGGACTCATGTAGAGCCTGCACGAGGAGTTACGTGAAGAGTCGACATGAGGAGTATCAGTTGACTCGTGGACTCGAACTCGACTCGAGGAATGAACTCCTCACGAGGAGACATGTAGAGTCGGCACAAGGAGTATCAGTCAACTCGTGGACTCGAGACTCAACTCGAGGACTCATGTAGAGCATGCACGAGGAGTTACATGAAGAGTCGGCACGAGGAGTATTTGTCGACTTGTGGACTCGAACTCGACTCGAGGAATGAACTCATCTCGAGGAGACATGTAGAGTCGGCACGAGGAGTATCAGTCGACTCGTGGACTCGAACTCGACTCGAGGAATGAACTCATCTCGAGGAGACATGTAGAGTCGGCACGAGGAGTATCAGTCAACTCGTGGACTCGGGACTCAACTCGAGGACTCATGTAGAGCCTGCACGAGGAGTTACGTGAAAAGTCGGCAAGAGGAGTATCAGTCGACTCGTGGAGTCGAACTCGACTCGAGGAATGAACTCATCTTAAGGAGACATGTAGAGTCGGCACGAGGAGTATCAGTCGACTCGTGGACTCGGGACTCAACTCGAGGACTCATGTAGAGCCTGCACGAGGAGTTACATGAAGAGTCGGCACAAGGAGTATCAGTCGACTCGTGGACTCGAACTCGACTCGAGGAATGAACTCCTCACGAGGAGACATGTAGAGTCGGCACAAGGAGTATCAGTCAACTCGTGGACTCGAGACTCAACTCGAGGACTCATGTAGAGCATGCACGAGGAGTTACATGAAGAGTCGGCACGAGGAGTATTTGTCGACTTGTGGACTCGAACTCGACTCGAGGAATGAACTCATCTCGAGGAGACATGTAGAGTCGGCACGAGGAGTATCAGTCGACTCGTGGACTCGAACTCGACTCGAGGAATGAACTCATCTCGAGGAGACATGTAGAGTCGGCACGAGGAGTATCAGTCAACTCGTGGACTCGGGACTCAACTCGAGGACTCATGTAGAGCCTGCACGAGGAGTTACGTGAAAAGTCGGCAAGAGGAGTATCAGTCGACTCGTGGACTCAAACTCGACTCGAGGAATGAACTCATCTCGAGAAGAAATGTAGAGTCGGCACGAGGAGTATCAGTTAACTCGTGGACTCGGGACTCAACTCGAGGACTCACGTAGAGCCTGCACGAGGAGTTACGTGAAGAGTCGGCACGAGGAGTATCAGTCGACTCGAGGAATGAACTCATCTCGAGGAGATATGTAGAGTCGGCACGAGGAGTATCAGTCAAATCGTGGACTCGGGACTCAACTCGAGGACTCATGTAGAGCCTGCACGAGGAGTTACGTGAAGAGCGGACACGAGGAGTATCAGTCGACTCGTGGACTCGAACTCGACTTGAGGGATGAACTCATCTCGAGAAGACATGTTGAGTCGGCGAGAGGAGTATCAGTCAACTCGTGGACTCGGAACTCAACTTGAGGACTCATGTAGAGCCTGCACGAGGAGTTACGTGAAGAGTCGGCACGAGGAGTATCATTCGACTCGTGGACTCGAACTCGACTCGAGGAATGAACTCATCTCGAGGGGACATGTAGAGTCGGCACGAGGAGTATCAGTCAACTCGTGGACTCGGGACTCAACTCGAGGACTCATGTAGAGCAGAGCCTACACGAGGAGTTTGTGAAGAGCTGGCACGAGGAGTATCAGTCGACTCGTGGACTCGAACTCGACTCGAGGGATGAACTCATCTCGAGGAGACATGTAGATTTGGCAAGAGGAGTATCAGTCAACTCGTGGACTCGGGAGTCAACTCGAGGACTCATGTAGAGCCTGCACGAGGAGTTACGTGAAGAGCGGACACGAGGAGTATCAGTCGACTCGTGGACTCGAACTCGACTCGAGGGATGAACTCGTCTCGAGGAGACATGTAGAGTCGGCACGAGGAGTATCATTCAACTCATGGACTCGGGACTCAACTCGAGGACTCATGTAGAGCCCTCACGAGGAGTTACGTGAAAAGTCGGCACGATGAGTATCAGTCGACTCGTGGACTCGAACTCGACTCGAGGAATGAACTCGTCTCGAGGAGACATGTAGAGTCGGCACGAGGAGTATTAGTCAACTCGTGGACTCGGGACTCAACTCGAGGACTTATGTAGAGCTTACACGAGGAGTTACGTGAAAAGTCGGCACGAGGAGTATCAGTCGACTCATGGACTCGAACTCGACTTGAGGAATGAACTCATCTCGAGAAGACATGCAGAGTCGGCAAGAGGAGTATCAGTCAACTCGTGGACTCGGGACTCAACTCGAGGACTCACGTAGAGCCTGCACGAGGAGTTACGTGAAGAGTCGGCACGAGGAGTATCAGTCGACTCGTGGACTCGAACTCGACTCGAGGAATGAACTCATCTCGAGGAGATATGTAGAGTCGGCACGAGGAGTATCACTCGACTCGTGGACTCGGGACTCAACTCGAGGACTCATGTAGAGCCTACACGAAGAGTTACGTGAAGAGCCGACACGAGGAGTATCAGTCGACTCGTGGACTCGAACTCGACTCGAGGAATGAACTCGTCTCGAGGAGACATGTAGAGTTGGCACGAGGAGTATTAGTCAACTCGTGGACTCGGGACTCAACTCGAGGACTGATGTAGAGCTTACACGAGGAGTTACGTGAAAAGTCGGCACGATGAGTATCAGTCGACTCGTGGACTCGAACTAGACTCGAGGAATGAACTCATCTTAAGGAGACATGTAGATTCGACACGAGGAGTATCAGTCGACTCGTGGACTCGGGACTCAACTCGAGCACTCATGTAGAGCCTGCACGAGGAGTTACATGAAGAGTCGGCATAAGGAGTATCAGGCGACTTGTTGACTCGAACTCGACTCGAGGAATGAACTCATCTCGAGAAGACATGTAGAGTCGGCACGAGGAGTATCACTCAGCTCGTGGACTCGGGACTCAACTCGAGGACTCATGTAGAGCCAACACGAGGAGTTACGTGAAGAGCCGGCACGAGGAGTATTAGTCAACTCGTGGACTCGAACTCGACTCGAGGGATGAACTCATCTCGAGGAGACATGTAGAGTCGGCAAGAGGAGTATCAGTCAACTCGTGGACTCAGGACTCAACTCGAGGACTCACGTAGAGCCTGCACGAGGAGTTACGTGAAGAGTCGGCACGAGGAGTATCAGTCGACTCGTGGACTCGAACTCGACTCGAGGAATGAACTCATCTCGAGGAGATATGTAGAGTCGGCACGAGGAGTATCGGTCAAATCGTGGACTCGGGACTCAACTCGAGGACTCATGTAGAGCCTGCACGAGGAGTTACGTGAAAAGTCGGCAATAGGAGTATCAGTCGACTCGTGGAGTCGAACTCGACTCGAGGAATGAACTCATCTCGAGGAGACATGTAGAGTCGGCACGAGGAGTATTAGTCAACTCGTGGACTCGGGACTCAACTCGAGGACTGATGTAGGGCTTACACGAGGAGTTACGTGAAAAGTCGACACGAGGAGTATCAGTCGACTCATGGACTCGAACTCGACTTGAGGAATGAACTCATCTCGAGAAGACATGTAGAGTCGGCACGAGGAGTATCAGTCAAGTCGTGGACTCGGGACTCAACTCGAGGACTCATGTAGAGCAGAGCCTACACGAGGAGTTTGTGAAGAGCTGGCACGAGGAGTATCAGTCGACTCGTGGACTCGAACTCGACTCGAGGGATGAACTCATCTCGAGGAGACATGTAGATTCGGCAAGAGGAGTATCAGTCAACTCGTGGACTCGGGACTCAACTCGAGGACTCATGTAGAGCCTGCACGAGGAGTTACGTGAAGAGCGGACACGAGGAGTATCAGTCGACTCGTGGACTCGAACTCGACTCGAGGGATGAACTCGTCTCGAGGAGACATGTAGAGTCGGGACGAGGAGTATCAGTCAACTCATGGACTCGGGACTCAACTCGAGGACTCATGTAGAGCCTGCACGAGGAGTTACGTGAATAGTCGGCACGAGGAGTATCAGTCGACTCGTGGACTCGAACTCGACTCGAGGAATGAACTCGTCTAGAGGTGACATGTAGAGTCGGCACGAGGAGTATAAATCAACTCGTAGACTCGGGACTCAACTCGAGGATTCATGTAGAGCCTGCACGAGGAGTTACGTGAAGAGTCGACACGAGGAGTATCAGTTGACTCATGGACTCGAACTCGACTCGAGGAATGAACTCCTCACGAGGAGACATGTAGAGTTGGCACAAGGAGTATCAGTCAACTCGTGGACTCGAGACTCAACTCGAGGACTCATGTAGAGCATGCACGAGGAGTTACATGAAGAGTCGGCATGAGGAGTATTTGTCGACTTGTGGACTCGAACTCGACTCGAGGAATGAACTCATCTCGAGGAGACATGTAGAGTCGGCACGAGGAGTATCATTCGACTCGTGGACTCGAACTCGACTCGAGGAATGAACTCATCTCGAGGAGACATGTAGAGTCGGCACGAGGAGTATCAGTCAACTCGTGGACTCGGGACTCAACTCGAGGACTCATGTAGAGCAGAGCCTACACGAGGAGTTTGTGAAGAGCTGGCACGAGGAGTATCAGTCGACTCGTGGACTCGAACTCGACTCGAGGGATGAACTCATCTCGAGGAGACATGTAGATTCGGCAAGAGGAGTATCAGTCAACTCGTGGACTCGGGACTCAACTCGAGGACTCATGTAGAGCCTGCACGAGGAGTTACGTGAAGAGCGGACACGAGGAGTATCAGTCGACTCGTGGACTCGAACTCGACTCGAGGAATGAACTCATCTCGAGGAGATATGTAGAGTCGGCACGAGGAGTATCGGTCAAATCGTGGACTCGGGACTCAACTCGAGGACTCATGTAGAGCCTGCACGAGGAGTTACGTGAAAAGTCGGCAATAGGAGTATCAGTCGACTCGTGGAGTCGAACTCGACTCGAGGAATGAACTCATCTTAAGGACACATGTAGAATCGGCACGAGGAGTATCACTCGACTCGTGGACTCGGGACTCAACTCGAGGACTCATGTAGAGCCTACACGAGGAGTTACGTGAAGAGCCGACACGAGGAGTATCAGTCGACTCGTGGACTCGAACTCGACTCGAGGAATGAACTCGTCTCGAGGAGACATGTAGAGTTGGCACGAGGAGTATTAGTCAACTCCTGGACTCGGGACTCAACTCGAGGACTGATGTAGAGCTTACACGAGGAGTTACGTGAAAAGTCGGCACGATGAGTATCAGTCGACTCGTGGACTCGAACTCGACTCGAGGAATGAACTCATCTTAAGGAGACACGTAGAGTCGACACGAGGAGTATCAGTCGACTCGTGGACTCGGGACTCAACTCGAGCACTCATGTAGAGCCTGCACGAGGAGTTACATGAAGAGTCGGCACAAGGAGTATCAGTCGACTCGTGGACTCGAACTCGACTCGAGGAATGAACTCATCTCGAGAAGACATGTAGAGTCGGCACGAGGAGTATCACTCAGCTCGTGGACACGGGACTCAACTCGAGGACTCATGTAGAGCCAACACGAGGAGTTACGTGAAGAGCCGGCACGAGGAGTATCAGTCAACTCGTGGACTCGAACTCGACTCGAGGGATGAAATCATCTTGAGGAGACATGTAGAGTGGGCAAGAGGAGTATTAGTCAACTCGTGGACTCAGGACTCAACTCGAGGACTCACGTAGAGCCTGCACGAGGAGTTACGTGAAGAGTCGGCACGAGGAGTATCAGTCGACTCGTGGACTCGAACTCGACTCGAGGAATGAACTCATCTCGAGGAGATATGTAGAGTCGGCACGAGGAGTATCAGTCAAATCGTGGACTCGGGACTCAACTCGAGGACTCATGTAGAGCCTGCACGAGGAGTTACGTGAAAAGTCGGCAATAGGAGTATCAGTCGACTCGTGGAGTCGAACTCGACTCGAGGAATGAACTCATCTTAAGGAGACATGTAGAATCGGCACGAGGAGTATCACTCGACTCTCGGTCTCGGGACTCAACTCGAGGACTCATGTAGAGCCTACACGAGGACTTACGTGAAGAGCCGACACGAGGAGTATCAGTCGAGTCGTGGACTCGAACTCGACTCGAGGAATGAACTCGTCTCGAGGAGACATGTAGAGTGGGCACGAGGAGTATTAGTCAACTCGTGGACTCGGGACTCAACTCGAGGACTGATGTAGGGCTTACACGAGGAGTTACGTGAAAAGTCGACACGAGGAGTATCAGTCGACTCATGGACTCGAACTCGACTTGAGGAATGAACTCATCTCGAGAAGACATGTAGAGTCGGCACGAGGAGTATCAGTCAACTCGTGGACTCGGGACTCAACTCGAGGACTCATGTAGAGCAGAGCCTACACGAGGAGTTTGTGAAGAGCTGGCACGAGGAGTATCAGTCGACTCGTGGACTCGAACTCGACTCGAGGGATGAACTCATCTCGAGGAGACATGTAGATTCGGCAAGAGGAGTATCAGTCAACTCGTGGACTCGGGACTCAACTCGAGGACTCATGTAGAGCCTGCACGAGGAGTTACGTGAAGAGCGGACACGAGGAGTATCAGTCGACTCGTGGACTCGAACTCGACTCGAGGGATGAACTCGTCTCGAGGAGACATGTAGAGTCGGCACGAGGAGTATCAGTCAACTCATGGACTCGGGACTCAACTCGAGGACTCATGTAGAGCCTGCACGAGGAGTTACGTTAATAGTCGGCACGAGGAGTATCAGTCGACTCGTGGACTCGAACTCGACTCGAGGAATGAACTCGTCTAGAGGTGACATGTAGAGTCGGCACGAGGAGTATAAATCAACTCGTGGACTCGGGACTCAACTCGAGGATTGATGTAGAGCCTGCACGAGGAGTTACGTGAAGAGTCGACACGAGGAGTATCAGTTGACTCGTGGACTCGAACTCGACTCGAGGAATGAACTCCTCACGAGGAGACATGTAGAGTCGGCACAAGGAGTATCAGTCAACTCGTGGACTCGAGACTCAACTCGAGGACTCATGTAGAGCATGCACGAGGAGTTACATGAAGAGTCGGCATGAGGAGTATTTGTCGACTTGTGGACTCGAACTCGACTCGAGGAATGAACTCATCTCGAGGAGACATGTAGAGTCGGCACGAGGAGTATCAGTCGACTCGTGGACTCGAACTCGACTCGAGGAATGAACTCATCTCGAGGAGACATGTAGAGTCGGCACGAGGAGTATCAGTCAACTCGTGGACTCGGGACTCAACTCGAGGACTCATGTAGAGCAGAGCCTACACGAGGAGTTTGTGAAGAGCTGGCACGAGGAGTATCAGTCGACTCGTGGACTCGAACTCGACTCGAGGGATGAACTCATCTCGAGGAGACATGTAGATTCGGCAAGAGGAGTATCAGTCAACTCGTGGACTCGGGACTCAACTCGAGGACTCATGTAGAGCCTGCACGAGGAGTTACGTGAAGAGCGGACACGAGGAGTATCAGTCGACTCGTGGACTCGAACTCGACTCGAGGAATGAACTCATCTCGAGGAGATATGTAGAGTCGGCACGAGGAGTATCGGTCAAATCGTGGACTCGGGACTCAACTCGAGGACTCATGTAGAGCCTGCACGAGGAGTTACGTGAAAAGTCGGCAATAGGAGTATCAGTCGACTCGTGGAGTCGAACTCGACTCGAGGAATGAACTCATCTTAAGGACACATGTAGAATCGGCACGAGGAGTATCACTCGACTCGTGGACTCGGGACTCAACTCGAGGACTCATGTAGAGCCAACACGAGGAGTTACGTGAAGAGCCGGCACGAGGAGTATCAGTCAACTCGTGGACTCGAACTCGACTCGAGGGATGAAATCATCTTGAGGAGACATGTAGAGTGGGCAAGAGGAGTATTAGTCAACTCGTGGACTCAGGACTCAACTCGAGGACTCACGTAGAGCCTGCACGAGGAGTTACGTGAAGAGTCGGCACGAGGAGTATCAGTCGACTCGTGGACTCGAACTCGACTCGAGGAATGAACTCATCTCGAGGAGATATGTAGAGTCGGCACGATGAGTATCAGTCAAATCGTGGACTCGGGACTCAACTCGAGGACTCATGTAGAGCCTGCACGAGGAGTTACGTGAAAAGTCGGCAATAGGAGTATCAGTCGACTCGTGGAGTCGAACTCGACTCGAGGAATGAACTCATCTTAAGGAGACATGTAGAATCGGCACGAGGAGTATCACTCGACTCTCGGTCTCGGGACTCAACTCGAGGACTCATGTAGAGCCTACACGAGGACTTACGTGAAGAGCCGACACGAGGAGTATCAGTCGAGTCGTGGACTCGAACTCGACTCGAGGAATGAACTCGTCTCGAGGAGACATGTAGAGTGGGCACGAGGAGTATTAGTCAACTCGTGGACTCGGGACTCAACTCGAGGACTGATGTAGGGCTTACACGAGGAGTTACGTGAAAAGTCGACACGAGGAGTATCAGTCGACTCATGGACTCGAACTCGACTTGAGGAATGAACTCATCTCGAGAAGACATGTAGAGTCGGCACGAGGAGTATCAGTCAACTCGTGGACTCGGGACTCAACTCGAGGACTCATGTAGAGCAGAGCCTACACGAGGAGTTTGTGAAGAGCTGGCACGAGGAGTATCAGTCGACTCGTGGACTCGAACTCGACTCGAGGGATGAACTCATCTCGAGGAGACATGTAGATTCGGCAAGAGGAGTATCAGTCAACTCGTGGACTCGGGACTCAACTCGAGGACTCATGTAGAGCCTGCACGAGGAGTTACGTGAAGAGCGGACACGAGGAGTATCAGTCGACTCGTGGACTCGAACTCGACTCGAGGGATGAACTCGTCTCGAGGAGACATGTAGAGTCGGCACGAGGAGTATCAGTCAACTCATGGACTCGGGACTCAACTCGAGGACTCATGTAGAGCCTGCACGAGGAGTTACGTGAATAGTCGGCACGAGGAGTATCAGTCGACTCGTGGACTCGAACTCGACTCGAGGAATGAACTCGTCTAGAGGTGACATGTAGAGTCGGCACGAGGAGTATAAATCAACTCGTGGACTCGGGACTCAACTCGAGGATTGATGTAGAGCCTGCACGAGGAGTTACGTGAAGAGTCGACACGAGGAGTATCAGTTGACTCGTGGACTCGAACTCGACTCGAGGAATGAACTCCTCACGTGGAGACATGTAGAGTCGGCACAAGGAGTATCAGTCAACTCGTGGACTCGAGACTCAACTCGAGGACTCATGTAGAGCATGCACGAGGAGTTACATGAAGAGTCGGCATGAGGAGTATTTGTCGACTTGTGGACTCGAACTCGACTCGAGGAATGAACTCATCTCGAGGAGACATGTAGAGTCGGCACGAGGAGTATCAGTCGACTCGTGGACTCGAACTCGACTCGAGGAATGAACTCATCTCGAGGAGACATGTAGAGTCGGCACGAGGAGTATCAGTCAACTCGTGGACTCGGGACTCAACTCGAGGACTCATGTAGAGCAGAGCCTACACGAGGAGTTTGTGAAGAGCTGGCACGAGGAGTATCAGTCGACTCGTGGACTCGAACTCGACTCGAGGGATGAACTCATCTCGAGGAGACATGTAGATTCGGCAAGAGGAGTATCAGTCAACTCGTGGACTCGGGACTCAACTCGAGGACTCATGTAGAGCCTGCACGAGGAGTTACGTGAAGAGCGGACACGAGGAGTATCAGTCGACTCGTGGACTCGAACTCGACTCGAGGAATGAACTCATCTCGAGGAGATATGTAGAGTCGGCACGAGGAGTATCGGTCAAATCGTGGACTCGGGACTCAACTCGAGGACTCATGTAGAGCCTGCACGAGGAGTTACGTGAAAAGTCGGCAATAGGAGTATCAGTCGACTCGTGGAGTCGAACTCGACTCGAGGAATGAACTCATCTTAAGGACACATGTAGAATCGGCACGAGGAGTATCACTCGACTCGTGGACTCGGGACTCAACTCGAGGACTCATGTAGAGCCTACACGAGGAGTTACGTGAAGAGCCGACACGAGGAGTATCAGTCGACTCGTGGACTCGAACTCGACTCGAGGAATGAACTCGTCTCGAGGAGACATGTAGAGTTGGCATGAGGAGTATTAGTCAACTCCTGGACTCGGGACTCAACTCGAGGACTGATGTAGAGCTTACACGAGGAGTTACGTGAAAAGTCGGCACGATGAGTATCAGTCGACTCGTGGACTCGAACTCGACTCGAGGAATGAACTCATCTTAAGGAGACACGTAGAGTCGACACGAGGAGTATCAGTCGACTCGTGGACTCGGGACTCAACTCGAGCACTCATGTAGAGCCTGCACGAGGAGTTACATGAAGAGTCGGCACAAGGAGTATCAGTCGACTCGTGGACTCGAACTCGACTCGAGGAATGAACTCATCTCGAGAAGACATGTAGAGTCGGCACGAGGAGTATCACTCAGCTCGTGGACACGGGACTCAACTCGAGGACTCATGTAGAGCCAACACGAGGAGTTACGTGAAGAGCCGGCACGAGGAGTATCAGTCAACTCGTGGACTCGAACTCGACTCGAGGGATGAAATCATCTTGAGGAGACATGTAGAGTCGGCAAGAGGAGTATTAGTCAACTCGTGGACTCAGGACTCAACTCGAGGACTCACGTAGAGCCTGCACGAGGAGTTACGTGAAGAGTCGGCACGAGGAGTATCAGTCGACTCGTGGACTCGAACTCGACTCGAGGAATGAACTCATCTCGAGGAGATATGTAGAGTCGGCACGAGGAGTATCAGTCAAATCGTGGACTCGGGACTCAACTCGAGGACTCATGTAGAGCCTGCACGAGGAGTTACGTGAAAAGTCGGCAATAGGAGTATCAGTCGACTCGTGGAGTCGAACTCGACTCGAGGAATGAACTCATCTTAAGGAGACATGTAGAATCGGCACGAGGAGTATCACTCGACTCTCGGTCTCGGGACTCAACTCGAGGACTCATGTAGAGCCTACACGAGGAGTTACGTGAAGAGCCGACACGAGGAGTATCAGTCGAGTCGTGGACTCGAACTCGACTCGAGGAATGAACTCGTCTCGAGGAGACATGTAGAGTCGGCACGAGGAGTATTAGTCAACTCGTGGACTCGGGACTCAACTCGAGGACTGATGTAGAGCTTACACGAGGAGTTACGTGAAAAGTCGGCACGAGGAGTATCAGTCGACTCATGGACTCGAACTCGACTTGAGGAATGAACTCATCTCGAGAAGACATGTAGAGTCGGCAAGAGGAGTATCAGTCAACTCGTGGACTCGGGACTCAACTCGAGGACTCACGTAGAGCCTGCACGAGGAGTTACGTGAAGAGTCGGCACGAGGAGTATCAGTCGACTCGTGGACTCGAACTCGACTCGAGGAATGAACTCATCTCGAGGAGATATGTAGAGTCGGCACGAGGAGTATCAGTCAAATCGTGGACTCGGGACTCAACTCGAGGACTCATGTAGAGGCTGCACGAGGAGTTACGTGAAGAGCGGACACGAGGAGTATCAGTCGACTCGTGGACTCGAACTCGACTCGAGGGATGAACTCATCTCGAGAAGACATGTTGAGTCGGCGAGAGGAGTATCAGTCAACTCGTGGACTCGGAACTCAACTTGAGGACTCATGTAGAGCCTGCACGAGGAGTTACGTGAAGAGTCGGCACGAGGAGTATCAGTCGACTCGTGGACTCGAACTCGACTCCAGGAATGAACTCATCTCGAGGGGACATGTAGAGTCGGCACGAGGAGTATCAGTCAACTCGTGGACTCGGGACTCAACTCGAGGACTCATGTAGAGCAGAGCCTACACAAGGAGTTTGTGAAGAGCTGGCACGAGGAGTATCAGTCGACTCGTGGACTCGAACTCGACTCGAGGGATGAACTCATCTCGAGGAGACATGTAGATTCGGCAAGAGGAGTATCAGTCAACTCGTGGACTCGGGACTCAACTCGAGGACTCATGTAGAGCCTGCACGAGGAGTTACGTGAAGAGCGGACACGAGGAGTATCAGTCGACTCGTGGACTCGAACTCGACTCGAGGGATGAACTCGTCTCGAGGAGACATGTAGAGTCGGCACGAGGAGTATCAGTCAACTCATGGACTCGGGACTCAACTCGAGGACTCATGTAGAGCCTGCACGAGGAGTTACGTGAATAGTCGGCACGAGGAGTATCAGTCGACTCGTGGACTCGAACTCGACTCGAGGAATGAACTCGTCTAGACGTGACATGTAGAGTCGGCACGAGGAGTATTAATCAACTCGTGGACTCGGGACTCAACTCGAGGACTCATGTAGAGCCTGCACGAGGAGTTACGTGAAGAGTCGACACGAGGAGTATCAGTCGACTCGTGGACTCGAACTCGACTCGAGGAATGAACTCCTCACGAGGAGACATGTAGAGTCGGCACAAGGAGTATCAGTCAACTCGTGGACTCGAGACTCAACTCGAGGACTCATGTAGAGCATGCACGAGGAGTTACATGAAGAGTCGGCACGAGGAGTATTTGTCGACTTGTGGACTCGAACTCGACTCGAGGAATGAACTCATCTCGAGGAGACATGTAGAGTCGGCACGAGGAGTATCAGTCGACTCGTGGACTCGAACTCGACTCGAGGACTCATGTAGAGCCTGCACGAGGAGTTACGTGAAGAGTCGGCACGAGGAGTATCAGTCGACTTGTGGACTCGAACTCGACTCGAGGAATGAACTCATCTCGAGGAGACATGTAGAGTCGGCACTAGGAGTATCAGTCAACTCGTGGACTCGGGACTCAACTCGAGGACTCATGTAGAGCCTGCACGAGGAGTTACGTGAAAAGTCGGCAAGAGGAGTATCAGTCGACTCGTGGAGTCGAACTCGACTCGAGGAATGAACTCATCTTAAGGAGACATGTAGAGTCGGCACGAGGAGTATCAGTCGACTCGTGGACTCGGGACTCAACTCGGGGACTCATGTAGAGCCTACACGAGGAGTTACGTGAAAAGTCGGCAAGAGGAGTATCAGTCGACTCGTGGACTCGAACTCGACTCGAGGGATGAACTCATCTCGAGGAGACATGTAGAGTCGGCAAGAGGAGTATCAGTCAACTCGTGGACTCGGGACTCAACTCGAGGACTCATGTAGAGCCTGCACGAGGAGTTACGTGAAGAGTCGGCACGAGGAGTATCAGTCGACTCGTGGACTCGAACTCGACTCGAGGAATGAACTCATCTCGAGGAGACATGTAGAGTCGGCACGAGGAGTATCAGGAAACTCGTGGACTCGGGACTCAACTCGAGGACTCATGTAGAGCATAGCCTACACTAGGAGTTTGTGAAGAGCCGGCACGAGGAGTATCAATCGACTCGTGGACTCGAACTCGACTCGAGGGATGAACTCATCTCGAGGAGACATGTAGATTCGGCAAGAGGAGTATCAGTCAACTCCTGGACTCGGGACTCAACTCGAGGACTCATGTATAGCTGCACGAGGAGTTACATGAAGAGCCGACACGAGGAGTATCAGTCGACTCGTGGACTCGAACTCGACTCGAGGGATGAACTCATCTCGAGGAGACATGTAGAGTCGGCAGGAGGAGTATCAGTCAACTCGTGGACTCGGGACTCAACTCGAGGACTCATGTAGAGCCTGCACGAGGAGTTACATGAAGAGTCGGCACGAGGAGTATTTGTCGACTTGTGGACTCGAACTCGACTCGAGGAATGAACTCATCTCGAGGAGACATGTAGAGTCGGCACGAGGAGTATCAGTCGACTCGTGGACTCGAACTCGACTCGAGGACTCATGTAGAGCCTGCACGAGGAGTTACGTGAAAAGTCGGCAAGAGGAGTATCAGTCGACTCGTGGAGTCGAACTCGACTCGAGGAATGAACTCATCTTAAGGAGACATGTAGAGTCGGCACGAGGAGTATCAGTCGACTCGTGGACTCGGGACTCAACTCGAGGACTCATGTAGAGCCTACACGAGGAGTTACGTGAAGAGCCGACATGAGGAGTATCAGTGGACTCGTGGACTCGAACTCGACTCGAGGGATGAACTCATCTCGAGAAGACATGTAGAGTCGGCACGAGGAGTATCAGTCAACTCGTGGACTCGGGACTCAACTTGAGGACTCATGTAGAGCCTGGACGAGGAGTTACGTGAAGAGTCGGCACGAGGAGTATCATTCGACTCGTGGACTCGAACTCGACTCGAGGAATGAACTCATCTCGAGGGGACATGTAGAGTCGGGACGAGGAGTATCAGTCAACTCGTGGACTCGGGACTCAACTCGAGGACTCATGTAGAGCAGAGCCTACACAAGGAGTTTGTGAAGAGCCGGCACGAGGAGTATCAGTCGACTGGTGGACTCGAACTCGACTCGAGGAATGAACTCATCTCGAGGAGACATGTAGATTCGGCAAGAGGAGTATCAGTCAACTCGTGGACTCGGGACTCAACTCGAGGACTCATGTAGAGCCTGCACGAGGAGTTACGTGAAGAGCGGACACGAGGAGTATCAGTCGACTCGAGGGATGAACTCATCTCGAGGGGACATGTAGAGTCGGCACGAGGAGTATCAGTCAACTCGCGGACTCGGGACTCAACTCGAGGACTCATGTAGAGCCTGCACGAGGAGTTACATGAAGAGTCGGCACGAGGAGTATCAGTCGACTCGTGGACTCGAACTCGACTCGAGGAATGAACTCGTCTCGAGGTGACATGTAGAGTCGGCACGAGGAGTATTTGTCGACTTGTGGACTCGAACTCGACTCGAGGGATGAACTCATTTTGAGGAGACATGTAGAGTCGGCAAGAGGAGTATCAGTCAACTCGTGGACTCGGGACTCAACTCGAGGACTCATGTAGAGCCTGCACGAGGAGTTACGTGAAGAGCGGACACGAGGAGTATCTGTCGACTCGTGGACTCGAACTCGACTCGAGGGATGAACTCATCTCGAGGAGACATGTAGAGTCGGCACGAGGAGTATCAGTCAACTCGTGGACTCGGGACTCAACTCGAGGACTCATGTAGAGCCTGCACGAGGAGTTACGTGAAGAGTCGGCACGAGGAGTATCACTCGACTCGTGGACTCGAACTCGACTCGAGGAATGAACTCGTCTCGAGGTGACATGTAGAGTCGGCACGAGGAGTATTTGTCGACTTGTGGACTCGAACTTGACTCGAGGAATTAACTCATCTCAAGGAGACATGTAGAGTCGGCACGAGGAGTATCAGTCGACTCGTGTACTCGAACTCGACTCGAGGACTCATGTAGAGCCTGCACGAGGAGTTACGTGAAGAGTCGGCACGAGGAGTATCAGTCGACTCGTGGACTCGAACTCGACTCGAGGAATGAACTCATCTCGAGGAGATATGTAGAGTCGGCACGAGGAGTATCAGTCAAATCGTGGACTCGGGACTCAACTCGAGGACTCATGTAGAGCCTGCACGAGGAGTTACGTGAAGAGCGGACACGAGGAGTATCAGTCGACTCATGGACTCGAACTCGACTCGAGGGATGAACTCATCTCGAGAAGACATGTTGAGTCGGCGAGAGGAGTATCAGTCAACTCGTGGACTCGGAACTCAACTTGAGGACTCATGTAGAGCCTGCACGAGGAGTTACGTGAAGAGTCGGCACGAGGAGTATCAGTCGACTCGTGGACTCGAACTCGACTCCAGGAATGAACTCATCTCGAGGGGACATGTAGAGTCGGCACGAGGAGTATCAGTCAACTCGTGGACTCGGGACTCAACTCGAGGACTCATGTAGAGCAGAGCCTACACGAGGAGTTTGTGAAGAGCTGGCACGAGGAGTATCAGTCGACTCGTGGACTCGAACTCGACTCGAGGGATGAACTCATCTCGAGGAGACATGTAGATTTGGCAAGAGGAGTATCAGTCAACTCGTGGACTCGGGACTCAACTCGAGGACTCATGTAGAGCCTGCACGAGGAGTTACGTGAAGAGCGGACACGAGGAGTATCAGTCGACTCGTGGACTCGAACTCGACTCGAGGGATGAACTCGTCTCGAGGAGACATGTAGAGTCGGCACGAGGAGTATCAGTCAACTCATGGACTCGGGACTCAACTCGAGGACTCATGTAGAGCCTGCACGAGGAGTTACGTGAATAGTCGGCACGAGTAGTATCAGTCGACTAGTGGACTCGAACTCGACTCGAGGAATGAACTCGTCTAGAGGTGACATGTAGAGTCGGCACGAGGAGTATTAATCAACTCGTGGACTCGGGACTCAACTCGAGGACTCATGTAGAGCCTGCACGAGGAGTTACGTGAAGAGTCGACACGAGGAGTATCAGTCGACTCGTGGACTCGAACTCGACTCGAGGAATGAACTCCTCACGAGGAGACATGTAGAGTCGGCACAAGGAGTATCAGTCAACTCGTGGACTCGAGACTCAACTCGAGGACTCATGTAGAGCATGCACGAGGAGTTACATGAAGACTCGGCACGAGGAGTATTTGTCGACTTGTGGACTCGAACTCGACTCGAGGAATGAACTCATCTCGAGGAGACATGTAGAGTCGGCACGAGGAGTATCAGTCGAATCGTGGACTCGAACTCGACTCGAGGACTCATGTAGAGCCTGCACGAGGAGTTACGTGAAGAGTCGGCACGAGGAGTATCAGTCGACTTGTGGACTCGAACTCGACTCGAGGAATGAACTCATCTCGAGGAGACATGTGGAGTCGGCACGAGGAGTATCAGTCAACTCGTGGACTCGGGACTCAACTCGAGGACTCATGTAGAGCCTGCACGAGGAGTTACGTGAAAAGTCGGCAAGAGGAGTATCAGTCGACTCGTGGAGTCGAACTCGACTCGAGCAATGAAGTCATCTTAAGGAGACATGTAGGGTCGGCACGAGGAGTATCAGTCGAATCGTGGACTCGGGACTCAACTCGAGGACTCATGTAGAGCCTACACGAGGAGTTACGTGAAGAGCGGACACGAGGAGTATCTGTCGACTCGTGGACTCGAACGCGACTCGAGGGATGAACTCATCTCGAGGAGACATGTAGAGTCGGCACGAGGAGTATCAGTCAACTCGTGGACTCGGGACTCAACTCGAGGACACATGTAGAGCCTGCACGAGGAGTTACGTGAAGAGTCGGCACGAGGAGTATCACTCGACTCGTGGACTCGAACTCGACTCGAGGAATGAACTCGTCTCGAGGTGACATGTAGAGTCGGCACGAGGAGTATTTGTCGACTTGTGGACTCGAACTTGACTCGAGGAATTAACTCATCTCAAGGAGACATGTAGAGTCGGCACGAGGAGTATCAGTCGACTCGTGGACTCGAACTCGACTCGAGGACTCATGTAGAGCCTGCACGAGGAGTTACGTGAAGAGTCGGCACAAGGAGTATCAGTCGACTCGTGGACTCGAACTCGACTCGAGGAATGAACTCATCTCGAGGAGATATGTAGAGTCGGCACGAGGAGTATCAGTCAAATCGTGGACTCGGGACTCAACTCGAGGACTCATGTAGAGCCTGCACGAGGAGTTACGTGAAGAGCGGACACGAGGAGTATCAGTCGACTCGTGGACTCGAACTCGACTCGAGGGATGAACTCATCTCGAGAAGACATGTTGAGTCGGCGAGAGGAGTATCAGTCAACTCTTGGACTCGGAACTCAACTTGAGGACACATGTAGAGCCTGCACGAGGAGTTACGTGAATAGTCGGCACGAGGAGTATCATTCGACTCGTGGACTCGAACTCGACTCGAGGAATGAACTCATCTCGAGGGGACATGTAGAGTCGGCACGAGGAGTATCAGTCAACTCGTGGACTCGGGACTCAACTCGAGGACTCATGTAGAGCAGAGCCTACACGAGGAGTTTGTGAAGAGCTGGCACGAGGAGTATCAGTCGACTCGTGGACTCGAACTCGACTCGAGGGATGAACTCAACTCGAGGAGACATGTAGATTCGGCAAGAGGAGTATCAGTCAACTCGTGGACTCGGGACTCAACTCGAGGACTCATGTAGAGCCTGCACGAGGAGTTACGTGAAGAGCGGACACGAGGAGTATCAGTCGACTCGTGGACTCGAACTCGACTCGAGGGATGAACTCGTCTCGAGGAGACATGTAGAGTCGGCACGAGGAGTATCAGTCAACTCATGGACTCGGGACTCAACTCGATGACTCATGTAGAGCCTGCACGAGGAGTTACGTGAATAGTCGGCACGAGGAGTATCAGTCGACTCGTGGACTCGAACTCGACTCGAGGAATGAACTCGTCTAGAGGTGACATGTAGAGTCGGCACGAGGAGTATTAATCAACTCGTGGACTCGGGACTCAACTCGAGGACTCATGTAGAGCAGAGCCTACACTAGGAGTTTGTGAAGAGCCGGCACGAGGAGTATCAATCGACTCGTGGACTCGAACTCGACTCGAGGGATGAACTCATCTCGAGGAGACATGTAGATTCGGCAAGAGGAGTATCAGTCAACTCCTGGACTCGGGACTCAACTCGAGGACTCATGTAGAGCTGCACGAGGAGTTACATGAAGAGCCGACACGAGGAGTATCAGTCGACTCGTGGACTCGAACTCGACTCGAGGGATGAACTCATCTCGAGGAGACATGTAGATTCGGCAAGAGGAGTATCAGTCAACTCCTGGACTCGGGACTCAACTCGAGGACTCATGTAGAGCATGCACGAGGAGTTACATGAAGACTCGGCACGAGGAGTATTTGTCGACTTGTGGACTCGAACTCGACTCGAGGAATGAACTCATCTCGAGGAGACATGTAGAGTCGGCACGAGGAGTATCAGTCGACTCGTGGACTCGAACTCGACTCGAGGACTCATGTAGAGCCTGCACGAGGAGTTATGTGAAGAGTCGGCACGAGGAGTATCAGTCGACTTGTGGACTCGAACTCGACTCGAGGAATGAACTCATCTCGAGGAGACATTTAGAGTCGGCACGAGGAGTATCAGTCAACTCGTGGACTCGGGACTCAACTCGAGGACTCATGTAGAGCCTGCACGAGGAGTTACGTGAAAAGTCGGCAAGAGGAGTATCAGTCGACTCGTGGAGTCGAACTCGACTCGAGGAATGAACTCATCTCGAGGAGACATGTAGAGTCGGCACGAGGAGTATCAGTCGACTCGTGGACTCGGAACTCAACTCGAGGACTCATGTAGAGCCTACACGAGGAGTTACGTGAAGAGCGGACACGAGGAGTATCTGTCGACTCGTGGACTCGAACTCGACTCGAGGGATGAACTCATCTCGAGGAGACATGTAGAGTCGGCACGAGGAGTATCAGTCAACTCGTGGACTCGGGACTCAACTCGAGGACACATGTAGAGCCTGCACGAGGAGTTACGTGAAGAGTCGGCACGAGGAGTATCACTCGACTCGTGGACTCGAACTCGACTCGAGGAATGAACTCGTCTCGAGGTGACATGTAGAGTCGGCACGAGGAGTATTTGTCGACTTGTGGACTCGAACTTGACTCGAGGAATTAACTCATCTCAAGGAGACATGTAGAGTCGGCACGAGGAGTATCAGTCGACTCGTGGACTCGAACTCGACTCGAGGACTCATGTAGAGCCTGCACGAGGAGTTACGTGAAGAGTCGGCACGAGGAGTATCAGTCGACTCGTGGACTCGAACTCGACTCGAGGAATGAACTCATCTCGAGGAGATATGTAGAGTCGGCACGAGGAGTATCAGTCAAATCGTGGACTCGGGACTCAACTCGAGGACTCATGTAGAGCCTGCACGAGGAGTTACGTGAAGAGCGGACACGAGGAGTATCAGTCGACTCGTGGACTCGAACTCGACTCGAGGGATGAACTCATCTCGAGAAGACATGTTGAGTCGGCGAGAGGAGTATCAGTCAACTCTTGGACTCGGAACTCAACTTGAGGACACATGTAGAGCCTGCACGAGGAGTTACGTGAATAGTCGGCACGAGGAGTATCATTCGACTCGTGGACTCGAACTCGACTCGAGGAATGAACTCATCTCGAGGGGACATGTAGAGTCGGCACGAGGAGTATCAGTCAACTCGTGGACTCGGGACTCAACTCGAGGACTCATGTAGAGCAGAGCCTACACGAGGAGTTTGTGAAGAGCTGGCACGAGGAGTATCAGTCGACTCGTGGACTCGAACTCGACTCGAGGGATGAACTCAACTCGAGGAGACATGTAGATTCGGCAAGAGGAGTATCAGTCAACTCGTGGACTCGGGACTCAACTCGAGGACTCATGTAGAGCCTGCACGAGGAGTTACGTGAAGAGCGGACACGAGGAGTATCAGTCGACTCGTGGACTCGAACTCGACTCGAGGGATGAACTCGTCTCGAGGAGACATGTAGAGTCGGCACGAGGAGTATCAGTCAACTCATGGACTCGGGACTCAACTCGATGACTCATGTAGAGCCTGCACGAGGAGTTACGTGAATAGTCGGCACGAGGAGTATCAGTCGACTCGTGGACTCGAACTCGACTCGAGGAATGAACTCGTCTAGAGGTGACATGTAGAGTCGGCACGAGGAGTATTAATCAACTCGTGGACTCGGGACTCAACTCGAGGACTCATGTAGAGCAGAGCCTACACTAGGAGTTTGTGAAGAGCCGGCACGAGGAGTATCAATCGACTCGTGGACTCGAACTCGACTCGAGGGATGAACTCATCTCGAGGAGACATGTAGATTCGGCAAGAGGAGTATCAGTCAACTCCTGGACTCGGGACTCAACTCGAGGACTCATGTAGAGCTGCACGAGGAGTTACATGAAGAGCCGACACGAGGAGTATCAGTCGACTCGTGGACTCGAACTCGACTCGAGGGATGAACTCATCTCGAGGAGACATGTAGATTCGGCAAGAGGAGTATCAGTCAACTCCTGGACTCGGGACTCAACTCGAGGACTCATGTAGAGCATGCACGAGGAGTTACATGAAGACTCGGCACGAGGAGTATTTGTCGACTTGTGGACTCGAACTCGACTCGAGGAATGAACTCATCTCGAGGAGACATGTAGAGTCGGCACGAGGAGTATCAGTCGACTCGTGGACTCGAACTCGACTCGAGGACTCATGTTGAGCCTGCACGAGGAGTTATGTGAAGAGTCGGCACGAGGAGTATCAGTCGACTTGTGGACTCGAACTCGACTCGAGGAATGAACTCATCTCGAGGAGACATTTAGAGTCGGCACGAGGAGTATCAGTCAACTCGTGGACTCGGGACTCAACTCGAGGACTCATGTAGAGCCTGCACGAGGAGTTACGTGAAAAGTCGGCAAGAGGAGTATCAGTCGACTCGTGGAGTCGAACTCGACTCGAGGAATGAACTCATCTCGAGGAGACATGTAGAGTCGGCACGAGGAGTATCAGTCGACTCGTGGACTCGGAACTCAACTCGAGGACTCATGTAGAGCCTACACGAGGAGTTACGTGAAGAGCAGACACGAGGAGTATCAGTCGACTCGTGGACTCGAACTCGACTCGAGGGATGAACTCATCTCGAGGAGACATGTAGAGTCGGCAAGAGGAGTATCAGTCAACCGTGGACTCGGGACTCAACTCGAGGACTCATGTAGAGCCTGCACGAGGAGTTACTGAAGAGTCGGCACGAGGAGTATCAGTCGACTCGTGGACTCGAACTCGACTCGAGGAATGAACTCATCTCGAGGAGACATGTAGAGTCGGCACGAGGAGTATCAGGAAACCCGTGGACTCGGGACTCAACTCGAGGACTCATGTAGAGCAGAGCCTACACTAGGAGTTTGTGAAGAGCCGGCACGAGGAGTATCAATCGACTCGTGGACTCGAACTCGACTCGAGGGATGAACTCATCTCGAGGAGACATGTAGATTCGGCAAGAGGAGTATCAGTCAACTCTTGGACTCGGGACTCAACTCGAGGACTCATGTAGAGCTGCACGAGGAGTTACATGAAGAGCCGACACGAGGAGTATCAGTCGACTCGTGGACTCGAACTCGACTCGAGGGATGAACTCATCTCGAGGAGACATGTAGAGTCGGCAGGAGGAGTATCAGTCAACTCGTGGACTCGGGACTCAACTCGAGGACTCATGCAGAGCCTGCACGAGGAGTTACATGAAGAGTCGGCACGAGGAGTATTTGTCGACTTGTGGACTCGAACTAGACTCGAGGAATGAACTCATCTCGAGGAGACATGTAGAGTCGGCACGAGGAGTATCAGTCGACTCGTGGACTCGAACTCGACTCGAGGACTCATGTAGAGCCTGCACGAGGAGTTACGTGAAAAGTCGGCAAGAGGAGTATCAGTCGACTCGTGGAGTCGAACTCGACTCGAGGAATGAACTCATCTTAAGGAGACATGTAGAGTCGGCACGAGGAGTATCAGTCGACTCGTGGACTCGGGACTCAACTCGAGGACTCATGTTACACGAGGAGTTACGTGAAGAGCCGACATGAGGAGTATCAGTGGACTCGTGGACTCGAACTCGACTCGAGGGATGAACTCATCTCGAGAAGACATGTAGAGTCGGCACGAGGAGTATCAGTCAACTCGTGGACTTGGGACTCAACTTGAGGACTCATGTAGAGCCTGGACGACGAGTTACGTGAAGAGTCGGCACGAGGAGTATCAGTCGACTCGTGGACTCGAACTCGACTCGAGGAATGAACTCATCTCGAGGGGACATGTAGAGTCGGCACGAGGAGTATCAGTCAACTCGTGGACTCGGGACTCAACTCGAGGACTCATGTAGAGCAGAGCCTACACGAGGAGTTTGTGAAGAGCCGGCACGAGGAGTATCAGTCGACTCGTGGACTCGAACTCGACTCGAGGAATGAACTCATCTCGAGGAGACATGTAGAGTCGGCACGAGGAGTATCAGGAAACTCGTGGACTCGGGACTCAACTCGAGGACTCATGTAGAGCAGAGCCTACACTAGGAGTTTGTGAAGAGCCGGCACGAGGAGTATCAATCGACTCGTGGACTCGAACTCGACTCGAGGGGTGAACTCATCTCGAGGAGACATGTAGATTCGGCAAGAGGAGTATCAGTCAATCCTGGACTCGGGACTCAACTCGAGGACTCATGTAGAGCTGCACGAGGAGTTACATGAAGAGCCGACACGAGGAGTATCAGTCGACTCGTGGACTCGAACTCGACTCGAGGGATGAACTCATCTCGAGGAGACATGTAGAGTCGGCAGGAGGAGTATCAGTCAACTCGTGGACTCGAACTCGACTCGAGGGATGAACTCATCTCGAGGAGACATGTAGAGTCGGCAGGAGGAGTATCAGTCAACTCGTGGACTCGGGACTCAACTCGAGGACTCATGCAGAGCCTGCACGAGGAGTTACATGAAGAGTCGGCACGAGGAGTATTTGTCGACTTGTGGACTCGAACTAGACTCGAGGAATGAACTCATCTCGAG
Source organism: Urtica dioica subsp. dioica (assembly GCF_054948205.1). Classification (NCBI taxonomy): domain Eukaryota; kingdom Viridiplantae; phylum Streptophyta; class Magnoliopsida; order Rosales; family Urticaceae; genus Urtica; species Urtica dioica. The sequence continues at coordinate 42,600,237 of NC_142756.1, forward strand.
GAGACATGTAGAGTCGGCACGAGGAGTATCAGTCGACTCGTGGACTCGAACTCGACTCGAGGACTCGTGTAGAGCCTGCACGAGGAGTTACGTGAAAAGTCGGCAAGAGGAGTATCAGTCGACTCGTGGAGTCGAACTCGACTCGAGGAATGAACTCATCTTAAGGAGACATGTAGAGTCGGCACGAGGAGTATCAGTCGACTCGTGGACTCGGGACTCAACTCGAGGACTCATGTAGAGCCTACACGAGGAGTTACGTGAAGAGCCGACATGAGGAGTATCAGTGGACTCGTGGACTCGAACTCGACTCGAGGGATGAACTCATCTCGAGAAGACATGTAGAGTCGGCACGAGGAGTATCAGTCAACTCGTGGACTCAGGACTCAACTTGATTACTCATGTAGAGCCTGGACGACGAGTTACGTGAAGAGTCGGCACGAGGAGTATCAGTCGACTCGTGGACTCGAACTCGACTCGAGGAATGAACTCATCTCGAGGGGACAAGTAGAGTCGGCACGAGGAGTATCAGTCAACTCGTGGACTCAGGACTCAACTCGAGGACTCATGTAGAGCAGATCCTACACGAGGAGTTTGTGAAGAGCCGGCACGAGGAGTATCAGTCGACTCGTGGACTCGAACTCGACTCGAGGAATGAACTCATCTCGAGGAGACATGTAGATTCGGCAAGAGGAGTATCAGTCAACTCGTGGACTCGGGACTCAACTCGAGGACTCATGTAGAGCTTGCACGAGGAGTTACGTGAAGAGCGGACACGAGGAGTATCAGTCGACTCGAGGGATGAACTCATCTCGAGGAGACATGTAGAGTCGGCACGAGGAGTATCAGTCAACTCGCGGACTCGGGACTCAACTCGAGGACTCATGTAGAGCCTGCACGAGGAGTTACATGAAGAGTCGGCACGAGGAGTATCAGTCGACTCGTGGACTCAAACTCGACTCGATGAATGAACTCGTCTCGAGGTGACATGTAGAGTCGGCACGAGGAGTATTTGTCGACTCGAGGGATGAACTCATCTCGAGGAGACATGTAGAGTCGGCACGAGGAGTATCAGTCAACTCGCGGACTCGGGACTCAACTCGAGGACTCATGTAGAGCCTACACGAGGAGTTACGTGAAGAGCCGACATGAGGAGTATCAGTGGACTCGTGGACTCGAACTCGACTCGAGGGATGAACTCATCTCGAGAAGACATGTAGAGTCGGCACGAGGAGTATCAGTCAACTCGTGGACTTGGGACTCAACTTGAGGACTCATGCAGAGCCTGGACGACGAGTTACGTGAAGAGTCGGCACGAGGAGTATCAGTCGACTCGTGGACTCGAACTCGACTCGAGGAATGAACTCATCTCGAGGGGACATGTAGAGTCGGCACGAGGAGTATCAGTCAACTCGCGGACTCGGGACTCAACTCGAGGACTCATGTAGAGCCTGCACGAGGAGTTACATGAAGAGTCGGCACGAGGAGTATCAGTCGACTCGTGGACTCGAACTCGACTCGATGAATGAACTCGTCTCGAGGTGACATGTAGAGTCGGCACGAGGAGTATTTGTCGACTTGTGGACTCGAACTCGACTCGAGGGATGAACTCATTTTGAGGAGACATGTAGAGTCGGCAAGAGGAGTATCAGTCAACTCGTGAACTCGGGACTCAACTCGAGGACTCATGTAGAGTCTGCACGAGGAGTTACGTGAAGAGCGGACACGAGGAGTATCAGTCGACTCGTGGACTCGAACTCGACTCGAGGGATGAACTCATCTCGAGGAGACATGTAGAGTCGGCACGAGGAGTATCAGTCAACTCGTGGACTCGGGACTCAACTCGAGGACTCATGTAGAGCCTGCACGAGGAGTTACGTGAAGAGTCGGCACGAGGAGTATCACTCGACTCGTGGACTCGAACTCGACTCGAGGAATGAACTCGTCTCGAGGTGACATGTAGAGTCGGCACGAGGAGTATTTGTCGACTTGTGGACTCGAACTTGACTCGAGGAATTAACTCATCTCAAGGAGACATGTAGAGTCGGCACGAGGAGTTACGTGAAGAGCGGACACGAGGAGTATCAGTCGACTTGAGGGATGAACTCATCTCGAGGAGACATGTAGAGTCGGCACGAGGAGTATCAGTCAACTCGTGGACTCGGGACTCAACTCGAGGACTCATGTAGAGCCTACACGAGGAGTTACGTGAAGAGCCGACATGAGGAGTATCAGTGGACTCGTGGACTCGAACTCGACTCGAGGGATGAACTCATCTCGAGAAGACATGTAGAGTCGGCACGAGGAGTATCAGTCAACTCGTGGACTTGGGACTCAACTTGAGGACTCATGTAGAGCCTGGACGACGAGTTACGTGAAGAGTCGGCACGAGGAGTATCAGTCGACTCGTGGACTCGGGACTCAACTCGAGGACTCATGTAGAGCTTGCACGAGGAGTTACGTGAAGAGCAGACACGAGGAGTATCAGTCGACTCGAGGGATGAACTCATCTCGAGGAGACATGTAGAGTCGGCACGAGGAGTATCAGTCAACTCGCGGACTCGGGACTCAACTCGAGGACTCATGTAGAGCCTGCACGAGGAGTTACATGAAGAGTCGGCACGAGGAGTATCAGTCGACTCGTGGACTCGAACTCGACTCGATGAATGAACTCGTCTCGAGGTGACATGTAGAGTCGGCACGAGGAGTATTTGTCGACTCGAGGGATGAACTCATCTCGAGGAGACATGTAGAGTCGGCACGAGGAGTATCAGTCAACTCGCGGACTCGGGACTCAACTCGAGGACTCATGTAGAGCCTACACAAGGAGTTACGTGAAGAGCCGACATGAGGAGTATCAGTGGACTCGTGGACTCGAACTCGACTCGAGGGATAAACTCATCTCGAGAAGACATGTAGAGTCGGCACGAGGAGTATCAGTCAACTCGTGGACTTGGGACTCAACTTGAGGACTCTTGTAGAGCCTGGACGACGAGTTACGTGAAGAGTCGGCACGAGGAGTATCAGTCGACTCGTGGACTCGGGACTCAACTCGAGGACTCATGTAGAGCTTGCACGAGGAGTTACGTGAAGAGCGGACACGAGGAGTATCAGTCGACTCGAGGGATGAACTCATCTCGAGGAGACATGTAGAGTCGGCACGAGGAGTATCAGTCAACTCGCGGACTCGGGACTCAACTCGAGGACTCATGTAGAGCCTGCACGAGGAGTTACATGAAGAGTCGGCACGAGGAGTATCAGTCGACTCGTGGACTCGAACTCGACTCGATGAATGAACTCGTCTCGAGGTGACATGTAGAGTCGGCACGAGGAGTATTTGTCGACTCGAGGGATGAACTCATCTCGAGGAGACATGTAGAGTCGGCACGAGGAGTATCAGTCAACTCGCGGACTCGGGACTCAACTCGAGGACTCATGTAGAGCCTACACGAGGAGTTACGTGAAGAGCCGACATGAGGAGTATCAGTGGACTCGTGGACTCGAACTCGACTCGAGGGATGAACTCATCTCGAGAAGACATGTAGAGTCGGCACGAGGAGTATCAGTCAACTCGTGGACTTGGGACTCAACTTGAGGACTCATGTAGAGCCTGGACGACGAGTTACGTGAAGAGTCGGCACGAGGAGTATCAGTCGACTCGTGGACTCGAACTCGACTCGAGGAATGAACTCATCTCGAGGGGACATGTAGAGTCGGCACGAGGAGTATCAGTCAACTCGCGGACTCGGGACTCAACTCGAGGACTCATGTAGAGCCTGCACGAGGAGTTACATGAAGAGTCGGCACGAGGAGTATCAGTCGACTCGTGGACTCGAACTCGACTCGATGAATGAACTCGTCTAGAGGTGACATGTAGAGTCGGCACGAGGAGTATTTGTCGACTTGTGGACTCGAACTCGACTCGAGGGATGAACTCATTTTGAGGAGACATGTAGAGTCGGCAAGAGGAGTATCAGTCAACTCGTGGACTCGGGACTCAACTCGAGGACTCATGTAGAGCCTGCACGAGGAGTTACGTGAAGAGCGGACACGAGGAGTATCAGTCGACTCGTGGACTCGAACTCGACTCGAGGGATGAACTCATCTCGAGGAGACATGTAGAGTCGGCACGAGGAGTATCAGTCAACTCGTGGACTCGGGACTCAACTCGAGGACTCATGTAGAGCCTGCACGAGGAGTTACGTGAAGAGTCGGCACGAGGAGTATCACTCGACTCGTGGACTCGAACTCGACTCGAGGAATGAACTCGTCTCGAGGTGACATGTAGAGTCGGCACGAGGAGTATTTGTCGACTTGTGGACTCGAACTTGACTCGAGGAATTAACTCATCTCAAGGAGACATGTAGAGTCGGCACGAGGAGTTACGTGAAGAGCGGACACGAGGAGTATCAGTCGACTCGAGGGATGAACTCATCTCGAGGAGACATGTAGAGTCGGCACGAGGAGTATCAGTCAACTCGCGGACTCGGGACTCAACTCGAGGACTCATGTAGAGCCTACACGAGGAGTTACGTGAAGAGCCGACATGAGGAGTATCAGTGGACTCGTGGACTCGAACTCGACTCGAGGGATGAACTCATCTCGAGAAGACATGTAGAGTCGGCACGAGGAGTATCAGTCAACTCGTGGACTCGGGACTCAACTTGAGGACTCATGTAGAGCCTGGACGACGAGTTACGTGAAGAGTCGGCACGAGGAGTATCAGTCGACTCGTGGACTCGAACTCGACTCGAGGAATGAACTCATCTCGAGGGGACAAGTAGAGTCGGCACGAGGAGTATCAGTCAACTCGTGGACTCAGGACTCAACTCGAGGACTCATGTAGAGCAGAGCCTACACGAGGAGTTTGTGAAGAGCCGGCACGAGGAGTATCAGTCGACTCGTGGACTCGAACTCGACTCGAGGAATGAACTCATCTCGAGGAGACATGTAGATTCGGCAAGAGGAGTATCAGTCAACTCGTGGACTCGGGACTCAACTCGAGGACTCATGTAGAGCCTGCACGAGGAGTTACGTGAAGAGCGGACACGAGGAGTATCAGTCGACTCGAGGGATGAACTCATCTCGAGGAGACATGTAGAGTCGGCACGAGGAGTATCAGTCAACTCGCGGACTCGGGACTCAACTCGAGGACTCATGTAGAGCCTGCACGAGGAGTTACATGAAGAGTCGGCACGAGGAGTATCAGTCGACTCGTGGACTCGAACTCGACTCGATGAATGAACTCGTCTCGAGGTGACATGTAGAGTCGGCACGAGGAGTATTTGTCGACTTGTGGACTCGAACCCGACTCGAGGGATGAACTCATTTTGAGGAGACATGTAGAGTCGGCAAGAGGAGTATCAGTCAACTCGTGGACTCGGGACTCAACTCGAGGACTCATGTAGAGCCTGCACGAGGAGTTACGTGAAGAGCGGACACGAGGAGTATCAGTCGACTCGTGGACTTGAACTCGACTCGAGGGATGAACTCATCTCGAGGAGACATGTAGAGTCGGCACGAGGAGTATCAGTCAACTCGTGGACTCGGGACTCAACTCGAGGACTCATGTAAAGCCTGCACGAGGAGTTACGTGAAGAGTCGGCACGAGGAGTATCACTCGACTCGTGGACTCGAACTCGACTCGAGGAATGAACTCGTCTCGAGGTGACATGTAGAGTCGGCACGAGGAGTATTTGTCGACTTGTGGACTCGAACTTGACTCGAGGAATTAACTCATCTCAAGGAGACATGTAGAGTCGGCACGAGGAGTTACGTGAAGAGCGGACACGAGGAGTATCAGTCGACTCGAGGGATGAACTCATCTCGAGGAGACATGTAGAGTCGGCACGAGGAGTATCAATCAACTCGCGGACTTGGGACTCAACTCGAGGACTCATGTAGAGCCTACACGAGGAGTTACGTGAAGAGCCGACATGAGGAGTATCAGTGGACTCGTGGACTCGAACTCGACTCGAGGGATGAACTCATCTCGAGAAGACATGTAGAGTCGGCACGAGGAGTATCAGTCAACTCGTGGACTCGGGACTCAACTTGAGGACTCATGTAGAGCCTGGACGACGAGTTACGTGAAGAGTCGGCACGAGGAGTATCAGTCGACTCGTGGACTCGAACTCGACTCGAGGAATGAACTCATCTCGAGGGGACATGTAGAGTCGGCACGAGGAGTATCAGTCAACTCGTGGACTCGGGACTCAACTCGAGGACTCATGTAGAGCAGAGCCTACACGAGGAGTTTGTGAAGAGCCGGCACGAGGAGTATCAGTCGACTCGTGGACTCGAACTCGACTCGAGGAATGAACTCATCTCGAGGAGACATGTAGATTCGGCAAGAGGAGTATCAGTCAACTCGTGGACTCGGGACTCAACTCGAGGACTCATGTAGAGCCTGCACGAGGAGTTACGTGAAGAGCGGACACGAGGAGTATCAGTCGACTCGAGGGATGAACTCATCTCGAGGAGACATGTAGAGTCGGCACGAGGAGTATCAGTCAACTCGCGGACTCGGGACTCAACTCGAGGACTCATGTAGAGCCTGCACGAGGAGTTACATGAAGAGTCGGCACGAGGAGTATCAGTCGACTCGTGGACTCGAACTCGACTCGATGAATGAACTCGTCTCGAGGTGACATGTAGAGTCAGCACGAGGAGTATTTGTCGACTTGTGGACTCGAACTCGACTCGAGGGATGAACTCATTTTGAGGAGACATGTAGAGTCGGCAAGAGGAGTATCAGTCAACTCGTGGACTCGGGACTCAACTCGAGGACTCATGTAGAGCCTGCACGAGGAGTTACGTGAAGAGCGGACACGAGGAGTATCAGTCGACTCGTGGACTCGAACTCGACTCGAGGGATGAACTCATCTCGAGGAGACATGTAGAGTCGGCACGAGGAGTATCAGTTAACTCGTGGACTCGGGACTCAACTCGAGGACTCATGTAGAGCCTGCACGAGGAGTTACGTGAAGAGTCGGCACGAGGAGTATCACTCGACTCGTGGACTCGAACTCGACTCGAGGAATGAACTCGTCTCGAGGTTACATGTAGAGTCGGCACGAGGAGTATTTGTCGACTTGTGGACTCGAACTTGACTCGAGGAATTAACTCATCTCAAGGAGACATGTAGAGTCGGCACGAGGAGTATCAGTCGAGTCGTGGACTCGAACTCGACTCGAGGACTCATGTAGAGCCTGCACGAGGAGTTACGTGAAGAGTCGGCACGAGGAGTATCAGTCGACTCGTGGACTCGAACTCGACTCGAGGAATGAACTCGTCTAGAGGTGACATGTAGAGTCGGCACGAGGAGTATCAATCAACTCGTGGACTCGGGACTCAACTCGAGGACTCATGTAGAGCCTGCACGAGGAGTTACGTGAAGAGTCGGCACGAGGAGTATCACTCGACTCGTGGACTCGAACTCGACTCGAGGAATGAACTCGTCTCGAGGTGACATGTAGAGTCGGCACGAGGAGTATTTGTCGACTTGTGGACTCGAACTTGACTCGAGGAATTAACTCATCTCAAGGAGACATGTAGAGTCGGCACGAGGAGTTACGTGAAGAGCGGACACGAGGAGTATCAGTCGACTCGAGGGATGAACTCATCTCGAGGAGACATGTAGAGTCGGCACGAGGAGTATCAGTCAACTCGCGGACTCGGGACTCAACTCGAGGACTCATGTAGAGCCTACACGAGGAGTTACGTGAAGAGCCGACATGAGGAGTATCAGTGGACTCGTGGACTCGAACTCGACTCGAGGGATGAACTCATCTCGAGAAGACATGTAGAGTCGGCACGAGGAGTATCAGTCAACTCGTGGACTCGGGACTCAACTTGAGGACTCATGTAGAGCCTGGACGACGAGTTACGTGAAGAGTCGGCACGAGGAGTATCAGTCGACTCGTGGACTCGAACTCGACTCGAGGAATGAACTCATCTCGAGGGGACAAGTAGAGTCGGCACGAGGAGTATCAGTCAACTCGTGGACTCAGGACTCAACTCGAGGACTCATGTAGAGCAGAGCCTACACGAGGAGTTTGTGAAGAGCCGGCACGAGGAGTATCAGTCGACTCGTGGACTCGAACTCGACTCGAGGAATGAACTCATCTCGAGGAGACATGTAGATTCGGCAAGAGGAGTATCAGTCAACTCGTGGACTCGGGACTCAACTCGAGGACTCATGTAGAGCCTGCACGAGGAGTTACGTGAAGAGCGGACACGAGGAGTATCAGTCGACTCGAGGGATGAACTCATCTCGAGGAGACATGTAGAGTCGGCACGAGGAGTATCAGTCAACTCGCGGACTCGGGACTCAACTCGAGGACTCATGTAGAGCCTGCACGAGGAGTTACATGAAGAGTCGGCACGAGGAGTATCAGTCGACTCGTGGACTCGAACTCGACTCGATGAATGAACTCGTCTCGAGGTGACATGTAGAGTCAGCACGAGGAGTATTTGTCGACTTGTGGACTCGAACTCGACTCGAGGGATGAACTCATTTTGAGGAGACATGTAGAGTCGGCAAGAGGAGTATCAGTCAACTCGTGGACTCGGGACTCAACTCGAGGACTCATGTAGAGCCTGCACGAGGAGTTACGTGAAGAGCGGACACGAGGAGTATCAGTCGACTCGTGGACTCGAACTCGACTCGAGGGATGAACTCATCTCGAGGAGACATGTAGAGTCGGCACGAGGAGTATCAGTCAACTCGTGGACTCGGGACTCAACTCGAGGACTCATGTAGAGCCTGCACGAGGAGTTACGTGAAGAGTCGGCACGAGGAGTATCACTCGACTCGTGGACTCGAACTCGACTCGAGGAATGAACTCGTCTCGAGGTGACATGTAGAGTCGGCACGAGGAGTATTTGTCGACTTGTGGACTCGAACTTGACTCGAGGAATTAACTCATCTCAAGGAGACATGTAGAGTCGGCACGAGGAGTTACGTGAAGAGCGGACACGAGGAGTATCAGTCGACTCGAGGGATGAACTCATCTCGAGGAGACATGTAGAGTCGGCACGAGGAGTATCAGTCAACTCGCGGACTCGGGACTCAACTCGAGGACTCATGTAGAGCCTACACGAGGAGTTACGTTAAGAGCCGACATGAGGAGTATCAGTGGACTCGTGGACTCGAACTCGACTCGAGGGATGAACTCATCTCGAGAAGACATGTAGAGTCGGCACGAGGAGTATCAGTCAACTCGTGGACTCGGGACTCAACTTGAGGACTCATGTAGAGCCTGGACGACGAGTTACGTGAAGAGTCGGCACGAGGAGTATCAGTCGACTCGTGGACTCGAACTCGACTCGAGGAATGAACTCATCTCGAGGGGACAAGTAGAGTCGGCACGAGGAGTATCAGTCAACTCGTGGACTCAGGACTCAACTCGAGGACTCATGTAGAGCAGAGCCTACACGAGGAGTTTGTGAAGAGCCGGCACGAGGAGTATCAGTCGACTCGTGGACTCGAACTCGACTCGAGGAATGAACTCATCTCGAGGAGACATGTAGATTCGGCAAGAGGAGTATCAGTCAACTCGTGGACTCGGGACTCAACTCGAGGACTCATGTAGAGCCTGCACGAGGAGTTACGTGAAGAGCGGACACGAGGAGTATCAGTCGACTCGAGGGATGAACTCATCTCGAGGAGACATGTAGAGTCGGCACGAGGAGTATCAGTCAACTCGCGGACTCGGGACTCAACTCGAGGACTCATGTAGAGCCTGCACGAGGAGTTACATGAAGAGTCGGCACGAGGAGTATCAGTCGACTCGTGGACTCGAACTCGACTCGATGAATGAACTCGTCTCGAGGTGACATGTAGAGTCGGCACGAGGAGTATTTGTCGACTTGTGGACTCGAACCCGACTCGAGGGATGAACTCATTTTGAGGAGACATGTAGAGTCGGCAAGAGGAGTATCAGTCAACTCGTGGACTCGGGACTCAACTCGAGGACTCATGTAGAGCCTGCACGAGGAGTTACGTGAAGAGCGGACACGAGGAGTATCAGTCGACTCGTGGACTTGAACTCGACTCGAGGGATGAACTCATCTCGAGGAGACATGTAGAGTCGGCACGAGGAGTATCAGTCAACTCGTGGACTCGGGACTCAACTCGAGGACTCATGTAAAGCCTGCACGAGGAGTTACGTGAAGAGTCGGCACGAGGAGTATCACTCGACTCGTGGACTCGAACTCGACTCGAGGAATGAACTCGTCTCGAGGTGACATGTAGAGTCGGCACGAGGAGTATTTGTCGACTTGTGGGCTCGAACTTGACTCGAGGAATTAACTCATCTCAAGGAGACATGTAGAGTCGGCACGAGGAGTTACGTGAAGAGCGGACACGAGGAGTATCAGTCGACTCGAGGGATGAACTCATCTCGAGGAGACATGTAGAGTCGGCACGAGGAGTATCAATCAACTCGTGGACTTGGGACTCAACTCGAGGACTCATGTAGAGCCTACACGAGGAGTTACGTGAAGAGCCGACATGAGGAGTATCAGTGGACTCGTGGACTCGAACTCGACTCGAGGGATGAACTCATCTCGAGAAGACATGTAGAGTCGGCACGAGGAGTATCAGTCAACTCGTGGACTCGGGACTCAACTTGAGGACTCATGTAGAGCCTGGACGACGAGTTACGTGAAGAGTCGGCACGAGGAGTATCAGTCGACTCGTGGACTCGGGACTCAACTTGAGGACTCATGTAGAGCCTGGACGACGAGTTACGTGAAGAGTCGGCACGAGGAGTATCAGTCGACTCGTGGACTCGAACTCGACTCGAGGAATGAACTCATCTCGAGGGGACATGTAGAGTCGGCACGAGGAGTATCAGTCAACTCGTGGACTCGGGACTCAACTCGAGGACTCATGTAGAGCAGAGCCTACACGAGGAGTTTGTGAAGAGCCGGCACGAGGAGTATCAGTCGACTCGTGGACTCGAACTCGACTCGAGGAATGAACTCATCTCGAGGAGACATGTAGATTCGGCAAGAGGAGTATCAGTCAACTCGTGGACTCGGGACTCAACTCGAGGACTCATGTAGAGCCTGCACGAGGAGTTACGTGAAGAGCGGACACGAGGAGTATCAGTCGACTCGAGGGATGAACTCATCTCGAGGAGACATGTAGAGTCGGCACGAGGAGTATCAGTCAACTCGCGGACTCGGGACTCAACTCGAGGACTCATGTAGAGCCTGCACGAGGAGTTACATGAAGAGTCGGCACGAGGAGTATCAGTCGACTCGTGGACTCGAACTCGACTCGATGAATGAACTCGTCTCGAGGTGACATGTAGAGTCAGCACGAGGAGTATTTGTCGACTTGTGGACTCGAACTCGACTCGAGGGATGAACTCATTTTGAGGAGACATGTAGAGTCGGCAAGAGGAGTATCAGTCAACTCGTGGACTCGGGACTCAACTCGAGGACTCATGTAGAGCCTGCACGAGGAGTTACGTGAAGAGCGGACACGAGGAGTATCACTCGACTCGTGGACTCGAACTCGACTCGAGGGATGAACTCATCTCGAGGAGACATGTAGAGTCGGCACGAGGAGTATCAGTTAACTCGTGGACTCGGGACTCAACTCGAGGACTCATGTAGAGCCTGCACGAGGAGTTACGTGAAGAGTCGGCACGAGGAGTATCACTCGACTCGTGGACTCGAACTCGACTCGAGGAATGAACTCGTCTCGAGGTGACATGTAGAGTCGGCACGAGGAGTATTTGTCGACTTGTGGACTCGAACTTGACTCGAGGAATTAACTCATCTCAAGGAGACATGTAGAGTCGGCACGAGGAGTATCAGTCGAGTCGTGGACTCGAACTCGACTCGAGGACTCATGTAGAGCCTGCACGAGGAGTTACGTGAAGAGTCGGCACGAGGAGTATCAGTCGACTCGTGGACTCGAACTCGACTCGAGGAATGAACTCGTCTAGAGGTGACATGTTCGGCACGAGGAGTATCAATCAACTCGTGGACTCGGGACTCAACTCGAGGACTCATGTAGAGCCTGCACGAGGAGTTACGTGAAAAGTCGGCAAGAGGAGTATCACTCGACTCGTGGACTCGAACTCGACTCGAGGAATGAACTCGTCTCGAGGTGACATGTAGAGTCGGCACGAGGAGTATTTGTCGACTTGTGGACTCGAACTTGACTCGAGGAATTAACTCATCTCAAGGAGACATGTAGAGTCGGCACGAGGAGTATCAGTCGAGTCGTGGACTCGAACTCGACTCGAGGACTCATGTAGAGCCTGCACGAGGAGTTACGTGAAGAGTCGGCACGAGGAGTATCAGTCGACTCGTGGACTCGAACTCGACTCGAGGAATGAACTCGTCTAGAGGTGACATGTAGAGTCGGCACGAGGAGTATCAATCAACTCGTGGACTCGGGACTCAACTCGAGGACTCATGTAGAGCCTGCACGAGGAGTTACGTGAAAAGTCGGCAAGAGGAGTATCAGTCGACTCGTGGACTCGAACTCGACTCGAGGAATGAACTAATCTCGAGGAGACATGTTGAGTCGGCACAAGGAGTATCAGTCGACTCGTGGACTCGAACTCGACTCGAGGACTCATGTAGAGCCTGCACGAGGAGTTACGTGAAGAGTCGGCACGAGGAGTATCAGTCGACTTGTGGACTCGAACTGGACTCGAGGAATGAACCCATCTCGAGGAGACATGTAGAGTCGGCACGAGGAGTATCAGTCAACTCGTGGACTCGGGACTCAACTCGAGGACTCATGTAGAGCCTGCACGAGGAGTTACGTGAAAAGTCGGCAAGAGGAGTATCAGTCGACTCGTGGAGTCGAACTCGACTCGAGGAATGAACTCATCTTAAGGAGACATGTAGAGTCGGCACGAGGAGTATCAGTCGACTCGTGGACTCGGGACTCAACTCGAGGACTCATGTAGAGCCTACACGAGGAGTTACGTGAAGAGCCGACACGAGGAGTATCAGTCGACTCGTGGACTCGAACTCGACTCGAGGGATGAACTCATCTCGAGGAGACATGTAGAGTCGGCAAGAGGAGTATCAGTTAACTCGTTGACTCGGGACTCAACTCGAGGACTCATGTAGAGCCTGCACGAAGAGTTACGTGAAGAGTCGGCACGAGGAGTATCAGTCGACTCGTGGACTCGAACTCGACTCGAGGAATGAACTCGTCTCGAGGTGACATGTAGAGTCGGCACGAGGAGTATTTGTCGACTAGTGGACTCGAACTCGACTCGAGGGATGAACTCATCTCGAGGAGACATGTAGAGTCGGCAAGAGGAGTTACGTGAAAAGTCGGCAAGAGGAGTATCAGTCGACTCGTGGAGTCGAACTCGACTCGAGGAATGAACTCATCTTAAGGAGACATGTAGAGTCGGCATGAGGAGTATCAGTCGACTCGTGGACTTGGGACTCAACTCGAGGACTCATGTAGAGCCTACACGAGGAGTTACGTGAAGAGCCGACACGAGGAGTATCAGTCGACTCGTGGACTCGAACTCGACTCGAGGGATGAACTCATCTCGAGGAGACATGTAGAGTCGGCAAGAGGAGTATCAGTCAACTCGTGGACTCGGGACTCAACTCGAGGACTCATGTAGAGCCTGCACGAGGAGTTACGTGAAGAGTCGGCACGAGGAGTATCAGTCGACTCGTGGACTCTAACTCGACTCGAGGAATGAACTCATCTCGAGGAGACATGTAGAGTCGGCACGAGGAGTATCAGTCAACTCGTGGACTCGGGACTCAACTCGAGGACTCATGTAGAGCAGAGCCTACACTAGGAGTTTGTGAAGAGCCGGCACGAGGAGTATCAATCGACTCGTGGACTCGAACTCGACTCGAGGGATGAACTCATCTCGAGGAGACATGTAGATTCGGCAAGAGGAGTATCAGTCAACTTCTGGACTCGGGACTCAACTCGAGGACTCATGTAGAGCTGCACGAGGAGTTACATGAAGAGCCGACACGAGGAGTATCAGTCGACTCGTGGACTCGAACTCGACTCGAGGGATGAACTCATCTTGAGGAGACATGTAGAGTCGGCACGAGGAGTATCAGTCAACTCGTGGACTCGGGACTCAACTCGAGGACTCATGTAGAGCCTGCACGAGGAGTTATATGATGAGTCGGCACGAGGAGTATTTGTCGACTTGTGGACTCGAACTCGACTCGAGGAATGAACTCATCTCGAGGAGACATGTAGAGTCGGCACGAGGAGTAGCAGTCGACTCGTGGACTCGAACTCGACTCGAGGAGTTACGTGAAAAGTCGGCAAGAGGAGTATCAGTCGACTCGTGGAGTCGAACTCGACTCGAGGAATGAACTCATCTTAAGGAGACATGTAGAGTCGGCACGAGGAGTATCAGTCGACTCGTGGACTCGGGACTCAACTCGAGGACTCATGTAGAGCCTACACGAGGAGTTACGTGAAGAGCCGACATGAGGAGTATCAGTGGACTCGTGGACTCGAACTCGACTCGAGGGATGAACTCATCTCGAGAAGACATGTAGAGTCGGCACGAGGAGTATCAGTCAACTCGTGGACTCGGGACTCAACTTGTGGACTCATGTAGAGCCTGGACGAGGAGTTACGTGAAGAGTCGGCACGAGGAGTATCAGTCGACTCGTGGACTCGAACTCGACTCGAGGAATGAACTCATCTCGAGGGGACATGAAGAGTCGGCACGAGGAGTATCAGTCAACTCGTGGACTCGGGACTCAACTCGAGGACTCATGTAGAGCAGAGCCTACACGAGCAGTTTGTGAAGAGCCGGCACGAGGAGTATCAGTCGAATCGTGGACTCGAACTCGACTCGAGGGATGAACTCATCTCGAGGAGACATGTAGATTCGGCAAGAGGAGTATCAGTCAACTCGTGGACTCGGGACTCAACTCGAGGACTCATGTAGAGCCTGCACGAGGAGTTACGTGAAGAGCGGACACGAGGAGTATCAGTCGACTCGTGGACTCGAACTCGACTCGAGGGATGAACTCATCTCGAGGAGACATGTAGAGTCGGCACGAGGAGTATCAGTTAACTCGTGGACTCGGGACTCAACTCGAGGACTCATGTAGAGCCTGCACGAGGAGTTACGTGAAGAGTCGGCACGAGGAGTATCACTCGACTCGTGGACTCGAACTCGACTCGAGGAATGAACTCGTCTCGAGGTGACATGTAGAGTCGGCACGAGGAGTATTTGTCGACTTGTGGACTCGAACTTGACTCGAGGAATTAACTCATCTCAAGGAGACATGTAGAGTCGGCACGAGGAGTATCAGTCGAGTCGTGGACTCGAACTCGACTCGAGGACTCATGTAGAGCCTGCACGAGGAGTTACGTGAAGAGTCGGCACGAGGAGTATCAGTCGACTCGTGGACTCGAACTCGACTCGAGGAATGAACTCGTCTAGAGGTGACATGTAGAGTCGGCACGAGGAGTATCAATCAACTCGTGGACTCGGGACTCAACTCGAGGACTCATGTAGAGCCTGCACGAGGAGTTACGTGAAAAGTCGGCAAGAGGAGTATCAGTCGACTCGTGGACTCGAACTCGACTCGAGGAATGAACTAATCTCGAGGAGACATGTTGAGTCGGCACAAGGAGTATCAGTCGACTCGTGGACTCGAACTCGACTCGAGGACTCATGTAGAGCCTGCACGAGGAGTTACGTGAAGAGTCGGCACGAGGAGTATCAGTCGACTTGTGGACTCGAACTGGACTCGAGGAATGAACCCATCTCGAGGAGACATGTAGAGTCGGCACGAGGAGTATCAGTCAACTCGTGGACTCGGGACTCAACTCGAGGACTCATGTAGAGCCTGCACGAGGAGTTACGTGAAAAGTCGGCAAGAGGAGTATCAGTCGACTCGTGGAGTCGAACTCGACTCGAGGAATGAACTCATCTTAAGGAGACATGTAGAGTCGGCACGAGGAGTATCAGTCGACTCGTGGACTCGGGACTCAACTCGAGGACTCATGTAGAGCCTACACGAGGAGTTACGTGAAGAGCCGACACGAGGAGTATCAGTCGACTCGTGGACTCGAACTCGACTCGAGGGATGAACTCATCTCGAGGAGACATGTAGAGTCGGCAAGAGGAGTATCAGTTAACTCGTTGACTCGGGACTCAACTCGAGGACTCATGTAGAGCCTGCACGAAGAGTTACGTGAAGAGTCGGCACGAGGAGTATCAGTCGACTCGTGGACTCGAACTCGACTCGAGGAATGAACTCGTCTCGAGGTGACATGTAGAGTCGGCACGAGGAGTATTTGTCGACTAGTGGACTCGAACTCGACTCGAGGGATGAACTCATCTCGAGGAGACATGTAGAGTCGGCAAGAGGAGTTACGTGAAAAGTCGGCAAGAGGAGTATCAGTCGACTCGTGGAGTCGAACTCGACTCGAGGAATGAACTCATCTTAAGGAGACATGTAGAGTCGGCATGAGGAGTATCAGTCGACTCGTGGACTTGGGACTCAACTCGAGGACTCATGTAGAGCCTACACGAGGAGTTACGTGAAGAGCCGACACGAGGAGTATCAGTCGACTCGTGGACTCGAACTCGACTCGAGGGATGAACTCATCTCGAGGAGACATGTAGAGTCGGCAAGAGGAGTATCAGTCAACTCGTGGACTCGGGACTCAACTCGAGGACTCATGTAGAGCCTGCACGAGGAGTTACGTGAAGAGTCGGCACGAGGAGTATCAGTCGACTCGTGGACTCGAACTCGACTCGAGGAATGAACTCATCTCGAGGAGACATGTAGAGTCGGCACGAGGAGTATCAGGAAACCCGTGGACTCGGGACTCAACTCGAGGACTCATGTAGAGCAGAGCCTACACTAGGAGTTTGTGAAGAGCCGGCACGAGGAGTATCAATCGACTCGTGGACTCGAACTCGACTCGAGGGATGAACTCATCTCGAGGAGACATGTAGATTCGGCAAGAGGAGTATCAGTCAACTCTTGGACTCGGGACTCAACTCGAGGACTCATGTAGAGCTGCACGAGGAGTTATATGAAGAGCCGACACGAGGAGTATCAGTCGACTCGTGGACTCGAACTCGACTCGAGGGATGAACTCATCTCGAGGAGACATGTAGAGTCGGCAGGAGGAGTATCAGTCAACTCGTGGACTCGGGACTCAACTCGAGGACTCATGTAGAGCCTGCACGAGGAGTTATATGATGAGTCGGCACGAGGAGTATTTGTCGACTTGTGGACTCGAACTCGACTCGAGGAATGAACTCATCTCGAGGAGACATGTAGAGTCGGCACGAGGAGTAGCAGTCGACTCGTGGACTCGAACTCGACTCGAGGAGTTACGTGAAAAGTCGGCAAGAGGAGTATCAGTCGACTCGTGGAGTCGAACTCGACTCGAGGAATGAACTCATCTTAAGGAGACATGTAGAGTCGGCACGAGGAGTATCAGTCGACTCGTGGACTCGGGACTCAACTCGAGGACTCATGTAGAGCAGAGCCTACACTAGGAGTTTGTGAAGAGCCGGCACGAGGAGTATCAATCGACTCGTGGACTCGAACTCGACTCGAGGAATGAACTCATCTCGAGGAGACATGTAGAGTCGGCACGAGGAGTATCAGTCAACTCGTGGACTCGGGACTCAACTCGAGGACTCATGTAGAGCAGAGCCTACACTAGGAGTTTGTGAAGAGCCGGCACGAGGAGTATCAATCGACTCGTGGACTCGAACTCGACTCGAGGGATGAACTCATCTCGAGGAGACATGTAGATTCGGCAAGAGGAGTATCAGTCAACTTCTGGACTCGGGACTCAACTCGAGGACTCATGTAGAGCTGCACGAGGAGTTACATGAAGAGCCGACACGAGGAGTATCAGTCGACTCGTGGACTCGAACTCGACTCGAGGGATGAACTCATCTTGAGGAGACATGTAGAGTCGGCACGAGGAGTATCAGTCAACTCGTGGACTCGGGACTCAACTCGAGGACTCATGTAGAGCCTGCACGAGGAGTTATATGATGAGTCGGCACGAGGAGTATTTGTCGACTTGTGGACTCGAACTCGACTCGAGGAATGAACTCATCTCGAGGAGACATGTAGAGTCGGCACGAGGAGTAGCAGTCGACTCGTGGACTCGAACTCGACTCGAGGAGTTACGTGAAAAGTCGGCAAGAGGAGTATCAGTCGACTCGTGGAGTCGAACTCGACTCGAGGAATGAACTCATCTTAAGGAGACATGTAGAGTCGGCACGAGGAGTATCAGTCGACTCGTGGACTCGGGACTCAACTCGAGGACTCATGTAGAGCCTACACGAGGAGTTACGTGAAGAGCCGACATGAGGAGTATCAGTGGACTCGTGGACTCGAACTCGACTCGAGGGATGAACTCATCTCGAGAAGACATGTAGAGTCGGCACGAGGAGTATCAGTCAACTCGTGGACTCGGGACTCAACTTGTAGACTCATGTAGAGCCTGGACGAGGAGTTACGTGAAGAGTCGGCACGAGGAGTATCAGTCGACTCGTGGACTCGAACTCGACTCGAGGAATGAACTCATCTCGAGGGGACATGAAGAGTCGGCACGAGGAGTATCAGTCAACTCGTGGACTCGGGACTCAACTCGAGGACTCATGTAGAGCAGAGCCTACACGAGCAGTTTGTGAAGAGCCGGCACGAGGAGTATCAGTCGAATCGTGGACTCGAACTCGACTCGAGGGATGAACTCATCTCGAGGAGACATGTAGATTCGGCAAGAGGAGTATCAGTCAACTCGTGGACTCGGGACTCAACTCGAGGACTCATGTAGAGCCTGCACGAGGAGTTACGTGAAGAGCGGACACGAGGAGTATCAGTCGACTCGAGGGATGAACTCATCTCGAGGAGACATGTAGAGTCGGCACGAGGAGTATCAGTCAACTCGTGGACTCGGGACTCAACTCGAGGACTCATGTAGAGCCTGCACGAGGAGTTACATGAAGAGTCGGCACGAGGAGTATCAGTCGACTCGTGGACTCGAACTCGACTCGAGGAATGAACTCGTCTTGAGGTGACATGTAGAGTCGGCACGAGGAGTATTTGTCGACTTGTGGACTCGAACTCGACTCGAGGGATGAACTCATCTCGAGGAGACATGTAGAGTCGGCAAGAGGAGTTACGTGAAAAGTCGGAAAGAGGAGTATCAGTCGACTCGTGGAGTCGAACTCGACTCGAGGAATGAACTCATCTTAAGGAGACATGTAGAGTCGGCACGAGGAGTATCAGTCGACTCGTGGACTCGGGACTCAACTCGAGGACTCGTGTAGAGCCTACACGAGGAGTTACGTGAAGAGCCGACATGAAGAGTATCAGTGGACTCGTGGACTCGAACTCGACTCGAGGGATGAACTCATCTCGAGAAGACATGTAGAGTCGGCACGAGGAGTATCAGTCAACTCGTGGACTCGGGACTCAACTTGAGGACTCATGTAGAGCCTGGACGAGGAGTTACGTGAAGAGTCGGCACGAGGAGTATCAGTCGACTCGTGGACTCGAACTCGACTCGAGGAATGAACTCATCTCGAGGGGACATGTAGAGTCGGCACGAGGAGTATCAGTCAACTCGTGGACTCGGGACTCAAGTCGAGGACTCCTGTAGAGCAGAGCCTACACGAGGAGTTTGTGAAGAGCCGGCACGAGGAGTATCATTCGACTCGTGGACTCGAACTCGACTCGATGGATGAACTCATCTCGAGGAGACATGTAGATTCGGCAAGAGGAGTATCAGTCAACTCGTGGACTCGGGACTCAACTCGAGGACTCATGTAGAGCCTGCACGAGGAGTTACATGAAGAGTCGGCACTAGGAGTATCAGTCGACTCGTGGACTCGAACTCGACTCGAGGAATGAACTCGTCTCGAGGTGACATGTAGAGTCGGCACGAGGAGTATTTGTCGACTTGTGGACTCGAACTCAACTCGAGGGATGAACTCATCTCGAGGAGACATGTAGAGTCGGCAAGAGGAGTTACGTGAAAAGTCGGAAAGAGGAGTATCAGTCGAACTCGACTCGAGGAATGAACTCATCTTAAGGAGACATGTAGAGTCGGCACGAGGAGTATCAGTCAACTCGTGGACTCGGGACTCAACTCGAGGACTCATGTAGAGAATACACGAGGAGTTACGTGAAGAGCCGACACGAGGAGTATCAGTCGACTCGTGGACTCGAACTCGACTCGAGGGATGAACTCATCTCGAGGAGACATGTAGAGTCGGCAAGAGGAGTATCAGTCAACTCGTGGACTCGGGAGTCAACTCGAGGACTCATGTAGATCCTGCACGAGGAGTTACGTGAAGAGTCGGCACGAGGAGTATCAGTCGACTCGTGGACTCGAACTCGACTCGAGGAATGAACTCATCTCGAGGAGACATGTAGAGTCGGCACGAGGAGTATCAGTCAACTCATGGACTCGGGACTCAACTCGAGGACTCATGTAGAGCAGAGCCTACACGAAGAGTTTGTGAAGAGCCGGCACGAGGAGTATCAGTCGACTCGTGGACTCGAACTCGACTCGAGGGATGAACTCATCTCGAGGAAACATGTAGATTCGGCAAGAGGAGTATCAGTCAACTCGTGGACTCGGGACTCAACTCGAGGACTCATGTAGAGCCTGCACGAGGAGTTACGTGATGAGCGGACACGAGGAGTATCAGTCGACTCGAGGGATGAACTCATCTCGAGGAGACATGTAGAGTCGGCACGAGGAGTATCAGTCAACTCGTGGACTCGGGACTCAACTCGAGGACTCATGTAGAGCCTGCACGAGGAGTTACATGAAGAGTCGGCACGAGGAGTATCAGTCGACTCGTGGACTCGAACTCGACTCGAGGAATGAACTCGTCTCGAGGTGACATGTAGAGTCGGCACGAGGAGTATTTGTCGACTAGTGGACTCGAACTCGACTCGAGGGATGAACTCATCTCGAGGAGACATGTAGAGTCGGCAAGAGGAGTTACGTGAAAAGTCGGCAAGAGGAGTATCAGTCGACTCGTGGAGTCGAACTCGACTCGAGGAATGAACTCATCTTAAGGAGACATGTAGAGTCGGCACGAGGAGTATCAGTCGACTCGTGGACTTGGGACTCAACTCGAGGACTCGTGTAGAGCCTACACGAGGAGTTACGTGAAGAGCCGACACGAGGAGTATCAGTCGACTCGTGGACTCGAACTCGACTCGAGGGATGAACTCATCTCGAGGAGACATGTAGAGTCGGCAAGAGGAGTATCAGTCAACTCGTGGACTCGGGACTCAACTCGAGGACTCATGTAGAGCCTGCACGAGGAGTTACGTGAAGAGTCGGCACGAGGAGTATCAGTCGACTCGTGGACTCGAACTCGACTCGAGGAATGAACTCATCTCGAGGAGACATGTAGAGTCGGCACGAGGAGTATCAGTCAACTCGTGGACTCGGGACTCAACTCGAGGACTCATGTAGAGCAGAGCCTACACTAGGAGTTTGTGAAGAGCCGGCACGAGGAGTATCAATCGACTCGTGGACTCGAACTCGACTCGAGGGATGAACTCATCTCGAGGAGACATGTAGATTCGGCAAGAGGAGTATCAGTCAACTCCTGGACTCGGGACTCAACTCGAGGACTCATGTAGAGCTGCACGAGGAGTTACATGAAGAGCCGACACGAGGAGTATCAGTCGACTCGTGGACTCGAACTCGACTCGAGGGATGAACTCATCTCGAGGAGACATGTAGATTCGGCAAGAGGAGTATCAGTCAACTCGTGGACTCGGGACTCAACTCGAGGACTCATGTAGAGCCTGCACGAGGAGTTACGTGAAGAGCGGACACGAGGAGTATCAGTCGACTCGAGGGATGAACTCATCTCGAGGAGACATGTAGAGTCGGCACGAGGTGTATCAGTCAACTCGTGGACTCGGGACTCAACTCGAGGACTCATGTAGAGCCTGCACGAGGAGTTACATGAAGAGTCGGCACGAGGAGTATCAGTCGACTCGTGGACTCGAACTCGACTCGAGGAATGAACTCGTCTCGAGGTGACATGTAGAGTCGGCACGAGGAGTATTTGTCGACTTGTGGACTCGAACTCGACTCGAGGGATGAACTCATCTCGACGAGACATGTAGAGTCGGCACGAGGAGTATCAGTCGACTCGTGGACTCGAACTCGACTTGAGGACTAATGTAGATCCTGCACGAGGAGTTACGTGAAAAGTCGGCAAGAGGAGTATCAGTCGACTCGTGGAGTCGAACTCGACTCGAGGAATGAACTCATCTTAAGGAGACATGTAGAGTCGGCACGAGGAGTATCAGTCGACTCGTGGACTCGGGACTCAACTCGAGGACTCATGTAGAGCCTACACGAGGAGTTACGTGAAGAGCCGACATGAGGAGTATCAGTGGACTCGTGGACTCGAACTCGACTCGAGGGATGAACTCATCTCGAGAAGACATGTAGAGTCGGCACGAGGAGTATCAGTAAACTCGTGGACTCGGGACTCAACTTGAGGACTCATGTAGAGCCTGGACGAGGAGTTACGTGAAGAGTCGGCACGAGGAGTATCAGTCGACTCGTGGACTCGAACTCGACTCGAGGAATGAACTCATCTCGAGGGGACATGTAGAGTCGGCACAAGGAGTATCAGTCAACTCGTGGACTCGGGACTCAACTCGAGGACTCATGTAGAGCAGAGCCTACACGAGGAGTTTGTGAAGAGCCGGCACGAGGAGTATCAGTCGACTCGTGGACTCGAACTCGACTCGAGGGATGAACTCATCTCGAGGAGACATGTAGATTCGGCAAGAGGAGTATCAGTCAACTCGTGGACTCGGGACTCAACTCGAGGACTCATGTAGAGCCTGCACGAGGAGTTACGTGAAGAGCGGACACGAGGAGTATCAGTCGACTCGAGGGATGAACTCATCTCGAGGAGACATGTAGAGTCGGCACGAGGTGTATCAGTCAACTCGTGGACTCGGGACTCAACTCGAGGACTCATGTAGAGCCTGCACGAGGAGTTACATGAAGAGTCGGCACGAGGAGTATCAGTCGACTCGTGGACTCGAACTCGACTCGAGGAATGAACTCGTCTCGAGGTGACATGTAGAGTCGGCACGAGGAGTATTTGTTGACTTGTGGACTCGAACTCGACTCGAGGGATGAACTCATCTCGACGAGACATGTAGAGTCGGCAAGAGGAGTATCAGTCAACTCGTGGACTCGGGACTCAACTGGAGGACTCATGTAGAGCCTGCACGAGGAGTTACGTGAAGAGCGGACACGAGGAGTATCAGTCGACTCGTGGACTCGAACTCGACTCGAAGGATGAACTCATCTCGAGGAGACATGTAGAGTTGGCACGAGGAGTATCAGTCAACTCGTGGACTCGGGACTCAACTCGAGGACTCATGTAGAGCCTGCACGAGGAGTTACGTGAAGAGTCGGCACGAGGAGTATCACTCGACTCGTGGACTCGAACTCGACTCGAGGAATGAACTCGTCTCGAGGTGACATGTAGAGTCGGCACGAGGAGTATTTGTCGACTTGTGGACTCGAACTCGACTCGAGGAATGAACTCATCTCAAGGAGACATGTAGAGTGGGCACGAGGAGTATCAGTCGACTCGTGGACTCGAACTCGACTCGAGGACTCATGTAGAGCCTGCACGAGGAGTTACGTGAAAAGTCGGCAAGAGGAGTATCATTCGACTCGTGGAGTCGAACTCGACTCGAGGAATGAACTCATCTTAAGGAGACATGTAGAGTCGGCACGAGGAGTATCAGTCGACTCGTGGACTCGGGACTCAACTCGAGGACTCATGTAGAGCCTACACGAGGAGTTACGTGAAGAGCCGACACGAGGAGTATCAGTGGACTCGTGGACTCGAACTCGACTCGAGGGATGAACTCATCTCGAGAAGACATGTAGATTCGGCAAGAGGAGTATCAGTCAACTCGTGGACTCGGGACTCAACTCGAGGACTCATGTAGAGCCTGCACGAGGTGTTACGTGAAGAGTCGGCACGAGTAGTATCAGTCGACTCGTGGACTCGAACTCTTCTCGAGGAATGAACTCGTCTCGAGGTGACATGTAGAGTCGGCACGAGGAGTATCAGTCAACTCGTGGACTCGGGACTCAACTCGAGGACTCATGTAGAGCCTGCACGAGGAGTTACAGGAAGAGTCGGCACGAGGAGTATTTGTCGACTTGTGGACTCGAACTCGACTCGAGGAATGAACTCATCTCCAGGGGACATGTAGAGTCGGTACGAGGAGTATCAATCAACTCGTGGATTTGGGACTCAACTCGAGGACTCATGTAGAGCAGAGCCTACACGAGGAGTTTGTGAAGAGCCGGCATGAGGAGCATCAGTCGACTCGTGGACTCGAACTCGACTCGAGGGATGAACTCATCTCGAGAAGACATGTAGAGTCGGCAAGAGGACTATCAGTCAACTCGTGGACTCGGGACTCAACTCGAGGACTCATGTAGAGCCTGCACGAGGAGTTACGTGAAGAGCGGACACGAGGAGTATAAGTCGACTCGAGGATTCGAACTCGACTCGAGGGATGAACTCATCTCGAGGAGACATGTAGAGTCGGCACGAGGAGTATCAGTCAACTCGTGGACTCGGGACTCAACTCGAGGACTCATGTAGAGCCTGCTCGAGGAGTTACATGAAGAGCCGACACGAGGAGTATCAGTCGACTCGTGGACTCGAACTCGACTCGAGGGATGAACTCATCTCGAGGAGACATGTAGAGTCGGTACGAGGAGTATCAGTCAACTCGTGGACTCGGGACTCAACTCGAGGACTCATGTAGAGCCTGCACGAGGAGTTACATGAAGAGTCGGCACGAGTAGTATTTGTCGACTTGTGGACTCGAACTCGACTCGAGGAATGAACTCATCTCGAGGAGACATGTAGAGTCGGCACGAGGAGTATCAGTCGACTCGTGGACTCGAACTCGACTCGAGGACTCATGTAGAGCCTGCACGAGGAGTTACGTGAAAAGTCGGCAAGAGGAGTATCGGTCGACTCGTGGAGTCGAACTCGACTCGAGGAATGAACTCATCTTAAGGAGACATGTAGAGTCGGCACGAGGAGTATCAGTCGACTCGTGGACTCGGGACTCAACTCGAGGACTCATGTAGAGCCTACACGAGGGGTTACGTGAAGAGCCGACACGAGGAGTATCAGTGGACTCGTGGACTCGAACTCGACTCGAGGGATGAACTCATCTCGAGAAGACATGTAGAGTCGGCAAGAGGAGTATCAGTCAACTCGTGGACTCGGGACTCAACTTGAGGACTCATGTAGAGCCTGCACGAGGAGTTACATGAAGAGTCGGCACGAGGAGTATCAGTCGACTCGTGGACTCGAACTCGACTCGAGGAATGAACTCATCTCGAGGGGACATGTAGAGTCGGCACGAGGAGTATCAGTCAACTCGTGGACTCGGGACTCAACTCGAGGACTCATGTAGAGCAGAGCCTACACGAGTAGTTTGTGAAGAGCCGGCATGAGGAGTATCAGTCGACTCGTGGACTCGAACTCGACTCGAGGGATGAACTCATCTCGAGGAGACATGTAGATTCGGCAAGAGGAGTATCAGTCAACTCGTGGACTCGGGACTCAACTCGAGGACTGATGTAGAGCCTGCACGAGGAGTTACGTGAAGAGCGGACACGAGGAGTATCAGTCGACTCGTGGACTCGAACTCGACTCGAGGGATGAACTCATCTCGAGGTGACATGTAGAGTTGGCATGAGGAGTATCAGTCAACTCGTGGACTTGGGACTCAACTCGAGGACTCATGTAGAGCCTACACGAGGAGTTACGTGAAGAGTCGGCACGAGGAGTATCAGTCAACTCGTGGACTCGAACTCGACTCGAGGAATGAACTCGTCTCGAGGTGACATGTAGAGTCGGCACGAGGAGTATTTGTCGACTTGTGGACTCGAACTCGACTCGAGGGATGAACTCATCTCGAGGAGACATGTAGAGTCGGCAAGAGGAGTATCAGTCAACTCATGGACTCGGGACTCAACTCGAGGACTCATGTAGAGCCTGCACGAGGAGTTACGTGAAGAGTCGGCAGGAGGAGTATCAGTCGACTCGTGGACTCGAACTCGACTCGAGGAATGAACTCGTCTCGAGGTGACATGTAGAGTCGGCACGAGGAGTATTTGTCGACTTGTGGACTCGAACTCGACTCGAGGGATGAACTCATCTCGAGGAGACATGTAGAGTCGGCACGAGGAGTATCAGTCGACTCGTGGACTCGAACTCGACTCGAGGACTCATGTAGAGCCTGCACGAGGAGTTACGTGAAAAGTCGGCAAGAGGAGTATCGGTCGACTCGTGGAGTCGAACTCGACTCGAGGAATGAACTCATCTTAAGGAGACATGTAGAGTCGGCACGAGGAGTATCAGTCGACTCGTGGACTCGGGACTCAACTCGAGGACTCATGTAGAGCCTACACGAGGGGTTACGTGAAGAGCCGACACGAGGAGTATCAGTGGACTCGTGGACTCAAACTCGACTCGAGGGATGAACTCATCTCGAGAAGACATGTAGAGTCGGCAAGAGGAGTATCAGTCAACTCGTGGACTCGGGACTCAACTTGAGGACTCATGTAGAGCCTGCACGAGGAGTTACGTGAAGAGTCGGCACGAGGAGTATCAGTCGACTCGTGGACTCGAACTCGACTCGAGGAATGAACTCATCTCGAGGGGACATGTAGAGTCGGCACGAGGAGTATCAGTCAACTCGTGGACTCGGGACTCAACTCGAGGACTCATGTAGAGCAGAGCCTACACGAGTAGTTTGTGAAGAGCCGGCATGAGGAGTATCAGTCGACTCGTGGACTCGAACTCGACTCGAGGGATGAACTCATCTCGAGGAGACATGTAGATTCGGCAAGAGGAGTATCAGTCAACTCGTGGACTCGGGACTCAACTCGAGGACTGATGTAGAGCCTGCACGAGGAGTTACGTGAAGAGCGGACACGAGGAGTATCAGTCGACTTGTGGACTCGAACTCGACTCGAGGGATGAACTCATCTCGAGGTGACATGTAGAGTCGGCATGAGGAGTATCAGTCAACTCGTGGACTCGGGACTCAACTCGAGGACTCATGTACAGCTAACACGAGGAGTTACGTGAAAAGTTGGCACGAGTAGTATCAGTCGACTCGTGGACTCGAACTCGACTCGAGGAATGAACTCATCTTAAGGAGACATGTAGAGTCGACACGAGGAGTATCAGTCGACTGGTGGACTCGGGACTCAACTCGAGGACTCATGTAGAGCCTACACGAGGAGTTACGTGAAGAGTCGGCACGAGGAGTATCAGTCGACTCGTGGACTCGAACTCGACTCGAGGGATGAACTCATCTCGAGGAGACATGTAGAGTCGGCAAGAGGAGTATCAGTCAACTCGTGGACTCGGGACTCAACTCGAGGACTCATGTAGAGCCTGCATGAGGAGTTACGTGAAGAGTCGGGACGAGGAGTATCAGTCGACTCATGGACTCGAACTCGACTCGAGGAATGAACTCATCTCGAGGAGACATGTAGAGTCGGCACGAGGAGTATCAGTCAACTCGTGGACTCGAGACTTAACTCGAGGACTCATGTAGAGCAGAGCCTACACTAGGAGTTTGTGAAGAGCTGGCACGAGGACTATCAATCGAATCGTGGACTCGAACTCGACTCGAGGGATGAACTCATCTCTAGGAGACATGTAGATTCGGCAAGAGGAGTATCAGTCAACTCCTGGACTCGGGACTCAACTCGAGGACTCATGTAGAGCCTGCTCGAGGAGTTACATGAAGAGCCGACACGAGGAGTATCAGTCGACTCGTGGACTCGAACTCGACTCGAGGGATGAACTCATCTCGAGGAGACATGTAGAGTCGGTACGAGGAGTATCAGTCAACTCGTGGACTCGGGACTCAACTCGAGGACTCATGTAGAGCCTGCACGAGGAGTTACATGAAGAGTCGGCACGAGTAGTATTTGTCGACTTGTGGACTCGAACTCGACTCGAGGAATGAACTCATCTCGAGGAGACATGTAGAGTCGGCACGAGGAGTATCAGTCGACTCGTGGACTCGAACTCGACTCGAGGACTCATGTAGAGCCTGCACGAGGAGTTACGTGAAAAGTCGGCAAGAGGAGTATCGGTCGACTCGTGGAGTCGAACTCGACTCGAGGAATGAACTCATCTTAAGGAGACATGTAGAGTCGGCACGAGGAGTATCAGTCGACTCGTGGACTCGGGACTCAACTCGAGGACTCATGTAGAGCCTACACGAGGGGTTACGTGAAGAGCCGACACGAGGAGTATCAGTGGACTCGTGGACTCGAACTCGACTCGAGGGATGAACTCATCTCGAGAAGACATGTAGAGTCGGCAAGAGGAGTATCAGTCAACTAGTGGACTCGGGACTCAACTTGAGGACTCATGTAGAGCCTGCACGAGGAGTTACGTGAAGAGTCGGCACGAGGAGTATCAGTCGACTCGTGGACTCGAACTCGACTCGAGGAATGAACTCATCTCGAGGGGACATGTAGAGTCGGCACGAGGAGTATCAGTCAACTCGTGGACTCGGGACTCAACTCGAGGACTCATGTAGAGCAGAGCCTACACGAGTAGTTTGTGAAGAGCCGGCATGAGGAGTATCAGTCGACTCGTGGACTTGAACTCGACTCGAGGGATGAACTCATCTCGAGGAGACATGTAGATTCGGCAAGAGGAGTATCAGTCAACTCGTGGACTCGGGACTCTACTCGAGGACTGATGTAGAGCCTGCACGAGGAGTTACGTGAAGAGCGGACACGAGGAGTATCAGTCGACTCGTGGACTCGAACTCGACTCGAGGGATGAACTCATCTCGAGGTGACATGTAGAGTCGGCATGAGGAGTATCAGTCAACTCGTGGACTCGGGACTCAACTCGAGGACTCATATAGAGCCCGCACGAGGAGTTACGTGAAGAGTCGGCACGAGGAGTATCAGTCAACTCGTGGACTCGAACTCGACTCGAGGAATGAACTCGTCTCGAGGTGACATGTAGAGTCGGCACGAGGAGTATTTGTCGACTTGTGGACTCGAACTCGACTCGAGGGATGAACTCATCTCGAGGAGACATGTAGAGTCGGCAAGAGGAGTATCAGTCAACTCATGGACTCGGGACTCAACTCGAGGACTCATGTAGAGCCTGCACGAGGAGTTACGTGAAGAGTCGGCACGAGGAGTATCAGTCGACTCGTGGACTCGAACTCGACTCGAGGAATGAACTCGTCTCGAGGTGACATGTAGAGTCGGCACGAGGAGTATTTGTCGACTTGTGGACTCGAACTCGACTCGAGGGATGAACTCATCTCGAGGAGACATGTAGAGTCGGCACGAGGAGTATCAGTCGACTCGTGGACTCGAACTCGACTCGAGGACTCATGTAGAGCCTGCACGAGGAGTTACGTGAAAAGTCGGCAAGAGGAGTATCGGTCGACTCGTGGAGTCGAACTCGACTCGAGGAATGAACTCATCTTAAGGAGACATGTAGAGTCGGCACGAGGAGTATCAGTCGACTCGTGGACTCGGGACTCAACTCGAGGACTCATGTAGAGCCTACACGAGGGGTTACGTGAAGAGCCGACACGAGGAGTATCAGTGGACTCGTGGACTCGAACTCGACTCGAGGGATGAACTCATCTCGAGGAGACATGTAGAGTCGGCAAGAGGAGTATCAGTCAACTCATGGACTCGGGACTCAACTTGAGGACTCATGTAGAGCCTGCACGAGGAGTTACGTGAAGAGTCGGCACGAGGAGTATCAGTCGACTCGTGGACTCGAACTCGACTCGAGGAATGAACTCATCTCGAGGGGACATGTAGAGTCGGCACGAGGAGTATCAGTCAACTCGTGGACTCGGGACTCAACTCGAGGACTCATGTAGAGCAGAGCCTACACGAGTAGTTTGTGAAGAGCCGGCATGAGGAGTATCAGTCGACTCGTGGACTCGAACTCGACTCGAGGGATGAACTCATCTCGAGGAGACATGTAGATTCGGCAAGAGGAGTATCAGTCAACTCGTGGACTCGGGACTCAACTCGAGGACTGATGTAGAGCCTGCACGAGGAGTTACGTGAAGAGCGGACACGAGGAGTATCAGTCGACTTGTGGACTCGAACTCGACTCGAGGGATGAACTCATCTCGAGGAGACATGTAGAGTCGGCACGAGGAGTATCAGTCGACTCGTGGACTCGGGACTCAACTCGAGGACTCATGTAGAGCCTACACGAGGGGTTACGTGAAGAGCCGACACGAGGAGTATCAGTGGACTCGTGGACTCGAACTCGACTCGAGGGATGAACTCATCTCGAGAAGACATGTAGAGTCGGCAAGAGGAGTATCAGTCAACTCCTGGACTCGGGACTCAACTCGAGGACTCATGTAGAGCCTGCACGAGGAGTTACGTGAAGAGTCGGCACGAGGAGTATCAGTCAACTCGTGGACTCGAACTCGACTCGAGGAATGAACTCGTCTCGAGGTGACATGTAGAGTCGGCACGAGGAGTATTTGTCGACTTGTGGACTCGAACTCGACTCGAGGGATGAACTCATCTCGAGGAGACATGTAGAGTCGGCAAGAGGAGTATCAGTCAACTCATGGACTCGGGACTCAACTCGAGGACTCATGTAGAGCCTGCACGAGGAGTTACGTGAAGAGTCGGCACGAGGAGTATCAGTCGACTCGTGGACTCGAACTCGACTCGAGGAATGAACTCGTCTCGAGGTGACATGTAGAGTCGGCACGAGGAGTATTTGTCGACTTGTGGACTCGAACTCGACTCGAGGGATGAACTCATCTCGAGGAGACATGTAGAGTCGGCACGAGGAGTATCAGTCGACTCGTGGACTCGAACTCGACTCGAGGACTCATGTAGAGCCTGCACGAGGAGTTACGTGAAAAGTCGGCAAGAGGAGTATCGGTCGACTCGTGGAGTCGAACTCGACTCGAGGAATGAACTCATCTTAAGGAGACATGTAGAGTCGGCACGAGGAGTATCAGTCGACTCGTGGACTCGGGACTCAACTCGAGGACTCATGTAGAGCCTACACGAGGGGTTACGTGAAGAGCCGACACGAGGAGTATCAGTGGACTCGTGGACTCGAACTCGACTCGAGGGATGAACTCATCTCGAGAAGACATGTAGAGTCGGCAAGAGGAGTATCAGTCAACTCCTGGACTCGGGACTCAACTTGAGGACTCATGTAGAGCCTGCACGAGGAGTTACGTGAAGAGTCGGCACGAGGAGTATCAGTCGACTCGTGGACTCGAACTCGACTCGAGGAATGAACTCATCTCGAGGGGACATGTAGAGTCGGCACGAGGAGTATCAGTCAACTCGTGGACTCGGGACTCAACTCGAGGACTCATGTAGAGCAGAGCCTACACGAGTAGTTTGTGAAGAGCCGGCATGAGGAGTATCAGTCGACTCGTGGACTCGAACTCGACTCGAGGGATGAACTCATCTCGAGGAGACATGTAGATTCGGCAAGAGGAGTATCAATCAACTCGTGGACTCGGGACTCAACTCGAGGACTGATGTAGAGCCTGCACGAGGAGTTACGTGAAGAGCGGACACGAGGAGTATCAGTCGACTTGTGGACTCGAACTCGACTCGAGGGATGAACTCATCTCGAGGTGACATGTAGAGTCGGCATGAGGAGTATCAGTCAACTCGTGGACTCGGGACTCAACTCGAGGACTCATGTACAGCTAACACGAGGAGTTACGTGAAAAGTTGGCACGAGTAGTATCAGTCGACTCGTGGACTCGAACTCGACTCGAGGAATGAACTCATCTTAAGGAGACATGTAGAGTCGACACGAGGAGTATCAGTCGACTGGTGGACTCGGGACTCAACTCGAGGACTCATGTAGAGCCTACACGAGGAGTTACGTGAAGAGTCGGCACGAGGAGTATCAGTCGACTCGTGGACTCGAACTTGACTCGAGGGATGAACTCATCTCGAGGAGACATGTAGAGTCGGCAAGAGGAGTATCAGTCAACTCGTGGACTCGGGACTCAACTCGAGGACTCATGTAGAGCCTGCATGAGGAGTTACGTGAAGAGTCGGGACGAGGAGTATCAGTCGACTTATGGACTCGAACTCGACTCGAGGAATGAACTCATCTCGAGGAGACATGTAGAGTCGGCACGAGGAGTATCAGTCAACTCGTGGACTCGAGACTTAACTCGAGGACTCATGTAGAGCAGAGCCTACACTAGGAGTTTGTGAAGAGCTGGCACGAGGACTATCAATCGAATCGTGGACTCGAACTCGACTCGAGGGATGAACTCATCTCTAGGAGACATGTAGATTCGGCAAGAGGAGTATCAGTCAACTCCTGGACTCGGGACTCAACTCGAGGACTCATGTAGAGCCTGCTCGAGGAGTTACATGAAGAGCCGACACGAGGAGTATCAGTCGACTCGTGGACTCGAACTCGACTCGAGGGATGAACTCATCTCGAGGAGACATGTAGAGTCGGCACGAGGAGTATCAGTCAACTCGTGGACTCGGGACTCAACTCGAGGACTCATGTAGAGCCTGCACGAGGAGTTACATGAAGAGTCGGCACGAGTAGTATTTGTCGACTTGTGGACTCGAACTCGACTCGAGGAATGAACTCATCTCGAGGAGACATGTAGAGTCGGCACGAGGAGTATCAGTCGACTCGTGGACTCGAACTCGACTCGAGGACTCATGTAGAGCCTGCACGAGGAGTTACGTGAAAAGTCGGCAAGAGGAGTATCGGTCGACTCGTGGAGTCGAACTCGACTCGAGGAATGAACTCATCTTAAGGAGACATGTAGAGTCGGCACGAGGAGTATCAGTCGACTCGTGGACTCGGGACTCAACTCGAGGACTCATGTAGAGCCTACACGAGGGGTTACGTGAAGAGCCGACACGAGGAGTATCCGTGGACTCGTGGACTCGAACTCGACTCGAGGGATGAACTCATCTCGAGAAGACATGTAGAGTCGGCAAGAGGAGTATCAGTCAACTCGTGGACTCGGGACTCAACTTGAGGACTCATGTAGAACCTGCACGAGGAGTTACGTGAAGAGTCGGCACGAGGAGTATCAGTCGACTCGTGGACTCGAACTCGACTCGAGGAATGAACTCATCTCGAGGGGACATGTAGAGTCGGCACGAGGAGTATCAGTCAACTCGTGGACTCGGGACTCAACTCGAGGACTCATGTAGAGCAGAGCCTACACGAGTAGTTTGTGAAGAGCCGGCATGAGGAGTATCAGTCGACTCGTGGACTCGAACTCGACTCGAGGGATGAACTCATCTCGAGGAGACATGTAGATTCGGCAAGAGGAGTATCAGTCAACTCGTGGACTCGGGACTCAACTCGAGGACTGATGTAGAGCCTGCACGAGGAGTTACGTGAAGAGCGGACACGAGGAGTATCAGTCGACTCGTGGACTCGAACTCGACTCGAGGGATGAACTCATCTCGAGGTGACATGTAGAGTCGGCATGAGGAGTATCAGTCAACTCGTGGACTCGGGACTCAACTCGAGGACTCATGTAGAGCCTGCACGAGGAGTTACGTGAAGAGTCGGCACGAGGAGTATCAGTCAACTCGTGGACTCGAACTCGACTCGAGGAATGAACTCGTCTCGAGGTGACATGTAGAGTCGGCACGAGGAGTATTTGTCGACTTGTGGACTCGAACTCCACTCGAGGGATGAACTCATCTCGAGGAGACATGTAGAGTCGGCAAGAGGAGTATCAGTCAACTAATGGACTCGGGACTCAACTCGAGGACTCATGTAGAGCCTGCACGAGGAGTTACGTGAAGAGTCGGCACGAGGAGTATCAGTCGACTCGTGGACTCGAACTCGACTCGAGGAATGAACTCGTCTCGAGGTGACATGTAGAGTCGGCACGAGGAGTATTTGTCGACTTGTGGACTCGAACTCGACTCGAGGGATGAACTCATCTCGAGGAGACATGTAGAGTCGGCACGAGGAGTATCAGTCGACTCGTGGACTCGAACTCGACTCGAGGACTCACGTAGAGCCTGCACGAGGAGTTACGTGAAAAGTCGGCAAGAGGAGTATCGGTCGACTCGTGGAGTCGAACTCGACTCGAGGAATGAACTCATCTTAAGGAGACATGTAGAGTCGGCACGAGGAGTATCAGTCGACTCGTGGACTCGGGACTCAACTCGAGGACTCATGTAGAGCCTACACGAGGGGTTACGTGAAGAGCCGACACGAGGAGTATCAGTGGACTCGTGGACTCGAACTCGACTCGAGGGATGAACTCATCTCGAGAAGACATGTAGAGTCGGCAAGAGGAGTATCAGTCAACTCGTGGACTCGGGACTCAACTTGAGGACTCATGTAGAGCCTGCACGAGGAGTTACGTGAAGAGTCGGCACGAGGAGTATCAGTCGACTCGTGGACTCGAACTCGACTCGAGGAATGAACTCATCTCGAGGGGACATGTAGAGTCGGCACGAGGAGTATCAGTCAACTCGTGGACTCGGGACTCAACTCGAGGACTCATGTAGAGCAGAGCCTACACGAGTAGTTTGTGAAGAGCCGGCATGAGGAGTATCAGTCGACTCGTGGACTCGAACTCGACTCGAGGGATGAACTCATCTCGAGGAGACATGTAGATTCGGCAAGAGGAGTATCAGTCAACTCGTGGACTCGGGACTCAACTCGAGGACTGATGTAGAGCCTGCACGAGGAGTTACGTGAAGAGCGGACACGAGGAGTATCAGTCGACTCGTGGACTCGAACTCGACTCGAGGGATGAACTCATCTCGAGGTGACATGTAGAGTCGGCATGAGGAGTATCAGTCAACTCGTGGACTCGGGACTCATGTAGAGCCTGCACGAGGAGTTACGTGAAGAGTCGGCACGAGGAGTATCAGTCAACTCGTGGACTCGAACTCGACTCGAGGAATGAACTCGTCTCGAGGTGACATGTAGAGTCGGCACGAGGAGTATTTGTCGACTTGTGGACTCGAACTCGACTCGAGGGATGAACTCATCTCGAGGAGACATGTAGAGTCGGCAAGAGGAGTATCAGTCAACTCATGGACTCGGGACTCAACTCGAGGACTCATGTAGAGCCTGCACGAGGAGTTACGTGAAGAGTCGGCACGAGGAGTATCAGTCGACTCGTGGACTCGAACTCGACTCGACGAATGAACTCGTCTCGAGGTGACATGTAGAGTCGGCACGAGGAGTATTTGTCGACTTGTGGACTCGAACTCGACTCGAGGGATGAACTCATCTCGAGGAGACATGTAGAGTCGGCACGAGGAGTATCAGTCGACTCGTGGACTCGAACTCGACTCGAGGACTCATGTAGAGCCTGCACGAGGAGTTACGTGAAAAGTCGGCAAGAGGAGTATCGGTCGACTCGTGGAGTCGAACTCGACTCGAGGAATGAACTCATCTTAAGGAGACATGTAGAGTCGGCACGAGGAGTATCAGTCGACTCGTGGACTCGGGACTCAACTCGAGGACTCATGTAGAGCCTACACGAGCGGTTACGTGAAGAGCCGACACGAGGAGTATCAGTGGACTCGTGGACTCGAACTCGACTCGAGGGATGAACTCATCTCGAGAAGACATGTAGAGTCGGCAAGAGGAGTATCAGTCAACTCGTGGACTCGGGACTCAACTTGAGGAATCATGTAGAGCCTGCACGAGGAGTTACGTGAAGAGTCGGCACGAGGAGTATCAGTCGACTCGTGGACTCGAACTCGACTCGAGGACTCATGTAGAGCCTGCACGAGGAGTTACGTGAAGAGTCGGCACGAGGAGTATCAGTCGACTCGTGGACTCGAACTCGACTCGAGGGATGAACTCATCTCGAGGTGACATGTAGAGTCGGCAAGAGGAGTATCAGTCAACTCGTGGACTCGGAACTCAACTCGAGGACTCATGTAGAGCCTGCACGAGGAGTTACGTGAAGAGTAGGCACGAGGAGTATCAGTCGACTCGTGGACTCGAACTCGACTCGAGGAATGAACTCATCTCGACGAGACATGTAGAGTCGGCACGAGGAGTATCAGTCAACTCGTGGACGCGGGACTCAACTCGAGGACTCATGTAGAGCAGAGCCTACACTAGGAGTTTGTGAAGAGCCGGCACGAGGAGTATCAATCTTCTCGTGGACTCGAACTCGACTCGAGGGATGAACTCATCTCTAGGAGACATGTAGATTCGACAAGAGGAGTATCAGTTAACTCCTGGACTCGGGAGTCAACTCGAGGACTCATGTAGAGCCTGCACGAGGAGTTACATGAAGAGCCGACACGAGGAGTATCAGTCGACTCGTGGACTCGAACTCGACTCGAGGGATGAACTCATCTTGAGGAGACATGTAGAGTCGGCACGAGGAGTATCAGTCAACTCGTGGACTCGGGACTCAACTCGAGGACTCATGTAGAGCCTGCACGAGGAGTTACATGAAGATTCGGCACGAGGAGTATTTGTCGACTTGTGGACTCGAACTCGACTCGAGGAATGAACTCATCTCGAGGAGACATGTAGAGTCGGCACGAGGAGTATCAGTCGACTCGTGGACTCGAACTCGACTCGAGGACTCATGTAGAGCCTGCACGAGGAGTTACGTGAAAAGTCGGCAAGAGGAGTATCTGTCGACTCGTGGAGTCGAACTCGACTCGAGGAATGAACTCATCTTAAGGAGACATGTAGAGTCGGCACGAGGAGTATCAGTCGACTCGTGGACTCGGGACTCAACTCGAGGACTCATGTAGAGCCTACACGAGGGGTTACGTGAAGAGCCGACACGAGGAGTATCAGTGGACTCCTGGACTCGAACTCGACTCGAGGGATGAACTCATCTCGAGAAGACATGTAGAGTGGGCAAGAGGAGTATCAGTCAACTCGTGGACTCGGGACTCAACTTGAGGACTCATGTAGAGCCTGCACGAGGAGTTACGTGAAGAGTCGGCACGAGGAGTATCAGTCGACTCGTGGACTCGAACTCGACTCGAGGAATGAACTCATCTCGAGGGGACATGTAGAGCCGGCACGAGGAGTATCAGTCAACTCGTGGACTCGGGACTCAACTCGAGGACTCATGTAGAGCAGAGCCTACACGAGTAGTTTGTGAAGAGCCGGCACGAGGAGTATCAGTCGACTCGTGGACTCGAACTCGACTCGAGGGATGAACTCATCTCGAGGAGACATGTAGATTCGGCAAGAGGAGTATCAGTCAACTCGTGGACTCGGGACTCAACTCGAGGACTCATGTAGAGCCTGCACGAGGAGTTACGTGAAGAGCGGACACGAGGAGTATCAGTCGACTCGTGGACTCGAACTCGACTCGAGGGATGAACTCATCTCGAGGAGACATGTAGAGTCGGCATGAGGAGTATCAGTCAACTCGTGGACTCGGGACTCAACTCGAGGTCTCATGTAGAGCCTGCACGAGGAGTTACGTGAAGAGTCGGCACGAGGAGTATCAGTCGACTCGTGGACTCGAACTCGACTCGAGGAATGAACTCGTCTCGAGGTGACATGTAGAGTCGGCACGAGGAGTTTTTGTCGACTTGTGGACTCGAACTCGACTCGAGGGATGAACTCATCTCGAGGAGACATGTAGAGTCGGCAAGAGGAGTATCAGTCGACTCATGGACTCGAACTCGACTCGAGGACTCATGTAGAGCCTGCACGAGGAGTTACGTGAAGAGTCGGCACGAGGAGTATCAGTCGACTCGTGGACTCGAACTCGACTCGAGGAATGAACTCATCTCGAGGGGACATGTAGAGTCGGCACGAGGAGTATCAGTCAACTCATGGACTCGGGACTCAACTCGAGGACTCATGTAGAGCAGAGCCTACACGAGTAGTTTGTGAAGAGCCGGCACGAGGAGTATCAGTCGACTCGTGGACTCGAACTCGACTCGAGGGATGAACTCATCTCGAGGAGACATGTAGATTCGGCAAGAGGAGTATCAGTCAACTCGTGGACTCGGGACTCAACTCGAGGACTCATGTAGAGCCTGTACGAGGAGTTACGTGAAGAGCGGACACGAGGAGTATCAGTCGACTCGTGGACTCGAACTCGACTCGAGGGATGAACTCATCTCGAGGAGACATGTAGAGTCGGCATGAGGAGTATCAGTCAACTCGTGGACTCGGGACTCAACTCGAGGTCTCATGTAGAGCCTGCACGAGGAGTTACGTGAAGAGTCGGCACGTTGAGTATCAGTCGACTCGTGGACTCGAACTCGACTCGAGGAATGAACTCGTCTCGAGGTGACATGTAGAGTCGGCACGAGGAGTATTTGTCGACTTGTGGACTCGAACTCGACTCGAGGGATGAACTCATCTCGAGGAGACATGTAGAGTCGGCAAGAGGAGTATCAGTCGACTCATGGACTCGAACTCGACTCGAGGACTCATGTAGAGCCTGCACGAGGAGTTACGTGAAGAGTCGGCACGAGGAGTATCAGTCGACTCGTGGACTCGAACTCGACTCGAGGAATGAACTCGTCTCGAGGTGACATGTAGAGTCGGCACGAGGAGTATTTGTCGACTTGTGGACTCGAACTCGACTCGAGGAATGAACTCATCTCGAGGAGACATGTAGAGTCGGCAAGAGGAGTATCAGTCAACTCGTGGACTCGGGACTCAACTCGAGGACTCATGTAGAGCCTGCACGAGGAGTTACGTGAAGAGTCGGCACGAGGAGTATCAGTCGACTCGTGGAGTCGAACTCGACTCGAGGAATGAACTCATCTCGAGGAGACATGTAGAGTTGGCACGAGGAGTATCAGTCGACTCGTGGACTCGAATTCGACTCGAGGACTCATGTAGAGCCTGCACGAGGAGTTACGTGAAGAGTCGGCATGAGGAGTATCAGTCGACTCGTGGACTCGAACTCGACTCGAGGAATGAACTCGTCTCGAGGAGACATGTAGAGTCGGCACGAGGAGTATCAGTCAACTCGTGGACTCGGGACTCAACTCGAGGACTCATGTAGAGCCTGCACGAGGAGTTACGTGAAGAGTCGGCACGAGGAGTATCAGTCGACTCGTGGACTCGAACTCGACTCGAGGAATGAACTCATCTTAAGGAGACATGTAGAGTCGACACGAGGAGTATCAGTCGACTGGTGGACTCGGGACTCAACTCGAGGACTCATGTAGAGCCTACACGAGGAGTTACGTGAAGAGTCGGCACGAGGAGTATCAGTCGACTCGTGGACTCGAACTCGACTCGAGGGATGAACTCATCTCGAGGAGACATGTAGAGTCGGCAAGAGGAGTATCAGTCAACTCGTGGACTCGGGACTCAACTCGAGGACTCATGTAGAGCCTGCATGAGGAGTTACGTGAAGAGTCGGCACGAGGAGTATCAGTCGACTCATGGACTCGAACTCGACTCGAGGAATGAACTCATCTCGAGGAGACATGTAGAGTCGGCACGAGGAGTATCAGTCAACTCGTGGACTCGAGACTTAACTCGAGGACTCATGTAGAGCAGAGCCTACACTAGGAGTTTGTGAAGAGCTGGCACGAGGAGTATCAATCGAATCGTGGACTCGAACTCGACTCGAGGGATGAACTCATCTCTAGGAGACATGTAGATTCGGCAAGAGGAGTATCAGTCAACTCCTGGACTCGGGACTCAACTCGAGGACTCATGTAGAGCCTGCACGAGGAGTTACATGAAGAGCCGACACGAGGAGTATCAGTCGACTCGTGGACTCGAACTCGACTCGAGGACTCATGTAGAGCCTGCACGAGGAGTTACGTGAAAAGTCGGCAAGAGGAGTATCGGTCGACTCGTGGAGTCGAACTCGACTCGAGGAATGAACTCATCTTAAGGAGACATGTAGAGTCGGCACGAGGAGTATCAGTCGACTCGTGGACTCGGGACTCAACTCGAGGACTCATGTAGAGCCTGCACGAGGAGTTACATGAAGAGCCGACACGAGGAGTATCAGTCGACTCGTGGACTCGAACTCGACTCGAGGACTCATGTAGAGCCTGCACGAGGAGTTACGTGAAAAGTCGGCAAGAGGAGTATCGGTCGACTCGTGGAGTCGAACTCGACTCGAGTAATGAACTCATCTTAAGGAGACATGTAGAGTCGGCACGAGGAGTATCAGTCGACTCGTGGACTCGGGACTCAACTCGAGGACTCATGTAGAGCCTACACGGGAGTTACGTGACGAGCCGACACGAGGAGTATCAGTGGACTCGTGGACTCGAACTCGACTCGAGGGATGAACTCATCTCGAGAAGACATGTAGAGTCGGCAAGAGGAGTATCAGTCAACTCGTGGACTCGGGACTCAACTTGAGGACTCATGTAGAGCCTGCACGAGGAGTTACGTGAAGAGTCGGCACGAGGAGTATCAGTCGACTCGTGGACTCGAACTCGACTCGAGGACTCATGTAGAGCATGCACGAGGAGTTACGTGAAGAGTCGGCACGAGGAGTATCAGTCGACTCGTGGACTCGGGACTCAACTCGAGGACTCATGTAGAGCCTGCACGAGGAGTTACGTGAAGAGCGGACACGAGGAGTATCAGTCGACTCGTGGACTCGAACTCGACTCGAGGGATGAACTCATCTCGAGGAGACATGTAGAGTCGGCATGAGGAGTATCAGTCAACTCGTGGACTCGGGACTCAACTCGAGGACTCATGTAGAGCCTGCACGAGGAGTTACGTGAAGAGTCGGCACGAGGAGTATCAGTCGACTCGTGGACTCGAACTCGACTCGAGGAATGAACTCGTCTCGAGGTGACATGTAGAGTCGGCACGAGGAGTATTTGTCGACTTGTGGACTCGAACTCGACTCGAGGGATGAACTCATCTCGAGGAGACATGTAGAGTCGGCAAGAGGAGTATCAGTCAACTCATGGACTCGGGACTCAACTCGAGGACTCATGTAGAGCCTGCACGAGGAGTTACGTGAAGAGTCGGCACGAGGAGTATCAGTCGACTCGTGGACTCGAACTCGACTCGAGGAATGAACTCGTCTCGAGGTGACATGTAGAGTCGGCACGAGGAGTATTTGTCGACTTGTGGACTCGAACTCGACTCGAGGGATGAACTCATCTCGAGAAGCCATGTAGAGTCGGCAAGAGGAGTATCAGTCAACTCGTGGACTCGGGACTCAACTCGAGGACTCATGTAGAGCCTGCACGAGGAGTTACGTGAAGAGTCGGCACGAGTAGTATCAGTCGACTCGTGGACTCGAACTCGACTCGAGGGATGAACTCATCTCGAGGAGACATGTAGAGTTGGCACGAGGAGTATCAGTCGACTCGTGGACTCGAACTCGACTCGAGGACTCATGTAGAGCCTGCACGAGGAGTTACGTGAAGAGTCGGCATGAGGAGTATCAGTCGACTCGTGGACTCGAACTCGACTCGAGGAATGAACTCGTCTCGAGGAGACATGTAGAGTCGGCACGAGGAGTATTAGTCAACTCGTGGACTCGGGACTCAACTCGAGGACTCATGTAGAGCCTGCACGAGGAGTTATGTGAAGAGTCGGCACGAGGAGTATCAGTCGACTCGTGGAGTCGAACTCGACTCGAGGAATGAACTCATCTCGAGGAGACATGTAGAGTTGGCACGAGGAGTATCAGTCGACTCGTGGACTCGAACTCGACTCGAGGACTCATGTAGAGCCTGCACGAGGAGTTACGTGAAAAGTCGGCAAGAGGAGTATCGGTCGACTCGTGGAGTCGAACTCGACTCGAGGAATGAACTCATCTTAAGGAGACATGTAGAGTCGGCACGAGGAGTATCAGTCGACTCGTGGACTCGGGACTCAACTCGAGGACTCATGTAGAGCCTACACGGGAGTTACGTGACGAGCCGACACGAGGAGTATCAGTGGACTCGTGGACTCGAACTCGACTCGAGGGATGAACTCATCTCGAGAAGACATGTAGAGTCGGCAAGAGGAGTATCAGTCAACTCGTGGACTCGGGACTCAACTTGAGGACTCATGTAGAGCCTGCACGAGGAGTTACGTGAAGAGTCGGCACGAGGAGTATCAGTCGACTCGTGGACTCGAACTCGACTCGAGGACTCATGTAGAGCATGCACGAGGAGTTACGTGAAGAGTCGGCACGAGGAGTATCAGTCGACTCGTGGACTCGGGACTCAACTCGAGGACTCATGTAGAGCCTGCACGAGGAGTTACGTGAAGAGCGGACACGAGGAGTATCAGTCGATTCGTGGACTCGAACTCGACTCGAGGGATGAACTCATCTCGAGGAGACATGTAGAGTCGGCATGAGGAGTATCAGTCAACTCGTGGACTCGGGACTCAACTCGAGGACTCATGTAGAGCCTGCACGAGGAGTTACGTGAAGAGTCGGCACGAGGAGTATCAGTCGACTCGTGGACTCGAACTCGACTCGAGGAATGAACTCGTCTCGAGGTGACATGTAGAGTCGGCACGAGGAGTATTTGTCGACTTGTGGACTCGAACTCGACTCGAGGGATGAACTCATCTCGAGGAGACATGTAGAGTCGGCAAGAGGAGTATCAGTCAACTCATGGACTCGGGACTCAACTCGAGGACTCATGTAGAGCCTGCACGAGGAGTTACGTGAAGAGTCGGCACGAGGAGTATCAGTCGACTCGTGGACTCG
The DNA here is from genome assembly GCF_054948205.1 of Urtica dioica subsp. dioica. Taxonomy (NCBI): domain Eukaryota; kingdom Viridiplantae; phylum Streptophyta; class Magnoliopsida; order Rosales; family Urticaceae; genus Urtica; species Urtica dioica. Next base: position 42,642,963 of record NC_142756.1, read on the forward strand.
AACTCGACTCGAGGAATGAACTCGTCTCGAGGTGACATGTAGAGTCGGCACGAGGAGTATTTGTCGACTTGTGGACTCGAACTCGACTCGAGGGATGAACTCATCTCGAGAAGCCATGTAGAGTCGGCAAGAGGAGTATCAGTCAACTCGTGGACTCGGGACTCAACTCGAGGACTCATGTAGAGCCTGCACGAGGAGTTACGTGAAGAGTCGGCACGAGGAGTATCAGTCGACTTGTGGACTCGAACTCGACTCGAGGGATGAACTCATCTCGAGGAGACATGTAGAGTTGGCACGAGGAGTATCAGTCGACTCGTGGACTCGAACTCGACTCGAGGACTCATGTAGAGCCTGCACGAGGAGTTACGTGAAGAGTCGGCATGAGGAGTATCAGTCGACTCGTGGACTCGAACTCGACTCGAGGAATGAACTCGTCTCGAGGAGACATGTAGAGTCGGCACGAGGAGTATTAGTCAACTCGTGGACTCGGGACTCAACTCGAGGACTCATGTAGAGCCTGCACGAGGAGTTACGTGAAGAGTCGGCACGAGGAGTATCAGTCGACTCGTGGAGTCGAACTCGACTCGAGGAATGAACTCATCTCGAGGAGACATGTAGAGTTGGCACGAGGAGTATCAGTCGACTCGTGGACTCGAACTCGACTCGAGGACTCATGTAGAGCCTGCACGAGGAGTTACGTGAAGAGTCGGCATGAGGAGTATCAGTCGACTCGTGGACTCGAACTCGACTCGAGGAATGAACTCGTCTCGAGGAGACATGTAGAGTCGGCATGAGGAGTATCAGTCAACTCGTGGACTCGGGACTCAACTCGAGGACTCATGTAGAGCCTGCACGAGGAGTTACGTGAAGAGTCGGCACGAGGAGTATCAGTCGACTCGTGGACTCGAACTCGACTCGAGGAATGAACTCATCTTAAGGAGACATGTAGAGTCGACACGAGGAGTATCAGTCGACTGGTGGACTCGGGACTCAACTCGAGGACTCATGTAGAGCCTACACGAGGAGTTACGTGAAGAGTCGGCACGAGGAGTATCAGTCGACTCGTGGACTCGAACTCGACTCGAGGGATGAACTCATCTCGAGGAGACATGTAGAGTCGGCAAGAGGAGTATCAGTCAACTCGTGGACTCGGGACTCAACTCGAGGACTCATGTAGAGCCTGCATGAGGAGTTACGTGAAGAGTCGGCACGAGGAGTATCAGTCGACTCATGGACTCGAACTCGACTCGAGGAATGAACTCATCTCGAGGAGACATGTAGAGTCGGCACGAGGAGTATCAGTCAACTCGTGGACTCGAGACTTAACTCGAGGACTCATGTAGAGCAGAGCCTACACTAGGAGTTTGTGAAGAGCTGGCACGAGGAGTATCAATCGAATCGTGGACTCGAACTCGACTCGAGGGATGAACTCATCTCTAGGAGACATGTAGATTCGGCAAGAGGAGTATCAGTCAACTCCTGGACTCGGGACTCAACTCGAGGACTCATGTAGAGCCTGCACGAGGAGTTACATGAAGAGCCGACACGAGGAGTATCAGTCGACTCGTGGACTCGAACTCGACTCGAGGGATGAACTCATCTCGAGGAGACATGTAGAGTCGGCACGAGGAGTATCAGTCAACTCGTGGACTCGGGACTCAACTCGAGGACTCATGTAGAGCCTGCACGAGGAGTTACATGAAGAGTCGGCACGAGTAGTATTTGTCGACTTGTGGACTCGAACTCGACTCGAGGAATGAACTCATCTCGAGGAGACATGTAGAGTCGGCACGAGGAGTATCAGTCGACTCGTGGACTCGAACTCGACTCGAGGACTCATGTAGAGCCTGCACGAGGAGTTACGTGAAAAGTCGGCAAGAGGAGTATCGGTCGACTCGTGGAGTCGAACTCGACTCGAGGAATGAACTCATCTTAAGGAGACATGTAGAGTCGGCACGAGGAGTATCAGTCGACTCGTGGACTCGGGATTCAACTCGAGGACTCATGTAGAGCCTACACGAGGGGTTACGTGAAGAGCCGACACGAGGAGTATCATTGGACTCGTGGACTCGAACTCGACTCGAGGGATGAACTCATCTCGAGAAGACATGTAGAGTCGGCAAGAGGAGTATCAGTCAACTAGTGGACTCGGGACTCAACTTGAGGACTCATGTAGAGCCTGCACGAGGAGTTACGTGAAGAGTCGGCACGAGGAGTATCAGTCGACTCGTGGACTCGAACTCGACTCGAGGAATGAACTCATCTCGAGGGGACATGTAGAGTCGGCACGAGGAGTATCAGTCAACTCGTGGACTCGGGACTCAACTCGAGGACTCATGTAGAGCAGAGCCTACACGAGTAGTTTGTGAAGAGCCGGCATGAGGAGTATCAGTCGACTCGTGGACTCGAACTCGACTCGAGGGATGAACTCATCTCGAGGAGACATGTAGATTCGGCAAGAGGAGTATCAGTCAACTCGTGGACTCGGGACTCAACTCGAGGACTCATGTAGAGCCTACACGCGGGGGTTACGTGAAGAGCCGACACGAGGAGTATCAGTGGACTCGTGGACTCGAACTCGACTCGAGGGATGAACTCATCTCGAGAAGACATGTAGAGTCGGCAAGAGGAGTATCAGTCAACTAGTGGACTCGGGACTCAACTTGAGGACTCATGTAGAGCCTGCACGAGGAGTTACGTGAAGAGTCGGCACGAGGAGTATCAGTCGACTCGTGGACTCGAACTCGACTCGAGGAATGAACTCATCTCGAGGGGACATGTAGAGTCGGCACGAGGAGTATCAGTCAACTCGTGGACTCGGGACTCAACTCGAGGACTCATGTAGAGCAGAGCCTACACGAGTAGTTTGTGAAGAGCCGGCATGAGGAGTATCAGTCGACTCGTGGACTCGAACTCGACTCGAGGGATGAACTCATCTCGAGGAGACATGTAGATTCGGCAAGAGGAGTATCAGTCAACTCGTGGACTCGGGACTCAACTCGAGGACTCATGTAGAGCCTGCACGAGGAGTTACGTGAAGAGCGGACACGAGGAGTATCAGTCGACTCGTGGACTCGAACTCGACTCGAGGGATGAACTCATCTCGAGATGACATGTAGAGTCGGCATGAGGAGTATCAGTCAACTCGTGGACTCGGGACTCAACTCGAGGACTCATGTAGAGCCTGCACGAGGAGTTACGTGAAGAGTCGGCACGAGGAGTATCAGTCGACTCGTGGACTCGAACTCGACTCGAGGAATGAACTCGTCTCGAGGTGACATGTAGAGTCGGCACGAGGAGTATTTGTCGACTTGTGGACTCGAACTCGACTCGAGGGATGAACTCATCTCGAGGAGACATGTAGAGTCGGCACGAGGAGTATCAGTCGACTCGTGGACTCGAACTCGACTCGAGGACTCATGTAGAGCCTGCACGAGGAGTTACGTGAAAAGTCGGCAAGAGGAGTATCGGTCGACTCGTGGAGTCGAACTCGACTCGAGGAATGAACTCATCTTAAGGAGACATGTAGAGTCGGCACGAGGAGTATCAGTCGACTCGTGGACTCGGGACTCAACTCGAGGACTCATGTAGAGCCTACACGGGAGTTACGTGAAGAGCCGACACGAGGAGTATCAGTGGACTCGTGGACTCGAACTCGGCTCGAGGGATGAACTCATCTCGAGAAGACATGTAGAGTCGGCAAGAGGAGTATCAGTCAACTCGTGGACTCGGGACTCAACTTGAGGACTCATGTAGAGCCTGCACGAGGAGTTACGTGAAGAGTCGGCACGAGGAGTATCAGTCGACTCGTGGACTCGAACTCGACACGAGGACTCATGTAGAGCCTGCACGAGGAGTTACGTGAAGAGTCGGCACGAGGAGTATCAGTCGACTCGTGGACTCGAACTCGACTCGAGGGATGAACTCATCTCGAGGTGACATGTAGAGTCGGCAAGAGGAGTATCAGTCAACTCGTGGACTCGGAACTCAACTCGAGGACTCATGTAGAGCCTGCACGAGGAGTTACGTGAAGAGTAGGCACGACGAGTATCAGTCGACTCGTGGACTCGAACTCGACTCGAGGAATGAACTCATCTCGACGAGACATGTAGAGTCGGCACGAGGAGTATCAGTCAACTCGTGGACTCGGGACTCAACTCGAGGACTCATGTAGAGCAGAGCCTACACTAGGAGTTTGTGAAGAGCCGGCACGAGGAGTATCAATCTTCTCGTGGACTCGAACTCGACTCGAGGGATGAACTCATCTCTAGGAGACATGTAGATTCGACAAGAGGAGTATCAGTTAACTCCTGGACTCGGGACTCAACTCGAGGACTCATGTAGAGCCTGCACGAGGAGTTACATGAAGAGCCGACACGAGGAGTATCAGTCGACTCGTGGACTCAAACTCGACTCGAGGGATGAACTCATCTTGAGGAGACATGTAGAGTCGGCACGAGGAGTATCAGTCAACTCGTGGACTCGGGACTCAACTCGAGGACTCATGTAGAGCCTGCACGAGGAGTTACATGAAGATTCGGCACGAGGAGTATTTGTCGACTTGTGGACTCGAACTCGACTCGAGGAATGAACTCATCTCGAGGAGACATGTAGAGTCGGCACGAGGAGTATCAGTCGACTCGTGGACTCGAACTCGACTCGAGGACTCATGTAGAGCCTGCACGAGGAGTTACGTGAAAAGTCGGCAAGAGGAGTATCAGTCGTCTCGTGGAGTCGAACTCGACTCGAGGAATGAACTCATCTTAAGGAGACATGTAGAGTCGGCACGAGGAGTATCAGTCGACTCGTGGACTCGGGACTCAACTCGAGGACTCATGTAGAGCCTACACGAGGGGTTACGTGAAGAGCCGACACGAGGAGTATCAGTGGACTCCTGGACTCGAACTCGACTCGAGGGATGAACACATCTCGAGAAGACATGTAGAGTCGGCAAGAGGAGTATCAGTCAACTCGTGGACTCGGGACTCAACTTGAGGACTCATGTAGAGCCTGCACGAGGAGTTACGTGAAGAGTCGGCACGAGGAGTATCAGTCGACTCGTGGACTCGAACTCGACTCGAGGAATGAACTCATCTCGAGGGGACATGTAGAGTCGGCACGAGGAGTATCAGTCAACTCGTGGACTCGGGACTCAACTCGAGGACTCATGTAGAGCTGAGCCTACACGAGTAGTTTGTGAAGAGCCGGCACGAGGAGTATCAGTCGACTCGTGGACTCGAACTCGACTCGAGGGATGAACTCATCTCGAGGAGACATGTAGATTCGGCAAGAGGAGTATCAGTCAACTCGTGGACTCGGGACTCAACTCGAGGACTCATGTAGAGCCTGCACGAGGAGTTACGTGAAGAGCGGACACGAGGAGTATCAGTCGACTCGTGGACTCGAACTCGACTCGAGGGATGAACTCATCTCGAGGAGACATGTAGAGTCGGCATGAGGAGTATCAGTCAACTCGTGGACTCGGGACTCAACTCGAGGACTCATGTAGAGCCTGCACGAGGAGTTACGTGAAGAGTCGGCACGACGAGTATCAGTCGACTCGTGGACTCGAACTCGACTCGAGGAATGAACTCATCTCGAGGTGACATGTAGAGTCGGCACGAGAAGTATTTGTCGACTTGTGGACTCGAACTCGACTCGAGGGATGAACTCATCTCGAGGAGACATGTAGAGTCGGCAAGAGGAGTATCAGTCAACTCATGGACTCGGGACTCAACTCGAGGACTCATGTAGAGCCTGCACGAGGAGTTACGTGAAGAGCGGACACGAGGAGTATCAGTCGACTCGTGGACTCGAACTCGACTCGAGGGATGAACTCATCTCAAGGAGACATGTAGAGTCGGCACGAGGAGTATCAGTCAACTCGTGGACTCGGGACTCAACTCGAGGACTCATGTAGAGCCTGCACGAGGAGTTACGTGAAGAGTCGGCACGTGGAGTATCAGTCGACTCGTGGACTCGAACTCAACTCGAGGAATGAACTCGTCTCGAGGTGACATGTAGAGTCGGCACGAGGAGTATTTGTCGACTTGTGGACTCGAACTCGACTCGAGGAATGAACTCTTCTCAAGGAGACATGTAGAGTCGGCACGAGGAGTATCAGTCGACTCGTGGACTCGAACTCGACTCGAGGACTCATGTAGAGCCTGCACGAGGAGTTACGTGAAAAGTCGGCAAGAGGAGTATCAGTCGACACGTGGAGTCGAACTCGACTCGAGGAATGAACTCATCTTAAGGAGACATGTAGAGTCGGCACGGGAGTATCAGTCGACTCGTGGACTCGGGACTCAACTCGAGGACTCATGTAGAGCCTACACGAGGAGTTACGTGAAGAGCCGACACGAGGAGTATCAGTGGACTCGTGGACTCGAACTCGACTCGAGGGATGAACTCATCTCGAGAAGTCATGTAGAGTCGGCAAGAGGAGTATCAGTCAACTCGTGGACTCGGGACTCAACTCGAGGACTCATGTAGAGCCTGCACGTGGAGTTACGGGAAGAGTCGGCACGAGGAGTATCAGTCGACTCGTGGACTCGAACTCGACTCGAGGGATGAACTCATCTCGAGGAGACATGTAGAGTCGGCACGAGGAGTATCAGTCGACTCGTGGACTCGAACTCGACTCGAGGACTCATGTAGAGCCTGCACGAGGAGTTACGTGATGAGTCGGCATGAGGAGTATCAGTCGACTCGTGGACTCGAACTCGACTCGAGGAATGAACTCATCTCGAGGAGACATGTAGAGTCGGCACGAGGAGTATTAGTCAACTCGTGGACTCGGGACTCAACTCGAGGACTCATGTAGAGCTTACACGAGGAGTTACGTGAAAAGTCGGCACGAGTAGTATCAATCGACTCGTGGACTCGAACTCGACTCGAGGAATGAACTCATCTTAAGGAGACATGTAGAGTCGACACGAGGAGTATCAGTCGACTGGTGGACTCGGGACTCAACTCGAGGACTCATGTAGAGCCTACACGAGGAGTTACGTGAAGAGTCGGCACGAGGAGTATCAGTGGCCTCGTGGACTCGAACTCGACTCGAGGGATGATCTCATCTTGAGGAGACATGTAGAGTCGGCAAGAGGAGTATCAGTCAACTCGTGGACTCGGGACTCAACTCGAGGACTCATGTAGAGCCTGCACGAGGAGTTACGTGAAGAGTCGGCACGAGGAGTATCAGTCGACTCGTGGACTCGAACTCGACTCGAGGAATGAACTCATCTCGAGGAGACATGTAGAGTCGGCACGAGGAGTATCAGTCAACTCGTGGACTCGGGACTCAACTCGAGGACTCATGTAGAGCAGAGCCTACACTAGGAGTTTGTGAAGAGCTGGCACGACGAGTATCAATCGACTCGTGGACTCGAACTCGACTCGAGGGATGAACTCATCTCGAGGAGACATGTAGATTCGGCAAGAGGAGTATCAGTCAACTCCTGGACTCGGGACTCAACTCGAGGACTCATGGAGAGCCTGCACGAGGAGTTACATGAAGAGCCGACACGAGGAGTATCAGTCGACTCGTGGACTCGAACTAGACTCGAGGGATGAACTCATCTCGAGGAGACATGTAGAGTCGGCACGAGGAGTATCAGTCAACTCGTGGACTCGGGACTCAACTCGAGGACTCATGTAGAGCCTGCACGAGGAGTTACATGAAGAGTCGGCACGAGGAGTATTTGTCGACTTGTGGACTCGAACTCGACTCGAGGAATGAACTCATCTCGAGGAGACATGTAGAGTCGGCACGAGGAGTATCAGTCGACTCGTGGACTCGAACTCGACTCGAGGACTCATGTAGAGCCTGCACGAGGAGTTACGTGAAAAGTCGGCAAGAGGAGTATCAGTCGACTCGTGGAGTCGAACTCGACTCGAGGAATGAACTCATCTTAAGGAGACATGTAGAGTCGGCACGAGGAGTATCAGTCGACTCGTGGACTCGGGACTCAACTCGAGGACTCATGTAGAGCCTACACGAGGGGTTACGTGAAGAGCCGACACGAGGAGTATCAGTGGACTCGTGGACTCGAACTCGACTCGAGGGATGAACTCATCTCGAGAAGACATGTAGAGTCGGCAAGAGGAGTATCAGTCAACTCGTGGACTCGGGACTCAACTTGAGGACTCATGTAGAGCCTGCACGAGGAGTTACGTGAAGAGTCGGCACGAGGAGTATCAGTCGACTCGTGGACTCGAACTCGACTCGAGGAATGAACTCATCTCGAGGGGACATGTAGAGTCGGCACAAGGAGTATCAGTCAACTCGTGGACTCCGGACTCAACTCGAGGACTCATGTAGAGCAGAGCCTACACGAGTAGTTTGTGAAGAGCCGGCACGAGGAGTATCAGTCGACTCGTGGACTCGAACTCGACTCGAGGGATGAACTCATCTCGAGGAGACATGTAGATTCGGCAAGAGGAGTATCAGTCAACTCGTGGACTCGGGACTCAACTCGAGGACTCATGTAGAGCCTGCACGAGGAGTTACGTGAAGAGCGGACACGAGGAGTATCAGTCGACTCGTGGACTCGAACTCGAATCGAGGGATGAACTCATCTCGAGGAGACATGTAGAGTCGGCACGAGGAGTATCAGTCGACTCGTGGACTCGAACTCGACTCGAGGAATGAACTCGTCTCGAGGTGACATGTAGAGTCGGCACGAGGAGTATTTGTCGGCTTGTGGACTCGAACTCGACTCGAGGAATGAACTCATCTCAAGGAGACATGTAGAGTCGGCACGAGGAGTATCAGTCGACTCGTGGACTCGAACTCGACTCGAGGACTCGTGTAGAGCCTGCACGAGGAGTTACGTGAAAAGTCGGCAAGAGGAGTATCAGTCGACACGTGGAGTCGAACTCGACTCGAGGAATGAACTCATCTTAAGGAGACATGTAGAGTCGGCACGGGAGTATCAGTCGACCCGTGGACTCGGGACTCAACTCGAGGACTCATGTAGAGCCTACATGAGGAGTTACGTGAAGAGCCGACACGAGGAGTATCAGTGGACTCGTGGACTCGAACTCGACTCGAGGGATGAACTCATCTCGAGACGACATGTAGAGTCGGCAAGAGGAGTATCAGTCAACTCGTGGACTCGGGACTCAACTCGAGGACTCATGTAGAGCCTGCACGAGGAGTTACGTGAAGAGTCGGCATGAGGAGTATCAGTCGACTCGTGGACTCGAACTCGACTCGAGGGATGAACTCATCTCGAGGAGACATGTAGAGTCGGCACGAGGAGTATCAGTCGACTCGTGGACTCGAACTCGACTCGAGGACTCATGTAGAGCCTGCACGAGGAGTTACGTGAAGAGTCGGCATGAGGAGTATCAGTCGACTCGTGGACTCGAACTCGACTCGAGGAATGAACTCGTCTCGAGGAGACATGTAGAGTCGGCACGAGGAGTATTAGTCAACTCGTGGACTCGGGACTCAACTCGAGGACTCATGTAGAGCTTACACGAGGAGTTACGTGAAAAGTCGGCACGAGTAGTATCAGTCGACTCGTGGACTCGAACTCGACTCGAGGAATGAACTCATCTTAAGGAGACATGTAGAGTCGACACGAGGAGTATCACTCGACTGGTGGACTCGTGACTCAACTCGAGGACTCATGTAGAGCCTACACGAGGAGTTACGTGAAGAGTTGGCACGAGGAGTATCAGTCGACTCGTGGACTCGAACTCGACTCGAGGGATGAACTCATCTTGAGGAGACATGTAGAGTCGGCACGAGGAGTATCAGTCAACTCGTGGACTCAGGACTCAACTCGAGGACTCATGTAGAGCCTGCACGAGGAGTTACATGAAGAGTCGGCACGAGGAGTATTTGTCGACTTGTGGACTCGAACTCGACTCGAGGAATGAACTCATCTCGAGGAGACATGTAGAGTCGGCACGAGGAGTATCAGTCGACTCGTGGACTCGAACTCGACTCGAGGACTCATGTAGAGCCTGCACGAGGAGTTACGTGAAAAGTCGGCAAGAGGAGTATCAGTCGACTCGTGGAGTCGAACTCGACTCGAGGAATGAACTCATCTTAAGGAGACATGTAGAGTCGGCACGAGGAGTATCAGTCGACTCGTGGACTCGGGACTCAACTCGAGGACTCATGTAGATCCTACACGAGGGGTTACGTGAAGAGCCGACACGAGGAGTATCAGTGGACTCGTGGACTCGAACTCGACTCGAGGGATGAACTCATCTCGAGAAGACATGTAGAGTCGGCAAGAGGAGTATCAGTCAACTCGTGGACTCGGGACTCAACTTGAGGACTCATGTAGAGCCTGCACGAGGAGTTACGTGAAGAGTCGGCACGAGGAGTATCAGTCGACTCGTGGACTCGAACTCGACTCGAGGAATGAACTCATCTCGAGGGGACATGTAGAGTCGGCACGAGGAGTATCAGTCAACTCGTGGACTCGGGACTCAACTCGAGGACTCATGTAGAGCAGAGCCTACACGAGTAGTTTGTGAAGATCCGGCACGAGGAGTATCAGTCGACTCGTGGACTCGAACTCGACTCGAGGGATGAACTCATCTCGAGGAGACATGTAGAGTCGGCACGAGGAGTATCAGTCAACTCGTGGACTCGGGACTCAACTCGAGGACTCATGTAGAGCCTGCACGAGGAGTTACATGAAGAGTCGGCACGAGGAGTATTTGCCGACTTGTGGACTCGAACTCGACTCGAGGAATGAACTCATCTCGAGGAGACATGTAGAGTCGGCACGAGGAGTATCAGTCGACTCGTGGACTCGAACTCGACTCGAGGACTCATGTAGAGCCTGCACGAGGAGTTACGTGAAGAGTCGGCATGAGGAGTATCAGTCGACTCGTGGACTCGAACTCGACTCGAGGAATGAACTCGTCTCGAGGAGACATGTAGAGTCGGCACGAGGAGTATTAGTCAACTCGTGGACTCGGGACTCAACTCGAGGACTCATGTAGAGCTTACACGAGGAGTTACGTGAAAAGTCGGCACGAGTAGTATCAGTCGACTCGTGGACTCGAACTCGACTCGAGGAATGAACTCATCTTAAGGAGACATGTAGAGTCGACACGAGGAGTATCACTCGACTGGTGGACTCGTGACTCAACTCGAGGACTCATGTAGAGCCTACACGAGGAGTTACGTGAAGAGTTGGCACGAGGAGTATCAGTCGACTCGTGGACTCGAACTCGACTCGAGGGATGAACTCATCTTGAGGAGACATGTAGAGTCGGCACGAGGAGTATCAGTCAACTCGTGGACTCAGGACTCAACTCGAGGACTCATGTAGAGCCTGCACGAGGAGTTACATGAAGAGTCGGCACGAGGAGTATTTGTCGACTTGTGGACTCGAACTCGACTCGAGGAATGAACTCATCTCGAGGAGACATGTAGAGTCGGCACGAGGAGTATCAGTCGACTCGTGGACTCGAACTCGACTCGAGGACTCATGTAGAGCCTGCACGAGGAGTTACGTGAAAAGTCGGCAAGAGGAGTATCAGTCGACTCGTGGAGTCGAACTCGACTCGAGGAATGAACTCATCTTAAGGAGACATGTAGAGTCGGCACGAGGAGTATCAGTCGACTCGTGGACTCGGGACTCAACTCGAGGACTCATGTAGATCCTACACGAGGGGTTACGTGAAGAGCCGACACGAGGAGTATCAGTGGACTCGTGGACTCGAACTCGACTCGAGGGATGAACTCATCTCGAGAAGACATGTAGAGTCGGCAAGAGGAGTATCAGTCAACTCGTGGACTCGGGACTCAACTTGAGGACTCATGTAGAGCCTGCACGAGGAGTTACGTGAAGAGTCGGCACGAGGAGTATCAGTCGACTCGTGGACTCGAACTCGACTCGAGGAATGAACTCATCTCGAGGGGACATGTAGAGTCGGCACGAGGAGTATCAGTCAACTCGTGGACTCGGGACTCAACTCGAGGACTCATGTAGAGCAGAGCCTACACGAGTAGTTTGTGAAGATCCGGCACGAGGAGTATCAGTCGACTCGTGGACTCGAACTCGACTCGAGGGATGAACTCATCTCGAGGAGACATGTAGAGTCGGCACGAGGAGTATCAGTCAACTCGTGGACTCGGGACTCAACTCGAGGACTCATGTAGAGCCTGCACGAGGAGTTACATGAAGAGTCGGCACGAGGAGTATTTGCCGACTTGTGGACTCGAACTCGACTCGAGGAATGAACTCATCTCGAGGAGACATGTAGAGTCGGCACGAGGAGTATCAGTCGACTCGTGGACTCGAACTCGACTAGAGGACTCATGTAGAGCCTGCACGAGGAGTTACGTGAAGAGTCGGCATGAGGAGTATCAGTCGACTCGTGGACTCGAACTCGACTCGAGGAATGAACTCGTCTCGAGGAGACATGTAGAGTCGGCACGAGGAGTATTAGTCAACTCGTGGACTCGGGACTCAACTCGAGGACTCATGTAGAGCTTACACGAGGAGTTACGTGAAAAGTCAGCACGAGTAGTATCAGTCGACTCGTGGACTCGAACTCGACTCGAGGAATGAACTCATCTTAAGGAGACATGTAGAGTCGACACGAGGAGTATCACTCGACTGGTGGACTCGGGACTCAACTCGAGGACTCATGTAGAGCCTACACGAGGAGTTACGTGAAGAGTTGGCACGAGGAGTATCAGTCGACTCGTGGACTCGAACTCGACTCGAGGGATGAACTCATCTCGAGGAGACATGTAGAGTCGGCACGAGGAGTATCAGTCAACTCGTGGACTCAGGACTCAACTCGAGGACTCATGTAGAGCCTGCACGAGGAGTTACATGAAGAGTCGGCACGAGGAGTATTTGTCGACTTGTGGACTCGAACTCGACTCGAGGAATGAACTCATCTCGAGGAGACATGTAGAGTCGGCACGAGGAGTATCAGTCGACTCGTGGACTCGAACTCGACTCGAGGACTCATGTAGAGCCTGCACGAGGAGTTACGTGAAAAGTCGGCAAGAGGAGTATCAGTCGACTCGTGGAGTCGAACTCGACTCGAGGAATGAACTCATCTTAAGGAGACATGTAGAGTCGGCACGAGGAGTATCAGTCGACTCGTGGACTCGGGACTCAACTCGAGGACTCATGTAGATCCTACACGAGGGGTTACGTGAAGAGCCGACACGAGGAGTATCAGTGGACTCGTGGACTCGAACTCGACTCGAGGGATGAACTCATCTCGAGAAGACATGTAGAGTCGGCAAGAGGAGTATCAGTCAACTCGTGGACTCGGGACTCAACTTGAGGACTCATGTAGAGCCTGCACGAGGAGTTACGTGAAGAGTCGGCACGAGGAGTATCAGTCGACTCGTGGACTCGAACTCGACTCGAGGAATGAACTCATCTCGAGGGGACATGTAGAGTCGGCACGAGGAGTATCAGTCAACTCGTGGACTCGGGACTCAACTCGAGGACTCATGTAGAGCAGAGCCTACACGAGTAGTTTGTGAAGAGCCGGCACGAGGAGTATCAGTCGACTCGTGGACTCGAACTCGACTCGAGGGATGAACTCATCTCGAGGAGACATGTAGAGTCGGCACGAGGAGTATCAGTCAACTCGTGGACTCGGGACTCAACTCGAGGACTCATGTAGAGCCTGCACGAGGAGTTACATGAAGAGTCGGCACGAGGAGTATTTGTCGACTTGTGGACTCGAACTCGACTCGAGGAATGAACTCATCTCGAGGAGACATGTAGAGTCGGCACGAGGAGTATCAGTCCACTCGTGGACTCGAACTCGACTCGAGGACTCATGTAGAGCCTGCACGAGGAGTTACGTGAAAAGTCGGCAAGAGGAGTATCAGTCGACTCGTGGAGTCGAACTCGACTCGAGGAATGAACTCATCTTAAGGAGACATGTAGAGTCGGCACGAGGAGTATCACTCGACTCGTGGACTCGGGACTCAACTCGAGGACTCATGTAGAGCCTGCACGAGGAGTTACGTGAAGAGTCGGCACGAGGAGTATCAGTCGACTCGTGGACTCGAACTCGACTCGAGGGATGAACTCATCTCGAGGAGACATGTAGACTCGGCACGAGGAGTATCAGTCGACTCGTGGACTCGAACTCGACTCGAGGACTCATGTAGAGCCTGCACGAGGAGTTACGTGAAGAGTCGGCATGAGGAGTATCAGTCGACTCGTGGACTCGAACTCGACTCGAGGAATGAACTCGTCTCGAGGAGACATGTAGAGTCGGCACGAGGAGTATTAGTCAACTCGTGGACTCGGGACTCAACTCGAGGACTCATGTAGAGCTTACACGAGGAGTTACGTGAAAAGTCGGCACGAGTAGTATCAGTCGACTCGTGGACTCGAACTCGACTCGAGGAATGAACTCATCTTAAGGAGACATGTAGAGTCGACACGAGGAGTATCACTCGACTGGTGGACTCGGGACTCAACTCGAGGACTCATGTAGAGCCTACACGAGGAGTTACGTGAAGAGTTGGCACGAGGAGTATCAGTCGACTCGTGGACTCGAACTCGACTCGAGGGATGAACTCATCTTGAGGAGACATGTAGAGTCGGCACGAGGAGTATCAGTCAACTCGTGGACTCAGGACTCAACTCGAGGACTCATGTAGAGCCTGCACGAGGAGTTACATGAAGAGTCGGCACGAGGAGTATTTGTCGACTTGTGGACTCGAACTCGACTCGAGGAATGAACTCATCTCGAGGAGACATGTAGAGTCGGCACGAGGAGTATCAGTCGACTCGTGGACTCGAACTCGACTCGAGGACTCATGTAGAGCCTGCACGAGGAGTTACGTGAAAAGTCGGCAAGAGGAGTATCAGTCGACTCGTGGAGTCGAACTCGACTCGAGGAATGAACTCATCTTAAGGAGACATGTAGAGTCGGCACGAGGAGTATCAGTCGACTCGTGGACTCGGGACTCAACTCGAGGACTCATGTAGATCCTACACGAGGGGTTACGTGAAGAGCCGACACGAGGAGTATCAGTGGACTCGTGGACTCGAACTCGACTCGAGGGATGAACTCATCTCGAGAAGACATGTAGAGTCGGCAAGAGGAGTATCAGTCAACTCGTGGACTCGGGACTCAACTTGAGGACTCATGTAGAGCCTGCACGAGGAGTTACGTGAAGAGTCGGCACGAGGAGTATCAGTCGACTCGTGGACTCGAACTCGACTCGAGGAATGAACTCATCTCGAGGGGACATGTAGAGTCGGCACGAGGAGTATCAGTCAACTCTTGGACTCGGGACTCAACTCGAGGACTCATGTAGAGCAGAGCCTACACGAGTAGTTTGTGAAGAGCCGGCACGAGGAGTATCAGTCGACTCGTGGACTCGAACTCGACTCGAGGGATGAACTCATCTCGAGGAGACATGTAGAGTCGGCACGAGGAGTATCAGTCAACTCGTGGACTCGGGACTCAACTCGAGGACTCATGTAGAGCCTGCACGAGGAGTTACATGAAGAGTCGGCACGAGGAGTATTTGTCGACTTGTGGACTCGAACTCGACTCGAGGAATGAACTCATCTCGAGGAGACATGTAGAGTCGGCACGAGGAGTATCAGTCCACTCGTGGACTCGAACTCGACTCGAGGACTCATGTAGAGCCTGCACGAGGAGTTACGTGAAAAGTCGGCAAGAGGAGTATCAGTCGACTCGTGGAGTCGAACTCGACTCGAGGAATGAACTCATCTTAAGGAGACATGTAGAGTCGGCACGAGGAGTATCAGTCGACTCGTGGACTCGGGACTCAACTCGAGGACTCATGTAGAGCCTGCACGAGGAGTTACGTGAAGAGTCGGCACGAGGAGTATCAGTCGACTCGTGGACTCGAACTCGACTCGAGGGATGAACTCATCTCGAGGAGACATGTAGACTCGGCACGAGGAGTATCAGTCGACTCGTGGACTCGAACTCGACTCGAGGACTCATGTAGAGCCTGCACGAGGAGTTACGTGAAGAGTCGGCATGAGGAGTATCAGTCGACTCGTGGACTCGAACTCGACTCGAGGAATGAACTCGTCTCGAGGAGACATGTAGAGTCGGCACGAGGAGTATTAGTCAACTCGTGGACTCGGGACTCAACTCGAGGACTCATGTAGAGCTTACACGAGGAGTTACGTGAAAAGTCGGCACGAGTAGTATCAGTCGACTCGTGGACTCGAACTCGACTCGAGGAATGAACTCATCTTAAGGAGACATGTAGAGTCGACACGAGGAGTATCACTCGACTGGTGGACTCGGGACTCAACTCGAGGACTCATGTAGAGCCTACACGAGGAGTTACGTGAAGAGTTGGCACGAGGAGTATCAGTCGACTCGTGGACTCGAACTCGACTCGAGGGATGAACTCATCTTGAGGAGACATGTAGAGTCGGCACGAGGAGTATCAGTCAACTCGTGGACTCAGGACTCAACTCGAGGACTCATGTAGAGCCTGCACGAGGAGTTACATGAAGAGTCGGCACGAGGAGTATTTGTCGACTTGTGGACTCGAACTCGACTCGAGGAATGAACTCATCTCGAGGAGACATGTAGAGTCGGCACGAGGAGTATCAGTCGACTCGTGGACTCGAACTCGACTCGAGGACTCATGTAGAGCCTGCACGAGGAGTTACGTGAAAAGTCGGCAAGAGGAGTATCAGTCGACTCGAGGAATGAACTCATCTTAAGGAGACATGTAGAGTCGGCACGAGGAGTATCAGTCGACTCGTGGACTCGGGACTCAACTCGAGGACTCATGTAGATCCTACACGAGGGGTTACGTGAAGAGCCGACACGAGGAGTATCAGTGGACTCGTGGACTCGAACTCGACTCGAGGGATGAACTCATCTCGAGAAGACATGTAGAGTCGGCAAGAGGAGTATCAGTCAACTCGTGGACTCGGGACTCAACTTGAGGACTCATGTAGAGCCTGCACGAGGAGTTACGTGAAGAGTCGGCACGAGGAGTATCAGTCGACTCGTGGACTCGAACTCGACTCGAGGAATGAACTCATCTCGAGGGGACATGTAGAGTCGGCACGAGGAGTATCAGTCAACTCGTGGACTCGGGACTCAACTCGAGGACTCATGTAGAGCAGAGCCTACACGAGTAGTTTGTGAAGAGCCGGCACGAGGAGTATCAGTCGACTCGTGGACTCGAACTCGACTCGAGGGATGAACTCATCTCGAGGAGACATGTAGAGTCGGCACGAGGAGTATCAATCAACTCGTGGACTCGGGACTCAACTCGAGGACTCATGTAGAGCCTGCACGAGGAGTTACATGAAGAGTCGGCACGAGGAGTATTTGCCGACTTGTGGACTCGAACTCGACTCGAGGAATGAACTCATCTCGAGGAGACTTGTAGAGTCGGCACGAGGAGTATCAGTCGACTCGTGGACTCGAACTCGACTCGAGGACTCATGTAGAGCCTGCACGAGGAGTTACGTGAAAAGTCGGCAAGAGGAGTATCAGTCGACTCGTGGAGTCGAACTCGACTCGAGGAATGAACTCATCTTAAGGAGACATGTAGAGTCGGCACGAGGAGTATCAGTCGACTCGTGGCCTCGGGACTCAACTCGAGGACTCATGTAGAGCCTGCACGAGGAGTTACGTGAAGAGTCGGCACGAGGAGTATCAGTCGACTCGTGGACTCGAACTCGACTCGAGGGATGAACTCATCTCGAGGAGACATGTAGACTCGGCACGAGGAGTATCAGTCGACTCGTGGACTCGAACTCGACTCGAGGACTCATGTAGAGCCTGCACGAGGAGTTACGTGAAGAGTCGGCATGAGGAGTATCAGTCGACTCGTGGACTCGAACTCGACTCGAGGAATGAACTCGTCTCGAGGAGACATGTAGAGTCGGCACGAGGAGTATTAGTCAACTCGTGGACTCGGGACTCAACTCGAGGACTCATGTAGAGCTTACACGAGGAGTTACGTGAAAAGTCGGCACGAGTAGTATCAGTCGACTCGTGGACTCGAACTCGACTCGAGGAATGAACTCATCTTAAGGAGACATGTAGAGTCGACACGAGGAGTATCACTCGACTGGTGGACTCGGGACTCAACTCGAGGACTCATGTAGAGCCTACACGAGGAGTTACGTGAAGAGTTGGCACGAGGAGTATCAGTCGACTCGTGGACTCGAACTCGACTCGAGGGATGAACTCATCTCGAGGAGACATGTAGAGTCGGCACGAGGAGTATCAGTCAACTCGTGGACTCGGGACTCAACTCGAGGACTCATGTAGAGCCTGCACGAGGAGTTACATGAAGAGTCGGCACGAGGAGTATTTGTCGACTTGTGGACTCGAACTCGACTCGAGGAATGAACTCATCTCGAGGAGACATGTAGAGTCGGCACGAGGAGTATCAGTCGACTCGTGGACTCGAACTCGACTCGAGGACTCATGTAGAGCCTGCACGAGGAGTTACGTGAAAAGTCGGCAAGAGGAGTATCAGTCGACTCGTGGAGTCGAACTCGACTCGAGGAATGAACTCATCTTAAGGAGACATGTAGAGTCGGCACGAGGAGTATCAGTCGACTCGTGGACTCGGGACTCAACTCGAGGACTCATGTAGATCCTACACGAGGGGTTACGTGAAGAGCCGACACGAGGAGTATCAGTGGACTCGTGGACTCGAACTCGACTCGAGGGATGAACTCATCTCAAGAAGACATGTAGAGTCGGCAAGAGGAGTATCAGTCAACTCGTTGACTCGGGACTCAACTTGAGGACTCATGTAGAGCCTGCACGAGGAGTTACGTGAAGAGTCGGCACGAGTATCAGTCGACTCGTGGACTCGAACTCGACTCGAGGAATGAACTCATCTCGAGGGGACATGTAGAGTCGGCACGAGGAGTATCAGTCAACTCGTGGACTCGGGACTCAACTCGAGGACTCATGTAGAGCAGAGCCTACACGAGTAGTTTGTGAAGAGCCGGCACGAGGAGTATCAGTCGACTCGTGGACTCGAACTCGACTCGAGGGATGAACTCATCTCGAGGAGACATGTAGAGTCGGCACGAGGAGTATCAGTCAACTCGTGGACTCGGGACTCAACTCGAGGACTCATGTAGAGCCTGCACGAGGAGTTACATGAAGAGTCGGCAACTCGAGTATTTGGCGACTTGTGGACTCGAACTCGACTCGAGGAATGAACTCATCTCGAGGAGACATGTAGAGTCGGCACGAGGAGTATCAGTCGACTCGTGGACTCGAACTCGACTCGAGGACTCATGTAGAGCCTGCACGAGGAGTTACGTGAAAAGTCGGCAAGAGGAGTATCAGTCGACTCGTGGAGTCGAACTCGACTCGAGGAATGAACTCATCTTAAGGAGACATGTAGAGTCGGCACGAGGAGTATCAGTCGACTCGTGGCCTCGGGACTCAACTCGAGGACTCATGTAGAGCCTGCACGAGGAGTTACGTGAAGAGTCGGCACGAGGAGTATCAGTCGACTCGTGGACTCGAACTCGACTCGAGGGATGAACTCATCTCGAGGAGACATGTAGACTCGGCACGAGGAGTATCAGTCGACTCGTGGACTCGAACTCGACTCGAGGACTCATGTAGAGCCTGCACGAGGAGTTACGTGAAGAGTCGGCATGAGGAGTATCAGTCGACTCGTGGACTCGAACTCGACTCGAGGAATGAACTCGTCTCGAGGAGACATGTAGAGTCGGCACGAGGAGTATTAGTCAACTCGTGGACTCGGGACTCAACTCGAGGACTCATGTAGAGCTTACACGAGGAGTTACGTGAAAAGTCGGCACGAGTAGTATCAGTCGACTCGTGGACTCGAACTCGACTCGAGGAATGAACTCATCTTAAGGAGACATGTAGAGTCGACACGAGGAGTATCACTCGACTGGTGGACTCGGGACTCAACTCGAGGACTCATGTAGAGCCTACACGAGGAGTTACGTGAAGAGTTGGCACGAGGAGTATCAGTCGACTCGTGGACTCGAACTCGACTCGAGGGATGAACTCATCTCGAGGAGACATGTAGAGTCGGCACGAGGAGTATCAGTCAACTCGTGGACTCGGGACTCAACTCGAGGACTCATGTAGAGCCTGCACGAGGAGTTACATGAAGAGTCGGCACGAGGAGTATTTGTCGACTTGTGGACTCGAACTCGACTCGAGGAATGAACTCATCTCGAGGAGACATGTAGAGTCGGCACGAGGAGTATCAGTCGACTCGTGGACTCGAACTCGACTCGAGGACTCATGTAGAGCCTGCACGAGGAGTTACGTGAAAAGTCGGCAAGAGGAGTATCAGTCGACTCGTGGAGTCGAACTCGACTCGAGGAATGAACTCATCTTAAGGAGACATGTAGAGTCGGCACGAGGAGTATCAGTCGACTCGTGGACTCGGGACTCAACTCGAGGACTCATGTAGATCCTACACGAGGGGTTACGTGAAGAGCCGACACGAGGAGTATCAGTGGACTCGTGGACTCGAACTCGACTCGAGGGATGAACTCATCTCAAGAAGACATGTAGAGTCGGCAAGAGGAGTATCAGTCAACTCGTTGACTCGGGACTCAACTTGAGGACTCATGTAGAGCCTGCACGAGGAGTTACGTGAAGAGTCGGCACGAGTATCAGTCGACTCGTGGACTCGAACTCGACTCGAGGAATGAACTCATCTCGAGGGGACATGTAGAGTCGGCACGAGGAGTATCAGTCAACTCGTGGACTCGGGACTCAACTCGAGGACTCATGTAGAGCAGAGCCTACACGAGTAGTTTGTGAAGAGCCGGCACGAGGAGTATCAGTCGACTCGTGGACTCGAACTCGACTCGAGGGATGAACTCATCTCGAGGAGACATGTAGAGTCGGCACGAGGAGTATCAGTCAACTCGTGGACTCGGGACTCAACTCGAGGACTCATGTAGAGCCTGCACGAGGAGTTACATGAAGAGTCGGCAACTCGAGTATTTGGCGACTTGTGGACTCGAACTCGACTCGAGGAATGTACTCATCTCGAGGAGACATGTAGAGTCGGCACGAGGAGTATCAGTCGACTCGTGGACTCGAACTCGACTCGAGGACTCATGTAGAGCCTGCACGAGGAGTTACGTGAAAAGTCGGCAAGAGGAGTATCAGTCGACTCGTGGAGTCGAACTCGACTCGAGGAATGAACTCATCTTAAGGAGACATGTAGAGTCGGCACGAGGAGTATCAGTCGACTCGTGGCCTCGGGACTCAACTCGAGGACTCATGTAGAGCCTGCACGAGGAGTTACGTGAAGAGTCGGCACGAGGAGTATCAGTCGACTCGTGGACTCGAACTCGACTCGAGGGATGAACTCATCTCGAGGAGACATGTAGACTCGGCACGAGGAGTATCAGTCGACTCGTGGACTCGAACTCGACTCGAGGACTCATGTAGAGCCTGCACGAGGAGTTACGTGAAGAGTCGGCATGAGGAGTATCAGTCGACTCGTGGACTCGAACTCGACTCGAGGAATGAACTCGTCTCGAGGAGACATGTAGAGTCGGCACGAGGAGTAT
The DNA here is from genome assembly GCF_054948205.1 of Urtica dioica subsp. dioica. NCBI lineage: Eukaryota > Viridiplantae > Streptophyta > Magnoliopsida > Rosales > Urticaceae > Urtica > Urtica dioica. The sequence continues at coordinate 42,664,499 of NC_142756.1, forward strand.
TAGTCAACTCGTGGACTCGGGACTCAACTCGAGGACTCATGTAGAGCTTACACGAGGAGTTACGTGAAAAGTCGGCACGAGTAGTATCAGTCGACTCGTGGACTCGAACTCGACTCGAGGAATGAACTCATCTTAAGGAGACATGTAGAGTCGACACGAGGAGTATCACTCGACTGGTGGACTCGGGACTCAACTCGAGGACTCATGTAGAGCCTACACGAGGAGTTACGTGAAGAGTTGGCACGAGGAGTATCAGTCGACTCGTGGACTCGAACTCGACTCGAGGGATGAACTCATCTCGAGGAGACATGTAGAGTCGGCACGAGGAGTATCAGTCAACTCGTGGACTCGGGACTCAACTCGAGGACTCATGTAGAGCCTGCACGAGGAGTTACATGAAGAGTCGGCACGAGGAGTATTTGTCGACTTGTGGACTCGAACTCGACTCGAGGAATGAACTCATCTCGAGGAGACATGTAGAGTCGGCACGAGGAGTATCAGTCGACTCGTGGACTCGAACTCGACTCGAGGACTCATGTAGAGCCTGCACGAGGAGTTACGTGAAAAGTCGGCAAGAGGAGTATCAGTCGACTCGTGGAGTCGAACTCGACTCGAGGAATGAACTCATCTTAAGGAGACATGTAGAGTCGGCACGAGGAGTATCAGTCGACTCGTGGACTCGGGACTCAACTCGAGGACTCATGTAGATCCTACACGAGGGGTTACGTGAAGAGCCGACACGAGGAGTATCAGTGGACTCGTGGACTCGAACTCGACTCGAGGGATGAACTCATCTCAAGAAGACATGTAGAGTCGGCAAGAGGAGTATCAGTCAACTCGTTGACTCGGGACTCAACTTGAGGACTCATGTAGAGCCTGCACGAGGAGTTACGTGAAGAGTCGGCACGAGTATCAGTCGACTCGTGGACTCGAACTCGACTCGAGGAATGAACTCATCTCGAGGGGACATGTAGAGTCGGCACGAGGAGTATCAGTCAACTCGTGGACTCGGGACTCAACTCGAGGACTCATGTAGAGCAGAGCCTACACGAGTAGTTTGTGAAGAGCCGGCACGAGGAGTATCAGTCGACTCGTGGACTCGAACTCGACTCGAGGGATGAACTCATCTCGAGGAGACATGTAGAGTCGGCACGAGGAGTATCAGTCAACTCGTGGACTCGGGACTCAACTCGAGGACTCATGTAGAGCCTGCACGAGGAGTTACATGAAGAGTCGGCAACTCGAGTATTTGGCGACTTGTGGACTCGAACTCGACTCGAGGAATGAACTCATCTCGAGGAGACATGTAGAGTCGGCACGAGGAGTATCAGTCGACTCGTGGACTCGAACTCGACTCGAGGACTCATGTAGAGCCTGCACGAGGAGTTACGTGAAAAGTCGGCAAGAGGAGTATCAGTCGACTCGTGGAGTCGAACTCGACTCGAGGAATGAACTCATCTTAAGGAGACATGTAGAGTCGGCACGAGGAGTATCAGTCGACTCGTGGCCTCGGGACTCAACTCGAGGACTCATGTAGAGCCTGCACGAGGAGTTACGTGAAGAGTCGGCACGAGGAGTATCAGTCGACTCGTGGACTCGAACTCGACTCGAGGGATGAACTCATCTCGAGGAGACATGTAGACTCGGCACGAGGAGTATCAGTCGACTCGTGGACTCGAACTCGACTCGAGGACTCATGTAGAGCCTGCACGAGGAGTTACGTGAAGAGTCGGCATGAGGAGTATCAGTCGACTCGTGGACTCGAACTCGACTCGAGGAATGAACTCGTCTCGAGGAGACATGTAGAGTCGGCACGAGGAGTATTAGTCAACTCGTGGACTCGGGACTCAACTCGAGGACTCATGTAGAGCTTACACGAGGAGTTACGTGAAAAGTCGGCACGAGTAGTATCAGTCGACTCGTGGACTCGAACTCGACTCGAGGAATGAACTCATCTTAAGGAGACATGTAGAGTCGACACGAGGAGTATCACTCGACTGGTGGACTCGGGACTCAACTCGAGGACTCATGTAGAGCCTACACGAGGAGTTACGTGAAGAGTTGGCATGAGGAGAATCAGTCGACTCGTGGACTCGAACTCGACTCGAGGGATGAACTCATCTCGAGGAGACATGTAGAGTCGGCACGAGGAGTATCAGTCAACTCGTGGACTCGGGACTCAACTCGAGGACTCATGTAGAGCCTGCACGAGGAGTTACATGAAGAGTCCGCACGAGGAGTATTTGTCGACTTGTGGACTCGAACTCGACTCGAGGAATGAACTCATCTCGAGGAGACATGTAGAGTCGGCACGAGGAGTATCAGTCGACTCGTGGACTCGAACTCGACTCGAGGACTCATGTAGAGCCTGCACGAGGAGTTACGTGAAAAGTCGGCAAGAGGAGTATCAGTCGACTCGTGGAGTCGAACTCGACTCGAGGAATGAACTCATCTTAAGGAGACATGTAGAGTCGGCACAAGGAGTATCAGTCGACTCGTGGACTCGGGACTCAACTCGAGGACTCATGTAGATCCGTCACGAGGGGTTACGTGAAGAGTCGGCACGAGGAGTATTTGTCGACTTGTGGACTCGAACTCGACTCGAGGGATGAACTCATCTCGAGAAGACATGTAGAGTCGGCAAGAGGAGTATCAGTCAACTCGTGGACTCGGGACTCAACTTGAGGACTCATGTAGAGCCTGCACGAGGAGTTACGTGAAGAGTCGGCACGAGGAGTATCAGTCGACTCGTGGACTCGAACTCGACTCGAGGAATGAACTCATCTCGAGGGGACATGTAGAGTCGGCACGAGGAGTATCAGTCAACTCGTGGACTCGGGACTCAACTCGAGGACTCATGTAGAGCAGAGCCTACACGAGTAGTTTGTGAAGAGCCGGCACGAGGAGTATCAGTCGACTCGTGGACTCGAACTCGACTCGAGGGATGAACTCATCTCGAGGAGACATGTAGAGTCGGCACGAGGAGTATCAGTCAACTCGTGGACTCGGGACTCAACTCGAGGACTCATGTAGAGCCTGCACAAGGAGTTACATGAAGAGTCGGCACGAGGAGTATTTGTCGACTTGTGGACTCGAACTCGACTCGAGGAATGAACTCATCTCGAGGAGACATGTAGAGTCGGCACGAGGAGTATCAGTCCACTCGTGGACTCGAACTCGACTCGAGGACTCATGTAGAGCCTGCACGAGGAGTTACGTGAAAATTCGGCAAGAGGAGTATCAGTCGACTCGTGGAGTCGAACTCGACTCGAGGAATGAACTCATCTTAAGGAGACATGTAGAGTCGGCACGAGGAGTATCAGTCGACTCGTGGACTCGGGACTCAACTCGAGGACTCATGTAGAGCCTGCACGAGGAGTTACGTGAAGAGTCGGCACGAGGAGTATCAGTCGACTCGTGGACTCGAACTCGACTCGAGGGATGAACTCATCTCGAGGAGACATGTAGACTCGGCACGAGGAGTATCAGTCGACTCGTGGACTCGAACTCGACTCGAGGACTCATGTAGAGCCTGCACGAGGAGTTACGTGAAGAGTCGGCATGAGGAGTATCAGTCGACTCGTGGACTCGAACTCGACTCGAGGAATGAACTCGTCTCGAGGAGACATGTAGAGTCGGCACGAGGAGTATTAGTCAACTCGTGGACTCGGGACTCAACTCGAGGACTCATGTAGAGCTTACACGAGGAGTTACGTGAAAAGTCGGCACGAGTAGTATCAGTCGACTCGTGGACTCGAACTCGACTCAAGGAATGAACTCATCTTAAGGAGACATGTAGAGTCGACACGAGGAGTATCAGTCGACTGGTGGACTCGGGACTCAACTCGAGGACTCATGTAGAGCCTACACGAGGAGTTACGTGAAGAGTCGGCACGAGGAGTATCAGTCGACTCGTGGACTCAAACTCGACTCGAGGGATGAACTCATCTCGAGGAGACATGTAGAGTCGGCACGAGGAGTATCAGTCAACTCGTGGACTCGGGACTCAACTCGAGGACTCATGTAGAGCCTGCACGAGGAGTTACATGAAGAGTCGGCACGAGGAGTATTTGTCGACTTGTGGACTCGAACTCGAGTCGAGGAATGAACTCATCTCGAGGAGACATGTAGAGTCGGCACGAGGAGTATCAGTCGACTCGTGGACTCGAACTCGACTCGAGGACTCATGTAGAGCTTGCACGAGGAGTTACGTGAAAAGTCGGCAAGAGGAGTATCAGTCGACTCGTGGAGTCGAACTCGACTCGAGGAATGAACTCATCTTAAGGAGACATGTAGAGTCGGCACGAGGAGTATCAGTCGACTCGTGGACTCAACTCGAGGACTCATGTAGATCCTACACGAGGGGTTACGTGAAGAGCCGACACGAGGAGTATCAGTGGACTCGTGGACTCGAACTCGACTCGAGGGATGAACTCATCTCGAGAAGACATGTAGAGTCGGCAAGAGGAGTATCAGTCAACTCGTGGACTCGGGACTCAACTTGAGGACTCATGTAGAGCCTGCACGAGGAGTTACGTGAAGAGTCGGCACGAGGAGTATCAGTCGACTCGTGGACTCGAACTCGACTCGAGGAATGAACTCATCTCGAGGGGACATGTAGAGTCGGCACGAGGAGTATCAGTCAACTCGTGGATTCGGGACTCAACTCGAGGACTCATGTAGAGCAGAGCCTACACGAGTAGTTTGTGAAGAGCCGGCACGAGGAGTATCAGTCGACTCGTGGACTCGAACTCGACTCGAGGGATGAACTCATCTCGAGGAGACATATAGAGTCGGCACGAGGAGTATCAGTCAACTCGGGGACTCGGGACTCAACTCGAGGACTCATGTAGAGCCTGCACGAGGAGTTACATGAAGAGTCGGCACGAGGAGTATTTGTCGACTTGTGGACTCGAACTCGACTCGAGGAATGAACTCATCTCGAGGAGACATGTAGAGTCGGCACGAGGAGTATCAGTCGACTCGTGGACTCGAACTCGACTCGAGGACTCATGTAGAGCCTGCACGAGGAGTTACGTGAAAAGTCGGCAAGAGGAGTATCAGTCGACTCGTGGAGTCGAACTCGACTCGAGGAATGAACTCATCTTAAGGAGACATGTAGAGTCGGCACGAAGAGTATCAGTCGACTCGTGGACTCGGGACTCAACTCGAGGACTCATGTAGATCCTACACGAGGGGTTACGTGAAGAGCCGACACGAGGAGTATCAGTGGACTCGTGGACTCGAACTCGACTCGAGGGATGAACTCATCTCGAGAAGACATGTAGAGTCGGCAAGAGGAGTATCAGTCAACTCGTGGACTCGGGACTCAACTTGATGACTCATGTAGAGCCTGCACGAGGAGTTACGTGAAGAGTCGGCACGAGGAGTATCTGTCGACTCGTGGACTCGAACTCGACTCGAGGAATGAACTCATCTCGAGGGGACATGTAGAGTCGGCACGAGGAGTATCAGTCAACTCGTGGACTCGGGACTCAACTCGAGGACTCATGTAGAGCAGAGCCTACACGAGTAGTTTGTGAAGAGCCGGCACGAGGAGTATCAGTCGACTCGTGGACTCGAACTCGACTCGAGGGATGAACTCATCTCGAGGAGACATGTAGATTCGGCAAGAGGAGTATCAGTCAACTCGTGGACTCGGGACTCAACTCGAGGACTCATGTAGAGCCTGCACGAGGAGTTACGTGAAGAGCGGACACGAGGAGTATCAGTCGACTCGTGGACTCGAACTCGACTCGAGGGATGAACTCATCTCGAGGAGACATGTAGAGTCGGCACGAGGAGTATCAGTCAACTCGTGGACTCGGGACTCAACTCGAGGACTCATGTAGAGCCTGCACGAGGAGTTACGTGAAGAGTCGGCACGAGGAGTATCAGTCGACTCGTGGACTCGAACTCGACTCGAGGAATGAACTCGTCTCGAGGTGACATGTAGAGTCGGCACGAGGAGTATTTGTCGACTTGTGGACTCGAACTCGACTCGAGGAATGAACTCATCTCAAGGAGACATGTAGAGTCGGCACGAGGAGTATCAGTCGACTCGTGGACTCGAACTCGACTCGAGGACTCATGTAGAGCTTGCACGAGGAGTTACGTGAAAAGTCGGCAAGAGGAGTATCAGTCGACACGTGGAGTCGAACTCGACTCGAGGAATTAACTCATCTTAAGGAGACATGTAGAGTCGGCACGGGAGTATCAGTCGACCCGTGGACTCGGGACTCAACTCGAGGACTCATGTAGAGCCTACACGAGGAGTTACGTGAAGAGCCGACACGAGGAGTATCAGTGGACTCGTGGACTCGAACTCGACTCGAGGGATGAACTCATCTCGAGAAGACATGTAGAGTCGGCAAGAGGAGTATCAGTCAACTCGTGGACTCGGGACTCAACTCGAGGACTCATGTAGAGCCTGCACGAGGAGTTATGTGAAGAGTCGGCACGAGGAGTATCAGTCGACTCGTGGACTCGAACTCGACTCGAGGGATGAACTAATCTCGAGGAGACATGTAGAGTCGGCACGAGGAGTATCAGTCGACTCGTGGACTCGAACTCGACTCGAGGACTCATGTAGAGCCTGCACGAGGAGTTACGTGAAGAGTCGGCATGAGGAGTATCAGTCGACTCGTGGACTCGAACTCGACTCGAGGAATGAACTCGTCTCGAGGAGACATGTAGAGTCGGCACGAGGAGTATTAGTCAACTCGTGGACTCGGGACTCAACTCGAGGACTCATGTAGAGCTTACACGAGGGGTTACGTGAAGAGCCGACACGAGGAGTATCAGTGGACTCGTGGACTCGAACTCGACTCGAGGGATGAACTCATCTCGAGAAGACATGTAGAGTCGGCAAGAGGAGTATCAGTCAACTCGTGGACTCGGGACTCAACTTGAGGACTCATGTAGAGCCTGCACGAGGAGTTACGTGAAGAGTCGGCACGAGGAGTATCAGTCGACTCGTGGACTCGAACTCGACTCGAGGAATGAACTCATCTCGAGGGGACATGTAGAGTCGGCACGAGGAGTATCAGTCAACTCGTGGATTCGGGACTCAACTCGAGGACTCATGTAGAGCAGAGCCTACACGAGGAGTTACGTGAAGAGTCGGCACGAGGAGTATCAGTCGACTCGTGGACTCGAACTCGACTCGAGGAATGAACTCATCTCGAGGAGACATGTAGAGTCGGCACGAGGAGTATCAGTCAACTCGTGGACTCGGGACTCAACTCGAGGACGCATGTAGAGCAGAGCCTACACTAGGAGTTTGTGAAGAGCTGGCACGAGGAGTATCAATCGACTCGTGGACTCGAACTCGACTCGAGGGATGAACTCATCTCTAGGAGACATGTAGATTCGGCAAGAGGAGTATCAGTCAACTCCTGGACTCGGGACTCAACTCGAGGACTCATGGAGAGCCTGCACGAGGAGTTACATGAAGAGCCGACACGAGGAGTATCAGTCGTCTCGTGGACTCGAACTCGACTCGAGGGATGAACTCATCTCGAGGAGACCTGTAGAGTCGGCACGAGGAGTATCAGTCAACTCGTGGACTCGGGACTCAACTCGAGGACTCATGTAGAGCCTGCACGAGGAGTTACATGAAGAGTCGGCACGAGGAGTATTTGTCGACTTGTGGACTCGAACTTGACTCGAGGAATGAACTCATCTCGAGGAGACATGTAGAGTCGGCACGAGGAGTATCAGTCGACTCGTGAACTCGAACTCGACTCGAGGACTCATGTAGAGCCTGCACGAGGAGTTACGTGAAAAGTCGGCAAGAGGAGTATCAGTCGACTCGTGGAGTCGAACTCGAGTCGAGGAATGAACTCATCTTAAGGAGACATGTAGAGTCGGCACGAGGAGTATCAGTCGACTCGTGGACTCGGGACTCAACTCGAGGACTCATGTAGATCCTACACGAGGGGTTACGTGAAGAGCCGACACGAGGAGTATCAGTGGACTCGTGGACTCGAACTCGACTCGAGGGATGAACTCATCTCGAGAAGACATGTAGAGTCGGCAAGAGGAGTATCAGTCAACTCGTGGACTCGGGACTCAACTTGAGGACTCATGTAGAGCCTGCACGAGGAGTTACGTGAAGAGTCGGCACGAGGAGTATCTGTCGACTCGTGGACTCGAACTCGACTCGAGGAATGAACTCATCTCGAGGGGACATGTAGAGTCGGCACGAGGAGTATCAGTCAACTCGTGGACTCGGGACTCAACTCGAGGACTCATGTAGAGCAGAGCCTACACGAGTAGTTTGTGAAGAGCCGGCACGAGGAGTATCAGTCGACTCGTGGACTCGAACTCGACTCGAGGGATGAACTCATCTCGAGGAGACATGTAGATTCGGCAAGAGGAGTATCAGTCAACTCGTGGACTCGGGACTCAACTCGAGGACTCATGTAGAGCCTGCACGAGGAGTTACGTGAAGAGCGGACACGAGGAGTATCAGTCGACTCGTGGACTCGAACTCGACTCGAGGGATGAACTCATCTCGAGGAGACATGTAGAGTCGGCACGAGGAGTATCAGTCAACTCGTGGACTCGGGACTCAACTCGAGGACTCATGTAGAGCCTGCACGAGGAGTTACGTGAAGAGTCGGCACGAGGAGTATCAGTCGACTCGTGGACTCGAACTCGACTCGAGGAATGAACTCGTCTCGAGGTGACATGTAGAGTCGGCACGAGGAGTATTTGTCGACTTGTGGACTCGAACTCGACTCGAGGAATGAACTCATCTCAAGGAGACATGTAGAGTCGGCACGAGGAGTATCAGTCGACTCGTGGACTCGAACTCGACTCGAGGACTCATGTAGAGCTTGCACGAGGAGTTACGTGAAAAGTCGGCAAGAGGAGTATCAGTCGACACGTGGAGTCGAACTCGACTCGAGGAATGAACTCATCTTAAGGAGACATGTAGAGTCGGCACGGGAGTATCAGTCGACCCGTGGACTCGGGACTCAACTCGAGGACTCATGTAGAGCCTACACGAGGAGTTACGTGAAGAGCCGACACGAGGAGTATCAGTGGACTCGTGGACTCGAACTCGACTCGAGGGATGAACTCATCTCGAGAAGACATGTAGAGTCGGCAAGAGGAGTATCAGTCAACTCGTGGACTCGGGACTCAACTCGAGGACTCATGTAGAGCCTGCACGAGGAGTTATGTGAAGAGTCGGCACGAGGAGTATCAGTCGACTCGTGGACTCGAACTCGACTCGAGGGATGAACTAATCTCGAGGAGACATGTAGAGTCGGCACGAGGAGTATCAGTCGACTCGTGGACTCGAACTCGACTCGAGGACTCATGTAGAGCCTGCACGAGGAGTTACGTGAAGAGTCGGCATGAGGAGTATCAGTCGACTCGTGGACTCGAACTCGACTCGAGGAATGAACTCGTCTCGAGGAGACATGTAGAGTCGGCACGAGGAGTATTAGTCAACTCGTGGACTCGGGACTCAACTCGAGGACTCATGTAGAGCTTACACGAGGGGTTACGTGAAGAGCCGACACGAGGAGTATCAGTGGACTCGTGGACTCGAACTCGACTCGAGGGATGAACTCATCTCGAGAAGACATGTAGAGTCGGCAAGAGGAGTATCAGTCAACTCGTGGACTCGGGACTCAACTTGAGGACTCATGTAGAGCCTGCACGAGGAGTTACGTGAAGAGTCGGCACGAGGAGTATCAGTCGACTCGTGGACTCGAACTCGACTCGAGGAATGAACTCATCTCGAGGGGACATGTAGAGTCGGCACGAGGAGTATCAGTCAACTCGTGGATTCGGGACTCAACTCGAGGACTCATGTAGAGCAGAGCCTACACGAGGAGTTACGTGAAGAGTCGGCACGAGGAGTATCAGTCGACTCGTGGACTCGAACTCGACTCGAGGAATGAACTCATCTCGAGGAGACATGTAGAGTCGGCACGAGGAGTATCAGTCAACTCGTGGACTCGGGACTCAACTCGAGGACGCATGTAGAGCAGAGCCTACACTAGGAGTTTGTGAAGAGCTGGCACGAGGAGTATCAATCGACTCGTGGACTCGAACTCGACTCGAGGGATGAACTCATCTCTAGGAGACATGTAGATTCGGCAAGAGGAGTATCAGTCAACTCCTGGACTCGGGACTCAACTCGAGGACTCATGGAGAGCCTGCACGAGGAGTTACATGAAGAGCCGACACGAGGAGTATCAGTCGTCTCGTGGACTCGAACTCGACTCGAGGGATGAACTCATCTCGAGGAGACCTGTAGAGTCGGCACGAGGAGTATCAGTCAACTCGTGGACTCGGGACTCAACTCGAGGACTCATGTAGAGCCTGCACGAGGAGTTACATGAAGAGTCGGCACGAGGAGTATTTGTCGACTTGTGGACTCGAACTTGACTCGAGGAATGAACTCATCTCGAGGAGACATGTAGAGTCGGCACGAGGAGTATCAGTCGACTCGTGAACTCGAACTCGACTCGAGGACTCATGTAGAGCCTGCACGAGGAGTTACGTGAAAAGTCGGCAAGAGGAGTATCAGTCGACTCGTGGAGTCGAACTCGACTCGAGGAATGAACTCATCTTAAGGAGACATGTAGAGTCGGCACGAGGAGTATCAGTCGACTCGTGGACTCGGGACTCAACTCGAGGACTCATGTAGAGCCTACATGAGGGGTTACGTGAAGAGCCGACACGAGGAGTATCAGTGGACTCGTGGACTCGAACTCGACTCGAGGGATGAACTCATCTCGAGAAGACATGTAGAGTCGGCAAGAGGAGTATCAGTCAACTCGTGGACTCGGGACTCAACTTGAGGACTCATGTAGAGCCTGCACGAGGAGTTACGTGAAGAGTCGGCACGTGGAGTATCAGTCGACTCGTGGACTCGAACTCGACTCGAGGAATGAACTCATCTCGAGGGGACATGTAGAGTCGGCACGAGGAGTATCAGTCAACTCGTGGACTCGGGACTCAACTCGAGGACTCAAGTAGAGCAGAGCCTACACGAGTAGTTTGTGAAGAGCCGGCACGAGGAGTATCAGTCGACTCGTGGACTCGAACTCGACTCGAGGGATGAACTCATCTCGAGGAGACATGTAGATTCGGCAAGAGGAGTATCAGTCAACTCGTGGACTCGGGACTCAACTCGAGGACTCATGTAGAGCCTGCACGAGGAGTTACGTGAAGAGCGGACACGAGGAGTATCAGTCGACTCGTGGACTCGAACTCGACTCGAGGAATGAACTCATCTTAAGGAGACATGTAGAGTCGGCACGGGAGTATCAGTCGACCCGTGGACTCGGGACTCAACTCGAGGACTCATGTAGAGCCTACACGAGGAGTTACGTGAAGAGCCGACACGAGGAGTATCAGTGGACTCGTGGACTCGAACTCGACTCGAGGGATGAACTCATCTCGAGAAGACATGTAGAGTCGGCAAGAGGAGTATCAGTCAACTCGTGGACTCGGGACTCAACTCGAGGACTCATGTAGAGCCTGCACGAGGAGTTATGTGAAGAGTCGGCACGAGGAGTATCAGTCGACTCGTGGACTCGAACTCGACTCGAGGGATGAACTAATCTCGAGGAGACATGTAGAGTCGGCACGAGGAGTATCAGTCGACTCGTGGACTCGAACTCGACTCGAGGACTCATGTAGAGCCTGCACGAGGAGTTACGTGAAGAGTCGGCATGAGGAGTATCAGTCGACTCGTGGACTCGAACTCGACTCGAGGAATGAACTCGTCTCGAGGAGACATGTAGAGTCGGCACGAGGAGTATTAGTCAACTCGTGGACTCGGGACTCAACTCGAGGACTCATGTAGAGCTTACACGAGGAGTTACGTGAAAAGTCGGCACGAGTAGTATCAGTCGACTCGTGGACTCGAACTCGACTCGAGGAATGAACTCATCTTAAGGAGACATGTAGAGTCGACACGAGGAGTATCAGTCGACTGGTGGACTCGGGACTCAACTCGAGGACTCATGTAGAGCCTACACGAGGAGTTACGTGAAGAGTCGGCACGAGGAGTATCAGTCGACTCGTGGACTCGAACTCGACTCGAGGGATGAACTCATCTCGAGGAGACATGTAGAGTCGGCAAGAGGAGTATCAGTCAACTCGTGGACTCGGGACTCTACTCGATGACTCATGTAGAGCCTGCACGAGGAGTTACGTGAAGAGTCGGCACGAGGAGTATCAGTCGACTCGTGGACTCGAACTCGACTCGAGGAATGAACTCATCTCGAGGAGACATGTAGAGTCGGCACGAGGAGTATCAGTCAACTCGTGGAATCGGGACTCAACTCGAGGACGCATGTAGAGCAGAGCCTACACTAGGAGTTTGTGAAGAGCTGGCACGAGGAGTATCAATCGACTCGTGGACTCGAACTCGACTCGAGGGATGAACTCATCTGTAGGAGACATGTAGATTCGGCAAGAGGAGTATCAGTCAACTCCTGGACTCGGGACTCAACTCGAGGACTCATGGAGAGCCTGCACGAGGAGTTACATGAAGAGCCGACACGAGGAGTATCAGTCGTCTCGTGGACTCGAACTCGACTCGAGGGATGAACTCATCTCGAGGAGACCTGTAGAGTCGGCACGAGGAGTATCAGTCAACTCGTGGACTCGGGACTCAACTCGAGGACTCATGTAGAGCCTGCACGAGGAGTTACATGAAGAGTCGGCACGAGGAGTATTTGTCGACTTGTGGACTTGAACTCGACTCGAGGAATGAACTCATCTCGAGGAGACATGTAGAGTCGGCACGAGGAGTATCAGTCGACTCGTGAACTCGAACTCGACTCGAGGACTCATGTAGAGCCTGCACGAGGAGTTACGTGAAAAGTCGGCAAGAGGAGTATCAGTCGACTCGTGGAGTCGAACTCGACTCGAGGAATGAACTCATCTTAAGGAGACATGTAGAGTCGGCACGAGGAGTATCAGTCGACTCGTGGACTCGGGACTCAACTCGAGGACTCATGTAGAGCCTACATGAGGGGTTACGTGAAGAGCCGACACGAGGAGTATCAGTGGACTCGTGGACTCGAACTCGACTCGAGGGATGAACTCATCTCGAGAAGACATGTAGAGTCGGCAAGAGGAGTATCAGTCAACTCGTGGACTCGGGACTCAACTTGAGGACTCATGTAGAGCCTGCACGAGGAGTTACGTGAAGAGTCGGCACGAGGAGTATCAGTCGACTCGTGGACTCGAACTCGACTCGAGGAATGAACTCATCTCGAGGGGACATGTAGAGTCGGCACGAGGAGTATCAGTCAACTCGTGGACTCGGGACTCAACTCGAGGACTCAAGTAGAGCAGAGCCTACACGAGTAGTTTGTGAAGAGCCGGCACGAGGAGTATCAGTCGACTCGTGGACTCGAACTCGACTCGAGGGATGAACTCATCTCGAGGAGACATGTAGATTCGGCAAGAGGAGTATCAGTCAACTCGTGGACTCGGGACTCAACTCGAGGACTCATGTAGAGCCTGTACGAGGAGTTACGTGAAGAGCGGACACGAGGAGTATCAGTCGACTCGTGGACTCGAACTCGACTCGAGGGATGAACTCATCTCGAGGAGACATGTAGAGTCGGCACGAGGAGTATCAGTCAACTCGTGGACTCGGGACTCAACTCGAGGACTCATGTAGAGCCTGCACGAGGAGTTACGTGAAGAGTCGGCACGAGGAGTATCAGTCGACTCGTGGACTCGAACTCGACTCGAGGAATGAACTCGTCTCGAGGTGACATGTAGAGTCGGCACGAGGAGTATTTGTCGACTTGTGGACTCGAACTCGACTCGAGGGATGAACTCATCTCGAGGAGACATGTAGAGTCGGCAAGAGGAGTATCAGTCAACTCGTGGACTCGGGACTCAACTCGAGGACTCATGTAGAGCCTGCACGAGGAGTTACGTGAAGAGCGGACACGAGGAGTATCAGTCGACTTGTGGACTCGAACTCGACTCGAGGGATGAACTCATCTCGAGGAGACATGTAGAGTCGGCACGAGGAGTATCAGTCAACTCGTGGACTCAGGACTCAGCTCGAGGACTCATGTAGAGCCTGCACGAGGAGTTACGTGAAGAGTTGGCACGTGGAGTATCAGTCGACTCGTGGACTCGAACTCGACTCGAGGAATGAACTCGTCTCGAGGTGACATGTAGAGTCGGCATGAGGAGTATTTGTCGACTTGTGGACTCGAACTCGACTCGAGGAATGAACTCATCTCAAGGAGACATGTAGAGTCGGCACGAGGAGTATCATTCGACTCGTGGACTCGAACTCGACTCGAGGACTCATGTAGAGCCTCGACGAGGAGTTACGTGAAAAGTCGGCAAGAGGAGTATCAGTCGACACGTGGAGTCGAACTCGACTCGAGGAATGAACTCATCTTAAGGAGACATGTAGAGTCGGCACGGGAGTATCAGTCGACTCGTTTACTCGGGACTCAACTCGAGGACTCATGTAGAACCTTTACGAGGAGTTACGTGAAGAGCCGACACGAGGAGTATCAGTGGACTCGTGGACTCGAACTCGACTCGAGGGATGAACTCATCTCGAGAAGACATGTAGAGTCGGCAAGAGGAGTATCAGTCAACTCGTGGACTCGGGACTCAACTCGAGGACTCATGTAGAGCCTGCACAAGGAGTTACGTGAAGAGTCGGCACGAGGAGTATCAGTCGACTCGTGGACTCGAACTCGACTCGAGGGATGAACTCATCTCGAGGAGACATGTAGAGTCGGCACGAGGAGTATCAGTCGACTCGTGGACTCGAACTCGACTCGAGGACTCATGTAGAGCCTGCACGAGGAGTTACGTGAAGAGTCGGCATGAGGAGTATCAGTCGACTCGTGGACTCGAACTCGACTCGAGGAATGAACTCGTCTCGAGGAGACATGTAGAATCGGCACGAGGAGTATTAGTCAACTCGTGGACTCGGGACTCAACTCGAGGACTCATGTAGAGCCTACACGAGGAGTTACGTGAAGAGCCGACACGAGGAGTATCAGTGGACTCGTGGACTCGAACTCGACTCGAGGGATGAACTCATCTCGAGAAGACATGTAGAGTCGGCAAGAGGAGTATCAGTCAACTCGTGGACTCGGGACTCAACTTGAGGACTCATGTAGAGCCTGCACGAGGAGTTACGTGAAGAGTCGGCACGAGGAGTATCAGTCGACTCGTGGACTCGAACTCGACTCGAGGAATGAACTCATCTCGAGGGGACATGTAGAGTCGGCACGAGGAGTATCAGTCAACTCGTGGACTCGGGACTCAACTCGAGGACTCATGTAGAGCAGAGCCTACACGAGTAGTTTGTGAAGAACCGGCACGAGGAGTATCAGTCGACTCGTGGACTCGAACTCGACTCGAGGGATGAACTCATCTCGAGGAGACATGTAGATTCGGCAAGAGGAGTATCAGTCAACTCGTGGACTCGGGACTCAACTCGAGGACTCATGTAGAGCCTGCACGAGGAGTTACGTGAAGAGCGGACACGAGGAGTATCAGTCGACTCGTGGACTCGAACTCGACTCGAGGGATGAACTCATCTCGAGGAGACATGTAGAGTCGGCACGAGGAGTATCAGTCAACTCGTGGACTCGGGACTCAACTCGAGGACTCATGTAGAGCCTGCACGAGGAGTTACGTGAAGAGTCGGCACGAGGAGTATCAGTCGACTCGTGGACTCGAACTCGACTCGAGGAATGAACTCGTCTCGAGGTGACATGTAGAGTCGGCACGAGGAGTATTTGTCGACTTGTGGACTCGAACTCGACTCGAGGGATGAACTCATCTCGAGGAGACATGTAGAGTCGGCAAGAGGAGTATCAGTCAACTCGTGGACTCGGGACTCAACTCGAGGACTCATGTAGAGCCTGCACGATGAGTTACGTGAAGAGCGGACACGAGGAGTATCAGTCGACTTGTTGACTCAAACTCGACTCGAGGGATGAACTCATCTCGAGGAGACATGTAGAGTCGGCACGAGGAGTATCAGTCAACTCGTGGACTCGGGACTCAGCTCGAGGACTCATGTAGAGCCTGCACGAGGAGTTACGTGAAGAGTTGGCACGTGGAGTATCAGTCGACTCGTGGACTCGAACTCGACTCGAGGAATGAACTCGTCTCGAGGTGACATGTAGAGTCGGCATGAGGAGTATTTGTCGACTTGTGGACTCGAACTCGACTCGAGGAATGAACTCATCTCAAGGAGACATGTAGAGTCGGCACGAGGAGTATCAGTCGACTCGTGGACTCGAACTCGACTCGAGGACTCATGTAGAGCCTCGACGAGGAGTTACGTGAAAAGTCGGCAAGAGGAGTATCAGTCGACACGTGGAGTCAAACTCGACTCGAGGAATGAACTCATCTTAAGGAGACATGTAGAGTCGGCACGGGAGTATCAGTCGACTCGTGGACTCGGGACTCAACTCGAGGACTCATGTAGAGCCTTTACGAGGAGTTACGTGAAGAGCCGACACGAGGAGTATCAGTGGACTCGTGGACTCGAACTCGACTCGAGGGATGAACTCATCTCGAGAAGACATGTAGAGTCGGCAAGAGGAGTATCAGTCAACTCGTGGACTCGGGACTCAACTCGAGGACTCATGTAGAGCCTGCACGAGGAGTTACGTGAAGAGTCGGCACGAGGAGTATCAGTCGACTCGTGGACTCGAACTCGACTCGAGGGATGAACTCATCTCGTGGAGACATGTAGAGTCGGCACGAGGAGTATCAGTCGACTCGTGGACTCGAACTCGACTCGAGGACTCATGTAGAGCCTACACGAGGAGTTACGTGAAGAGTCGGCATGAGGAGTATCAATCGACTCGTGCACTCGAACTCGACTCGAGGAATGAACTCGTCTCGAGGAGACATGTAGAATCGGCACGAGGAGTATTAGTCAACTCGTGGACTCGGGACTCAACTCGAGGACTCATGTAGAGCTTACACGAGGAGTTACGTGAAAAGTCGGCACGAGTATTATCAGTCGACTCGTGGACTCGAACTCGACTCGAGGAATGAACTCATCTTAAGGAGACATGTAGAGTCGACACGAGGAGTATCAGTCGACTGGTGGACTCGGGACTCAACTCGAGGACTCATGTAGAGCCTACACGAGGAGTTACGTGAAGAGTCGGCACGAGGAGTATCAGTCGACTCGTGGACTCGAACTCGACTCGAGGGATGAACTCATCTTGAGGAGACATGTAGAGTCGGCAAGAGGAGTATCAGTCAACTCGTGGACTCGGGACTCAACTCGAGGACTCATGTAGAGCCTGCACGAGGAGTTACGCGAAGAGTCGGCACGAGGAGTATCAGTCGACTCGTGGACTCAAACTCGACTCGAGGAATGAACTCATCTCGAGGAGACATGTAGAGTCGGCACGAGGAGTATCAGTCAACTCGTGGACTCGGGACTCAACTCGAGGACTCATGTAGAGCAGAGCCTACACTAGGAGTTTGTGAAGAGCTGGCACGAGGAGTATCAATCGACTCGTGGACTCGAACTCGACTCGAGGGATGAACTCATCTCTAGAAGACATGTAGATTCGGCAAGAGGAGTATCAGTCAACTCCTGGACTCGGGACTCAACTCGAGGACTCATGGAGAGCCTGCACGAGGAGTTACATGAAGAGCCGACACGAGGAGTATCAGTCGACTCGTGGACTCGAACTCGACTCGAGGGATGAACTCATCTCGAGGAGACATGTAGAGTCGGCACGAGGAGTATCAGTCAACTCGTGGACTCGGGACTCAACTCGAGGACTCATGTAGAGCAGAGGCTACACGAGGAGTTTGTGAAGAGCCGGCACGAGGAGTATCAGTCGACTCGTGGACTCGAACTCGACTCGAGGGATGAACTCATCTCGAGGAGACATGTAGATTCGGCAAGAGGAGTATCAGTCAACTCGTGGACTCGGGACTCAACTCGAGGACTCATGTAGAGCCTGCACGAGGAGTTACGTGAAGAGCGGACACGAGGAGTATCAGTCGACTCGTTGACTCGAACTCGACTCGAGGGATGAACTCATCTCGAGGAGACATGTAGAGTCGGCACGAGGAGTATCAGTCAACTCGTGGACTCGGGACTCAACTCGAGGACTCATGTAGAGCCTGCACGAGGAGTTACGTGAAGAGTCGGCACGAGGAGTATCAGTCGACTCGTGGACTAGAACACGACTCGAGGAATGACCTCGTCTCGAGGTGACATGTAGAGTCGGCACGAGTAGTATTTGTCGACTTGTGGACTCGAACTCGACTCGAGGGATGAACTCATCTCGAGGAGACATGTAGAGTCGGCACGAGGAGTATCAGTCAACTCGTGGACTCGGGACTCAACTCGAGGACTCATGTAGAGCAGAGGCTACACGAGGAGTTTGTGAAGAGCCGGCACGAGGAGTATCAGTCGACTCGTGGACTCGAACTCGACTCGAGGGATGAACTCATCTCGAGGAGACATGTAGATTCGGCAAGAGGAGTATCAGTCAACTCGTGGACTCGGGACTCAACTCGAGGACTCATGTAGAGCCTGCACGAGGAG
This sequence comes from Urtica dioica subsp. dioica, assembly GCF_054948205.1. NCBI lineage: Eukaryota > Viridiplantae > Streptophyta > Magnoliopsida > Rosales > Urticaceae > Urtica > Urtica dioica. The sequence goes on from NC_142756.1 coordinate 42,683,070, forward strand.
TTACGTGAAGAGCGGACACGAGGAGTATCAGTCGACTCGTGGACTCGAACTCGACTCGAGGGATGAACTCATCTCGAGGAGACATGTAGAGTCGGCACGAGGAGTATCAGTCAACTCGTGGACTCGGGACTCAACTCGAGGACTCATGTAGAGCCTGCACGAGGAGTTACGTGAAGAGTCGGCACGAGTAGTATCAGTCGACTCGTGGACTTGAACTCGACTCGAGGAATGAACTCGTCTCGAGGTGACATGTAGAGTCGGCACGAGGAGTATTTGTCGACTTGTGGACTCGAACTCGACTCGAGGGATGAACTCATCTCGAGGAGACATGTAGAGTCGGCAAGAGGAGTATCAGTCAACTCGTGGACTCGGGACTCAACTCGAGGACTCATGTAGAGCCTGCACGATGAGTTACGTGAAGAGCGGACACGAGGAGTATCAGTCGACTTGTTGACTCAAACTCGACTCGAGGGATGAACTCATCTCGAGGAGACATGTAGAGTCGGCACGAGGAGTATCAGTCAACTCGTGGACTCGGGACTCAGCTCGAGGACTCATGTAGAGCCTGCACGAGGAGTTACGTGAAGAGTTGGCACGTGGAGTATCAGTCGATTCGTGGACTCGAACTCGACTCGAGGAATGAACTCGTCTCGAGGTGACATGTAGAGTCGGCATGAGGAGTATTTGTCGACTTGTGGACTCGAACTCGACTCGAGGAATGAACTCATCTCAAGGAGACATGTAGAGTCGGCACGAGGAGTATCAGTCGACTCGTGGACTCGAACTCGACTCGAGGACTCATGTAGAGCCTCGACGAGGAGTTACGTGAAAAGTCGGCAAGAGGAGTATCAGTCGACACGTGGAGTCAAACTCGACTCGAGGAATGAACTCATCTTAAGGAGACATGTAGAGTCGGCACGGGAGTATCAGTCGACTCGTGGACTCGGGACTCAACTCGAGGACTCATGTAGAGCCTTTACGAGGAGTTACGTGAAGAGCCGACACGAGGAGTATCAGTGGACTCGTGGACTCGAACTCGACTCGAGGGATGAACTCATCTCGAGAAGACATGTAGAGTCGGCAAGAGGAGTATCAGTCAACTCGTGGACTCGGGACTCAACTCGAGGACTCATGTAGAGCCTGCACGAGGAGTTACGTGAAGAGTCGGCACGAGGAGTATCAGTCGACTCGTGGACTCGAACTCGACTCGAGGGATGAATTCATCTCGAGGAGACATGTAGAGTCGGCACGAGGAGTATCAGTCGACTCGTGGACTCGAACTCGACTCGAGGACTCATGTAGAGCCTACACGAGGAGTTACGTGAAGAGTCGGCATGAGGAGTATCAATCGACTCGTGCACTCGAACTCGACTCGAGGAATGAACTCGTCTCGACGAGACATGTAGAATCGGCACGAGGAGTATTAGTCAACTCGTGGACTCGGGACTCAACTCGAGGACTCATGTAGAGCTTACACGAGGAGTTACGTGAAAAGTCGGCACGAGTATTATCAGTCGACTCGTGGACTCGAACTCGACTCGAGGAATGAACTCATCTTAAGGAGACATGTAGAGTCGACACGAGGAGTATCAATCGACTGGTGGACTCGGGACTCAACTCGAGGACTCATGTAGAGCCTACACGAGGAGTTACGTGAAGAGTCGGCACGAGGAGTATCAGTCGACTCGTGGACTCGAACTCGACTCGAGGGATGAACTCATCTTGAGGAGACATGTAGAGTCGGAAAGAGGAGTATCAGTCAACTCGTGGACTCGGGACTCAACTCGAGGACTCATGTAGAGCCTGCACGAGGAGTTACGCGAAGAGTCGGCACGAGGAGTATCAGTCGACTCGTGGACTCAAACTCGACTCGAGGAATGAACTCATCTCGAGGAGACATGTAGAGTCGGCACGAGGAGTATCAGTCAACTCGTGGACTCGGGACTCAACTCGAGGACTCATGTAGAGCAGAGCCTACACTAGGAGTTTGTGAAGAGCTGGCACGAGGAGTATCAATCGACTCGTGGACTCGAACTCGACTCGAGGGATGAACTCATCTCTAGAAGACATGTAGATTCGGCAAGAGGAGTATCAGTCAACTCCTGGACTCGGGACTCAACTCGAGGACTCATGGAGAGCCTGCACGAGGAGTTACATGAAGAGCCGACACGAGGAGTATCAGTCGACTCGTGGACTCGAACTCGACTCGAGGGATGAACTCATCTCGAGGAGACATGTAGAGTCGGCACGAGGAGTATCAGTCAACTCGTGGACTCGGGACTCAACTCGAGGACTCATGTAGAGCAGAGGCTACACGAGGAGTTTGTGAAGAGCCGGCACGAGGAGTATCAGTCGACTCGTGGACTCGAACTCGACTCGAGGGATGAACTCATCTCGAGGAGACATGTAGATTCGGCAAGAGGAGTATCAGTCAACTCGTGGACTCGGGACTCAACTCGAGGACTCATGTAGAGCCTGCACGAGGAGTTACGTGAAGAGCGGACACGAGGAGTATCAGTCGACTCGTTGACTCGAACTCGACTCGAGGGATGAACTCATCTCGAGGAGACATGTAGAGTCGGCACGAGGAGTATCAGTCAACTCGTGGACTCGGGACTCAACTCGAGGACTCATGTAGAGCCTGCACGAGGAGTTACGTGAAGAGTCGGCACGAGGAGTATCAGTCGACTCGTGGACTAGAACACGACTCGAGGAATGACCTCGTCTCGAGGTGACATGTAGAGTCGGCACGAGTAGTATTTGTCGACTTGTGGACTCGAACTCGACTCGAGGGATGAACTCATCTCGAGGAGACATGTAGAGTCGGCAAGAGGAGTATCAGTCAACTCGTGGAGTCGAACTCGACTCGAGGAATGAACTCATCTTAAGGAGACATGTAGAGTCGGCACGAGGAGTATCAGTCGACTCGTGGACTCGGGAATCAACTCGAAGACTCATGTAGAGCCTACACGAGGGGTTACGTGAAGAGCCGACACGAGGAGTATCAGTGGACTCGTGGAGTCGAACTCGACTCGAGGGATGAACTCATCTCGAGAAGACATGTAGAGTCGGCAAGAGGAGTATCAGTCAACTCGTGGACTCGGGACTCAACTTGAGGACTCATGTAGAGCCTGCACGAGGAGTTACGTGAAGAGTCGGCACGAGGAGTATCAGTCGACTCGTGGACTCGAACTCGACTCGAGGAATGAACTTATCTCGAGGGGACATGTAGAGTCGGCACGAGGAGTATCAGTCAACTCGTGGACTCGGGACTCAACTCGAGGACTCATGTAGAGCAGAGCCTACACGAGTAGTTTGTGAAGAGCCGGCACGAGGAGTATCAGTCGACTCGTGGACTCGAACTCGACTCGAGGGATGAACTCATCTTGAGGAGACATGTAGATTCGGCAAGAGGAGTATCAGTCAACTCGTGGACTCGGGACTCAACTCGAGGACTCATGTAGAGCCTGCACGAGGAGTTACGTGAAGAGCGGACACGAGGAGTATCAGTCGACTCGTGGACTCGAACTCGACTCGAGGGATGAAATCATCTCGAGGAGACATGTAGAGTCGGCACGAGGAGTATCACTCAACTCGTGGACTCGGGACTCAACTCGAGGACTCATGTAGAGCCTGCACGAGGAGTTACGTGAAGAGTCGGCACGAGGAGTATCAGTCGACTCGTGGACTCGAACTCGACTCGAGGAATGAACTCGTCTCGAGGTGACATGTAGAGTCGGCACGAGGAGTATTTGTCGACTTGTGGACTCAAACTCGACTTGAGGGATGAACTCATCTCGAGGAGACATGTAGAGTCGGTAAGAGGAGTATCAGTCAACTCGTGGACTCGGGACTCAACTCGAGGACTCATGTAGAGCCTGCACGAGGAGTTACGTGAAGAGCGGACACGAGGAGTATCAGTCGACTCGTGGACTCGAACTCGACTCGAGGGATGAACTCATCTCGAGGAGACATGTAGAGTCGGCACGAGGAGTATCAGTCAACTCGTGGACTCGGGACTCAGCTCGAGGACTCATGTAGAGCCTGCACGAGGAGTTACGTGAAGAGTCGACACGTGGAGTATCAGTCGACTCGTGGACTCGAACTCGACTCGAGGAATGAACTAGTCTCGAGGTGACATGTAGAGTCTATTGTCAATGGTGCCCACAAGAAGAGTAGTAGTGTCTATTTATGTACATTTGATGTCATATAGTCTTACGAAGACTATTGCTTGTAATTGCTTATTCATTAATAAAAAGTTGAAACGTTCATTCAATCTTCCTTGTCTGAAGCTTTATGATAAAACCTTAGTCTTTTAGTCCATAAACAAACTTAACAACTTACGAAGAGACAAATGTAGATTTGCATGAACAAACTCTTCATAGTTTGCTTAAAACGATATATTCGCAATCTTAGGGTCAAAGGACTATTGACCTCAGTATGATTGTTAGAAGAATCTATGATGTCTGGTTATGAGGCATTGAGAGTTTGGGACTCTATAGTTCTTCTAGGTATCTTCCGAAGATACTGAATTGACCAGTGCACTTCTAGAGACAATATAAGAACAAACCATTTAACCTCTTATGTCTCGAAGTCACTATGTATGAATTGCATCATGCTTACCTTAATCCTGAAATGAGACATGCCATTTCACACCTTAGTATTCTCATTTGAGAAAGTCAAAGTTCGGACTCACTATGTGATTCCGAACAAGGCCTATTGGTGAAGTACTAAGTTGTGAGTCTGTCATGAGTAACTTTGTGAAGTTCTCATAGATATGGAATTCATGTACAAGATTGCTGAAATGCAATGTATGTCACCTCATGCTTTGTTCCTTGGAGTGTGAATAAATGAACTGGCCAGTGTCCAAATTGAGTCCTGACTCTTTTGGATGAAACAATGTGACTTGTTAGCTCCTCGTCAATACATTGTTTCTAACTTATTCACAAGCGACAAAGGAGTTGAGGAAATAACAGCTAGAAGGGTAAAATGGTAATTTAGTAAATCCCGACTAGTTGATGACATTCATGAAGGGTAAACATAGATAATATTCAGTGGATCCGCTCATCATAATTAGGTCGAATTCTTGAGTAGAAAATAAATTCATTTGAACCGAGAGATTTTCAGTGTCAGCTCTTTAGTGGAGTCTGTTGGCATTAAGCTAAACTTGGAAAAGGTTTGTGAACTTTTGAGTCCAAGTGTTTAGCTAAAGCTTTGTTCATTTGGGTCCATGAGGTCACTGTCACGAATCACATCGATAGGAATAGTTAAACTGGAAGCTAAGTCAAAACAAGAACGAAAATAGTGAAAAGGGTATTTTTGTCTTTTTAGACAAACGATGAAATGAATGTCAATAAATTTTTGACAAGGTCATTTTATGACATGTTTCATTCGGCCATGACTTGATCATTGGGCCTTGTGAATTAATTTCATTTCATAAGAATTTTATTGAAAATTCTTATTGGGCATTTTTCATGTTGTCATGAACAAATGGAAAAGCTTCTAGAAGCCCATTCTAGAAGGACATAGGCGCCCAACATACCCAACCAAGAGAGAATATTTTGTGCATAAATGTATCAAGATACTTGCCAAAAGAAAAAGAGGAAACAAATTTGCATGAGGATGCTATATGGAATTCGGCCAAGAGAGAGACAAGGCAAGGCATGGAACAAAATAGGAAACTATTCCAAGACTTAATGAAGTCTATTTTGGCCGAGCTCCTCAAGGAAAAGAAAGAGGAAATTGGCTCATTTTATAGAAGAGGAAACTACCTTATTGAAGGTGAGACCTCTCCTATAAATAGGAGCCTCATTCTTCTCATTTTAATTCATCCAAGTTTAAGAGATTTGAGAGACTCTCTCTCTAGAACTTGTGGCCGAAAATCCTCTCTCTCTCTCTCTAGTTTATTTTCGATTATTTCTTGTCTTGGCACCTAGGTCCTCACTCGACCTAGTGTTTAGCTCTGCGACTTCGAGACTCGTTCTCAAGTCGTAGTGTTTAAAAGTGCCCACTCACTGATTCCTTCTTTTCGAGTGATTTAGTGATAGAAACTTTCGTGGTTGCTCGAGGTGCCGAGGAAAGAAAGAGAGACGTGCTGCGAGGGGAGACGAGCGTTGCAACTTTCCAAAAGCTTCTACAAGGTTCAAGCTTCAAGAAAGGTTAGTAACTTTAATAGCTCATATTAGTTTTTATTTACATGTACATGCTCTTGTCTAGGTTAGTAAATACTAGTTTTACTTAAAAAGAAAATTTTTAAAATTCCGCCGCTTAACGAAGCGTTAAACTTTTCCTTAAACCCTAGATCGATTCCAACAAATGGTATCAGAGCTATGGTCAAAGATTAGCATGTACATGTTTTTTAAAATTATGAGCTTGAAAATCGTTTTCGAAAGTTTACTAATTTTGTGACAAGTTAGAATTGTAATCTTAGATTTTTTTAATTTATTGCTCTTGCCTTTAAATTAAAAAGCATGTTGATTTTCTATGAGTTTGGGATGATGTTAAAACACATTAGAATCAGTTCCAAAAGTTTTTAATTTTTTATATTGAAAAACGTGTTTTAAAGGTTTGAGAATTTTCGAGTAAAATTTTGTGACTAGTTTTGTTACCTTGCTAGTTTCTTATTTTTACTTGAATCGTTTTATGCTTGTTGTTATTTATTTTATGCCTTGTTATTACCTTGCTAATAAAACACAAATAAAAGCTTTAAACAACATCTTAAAACGTTCCGTTACACTTGATTCTTTTTCGCACCTAAGTAGGACCAAGCTTTAATTTATTTCTTTTTCTTCGAGCTGGAGTAAACCCGCATTAAAAGTGGCATAACTCTCTGCTCAGAAATCGAAATTTATTGATTCTTGAATCAAATTAAAGCTCAGTCTGTCCTCTGTCCAATTCCACCGGTTTCGGCTCAAAACGATATCGGAGCCGCCAGATATGGCGATTTTACTCCGAGGTGCGCGGCTGTCTGAAACTCCAGTTTTTTAGAAATCCGGATTTTCAAACCCCACTACCATGAGTTATAGAACTCTAATGAGAAAATTTTCTTGAGCAAAAATGTTTTTCATATGATTATAAACATGATGTGTAAGATTAAAATGTTTTGATTTTTGAAAGATTAATTGAAATTGAATTTTTACAAAACTAGTTTGAATTTTGAAAAACCGTTTTCACTTTCAAACTTGAAAATATTTTGTCATCCAAATCAAATAAATTTTCAAAATGTTTTCAAAACTATATCTATATCACATATGTTCAAAATCTATATGCTCTTGAAAATTTGAGTGGGAGGTCTCCTTGTAGACAAGCCGAAAAATAAAAAGATGTGTAATCTCAAACTTTCAAGTGTTCGAGTGAGTTGAAGTTCACACTTCCCTCACGCACTTTCCCGAAATAGAAAATAGGAAAAGATCGAGTATGTACCTTGTGCCTTTATGCACTAATACTACTCTGAACATGTCGATCTAGGATTCTCTTCTAGTTGTCCGCTCTGTCGCTCTCTAACTAGTAAATTTGTTTCCGAACTTATAAGAGTCGATGAACCAACTCCAAAAACTAAGTGGGAGGGTTATATTCGTTGTTTGTAACCCACGATCCCCAACACTAGTGAAAGATGCAATAACGTGGGACTAAGAGCCGCTCTTGCGACCCTCACTTAAATGTGAGTACTCCAAGGCGTTATTGCTTCGATCATTGCTCAATGAGCTACGTCCGAGAGTGATGCAATGATGGCAAGGCCTCCCCTTGGGGGATTGTTTTTCAAAGCTGATCTTTTGGACTAAGTGGTTGGTTGCACACTTAGGCTCAATCCCTAGTATCCTCCCTTGAGGCTCTCCGAAAGGATGTGAGTGATCAAACCAATTTACAAGGTGGCTAGTCAAAATAGATGTTGTCGGTCGTTTTCGGAAAACCCGAGACGCCAAGAAGGCACGTCGCTCAAAGGGCCGATGGTCAGGCCGGAGGTCCTGAAGAGCGGCGAATCTTCAAGCCCTCGCCCAAACTCCTGACTCCTCGAGTCGAGCTTCGCTCCTCGAGTCGAGCCTTGAGTTAATCTCCTCGAGTCGAGCTTCGCTCCTCGAGTCGAGCCTTGAATGGTTCCTCGAGTCGAGCCTTTAATCGTTCCTCGAGTCGAGCCTCGAATCATTTTCGAGTCGAGCTTCGAGTCATCCTCGAGTCAAGTCGCTAGTCGCTCTCGCCGGGCCGAGCCTTGCTCCTCGTATCGAGTCACTCTCATCAAGTAGAAAGCTTCACATTTCACGTGAGAAGAATGGCATTCGAAGGCCCGCAAGAGCCCGGCAACACGAGCCGCCCACTACGCGCACAACGCGCTGCGCCGGCCAGCCGGACAGCAAGCAGCGCGCCGCGCCGGCCAGGCAGCACGCCGCGCCAGTCAAGGCACCCTGCGCCGCGCGTCCTGCGCCGCGCGTCCCGCGCGCCGCGCCCCCTGCGCCGCGCGCCGCGCGCCGCGCGTTGTGCGCCGCCCTTTGTGCGCCGCGCGCGCCGTGCGCCTCCACTTGATGCCACACGCATTCCTAGTCCCACATGGACGAAAAAGGGACCTTCTAAGGCTCCCAAACACCTATAAATACCCTCTCTCATTGAGGGGAAAGCCATCCAAAAATATCCAATAATTCTCTTTTTCTCTTATCGACACGCTCGATTTCTCTGCTTCTCTGGATGCCATATTTGGCCTGAAGCAGGTTCTCTTCTCTCTCCCTCGTTCTCAAAGGTCCCGAAGCACTCACGGGAACTTCCCGGATGTCGCTCCCTTTGACCGAACGTTCTCCGGTGCTCAAGCACGCCCCTAGGGTTCTCAACTAGAGCTACCCTCGCGCGTCTAACACGCTAGACGCGTACGCGATCTCCGAAGTTCTGAGACGCTGCCGAGGACTCCTCGCGCCCCGTTTCCTTCGTCGAGCACGCCTCTTCACCAAGGCTCCACGCCTCATACTGCGTCACACACGCTTGAACTACGTTCTGACCTGATCCCACGCACGGGTACGTAGGCAGCCGACAACCAAGGCACGGTCACTCATCCTCCTCACCCCCTACCTCTCCCGAGAGGCGGGTTGATCGGAGAGAACCCTAGCTCGAGACTATCGAGTTCACACTCTTGGCCCGGGTGCGATCACTTGGTCCGGCCTTGGATCGAACCGCCCGAGGTTTTAAATAGTTGTTCATTTTCGTGCGACAACATTTTGGCGCTAGAAGGAGGGGACTTCCCGACCTATTCAGCCCGAAATCCCTTCTATTCATCTTCTTCTTTTCTTCTGCAAACTCAACCTTCTCGAACTTGAGAAACGATGAGTAGCCAACCACCCGTACGTTCTGAGGGCGCAAACAACCCCGAAAACGTCGCTAAGACCAAGAAATACTTCTTGCGCTCCCGAGCGCATGGTGACGAAGAGAGCTCGACCCGCTCACCGTCTCCATCTCCTGATAGCAGGGACAACCGCATCACAGAGTTGGAGGAGAGTATCCGCCGACTGAAGGCGAGGAACGCAAGGTATCACCGCCAACTGGCTGCGAAGCAACCTATGCGTGACACGACGATCCCCAACGGGGATCCTGAGAACCTCAACGAGGAAAGCCGCGACCCTGATTATGAGGATACTGGTGACTCGGAGGATGTCGAGACTTCTCTCACGAAGGACGGGGGACTCCCCGCCATGTTTGAAGCCGGTCCGTCGAATCCCTTACCCCGAACAGGCGATGCGCCGATAACTTCTCAAGAGGGGAATTCCCGACGTTCGGCCCTCGACCGACTAGGTCCAAGGGAGAATATTGCGGAAAGTCAGGGCGCGCGGAGAGCGCACCGCCGCAAGCAGAGCCGGCGCCTCCGTACGGCCAGCCCTGATCTTAGGGACCACCGCACTGCTCAACGCATTGGGCGTGGCAATGATCTGAGAGAGCGACTAAGCTCTAGACCCAACATCCCGCTGGCAGCCCCAACTAACGGGAACCGCCGCGTAGGACAGGGGTCTAACGAGAGGCTGCAGGTGACTCCTCCTGATCAAGGGGTTACTCCAACGACCGGTCTCGATGTGGTCACTATGATCCACAACCTTCGAAATGAGGTACGAGATCTCCGAGAATACGGAATAGGCGGAAGTGCCTACGGAGTCGTTGAGGAGAACTCATCGCCTTTCGCTACTCAGATATTGGCTGAGGTTTGTACGGGGAATTTCAAGCTCCCGAACCTCGCTCCCTATGATGGGAAAGCAGATCCTGCTTACCACATCCAGCACTATGAAACCTGGATGACGATGCAGGGTGTTTCTCCTGGTGCCATGTGCCAAGCCTTTAGTTTGACCCTCATCGGACCCGGCTTTGAGTGGTTCAAAAACTTGAGACCAGGAAGCATCCACTCGTTCAAAGACCTGAAGGACATGTTCCTGGCACGGTTCGCTACGTCTATGGTCCAAAAGAAGACCAAGATGTACCTGTGGTCAATCAGGCAAGAGAGTGGCGAGTCTCTTAGACGATACCTCGCCCGATTCACAGAAGAGTCAAACAAGGTCGACCGCTTTGACGACAGTGACGCGATTGCCGCTATCATAGAAGGCTTGCGCACGAGTGACTTCCTCAAGTCTGTCGTCGGCCGTGTCCCTTCCACCATGGCCGAGTTAATGACTCGAGCTAAGACCTTCATGGGAGTCGAAGACTACCTCGACGGCTGCAAGAGCACTAATCAAAGCTCTCGCCGTCGAGAAGAACCTATCCGCGAGCAGAACGAACCTCGTAAGAGGCGAAACAAGGGGAACCAGGTTTCTAGCAACCAACCCCCTGTACCTCAGAAACCGCGACTTGCGGAAAACTTCAAAGGGTACTCGTCGTTCACGCCGCTGAACACGGCGCCAGAAAGGATCTTGGCTCTGGCACGTGACAAGTTCACGCCCCCGGCTCCGATGAAGAAGAACCCCGCAACTCGCGATCGGTCCCGGTATTGTGAGTTCCATCGGGAATATGGTCATTTGACCTCGGAATGCTACAACCTCAAAAGGCAAATCGAGGCTCTGATCCAACGGGGCGAGCTGAAGGAGTTCGTGTTGCGCATGATTGGCGCTGCGGGCCCCACCGCGAACAGACAGCAGTCTGGTCAAGGAGGAGGAGCAGCCGCCTCTGCCAACCAAACCTTGGCTACTGCCAACGCCAACCCACAACTGCACGTGGTAACCACCATACTGGGAGGTCCACAAGATGGGGATTCAGCCCGTCAATGGAAGAAATTCCTTAGGGCCGTGTCTCAGGAAGACGCTGCTATGCACGTCTACTTCACATATGAAGAACCTCCGTCCGTGCCTCACGAGACGATGTATTTCACCAATGAAGAGGCCAAGCGAGTTGTGCATCCGCACAATGACGCGATCGTGCTCAAAGCCCAAGTGGCCAATAACTTGGTGAAAAGGGTTCTCATCGATAACGGCAGCGCTGCCGACATAATCTTCAAGTCCACCCTAGAGCGCATGAAGCTCGGGGGGCTGCGCCCGACTCCGACCCAAACGCCATTGTTTGGGTTCACTGGGGAAAAGGTTATGACCGAGGGCATCATCGACCTGCCGGTCACCTTTGGGACCCCTGGAGGAATCGAAGCCGTTCACATGGTCCCATTCCTAGTGGTCGATCAAGAGTCGCCCTACAACTTAATCATCGGGCGACCCACGTTGAACCGGCTAAGGGCAATCACTTCCACGTATCACCTACTGGTGAAGTTCCCCACCGAAGGGGGAATTGGCATCATGGCTGGAGACCAATCCCAAGCCAGAATATGCTACGTGCAAGGAGTTGATGGCAAGTCCGCGGGAAAAGCGTTCAACACAATCTTCCAACTGGAAGACGATTACCCATGCAACCTAAGGGATGCAAGGAAGTTCGGAGAACTTGACCCCCGTGATGAAATCGAAAGACTTAAAGTGGAAACCTCCGATGATCTTGTGCCAATCGTCCTGGACGAGTCGAAGCCTGATCAAGTTGTAAAAATCGGCACCCGACTTCCACTCGCCATCAAAACTCAGCTTACCGCCTTCCTTAGGGAGTTCAAGGATGTTTTTGCATGGACTCATGCGGACATGCCCGGAATCGATCCCGAGGTAATAGTGCACCGACTGAACGATGACCCAAAGGTCGCCGAAAAAGTGCAGGCTAGACGAACGTTCAACCCAGAACGATACCTGGCCGTAAATGAAGAGGTCGAGAAACTCCTCACCGCAAACTTCATTCGAGAGGCTAAGTACCCCAAGTGGGTCGCCAACGTGGTAATGGTAAAAAAGCCCAACGGGAAGTGGCGAATTTGTATAGACTACAAAGATCTTAACAAAGCCTGCCCTAAGGACTGCTTTCCACTCCCGCGCATCGAACAACTGGTGGATGCCACGGCCGGCCATGAACTTCTAAGCTTCATGGACGCCTATTCCGGCTACAACCAAATTCGAATACACGAGCCCGATCAAATTAAGACGACCTTTGTCACCGATCGAGGTCTCTACTGTTACAAGGTCATGCCTTTCGGCCTTAAGAACGCGGGAGCGACGTACCAACGCTTGGTAATTCGGATCTTCGCCGATCAAATCGGCAAGACGATGGAAGTGTACGTGGACGGCATGCTCGTTAAAAGCCTACTGGCAACTAATCACGTACGCGACCTTAGGGAGATGTTCACAATCCTCCGCCGATATAAAATGAAGCTCAACCCCAACAAATGCGTATTCGGGGTTGAATCCGGAAAGTTCCTCGGTTATATCGTCAGCCGACGAGGCATAGAAGCGAACCCGGAAAAAATCAAGGCACTCCTTGAAATGAAGTCGCCAAGATGAGTCAAAGAAGTGCAAAGCCTGATCGGTCGGATTGCCGCTCTGACACGCTTCGTGTCTAAAGCCACCGACAAGTGTCAACCGTTCTTCAAAGCTCTGAAGAAGACGGACGGCTTTGAGTGGACGGACGAATGCGAAAGTGCCTTCCAAGAAATGAAGGCTTACTTTGGGTCCCCACCATTCCTCTCTAAACCAAAAGAGGGCGAGACGCTGTACGTGTATCTCGCCGTCTCTGAAAGAGCTGTAAGCGCCGTCCTTGTCCGCGAAGAGAACAAGGTCCAATGGCCAATCTACTACGTAAGCAAGGCCTTACTCGACGCGGAAACACGCTATACCGAGATTGAGAAACTTTCTCTGGCTCTCGTAACGGCAGCTAAGAAGCTACGACCGTACTTCCAAGCTCACCCAATTGCGGTGCGAACTGAGCATCCAATCGGTAAAGCTCTTCAAAAGGGAACGTCGACTCGTATGGCGATCTGGTCCCAAGAATTGAGCGAGTACGGGATTGAGTTCCACCCAAGAACGGCTATAAAGGGGCAGGCCTTAGCCGACTTCGTGGCAGAATTCTCCTACGCTCCCGATATGGGAAGAGCGGAAACTGACTTAAACGATAACGAGCTAACTCGGAAAAGGAAGGTAGACCCAACGGGTCCCATCTGGGAGTTATACGTAGACGGAGCATCTAATGCTCGGGGGGCTGGCGCCGGAATAATCCTAATTAACCCCGATGGGGAAAAGCTGCGATATGCCCTCCACTACGGCTTCCAAGCCTCCAACAATGAAGCTGAATACGAAGCGCTCATTGTAGGGATAGAGCTAGCACAGAAGCTCGGCTCCCATAACCTGCGAATACACTGCGACTCGCAGTTGATCGTAAACCAGGTTAAGGGAGATTACATCGCCAAGGAGCCCAACATGGTCGCATACCGGGCTAAGACGAACTCCAAACTCGAGGCCTTCTCTTGGTTCGAGATTCACCAAATCCCGAGAGAACAAAATTCGGAGGCTGATGCGCTTGCTCGCCTCGGATCTGGCATCGACGAAGACGGATTGGGGACTGTGCCCATTGAATCTCTCCCACGACCGTCCGTCTCCCGAGACGAAGTCGGGACCATAGAAGTGGCATCTCAGCCCACGTGGATGGACTCAATTATCGAGTTTTTGCGAAGAGGGGAACTCCCCGAAGACCGCAAGGAAGCCGATAAACTGAGGGCCTTAGCATCCAAATACACGCTCCGTGAGGACACACTCTATAAGCGCGGTTACTCGACACCGCTGCTCCGATGCCTCGATAGCGTTGAGTCGACCAAGGTCCTCCGCGAAATCCATGAGGGCATCTGCGGAAACCACGCCGCTGGAACTTCCCTTGCGCTCAAAGCACTTAAGCAAGGCTATTTCTGGCCTTCCATGAAGCGAGATGCTTGCGAATGGGCAAGGCGTTGCGATAAATGCCAGCGCTTCGCGGAAATTCCGCGACAGCCCCCGACCCCGTTAAGCAGCATCGTTGTCCCACGTCCCTTTGCTAAGTGGGGCGTGGACATCATTGGCAAGCTCCCTAGAGCGCCAAGGCAATACGAGTACGCCATTATCGCCATCGACTACTTCACTAAGTGGGTAGAGGCCGAGCCGCTTGCCAGAATAACTGAAGCAAACACGACGAACTTCATCTGGAAGAACATCATATGCAGGCACGGTATCCCCGCCTCGATTGTGACCGACAACGGGGCACAATTTGACAACGCGCGAGTAAGAGATATCTGCGATCAACTGAAGATCAGCAAGACCTTCTCCTCGCCGCGACATCCTCAGGCCAACGGCCAAGTCGAGGCAGTCAACAAAACTATCAAGAGCAACCTGAAAAAGAAGCTCGAAGACAAGAAAGGCGTCTGGGCCGATGAATTACCATTCGTCCTATGGGCGTATAGGACAACCGCGCGAAACGCCACCGGCGAGACGCCATTCTCCCTTGCATATGGGGTCGAGGCCGTGGTTCCGATTGAAACCGAGATACCCACGTTCCGAGTCGACACGTTCGACGAAACGGAAAACAACGAGGCCATGCGCCTCGAGTTGGACCTGATCGACGAAAAGAGGGCGGAGGCATTCCGACGCCTCGCCGCACAGAAGCGCAAGGTCGAAAGGTACTACAACTCCAAAGTCAAAAGGCGAACCTTTGCCGTCGGAAGCCTTGTCCTCAGACGAGTGTTCCAAAACACACAAGTCCAAGGCGCCGGCGTCCTAGGCCCAAACTGGGAAGGCCCTTACAGAGTCCGCAAAGTCATTCACGACGGGACATATTACATCGAGCACACGGACGGGACTCCGATTCGCCACCCGTGGAACGCGGAGCACTTGAGGCAGTACTATCAATAGCTAGCGTCCCCCGCTTTTTTATCATTTTTGTTTCCATTTTCAATAAGGCCTACGAGCCAATGTTTTAGGATTTGAATTTTCTCGTAAGATTTTTTCGCAAGAGTAATAAAACTTAAGTTCTCCGTTTCAATTTTGTTTACGCAAGTTTTCTGGTTATCGAACAATTAATATATAACCCAAAAACTTGGGGGGGCTAGCTATGGTAAGGAAACTCTCAAAAGAACACGCTCCACCAAAAAAAAAAAAAAAAAAAAAAACCTAAGACGCCTACGTGGCGCACGTAAGACGCCTACATGGCGCAACCTAAGACGCCTACATGGCGCACGTAAGTCGCGTAAAGGCGCAACCCGTAAGACGCCTACATGGCGCAACCTAAGACGCCTACATGGCGCACGTAAGTCGCGTAAAGGCGCAACCCGTAAGACGCCTACATGGCGCAACCTAAGACGCCTACATGGCGCACGTAAGTCGCGTAAAGGCGCAACCCGTAAGACGCCTACATGGCGCAACCTAAGACGCCTACATGGCGCACGTAAGTCGCGTAAAGGCGCAACCCGTAAGACGCCTACATGGCGCAACCTAAGACGCCTACATGGCGCACGTAAGTCGCGTAAAGGCGCAGCCCGTAAGACGCCTACATGGCGCAACCTAAGACGCCTACATGGCGCATGTAAGTCGCGTAAAGGCGCAGCCCGTAAGACGCCTACATGGCGCAACCTAAGACGCCTACATGGCGCATGTAAGTCGCATAAAGGCGCAGCCCGTAAGACGCCTACATGGCGCAACCTAAGACGCCTACATGGCGCATGTAAGTCGCGTAAAGGCGCAGCCCGTAAGACGCCTACATGGCGCAACCTAAGACGCCTACATGGCGCACGTAAGTCGCGTAAAGGCGCAGCCCGTAAGACGCCTACATGGCGCAACCTAAGACGCCTACATGGCGCACGTAAGTCGCGTAAAGGCGCAGCCCGTAAGACGCCTACATGGCGCAACCTAAGACGCCTACATGGCGCACGTAAGTCGCGTAAAGGCGCAACCCATAAGACGCCTACATGGCGCAACCTAAGACGCCTACATGGTGCACGTAAGTCGCGTAAAGGCGCAGCCCGTAAGACGCCTACATGGCGCAACCTAAGACGCCTACATGGCGCATGTAAGTCGCGTAAAGGCGCAGCCCGTAAGACGCCTACATGGCGCAACCTAAGACGCCTACATGGCGCATGTAAGTCGCGTAAAGGCGCAGCCCGTAAGACGCCTACATGGCACAACCTAAGACGCCTACATGGCGCCCGTAAGTCGCTTACATGGCGCAACCCAAGATGCCTACATGGCGCGATTTGAGACGCCCACGTGGCACAATCCGGCGCACGTAACACACCTACGTAGCATGGCTGACTCGCAGTTGAAAATACTTAAGAACGCAAACCATCCAAGTGACTGGCGTGTTTGAAAAAGTATCCTGCTGAGATAAAAGGATGGACACAAACAAGTGACCATCCATGCATGCCATAGAAGACAAATGTGCGAAAACATTCATAAAAATAAATGAATAAATCCTCATAAAAGAAAGGGGCAATTGCCTCAAAACCGAGAAAGCATGCGCTAAGACAAGTGCGCTAAAGAGAAATATCCTAGTAAGCAAGCGCTAAGACAAGTGCGCTGAACGGAAAAACCTAAAAAGCACGCGCTAAAACATTTGCGCAGGAAAAATAAAGAAAGAAAACGGTCACTCGGCGGGATCGTCGCCCACAGGGTCGGCCCCGTCGAGTGGTGGGAAAAGCGAGTCGAAGAAGTCGAAGGTGACCCCCCGAGAAACATTCTCGGCAGCTGTGGCGTCCCGACACTCCACCGCCGCTGCATGCCTTGCCTCCTCGACTCCGACATCAAAGTCGTCCTGAAGGTCGGACGCAAGCTGCTCCGCCGCGGCTTTCTCCTCGGTGACCCGAACCACCTCCTCCGCCAAGGAATCGCGCTTACGCTCCGCATGAACACGGGCAGCCTCACTTGATGTAAGCTGGCCCTGAAGAATGCCAACTTCTTCCGTGCGCGATTCCAACTGACGTCGAAGGTCCCGCGCTTCGCTCCGGAAGACCTCCGTCGATCGAGTCGCCACTTCAAGGGCTTGACGTTCCGTCGTTAGATCCTCAGCCATCTTCGCCACCGCTGCCTGAGCACGGTCGCACTTGCCACGGGTAACTCCCAACTCCACGCGAGCCTCCTGAAGCTGCTCGCGGAGACTCGCAAACTCCGCCTTTGAGTGAGAACCTCGCTCGGCGTGGGCCAGCTGAGACTTCGCTTGAGCAAGCTCCTCCTGGGCGTGACTCATCCGCCTGATGAGGTCGTGAAGGATCTTCTCGCCCCGGGTCGCTCGAGCAAGCACCTGAGAAGGCAAAAAGACAGTTTAGCAAAAGACAGATTCATCGCAAACGAGGCAAGGGAAACTCACTCTCTGTGCATCGGAAACGCCGTGACGAAAGAACTCTACGTCACTGCTGGCCACAACGTTCTTCCACATCTTCATCGAAGATTGAGCAAGGCCCAGGGAACATTCCCCCCTAACCTCCGTGGCCTCCACGTCGACCATCGAATTCGCGCGCTTAGAGTCCGAAGACGTGTCTGGCAAAGCCGAGGAGGAAGGTCGCTTCAAAGAAGCGCGAGGACCGCTCTCCGCCCGATGATCGGTATCGAGTTTCTCCCGACCATCCCGCGCAGCAATCCGACGACGAACCGCCGCCAACGACTTCGGGTCCCGGGAAGCCTTCGCTAGACGAGCCCGAGCCCTCGCCCTAGCCGAAGAGACTGCAAAAGCGACAAAGTCAAAACCCTAAGCTAAAAACAAAAGCAAGAAGTACGAAACGTCTGTTGTCAATGGTGCCCACAAGAAGAGTTGTAGTCTTTATTTTGAACATTTGATGTAATAAAGTCTCATGAAGACTCTTGCTTGTAATTGCCTATTCATTCATTAATAAAGTTGAAACGTTCATTCAATCTTCCTTGTCTGAAGCTTTATGATAAAACCATAGTCTTTTAGTCCATAAACAAACTAAACAACTTACGAAGAGACAAATGTAGATTTGCATGAACAAACTCTTCGTAGTTTGCTTAAAACGATATATTCGCAATCTAAGGGTCAAAGGACTATTGACCTCAGTATGATTGTTAGAAGAATCTATGATGTCTGGTTATGAGGCATTGAGAGTTTGGGACTCTATAGTTCTTCTAGGTATCTTCCGAAGATACTGAATTGACCAGTGCACTTCTAGAGACAATATAAGAACAAACCATTTAACCTCTTATGTCTCGAAGTCACTATGTATGAATTGCATCATGCTTACCTTAATCCTGAAATGAGACATGTCATTTCACACCTTAGTATTCTCATTTGAGAAAGTCAAATTTCGGACTCACTATGTGATTCCGAACAAGGCCTATTGGTGAGGTACTAAGTTGTGAGTCTGTCATGAGTAACTTTGTGAAGTTCTCATAGATATGGAATTCATGTACAAGATTGCTGAAATGCAATGTATGTCACCTCATGCTTTGTTCCTTGGAGTGTGAATAAATGAACTGGCCAGTGTCCAAATTGAGTCCTGACTCTTTTGGATGAAACAATGTGACTTGTTAGCTCCTCGTCAATACATTGTTTCTAACTTATTCACAAGCGACAAAGGAGTTGAGGAAATAACAGCTAGAAGGGTAAAATGGTAATTTAGTAAATCCCGACTAGCTGATGACATTCATGAAGGGTAGCATAGATAATATTCAGTGGATCCGCTCATTATAATTAGGTCGAATTCTTGAGTAGAAAACAAATTCATTTGAACCGAGAGATTTTCAGTGTCAGCTCTTTAGTGGAGTCAGCTGGCATTAAGCTAAACTTGGAAAAGGTTTATGAACTTTTGAGTCCAAGTGTTTAGCTAAAGCTTTGTTCATTTGGGTCCATGAGGTCACTGTCACGAATCACATCGATAGGAATAGTTAAACTGGAAGCTAAGTCAAAACAAGAACGAAAATAGTCAAAAGGGTATTTTTGTCTTTTGAGACAAAGGATGAAATGAATGTCAATAAATTTTGACAAGTTCATTTGATGACTTAATGTCACTCGGCCATAATATGATTAATTGGGCCTTGTGAATTAATTTCATTTCATAAGAATTTTATTGAAAATTCTTAATGGGCCTTTTTCATGTTGTCATGAACAAAATGGAAAAGCTTCTAGAAGCCCTTTCTAGATGGTGTAGGCGCCCATATTACCCAAGAGGAAAGAGAGTTTATTTTGTGCATAAATGTATTAAGATACTTGCCAAAAGAAAAAGAGGAAACAAATTTCCCCTAAGGGGAAAGCATGGTAGGCGCCCAAAAGGATCAAGAGAGAAGCAAATAAAAGAGGAAACAAATCCAAGGACTTACTTGCTTAGTCTTGGCCGTGTGACTCTTTGAAGGAAAAGGGAAATTGGCTCATGAATATGTGATATTCTATAGAAGAGGAAACTACCTTATTGAAGGTGAGACCTCTCCTATAAATAGGAGCATCATTCCTCACTTTTCATTCATCAAAGTTTTAGAGATTGAGAGCTTCTCTCTCTAGACTTGGCCGCCCCATCCTCTCTCTCTCTCTCTAGTTTATTTTCGATTATTTCTTGTCTTGGCACCTAGGTCCTCACTCGACCTAGTGTTTAGCTCTGCGACTTCGAGACTCGTTCTTAAGTCGTAGTGTTTAAAAGTGCCCACTCACTGATTCCTTCTTTTCGAGTGATTTAGTGATAGAAACTTTCGTGGTTGCTCGAGGTGCCGAGGAAAGAAAGAGAGACGTGCTGCGAGGGGAGACGAGCGTTGCAACTTTCCAAAAGCTTCTACAAGGTTCAAGCTTCAAGAAAGGTTAGTAACTTTAATAGCTCATATTAGTTTTTATTTACATGCACATGCTCTTGTCTAGGTTAGTAAAAACTAGTTTTACTTAAAAAGAAAATTTTTAAAATTCCGCCGCTTAACGAAGCGTTAAACTTTTTCTCAAACCCTAGATCGATTCCAACAAATGGTATCAGAGCTATGGTCAAAGGAATGCATGTGCATGTTTTTTAAATTATGAGCTTGAAAATCGTTTTCGAAAGTTTACTAATTTTGTGACAAGTTAGAATTGTTATCTTAGATTTTTTTTTAATTTATTGCTCAGGCCTTTAAATTAAAAACCATGTTGTTTTTCTATGATTTTGGGATGATGTTAAAACACATTAGAATCAGTTCTAAAAGTTTTTAATTTTTTATATTGAAAAACGTGTTTTAAAGGTTTGAGATTTTTCGAGTAAATTTTGTGACTAGTTTTGTTTTCTTGCTAGTTTCGTTTATTTACTTGAATCGTTTTATGCATGTTGTTATTTCTTTTATTTTTATGTTATTACCCTGCTAATAAAACACAAATAAAAGCTTTAAACAACTTCATAAAACGTTCCGTTACACTCGATTCTTTTTCGCACCTAAAAGGACGAAGCTTTAATTTATTTCTTTTTCTTCGAGCTGGAATGTAAACCCGCATTAAAAGCGGCATAACTCTCTGCTCAGAAATCGAAATTTAATGATTCTTGAATCAAATTAAAGCTCTGTCTGTCCTCTGTCCAATGCCACCGGTTTCGGCTCAAAAGGACATCGGAGCCGCCAGATATGGCGATTTTACTCCGAGGTGCGCGGCTGTCTGAAACTCCAGTTTTTTAGAAATCCGGATTTTCAAACCCCACTACCATGAGTTATAGAACTCTAATGAGAAAATTTTCTTGAGCAAAAATGTTTTTCATATGATTATAAACATGATGTGTAAAGATTAAAAGTTTTGATTTTGAAAGATTAATTGAAATTGAATTTTTACAAAACTAGTTTGAATTTTGAAAAACCGTTTTCACTTTCAAACTTGAAAATATTTTGTCATCCAAATCAAATAAGTTTTCAAAATGTTTTCAAAACTATATCTATATCACATATGTTCAAAATCTATATGCTCTTGAAATTTTGAGTGGGAGGTCTTTTTGTAGACAAAGCCGAAAAATAAAAAGATGTGTAATCTCAAACTTTCAAGTGTTCGAGTGAGTTGAAGTTCACACTTCCCTCACGCACTTTCCCGAAATAGAAAATAGGAAAAGATCGAGTATGTCCCTTGTGCCTTTATGCACTAATACTGCTCTGAACATGTCGATCTAGGATTCTCTTCTAGTTGTCCGCTCTGTCGCTCTCTAACTAGGAAATTTGTTTCCGAACTTAAAAGAGTCGATGAACCATCTCCAAAAACTAAGTGGGAGGGTTATACTTGTTGTTTGTAACCCACGATCCCCAACACTAATGAAAAGTGCAAGTGTCGCCGGACTAAGAGTCACCCTCGTGGCCCTCTCTTAAATGAGAGTACTCAAGGGCGCTTTGCTCTGATCATTGCTCAATGAGCTACGTCCGAGAGTGAGACGATGATGACAAGACCTCCCCTCGGCGGATTGTTTTTCAAAGTCAATCTTTTGGACTAAGTGGTTGGTTACACACTTAGACTCAATCCCTAGTAATCCTCCCTCGAGGCCCTGCGAAAGGATGTGAGTGATCAAACCAATTTACAAGGTGGCTAGTCAATGTTGATGTATTGACATCTTGGCTAAGCATTAATGATGTGTCATTTACTTATGAAAGGAGACTCGTTGCGGCCTTCCCTCGAAGGAGTAAAGTGTCATTTCGTTCATAACACCTTTGGATTTTACAAAAGTCTTAATGAAACTTAAATCCTAAACCAAAGACTAATCATAAACTTGTTTCAACTGTTATAGGCAATATGTCTCTCAACCCTCTCTCTATCTTTCTTTCCTCGAACCAACTCGAAAACGAAAACTACATAGATTCGAAACATAACCTCGACATAATACCTACCGTTAACAAGCACAAATGGGTACTCACCACCCCGTGTCCTCCTCTGACGAATGATGATTCAACTCAAGAGGACAATGACGCCTTAGCGGCCTGGCTTCGATCCGATGAGATTGTGAGGTGCTATATCTTAGCATCTATGAACAATATGCTGAACAAGCAACATCGTGACATCGAGACTGCCGCTGACATGCTCTACAATCTCCTTGAGAGTTTTGGAGGGCAAAGGCGTCAAGCAAGGCAAAAAGCAGTCCGACAGTTTATGAACTGTCATATGAAGGCTAGGACTCCTGTTAGAGACTTTATGATACTGATCATTAGTTTTCTAAATAAAATGGAAATCCTAGGATCTGAGACTGATGGGAAGAATCTCATAGATATGATCTTAGAAACTCTCCCCGCGTCTCTTGATACCTCCAAGATGAACTACTCCATAAACAAGCTAGAGTACACTGCTACCAAGCTTATGGAGGAACTTCACACTGCTGTAGGTTTCACTAAGAGAAAGAGGAATCAAGGAGAGGCACATGCTACTGAGCAAAAAGCCTCCGCCTCTGAAACTGTGAAGAGACCTTACAAGGCCGATAAAAAGAACTGTCCCGCCTATCTCAAAGCAAAGGAACATAGTATTGTACTAGTTACCAAAGCATGCTTAGTAGCTGATAATGTATCAACGTGGATTCTTGACTCCGCTGCTACTAACCATATTTGCTGTTCCTTGAATGGTTTCAAGAAAACCAAAAGCTTAGAGGAAGGCGAGTTCTGTTTCAAATGGGGTGATGGGAGCCTGGTGTCTGCAAAGGCTGTGGGATCCGTGATGCTGTCTTTTGAAGACCGCACTTTAAACTTGAATAATGTTTATTTTGTTCCTACCTTTGGGAAGAACTTAATATCCGTTGCTCGTCTTCGTGAGCAAGATTATTGTTTAAAGTTCATTAAGAATGGAATTCGTATTTCGTTTCCTGATAATTCTTTTGTCACTGACGCATGTATGAAGAATGCTCTTTTCTACATCTATCCCACTCAACCTTCTCTTTTAGACACCGAAATAGATAATGATCTTATTAGGGAGCCAAAGAGGATCAAACTTTCTGAATCCTCCGATCTAACAAAATCAACACACCTATGGCACTTAAGACTTGGTCATATCAGTCTAGAAAGGATTAAGAGACTTGTGAGGGATGGTCCACTCCAAGCCTCTGCAATAGGTTCACTACCTACTTGTGAATCCTGCATAGAAGGAAAAATGACTAAGCGACCTTTCTCTGATAAAGGTCGAAGAGCCACTGAGTTGCTGGAACTAATACATTCTGATGTATGTGGTCCGCTCAGCCAACAGGCACGTGGAGGATACGAATACTTCGTTACCTTCACTGATGATTACTCACGATATGGGTTTGTCTATTTGCTCAAACACAAATCCGAGACCTTTAACGTATTTAAGGTCTTTAGGGCTTTAGTGGAAAAGCAAACTGGCAAAGTGATCAAAACCCTTCGATCTGATCGAGGTGGTGAGTATATGTCTGGAGAGTTCGACGACTTTCTTAAAGAAGAAGGTATTGCTTCTCAGCTTACCGCACCTGGCACACCTCAACAAAACGGAGTGTCAGAGAGAAGAAACCGAACTCTTATGGAGATGGTTAGATCGATGATGAGTTACTCATCACTCCCGCTTTCCTTTTGGGGATATGCCCTCGAAACAGCTGCTTACATTCTGAACCAAGTTCCGTCTAAAACGGTTCCTGGTACTCCTTATGAAAGATGGACTGGCCGTAAAGTAAGTTTGGGCCACATCCGAATTTGGGGTTGCCCTGCACATGTGCTAAGGCAAAAGACTAGCAAGTTGGCTAGTAGGTCAGAATTGTGCCTGTTTGTAGGATATCCAAAGGAAACCAAAGGTTTCATTTTCTATAGTCCCGAGGACGATAAGACTTTCGTTAGCACGAATGCTCGTTTCCTTGAGGAGGACTTTATGAAGGATGCGAAACCTAGAAGCAAAATTGTGCTTGAAGAAAAGTTGGGTGAGGAAGCTTCTACCTCATCTGTAAGAACTGTTCTTACCCCAACTGAAACACAACCTAACTCATCAGAATCTCGTCAAGTAGTACTTCGACGTAGTGGGAGGGCTACTCAAAAGCCTGACAGGTACATGTCTTATGGAGACTCTCTTGTAGCCGTCTCCGACATGGATGACCCTGTTTCCTATAGCCAAGCGATGGCTTGTTCTGAATCAAACCTTTGGCTTGACGCCATGAAAGTTGAAATGCACTCGATGTATGTCAACAAAGTCTGGAAACTTGTAGACCTTCCTGAAGGGATTAAACCCGTAGGGTGTAAGTGGATATACAAGAAGAAAAGGGGTCCTGATGGGAACGTCGAGACGTTCAAAGCACGACTTGTGGCGAAGGGTTATACCCAACAAGAAGGGATTGACTATGAAGAAACCTTCTCGCCAGTCGCGATGCTTAAATCCATCCGCATACTCCTATCCATAGCTGCAGCTCTCGACTATGAGATCTGGCAAATGGATGTCAAGACAGCCTTTCTGAATGGCAATCTTGACGAGCGCATTTACATGGCTCAACCAGACGGTTTCGTGGATAAAGGTCAAGAGGCCAAGGTTTGTGAGTTGCTTAAATCCATTTATGGACTAAAGCAAGCATCTAGGTCATGGAATATTAGATTCGATGAAACTGTAAAAAGCTTTGGCTTTGAACAGTCGATAGATGAGCCTTGTGTTTACAAGTTAATACACGAAGGCAAAGTTGTGTTTCTGGTACTATATGTCGATGATATACTACTCATTGGTAATGACGTGGGTAAGTTATCTGAGGTTAAGGTCTGGCTGGCAAAACAATTCGATATGAAGGATCTAGGAGAAGCCGCGTACATTCTGGGGATCCAAATCTTTCGAGATAGGAAAAACCGGACCCTGTCACTCTCTCAAGCATCTTATATTGATAAGGTGATGGATCGCTTCTCGATGCAAGACTGCAAGAGGGGTCAAACACCCTTTAGGCATGGAGTTTCACTCTCTAAGGACCAGTCTCCCAAGACTGCACAAGAGATTGAAGACATGAGGAAGATTCCTTACGCCTCTGACGTAGGAAGCCTCATGTATGCTATGCTTTGCACCAGACCTGATATATGTTTCGCCGTTGGCGTAGTTAGCCGTTTCCAATCCAACCCTGGACCCGAGCACTGGATTGCTGTTAAGCATGTTCTTAAGTATCTTCGAAGGACTAGGAACTTGATGCTTACATACTCAGGTACTGACCTGACTATGACGGGATATACCGACTCCGATTTTCAAGCGGATAAGGATTCCAGGAAATCCACTTCGGGATCTGTGTTCATCCTTAATGGTGGAGCTGTTGTGTGGAGAAGTATTAAGCAATCTTGCATTGCTGACTCCACAATGGAAGCAGAATATGTGGCTGCTTGTGAAGCATCCAAAGAGGCTGTATGGCTTAAGAAATTCCTTAAGTATTTGGAAGTTGTTCCAAACGTCGACGAGCCCATGACCCTTTATTGTGATAATAGTGGGGCTGTCGCTAACTCAAAGGAACCTAGAAGCCATAAGCGCTCTAAGCATATTGAGAGGAAATACCATTTGATTCGAGAGATCGTGCAGCGCGGAGACGTGGAAGTGAAGAAGATCTCAACGGTGGACAACCTCGCAGATCCATTCACCAAGGCCCTAGCGAACAAGGTCTTCGACCAACATCGTGAGGGATTAGGCATGAAGGACTACACACACCTTCTTTGAGTCAAGTGGGAGTTTGTTGTCAATGGTGCCCACAAGAAGAGTTGTAGTCTTTATTTTGAACATTTGATGTAATAAAGTCTCATGAAGACTCTTGCTTGTAATTGCCTATTCATTCATTAATAAAGTTGAAACGTTCATTCAATCTTCCTTGTCTGAAGCTTTATGATAAAACCATAGTCTTTTAGTCCATAAACAAACTAAACAACTTACGAAGAGACAAATGTAGATTTGCATGAACAAACTCTTCGTAGTTTGCTTAAAACGATATATTCGCAATCTAAGGGTCAAAGGACTATTGACCTCAGTATGATTGTTAGAAGAATCTATGATGTCTGGTTATGAGGCATTGAGAGTTTGGGACTCTATAGTTCTTCTAGGTATCTTCCGAAGATACTGAATTGACCAGTGCACTTCTAGAGACAATATAAGAACAAACCATTTAACCTCTTATGTCTCGAAGTCACTATGTATGAATTGCATCATGCTTACCTTAATCCTGAAATGAGACATGTCATTTCACACCTTAGTATTCTCATTTGAGAAAGTCAAATTTCGGACTCACTATGTGATTCCGAACAAGGCCTATTGGTGAGGTACTAAGTTGTGAGTCTGTCATGAGTAACTTTGTGAAGTTCTCATAGATATGGAATTCATGTACAAGATTGCTGAAATGCAATGTATGTCACCTCATGCTTTGTTCCTTGGAGTGTGAATAAATGAACTGGCCAGTGTCCAAATTGAGTCCTGACTCTTTTGGATGAAACAATGTGACTTGTTAGCTCCTCGTCAATACATTGTTTCTAACTTATTCACAAGCGACAAAGGAGTTGAGGAAATAACAGCTAGAAGGGTAAAATGGTAATTTAGTAAATCCCGACTAGCTGATGACATTCATGAAGGGTAGCATAGATAATATTCAGTGGATCCGCTCATTATAATTAGGTCGAATTCTTGAGTAGAAAACAAATTAATTTGAACCGAGAGATTTTCAGTGTCAGCTCTTTAGTGGAGTCAGCTGGCATTAAGCTAAACTTGGAAAAGGTTTATGAACTTTTGAGTCCAAGTGTTTAGCTAAAGCTTTGTTCATTTGGGTCCATGAGGTCACTGTCACGAATCACATCGATAGGAATAGTTAAACTGGAAGCTAAGTCAAAACAAGAACGAAAATAGTCAAAAGGGTATTTTTGTCTTTTGAGACAAAGGATGAAATGAATGTCAATAAATTTTGACTAGTTCATTTGATGACTTAATGTCACTCGGCCATAATATGATTAATTGGGCCTTGTGAATTAATTTCATTTCATAAGAATTTTATTGAAAATTCTTAATGGGCCTTTTTCATGTTGTCATGAACAAAATGGAAAAGCTTCTAGAAGCCCTTTCTAGATGGTGTAGGCGCCCATATTACCCAAGAGGAAAGAGAGTTTATTTTGTGCATAAATGTATTAAGATACTTG
Source organism: Urtica dioica subsp. dioica (assembly GCF_054948205.1). Classification (NCBI taxonomy): domain Eukaryota; kingdom Viridiplantae; phylum Streptophyta; class Magnoliopsida; order Rosales; family Urticaceae; genus Urtica; species Urtica dioica. The sequence continues at coordinate 42,710,369 of NC_142756.1, forward strand.
CCAAAAGAAAAAGAGGAAACAAATTTCCCCTAAGGGGAAAGCATGGTAGGCGCCCAAAAGGATCAAGAGAGAAGCAAATAAAAGAGGAAACAAATCCAAGGACTTACTTGCTTAGTCTTGGCCGTGTGACTCTTTGAAGGAAAAGGGAAATTGGCTCATGAATATGTGATACTCTATAGAAGAGGAAACTACCTTATTGAAGGTGAGACCTCTCCTATAAATAGGAGCATCATTCCTCACTTTTCATTCATCAAAGTTTTAGAGATTGAGAGCTTCTCTCTCTAGACTTGGCCGCCCCATCCTCTCTCTCTCTCTCTAGTTTATTTTCGATTATTTCTTGTCTTGGCACCTAGGTCCTCACTCGACCTAGTGTTTAGCTCTGCGACTTCGAGACTCGTTCTTAAGTCGTAGTGTTTAAAAGTGCCCACTCACTGATTCCTTCTTTTCGAGTGATTTAGTGATAGAAACTTTCGTGGTTGCTCGAGGTGCCGAGGAAAGAAAGAGAGACGTGCTGCGAGGGGAGACGAGCGTTGCAACTTTCCAAAAGCTTCTACAAGGTTCAAGCTTCAAGAAAGGTTAGTAACTTTAATAGCTCATATTAGTTTTTATTTACATGCACATGCTCTTGTCTAGGTTAGTAAAAACTAGTTTTACTTAAAAAGAAAATTTTTAAAATTCCGCCGCTTAACGAAGCGTTAAACTTTTTCTCAAACCCTAGATCGATTCCAACAACGTCAACATACCTTGAGGATCGCCGCTCGAGAGAGATGATGCGGCACTTGGGGTACCCTCGGTCCGCTGAGGAAACGGCGGGAACCACCCAGTGGAAGCCATCAGCTCAGGAGAACGAAATCGTTCAACGGCTTTCCGAGCCTCCGACATTCCCCGGATCTCCTTCACAAAGTCGAGATCGTCGGCCCCCTCGTTAGCAGGAAACTCGGACAAAGGGCCGAACCGGAGCGGCGCGTCACCAAAAGCCTCCGCCGAGACCCACACCCACGGTCATCGATTGTACTTCTCTGAATCGATGATCAGCTTAGTATTCCGTCGATCGCGGGCCACAAAGAAACTGGGTTGCCCGGGTGCAGGGAAGACCGCGATGAGATTGCGAAAATCACTCACGGTCATCACCCGCTCGGTCTGGCAATGCCACTCCATATGGCACATCGCCACTATGCGGTAGAATGCCGGGCTCATCTGACATGCGTGCACCCCCAGACGGGCGAGAAGCTGCTGAACGATGGGTTGAAACGGCAGCCGCAACCCGCAGTTAAGACTCGCAACTGAAACTGCGGCGAAACCACGACGAGGCCGGAAAGGACGGTCGTCTTTTAAAGGACGGAGAAGCGCCACGGATGACGGAATGGCAAAAGCCTCCCGGAGACCGACGAATGTCCGGTAGGTAAGCGTGCTCGAAGCATCAACCCCCGAACAATCGAAGTCCTCGGGAGCAGCAAGGCCCTCCTCGGGATACCACTCCGTCCTAGCAAGCGACCTCGCCGATACCAACGCCTCCGCGTCAGGGGTCTCAGGCTGAGAATCCCCTGGCTCCACGGAAGGGTCCCTGCCCTCCGACACGACCGTGGCAGCTGCCGACGGTACCTCGGGACACTCCGATGCGAGGCCTTCGGCCCCCGGACATGTCTCTGACTCACCTCCGGGATCTTCAGACTCGGGACCATAGTCGTCCACGCAGTCTATCTCGTCGAGAACCGACTCTAGCGGAGTCACCGCATCCGCGTCCGTAACATCTCCCGGCACGCCTTGAAAGCCCAAGTCGGACTGCGGCACGTCGAGGCGAACTTTGTCAAGGACCCCCCCGCCAACCAAGTTGATCACGAGGCGAGGGGCAGGCTCCCCGGACGCGGGACGATCAAACTCCCCGCCTGTACCGCGCCCAGTTGGCGCGCACTCTTCGAGAGGCTGAGCAGCGGGCACGGTCGCACCCAGCTCGCCTTCCTCCAACCACTGCTCTACTCCGCTTGGATTTTCTTCCACGTGCAGAGGAACTTCCCTTAATCCCGCGAAGAGATCATCCTCTGCGTGTTCAGAACCCTGAAACAAGAGAGAGAAATCAATCTCGGGACTCTCAGCTGAGAAAAGGGGAGGGACACCCATAATGCAAGCGTAAAAAAAGAAAACAAGCGTAAGAAAAGAGAAAAAATAAAGTGAGGAGTAAAGGGAAGGGGGGAGGTCTATTTATAGACTTCTAGGGGGGTAGGAGTCGAAATCCTACTCCCACAAGGAGCAAAATCGGAGTAGAAACTCCAAAAAGTCGGAGTTCTCCCGCGCGAAGCGAACCAGCCCCGCGCACGGGGCGCGCCGCGCGTCAAGCCCGCGCGCCGCGCGGCCACCCCCTAAAAAAAAAAAAAAAAAAGAGAAAGAAAAAAGAGAAGAGGAAAAAACTTTCCTCGGGGCCACAAGGCACGGGAAACATTTTCCTCAAACACCCAACTAGAAGAACAAAAAGTTCATCGCTGGGACGCCTCCCGAACGACGAACTTGGGGGGCTAATGTTGTCGGTCGTTTTCGGAAAACCCGAGACACCAAGAAGGCACGTCGCTCAAAGGGCCGATGGTCAGGCCGGAGGTCCTGAAGAGCGGCGAATCTTCAAGCCCTCGCCCAAACTCCTGACTCCTCGAGTCGAGCTTCGCTCCTCGAGTCGAGCCTTGAGTTAATCTCCTCGAGTCGAGCTTCGCTCCTCGAGTCGAGCCTTGAATGGTTCCTCGAGTCGAGCCTTTAATCGTTCCTCGAGTCGAGCCTCGAATCATTTTCGAGTCGAGCTTCGAGTCATCCTCGAGTCACTCCTCGAATCAAGTCGCTAGTCGCTCTCGCCGGGCCGAGCCTTGCTCCTCGAATCGAGTCACTCTCATCAAGTAGAAAGCTTCACATTTCACGTGAGAAGAATGGCATTCGAAAGCCCGCAAGAGCCCGGCAAGACGAGCCGCCCACTACGCGCACAACGCGCTGCGCCGGCCAGCCGGACAGCAAGCAGCGCGCCGCGCCGGCCAGGCAGCGCCCCGCGCCAGTCAAGGCACCCTGCGCCGCGCGTCCTGCGCCGCGCGTCCCGCGCCGCGCCCGGTGACCCGCGCGCCGCGCCCCCTGCGCCGCGCGCCGCGCGCCGCACGTTGTGCGCCGCCCTTTGTGCGCCGCGCGCGCCGTGCGCCTCCACTTGATGCCACACGCATTCCTAGTCCCACATGGACGAAAAAGGGACCTTCTAAGGCTCCCAAACACCTATAAATACCCTCTCTCATTGAGGGGAAAGCCATCCAAAAATATCCAATAATTCTCTTCATCTCTTATCGACACGCTCGATTTCTCTGCTTCTCTGGATGCCATATTTGGCCTGAAGCAGGTTCTCTTCTCTCTCCCTCGTTCTCAAAGGTCCCGAAGCACTCACGGGAACTTCCCGGACGTCGCTCCCTTTGACCGAACGTTCTCCGGTGCTCAAGCACGCCCCTAGGGTTCTCAACTAGAGCTACCCTCGCGCGTCTAACACGCTAGACGCGTATGCGATCTCCGAAGTTCTGAGACGCTGCCGAGGACTCCTCGCGCCCCGTTTCCTTCGTCGAGCACGCCTCTTCACCAAGGCTCCACGCCTCATACTGCGTCACACACGCTTGAACTACGTTGTGACCTGATCCCACGCACGGGTACGTAGGCAGCCGACAACCAAGGCATGGTCACTCATCCTCCTCACCCCCTACCTCTCCCGAGAGGCGGGTTGATCGGAGAGAACCCTAGCTCGAGACTATCGAGTTCACACTCTTGGCCCGGGTGCGATCACTTGGTCCGGCCTTGGATCGAACCGCCCGAGGTTTTAAATAGTTGTTCATTTTCGTGCGACAACAATAGATGTATTGACATCTTGGCTTAGCATTGATGATGTGTCATTTACTTATAAATGGAGATTTTTTGCGGCCTTCTCTTGAGGGAGTAAATTATCGTTTGGTTTATAACACCTTTGGATTTTACAAAAGTCTTAATGAAACTTAAATCCTAAACCAAAGACTAATCATAAACTTGTTTCAACTTACATAGGCAATATGTCTCGCAAACATCCCTCAATCATCCTTTCCTCGAACAAACTCGAAACGAAAAACTACGTAGATTCGAAACGTAACCTCGACATATTACCTACCGTTAACAAGCACAAATGGGTACTCACCACCCCGTGTCCGCCTCTGACGAATGATGATTCAACTCAAGAGGACAATGACGCCTTAGCGGCCTGGCTTCGACCCGATGAGATTGTGAGGTGCTATATCTTGGCATCTATGAACAATGTGCTGAAAGAGCAACATCGTGACATCGAGACTGCCGCTGACATGCTCTACAAATGTTTGGAGGGCAAAGGCGTCAAGCAAGGCTACAAGCAGTCCGACAGTTTATGAACTGTCACATATGGGAAGGCTAGGACTCCTGATGGAGACTTTATGATACTGATCATTAGTTTTCTGAATAAAATGGAAATCCTAGTATCTGAGATTGATGGGAAGAATGTCATAGATATGATCTTAGAAACTCTCCCCGCGTGTCTTGATACCTCCAAGATGCACTACTCCATAAACAAGCTAGAGTACATTGTTACCAAGCTTATAAAGGAGTTTCACACTGCTGAAGGTCTCACTAAGGGAAAGAGGAATCAAGGAGAGGCACATGCTACTGAGCAAAGAGCCTCCGCCTCTGGAACTAAGAAGAGACCTCACAAGGCCGATTAAAAGAACTGTCCTACCAATCTCAAAGCAAAGGAACATAGTATTGTACTACTTACCGAAGCATGCTTAGTAGCTGATAATGTATCAACGTGGATTCTTGACTCCGCTGCTACTAACCATATTTGTTGTTCCTTTAATAGTTTTAAGAAAACCAAAAGCTTAGAGGAAGGCGAGTTCTGTTTTAAATGGGGTGATGGGAGCCTGGTGTCTGCGAAGGCTGTGGGATCCGTGACGCTGTCTTTTGAAGACCGCACTTTAAACTTGAATAATGTTTATTTTGTTCCTACCTTTGGGAAGAACTTAATATCCGTTGCTCGTCTTCTCGAGCAAGATTATTGTTTAAAGTTCATTAAGAATGGAATTCGTATTTCATTTCCTGATAATTCTTTAGTCACTGATGCATGTATGAAGAATGCTCTTTTCTACATCTATCCTACTCAACCTTCTCTTTTAGACACCGAAATAGATAACGATCTAATTAGGGAGCCAAAGAGGATCAAACTTTCTGAGTCCTCCGATCTAACAAAATCAACATACCTCTGGCACTTAAGACTTGGTCATATCAGTCTAGATAGGATTAAGAGACTTGTGAGGGATGGTCCACTCCAAGCCTCTGCAATAGGTTCACTACCTACTTGTGAATCCTGCATAGAAGGAAAAATGACTAAGCGACCTTTCTCCGATAAGGGTCGAAGAGCCATTGAGTTGCTGGAACTAATACATTCTGATGTATGTGGTCCGCTCAACCAACAGGGACGTGGAGGATACGAATACTTTGTTACCTTCACTGATCTTTAGGGCTTTAGTGGAAAAGCAAACTGGCGAAGTGATCAAAACCCTTCGATCCGATCGAGGTGGTGAGTATATGTCTGGAGAGTTCGATGACTTTCTTAAAGAAGAAGGTATCGCTTCTCAGCTTACCGCACCTGGCACACCTCAACAAAACGGAGTGTCAGAGAGAAGAAACCGAACTCTTATGGAGATGGTTAGATCGATGATGAGTTACTCATCACTCCCGCTTTCCTTTTGGGGATATGCCCTCGAAACAGCCGCCTATATTCTGAACCAAGTTCCGTCCAAAACGGTTCCTGGTACTCCTTATGAACGATGGACTGGCCGTAAAGTGAATCTTGGCCGCATCCGAATTTGGGGTTGCCCTGCACACGTGCTGAGATAAAAGACTAGCAAGTTGGCTAGTAGGTCAGAATTGTGCCTGTTTGTAGGATATCCGAAGGAAACCAAAGGTTTTACTTTCTATAGTCCTGAGGACGATAAGACTTTCGTTAGCACGAATGCTCGTTTCCTCGAGGAGGACTTTATGAAAGATGCAAAACCTAGAAGCAAAATTGTGCTTGAAGAAAAGTTGGGTGAGGAAGCTTCTACCTCATCTGTAAGAACTGTTCTTACCCCAACTGAAACACAACCTAACTCATCAGAATCTCGTCAAGTAGTACTTAGACGTAGTGGGAGGGCTACTCAAAAGCCTGACAGGTACATGTCTTATGGAGACTCTCTTGTAGCCGTCTCCGACATGGATGACCCTGTTTCCTATAGCCAAGCGATGGCTTGTTCTGAATCAAACCTTTGGCTTGACGCCATGAAAGTTGAAATGCACTCGATGTATGTCAACAAAGTCTGGAAACTTGTAGACCTTCCTGAAGGGATTAAACCCGTAGGGTGTAAGTGGATATACAAGAAGAAAAGGGGTCCTGATGGGAACGTCGAGACGTTCAAAGCACGACTTGTGGCAAAGGGTTATACCCAACAAGAACGGATTGACTATGAAGAAACCTTCTCGCCAGTCGCAATGCTTAAATCCATCCGCATACTCCTATCCATAGCTGCAGCTCTCGACTATGAGATCTGGCAAATGGATGTTAAGACAGCCTTTCTGAATGGCAATCTTGACGAGCGCATTTACATGGCTCAACCAGACGGTTTCATGGATAAAGGTCAAGAGACCAAGGTTTGTGAGTTGCTTAAATCCATTTATGGACTAAAGCAAGCATCTAGGTCATGGAATATTAGATTCGATGAAACTGTAAAGAGCTTCGGCTTTGAACAGTCAATAGATGAGCCTTGTGTTTACAAGTTAATACACGAAGGCAAAGTTGTGTTTCTGGTACTATATGTCGATGATATACTACTCATTGGTAATGACGTGGGTAAGTTATATGAGGTTAAGGTCTGGCTAGCAAAGCAATTCGATATGAAGGATCTAGGAGAAGCCGCGTACATTCTGGGAATCCAAATCTTTCGAGATAGGAAAAACCGGACCCTGTCGCTCTCTCAAGCATCTTATATTGATAAGGTGATGGATCGCTTCTCGATGCAAGACTGCACAAGAGATTGAAGACATGAGGAAGATTCCTTACGCCTCTGCCGTAGGAAGCCTCATGTATGCTATGCTTTGCACTAGACCTGATATATGTTTCGCCGTTGGCGTAGTTAGTCGTTTCCAATCCAACCCTGGACCCGAGCACTGGATTGCTGTTAAGCATGTTCTTAAGTATCTTCGAAGAACTAGGAACTTGATGCTTACATACTCAGGTACTGACCTGACTATGACGGGATATACCGACTCCGATTTTCAAGCGGATAAGGATTCCAGGAAATCCACTTCGGGATCTGTGTTCATCCTTAATGGTGGAGCTGTTGTGTGGAGAAGTATTAAGCAATCTTGCATTGCTGACTCCACAATGGAAGCAGAATATGTGGCTGCTTGTGAAGCATCCAAAGAGGCTGTATGTCTTAAAAATTCCTTAAGTATTTGGAAGTTGTTCCAAACGTCGACGAGCCCATGACCCTTTATTGTGATAATAGTGGGGCTGTCGCTAACTCAAAGGAACCTAGAAGCCATAAGCGCTCTAAGCATATTGAGAGGAAATACCATTTGATTCGAGAGATCGCGCAGCGCGGAGACGTGGAGGTGAAATAGATCTCTGGCAGATCCATTCACCAAGGACCCTAGCGAACAAGGTCTTCGACCAACTTCGAGAGGGATTAGGCATGTAGGACTACTCACATCTTCTTTGAGTCAAGTGGGAGTTTATTGTCAATGGTGCCCACAAGAAGAGTAGTAGTGTCTATTTATGTACATTTGATGTCATATAGTCTTACGAAGACTCTTGCTTGTAATTGCTTATTCATTAATAAAAAGTTGAAACGTTCATTCAATCTTCCTTGTCTGAAGCTTTATGATAAAACCTTAGTCTTTTAGTCCATAAACAAACTTAACAACTTACGAAGAGACAAATGTAGATTTGCATGAACAAACTCTTCATAGTTTGCTTAAAACGATATATTCGCAATCTTAGGGTCAAAGGACTATTGACCTCAGTATGATTGTTAGAAGAATCTATGATGTCTGGTTATGAGGCATTGAGAGTTTGGGACTCTATAGTTCTTCTAGGTATCTTCCGAAGATACTGAATTGACCAGTGCACTTCTAGAGACAATATAAGAACAAACCATTTAACCTCTTATGTCTCGAAGTCACTATGTATGAATTGCATCATGCTTACCTTAATCCTGAAATGAGACATGCCATTTCACACCTTAGTATTCTCATTTGAGAAAGTCAAAGTTCGGACTCACTATGTGATTCCGAACAAGGCCTATTGGTGAAGTACTAAGTTGTGAGTCTGTCATGAGTAACTTTGTGAAGTTCTCATAGATATGGAATTCATGTACAAGATTGCTGAAATGCAATGTATGTCACCTCATGCTTTGTTCCTTGGAGTGTGAATAAATGAACTGGCCAGTGTCCAAATTGAGTCCTGACTCTTTTGGATGAAACAATGTGACTTGTTAGCTTCTCGTCAATACATTGTTTCTAACTTATTCACAAGCGACAAAGGAGTTGAGGAAATAACAGCTAGAAGGGTAAAATGGTAATTTAGTAAATCCCGACTAGCTGATGACATTCATGAAGGGTAAACATAGATAATATTCAGTGGATCCGCTCATCATAATTAGGTCGAATTCTTGAGTAGAAAATAAATTCATTTGAACCGAGAGATTTTCAGTGTCAGCTCTTTAGTGGAGTCAGTTGGCATTAAGCTAAACTTGGAAAAGGTTTGTGAACTTTTGAGTCCAAGTGTTTAGCTAAAGCTTTGTTCATTTGGGTCCATGAGGTCATTGTCACGAATCACATCGATAGGAATAGTTAAACTGGAAGCTAAGTCAAAACAAGAACGAAAATAGTGAAAAGGGTATTTTTGTCTTTTGAGACAAACGATGAAATGAATGTCAATAAATTTTTGACAAGGTCATTTTATGACATGTTTCATTCGGCCATGACTTGATCATTGGGCCTTGTGAATTAATTTCATTTCATAAGAATTTTATTGAAAATTCTTATTGGGCATTTTTCATGTTGTCATGAACAAATGGAAAAGCTTCTAGAAGCCCATTCTAGAAGGACATAGGCGCCCAACATACCCAACCAAGAGAGAATATTTTGTGCATAAATGTATCAAGATACTTGCCAAAAGAAAAAGAGGAAACAAATTTGCATGAGGATGCTATATGGAATTCGGCCAAGAGAGAGACAAGGCAAGGCATGGAACAAAATAGGAAACTATTCCAAGACTTAATGAAGTCTATTTTGGCCGAGCTCCTCAAGGAAAAGAAAGAGGAAATTGGCTCATTTAATAGAAGAGGAAACTACCTTATTGAAGGTGAGACCTCTCCTATAAATAGGAGCCTCATTCTTCTCATTTTAATTCATCCAAGTTTAAGAGATTTGAGAGACTCTCTCTCTAGAACTTGTGGCCGAAAATCCTCTCTCTCTCTCTAGTTTATTTTCGATTATTTCTTGTCTTGGCACCTAGGTCCTCACTCGACCTAGTGTTTAGCTCTGCGACTTCGAGACTCGTTCTCAAGTCGTAGTGTTTAAAAGTGCCCACTCACTGATTCCTTCTTTTCGAGTGATTTAGTGATAGAAACTTTCGTGGTTGCTCGAGGTGCCGAGGAAAGAAAGAGAGACGTGCTGCGAGGGGAGACGAGCGTTGCAACTTTCCAAAAGCTTCTACAAGGTTCAAGCTTCAAGAAAGGTTAGTAACTTTAATAGCTCATATTAGTTTTTATTTACATGTACATGCTCTTGTCTAGGTTAGTAAATACTAGTTTTACTTAAAAAGAAAATTTTTAAAATTCCGCCGCTTAACGAAGCGTTAAACTTTTCCTTAAACCCTAGATTGATTCCAACATAGTCGGCATGAGGAGTATTTGTCGACTTGTGGACTCGAACTCGACTCGAGGAATGAACTCATCTCAAGGAGACATGTAGAGTCGGCACGAGGATTATCAGTCGACTCGTGGACTCGAACTCGACTCGAGGACTCATGTAGAGCCTCCACGAGGAGTTACGTGAAAAGTCGGCAAGAGGAGTATCAGTCGACACGTGGAGTCGAACTCGACTCGAGGAATGAACTCATCTTAAGGAGACATGTAGAGTCGGCACGGGAGTATCAGTCGACTCGTGGACTCGGGACTCAACTCGAGGACTCATGTAGAGCCTTTACGAGGAGTTACGTGAAGAGCCGACACGAGGAGTATCAGTGGACTCGTGGACTCGAACTCGACTCGAGGGATGAACTCATCTCGAGAAGACATGTAGAGTCGGCAAGAGGAGTATCAGTCAACTCGTGGACTCGGGACTCAACTCGAGGACGCATGTAGAGCCTGCACGAGGAGTTACGTGAAGAGTCGGCACGAGGAGTATCAGTCGACTCGTGGACTCGAACTCGACTCGAGGGATGAACTCATCTCGAGGAGACATGTAGAGTCGGCACGAGGAGTATCAGTCGACTCGTGGACTCGAACTCGACTCGAGGACTCATGTAGAGCCTGCACGAGGAGTTACGTGAAGAGTCGGCATGAGGAGTATCAGTCGACTCGTGGACTCGAACTCGACTCGAGGAATGAACTCGTCTCGAGGAGACATGTAGAGTCGGCACGAGGAGTATTAGTCAACTCGTGGACTCGGGACTCAACTCGAGGACTCATGTAGAGCTTACACGAGGAGTTACGTGAAAAGTCGGCACGAGTAGTATCAGTCGACTCGTGGACTCGAACTCGACTCGAGGAATGAACTCATCTTAAGGAGACATGTAGAGTCGACACGAGGAGTATCAATCGACAGGTGGACTCGGGACTCAACTCGAGGACTCATGTAGAGCCTACACGAGGAGTTACGTGAAGAGTCGGCACGAGGAGTATCAGTCGACTCGTGGACTCGAACTCGACTCGAGGGATGAACTCATCTCGAGGAGACATGTAGAGTCGGCAAGAGGAGTATCAGTCAACTCGTGGACTCGGGACTCAACTCGAGGACTCATGTAGAGCCTGCACGAGGAGTTATGTGAAGAGTCGGCACGAGGAGTATCAGTCGACTCGTGGACTCAAACTCGACTCGAGGAATGAACTCATCTCGAGGAGACATGTAGAGTCGGCACGAGGAGTATCAGTCAACTCGTGGACTCGGGACTCAACTCGAGGACTCATGTAGAGCCTGCACGAGGAGTTACGTGAAGAGTCGGCACGAGGAGTATCAGTCGACTCGTGGACTCGAACTCGACTCGAGGGATGAACTCATCTCGAGGAGACATGTAGAGTCGGCACGAGGAGTATCAGTCGACTCGTGGACTCGAACTCGACTCGAGGACTCATGTAGAGCCTGCACGAGGAGTTACGTGAAGAGTCGGCACGAGGAGTATCAGTCGACTCGTGGACTCGAACTCGACTCGAGGAATGAACTCGTCTCGAGGAGACATGTAGAGTTGGCACGAGGAGTATTAGTCAACTCGTGGACTCGGGACTCAACTCGAGGACTCATGTAGAGCTTACACGAGGAGTTACGTGAAAAGTAGGCACGAGTAGTATCAGTCGACTCGTGGACTCGAACTCGACTCGAGGAATGAACTCATCTTAAGGAGACATGTAGAGTCGACACGAGGAGTATCAGTCGAGTGGTGGACTCGGGACTCAACTCGAGGACTCATGTAGAGCCTACACGAGGAGTTACGTGAAGAGTCGGCACGAGGAGTATCAGTCGACTCGTGGACTCGAACTCGACTCGAGGGATGAACTCATCTCGAGGAGACATGTAGAGTCGGCAAGAGGAGTATCAGTCAACTCGTGGACTCGGGACTCAACTCGAGGACTCATGTAGAGCCTGCACGAGGAGTTACGTGAAGAGTCGGCACGAGGAGTATCAGTCGACTCGTGGACTCGAACTCGACTCGAGGAATGAACTCATCTCGAGGAGACATGTAGAGTCGGCACGAGGAGTATCAGTCAACTCGTGGACTCGGGACTCAACTCGAGGACTCATGTAGAGCAGAGCCTACACTAGGAGTTTGTGAAGAGCTGGCACGAGGAGTATCAATCGACTCGTGGACTCGAACTCGACTCGAGGGATGAACTCATCTCTAGGAGACATGTAGATTCGGCAAGAGGAGTATCAGTCAACTCCTGGACTCGGGACTCAACTCGAGGACTCATGGAGAGCCTGCACGAGGAGTTACATGAAGAGCCGACACGAGGAGTATCAGTCGACTCGTGGACTCGAACTCGACTCGAGGGATGAACTCATCTCGAGGAGACATGTAGAGTCGACACGAGGAGTATCAGTCAACTCGTGGACTCGGGACTCAACTCGAGGACTCATGTAGAGCCTGCACGAGGAGTTACATGAAGAGTCGGCACGAGGAGTATTTGTCGACTTGTGGACTCGAACTCGACTCGAGGAATGAACTCATCTCGAGGAGACATGTAGAGTCGGCACGAGGAGTATCAGTCGACTCGTGGACTCGAACTCGACTCGAGGACTCATGTAGAGCCTGCACGAGGAGTTACGTGAAAAGTCGGCAAGAGGAGTATCAGTCGACTCGTGGAGTCGAACTCGACTCGAGGAATGAACTCATCTTAAGGAGACATGTAGAGTCGGCACGAGGAGTATCAGTCGACTCGTGGACTCGGGACTCAACTCGAGGACTCATGTAGAGCCTACACGGGAGTTACGTGAAGAGCCGACACGAGGAGTATCAGTGGACTCGTGGACTCGAACTCGACTCGAGGGATGAACTCATCTCGAGAAGACATGTAGAGTCGGCAAGAGGAGTATCAGTCAACTCGTGGACTCGGGACTCAACTTGAGGACTCATGTAGAGCCTGCACGAGGAGTTACGTGAAGAGTCGGCACGAGGAGTATCAGTCGACTCGTGGACTCGAACTCGACTCGAGGAATGAACTCATCTCGAGGGGACATGTAGAGTCGGCACGAGGAGTATCAGTCAACTCGTGGACTCGGGACTCAACTCGAGGACTCATGTAGAGCAGAGGCTACACGAGGAGTTTGTGAAGAGCCGGCACGAGGAGTATCAGTCGACTCGTGGACTCGAACTCGACTCGAGGGATGAACTCATCTCGAGGAGACATGTAGATTCGGCAAGAGGAGTATCAGTCAACTCGTGGACTCGGGACTCAACTCGAGGACTCATGTAGAGCCTGCACGAGGAGTTACGTGAAGAGCGGACACGAGGAGTATCAGTCGACTCGTTGACTCGAAATCGACTCGATGGATGAACTCATCTCGAGGAGACATGTAGAGTCGGCACGAGGAGTATCAGTCAACTCGTGGACTCGGGACTCAACTCGAGGACTCATGTAGAGCCTGCACGAGGAGTTACGTGAAGAGTCGGCACGAGGAGTATCTGTCGACTCGTGGACTCGAACTCGACTCGAGGAATGAACTCGTCTCGAGGTGACATGTAGAGTCGGCACGAGGAGTATTTGTCGACTTATGGACTCGAACTCGACTCGAGGGATGAACTCATCTCGAGGAGACATGTAGAGTCGGCAAGAGGAGTATCAGTCAACTCGTGGACTCGGGACTCAACTCGAGGACTCATGTAGAGCCTGCACGAGGAGTTACGTGAAGAGCGGACACGAGGAGTATCAGTCGACTCGTGGACTCGAACTCGACTCGAGGGATGAACTCATCTCGAGGAGACATGTAGAGCCGACACGAGGAGTATCAGTCGACTCGTGGACTCGAACTCGACTCGAGGGATGAACTCATCTCGAGGAGACATGTGGAGTCGGCACGAGGAGTATCAGTCGACTCGTGGACTCGAACTCGACTCGAGGACTCATGTAGAGCCTGCACGAGGAGTTACGTGAAGAGTCGGCATGAGGAGTATCAGTCGACTCGTGGACTCGAACTCGACTCGAGGAATGAACTCGTCTCGAGGAGACATGTAGAGTCGGCACGAGGAGTATTAGTCAACTCGTGGACTCGGGACTCAACTCGAGGACTCATGTAGAGCCTACACGAGGAGTTACGTGAAGAGTCGGCACGAGGAGTATCAGTCGACTCGTGGACTCGAACTCGACTCGAGGGATGAACTCATCTCTAGGAGACATGTAGATTCGGTAAGAGGAGTATCAGTCAACTCCTGGACTCGGGACTCAACTCGAGGACTCATGTAGAGCCTGCATGAGGAGTTACATGAAGAGCCAACACGAGGAGTATCAGTCGACTCGTGCACTCGAACTCGACTCGAGGGATGAACTCATCTCGAGGAGACATGTAGAGTCGGCACGAGGAATATCAGTCAACTCGTGGACTCGGGACTCAACTCGAGGACTCATGTAGAGCAGAGCCTACACTAGGAGTTTGTGAAGAGCCGGCACGAGGAATATCAATCGACTCGTGGACTCGAACTCGACTCGAGGGATGAACTCATCTCTAGGAGACATGTAGATTCGGTAAGAGGAGTATCAGTCAACTCCTGGACTCGGGACTCAACTCGAGGACTCATGTAGAGCCTGCATGAGGAGTTACATGAAGAGCCAACACGAGGAGTATCAGTCGACTCGTGCACTCGAACTCGACTCGAGGGATGAACTCATCTCGAGGAGACATGTAGAGTCGGCACGAGGAATATCAGTCAACTCGTGGACTCGGGACTCAACTCGAGGACTCATGTAGAGCCTGCACGAGGAGTTACATGAAGAGTCGGCACGAGGAGTATTTGTCGACTTGTGGACTCGAACTCGACTCGAGGAATGAAGTCATCTCGAGGAGACATGTAGAGTCGGCACGAGGAGTATCAGTCGACTCGTGGACTCGAACTCGACCAGAGGAATGAACTCATCTCGAGGGGACATGTAGAGTCGGCACGAGGAGTATCAGTCAACTCGTGGACTCGGGACTCAACTCTAGGACTCGTGTAGAGCAGAGCCTACACGAGGAGTTTGTGAAGAGCCGGCACGAGGAGTATCAGTCGACTCGTGGACTCGAACTCGACTCGAGGGATGAACTCATCTCGAGGAGACATGTAGATTCGGCAAGAGGAGTATCAGTCAACTCGTGGAGTCGGGACTCAACTTGAGGACTCATATAGAGCCTGCACGAGGAGTTACGTGAAGATCGGACACGAGGAGTATTAGTCGACTCGTGGACTCGAACTCGACTCGAGGGATGAACTCATCTCGAGGAGACATGTAGAGTCGGCACGAGGAGTATCAGTCAACTCGTGGACTCGGGACTCAACTCGAGGACTCATGTAGAGCCTGCACGAGGAGTTACGTGAAGAGTCGGCAAGAGGAGTATCAGTCGACTCGTGGACTCGAACTCTACTCGAGGAATGAACTCGTCTCGAGGTGACATGTAGAGTCGGAACGAGGAGTATTTGTCGACTTGTGGACTCGAACTCGACTCGAGGAGACATGTAGAGTCGGCACGAGGAGTATCAGTCAACTCGTGGACTCGGGACTCAACTCGAGGACTCATGTAGAGCCTACACGAGGAGTTACGTGAAGACCCGACACGAGGAGTATCAGTCGACTCGTGGACTCGAACTCGACTCGAGGGATGAACTCATCTCGAGGAGACATGTAGAGTCGGCAAGAGGAGTATCAGTCAACTCGTGGACTCGGGACTCAACTCGAGGACTCATGTAGAGCCTGCACGAGGAGTTACGTGAAGAGCGGACACGAGGAGTATCAGTCGACTCGTGGACTCGAACTCGACTCGAGGGATGAACTCATCTCGAGGAGACATGTAGAGCTGACACGAGGAGTATCAGTCGACTCGTGGACTCGAACTCGACTCGAGGGATGAACTCATCTCGAGGAGACATGTAGAGTCGGCACGAGGAGTATCAGTCGACTCGTGGACTCGAACTCGACTCGAGGACTCATGTAGAGCCTCCACGAGGAGTTACGTGAAAAGTCGGCAAGAGGAGTATCAGTCGACTCGTGGAGTCGAACTCGACTCGAGGAATGAACTCATCTTAAGGAGACATGTAGAGTCGGCACGAGGAGTATCAGTCGACTCGTGGACTCGGGACTCAACTCGAGGACTCATGTAGAGCCTACACGGGAGTTACGTGAAGAGCCGACACGAGGAGTATCAGTGGACTCGTGGACTCGAACTCGATTCGAGGGATGAACTCATCTCGAGAAGACATGTAGAGTCGGCAAGAGGAGTATCAGTCAACTCGTGGACTCGGGACTCAACTTGAGGACTCATGTAGAGCCTGCACGAGGAGTTACGTGAAGAGTCGGCACGAGGAGTATCAGTCGACTCGTGGACTCGAACTCGACTCGAGGAATGAACTCATCTCGAGGGGACATGTAGAGTCGGCACGAGGAGTATCAGTCAACTCGTGGACTCCGGACTCAACTCGAGGACTCATGTAGAGCAGAGGCTACACGAGGAGTTTGTGAAGAGCCGGCACGAGGAGTATCAGTCGACTCGTGGACTCGAACTCGACTCGAGGGATGAACTCATCTCGAGGAGACATGTAGATTCGGCAAGAGGAGTATCAGTCAACTCGTGGACTCGGGACTCAACTCGAGGACTCATGTAGAGCCTGCACGAGGAGTTACGTGAAGAGCGGACACGAGGAGTATCAGTCGACTCGTTGACTCGAAATCGACTCGAGGGATGAACTCATCTCGAGGAGACATGTAGAGTCGGCACGAGGAGTATCAGTCAACTCGTGGACTCGGGACTCAACTCGAGGACTCATGTAGAGCCTGCACGAGGAGTTACGTGAAGAGTCGGCACGAGGAGTATCTGTCGACTCGTGGACTCGAACTCGACTCGAGGAATGAACTCGTCTCGAGGTGACATGTAGAGTCGGCACGAGGAGTATTTGTCGACTTATGGACTCGAACTCGACTCGAGGGATGAACTTATCTCGAGGAGACATGTAGAGTCGGCAAGAGGAGTATCAGTCAACTCGTGGACTCGGGACTCAACTCGAGGACTCATGTAGAGCCTGCACGAGGAGTTACGTGAAGAGCGGACACGAGGAGTATCAGTCGACTCGTGGACTCGAACTCGACTCGAGGGATGAACTCATCTCGAGGAGACATGTAGAGCCGACACGAGGAGTATCAGTCGACTCGTGGACTCGAACTCGACTCGAGGGATGAACTCATCTCGAGGAGACATGTGGAGTCGGCACGAGGAGTATCAGTCGACTCGTGGACTCGAACTCGACTCGAGGACTCATGTAGAGCCTGCACGAGGAGTTACGTGAAGAGTCGGCATGAGGAGTATCAGTCGACTCGTGGACTCGAACTCGACTCGAGGAATGAACTCGTCTCGAGGAGACATGTAGAGTCGGCACGAGGAGTATTAGTTAACTCGTGGACTCGGGACTCAACTCGAGGACTCATGTAGAGCTTACACGAGGAGTTACGTGAAAAGTCGGCACGAGTAGTATCAGTCGACTCGTGGACTCGAACTCGACTAGAGGAATGAAATCATCTTAAGGAGACATGTAGAGTCGACACGAGGAGTATCAGTCGACTGGTGGACTCGGGACTCAACTCGAGGACTCATGTAGAGCCTACACGAGGAGTTACGTGAAGAGTCGGCACGAGGAGTATCAGTCGACTCGTGGACTCGAACTCGACTCGAGGGATGAACTCATCTCGAGGAGACATGTAGAGTCGCCAAGAGGAGTATCAGTCAACTCGTGGACTCGGGACTCAACTCGAGGAATCATGTAGAGCCTGCACGAGGAGTTACGTGAAGAGTCGGCACGAGGAGTATCAGTCGACTCGTGGACTCGAACTCGACTCGAGGAATGAACTCATCTCGAGGAGACATGTAGAGTCGGCACGAGGAGTATCAGTCAACTCGTGGACTCGGGACTCAACTCGAGGACTCATGTAGAGCCTACACGAGGAGTTACGTGAAGAGCCGACACGAGGAGTATCAGTCGACTCGTGGACTCGAACTCGACTCGAGGGATGAACTCATCTCGAGGAGACATGTAGAGTCGGCAAGAGGAGTATCAGTCAACTCGTGGACTCGGGACTCAACTCGAGGACTCATGTAGAGCCTGCACGAGGAGTTACGTGAAGAGCGGACACGAGGAGTATCAGTCGACTCGTGGACTCGAACTCGACTCGAGGGATGAACTCATCTCGAGGAGACATGTAGAGCTGACACGAGGAGTATCAGTCGACTCGTGGACTCGAACTCGACTCGAGGGATGAACTCATCTCGAGGAGACATGTAGAGTCGGCACGAGGAGTATCTGTCGACTCGTGGACTCGAACTCGACTCGAGGACTCATGTAGAGCCTGCACGAGGAGTTACGTGAAAAGTCGGCAAGAGGAGTATCAGTCGACTCGTGGAGTCGAACTCGACTCGAGGAATGAACTCATCTTAAGGAGACATGTAGAGTCGGCACGAGGAGTATCAGTCGACTCGTGGACTCGGGACTCAACTCGAGGACTCATGTAGAGCCTACACGGGAGTTACGTGAAGAGCCGACACGAGGAGTATCAGTGGACTCGTGGACTCGAACTCGACTCGAGGGATGAACTCATCTCGAGAAGACATGTAGAGTCGGCAAGAGGAGTATCAGTCAACTCGTGGACTCGGGACTCAACTTGAGGACTCATGTAGAGCCTGCACGAGGAGTTACGTGAAGAGTCGGCACGAGGAGTATCAGTCGACTCGTGGACTCAAACTCGACTCGAGGAATGAACTCATCTCGAGGGGACATGTAGAGTCGGCACGAGGAGTATCAGTCAACTCGTGGACTCGGGACTCAACTCGAGGACTCATGTAGAGCAGAGGCTACACGAGGAGTTTGTGAAGAGCTGGCACGAGGAGTATCAGTCGACTCGTGGACTCGAACTCGACTCGAGGGATGAACTCATCTCGAGGAGACATGTAGATTCGGCAAGAGGAGTATCAGTCAACTCGTGGACTCGGGACTCAACTCGAGGACTCATGTAGAGCCTGCACGAGGAGTTACGTGAAGAGCGGACACGAGGAGTATCAGTCGACTCGTTGACTCGAAATCGACTCGAGGGATGAACTCATCTCGAGGAGACATGTAGAGTCGGCACGAGGAGTATCAGTCAACTCGTGGACTCGGGACTCAACTCGAGGACTCATGTAGAGCCTGCACGAGGAGTTACGTGAAGAGTCGGCACGAGGAGTATCTGTCGACTCGTGGACTCGAACTCGACTCGAGGAATGAACTCGTCTCGAGGTGACATGTAGAGTCGGCACGAGGAGTATTTGTCGACTTATGGACTCGAACTCGACTCGAGGGATGAACTCATCTCGAGGAGACATGTAGAGTCGGCAAGAGGAGTATCAGTCAACTCGTGGACTCGGGACTCAACTCGAGGACTCATGTAGAGCCTGCACGAGGAGTTACGTGAAGAGCGGACACGAGGAGTATCAGTCGACTCGTGGACTCGAACTCGACTCGAGGGATGAACTCATCTCGAGGAGACATGTAGAGCCGACACGAGGAGTATCAGTCGACTCGTGGACTCGAACTCGACTCGAGGGATGAACTCATCTCGAGGAGACATGTGGAGTCGGCACGAGGAGTATCAGTCGACTCGTGGACTCGAACTCGACTCGAGGACTCATGTAGAGCCTGCACGAGGAGTTACGTGAAGAGTCGGCATGAGGAGTATCAGTCGACTCGTGGACTCGAACTCGACTCGAGGAATGAACTCGTCTCGAGGAGACATGTAGAGTCGGCACGAGGAGTATTAGTCAACTCGTGGACTCGGGACTCAACTCGAGGACTCATGTAGAGCCTACACGAGGAGTTACGTGAAGAGTCGGCACGAGGAGTATCAGTCGACTCGTGGACTCGAACTCGACTCGAGGAATGAACTCGTCTCGAGGTGACATGTAGAGTCGGAACGAGGAGTATTTGTCGACTTGTGGACTCGAACTCGACTCGAGGAGACATGTAGAGTCGGCACGAGGAGTATCAGTCAACTCGTGGACTCGGGACTCAACTCGAGGACTCATGTAGAGCCTACACGAGGAGTTACGTGAAGACCCGACACGAGGAGTATCAGTCGACTCGTGGACTCGAACTCGACTCGAGGGATGAACTCATCTCGAGGAGACATGTAGAGTCGGCAAGAGGAGTATCAGTCAACTCGTGGACTCGGGACTCAACTCGAGGACTCATGTAGAGCCTGCACGAGGAGTTACGTGAAGAGCGGACACGAGGAGTATCAGTCGACTCGTGGACTCGAACTCGACTCGAGGGATGAACTCATCTCGAGGAGACATGTAGAGCTGACACGAGGAGTATCAGTCGACTCGTGGACTCGAACTCGACTCGAGGGATGAACTCATCTCGAGGAGACATGTAGAGTCGGCACGAGGAGTATCAGTCGACTCGTGGACTCGAACTCGACTCGAGGACTCATGTAGAGCCTCCACGAGGAGTTACGTGAAAAGTCGGCAAGAGGAGTATCAGTCGACTCGTGGAGTCGAACTCGACTCGAGGAATGAACTCATCTTAAGGAGACATGTAGAGTCGGCACGAGGAGTATCAGTCGACTCGTGGACTCGGGACTCAACTCGAGGACTCATGTAGAGCCTACACGGGAGTTACGTGAAGAGCCGACACGAGGAGTATCAGTGGACTCGTGGACTCGAACTCGATTCGAGGGATGAACTCATCTCGTGAAGACATGTAGAGTCGGCAAGAGGAGTATCAGTCAACTCGTGGACTCGGGACTCAACTTGAGGACTCATGTAGAGCCTGCACGAGGAGTTACGTGAAGAGTCGGCACGAGGAGTATCAGTCGACTCGTGGACTCGAACTCGACTCGAGGAATGAACTCATCTCGAGGGGACATGTAGAGTCGGCACGAGGAGTATCAGTCAACTCGTGGACTCCGGACTCAACTCGAGGACTCATGTAGAGCAGAGGCTACACGAGGAGTTTGTGAAGAGCCGGCACGAGGAGTATCAGTCGACTCGTGGACTCGAACTCGACTCGAGGGATGAACTCATCTCGAGGAGACATGTAGATTCGGCAAGAGGAGTATCAGTCAACTCGTGGACTCGGGACTCAACTCGAGGACTCATGTAGAGCCTGCACGAGGAGTTACGTGAAGAGCGGACACGAGGAGTATCAGTCGACTCGTTGACTCGAAATCGACTCGAGGGATGAACTCATCTCGAGGAGACATGTAGAGTCGGCACGAGGAGTATCAGTCAACTCGTGGACTCGGGACTCAACTCGAGGACTCATGTAGAGCCTGCACGAGGAGTTACGTGAAGAGTCGGCACGAGGAGTATCTGTCGACTCGTGGACTCGAACTCGACTCGAGGAATGAACTCGTCTCGAGGTGACATGTAGAGTCGGCACGAGGAGTATTTGTCGACTTATGGACTCGAACTCGACTCGAGGGATGAACTTATCTCGAGGAGACATGTAGAGTCGGCAAGAGGAGTATCAGTCAACTCGTGGACTCGGGACTCAACTCGAGGACTCATGTAGAGCCTGCACGAGGAGTTACGTGAAGAGCGGACACGAGGAGTATCAGTCGACTCGTGGACTCGAACTCGACTCGAGGGATGAACTCATCTCGAGGAGACATGTAGAGCCGACACGAGGAGTATCAGTCGACTCGTGGACTCGAACTCGACTCGAGGGATGAACTCATCTCGAGGAGACATGTGGAGTCGGCACGAGGAGTATCAGTCGACTCGTGGACTCGAACTCGACTCGAGGACTCATGTAGAGCCTGCACGAGGAGTTACGTGAAGAGTCGGCATGAGGAGTATCAGTCGACTCGTGGACTCGAACTCGACTCGAGGAATGAACTCGTCTCGAGGAGACATGTAGAGTCGGCACGAGGAGTATTAGTTAACTCGTGGACTCGGGACTCAACTCGAGGACTCATGTAGAGCTTACACGAGGAGTTACGTGAAAAGTCGGCACGAGTAGTATCAGTCGACTCGTGGACTCGAACTCGACTAGAGGAATGAAATCATCTTAAGGAGACATGTAGAGTCGACACGAGGAGTATCAGTCGACTGGTGGACTCGGGACTCAACTCGAGGACTCATGTAGAGCCTACACGAGGAGTTACGTGAAGAGTCGGCACGAGGAGTATCAGTCGACTCGTGGACTCGAACTCGACTCGAGGGATGAACTCATCTCGAGGAGACATGTAGAGTCGCCAAGAGGAGTATCAGTCAACTCGTGGACTCGGGACTCAACTCGAGGAATCATGTAGAGCCTGCACGAGGAGTTACGTGAAGAGTCGGCACGAGGAGTATCAGTCGACTCGTGGACTCGAACTCGACTCGAGGAATGAACTCATCTCGAGGAGACATGTAGAGTCGGCACGAGGAGTATCAGTCAACTCGTGGACTCGGGACTCAACTCGAGGACTCATGTAGAGCCTACACGAGGAGTTACGTGAAGAGCCGACACGAGGAGTATCAGTCGACTCGTGGACTCGAACTCGACTCGAGGGATGAACTCATCTCGAGGAGACATGTAGAGTCGGCAAGAGGAGTATCAGTCAACTCGTGGACTCGGGACTCAACTCGAGGACTCATGTAGAGCCTGCACGAGGAGTTACGTGAAGAGCGGACACGAGGAGTATCAGTCGACTCGTGGACTCGAACTCGACTCGAGGGATGAACTCATCTCGAGGAGACATGTAGAGCTGACACGAGGAGTATCAGTCGACTCGTGGACTCGAACTCGACTCGAGGGATGAACTCATCTCGAGGAGACATGTAGAGTCGGCACGAGGAGTATCTGTCGACTCGTGGACTCGAACTCGACTCGAGGACTCATGTAGAGCCTGCACGAGGAGTTACGTGAAAAGTCGGCAAGAGGAGTATCAGTCGACTCGTGGAGTCGAACTCGACTCGAGGAATGAACTCATCTTAAGGAGACATGTAGAGTCGGCACGAGGAGTATCAGTCGACTCGTGGACTCGGGACTCAACTCGAGGACTCATGTAGAGCCTACACGGGAGTTACGTGAAGAGCCGACACGAGGAGTATCAGTGGACTCGTGGACTCGAACTCGACTCGAGGGATGAACTCATCTCGAGAAGACATGTAGAGTCGGCAAGAGGAGTATCAGTCAACTCGTGGACTCGGGACTCAACTTGAGGACTCATGTAGAGCCTGCACGAGGAGTTACGTGAAGAGTCGGCACGAGGAGTATCAGTCGACTCGTGGACTCAAACTCGACTCGAGGAATGAACTCATCTCGAGGGGACATGTAGAGTCGGCACGAGGAGTATCAGTCAACTCGTGGACTCGGGACTCAACTCGAGGACTCATGTAGAGCAGAGGCTACACGAGGAGTTTGTGAAGAGCCGGCACGAGGAGTATCAGTCGACTCGTGGACTCGAACTCGACTCGAGGGATGAACTCATCTCGAGGAGACATGTAGATTCGGCAAGAGGAGTATCAGTCAACTCGTGGACTCGGGACTCAACTCGAGGACTCATGTAGAGCCTGCACGAGGAGTTACGTGAAGAGCGGACACGAGGAGTATCAGTCGACTCGTTGACTCGAAATCGACTCGAGGGATGAACTCATCTCGAGGAGACATGTAGAGTCGGCACGAGGAGTATCAGTCAACTCGTGGACTCGGGACTCAACTCGAGGACTCATGTAGAGCCTGCACGAGGAGTTACGTGAAGAGTCGGCACGAGGAGTATCTGTCGACTCGTGGACTCGAACTCGACTCGAGGAATGAACTCGTCTCGAGGTGACATGTAGAGTCGGCACGAGGAGTATTTGTCGACTTATGGACTCGAACTCGACTCGAGGGATGAACTCATCTCGAGGAGACATGTAGAGTCGGCAAGAGGAGTATCAGTCAACTCGTGGACTCGGGACTCAACTCGAGGACTCATGTAGAGCCTGCACGAGGAGTTACGTGAAGAGCGGACACGAGGAGTATCAGTCGACTCGTGGACTCGAACTCGACTCGAGGGATGAACTCATCTCGAGGAGACATGTAGAGCCGACACGAGGAGTATCAGTCGACTCGTGGACTCGAACTCGACTCGAGGGATGAACTCATCTCGAGGAGACATGTGGAGTCGGCACGAGGAGTATCAGTCGACTCGTGGACTCGAACTCGACTCGAGGACTCATGTAGAGCCTGCACGAGGAGTTACGTGAAGAGTCGGCATGAGGAGTATCAGTCGACTCGTGGACTCGAACTCGACTCGAGGAATGAACTCGTCTCGAGGAGACATGTAGAGTCGGCACGAGGAGTATTAGTCAACTCGTGGACTCGGGACTCAACTCGAGGACTCATGTAGAGCCTACACGAGGAGTTACGTGAAGAGTCGGCACGAGGAGTATCAGTCGACTCGTGGACTCGAACTCGACTCGAGGGATGAACTCATCTCGAGGAGACATGTAGAGTCGCCAAGAGGAGTATCAGTCAACTCGTGGACTCGGGACTCAACTCGAGGAATCATGTAGAGCCTGCACGAGGAGTTACGTGAAGAGTCGGCACGAGGAGTATCAGTCGACTCGTGGACTCGAACTCGACTCGAGGAATGAACTCATCTCGAGGAGACATGTAGAGTCCGCATGAGGAGTATCAGTCAACTCGTGGACTCGGGACTCAACTCGAGGACTCATGTAGAGCAGAGCCTACACTAGGAGTTTGTGAAGAGCCGGCACGAGGAATATCAATCGACTCGTGGACTCGAACTCGACTCGAGGGATGAACTCATCTCTAGGAGACATGTAGATTCGGTAAGAGGAGTATCAGTCAACTCCTGGACTCGGGACTCAACTCGAGGACTCATGTAGAGCCTGCACGAGGAGTTACATGAAGAGCCGACACGAGGAGTATCAGTCGACTCGTGCACTCGAACTCGACTCGAGGGATGAACTCATCTCGAGGAGACATGTAGAGTCGGCACGAGGAATATCAGTCAACTCGTGGACTCGGGACTCAACTCGAGGACTCATGTAGAGCCTGCACGAGGAGTTACATGAAGAGTCGGCACGAGGAGTATTTGTCGACTTGTGGACTCGAACTCGACTCGAGGAATGAAGTCATCTCGAGGAGACATGTAGAGTCGGCACGAGGAGTATCAGTCGACTCGTGGACTCGAACTCGACCAGAGGAATGAACTCATCTCGAGGGGACATGTAGAGTCGGCACGAGGAGTATCAGTCAACTCGTGGACTCGGGACTCAACTCTAGGACTCGTGTAGAGCAGAGCCTAGACGAGGAGTTTGTGAAGAGCCGGCACGAGGAGTATCAGTCGACTCGTGGACTCGAACTCGACTCGAGGGATGAACTCATCTCGAGGAGACATGTAGATTCGGCAAGAGGAGTATCAGTCAACTCGTGGAGTCGGGACTCAACTTGAGGACTCATATAGAGCCTGCACGAGGAGTTACGTGAAGATCGGACACGAGGAGTATTAGTCGACTCGTGGACTCGAACTCGACTCGAGGGATGAACTCATCTCGAGGAGACATGTAGAGTCGGCACGAGGAGTATCAGTCAACTCGTGGACTCGAACTCGACTCGAGGAATGAACTCGTCTCGAGGTGACATGTAGAGTCGGAACGAGGAGTATTTGTCGACTTGTGGACTCGAACTCGACTCGAGGAGACATGTAGAGTCGGCACGAGGAGTATCAGTCAACTCGTGGACTCGGGACTCAACTCGAGGACTCATGTAGAGCCTACACGAGGAGTTACGTGAAGACCCGACACGAGGAGTATCAGTCGACTCGTGGACTCGAACTCGACTCGAGGGATGAACTCATCTCGAGGAGACATGTAGAGTCGGCAAGAGGAGTATCAGTCAACTCGTGGACTCGGGACTCAACTCGAGGACTCATGTAGAGCCTGCACGAGGAGTTACGTGAAGAGCGGACACGAGGAGTATCAGTCGACTCGTGGACTCGAACTCGACTCGAGGGATGAACTCATCTCGAGGAGACATGTAGAGCTGACACGAGGAGTATCAGTCGACTCGTGGACTCGAACTCGACTCGAGGGATGAACTCATCTCGAGGAGACATGTAGAGTCGGCACGAGGAGTATCAGTCGACTCGTGGAC
Organism: Urtica dioica subsp. dioica; assembly: GCF_054948205.1. Taxonomy (NCBI): domain Eukaryota; kingdom Viridiplantae; phylum Streptophyta; class Magnoliopsida; order Rosales; family Urticaceae; genus Urtica; species Urtica dioica. The sequence goes on from NC_142756.1 coordinate 42,736,485, forward strand.
TCGAACTCGACTCGAGGACTCATGTAGAGCCTGCACGAGGAGTTACGTGAAAAGTCGGCAAGAGGAGTATCAGTCGACTCGTGGAGTCGAACTCGACTCGAGGAATGAACTCATCTTAAGGAGACATGTAGAGTCGGCACGAGGAGTATCAGTCGACTCGTGGACTCGGGACTCAACTCGAGGACTCATGTAGAGCCTACACGGGAGTTACGTGAAGAGCCGACACGAGGAGTATCAGTGGACTCGTGGACTCGAACTCGATTCGAGGGATGAACTCATCTCGAGAAGACATGTAGAGTCGGCAAGAGGAGTATCAGTCAACTCGTGGACTCGGGACTCAACTTGAGGACTCATGTAGAGCCTGCACGAGGAGTTACGTGAAGAGTCGGCACGAGGAGTATCAGTCGACTCGTGGACTCGAACTCGACTCGAGGAATGAACTCATCTCGAGGGGACATGTAGAGTCGGCACGAGGAGTATCAGTCAACTCGTGGACTCCGGACTCAACTCGAGGACTCATGTAGAGCAGAGGCTACACGAGGAGTTTGTGAAGAGCCGGCACGATGAGTATCAGTCGACTCGTGGACTCGAATTCGACTCGAGGGATGAACTCATCTCGAGGAGACATGTAGATTCGGCAAGAGGAGTATCAGTCAACTCGTGGACTCGGGACTCAACTCGAGGACTCATGTAGAGCCTGCACGAGGAGTTACGTGAAGAGCGGACACGAGGAGTATCAGTCGACTCGTTGACTCGAAATCGACTCAAGGGATGAACTCATCTCGAGGAGACATGTAGAGTCGGCACGAGGAGTATCAGTCAACTCGTGGACTCGGGACTCAACTCGAGGACTCATGTAGAGCCTGCACGAGGAGTTACGTGAAGAGTCGGCACGAGGAGTATCTGTCGACTCGTGGACTCGAACTCGACTCGAGGAATGAACTCGTCTCGAGGTGACATGTAGAGTCGGCACGAGGAGTATTTGTCGACTTATGGACTCGAACTCGACTCGAGGGATGAACTTATCTCGAGGAGACATGTAGAGTCGGCAAGAGGAGTATCAGTCAACTCGTGGACTCGGGACTCAACTCGAGGACTCATGTAGAGCCTGCACGAGGAGTTACGTGAAGAGCGGACACGAGGAGTATCAGTCGACTCGTGGACTCGAACTCGACTCGAGGGATGAACTCATCTCGAGGAGACATGTAGAGCCGACACGAGGAGTATCAGTCGACTCGTGGACTCGAACTCGACTCGAGGGATGAACTCATCTCGAGGAGACATGTGGAGTCGGCACGAGGAGTATCAGTCGACTCGTGGACTCGAACTCGACTCGAGGACTCATGTAGAGCCTGCACGAGGAGTTACGTGAAGAGTCGGCATGAGGAGTATCAGTCGACTCGTGGACTCGAACTCGACTCGAGGAATGAACTCGTCTCGAGGAGACATGTAGAGTCGGCACGAGGAGTATTAGTTAACTCGTGGACTCGGGACTCAACTCGAGGACTCATGTAGAGCTTACACGAGGAGTTACGTGAAAAGTCGGCACGAGTAGTATCAGTCGACTCGTGGACTCGAACTCGACTAGAGGAATGAAATCATCTTAAGGAGACATGTAGAGTCGACACGAGGAGTATCAGTCGACTGGTGGACTCGGGACTCAACTCGAGGACTCATGTAGAGCCTACACGAGGAGTTACGTGAAGAGTCGGCACGAGGAGTATCAGTCGACTCGTGGACTCGAACTCGACTCGAGGGATGAACTCATCTCGAGGAGACATGTAGAGTCGCCAAGAGGAGTATCAGTCAACTCGTGGACTCGGGACTCAACTCGAGGAATCATGTAGAGCCTGCACGAGGAGTTACGTGAAGAGTCGGCACGAGGAGTATCAGTCGACTCGTGGACTCGAACTCGACTCGAGGAATGAACTCATCTCGAGGAGACATGTAGAGTCGGCACGAGGAGTATCAGTCAACTCGTGGACTCGGGACTCAACTCGAGGACTCATGTAGAGCCTACACGAGGAGTTACGTGAAGAGCCGACACGAGGAGTATCAGTCGACTCGTGGACTCGAACTCGACTCGAGGGATGAACTCATCTCGAGGAGACATGTAGAGTCGGCAAGAGGAGTATCAGTCAACTCGTGGACTCGGGACTCAACTCGAGGACTCATGTAGAGCCTGCACGAGGAGTTACGTGAAGAGCGGACACGAGGAGTATCAGTCGACTCGTGGACTCGAACTCGACTCGAGGGATGAACTCATCTCGAGGAGACATGTAGAGCTGACACGAGGAGTATCAGTCGACTCGTGGACTCGAACTCGACTCGAGGGATGAACTCATCTCGAGGAGACATGTAGAGTCGGCACGAGGAGTATCTGTCGACTCGTGGACTCGAACTCGACTCGAGGACTCATGTAGAGCCTGCACGAGGAGTTACGTGAAAAGTCGGCATGAGGAGTACCAGTCGACTCGTGGAGTCGAACTCGACTCGAGGAATGAACTCATCTTAAGGAGACATGTAGAGTCGGCACGAGGAGTATCAGTCGACTCGTGGACTCGGGACTCAACTCGAGGACTCATGTAGAGCCTACACGGGAGTTACGTGAAGAGCCGACACGAGGAGTATCAGTGGACTCGTGGACTCGAACTCGACTCGAGGGATGAACTCATCTCGAGAAGACATGTAGAGTCGGCAAGAGGAGTATCAGTCAACTCGTGGACTCGGGACTCAACTTGAGGACTCATGTAGAGCCTGCACGAGGAGTTACGTGAAGAGTCGGCACGAGGAGTATCAGTCGACTCGTGGACTCAAACTCGACTCGAGGAATGAACTCATCTCGAGGGGACATGTAGAGTCGGCACGAGGAGTATCAGTCAACTCGTGGACTCGGGACTCAACTCGAGGACTCATGTAGAGCAGAGGCTACACGAGGAGTTTGTGAAGAGCCGGCACGAGGAGTATCAGTCGACTCGTGGACTCGAACTCGACTCGAGGGATGAACTCATCTCGAGGAGACATGTAGATTCGGCAAGAGGAGTATCAGTCAACTCGTGGACTCGGGACTCAACTCGAGGACTCATGTAGAGCCTGCACGAGGAGTTACGTGAAGAGCGGACACGAGGAGTATCAGTCGACTCGTTGACTCGAAATCGACTCGAGGGATGAACTCATCTCGAGGAGACATGTAGAGTCGGCACGAGGAGTATCAGTCAACTCGTGGACTCGGGACTCAACTCGAGGACTCATGTAGAGCCTGCACGAGGAGTTACGTGAAGAGTCGGCACGAGGAGTATCTGTCGACTCGTGGACTCGAACTCGACTCGAGGAATGAACTCGTCTCGAGGTGACATGTAGAGTCGACACGAGGAGTATTTGTCGACTTATGGACTCGAACTCGACTCGAGGGATGAACTCATCTCGAGGAGACATGTAGAGTCGGCAAGAGGAGTATCAGTCAACTCGTGGACTCGGGACTCAACTCGAGGACTCATGTAGAGCCTGCACGAGGAGTTACGTGAAGAGCGGACACGAGGAGTATCAGTCGACTCATGGACTCGAACTCGACTCGAGGGATGAACTCATCTCGAGGAGACATGTAGAGCCGACACGAGGAGTATCAGTCGACTCGTGGACTCGAACTCGACTCGAGGGATGAACTCATCTCGAGGAGACATGTGGAGTCGGCACGAGGAGTATCAGTCGACTCGTGGACTCGAACTCGACTCGAGGACTCATGTAGAGCCTGCACGAGGAGTTACGTGAAGAGTCGGCATGAGGAGTATCAGTCGACTCGTGGACTCGAACTCGACTCGAGGAATGAACTCGTCTCGAGGAGACATGTAGAGTCGGCACGAGGAGTATTAGTCAACTCGTGGACTCGGGACTCAACTCGAGGACTCATGTAGAGCTTACACGAGGAGTTACGTGAAAAGTCGGCACGAGTAGTATCAGTCGACTCGTGGACTTGAACTCGACTAGAGGAATGAAATCATCTTAAGGAGACATGTAGAGTCGACACGAGGAGTATCAGTCGACTGGTGGACTCGGGAATCAACTTGAAGACTCATGTAGAGCCTACACGAGGAGTTACGTGAAGAGTCGGCACGAGGAGTATCAGTCGACTCGTGGACTCGAACTCGACTCGAGGGATGAACTCATCTCGAGGAGACATGTAGAATCGCCAAGAGGAGTATCAGTCAACTCGTGGACTCGGGACTCAACTCGAGGAATCATGTAGAGCCTGCACGAGGAGTTACGTGAAGAGTCGGCACGAGGAGTATCAGTCGACTCGTGGACTCGAACTCGACTCGAGGAATGAACTCATCTCGAGGAGACATGTAGAGTCGGCATGAGGAGTATCAGTCAACTCGTGGACTCGGGACTCAACTCGAGGACTCATGTAGAGCAGAGCCTACACTAGGAGTTTGTGAAGAGCCGGCACGAGGAATATCAATCGACTCGTGGACTCGAACTCGACTCGAGGGATGAACTCATCTCTAGGAGACATGTAGATTCGGTAAGAGGAGTATCAGTCAACTCCTGGACTCGGGACTCAACTCGAGGACTCATGTAGAGCCTGCATGAGGAGTTACATGAAGAGCCGACACGAGGAGTATCAGTCGACTCGTGGACTCGAACTCGACTCGAGGGATGAACTCATCTCGAGGAGACATGTAGAGTCGGCACGAGGAATATCAGTCAACTCGTGGACTCGGGACTCAACTCGAGGACTCATGTAGAGCCTGCACGAGGAGTTACATGAAGAGTCGGCACGAGGAGTATTTGTCGACTTGTGGACTCGAACTCGACTCGAGGAATGAAGTCATCTCGAGGAGACATGTAGAGTCGGCACGAGGAGTATCAGTCGACTCGTGGACTCGAACTCGACCAGAGGAATGAACTCATCTCGAGGGGACATGTAGAGTCGGCACGAGGAGTATCAGTCAACTCGTGGACTCGGGACTCAACTCTAGGACTCATGTAGAGCAGAGCCTACACGAGGAGTTTGTGAAGAGCCGGCACGAGGAGTATCAGTCGACTCGTGGACTCGAACTCGACTCGAGGGATGAACTCATCTCGAGGAGACATGTAGATTCGGCAAGAGGAGTATCAGTCAACTCGTGGACTCGGGACTCAACTTGAGGACTCATATAGAGCCTGCACGAGGAGTTACGTGAAGATCGGACACGAGGAGTATTAGTCGACTCGTGGACTCGAACTCGACTCGAGGGATGAACTCATCTCGAGGAGACATGTAGAGTCGGCACGAGGAGTATCAGTCAACTCGTGGACTCGGGACTCAACTCGAGGACTCATGTAGAGCCTGCACGAGGAGTTACGTGAAGAGTCGGCAAGAGGAGTATCAGTCGACTCGTGGACTCGAACTCGACTCGAGGAATGAACTCGTCTCGAGGTGACATGTAGAGTCGGAACGAGGAGTATTTGTCGACTTGTGGACTCGAACTCGACTCGAGGGATGAACTCATCTCGAGGAGACATGTAGAGTCGGCAAGAGGAGTATCAGTCAACTCGTGGACTCGGGACTCAACTCGAGGACTCATGTAGAGCCTGCACGCGGAGTTACGTGAAGAGCGGACACGAGGAGTATCAGTCGACTCGTGGACTCGAACTCGACTCGAGGGATGAACTCATCTCGAGGAGACATGTAGAGCTGACACGAGGAGTATCAGTCGACTCGTGGACTCGAACTCGACTCGAGGGATGAACTCATCTCGAGGAGACATGTAGAGTCGGCACGAGGAGTATCAGTCGACTCGTGGACTCGAACTCGACTCGAGGACTCATGTAGAGCCTGCACGAGGAGTTACGTGAAAAGTCGGCAAGAGGAGTATCAGTCGACTCGTGGAGTCGAACTCGACTCGAGGAATGAACTCATCTTAAGGAGACATGTAGAGTCGGCACGAGGAGTATCAGTCGACTCGTGGACTCGAGACTCAACTCGAGGACTCATGTAGAGCCTACACGGGAGTTACGTGAAGAGCCGACACGAGGAGTATCAGTGGACTCGTGGACTCGAACTCGACTCGAGGGATGAACTCATCTCGAGAAGACATGTAGAGTCGGCAAGAGGAGTATCAGTCAACTCGTGGACTCGTGACTCAACTTGAGGACTCATGTAGAGCCTGCACGAGGAGTTACGTGAAGAGTCGGCACGAGGAGTATCAGTCGACTCGTGGACTCGAACTCGACTCGAGGAATGAACTCATCTCGAGGGGACATGTAGAGTCGGCACGAGGAGTATCAGTCAACTCGTGGACTCGGGACTCAACTCGAGGACTCAAGTAGAGCAGAGGCTACACGAGGAGTTTGTGAAGAGCCGGCACGAGGAGTATCAGTCGACTCGTGGACTCGAACTCGACTCGAGGGATGAACTCATCTCGAGGAGACATGTAGATTCGGCAAGAGGAGTATCAGTCAACTCGTGGACTCGGGACTCAACTCGAGGACTCATGTAGAGCCTGCACGAGGAGTTACGTGAAGAGCGGACACGAGGAGTATCAGTCGACTCGTTGACTCGAACTCGACTCGAGGGATGAACTCATCTCGAGGAGACATGTAGAGTCGGCACGAGGAGTATCAGTCAACTCGTGGACTCGGGACTCAACTCGAGGACTCATGTAGAGCCTGCACGAGGAGTTACGTGAAGAGTCGGCACGAGGAGTATCTGTCGACTCGTGGACTCGAACTCGACTCGAGGAATGAAGTCATCTCGAGGAGACATGTAGAGTCGGCACGAGGAGTATCAGTCGACTCGTGGACTCGAACTCGACCAGAGGAATGAACTCATCTCGAGGGGACATGTAGAGTCGGCACGAGGAGTATCAGTCAACTCGTGGACTCGGGACTCAACTCTAGGACTCATGTAGAGCAGAGCCTACACGAGGAGTTTGTGAAGAGCCGGCACGAGGAGTATCAGTCGACTCGTGGACTCGAACTCGACTCGAGGGATGAACTCATCTCGAGGAGACATGTAGAGCTGACACGAGGAGTATCAGTCGACTCGTGGACTCGAACTCGACTCGAGGGATGAACTCATTTCGAGGAGACATGTAGAGTCGGCACGAGGAGTATCAGTCGACTCGTGGACTAGAACTCGACTCGAGGACTCATGTAGAGCCTACACGAGGAGTTACGTGAAGAGTCGGCATGAGGAGTATCAGTCGACTCGTGGACTCGAACTCGGCTCGAGGAATGAACTCGTCTCGAGGAGACATGTAGAGTTGGCACGAGGAGTATTAGTCAACTCGTGGACTCGGGACTCAACTCGAGGACTCATGTAGAGCTTACACGAGGAGTTACGTGAAAAGTCGGCACGAGTAGTATCACTCGACTCGTGGACTCGAACTCGACTAGAGGAATGAAATCATCTTAAGGAGACATGTAGAGTCGACACGAGGAGTATCAGTCGACTGGTGGACTCGAGACTCAACTCGAGGACTCATGTAGAGCCTACACGAGGAGTTACGTGAAGAGTCGGCACGAGGAGTATCAGTCGACTCGTGGACTCGAACTCGACTCGAGGGATGAACTCATCTCGAGGAGACATGTAGAGTCGGCAAGAGGAGTATCAGTCAACTCGTGGACTCGGGACTCAACTCGAGGAATCATGTAGAGCCTGCACGAGGAGTTACGTGAAGAGTCGGCACGAGGAGTATCAGTCGACTCGTGGACTCGAACTCGACTCGAGGAATGAACTCATCTCGAGGAGACATGTAGAGTCGGCACGAGGAGTATCAGTCAACTCGTGGACTCGGGACTCAACTCGAGGACTCATGTAGAGCAGAGCCTACACTAGGAGTTTGTGAAGAGCCGGCACGAGGAGTATCAATCGACTCGTGGACTCGAACTCGACTCGAGGGATGAACTCATCTCTAGGAGACATGTAGATTCGGCAAGAGGAGTATCAGTCAACTCCTGGACTCGGGACTCAACTCGAGGACTCATGTAGAGCCTGCACGAGGAGTTACATGAAGAGCCGACACGAGTAGTATCAGTCGACTCGTGGACTCGAACTCGACTCGAGGGATGAACTCATCTCGAGGAGACATGTAGAGTCGGCACGAGGAATATCAGTCAACTCGTGGACTCGGGACTCAACTCGAGGACTCATGTGGAGCCTGCACGAGGAGTTACATGAAGAGTCGGCACGAGGAGTATTTGTCGACTTGTGGACTCGAACTCGACTCGAGGAATGAAGTCATCTCGAGGAGACATGTAGAGTCGGCACGAGGAGTATCAGTCGACTCGTGGACTCGAACTCGACCAGAGGAATGAACTCATCTCGAGGGGACATGTAGAGTCGGCACGAGGAGTATCAGTCAACTCGTGGACTCGGGACTCAACTCTAGGACTCATGTAGAGCAGAGCCTACACGAGGAGTTTGTGAAGAGCCGGCACGAGGAGTATCAGTCGACTCGTGGACTCGAACTCGACTCGAGGGATGAACTCATCTCGAGGAGACATGTAGATTCGGCAAAAGGAGTATCAGTCAACTCGTGGACTCGGGACTCAACTTGAGGACTCATAAAGAGCCTGCACGAGGAGTTACGTGAAGAGCGGACACGAGGAGTATCAGTCGACTCGTGGACTCGAATTCGACTCGAGGGATGAACTCATCTCGAGGAGACATGTAGAGTCGGCACGAGGAGTATCAGTCGTCTCGTGGACTCGAACTCGACTCGAGGAATGAACTCGTCTCGAGGTGACATGTAGAGTCGGCACAAGGAGTATTTGTCGACTTGTGGACTCGAACTCGACTCGAGGGATGAACTCATCTCGAGGAGACATGTAGAGTCGGCAAGAGGAGTATCAGTCAACTCGTGGACTCGGGACTCAACTCGAGGACTCATGTAGAGCCTGCACGAGGAGTTACATGAAGATCGGACACGAGGAGTATCAGTCGACTCGTGGACTCGAACTCGACTCGAGGGATGAACTCATCTCGAGGAGACATGTAGAGTCGGCACGAGGAGTATCAGTCAACTCGTGGACTCGGGACTCAACTCGAGGACTCATGTAGAGCCTGCACGAGGAGTTACGTGAAGAGTCGGCAAGAGGAGTATCAGTCGACTCGTGGACTCGAACTCGACTCGAGGAATGAACTCGTCTCGAGGTGACATGTAGAGTCGGCACGAGGAGTATTTGTCGACTTGTGGACTCGAACTCGACTCGAGGGATGAACTCATCTCGAGGAGACATGTAGAGTCGGCAAGAGGAGTATCAGTCAACTCGTGGACTCGGGACTCAACTCGAGGACTCATGTAGAGCCTGCACGAGGAGTTCCGTGAAGAGCGGACACGAGGAGTATCAGTCGACTCGTGGACTCGAACTCGACTCGAGGGATGAACTCATCTCGAGGAGACATGTAGAGCTGACACGAGGAGTATCAGTCGACTCGTGCACTCGAACTCGACTCGAGGGATGAACTCATCTCGAGGAGACATGTAGAGTCGGCACGAGGAGTATCAGTCGACTCGTGGACTCGAACTCGACTCGAGGACTCATGTAGAGCGTACACGAGGAGTTACGTGAAGAGTCGGCATGAGGAGTATCAGTCGACTCGTGGACTCGAACTCGGCTCGAGGAATGAACTCGTCTCGAGGAGACATGTAGAGTTGGCACGAGGAGTATTAGTCAACTCGTGGACTCGGGACTCAACTCGAGGACTCATGTAGAGCTTACACGAGGAGTTACGTGAAAAGTCGGCACGAGTAGTATCACTCGACTCGTGGACTCGAACTCGACTAGAGGAATGAAATCATCTTAAGGAGACATGTAGAGTCGACACGAGGAGTATCAGTCGACTGGTGGACTCGAGACTCAACTCGAGGACTCATGTAGAGCCTGCACGAGGAGTTACATGAAGAGCCGACACGAGTAGTATCAGTCGACTCGTGGACTCGAACTCGACTCGAGGGATGAACTCATCTCGAGGAGACATGTAGAGTCGGCACGAGGAATATCAGTCAACTCGTGGACTCGGGACTCAACTCGAGGACTCATGTGGAGCCTGCACGAGGAGTTACATGAAGAGTCGGCACGAGGAGTATTTGTCGACTTGTGGACTCGAACTCGACTCGAGGAATGAAGTCATCTCGAGGAGACATGTAGAGTCGGCACGAGGAGTATCAGTCGACTCGTGGACTCGAACTCGACCAGAGGAATGAACTTATCTCGAGGGGACATGTAGAGTCGACACGAGGAGTATCAGTCAACTCGTGGACTCGGGACTCAACTCTAGGACTCATGTAGAGCAGAGCCTACACGAGGAGTTTGTGAAGAGCCGGCACGAGGAGTATCAGTCGACTCGTGGACTCGAACTCGACTCGAGGGATGAACTCATCTCGAGGAGACATGTAGATTCGGCAAAAGGAGTATCAGTCAACTCGTGGACTCGGGACTCAACTTGAGGACTCATAAAGAGCCTGCACGAGGAGTTACGTGAAGAGCGGACACGAGGAGTATCAGTCGACTCGTGGACTCGAATTCGACTCGAGGGATGAACTCATCTCGAGGAGACATGTAGAGTCGGCACGAGGAGTATCAGTCGTCTCGTGGACTCGAACTCGACTCGAGGAATGAACTCGTCTCGAGGTGACATGTAGAGTCGGCACAAGGAGTATTTGTCGACTTGTGGACTCGAACTCGACTCGAGGGATGAACTCATCTCGAGGAGACATGTAGAGTCGGCAAGAGGAGTATCAGTCGACTCGTGGACTCGAACTCGACTCGAGGAATGAACTCATCTCGAGGGGACATGTAGAGTCGGCACGAGGAGTATCAGTCAACTCGTGGACTCGGGACTCAACTCTAGGACTCATGTAGAGCAGAGCCTACACGAGGAGTTTGTGAAGAGCCGGCACGAGGAGTATCAGTCGACTCGTGGACTCGAACTCGACTCGAGGGATGAACTCATCTCGAGGAGACATGTAGAGCTGACACGAGGAGTATCAGTCGACTCGTGGACTCGAACTCGACTCGAGGGATGAACTCATTTCGAGGAGACATGTAGAGTCGGCACGAGGAGTATCAGTCGACTCGTGGACTAGAACTCGACTCGAGGACTCATGTAGAGCCTACACGAGGAGTTACGTGAAGAGTCGGCATGAGGAGTATCAGTCGACTCGTGGACTCGAACTCGGCTCGAGGAATGAACTCGTCTCGAGGAGACATGTAGAGTTGGCACGAGGAGTATTAGTCAACTCGTGGACTCGGGACTCAACTCGAGGACTCATGTAGAGCTTACACGAGGAGTTACGTGAAAAGTCGGCACGAGTAGTATCACTCGACTCGTGGACTCGAACTCGACTAGAGGAATGAAATCATCTTAAGGAGACATGTAGAATCGACACGAGGAGTATCAGTCGACTGGTGGACTCGAGACTCAACTCGAGGACTCATGTAGAGCCTACACGAGGAGTTACGTGAAGAGTCGGCACGAGGAGTATCAGTCGACTCGTGGACTCGAACTCGACTCGAGGGATGAACTCATCTCGAGGAGACATGTAGAGTCGGCAAGAGGAGTATCAGTCAACTCGTGGACTCGGGACTCAACTCGAGGAATCATGTAGAGCCTGCACGAGGAGTTACGTGAAGAGTCGGCACGAGGAGTATCAGTCGACTCGTGGACTCGAACTCGACTCGAGGAATGAACTCATCTCGAGGAGACATGTAGAGTCGGCACGAGGAGTATCAGTCAACTCGTGGACTCGGGACTCAACTCGAGGACTCATGTAGAGCAGAGCCTACACTAGGAGTTTGTGAAGAGCCGGCACGAGGAGTATCAATCGACTCGTGGACTCGAACTCGACTCGAGGGATGAACTCATCTCTAGGAGACATGTAGATTCGGCAAGAGGAGTATCAGTCAACTCCTGGACTCGGGACTCAACTCGAGGACTCATGTAGAGCCTGCACGAGGAGTTACATGAAGAGCCGACACGAGTAGTATCAGTCGACTCGTGGACTCGAACTCGACTCGAGGGATGAACTCGTCTCGAGGAGACATGTAGAGTTGGCACGAGGAGTATTAGTCAACTCGTGGACTCGGGACTCAACTCGAGGACTCATGTAGAGCTTACACGAGGAGTTACGTGAAAAGTCGGCACGAGTAGTATCACTCGACTCGTGGACTCGAACTCGACTAGAGGAATGAAATCATCTTAAGGAGACACGTAGAGTCGACACGAGGAGTATCAGTCGACTGGTGGACTCGAGACTCAACTCGAGGACTCATGTAGAGCCTGCACGAGGAGTTACATGAAGAGCCGACACGAGTAGTATCAGTCGACTCGTGGACTCGAACTCGACTCGAGGGATGAACTCATCTCGAGGAGACATGTAGAGTCGGCACGAGGAATATCAGTCAACTCGTGGACTCGGGACTCAACTCGAGGACTCATGTGGAGCCTGCACGAGGAGTTACATGAAGAGTCGGCACGAGGAGTATTTGTCGACTTGTGGACTCGAACTCGACTCGAGGAATGAAGTCATCTCGAGGAGACATGTAGAGTCGGCACGAGGAGTATCAGTCGACTCGTGGACTCGAACTCGACCAGAGGAATGAACTTATCTCGAGGGGACATGTAGAGTCGGCACGAGGAGTATCAGTCAACTCGTGGACTCGGGACTCAACTCTAGGACTCATGTAGAGCAGAGCCTACACGAGGAGTTTGTGAAGAGCCGGCACGAGGAGTATCAGTCGACTCGTGGACTCGAACTCGACTCGAGGGATGAACTCATCTCGAGGAGACATGTAGATTCGGCAAAAGGAGTATCAGTCAACTCGTGGACTCGGGACTCAACTTGAGGACTCATAAAGAGCCTGCACGAGGAGTTACGTGAAGAGCGGACACGAGGAGTATCAGTCGACTCGTGGACTCGAATTCGACTCGAGGGATGAACTCATCTCGAGGAGACATGTAGAGTCGGCACGAGGAGTATCAGTCGTCTCGTGGACTCGAACTCGACTCGAGGAATGAACTCGTCTCGAGGTGACATGTAGAGTCGGCACAAGGAGTATTTGTCGACTTGTGGACTCGAACTCGACTCGAGGGATGAACTCATCTCGAGGAGACATGTAGAGTCGCCAAGAGGAGTATCAGTCGACTCGTGGACTCGAACTCGACTCGAGGAATGAACTCATCTCGAGGGGACATGTAGAGTCGGCACGAGGAGTATCAGTCAACTCGTGGACTCGGGACTCAACTCTAGGACTCATGTAGAGCAGAGCCTACACGAGGAGTTTGTGAAGAGCCGGCACGAGGAGTATCAGTCGACTCGTGGACTCGAACTCGACTCGAGGGATGAACTCATCTCGAGGAGACATGTAGAGCTGACACGAGGAGTATCAGTCGACTCGTGGACTCGAACTCGACTCGAGGGATGAACTCATTTCGAGGAGACATGTAGAGTCGGCACGAGGAGTATCAGTCGACTCGTGGACTAGAACTCGACTCGAGGACTCATGTAGAGCCTACACGAGGAGTTACGTGAAGAGTCGGCATGAGGAGTATCAGTCGACTCGTGGACTCGAACTCGGCTCGAGGAATGAACTCGTCTCGAGGAGACATGTAGAGTTGGCACGAGGAGTATTAGTCAACTCGTGGACTCGGGACTCAACTCGAGGACTCATGTAGAGCTTACACGAGGAGTTACGTGAAAAGTCGGCACGAGTAGTATCACTCAACTCGTGGACTCGAACTCGACTAGAGGAATGAAATCATCTTAAGGAGACATGTAGAGTCGACACGAGGAGTATCAGTCGACTGGTGGACTCGAGACTCAACTCGAGGACTCATGTAGAGCCTACACGAGGAGTTACGTGAAGAGTCGGCACGAGGAGTATCAGTCGACTCGTGGACTCGAACTCGACTCGAGGGATGAACTCATCTCGAGGAGACATGTAGAGTCGGCAAGAGGAGTATCAGTCAACTCGTGGACTCGGGACTCAACTCGAGGAATCATGTAGAGCCTGCACGAGGAGTTACGTGAAGAGTCGGCACGAGGAGTATCAGTCGACTCGTGGACTCGAACTCGACTCGAGGAATGAACTCATCTCGAGGAGACATGTAGAGTCGGCACGAGGAGTATCAGTCAACTCGTGGACTCGGGACTCAACTCGAGGACTCATGTAGAGCAGAGCCTACACTAGGAGTTTGTGAAGAGTCGGCACGAGGAGTATCAATCGACTCGTGGACTCGAACTCGACTCGAGGGATGAACTCATCTCTAGGAGACATGTAGATTCGGCAAGAGGAGTATCAGTCAACTCCTGGACTCGGGACTCAACTCGAGGACTCATGTAGAGCCTGCACGAGGAGTTACATGAAGAGCCGACACGAGTAGTATCAGTCGACTCGTGGACTCGAACTCGACTCGAGGGATGAACTCATCTCGAGGAGACATGTAGAGTCGGCACGAGGAATATCAGTCAACTCGTGGACTCGGGACTCAACTCGAGGACTCATGTGGAGCCTGCACGAGGAGTTACATGAAGAGTCGGCACGAGGAGTATTTGTCGACTTGTGGACTCGAACTCGACTCGAGGAATGAAGTCATCTCGAGGAGACATGTAGAGTCGGCACGAGGAGTATCAGTCGACTCGTGGACTCGAACTCGACCAGAGGAATGAACTCATCTCGAGGGGACATGTAGAGTCGGCACGAGGAGTATCAGTCAACTCGTGGACTCGGGACTCAACTCTAGGACTCATGTAGAGCAGAGCCTACACGAGGAGTTTGTGAAGAGCCGGCACGAGGAGTATCAGTCGACTCGTGGACTCGAACTCGACTCGAGGGATGAACTCATCTCGAGGAGACATGTAGATTCGGCAAAAGGAGTATCAGTCAACTCGTGGACTCGGGACTCAACTTGAGGACTCATAAAGAGCCTGCACGAGGAGTTACGTGAAGAGCGGACACGAGGAGTATCAGTCGACTCGTGGACTCGAATTCGACTCGAGGGATGAACTCATCTCGAGGAGACATGTAGAGTCGGCACGAGGAGTATCAGTCGTCTCGTGGACTCGAACTCGACTCGAGGAATGAACTCGTCTCGAGGTGACATGTAGAGTCGGCACAAGGAGTATTTGTCGACTTGTGGACTCGAACTCGACTCGAGGGATGAACTCATCTCGAGGAGACATGTAGAGTCGGCAAGAGGAGTATCAGTCAACTCGTGGACTCGGGACTCAACTCGAGGACTCATGTAGAGCCTGCACGAGGAGTTACGTGAAGATCGGACACGAGGAGTATCAGTCGACTCGTGGACTCGAACTCGACTCGAGGGATGAACTCATCTCGAGGAGACATGTAGAGTCGGCACGAGGAGTATCAGTCAACTCGTGGACTCGGGACTCAACTCGAGGACTCATGTAGAGCCTGCACGAGGAGTTACGTGAAGAGTCGGCAAGAGGAGTATCAGTCGACTCGTGGACTCGAACTCGACTCGAGGAATGAACTCGTCTCGAGGTGACATGTAGAGTCGGCACGAGGAGTATTTGTCGACTTGTGGACTCGAACTCGACTCGAGGGATGAACTCATCTCGAGGAGACATGTAGAGTCGGCAAGAGGAGTATCAGTCAACTCGTGGACTCGGGACTCAACTCGAGGACTCATGTAGAGCCTGCACGAGGAGTTCCGTGAAGAGCGGACACGAGGAGTATCAGTCGACTCGTGGACTCGAACTCGACTCGAGGGATGAACTCATCTCGAGGAGACATGTAGAGCTGACACGAGGAGTATCAGTCGACTCGTGCACTCGAACTCGACTCGAGGGATGAACTCATCTCGAGGAGACATGTAGAGTCGGCACGAGGAGTATCAGTCGACTCGTGGACTCGAACTCGACTCGAGGACTCATGTAGAGCGTACACGAGGAGTTACGTGAAGAGTCGGCATGAGGAGTATCAGTCGACTCGTGGACTCGAACTCGGCTCGAGGAATGAACTCGTCTCGAGGAGACATGTAGAGTTGGCACGAGGAGTATTAGTCAACTCGTGGACTCGGGACTCAACTCGAGGACTCATGTAGAGCTTACACGAGGAGTTACGTGAAAAGTCGGCACGAGTAGTATCACTCGACTCGTGGACTCGAACTCGACTAGAGGAATGAAATCATCTTAAGGAGACATGTAGAGTCGACACGAGGAGTATCAGTCGACTGGTGGACTCGAGACTCAACTCGAGGACTCATGTAGAGCCTGCACGAGGAGTTACATGAAGAGCCGACACGAGTAGTATCAGTCGACTCGTGGACTCGAACTCGACTCGAGGGATGAACTCATCTCGAGGAGACATGTAGAGTCGGCACGAGGAATATCAGTCAACTCGTGGACTCGGGACTCAACTCGAGGACTCATGTGGAGCCTGCACGAGGAGTTACATGAAGAGTCGGCACGAGGAGTATTTGTCGACTTGTGGACTCGAACTCGACTCGAGGAATGAAGTCATCTCGAGGAGACATGTAGAGTCGGCACGAGGAGTATCAGTCGACTCGTGGACTAGAACTCGACTCGAGGACTCATGTAGAGCCTACACGAGGAGTTACGTGAAGAGTCGGCATGAGGAGTATCAGTCGACTCGTGGACTCGAACTCGGCTCGAGGAATGAACTCGTCTCGAGGAGACATGTAGAGTTGGCACGAGGAGTATTAGTCAACTCGTGGACTCGGGACTCAACTCGAGGACTCATGTAGAGCTTACACGAGGAGTTACGTGAAAAGTCGGCACGAGTAGTATCACTCGACTCGTGGACTCGAACTCGACTAGAGGAATGAAATCATCTTAAGGAGACATGTAGAGTCGACAAGAGGAGTATCAGTCGACTGGTGGACTCGAGACTCAACTCGAGGACTCATGTAGAGCCTACACGAGGAGTTACGTGAAGAGTCGGCACGAGGAGTATCAGTCGACTCGTGGACTCGAACTCGACTCGAGGGATGAACTCATCTCGAGGAGACATGTAGAGTCGGCAAGAGGAGTATCAGTCAACTCGTGGACTCGGGACTCAACTCGAGGAATCATGTAGAGCCTGCACGAGGAGTTACGTGAAGAGTCGGCACGAGGAGTATCAGTCGACTCGTGGACTCGAACTCGACTCGAGGAATGAACTCATCTCGAGGAGACATGTAGAGTCGGCACGAGGAGTATCAGTCAACTCGTGGACTCGGGACTCAACTCGAGGACTCATGTAGAGCAGAGCCTACACTAGGAGTTTGTGAAGAGCCGGCACGAGGAGTATCAATCGACTCGTGGACTCGAACTCGACTCGAGGGATGAACTCATCTCTAGGAGACATGTAGATTCGGCAAGAGGAGTATCAGTCAACTCCTGGACTCGGGACTCAACTCGAGGACTCATGTAGAGCCTGCACGAGGAGTTACATGAAGAGCCGACACGAGTAGTATCAGTCGACTCGTGGACTCGAACTCGACTCGAGGGATGAACTCGTCTCGAGGAGACATGTAGAGTTGGCACGAGGAGTATTAGTCAACTCGTGGACTCGGGACTCAACTCGAGGACTCATGTAGAGCTTACACGAGGAGTTACGTGAAAAGTCGGCACGAGTAGTATCACTCGACTCGTGGACTCGAACTCGACTAGAGGAATGAAATCATCTTAAGGAGACATGTAGAGTCGACACGAGGAGTATCAGTCGACTGGTGGACTCGAGACTCAACTCGAGGACTCATGTAGAGCCTGCACGAGGAGTTACATGAAGAGCCGACACGAGTAGTATCAGTCGACTCGTGGACTCGAACTCGACTCGAGGGATGAACTCATCTCGAGGAGACATGTAGAGTCGGCACGAGGAATATCAGTCAACTCGTGGACTCGGGACTCAACTCGAGGACTCATGTGGAGCCTGCACGAGGAGTTACATGAAGAGTCGGCACGAGGAGTATTTGTCGACTTGTGGACTCGAACTCGACTCGAGGAATGAAGTCATCTCGAGGAGACATGTAGAGTCGGCACGAGGAGTATCAGTCGACTCGTGGACTCGAACTCGACCAGAGGAATGAACTTATCTCGAGGGGACATGTAGAGTCGGCACGAGGAGTATCAGTCAACTCGTGGACTCGGGACTCAACTCTAGGACTCATGTAGAGCAGAGCCTACACGAGGAGTTTGTGAAGAGCCGGCACGAGGAGTATCAGTCGACTCGTGGACTCGAACTCGACTCGAGGGATGAACTCATCTCGAGGAGACATGTAGATTCGGCAAAAGGAGTATCAGTCAACTCGTGGACTCGGGACTCAACTTGAGGACTCATAAAGAGCCTGCACGAGGAGTTACGTGAAGAGCGGACACGAGGAGTATCAGTCGACTCGTGGACTCGAATTCGACTCGAGGGATGAACTCATCTCGAGGAGACATGTAGAGTCGGCACGAGGAGTATCAGTCGTCTCGTGGACTCGAACTCGACTCGAGGAATGAACTCGTCTCGAGGTGACATGTAGAGTCGGCACAAGGAGTATTTGTCGACTTGTGGACTCGAACTCGACTCGAGGGATGAACTCATCTCGAGGAGACATGTAGAGTCGGCAAGAGGAGTATCAGTCGACTCGTGGACTCGAACTCGACTCGAGGAATGAACTCATCTCGAGGGGACATGTAGAGTCGGCACGAGGAGTATCAGTCAACTCGTGGACTCGGGACTCAACTCTAGGACTCATGTAGAGCAGAGCCTACACGAGGAGTTTGTGAAGAGCCGGCACGAGGAGTATCAGTCGACTCGTGGACTCGAACTCGACTCGAGGGATGAACTCATCTCGAGGAGACATGTAGAGCTGACACGAGGAGTATCAGTCGACTCGTGGACTCGAACTCGACTCGAGGGATGAACTCATTTCGAGGAGACATGTAGAGTCGGCACGAGGAGTATCAGTCGACTCGTGGACTAGAACTCGACTCGAGGACTCATGTAGAGCCTACACGAGGAGTTACGTGAAGAGTCGGAATGAGGAGTATCATTCGACTCGTGGACTCGAACTCGGCTCGAGGAATGAACTCGTCTCGAGGAGACATGTAGAGTTGGCACGAGGAGTATTAGTCAACTCGTGGACTCGGGACTCAACTCGAGGACTCATGTAGAGCTTACACGAGGAGTTACGTGAAAAGTCGGCACGAGTAGTATCACTCGACTCGTGGACTCGAACTCGACTAGAGGAATGAAATCATCTTAAGGAGACATGTAGAGTCGACACGAGGAGTATCAGTCGACTGGTGGACTCGAGACTCAACTCGAGGACTCATGTAGAGCCTACACGAGGAGTTACGTGAAGAGTCGGCACGAGGAGTATCAGTCGACTCGTGGACTCGAACTCGACTCGAGGGATGAACTCATCTCGAGGAGACATGTAGAGTCGGCAAGAGGAGTATCAGTCAACTCGTGGACTCGGGACTCAACTCGAGGAATCATGTAGAGCCTGCACGAGGAGTTACGTGAAGAGTCGGCACGAGGAGTATCAGTCGACTCGTGGACTCGAACTCGACTCGAGGAATGAACTCATCTCGAGGAGACATGTAGAGTCGGCACGAGGAGTATCAGTCAACTCGTGGACTCGGGACTCAACTCGAGGACTCATGTAGAGCAGAGCCTACACTAGGAGTTTGTGAAGAGCCGGCACGAGGAGTATCAATCGACTCGTGGACTCGAACTCGACTCGAGGGATGAACTCATCTCTAGGAGACATGTAGATTCGGCAAGAGGAGTATCAGTCAACTCCTGGACTCGGGACTCAACTCGAGGACTCATGTAGAGCCTGCACGAGGAGTTACATGAAGAGCCGACACGAGTAGTATCAGTCGACTCGTGGACTCGAACTCGACTCGAGGGATGAACTCGTCTCGAGGAGACATGTAGAGTTGGCACGAGGAGTATTAGTCAACTCGTGGACTCGGGACTCAACTCGAGGACTCATGTAGAGCTTACACGAGGAGTTACGTGAAAAGTCGGCACGAGTAGTATCACTCGACTCGTGGACTCGAACTCGACTAGAGGAATGAAATCATCTTAAGGAGACATGTAGAGTCGACACGAGGAGTATCAGTCGACTGGTGGACTCGAGACTCAACTCGAGGACTCATGTAGAGCCTGCACGAGGAGTTACATGAAGAGCTGACACGAGTAGTATCAGTCGACTCGTGGACTCGAACTCGACTCGAGGGATGAACTCATCTCGAGGAGACATGTAGAGTCGGCACGAGGAATATCAGTCAACTCGTGGACTCGGGACTCAACTCGAGGACTCATGTGGAGCCTGCACGAGGAGTTACATGAAGAGTCGGCACGAGGAGTATTTGTCGACTTGTGGACTCGAACTCGACTCGAGGAATGAAGTCATCTCGAGGAGACATGTAGAGTCGGCACGAGGAGTATCAGTCGACTCGTGGACTCGAACTCGACCAGAGGAATGAACTTATCTCGAGGGGACATGTAGAGTCGGCACGAGGAGTATCAGTCAACTCGTGGACTCGGGACTCAACTCTAGGACTCATGTAGAGCAGAGCCTACACGAGGAGTTTGTGAAGAGCCGGCACGAGGAGTATCAGTCGACTCGTGGACTCGAACTCGACTCGAGGGATGAACTCATCTCGAGGAGACATGTAGATTCGGCAAAAGGAGTATCAGTCAACTCGTGGACTCGGGACTCAACTTGAGGACTCATAAAGAGCCTGCACGAGGAGTTACGTGAAGAGCGGACACGAGGAGTATCAGTCGACTCGTGGACTCGAATTCGACTCGAGGGATGAACTCATCTCGAGGAGACATGTAGAGTCGGCACGAGGAGTATCAGTCGTCTCGTGGACTCGAACTCGACTCGAGGAATGAACTCGTCTCGAGGTGACATGTAGAGTCGGCACAAGGAGTATTTGTCGACTTGTGGACTCGAACTCGACTCGAGGGATGAACTCATCTCGAGGAGACATGTAGAGTCGGCAAGAGGAGTATCAGTCGACTCGTGGACTCGAACTCGACTCGAGGAATGAACTCATCTCGAGGGGACATGTAGAGTCGGCAGGAGGAGTATCAGTCAACTCGTGGACTCGGGACTCAACTCTAGGACTCATGTAGAGCAGAGCCTACACGAGGAGTTTGTGAAGAGCCGGCACGAGGAGTATCAGTCGACTCGTGGACTCGAACTCGACTCGAGGGATGAACTCATCTCGAGGAGACATGTAGAGCTGACACGAGGAGTATCAGTCGACTCGTGGACTCGAACTCGACTCGAGGGATGAACTCATTTCGAGGAGACATGTAGAGTCGGCACGAGGAGTATCAGTCGACTCGTGGACTAGAACTCGACTCGAGGACTCATGTAGAGCCTACACGAGGAGTTACGTGAAGAGTCGGCATGAGGAGTATCAGTCGACTCGTGGACTCGAACTCGGCTCGAGGAATGAACTCGTCTCGAGGAGACATGTAGAGTTGGCACGAGGAGTATTAGTCAACTCGTGGACTCGGGACTCAACTCGAGGAGTCATGTAGAGCTTACACGAGGAGTTACGTGAAAAGTCGGCACGAGTAGTATCACTCGACTCGTGGACTCGAACTCGACTAGAGGAATGAAATCATCTTAAGGAGACATGTAGAGTCGACACGAGGAGTATCAGTCGACTGGTGGACTCGAGACTCAACTCGAGGACTCATGTAGAGCCTACACGAGGAGTTACGTGAAGAGTCGGCACGAGGAGTATCAGTCGACTCGTGGACTCGAACTCGACTCGAGGGATGAACTCATCTCGAGGAGACATGTAGAGTCGGCAAGAGGAGTATCAGTCAACTCGTGGACTCGGGACTCAACTCGAGGAATCATGTAGAGCCTGCACGAGGAGTTACGTGAAGAGTCGGCACGAGGAGTATCAGTCGACTCGTGGACTCGAACTCGACTCGAGGAATGAACTCATCTCGAGGAGACATGTAGAGTCGGCACGAGGAGTATCAGTCAACTCGTGGACTCGGGACTCAACTCGAGGACTCATGTAGAGCAGAGCCTACACTAGGAGTTTGTGAAGAGCCGGCACGAGGAGTATCAATCGACTCGTGGACTCGAACTCGACTCGAGGGATGAACTCATCTCTAGGAGACATGTAGATTCGGCAAGAGGAGTATCAGTCAACTCCTGGACTCGGGACTCAACTCGAGGACTCATGTAGAGCCTGCACGAGGAGTTACATGAAGAGCCGACACGAGTAGTATCAGTCGACTCGTGGACTCGAACTCGACTCGAGGGATGAACTCATCTCGAGGAGACATGTAGAGTCGGCACGAGGAATATCAGTCAACTCGTGGACTCGGGACTCAACTCGAGGACTCATGTGGAGCCTGCACGAGGAGTTACATGAAGAGTCGGCACGAGGAGTATTTGTCGACTTGTGGACTCGAACTCGACTCGAGGAATGAAGTCATCTCGAGGAGACATGTAGAGTCGGCACGAGGAGTATCAGTCGACTCGTGGACTCGAACTCGACCAGAGGAATGAACTCATCTCGAGGGGACATGTAGAGTCGGCACGAGGAGTATCAGTCAACTCGTGGACTCGGGACTCAACTCTAGGACTCATGTAGAGCAGAGCCTACACGAGGAGTTTGTGAAGAGCCGGCACGAGGAGTATCAGTCGACTCGTGGACTCGAACTCGACTCGAGGGATGAACTCATCTCGAGGAGACATGTAGATTCGGCAAAAGGAGTATCAGTCAACTCGTGGACTCGGGACTCAACTTGAGGACTCATAAAGAGCCTGCACGAGGAGTTACGTGAAGAGCGGACACGAGGAGTATCAGTCGACTCGTGGACTCGAATTCGACTCGAGGGATGAACTCATCTCGAGGAGACATGTAGAGTCGGCACGAGGAGTATCAGTCGTCTCGTGGACTCGAACTCGACTCGAGGAATGAACTCGTCTCGAGGTGACATGTAGAGTCGGCACAAGGAGTATTTGTCGACTTGTGGACTCGAACTCGACTCGAGGGATGAACTCATCTCGAGGAGACATGTAGAGTCGGCAAGAGGAGTATCAGTCAACTCGTGGACTCGGGACTCAACTCGAGGACTCATGTAGAGCCTGCACGAGGAGTTACGTGAAGATCGGACACGAGGAGTATCAGTCGACTCGTGGACTCGAACTCGACTCGAGGGATGAACTCATCTCGAGGAGACATGTAGAGTCGGCACGAGGAGTATCAGTCAACTCGTGGACTCGGGACTCAACTCGAGGACTCATGTAGAGCCTGCACGAGGAGTTACGTGAAGAGTCGGCAAGAGGAGTATCAGTCGACTCGTGGACTCGAACTCGACTCGAGGAATGAACTCGTCTCGAGGTGACATGTAGAGTCGGCACGAGGAGTATTTGTCGACTTGTGGACTCGAACTCGACTCGAGGGATGAACTCATCTCGAGGAGACATGTAGAGTCGGCAAGAGGAGTATCAGTCAACTCGTGGACTCGGGACTCAACTCGAGGACTCATGTAGAGCCTGCACGAGGAGTTACGTGAAGAGCGGACACGAGGAGTATCAGTCGACTCGTGGACTCGAATTCGACTCGAGGGATGAACTCATCTCGAGGAGACATGTAGAGTCGGCACGAGGAGTATCAGTCGACTTGTGGACTCGAACTCGACTCGAGGGATGAACTCATCTCGAGGAGACATGTAGATTCGGCAAAAGGAGTATCAGTCAACTCGTGGACTCGGGACTCAACTTGAGGACTCATAAAGAGCCTGCACGAGGAGTTACGTGAAGAGCGGACACGAGGAGTATCAGTCGACTCGTGGACTCGAATTCGACTCGAGGGATGAACTCATCTCGAGGAGACATGTAGAGTCGGCACGAGGAGTATCAGTCGTCTCGTGGACTCGAACTCGACTCGAGGAATGAACTCGTCTCGAGGTGACATGTAGAGTCGGCACAAGGAGTATTTGTCGACTTGTGGACTCGAACTCGACTCGAGGGATGAACTCATCTCGAGGAGACATGTAGAGTCGGCAAGAGGAGTATCAGTCAACTCGTGGACTCGGGACTCAACTCGAGGACTCATGTAGAGCCTGCACGAGGAGTTCCGTGAAGAGCGGACACGAGGAGTATCAGTCGACTCGTGGACTCGAACTCGACTCGAGGGATGAACTCATCTCGAGGAGACATGTAGAGCTGACACGAGGAGTATCAGTCGACTCGTGCACTCGAACTCGACTCGAGGGATGAACTCATCTCGAGGAGACATGTAGAGTCGGCACGAGGAGTATCAGTCGACTCGTGGACTCGAACTCGACTCGAGGACTCATGTAGAGCGTACACGAGGAGTTACGTGAAGAGTCGGCATGAGGAGTATCAGTCGACTCGTGGACTCGAACTCGGCTCGAGGAATGAACTCGTCTCGAGGAGACATGTAGAGTTGGCACGAGGAGTATTAGTCAACTCGTGGACTCGGGACTCAACTCGAGGACTCATGTAGAGCTTACACGAGGAGTTACGTGAAAAGTCGGCACGAGTAGTATCACTCGACTCGTGGACTCGAACTCGACTAGAGGAATGAAATCATCTTAAGGAGACATGTAGAGTCGACACGAGGAGTATCAGTCGACTGGTGGACTCGAGACTCAACTCGAGGACTCATGTAGAGCCTGCACGAGGAGTTACATGAAGAGCCGACACGAGTAGTATCAGTCGACTCGTGGACTCGAACTCGACTCGAGGGATGAACTCATCTCGAGGAGACATGTAGAGTCGGCACGAGGAATATCAGTCAACTCGTGGACTCGGGACTCAACTCGAGGACTCATGTGGAGCCTGCACGAGGAGTTACATGAAGAGTCGGCACGAGGAGTATTTGTCGACTTGTGGACTCGAACTCGACTCGAGGAATGAAGTCATCTCGAGGAGACATGTAGAGTCGGCACGAGGAGTATCAGTCGACTCGTGGACTCGAACTCGACCAGAGGAATGAACTTATCTCGAGGGGACATGTAGAGTCGGCACGAGGAGTATCAGTCAACTCGTGGACTCGGGACTCAACTCTAGGACTCATGTAGAGCAGAGCCTACACGAGGAGTTTGTGAAGAGCCGGCACGAGGAGTATCAGTCGACTCGTGGACTCGAACTCGACTCGAGGGATGAACTCATCTCGAGGAGACATGTAGATTCGGCAAAAGGAGTATCAGTCAACTCGTGGACTCGGGACTCAACTTGAGGACTCATAAAGAGCCTGCACGAGGAGTTACGTGAAGAGCGGACACGAGGAGTATCAGTCGACTCGTGGACTCGAATTCGACTCGAGGGATGAACTCATCTCGAGGAGACATGTAGAGTCGGCACGAGGAGTATCAGTCGTCTCGTGGACTCGAACTCGACTCGAGGAATGAACTCGTCTCGAGGTGACATGTAGAGTCGGCACAAGGAGTATTTGTCGACTTGTGGACTCGAACTCGACTCGAGGGATGAACTCATCTCGAGGAGACATGTAGAGTCGGCAAGAGGAGTATCAGTCAACTCGTGGACTCGGGACTCAACTCGAGGACTCATGTAGAGCCTGCACGAGGAGTTACGTGAAGATCGGACACGAGGAGTATCAGTCGACTCGTGGACTCGAACTCGACTCGAGGGATGAACTCATCTCGAGGAGACATGTAGAGTCGGCACGAGGAGTATCAGTCAACTCGTGGACTCGGGACTCAACTCGAGGACTCATGTAGAGCCTGCACGAGGAGTTACGTGAAGAGTCGGCAAGAGGAGTATCAGTCGACTCGTGGACTCGAACTCGACTCGAGGAATGAACTCGTCTCGAGGTGACATGTAGAGTCGGCACGAGGAGTATTTGTCGACTTGTGGACTCGAACTCGACTCGAGGGATGAACTCATCTCGAGGAGACATGTAGAGTCGGCAAGAGGAGTATCAGTCAACTCGTGGACTCGGGACTCAACTCGAGGACTCATGTAGAGCCTGCACGAGGAGTTACGTGAAGAGCGGACACGAGGAGTATCAGTCGACTCGTGGACTCGAACTCGACTCGAGGGATGAACTCATCTCGAGGAGACATGTAGAGCTGACACGAGGAGTATCAGTCGACTCGTGGACTCGAACTCGACTCGAGGGATGAACTCATCTCGAGGAGACATGTAGAGTCGGCACGAGGAGTATCAGTCGACTCGTGGACTCGAACTCGACTCGAGGACTCATGTAGAGCGTACACGAGGAGTTACGTGAAGAGTCGGCATGAGGAGTATCAGTCGACTCGTGGACTCGAACTCGGCTCGATGAATGAACTCGTCTCGAGGAGACATGTAGAGTTGGCACGAGGAGTATTAGTCAACTCGTGGACTCGGGACTCAACTCGAGGACTCATGTAGAGCTTACACGAGGAGTTACGTGAAAAGTCGGCACGAGTAGTATCACTCGACTCGTGGACTCGAACTCGACTAGAGGAATGAAATCATCTTAAGGAGACATGTAGAGTCGACACGAGGAGTATCAGTCGACTGGTGGACTCGAGACTCAACTCGAGGACTCATGTAGAGCCTACACGAGGAGTTACGTGAAGAGTCGGCACGAGGAGTATCAGTCGACTCGTGGACTCGAACTCGACTCGAGGGATGAACTCATCTCGAGGAGACATGTAGAGTCGGCAAGAGGAGTATCAGTCAACTCGTGGACTCGGGACTCAACTCGAGGAATCATGTAGAGCCTGCACGAGGAGTTACGTGAAGAGTCGGCACGAGGAGTATCAGTCGACTCGTGGTCTCGAACTCGACTCGAGGAATGACCTCATCTCGAGGAGACATGTAGAGTCGGCACGAGGAGTATCAGTCAACTCGTGGACTCGGGACTCAACTCCAGGACTCATGTAGAGCAGAGCCTACACTAGGAGTTTGTGAAGAGCCGGCACGAGGAGTATCAATCGACTCGTGGACTCGAACTCGACTCGAGGGATGAACTCATCTCTAGGAGACATGTAGATTCGGCAAGAGGAGTATCAGTCAACTCCTGGACTCGGGACTCAACTCGAGGACTCATGTAGAGCCTGCACGAGGACTTACATGAAGAGCCGACACGAGGAGTATCAGTCGACTCGTGGACTCGAACTCGACTCGAGGGATGAACTCATCTCGAGGAGACATGTAGAGTCGGCACGAGGAATATCAGTCAACTCGTGGACTCGGGACTCAACTCGAGGACTCGTGTAGAGCCTGCACGAGGAGTTACATGAAGAGTCGGCACGAGGAGTATTTGTCGACTTGTGGACTCGAACTCGACTCGAGGAATGAAGTCATCTAGAGGAGACATGTAGAGTCGGCACGAGGAGTATCACTCGACTCGTGGACTCGAACTCGACCAGAGGAATGAACTCATCTCGAGGGGACATGTAGAGTCGGCACGAGGAGTATCAGTCAACTCGTGGACTCGGGACTCAACTCTAGGACTCATGTAGAGCAGAGCCTACACGAGGAGTTTGTGAAGAGCCGGCATGAGGAGTATCAGTCGACTCGTGGACTCGAACTCGACTCGAGGGATGAACTCATCTCGAGGAGACATGTAGATTCGGCAAAAGGAGTATCAGTCAACTCGTGGACTCGGGACTCAACTTGAGGACTCATAAAGAGCCTGCACGAGGAGTTACGTGAAGAGCGGACACGAGGAGTATCAGTCGACTCGTGGACTCGAACTCGACTCGAGGGATGAACTCATCTCGAGGAGACATGTAGAGTCGGCACGAGGAGTATCAGTCAACTCGTGGACTCGGGACTCAACTCGAGGACTCATGTAGAGCCTGCACGAGGAGTTACGTGAAGAGTCGGCACGAGGAGTATCAGTCGACTCGTGGACTCGAACTCGACTCGAGAAATGAACTCGTCTCGAGGTGACATGTAGAGTCGGCACGAGGAGTATTTGTCGACTTGTGGACTCGAACTCGACTCGAGGGATGAACTCATCTCGAGGAGACATGTAGAGTCGGCAAGAGGAGTATCAGTCAACTCGTGGACTCGGGACTCAACTCGAGGACTCATGTAGAGCCTGCACGAGGAGTTACGTGAAGATCGGACACGAGGAGTATCAGTCGACTCGTGGACTCGAACTCGACTCGAGGGATGAACTCATCTCGAGGAGACATGTAGAGTCGGCACGAGGAGTATCAGTCAACTTGTGGACTCGGGACTCAACTCGAGGACTCATGTAGAGCCTGCACGAGGAGTTACGCGAAGAGTCGGCACGAGGAGTATCAGTCGACTCGTGGACTCGAACTCGACTCGAGGAATGAACTCGTCTCGAGGTGACATGTAGAGTCGGCACGAGGAGTATTTGTCGACTTGTGGACTCGAACTCGACTCGAGGAATGAACTCATCTCAAGGAGACATGTAGAGTCGGCACGAGGAGTATCAGTCGACTCGTGGACTCGAACTCGACTCGAGGACTCATGTAGAGCCTGCACGAGGAGTTACGTGAAGAGTCGGCATGAGGAGTATCAGTCGACTCGTGGACTCGAACTCGACTCGAGGAATGAACTCGTCTCGAGGAGACATGTAGAGTCGGCACGAGGAGTATTAGTCAACTCGTGGACTCGGGACTCAACTCGAGGACTCATGTAGAGCTTACACGAGGAGTTACGTGAAAAGTCGGCACGAGTAGTATCAGTCGACTCGTGGACTCGAACTCGACTCGAGGAATGACCTCATGTTAAAGAGACATGTAGAGTCGACACGAGGAGTATCAGTCGACTGGTGGACTCGGGACTCAACTCGAGAACTCATGTAGAGCCTGCACGAGTAGTTACGTGAAGAGTCGGCACGAGGAGTATCAGTCGACTCGTGGACTCGAACTCGACTCGAGGAATGAACTCATCTCGAGGAGACATGTAGAGTCGGCACGAGGAGTATCAGTCAACTCGTGGACTCGGGACTCAACTCGAGGACTTATGTAGAGCCAACACAAGGAGTTACGTGAAGAGCCGGCACGAGGAATATCAGTCAACTCGTGGACTCGAACTCGACTCGAGGGATGAACTCATCTCGAGGAGACATGTAGAGTCAGAAAGAGGAGTATCAGTCAACTCGTGGACTCGGGACTCAACTCGAGGACTCATGTAGAGCCTGCACGAGGAGTTACGTGAAAAGTCGGCAAGAGGAGTATCAGTCGACTCGTGGAGTCGAACTCGACTCGAGGAATGAACTCATCTTAAGGAGACATGTAGAGTCGGCTCGAGGAGTATCAGTCGACTAGTGGACTCGAGACTCAACTTGAGGACTCATGTAGAGCCTGCACGAGGAGTTACGTGAAGAGCGGACACGAGGAGTATCAGTCGACTCGTGGACTCGAACTCGACTCGAGGGATGAACTCATCTCGAGGAGACATGTAGAGTCGGCACGAGGAGTATCAGTCAACTCGTGGACTCGGGACTCAACTCGAGGACTCGTGTAGAGCCTGCACGAGGAGTTACGTGAAGAGTTGGCACGAGGAGTATCAGTCGACTCGTGGACTCGAACTCGACTCGAGGAATGAACTCGTCTCGAGGTGACATGTAGAGTCGGCACGAGGAGTATCAGTCAACTCGTGGACTCGGGACTCAACTCGAGGACTCATGTAGAGCCTGCACGAGGAGTTACGTGAAGAGTCGACACGAGGAGTATCAGTCGACTCGTGGACTCGAACTCGACTCGAGGAATGAACTCCTCTCGAGGAGACATGTAGAGTCGGCACGAGGAGTATCAGTCAACTCGTGGACTCGAGACTCAACTCGAGGAGTCATGTAGAGCCTGCACGAGGAGTTACATGAAGGGTCGGCACGAGGAGTATTTGTCGACTTGTGGACTCGAACTCGACTCGAGGAATGAACTCATCTCGAGGAGACATGTAGAATCGGCACGAAGAGTATCAGTCGACTCGTGGACTCGAACTCGACTCGAGGACTCATGTAGAGCATGCACGAGGAGTTACGTGAAGAGTCGGCATGAGGAGTATCAGTCGACTCGTGGACTCGAACTCGACTCGAGGAATGAACTCGTCTCGAGGAGACATGTAGAGTCGGCACGAGGAGTATCAGTCAACTCGTGGACTCGGGACTCAACTCGAGGACTCATGTAGAGCTTGCACGAGGAGTTACGTGAAGAGTCGGCACGAGGAGTATCAGTCGACTCGTGGACTCGAACTCGACTCGAGGAATGAACTCGTCTCGAGGTGACATGTAGAGTCGGCACGAGGAGTATTTGTCGACTTGTGGACTCGAACTCGACTCGAGGGATGAACTCATCTCGAGGAGACATGTAGAGTCGGCAAGAGGAGTATCAGTCAACTCGTGGACTCGGGACTCAACTCGAGGACTCATGTAGAGCCTGCACGAGGAGTTACGTGAAGATCGGACACGAGGAGTATCAGTCGACTCGTGGACTCGAACTCGACTCGAGGGATGAACTCATCTCGAGGAGACATGTAGAGTCGGCACGAGGAGTATCAGTCAACTTGTGGACTCGGGACTCAACTGGAGGACTCATGTAGAGCCTGCACGAGGAGTTACGCGAAGAGTCGGCACGAGGAGTATCAGTCGACTCGTGGACTCGAACTCGACTCGAGGAATGAACTCGTCTCGAGGTGACATGTAGAGTCGGCACGAGGAGTATTTGTCGACTTGTGGACTCGAACTCGACTCGAGGAATGAACTCATCTCAAGGAGACATGTAGAGTCGGCACGAGGAGTATCAGTCGACTCGTGGACTCGAACTCGACTCGAGGACTCATGTAGAGCCTGCACGAGGAGTTACGTGAAGAGTCGGCATGAGGAGTATCAGTCGACTCGTGGACTCGAACTCGACTCGAGGAATGAACTCGTCTCGAGGAGACATGTAGAGTCGGCACGAGGAGTATTAGTCAACTCGTGGACTCGGGACTCAACTCGAGGACTCATGTAGAGCATACACGAGGAGTTACGTGAAAAGTCGGCACGAGTAGTATCAGTCGACTCGTGGACTCGAACTCGACTCGAGGAATGACCTCATGTTAAAGAGACATGTAGAGTCGACACGAGGAGTATCAGTCGACTGGTGGACTCGGGACTCAACTCGAGAACTCATGTAGAGCCTGCACGAGTAGTTACGTGAAGAGTCGGCACGAGGAGTATCAGTCGACTCGTGGACTCGAACTCGACTCGAGGAATGAACTCATCTCGAGGAGACATGTAGAGTCGGCACGAGGAGTATCAGTCAACTCGTGGACTCGGGACTCAACTCGAGGACTTATGTAGAGCCAACACAAGGAGTTACGTGAAGAGCCGGCACGAGGAATATCAGTCAACTCGTGGACTCGAACTCGACTCGAGGGATGAACTCATCTCGAGGAGACATGTAGAGTCAGAAAGAGGAGTATCAGTCAACTCGTGGACTCGGGACTCAACTCGAGGACTCATGTAGAGCCTGCACGAGGAGTTACGTGAAAAGTCGGCAAGAGGAGTATCAGTCGACTCGTGGAGTCGAACTCGACTCGAGGAATGAACTCATCTTAAGGAGACATGTAGAGTCGGCACGAGGAGTATCAGTCGACTAGTGGACTCGAGACTCAACTTGAGGACTCATGTAGAGCCTGCACGAGGAGTTACGTGAAGAGCGGACACGAGGAGTATCAGTCGACTCGTGGACTCGAACTCGACTCGAGGGATGAACTCATCTCGAGGAGACATGTAGAGTCGGCACGAGGAGTATCAGTCAACTCGTGGACTCGGGACTCAACTCGAGGACTCGTGTAGAGCCTGCACGAGGAGTTACGTGAAGAGTTGGCACGAGGAGTATCAGTCGACTCGTGGACTCGAACTCGACTCGAGGAATGAACTCGTCTCGAGGTGACATGTAGAGTCGGCACGAGGAGTATCAGTCAACTCGTGGACTCGGGACTCAACTCGAGGACTCATGTAGAGCCTGCACGAGGAGTTACGTGAAGAGTCGACACGAGGAGTATCAGTCGACTCGTGGACTCGAACTCGACTCGAGGAATGAACTCCTCTCGAGGAGACATGTAGAGTCGGCACGAGGAGTATCAGTCAACTCGTGGACTCGAGACTCAACTCGAGGAGTCATGTAGAGCCTGCACGAGGAGTTACATGAAGGGTCGGCACGAGGAGTATTTGTCGACTTGTGGACTCGAACTCGACTCGAGGAATGAACTCATCTCGAGGAGACATGTAGAATCGGCACGAAGAGTATCAGTCGACTCGTGGACTCGAACTCGACTCGAGGACTCATGTAGAGCATGCACGAGGAGTTACGTGAAGAGTCGGCATGAGGAGTATCAGTCGACTCGTGGACTCGAACTCGACTCGACTCGAGGAATGAACTCTTCTCGAGGTGACATGTAGAGTCGGCACGAGGAGTATTTGTCGACTTGTGGACTCGAACTCGACTCGAGGGATGAACTCATCTCGAGGAGACATGTAGAGTCGGCACGAGGAGTATCAGTCAACTTGTGGACTCGGGACTCAACTCGAGGACTCATGTAGAGCCTGCACGAGGAGTTACGCGAAGAGTCGGCACGAGGAGTATCAGTCGACTCGTGGACTCGAACTCGACTCGAGGAATGAACTCGTCTCGAGGTGACATGTAGAGTCGGCACGAGGAGTATTTTTCGACTTGTGGACTCGAACTCGACTCGAGGAATGAACTCATCTCAAGGAGACATGTAGAGTCGGCACGAGGAGTATCAGTCGACTCGTGGACTCGAACTCGACTCGAGGACTCATGTAGAGCCTGCACGAGGAGTTACGTGAAGAGTCGGCATGAGGAGTATCAGTCGACTCGTGGACTCGAACTCGACTCGAGGAATGAACTCGTCTCGAGGAGACATGTAGAGTCGGCACGAGGAGTATTAGTCAACTCGTGGACTCGGGACTCAACTCGAGGACTCATGTAGAGCTTACACGAGGAGTTACGTGAAAAGTCGGCACGAGTAGTATCAGTCGACTCGTGGACTCGAACTCGACTCGAGGAATGACCTCATGTTAAAGAGACATGTAGAGTCGACACGAGGAGTATCAGTCGACTGGTGGACTCGGGACTCAACTCGAGAACTCATGTAGAGCCTGCACGAGTAGTTACGTGAAGAGTCGGCACGAGGAGTATCAGTCGACTCGTGGACTCGAACTCGACTCGAGGAATGAACTCATCTCGAGGAGACATGTAGAGTCGGCACGAGGAGTATCAGTCAACTCGTGGACTCGGGACTCAACTCGAGGACTTATGTAGAGCCAACACAAGGAGTTACGTGAAGAGCCGGCACGAGGAATATCAGTCAACTCGTGGACTCGAACTCGACTCGAGGGATGAACTCATCTCGAGGAGACATGTAGAGTCAGAAAGAGGAGTATCAGTCAACTCGTGGACTCGGGACTCAACTCGAGGACTCATGTAGAGCCTGCACGAGGAGTTACGTGAAAAGTCGGCAAGAGGAGTATCAGTCGACTCGTGGAGTCGAACTCGACTCGAGGAATGAACTCATATTAAGGAGACATGTAGAGTCGGCACGAGGAGTATCAGTCGACTAGTGGACTCGAGACTCAACTTGAGGACTCATGTAGAGCCTGCACGAGGAGTTACGTGAAGAGCGGACACGAGGAGTATCAGTCGACTCGTGGACTCGAACTCGACTCGAGGGATGAACTCATCTCGAGGAGACATGTAGAGTCGGCACGAGGAGTATCAGTCAACTCGTGGACTCGGGACTCAACTCGAGGACTCGTGTAGAGCCTGCACGAGGAGTTACGTGAAGAGTTGGCACGAGGAGTATCAGTCGACTCGTGGACTCGAACTCGACTCGAGGAATGAACTCGTCTCGAGGTGACATGTAGAGTCGGCACGAGGAGTATCAGTCAACTCGTGGACTCGGGACTCAACTCGAGGACTCATGTAGAGCCTGCACGAGGAGTTACGTGAAGAGTCGACACGAGGAGTATCAGTCGACTCGTGGACTCGAACTCGACTCGAGGAATGAACTCCTCTCGAGGAGACATGTAGAGTCGGCACGAGGAGTATCAGTCAACTCGTGGACTCGAGACTCAACTCGAGGAGTCATGTAGAGCCTGCACGAGGAGTTACATGAAGGGTCGGCACGAGGAGTATTTGTCGACTTGTGGACTCGAACTCGACTCGAGGAATGAACTCATCTCGAGGAGACATGTAGAATCGGCACGAAGAGTATCAGTCGACTCGTGGACTCGAACTCGACTCGAGGACTCATGTAGAGCATGCACGAGGAGTTACGTGAAGAGTCGGCATGAGGAGTATCAGTCGACTCGTGGACTCGAACTCGACTCGAGGAATGAACTCGTCTCGAGGAGACATGTAGAGTCGGCACGAGGAGTATTAGTCAACTCGTGGACTCGGGACTCAACTCGAGGACTGATGTAGAGCTTACACGAGGAGTTACGTGAAAAGTCGGCACGAGTAGTATCAGTCGACTCGTGGACTCGAACTCAACTCGAGGAATGAACTCATCTTAAGGAGACATGTAGAGTCGACACGAGGAGTATCAGTCAACTCGTGGACTCGGGACTCAACTTGAGGACTCATGTAGAGCCTGGACGAGGAGTTACGTGAAGAGTCGGCACGAGGAATATCAGTCGACTCGTGGACTCGAACTCGACTCGAGGAATGAACTCGTCTCGAGGTGACATGTAGAGTCGGCACGAGGAGTATTTGTCGACTTGTGGACTCGAACTCGAATCGAGGAATGAACTCATCTCGAGGAGACATGTAGAGTCGGCACGAGGAGTATCAGTCGACTCGTGGACTCGAACTCGACTCGAGGACTCATGTAGAGCCTGCACGAGGAGTTACGTGAAAAGTCGGCAAGAGGAGTATCAGTCGACTCGTGGAGTCGAACTCGAATCGAGGAATGAACTCATCTTAAGGAGACATGTAGAGTCGGCACGAGGAGTATCAGTCGACTCGTGGACTCGGGACTCAACTCGAGGACTCATGTAGAGCCTACACGAGGAGTTACGTGAAGAGCCGACACGAGGAGTATCAGTGGACTCGTGGACTCGAACTCGACTCGAGGGATGAACTCATCTCGAGGGGACATGTAGAGTCGGCACGAGGAGTATCAGTCAACTCGTGGATTTGGGACTCAACTCGAGGACTCATGTAGAGCAGAGCCTACACGAGGAGTTTGTGAAGAACCGGCATGAGGAGTATCAGTCGACTCGTGGACTCGAACTCGACTCGAGGGATGAACTCATCTCGAGGAGACATGTAGATTCGGCAAGAGGAGTATCAGTCAACTCGTGGACTCGGGACTCAACTCGAGGACTCATGTAGAGCCTGCACGAGGAGTTACGTGAAGAGCGGACACGAGGAGTATAAGTCGACTCGTCGACTCGAACTCGACTCGAGGGATGAACTCATCTCGAGGAGACATGTAGAGTCGGCACGAGGAGTATCAGTCAACTCGTGGACTCGAGACTCAACTCGAGGACTCATGTAGAGCCTGCACGAGGAGTTACGTGAAGAGTCGGCACGAGGAGTATCAGTCGACTCGTGGACTCGAACTCGACTCGAGGAATGTACTCGTCTAGAGGTGACATGTAGAGTCAGCACGAGGAGTATCAGTCAACTCGTGGACTCGGGACTCAACTCGAGGACTCATGTAGAGCCTGCACGAGGAGTTACGTGAAGAGTCGACACGAGGAGTATCAGTCGACTCGTGGACTCGAACTCGACTCGAGGAATGAACTCCTCTCGAGGAGACATGTAGAGTTGGCACGAGGAGTATCAGTCAACTCGTGGACTCGAGACTCAACTCGAGGACTCATGTAGAGCCTGCACGAGGAGTTACATGAAGAGTCGGCACAAGGAGTATTTGTCGACTTGTGGACTCGAACTCAACTCGAGGAATGAACTCATCTCGAGGAGACATGTAGAGTCGGCACGAGGAGTATCAGTCGACTCGTGGACTCGAACTCGACTCGAGGACTCATGTAGAGCCTGCACGAGGAGTTACGTGAAAAGTCGGCAAGAGGAGTATCAGTCGACTCGTGGAGTTGAACTCGACTCGAGGAATGAACTCATCTTAAGGAGACATGTAGAGTCGGCACGAGGAGTATCAGTCGACTCGTGGACTCGGGACTCAACTCGAGGACTCATGTAGAGCCTACACGAGGAGTTACGTGAAGAGCCGACACGAGGAGTATCAGTGGACTCGGGACTCAACTCGAGGAATCATGTAGAGCCTGCACGAGGAGTTACGTGAAGAGTCGGCACGAGGAGTATCAGTCGACTCGTGGACTCGAACTCGACTCGAGGAATGAACTCATCTCGAGGAGACATGTAGAGTCGGCACGAGGAGTATCAGTCAACTCGTGGACTCGGGACTCAACTCGAGGACTCATGTAGAGCAGAGCCTACACTAGGAGTTTGTGAAGAGCCGGCACGAGGAGTATCAATCGACTCGTGGACTCGAACTCGACTCGAGGGATGAACTCATCTCTAGGAGACATGTAGATTCGGCAAGAGGAGTATCAGTCAACTCCTGGACTCGGGACTCAACTCGAGGACTCATGTAGAGCCTGCACGAGGAGTTACATGAAGAGCCGACACGAGGAGTATCAGTCGACTCGTGGACTCGAACTCGACTCGATGGATGAACTCATCTCGAGGAGACATGTAGAGTCGGCACGAGGAATATCAGTCAACTCGTGGACTCGGGACTCAACTCGAGGACTCATGTAGAGCCTGCACGAGGAGTTACATGAAGAGTCGGCACGAGGAGTATTTGTCGACTTGTGGACTCGAACTCGACTCGAGGAATGAAGTCATCTCGAGGAGACATGTAGAGTCGGCACGAGGAGTATCAGTCGACTCGTGGACTCGAACTCGACCAGAGGAATGAACTCATGTCGAGGGGACATGTAGAGTCGGCACGAGGAGTATCAGTCAACTCGTGGACTCGGGACTCAACTCTAGGACTCATGTAGAGCCTGCACGAGGAGTTACCTGAAGAGCGGACACGAGGAGTATAAGTCGACTCGTGGACTCGAACTCGACTCGAGGGATGAACTCATCTCGAGGAGACATGTAGATTCGGCAAAAGGAGTATCAGTCAACTCGTGGACTCGGGACTCAACTTGAGGACTCATAAAGAGCCTGCACGAGGAGTTACGTAAAGAGCGGACACGAGGAGTATCAGTCGACTCGTGGACTCGAACTCGACTCGAGGGATGAACTCATCTCGAGGAGACATGTAGAGTCGGCACGAGGAGTATCAGTCAACTCGTGGACTCGGGACTCAACTCGAGGAGTCATGTAGAGCCTGCACGAGGAGTTACGTGAAGAGTCGGCACGAGGAGTATCAGTCGACTCGTGGACTCGAACTCGACTCGAGGAATGAACTCGTCTCGAGGTGGCATGTAGAGTCGGCACGAGGAGTATTTGTCGACTTGTGGACTCGAACTCGACTCGAGGGATGAACTCATCTCGAGGAGACATGTAGAGTCGGCAAGAGGAGTATCAGTCAACTCGTGGACTCGGGACTCAACTCGAGGACTCATGTAGAGCCTGCACGAGGAGTTACGTGAAGATCGGACACGAGGAGTATCAGTCGACTCGTGGACTCGAACTCGACTCGAGGGATGAACTCATCTCGAGGAGACATGTAGAGTCGGCACGAGGAGTATCAGTCAACTCGTGGACTCGGGACTCAACTCGAGGACTCATGTAGAGCCTGCACGAGGAGTTACGCGAAGAGTCGGCACGAGGAGTATCAGTCGACTCGTGGACTCGAACTCGACTCGAGGAATGAACTCGTCTCGAGGTGACATGTAGAGTCGGCACGAGGAGTATTTGTCGACTTGTGGACTCGAACTCGACTCGAGGAATGAACTCATCTCAAGGAGACATGTAGAGTCGGCACGAGGAGTATCAGTCGACTCGTGGACTCGAACTCGACTCGAGGACTCATGTAGAGCCTGCACGAGGAGTTACGTAAAGAGTCGGCATGAGGAGTATCAGTCGACTCGTGGACTCGAACTCGACTCGAGGAATGAACTCGTCTCGAGGAGACATGTAGAGTCGGCACGAGGAGTATTAGTCAACTCGTGGACTCGGGACTCAACTCGAGGACTCATGTAGATCTTACACGAGGAGTTACGTGAAAAGTCGGCACGAGTAGTATCAGTCGACTCGTGGACTCGAACTCGACTCGAGGAATGAACTCATCTTAAGGAGACATGTAGAGTCGACACGAGGAGTATCAGTCGACTGGTGGACTCGGGACTCAACTCGAGAACTCATGTAGAGCCTGCACGAGGAGATACGTGAAGAGTCGGCACGAGGAGTATCAGTCGACTCGTGGACTCGAACTCGACTCGAGGAATGAACTCATCTCGAGGAGACATGTAGAGTCGGCACGAGGAGTATCAGTCAACTCGTGGACTCGGGACTCAACTCGAGGACTCATGTAGAGCCAACACAAGGAGTTACGTGAAGAGCCGGCACGAGGAATATCAGTCAACTCGTGGACTCGAACTCGACTCGAGGGATGAACTCATCTCGAGGAGACATGTAGAGTCAGCAAGAGGAGTATCAGTCAACTCGTGGACTCGGGACTCAACTCGAGGACTCATGTAGAGCCTGCACGAGGAGTTACGTGAAAAGTCGGCAAGAGGAGTATCAGTCGACTCGTGGAGTCGAACTCGACTCGAGGAATGAACTCATCTTAAGGAGACATGTAGAGTCGGCACGAGGAGTATCAGTCGACTAGTGGACTCTAGACTCAACTTGAGGACTCATGTAGAGCCTGCACGAGGAGTTACGTGAAGAGCGGACACGAGGAGTATCAGTCGACTCGTGGACTCGAACTCGACTCGAGGGATGAACTCATCTCGAGGAGACATGTAGAGTCGGCACGAGGAGTATCAGTCAACTCGTGGACTCGGGACTCAACTCGAGGACTCGTGTAGAGCCTGCACGAGGAGTTACGTGAAGAGTTGGCACGAGGAGTATCAGTCGACTCGTGGACTCGAACTCGACTCGAGGAATGAACTTGTCTCGAGGTGACATGTAGAGTCGGCACGAGGAGTATCAGTCAACTCGTGGACTCGGGACTCAACTCGAGGACTCATGTAGAGCCTGCACGAGGAGTTACGTGAAGAGTCGACACGAGGAGTATCAGTCGACTCGTGGACTCGAACTCGACTCGAGGAATGAACTCCTCTCGAGGAGACATGTAGAGTCGGCACGAGGAGTATCAGTCAACTCGTGGACTCGAGACTCAACTCGAGGAGTCATGTAGAGCCTGCACGAGGAGTTACATGAAGGGTCGGCACGAGGAGTATTTGTCGACTTGTGGACTCGAACTCGACTCGAGGAATGAACTCATCTCGAGGAGACATGTAGAATCGGCACGAGGAGTATCAGTCGACTTGCGGACTCGAACTCGACTCGAGGACTCATGTAGAGCCTGCACGAGGAGTTACGTGAAGAGTCGGCATGAGGAGTATCAGTCGACTCGTGGACTCGAACTCGACTCGAGGAATGAACTCGTCTCGAGGAGACATGTAGAGACGGCACGAGGAGTATTAGTCAACTCGTGGACTCGGGACTCAACTCGAGGACTGATGTAGAGCTTACACGAGGAGTTACGTGAAAAGTCGGCACGAGTAGTATCAGTCGACTCGTGGACTCGAACTCGACTCGAGGGATGAACTCATCTCGAGGGGACATGTAGAGTCGGCACGAGGAGTATCAGTCAACTCGTGGATTTGGGACTCAACTCGAGGACTCATGTAGAGCAGAGCCTACACGAGGAGTTTGTGAAGAACCGGAATGAGGAGTATCAGTCGACTCGTGGACTCGAACTCGACTCGAGGGATGAACTCATCTCGAGGAGACATGTAGATTCGGCAAGAGGAGTATCAGTCAACTCGTGGACTCGGGACTCAACTCGAGGACTCATGTAGAGCCTGCACGAGGAGTTACGTGAAGAGCGGACACGAGGAGTATAAGTCGACTCGTGGACTCGAACTCGACTCGAGGGATGAACTCATTTCGAGGAGACATGTAGAGTCGGCACGAGGAGTATCAGTCAACTCGTGGACTCGGGACTCAACTCGAGGACTCGTGTAGAGCCTGCACGAGGAGTTACGTGAAGAGTTGGCACGAGGAGTATCAGTCGACTCGTGGACTCGAACTCGACTCGAGGAATGAACTTGTCTCGAGGTGACATGTAGAGTCGGCACGAGGAGTATCAGTCAACTCGTGGACTCGGGACTCAACTCGAGGACTCATGTAGAGCCTGCACGAGGAGTTACGTGAAGAGTCGACACGAGGAGTATCAGTCGACTCGTGGACTCGAACTCGACTCGAGGAATGAACTCCTCTCGAGGAGACATGTAGAGTCGGCACGAGGAGTATCAGTCAACTCGTGGACTCGAGACTCAACTCGAGGAGTCATGTAGAGCCTGCACGAGGAGTTACATGAAGGGTCGGCACGAGGAGTATTTGTCGACTTGTGGACTCGAACTCGACTCGAGGAATGAACTCATCTCGAGGAGACATGTAGAATCGGCACGAGGAGTATCAGTCGACTTGCGGACTCGAACTCGACTCGAGGACTCATGTAGAGCCTGCACGAGGAGTTACGTGAAGAGTCGGCATGAGGAGTATCAGTCGACTCGTGGACTCGAACTCGACTCGAGGAATGAACTCGTCTCGAGGAGACATGTAGAGTCGGCACGAGGAGTATTAGTCAACTCGTGGACTCGGGACTCAACTCGAGGACTCATGTAGAGCTTACACGAGGAGTTACGTGAAAAGTCGGCACGAGTAGTATCAGTCGACTCGTGGACTCGAACTCGACTCGAGGGATGAACTCATCTCGAGGGGACATGTAGAGTCGGCACGAGGAGTATCAGTCAACTCGTGGATTTGGGACTCAACTCGAGGACTCATGTAGAGCAGAGCCTACACGAGGAGTTTGTGAAGAACCGGAATGAGGAGTATCAGTCGACTCGTGGACTCGAACTCGACTCGAGGGATGAACTCATCTCGAGGAGACATGTAGATTCGGCAAGAGGAGTATCAGTCAACTCGTGGACTCGGGACTCAACTCGAGGACTCATGTAGAGCCTGCACGAGGAGTTACGTGAAGAGCGGACACGAGGAGTATAAGTCGACTCGTGGACTCGAACTCGACTCGAGGGATGAACTCATCTCGAGGAGACATGTAGAGTCGGCACGAGGAGTATCAGTCAACTCGTGGACTCGGGACTCAACTCGAGGACTCATGTAGAGCCTGCACGAGGAGTTACGTGAAGAGTCGGCACGAGGAGTATCAGTCGACTCGTGGACTCGAACTCGACTCGAGGAATGTACTCGTCTAGAGGTGACATGTAGAGTCGGCACGAGGAGTATCAGTCAACTCGTGGACTCGGGACTCAACTCGAGGACTCATGTAGAGCCTGCACGAGGAGTTACGTGAAGAGTCGACACGAGGAGTATCAGTCGACTCGTGGACTCGAACTCGACTCGAGGAATGTGTTGTCGGTCGTTTTCGGAAAACCCGAGACGCCAAGAAGGCACGTCGCTCAAAGGGCCGATGGTCAGGCCGGAGGTCCTGAAGAGCGGCAAATCTTCAAGCCCTCGCCCAAACTCCTGACTCCTCGAGTCGAGCTTCGCTCCTCGAGTCGAGCCTTGAGTCAATCTCCTCGAGTCGAGCTTCGCTCCTTGAGTCGAGCCTTGAATGGTTCCTCGAGTCGAGCCTTTAATTGTCCCTCGAGTCACTTTCGAGTCGAGCCTCGAGTCACTCCTCGAATCAAGTCGCTAGTCGCTCTCGCCGGGCCGAGCCTTGCCCCTCGGATCGAGTCACTCTCATCAAGTAGAAAGCTTCATATTTCACGTGAGAAGAATGGCATTCGAAGGCCCGCAAGAGCCCGGCAAGACGAGCCGCTCACTGCGCACGCAACGCGCTGCACCGGCCAGCCGGGCAGCAGGCAGCGCGCCGCGCCGGCCAGGCAGCGCGCCGCGCCGGTCAAAGGAACCCTGCGCCGCGCGTCCCGCGCCGCGCCCGGTGACCCGCGCGCCGCGCCCCCTGCGCCGCGCGCCGCGCGCCGCCCTTTGTGCGCCGCGCGCGCCGTGCGCCTCCACTTGATGCCACACGCATTCCTAGTCCCACATGGACGAAAAAGGGACCTTCTAAGGCTCCCAAACACCTATAAATACCCTCTCCCATTGAGGGGAAAGCCATCCCAAGATATCCAAGAATATCTAATAATTCTCTTCATCTCTTATCGACACGCTCGATTTCTCTGCTTCTCTGGATGCCATATTTGGCCTGAAGCAGGTTCTTTTCTCTCTCCCTCGTTCTTAAAGGTCCCGAAGCACTCACGGGAACTTCCCGGACGTCGCTCCCTTTGACCGAACGTTCTCCGGTGCTCAAGCACGCCCCTAGGGTTCTCAACTAGAGCTACCCTTACGCGTCTAACACGCTAGACGCGTACGCGATCTCCGAAGTTCTGAGACGCTGCCGAGGACTCCTCGCGCCCCGTTTCCTTCGTCGAGCACGCCTCTTCACCAAGGCTCCACGCCTCATACTGCGTCACACACGCTTGAACTACGTTCTGACCTGATCCCACGAACGGGTACGTAGGCAGCCGACAA
The DNA here is from genome assembly GCF_054948205.1 of Urtica dioica subsp. dioica. Taxonomy (NCBI): domain Eukaryota; kingdom Viridiplantae; phylum Streptophyta; class Magnoliopsida; order Rosales; family Urticaceae; genus Urtica; species Urtica dioica. Next base: position 42,779,133 of record NC_142756.1, read on the forward strand.
CCAAGGCACGGTCACTCATCCTCCTCACCCCCTACCTCTCCCGAGAGGCGGGTTGATCGGAGAAAACCCTAGCTCGAGACTATCGAGTTCACACTCTTGGCCCGGGTGCGATCACTTGGTCCGGCCTTGGATCGAACCGCCCGAGGTTTTAAATAGTTGTTCATTTTCGTGCGACAACATTTTGGCGCTAGAAGGAGGGGGACTTCCCGACCTATTCAGCCCGAAATCCCTTCTATTCATCTTCTTCTTTTCTTCTGCGAACTCAACCTTCTCGAACTTGAGAAACGATGAGTAGCCAACCACCCGTACGTTCTGAGGGCGCAAACAACCCCGAAAACGTCGCTAAGACCAAGAAATACTTCTTGCGCTCCCAAGCGCATGGTGACGAAGAGTCGCTCCACGAAGAGAGCTCGACCCGCTCACCATCTCCATCTCCTGATAGCAGGGACAACCGCATCACGGAGTTGGAGGAGAGTATCCGCCGATTGAAGGCGAGGAACGCAAGGTATCACCGCCAACTGGCTGCGAAGCAACCTATGCGTGGCACGACGATCCCCAACGGGGATCCTGAGAACCTCAACGAGGAAGGCCGCGACCCTGATTATGAGGATACTGGTGACTCGGAGGATGTCGAGACTTCTCTCACGAAGGACGGGGGACTCCCCGCCGTGTTTGAAGCCGGTCCGTCGAATCCTTTACCCCGAACAGGCGATGCGCCGGTAGCTTCTCAAGAGGGGAATTCCCGACGTTCGGCCCTCGACCGACTAGGTCCAAGGGAAAATGTTGCGGAAAGTCAGGGCGCGCGGAGAGCGCACCGCTGCAAGCAGAGCCGGCGCCTCCGTACGGCCAGCCCTGATCTTAGGGACCACCTCACTGCTCAACGCATTGGGCGTGGCAATGATCTGAGAGAGCGACTAAGCTCTAGACCCAACATCCCGCTGGCAGCCCCAACTAACGGGAACCGCCGCGCAGGACAGGGGTCTAACGAGAGGCTGCAGGTGACTCCTCCTGATCAAGGGGTTACTCCAACGACCGGTCTCGATGTGGTCACTATGATCCACAACCTTCGAAATGAGGTACGAGATCTCCGAGAATACGGAATAGGCGGAAGTGCCTACGGAGTCGTTGAGGAGAACTCATCGCCTTTCGCTACTCAGATATTGGCTGAGGTTTGTACGGGGAATTTCAAGCTCCCGAACCTCGCTCCCTATGATGGGAAAGCAGATCCTGCTTACCACATCCAGCACTATGAAACCTGGATGACGATGCAGGGTGTTTCTCCTGGTGCCATGTGCCAAGCCTTTAGTTTGACCCTCACCGGACCCGGCTTTGAGTGGTTCAAAAACTTGAGACCAGGGAGCATCCACTCGTTCAAAGACCTGAAGGACATGTTCCTAGCACGATTCGCTACGTCTATGGTCCAAAAGAAGACCAAGATGTACCTGTGGTCAATCAGGCAAGAGAGTGGCGAGTCTCTTAGACGATACCTCGCCCGATTCACAGAAGAGTCAAACAAGGTCGACCGCTTTGACGACAGTGACGCGATTGCCGCTATCATAGAAGGCTTGCGCACGAGTGACTTCCTCAAGTCTGTCGTCGGCCGTGTCCCTTCCACCATGGCCGAGTTAATGACTCGAGCTAAGACCTTCATGGGAGTCGAAGACTACCTCGACGGCCGCAAGAGCACTAATCAAAGCTCTCGCCGCCGGGAAGAACCTATCCGCGAGCAGAACGAACCTCGTAAGAGCCGAAACAAGGGGAACCAGGTTTCTAGCAACCAACCCCCTGTACCTCAGAAACCGCGACTTGCGGAAAACTTCAAAGGGTACTCGTCGTTCACGCCGCTGAACACGGCGCCGGAAAGGATCTTGGCTCTGGCACGTGACAAGTTCACGCCCCCGGCTCCAATGAAGAAGGATCCCGCAACTCGCGATCGGTCCAGGTATTGTGAGTTCCATCGGGAATATGGTCATTTGACCTCGGAATGCTACAACCTCAAAAGGCAAATCGAGGCTCTGATCCAACGGGGCGAGCTGAAGGAGTTCGTGTTGCGCATGATTGGCGCTGCGGGCCCCACCGCGAACAGACAGCAGTCTGGTCAAGGAGGAGGAGCAGCCGCCTCTGCCAACCAAACTCCGGCTACTGCCAACGCCAACCCACAACTGCACGTGGTAACCACCATACTGGGAGGTCCACAAGATGGGGATTCGGCCCGTCAACGGAAGAAATTCCTTAGGGTCGTGTCTCAGGAAGACGCTGCTATGCACGTCAACTTCACATATGAAGAACCTCCGTCCGTGCCTCACGAGACGATGTATTTCACCAATGAAGAGGCCAAGCGAGTTGTGCATCCGCACAATGACGCGATCGTGCTCAAAGCCCAAGTGGCCAATAACTTGGTGAAAAGGGTTCTCATCGATAACGGCAGCGCTGCCGACATAATCTTCAAGTCCACCCTAGAGCGCATGAAGCTCGGGGGGCTGCGCCCGACTCCGACCCAAACGCCATTGTTTGGGTTCACTGGGGAAAAGGTTATGACCGAGGGCATCATCGACCTGCCGGTCACCTTTGGAACCCCTGGAGGAATCGAAGCCGTTCACATGGTCCCATTCCTAGTGGTCGATCAAGAGTCGCCCTACAACTTAATCATTGGGCGACCCACGTTGAACCGGCTGAGGGCAATCACTTCCACGTATCACCTACTGGTGAAGTTCCCCACCGAAGGGGGAATTGGCATCATGGCTGGAGACCAATCCCAAGCCAGAATATGCTACGTGCAAGGAATTGATGGCAAGTCCGCGGGAAAAGCGGTCAACACAATCTTCCAACTGGAAGACGATTACCCATGCAACCTAAGGGATGCAAGGAAGTTCGGAGAACTTGACCCCCGTGATGAAATCGAAAGACTTAAAGTGGAAACCTCCGATGATCTTGTGCCAATCGTCCTGGACGAGTCAAAGCCTGATCAAGTTGTAAAAATCGGCACCCGACTTCCACTCGCCATCAAAACTCAGCTTACCGCCTTCCTTAGGGAGTTCAAGGATGTTTTTGCATGGACTCATGCGGACATGCCCGGAATCGATCCCGAGGTAATAGTGCACCGACTGAACGACGACCCAAAGGTCGCCGAAAAAGTACAGGCTAGACGAACGTTCAACCCAGAACGATACCTGGCCATAAATGAAGAGGTCGAGAAACTCCTCACCGCAAACTTCATTCGAGAGGCTAAGTACCCCAAGTGGGTCGCCAACGTGGTAATGGTAAAAAAGCCCAACGGGAAGTGGCGAATTTGTATAGATTACAAAGATCTTAACAAAGCCTGCCCTAAGGATTGCTTTCCACTCCCGCGCATCGAACAACTGGTGGACGCCACGGCCGGCCATGAACTCCTAAGCTTCATGGACGCCTATTCAGGCTACAACCAAATTCGAATGCACGAGCCCGATCAAATTAAGACAACCTTTGTCACTGATCGAGGTCTCTACTGTTACAAGGTCATGCCTTTCGGCCTTAAGAACGCGGGAGCAACATACCAACGCTTGGTAAATCGGATCTTCGCCGATCAAATCGGCAAGACAATGGAAGTATACGTGGACGACATGCTCGTTAAAAGCCTGCTGGCAACTAATCACGTACGCGACCTTAGGGAGATGTTCACAATCCTCCGCCGATATAAAATGAAGCTCAACCCCAACAAGTGCGTATTCGGGGTTGAATCCGGAAAGTTCCTCGGTTATATCGTCAGCCGACGAGGCATAGAAGCGAACCCGGAAAAAATCAAGGCACTCCTTGAAATGAAGTCGCCAAGGCGAGTCAAAGAAGTACAAAGCCTGACCGGTCGGATTGCCGCTCTGACACGCTTCGTGTCTAAAGCCACCGACAAGTGTCAACCGTTCTTCAAAGCTCTGAAGAAGACGGACGGCTTTGAGTGGACGGACGAATGCGAAAGTGCCTTCCAAGAAATGAAGGCTTACTTTGGGTCCCCACCATTCCTCTCTAAACCAAAAGAGGGCGAGACGTTGTACGTGTATCTCGCCGTCTCTGAAAGAGCTGTAAGCGCCGTCCTTGTCCGCGAAGAGAACAAGGTCCAATGGCCAATCTACTACGTAAGCAAGGCCTTACTCGACGCGGAAACACGCTATACCGAGATTGAGAAACTTTCTCTGGCTCTCGTAACGGCAGCTAAGAAGCTACGACCGTACTTCCAAGCTCACCCAATTGCGGTGCGGACTGAGCATCCAATCGGTAAAGCTCTTCAAAAGGGAACGTCGACTCGCATGGCGATCTGGTCCCAGGAATTGAGCGAGTACGGGATTGAGTTCCACCCAAGAACGGCTATAAAGGGGCAGGCCTTAGCCGACTTCGTGGCAGAATTCTCCTACGCTCCCGATATGGGAAGAGCGGAAACTGACTTAAACGATAACGAGCTAACTCGGAAAAGGAAGGTAGACCCAACGGGTCCCGTCTGGGAGTTATACGTAGACGGAGCATCTAATGCTCGGGGGGCTGGCGCCGGAATAATCCTAATTAACCCCGATGGGGAAAAGCTGCGATATGCCCTCCACTACGGCTTCCAAGCCTCCAACAATGAAGCTGAATACGAAGCGCTCATTGTAGGGATAGAGCTAGCTCAGAAGCTCGGCTCCCATAACCTGCGAATACACTGCGACTCGCAGTTGATCGTAAACCAGGTTAAGGGAGATTACATCGCCAAGGAGCCCAACATGGTCGCATACCTGGCTAAGACGAACTCCAAACTCGAGGCCTTCTCTTGGTTCGAGATTCACCAAATCCCGAGAGAACAAAATTCGGAGGCTGATGCGCTTGCTCGCCTCGGATCTGGCATCGACGAAGACGGATTGGGGACTGTGCCCATTGAATCTCTCCCACGACCATCCGTCTCCCGAGACGAAGTCGGGACCATAGAAGTGGCATCTCAGCCCACTTAGATGGACTCAATTGTCGAGTTTTTGCGAAGAGGGGAACTCCCCGAAGACCGCAAGGAAGCCGATAAATTGAGGGCCTTAGCATCCAAATACACGCTCCGTGAGGGCACGCTCTATAAGCGCGGTTACTCGACACCGCTGCTCCGATGCCTCGATAGCGTTGAGTCGACCAAGGTCCTCCGCGAAATCCATGAGGGCATCTGCGGAAACCACGCCGCTGGGACTTCCCTTGCGCTCAAAGCGCTCAAGCAAGGCTATTTCTGGCCTTCCATGAAGCGAGATGCTTGCGAATGGGCAAGGCGTTGCGATAAATGCCAGCGCTTCGCGGAAATTCCGCGACAGCCCCCGACCCCGTTAAGCAGCATCGTTGTCCCACGTCCCTTTGCTAAGTGGGGCGTGGACATCATTGGCAAGCTCCCTAGAGCGCCAAGGCAATACGAGTACGCCATTATCGCCATCGACTACTTCACTAAGTGGGTAGAGGCCGAGCCGCTTGCCAGAATAACTGAAGCAAACACGACGAACTTCATCTGGAAGAACATCATATGCAGGCACGGTATCCCCGCCTCGATTGTGACCGACAACGGGGCACAATTTGACAACGCGCGAGTAAGAGATATCTGCGATCAACTGAAGATCAGCAAGACCTTCTCCTCGCCGCGACATCCTCAGGCCAACGGCCAAGTCGAGGCAGTCAACAAGACTATCAAGAGCAACCTGAAAAAGAAGCTCGAAGACAAGAAAGGCGCCTGGGCCGATGAATTACCATTCGTCCTATGGGCGTATAGGACAACCGCGCGAAACGCCACCGGCGAGACGCCATTCTCCCTTGCATATGGGGTCGAGGCTGTGGTTCCAATTGAAACCGAGATACCCACGTTCCGAGTCGACACGTTCGACGAAGCGGAAAACAACGAGGCCATGCGCCTTGAGTTGGACCTGATCGACGAAAAGAGGGCGGAAGCATTCAGACGCCTCGCCGCACAGAAACGCAAGGTCGAAAGATACTACAACTCCAAAATCAAAAGGCGAACCTTTGCCGTCGGAAGCCTTGTCCTCAGACGAGTGTTCCAAAACACACAAGTCCAAGGCGCCGGCGTCCTAGGCCCAAACTGGGAAGGCCCTTACAGAGTCCGCAAAGTCATTCACGACGGGACATACTACATCGAGCACACGGACGGGACTCCGATTCGCCACCCGTGGAACGCAGAACACTTGAGGCAGTACTATCAGTAGCTAGCGTCCCCCGCTTTTTTATCGCTTTTATTTCCATTTTCAATAAGGCCTACGAGCCAATGTTTTAGGATTTAAAATTTCTCGCAAGTTTTTTTTCGCAAAAGTAATAAAACTCAAGTTTTCCATTTCAATTTCGTTTTATGCAAGTTTTCTGGTTATCAATAATTAACTTATAACCCAAAAAACTTGGGGGGGCTAGCTATGGTAAGGAAACTCTCAAAAGAACACGCTCCACCAAAAAAAATCGTAAGACGCCTACATGGCGCAACCTAAGATGCCTACATGGCGCACGTAAGTCGCGTAAAGGCGCAGCCCGTAAGACGCCTACATGGCGCAACCTAAGACGCCTACATGGCGCATGTAAGTCGCGTAAAGGCGCAGCCCGTAAGACGCCTACATGGCGCAACCTAAGACGCCTACATGGCGCACGTAAGTCGCGTAAAGGCGCAGCCCGTAAGACGCCTACATGGCGCAACCTAAGACGCCTACATGGCGCACGTAAGTCGCGTAAAGGCGCAGCCCGTAAGACGCTTACATGGCGCAACCTAAGACGCCTACATGGCGCACGTAAGTCGCGTAAAGGCGCAGCCCGTAAGATGCCTACATGGCGCAACCTAAGACGCCTACATGGCGCACGTAAGTCGCGTAAAGGCGCAGCCCGTAAGACGCCTACATGGCGCAACCTAAGACGCCTACATGGCGCACGTAAGTCGCGTAAAGGCGCAGCCCGTAAGACGCCTACATGGCGCAACCTAAGACGCCTACATGGCGCATGTAAGTCGCGTAAAGGCGCAGCCCGTAAGACGCCTACATGGCGCAACCCGTAAGACGCCTACATGGCGCACGTAAGTCGCTTACATGGCGCAACCCAAGATGCCTACATGGCGCAATTTGAGACGCCCACGTGGCACAACCCGGCGCCTACATGGCGCGTAAGACGCCTACATGGCGCAACCTAAGACGCCTACATGGCGCATGTAAGTCGCGTAAAGGCGCAGCCCGCAAGACGCCTACATGGCGCAGCCCGTAAGACGCCTACATGGCGCAACCTAAGACGCCTACATGGCGCACGTAAGTCGCGTAAAGGCGCAGCCCGTAAGACGCTTACATGGCGCAACCTAAGACGCCTACATGGCGCACGTAAGTCGCGTAAAGGCGCAGCCCGTAAGACGCCTACATGGCGCAACCTAAGACGCCTACATGGCACACGTAAGTCGCGTAAAGGCGCAGCCCGTAAGACGCCTACATGGCGCAACCTAAGACGCCTACATGGCGCACGTAAGTCGCGTAAAGGCGCAGCCCGTAAGACGCCTACATGGCGCAACCTAAGACGCCTACATGGCGCACGTAAGTCGCGTAAAGGCGCAGCCCGTAAGACGCCTACATGGCGCAACCTAAGACGCCTACATGGCGCACGTAAGTCGCGTAAAGGCGCAGCCCGTAAGACGCCTACATGGCGCAACCTAAGACGCCTACATGGCGCACGTAAGTCGCGTAAAGGCGCAGCCCGTAAGACGCCTACATGGCGCAACCTAAGACGCCTACATGGCGCACGTAAGTCGCGTAAAGGCGCAGCCCGTAAGACGCCTACATGGCGCAACCTAAGACGCCTACATGGCGCACGTAAGTCGCGTAAAGGCGCAGCCCGTAAGACGCCTACATGGCGCAACCTAAGACGCCTACATGGCGCACGTAAGTCGCGTAAAGGCGCAGCCCGTAAGACGCCTACATGGCGCAACCTAAGACGCCTACATGGCGCATGTAAGTCGCTTAAAGGCGCAGATTGTAAGACGCCTACATGGCGCAACCTAAGACGCTTACATGGCGCAACCCAAGATGCCTACATGGCGCAATTTGAGACGCCCACGTAGCACAATCCGGCGCACGTAACACACCTACGTAGCATGGCTGACTCGCAGTTGAAAATACTTAAGAACGCAAACCATCCAAGTGACTGGCGTGTTTGAAAAAGTATCCTGCTGAGATAAAAGGATGGACACAAACAAGTGACCATCCATGCATACCATAGAAGATAAATGTGCGAAAACATTCATAAAAATAAATGAATAACTCCTCATAAAAGAAAGGGGCAACTGCCTCAAAACCTAGAAAGCATGCGCTAAGACAAGTGCGCTAAAGGGAAATATCCTAGTAAGCAAGCGCTAAGACAAGTGCGCTGAACGGAAAAACCTAAAAAGCACGCGCTAAAACATTTGCGCAGGAAAAATAAAGAAAGAAAACGGTCACTCGGCGGGATCGTCGCCCACAGGGTCGGCCCCGTCAAGTGGTGGGAAAAGCGAGTCGAAGAAGTCGAAGGTGACCCCCCGAGAAACATTCTCGGCAGCTGTGGCGTCCCGACACTCCACCGCCGCTGCATGCCTTGCCTCCTCGACTCCGACATCAAAGTCGTCCTGAAGGTCGGACGCAAGCTGCTCCGCCGCGGCTTTCTCCTCGGTGACCCGAGCCACATCCTCCGCCAAGGAGTCACGCTTACGCTCCGCACGAACACGGGCAGCCTCACTCGATGTAAGCTGGCCCTGAAGAATGCCAACTTCTTCCGTGCGCGATTCCAACTGACGTCGAAGGTCCCGCGCTTCGCTCCGGAAGACCTCCGTCGATCGAGTCGCCACTTCAAGGGCTTGACGTTCCGTCGTTAGCTCCTCAGCCATCTTCGCCACCGCCGCCTGAGCGCGGTCGCATTTGCCGCGGATAACTCCCAGTTCCACGCGAGCCTCCTGAAGCTGCTCGCGGAGACTCGCAAACTCCGCCTTTGAGTGAGAACCTCGCTCGGCGTGAGCCAACTGAGACTTCGCTTGAGCAAGCTCCTCCTGAGCGCGACTCATCCGCCTGATGAGGTCGTGAAGGATCTTCTCGCCCCGGGTCGCTCGAGCAAGCACCTGAGAAGGCAAAAAGACAGTTTAGCGAAAGACAAGACAGATTCATCGCAAATGAGGCAAGGGAAACTCACTCTCTGTGCATCGGAAACGCCGTGACGAAAGAACTCTACGTCACTGCTGGCCACAACGCTCTTCCACATCTTCATCGAAGATTGAGCAAGGCCCAGGGAACATTCCCCCCTAACCTCCGCGGCCTCCACGTCGATCATCGAATTCACGCGCTTAGAGTCCGAAGACGTGTCTGGCAAGGCCGAGGAGGAAGGTCGCTTCAAGGAAGCGCGAGGACCGCTCTCCGCCCGATGATCGGTATCGAGTTTCTCCCGACCATCCCGCGCAGCAATCCGACGACGAACCGCCGCCAACGACTTCGGGTCCCGGGAAGCCTTCGCTAGGCGAGCCCGAGCCCTCGCCCTAGCCGAAGAGACTGCAAAAGCGACAAAGTCAAAACCTTGAGCTAAAAACAAAAGCAAAAATACGAAACGTCAACATACCTTGAGGATCGCCGCTCGAGAGAGATGATGCGGCACTTGGGGTACCCTCGGTCCGCTGAGGAAACGGCGGGAACCACCCAGTGGAAGCCATCAGCTCAGGAGAACGAAATCGTTCAACGGCTTTCCGAGCCTCCGACATTCCCCGGATCTCCTTCACAAAGTCGAGATCATCGGCCCCCTCGTTAGCAGGAAACTCGGACAAGGGGCCGAACCGGAGCGGGGCGTCACCAAAAGCCTCCGCCGAGACCCACACCCACGGTCGTCGATTGTACTTCTCTGAATCAATGATCAGCTTAGTATTCCGTCGATCGCGGGCCACAAAGAAACTGGGTTGCCCGGGCGCAGGGAAGACCGCGATGAGATTGCGAAAATCACTCACGGTCATCACCCGCTCGGTCTGGCAATGCCACTCCATATGGCACATCGCCACTATGCGGTAGAATGCCGGGCTCATCTGACATGCGTGCACCCCCAGACGGGCGAGAAGCTGCTGAACGATGGGTTGAAACGGCAGCCGCAACCCGCAGTTAAGACTCGCAACTGAAACTGCGGCGAAACCACGACGAGGCCGGAAAGGACGGTCGTCCTTTAAAGGACGGAGAAGTGCCACGGATGACGGAATGGCAAAAGCCTCCCGGAGACCGACGAATGTCCGGTAGGTAAGCGTGCTCGAAGCATCAACCCCCGAACAATCGAAGTCCTCGGGAGCAGCAAGGCCCTCCTCGGGATACCACTCCGTCCTAGCAAGCGACCTCGCCGATACCAACGCCTCCGCGTCAGGGGTCTCGGGCTGAGAATCCCCTGGCTCCACGGAAGGGTCCCCGCCCTCCGACACGACCGCGGCAGCTGCCGACGGTACCTCGGGACACTCCGACGTGAGGCCTTCGGCCCCCGGACATGTCTCTGACTCACCTCCGGGATCTTCAGACTCGGGACCAAAGTCGTCCACGCAGTCTATCTCGTCGAGAACCGACTCTAGCGGAGTCACCGCATCCGCGTCCGTAACATCTCCCGGCGCGCCTTGAAAGCCCAAGTCGGACTGCGGCACGTCGAGGCGAACTTTGTCACGGACCCCCCGCCAACTGAGTTGATCACGAGGCGAGGGGCAGGCTCCCCGGACGCGGGACGATCAAACTCCCCGCCTGTACCACGCCCAGTTGGCGCGCACCCTTCGAGAGGCTGAGCAGCGGGCACGGTCGCACCCAGCTCGCCTTCCTCCAACCACTGCTCTACTCCGCTTGGATTTTCTTCCACGTGCAGAGGGACTTCCCTTAATCCCGCGAAGAGATCATCCTCTGCGTGTTCAGAACCCTGAAACAAGAGAGAGAAATCAATCTCGGGACTCTCAGCTGAGAAAAGGGGAGGGACACCCATGATGCAAACGTAAAAGAAGAAAACAAGCGTAAGAAAAGAGAAAAAATAATGTGAGGAGTAAAGGGAAGGGGGGAGGTCTATTTATAGACTTCTAGGGGGGTAGGAGTCGAAATCCTACTCCCACAAGGAGCAAAATCGGAGTAGAAACTCCAAAAAGTCGGAGTTCTCCCGCGCGAAGCGACCCAGCCCCGCGCACGGGGCGCGCCGCGCGCCAAGCCCGCGCGCCGCGCGGGTCGTGCAGCGCAGACCGCGCGCCGCGCCGTCCAGGGCGCGCGCCGCGCGGCCACCACCTGAAAAAAAAAAAAAAGAAAAGAAAGGAAAAAGAGAAGAGGAAAAAATTTTCCTCGGGGCCACAAGGCACGGGAAACATTTTCCTCAAACACCCAACTAGAAGAACAAAAAGTTCATCGCTGGGACGCCTCCCGAACGACGAACTTGGGGGGCTAATGTTGTCGGTCGTTTTCGGAAAACCCGAGACGCCAAGAAGGCACGTCGCTCAAAGGGCCGATGGTCAGGCCGGAGGTCCTGAAGAGCGGCAAATCTTCAAGCCCTCGCCCAAACTCCTGACTCCTCGAGTCGAGCTTCGCTCCTCGAGTCGAGCCTTGAGTCAATCTCCTCGAGTCGAGCTTCGCTCCTTGAGTCAAGCCTTGAATGGTTCCTCGAGTCGAGCCTTTAATTGTCCCTCGAGTCGAGCCTCGAGTCACTTTCGAGTCGAGCCTCGAGTCATCCTCGAGTCACTCCTCGAATCAAGTCGCTAGTCGCTCTCGCCGGGCCGAGCCTTGCCCCTCGGATCGAGTCACTCTCATCAAGTAGAAAGCTTCATATTTCACGTGAGAAGAATGGCATTCGAAGGCCCGCAAGAGCCCGGCAAGACGAGCCGCTCACTGCGCACGCAACGCGCTGCACCGGCCAGCCGGGCAGCAGGCAGCGCGCCGCGCCGGCCAGGCAGCGCGCCGCGCCGGTCAAAGGAACCCTGCGCCGCGTGTCCTGCGCCGCGCCCGGTGACCCGCGCGCCGCGCCCGGTGACCCGCGCGCCGCGCCCCCTGCGCCGCGCGCCGCGCGCCGCGCGTTGTGCGCCGCCCTTTGTGCGCCGCGCGCGCCGTGCGCCTCCACTTGATGCCACACGCATTCCTAGTCCCACATGGACGAAAAAGGGACCTTCTAAGGCTCCCAAACACCTATAAATACCCTCTCCCATTGAGGGGAAAGCCATCCCAAGATATCCAAGAATATCTAATAATTCTCTTCATCTCTTATCGACACGCTCGATTTCTCTGCTTCTCTGGATGCCATATTTGGCCTGAAGCAGGTTCTTTTCTCTCTCCCTCGTTCTCAAAGGTCCCGAAGCACTCACGGGAACTTCCCGGACGTCGCTCCCTTTGACCGAACGTTCTCCGGTGCTCAAGCACGCCCCTAGGGTTCTCAACTAGAGCTACCCTTACGCGTCTAACACGCTAGACGCGTACGCGATCTCCGAAGTTCTGAGACGCTGCCGAGGACTCCTCGCGCCCCGTTTCCTTCGTCGAGCACGCCTCTTCACCAAGGCTCCAAGCCTCATACTGCGTCACACACGCTTGAACTACGTTCTGACCTGATCCCACGAACGGGTACGTAGGCAGCCGACAACCAAGGCACGGTCACTCATCCTCCTCACCCCCTACCTCTCCCGAGAGGCGGGTTGATCGGAGAAAACCCTAGCTCGAGACTATCGAGTTCACACTCTTGGCCTGGGTGCGATCACTTGGTCCGGCCTTGGATCGAACCGCCCGAGGTTTTAAATAGTTGTTCATTTTCGTACGACAACAGAATGAACTCCTCTCGAGGAGACATGTAGAGTTGGCACGAGGAGTATCAGTCAACTCGTGGACTCGAGACTCAACTCGAGGACTCATGTAGAGCCTGCACGAGGAGTTACATGAAGAGTCGGCACAAGGAGTATTTGTCGACTTGTGGACTCGAACTCGACTCGAGGAATGAACTCATCTCGAGGAGACATGTAGAGTCGGCACGAGGAGTATCAGTCGACTCGTGGACTCGAACTTGACTCGAGGACTCATGTAGAGCCTGCACGAGGAGTTACGTGAAAAGTCGGCAAGAGGAGTATCAGTCGACTCGTGGAGTCGAACTCGACTCGAGGAATGAACTCATCTTAAGGAGACATGTAGAGTCGGCACGAGGAGTATCAGTCGACTCGTGGACTCGGGACTCAACTCGAGGACTCATGTAGAGCCTACACGAGGAGTTACGTGAAGAGCCGACGCGAGGAGTATCAGTGGACTCGTGGACTCGAACTCGACTCGAGGGATGAACTCATCTCGAGGGGACATGTAGAGTCGGCACGAGGAGTATCAGTCAACTCGTGGATTTGGGACTCAACTCGAGGACTCATGTAGAGCAGAGCCTACACGAGGAGTTTGTGAAGAACCGGAATGAGGAGTATCAGTCGACTCGTGGACTCGAACTCGACTCGAGGGATGAACTCATCTCGAGGAGACATGTAGATTCGGCAAGAGGAGTATCAGTCAACTCGTGGACTCGGGACTCAACTCGAGGACTCATGTAGAGCCTGCACGAGGAGTTACCTGAAGAGCGGACACGAGGAGTATAAGTCGAATCGTGGACTCGAACTCGACTCGAGGGATGAACTCATCTCGAGGAGACATGTAGAGTCGGTACGAGGAGTATCAGTCAACTCGTGGACTCGGGACTCAACTCGAGGACTCATGTAGAGCCTGCACGAGGAGTTACGTGAAGAGTCGGCACGAGGAGTATCAGTCGACTCGTGGACTCGAACTCGACTCGAGGAATGTACTCGTCTAGAGGTGACATGTAGAGTCGGCACGAGGAGTATCAGTCAACTCGTGGACTCGGGACTCAACTCGAGGACTCATGTAGAGCTTGCACGAGGAGTTACGTGAAGAGTCGACACGAGGAATATCAGTCGACTCGTGGACTCGAACTCGACTCGAGGAATGAACTCCTCTCGAGGAGACATGTAGAGTTGGCACGAGGAGTATCAGTCAACTCGTGGACTCGAGACTCAACTCGAGGACTCATGTAGAGCCTGCACGAGGAGTTACATGAAGAGTCGGCACAAGGAGTATTTGTCGACTTGTGGACTCGAACTCGACTCGAGGAATGAACTCATCTCGAGGAGACATGTAGAGTCGGCACGAGGAGTATCAGTCGACTCGTGGACTCGAACTCGACTCAAGGACTCATGTAGAGCCTGCACGAGGAGTTACGTGAAGAGTCGGCATGAGGAGTATCAGTCGACTCGTGGACTCGAACTCGACTCGAGGAATGAGCTCGTCTCGAGGAGACATGTAGAGTCGGCACGAGGAGTATTAGTCAACTCGTGGACTCGGGACTCAACTCGAGGACTCATGTAGAGCTTACACGAGGAGTTACGTGAAAAGTCGGCACGAGTAGTATAAGTCGACTCGTGGACTCGAACTCGACTCGAGGAATGAACTCATCTTAAGGAGACATGTAGAGTCGACACGAGGAGTATCAGTTGACTGGTGGACTCGGGACTCAACTCGAGGACTCATGTAGAGCCTGCACGAGGAGTTACGTGAAGAGTCGGCACGAGGAGTATCAGTCGACTCGTGGACTCGAACTCGACTCGAGGAATGAACTCATCTCGAGGAGACATGTAGAGTCGGCACGAGGAGTATCAGTCAACTCGTGGACTCGGGACTCAACTCGAGGACTCATGTAGAGCCAACACAAGGAGTTACGTGAAGAGCCGGCACGAGGAATATCAGTCAACTCGTGGACTCGAACTCGACTCGAGGGATGAACTCATCTCGAGGAGATATGTAGAGTCGGCAAGAGGAGTATCACTCAACTCATGGACTCGGGACTCAACTCGAGGACTCATGTAGAGCCTGCACGAGGAGTTACGTGAAGAGTCGGCACGAGGAGTATCAGTCGACTCGTGGACTCGAACTCGACTCGAGGAATGAACTCATCTCGAGGAGACATGTAGAGTCGGCACGAGGAGTATCAGTCAACTCGTGGACTCGGGACTCAACTCGAGGACTCATGTAGAGCCTGCACGAGGAGTTACGTGAAAAGTCGGCAAGAGGAGTATCAGTTGAATCGTTGAGTCGAACTCGACTCGAGGAATGAACTCATCTTAAGGAGACATGTAGAGTCGGCACGAGGAGTATCAGTCGACTCGTGGACTCGAGACTCAACTCGAGGACTCATGTAGAGCCTGCACGAGGAGTTACGTAAAGAGCGGACACGAGGAGTATCAGTCGACTCGTGGACTCGAACTCGACTCGAGGGATGAACTCATCTCGAGGAGACATGTAGAGTCGGCACGAGGAGTATCAGTCAACTCGTGGACTCGGGACTCAACTCGAGGACTCATGTAGAGCCTGCACGAGGAGTTACGTGAAGAGTTGGCACGAGGAGTATCAGTCAACTCGTGGACTCGAACTCGACTCGAGGAATGAACTCGTCTCGAGGTCACATGTAGAGTCGGCACGAGGAGTATCAGTCAACTCGTGGACTCGGGACTCAACTCGAGGACTCATGTAGAGCCTGCACGAGGAGTTACGTGAAGAGTCGACACGAGGAGTATCAGTCGACTCGTGGACTCGAACTCGACTCGAGGAATGAACTCCTCTCGAGGAGACATGTAGAGTCGGCACGAGGAGTATCAGTCAACTCGTGGACTCGAGACTCAACTCGAGGACTCATGTAGAGCCTGCACGAGGAGTTACATGAAGAGTCGGCACGAGGAGTATTTGTCGACTTGTGGACTCGAACTCGACTCGAGGAATGAACTCATCTAGAGGAGACATGTAGAGTCGGCACGAGGAGTATCAGTCGACTCGTGGACTCGAACTCGACTCGAGGACTCATGTAGAGCCTGCACGAGGAGTTACGTGAAGAGTCGGCATGAGGAGTATCAGTCGACTCGTGGACTCGAACTCGACTCGAGGAATGAACTCGTCTCGAGGAGACATGTAGAGTCGGCACGAGGAGTATTAGTCAACTCGTGGACTCGGGACTCAACTCGAGGACTGATGTAGAGCTTACACGAGGAGTTACGTGAAAAGTCGGCACGAGTAGTATCAGTCGACTCGTGGACTCGACTCGAGGACTCGAGGAATGAACTCATCTTAAGGAGACATGTAGAGTCGACACGAGGAGTATCAGTTGACTGGTGGACTCGGGACTCAACTCGAGGATTCATGTAGAGCCTGCACGAGGAGTTACGTGAAGAGTCGGCACGAGGAGTATCAGTCGACTCGTGGACTCGAACTCGACTCGAGGAATGAACTCATCTCGAGGAGACATGTAGAGTCGGCACGAGGAGTATCAGTCAACTCGTGGACTCGGGACTCAACTCGAGGACTCATGTAGAGCCAACACAAGGAGTTACGTGAAGAGCCGGCACGAGGAATATCAGTCAACTCGTGGACTCGAACTCGTCTCGAGGGATGAACTCATCTCGAGGAGACATGTAGAGTCGGCAAGAGGAGTATCAGTCAACTCGTGGACTCGGGACTCAACTCGAGGACTCATGTAGAGCCTGCACGAGGAGTTACGTGAAGAGTCGGCACGAGGAGTATCAGTCGACTCGTGGACTCGAACTCGACTCGAGGAATGAACTCATCTCGAGGAGACATGTAGAGTCGGCACGAGGAGTATCAGTCAACTCGTGGACTCGGGACTCAACTCGAGGACTCATGTAGAGCCTGCACGAGGAGTTACGTGAAAAGTCGGCAAGAGGAGTATCAGTTGAATCGTTGAGTCGAACTCGACTCGAGGAATGAACTCATCTTAAGGAGACATGTAGAGTCGGCACGAGGAGTATCAGTGGACTCGTGGACTCGAGACTCAACTCGAGGACTCATGTAGAGCCTGCACGAGGAGTTACGTAAAGAGCGGACACGAGGAGTATCAGTCGACTCGTGGACTCGAACTCGACTCGAGGGATGAACTCATCTCGAGGAGACATGTAGAGTCGGCACGAGGAGTATCAGTCAACTCGTGGACTCGGGACTCAACTCGAGGACTCATGTAGAGCCTGCACGAGGAGTTACGCGAAGAGTTGGCACGAGGAGTATCAGTCAACTCGTGGACTCGAACTCGACTCGAGGAATGAACTCGTCTCGAGGTCACATGTAGAGTCGGCACGAGGAGTATCAGTCAACTCGTGGACTCGGGACTCAACTCGAGGACTCATGTAGAGCCTGCACGAGGAGTTACGTGAAGAGTCGACACGAGGAGTATCAGTCGACTCGTGGACTCGAACTCGACTCGAGGAATGAACTCCTCTCGAGGAGACATGTAGAGTCGGCACGAGGAGTATCAGTCAACTCGTGGACTCGAGACTCAACTCGAGGACTCATGTAGAGCCTGCACGAGGAGTTACATGAAGAGTCGGCACGAGGAGTATTTGTCGACTTGTGGACTCGAACTCGACTCGAGGAATGAACTCATCTCGAGGAGACATGTAGAGTCGGCACGAGGAGTATCAGTCGACTCGTGGACTCGAACTCGACTCGAGGACTCATGTAGAGCCTGCACGAGGAGTTACGTGAAGAGTCGGCATGAGGAGTATCAGTCGACTCGTGGACTCGAACTCGACTCGAGGAATGAACTCGTCTCGAGGAGACATGTCGAGTCGGCACGAGGAGTATTAGTCAACTCGTGGACTCGGGACTCAACTCGAGGACTGATGTAGAGCTTACACGAGGAGTTACGTGAAAAGTCGGCACGAGTAGTATCAGTCGACTCGTGGACTCGAACTCGACTCGAGGAATAAACTCATCTTAAGGAGACATGTAGAGTCGACACGAGGAGTATCAGTCAACTCGTGGACTCGGGACTCAACTTGAGGACTCGTGTAGAGCCTGCACGAGGAGTTACGTGAAGAGTCGGCACGAGGAGTATCAGTCGACTCGTGGACTCGAACTCGACTCGAGGAATGAACTCGTCTCGAGGTGACATGTAGAGTCGGCACGAGGAGTATTTGTCGACTTGTGGACTCGAACTCGACTCGAGGAATGAACTCATCTCGAGGAGACATGTAGAGTCGGCACGAGGAGTATCAGTCGACTCGTGGACTCGAACTCGACTCGAGGACTCATGTTGAGCCTGCACGAGGAGTTACGTGAAAAGTCGGCAAGAGGAGTATCAGTCGACTCGTGGAGTCGAACTCGACTCGAGGAATGAACTCATCTTAAGGAGACATGTAGAGTCGGCACGAGGAGTATCAGTCGACTCGTGGACTCGGGACTCAACTCGAGGACTCATGTAGAGCCTACACGAGGAGTTACGTGAAGAGCCGACACGAGGAGTATCAGTGGACTCGTGGACTCGAACTCGACTCGAGGGATGAACTCATCTCGAGGGGACATGTAGAGTCGGCACGAGGAGTATCAGTCAACTCGTGGATTTGGGACTCAACTCGAGGACTCATGTAGAGCAGAGCCTACACGAGGAGTTTGTGAAGAACCGGCATGAGGAGTATCAGTCGACTCGTGGACTCGAACTCGACTCGAGGGATGAACTCATCTCGAGGAGACATGTAGATTCGCCAAGAGGAGTATCAGTCAACTCGTGGACTCGGGACTCAACTCGAGGACTCATGTAGAGCCTGCACGAGGAGTTACGTGAAGAGCGGACACGAGGAGTATAAGTCGACTCGTCGACTCGAACTCGACTCGAGGGATGAACTCATCTCGAGGAGACATGTAGAGTCGGCACGAGGAGTATCAGTCAACTCGTGGACTCGCGACTCAACTCGAGGACTCATGTAGAGCCTGCACGAGGAGTTACGTGAAGAGTCGGCACGAGGAGTATCAGTCGACTCGTGGACTCGAACTCGACTCGAGGAATGTACTCGTCTAGAGGTGACATGTAGAGTCGGCACGAGGAGTATCAGTCAACTCGTGGACTCGGGACTCAACTCGAGGACTCATGTAGAGCCTGCACGAGGAGTTACGTGAAGAGTCGACACGAGGAGTATCAGTCGACTCGTGGACTCGAACTCGACTCGAGGAATGAACTCCTCTCGAGGAGACATGTAGAGTTGGCACGAGGAGTATCAGTCAACTCGTGGACTCGATGACTCATGTAGAGCCTGCACGAGGAGTTACATGAAGAGGCGGCACGAGGAGTATTTGTCGACTTGTGGACTCGAACTCGACTCGAGGAATGAACTCATCTCGAGGAGACATGTAGAGTCGGCACGAGGAGTATCAGTCGACTCGTGGACTCGAACTCGACTCGAGGACTCATGTAGAGCCTGCACGAGGAGTTACGTGAAGAGTCGGCATGAGGAGACAGTCGACTCGTGGACTCGAACTCGACTCGAGTAATGAACTCGTCTCGAGGAGACATGTAGAGTCGGCACGAGGAGTATTAGTCAACTCGTGGACTCGGGACTCAACTCGAGGACTCATGTAGAGCCAACACAAGGAGTTACGTGAAGAGCCGGCACGAGGTATATCAGTCAACTCGTGGACTCGAACTCGACTCGAGGGATGAACTCATCTCGAGGAGACATGTAGATTCGCCAAGAGGAGTATCAGTCAACTCGTGGACTCGGGACTCAACTCGAGGACTCATGTAGAGCCTGCACGAGGAGTTACGTGAAGAGCGGACACGAGGAGTATAAGTCGACTCGTCGACTCGAACTCGACTCGAGGGATGAACTCATCTCGAGGAGACATGTAGAGTCAGCAAGAGCGGTATCATTCAACTCGTGGACTCGGGACTCAACTCGAGGACTCATGTAGAGCCTGCACGAGGAGTTACGTGAAGAGTCGGCACGAGGAGTATCAGTCGACTCGTGGACTCGAACTCGACTCGAGGAATGAACTCATCTCGAGGAGACATGTAGAGTCGGCACGAGGAGTATCAGTCAACTCGTGGACTTGGGACTCAACTCGAGGACTCATGTAGAGCTTGCACGAGGAGTTACGTGAAAAGTCGGCAAGAGGAGTATCAGTCGAATCGTTGAGTCGAACTCGACTCGAGGAATGAACTCATCTTAAGGAGACATGTAGAGTCGGCACGAGGAGTATCAGTCGACTCGTGGACTCGAGACTCAACTCGAGGACTCATGTAGAGCCTGCACGAGGAGTTACGTGAAGAGCGGACACGAGGAGTATCAGTCGACTCGTGGACTCGAACTCGACTCGAGGGATGAACTCATCTCGAGGAGACATGTAGAGTCGGCACGAGGAGTATCAGTCAACTCGTGGACTCGGGACTCAACTCGAGGACTCATGTAGAGCCTGCACGAGGAGTTACGTGAAGAGTCGACACGAGGAGTATCAGTCGACTCGTGGACTCGAACTCGACTCGAGGAATGAACTCCTCTCGAGGAGACATGTAGAGTCAGCATGAGGAGTATCAGTCAACTCGTGGACTCGATACTCAACTCGAGGACTCATGTAGAGCCTGCACGAGGAGTTACATGAAGAGTCGGCACGAGGAGTATTTGTCGACTTGTGGACTCGAACTCGACTCGAGGAATGAACTCATCTCGAGGAGACATGTTGAGTCGGCACGAGGAGTATCAGTCAACTCGTGGACTCGGGACTCAACTCGAGGAATCATGTAGAGCCTGCACGAGGAGTTACGTGAAGAGTCGGCACGAGGAGTATCAGTCGACTCGTGGACTCGAACTCGACTCAAGGAATGAACTCATCTCGAGGAGACATGTAGAGTCGGCACGAGGAGTATTAGTCAACTCGTGGACTCGGGACTCAACTTGAGGACTCATGTAGAGCCTGCACGAGGAGTTACGTGAAGAGTCGACACGAGGAGTATTAGTCGACTCGTGGACTCGAACTCGACTCGAGGAATGAACTCGTCTCGAGGTGACATGTAGAGTCGGCACGAGGAGTATTTGTCGACTTGTGGACTCGAACTCGACTCGAGGAATGAACTCATCTCGAGGAGACATGTAGAGTCGGCACGAGGAGTATCACTCGACTCGTGGACTCGAACTCGACTCGAGGACTCATGTAGAGCCTGCACGAGGAGTTACGTGAAAATTCGGCAAGACGAGTATCAGTCGACTCGTGGAGTCAAACTCGACTCGAGGAATGAACTCATCTTAAGGAGACATGTAGAGTCGGCACGAGGAGTATCAGTCGACTCGTGGACTCGGGACTCAACTCGAGGACTCATGTAGAGCCTACACGAGGAGTTACGTGAAGAGCCGACACGAGGAGTATCAGTGGACTCGTGGACTCGACCTCGACTCGAGGGATGAACTCATCTCGAGGGGACATGTAGAGTCGGCACGTGGAGTATCAGTCAACTCGTGGACTTGGGACTCAACTCGAGGACTCATGTAGAGCAGAGCCTACACGAGGAGTTTGTGAAGAACCGGCATGAGGAGTATCAGTCGACTCGTGGACTCGAACTCGACTCGAGGGATGAACTCATCTCGAGGAGACATGTAGATTCGGCAAGAGGAGTATCATTCAACTCGTGGACTCGGGACTCAACTCGAGGACTCATGTAGAGCCTGCACGAGGAGTTACGTGAAGAGTCGGCACGAGGAGTATCAGTCGACTCGTGGACTCAAACTCGACTCGAGGAATGAACTCATCTCGAGGAGACATGTAGAGTCGGCACGAGGAGTATCAGTCAGCTCGTGGACTCGGGACTCAACTCGAGGACTCGTGTAGAGCCTGCACGAGGAGTTACGTGAAGAGTCTGCACGAGGAGTATCAGTCGACTCGTGGACTCGAACTCGACTCGAGGAATGAACTCATCTCGAGGAGACATGTAGAGTCAGCAAGAGGAGTATCATTCAACTCGTGGACTCGGGACTCAACTCGAGGACTCATGTAGAGCCTGCACGAGGAGTTACGTGAAGAGTCGGCACGAGGAGTATCAGTCGACTCGTGGACTCGAACTCGACTCGAGGAATGAACTCATCTCGAGGAGACATGTAGAGTCGGCACGAGGAGTATCAGTCAACTCGTGGACTTCGGACTCAACTCGAGGACTCATGTAGAGCTTGCACGAGGAGTTACGTGAAAAGTCGGCAAGAGGAGTATCAGTCGAATCATTGAGTCGAACTCGACTCGAGGAATGAACTCATCTTAAGGAGACATGTAGAGTCGGCAGGAGGAGTATCAGTCGACTCGTGGACTCGAGACTCAACTCGAGGACTCATGTAGAGCCTGCACGAGGAGTTACGTGAAGAGCGGACACGAGGAGTATCAGTCGACTCGTGGACTCGAACTCGACTCGAGGGATGAACTCATCTCGAGGAGACATGTAGAGTCGGCACGAGGAGTATCAGTCAACTCGTGGACTCGGGACTCAACTCGAGGACTCATGTAGAGCCTGCACGAGGAGTTACGTGAAGAGTCGACACGAGGAGTATCAGTCGACTCGTGGACTCGAACTCGACTCGAGGAATGAACTCCTCTCGAGGAGACATGTAGAGTCAGCATGAGGAGTATCAGTCAACTCGTGGACTCGAGACTCAACTCGAGGACTCATGTAGAGCCTGCACGAGGAGTTACATGAAGAGTCGGCACGAGGAGTATTTGTCGACTTGTGGACTCGAACTCGACTCGAGGAATGAGCTCATCTCGAGGAGACATGTTGAGTCGGCACGAGGAGTATCAGTCAACTCGTGGACTCGGGACTCAACTCGAGGACTCATGTAGAGCCTGCACGAGGAGTTACGTGAAGAGTCGGCACGAGGAGTATCAGTCGACTCGTGGACTCGAACTCGACTCGAGGAATGAACTCATCTCGAGGAGACATGTAGAGTCGGCACGAGGAGTATTAGTCAACTCGTGGACTCGGGACTCAACTTGAGGACTCATGTAGAGCCTGCACGAGGAGTTACGTGAAGAGTCGACACGAGGAGTATCAGTCGACTCGTGGACTCGAACTCGACTCGAGGAATGAACTCGTCTCGAGGTGACATGTAGAGTCGGCACGAGGAGTATTTGTCGACTTGTGGACTCGAACTCGACTCGAGGAATGAACTCATCTCGAGGAGACATGTAGAGTCGGCACGAGGAGTATCAGTCGACTCGTGGACTCGAACTCGACTCGAGGACTCATGTAGAGCCTGCACGAGGAGTTACGTGAAAATTCGGCAAGAGGAGTATCAGTCGACTCGTGGAGTCAAACTCGACTAGAGGAATGAACTCATCTTAAGGAGACATGTAGAGTCGGCACGAGGAGTATCAGTCGACTCGTGGACTCGGGACTCAACTCGAGGACTCATGTAGAGCCTACACGAGGAGTTACGTGAAGAGCCGACACGAGGAGTATCAGTGGACTCGTGGACTCAACCTCGACTCGAGGGATGAACTCATCTCGAGGGGACATGTAGAGTCGGCACGAGGAGTATCAGTCAACTCGTGGATTTGGGACTCAACTCGAGGACTCATGTAGAGCAGAGCCTACACGAGGAGTTTGTGAAGAACCGGCATGAGGAGTATCAGTCGACTCGTGGACTCGAACTCGACTCGAGGGATGAACTCATCTCGAGGAGACATGTAGATTCGGCAAGAGGAGTATCATTCAACTCGTGGACTCGGGACTCAACTCGAGGACTCATGTAGAGCCTGCACGAGGAGTTACGTGCAGAGTCGGCACGAGGAGTATCAGTCGACTCGTGGACTCGAACTCGACTCGAGGAATGAACTCATCTCGAGGAGACATGTAGAGTCGGCACGAGGAGTATCAGTCAGCTCGTGGACTCGGGACTCAACTCGAGGACTCGTGTAGAGCCTGCACGAGGAGTTACGTGAAGAGTCGGCACGAGGAGTATCAGTCGACTCGTGGACTCGAACTCGACTCGAGGAATGAACTCATCTCGAGGAGACATGTAGAGTCAGCAAGAGGAGTATCATTCAACTCGTGGACTCGGGACTCAACTCGAGGACTCATGTAGAGCTTGCACGAGGAGTTACGTGAAAAGTCGGCAAGAGGAGTATCAGTCGAATCGTTGAGTCGAACTCGACTCGAGGAATGAACTCATCTTAAGGAGACATGTAGAGTCGGCACGAGGAGTATCAGTCGACTCGTGGACTCGAGACTCAACTCGAGGACTCATGTAGAGCCTGCACGAGGAGTTACGTGAAGAGCGGACACGAGGAGTATCAGTCCACTCGTGGACTCGAACTCGACTCGAGGGATGAACTCATCTCGAGGAGACATGTAGAGTCGGCACGAGGAGTATCAGTCAACTCGTGGACTCGGGACTCAACTCGAGGACTCATGTAGAGCCTGCACGAGGAGTTACGTGAAGAGTCGACACGAGGAGTATCAGTCGACTCGTGGACTCGAACTCGACTCGTGGAATGAACTCCTCTCGAGGAGACATGTAGAGTCAGCATGAGGAGTATCAGTCAACTCGTGGACTCAAGACTCAACTCGAGGACTCATGTAGAGCCTGCACGAGGAGTTACATGAAGAGTCGGCACGAGGAGTATTTGTCGACTTGTGGACTCGAACTCGACTCGAGGAATGAACTCATCTCGAGGAGACATGTTGAGTCGGCACGAGGAGTATCAGTCAACTCGTGGACTCGGGACTCAACTCGAGGACTCATGTAGAGCCTGCACGAGGAGTTACGTGAAGAGTCGGCACGAGGAGTATCAGTCGACTCGTGGACTCGAACTCGACTCGAGGAATGAACTCATCTCGAGGAGACATGTAGAGTCGGCACGAGGAGTATTAGTCAACTCGTGGACTCGGGACTCAACTTGAGGACTCATGTAGAGCCTGCACGAGGAGTTACGTGAAGAGTCGACACGAGGAGTATCAGTCGACTCGTGGACTCGAACTCGACTCGAGGAATCAACTCGTCTCGAGGTGACATGTAGAGTCGGCACGAGGAGTATTTGTCGACTTGTGGACTCGAACTCGACTCGAGGAATGAACTCATCTAGAGGAGACATGTAGAGTCGGCACGAGGAGTATCAGTCGACTCGTGGACTCGAACTCGACTCGAGGACTCATGTAGAGCCTGCACGAGGAGTTACGTGAAAATTCGGCAAGAGGAGTATCAGTCGACTCGTGGAGTCAAACTCGACTCGAGGAATGAACTCATCTTAAGGAGACATGTAGAGTCGGCACGAGGAGTATCAGTCGACTCGTGGACTCGGGACTTAGAGCCTACACGAGGAGTTACGTGAAGAGCCGACACGAGGAGTATCAGTGGACTCGTGGACTCGACCTCGACTCGAGGGATGAACTCATCTCGAGGAGACATGTAGAGTCGGCACGAGGAGTATCAGTCAACTCGTGGATTTGGGACTCAACTCGAGGACTCATGTAGAGCAAAGCCTACACGAGGAGTTTGTGAAGAACCGTCATGAGGAGTATCAGTCGACTCGTGGACTCGAACTCGACTCGAGGGATGAACTCATCTCGAGGAGACATGTAGATTCGGCAAGAGGATTATCATTCAACTCGTGGACTCGGGACTCAACTCGAGGACTCATGTAGAGCCTGCACGAGGAGTTACGTGAAGAGTCGGCACGAGGAGTATCAGTCGACTCGTGGACTCGAACTCGACTCGAGGAATGAACTCATCTCGAGGAGACATGTAGAGTCGGCACGAGGAGTATCAGTCAGCTCGTGGACTCGGGACTCAACTCGAGGACTCGTGTAGAGCCTGCACGAGGAGTTACGTGAAGAGTCGGCACGAGGAGTATCAGTCGACTCGTGGACTCGAACTCGACTCGAGGAATGAACTCATCTCGAGGAGACATGTAGAGTCAGCAAGAGGAGTATCATTCAACTCGTGGACTCGGGACTCAACTCGAGGACTCATGTAGAGCCTGCACGAGGAGTTACGTGAAGAGTCGGCACGAGGAGTATCAGTCGACTCGTGGACTCGAACTCGACTCGAGGAATGAACTCATCTCGAGGAGACATGTAGAGTCGGCACGAGGAGTATCAGTCAACTCGTGGTCTTGGGACTCAACTCGAGGACTCATGTAGAGCTTGCACGAGGAGTTACGTGAAAAGTCGGCAAGAGGAGTATCAGTCGAATCGTTGAGTCGAACTCGACTCGAGGAATGAACTCATCTTAAGGAGACATGTAGAGTCGGCACGAGGAGTATCAGTCGACTCGTGGACTCGAGACTCAACTCGAGGACTCATGTAGAGCCTGCACGAGGAGTTACGTGAAGAGCGGACACGAGGAGTATCAGTCGACTCGTGGACTCGAACTCGACTCGAGGGATGAACTCATCTCGAGGAGACATGTAGAGTCGGCACGAGGAGTATCAGTCAACTCGTGGACTCGGGACTCAACTCGAGGACTCATGTAGAGCCTGCACGAGGAGTTACGTGAAGAGTCGACACGAGGAGTATCAGTCGACTCGTGGACTCGAACTCGACTCGAGGAATGAACTCCTCTCGAGGAGACATGTAGAGTCAGCATGAGGAGTATCAGTCAACTCGTGGACTCGAGACTCAACTCGAGGACTCATGTAGAGCCTGCACGAGGAGTTACATGAAGAGTCGGCACGAGGAGTATTTGTCGACTTGTGGACTCGAACTCGACTCGAGGAATGAACTCATCTCGAGGAGACATGTTGAGTCGGCACGAGGAGTATCAGTCAACTCGTGGACTCGGGACTCAACTCGAGGACTCATGTAGAGCCTGCACGAGGAGTTACGTGAAGAGTCGGCACGAGGAGTATCAGTCGACTCGTGGACTCGAACTCGACTCGAGGAATGAACTCATCTCGAGGAGACATGTAGAGTCGGCACGAGGAGTATTAGTCAACTCGTGGACTCGGGACTCAACTTGAGGACTCATGTAGAGCCTGCACGAGGAGTTACGTGAAGAGTCGACACGAGGAGTATCAGTCGACTCGTGGACTCGAACTCGACTCGAGGAATGAACTCGTCTCGAGGTGACATGTAGAGTCGGCACGAGGAGTATTTGTCGACTTGTGGACTCGAACTCGACTCGAGGAATGAACTCATCTCGAGGAGACATGTAGAGTCGGCACGAGGAGTATCAGTCGACTCGTGGACTCGAACTCGACTCGAGGACTCATGTAGAGCCTGCACGAGGAGTTACGTGAAAATTCGGCAAGAGGAGTATCAGTCGACTCCTGGAGTCAAACTCGACTCGAGGAATGAACTCATCTTAAGGAGACATGTAGAGTCGGCACGAGGAGTATCAGTCGACTCGTGGACTCGGGACTCAACTCGAGGACTCATGTAGAGCCTACACGAGGAGTTACGTGAAGAGCCGACACGAGGAGTATCAGTGGACTCGTGGACTCGACCTCGACTCGAGGGATGAACTCATCTCGAGGGGACATGTAGAGTCGGCACGAGGAGTATCAGTCAACTCGTGGATTTGGGACTCAACTCGAGGACTCATGTAGAGCAGAGCCTACACGAGGAGTTTGTGAAGAACCGGCATGAGGAGTATCAGTCGACTCGTGGACTCGAACTCGACTCGAGGGATGAACTCATCTCGAGGAGACATGTAGATTCGGCAAGAGGAGTATCAGTCAACTCGTGGACTCGGGACTCAACTCGAGGACTCATGTAGAGCCTGCACGAGGAGTTACGTGAAGAGTCGGCACGAGGAGTATCAGTCGACTCGTGGAGTCGAACTCGACTCGAGGAATGAACTCGTCTAGAGGTGACATGTAGAGTCGGCACGAGGAGTATCAGTCAACTCGTGGACTCGGGACTCAACTCGAGGACTCATGTAGAGCCTACACGAGGAGTTACGTGAAGAGTCGACACGAGGGGTATCAGTCGACTCGTGGACTCGAACTCGACTCGAGGAATGAACTCCTCTCGAGGAGACATGTAGAGTTGGCACGAGGAGTATCAGTCAACTCGTGGACTCGAAACTCAACTCGAGGACTCATGTAGAGCCTGCACGAGGAGTTACATGAAGAGTCGGCACGATGAGTATTTGTCGACTTGTGGACTCGAACTCGACTCAAGGAATGAACTCATCTCGAGGAGACATGTAGAGTCGGCACGAGGAGTATCAGTCGACTCGTGGACTCGAACTCGACTCGAGGACTCATGTAGAGCCTGCACGAGGAGTTACGTGAAGGGTCGGCATGAGGAGTATCAGTCGACTCGTGGACTCGAACTCGACTCGAGGAATGAACTCGTCTCGAGGAGACATGTAGAGTCGGCACGAGGAGTATTAGTCAACTCGTGGACTCGGACTCAACTCGAGGACTCATGTAGAGCTTACACGAGGAGTTACGTGAAAAGTCGGCACGAGTAGTATCAGTCGACTCGTGGACTCGAACTCGACTCGAGGAATGAACTCATCTTAAGGAGACATGTAGAGTCGACACGAGGAGTATCAGTCGACTGGTGGACTCGGGACTCAACTCGAGGACTCATGTAGAGCATGCACGAGGACTTACGTGAAGAGTCGGCACGAGGAGTATCAGTCGACTCGTGGACTCGAACTCGACTCGAGGAATGAACTCATGTCGAGGAGACATGTAGAGTCGGCACGAGGAGTATCAGTCAACTCGTGGACTCGGGACTCAAGTCGAGGACTCATGTAGAGCCAACACAAGGGGTTACGTGAAGAGCCGGCACGAGGAATATCAGTCAACTCGTGGACTCGAACTCGACTCGAGGGATGAACTCATCTCGAGGAGACATGTAGAGTCGGCAAGAGGAGTATCAGTCAACTCGTGGACTCGGGACTCAACTCGAGGACTCATGTAGAGCCTGCACAAGGAGTTACGTGAAGAGTCGGCACGAGGAGTATCAGTCGACTCGTGGACTCGAACTTGACTCGAGGAATGAACTCATCTCGAGGAGACATGTAGAGTCGGCACGAGGAGTATCAGTCAACTCGTGGACTCGGGACTCAACTCGAGGACTCATGTAGAGCCTACACGAGGAGTTACGTGAAAAGTCGGCAAGAGATGTATCAGTCGACTCATTGAGTCGAACTCGACTCGAGGAATGAACTCATCTTAAGGAGACATGTAGAGTCGGCACGAGGAGTATCAGTCGACTCGTGGACTCGAGACTCAACTCGAGGACTCATGTAGAACCTGCACGAGGAGTTACGTGAAGAGCGGACACGAGGAGTATCAGTCGACTCGTGGACTCGAACTCGACTCGAGGGATGAACTCATCTCGAGGAGACATGTAGAGTCGGCACGAGGAGTATCAGTCAACTCGTGGACTCGGGACTCAACTCGAGGACTCATGTAGAGCCTGCACGAGGAGTTACGTGAAGAGTCGACACGAGGAGTATCAGTCGACTTGTGGACTCGAACTCGACTCGAGGAATGAACTCCTCTCGAGGAGACATGTAGAGTAAGCACGAGGAGTATCAGTCAACTCGTGGACTCGAGACTCAACTCGAGGACTCATGTAGAGCCTGCACGAGGAGTTACATGAAGAGTCGGCACAAGGAGTATTTGTCGACTTTGTTGTCAATGGTGCCCGCAAGAAGAGTAGTAGTGTCTATTTATGTACATTTGATGTCATATAGTCTTACGAAGACTCTTGCTTGTAATTGCTTATTCTTTAATAATAAAGTTGAAACGTTCATTCATTCTTTCTTTGTTTGAACCTTTATGATAAAACCTTAGTCTTTTAGTCCATAAACAAACTAAACAACTTACGAAGAGACAAATGTAGATTTGCATGAACTAACTCTTCGTAGTTTGCTTAAAACGATATATTCGCAATCTTAGGGTCAAAGGACTATTGACCTCAGTATGATTGTTAGAAGAATCTATGATGTCTGGTTATGAGGCATTGAGAGTTGGGGACTCTATAGTTCTTCTAGGTATCTTCCGAAGGTACTGAATTGACCAGTGCACTTCTAGAGACAATATAAGAACAAACCATTTAACCTCTTATGTCTCGAAGTCACTATGTATGAATTGCATCATGCTTACCTTAATCCTGAAATGAGACATGCCATTTCACACCTTAGTATTCTCATTTGAGAAAGTTAAAGTTCGGACACACTATGTGATTCCGAACAAGGCCTATTCGTGAAGTACTAAGTTGTGAGTCTGTCATGAGTAACTTTGTGAAGTTCTCATAGATATGGAATTCATTTACAAGATTGCTGAAATGCAATGTATGTCACCTCATGCTTTGTTCCTTGGAGTGTGAATAAATGAACTGGCCAGTGTCCAAATTGAGTCCTGACTCTTTTGGATGAAACAATGTGACTTGTTAGCTCCTCGTCAATACATTGTTTCTAACTTATTCACAAGCGACAAAGGAGTTGAGGAAATAACAGCTAGAAGGGTAAATTGGTAATTTAGTAAATCCCGACTAGCTGATGACATTCATGAAGGGTAAACATAGATAATATTCAGTGGATCCGCTCATCATAATTAGGTCGAATTCTTGAGTAGAAAATAAATTCATTTGAACCGAGAGATTTTCAGTGTCAGCTCTTTAGTGGAGTCAGTTGGCATTAAGCTAAACTTGGAAAAGGTTTGTGAACTTTTGAGTCCAAGTGTTTAGCTCAAGCTTTGTTCATTTGGGTCCATGAGGTCACTGTCACGAATCACATCGATAGGAATAGTTAAACTGGAAGCTAAGTCAAAACAAGAACGAAAATAGTCAAAAGGGTAATTTTGTCTTTTGAGACATATGATGAAATGAATGTCAATAAATTTTTTGACAAGTTCATTTCATGACTTAATGTCACTCGGCCATAACTTCATTATTGGGCCTGGTGAATTAATTTCATTTCATAAGAATTTTATTGAAAATTCTTAATGGGCCTTTTTCATGTTGTCATGAACAAGTGGAAAAGCTTCTAGAAGGCCTTTCTAGATAAGTCATAGGCGCCCAAATACCCAAGAAACAAGAGAGAATATTTTGTGCATAAATGTATGAAGATACTTGCCAAAAGAAAAAGAGGAAACAAATTTCCTCTAAGGGAAATAAGAGGTAGGCACCCAACACAAGTAAGATGCAAGGCAAGGAACAAAAAAAGGAAACAAATCCAAGGCTTAATGAAGCCCACCTTGGCCGAGTGCATCATAGAGGAAAAGAGGAAATTGGCTCATGAATATGTGATATTCTATAGAAGAGGAAACTACCTTATTGAAGGTAAGACCTCTCCTATAAATAGGAGCCTCATTCTTCTCATTTTTCTCATTCCACATAAGTTAGAGATTGAGAGCTTCTCTCTCTAGAACTTGTGGTTGCCGCCCCTCCTCTCTCTCTCTCTAAGTTTATTTTCGATTTTTTCTTGTCTTGGCACCTAGGTCCTCACTCGACCTAGTGTTTAGCTCTGCGACTTCGAGACTCGTTCTTAAGTCGTAGTGTTTAAAAGTGCCCACTCACTGATTCCTTCTTTTCGAGTGATTTAGTGATAGAAACTTTCGTGGTTGCTCGAGGTGCCGAGGAAAGAAAGAGAGACGTGCTGCGAGGGGAGACGAGCGTGGCAAACTTTCCACAAGCTTCTTCAAAGTTCAAGCTTCAAGAAAGGTTAGTAAACTTCTAGCTCATATTGGTTTTTAATTACATGTACTTGCACTTGTCTAGGTTAGTAAAAACTGTTTTACTTGTAAAAGAAAATTTTTAAAATTCCGCCGCTTACCGAAGCGTTAATTATTTTCTTAAACCCTAGATCGATTCCAACAAATGGTATCAGAGCTATGGTCAAAGATTAGCATGTACATGTTTTTAAAATTATGAGCTTGAAAATCGTTTTCGAAAGTTTACGAATTTTGTGACAAGTTAGAATTGTAATCTTAGATTTTTTTTTTTTAATTTATTGCTCTTGCCTTTAAATTAAAAAGCATGTTGATTTTCTATGAGTTTGGGATGTTTTTAAAACACATTAGAATCAGTTCTAAATGTTTTTTAATTTTTTATATTGCTCTTGCTAGTTTCTTATTTTTACTTGAATCGTTTTATGCATGTTGTTATTTCTTTTATTCTATGTTATTACCCTGCTAATAAAACACAAATAAAAGCTTTAAACAACATCTTAAAACGTTCCGTTACACTCGATTCTTTTTCGCACCTAAAAAGGACCAAGCTTTAATTTATTTCTTTTTCTTCGAGCTGGAGTAGACCCGCATTAAAAGTGCCATAACTCTCTGTTCAGAATCAAAATTTAATGATTCTTGAATCAAATTAAAGCTCTCTCTGTCCTCTGTCCAATGCCACCGGTTTCGGCTCAAAAGGACATCGGATCCGCCAGATATAGCGATTTTACTCCGAGGTGCGCGGCTGTCTGAAACTCCAGTTTTTTAGAAATCCGGATTTTCAAACCCCACTACCATGAGTTATAGAACTCTAATGAGAAAATTTTCTTGAGAAAAAATGTTTTTCATATGATTATAAACATGATGTGTAAGATTAAAATGTTTTGATTTTTGAAAGTTTAATTGAAATTGAATTTTTACAAAACTAGTTTGAATTTTGAAAAACCGTTTTAACTTTCAAACTTGAAAATATTTTGTCATCCAAATCAAATAAATTTTCAAAATGTTTTCAAAACTATATCTATATCACATATGTTCAAAATCTATATGCTCTTGAAAATTTGAGTGGGAGGTCTCCTTGTAGACAAGACGAAAAATAAAAAGATGTGTAATCTCAAACTTTCAAGTGTTCGAGTGAGTTGAAGTTCACACTTCCCTCACGCACTTTCCCGAAATAGAAAATAGGAAAAGATCGAGTAGGTACCTTGTGCCTTTATGCACTAATACTGCTCTGAACATGTCGATCTAGGATTTTATTCTAGTTGTCCGCTCTGTCGCTCTCTAACTAGGAAATTTGTTTCCGAACTTATAAGAGTCGATGAACCAACTCCAAAAACTAAGTGGGAGGGTTATACTTGTTGTTTGTAACCCACGATCCCCAACACTAATGAAAAGTGCAAGTGTCGCCGGACTAAGAGTCACCCTCGTGGCCCTCTCTTAAATGAGAGTACTCAAGGGCGCTTTGCTCTGATCATTGCTCAATGAGCTACGTCCGAGAGTGAGACGATGATGACAAGGCGTCCCCTTGGGGGATTGTTTTTCAAAGTTGACCTTTTGGACTAAGTGGTTGGTTGCACACTTAGACTCAATCCCTAGTAATCCTCCCTTGAGGCCCTGCGAAAGGATGTGAGTGATCAAACCAATTTACAAGGTGGCTAGTCAAAATAAATGTATTGACATCTTGGCTTAG
This sequence comes from Urtica dioica subsp. dioica, assembly GCF_054948205.1. Classification (NCBI taxonomy): domain Eukaryota; kingdom Viridiplantae; phylum Streptophyta; class Magnoliopsida; order Rosales; family Urticaceae; genus Urtica; species Urtica dioica. The sequence goes on from NC_142756.1 coordinate 42,812,235, forward strand.
CATTAATGATGTGTCATTTACTTATAAAAGGAGATTTTTTGCGGCCTTCTCTTGATGGAGTAAATTATCGTTTGGTTTATAACACCTTTGGATTTTATAAAAGTCTTAATAAAACTTAAATCCTAAACCAAAGACTAATCATAAACTTGTTTCAACTTTTATAGGCAATATGTCTCCCAACTCTCTCTCTTTCATTCTTTCCTCGAACAAACTCGAAAACGAAAACTGCGTAGATTCGAAACGTAACCTCGACATAATACCTACCGTTAACAAGCACAAATGGGTACTCACCACCCCATGTCCTCCTCTGACGAATAATGATTCAACTCAAGAGGACAATGACGCCTTAGCGGCCTGGCTTCGATCCGATGAGATTGTGAGGTGCTATATCTTGGCATCTATGAACAATATGCTGAAAGAGCAACATCATGACTTCGAGACTGCCGCTGACATGCTCTACAATCTCCTTGAGATGTTTGGAGGGTAAAGGCGTCAAACAAGGCTACAAGCAGTCCGACAGTTTATGAACTGTCATATGCAGGCTAGGACTCCTAGGATCTGGGATTGATGGGAAGAATGTCATAGATGTGATCTTAGAAACTCTCCCCGCATCTCTTGATACCTTCAAGATAAACTACTCCATTAACAAGCTAGAGTACACTGTTACCAAGCTTATGGAGGAACTTCACACTGCTGTAGGTTTCACTAAGAGAAAGAGGAATCAAGGAGAGGCACATGCTACTGAGCAAAAAGCCTCCGCCTCTGGAACTGTGAAGAGACCTTACAAGGCCGATAAAAAGAACTGTCCTGCCAATCTCAAAGCAAAGGAACATAGTATTGTACTAGTTACCGAAGCATGCTTAGTAGCTGATAATGTATCAACGTGGATTCTTGACTCCGCTGCTACTAACCATATTTGTTGTTCCTTGAATGGTTTCAAGAAAACCAAAAGCTTAGAGGAAGGCGAGTTCTGTTTCAAATGGGGTGATGGGAGCCTGGTGTCCGCGAAGGCTGTGGGATCCGTGACGCTGTCTTTTGAAGACCGCACTTTAAACTTGAATAATGTTTATTTTTTTCCTACCTTTGGGAAGAACTTAATATCCGTTGCTCGTCTTCGTGAGCAAGATTATTGTTTAAAGTTCATTAAGAATGGAATTCGTATTTCGTTTCCTGATAATTCTTTTGTCACTGATGCATGTATGAAGAATGCTCTTTTCTACATCTATCCCACTCAACCTTCTCTTTTAGACACCGAAATATATAATGATCTAATTAGGGAGCCAAAGAGGATCAAACTTTCTGAATCCTGTGATCTAACAAAATCAACACACCTATGGCACTTAAGACTTGGTCATATCAGTCTAGAAAGGATTAAGAGACTTGTGAGGGATGGTCCACTCCAAGCCTCTGCAATAGGTTCATTACCTACTTGTGAATCCTGCATAGAAGGAAAAATGACTAAGCGACCTTTCTCTGATAAAGGTCGAAGAGCCACTGAGTTGCTGGAACTAATACATTCTGATGTATGTGGTCCGCTCAGCCAACAGGCACGTGGAGGATACGAATACTTCGTTACCTTCACTGATGATTACTCATGATATGGGTTTGTCTATTTGCTCAAACACAAATCCGAGACCTTTAACGTATTTAAGGTCTTTAGGGCTTTAGTGGAAAAGGAAACTGGAAAAGTGATCAAAACCCTTCGATCTGATCGAGGTGGTGAGTATATGTCTGGAGAGTTCGATGACTTTCTTAAAGATGAAGGTATCGCTTCTCAGCTTACCGCACCTGGCACACCTCAACAAAACGGAGTGTCAGAGAGAAGAAACCGAACTCTTATGGAGATGGTTAGATCGATGATGAGTTACTCATCACTCCCGCTTTCCTTTTGGGGATATGCCCTCGAAACAGCAGCTTACATTCTGAACAAGTTCCGTCTAAAACGGTTCCTGGTACTCCTTATGAAAGATGGACTGGCCGTAAAGTAAGTTTGGGCCACATCCGAATTTGGGGTTGCCCTGCACACGTGCTGAGGCAAAAGACTAGCAAGTTGGCTAGTAGGTCAGAATTGTGCCTGTTTGTAGGATATCCGAAGGAAACCAAAGGTTTTACTTTCTATAGTCCCGAAGACGATAAGACTTTCGTTAGCACGAATGCTCGTTTCCTCGAGGAGGACTTTATGAAAGATGCAAAACCTAGAAGCAAAATTATGCTTGAAGAAAAGTTGGGTGAGGAAGCTTCTACCTCATCTGTAAGAACTGTTCTTACCCCAACTGAAACACAACCTAACTCATCAGAATCTCGTCAAGTAGTACTTAGACGTAGTGGGAGGGCTACTCAAAAGCCTGACATGTACATGTCTTATGGAGACTCTCTTGTAGCCGTCTCCGACATGGATGACCCTGTTTCCTATAGCCAAGCGATGGCTTGTTCTGAATCAAACCTTTGGCTTGACGCCATGAAAGTTGAAATGCACTCGATGTATGTCAACAATGTCTGGAAACTTGTAGACCTTCCTGAAGGGATTAAACCCGTAGGGTGTAAGTGGATATACAAGAAGAAAAGGGGTCCTGATGGGAGCGTCGAGACGTTCAAAGAACGACTTGTGGCGAAGGGTTATACCCAACAAGAAGGGATTGACTATGAAGAAACCTTCTCGCCAGTCGCGATGCTCAAATCCATCCGTATACTCCTATCCATAGCTGCAGCTCTCGACTATGAGATCTGGCAAATGGATGTCAAGACAGCCTTTCTGAATGGCAATCTTGACGAGCGCATTTACATGGCTCAACCAGACGGTTTCGTGGATAAAGGTCAAGAGACCAAGGTTTGTGAGTTGCTTAAATCCATTTATGGACTAAAGCAAGCATCTAGGTCATGGAATATTAGATTCGATGAAACTGTAAAGAGCTTCGGCTTTGAATAGTCAATAGATGAGCCTTGTGTTTACAAGTTAATACACGAAGGCAAAGTTGTGTTTCTAGTACTATATGTCCATGATATACTACTCATTGGTAATGACATGGGTAAGTTATCTGAGGTTAAGGTCTGGCTGGCAAAGCAATTCGATATGAAGGATCTAGGAGAAGCCGCATACATTCTGGGAATCCAAATCTTTCGAGATAGGAAAAACCGGACCCTGTCGCTCTCTCAAGCATCTTATATTGATAAGGTGATGGATCGCTTCTCGATGCAAGACTGCAAGAGGGGTCAAACACCCTTTAGGCATGGAGTTTCACTCTCTAAGGACCAGTCTCCCAAGACTGCACAAGAGATTGAAGACATGAGGAAGATTCCTTACGCCTCTGCCATAGGAAGCCTCATGTATGCTATGCTTTGCACTAGACCTGATATATGTTTCACCGTTGGCGTAGTTAGCCGTTTCCAATCCAACCCTGGACCCGAGCACTGGATTGCTGTTAAGCATGTTCTTAAGTATCTTCGAAGAACTAGGAACTTGATGCTTACGTACTCAGGTACTGACCTGACTATGATGGGATATACCGACTCCAATTTTCAAGCGGATAAGGATTCCAGGAAATCCACTTCGGGATCTGTGTTCATCCTTAATGGTGGAGCTGTTGTGTGGAGAAGTATTAAGTAATCTTGCATTGCTGACTCCACAATGGAAGCAGAATATGTGGCTGCTTGTGAAGCATCCAAAGAGGCTGTATGGCTTAGAAAGTTCCTTAAGTATTTGGAAGTTGTTCCAAACGTCGACGAGCCCATGACCCTTTATTGTGATAATAGTGGGGCTGTCGCTAACTCAAAGGAACCTAGAAGCGATAAGCGCTCTAAGCATATTAAGAGGAAATACCATTTGATTCGAGAGATCGCGCAACGCGGAGACGTGGAGGTGAAGTAGATCTCTGGCAGATCCATTCACCAAGGCCCTAGCGAACATGGTCTTCGACCAACTTCGAGAGGGATTAGGCATGTAGGACTACTCACATCTTCTTTGAGTCAAGTGGGAGTTTGTTGTCAATGGTGCCCGCAAGAAGAGTAGTAGTGTCTATTTATGTACATTTGATGTCATATAGTCTTACGAAGACTCTTGCTTGTAATTGCTTATTCTTTAATAATAAAGTTGAAACGTTCATTCATTCTTTCTTTGTTTGAAGCTTTATGATAAAACCTTAGTCTTTTAGTCCATAAACAAACTAAACAACTTACGAAGAGACAAATGTAGATTTGCATGAACAAACTCTTCGTAGTTTGCTTAAAACGATATGATGTCTGGTTATGAGGCATTGAGAGTTGGGGACTCTATAGTTCTTCTAGGTATCTTCCGAAGGTACTGAATTGACCAGTGCACTTCTAGAGACAATATAAGAACAAACCATTTAACCTCTTATGTCTCGAAGTCACTATGTATGAATTGCATAATGCTTACCTTAATCCTGAAATGAGACATGCCATTTCACACCTTAGTATTCTCATTTGAGAAAGTCAAAGTTCGGACTCACTATGTGATTCCGAACAAGGCCTATTCGTGAAGTACTAAGTTGTGAGTCTGTCATGAGTAACTTTGTGAAGTTCTCATAGATATGGAATTCATGTACAAGATTGCTGAAATGCAATGTATGTCACCTCATGCTTTGTTCCTTGGACTGTGAATAAATGAACTGGCCAGTGTCCAAATTGAGTCCTGACTCTTTTGGATGAAACAATGTGACTTGTTAGCTCCTCGTCAATACATTGTTTCTAACTTATTCACAAGCGACAAAGGAGTTGAGGAAATAACAGCTAGAAGGGTAAAATGGTAATTTAGTAAATCCCGACTAGCTGATGACATTCATGAAGGGTAAACATAGATAATATTCAGTGGATCCGCTCATCATAATTAGGTCGAATTCTTGAGTAGAAAATAAATTCATTTGAACCGAGAGATTTTCAGTGTCAGCTCTTTAGTGGAGTCAGTTGGCATTAAGCTAAACTTGGAAAAGGTTTGTGAACTTTTGAGTCCAAGTGTTTAGCTCAAGCTTTGTTCATTTGGGTCCATGAGGTCACTGTCACGAATCACATCGATAGGAATAGTTAAACTGGAAGATAAGTCAAAACAAGAACAAAAATAGTCAAAAGGGTAATTTTGTCTTTTGAGACATATGATGAAATGAATGTCAATAAATTTTTTGACAAGTTCATTTGATGACTTAATGTCACTCGGCCATAACTTGATTATTGGGCCTCGTGAATTAATTTCATTTCATAAGAATTTTATTGAAAATTCTTAATGGGCCTTTTTCATGTTGTCATGAACAAGTGGAAAAGCTTCTAGAAGGCCTTTCTAGATAAGTCATAGGCGCCCAAATACCCAAGAAACAAGAGAGAATATTTTGTGCATAAATGTATGAAGATACTTGCCAAAAGAAAAAGAGGAAACAAATTTCCTCTAAGGGAAATAAGAGGTAGGCGCCCAACACAAGTAAGATGCAAGGCAAGGAACAAAAAAAGAAAACAAATCCAAGGCTTAATGAAGCCCACCTTGGCCGAGTGCATCATAGAGGAAAAGAGGAAATTGGCTCATGAATATGTGATATTCTATAGAAGAGGAAACTACCTTATTGAAGGTAAGACCTCTCCTATAAATAGGAGCCTCATTCTTCTCATTTTTCTCATTCCACATAAGTTAGAGATTGAGAGCTTCTCTCTCTAGAACTTGTGGTTGCCGCCCCTCCTCTCTCTCTCTCTAAGTTTATTTTTGATTTTTTCTTGTCTTGGCACCTAGGTCCTCACTCGACCTAGTGTTTAGCTCTGCGACTTCAAGAATCGTTCTTAAGTCGTAGTGTTTAAAAGTGCCCACTCACTGATTCCTTCTTTTCGAGTGATTTAGTGATAGAAACTTTCGTGGTTGCTCGAGGTGCCGAGGAAAGAAAGAGAGACGTGCTGCGAGGGGAGACAAGCGTTGAAAATTTCCACAAGCTTCTTCAAAGTTCAAGCTTCAAGAAAGGTTAGTAAACTTCTAGCTCATATTGGTTTTTAATTACATGTACTTGCACTTGTCTAGGTTAGTAAAAACTGTTTTACTTGTAAAAGAAAATTTTTAAAATTCCGCCGCTTACCGAAGCGTTAATTATTTTCTTAAACCCTAGATCGATTCCAACAGACTTGTGGACTCGAACTCGACTCGAGGAATGAACTCATCTCGAGGAGACATGTAGAGTCGGCACGAGGAGTATCAGTCAACTCGTGGACTCGGGACTCAACTCGAGGACTCATGTAGAGCCTGCACGAGGAGTTACGTGAAGAGTCGGCACGAGGAGTATCAGTCGACTCGTGGACTCGAACTCGACTCGAGGAATGAACTCATCTCGAGGAGACATGTAGAGTCGGCACGAGGAGTATCAGTCAACTCGTGGACTCGGGACTCAACTCGAGGACTCATGTAGAGTCTGCACGAGGAGTTACGTGAAAAGTCGGCAAGAGGAGTATCAGTCGACTCGTGGAGTCGAACTCGACTCGAGGAATGAACTCATCTTAAGGAGACATGTAGAGTCGGCACGAGGAGTATCAGTCGACTCGTGGACTCGAGACTCAACTCGAGGACTCATGTAGAGCCTGCACGAGGAGTTACGTGAAGAGCGGACACGAGAAGTATCAGTCGACTCGTGGACTCGAACTCGACTCGAGGGATGAACTCATCTCGAGGAGACATGTAGAGTCGGCACAAGGAGTATCAGTCAACTCGTGGACTCGGGACTCAACTCGAGGACTCATGTAGAGCCTGCACGAGGAGTTACGTGAAGAGTCGACACGAGGATTATCAATCGACTCGTGGACTCGAACTCGACTCGAGGAATGAACTCCTCTCGAGGAGACATGTAGAGTCGGCATGAGGAGTATCAGTCAACTCGTGGACTCGAGACTCAACTCGAGGACTCATGTAGAGCCTGCAAGAGGAGTTACGTGAAGAGTCGACACGAGGAGTATCAGTCGACTCGTGGACTCGAACTCGACTCGAGGAATGAACTCATCTCGAGGAGACATGTAGAGTCGGCAAGAGGAGTATCAGTCGACTCGTGGACTCGAACTCGACTCGAGGACTCATGTAGAGCCTGCACGAGGAGTTACGTGAAGAGTCGGCATGAGGAGTATCAGTCGACTCGTGGACTCGAACTCGACTCGAGGAATGAACTCGTCTCGAAGAGACATGTAGAGTCGGCACGAGGAGTATTAGTCAACTCGTGGACTCGGGACTCAACTCGAGGACTGATGTAGAGCTTACACGAGGAGTTACGTGAAAAGTCGGCACGAGTAGTTTCAGTCGACTCGTGGACTCGAACTCGACTCGAGGAATGAACTCATCTTAAGGAGACATGTAGAGTCGACACGAGGAGTATCAGTCAACTCGTGGACTCGGGACTCAACTCGAGGACTCATGTAGAGCCTGCACGAGGAGTTACGTGAAGAGTCGGCACGAGGAGTATCAGTCGACTCGTGGACTCGAACTCGACTCGAGGAATGAACTCGTCTCGAGGTGACATGTAGAGTCGGCACGAGGAGTATTTGTCGACTTCTGGACTCGAACTCGATTCGAGGAATGAACTCATCTCGAGGAGACATGTAGAGTCGGCACGAGGAGTATCAGTCGACTCGTGGACTCGAACTCGACTCGAGGACTCATGTAGAGCCTGCACGAGGAGTTACGTGAAAAGTCAGCAAGAGGAGTATCAGTCGACTCGTGGAGTCGAACTCGACTCGAGGAATGAACTCATCTTAAGGAGACATGTAGAGTCGGCACGAGGAGTATCAGTCGACTCGTGGACTCGGGACTCAACTCGAGGACTCATGTAGAGCCTACACGAGGAGTTACGTGAAGAGCCGACACGAGGAGTATCAGTGGACTCGTGGATTCGAACTCGACTCGAGGGATGAACTCATCTCGAGGGGACATGTAGAGTCGGCATGAGGAGTATCTGTCAACTCGTGGATTTGGGACTCAACTCGAGGACTCATGTAGAGCAGAGCCTACACGAGGAGTTTGTGAAGAGCCGGCATGAGGAGTATCAGTCGACTCGTTGACTCGAACTCGACTCGAGGGATGAACTCATCTCGAGGAGACATGTAGATTCGGCAAGAGGAGTATCAGTCAACTCGTGGACTCGGGACTCAACTCGAGGACTCATGTAGAGCCTGCACGAGGAGTTACGTGAAAAGCGGACACGTGGAGTATAAGTCGACTCGTGGACTCGAACTCGACTCGAGGGATGAACTCATCTCGAGGAGACATGTAGAGTCGGCACGAGGAGTATCAGTCAACTCGTGGACTCGGGACTCAACTCGAGGACTCATGTAGAGCCTGCACGAGGAGTTACGTGAAGAGTCGGCACGAGGAGTATCAGTCGACTCGTGGACTCGAACTCGACTCGAGGAATGAACTCGTCTAGAGGTGACATGTAGAGTCGGCACGAGGAGTATCAGTCAACTCGTGGACTCGGGACTCAACTCGAGGACTCATGTAGAGCCTGCACGAGGAGTTACGTGAAGAGTCGACATGAGGAGTATCAGTCGACTCGTGGACTCGAACTCGACTCGAGGAATGAACTCCTCTCGAGGAGACATGTAGAGTTGGCACGAGGAGTATCAATCAACTCGTGGACTCGAGACTCAACTCGAGGACTCATGTAGAGCCTGCACGAGGAGTTACATGAAGAGTCGGCACGAGGAGTATTTGTCGACTTGTGGACTCGAACTCGACTCGAGCAATGAACTCATCTCGAGGAGACATGTAGAGTCGGCACGAGGAGTATCAGTCGACTGGTGGACTCGAACTCGACTCGAGGACTCATGTAGAGCCTGAACGAGGAGTTACGTGAAGAGTCGGCATGAGGAGTATCAGTCGACTCGTGGACTCGAACTCGACTCGAGGAATGAACTCGTCTCGAGGAGACATGTAGAGTCGGCACGAGGAGTATTAGTCAACTCGTGGACTCGGGACTCAACTCGAGGACTCATGTAGAGCTTACACGAGGAGTTACGTGAAAAGTCGGCACGAGTAGTATCAGTCGACTCGTGGACTCGAACTCGACTCGAGGAATGAACTCGTCTAGAGGTGACATGTAGAGTCGGCACGAGTAGTATCAGTCGACTGGTGGACTCGGGACTCAACTCGAGGACTCATGTAGAGCCAACACAAGGAGTTACGTGAAGAGCCGGCACGAGGAATATCAGTCAACTCGTGGACTCGAACTCGATTCGAGGGATGAACTCATCTCGAGGAGACATGTAGAGTCGGCAAGAGGAGTATCAGTCAACTCGTGGACTCGGGACTCAACTCGAGGACTCATGTAGAGCCTGCACGAGGAGTTACGTGAAAAGTCGGCAAGAGGAGTATCAGTCGACTCGTGGAGTCGAACTCGACTCAAGGAATGAACTCGTCTCGAGGAGACATGTAGAGTCGGCACGAGGAGTATGAGTCAACTCGTGGACTAGGGACTCAACTCGAGGACTGATGTAGAGCTTACACGAGGAGTTACGTGAAAAGTCGGCACGAGTAGTATCAGTCGACTCGTGGACTCGAACTCGACTCGAGGAATGAACTCATCTTAAGGAGACATGTAGAGTCGACACGAGGAGTATCAGTCGACTGGTGGACTCGGGACTCATGTAGAGCCTGCACGAGGAGTTACGTGAAGAGTCGGCACGAGGAGTATCAGTCGACTCGTGGACTCGAACTCGACTCGATGAATGAACTCATCTCGAGGAGACATGTAGAGTCGGCACGAGGAGTATCAGTCAACTCGTGGACTCGTGACTCAACTCGAGGACTCATGTAGAGCCTGCACGAGGAGTTACGTGAAAAGAAGGCAAGAGGAGTATCAGTCGACTCGTGGAGTCGAACTCGACTCGAGGAATGAACTCATCTGAAGGAGACATGTAGAGTCGGCACGAGGAGTATCAGTCGACTCGTGGACTCGAACTCGACTCGAGGAATGAACTCGTCTAGAGGTGACATGTAGAGTCGGCACGAGTAGTATCAGTCGACTGGTGGACTCGGGACTCAACTCGAGGACTCATGTAGAGCCAACACAAGGAGTTACGTGAAGAGCCGGCACGAGGAATATCAGTCAACTCGTGGACTCGAACTCGATTCGAGGGATGAACTCATCTCGAGGAGACATGTAGAGTCGGCAAGAGGAGTATCAGTCAACTCGTGGACTCGGGACTCAACTCGAGGACTCATGTAGAGCCTGCACGAGGAGTTACGTGAAAAGTCGGCAAGAGGAGTATCAGTCGACTCGTGGAGTCGAACTCGACTCAAGGAATGAACTCGTCTCGAGGAGACATGTAGAGTCGGCACGAGGAGTATGAGTCAACTCGTGGACTAGGGACTCAACTCGAGGACTGATGTAGAGCTTACACGAGGAGTTACGTGAAAAGTCGGCACGAGTAGTATCAGTCGACTCGTGGACTCGAACTCGACTCGAGGAATGAACTCATCTTAAGGAGACATGTAGAGTCGACACGAGGAGTATCAGTCGACTGGTGGACTCGGGACTCATGTAGAGCCTGCACGAGGAGTTACGTGAAGAGTCGGCACGAGGAGTATCAGTCGACTCGTGGACTCGAACTCGACTCGATGAATGAACTCATCTCGAGGAGACATGTAGAGTCGGCATGAGGAGTATCAGTCAACTCGTGGACTCGGGACTCAACCCGAGGACTCATGTAGAGCCTGCACGAGGAGTTACGTGAAAAGAAGGCAAGAGGAGTATCAGTCGACTCGTGGAGTCGAACTCGACTCGAGGAATGAACTCATCTGAAGGAGACATGTAGAGTCGGCACGAGGAGTATCAGTCGACTCGTGGACTCGAGACTCAACTCGAGGACTCATGTAGAGCCTGCACGAGGAGTTACGTGAAGAGCGGACACGAGGAGTATCAGTCGACTCGTGGACTCGAATTCGACTCGAGGGATGAACTCATCTCGTGGAGACATGTAGAGTCGGCACGAGGAGTATCAGTCAACTCGTGGACTCGGGACTCAACTCGAGGACTCATGTAGAGCCTGCACGAGGAGTTACGTGAAGGGTCGGCACGAGGAGTATCAGTCGACTCGTGGACTCGAACTCGACTCGAGGAATGAACTCATCTGAAGGAGACATGTAGAGTCGGCACGAGGAGTATCAGTCGACTCGTGGACTCGAGACTCAACTCGAGGACTCATGTAGAGCCTGCACGAGGAGTTACGTGAAGGGTCGGCACGAGGAGTATCAGTCGACTCGTGGACTCGAACTCGACTCAAGGAATGAACTCCTCTCGCGGAGACATGTAGAGTCGGCACGAGGAGTATCAGTCAACTCGTGGACTCGAGACTCAACTCGAGGACTCATGTAGAGCCTGCACGAGGAGTTACATGAAGAGTCGGCACGAGGAGTATTTGTTGACTTGTGGACTCGAACTCGACTCGAGGAATGAACTCATCTCGAGGAGACATGTAGAGTCGGCACGAGGAGTATCAGTCGACTCGTGGACTCGAACTTGACTCGAGGACTCATGTAGAGCCTGCACGAGGAGTTACGTGAAGAGTCGGCATGAGGAGTATCAGTCGACTCGTGGAATCGAACTCGACTCGAGGAATGAACTCGTCTCGAGGAGACATGTAGAGTCGGCACGAGGAGTATTAGTCAACTCGTGGACTAGGGACTCAACTCGAGGACTGATGTAGAGCTTACACGAGGAGTTACGTGAAAAGTCGGCACGAGTAGTATCAGTCGACTCGTGGACTCGAACTCGACTCGAGGAATGAACTCATCTTAAGGAGACATGTAGAGTCGACACGAGGAGTATCAGTCGACTGGTGGACTCGGGACTCATGTAGAGCCTGCACAAGGAGTTACGTGAAGAGTCGGCACGAGGAGTATCAGTCGACTCGTGGACTCGAACTCGACTCGAGGAATGAACTCATCTCGAAGAGACATGTAGAGTCGGCACGAGGAGTATCAGTCGACTGGTAGACTCGGGACTCAACTCGAGGACTCATGTAGAGCCAACACAAGGAGTTACGTGAAGAGCCGGCATGAGGAATATCAGTCAACTCGTGGACTCGAACTCGATTCGAGGGATGAACTCATCTCGAGGAGACATGTAGAGTCGGCAAGAGGAGTATCAGTCAACTCGTGGACTCGGGACTCAACTCGAGGACTCATGTAGAGCCTGCACGAGGAGTTACGTGAAGAGTCGGCACGAGGAGTATCAGTCGACTCGTCGACTCGAACTCGACTCGAGGAATGAACTCATCTCGAGGAGACATGTAGAGTCGGCACGAGGAGTATCAGTCAACTCGTGGACTCGGGACTCAACTCGAGGACTCATGTAGAGCCTGCACGAGGAGTTACGTGAAAAGTCGGCAAGAGGAGTATCAGTCGACTCGTGGAGTCGAACTCGACTCAAGGAATGAACTCGTCTCGAGGAGACATGTAGAGTCGGCACGAGGAGTATGAGTCAACTCGTGGACTAGGGACTCAACTCGAGGACTGATGTAGAGCTTACACGAGGAGTTACGTGAAAAGTCGGCACGAGTAGTATCAGTCGACTCGTGGACTCGAACTCGACTCGAGGAATGAACTCATCTTAAGGAGACATGTAGAGTCGACACGAGGAGTATCAGTCGACTGGTGGACTCGGGACTCATGTAGAGCCTGCACGAGGAGTTACGTGAAGAGTCGGCACGAGGAGTATCAGTCGACTCGTGGACTCGAACTCGACTCGATGAATGAACTCATCTCGAGGAGACATGTAGAGTCGGCACGAGGAGTATCAGTCAACTCGTGGACTCGTGACTCAACTCGAGGACTCATGTAGAGCCTGCACGAGGAGTTACGTGAAAAGAAGGCAAGAGGAGTATCAGTCGACTCGTGGAGTCGAACTCGACTCGAGGAATGAACTCATCTGAAGGAGACATGTAGAGTCGGCACGAGGAGTATCAGTCGACTCGTGGACTCGAGACTCAACTCGAGGACTCATGTAGAGCCTGCACGAGGAGTTACGTGAAGAGCGGACACGAGGAGTATCAGTCGACTCGTGGACTCGAACTCGACTCGAGGGATGAACTCATCTCGAGGAGACATGTAGAGTCGGCACGAGGAGTATCAGTCAACTCGTGGACTCGGGACTCAACTCGAGGACTCATGTAGAGCCTGCACTAGGAGTTACGTGAAGAGTCGATACGAGGAGTATCAGTCGACTCGTGGACTCGAACTCGACTCGAGGAATGAACTCCTCTCGAGGAGACATGTAGAGTCGGCACGAGGAGTATCAGTCAACTCGTGGACTCGAGACTCAACTCGAGGACTCATGTAGAGCCTGCACGAGGAGTTACATGAAGAGTCGGCACGAGGAGTATTTGTTGACTTGTGGACTCGAACTCGACTCGAGGAATGAACTCATCTCGAGGAGACATGTAGAGTCGGCACGAGGAGTATCAGTCGACTCGTGGACTCGAACTTGACTCGAGGACTCATGTAGAGCCTGCACGAGGAGTTACGTGAAGAGTCGGCATGAGGAGTATCAGTCGACTCGTGGAATCGAACTCGACTCGAGGAATGAACTCGTCTCGAGGAGACATGTAGAGTCGGCACGAGGAGTATTAGTCAACTCGTGGACTAGGGACTCAACTCGAGGACTGATGTAGAGCTTACACGAGGAGTTACGTGAAAAGTCGGCACGAGTAGTATCAGTCGACTCGTGGACTCGAACTCGACTCGAGGAATGAACTCATCTTAAAGAGACATGTAGAGTCGACACGAGGAGTATCAGTCGACTGGTGGACTCGGGACTCATGTAGAGCCTGCACGAGGAGTTACGTGAAGAGTCGGCACGAGGAGTATCAGTCGACTCGTGGACTCGAACTCGACTCGAGGAATGAACTCATCTCGAAGAGACATGTAGAGTCGGCACGAGGAGTATCAGTCAACTCGTGGACTCGGGACTCAACTCAAGGACTCATGTAGAGCCAACACAAGGAGTTACGTGAAGAGCCGACACGAGGAATATCAGTCAACTCGTGGACTCGAACTCGACTCGAGGGATGAACTCATCTTGAGGAGACATGTAGAGTCGGCAAGAGGAGTATCAGTCACCTCGTGGACTCGGGACTCAACTCGAGGACTCATGTAGAGCCTGCACGAGGAGTTACGTGAAGAGTCGGCACGAGAAGTATCAGTCGACTCGAACTCGACTCGAGGAATGAACTCATCTCGAGGAGACATGTAGAGTCGGCACGAGGAGTATCAGTCAACTCGTGGACTCGGGACTCAACTCGAGGACTCATGTAGAGCCTGCACGAGGAGTTATGTGAAAAGTCGGCAAGAGGAGTATAAGTCGACTCGTTGAGTCGAACTCGACTCGAGGAATGAAATCATCTTAAGGAGACATGTAGAGTCGGCACGAGGAGTATCAGTCGACTCGTGGACTCGGGACTCAACTCGAGGACTCATGTAGAGCCAACACAAGGAGTTACGTGAAGAGCCGGCACGAGGAATATCAGTCAACTCGTGGACTCGAACTCGACTCGAGGGATGAACTCATCTCGAGGAGACATGTAGAGTCGGCAAGAGGAGTATCAGTCAACTCGTGGACTCGGGACTCAACTCGAGGACTCATGTAGAGCCTGCACGAGGAGTTACGTGAAGAGTCGGCACGAGGAGTATCAGTCGACTCGTGGACTCGAACTCGACTCGAGGAATGAACTCATCTCGAGGAGACATGTAGAGTCGGCACGAGGAGTATCAGTCAACTCGTGGACTCGGGACTCAACTCGAGGACTCATGTAGCGCCTGCACGAGGAGTTACATGAAGAGCCGACACGAGGAGTATCAGTCGACTCGTGGACTCGAACTCGACTCGAGGGATGAACTCATTTCGAGGAGACATGTAGAGTCGGCACGAGGAGTATCAAGTCAACTCATGGACTCGGGACTCAACTCGACGACTCATGTAGAGCCTGCAAGAGGAGTTAAATGAAGAGTCGGCACGAGGAGTATTTGTCGACTTGTGGACTCGAACTCGACTCGAGGAATGAACTCATCTCGAGGAGACAG
Source organism: Urtica dioica subsp. dioica (assembly GCF_054948205.1). Lineage (NCBI taxonomy): Eukaryota > Viridiplantae > Streptophyta > Magnoliopsida > Rosales > Urticaceae > Urtica > Urtica dioica. The sequence continues at coordinate 42,827,275 of NC_142756.1, forward strand.
GTAGAGTCCGCACGAGGAGTATCAGTCGACTCGTGGACTCGAACTCGACTCGAGGACTCATGTAGAGCCTGCACGAGGAGTTACGTGAAGAGTCGGCATGAGGAGTATCAGTCGACTCGTGGACTCGAACTCGACTCGAGGAATGAACTCGTCTCGAGGAGATATGTAGAGTTGGCACGAGGAGTATTAGTCAACTCGTGGACTCGGGACTCAACTCGAGGACTCATGTAGAGCTTACACGAGGAGTTATGTGAAAAGTCGGCACGAGTAGTATCAGTCGACTCGTGGACTCGAACTCGACTCGAGGAATGAACTCATCTTAAGGAGACATGTAGAGTCGACACGAGGAGTATCAGTCGACTCGTGGACTCGGGACTCAACTCGAGGAATCATGTAGATCCTGCACGAGGAGTTACGTGAAGAGTCGGCACGAGGAGTATCAGTCGACTCGTGGACTCGAACTCGACTCGAGGAATGAACTCATCTCTAGGAGACATGTTGAGACGGCACGACGAGTATTAGTCAACTCGTGGACTCGGGACTCAACTCGAGGACTCATGTAGAGCAGAGCCTACACGAGGAGTTTGTGAAGAGCCGGCACGAGGAGTATCAATTGACTCGTGCACTCGAACTCGACTCGAGGGATGAACTCATCTCGAGGAGACATGTAGATTCGGCAAGAGGAGTATCCGTCAACTCCTGGACTCGGGACTCAACTCGAGGACTCATGTAGAGCCTGCACGAGGAGTTACATGAAGAGCCGACACGAGGAGTATCAATCGACTCGTGGACTCGAACTCGACTCGAGGGATGAACTCATCTCGAGGAGACATGTAGAGTCGGCAGGAGGAGTATCAGTCAACTCGTGGACTCGGGACTCAACTCGAGGACTCATGTAGAGCCTGCAAGAGGAGTTACATGAAGAGTCGGCACGAGGAGTATTTGTCGACTTGTGGACTCGAACTCGACTCGAGGAATGAACTCATCTCGAGGAGACAGGTAGAGTCCGCACGAGGAGTATCAGTCGACTCGTGGACTCGAACTCGACTCGAGGACTCATGTAGAGCCTGCACGAGGAGTTACGTGAAGAGTCGGCATGAGGAGTATCAGTCGACTCGTGGACTCGAACTCGACTCGAGGAATGAACTCGTCTCGAGGAGATATGTCGAGTTGGCACGAGGAGTATTAGTCAACTCGTGGACTCGGGACTCAACTCGAGGACTCATGTAGAGCTTACACGAGGAGTTACGTGAAAAGTCGGCACGAGTAGTATCAGTCGACTCGTGGACTCGAACTCGACTCGAGGAATGAACTCATCTCGAGGAGACATGTAGAGTCGGCACGAGGAGTATCGGTCAACTCGTGGACTCGGGACTCAACTCGAGGACTCATGTAGAGCTTACACGAGGAGTTACGTGAAAAGTCGGCACGAGGAGTATCAGTCGACTCGTGGACTAGAACTCGACTCGAGGAATGAACTCATCTCGAGGAGAGATGTAGAGTCGGCACGAGGAGTATCAGTCAACTCGTGGACTCGGGACTCAACTCGAGGACTCATGTAGAGCCTGCACGAGGAGTTACGTGAAAAGTCGGCAAGAGGAGTATCAGTCGACTCGTGGAGTCGAACTCGACTCGAGGAATGAACTCATCTTAAGGAGACATGTAGAGTCGGCACGAGGAGTATCAGTCGACTCGTGGACTCGAGACTCAACTCGAGGACTCATGTAGAGCCTGCACGAGGAGTTACGTGAAGAGCGGACACGAGGAGTATCAGTCGACTCGTGGACTCGAACTCGACTCCAGGGATGAACTCATCTCGAGGAGACACATAGAGTCGGCACAAGGAGTATCAGTCAACTCGTGGACTCGGGACTCAAGTCGAGGACTCATGTAGAGCCTGCACGAGGAGTTACGTGAAGAGTCGGCACGAGGAGTATCAGTCGACTCGTGGACTCGAACTCGACTCGAGGAATGAACTCGTCTCGAGGTGACATGTAGAGTCGGCAAGAGGAGTATCAGTCAACTCGTGGACTCGGAACTCAACTCGACGACTCATGTAGAGCCTGCACGAGGAGTTACGTGAAGAGTCGATACGAGGAGTATCAGTCGACTCGTGGACTCGAACTCGACTCGAGGAATGAACTCCTCTCGAGGAGACATGTAGAGTTGGCACGAGGAGTATCAGTCAACTCGTGGACTCGAGACTCAACTCGAGGACTCATGTAGAGCCTGCACGAGGAGTTACATGAAGAGTCGGCACGAGGAGTATTGGTCGACTTGTGGACTCGAACTCGACTCGAGGAATGAACTCATCTCGAGGAGACATGTAGAGTCGGCACGAGGAGTATCAGTCGACTCGTGGACTCGAACTTGACTCGAGGACTCATGTAGAGCCTGCACGAGGAGTTACGTGAAGAGTCGGCATGAGGAGTATCAGTCGACTCTTGGACTCGAACTCGACTCGAGGAATGAACTCGTCTCGAGGAGACATGTAGAGTCGGCATGAGAAGTATTAGTCAACTCGTGGACTAGGGACTCAACTCGAGGACTGATGTAGAGCTTACACGAGGAGTTACGTGAAAAGTCGGCACGAGTAGTATCAATCGACTCGTGGACTCGAACTCGACTCGAGGAATGAACTCATCTTAAGGAGACATGTAGAGTCGACACGAGGAGTATCAGTCGACTGGTGGACTCGGGACTCATGTAGAGCCTGCACGAGGAGTTACGTGAAGAGTCGGCACGAGGATTATCAGTCGACTCGTGGACTCGAACTCGACTCGAGGAATGAACTCATCTCGAAGAGACATGTAGAGTCGGGACGAGGAGTATCAGTCAACTCGTGGACTCGGGACTCAACTCGAGGACTCATGTAGAGCCAACACAAGGAGTTACGTGAAGAGCCGGCACGAGGAATATCAGTCAACTCGTGGACTCGAACTCGACTCGAGGGATGAACTCATCTCGAGGAGACATGTAGAGTCGGCAAGAGGAGTATCAGTCACCTCGTGGACTCGGGACTCAACTCGAGGACTCATGTAGAGCCTGCACAAGGAGTTACGTGAAGAGTCGGCACGAGGAGTATCAGTCGACTCGTAGACTCGAACTCGACTCGAGGAATGAACTCATCTCGAGGAGACATGTAGAGTCGGCACGAGGAGTATCAGTCAACTCGTGGACTCGGGACTCAACTCGAGGACTCATGTAGAGCCTGCACGAGGAGTTATGTGAAAAGTCGGCAAGAGGAGTATAAGTCGACTCGTGGAGTCGAACTCGTCTCGAGGAATGAAATCATCTTAAGGAGACATGTAGAGTCGGCACGAGGAGTATCAGTCGACTCGTGGACTCGAGACTCAACTCGAGGACTCATGTAGAGCCTACACGAGGAGTTACGTGAAGAGCCGACACGAGGAGTATCAGTCGACTCGTGGACTCGAACTCAACTCGAGGGATGAACTCTTCTCGAGGAGACATGTAGAGTCGGTAAGAGGAGTATCAGTCAACTCGTGGACTCGGGAATCAACTCGAGCACTCATGTAGAGCCTGCACGAGGAGTTACGTGAAGAGTCGGCACGAGGAGTATCAGTCGACTCGTGGACTCGAACTCGACTCGAGGAATGAACTCATCTCGAGGAGACATATAGAGTCGGCACGAGGAGTATCAGTCAACTCGTGGACTCGGGACTCAACTCGAGGACTCATGTCGAGCAGAGCCTACACGAGGAGTTACGTGAAGAGCCGACACGAGGAGTATCAGTCAACTCGTGGACTCGAACTCAACTCGAGGGATGAACTCTTCTCGAGGAGACATGTAGAGTCGGTAAGAGGAGTATCAGTCAACTCGTGGACTCGGGAATCAACTCGAGCACTCATGTAGAGCCTGCACGAGGAGTTACGTGAAGAGCCGGCACGAGGAGTATCAATTGACTCGTGCACTCGAACTCGACTCGAGGGATGAACTCATCTCGAGGAGACATGTAGATTCGGCAAGAGGAGTATCAGTCAACTCCTGGACTCGGGACTCAACTCGAGGACTCATGTAGAGCCTGCACGAGGAGTTACATGAAGAGCCGACACGAGGAATATCAGTCGACTCGTGGACTCGAACTCGACTCGAGGGATGAACTCATCTCGAGGAGACATGTAGAGTCGGCACGAGGAGTATCAGTCAACTCGTGGACTCGGGACTCAACTCGAGGACTCATGTAGAGCCTGCAAGAGGAGTTACATGAAGAGTCGGCACGAGGAGTATTTGTCGACTTGTGGACTCGAACTCGACTCAAGGAATGAACTCATCTCGAGGAGACAGGTAGAGTCCGCACGAGGAGTATCAGTCGACTCGTGGCTCGAACTCGACTCGAGGACTCATGTAGAGCCTGCACGAGGAGTTACGTTAAGAGTCAGCATGAGGAGTATCAGTCGACTCGTGGACTCGAACTCGACTCGAGGAATGAACTCGTCTCGAGGAGACATGTAGAATTGGCATGAGGAGTATTAGTCAACTCGTGGACTCGGGACTCAACTCGAGGACTCATGTAGAGCTTACACGAGGAGTTACGTGAAAAGTCGGCACGAGTAGTATCAGTCGACTCGTGGACTCGAACTCGACTCGAGGAATGAACTCATCTCGAGGAGACATGTAGAGTCGGCACTAGGAGTATCAGTCAACTCGTGGACTTGGGACTCAACTCGAGGACTCATGTAGAGCTTACACGAGGAGTTACGTGAAAAGTCGGCACGAGTAGTATCAGTCGACTCGTGGACTCGAACTCGACTCGAGGAATGAACTCATCTTAAGGAGACATGTAGAGTCGACACGAGGAGTATCAGTCGACTCGTGGACTCGGGACTCAACTCGAGGAATCATGTAGATCCTGCACGAGGAGTTACGTGAAGAGTCGGCACGAGGAGTATCAGTCGACTCGTGGACTCGAACTCGACTCGAGGAATGAACTCATCTCTAGGAGACATGTTGAGTCGGCACGAGGAGTATCAGTCAACTCGTGGACTCGGGACTCAACTCGAGGACCCATGTAGAGCCAACACGAGGAGTTACGTTAAGAGCGGGCACGAGGAGTATCAGTCAACTCGTGGACTCGAACTCGACTCGAGGGATGAACTCATCTCGAGGAGACTTGTAGAGTCGGCAAGAGGAGTATCAGTCAACTCGTGGACTCGGGACTCAACTCGAGGACTCATGTAGAGCCTGCACGAGGAGTTACGTGAAGAGTCGGCACGAGGAGTATCAGTCGACTCGTGGACTCGAACTCGACTCGAGGAATGAACTCATCTCGAGGAGACATGTAGAGTCGGCACGAGGAGTATTAGTCAACTCGTGGACTCGTGACTCAACTTGAGGACTCATGTAGAGCCTGCACGAGGAGTTACGTGAAAAGTCGGCAAGAGGAGTATCAGTCGACTCGTGGAGTCGAACTCGACTCGAGGACTGAACTCATCTTAAGGAGACATGTAGAGTCGGCACGAGGAGTATCAGTCGACTCGTGGACTTGGGACTCAACTCGAGGACTCATGTAGAGCCTACACGAGGAGTTACGTGAAGAGTCGACACGAGGAGTATCAGTCGACTCGTGGACTCGAACTCGACTCGAGGGATGAACTCATCTCGAGGAGACATGTAATGTCGGCAAGAGGAGTATCAGTCAACTCGTGGACTCGGGACTCAACTCGAGGACTCATGTAGAGCCAGCACGAGGAGTTACGTGAAGAGTTGGCACGAGGAGTATCAGTCGACTCGTGGATTCGAACTCGACTCGAGGAATGAACGCATCTCGAGGAGACATGTAGAGTCGGCACGAGGAGTATCAGTCGACTCGTGGACTCGAGACTAAACTCGAGGACTCATGTAGAGCCTACACGAGGAGTTACGTGAAGAGCCGACACGAGGAGTATCAGTCGACTCGTGGACTTGAACTCGACTCGAGGGATGAACTCATCTCGAGGAGACATGTAGAGTCGGTAAGAGGAGTATCAGTCAACTCGTGGACTCGGGAATCAACTCGAGCACTCATGTAGAGCCTGCACGAGGAGTTACGTGAAGAGTCGGCACGAGGAGTATCAGTCGACTCGTGGACTCGAACTCGACTCGAGGAATGAACTCATCTCAAGGAGACATGTAGAGTCGGCACGAGGAGTATCAGTCAACTCGTGGACTCGGGACTCAACTCGAGGACTCATGTAGAGCAGAGCCTACACGAGGAGTTTGTGAAGAGCCGGCACGAGGAGTATCAATTGACTCGTGCACTCGAACTCGACTCGAGGGATGAACTCATCTCGAGGAGACATGTAGATTCGGCAAGAGGAGTATCAGTCAACTCCTGGACTCGGGACTCAACTCGAGGACTCATGTAGAGCCTGCACGAGGAGTTACATGAAGAGCCGACACGAGGAGTATCAGTCGACTCGTGGACTCGAACTCGACTCGAGGGATGAACTCATCTCGAGGAGACATGTAGAGTCGGCACGAGGAGTATCAGTCAACTCGTGGACTCGGGACTCAACTCGAGGACTCATGTAGAGCCTGCAAGAGGAGTTACATGAAGAGTCGGCACGAGGAGTATTTTTCGACTTGTGGACTCGAACTCGACTCGAGGAATGAACTCATCTCGAGGAGACAGGTAGAGTCCGTACGAGGAGTATCAGTCAACTCGTGGCTGGAACTCGACTCGAGGACTCATGTAGAGCCTGCACGAGGAGTTACGTTAAGAGTCAGCAGGAGGAGTATCAGTCGACTCGTGGACTCGAACTCGACTCGAGGAATGAACTCGTCTCGAGGAGACATGTAGAGTTGGCATGATGAGTATTAGTCAACTCGTGGACTCGGGACTCAACTCGAGGACTCATGTAGAGCTTACACGAGGAGTTACGTGAAAATTCGGCACGAGTAGTATCAGTCGACTCGTGGACTCGAACTCGACTCGAGGAATGAACTCATCTCGAGGAGACATGTAGAGTCGACACGAGGAGTATCAGTCGACTCTTGGACTCGGGACTCAACTCGAGGAATCATGTAGATCCTGCACGAGGAGTTACGTGAAGAGTCGGCACGAGGAGTATCAGTCGACTCGTGGACTCGAATTCGACTCGAGGAATGAACTCATCTCTAGGAGACATGTTGAGTCGGCACGAGGAGTATCAGTCAACTCGTGGACTCGGGACTCAACTCGAGGACCCATGTAGAGCCAACACGAGGAGTTACGTGAAGAGCCGGCACGAGGAGTATCAGTCGACTCGTGGACTCGAACTCGACTCGAGGAATGAACTCATCTCGAGGAGACATGTAGAGTCGCCACGAGGAGTATTAGTCAACTCGTGGACACGTGACTCAACTTGAGGACTCATGTAGAGCCTGCACGAGGAGTTACGTGAAAAGTCGGCAAGAGGAGTATCAGTCGACTCGTGGAGTCGAACTCGACTCGAGGACTGAACTCATCTTAAGGAGACATGTAGAGTCGGCACGAGGAGTATCAGTCGACTCGTGGACTTGGGACTCAACTCGAGGACTCATGTAGAGCCTACACGAGGAGTTACGTGAAGAGTCGACACGAGGAGTATCAGTCGACTCGTGGACTCGAACTCGACTCGAGGGATGAACTCATCTCGAGGAGACATGTAATGTCGGCAAGAGGAGTATCAGTCAACTCGTGGACTCGGGACTCAACTCGAGGACTCATGTAGAGCCAGCACGAGGAGTTACGTGAAGAGTCGGCACGAGGAGTATCAGTCGACTCGTGGACTCGAACTCGACTCGAGGAATGAACTCATCTCGAGGAGACATGTAGAGTCGGCACGAGGAGTATCAGTCAACTCGTGGACTCGGGACTCAACTCGAGGACTCATGTAGAGCAGAGCCTACACGAGGAGTTTGTGAAGAGCCGGCACGAGGATTATCAATCGACTAGTGGACTCGAACTCGACTCGAGGGATGAACTCATCTCGAGGAGACATGTAGATTCGGAAAGAGGAGTATCAGTCAACTCGTGGACTCGAGACTCAACTCGAGGACTCATGTAGAGCCTGCCCAAGGAGTTACATGAAGAGTCGGCACGAGGAGTATTTGTCGACTTGTGGACTCGAACTCGACACGAGGAATGAACTCATCTCGAGGAGACATGTAGAGTCAGCACGAGGAGTATCAGTCGACTCGTGGACTCGAACTCGACTCGAGGACTCATGTAGAGCCTACACGAGGAGTTACGTGAAGAGTCGGCATGAGGAGTATCAGTCGACTCGTGGACTCGAACTCGACTCGAGGAATGAACTCGTCTCGAGGAGACATGTAGAGTCGGCACGAGGAGTATTAGTCAACTCGTGGACTCGGGACTCAACTCGAGGACTGATGTAGAGCTTACACGAGGAGTTACGTGAAAAGTCGGCACGAGTAGTATCAGTCGACTCGAGGAATGAACTCATCTTAAGGAGACATGTAGAGTCGACACGAGGAGTATCAGTCGACTGGTGGACTCGGGACTCAACTCGAGGACTCATGTAGAGCCTGCACGAGGAGTTACATGAAGAGTCGGCACGAGGAGTATTTGTGGACTTGTGGACTCGAACTCGACTCGAGGAATGAACTCATCTCGAGGAGACATGTAGAGTCCGCACGAGGAGTATCAGTCGACTCGTGGACTCGAACTCGACTCGAGGACTCATGTAGAGCCTGCACGACGAGTTACGTGAAGAGTCGGCATGAGGAGTATCAGTCGACTCGTGGACTCGAACTCGATTCGAGGAATGAACTCGTCTCGAGGAGACATGTAGAGTCGGCACGAGGAATATTAGTCAACTCGTGGACTCGGGACTAAACTCGAGGACTCATGTAGAGCTTACACGAGGAGTTACGTGAAAAGTCGGCACGAGTAGTATCAGTCGACTCGTGGCCTCGAACTCGACTCGAGGAATGAACTCATCTTAAGGAGACATGTAGAGTCGACACGAGGAGTATCAGTCGACTCGTGGACTCGGGACTAAACTCGAGGAATCATGTAGAGCCTGCACGAGGAGTTACGTGAAGAGTCGGCACGAGGAGTATCAGTCGACTCGTGGACTCGAACTCGACTCGAGGAATGAACTCATCTCGAGGAGACATGTTGAGTCGGCACGAGGAGTATCAACCAACTCGTGGACTCGGGTCTCAACTCGAGGACCCATGTAGAGCCAACACGAGGAGTTACGTGAAGAGCCGGCACGAGGAGTATCAGTCAACTCGTGGACTCGATCTCGACTCGAGGGATGAACTCATCTCGAGGAGACATGTAGAGTCGGCAAGAGGAGTATCAGTCAACTCGTGGACTCGGGACTCAACTCGAGGACTCATGTAGAGCCTGCACGAGGAGTTACGTGAAGAGTCGCCACGAGGAGTATCAGTCGACTCGTGGACTCGAACTCGACTCGAGGAATGAACTCATCTCGAGGAGACATGTTGAGCCGGCACGAGGAGTATCAGTCAACTCGTGGACTCGGGACTCAACTCGAGGACTCATGTAGAGCCTGCAAGAGGAGTTACATGAAGAGTCGGCACGAGGAGTATTTTTCGACTTGTGGACTCGAACTCGACTCGAGGAATGAACTCATCTCGAGGAGACAGGTAGAGTCCGTACGAGGAGTATCAGTCGACTCGTGGCTGGAACTCGACTCGAGGACTCATGTAGAGCCTGCACGAGGAGTTACGTTAAGAGTCAGCATGAGGAGTATCAGTCGACTCGTGGACTCGAACTCGACTCGAGGAATGAACTCGTCTCGAGGAGACATGTAGAGTTGGCATGAGGAGTATTAGTCAACTCGTGGACTCGGGACTCAACTCAAGGACTCATGTAGAGCTTACACGAGGAGTTACGTGAAAATTCGGCACGAGTAGTATCAGTCGACTCGTGGACTCGAACTCGACTCGAGGAATGAACTCATCTTAAGGAGACATGTAGAGTCGACACGAGGAGTATCAGTCGACTCTTGGACTCGGGACTCAACTCGAGGAATCATGTAGATCCTGCACGAGGAGTTACGTGAAGAGTCGGCACGAGGAGTATCAGTCGACTCGTGGACTCGAACTCGACTCGAGGAATGAACTCATCTCGAGGAGACATGTAGAGTCGGCACGAGGAGTATTAGTCAACTCGTGGACACGTGACTCAACTTGAGGACTCATGTAGAGCCTGCACGAGGAGTTACGTGAAAAGTCGGCAAGAGGAGTATCAGTCGACTCGTGGAGTCGAACTCGACTCGAGGACTAAACTCATCTTAAGGAGACATGTACAGTCGGCACGAGGAGTATCAGTCGACTCGTGGACTTGGGACTCAACTCGAGGACTCATGTAGAGCCTACACGAGGAGTTACGTGAAGAGTCGACACGAGGAGTATCAGTCGACTCGTGGACTCGAACTCGACTCGAGGGATGAACTCATCTCGAGGAGACATGTAATGTCGGCAAGAGGAGTATCAGTCAACTCGTGGACTCGGGACTCAACTCGAGGACTCATGTAGAGCCAGCACGAGGAGTTACGTGAAGAGTCGGCACGAGGAGTATCAGTCGACTCGTGGACTCGAACTCGACTCGAGGAATGAACTCATCTCGAGGAGACATGTAGAGTCGGCACGAGGAGTATCAGTCAACTCGTGGACTCGGGACTCAACTCGAGGACTCATGTAGAGCAGAGCCTACACGAGGAGTTTGTGAAGAGCCGGCACGAGGATTATCAATCGACTAGTGGACTCGAACTCGACTCGAGGGATGAACTCATCTCGAGGAGACATGTAGATTCGGAAAGAGGAGTATCAAACAACTCGTGGACTCGAGACTCAACTCGAGGACTCATGTAGAGCCTGCCCAAGGAGTTACATAAAGAGTCGGCACGAGGAGTATTTGTCGACTTGTGGACTCGAACTCGACACGAGGAATGAACTCATCTCGAGGAGACATGTAGAGTCAGCACGAGGAGTATCAGTCGACTCGTGGACTCGAACTCGACTCGAGGACTCATGTAGAGCGTACACGAGGAGTTACGTGAAGAGTCGGCATGAGGAGTATCAGTCGACTCGTGGACTCGAACTCGACTCGAGGAATGAACTCGTCTCGAGGAGACATGTAGAGTCGGCACGAGGAGTATTAGTCAACTCGTGGACTCGGGACTCAACTCGAGGACTGATGTAGAGCTTACACGAGGAGTTACGTGAAAAGTCGGCACGAGTAGTATCAGTCGACTCGAGGAATGAACTCATCTTAAGGAGACATGTAGAGTCGACACGAGGAGTATCAGTCGACTGGTGGACTCGGGACTCAACTCGAGGACTCATGTAGAGCCTGCACGAGGAGTTACATGAAGAGTCGGCACAAGGAGTATTTGTGGACTTGTGGACTCGAACTCGACTCGAGGAATGAACTCATCTCGAGGAGACATGTAGAGTCCGCACGAGGAGTATCAGTCGACTCGTGGACTCGAACTCGACTCGAGGACTCATGTAGAGCCTGCACGACGAGTTACGTGAAGAGTCGGCATGAGGAGTATCAGTCGACTCGTGGACTCGAACTCGATTCGAGGAATGAACTCGTCTCGAGGAGACATGTAGAGTCGGCACGAGGAATATTAGTCAACTCGTGGACTCGGGACTAAACTCGAGGACTCATGTAGAGCTTACACGAGGAGTTACGTGAAAAGTCGGCACGAGTAGTATCAGTCGACTCGTGGCCTCGAACTCGACTCGAGGAATGAACTCATCTTAAGGAGACATGTAGAGTCGACACGAGGAGTATCAGTCGACTCGTGGACTCGGGACTCAACTCGAGGACTCATGTAGAGCCTGCACGAGGAGTTACGTGAAGAGTCGGCACGAGGAGTATCAGTCGACTCGTGGACTCGAACTCGACTCGAGGAATGAACTCATCTCGAGGAGACATGTTGAGTCGGCACGAGGAGTATCAGTCAACTCGTGGACTCGGGTCTCAACTCGAGGACCCATGTAGAGCCAACACGAGGAGTTACGTGAAGAGCCGGCACGAGGAGTATCAGTCAACTCGTGGACTCGATCTCGACTCGAGGGATGAACTCATCTCGAGGAGACATGTAGAGTCGGCAAGAGGAGTATCAGTCAACTCGTGGACTCGGGACTCAACTCGAGGACTCATGTAGAGCCTGCACGAGGATTTACGTGAAGAGTCGGCACGAGGAACATCAGTCGACTCGTGGACTCGAACTCGACTCGAGGAATGAACTCATCTCGAGGAGACATGTAGAGTCGGCACGAGGAGTATTAGTCAACTCGTGGACTCGGGACTCAACTTGAGGACTCATGTAGAGCCTGCACGAGGAGTTACGTCAAAAGTCGGCAAGAGGAGTATCAGTCGACTCGTGGAGTCGATCGACTCGAGGACTGAACTCATCTTAAGGAGACATGTAGAGTCGGCACGAGGAGTATCAGTCGACTCGTGGACTCGGGACTCAACTCGAGGACTCATGTAGAGCCTACACGAGGAGTTACGTGAAGAGTCGACACGAGGAGTATCAGTCGACTCGTGGACTCGAACTCGACTCGAGGGATGAACTCATCTCGAGGAGACATGTAGAGTCGGCAAGAGGAGTATCAGTCAACTCGTGGACTCGGGACTCAACTCGAGGACTCATGTAGAGCCTGCACGAGGAGTTACGTGAAGAGTCGGCACGAGGAGTATCAGTCGACTCGTGGACTCGAACTCGACTCGAGGAATGAACTCATCTCGAGGAGACATGTAGAGTCGGCAAGAGGAGTATCAGTCAACTCGTGGACTCGGGACTCAACTCGAGGACTCATGTAGAGCCTGCACGAGGATTTACGTGAAGAGTCGGCACCAGGAGTATCAGTCGACTCGTGGAATCGAACTCGACTCGAGGAATGAACTCATCTCGAGGAGACATGTAGAGTCGGCACGAGGAGTATTAGTCAACTCGTGGACTCGGGACTCAACTTGAGGACTCATGTAGAGCCTGCACGAGGAGTTACGTCAAAAGTCGGCAAGAGGAGTATCAGTCGACTCGTGGAGTCGATCGACTCGAGGACTGAACTCATCTTAAGGAGACATGTAGAGTCGGCACGAGGAGTATCAGTCGACTCGTGGACTCGGGACTCAACTCGAGGACTCATGTAGAGCCTACACGAGGAGTTACGTGAAGAGTCGACACGAGGAGTATCAGTCGACTCGTGGACTCGAACTCGACTCGAGGGATGAACTCATCTCGAGGAGACATGTAGAGTCGGCAAGAGGAGTATCAGTCAACTCGTGGACTCGGGACTCAACTCGAGGACTCATGTAGAGCCTGCACGAGGAGTTACGTGAAGAGTCGGCACAAGGAGTATCAGTCGACTCGTGGACTCGAACTCGACTCGATGAATGAACTCATCTCGAGGAGACATGTAGAGTCGGCACAAGGAGTATTAGTCAACTCGTGGACTCGGGACTCAACTCGAGGACTCATGTAGAGCAGAGCCTACACGAGGAGTTTGTGAAGAGCCGGCATGAGGAGTATCAATCGACTACTGGACTCGAACTCGACTTGAGGGATGAACTCATCTCGAGGAGACATGTAGATTCGGAAAGAGGAGTATCAGTCAACTCGTGGACTCGAGACTCAACTCGAGGACTCATGTAGAGCCTGCACGAGGAGTTACATGAAGAGTCGGCACGAGGAGTATTTGTCGACTTGTGGACTCGAACTCGACTCGAGGAATGAACTCATCTCTAGGAGACATGTAGAGTCAGCACGAGGAGTTACGTGAAGAGTCGGCATGAGGAGTATCAGTCAACTCGTGGACTCGAACTCGACTCGAGGAATGAACTCGTCTCGAGGAGACATGTAGAGTCGGCACAAGGAGTATTAGTCAACTCGTGGACTCGGGACTCAACTCGAGGACTGATGTAGAGCTTACAGGAGGAGTTACGTGAAAAGTCGGCACGAGTAGTATCAGTCGACTCGAAGAATGAACTCATCTTAAGGAGACATGTAGAGTCGACACGAGGAGTATCAGTCGACTGGTGGACTCGGGACTCAACTCGAGGACTCATGTAGAGCCTGCACGAGGAGTTACGTGAAGAGTCGGCACGAGGAGTATCAGTCGACTCGTGGACTCGAACTCGACTCGAGGAATGAACTCATCTCGAGGAGACATGTAGAGTCGGCACGAGGAGTATCAGTCAACTCGTGGACTCGTGACTCAACTCGAGGACTCATGTAGAGCCAACACAAGGACTTACGTGAAGAGCCGGCACGAGGAATATCAGTCAACTTGTGGACTCGAACTCGACTCGAGGGATGAACTCATCTCGAGGAGACATGTAGAGTCGGCAAGAGGAGTATCAGTCAACTCGTGGACTCGGAACTCAACTCGAGGACTCATGTAGAGCCTGCACGAGGAGTTACGTGAAGAGTCGGCACGAGGAGTATCAGTCGACTCGTGGACTCGAACTCGACTCGAGGAATGAACTCATCTCGAGGAGACATGTAGAGTCGGCACGAGGAGTATCAGTCAACTCGTGGACTCGGGACTCAACTCGAGGACTCATGTAGAGCCAACACAAGGAGTTACGTGAAGAGCCGGCACGAGGAATATCAATCAACTCGTGGACTCGAACTCGACTCGAGGGATGAACTCATCTTAAGGAGACATGTAGATTCGGCAAGAGGAGTATCAGCCAACTCCTGGACTCGGGACTCAACTCGAGGACTCATGTAGAGCCTGCACGAGGAGTTACATGAAGAGCCGACACGAGGAGTATCAGTCGACTCGTGGACTCGAACTCGACTCGAGGGATGAACTCATCTCGAGGAGACATGTAGAGTCGGCACGAGGAGTATCAGTCAACTCGTGGACTCGGGACTCAACTCGAGGACTCATGTAGAGCAGAGCCTACACGAGGAGTTTGTGAAGAGCCGACATGAGGATTATCAATCGACTAGTGGACTCGAACTCGACTCGAGGGATGAACTCATCTCGAGGAGACATGTAGATTCGAAAAGAGGAGTATCAGTCAACTCGTGGACTCGAGACTCAACTCGAGGACTCATGTAGAGCCTGCCCAAGGAGTTACATGAAGAGTCGGCACGAGGAGTATTTGTCAACTTGTGGACTCGAACTCGACACGAGGAATGAACTCATCTCGAGGAGACATGTAGAGTCAGCACGAGGAGTATCAGTCGACTCGTGGACTCGAACTCGACTCGAGGACTCATGTAGAGCCTACACGAGGAGTTACGTGAAGAGTCGGCATGAGGAGTATCAGTCGACTCGTGGACTCGAACTCGACTCGAGGAATGAACTCGTCTCGAGGAGACATGTAGAGTCGGCACGAGGAGTATTAGTCAACTCGTGGACTCGGGACTCAACTCGAGGACTGATGTAGAGCTTACACGAGGAGTTACGTGAAAAGTCGGCACGAGTAGTATCAGTCGACTCGAGGAATGAACTCATCTTAAGGAGACATGTAGAGTCGACACGAGGAGTATCAGTCGACTGGTGGACTCGGGACTCAACTCGAGGACTCATGTAGAGCCTGCACGAGGAGTTACATGAAGAGTCGGCACGAGGAGTATTTGTGGACTTGTGGACTCGAACTCGACTCGAGGAATGAACTCATCTCGAGGAGACATGTAGAGTCCGCACGAGGAGTATCAGTCGACTCGTGGACTCGAACTCGACTCGAGGACTCATGTAGAGCCTGCACGACGAGTTACGTGAAGAGTCGGCATGAGGAGTATCAGTCGACTCGTGGACTCGAACTCGATTCGAGGAATGAACTCGTCTCGAGGAGACATGTAGAGTCGGGACGAGGAATATTAGTCAACTCGTGGACTCGGGACTCAACTCGAGGACTCATGTAGAGCTTACACGAGGAGTTACGTGAAAAGTCGGCACGAGTAGTATTAGTCGACTCGTGGCCTCGAACTCGACTCGAGGAATGAACTCATCTTAAGGAGACATGTAGAGTCGACACGAGGAGTATCAGTCGACTCGTGGACTCGGGACTCAACTCGAGGAATCATGTAGAGCCTGCACGAGGAGTTACGTGAAGAGTCGGCACGAGGAGTATCAGTCGACTCGTGGACTCGAACTCGACTCGAGGAATGAACTCATCTCGAGGAGACATGTTGAGTCGGCACGAGGAGTATCAGTCAACTCGTGGACTCGGGTCTCAAATCGAGGACCCATGTAGAGCCAACACGAGGAGTTACGTGAAGAGCCGGCACGAGGAGTATCAGTCAACTCGTGGACTCGATCTCGACTCGAGGGATGAACTCATCTCGAGGAGACATGTAGAGTCGGCAAGAGGAGTATCAGTCAACTCGTGGACTCGGGACTCAACTCGAGGACTCATGTAGAGCCTGCACGAGGATTTACGTGAAGAGTCGGCACGAGGAGCATCAGTCGACTCGTGGACTCGAACTCGACTCGAGGAATGAACTCATCTCGAGGAGACATGTAGAGTCGGCACAAGGAGTATTAGTCAACTCGTGGACTCGGGACTCAACTTGAGGACTCATGTAGAGCCTGCACGAGGAGTTACGTCAAAAGTCGGCAAGAGGAGTATCAGTCGACTCGTGGAGTCGATCGACTCGAGGACTGAACTCATCTTAAGGAGACATGTAGAGTCGGCACGAGGAGTATCAGTCGACTCGTGGACTCGGGACTCAACTCGAGGACTCATGTAGAGCCTACACGAGGAGTTACGTGAAGAGTCGACACGAGGAGTATCAGTCGACTCGTGGACTCGAACTCGACTCGAGTGATGAACTCATCTCGAGGAGACATGTAGAGTCGGCAAGAGGAGTATCAGTCAACTCGTGGACTCGGGACTCAACTCGAGGACTCATGTAGAGCCTGCACGAGGAGTTACGTGAAGAGTCGGCACGAGGAGTATCAGTCGACTCGTGGACTCGAACTCGACTCGAGGAATGAACTCATCTCGAGGAGACATGTAGAGTCGGCAAGAGGAGTATCAGTCAACTCGTGGACTCGGGACTCAACTCGAGGACTCATGTAGAGCCTGCACGAGGATTTACGTGAAGAGTCGGCACGAGGAGTATCAGTCGACTCGTGGAATCGAACTCGACTCGAGGAATGAACTCATCTCGAGGAGACATGTAGAGTCGGAACGAGGAGTATTAGTCAACTCGTGGACTCGGGACTCAACTTGAGGACTCATGTAGAGCCTGCACGAGGAGTTACGTCAAAAGTCGGCAAGAGGAGTATCAGTCGACTCGTGGAGTCGATCGACTCGAGGACTGAACTCATCTTAAGGAGACATGTAGAGTCGGCACGAGGAGTATCAGTCGACTCGTGGACTTGGGACTCAACTCGAGGACTCATGTAGAGCCTACACGAGGAGTTACGTGAAGAGTCGACACGAGGAGTATCAGTCGACTCGTGGACTCGAACTCGACTCGAGGGATGAACTCATCTCGAGGAGACATGTAGAGTCGGCAAGAGGAGTATCAGTCAACTCGTGGACTCGGGACTCAACTCGAGGACTCATGTAGAGCCTGCACGAGGAGTTACGTGAAGAGTCGGCACAAGGAGTATCAGTCGACTCGTGGACTCGAACTCGACTCGATGAATGAACTCATCTCGAGGAGACATGTAGAGTCGGCACAAGGAGTATTAGTCAACTCGTGGACTCGGGACTCAACTCGAGGACTCATGTAGAGCAGAGCCTACACGAGGAGTTTGTGAAGAGCCGGCATGAGGAGTATCAATCGACTACTGGACTCGAACTCGACTTGAGGGATGAACTCATCTCGAGGAGACATGTAGATTCGGAAAGAGGAGTATCAGTCAACTCGTGGACTCGAGACTCAACTCGAGGACTCATGTAGAGCCTGCACGAGGAGTTACATGAAGAGTCGGCACGAGGAGTATTTGTCGACTTGTGGACTCGAACTCGACTCGAGGAATGAACTCATCTCGAGGAGACATGTAGAGTCAGCACGAGGAGTTACGTGAAGAGTCGGCATGAGGAGTATCAGTCAACTCGTGGACTCGAACTCGACTCGAGGAATGAACTCGTCTCGAGGAGACATGTAGAGTCGGCACAAGGAGTATTAGTCAACTCGTGGACTCGGGACTCAACTCGAGGACTGATGTAGAGCTTACAGGAGGAGTTACGTGAAAAGTCGGCACGAGTAGTATCAGTCGACTCGAGGAATGAACTCATCTTAAGGAGACATGTAGAGTCGACACGAGGAGTATGAGTCGACTGGTGGACTCGGGACTCAACTCGAGGACTCATGTAGAGCCTGCACGAGGAGTTACGTGAAGAGTCGGCACGAGGAGTATCAGTCGACTCGTGGACTCGAACTCGACTCGAGGAATGAACTCATCTCGAGGAGACATGTAGAGTCGGCACGAGGAGTATCAGTCAACTCGTGGACTCGTGACTCAACTCGAGGACTCATGTAGAGCCAACACAAGGACTTACGTGAAGAGCCGGCACGAGGAATATCAGTCAACTTGTGGACTCGAACTCGACTCGAGGGATGAACTCATCTCGAGGAGACATGTAGAGTCGGCAAGAGGAGTATCAGTCAACTCGTGGACTCGGAACTCAACTCGAGGACTCATGTAGAGCCTGCACGAGGAGTTACGTGAAGAGTCGGCACGAGTAGTATCAGTCGACTCGAGGAATGAACTCATCTTAAGGAGACATGTAGAGTCGACACGAGGAGTATCAGTCGACTGGTGGACTCGGGACTCAACTCGAGGACTCATGTAGAGCCTGCACGAGGAGTTGCGTGAAGAGTCGGCACGAGGAGTATCAGTCGACTCGTGGACTCGAACTCGACTCGAGGAATGAACTCATCTCGAGGAGACATGTAGAGTCGGCACGAGGAGTATCAGTCAACTCGTGGACTCGGGACTCAACTCGAGGACTCATGTAGAGCCAACACAAGGAGTTACGTGAAGAGCCGGCACGAGGAATATCAGTCAACTCGTGGACTCGAACTCGACTCGAGGGATGAACTCATCTCGAGGAGACATGTAGATTCGGCAAGAGGAGTATCAGCCAACTCCTGGACTCGGGACTCAACTCGAGGACTCATGTAGAGCCTGCACGAGGAGTTACATGAAGAGCCGACACGAGGAGTATCAGTCGACTCGTGGACTCGAACTCGACTCGAGGGATGAACTCATCTCGAGGAGACATGTAGAGTCGGCACGAGGAGTATCAGTCAACTCGTGGACTCGGGACTCAACTCGAGGACTCATGTAGAGCAGAGCCTACACGAGGAGTTTGTGAAGAGCCGGCACGAGGATTATCAATCGACTAGTGGACTCGAACTCGACTCGAGGGATGAACTCATCTCGAGGAGACATGTAGATTCGGAAAGAGGAGTATCAGTCAACTCGTGGACTCGAGACTCAACTCGAGGACTCATGTAGAGCCTGCCCAAGGAGTTACATGAAGAGTCGGCACGAGGAGTATTTGTCGACTTGTGGACTCAAACTCGACTCGAGGAAAGAACTCATCTCGAGGAGACATGTAGAGTCAGCACGAGGAGTATCAGTCGACTCGTGGACTCGAACTCGACTCGAGGACTCATGTAGAGCCTACACGAGGAGTTACGTGAAGAGTCGGCATGAGGAGTATCAGTCGACTCGTGGACTCGAACTCGACTCGAGGAATGAACTCGTCTCGAGCAGACATGTAGAGTCGGCATGAGGAGTATTAGTCAACTCGTGGACTCGGGACTCAACTCGAGGACTGATGTAGAGCTTACACGAGGAGTTACGTGAAAAGTCGGCACGAGTAGTATCAGTCGACTCGAGGAATGAACTCATCATAAGGAGACATGTAGAGTCGACACGAGGAGTATCAGTCGACTGGTGGACTCGGGACTCAACTCGAGGACTCATGTAGAGCCTGCACGAGGAGTTACATGAAGAGTCGGCACGAGGAGTATTTTTCGACTTGTGGACTCGAACTCGACTCGAGGAATGAACTCATCTCGAGGAGACATGTAGAGTCCGCACGAGGAGTATCAGTCGACTCGTGGACTCGAACTCGACTCGAGGACTCATGTAGAGCCTGCACGAGGAGTTACGTGAAGAGTCGGCATGAGGAGTTACGTGAAGAGTCGGCACGAGGAATCTAAGATTACAATTCTAACTTGTCACAAAATTAGTAAACTTTCGAAAACGATTTTCAAGCTCATAATTTTAAAAACATGTACATGCTAATCTTTGACCATAGCTCTGATACCATTTGTTGGAATCGATCTAGGGTTTAAGAAAATAATTAACGCTTCGGGAAGCGGCGGAATTTTAAAAATTTTCTTTTTCAAGTAAAAACAGTTTTTACTAACCTAGACAAGTGCAAGTACATGTAATTAAAAACTAATATGAGCTAAGAAGTTCACTAACCTTTCTTGAAGCTTGAATTTTGAGAAGCTTTTGGAAAGTTGCAACGCTCGTCTCCCTCGCAGCACGTCTCTCTTCCTTTCATCGGCACCTCAAGCAACCACGAAAGTTTCTATCACTAAATCACTCGAAATAAAGGAATTAGTGAGTGGGCACTTTTAAACACGACGACTCGAGAACAAGTCTCAGAGTCGAAGAGCTAAAACCACTAGGTCAAATGAGGACCTAGGTGCTAAAACAAAAACCAAAAATAACTAGAGGGAGAGAGAGAGGATCGGCCACAAGGTCTAGAGAGAGAAGCTCTCAATCTCTAACTTATGTGGGATAACTAGAATGAGAGGAATGAGGCCTCTATTTATAGGGGAGGCATGAGCAAATCTTATTTCCTCTTTTCTACCCATGTTGGACGTTCATGACATGTCATGCAAGTCCTTGGATTTGTTTCCTCATTTGTTCTCTCTTAGTTGGCCGAAAATGCACTTTCCTTCTAAAGGAAATTTGTTTCCTCTTTTTCTTTTGGCAAGTATCTTCATACATCAATGCACAAAATAAACTCTCTTTCCCACTATGGCATGAACGAAATTCAGCCTTATTTTCCTTGGTTTGGACGAAATTTGAGCTTCTAGAAGGAGCTTCTAGATGTTTCTTCAATTGTTCATGACAACAGAAGAAAAGCCCATTAAGAATTTTCAAGTAAAATTCTATGAAATGAAATTAATCCTCAAGGCCCAATTACACTAATATGGCTGAGTAATATTTATTTCATTTGTCATCATATGACAATGTCAAAAATAATTTATTGACATTCATTTCGTCCTATGTCCAAAAAGACTAAAATACCCTTTTGACAATTTTCGTAAAACTTGTCTCGTTTTTGTTTTGACTTAGCTTCTAGTTTAACTATTCCCAATCGATGTGATTCGTGACAGTGACCTCATGGATCCAAATGAACAAAGCTTGAGCTAAACACTTGGACTCAAAAGTTCACAAACCTTTTCCAAGTTTGGCTTAATGCCAACTGACTCCACTAAAGAGTTGACACTGAAAATCTCTCGGTTCAAATGAATTTATTTTCTACTCAAGAATTCAACCAAATTATGATGAGCGGATCCACTGAATATTATCTATGTTTACCCTTCATGAATGTCATCAGCTAGTCGGGATTTACTAAATTACCATTTTACCCTTCTAGCTGTTATTTCCTCAACTCCTTTGTCGCTTGTGAATAAGTTAGAAACAATGTATTGACGAGGAGCTAACAAGTCACATTCTTTCATCCAAAAGAGTCAGGACTCAATTTGGACACTGGCCAGTTCATTTATTCACACTCCAAGGAACAAAGCATGAGGTGACATACATTGCATTTCAGCAATCTTGTACATGAATTCCATATCTATGAGAACTTCACAAAGTTACTCATGACAGACTCACAACTTAGTACTTCACCAATAGGCCTTGTTCGGAATCACATAGTGAGTCCGAACTTTGACTTTCTCAAATGAGAATACTAAGGTGTGAAATGGCATGTCTCATTTCAGGATTAAGGTAAGCATGATGCAATTCATACATAGTGACTTCGAGACATAAGAGGTTAAATGGTTTGTTCTTATATTGTCTCTAGAAGTGCACTGGTCAATTCAGTACCTTCGGAAGATACCTAGAAGAACTATAGAGTCCCCAACTCTCAATGCCTCATAACCAGACATCATAGATTCTTCTAACAATCGTACTGAGGTCAATAGTCCTTTGACCCTAAGATTGCGAATATATCGTTTTAAGCAAACTACGAAGAGTTTGTTCATGCAAATCTACATTTGTCTCTTCGTAAGTTGTTAAGTTTGTTTATGGACTAAAAGACTAAGGTTTTATCATAAAGCTTCAAACAAAGAAAGAATGAATGAACGTTTCAACTTTATTATTAAATGAATAAGCAATTACAAGCAAGAGTCTTCGTAAGACTATATGACATCAAATGTACATATATAGACACTACTACTCTTCTTGTGGGCACCATTGACAACAAACTCCCACTTAACTCAAAGAAGATGTGAGTAGTCCTACATGCCTAATCCCTCTCGAAGTTGGTCGAAGACCATGTTCGCTAGGGCCTTGGTCAATGGATCTGCCAGAGATCTACTTCACTAAAGAGTTGACACTGAAAATCTCTCGGTTCAAATGAATTTATTTTCTACTCAAGAATTCAACCAAATTATGATGAGCGGATCCACTGAGTATTATCTATGTTTACCCTTCATGAATGTCATCAGCTAGTCGGGATTTACTAAATTACCATTTTACCCTTCTAGCTGTTATTTCCTCAACTCCTTTGTCGCTTGTGAATAAGTTAGAAACAATGTATTGACGAGGAGCTAAGAAGTCACATTGTTTCATCCAAAAGAGTCAGGACTCAATTTGGACACTGGCCAGTTCATTTATTGACACTCCAAGGAACAAAGCATGAGGTGACATACATTGTGTTGTCGCAGTTTTTCGGACAACGATTTAGGAGTCGTAGACGGTTAGACCCAAGGCCGGACCAAGTGGTCTCGCCTCGACTCGAGCGTGTCGGACTTGGTATCCCAAGTCGTCCCTTAGCTGTGGGTGAAGCTCTATCTCGTCCAAGCACCTGAAACGGGAACAGAAAGGTGTGAACTACAAAGGGGAAACAGAGGGGTTGCCTCTGTTTACCTCTCCGACGCTCAACATTAGTAGGATTGAGGTGGTTTGTAGAGGGTTTAGTGTTTAGAGGTCGAGACTTGAGAGAAACGAGCGAGGTACGAGTTCGGCAGCGTTTCAGTACTCAAATTCGGATTACCTGGGTCGAGGGAGAGACCCTCTTATTTATAGGCGGCCAAGAGGTGTTTGAGGAACCCCTTGGCCGAGGGCCGGCCTTGGAAGGCCGGCCTTGGAGCGCCGGCCGTGGAGGGCCGGCCTTGGAACGCCGGCCGGGGAAGGCCGGTCCTGGAGCGCCGGCCGAGGAGGGCCGGCCTTGGAGCGCCGGCTGAGGAGGGCCGGCTGAGGAGGACCGGCCTTGGAGCGCCGGCCGAGGAGGGCCGGTCCTGGAGCGCCGGCCGAGGAGGGCCGGCCTTGGAGCGCCGGCCGAGGAGGGCCGGCCTTGGAGCGCCGGCCGAGGAGGGCCGGTCCTGGAGCGCCGGCCGAGGAGGGCCGGCCTTGGAGCGCCGGCCGAGGAGGGCCGGCCTTGGAGCGCCGGCCGAGGAGGGCCGGCCTTGGAACACCGGCCGAGGAGGGCCGGTCTTGGAGCGCCGGCCGAGGAGGGCCGGCCTTGGAGCGCCGGCCAGTGCCGGCCCCGGACGAGCGCCGGGCTCAGGACGGCCGCCAGCGTGGCCGTCGTCGATCTACCGGACCGAGACGGACCGGTAACATTAGCCCCCCGAGTTTATCATCGATTGTAAATCGTGTGGTAAACTCACAGTCCGACGTTGGCCCATCGGAGAAGCCCGCCGTCAAGAGGTATGCTCCGACGTCCTTTCGTTGTTTTTATTATTATATTTTTTGTCGATCGTGCTCGCTTCGTTATTCGCGCCATGGACCCCATTGACCCGGGATGTGGGACCGTTGACGATGGCTTACATGATTTGTTTGAGGAAAACCACGTGGATTTGGATGCTTTTTGGGCTCAATTTTCGCCACCATCAACACCACCCAACACTCGACACTCATCGCGTTCGTTCAACGCTATTGAGATGACCGGAGAGGATTTTTCGCTGGTTGAAGCGTGGCTGGCCGACGAGGGTGAGGGCGCGAGTGCCGGAGACGGCCAGCGCCGGCAGGAGAGTGCCGGCCTGATGACACCAGCCGCCGGGGACGGCCGGGCCGACCAGCACGAGGCCGGCTTGGCCGAGGGACGCGCCATGGAGGCCGCGCGCGCGGGGGCGACCACCCAGGAGACCGGTGGCGCTGCGCAGGCCGCCGCCAACGCCGGGGGAGTCGCGCCTGGTTGGGTCGGCGCCGTCTGCGCTGGACCCAGCCCCGGGGTCGCGCCAGGGGAGTCGCGCGCGACGACCCTGACCGGGGAGCACGCCGACCAGGCCGAGGAGGCCGACGCCGGCGTGGAGGAGGCCGGGCCCGGCCGAGTCGGCGCCGTCTGGGGCGAACCCAGACCTGGGGGAGACTTCCCTCGTCCCGGGGGGACCGAGCCGGCCGTGGAGGACGCGGGCGACGCGTCTGGCGAGGCCGACGCCGGCGAGGACGCGCTGGCGCAGAGGAGCGCCGCCCGGGGCGGCGTTGGCATCAGGGAGGACCCCACCCCCTCGGGTGGGGCTGCGCTGCAGGTGGCCGGCGGCCGTGGGAGCCCAGGCGGGTCGGCCCCAGCCGGGCCGGAGCGCGTCTACGTCGGGGGGGCGCCGCCGGCGGTGGCCGACGCTGCAGGAGGGGCCGCCGGCGCCGGACGGGAGGAGTGCCGGCCGCCCAACGCTGGAGAGGGGGAGGCGGCCACCCCGGTGGCCCTGCAAACCCTAGGACCCAATGGGCCGGGCCTAGGTGATGAGACTGCAGCCGGCCGGGAGTCGGGCCGGGCCGACGTGCGCGAGGAGGGCCCAACCGGCCGAACGCCGGACAGGGCCGCTGGGCGACAGGCGCGCGAGGAGGGCCCAGCAACCCGCGAGCTGGGCCGGGCCGGCGGGCTAGACGCGCCTGGGCCTAACGCCGGGACGCCCGGGCAAGCCTCAAACGCCGGGGGCTCGACTGGCCGAGAGCCGAGCCGGGCCGACGGGCCTGGCGCGTGCGCCGAAGGCCGGAGGTCGCCGGGGCCGCGCGTGGAGGAGCCACCTAGCCAGGAGGCGGGCTGGGTCCTCGGGCTTGACGCACACGCAGGAGAGGACGTCGCCGGCCACAGGACGAGCCGACCCGATGACAGTGACCCGGCCGGCCGGCAGCCGGTCGAACGCCCGGGCACCGCCCCGGACTCTGGGCACTCCGGCGACTCGTCGAGCCGTCGTGCAGCACCCGCGGCGAGGGGACTTTCCTCTACTGCGCAAGAGGAAACGCGGACCTCGTCCTTCCCGGTAGGAGAGTCAGCCGTGCGGGGTAACTTTGACTGCTCGGACTCGGTGTCAATCCTCAGACCGTTGCCTGACGATCTTCCGTCCCGCCCTCGAAGGGGGTACGCCGCGGTCCACGAAGCGAGCCTCCGCGGTGGGCTAAGGTTACCTTTCCAGCCGGTTATCCAGGAGTTGCTAGTTCGACTGGGGGTGCATGCCTTACAGATGTCTCCGGCCTTCTACCGGGTGGTCGCAGCGTGCCACATGATGCTTTACCGGGCGAAGAAGAGGGCTGTCACTGCCGACGACATCCAGGACCTCATGACGATACGAGGGGTGCCGGGGAAGCCGGGCTTCTACCAAGCGCTACATCGCAAGCGCTTCGTCATCGTCAGCAACGTTAATTCGAAGCACCGATATCCTTGGATATGGGTATCCGAATCAGCCTTCGGGGTCGCGCCTCTCTTCTTTGATCTTGCGGCTGATTTTCCACCTATGGGCGATATCGAAAGCTCTGAGCTTCACGCGGTGATCAGGGCGCTCCCGGAATCAAGGCGACAAGGGCCGCACTTCGAGTCCCCAGACCTAATGGCAAGGACTGGGTGGTTCCCGCCTGGGGACGACGCCCTTCCGAGCTCGGGCCTCGCCGTGGAGGCTACGGAGGACCCCGAATCAGAGGCGGGGGGCTCGTCTGCTCCTCCCCCTGACGTGGGGGGTACCAACCGCACACAAGCTTCTAATTAGCGTATATTCCATCGTATTGCACTCTAACCTGTCACCTTTTCATCTTTTTCAGATACGATGACCCGACGACACCGACCACGCACGCAGGCACCGAGGGTGGCGCCCGACGCCGAGGCCGTGGTCGCGGCTCAACCACAAGCTGAGGCCCGCCATAGGGGGCTTCCAACGCGGGCGAGGACCGAGGCGAACTCCTCGAACAAGCGACCGTCGTCGACGATCCTTCCCGGCTCGTCCTCCGGCCACAAGCGCGCTCATACGTCGGCGACGCCAGATGGCATGGAGTCGATGCTCCTGGCGGAGGCGGCGGAGCTGAGGGACCGATGCTCTCAGGGGATCCTCGAAACCTCACTACGGGATTTCAAGAGTCTCCTGACGGTGAGCGACCTTGAGCATTTCCAGAGCGGGATCGGCGACGCCCGAAAGGTATGACTCGCTTGTTTTCCTCATTTGCTATTTGTTGTGCTTATTTCGATTACATGTACGTTGTTTGTTTCCACAGATGCTCGCACGCCAAGAACGGAGCGACCGCATTCTCCGGGATCTGTTGCGTCGCATGCAGATCATGGAAAAAGACAAGGAGGATACAGCGGCCGCCCATGCTGCTGCCTTGGCGGGGGCTCGCCCCGTCCAAGAGTTCCAAGCGCTTGAGGAAGAACTAAAGCGAGCTCGTGAGAAGGCGGCGGCCGAGAAGGCGTCTCGGGAGAAGGCTGAGCAGGCGGCCGAGACTTTCTTAGGGGAGACCAAGAAACTCCAGGCGGCCCTCTCGAGCCGAGATGAAGAGCTGAACATCGTCCACGCCCGACTGTCGGCAAGCGAGATCTCCCGGGTCAGGGCCGAGAGGGAGAGGGAAACCCTGCGGGCGGAGGTGCAGACCCTCATCGAGGAGAAGGACGACGCCGTGCGATCGAAGACAGAGCTGGAGGAGGATTGGGATCTCTCGTTGGAGGTGGCCCGTTACGAGGTGGCCATGCGGGTCAAGGATGCGACTGCGGAGGAGAACGCGTCTCGAGGGATTACATTTTCCTTCTTTGACGCCATGTTTCCTCCCTTGGAGGACGAGCTGCCGGAGGATGACCTGCCTCCCGAAGTCCCTGCGGAGGCCGCCCAGTCGTCAAACTGTCGGTCCGGTGGAGGAACCGTTGGCGAGTCGGGCGCCCCTCACCTTGAAGACGACGAAGAGCAGGTCGATTATGGCTCGGAGTAGTCGAGTTTTCTTTGGTTTTTTTCGCGCACTTGTTTAGCGCTCGCTTTACGCTTTCTTTCGGATCGTTGTTATGTTTGCGTCGTAGCACTTTTCTTATTGGGTTGTTTACGTAACATCGTTTTGCTTTGATTGAAGCTTTCTTTTCATCGTGCGTCTTATTTTCTCGATTTGCTACGCTTAGTGTAATCGATTTGCGTGATTTGAATAGTGCGTGTCTTACGAGCCCGGCTTACTATGCTTAGCGTAACCGGTTGGCACGGCTTACTGCCGCATTTGGCGGCGAAGTTTCCCGCGGACATCGGCTAGACCGGTTATCCGGCGGGTGCGATTTCCGGCCATCCACTCGTGACTCGCTGCCTATCGGCGTGCGCGAGCTGGGTGGCCGTCGCGCTCATCCTCCGGCGAGTACGCTACCTATCGGCGTGCGTATCGGGATGGGTTTGCAGCTCCCAGTGAGCGTGGTACTCGTTGGTACGCGCGTCACGTTTTGGGTTTTGACTGCCGAGATCGACAATCCGGTGAGCGGACGTGATCCATCGATGACTTGCCGCCTATCGGTGCGCAAGGTGCATCGGTGCACGAGAGGGTCGCAGCAAAAGACGTGCGAGGCCGGAGGTCCGGTGCGCAGATCCAACTCATCGACGTTTCGCTATCTCTCGGCATACGGCCTCAACCCGTGCGAGAGCGTCGCACGAGGAGGGTACGAAGTCGGAGGTCCGGAGCGCGGATCCGATTTATGGGTATTTTGTTACCGCTTTGCGCGTGGAAAGTGGAGTAAGCGAGCTTGTTGCTCTCGCCTTATCCTCCTTAGCCCCCCGAGTTTCTTGGGTGCTCGTAGAGGAGGCTTAGAAACTAAGATACCAAGTGTTTTGAAGTGAAATGTAATTTATTAAATTATCGAAATGGTTCAAAAATTACATCCCAGGCCGTTGGCCAAACTTGAAATTGTAAATTGCCTTTGTTAGAATTGAAAATTACATGAAAACAAGAAGCAAAAAAAAGGACGAATGAACGTCTACTGGTAATATTGTCGGAGATGCTCCGCTTTCCACGGGTGTGTGAACACGAGTCCCTCCATGTTCTCGAGCTCGTATGTGCCATTGTGGATGGCTCGGCGCACACGATACGGGCCTTCCCAGGTGGGCCCTAGAACTCCCGCACCTTGCACTTTGGTGTTTTGGAACACCCTTCGAAGGACGAGGCTTCCGTCGGCGAACTTCCGCAGCTTGATCTTCAAGTTGTAGTACTTCTCGACCTTCCTCTTCTGCGCGGCAAGCCGGGTAAGTGCGTCCGCCCTCCTTTCGTCTATGAGGTCTAGCTCGAGCCTGATCGCGTCATCATTGGCGGCTTCGTCGTACTCCTCGATGCGCAAGGTTGGCAACTTGATCTCGACGGGTACCACAGCCTCGACGCCGAACGCGAGAGCGAAAGGGGTTTCGCCGGTCGCGTTTCGGGCGGTGGTGCGGTATGCCCATAAGACCATGGGGAGCTCGTCGGCCCAAGCCCCCTTTCTTGCCTCCAGCTTCTTCTTCAGGTTCTCCTTGATCGTCTTATTCACCGCCTCGACCTGACCGTTGGCTTGGGGGTGGCGGGGAGAGGAGAAAGTCTTGCTAATGCCAAGCTGTTCGCACATTTCTCGGAGGCGCGCATTGTCGAATTGTTTTCCGTTGTCGGTTACAATTGACGCAGGGATCCCGAAGCGGCAGACGATGTTTCTCCAAATGAAGCTTGTCGTGTTCGCCTCGGTGATCTTTGCTAGCGGTTCGGCCTCTACCCACTTCGTGAAGTAATCGATAGCCACGATCGCGCTTGTATTGTCTCGGGGCCGTAGGTAGCTCGCCGATGAGGTCGATTCCCCACTTCGCGAAAGGTCGCGGCACGATAATCGGACACAAAGGGGCCGGTGCTTGGCGCGGAATGTGGGCGAACCTTTGGCACTTGTCACACTTCTTGGCCCACTCGTGGGAGTCCTTTTTCAAGGTTGGCCAGAAATACCCAAGTCTTAGCAGCTTCAATGCCAAAGACTGCCCAGCAGCGTGGTTACCGCACACCCCCTCGTGCACCTCGTGGAGTGTTTTCCTCGCCTCCACCTCGGTCAGGCAACGGAGAAGGGGCATGGAGTAGCCTCTCTTGAACAAACTGTCCTCCCTCATTGTGTACTTCGGGGCTAGGCTTCTCAGCTTTCTAGCTTCTTCTTTGTCCTCGGGGACGACTCCCCGTTTAAGGAATTCCACGAGCGGGGTCATCCATGAGGGAGGCGGAGTCTCGTCAATGACCCCTACGTCGCCTCTCGAGACGTAGGGTCGGGTCAACACTTCGATTGGGACGCTGCCCTCGCCTTCCTCATCTATCCCAGACGCTAGGCGAGCTAGGGCGTCGGCGTCAACGTTCGCCTCTCGAGGGACCTGGACGATCTCGAACCACGACAGGGCCTCCAAGTTCTTTTGGGCCTTGGACAAGTAGGCGATCATGTGTGGCTCCTTTGCGGCGTAGTCGCCCTTAACCTGATTCACGATCAATTGCGAGTCGCAATGGATGCGCAGGTTTTGGGCGCCCAACTTGTTCGCTAGCTCCAAGCCAACAATCAGAGCCTCGTACTCTGCCTCGTTGTTGGAAGCCTTGAACTCGAACCGCAGGGCGTACCTCAGCTTTTCCCTATCGGAATTTGTGAGCACAACGCCGGCGCCAGCCCCCCGGGCGTTTGACGCGCCATCCACGTGTAAATCCCAAACCGGCCCTATCGGGTCGTTGGTTCTCTTCCTTGACAACTCGCTATGGTCGTCCTCCTTGTCTTCCGCGGTCTTACTCCCTTCGTCGCCCTCATTGGTTGGGGGCGCGCTTGTGAACTCGGCGATGAAGTCGGCGAGGGCCTGACCCTTAATGGCGGTTCTCGGTTGGAACTCGACCCCGTATTCGCCCAGCTCTTGGGACCATATCGCCATTCGAGAGGAGGTCCCTTTTTGAAGGGCCTTCTCGATGGGATGCCCCGAGCGGACCACGATGGGGTGCGCCTGGAAGTAGGGCCGGAGCTTTCTCGCGCTCACGACGAGGGCGAGGGACAGTCTCTCGATCTCGGGGTATCGGGTTTCGGCGTCGAGGAGCGCCTTGCTAACGTAGTAGACTGGCCATTGCACCTTGTCTTCTTCGCGTATGAGGACCGCGCTCACGGCCCTATCGGAAACCGCGAGGTAGAGGTACAGGGTTTCGCCGTTCTTTGGCTTCGCGAGGAACGGGGGGGAGGTGAAATAGGCTTTCATATCGCGGAATGCTTCCTCGCACTCCTCCGTCCACACGAACCCGTCGGTCTTCTTCAGTGCCTTGAAGAATGGCTGGCACCTGTCAGTGGCTTTGGAAACAAATCGCGTCAAGGCGGCGATCCTTCCCGTCAAGCTTTGAACTTCTTTGACCTTTTGTGGCGACCTCATCTCTAAGATCGCCTTAATCTTCTCAGGATTGGCCTCGATCCCGCGGCGGCTCACCATGTAGCCCAGAAACTTTCCAGACTCGACCCCGAAAGCGCACTTGTTGGGGTTAAGCTTCATCTTGTAGCGCCGCAGGATCGTGAACATTTCCCTAAGGTCTCGAACGTGGTCGTGGGCTTTGAGGCTTTTGACAAGCATGTCATCCACGTAGACCTCCATAGTTTTGCCAATTTGATTGGCGAACATGCGGTTCACCAACCTTTGATACGTTGCTCCCGCGTTTTTGAGGCCAAAGGGCATGACCTTGTAACAGTAAAGTCCGCGGTTCGTAACAAAGGTGGTTTTAATTTGATCCGGCTCGTGCATGCGGATCTGGTTGTAGCCTGAGTAGGCGTCCATGAAGCTTAGCAGTTCGTGGCCCGCAGTGGCGTCCACGAGCTGCTCGATCCTCGGGAGAGGGAAGCTGTCTTTCGGGCAGGCTTTGTTGAGATCTTTGTAGTCGATACAGATCCGCCACTTCCCGTTTGGCTTCTTGACCATTACCACATTGGACACCCATTTAGGGTGCTCCGCCTCCCTGATGAAGTCGGCGGCGAGAAGTTTGTCAACTTCTTCACCAATGGCTTGGTACCTTTCCCCACTGAACGCCCGTCGCGGTTGAACGCGCTCGGCCACTCTCTTGTCGTCGTTGAGACGATGAACCATGATCTCGGGGTCGATCCCCGGCATGTCGGCGTGTGTCCACGCAAAGACATCTTTGTGTTCTCGGAGGAAAGCGGCGAGCTCGATTCTGGTCTCAGACGGGAGTTGGGCGCCTATCTTGACCACTTGGTCAGGTTTGGCGTCGTCCAACACGACGGGAACGAGGTCGTCCGGTGTCTCCACCTTTCGACGCTCGACTTCGTCCCTTTGGTCTAGCTCTCCGAAGGTGCCCCCTTCCTCTAACTTGCACGGGAATTTGTCTCCGAGTTGGAAGACGGTGCTCACCACCTTCGCTTTCCCTTTTCCGTCCACGCCCTGGATGTAGCACATCCTCGCCATGGATTGGTCTCCCAACATCACGGCGATCCCTTTATCGGTCGGGAACTTCATCATCAGGTGGTACGTGGATGTTATGGCCTTCAACCGATTGAGAGTCGGGCGGCCGACGATGATGTTGTAAGCCGAGGGCTGATCCACCACCAGGAATGACACGATGTGGGTAACCTCGAGCCCCCCCGGCGTACCGAAGGTAACCGGGAGGTCGATAGTTCCCTCCGTCATAACCCTCTCCCCGGAGAAGCCGAAGAGCGGGGTTGAGATCGGGGTCGGTCTTACCCCGGAGAGCTTCATCCTGTCCAACGCAGACTTGAAGATTATGTCGGCGGAGCTCCCATTGTCGATCAGGATTCTCCGGACGAGGTTGTTGGCGACCGGGGCAGAGACGACTATCGCGTCATTGTGTGGATGGAGAACTCGCGTTGCTTCTTGTCCGGTGAAGAACATGGACTCGAAGGGGGCTGGAGGAGGGACCTCGTACGTGTGGTTGATGTAGTGCGCTATTTTCCCTTGGGAAACTTCGCGCACGTACTTCTTCCTTTGCGTAGCCGAGTCTCCGAACTCCGGGCCACCCAAGATTGCACCCACGACGTGAAGTTGCGAGCTCTCCGGCTCTTCGTCTGTTGCTCGGTCCGTGACGGTCACCGTCGCCGGGCCTTTCTTCCCTTGCCGCGGGCGACCTCCGTGCGCCGCGGCCGTCCCGATAGTTCTCAGGACATACTCTTTCAGCTTCCCATCTTGAATCAGGGCCTCAATCTGACGCTTAAGTTGATAGCATTCGGATGTCAGGTGCCCGTGATCTTGATGGTAGTCACAGTACTTGCTTTGATCCCTCTTGGCGGGATCCTTCGTGAGCGGGGTCGGGCTCCCCAACTTGTCACGGTGCAGAGCTAGGATTTGCTCCGGCGGAGTGTTCAGAGGAGTGAATGGCGAGAACCTCCGGAAGCTGTCAACATGCGACGGCTTCGGCCCGGGGAGGGAGCGGCCGTTAGGGGCCTGGCTTCCCTTATTCCTCCTCTTTCGGGGGTCGGGACGATCTTCGTCTCGATCGTCGCGGCGGCGACTCCCCTGTCCTCCTGCCTTTCGGCCATCTCGGCCATCGAGATAGTCCTCGACTCCCATGTATGTGCGGGCTCTTGTCATCAGCTCCGCCATGTCACGCGGGACTTGGCCAACAATAGATTTGAGGAAGTCGCTCGTGCGCACTCCCTCGGTGATCGCCGTGATGGCGTCCCTGTCGTCGAACCCTTCGACCTTGTGAGACTCCTCGGTGAAGCGAGCGAGGTATTGTCTCAACGTCTCGTCTCTTCCTTGTCGGATAGAGAGGAGGTGGGTCTTCGGCTTCTTTTGCGCCACGAGGGTGGCGAATCGGGCGAGGAAAGCCTCTCGCAAGGCCCGGAAAGACGGGATGCTTCCCGGCCTCAAGCTTCGGAACCACTCAAACCCCGAGCCTGTGAGGGTCAGGCTGAAGGCTTGGCAGAGGGTGGCGTCCGCCTGCCCCTGCATAGTCATCCACGTCTCATAGTGTTGGACGTGGAAGTGGGGGTCCGTACGTCCATCGTAGGGGGGAATGGACGGTAACTTGAAGTTCCCCACGCATGGTTGCGCGAGGATTTGTGCGGCGAAGGGAGAGTATGATTCCTCGATCCCTCCGTACGGCCTTTGCCTCCCCGACTCCCTCATTTCGATGATTTGATTCTGGAGGCTTTGAATCATCGTGACCATGTCGAGCCCGTTAGCGGGGCCGATCGTCGGGGCCACGGGAGTCACCGGTTGGCGTTCGTTGGACGCTTGGTCCACGACATTGGCCTGCAGTCGGCCGAGAGTTGCGGCGGGGAGCGCGTCCCTTCGAGAGTTTAGCCTTTGGCGGAGATCCTCCCCTCGGGAGTTTCTTTGCGCCGTCAAGCGCTCTCTAAGGTCCGCACTCGGTGCGGGGCGAGGTGAGGTCGCCCTTGGTCGGGCCGTCCGGCGGGCGCTTCGGCTGTCGGCCCCATCATCTACCAGAGTCGCTCTCTCCTCGGCGAGGGGCCGTGTCCGGCCACCTCTTGAAACCGAGGGGGCGAGTCCCCGGGAATGTGACCGTGCCTGCTGCCGCACTATGTGCGACGGTCCGGCCAAAGCGTCGTTGGGCCTCTCAGGCCGCGAAGGGGCGAGGCTAGGCGTTGCCTCGTTGGTCCTCGACTCCCCCACATATTCGGAGTCGGAGTAGTCTTTGGCGGACCTATCCTCAACGTCATAGCCGAGGAGGTCGGCTATGAGCGAACCGTCGACGCCGGGGCGGTCAAGGAGCTCCGCAAGCCGCCGGGCCGTGTCCTCTCGGAGCGCGGCCTCGGGGTCAACCATCGGGTCTTGGGGCTCGCTCTCGCTATCGCGAGGTTGCCCTTCAAGACGATGTGCGAGGTGCCGAAGACCGTACCTCGAGCCAGTCGCTCGGGTACCCGCGGAGGTAGTGGGAATGTGACTCATCTCTCGAGAGTCGTGAGAACAAAGGGAGAAAACTGGTAGAGGGAATGCGTCGTCAAGGTCGAGAGATCCCCTCCTTCTAGCGCCAAAATGTTGTCGCAGTTTTTCGGACAACGATTTAGGAGTCGTAGACGGTTAGACCCAAGGCCGGACCAAGTGGTCTCGCCTCGACTCGAGCGTGTCGGACTTGGTATCCCAAGTCGTCCCTTAGCTGTGGGTGAAGCTCTATCTCGTCCAAGCACCTGAAACGGGAACAGAAAGGTGTGAACTACAAAGGGGAAACAGAGGGGTTGCCTCTGTTTACCTCTCCGACGCTCAACATTAGTAGGATTGAGGTGGTTTGTAGAGGGTTTAGTGTTTAGAGGTCGAGACTTGAGAGAAACGAGCGAGGTACGAGTTCGGCAGCGTTTCAGTACTCAAATTCGGATTACCTGGGTCGAGGGAGAGACCCTCTTATTTATAGGCGGCAAAGAGGTGTTTAAGGAACCCCTTGGCCGAGGGCCGGCCTTGGAAGGCCGGCCTTGGAGCGCCGGCCGTGGAGGGCCGGCCTTGGAACGCCGGCCGGGGAAGGCCGGTCCTGGAGCGCCGGCCGAGGAGGGCCGGCCTTGGAGCGCCGGCTGAGGAGGGCCGGCTGAGGAGGACCGGCCTTGGAGCGCCGGCCGAGGAGGGCCGGTCCTGGAGCGCCGGCCGAGGAGGGCCGGCCTTGGAGCACCGGCCGAGGAGGGCCGGCCTTGGAGCGCCGGCCGAGGAGGGCCGGTCCTGGAGCGCCGGCCGAGGAGGGCCGGCCTTGGAGCGCCGGCCGAGGAGGGCCGGCCTTGGAGCGCCGGCCGAGGAGGGCCGGCCTTGGAACACCGGCCGAGGAGGGCCGGTCTTGGAGCGCCGGCCGAGGAGGGCCGGCCTTGGAGCGCCTGCCATGGCGAGTGCCGGCCCCGGACGAGCGCCGGGCTCAGGACGGCCGCCAGCGTGGCCGTCGTCGATCTACCGGACCGAGACGGACCGGTAACACATTGCATTTCAGCAATCTTGTACATGAATTCCATATCTATGAGAACTTCACAAAGTTACTCATGACAGACTCACAACTTAGTACTTCACCAATAGGCCTTGTTCGGAATCACATAGTGAGTCCGAACTTTGACTTTCTCAAATGAGAATACTAAGGTGTGAAATGGCATGTCTCATTTCAGGATTAAGGTAAGCATGATGCAATTCATACATAGTGACTTCGAGACATAAGAGGTTAAATGGTTTGTTCTTATATTGTCTCTAGAAGTGCACTGGTCAATTCAGTACCTTCGGAAGATACCTAGAAGAACTATAGAGTCCCCAACTCTCAATGCCTCATAACCAGACATCATAGATTCTTCTAACAATCGTACTGAGGTCAATAGTCCTTTGACCCTAAGATTGCGAATATATCGTTTTAAGCAAACTACGAAGAGTTTGTTCATGCAAATCTACATTTGTCTCTTCGTAAGTTGTTAAGTTTGTTTATGGACTAAAAGACTAAGGTTTTATCATAAAGCTTCAAACAAAGAAAGAATGAATGAACGTTTCAACTTTATTATTAAATGAATAAGCAATTACAAGCAAGAGTCTTCGTAAGACTATATGACATCAAATGTACATATATAGACACTACTACTCTTCTTGTGGGCACCATTGACAACAAACTCCCACTTGACTCAAAGAAGATGTGAGTAGTCCTACATGCCTAATCCCTCTCGAAGTTGGTCGAAGACCATGTTCGCTAGGGCCTTGGTCAATGGATCTGCCAGAGATCTACTTCACCTCCACGTCTCCGCGCTGCGCGATCTCTCGAATCAAATGGTATTTCCTCTCAATATTTTTAGAGCGCTTATGGCTTCTAGGTTCCTTTGAGTTAGCGACAGCCCCACTATTATCACAATAAAGGGTCATGGGCTCGTCGACGTTTGAAACAACTTCCAAATACTTAAGGAATTTTCTAAGCCATATAGCCTCTTTGGATGCTTCACAAGCAGCCACATATTCTGCTTCCATTGTGGAGTCAGCAATGCAAGATTGCTTAATACTTCTCCACACAACAGCTCCACCATTAAGGATGAACACAGATCCAGAAGTGGATTTCCTGGAATCCTTATCCGCTTGAAAATCGGAGTCGGTATATCCCGTCATAGTCAGGTCAGTACCTGATTATGTAAGCATCAAGTTCCTAGTTCTTCGAAGATACATAAGAACATGCTTAACAGCAATCCAGTGCTCGGGTCCAGGGTTGGATTGGAAACGGCTAACTACGCCAACGGCGAAACAGATGTCAGGTCTAGTGCAAAGCATAGCATACATGAAGCTTCCTACGGCAGAGGCGTAAGGAATCTTCCTCATGTCTTCAATCTCTTGTGCAGTCTTGGGAGACTGGTCCTTAGAGAGTGAAACTCCATGCCTAAAGGGTGTTTGACCCCTCTTGCAGTCTTGCATCGAGAAGCGATCCATCACCTTATTAATATAAGATGCTTGAGAGAGCGACAGGGTCCGGTTTTTCCTATCTCGAAAGATTTGGATTCCCAGAATGTATGCGGCTTCTCCTAGATCCTTCATATCGAATTGCTTTGCCAGCCAGACCTTAACCTCAGATAACTTACCCACGTCATTACCAATGAGTAGTATATCATCGACATATAGTACCAGAAACACAACTTTGCCTTCGTGTATTAACTTGTAAACACAAGGCTCATCTATTGACTGTTCAAAGCCGAAGCTCTTTACAGTTTCATCGAATCTAATATTCCATGACCTAGATGCTTGCTTTAGTCCATAAATGGATTTAAGCAACTCACAAACCTTGGTCTCTTGACCTTTATCCACGAAACCGTCTGGTTGAGCCATGTAAATGCGCTCGTCAAGATTGCCATTCAGAAAGGCTGTCTTGACATCCATTTGCCAGATCTCATAGTCGAGAGCTGCAGCTATGGATAGGAGTATACGGATGGATTTGAGCATCGCGACTGGCGAGAAGGTTTCTTCATAGTCAATCCCTTCTTGTTGGGTATAACCCTTCGCCACAAGTCGTTCTTTGAACGTCTCGACGCTCCCATCAGGACCCCTTTTCTTCTTGTATATCCACTTACACCCTACGGGTTTAATCCCTTCAGGAAGGTCTACAAGTTTCCAGACATTGTTGACATACATCGAGTGCATTTCAACTTTCATGGCGTCAAGCCAAAGGTTTGATTCAGAACAAGCCATCGCTTGGCTATAGGAAACAGGGTCATCCATGTCGGAGACGGCTACAAGAGAGTCTCCATAAGACATGTACATGTCAGGCTTTTGAGTAGCCCTCCCACTACGTCTAAGTACTACTTGACGAGATTCTGATGAGTTAGGTTGTGTTTCAGTTGGGGTAAGAACAGTTCTTACAGATGAGGTAGAAGCTTCCTCACCCAACTTTTCTTCAAGCATAATTTTGCTTCTAGGTTTTGCATCTTTCATAAAGTCCTCCTCGAGGAAACGAGCATTCGTGCTAACGAAAGTCTTATCGTCTTCGGGACTATAGAAAGTAAAACCTTTGGTTTCCTTCGGATATCCTACAAACAGGCACAATTCTGACCTACTAGCCAACTTGCTAGTCTTTTGCCTCAGCACGTGTGCAGGGCAACCCCAAATTCGGATGTGGCCCAAACTTACTTTACGGCCAGTCCATCTTTCATAAGGAGTACCAGGAACCGTTTTAGACGGAACTTGGTTCAGAATGTAAGCGGCTGTTTCGAGGGCATATCCCCAAAAGGAAAGCGGGAGTGATGAGTAACTCATCATCGATCTAACCATCTCCATAAGAGTTCGGTTTCTTCTCTTTGACACTCCGTTTTGTTGAGGTGTGCCAGGTGCGGTAAGCTGAGAAGCGATACCTTCTTCTTTAAGAAAGTCATCGAACTCTCCAGACATATACTCACCACCTCGATCAGATCGAAGGGTTTTGATCACTTTGCCAGTTTGCTTTTCCACTAAAGCCCTAAAGACCTTAAATACGTTAAAGGTCTCGGATTTGTGTTTGAGCAAATAGCCAAACCCATATCGTGAGTAATCATCAGTGAAGGTAACGAAGTATTCGTATCCTCCACGTGCCTGTTGGATGAGCGGACCACATACATCAGAATGTATTAGTTCCAGCAACTCAGTGGCTCTTCGACCTTTATCGGAGAAAGGTCGCTTAGTCATTTTTCCTTCTATGCAGGATTCACAAGTAGGTAGTGCACCTATTGCAGAGGCTTGGAGTGGACCATCCCTCACAAGTCTCTTAATCCTTTCTAGACTGATATGACCAAGTCTTAAGTGCCATAGGTGTGTTGATTTTGTTAGATCGAGGATTCAGAAAGTTTGATCCTCTTTGGCTCCCTAATTAGATCATTATCTATTTCGGTGTCTAAAAGAGAAGGTTGGGTGGGATAGATGTAGAAAAGAGCATTCTTCATACATGCATCAGTGACAAAAGAAATATCAGGAAACGAAATACGAATTCCATTCTTAATGAACTTTAAACAATAATCTTGCTCACGAAGACGAGCAACGGATATTAAGTTCTTCCGAAAGGTATGAACAAAATATACATTATTCAAGTTTAAAGTGCGGTCTTCAAAAGACAGCGTCACGGATCCCACAGCCTTTGCAGACACCAGGCTCCCATCACCCCATTTGAAACAGAACTCGCCTTCCTCTAAGCTTTTGGTTTTCTTGAAACCATTCAAGGAACAACAAATATAGTTAGTAGCAGCGGAGTCAAGAATCCACGTTGATACATTATCAGCTACTAAGCATGCTTCGGTAACTAGTACAATACTATGTTCCTTTGCTTTGAGATTGGCAGGACAGTTCTTTTTATCGGCCTTGTGAGGTCTCTTCATAGTTCCAGAGGCGGAGGCTCTTTGCTCAGTAGCATGTGCCTCTCCTTGATTCCTCTTTCTCTTAGTGAGACCTTCAGCAGTGTGAAACTCCTTCATAAGCTTGGTAACAGTGTACTCTAGCTTGTTTATGGAGTAGTTCATCTTGGCGGTATCAAGAGATGCGGGGAGAGTTTCTAAGATCATATCTATGATATTCTTCCCATCAATCTCAGATCCTAGGATTTCCATTTTATTCAGAAAACTAATGATCAGTATCATGAAGTCTCCAACAGGAGTCCTAGCCTGCATATGACAGTTCATAAACTGTCGGACTGCTTGTAGCCTTGTTTGACGCCTTTGCCCTCCAAACATCTCAAGGAGATTGTAGAGCATGTCAGCGGCAGTCTCGAAGTCACGATGTTGCTCTTTCAGCATATTGTTCATAGATGCCAAGATATAGCACCTCACAATCTCATCGGATCGAAGCCAGGCCGCTAAGGCGTCATTGTCCTCTTGAGTTGAATCATCATTCGTCAGAGGAGGACACGGGGTGGTGAGTACCCATTTGTGCTTGTTAACGGTAGGTATTATGTCGATGTTACATTTTGAGTCTATGTAGTTTTCGTTTTCGAGTCTGTTCGAGGAAAGAATGAAAGAGAGAGAGTTGGGAGACATATTGCCTATAAAAGTTGAAACAAGTTTATGATTAGTCTTTGGTTTAGGATTTAAGTTTGTTTAAGACTTTATAAAATCCAAAGGTGTTATGAACGAAATGACACTTTACTCCTTCGAGGGAAGGCCGCAACGAGTCTCCTTTCATAAGTAAATGACTCATCATTAATGCATAGCCAAGATGTCAATACATCAATTTTGACTAGCCACCTTGTAAATTGGTTTGATCACTCACATCCTTTCGCAGGGCCTCGAGGGAGGATTACTAGGGATTGAGTCTAAGTGTGTAACCAACCACTTAGTCCAAAAGATTGACTTTGAAAAACAATCCGCCGAGGGGAGGTCTTGTCATCATCGTCTCACTCTCGGACGTAGCTCATTGAGCAATGATCAGAGCAAAGCGCCCTTGAGTACTCTCATTTAAGAGAGGGTCACGAGGGTGACTCTTAGTCCGGCGACACTTGCACTTTTCATTAGTGTTGGGGATCGTGGGTTACAAACAACAAGTATAACCCTCCCACTTAGTTTTTGGAGTTGGTTCATCGACTCTTTTAACTTCGGAAACAAATTTCCTAGTTAGAGAGCGACAGAGCGGACAACTAGAAGAGAATCCTAGATCGACATGTTCAGAGCAGTATTAGTGCATAAAGGCACAAGGTACATACTCGATCTTTTCCTATTTTCTATTTCAGGAAAGTCCGTGAGGGAAGTGTGAACTTCAACTCACTCGAACACTTGAAAGTTTGAGATTACACATCTTTTTATTTTTCGGCTTGTCTACAAGGAGACCTCCCACTCAAATTTTCAAGAGCATATAGATTTTGAACATATGTGATATAGATATAGTTTTGAAAACATTTTGAAAACTTATTTGATATGGGTGACAAAATATTTTTCAAGTTTGAAAGTGAAAACGGTTTTTCAAAATTCAAAATAGTTTTGTAAAAACTCAATTTCAATTAATCTTTCAAAAATCAAAACTTTTAATCTTTACACATCATGTTTATAATCATATGAAAAACATTTTTGCTCAAGAAAATTTTCTCATTAGAGTTCTGTAACTCATGGTAGTGGGGTTTGAAAATCCGGATTTCTAAAAAAACTGGAGTTTCAGACAGCCGCGCACCTAAGAGTAAAATCGCCATATCTGGCGGCTCCGATGTCCTTTTGAGCCGAAACCGGTGGCATTGGACAGAGGACAAACAGAGCTTTAATTTGAGTCAAGAATAATTAAATTTCGATTTCGGAGCAGAGAGTTATGCCACTTTTAATGCGGGTTTACTCCAGCTCGAAGAAAAAGAAATAAATTAAAGCGTGGTCCTTTTTAGGTGCGAAAAAGAATCAAGTGTAACGGAACGTTTTAAGATGTTGTTTAAAGCTTTTATTTGTGTTTTATTAGCAGGGTAATAACATAGAATAAAAGAAAAAACAACAAGCATAAAACGAATACGGTAAATAAAAGAAACTAGAAAGACAAAGTAACTAGTCACAAAATTTACCGAAATTTCTCAAACCTTTAAAACACGTTTTTCAATATAAAAAATTAAAAACTTTTAGAACTGATTCTAATGTGTTTTAAAAACATCCCAAACTCATAGAACATCAACATGCTTTTTAATTTAAAGACAAGAGCATGAAATTAAAAAAAATCTAATATTACAATTCTAACTTGTCACAAAATTAGTAAACTTTCGAAAACGATTTTCAAGCTCATAATTTTAAAAACATGTACATGCTAATCTTTGACCATAGCTCTGATACCATTTGTTGGAATCGATCTAGGGTTTAAGAAAATAATTAACGCTTCGGGAAGCGGCGGAATTTTAAAAATTTTCTTTTTCAAGTAAAAACAGTTTTTACTAACCTAGACAAGTGCAAGTACATGTAATTAAAAACTAATATGAGCTAAGAAGTTCACTAACCTTTCTTGAAGCTTGAATTTTGAGAAGCTTTTGGAAAGTTGCAACGCTCGTCTCCCTCGCAGCACGTCTCTCTTCCTTTCATCGGCACCTCAAGCAACCACGAAAGTTTCTATCACTAAATCACTCGAAATAAAGGAATTAGTGAGTGGGCACTTTTAAACACGACGACTCGAGAACAAGTCTCAGAGTCGAAGAGCTAAAACCACTAGGTCAAATGAGGACCTAGGTGCTAAAACAAAAACCGAAAATAACTAGAGGGAGAGAGAGAGGATCGGCCACAAGGTCTAGAGAGAGAAGCTCTCAATCTCTAACTTATGTGGGATAACTAGAATGAGAGGAATGAGGCCTCTATTTATAGGGGAGGCATGAGCAAATCTTATTTCCTCTTTTCTACCCATGTTGGACGTTCATGACATGTCATGCAAGTCCTTGGATTTGTTTCCTCATTTGTTCTCTCTTAGTTGGCCGAAAATGCACTTTCCTTCTAAAGGAAATTTGTTTCCTCTTTTTCTTTTGGCAAGTATCTTCATACATCAATGCACAAAATAAACTCTCTTTCCCACTATGGCATGAACGAAATTCAGCCTTATTTTCCTTGGTTTGGACGAAATTTGAGCTTCTAGAAGGAGCTTCTAGATGTTTCTTCAATTGTTCATGACAACATAAGAAAAGCCCATTAAGAATTTTCAAGTAAAATTCTATGAAATGAAATTAATCCTCAAGGCCCAATTACACTAATATGGCTGAGTAATATTTATTTCATTTGTCATCATATGACAATGTCAAAAATAATTTATTGACATTCATTTCGTCCTATGTCCAAAAAGACAAAAATACCCTTTTGACAATTTTCGTAAAACTTGTCTCGTTTTTGTTCTGACTTAGCTTCTAGTTTAACTATTCCTAATCGATGTGATTCGTGACAGTGACCTCATGGATCCAAATGAACAAAGCTTGAGCTAAACACTTGGACTCAAAAGTTCACAAACCTTTTCCAAGTTTGGCTTAATGCCAACTGACTCCACTAAAGAGTTGACACTGAAAATCTCTCGGTTCAAATGAATTTATTTTCTACTCAAGAATTCAACCAAATTATGATGAGCGGATCCACTGAATATTATCTATGTTTACCCTTCATGAATGTCATCAGCTAGTCGGGATTTACTAAATTACCATTTTACCCTTCTAGCTGTTATTTCCTCAACTCCTTTGTCGCTTGTGAATAAGTTAGAAACAATGTATTGACGAGGAGCTAACAAGTCACATTGTTTCATCCAAAAGAGTCAGGACTCAATTTGGACACTGGCCAGTTCATTTATTCACACTCCAAGGAACAAAGCATGAGGTGACATACATTGCATTTCAACAATCTTGTACATGAATTCCATATCTATGAGAACTTCACAAAGTTACTCATGACAGACTCACAACTTAGTACTTCACCAATAGGCCTTGTTCGGAATCACATAGTGAGTCCGAACTTTGACTTTCTCAAATGAGAATACTAAGGTGTGAAATGGCATGTCTCATTTCAGGATTAAGGTAAGCATGATGCAATTCATACATAGTGACTTCGAGACATAAGAGGTTAAATGGTTTGTTCTTATATTGTCTCTAGAAGTGCACTGGTCAATTCAGTACCTTCGGAAGATACCTAGAAGAACTATAGAGTCCCCAACTCTCAATGCCTCATAACCAGACATCATAGATTCTTCTAACAATCGTACTTAGGTCAATAGTCCTTTGACCATAAGATTGCGAATATATCGTTTTAAGCAAACTACGAAGAGTTTGTTCATGCAAATCTACATTTGTCTCTTCGTAAGTTGTTAAGTTTGTTTATGGACTAAAAGACTAAGGTTTTATCATAAAGCTTCAAACAAAGAAAGAATGAATGAACGTTTCAACTTTATTATTAAATGAATAAGCAATTACAAGCAAGAGTCTTCGTAAGACTATATGACATCAAATGTACATAAATAGACACTACTACTCTTCTTGTGGGCACCATTGACAACACAGTCAACTCGTGGACTCGGGACTCAACTCGAGGACTCATGTAGAGCCTGCACGAGGATTTACGTGAAGAGTCGGCACGAGGAGTATCACTCGACTCGTGGACTCGAACTCGACTCGAGGAATGAACTCATCTCGAGGAGACATGTAGAGTCGGCACGAGGAGTATTAGTCACCTCGTGGACTCGGGACTCAACTTGAGGACTCATGTAGAGCATGCACGAGGAGTTACGTGAAAAGTCGGCAAGAGGAGTATCAGTCGACTCGTGGAGTCGATCGACTCGAGGACTGAACTCATCTTAAGGAGACATGTAGAGTCGGCACGAGGAGTATCAGTCGACTCGTGGACTCGGGACTCAACTCGAGGACTCATGTAGAGCCTACACGAGGAGTTACGTGAAGAGTCGACACGAGGAGTATCAGTCGACTCGTGGACTCGAACTCGACTCGAGGGATGAACTCATCTCGAGGAGACATGTAGAGTCGGCAAGAGGAGTATCAGTCAACTCGTGGACTCGGGACTCAACTCGAGGACTCATGTAGAGCCTGCACGAGGAGTTACGTGAAGAGTCGGCACGAGGAGTATCAGTCGACTCGTGGACTCGAACTTGACTCGAGGAATGAACTCATCTCGAGGAGACATGTAGAGTCGGCACGAGGAGTATCACTCAACTCGTGGACTCGGGACTCAACTCGAGGACTCATGTAGAGCAGAGCCTACACGAGGAGTTTGTGAAGAGCCGGCATGAGGAGTATTAATCGACTAGTGGACTCGAACTCGACTCGAGG
The DNA here is from genome assembly GCF_054948205.1 of Urtica dioica subsp. dioica. Classification (NCBI taxonomy): domain Eukaryota; kingdom Viridiplantae; phylum Streptophyta; class Magnoliopsida; order Rosales; family Urticaceae; genus Urtica; species Urtica dioica. The sequence goes on from NC_142756.1 coordinate 42,871,796, forward strand.
GATGAACTCATCTCGAGGAGACATGTAGATTCGGAAAGAGGAGTATCAGTCAACTCGTGGACTCGAGACTCAACTCAAGGACTCATGTAGAGCCTGCACGAGGAGTTACATGAAGAGTCGGCACGAGGAGTATTTGTCAACTTGTGGACTCGAACTCGACTCGAGGAATGAACTCATCTCGAGGAGACATGTAGAGTCAGCACGAGGAGTATCAGTCGACTCGTGGACTCGAACTCGACTCGAGGACTCATGTAGAGCCTGCACGAGGAGTTACCTGAAGAGTCGGCATGAGGAGTATCAGTCGACTCGTGGACTCGAACTCGACTCGAGGAATGAACTCGTCTCGAGGAGACATGTAGAGTCGGCACAAGGAGTATTTGTCAACTCGTGGACTCGGGACTCAACTCGAGGACTAATGTAGAGCTTACACGAGGAGTTACGTGAAAAGTCGGCACGAGTAGTATCAGTCGACTCGAGGAATGAACTCATCTTAAGGAGACATGTAGAGTCGACACGAGGAGTATCAGTCGACTGGTGGACTCGGGACTCAACTCGAGGACTCATGTAGAGCCTGCACGAGGAGTTACGTGAAGAGTCGGCACGAGGAGTATCAGTCGACTCGTGGACTCGAACTCGACTCGAGGAATGAACTCATCTCGAGGAGACATGTAGAGTCGGCACGAGGAGTATCAGTCAACTTGTGGACTCGGGACTCAACTCGAGGACTCATGTAGAGCCAACACAAGGAGTTACGTGAAGAGCCGGCACGAGGAATATCAGTCAACTCGTGGACTCGAACTCGACTCGAGGGATGAACTCATCTCGAGGAGACATGTAGAGTCGGCAAGAGGAGTATCAGTCAACTCGTGGACTCGGAACTCAACTCGAGGACTCATGTAGAGCCTGCACGAGGAGTTACGTGAAGAGTCGGCACGAGGAGTATCAGTCGACTCGTGGACTCGAACTCGACTCGAGGAATGAACTCATCTCGAGGAGACATGTAGAGTCGGCACGAGGAGTATCAGTCAACTCGTGGACTCGGGACTCAACTCGAGGACTCATGTAGAGCCTGCACGAGGAGTTACGTGAAAAGTCGGTAAGAGGAGTATCACTTGACTCGTGGAGTCGAACTCGACTCGAGGAATGAACTCATCTTAAGGAGACATGTAGAGTCCGCACGACGAGTATCAGTCGACTCGTGGACTCGAGACTCAACTCGAGGACTCATGTAGAGCCTACACGAGGAGTTACGTGAAGAGCCAGCACGAGGAGTATCAGTCAACTCGTGGACTCGAACTCGACTCGAGGGATGAACTCATCTCGAGGAGACATGTAGAGTCGGTAAGAGGAGTATAAGTCAACTCGTGCACTCGGGACTCGACTCGAGGACGCATGTAGAGCCTGCACGAGGAGTTACGTGAAGAGTCGGCACGAGGAGTATCAGTCGACTCGTGGACTCGAACTCGACTCGAGGAATGAACTCATCTCGAGGAGACATGTAGAGTCGGCACGAGGAGTATCAGTCAACTCGTGGACTCGGGACTCAACTCGAGGACTCATGTAGAGCAGAGCCTACACGAGGAGTTTGTGAAGAGCCGGCACGAGGAGTATCAATTGACTCGTGCACTCGAACTCGACTCGAGGGATGAACTCATCTCGAGGAGACATGTAGATTCGGCAAGAGGAGTATCAGTCAACTCCTGGACTCGGGACTTAACTCGAGGACTCATGTAGAGCCTGCACGAGGAGTTACATGAAGAGCCGACACGAGGAGTATCAGTCGACTCGTAGACTCGAACTCGACTCGAGGGATGAACTCATCTCCAGGAGACATGTAGAGTCGGCACGAGGAGTATCAGTCAACTCGTGGACTCGGGACTCAACTCGAGGACTCATGTAGAGCCTGCACGAGGAGATACATGAAGAGTCGGCACGAGGAGTATTTGTCGACTTGTGGACTCGAACTCGACTCGAGGAATGAACTCATCTCGAGGAGACATGTAGAGTCCGCACGAGGAGTATCAGTCGACTCGTGGACTCGAACTCGACTCGAGGACTCATGTAGAGCCTGCACGAGGAGTTACGTGAAGAGTCGGCATGAGGAGTATCAGTCGACTCGTGGACTCGAACTCGACTCGAGGAATGAACTTGTCTCGAGGAGACATGTAGAGTCGGCACGAGGAGTATTAGTCAACTCGTGGACTCGGGACTCAACTCGAGGACTCATGTAGAGCTTACACGAGGAGTTACGTGAAAAGTCGGCACGAGTAGTATCAGCCGACTCGTGGACTCGAACTCGACTCGAGGAATGAACTCATCTTAAGGAGACATGTAGAGTCGACACGAGGAGTATCAGTCGACTCGTGGACTCGGGACTCAACTCGATGAATCATGTAGAGCCTGCACGAGGAGTTACGTGAACAGTCGGCACCAGGAGTATCAGTCGACTCGTGGACTCGAACTCGACTCGAGGAATGAACTCATCTTGAGGAGACATGTTGAGTCGGCACGAGGAGTATTAGTCAACTCGTGGACTCGAGACTCAACTCGAGGACCCATGTAGAGCCAACACGAGGAGTTACGTGAAGAGCCGGCACGAGGAGTATCAGTCAACTCGTGGACTCGAACTCGACTCGAGGGATGAACTCATCTCGAGGAGACATGTAGAGTCGGCAAGAGGAGTATTAGTCAACTCGTGGACTCGGGATTCAACTCGAGGACTCATGTAGAGCCTGCACGAGGAGTTACGTGAAGAGTCGGCACGAGGAGTATCAGTCAACTCGTGGACTCGAACTCGACTCGAGGAATGAACTCATCTCGAGGAGACATGTAGAGTCGGCACGAGGAGTATTAGTCAACTCGTGGACTCGGGACTCAACTTGAGGACTCATGTAGAGCCTGCACGAGGAGTTACGTGAAAAGTCGGCAAGAGGAGTATCAGTCGACCCGTGGAGTCGAACTCGACTCGAGGACTGAACTCTTCTTAAGGAGACATGTAGAGTCGGCACGAGGAGTATGAGTCGACTCGTGGACTCGGGACTCAACTCGAGGACTCATGTAGAGCCTACACGAGGAGTTACGTGAAGAGTCGACACGAGGAGTATCAGTCGACTCGTGGACTCGAACTCGACTCGAGGGATGAACTCATCTCGAGGAGACATGTAGAGTCGGCAAGAGGAGTATGAGTCAACTCGTGGACTCGGGACTCAACTCGAGGACTCATGTAGAGCCTGCACGAGGAGTTACGTGAAGAGTCGGCACGAGGAGTATCAGTCGACTCGTGAACTCGAACTCGACTCGAGGAATGAACTCATCTCGAGGAGACATGTTGAACCGGCACGAGGAGTATCAGTCAACTCGTGGACTCGGGACTCAACTCGAGGACCCATGTAGAGCCAACACGAGGAGTTACGTGAAGAGCCGGCACGAGGAGTATCAGTCAACTCGTGGACTCGAACTCGACTCGAGGGATGAACTCATCTCGAGGAGACATGTAGAGTCGGCAAGAGGAGTATCAGTCAACTCGTGGACTCGGGACTCAACTCGAGGACTCATGTAGAGCCTGCACGAGGAGTTACGTGAAGAGTCGGCACGAGGAGTATCAGTCGACTCGTGGACTCGAACTCGACTCGAGGAATGAACTCATCTCGAGGAGACATGTAGAGTCGGCACGAGGATTATCAGTCAACTCGTGGACTCGGGACTCAACTCGAGGACTCATGTAGAGCAGAGCCTACACGAGGAGTTTGTGAAGAGCCGGCACGAGGAGTATCAATTGACTCGTGCACTCGAACTCGACTCGAGGGATGAACTCATCTCGAGGAGACATGTAGATTCGGCAAGAGGAGTATCAGTCAACTCCTGGACTCGGGACTCAACTCGAGGACCCATGTAGAGCCTGCACGAGGAGTTACATGAAGAGCCGACACGAGGAGTATCAGTCGACTCGTGGACTCGAACTCGACTCGAGGGATGAACTCATCTCGAGGATACATGTAGAGTCGGCACGAGGAGTATCAGTCAACTCGTGGACTCGAGACTCAACTCGAGGACTCATGTAGAGCCTGCACGAGGAGTTACATGAAGAGTCGGCACGAGGAGTATTTGTCGACTTGTGGACTCGAACTCGACTCGAGGAATGAACTCATCTCGAGGAGACATGTAGAGTCCGCACGAGGAGTATCAGTCGACTCGTGGACTCGAACTCGACTCGAGGACTCATGTAGAGCCTGCACAAGGAGTTACGTGAAGAGTCGGCATGAGGAGTATCAGTCGACTCGTGGACTCGAACTCGACTCGAGGAATGAACTTGTCTCGAGGAGACATGTAGTGTCGGCACGAGGAGTATTAGTCAACTCGTGGACTCAACTCGAGGTCTCATGTAGAGCTTACACGAGGAGTTACGTGAAAAGTCGGCACGAGTAGTATCAGTCGACTCGTGGACTCGAACTCGACTCGAGGAATGAACTCATCTTGAGGAGACATGTTGAGTCGGCACGAGGAGTATCAGTCAACTCGTGGACTCGAGACTCAACTCGAGGACCCATGTAGAGCCAACACGAGGAGTTACGTGAAGAGCCGGCACGAGGAGTATCAGTCAACTCGTGGACTCGAACTCGACTCGAGGGATGAACTCATCTCGAGGAGACATGTAGAGTCGGCAAGAGGAGTATTAGTCAACTCGTGGACTCGGGACTCAACTCGAGGACTCATGTAGAGCCTGCACGAGGAGTTACGTGAAGAGTCGGCACGAGGAGTATCAGTCAACTCGTGGACTCGAACTCGACTCGAGGAATGAACTCATCTCGAGGAGACATGTAGAGTCGGCACGAGGAGTATTAGTCAACTCGTGGACTCGGGACTCAACTTGAGGACTCATGTAGAGCCTGCACGAGGAGTTACGTGAAAAGTCGGCAAGAGGAGTATCAGTCGACCCGTGGAGTCGAACTCGACTCGAGGACTGAACTCATCTTAAGGAGACATGTAGAGTCGGCACGAGGAGTATCAGTCGACTCGTGGACTCGGGACTCAACTCGAGGACTCATGTAGAGCCTACACGAGGAGTTACGTGAAGAGTCGACACGAGGAGTATCAGTCGACTCGTGGACTCGAACTCGACTCGAGGGATGAACTCATCTCGAGGAGACATGTAGAGTCGGCAAGAGGAGTATGAGTCAACTCGTGGACTCGGGACTCAACTCGAGGACTCATGTAGAGCCTGCACGAGGAGTTACGTGAAGAGTCGGCACGAGGAGTATTAGTCGACTCGTGGACTCGAACTCGACTCGAGGAATGAACTCATCTCGAGGAGACATGTTGAACCGGCACGAGGAGTATCAGTCAACTCGTGGACTCGGGACTCAACTCGAGGACCCATGTAGAGCCAACACGAGGAGTTACGTGAAGAGCCGGCACGAGGAGTATCAGTCAACTCGTGGACTCGAACTCGACTCGAGGGATGAACTCATCTCGAGGAGACATGTAGAGTCGGCAAGAGGAGTATCAGTCAACTCGTGGACTCGGGACTCAACTCGAGGACTCATGTAGAGCCTGCACGAGGAGTTACGTGAAGAGTCGGCACGAGGAGTATCAGTCGACTCGTGGACTCGAACTCGACTCGAGGAATGAACTCATCTCGAGGAGACATGTAGAGTCGGCACGAGGATTATCAGTCAACTCGTGGACTCGGGACTCAACTCGAGGACTCATGTAGAGCAGAGCCTACACGAGGAGTTTGTGAAGAGCCGGCACGAGGAGTATCAATTGACTCGTGCACTCGAACTCGACTCGAGGGATGAACTCATCTCGAGGAGACATGTAGATTCGGCAAGAGGAGTATCAGTGAACTCCTGGACTCGGGACTCAACTCGAGGACTCATGTAGAGCCTGCACGAGGAGTTACATGAAGAGCCGACACGAGGAGTATCAGTCGACTCGTGGACTCGAACTCGACTCGAGGGATGAACTCATCTCGAGGAGACATGTAGAGTCGGCACGAGGAGTATCAGTCAACTCGTGGACTCGAGACTCAACTCGAGGACTCATGTAGAGCCTGCACGAGGAGTTACATGAAGAGTCGGCACGAGGAGTATTTGTCGACTTGTGGACTCGAACTCGACTCGAGGAATGAACTCATCTCGAGGAGACATGTAGAGTCCGCACGAGGAGTATCAGTCGACTCGTGGACTCGAACTCGACTCGAGGACTCATGTAGAGCCTGCACGAGGAGTTACGTGAAGAGTCGGCACGAGGAGTATCAGTCAACTCGTGGACTCGAACTCGACTCGAGGGATGAACTCATCTCGAGGAGACATGTAGAGTCGGCAAGAGGAGTATCAGTCAACTCGTGGACTCGGAACTCAACTCGAGGACTCATGTAGAGCCTGCACGAGGAGTTACGTGAAGAGTCGGCACGAGGAGTATCAGTCGATTCGTGGACTCGAACTCGACTCGAGGAATGAACTCATCTCGAGGAGACATGTAGAGTCGGCACGAGGAGTATCAGTCAACTCGTGGACTCGGGACTCAACTCGAGGACTCATGTAGAGCCTGCACGAGGAGTTACGTGAAAAGTCGGTAAGAGGAGTATCACTTGACTCGTGGAGTCGAACTCGACTCGAGGAATGAACTCATCTTAAGGAGACATGTAGAGTCCGCACGACGAGTATCAGTCGACTCGTGGACTCGAGACTCAACTCGAGGACTCATGTAGAGCCTACACGAGGAGTTACGTGAAGAGCCAGCACGAGGAGTATCAGTCAACTCGTGGACTCGAACTCGACTCGAGGGATGAACTCATCTCGAGGAGACATGTAGAGTCGGTAAGAGGAGTATAAGTCAACTCGTGCACTCGGGACTCAACTCGAGGACGCATGTAGAGCCTGCACGAGGAGTTACGTGAAGAGTCGGCACGAGGAGTATCAGTCGACTCGTGGACTCGAACTCGACTCGAGGAGACATGTAGAGTCGGCACGAGGAGTATCAGTCAACTCGTGGACTCGGGACTCAACTCGAGGACTCATGTAGAGCAGAGCCTACACGAGGAGTTTGTGAAGAGCCGGCACGAGGAGTATCAATTGACTCGTGCACTCGAACTCGACTCGAGGGATGAACTCATCTCGAGGAGACATGTAGATTCGGCAAGAGGAGTATCAGTCAACTCCTGGACTCGGGACTTAACTCGAGGACTCATGTAGAGCCTTCACGAGGAGTTACATGAAGAGCCGACACGAGGAGTATCAGTCGACTCGTAGACTCGAACTCGACTCGAGGGATGAACTCATCTCCAGGAGACATGTAGAGTCGGCACGAGGAGTATCAGTCAACTCGTGGACTCGGGACTCAACTCGAGGACTCATGTAGAGCCTGCACGAGGAGATACATGAAGAGTCGGCACGAGGAGTATTTGTCGACTTGTGGACTCGAACTCGACTCGAGGAATGAACTCATCTCGAGGAGACATGTAGAGTCCGCACGAGGAGTATCAGTCGACTCGTGGACTCGAACTCGACTCGAGGACTCATGTAGAGCCTGCACGATGAGTTACGTGAAGAGTCGGCATGAGGAGTATCAGTCGACTCGTGGAATCGAACTCGACTCGAGGAATGAACTTGTCTCGAGGAGACATGTAGAGTCGGCACGAGGAGTATTAGTCAACTCGTGGACTCGGGACTCAACTCGAGGACTCATGCAGAGCTTACACGAGGAGTTACGTGAAAAGTCGGCACGAGTAGTATCAGCCGATTCGTGGACTCGAACTCGACTCGAGGAATGAACTCATCTTAAGGAGACATGTAGAGTCGACACGAGGAGTATCAGTCGACTCGTGGACTCGGGACTCAACTCGATGAATCATGTAGAGCCTGCACGAGGAGTTACGTGAACAGTCGGCACCAGGAGTATCAGTCGACTCGTGGACTCGAACTCGACTCGAGGAATGAACTCATCTTGAGGAGACATGTTGAGTCGGCACGAGGAGTATCAGTCAACTCGTGGACTCGAGACTCAACTCGAGGACCCATGTAGAGCCAACACGAGGAGTTACGTGAAGAGCCGGCACGAGGAGTATCAGTCAACTCGTGGACTCGAACTCGACTCGAGGGATGAACTCATCTCGAGGAGACATGTAGAGTCGGCAAGAGGAGTATTAGTCAACTCGTGGACTCGGGACTCAACTCGAGGACTCATGTAGAGCCTGCACGAGGAGTTACGTGAAGAGTCGGCACGAGGAGTATCAGTCAACTCGTGGACTCGAACTCGACTCGAGGAATGAACTCATCTCGAGGAGACATGTAGAGTCGGCACGAGGAGTATTAGTCAACTCGTGGACTCGGGACTCAACTTGAGGACTCATGTAGAGCCTGCACGAGGAGTTACGTGAAAAGTCGGCAAGAGGAGTATCAGTCGACCCGTGGAGTCGAACTCGACTCGAGGACTGAACTCATCTTAAGGAGACATGTAGAGTCGGCACGAGGAGTATCAGTCGACTCGTGGACTCGGGACTCAACTCGAGGACTCATGTAGAGCCTACACGAGGAGTTACGTGAAGAGTCGACACGAGGAGTATCAGTCGACTCGTGGACTCGAACTCGACTCGAGGGATGAACTCATCTCGAGGAGACATGTAGAGTCGGCAAGAGGAGTATGAGTCAACTCGTGGACTCGGGACTCAACTCGAGGACTCATGTAGAGCCTGCACGAGGAGTTACGTGAAGAGTCGGCACGAGGAGTATCAGTCGACTCGTGGACTCGAACTCGACTCGAGGAATGAACTCATCTCGAGGAGACATGTTGAACCGGCACGAGGAGTATCAGTCAACTCGTGGACTCGGGACTCAACTCGAGGACCCATGTAGAGCCAACATGAGGAGTTACGTGAAGAGCCGGCACGAGGAGTATCAGTCAACTCGTGGACTCGAACTCGACTCGAGGGATGAACTCATCTCGAGGAGACATGTAGAGTCGGCAAGAGGAGTATCAGTCAACTCGTGGACTCGGGACTCAACTCGAGGACTCATGTAGAGCCTGCACGAGGAGTTACGTGAAGAGTCGGCACGAGGAGTATCAGTCGACTCGTGGACTCGAACTCGACTCGAGGAATGAACTCATCTCGAGGAGACATGTAGAGTCGGCACGAGGATTATCAGTCAACTCGTGGACTCGGGACTCAACTCGAGGACTCATGTAGAGCAGAGCCTACACGAGGAGTTTGTGAAGAGCCGGCACGAGGAGTATCAATTGACTCGTGCACTCGAACTCGACTCGAGGGATGAACTCATCTCGAGGAGACATGTAGATTCGGCAAGAGGAGTATCAGTCAACTCCTGGACTCGGGACTCAACTCGAGGACTCATGTAGAGCCTGCACGAGGAGTTACATGAAGAACCGACACGAGGAGTATCAGTCGACTCGTGGACTCGAACTCGACTCGAGGGATGAACTCATCTCGAGGAGACATGTAGAGTCGGCACGAGGAGTATCAGTCAACTCGTGGACTCGGGACTCAACTCGAGGACTCATGTAGAGCCTGCACGAGGAGTTACATGAAGAGTCGGCACGAGGAGTATTTGTCGACTTGTGGACTCGAACTCGACGCGAGGAATGAACTCATCTCGAGGAGACATGTAGAGTCCGCACGAGGAGTATCAGTCGACTCGTGGACTCGAACTCGACTCGAGGACTCATGTAGAGCCTGCACGAGGAGTTACGTGAAGAGTCGGCATGAGGAGTATCAGTCGACTCGTGGACTCGAACTCGACTCGAGGAATGAACTTGTCTCGAGGAGACATGTAGTGTCGGCACGAGGAGTATTAGTCAACTCGTGGACTCAACTCGAGGTCTCATGTAGAGCTTACACGAGGAGTTACGTGAAAAGTCGGCACGAGTAGTATCAGTCGACTCGTGGACTCGAACTCGACTCGAGGAATGAACTCATCTTGAGGAGACATGTTGAGTCGGCACGAGGAGTATCAGTCAACTCGTGGACTCGAGACTCAACTCGAGGACCCATGTAGAGCCAACACGAGGAGTTACGTGAAGAGCCGGCACGAGGAGTATCAGTCAACTCGTGGACTCGAACTCGACTCGAGGGATGAACTCATCTCGAGGAGACATGTAGAGTCGGCAAGAGGAGTATTAGTCAACTCGTGGACTCGGGACTCAACTCGAGGACTCATGTAGAGCCTGCACGAGGAGTTACGTGAAGAGTCGGCACGAGGAGTATCAGTCAACTCGTGGACTCGAACTCGACTCGAGGAATGAACTCATCTCGAGGAGACATGTAGAGTCGGCACGAGGAGTATTAGTCAACTCGTGGACTCGGGACTCAACTTGAGGACTCATGTAGAGCCTGCACGAGGAGTTACGTGAAAAGTCGGCAAGAGGAGTATCAGTCGACCCGTGGAGTCGAACTCGACTCGAGGACTGAACTCATCTTAAGGAGACATGTAGAGTCGGCACGAGGAGTATCAGTCGACTCGTGGACTCGGGACTCAACTCGAGGACTCATGTAGAGCCTACACGAGGAGTTACGTGAAGAGTCGACACGAGGAGTATCAGTCGACTCGTGGACTCGAACTCGACTCGAGGGATGAACTCATCTCGAGGAGACATGTAGAGTCGGCAAGAGGAGTATGAGTCAACTCGTGGACTCGGGACTCAACTCGAGGACTCATGTAGAGCCTGCACGAGGAGTTACGTGAAGAGTCGGCACGAGGAGTATCAGTCGACTCGTGGACTCGAACTCGACTCGAGGAATGAACTCATCTCGAGGAGACATGTTGAACCGGCACGAGGAGTATCAGTCAACTCGTGGACTCGGGACTCAACTCGAGGACCCATGTAGAGCCAACACGAGGAGTTACGTGAAGAGCCGGCACGAGGAGTATCAGTCAACTCGTGGACTCGAACTCGACTCGAGGGATGAACTCATCTCGAGGAGACATATAGAGTCGGCAAAAGGAGTATCAGTCAACTCGTGGACTCGGGACTCAACTCGAGGACTCATGTAGAGCCTGCACGAGGAGTTACGTGAAGAGTCGGCACGAGGAGTATCAGTCGACTCGTGGACTCGAACTCGACTCGAGGAATGAACTCATCTCGAGGAGACATGTAGAGTCGGCACGAGGATTATCAGTCAACTCGTGGACTCGGGACTCAACTCGAGGACTCATGTAGAGCAGAGCCTACACGAGGAGTTTTTGAAGAGCCGGCACGAGGAGTATCAATTGACTCGTGCACTCGAACTCGACTCGAGGGATGAACTCATCTCGAGGAGACATGTAGATTCGGCAAGAGGAGTATCAGTCAACTCCTGGACTCGGGACTCAACTCGAGGACTCATGTAGAGCCTGCACGAGGAGTTACATGAAGAGCCGACACGAGGAGTATCAGTCGACTCGTGGACTCGAACTCGACTCGAGGGATGAACTCATCTCGAGGAGACATGTAGAGTCGGCACGAGGAGTATCAGTCAACTCGTGGACTCGAGACTCAACTCGAGGACTCATGTAGAGCCTGCACGAGGAGTTACATGAAGAGTCGGCACGAGGAGTATTTGTCGACTTGTGGACTCGAACTCGACTCGAGGAATGAACTCATCTCGAGGAGACATGTAGAGTCCGCACGAGGAGTATCAGTCGACTCGTGGACTCGAACTCGACTCGAGGACTCATGTAGAGCCTGCACGAGGAGTTACGTGAAGAGTCGGCATGAGGAGTATCAGTCGACTCGTGGACTCGAACTCGACTCGAGGAATGAACTTGTCTCGAGGAGACATGTAGTGTCGGCACGAGGAGTATTAGTCAACTCGTGGACTCAACTCGAGGTCTCATGTAGAGCTTACACGAGGAGTTACGTGAAAAGTCGGCACGAGTAGTATCAGTCGACTCGTGGACTCGAACTCGACTCGAGGAATGAACTCATCTTAAGGAGACATGTAGAGTCGACACGAGGAGTATCAGTCGACTCGTGGACTCGGGACTCAACTCGAGGAATCATGTAGAGCCTGCACGAGGAGTTACGTGAACAGTCGGCACTAGGAATATCAGTCGACTCGTGGACTCGAACTCGACTCGAGGAATGAACTCATCTCGAGGAGACATATTGAGTCGGCACGAGGAGTATCAGTCAACTCGTGGACTCGGGACTCAACTCGAGGACCCATGTAGAGCCAACACGAGGAGTTACGTGAAGAGCCGGCACGAGGAGTATCAGTCCACTCGTGGACTCGAACTCGACTCGAGGGATGAACTCATCTCGAGGAGACATGTAGAGTTGGCAAGAGGAGTATTAGTCAACTCGTGGACTCGGGACTCAACTCGAGGACTCATGTAGAGCCTGCACGAGGAGTTACGTGAAGAGTCGGCACGAGGAGTATCAGTCAACTCGTGGACTCGAACTCGACTCGAGGACTGAACTCATCTCGAGGAGACATGTAGAGTCGGCACGAGGAGTATTAGTCAACTCATGGACTCGGGACTCAACTTGAGGACTCATGTAGAGCCTGCACGAGGAGTTACGTGAATAGTCGGCAAGAGGAGTATCAGTCGACTCGTGGAGTCGAACTCGACTCGAGGACTGAACTCATCTTAAGGAGACATGTAGAGTCGGCACGAGGAGTATCAATCGACTCGTGGACTCGGGACTCAACTCGAGGACTCATGTAGAGCCTACACGAGGAGTTACGTGAAGAGTCGACACGAGGAGTATCAGTCGACTCGTGGACTCGAACTCGACTCGAGGGATGAACTCATCTCTAGGAGACATGTAGAGTCGGCAAGAGGAATATGAGTCAACTCGTGGACTCGGGACTCAACTCGAGGACTCATGTAGAGCCTGCACGAGGAGTTACGTGAAGAGTCGGCACGAGGAGTATCAGTCGACTCGTGGACTCGAACTCGACTCGAGGAATGAACTCATCTCGAGGAGACATGTTGAACCGGCACGAGGAGTATCAGTCAACTCGTGGACTCGGGACTCAACTCGAGGACCCATGTAGAGCCAACACGAGGAGTTACGTGAAGAGCCGGCACGAGGATATCAGTCAACTCGTGGACTCGAACTCGACTCGAGGGATGAACTCATCTCGAGGAGACATGTAGAGTCGGCAAGAGGAGTATCAGTCAACTCGTGGACTCGGGACTCAACTCGAGGACTCATGTAGAGCCTGCACGAGGAGTTACGTGAAGAGTCGGCACGAGGAGTATCAGTCGACTCGTGGACTCGAACTCGACTTGAGGAATGAACTCATCTCGAGGAGACATGTAGAGTCGGCACGAGGAGTATCAGTCAACTCGTGGACTCGGGACTCAACTCGAGGACTCATGTAGAGCAGAGCCTACACGAGGAGTTTGTGAAGAGCCGGCACGAGGAGTATCAATTGACTCGTGCACTCGAACTCGACTCGAGGGATGAACTCATCTCGAGGAGACATGTAGATTCGGCAAGAGGAGTATCAGTCAACTCCTGGACTCGGGACTCAACTCGAGGACTCATGTAGAGCCTGCACGAGGAGTTACATGAAGAACCGACACGAGGAGTATCAGTCGACTCGTGGACTCGAACTCGACTCGAGGGATGAACTCATCTCGAGGAGACATGTAGAGTCGGCACGAGGAGTATCAGTCAACTCGTGGACTCGGGACTCAACTCGAGGACTCATGTAGAGCCTGCACGAGGAGTTACATGAAGAGTCGGCACGAGGAGTATTTGTCGACTTGTGGACTCGAACTAGACTCGAGGAATGAACTCATCTCGAGGAGACATGTAGAGTCCGCACGAGGAGTATCAGTCGACTCGTGAACTCGAACTCGACTCGAGGACTCATGTAGAGCCTGCACGAGGAGTTACGTGAAGAGTCGGCATGAGGAGTATCAGTCGACTCGTGGACTCGAACTCGACTCGAGGAATGAACTTGTCTCGAGGAAACATGTAGAGTCGGCACGAGGAGTATTAGTCAACTCGTGGACTCGGGACTCAACTCGAGGACTCATGTAGAGCTTACACGAGGAGTTACGTGAAAAGTTGGCACGAGTAGTATCAGTCGACTCGTGGACTCGAACTCGACTCGAGGAATGAACTCATCTTAAGGACACATGTAGAGTCGACACGAGGAGTATCAGTCGACTCGTGGACTCGGGACTCAACTCGAGGAATCATGTAGAGCCTGCACGAGGAGTTACGTGAAGAGTCGGCACGAGGAGTATCAGTCTACTCGTGGACTCGAACTTGACTCGAGGAATGAACTCATCTCGAGGAGACATGTTGAGTCGGCACGAGGAGTATTAGTCAACTCGTGGACTCGGGACTCAACTCGAGGACCCATGTAGAGCCAACACGAGGAGTTACGTGAAGAGCCGGCACGAGGAGTATCAGTTAACTCGTGGACTCGAACTCGACTCGAGGGATGAACTCATCTCGAGGAGACATGTAGAGTCGGCAAGAGGAGTATCAGTCAACTCGTGGACTCGGGACTCAACTCGAGGACTCATGTAGAGCCTGCACGAGGAGTTACGTGAAGAGTCGGCACGAGGAGTATCAGTCAACTCGTGGACTCGAACTCGACTCGAGGAATGAACTCATCTCGAGGAGACATGTAGAGTCGGCACGAGGAGTATTAGTCAACTCGTGGACTCGGGACTTAACTTGAGGACTCATGTAGAGCCTGCACGAGGAGTTACGTGAAAAGTCGGCAAGAGGAGTATCAGTCGACTCGTGGAGTCTAACTCGACTCGAGGACTGAACTCATCTTAAGGAGACATGTAGAGTCGGCACGAGGAGTATCAGTCGACTCGTGGACTCAGGACTCGACTCGAGGACTCATGTAGAGCCTACACGAGGAGTTACGTGAATAGTCGACACGAGGAGTATCAGTCGACTCATGGACTCGAACTCGACTCGAGGGATGAACTCATCTCGAGGAGACATGTAGAGTCGGCAAGAGGAGTATCAGTCAACTCGTGGACTCGGGACTCAACACGAGGACTCATGTAGAACCTGCACGAGGAGTTACGTGAAGAGTCGGCACGAGGAGTATCAGTCGACTCGTGGACTCGAACTCGACTCGAGGAATGAACTCATCTCGAGGAGACATGTAGAGTCGGCACGAGGAGTATCAGTCAACTCGTGGACTCGGGACTCAACTCGAGGACTCATGTAGAGCAGAGCCTACACGAGGAGTTTGTGAAGAGCCGGCACGAGGTGTATCAATCGACTAGTGGACTCGAACTCGACTCGAGGGATGAACTCATCTCGAGGAGACATGTAGATTCGGAAAGATGAGTATCAGTCAACTCGTGGACGCGAGACTCAACTCGAGGACTCATGTAGAGCCTGCACGAGGAGTTACATGAAGAGTCGGCACGAGGAGTATTTGTCGACTTGTGGACTCGAACTCGACTCGAGGAATGAACTCATCTCGAGGAGACATGTAGAGTCAGCACGAGGAGTATCAGTCGACTCGTGGACTCGAACTCGACTCGAGGACTCATGTAGAGCCTGCACGAGGAGTTACATGAAGAGTCGGCATGAGGAGTATCAGTCGACTCGTGGACTCGAACTCGACTCGAGGAATGAACTCGTCTCGAGGAGACATGTAGAGTCGGCACGAGGAGTATTAGTTAACTCGTGGACTCGGGACTCAACTCGAGGACTGATGTAGAGCTTACACGAGGAGTTACGTGAAAAGTCGGCACGAGTAGTATCAGTCGACTCGTGGACTCGAACTCGACTCGAGGAATGAACTCATCTTAAGTAGACATGTAGAGTCGACACGAGGAGTATCAGTCGACTGGTGGACTCGGGACTCAACTCGAGGACTCATGTAGAGCCTGCACGAGGAGTTACGTGAAGAGTCGACACGAGGAGTATCAGTCGACTCGTGGACTCGAACTCGACTCGAGGAATGAACTCATCTTAAGGAGACATGTAGAGTCGGCACGAGGAGTATCAGTCAACTCGTGGACTCGGGATTCAACTCGAGGACTCATGTAGAGCCAACACAAGGAGTTACGTGAAGAGCCGGCACGAGGAATATCAGTCAACTCGTGGACTCGAATTCAACTCGAGGGATGAACTCATCTCGAGGAGACATGTAGAGTCGGCAAGAGGAGTATCAGTCAACTCGTAGACTCGGAACTCAACTCGATGACTCATGTAGAGCCTGCACGAGGAGTTACGTGAAGAGTCGGCACGAGGAGTATCAGTCGACTCGTGGACTCGAACTCGACTCGAGGAATGAACTCATCTCGAGGAGACATGTAGAGTCGGCACGAGGAATATCAGTCAACTCGTGGACTCGAGACTCAACTCGAGGACTCATGTAGAGCCTACACGAGGAGTTACGTGAAGAGCCGACACGAGGAGTATCAGTCGACTCGTGGACTCGAACTCGAATCGAGAGATGAACTCATCTCGAGGAGACATATAGAGTCGGTAAGAGGAGTATCAGTCAACTCGTGGACTCGGGACTCAACTCGAGGACTCATGTAGGGCCTGCACGAGGAGTTACGTGAAGAGTCGGCACGAGGAGTATCAGTCGACTCGTGGACTCGAACTTGACTCGAGGAATGAACTCATCTCGAGGAGACATGTAGAGTCGGCACGAGGAGTATCAGTCAACTCGTGGACTCGGGACTCAACTCGAGGACTCATGTAGAGCAGAGCCTACACGAGGAGTTTGTGAAGAGCCGGTACGAGGAGTAGCAATTGACTCGTGCACTCGAACTCGACTCGAGGGATGAACTCATCTCAAGGAGACATGTAGATTCGGCAAGAGGAGTATCAGTCCACTCCTGGACTCGGGACTCAACTCGAGGACTCATGTAGAGCCTGCACGAGGAGTTACATGAAGAGCCGACACGAGGAGTATCAGTCGACTCGTGGACTCGAACTCGACTCGAGGGATGAACTCATCTCGAGGAGACATGTAGAGTCGGCACGAGGAGTATCAGTCAACTCGTGGACTCGGGACTCAACTTGAGGACTCATGTAGAGCTTACACGAGGAGTTACGTGAAAAGTCGGCACGAGTAGTATCAGTCGACTCGTGGACTCGAACTCGACTCAAGGAATGAACTCATCTTAAGGAGACATGTAGAGTCGACACAAGGAGTATCAGTCGACTCGTGGACTCGGGACTCAACTCGAGGAATCATGTAGAGCCTGCACGAGGAGTTACGTGAAGAGTCGGCACGAGGAGTGTCAGTCGACTCGTGGACTCGAACTCGACTCGAGGAATGAACTCATCTTAAGGAGACATGTAGAGTCGACACAAGGAGTATCAGTCGACTCATGGACTCGGGACTCAACTCGAGGAATCATGTAGAGCCTGCACGAGGAGTTACGTGAAGAGTCGGCACGAGGAGTATCAGTCGACTCGTGGACTCGAACTCGACTCGAGGAATGAACTCATCTCGAGGAGACATGTAGAGTCGGCACGAGGAGTATCAGTCAACTCGTGGACTCGGGACTCAACTCGAGGACTCATGTAGAGCAGAGCCTACACGAGGAGTTTGTGAAGAGCCGGCACGAGGAGTATCAATTGACTCGTGCACTCGAACTCGACTCGAGGGATGAACTCATCTCGAGGAGACATGTAGATTCGGCAAGAGGAGTATCAGTCAACTCCTGGACTCGGGACTCAACTCGAGGACTCATGTAGAGCCTGCACGAGGAGTTACATGAAGAGCCGACACGAGGAGTATCAGTCGACTCGTGCACTCGAACTCGACTCGAGGGATGAACTCATCTCGAGGAGACATGTAGAGTCGGCACGAGGAGTATCAGTCAACTCGTGGACTCGGGACTCAACTCGAGGACTCATGTAGAGCCTGCACGAGGAGTTACGTGAAGAGTCGGAACGAGGAGTATTTGTCGACTTGTGGACTCGAACTCGACTCGAGGAATGAACTCATCTCTAGGAGACATGCAGAGTCGGCACGAGGAGTATCATTCGACTCGTGGACTCAAACTCGACTCTAGGAATGAACTCGTCTCGAGGAGACATGTAGAGTCGGCACGAGGAGTATTAGTCAACTCGTGGACTCGAGACTCAACTTGAGGACTCATGTAGAGCTTACACGAGGAGTTATGTGAAAAGTCGGCACGAGTAGTATCAGTCGACTCGTGGACTCGAACTCGACTCGAGGAATGAACTCATCTTAAGGAGACATGTAGAGTCGACACGAGGAGTATCAGTCGACTCGTGGACTCGGGGCTCAACTCGAGGAATCATGTAGAGCCTGCACGAGGAGTTACGTGAAGAGTCGGCACGAGGAGTATCAGTCGACTCGTGGACTCGAACTCGACTCGAGGAATGAACTCATCTCAAGGAGACATCTTGAGTCGGCACGAGGAGTATCAGTCAACTCGTGGACTCGGGACTCAACTCGAGGACCCATGTAGAGCCAACACGAGGAGTTACGTGAAGAGCCGGCATGAGGAGTATCAGTCAACTCGTGGACTCGAACTCGACTCGAGGGATGAACTCATCTCGAGGAGACATGTAGAGTCGGCACGAGGAGTATTAGTCAACTCGTGGACTCGGGACTCAACTTGAGGACTCATGTAGAGCTTACACGAGGAGTTACGTGAAAAGTCGGCACGAGTAGTATCAGTCGACTCGTGGACTCGAACTCGACTCAAGGAATGAACTCATCTTAAGGAGACATGTAGAGTCGACACAAGGAGTATCAGTCGACTCGAGGACTCGGGACTCAACTCGAGGAATCATGTAGAGCCTGCACGAGGAGTTACGTGAAGAGTCGGCACGAGGAGTATCAGTCGACTCGTGGACTCGAACTCGACTCGAGGAATGAACTCATCTTAAGGAGACATGTAGAGTCGACACAAGGAGTATCAGTCGACTCGTGGACTCGGGACTCAACTCGAGGAATCATGTAGAGCCTGCACGAGGAGTTACGTGAATAGTCGGCACGAGGAGTATCAGTCGACTCGTGGACTTGAACTCGACTCGACGAATGAACTCATCTCGAGGAGACATGTAGAGTCGGCACGAGGAGTATTAGTCAACTCATGGACTCGGGACTCAACTCGAGGACTCATGTAGAGCAGAGCCTACACGAGGAGTTTGTGAAGAGCCGGCACGAGGAGTATCAATTGACTCGTGCACTCGAACTCGACTCGAGGGATGAACTCATCTCGAGGAGACATGTAGATTCGGCAAGAGGAGTATCAGTCAACTCGTGGACTCGGGACTCAACTTGAGGACTCATGTAGAGCCTGCACGAGGAGTTACGTGAAGAGTCGGCACGAGGAGTATCAGTCGACTCGTGGACTCGAACTCGACTCGAGGAATGAACTCATCTCGAGGGGACATGTAGAGTCGGCATGAGGAGTACCAGTCAACTCGTGGACTCGGGACTCAACTCGAGGACTCATGTAGAGCTTACACGAGGAGTTACGTGAAAAGTCGGCACGAGGAGTATCAGTCGACTCGTGGACTCGAACTCGACTCGAGGAATGAACTCATCTTAAGGAGACATGTAGAGTCGACACGAGGAGTATCAGTCGACTCGTGGACTCGGGACTCAACTCGAGGACTCATGTAGAGCCTGCACGAGGAGTTACGTGAAGAGTCGGCACAAGGAGTATCAGTCGACTCGTGGACTCGAACTCGACTCGAGGAATGAACTCATCTCGAGAAGACATGTAGAGTCGGCACGAGGAGTATCAGTCAGCTCCTGGACTTGGGACTCAACTCGAGGACTCATGTAGAGCCAACACGAGGAGTTACGTGAAGAGCCGGCACGAGGAGTATCAGTCAACTCGTGGACTCGAACTCGACTCGAGGGATGAACTCATCTCGAGGAGACATGTAGAGTCGGCAAGAGGAGTATCAGTCAACTCGTGGACTCAGGACTCAACTCGAGGACTCACGTAGAGCCTGCACGAGGAGTTACGTGAAGAGTCGGCACGAGGAGTATCAGTCGACTCGTGGACTCGAACTCGACTCGAGGAATGAACTCATCTCGAGGAGATATGTAGAGTCGGCACGAGGAGTATCAGTCAAATCGTGGACTCGGGACTCAACTCGAGGACTCATGTAGAGCCTGCACGAGGAGTTACGTGAAGAGTCGACACGAGGAGTATCAGTCGACTCGTGGACTCGAACTCGACTCGAGGAATGAAGTCCTCTCGAGGAGACATGTAGAGTCGGCACGAGGAGTATCAGTCAACTCGTGGACTCGAGACTCAACTCGAGGACTCATGTAGAGCCTGCACGAGGAGTTACATGAAGAGTCGGCACGAGGAGTATCTGTCGACTTGTGGACTCGAACACGACTCGAGGAATGAACTCATCTCGAGGGGACATGTAGAGTCGGCACGAGGAGTATCAGTCAACTCATGCACTCGGGACTCAACTCGAGGACTCATGTAGAGCCTGCACGAGGAGTTACGTGAAAAGTCGGCAAGAGGAGTATCGGTCGACTCGTGGAGTCGAACTCGACTCGAGGAATGAACTCATCTTAAGGAGACATGTAGAATCGGCACGAGGTGTATCACTCGACTCGTGGACTCGGGACTCAATTCGAGGACTCATGTAGAGCCTACACGAGGAGTTACGTGAAGAGCCGACACGAGGAGTATCAGTCGACTCGTGGACTCGAACTCGACTCGAGGGATGAACTCATCTCGAGAAGACATGTAGAGTCGGCAAGAGGAGTATCAGTCAACTCGTGGACTCGGGACTCAACTCGAGGACTCATGTAGAGCCTGCACGAGGACTTACATGAAGAGTCGGCACGAGGAGTATCAGTCGACTCATGGACTCGAACTCGACTCAAGGAATGAACTCATCTCGAGGGGACATGTAGAGTCGGCACGAGGAGTATCAGTCAACTCGTGGACTCGGGACTCAACTCAAGGACTCATGTAGAGCCTGCACGAGGAGTATCAGTCAACTCGTGGACTCGGGACTCAACTCGAGGACCCATGTAGAGCCAACACGAGGAGTTACGTGAAGAGCCGGCACGAGGAGTATCAGTCAACTCGTGGACTCGAACTCGACTCGAGGGATGAACTCATCTCGAGGAGACATGTAGAGTCGGCAAGAGGAGTATCAGTCAACTCGTGGAGTCGGGACTCAACTCGAGGACTCATGTAGAGCCTGCACGAGGAGTTACGTGAAGAGTCGGCACGAGGAGTATCAGTCGACTCGTGGACTCGAACTCGACTCGAGGAATGAACTCATCTCGAGGAGACATGTAGAGTCGGCACGAGGATTATCAGTCAACTCGTGGACTCGGGACTCAACTCGAGGACTCATGTAGAGCAGAGCCTACACGAGGAGTTTGTGAAGAGCCGGCACGAGGAGTATCAATTGACTCGTGCACTCGAACTCGACTCGAGGGATGAACTCATCTCGAGGAGACATGTAGATTCGGCAAGAGGAGTATCAGTCAACTCCTGGACTCGGGACTCAACTCGAGGACTCATGTAGAGCCTGCACGAGGAGTTACATGAAGAGCCGACACGAGGAGTATCAGTCGACTCGTGGACTCGAACTCGACTCGAGGGATGAACTCATCTCGAGGAGACATGTAGAGTCGGCACGAGGAGTATCGGTCAACTCGTGGACTCGAGACTCAACTGGAGGACTCATGTAGAGCCTGCACGAGGAGTTACATGAAGAGTCGGCACGAGGAGTATTTGTCGACTTGTGGACTCGAACTCGACTCAAGGAATGAACTCATCTCGAGGAGACATGTAGAGTCCGCACGAGGAGTATCAGTCGACTCGTGGACTCGAACTCGACTCGAGGACTCATGTAGAGCCTGCACGAGGAGTTACGTGAAGAGTCGGCATGAGGAGTATCAGTCGACTCGTGGACTCGAACTCGACTCGAGGAATGAACTTGTCTCGAGGAGACATGTAGTGTCGGCACGAGGAGTATTAGTCAACTCGTGGACTCAACTCGAGGACTCATGTAGAGCTTACACGAGGAGTTACGTGAAAAGTCGGCACGAGTAGTATCAGTCGACTCGTGGACTCGAACTCGACTCGAGGAATGAACTCATCTTAAGGAGACATGTAGAGTCGACACGAGGAGTATCAGTCGACTCGTGGACTCGGGACTCAACTCGAGGAATCATGCAGAGCCTGCACGAGGAGCTACGTGAACAGTCGGCACTAGGAATATCAGTCGACTCGTGGACTCGAACTCGACTCGAGGAATGAACTCATCTCGAGGAGACATGTTGAGTCGGCACGAGGAGTATCAGTCAACTCGTGGACTCGGGACTCAACTCGAGGACCCATGTAGAGCCAACACGAGGAGTTACGTGAAGAGCCGGCACGAGGAGTATCAGTCAACTCGTGGACTCGAACTCGACTCGAGGGATGAACTCATGTCGAGGAGACATGTAGAGTTGGCAAGAGGAGTATTAGTCAACTCGTGGACTCGGGACTCAACTCGAGGACTCATGTAGAGCCTGCACGAGGAGTTACGTGAAGAGTCGGCACGAGGAGTATCAGTCAACTCGTGGACTCGAACTCGACTCGAGGACTGAACTCATCTCGAGGAGACATGTAGAGTCGGCACGAGGAGTATTAGTCAACTCATGGACTCGGGACTCAACTTGAGGACACATGTAGAGCCTGCACGAGGAGTTACGTGAATAGTCGGCAAGAGGAGTATCAGTCGACTCGTGGAGTCGAACTTGACTCGAGGACTGAACTCATCTTAAGGAGACATGGAGAGTTGGCACGAGGAGTATCAGTCGACTCGTGGACTCGGGACTCAACTCGAGGACTCATGTAGAGCCTACACGAGGAGTTACGTGAAGAGTCGACACGAGGAGTATCAGTCGACTCGTGGACTCGAACTCGACTCGAGGGATGAACTCATCTCGAGGAGACATGTAGAGTCGGCAAGAGGAATATGAGTCAACTCGTGGACTCGGGACTCAACTCGAGGACTCATGTAGAGCCTGCACGAGGAGTTACGTGAAGAGTCGGCACGAGGAGTATCAGTCGACTCGTGGACTCGAACTCGACTCGAGGAATGAACTCATCTCGAGGAGACATGTTGAACCGGCACGAGGAGTATCAGTCAACTCGTGGACTCGGGACTCAACTCGAGGACCCATGTAGAGCCAACACGAGGAGTTACGTGAAGAGCCGGCACGAGGATATCAGTCAACTCGTGGACTCGAACTCGACTCGAGGGATGAACTCATCTCGAGGAGACATGTAGAGTCGGCAAGAGGAGTATCAGTCAACTCGTGGACTCGGAACTCAACTCGAGGACTCATGTAGAGCCTGCACGAGGAGTTACGTGAAGAGTCGGCACGAGGAGTATCAGTCGACTCGTGGACTCGAACTCGACTTGAGGAATGAACTCATCTCGAGGAGACATGTAGAGTCGGCACGAGGAGTATCAGTCAACTCGTGGACTCGGGACTCAACTCGAGGACTCATGTAGAGCAGAGCCTACACGAGGAGTTTGTGAAGAGCCGGCACGAGGAGTATCAATTGACTCGTGCACTCGAACTCGACTCGAGGGATGAACTCATCTCGAGGAGACATGTAGATTCGGCAAGAGGAGTATCAGTCAACTCCTGGACTCGGGACTCAACTCGAGGACTCATGTAGAGCCTGCACGAGGAGTTACATGAAGAGCCGACACGAGGAGTATCAGTCGACTCGTGGACTCGAACTCGACTCGAGGGATGAACTCATCTCGAGGAGACATGTAGAGTCGGCACGAGGAGTATCGGTCAACTCGTGGACTCGAGACTCAACTGGAGGACTCATGTAGAGCCTGCACGAGGAGTTACATGAAGAGTCGGCACGAGGAGTATTTGTCGACTTGTGGACTCGAACTCGACTCAAGGAATGAACTCATCTCGAGGAGACATGTAGAGTCCGCACGAGGAGTATCAGTCGACTCGTGGACTCGAACTCGACTCGAGGACTCATGTAGAGCCTGCACGAGGAGTTACGTGAAGAGTCGGCATGAGGAGTATCAGTCGACTCGTGGACTCGAACTCGACTCGAGGAATGAACTTGTCTCGAGGAGACATGTAGTGTCGGCACGAGGAGTATTAGTCAACTCGTGGACTCAACTCGAGGACTCATGTAGAGCTTACACGAGGAGTTACGTGAAAAGTCGGCACGAGTAGTATCAGTCGACTCGTGGACTCGAACTCGACTCGAGGAATGAACTCATCTTAAGGAGACATGTAGAGTCGACACGAGGAGTATCAGTCGACTCGTGGACTCGGGACTCAACTCGAGGAATCATGTAGAGCCTGCACGAGGAGTTACGTGAACAGTCGGCACTAGGAATATCAGTCGACTCGTGGACTCGAACTCGACTCGAGGAATGAACTCATCTCGAGGAGACATGTTGAGTCGGCACGAGGAGTATCAGTCAACTCGTGGACTCGGGACTCAACTCGAGGACCCATGTAGAGCCAACACGAGGAGTTACGTGAAGAGCCGGCACGAGGAGTATCAGTCAACTCGTGGACTCGAACTCGACTCGAGGGATGAACTCATGTCGAGGAGACATGTAGAGTTGGCAAGAGGAGTATTAGTCAACTCGTGGACTCGGGACTCAACTCGAGGACTCATGTAGAGCCTGCACGAGGAGTTACGTGAAGAGTCGGCACGAGGAGTATCAGTCAACTCGTGGACTCGAACTCGACTCGAGGACTGAACTCATCTCGAGGAGACATGTAGAGTCGGCACGAGGAGTATTAGTCAACTCATGGACTCGGGACTCAACTTGAGGACACATGTAGAGCCTGCACGAGGAGTTACGTGAATAGTCGGCAAGAGGAGTATCAGTCGACTCGTGGAGTCGAACTTGACTCGAGGACTGAACTCATCTTAAGGAGACATGGAGAGTTGGCACGAGGAGTATCAGTCGACTCGTGGACTCGGGACTCAACTCGAGGACTCATGTAGAGCCTACACGAGGAGTTACGTGAAGAGTCGACACGAGGAGTATCAGTCGACTCGTGGACTCGAACTCGACTCGAGGGATGAACTCATCTCGAGGAGACATGTAGAGTCGGCAAGAGGAATATGAGTCAACTCGTGGACTCGGGACTCAACTCGAGGACTCATGTAGAGCCTGCACGAGGAGTTACGTGAAGAGTCGGCACGAGGAGTATCAGTCGACTCGTGGACTCGAACTCGACTCGAGGAATGAACTCATCTCGAGGAGACATGTTGAACCGGCACGAGGAGTATCAGTCAACTCGTGGACTCGGGACTCAACTCGAGGACCCATGTAGAGCCAACACGAGGAGTTACGTGAAGAGCCGGCACGAGGATATCAGTCAACTCGTGGACTCGAACTCGACTCGAGGGATGAACTCATCTCGAGGAGACATGTAGAGTCGGCAAGAGGAGTATCAGTCAACTCGTGGACTCGGAACTCAACTCGAGGACTCATGTAGAGCCTGCACGAGGAGTTACGTGAAGAGTCGGCACGAGGAGTATCAGTCGACTCGTGGACTCGAACTCGACTTGAGGAATGAACTCATCTCGAGGAGACATGTAGAGTCGGCACGAGGAGTATCAGTCAACTCGTGGACTCGGGACTCAACTCGAGGACTCATGTAGAGCAGAGCCTACACGAGGAGTTTGTGAAGAGCCGGCACGAGGAGTATCAATTGACTCATGCACTCGAACTCGACTCGAGGGATGAACTCATCTCGAGGAGACATGTAGATTCGGCAAGAGGAGTATCAGTCAACTCCTGGACTCGGGACTCAACTCGAGGACTCATGTAGAGCCTGCACGAGGAGTTACATGAAGAGCCGACACGAGGAGTATCAGTCGACTCGTGGACTCGAACTCGACTCGAGGGATGAACTCATCTCGAGGAGACATGTAGAGTCGGCACGAGGAGTATCGGTCAACTCGTGGACTCGAGACTCAACTGGAGGACTCATGTAGAGCCTGCACGAGGAGTTACTTGAAGAGTCGGCACGAGGAGTATTTGTCGACTTGTGGACTCGAACTCGACTCAAGGAATGAACTCATCTCGAGGAGACATGTAGAGTCCGCACGAGGAGTATCAGTCGACTCGTGGACTCGAACTCGACTCGAGGACTCATGTAGAGCCTGCACGAGGAGTTACGTGAAGAGTCGGCATGAGGAGTATCAGTCGACTCGTGGACTCGAACTCGACTCGAGGAATGAACTTGTCTCGAGGAGACATGTAGTGTCGGCACGAGGAGTATTAGTCAACTCGTGGACTCAACTCGAGGACTCATGTAGAGCTTACACGAGGAGTTACGTGAAAAGTCGGCACGAGTAGTATCAGTCGACTCGTGGACTCGAACTCGACTCGAGGAATGAACTCATCTTAAGGAGACATGTAGAGTCGACACGAGGAGTATCAGTCGACTCGTGGACTCGGGACTCAACTCGAGGAATCATGTAGAGCCTGCACGAGGAGTTACGTGAACAGTCGGCACTAGGAATATCAGTCGACTCGTGGACTCGAACTCGACTCGAGGAATGA
Source organism: Urtica dioica subsp. dioica (assembly GCF_054948205.1). NCBI lineage: Eukaryota > Viridiplantae > Streptophyta > Magnoliopsida > Rosales > Urticaceae > Urtica > Urtica dioica. Next base: position 42,898,298 of record NC_142756.1, read on the forward strand.
ACTCATCTCGAGGAGACATGTTGAGTCGGCACGAGGAGTATCAGTCAACTCGTGGACTCGGGACTCAACTCGAGGACCCATGTAGAGCCAACACGAGGAGTTACGTGAAGAGCCGGCACGAGGAGTATCAGTCAACTCGTGGACTCGAACTCGACTCGAGGGATGAACTCATGTCGAGGAGACATGTAGAGTTGGCAAGAGGAGTATTAGTCAACTCGTGGACTCGGGACTCAACTCGAGGACTCATGTAGAGCCTGCACGAGGAGTTACGTGAAGAGTCGGCACGAGGAGTATCAGTCAACTCGTGGACTCGAACTCGACTCGAGGACTGAACTCATCTCGAGGAGACATGTAGAGTCGGCACGAGGAGTATTAGTCAACTCATGGACTCGGGACTCAACTTGAGGACACAGGTAGAGCCTGCACGAGGAGTTACGTGAATAGTCGGCAAGAGGAGTATCAGTCGACTCGTGGAGTCGAACTCGACTCGAGGACTGAACTCATCTTAAGGAGACATGGAGAGTTGGCACGAGGAGTATCAGTCGACTCGTGGACTCGGGACTCAACCCGAGGACTCATGTAGAGCCTACACGAGGAGTTACGTGAAGAGTCGACACGAGGAGTATCAGTCGACTCGTGGACTCGAACTCGACTCGAGGGATGAACTCATCTCGAGGAGACATGTAGAGTCGGCAAGAGGAATATGAGTCAACTCGTGGACTCGGGACTCAACTCGAGGACTCATGTAGAGCCTGCACGAGGAGTTACGTGAAGAGTCGGCACGAGGAGTATCAGTCGACTCGTGGACTCGAACTCGACTCGAGGAATGAACTCATCTCGAGGAGACATGTTGAACCGGCACGAGGAGTATCAGTCAACTCGTGGACTCGGGACTCAACTCGAGGACCCATGTAGAGCCAACACGAGGAGTTACGTGAAGAGCCGGCACGAGGATATCAGTCAACTCGTGGACTCGAACTCGACTCGAGGGATGAACTCATCTCGAGGAGACATGTAGAGTCGGCAAGAGGAGTATCAGTCAACTCGTGGACTCGGGACTCAACTCGAGGACTCATGTAGAGCCTGCACGAGGAGTTACGTGAAGAGTCGGCACGAGGAGTATCAGTCGACTCGTGGACTCGAACTCGACTTGAGGAATGAACTCATCTCGAGGAGACATGTAGAGTCGGCACGAGGAGTATCAGTCAACTCGTGGACTCGGGACTCAACTCGAGGACTCATGTAGAGCAGAGCCTACACGAGGAGTTTGTGAAGAGCCGGCACGAGGAGTATCAATTGACTCGTGCACTCGAACTCGACTCGAGGGATGAACTCATCTCGAGGAGACATGTAGATTCGGCAAGAGGAGTATCAGTCAACTCCTGGACTCGGGACTCAACTCGAGGACTCATGTAGAGCCTGCACGAGGAGTTACATGAAGAGCCGACACGAGGAGTATCAGTCGACTCGTGGACTCGAACTCGACTCGAGGGATGAACTCATCTCGAGGAGACATGTAGAGTCGGCACGAGGAGTATCAGTCAACTCGTGGACTCGAGACTCAACTGGAGGACTCATGTAGAGCCTGCACGAGGAGTTACATGAAGAGTCGGCACGAGGAGTATTTGTCGACTTGTGGACTCGAACTCGACTCGAGGAATGAACTCATCTCGAGGAGACATGTAGAGTCCGCACGAGGAGTATCAGTCGACTCGTGGACTCGAACTCGACTCGAGGGATGAACTCATCTCGAGGAGACATGTAGAGTCGGCACGAGGAGTATCAGTCAACTCGTGGACTCGAGACTCAACTGGAGGACTCATGTAGAGCCTGCACGAGGAGTTACATGAAGAGTCGGCACGAGGAGTATTTGTCGACTTGTGGACTCGAACTCGACTCGAGGAATGAACTCATCTCGAGGAGACATGTAGAGTCCGCACGAGGAGTATCAGTCGACTCGTGGACTCGAACTCGACTCGAGGACTCATGTAGAGCCTGCACGAGGAGTTACGTGAAGAGTCGGCATGAGGAGTATCAGTCGACTCGTGGACTCGAACTCGACTCGAGGAATGAACTTGTCTCGAGGAGACATGTAGTGTCGGCACGAGGAGTATTAGTCAACTCGTGGACTCAACTCGAGGACTCATGTAGAGCTTACACGAGGAGTTACGTGAAAAGTCGGCACGAGTAGTATCAGTCGACTCGTCGACTCGAACTCGACTCGAGGAATGAACTCATCTTAAGGAGACATGTAGAGTCGACACGAGGAGTATCAGTCGACTCGTGGACTCGGGACTCAACTCGAGGAATCATGTAGAGCCTGCACGAGGAGTTACGTGAACAGTCGGCACTAGGAATATCAGTCGACTCGTGGACTCGAACTCGACTCGAGGAATGAACTCATCTCGAGGAGACATGTTGAGTCGGCACGAGGAGTATCAGTCAACTCGTGGACTCGGGACTCAACTCGAGGACCCATGTAGAGCCAACACGAGGAGTTACGTGAAGAGCCGGCACGAGGAGTATCAGTCAACTCGTGGACTCGAACTCGACTCGAGGGATGAACTCATCTCGAGGAGACATGTAGAGTTGGCAAGAGGAGTATTAGTCAACTCGTGGACTCGGGACTCAACTCGAGGACTCATGTAGAGCCTGCACGAGGAGTTACGTGAAGAGTCGGCACGAGGAGTATCAGTCAACTCGTGGACTCGAACTCGACTCGAGGACTGAACTCATCTCGAGGAGACATGTAGAGTCGGCACGAGGAGTATTAGTCAACTCATGGACTCGGGACTCAACTTGAGGACTCATGTAGAGCCTGCACGAGGAGCTACGTGAATAGTCGGCAAGAGGAGTATCAGTCGACTCGTGGAGTCGAACTCGACTCGAGGACTGAACTCATCTTAAGGAGACATGTAGAGTCGGCACGAGGAGTATCAGTCGACTCGTGGACTCGGGACTCAACTCGAGGACTCATGTAGAGCCTACACGAGGAGTTACGTGAAGAGTCGACACGAGGAGTATCAGTCGACTCGTGGACTCGAACTCGACTCGAGGGATGAACTCATCTCGAGGAGACATGTAGAGTCGGCAAGAGGAATATGAGTCAACTCGTGGACTCGGGACTCAACTCGAGGACTCATGTAGAGCCTGCACGAGGAGTTACGTGAAGAGTCGGCACGAGGAGTATCAGTCGACTCGTGGACTCGAACTCGACTCGAGGAATGAACTCATCTCGAGGAGACATGTTGAACCGGCACGAGGAGTATCAGTCAACTCGTGGACTCGGGACTCAACTCGAGGACCCATGTAGAGCCAACACGAGGAGTTACGTGAAGAGCCGGCACGAGGATATCAGTCAACTCGTGGACTCGAACTCGACTCGAGGGATGAACTCATCTCGAGGAGACATGTAGAGTCGGCAAGAGGAGTATCAGTCAACTCGTGGACTCGGGACTCAACTCGAGGACTCATGTAGAGCCTGCACGAGGAGTTACGTGAAGAGTCGGCACGAGGAGTATCAGTCGACTCGTGGACTCGAACTCGACTTGAGGAATGAACTCATCTCGAGGAGACATGTAGAGTCGGCACGAGGAGTATCAGTCAACTCGTGGACTCGGGACTCAACTCGAGGACTCATGTAGAGCAGAGCCTACACGAGGAGTTTGTGAAGAGCCGGCACGAGGAGTATCAATTGACTCGTGCACTCGAACTCGACTCGAGGGATGAACTCATCTCGAGGAGACATGTAGATTCGGCAAGAGGAGTATCAGTCAACTCCTGGACTCGGGACTCAACTCGAGGACTCATGTAGAGCCTGCACGAGGAGTTACATGAAGAGCCGACACGAGGAGTATCAGTCGACTCGTGGACTCGAACTCGACTCGAGGGATGAACTCATCTCGAGGAGACATGTAGAGTCGGCACGAGGAGTATCAGTCAACTCGTGGACTCGAGACTCAACTGGAGGACTCATGTAGAGCCTGCACGAGGAGTTACATGAAGAGTCGGCACGAGGAGTATTTGTCGACTTGTGGACTCGAACTCGACTCGAGGAATGAACTCATCTCGAGGAGACATGTAGAGTCCGCACGAGGAGTATCAGTCGACTCGTGGACTCGAACTCGACTCGAGGACTCATGTCGAGCCTGCACGAGGAGTTACGTGAAGAGTCGGCATGAGGAGTATCAGTCGACTCGTGGACTCGAACTCGACTCGAGGAATGAACTTGTCTCGAGGAGACATGTAGTGTCGGCACGAGGAGTATTAGTCAACTCGTGGACTCAACTCGAGGACTCATGTAGAGCTTACACGAGGAGTTACGTGAAAAGTCGGCACGAGTAGTATCAGTCGACTCGTGGACTCGAACTCGACTCGAGGAATGAACTCATCTTAAGGAGACATGTAGAGTCGACACGAGGAGTATAAGTCGACTCGTGGACTCGGGACTCAACTCGAGGAATCATGTAGAGCCTGCACGAGGAGTTACGTGAACAGTCGGCACTAGGAATATCAGTCGACTCGTGGACTCGAACTCGACTCGAGGAATGAACTCATCTCGAGGAGACATGTTGAGTCGGCACGAGGAGTATCAGTCAACTCGTGGACTCGGGACTCAACTCGAGGACCCATGTACAGCCAACACGAGGAGTTACGTGAAGAGCCGGCACGAGGAGTATCAGTCAACTCGTGGACTCGAACTCGACTCGAGGGATGAACTCATCTCGAGGAGACATGTAGAGTTGGCAAGAGGAGTATTAGTCAACTCGTGGACTCGGGACTCAACTCGAGGACTCATGTAGAGCCTGCACGAGGAGTTACGTGAAGAGTCGGCACGAGGAGTATCAGTCAACTCGTGGACTCAAACTCGACTCGAGGACTAAACTCATCTCGAGGAGACATGTAGAGTCGGCACGAGGAGTATTAGTCAACTCATGGACTCGGGACTCAACTTGAGGACTCATGTAGAGCCTGCACGAGGAGTTACGTGAATAGTCGGCAAGAGGAGTATCAGTCGACTCGTGGAGTCGAACTCGACTCGAGGACTGAACTCATCTTAAGGAGACATGTAGAGTCGGCACGAGGAGTATCAGTCGACTCGTGGACTCGGGACTCAACTCGAGGACTCATGTAGAGCCTACACGAGGAGTTACGTGAAGAGTCGACACGAGGAGTATCAGTCGACTCGTGGACTCGAACTCGACTCGAGGGATGAACTCATCTCGAGAAGACATGTAGAGTCGGCAAGAGGAATATGAGTCAACTCGTGGACTCGGGACTCAACTCGAGGACTCATGTAGAGCCTGCACGAGGAGTTACGTGAAGAGTCGGCACGAGGAGTATCAGTCGACTCGTGGACTCGAACTCGACTCGAGGAATGAACTCATCTCGAGGAAACATGTTGAACCGGCACGAGGAGTATCAGTCGACTCGTGGACTCGAACTCGACTCGAGGAATGAACTCATCTCGAGGAGACATGTTGAACCGGCACGAGGAGTATCAGTCAACTCGTGGACTCGGGACTCAACTCGAGGACCCATGTAGAGCCAACACGAGGAGTTACGTGAAGAGCCGGCACGAGGATATCAGTCAACTCGTGGACTCGAACTCGACTCGAGGGATGAACTCATCTCGAGGAGACATGTAGAGTCGGCAAGAGGAGTATCAGTCAACTCGTGGACTCGGGACTCAACTCGAGGACTCATGTAGAGCCTGCACGAGGAGTTACGTGAAGAGTCGGCACGAGGAGTATCAGTCGACTCGTGGACTCGAACTCGACTTGAGGAATGAACTCATCTCGAGGAGACATGTAGAGTCGGGACGAGGAGTATCAGTCAACTCGTGGACTCGGGACTCAACTCGAGGACTCATGTAGAGCAGAGCCTACACGAGGAGTTTGTGAAGAGCCGGCACGAGGAGTATCAATTGACTCGTGCACTCGAACTCGACTCGAGGGATGAACTCATCTCGAGGAGACATGTAGATTCGGCAAGAGGAGTATCAGTCAACTCCTGGACTCGGGACTCAACTCGAGGACTCATGTAGAGCCTGCACGAGGAGTTACATGAAGAGCCGACACGAGGAGTATCAGTCGACTCGTGGACTCGAACTCGACTCGAGGGATGAACTCATCTCGAGGAGACATGTAGAGTCGGCACGAGGAGTATCAGTCAACTCGTGGACTCGGGACTCAACTCGAGGACTCATGTAGAGCCTGCACGAGGAGTTACATGAAGAGTCGGCACGAGGAGTATTTGTCGACTTGTGGACTCGAACTCGACTCGAGGAATGAACTCATCTCGAGGAGACATGTAGAGTCCGCACGAGGAGTATCAGTCGACTCGTGGACTCGAACTCGACTCGAGGACTCATGTAGAGCCTGCACGAGGAGTTACGTGAAGAGTCGGCATGAGGAGTATCAGTCGACTCGTGGACTCGAACTCGACTCGAGGAATGAACTTGTCTCGAGGAAACATGTAGAGTCGGCACGAGGAGTATTAGTCAACTCGTGGACTCGGGACTCAACTCGAGGACTCATGTAGAGCTTACACGAGGAGTTTCGTGAAAAGTCGGCACGAGTAGTATCAGTCGACTCGTGGACTCCAACTCGACTCGAGGAATGAACTCATCTTAAGGACACATGTAGAGTCGACACGAGGAGTATCAGTCGACTCGTGGACTCGGGACTCAACTCGAGGAATCATGTAGAGCCTGCACGAGGAGTTACGTGAAGAGTCGGCACGAGGAGTATCAGTCTACTCGTGGACTCGAACTTGACTCGAGGAATGAACTCATCTCGAGGAGACATGTTGAGTCGGCACGAGGAGTATCAGTCAACTCGTGGACTCGGGACTCAACTCGAGGACCCATGTAGAGCCAACACGAGGAGTTACGTGAAGAGCCGGCACGAGGAGTATCAGTCAACTCGTGGACTCGAACTCGACTCGAGGGATGAACTCATCTCGAGGAGACATGTAGAGTCGGCAAGAGGAGTATCAGTCAACTCGTGGACTCGGGACTCAACTCGAGGACTCATGTAGAGCCTGCACGAGGAGTTACGTGAAGAGTCGGCACGAGGAGTATCAGTCAACTCGTGGACTCGAACTCGACTCGAGGAATGAACTCATCTCGAGGAGACATGTAGAGTCGGCACGAGGAGTATTAGTCAACTCGTGGACTCGGGACTTAACTTGAGGACTCATGTAGAGCCTGCACGAGGAGTTACGTGAAAAGTCGGCAAGAGGAGTATCAGTCGACTCGTGGAGTCTAACTCGACTCGAGGACTGAACTCATCTTAAGGAGACATGTAGAGTCGGCACGAGGAGTACCAGTCGACTCGTGGACTCAGGACTCGACTCGAGGACTCATGTAGAGCCTACACGAGGAGTTACGTGAAGAGTCGGCACGAGGAGTATCAGTCGACTCATGGACTCGAACTCGACTCGAGGGATGAACTCATCTCGAGGAGACATGTAGAGTTGGCAAGAGGAGTATCAGTCAACTCGTGGACTCGGGACTCAACTCGAGGACTCATGTAGAGCCTGCACGAGGAGTTACGTGAAGAGTCGGCACGAGGAGTATCAGTCGACTCGTGGACTCGAACTCGACTCGAGGAATGAACTCATCTCGAGGAGACATGTAGAGTCGGCACGAGGAGTATCAGTCAACTCGTGGACTCGGGACTCAACTCGAGGACTCATGTAGAGCAGAGCATACACGAGGAGTTTGTGAAGAGCCGGCACGAGGTGTATCAATCCACTAGTGGACTCGAACTCGACTCGAGGGATGAACTCATCTCGAGGAGACATGTAGATTCGGAAAGATGAGTATCAGTCAACTCGTGGACTCGAGACTCAACTCGAGGACTCAAGTAGAGCCTGCACGAGGAGTTACATGAAGAGTCGGCACGAGGAGTATTTGTCGACTTGTGGACTCGAACTCGACTCGAGGAATGAACTCATCTCGAGGAGACATGTAGAGTCAGCACGAGGAGTATCAGTCGACTCGTGGACTCGAACTCGACTCGAGGACTCATGTAGAGCCTGCACGAGGAGTTACGTGAAGAGTCGGCATGAGGAGTATCAGTCGACTCGTGGACTCGAACTCGACTCGAGGAATGAACTCATCTCGAGGAGACATGTAGAGTCGGCACGAGGAGTATTAGTTAACTCGTGGACTCGGGACTCAACTCGAGGACTGATGTAGAGCTTACACGAGGAGTTACGTGAAAAGTCGGCACGAGTAGTATCAGTCGACTCGTGGACTCGAACTCGACTCGAGGAATGAACTCATCTCGAGGAGACATGTTGAACCGGCACGAGGAGTATCAGTCAACTCGTGGACTCGGGACTCAACTCGAGGACCCATGTAGAGCCAACACGAGGAGTTACGTGAAGAGCCGGCACGAGGATATCAGTCAACTCGTGGACTCGAACTCGACTCGAGGGATGAACTCATCTCGAGGAGACATGTAGAGTCGGCAAGAGGAGTATCAGTCAACTCGTGGACTCGGGACTCAACTCGAGGACTCATGTAGAGCCTGCACGAGGAGTTACGTGAAGAGTCGGCACGAGGAGTATCAGTCGACTCGTGGACTCGAACTCGACTTGAGGAATGAACTCATCTCGAGGAGACATGTAGAGTCGGGACGAGGAGTATCAGTCAACTCGTGGACTCGGGACTCAACTCGAGGACTCATGTAGAGCAGAGCCTACACGAGGAGTTTGTGAAGAGCCGGCACGAGGAGTATCAATTGACTCGTGCACTCGAACTCGACTCGAGGGATGAACTCATCTCGAGGAGACATGTAGATTCGGCAAGAGGAGTATCAGTCAACTCCTGGACTCGGGACTCAACTCGAGGACTCATGTAGAGCCTGCACGAGGAGTTACATGAAGAGCCGACACGAGGAGTATCAGTCGACTCGTGGACTCGAACTCGACTCGAGGGATGAACTCATCTCGAGGAGACATGTAGAGTCGGCACGAGGAGTATCAGTCAACTCGTGGACTCGGGACTCAACTCGAGGACTCATGTAGAGCCTGCACGAGGAGTTACATGAAGAGACGGCACGAGGAGTATTTGTCGACTTGTGGACTCGAACTCGACTCGAGGAATGAACTCATCTCGAGGAGACATGTAGAGTCCGCACGAGGAGTATCAGTCGACTCGTGGACTCGAACTCGACTCGAGGACTCATGTAGAGCCTGCACGAGGAGTTACGTGAAGAGTCGGCATGAGGAGTATCAGTCGACTCGTGGACTCGAACTCGACTCGAGGAATGAACTTGTCTCGAGGAAACATGTAGAGTCGGCACGAGGAGTATTAGTCAACTCGTGGACTCGGGACTCAACTCGAGGACTCATGTAGAGCTTACACGAGGAGTTTCGTGAAAAGTCGGCACGAGTAGTATCAGTCGACTCGTGGACTCCAACTCGACTCGAGGAATGAACTCATCTTAAGGACACATGTAGAGTCGACACGAGGAGTATCAGTCGACTCGTGGACTCGGGACTCAACTCGAGGAATCATGTAGAGCCTGCACGAGGAGTTACGTGAAGAGTCGGCACGAGGAGTATCAGTCTACTCGTGGACTCGAACTTGACTCGAGGAATGAACTCATCTCGAGGAGACATGTTGAGTCGGCACGAGGAGTATCAGTCAACTCGTGGACTCGGGCCTCAACTCGAGGACCCATGTAGAGCCAACACGAGGAGTTACGTGAAGAGCCGGCACGAGGAGTATCAGTCAACTCGTGGACTCGAACTCGACTCGAGGGATGAACTCATCTCGAGGAGACATGTAGAGTCGGCAAGAGGAGTGTCAGTCAACTCGTGGACTCGGGACTCAACTCGAGGACTCATGTAGAGCCTGCACGAGGAGTTACGTGAAGAGTCGGCACGAGGAGTATCAGTCAACTCGTGGACTCGAACTCGACTCGAGGAATGAACTCATCTCGAGGAGACATGTAGAGTCGGCACGAGGAGTATTAGTCAACTCGTGGACTCGGGACTTAACTTGAGGACTCATGTAGAGCCTGCACGAGGAGTTACGTGAAAAGTCGGCAAGAGGAGTATCAGTCGACTCGTGGAGTCTAACTCGACTCGAGGACTGAACTCATCTTAAGGAGACATGTAGAGTCGGCACGAGGAGTACCAGTCGACTCGTGGACTCAGGACTCGACTCGAGGACTCATGTAGAGCCTACACGAGGAGTTACGTGAAGAGTCGACACGAGGAGTATCAGTCGACTCATGGACTCGAACTCGACTCGAGGGATGAACTCATCTCGAGGAGACATGTAGAGTTGGCAAGAGGAGTATCAGTCAACTCGTGGACTCGGGACTCAACTCGAGGACTCATGTAGAGCCTGCACGAGGAGTTACGTGAAGAGTCGGCACGAGGAGTATCAGTCGACTCGTGGACTCGAACTCGACTCGAGGAATGAACTCATCTCGAGGAGACATGTAGAGTCGGCACGAGGAGTATCAGTCAACTCGTGGACTCGGGACTCAACTCGAGGACTCATGTAGAGCAGAGCATACACGAGGAGTTTGTGAAGAGCCGGCACGAGGTGTATCAATCCACTAGTGGACTCGAACTCGACTCGAGGGATGAACTCATCTCGAGGAGACATGTAGATTCGGAAAGATGAGTATCAGTCAACTCGTGGACTCGAGACTCAACTCGAGGACTCAAGTAGAGCCTGCACGAGGAGTTACATGAAGAGTCGGCACGAGGAGTATTTGTCGACTTGTGGACTCGAACTCGACTCGAGGAATGAACTCATCTCGAGGAGACATGTAGAGTCAGCACGAGGAGTATCAGTCGACTCGTGGACTCGAACTCGACTCGAGGACTCATGTAGAGCCTGCACGAGGAGTTACGTGAAGAGTCGGCATGAGGAGTATCAGTCGACTCGTGGACTCGAACTCGACTCGAGGAATGAACTCATCTCGAGGAGACATGTAGAGTCGGCACGAGGAGTATTAGTTAACTCGTGGACTCGGGACTCAACTCGAGGACTGATGTAGAGCTTACACGAGGAGTTACGTGAAAAGTCGGCACGAGTAGTATCAGTCGACTCGTGGACTCGAACTCGACTCGAGGAATGAACTCATCTTAAGTAGACATGTAGAGTCGACACGAGGAGTATCAGTCGACTGGTGGACTCGGGACTCAACTCGAGGACTCATGTAGAGCCTGCACGAGGAGTTACGTGAAGAGTCGACACGAGGAGTATCAGTCGACTCGTGGACTCGAACTCGACTCGAGGAATGAACTCATCTTAAGGAGACATGTAGAGTCGGCACGAGGAGTATCAGTCAACTCGTGGACTCGGGATTCAACTCGAGGACTCATGTAGAGCCAACACAAGGAGTTACGTGAAGAGCCGGCACGAGGAATATCAGTCAACTCGTGGACTCGAATTCAACTCGAGGGATGAACTCATCTCGAGGAGACATGTAGAGTCGGCAAGAGGAGTATCAGTCAACTCGTGGACTCGGAACTCAACTCGAGGACTCATGTAAAGCCTGCACGAGGAATATCAGTCAACTCGTGGACTCGGGACTCAACTCGAGGACTCATGTAGAGCCTACACGAGGAGTTACGTGAAGAGCCGACACGAGGAGTATCAGTCGACTTGTGGACTCGAACTCGAATCGAGGGATGAACTCATCTCAAGGAGACATATAGAGTCGGTAAGAGGAGTATCAGTCAACTCGTGGACTCGGGACTCAACTCGAGGACTCATGTAGGGCCTGCACGAGGAGTTACGTGAAGAGTCGGCACGAGGAGTATCAGTCGACTCGTGGACTCGAACTTGACTCGAGGAATGAACTCATCTCGAGGAGACATGTAGAGTCGGCACGAGGAGTATCAGTCAACTCGTGGACTCGGGACTCAACTCGAGGACTCATGTAGAGCAGAGCCTACACGAGGAGTTTGTGAAGAGCCGGTACGAGGAGTAGCAATTGACTCGTGCACTCGAACTCGACTCGAGGGATGAACTCATCTCAAGGAGACATGTAGATTCGGCAAGAGGAGTATCAGTCCACTCCTGGACTCGGGACTCAACTCGAGGACTCATGTAGAGCCTGCACGAGGAGTTACATGAAGAGCCGACACGAGGAGTATCAGTCGACTCGTGGACTCGAACTCGACTCGAGGGATGAACTCATCTCAAGGAGACATGTAGAGTCGGCACGAGGAGTATCAGTCAACTCGTGGACTCGGGACTCAACTTGAGGACTCATGTAGAGCTTACACGAGGAGTTACGTGAAAAGTCGGCACGAGTAGTATCAGTCGACTCGTGGACTCGAACTCGACTCAAGGAATGAACTCATCTTAAGGAGACATGTAGAGTCGACACAAGGAGTATCAGTCGACTCGTGGACTCGGGACTCAACTCGAGGAATCATGTAGAGCCTGCACGAGGAGTTACGTGAAGAGTCGGCACGAGGAGTATCAGTCGACTCGTGGACTCGAACTCGACTCGAGGAATGAACTCATCTTAAGGAGACATGTAGAGTTGACACAAGGAGTATCAGTCGACTCGTGGACTCGGGACTCAACTCGAGGAATCATGTAGAGCCTGCACGAGGAGTTACGTGAAGAGTCGGCACGAGGAGTATCAGTCGACTCGTGGACTCGAACTCGACTCGAGGAATGAACTCATCTCGAGGAGACATGTAGAGTCGGCACGAGGAGTATCAGTCAACTCGTGGACTCGGGACTCAACTCGAGGACTCATGTAGAGCAGAGCCTACACGAGGAGTTTGTGAAGAGCCGGCACGAGGAGTATCAATTGACTCGTGCACTCGAACTCGACTCGAGGGATGAACTCATCTCGAGGAAACATGTAGATTCGGCAAGAGGAGTATCAGTCAACTCCTGGACTCGGGACTCAACTCGAGGACTCATGTAGAGCCTGCACGAGGAGTTACATGAAGAGCCGACACGAGGAGTATCAGTCGACTCGTGCACTCGAACTCGACTCGAGGGATGAACTCATCTCGAGGAGACATGTAGAGTCGGCACGAGGAGTATCAGTCAACTCGTGGACTCGGGACTCAACTCGAGGACTCATGTAGAGCCTGCACGAGGAGTTACGTGAAGAGTCGGAACGAGGAGTATTTGTCGACTTGTGGACTCGAACTCGACTCGAGGAATGAACTCATCTCTAGGAGACATGCAGAGTCGGCACGAGGAGTATCATTCGACTCGTGGACTCGAACTCGACTCTAGGAATGAACTCGTCTCGAGGAGACATGTAGAGTCGGCACGAGGATTATTAGTCAACTCGTGGACTCGAGACTCAACTTGAGGACTCATGTAGAGCTTACACGAGGAGTTATGTGAAAAGTCGGCACGAGTAGTATCAGTCGACTCGTGGACTCGAACTCGACTCGAGGAATGAACTCATCTTAAGGAGACATGTAGAGTCGACACGAGGAGTATCAGTCGACTCGTGGACTCGGGGCTCAACTCGAGGAATCATGTAGAGCCTGCACGAGGAGTTACGTGAAGAGTCGGCACGAGGAGTATCAGTCGACTCGTGGACTCGAACTCGACTCGAGGAATGAACTCATCTCAAGGAGACATGTTGAGTCGGCACGAGGAGTATCAGTCAACTCGTGGACTCGGGACTCAACTCGAGGACCCATGTAGAGCCAACACGAGGAGTTACGTGAAGAGCCGGCACGAGGAGTATCAGTCAACTCGTGGACTCGAACTCGACTCGAGGGATGAACTCATCTCGAGGAGACATGTAGAGTCGGCACGAGGAGTATTAGTCAACTCGTGGACTCGGGACTCAACTTGAGGACTCATGTAGAGCTTACACGAGGAGTTACGTGAAAAGTCGGCATGAAGTAGTATCAGTCGACTCGTGGACTCGAACTCGACTCAAGGAATGAACTCATCTTAAGGAGACATGTAGAGTCGACACAAGGAGTATCAGTCGACTCGTGGACTCGGGACTCAACTCGAGGAATCATGTAGAGCCTGCACGAGGAGTTACGTGAAGAGTCGGCACGAGGAGTATCAGTCGACTCGTGGACTCGAACTCGACTCGAGGAATGAACTCATCTTAAGGAGACATGTAGAGTCGACACAAGGAGTATCAGTCGACTCGTGGACTCGGGACTCAACTCGAGGAATCATGTAGAGCCTGCACGAGGAGTTACGTGAAGAGTCGGCACGAGGAGTATCAGTCGACTCGTGGACTTGAACTCGACTCGACGAATGAACTCATCTCGAGGAGACATGTAGAGTCGGCACGAGGAGTATCAGTCAACTCGTGGACTCGGGACTCAACTCGAGGACTCATGTAGAGCAGAGCCTACACGAGGAGTTTGTGAAGAGCCGGCACGAGGAGTATCAATTGACTCGTGCACTCGAACTCGACTCGAGGGATGAACTCATCTCGAGGAGACATGTAGATTCGGCAAGAGGAGTATTAGTCAACTCCTGGACTCGGGACTCAACTCGAGGACTCATGTAGAGCCTGCATGAGGAGTTACATCAAGAGCCGACACGAGGAGTATCAGTCGACTCGTGGACTCGAACTCGACTCAAGGGATGAACTCATCTCGAGGAGACATGTAGAGTCGGCACGAGGAGTATTAGTCAACTCGTGGACTCGGGACTCAACTCGAGGACTCATGTAGAGCCTGCACGAGGAGTTACATGAAGAGTCGGAACGAGGAGTATTTGTCGACTTGTGGACTCGAACTCGACTCGAGGAATGAACTCATCTCTAGGAGACATGCAGAGTCGGCACGAGGAGTATCATTCGACTCGTGGACTCGAACTTGACTCTAGGAATGAACTCGTCTCGAGGAGACATGTAGAGTCGGCACGAGGAGTATTAGTCAACTCGTGGACTCGAGACTCAACTTGAGGACTCATGTAGAGCTTACACGAGGAGTTATGTGAAAAGTCGGCACGAGTAGTATCAGTCGACTCGTGGACTCGAACTCGACTCGAGGAATGAACTCATCTTAAGGAGACATGTAGAGTCGACACGAGGAGTATCAGTCGACTCGTGGACTCGGGGCTCAACTCGAGGAATCATGTAGAGCGTGCACGAGGAGTTACGTGAAGAGTCGGCACGAGGAGTATCAGTCGACTCGTGGACTCGAACTCGACTCGAGGAATGAACTCATCTCGAGGAGACATGTTGAGTCGGCACGAGGAGTATCAGTCAACTCGTGGACTCGGGACTCAACTCGAGGACCCATGTAGAGCCAACACGAGGAGTTACGTGAAGAGCCGGCACGAGGAGTATCAGTCAACTCGTGGACTCGAACTCGACTCGAGGGATGAACTCATCTCGAGGAGACATGTAGAGTCGGCACGAGGAGTATTAGTCAACTCGTGGACTCGGGACTCAACTTGAGGACTCATGTAGAGCTTACACGAGGAGTTACGTGAAAAGTCGGCACGAGTAGTATCAGTCGACTCGTGGACTCGAACTCGACTCGAGGAATGAACTCATCTTAAGGAGACATGTAGAGTCGACACAAGGAGTATCAGTCGACTCGTGGACTCGGGACCCAACTCGAGGAATCATGTAGAGCCTGCACGAGGAGTTACGTGAAGAGTCGGCACGAGGAGTATCAGTCGACTCGTGGACTCGAACTCGACTCGAGGAATGAACTCATCTTAAGGAGACATGTAGAGTCGACACAAGGAGTATCAGTCGACTCGTGGACTCGGGACTCAACTCGAGGAATCATGTAGAGCCTGCACGAGGAGTTACGTGAAGAGTCGGCACGAGGTGTATCAGTCGACTCGTGGACTCGTGGACTTGAACTCGACTCAAGGAATGAACTCATCTTAAGGAGACATGTAGAGTCGACACAAGGAGTATCAGTCGACTCGGGGACTCGGGACTCAACTCGAGGAATCATGTAGAGCCTGCACGAGGAGTTACGTGAAGAGTCGGCACGAGGAGTATCTGTCGACTCGTGGACTCGAACTCGACTCGAGGAATGAACTCATCTTAAGGAGACATGTAGAGTCGACACAAGGAGTATCAGTCGACTCGTGGACTCGGGACTCAACTCGAGGAATCATGTAGAGCCTGCACGAGGAGTTACGTGAAGAGTCGGCACGAGGAGTATCAGTCGACTCGTGGACTTGAACTCGACTCGACGAATGAACTCATCTCGAGGAGACATGTAGAGTCGGCACGAGGAGTATCAGTCAACTCGTGCACTCGAAACTCAACTCGAGGACTCATGTAGAGCAGAGCCTACACGAGGAGTTTGTGAAGAGCCGGCACGAGGAGTATCAATTGACTCGTGCACTCGAACTCGACTCGAGGGATGAACTCATCTCGAGGAGACATGTAGATTCGGCAAGAGGAGTATCAGTCAACTCCTGGACTCAGGACTCAACTCGAGGACTCAGGTAGAGCATGCACGAGGAGTTACATCAAGAGCCGACACGAGGAGTATCAGTCGACTCGTGGACTCGAACTCGACTCAAGGGATGAACTCATCTCGAGGAGACATGTAGAGTCGGCACGAGGAGTATCAGTCAACTCGTGGACTCAGGACTCAACTCGAGGACTCATGTAGAGCCTGCACGAGGAGTTACATGAAGAGTCGGAACGAGGAGTATTTGTCGACTTGTGGACTCGAACTCGACTCGAGGAATGAACTCATCTCTAGGAGACATGCAGAGTCGGCACGAGGAGTATCATTCGACTCGTGGACTCGAACTCGACTCTAGGAATGAACTCGTCTCGAGGAGACATGTAGAGTCGGCACGAGGAGTATTAGTCAACTCGTGGACTCGAGACTCAACTTGAGGACTCATGTAGAGCTTACACGAGGAGTTATGTGAAAAGTCGGCACGAGTAGTATCAGTCGACTCGTGGACTCGAACTCGACTCGAGGAATGAACTCATCTTAAGGAGACATGTAGAGTCGACACGAGGAGTATCAGTCGACTCGTGGACTCGGGGCTCAACTCGAGGAATCATGTAGAGCCTGCACGAGGAGTTACGTGAAGAGTCGGCACGAGGACTATCAGTCGACTCGTGGACTCGAACTCGACTCGAGGAATGAACTCATCTCGAGGAGACATGTTGAGTCGGCACGAGGAGTATCAGTCAACTCGTGGACTCGGGACTCAACTCGAGGACCCATGTAGAGCCAACACGAGGAGTTACGTGAAGAGCCGGCACGAGGAGTATCAGTCAACTCGTGGACTCGAACTCGACTCGAGGGATGAACTCATCTCGAGGAGACATGTAGAGTCGGCACGAGGAGTATTAGTCAACTCGTGGACTCGGGACTCAACTTGAGGACTCATGTAGAGCTTACACGAGGAGTTACGTGAAAAGTCGGCACGAGTAGTATCAGTCGACTCGTGGACTCGAACTCGACTCGAGGAATGAACTCATCTTAAGGAGACATGTAGAGTCGACACAAGGAGTATCAGTCGACTCGTGGACTCGGGACTCAACTCGAGGAATCATGTAGAGCCTGCACGAGGAGTTACGTGAAGAGTCGGCACGAGGAGTATCAGTCGACTCGTGGACTCGAACTCGACTCGAGGAATGAACTCATCTTAAGGAGACATGTAGAGTCGACACAAGGAGTATCAGTCGACTCGTGGACTCGGGACTCAACTCGAGGAATCATGTAGAGCCTGCACGAGGAGTTACGTGAAGCGTCGGCACGAGGAGTATCAGTCGACTCGTGGACTCGAACTCGACTCGATGAATGAACTCATCTCGAGGAGACATGTAGAGTCGGCACGAGGAGTATCAGTCAACTCGTGGACTCGGGACTCAACTCGAGGACTCATGTAGAGCAGAGCCTACACGAGGAGTTTGTGAAGAGCCGGCACGAGGAGTATCAATTGACTCGTGCACTCGAACTCGACTCGAGGGATGAACTCATCTCGAGGAGACATGTAGATTCGGCAAGAGGAGTATCAGTCAACTCCTGGACTCGGGACTCAACTCGAGGACTCATGTAGAGCCTGCACGAGGTGTTACATGAAGAGCCGACACGAGGAGTATCAGTCGACTCGTGGACTCGAACTCGACTCGAGGGATGAACTCATCTCGAGGAGACATGTAGAGTCGGCACGAGGAGTATCAGTCAACTCGTGGACTCGGGACTCAACTCGAGGACTCATGTAGAGCCTGCACGAGGAGTTACATGAAGAGTCGGAACGAGGAGTATTTGTCGACTTGTGGACTCGAACTCGACTCGAGGAATGAACTCATCTCGAGGAGACATGCAGAGTCGGCACGAGGAGTATCATTCGACTCGTGGGCTCGAACTCGACTCTAGGAATGAACTCGTCTCGAGGAGACATGTAGAGTCGGCACGAGGAGTATTAGTCAACTCGTGGACTCGAGACTCAACTTGAGGACTCATGTAGAGCTTACACGAGGAGTTATGTGAAAAGTCGGCACGAGTAGTATCAGTCGACTCTTGGACTCGAACTCAACTCGAGGAATGAACTCATCTTAAGGAGACATGTAGAGTCGACACGAGGAGTATCAGTCGACTCGTGGACTCGGGGCTCAACTCGAGGAATCATGTAGAGCCTGCACGAGGAGTTACGTGAAGAGTCGGCACGAGGAGTATCAGTCGACTCGTGGACTCGAACTCGACTCGAGGAATGAACTCATCTCGAGGAGACATGTTGAGTCGGCACGAGGAGTATCAGTCAACTCGTGGACTCGGGACTCAACTCGAGGACCCATGTAGAGCCAACACGAGGAGTTACGTGAAGAGCCGGCACGAGGAGTATCAGTCAACTCGTGGACTCGAACTCGCCTCGAGGGATGAACTCATCTCGAGGAGACATGTAGAGTCGGCACGAGGAGTATTAGTCAACTCGTGGACTCGGGACTCAACTTGAGGACTCATGTAGAGCTTACACGAGGAGTTACGTGAAAAGTCGGCACGAGTAGTATCAGTCGACTCGTGGACTCGAACTCGACTCGAGGAATGAACTCATCTTAATGAGACATGTAGAGTCGACACAAGGAGTATCAGTCGACTCGTGGACTCGGGACTCAACTCGAGGAATCATGTAGAGCCTGCACGAGGAGTTACGTGAAGAGTCGGCACGAGGAGTATCAGTCGACTCGTGGACTCGAACTCGACTCGAGGAATGAACTCATCTTAAGGAGACATGTAGAGTCGACACAAGGAGTATCAGTCGACTCGTGGACTCGGGACTCAACTCGAGGAATCATGTAGAGCCTGCACGAGGAGTTACGTGAAGAGTCGGCACGAGGAGTATCAGTCGACTCGTGGACTCGAACTCGACTCGACGAATGAACTCATCTCGAGGAGACATGTAGAGTCGGCACGAGGAGTATCAGTCAACTCGTGGACTCGGGACTCAACTCGAGGACTCATGTAGAGCAGAGCCTACACGAGGAGTTTGTGAAGAGCCGGCACGAGGAGTATCAATTGACTCGTGCACTCGAACTCGACTCGAGGGATGAACTCATCTCGAGGAGACATGTAGATTCGGCAAGAGGAGTATCAGTCAACTCCTGGACTCGGGACTCAACTCGAGGACTCATGTAGAGCCTGCACGAGGAGTTACATGAAGAGTCGGAACGAGGAGTATTTGTCGACTTGTGGACTCGAACTCGACTCGAGGAATGAACTCATCTCGAGGAGACATGCAGAGTCAGCACGAGGAGTATCATTCGACTCGTGGACTCGAACTCGACTCTAGGAATGAACTCGTCTCGAGGAGACATGTAGAGTCGGCACGAGGAGTATTAGTCAACTCGTGGACTCGAGACTCAACTAGAGGACTCATGTAGAGCTTACACGAGGAGTTATGTGAAAAGTCGGCACGAGTAGTATCAGTCGACTCGTGGACTCGAACTCGGCTCGAGGAATGAACTCATCTTAAGGAGACATGTGGAGTCGACACGAGGAGTATCAGTCGACTCGTGGACTCAGGGCTCAACTCGAGGAATCATGTAGAGCCTGCACGAGGAGTTACGTGAAGAGTCGGCACGAGGAGTATCAGTCGACTCGTGGACTCGAACTCGACTCGAGGAATGAACTCATCTCGAGGAGACATGTTGAGTCGGCACGAGGAGTATCAGTCAACTCGTGGACTCGGGACTCAACTCGAGGACCCATGTAGAGCCAACACGAGGAGTTACGTGAAGAGCCGGCACGAGGAGTATCAGTCAACTCGTGGACTCGAACTCGCCTCGAGGGATGAACTCATCTCGAGGAGACATGTAGAGTCGGCACGAGGAGTATTAGTCAACTCGTGGACTGGGGACTCAACTTGAGGACTCATGTAGAGCTTACACGAGGAGTTACGTGAAAAGTCGGCACGAGTAGTATCAGTCGACTCGTGGACTCGAACTCGACTCGAGGAATGAACTCATCTTAATGAGACATGTAGAGTCGACACAAGGAGTATCAGTCGACTCGTGGACTCGGGACTCAACTCGAGGAATCATGTAGAGCCTGCACGAGGAGTTACGTGAAGAGTCGGCACGAGGAGTATCAGTCGACTCGTGGACTCGAACTCGACTCGAGGAATGAACTCATCTTAAGGAGACATGTAGAGTCGACACAAGGAGTATCAGTCGACTCGTGGACTCGGGACTCAACTCGAGGAATCATGTAGAGCCTGCACGAGGAGTTACGTGAAGAGTCGGCACGAGGAGTATCAGTCGACTCGTGGACTCGAACTCGACTCGACGAATGAACTCATCTCGAGGAGACATGTAGAGTCGGCACGAGGAGTATCAGTCAACTCGTGGACTCGGGACTCGACTCGAGGACTCATATAGAGCAGAGCCTACACGAGGAGTTTGTGAAGAGCCGGCACGAGGAGTATCAATTGACTCGTGCACTCGAACTCGACTCGAGGGATGAACTCATCTCGAGGAGACATGTAGATTCGGCAAGAGGAGTATCAGTCAACTCCTAGACTCGGGACTCAACTCGAGGACTCATGTAGAGCCTGCACGAGGAGTTACATGAAGAGCCGACACGAGGAGTATCAGTCGACTCGTGGACTCGAACTCGACTCGAGGGATGAACTCATCTCGAGGAGACATGTAGAGTCGGCACGAGGAGTATCAGTCAACTCGTGGACTCGGGACTCAACTCGAGGACTCATGTAGAGCCTGCACGAGGAGTTACATGAAGAGTCGGAACGAGGAGTATTTGTCGACTTGTGGACTCGAACTCGACTCGAGGAATGAACTCATCTCGAGGAGACATGCAGAGTCGGCACGAGGAGTATCATTCGACTCGTGGACTCGAACTCGACTCTAGGAATGAACTCGTCTCGAGGAGACATGTAGAGTCGGCACGAGGAGTATTAGTCAACTCGTGGACTCGAGACTCAACTTGAGGACTCATGTAGAGCTTACACGAGGAGTTATGTGAAAAGTCGGCACGAGTAGTATCAGTCGACTCGTGGACTCGAACTCGGCTCGAGGAATGAACTCATCTTAAGGAGACATGTAGAGTCGACACGAGGAGTATCAGTCGACTCGTGGACTCGGGGCTCAACTCGAGGAATCATGTAGAGCCTGCACGAGGAGTTACGTGAAGAGTCGGCACGAGGAGTATCAGTCGACTCGTGGACTCGAACTCGACTCGAGGAATGAACTCATCTTAAGGAGACATGTAGAGTCGACACAAGGAGTATCAGTCGACTCGTGGACTCGGGACTCAACTCGAGGAATCATGTAGAGCCTGCACGAGGAGTTACGTGAAGAGTCGGCACGAGGAGTATCAGTCGACTCGTGGACTCGAACTCGACTCGACGAATGAACTCATCTCGAGGAGACATGTAGAGTCGGCACGAGGAGTATCAGTCAACTCGTGGACTCGGGACTCGACTCGAGGACTCATATAGAGCAGAGCCTACACGAGGAGTTTGTGAAGAGCCGGCACGAGGAGTATCAATTGACTCGTGCACTCGAACTCGACTCGAGGGATGAACTCATCTCGAGGAGACATGTAGATTCGGCAAGAGGAGTATCAGTCAACTCCTAGACTCGGGACTCAACTCGAGGACTCATGTAGAGCCTGCACGAGGAGTTACATGAAGAGCCGACACGAGGAGTATCAGTCGACTCGTGGACTCGAACTCGACTCGAGGGATGAACTCATCTCGAGGAGACATGTAGAGTCGGCACGAGGAGTATCAGTCAACTCGTGGACTCGGGACTCAACTCGAGGACTCATGTAGAGCCTGCACGAGGAGTTACATGAAGAGTCGGAACGAGGAGTATTTGTCGACTTGTGGACTCGAACTCGACTCGAGGAATGAACTCATCTCGAGGAGACATGCAGAGTCGGCACGAGGAGTATCATTCGACTCGTGGACTCGAACTCGACTCTAGGAATGAACTCGTCTCGAGGAGACATGTAGAGTCGGCACGAGGAGTATTAGTCAACTCGTGGACTCGAGACTCAACTTGAGGACTCATGTAGAGCTTACACGAGGAGTTATGTGAAAAGTCGGCACGAGTAGTATCAGTCGACTCGTGGACTCGAACTCGGCTCGAGGAATGAACTCATCTTAAGGAGACATGTAGAGTCGACACGAGGAGTATCAGTCGACTCGTGGACTCGGGGCTCAACTCGAGGAATCATGTAGAGCCTGCACGAGGAGTTACGTGAAGAGTCGGCACGAGGAGTATCAGTCGACTCGTGGACTCGAACTCGACTCGAGGAATGAACTCATCTTAAGGAGACATGTAGAGTCGACACAAGGAGTATCAGTCGACTCGTGGACTCGGGACTCAACTCGAGGAATCATGTAGAGCCTGCACGAGGAGTTACGTGAAGAGTCGGCACGAGGAGTATCAGTCGACTCGTGGACTCGAACTCGACTCGACGAATGAACTCATCTCGAGGAGACACGTAGAGTCGGCACGAGGAGTATCAGTCAACTCGTGGACTCGGGACTCAACTCGAGGACTCATGTAGAGCAGACCCAACACGAGGAGTTTGTGAAGAGCCGGCACGAGGAGTATCAATTGACTCGTGCACTCGAACTCGACTCGAGGGATGAACTCATCTCGAGGAGACATGTAGATTCGGCAAGAGGAGTATCAGTCAACTCCTGGACTCCGGACTCAACTCGAGGACTCATGTAGAGCCTGCACGAGGAGTTACATGAAGAGCCGACACGAGGAGTATCAGTCGACTCGTGGACTCGAACTCGACTCGAGGGATGAACTCATCTCGAGGAGACATGTAGAGTCGGCACGAGGAGTATCAGTCAACTCGTGGACTCGGGACTCAACTCGAGGACTCATGTAGAGCCTGCACGAGGAGTTACATGAAGAGTCGGCACGAGGAGTATTTGTCGACTTGTGGACTCGAACTCGACTCGAGGAATGAACTCATCTCGAGGAGACATGCAGAGTCGGCACGAGGAGTATCATTCGACTCGTGGACTCGAACTCGACTCTAGGAATGAACTCGTCTCGAGGAGACATGTAGAGTCGGCACGAGGAGTATTAGTCAACTCGTGGACTCGAGACTCAACTTGAGGACTCATGTAGAGCTTACACGAGGAGTTATGTGAAAATTCGGCACGAGTAGTATCAGTCGACTCGTGGACTCGAACTCGACTCGAGGAATGAACTCATCTTAAGGAGACATGTAGAGTCGACACGAGGAGTATCAGTCGACTCGTGGACTCGGGGCTCAACTCGAGGAATCATGTAGAGCCTGCACGAGGAGTTACGTGAAGAGTCGGCACGAGGAGTATCAGTCGACTCGTGGACTCGAACTCGACTCGAGGAATGAACTCATCTTAAGGAGACATGTAGAGTCGACACAAGGAGTATCAGTCGACTCGTGGACTCGGGACTCAACTCGAGGAATCATGTAGAGCCTGCACGAGGAGTTACGTGAAGAGTCGGCACGAGGAGTATCAGTCGACTCGTGGACTCGAACTCGACTCGAGGAATGAACTCATCTCGAGGAGACATGTAGAGTCGGCACGAGGAGTATCAGTCAACTCGTGGACTCGGGACTCAACTCGAGGACTCATGTAGAGCAGAGCCTACACGAGGAGTTTGTGAAGAGCCGGCACGAGGAGTATCAATTGACTCGTGCACTCGAACTCGACTCGAGGGATGAACTCATCTCGAGGAGACATGTAGGTTCGGCAAGAGGAGTATCAGTAAACTCTTGGACTCGGGACTCAACTCGAGGACTCATGTAGAGCCTGCACGAGGAGTTACATGAAGAGCCGATACGAGGAGTATCAGTCGACTCGTGGACTCGAACTCGACTCGAGGGATGAACTCATCTCGAGGAGACATGTAGAGTCGGCACGAGGAGTATCAGTCAACTCGTGGACTCGGGACTCAACTCGAGGACTCATGTAGAGCCTGCACGAGGAGTTACATGAAGAGTCGGCACGAGGAGTATTTGTCGACTTGTGGACTTGAACTCGACTCGAGGAATGAACTCATCTCGAGGAGACATGTAGAGTCGGCACGAGGAGTATCAGTCGACTCGTGGACTCGAACTCGACTCGAGGAATGAACTCGTCTCGAGGAGACATGTAGAGTCGGCACGAGGAGTATTAGTCAACTCGTGGAGTCGGGACTCAACTTGAGGACTCATGTAGAGCTTACACGAGGAGTTATGTGTTGGAATCGATCTAGGGTTTGAGAAAAAGTTTAACGCTTCGTTAAGCGGCGGAATTTTAAAAATTTTCTTTTTAAGTAAAACTAGTTTTTACTAACCTAGACAAGAGCATGTGCATGTAAATAAAAACTAACATGAGCTATTAAAGTTACTAACCTTTTTGATGCTTGAACGTTGATGAGCCTTTGGAAGGTTGGCAACGTTCGTCTCCCCTCGCAGCACGTCTCTCTTTTCTTTCCTCGGGAACTCGAGCAACCACGATAGTTTCTATCACTAAATCACTCGAAAAGAAGGAATCAGTGAGTGGGCACTTTTAAACACTACGACTTAAGAACGAGTCTCAAAGTCGCAGAGCTATAGACTAGGTCGAGTGAGGACCTAGGTGCCAAGACAAGAGAAAACCGAAAATAAACTAGAGAGAGAGAGAAGAGGACTTCGGCCAAGTTCTAGAGAGAGAGTCTCTCAAATCTCTTAAACTTGGATGAATGAATTGTGAGGAAATGAGGCTCCTATTTATAGGAGAGGTCTCACCTTCAATAAGGTAGTTTCCTCTTCTATAGAATATCACATATTCATGAGCAAAATAACCCTTATTTCCCATTCCTCTTAGGCGCCCAAGGCAGCCTTCTAGAAGGCTAGGATCTGTTTCCTTTTTTGTTCCTTGGCTTGCCTATTAGTCTCTTGGCCGATTCCCTTGTGCATCTAATATGCAAATTTGTTTCCTCTTTTTCTTTTGGCAAGTATCTAAATACATTTATGCACAAAATAATTTCTCTTTCTTGGGTATTATGGGCGCCCAACATCTCTAGAAAAAGGCTTCTAGAATTTTCTTCACTTGTTCAAGACAACATAAGAAAAGGCCCATTTAGAATTTTCAATAAAATTCTTATGAAATGAAATTAATTCACAAGGCCCAATGATCAAGTCATGGCCGAGTGAAACATGTCACAAAATGACCTTGTCAAAAAATTTATTGACATTCATTTCATCCTTTGTCTCAAAAGACAAAAATACCCTTTTAACTATTTTCGTTCTTGTTTTGGCTTAGCTTCCAGTTTAACTATTCCTATCGATGTGATTCGTGACAGTGACCTCATGGACCCAAATGAACAAAGCTTTAGCTAAACACTTGGACTCAAAAGTTCACAAACCTTTTCCAAGTTTAGCTTAATGCCAACTGACTCCACTAAAGAGCTGACACTGAAAATCTCTCGGTTCAAATGAATTTATTTTCTACTCAAGAATTCGAAATAATTATGATGAGCGGATCCACTGAATATTATCTATGTTTACCCTTCATGAATGTCATCAGCTAGTCGGGATTTACAAAATTACCATTTTACCCTTCTAGCTGTTATTTCCTCAACTCCTTTGTCGCTTGTGAATAAGTTAGAAACAATGTATTGACGAGGAGCTAACAAGTCACATTGTTTCATCCAAAAGAGTCAAGACTCAATTTGGACACTGGCCAGTTCATTTATTCACACTCCAAGGAACAAAGCATGAGGTGACATACATTGCATTTCAGCAATCTTGTACATGAATTCCATATCTATGAGAACTTCACAAAGTTACTCATGACAGACTCACAACTTAGTACTTCACCAATAGGCCTTGTTCGGAATCACATAGTGAGTCCGAACTTTGACTTTCTCAAATGAGAATACTAAGGTGTGAAATGGCATGTCTCATTTCAGGATTAAGGTAACCATGATGCAATTCATACATAGTGACTTCGAGACATAAGAGATTAAATGGTTTGTTCTTATATTGTCTCTAGAAGTGCACTGGTCAATTCAGTACCTTCGGAAGATACCTAGAAGAACTATAGAGTCTCCAACTCTCAATGCCTCATAACCAGACATCATAGATTCTTCTAACAATCATACTGAGGTCAATAGTCCTTTGACCCTAAGATTGCGAATATATCGTTTTAAGCAAACTACGAAGAGTTTGTTCATGCAAATCTACATTTGTCTCTTCGTAAGTTGTTAAGTTTGTTTATGGACTAAAAGACTATGGTTTTATCATAAAGCTTCAGACAAGGAAGATTGAATGAACGTTTCAACTTTATTAATGAATGAATAGGCAATTACAAGCAAGAGTCTTCATGAGACTTTATTACATCAAATGTTCAAAATAAAGACTACAACTCTTCTTGTGGGCACCATTGACAACAAACTCCCACTTGACTCAAAGAAGGTGTGTGTAGTCCTTCATGCCTAATCCCTCACGATATTGGTCGAAGACCTTGTTCGCTAGGGCCTTGGTGAATGGATCTGCGAGGTTGTCCACCGTTGAGATCTTCTTCACTTCCACGTCTCCGCGCTGCACGATCTCTCGAATCAAATGGTATTTCCTCTCAATATCCTTAGAGCGCTTATGGCTTCTAGGTTCCTTTGAGTTAGCGACAGCCCCACTATTATCACAATAAAGGGTCATGGGCTCGTCGACGTTTGGAACAATTTCCAAATACTTAAGGAATTTCTTAAGCCATACAGCCTCTTTGGATGCTTCACAAGCAGCCACATATTCTGGCTCCATTGTGGAGTCAGCAATGCAAGATTGCTTAATACTCCTCCACACGACAGCTCCACCATTAAGGATGAACACAGATCCCGAAGTGGATTTCCTGGAATCCTTATCCGCTTGAAAATCGGAGTCGTTATATCCCGTCATAGTCAGGTCAGTACCTGAGTATGTAAGCATCAAGTTCCTAGTTCTTCGAAGATACTTAAGAACATGCTTAACAGCAATCCAGTGCTCGGGTCCAGGGTTGGATTGGAAACGGCTAACTACGCCAACGGCGAAACAGATGTCAGGTCTAGTGCAAAGCATAGCATACATAAGGCTTCCTACGGCAGAGGCGTAAGGAATTTTCCTCATGTCTTCAATCTCTTGTGCAGTCTTGGAAGACTCGTCCTTAGAGAGTGAAACTCCATGGCTAAAGGGTGTTTGACCCCTCTTGCAGTCTTGCATCGAGAAGCGATCCATCACCTTATCAATATAAGATGCTTGAGAGAGCGACAGGGTCCGGTTTTTCCTATCTCGAAAGATTTGGATCCCCAGAATGTACGCGGCTTCTCCTAGATCCTTCATATCGAATTGCTTTGCTAGCCAGACCTTAACCTCAGATAACTTACCCACGTCATTACCAATGAGTAGTATATCATCGACATATAGTACCAGAAACACAACTTTGCCTTCGTGTATTAACTTGTAAACACAAGGCTCATCTATTGACTGTTCAAAGCCGAAGCTCTTTACAGTTTCATCGAATCTAATATTCCATGACCTAGATGCTTGCTTTAGTCCATAAATGGATTTAAGCAACTCACAAACCTTGGTCTCTTGACCTTTATCCACGAAACCGTCTGGTTGAGCCATGTAAATGCGCTCGTCAAGATTGCCATTCAGAAAGGCTGTCTTGACATCCATTTGCCAGATCTCATAGTCGAGAGCTGCAGCTATGGATAGGAGTATGCGGATGGATTTAAGCATCGCGACTGGCGAGAAGGTTTCTTCATAGTCAATCCCTTCTTGTTGGGTATAACCCTTTGCCACAAGTCGTGCTTTGAACGTCTCGACGTTCCCATCAGGACCCCTTTTCTTCTTGTATATCCACTTACACCCTACGGGTTTAATCCCTTCAGGAAGGTCTACAAGTTTCCAGACTTTGTTGACATACATCGAGTGCATTTCAACTTTCATGGCGTCAAGCCAAAGGTTTGATTCAGAACAAGCCATCGCTTGGCTATAGGAAACAGGGTCATCCATGTCGGAGACGGCTACAAGAGAGTCTCCATAAGACATGTACCTGTCAGGCTTTTGAGTAGCCCTCCCACTACGTCTAAGTACTACTTGACGAGATTCTGATGAGTTAGGTTGTGTTTCAGTTGGGGTAAGAACAGTTCTTACAGATGAGGTAGAAGCTTCCTCACCCAACTTTTCTTCAAGCACAATTTTGCTTCTAGGTTTTGCATCCTTCACAAAGTCCTCCTCAAGGAAACGAGCATTCGTGCTAACGAAAGTCTTATCGTCCTCGGGACTATAGAAAGTAAAACCTTTGGTTTCCTTTGGATATCCTACAAACAGGCACAATTCTGACCTACTAGCCAACTTGCTAGTCTTTTGCCTCAGCACGTGTGCAGGGCAACCCCAAATTCGGATGCGGCCAAGATTCACTTTACGGCCAGTCCATCGTTCATAAGGAGTACCAGGAACCGTCTTGGACGGAACTTGGTTCAGAATGTAGGCGGCTGTTTCGAGGGCATATCCCCAAAAGGAAAGCGGGAGTGATGAGTAACTCATCATTGATCTAACCATCTCCATAAGAGTTCGGTTTCTTCTCTCTGACACTCCGTTTTGTTGAGGTGTGCCAGGCGCGGTAAGCTGAGAAGCGATAACTTCTTCTTTAAGAAAGTCATCGAACTCTCCAGACATATACTCACCACCTCGATCAGATCGAAGGGTTTTGATCACTTTGCCAGTTTGCTTTTCCACTAAAGCCCTAAAGACCTTAAATACGTTAAAGGTCTCGGATTTGTGTTTAAGCAAATAGACAAACCCATATCTTGAGTAATCATCAGTGAAGGTAACGAAGTATTCGTATCCTCCACGTGCCTGTTGGTTGAGCGGACCACATACATCAGAATGTATTAGTTCCAGCAACTTAGTGGCTCTTCGACCTTTATCGGAGAAAGGTCGCTTAGTCATTCTTCCTTCTATGAAGGATTCACAAGTAGGTAGTGAACCTATTGCAGAGGCTTGGAGTGGACCATCCCTCACAAGTCTCTTAATCCTATCTAGACTGATATGACCAAGTCTCAAGTGCCAGAGGTATGTTGATTTTGTTAGATCGGAGGATTCAGAAAGTTTGATCCTCTTTGCCTCCCTAATTAGATCGTTATCTATTTCGGTGTCTAAAAGAGAAGGCTGAGTGGGATAGATGTAGAAAAGAGAATTCTTCATACATGCATTAGTGACAAAAGAATTATCAGGAAACGAAATACGAATTCCATTCTTTATAAACTTTAAACAATAATCTTGCTCACAAAGACGAGCAACGGATATTAAGTTCTTCCCAAAGGTAGGAACAAAATAAACATCATTCAAGTTTAAAGTGCGGTCTTCAAAAGACAGCGTCACGGATCCCACAGCCTTTGCAGACACCAGGCTCCCATCACCCCATTTGAAACAGAACTCGCCTTCCTCTAAGCTTTTGGTTTTCCTGAAACCATTCAAGGAACAACAAATATGGTCAGTAGAAGCGGAGTCAAGAATCCACGTTGATACATTATCAGCTACTAAGCATGCTTCGGTAACTAGTACAATACTATGTTCCTTTGCTTTGAGATAGGCAGGACAGTTCGTTTTATCGGCCTTGTAAGGTCTCTTCACAGTTCCAGAGACGGAGGCTTTTTGCTCAGTAGCATGTGCCTCTCCTTGATTCCTCTTTCTCTTAGTGAAACCTACAGCAGTGTGAAGTTCCTCCGTAAGCTTGGTAACAGTGTACTTTAGCTTTGTAATGGAGTAGTTCAGCATGAAGGTATCAAGAGACTCGGGGAGAGTTTCTAAGATCATATCTATGATATTCTTCCCATCAATCTCAGATCCTAGGATTTCCACTTCATTTAGGTAACTAATGATCAGCATCATATGGTCCCTAACAGGAGTCCTAGCCTTCATGCGACAGTTCATAAACTGTCGGACTGCTTGTAGCCTTGTTTGACGCCTTTGCCCTCCAAACATCTCAAGGAGATTATAGAGCATGTCAGCGGCAGTCTCGATGTCACGATGTTGCTCTTTCAGCACATTGTTCATAGATGCCAATATATAGCACCTCACAATCTCATCGGATCGAAGCCAGGCCGCTAAGGCGTCATTGTCCTCTTGAGTTGAATCATCATTCGTCAGAGGAGGACACGGGGTGGTGAGTACCCATTTGTGCTTGTTGACGGTAGGTATTATGTCGAGGTTACGTTTTGAATCTACGTAGTTTTCGTTTTCGAGTTTGATCGAGGAAAGAAAGATTGAGAGATGGTTGAGAGACATATTGCCTATAATAGTTGAAACAAGTTTATGATTAGTCTTTGGTTTAGGATTTAAGTTTTATTAAGACTTTTATAAAATCCAAAGGTGTTATAAACTAAACGATAATTTACTCCCTCAAGAGAAGGCCGCAAAAAATCTCCATTTATAAGTAAATGACACATCATTAATGCTAAGCCAAGATGTCAGTACATCATTTTGACTAGCCACCTTGTAAATTGGTTTGATCACTCATATCCTTTCGCAGAGCCTTAAGGAAGGATAATAGGGATTGAGCCTAAGTGTGCAACCAACCACTTAGTCCAAAGGATCAGCTTTGAAAAACAATCCCCCAAGGGGAGGCCTTGCCATCATTGCATCACTCTCGGACGTAGCTCATTGAGCAATGATCGAAGCAATAACGCCTTGGAGTACTCACATTTAAGTGAGGGTCGCAAGAGCGGCTCTTAGTCCCACGTTATTGCATCTTTCATTAGTGTTGGGGATCGCGGGTTACAAACAACGAGTATAACCCTCCCACTTAGTTTTTGGAGTTGGTTCATCGACTCTTATAAGTTCGGAAACAAATTTCCTAGTTAGAGAGCGACAGAGCGGACAACTAGAAGAGAATCCTAGATCGACATGTTCAGAGCAGTATTAGTGCATAAAGGCACAAGGGACATACTCGATCTTTTCCTATTTTCTATTTCGGGAAAGTGCGTGAGGGAAGTGTGAACTTCAACTCACTCGAACACTTGAAAGTTTGAGATTACACATCTTTTTATTTTTCGGTTTTGTCTACAAAGAGACCTCCCACTCAAAATTTCAAGAGCATATATATTTTGAACATATGTGATATAGATATAGTTTTGAAAACTTATTTGATTTGGATGACAAAATATTTTCAAGTTTGAAAGTGAAAACGGTTTTTCAAAATTCAAACTAGTTTTGTAAAAATTCAATTTCAATTAAACTTTCAAAAATCAAAACATTTTAATCTTACACATCATGTTTATAATCATATGAAAAACATTTTTGCTCAAGAAAGTTTTCTCATTAGAGTTCTATAACTCATGGTAGTGGGGTTTGAAAATCCGGATTTCTAAAAAACTGGAATTTCAGACAGCCGCGCACCTCGTAGTAAAATCGGCATAACTGGCGGTTCCGATGTCCTTTTGAGCCAAAACCGGTGGCATTGGACAGAGGACAGACAGAGCTTTAATTTGATTCAAGAATCATTAAATTTCGATTTCTGAGCAGAGAGTTATGACGCTTTTAATGCGGGTTTACATTCCAGCTCGAAGAAAAAGAAATAAATTAAAGCTTTGTCCTTTTAGGTGCGAAAAAGAATCGAGTGTAACGGAACGTTTTATGAAGTTGTTTAAAGCTTTTATTTGTGTTTTATTAGCAGGGTAATAACATAGAATAAAAGAAATAACAACATGCATAAAACGATTCAAGTAAATAAACGAAACTAGCAAGAAAATAAAACTAGTCACAAAATTTACTCGAAAAATCTCAAACCTTTAAAACACGTTTTTCAATATAAAAAATTAAAAACTTTTAGAACTGATTCTAATGTGTTTTAACATCATCCCAAAATCATAGAAAATCAACATGGTTTTTAATTTAAAGGCATGAGCAATAAATTAAAAAAAAACTAAGATTACAATTCTAAGTTGTCACAAAATTAGTAAACTTTCGAAAACGATTTTCAAGCTCATAATTTAAAAACATGCACATGCATTCCTTTGACCATAGCTCTGATACCATTTGTTGGAATCGATCTAGGGTTTGAGAAAAAGTTTAACGCTTCGTTAAGCGGCGGAATTTTAAAAAATTTCTTTAAAGTAAAACTAGTTTTTACTAACCTAGACAAGAGCATGTACATGTAAATAAAAACTAATATGAGCTATTAAAGTTACTAACCTTTTTGATGCTTGAACGTTGATGAGCCTTTGGAAGGTTGGCAACGTTCGTCTCCCCTCGCAGCACGTCTCTCTTTTCTTTCCTCGGGAACTCGAGCAACCACGATAGTTTCTATCACTAAATCACTCGAAAAGAAGGAATCAGTGAGTGCGCACTTTTAAACACTACGACTTAAGAACGAGTCTCAAAGTCGCAGAGCTAAAGACTAGGTCGAGTGAGGACCTAGGTGCCAAGACAAGAGAAAACCGAAAATAAACTAGAGAGAGAGAGAAGAGGACTTCGGCCAGGTTCTAGAGAGAGAGTCTCTCAAATCTCTTAAACTTGGATGAATGAATTGTGAGGAAATGAGGCTCCTATTTATAGGAGAGGTCTCACCTTCAATAAGGTAGTTTCCTCTTCTATAGAATATCACATATTCATGAGCAAAATAACCCTTATTTCCCATTCCTCTTAGGCGCCCAAGGCAGCCTTCTAGAAGGCTAGGATTTGTTTCCTTTTTTTTTCCTTGGCTTGCCTATTAGTCTCTTGGCCGATTCCCTTGTGCATCTAATATGCAAATTTGTTTCCTCTTTTTCTTTTGGCAAGTATCTAAATACATTTATGCACAAAATAATTTCTCTTTCTTGGGTATTATGGGCGCCCAACATGTCTAGAAAAAGGCTTCTAGAATTTTCTTCACTTGTTCAAGACAACATAAGAAAAGGCCCATTTAGAATTTTCAATAAAATTCTTATGAAAAGAAATTAATTCACAAGGCCCAATGATCAAGTCATGGCCGAGTGAAACATGTCACAAAATGACCTTGTCAAAAAATTTATTGACATTCATTTCATCCTTTGTCTCAAAAGACAAAAATACCCTTTTAACTATTTTCGTTCTTGTTTTGGCTTAGCTTCCAGTTTAACTATTCCTATCGATGTGATTCGTGACAGTGACCTCATGGACCCAAATGAACAAAGCTTTAGCTAAACACTTGGACTCAAAAGTTCACAAACCTTTTCCAAGTTTAGCTTAATGCCAACTGACTCCACTAAAGAGTTGACACTGAAAATCTCTCGGTTCAAATGAATTTATTTTCTACTCAAGAATTCGACCTAATTATGATGAGCGGATCCACTGAATATTATCTATGTTTACCCTTCATGAATGTCATCAGCTAGTCGGGATTTACTAAATTACCATTTTACCCTTCTAGCTGTTATTTCATCAACTCCTTTGTCGCTTGTGAATAAGTTAGAAACAATGTATTGACGAGGAGCTAACAAGTCACATTGTTTCATCCAAAAGAGTCAAGACTCAATTTGGACACTGGCCAGTTCATTTATTCACACTCCAAGGAACAAAGCATGAGGTGACATACATTGCATTTCAGCAATCTTGTACATGAATTCCATATCTATGAGAACTTCACAAAGTTACTCATGACAGACTCACAACTTAGTACTTCACCAATAGGCCTTGTTCGGAATCACATAGTGAGTCCAAACTTTGACTTTCTCAAATGAGAATACTAAGGTGTGAAATGGCATGTCTCATTTCAGGATTAAGGTAAGCATGATGCAATTCATACATAGTGACTTCGAGACATAAGAGATTAAATGGTTTGTTTTTATATTGTCTCTAGAAGTGCACTGGTCAATTCAGTACCTTCGGAAGATACCTAGAAGAACTATAGAGTCTCCAACTCTCAATGCCTCATAACCAGACATCATAGATTCTTCTAACAATCATACTGAGGTCAATAGTCCTTTGACCCTAAGATTGCGAATATATCGTTTTAAGCAAACTACGAAGAGTTTGTTCTTGCAAATCTACATTTGTCTCTTCGTAAGTTGTTAAGTTTGTTTATGGACTAAAAGACTATGGTTTTATCATAAAGCTTCAGACAAGGAAGATTGAATGAACGTTTCAACTTTATTAATGAATGAATAGGCAATTACAAGCAAGAGTCTTCATGAGACTTTATTACATCAAATGTTCAAAATAAAGACTACAACTCTTCTTGTGGGCACCATTGACAACATTATGTGAAAAGTCGGCGTGAGTAGTATCAGTCGACTCGTGGACTCGAACTCGACTCGAGGAATGAACTCATCTTAAGGAGACATGTAGAGTCGACACGAGGAGTATCAGTCGACTCGTGGACTCGGGGCTCAACTCGAGGAATCATGTAGATCCTGCACGAGGAGTTACGTGAAGAGTCGGCACGAGGAGTATCAGTCGACTCGTGGACTCGAACTGGACTCGAGGAATGAACTCATCTCGAGGAGACATGTTGAGTCGGCACGAGGAGTATCAGTCAACTCGTGGACTCGGGACTCAACTCGAGGACCCATGTAGAGCCAACACGAGGAGTTACGTGAAGAGCCGGCACGAGGAGTATCAGTCAACTCGTGGACTCGAAATCGACTCGAGGGATGAACTCATCTCGAGGAGACATGTAGAGTCGGCACGAGGAGTATTAGTCAACTCGTGGACTCGGGACTCAACTTGAGGACTCATGTAGAGCTTACACGAGGAGTTACATGAAAAGTCGGCACGAGTAGTATCAGTCGACTCGTGGACTCGAACTCGACTCGAGGAATGAACTCATCTTAAGGAGACATGTAGAGTCGACACAAGGAGTATCTGTCGACTCGTGGACTCGGGACTCAACTCGAGGAATCATGTAGAGCCTGCACGAGGAGTTACGTGAAGAGTCGGCACGAGGAGTATCAGTCGACTCGTAGACTCGAACTCGACTCGAGGAATGAACTCATCTCGAGGAGACATGTAGAGTCGGCACGAGGAGTATCAGTCAACTCGTGGACTCGGGACTCAACTCGAGGACTCATGTAGAGCAGAGCCTACACGAGGAGTTTGTGAAGAGCCGGCACGAGGAGTATCAATTGACTCGTGCACTCGAACTCGACTCGAGGGATGAACTCATCTCGAGGAGACATGTAGGTTCGGCAAGAGGAGTATCCGTCAACTCCTGGACTCGGGACTCAACTCGAGGACTCATGTAGAGCCTGCACGAGGAGTTACCTGAAGAGCCGACACGAGGAGTATCAGTCGACTCGTGGACTCGAACTCGACTCGAGGGATGAACTCATCTCGAGGAGACATGTAGAGTCGGCACGAGGAGTATCAGTCAACTCGTGGACTCGGGACTCAACTCGAGGACTCATGTAGAGCCTGCACGAGGAGTTACATGAAGAGTCGGCACGAGGAGTATTTGTCGACTTGTGGACTCGAACTCGACTCGAGGAATGAACTCATCTCGAGGAGACATGTAGAGTCGGCACGAGGAGTATTAGTCAACTCGTGGACTCGGGACTCAACTTGAGGACTCATGTAGAGCTTACACGAGGAGTTATGTGAAAAGTCGGCACGAGTAGTATCAGTCGACTCGTGGACTCGAACTCGACTCGAGGAATGAACTCATCTTAAGGAGACATGTAGAGTCGACAGGAGGAGTATCAGTCAACTCGTGGACTCGGGTCTCAACTCGAGGAATCATTAGAGCCTGCACGAGGAGTTACGTGAAGAGTCGGCACGATGAGTATCCGTCGACTCGTGGACTCGAACTCGACTCGAGGAATGAACTCATCTCGAGGGGACATGTTGAGTCGGCACGAGGAGTATCAGTCAACTCGTGGACTCGGGAGTCAACTCGAGGACCCATGTAGAGCCAACACGAGGAGTTACGTGAAGAGCCGGCACGAGGAGTATCAGTCAACTCGTGGACTCGAACTCGACTCGAGGGATGAACTCATCTCGAGGAGACATGTAGAGTCGGCAAGAGGAGTATCAGTCAACTCGTGGACTCGGGACTCAACTCGAGGACTCATGTAGAGCCTGCACGAGGAGTTACGTGAAGAGTTGGCATGAGGAGTATCAGTCGACTCGTGCACTCGAACTCGACTCGAGGAATGAACTCATCTCGAGGAGACATGTAGAGTCGGCACGAGGAGTATTAGTCAACTCGTGGACTCGGGACTCAACTTGAGGACTCATGTAGAGCTTACACGAGGAGTTACGTGAAAAGTCGGCACGAGTAGTATCAGTCGACTCGTGGACTCGAACTCGACTCGAGGAATGAACTCATCTTAAGGAGACATGTAGAGTCGACACAAGGAGTATCAGTCGACTCGTGGACTCGGGACTCAACTCGAGGAATCATGTAGAGCCTGCACGAGGAGTTACGTGAAGAGTCGGCACGAGGAGTATCAGTCGACTCGTGGACTCGAACTCAACTCGAGGAATGAACTCATCTCGAGGAGACATGTTTCGTCGGCACGAGGAGTATCAGTCAACTCGTGGACTCGGGACTCAACTCGAGGACCCATGTAGAGCCAACACGAGGAGTTACGTGAAGAGCCGGCACGAGGAGTATCAGTCAACTCGTGGACTCGAACTCAACTCGAGGGATGAACTCATCTCGACGAGACATGTAGAGTCGGCAAGAGGAGTATCAGTCAACTCGTGGACTCGGGACTCAACTCCAGGACTCATGTAGAGCCTGCACGAGGAGTTACGTGAAGAGTCGGCATGAGGAGTATCAGTCGACTCGTGGACTCTAACTCGACTCGAGGAATGAACTCATCTCGAGGAGACATGTAGAGTCGGCACGAGGAGTATCAGTCAACTCGTGGACTCGGGACTCAACTTGAGGACTCATGTAGAGCCTGCACGAGGAGTTACGTGAAAAGTCGGCAAGAGGAGTATCAGTCGACTCGTGGAGTCGAACTCGACTCGAGGAATAAACTCATCTTAAGGAGACATGTAGAGTCGGCACGAGGAGTATCAGTCGACTCGTGGACTCGAGACTCAACTCGAGGACTCATGTAGAGCCTACACGAGGAGTTACGTGAAGAGCCGACACGAGGAGTATCAAACGACTCGTGGACTCGAACTCGACTCGAGGGATGAACTCATCTCGAGGAGACATGTAGAGTCGGCAAGAGGAGTATCAGTCAACTCGTGGACTCGGGACTCAACTCGAGGACTCATGTAGAGCCTGCACGAGGAGTTACGTGAAGAGTCGGCACGAGGAGTATCAGTCGACTCGTGGACTCGAACTCGACTCGAGGAATGAACTCATCTCGAGGAGACATGTAGAGTCGGCACGAGGAGTATCAGTCAACTCGTGGACTCGGGACTCAACTCGAGGACTCATGTAGAGCAGAGCCTACACGAGGAGTTTGTGAAGAGCCGGCACGAGGAATATCAATCTACTAGTGGACTCGAACTCGACTCGAGGGATGAACTCATCTCGCGGAGACATGTAGAGTTGGCACGAGGAGTATCAGTCAACTCGTGGACTCGGGACTCAACTCGAGGACTCATGTAGAGCCTGCACGAGGAGTTACGTGAAGAGTCGGCACGAGGAGTATCAGTCGACTCGTGGACTCAAACTCGACTCGAGGAATGAACTCATCTTAAGGAGACATGTAGAGTCGGCACGAGGAGTATCAGTCGACTCGTGGACTCGGGACTCAACTCGAGGACTCATGTAGAGCCTACACGAGGAGTTACGTGAAGAGCCGACACGAGGAGTATCAGTCGACTCATGGACTCGAACTCGACTCGAGGGATGAACTCATCTCGAGGAGACATGTAGAGTCGGCAAGAGGAGTATCAGTCAACTCGTGGACTCGGGACTCAACTCGAGGACTCATGTAGAGCTTACACGAGGAGTTACGTGAAAAGTCGGCACGAGTAGTATCAGTCGACTCGTGGACTCGAACTCGACTCGAGGAATGAACTCATCTTAAGGAGACATGTAGAGTCGGCACGGGGAGTATCAGTCGACTCGTGGACTCGGGACACAATTCGAGGACTCATGTAGAGCCAACACGAGGAGTTACGTGAAGAGCCGGCACGAGGAGTATCAGTCAACTCGTGGACTCGAACTCGACTCGAGGGATGAACTCATCTCGAGGAGACATGTAGAGTCGGCAAGAGGAGTATCAGTCAACTTGTGGACTCGGGACTCAACTCGAGGACTCATGTAGAGCTTACACGAGGAGTTACGTGAAAAGTCGGCACGAGTAGTATCAGTCGACTCGTGGACTCGAACTCGACTCGAGGAATGAACTCATCTTAAGGAGACATGTAGAGTCGACACAAGGAGTATCAGTCGACTCGTGGACTCGGGACTCAACTCGAGGAATCATGTAGAGCCTGCACGAGGAGTTACGTGAAGAGTCGGCACGAGGAGTATCACTCGACTCGTGGACTCGAACTCTACTCGAGGAATGAACTCATCTCGAGGAGACATGTTGAGTCGGCACGAGGAGTATCAGTCAACTCGTGGACTCGGGACTCAACTCGAGGACCCATGTAGAGCCAACACGAGGAGTTACGTGAAGAGCCGGCACGAGGAGTATCAGTCAACTCGTGGACTCGAACTCGACTCGAGGGATGAACTCATCTCGAGGAGACATGTAGAGTCGGCAAGAGGAGTATCAGTCAACTCGTGGACTCGGGACTCAACTCCAGGACTCATGTAGAGCCTGCACGAGGAGTTACGTGAAGAGTCGGCATGAGGAGTATCAGTCGACTCGTGGACTCGAACTCGACTCGAGGAATGAACTCATCTCGAGGAGACATGTAGAGTCGGCATGAGGAGTATCAGTCAACTCGTGGACTCGGGACTCAACTTGAGGACTCATGTAGAGCCTGCACGAGGAGTTACGTGAAAAGTCGGCAAGAGGAGTATCAGTCGACTCGTGGAGTCGAACTCGACTCGAGGAATGAACTCATCTTAAGGAGACATGTAGAGTCGGCACGAGGAGTATCAGTCGACTCGTGGACTCGAGACTCAACTAGAGGACTCATGTAGAGCCTACACGAGGAGTTACGTGAAGAGCCGACACGAAGAGTATCAGTCGACTCGTGGACTCGAACTCGACTCGAGGGATGAACTCATCTCGAGGAGACATGTAGAGTCGGCAAGAGGAGTATCAGTCAACTCGTGGACTCGGGACTCAACTCGAGGACTCATGTAGAGCCTGCACGAGGAGTTACGTGAAGAGTCGGCACGAGGAGTATCAGTCGACTCGTGGACTCGAACTCGACTCGAGGAATGAACTCATCTCGAGGAGACATGTAGAGTCGGCACGAGGAGTATCTGTCAACTCGTGGACTCGGGACTCAACTCGAGGACTCATGTAGAGCAGAGCCTACACGAGGAGTTTGTGAAGAGCCGGCACGAGGAGTATCAATCTACTAGTGGACTCGAACTCGACTCGAGGGATGAACTCATCTCGCGGAGACATGTAGAGTCGGCACGAGGAGTATCAGTCAACTCGTGGACTCGGGACTCAACTCGAGGACTCATGTAGAGCCTGCACGAGGAGTTACGTGAAGAGTCGGCACGAGGAGTATCAGTCGACTCGTGGACTCAAACTCGACTCGAGGAATGAACTCATCTTAAGGAGACATGTAGAGTCGGCACGAGGAGTATCAGTCGACTCGTGGACTCGGGACTCAACTCGAGGACTCATGTAGAGCCTACATGAGGAGTTACGTGAAGAGCCGACACGAAGAGTATCAGTCGACTCGTGGACTCGAACTCGACTCGAGGGATGAACTCATCTCGAGGAGACATGTAGAGTCGGCAAGAGGAGTATCAGTCAACTCGTGGACTCGGGACTCAACTCGAGGACTCATGTAGAGCTTACACGAGGAGTTACGTGAAAAGTCGGCACGAGTAGTATCAGTCGACTCGTGGACTCGAACTCGACTCGAGGAATGAACTCATCTTAAGGAGACATGTAGAGTCGGCACGGGGAGTATCAGTCGACTCGTGGACTAGGGACACAATTCGAGGACTCATGTAGAGCATACATGAGGAGTTACGTGAAGAGCCGACACGAGGAGTATCAGTCGACTCGTGGACTCGAACTCGACTCGAGGGATGAACTCATCTCGAGGAGACATGTAGAGTCGGCAAGAGGAGTATCAGTCAACTCATGGACTCGGGACTCAACTCCAGGACTCATGTAGAGCCTGCACGAGGAGTTACGTGAAGAGTCGGCACGAGGAGTATCAGTCGACTCGTGGACTCGAACTCGACTCGAGGAATGAACTCATCTCGAGGAGACATGTAGAGTCGGCACGAGGAGTATCAGTCAACTCGTGGACTCGGGACTCAACTCGAGGACTCATGTAGAGCAGAGCCTACACGAGGAGTTTGTGAAGAGCCGGCACGAGGAATATCAATCTACTAGTGGACTCGAACTCGACTCGAGGGATGAACTCATCTCGCGGAGACATGTAGAGTCGGCACGAGGAGTATCAGTCAACTCGTGGACTCGGGACTCAACTCGAGGACTCAT
Organism: Urtica dioica subsp. dioica; assembly: GCF_054948205.1. Taxonomy (NCBI): domain Eukaryota; kingdom Viridiplantae; phylum Streptophyta; class Magnoliopsida; order Rosales; family Urticaceae; genus Urtica; species Urtica dioica. The sequence goes on from NC_142756.1 coordinate 42,939,241, forward strand.
GTAGAGCCTGCACGAGGAGTTACGTGAAGAGTCGGCACGAGGAGTATCAGTCGACTCGTGGACTCGAACTCGACTCGAGGAATGAACTCATCTTAAGGAGACATGTAGAGTCGGCACGAGGAGTATCAGTCGACTCGTGGACTCGGGACTCAACTCGAGGACTCATGTAGAGCCTACACGAGGAGTTACGTGAAGAGCCGACACGAAGAGTATCAGTCGACTCGTGGACTCGAACTCGACTCGAGGGATGAACTCATCTCGAGGAGACATGTAGAGTCGGCAAGAGGAGTATCAGTCAACTCGTGGACTCGGGACTCAACTCGAGGACTCATGTAGAGCTTACACGAGGAGTTACGTGAAAAGTCGGCACGAGTAGTATCAGTCGACTCGTGGACTCGAACTCGACTCGAGGAATGAACTCATCTTAAGGAGACATGTAGAGTCGGCACGGGGAGTATCAGTCGACTCGTGGACTCGGGACACAATTCGAGGACTCATGTAGAGCCAACACGAGGAGTTACGTGAAGAGCCGGCACGAGGAGTATCAGTCAACTCGTGGACTCGAACTCGACTCGAGGGATGAACTCATCTCGAGGAGACATGTAGAGTCGGCAAGAGGAGTATCAGTCAACTCATGGACTCGGGACTCAACTCGAGGACTCATGTAGAGCTTACACGAGGAGTTACGTGAAAAGTCGGCACGAGTAGTATCAGTCGACTCGTGGACTCGAACTCGACTCGAGGAATGAACTCATCTTAAGGAGACATGTAGAGTCGACACAAGGAGTATCAGTCGACTCGTGGACTCGGGACTCAACTCGAGGAATCATGTAGAGCCTGCACGAGGAGTTACGTGAAGAGTCGGCACGAGGAGTATCACTCGACTCGTGGACTCGAACTCTACTCGAGGAATGAACTCATCTCGAGGAGACATGTTGAGTCGGCACGAGGAGTATCAGTCAACTCGTGGACTCGGGACTCAACTCGAGGACCCATGTAGAGCCAACACGAGGAGTTACGTGAAGAGCCGGCACGAGGAGTATCAGTCAACTCGTGGACTCGAACTCGACTCGAGGGATGAACTCATCTCGAGGAGACATGTAGAGTCGGCAAGAGGAGTATCAGTCAACTCGTGGACTCGGGACTCAACTCCAGGACTCATGTAGAGCCTGCACGAGGAGTTACGTGAAGAGTCGGCATGAGGAGTATCAGTCGACTCGTGGACTCGAACTCGACTCGAGGAATGAACTCATCTCGAGGAGACATGTAGAGTCGGCATGAGGAGTATCAGTCAACTCGTGGACTCGGGACTCAACTTGAGGACTCATGTAGAGCCTGCACGAGGAGTTACGTGAAAAGTCGGCAAGAGGAGTATCAGTCGACTCGTGGAGTCGAACTCGACTCGAGGAATGAACTCATCTTAAGGAGACATGTAGAGTCGGCACGAGGAGTATCAGTCGACTCGTGGACTCGAGACTCAACTAGAGGACTCATGTAGAGCCTACACGAGGAGTTACGTGAAGAGCCGACACGAAGAGTATCAGTCGACTCGTGGACTCGAACTCGACTCGAGGGATGAACTCATCTCGAGGAGACATGTAGAGTCGACAAGAGGAGTATCAGTCAACTCGTGGACTCGGGACTCAACTCGAGGACTCATGTAGAGCCTGCACGAGGAGTTACGTGAAGAGTCGGCACGAGGAGTATCAGTCGACTCGTGGACTCGAACTCGACTCGAGGAATGAACTCATCTCGAGGAGACATGTAGAGTCGGCACGAGGAGTATCTGTCAACTCGTGGACTCGGGACTCAACTCGAGGACTCATGTAGAGCAGAGCCTACACGAGGAGTTTGTGAAGAGCCGGCACGAGGAGTATCAATCTACTAGTGGACTCGAACTCGACTCGAGGGATGAACTCATCTCGCGGAGACATGTAGAGTCGGCACGAGGAGTATCAGTCAACTCGTGGACTCGGGACTCAACTCGAGGACTCATGTAGAGCCTGCACGAGGAGTTACGTGAAGAGTCGGCACGAGGAGTATCAGTCGACTCGTGGACTCGAACTCGACTCGAGGAATGAACTCATCTTAAGGAGACATGTAGAGTCGGCACGAGGAGTATCAGTCGACTCGTGGACTCGGGACTCAACTCGAGGACTCATGTAGAGCCTACATGAGGAGTTACGTGAAGAGCCGACACGAAGAGTATCAGTCGACTCGTGGACTCGAACTCGACTCGAGGGATGAACTCATCTCGAGGAGACATGTAGAGTCGGCAAGAGGAGTATCAGTCAACTCGTGGACTCGGGACTCAACTCGAGGACTCATGTAGAGCTTACACGAGGAGTTACGTGAAAAGTCGGCACGAGTAGTATCAGTCGACTCGTGGACTCGAACTCGACTCGAGGAATGAACTCATCTTAAGGAGACATGTAGAGTCGGCACGGGGAGTATCAGTCGACTCGTGGACTAGGGACACAATTCGAGGACTCATGTAGAGCATACATGAGGAGTTACGTGAAGAGCCGACACGAGGAGTATCAGTCGACTCGTGGACTCGAACTCGACTCGAGGGATGAACTCATCTCGAGGAGACATGTAGAGTCGGCAAGAGGAGTATCAGTCAACTCATGGACTCGGGACTCAACTCCAGGACTCATGTAGAGCCTGCACGAGGAGTTACGTGAAGAGTCGGCACGAGGAGTATCAGTCGACTCGTGGACTCGAACTCGACTCGAGGAATGAACTCATCTCGAGGAGACATGTAGAGTCGGCACGAGGAGTATCAGTCAACTCGTGGACTCGGGACTCAACTCGAGGACTCATGTAGAGCAGAGCCTACACGAGGAGTTTGTGAAGAGCCGGCACGAGGAATATCAATCTACTAGTGGACTCGAACTCGACTCGAGGGATGAACTCATCTCGCGGAGACATGTAGAGTCGGCACGAGGAGTATCAGTCAACTCGTGGACTCGGGACTCAACTCGAGGACTCATGTAGAGCCTGCACGAGGAGTTACGTGAAGAGTCGGCACGAGGAGTATCAGTCGACTCGTGGACTCGAACTCGACTCGAGGAATGAACTCATCTTAAGGAGACATGTAGAGTCGGCACGAGGAGTATCAGTCGACTCGTGGACTCGGGACTCAACTCGAGGACTCATGTAGAGCCTACACGAGGAGTTACGTGAAGAGCCGACACGAAGAGTATCAGTCGACTCGTGGACTCGAACTCGACTCGAGGGATGAACTCATCTCGAGGAGACATGTAGAGTCGGCAAGAGGAGTATCAGTCAACTCGTGGACTCGGGACTCAACTCGAGGACTCATGTAGAGCTTACACGAGGAGTTACGTGAAAAGTCGGCACGAGTAGTATCAGTCGACTCGTGGACTCGAACTCGACTCGAGGAATGAACTCATCTTAAGGAGACATGTAGAGTCGGCACGGGGAGTATCAGTCGACTCGTGGACTCGGGACACAATTCGAGGACTCATGTAGAGCATACATGAGGAGTTACGTGAAGAGCCGACACGAGGAGTATCAGTCGACTCGTGGACTCGAACTCGACTCGAGGGATGAACTCATCTCGAGGAGACATGTAGAGTCGGCAAGAGGAGTATCAGTCAACTCGTGGACTCGGGACTCAACTCCAGGACTCATGTAGAGCCTGCACGAGGAGTTACGTGAAGAGTCGGCACGAGGAGTATCAGTCGACTCGTGGACTCGAACTCGACTCGAGGAATGAACTCATCTCGAGGAGACATGTAGAGTCGGCACGAGGAGTATCAGTCAACTCGTGGACTCGGGACTCAACTCGAGGACTCATGTAGAGCAGAGCCTACACGAGGAGTTTGTGAAGAGCCGGCACGAGGAATATCAATCTACTAGTGGACTCGAACTCGACTCGAGGGATGAACTCATCTCGCGGAGACATGTAGAGTCGGCACGAGGAGTATCAGTCAACTCGTGGACTCGGGACTCAACTCGAGGACTCATGTAGAGCCTGCACGAGGAGTTACGTGAAGAGTCGGCACGAGGAGTATCAGTCGACTCGTGGACTCAAACTCGACTCGAGGAATGAACTCATCTTAAGGAGACATGTAGAGTCGGCACGAGGAGTATCAGTCGACTCGTGGACTCGGGACTCAACTCGAGGACTCATGTAGAGCCTACACGAGGAGTTACGTGAAGAGCCGACACGAGGAGTATCAGTCGACTCATGGACTCGAACTCGACTCGAGGGATGAACTCATCTCGAGGAGACATGTAGAGTCGGCAAGAGGAGTATCAGTCAACTCGTGGACTCGGGACTCAACTCGAGGACTCATGTAGAGCTTACACGAGGAGTTACGTGAAAAGTCGGCACGAGTAGTATCAGTCGACTCGTGGACTCGAACTCGACTCGAGGAATGAACTCATCTTAAGGAGACATGTAGAGTCGGCACGGGGAGTATCAGTCGACTCGTGGACTCGGGACACAATTCGAGGACTCATGTAGAGCCAACACGAGGAGTTACGTGAAGAGCCGGCACGAGGAGTATCAGTCAACTCGTGGACTCGAACTCGACTCGAGGGATGAACTCATCTCGAGGAGACATGTAGAGTCGGCAAGAGGAGTATCAGTCAACTCATGGACTCGGGACTCAACTCGAGGACTCATGTAGAGCTTACACGAGGAGTTACGTGAAAAGTCGGCACGAGTAGTATCAGTCGACTCGTGGACTCGAACTCGACTCGAGGAATGAACTCATCTTAAGGAGACATGTAGAGTCGACACAAGGAGTATCAGTCGACTCGTGGACTCGGGACTCAACTCGAGGAATCATGTAGAGCCTGCACGAGGAGTTACGTGAATAGTCGGCACGAGGAGTATCACTCGACTCGTGGACTCGAACTCTACTCGAGGAATGAACTCATCTCGAGGAGACATGTTGAGTCGGCACGAGGAGTATCAGTCAACTCGTGGACTCGGGACTCAACTCGAGGACCCATGTAGAGCCAACACGAGGAGTTACGTGAAGAGCCGGCACGAGGAGTATCAGTCAACTCGTGGACTCGAACTCGACTCGAGGGATGAACTCATCTCGAGGAGACATGTAGAGTCGGCAAGAGGAGTATCAGTCAACTCGTGGACTCGGGACTCAACTCCAGGACTCATGTAGAGCCTGCACGAGGAGTTACGTGAAGAGTCGGCATGAGGAGTATCAGTCGACTCGTGGACTCGAACTCGACTCGAGGAATGAACTCATCTCGAGGAGACATGTAGAGTCGGCATGAGGAGTATCAGTCAACTCGTGGACTCGGGACTCAACTTGAGGACTCATGTAGAGCCTGCACGAGGAGTTACGTGAAAAGTCGGCAAGAGGAGTATCAGTCGACTCGTGGAGTCGAACTCGACTCGAGGAATGAACTCATCTTAAGGAGACATGTAGAGTCGGCACGAGGAGTATCAGTCGACTCGTGGACTCGAGACTCAACTAGAGGACTCATGTAGAGCCTACACGAGGAGTTACGTGAAGAGCCGACACGAAGAGTATCAGTCGACTCGTGGACTCGAACTCGACTCGAGGGATGAACTCATCTCGAGGAGACATGTAGAGTCGGCAAGAGGAGTATCAGTCAACTCGTGGACTCGGGACTCAACTCGAGGACTCATGTAGAGCCTGCACGAGGAGTTACGTGAAGAGTCGGCACGAGGAGTATCAGTCGACTCGTGGACTCGAACTCGACTCGAGGAATGAACTCATCTCGAGGAGACATGTAGAGTCGGCACGAGGAGTATCAGTCAACTCGTGGACTCGGGACTCAACTCGAGGACTCATGTAGAGCAGAGCCTACACGAGGAGTTTGTGAAGAGCCGGCACGAGGAGTATCAATCTACTAGTGGACTCGAACTCGACTCGAGGGATGAACTCATCTCGCGGAGACATGTAGAGTCGGCACGAGGAGTATCAGTCAACTCGTGGACTCGGGACTCAACTCGAGGACTCATGTAGAGCCTGCACGAGGAGTTACGTGAAGAGTCGGCACGAGGAGTATCAGTCGACTCGTGGACTCGAACTCGACTCGAGGAATGAACTCATCTTAAGGAGACATGTAGAGTCGGCACGAGGAGTATCAGTCGACTCGTGGACTCGGGACTCAACTCGAGGACTCATGTAGAGCCTACACGAGGAGTTACGTGAAGAGCCGACACGAAGAGTATCAGTCGACTCGTGGACTCGAACTCGACTCGAGGGATGAACTCATCTCGAGGAGACATGTAGAGTCGGCAAGAGGAGTATCAGTCAACTCGTGGACTCGGGACTCAACTCGAGGACTCATGTAGAGCTTACACGAGGAGTTACGTGAAAAGTCGGCACGAGTACTATCAGTCGACTCGTGGACTCGAACTCGACTCGAGGAATGAACTCATCTTAAGGAGACATGTAGAGTCGGCACGGGGAGTATCAGTCGACTCGTGGACTCGGGACACAATTCGAGGACTCATGTAGAGCATACATGAGGAGTTACGTGAAGAGCCGACACGAGGAGTATCAGTCGACTCGTGGACTCGAACTCGACTCGAGGGATGAACTCATCTCGAGGAGACATGTAGAGTCGGCAAGAGGAGTATCAGTCAACTCATGGACTCGGGACTCAACTCCAGGACTCATGTAGAGCCTGCACGAGGAGTTACGTGAAGAGTCGGCACGAGGAGTATCAGTCGACTCGTGGACTCGAACTCGACTCGAGGAATGAACTCATCTCGAGGAGACATGTAGAGTCGGCACGAGGAGTATCAGTCAACTCGTGGACTCGGGACTCAACTCGAGGACTCATGTAGAGCAGAGCCTACACGAGGAGTTTGTGAAGAGCCGGCACGAGGAATATCAATCTACTAGTGGACTCGAACTCGACTCGAGGGATGAACTCATCTCGCGGAGACATGTAGAGTCGGCACGAGGAGTATCAGTCAACTCGTGGACTCGGGACTCAACTCGAGGACTCATGTAGAGCCTGCACGAGGAGTTACGTGAAGAGTCGGCACGAGGAGTATCAGTCGACTCGTGGACTCGAACTCGACTCGAGGAATGAACTCATCTTAAGGAGACATGTAGAGTCGGCACGAGGAGTATCAGTCGACTCGTGGACTCGGGACTCAACTCGAGGACTCATGTAGAGCCTACACGAGGAGTTACGTGAAGAGCCGACACGAAGAGTATCAGTCGACTCGTGGACTCGAACTCGACTCGAGGGATGAACTCATCTCGAGGAGACATGTAGAGTCGGCAAGAGGAGTATCAGTCAACTCGTGGACTCGGGACTCAACTCGAGGACTCATGTAGAGCTTACACGAGGAGTTACGTGAAAAGTCGGCACGAGTAGTATCAGTCGACTCGTGGACTCGAACTCGACTCGAGGAATGAACTCATCTTAAGGAGACATGTAGAGTCGGCACGGGGAGTATCAGTCGACTCGTGGACTCGGGACACAATTCGAGGACTCATGTAGAGCATACATGAGGAGTTACGTGAAGAGCCGACACGAGGAGTATCAGTCGACTCGTGGACTCGAACTCGACTCGAGGGATGAACTCATCTCGAGGAGACATGTAGAGTCGGCAAGAGGAGTATCAGTCAACTCGTGGACTCGGGACTCAACTCCAGGACTCATGTAGAGCCTGCACGAGGAGTTACGTGAAGAGTCGGCACGAGGAGTATCAGTCGACTCGTGGACTCGAACTCGACTCGAGGAATGAACTCATCTCGAGGAGACATGTAGAGTCGGCACGAGGAGTATCAGTCAACTCGTGGACTCGGGACTCAACTCGAGGACTCATGTAGAGCAGAGCCTACACGAGGAGTTTGTGAAGAGCCGGCACGAGGAATATCAATCTACTAGTGGACTCGAACTCGACTCGAGGGATGAACTCATCTCGCGGAGACATGTAGAGTCGGCACGAGGAGTATCAGTCAACTCGTGGACTCGGGACTCAACTCGAGGACTCATGTAGAGCCTGCACGAGGAGTTACGTGAAGAGTCGGCACGAGGAGTATCAGTCGACTCGTGGACTCAAACTCGACTCGAGGAATGAACTCATCTTAAGGAGACATGTAGAGTCGGCACGAGGAGTATCAGTCGACTCGTGGACTCGGGACTCAACTCGAGGACTCATGTAGAGCCTACACGAGGAGTTACGTGAAGAGCCGACACGAGGAGTATCAGTCGACTCATGGACTCGAACTCGACTCGAGGGATGAACTCATCTCGAGGAGACATGTAGAGTCGGCAAGAGGAGTATCAGTCAACTCGTGGACTCGGGACTCAACTCGAGGACTCATGTAGAGCTTACACGAGGAGTTACGTGAAAAGTCGGCACGAGTAGTATCAGTCGACTCGTGGACTCGAACTCGACTCGAGGGATGAACTCATCTTAAGGAGACATGTAGAGTCGGCACGGGGAGTATCAGTCGACTCGTGGACTCGGGACATAATTCGAGGACTCATGTAGAGCCTACACGAGGAGTTACGTGAAGAGCCGACACGAGGAGTATCAGTCGACTCGTGGACTCGAACTCGACTCGAGGGATGAACTCATCTCGAGGAGACATGTAGAGTCGGCAAGAGGAGTATCAGTCAACTCATGGACTCGGGACTCAACTCGAGGACTCATGTAGAGCTTACACGAGGAGTTACGTGAAAAGTCGGCACGAGTAGTATCAGTCGACTCGTGGACTCGAACTCGACTCGAGGAATGAACTCATCTTAAGGAGACATGTAGAGTCGACACAAGGAGTATCAGTCGACTCGTGGACTCGGGACTCAACTCGAGGAATCATGTAGAGCCTGCACGAGGAGTTACGTGAAGAGTCGGCACGAGGAGTATCACTCGACTCGTGGACTCGAACTCTACTCGAGGAATGAACTCATCTCGAGGAGACATGTTGAGTCGGCACGAGGAGTATCAGTCAACTCGTGGACTCGGGACTCAACTCGAGGACCCATGTAGAGCCAACACGAGGAGTTACGTGAAGAGCCGGCACGAGGAGTATCAGTCAACTCGTGGACTCGAACTCGACTCGAGGGATGAACTCATCTCGAGGAGACATGTAGAGTCGGCAAGAGGAGTATCAGTCAACTCGTGGACTCGGGACTCAACTCCAGGACTCATGTAGAGCCTGCACGAGGAGTTACGTGAAGAGTCGGCATGAGGAGTATCAGTCGACTCGTGGACTCGAACTCGACTCGAGGAATGAACTCATCTCGAGGAGACATGTAGAGTCGGCATGAGGAGTATCAGTCAACTCGTGGACTCGGGACTCAACTTGAGGACTCATGTAGAGCCTGCACGAGGAGTTACGTGAAAAGTCGGCAAGAGGAGTATCAGTCGACTCGTGGACTCGAACTCGACTCGAGGAATGAACTCATCTCGAGGAGACATGTAGAGTCGGCACGAGGAGTATCAGTCAACTCGTGGACTCGGGACTCAACTCGAGGACTCATGTAGAGCAGAGCCTACACGAGGAGTTTGTGAAGAGCCGGCACGAGGAGTATCAATCTACTAGTGGACTCGAACTCGACTCGAGGGATGAACTCATCTCGCGGAGACATGTAGAGTCGGCACGAGGAGTATCAGTCAACTCGTGGACTCGGGACTCAACTCGAGGACTCATGTAGAGCCTGCACGAGGAGTTACGTGAAGAGTCGGCACGAGGAGTATCAGTCGACTCGTGGACTCGAACTCGACTCGAGGAATGAACTCATCTTAAGGAGACATGTAGAGTCGGCACGAGGAGTATCAGTCGACTCGTGGACTCGGGACTCAACTCGAGGACTCATGTAGAGCCTACACGAGGAGTTACGTTAAGAGCCGACACGAAGAGTATCAGTCGACTCGTGGACTCGAACTCGACTCGAGGGATGAAATCATCTCGAGGAGACATGTAGAGTCGGCAAGAGGAGTATCAGTCAACTCGTGGACTCGGGACTCAACTCGAGGACTCATGTAGAGCTTACACGAGGAGTTACGTGAAAAGTCGGCACGAGTAGTATCAGTCGACTCGTGGACTCGAACTCGACTCGAGGAATGAACTCATCTTAAGGAGACATGTAGAGTCGGCACGGGGAGTATCAGTCGACTCGTGGACTCGGGACAGAATTCGAGGACTCATGTAGAGCATACACGAGGAGTTACGTGAAGAGCCGACACGAGGAGTATCAGTCGACTCGTGGACTCGAACTCGACTCGAGGGATGAACTCATCTCGAGGAGACATGTAGAGTCGGCAAGAGGAGTATCAGTCAACTCGTGGACTCGGGACTCAACTCCAGGACTCATGTAGAGCCTGCACGAGGAGTTACGTGAAGAGTCGGCATGAGGAGTATCAGTCGACTCGTGGACTCGAACTCGACTCGAGGAATGAACTCATCTCGAGGAGACATCTAGAGTCGGCATGAGGAGTATCAGTCAACTCGTGGACTCGGGACTCAACTTGAGGACTCATGTAGAGCCTGCACGAGGAGTTACGTGAAAAGTCGGCAAGAGGAGTATCAGTCGACTCGTGGAGTCGAACTCGACTCGAGGAATGAACTCATCTTAAGGAGACATGTAGAGTCGGCACGAGGAGTATCAGTCGACTCGTGGACTCGAGACTCAACTAGAGGACTCATGTAGAGCCTACACGAGGAGTTACGTGAAGAGCCGACACGAAGAGTATCAGTCGACTCGTGGACTCGAACTCGACTCGAGGGATGAACTCATCTCGAGGAGACATGTAGAGTCGGCAAGAGGAGTATCAGTCAACTCGTGGACTCGGGACTCAACTCCAGGACTCATGTAGAGCCTGCACGAGGAGTTACGTGAAGAGTCGGCACGAGGAGTATCAGTCGACTCGTGGACTCGAACTCGACTCGAGGAATGAACTCATCTCGAGGAGACATGTAGAGTCGGCACGAGGAGTATCAGTCAACTCGTGGACTCGGGACTCAACTCGAGGACTCATGTAGAGCAGAGCCTACACGAGGAGTTTGTGAAGAGCCGGCACGAGGAATATCAATCTACTAGTGGACTCGAACTCGACTCGAGGGATGAACTCATCTCGCGGAGACATGTAGAGTCGGCACGAGGAGTATCAGTCAACTCGTGGACTCGGGACTCAACTCGAGGACTCATGTAGAGCCTGCACGAGGAGTTACGTGAAGAGTCGGCACGAGGAGTATCAGTCGACTCGTGGACTCAAACTCGACTCGAGGAATGAACTCATCTTAAGGAGACATGTAGAGTCGGCACGAGGAGTATCAGTCGACTCGTGGACTTGGGACTCAACTCGAGGACTCATGTAGAGCCTACACGAGGAGTTACGTGAAGAGCCGACACGAGGAGTATCAGTCGACTCATGGACTCGAACTCGACTCGAGGGATGAACTCATCTCGAGGAGACATGTAGAGTCGGCAAGAGGAGTATCAGTCAACTCGTGGACTCGGGACTCAACTCGAGGACTCATGTAGAGCTTACACGAGGAGTTACGTGAAAAGTCGGCACGAGTAGTATCAGTCGACTCGTGGACTCGAACTCGACTCGAGGGATGAACTCATCTTAAGGAGACATGTAGAGTCGGCACGGGGAGTATCAGTCGACTCGTGGACTCGGGACACAATTCGAGGACTCATGTAGAGCCTACACGAGGAGTTACGTGAAGAGCCGACACGAGGAGTATCAGTCGACTCGTGGACTCGAACTCGACTCGAGGGATGAACTCATCTCGAGGAGACATGTAGAGTCGGCAAGAGGAGTATCAGTCAACTCATGGACTCGGGACTCAACTCGAGGACTCATGTAGAGCTTACACGAGGAGTTACGTGAAAAGTCGGCACGAGTAGTATCAGTCGACTCGTGGACTCGAACTCGACTCGAGGAATGAACTCATCTTAAGGAGACATGTAGAGTCGACACAAGGAGTATCAGTCGACTCGTGGACTCGGGACTCAACTCGAGGAATCATGTAGAGCCTGCACGAGGAGTTACGTGAAGAGTCGGCACGAGGAGTATCACTCGACTCGTGGACTCGAACTCTACTCGAGGAATGAACTCATCTCGAGGAGACATGTTGAGTCGGCACGAGGAGTATCAGTCAACTCGTGGACTCGGGACTCAACTCGAGGACCCATGTAGAGCCAACACGAGGAGTTACGTGAAGAGCCGGCACGAGGAGTATCAGTCAACTCGTGGACTCGAACTCGACTCGAGGGATGAACTCATCTCGAGGGGAAATGTAGAGTCGGCAAGAGGAGTATCAGTCAACTCGTGGACTCGGGACTCAACTCCAGGACTCATGTAGAGCCTGCACGAGGAGTTACGTGAAGAGTCGGCATGAGGAGTATCAGTCGACTCGTGGACTCGAACTCGACTCGAGGAATGAACTCATCTCGAGGAGACATGTAGAGTCGGCATGAGGAGTATCAGTCAACTCGTGGACTCGGGACTCAACTTGAGGACTCATGTAGAGCCTGCACGAGGAGTTACGTGAAAAGTCGGCAAGAGGAGTATCAGTCGACTCGTGGAGTCGAACTCGACTCGAGGAATGAACTCATCTTAAGGAGACATGTAGAGTCGGCACGAGGAGTATCAGTCGACTCGTGGACTCGAGACTCAACTAGAGGACTCATGTAGAGCCTACACGAGGAGTTACGTGAAGAGCCGACACGAAGAGTATCAGTCGACTCGTGGACTCGAACTCGACTCGAGGGATGAACTCATCTCGAGGAGACATGTAGAGTCGGCAAGAGGAGTATCAGTCAACTCGTGGACTCGGGACTCAACTCGAGGACTCATGTAGAGCCTGCACGAGGAGTTACGTGAAGAGTCGGCACGAGGAGTATCAGTCGACTCGTGGACTCGAACTCGACTCGAGGAATGAACTCATCTCGAGGAGACATGTAGAGTCGGCACGAGGAGTATCAGTCAACTCGTGGACTCGGGACTCAACTCGAGGACTCATGTAGAGCAGAGCCTACACGAGGAGTTTGTGAAGAGCCGGCACGAGGAGTATCAATCTACTAGTGGACTCGAACTCGACTCGAGGGATGAACTCATCTCGCGGAGACATGTAGAGTCGGCACGAGGAGTATCAGTCAACTCGTGGACTCGGGACTCAACTCGAGGACTCATGTAGAGCCTGCACGAGGAGTTACGTGAAGAGTCGGCACGAGGAGTATCAGTCGACTCGTGGACTCGAACTCGACTCGAGGAATGAACTCATCTTAAGGAGACATGTAGAGTCGGCACGAGGAGTATCAGTCGACTCGTGGACTCGGGACTCAACTCGAGGACTCATGTAGAGCCTACACGAGGAGTTACGTTAAGAGCCGACACGAAGAGTATCAGTCGACTCGTGGACTCGAACTCGACTCGAGGGATGAACTCATCTCGAGGAAACATGTAGAGTCGGCAAGAGGAGTATCAGTCAACTCGTGGACTCGGGACTCAACTCGAGGACTCATGTAGAGCTTACACGAGGAGTTACGTGAAAAGTCGGCACGAGTAGTATCAGTCGACTCGTGGACTCGAACTCGACTCGAGGAATGAACTCATCTTAAGGAGACATGTAGAGTCGGCACGGGGAGTATCAGTCGACTCGTGGACTCGGGACAGAATTCGAGGACTCATGTAGAGCATACACGAGGAGTTACGTGAAGAGCCGACACGAGGAGTATCAGTCGACTCGTGGACTCGAACTCGACTCGAGGGATGAACTCATCTCGAGGAGACATGTAGAGTCGGCAAGAGGAGTATCAGTCAACTCGTGGACTCGGGACTCAACTCCAGGACTCATGTAGAGCCTGCACGAGGAGTTACGTGAAGAGTCGGCATGAGGAGTATCAGTCGACTCGTGGACTCGAACTCGACTCGAGGAATGAACTCATCTCGAGGAGACATGTAGAGTCGGCATGAGGAGTATCAGTCAACTCGTGGACTCGGGACTCAACTTGAGGACTCATGTAGAGCCTGCACGAGGAGTTACGTGAAAAGTCGGCAAGAGGAGTATCAGTCGACTCGTGGAGTCGAACTCGACTCGAGGAATGAACTCATCTTAAGGAGACATGTAGAGTCGGCACGAGGAGTATCAGTCGACTCGTGGACTCGAGACTCAACTAGAGGACTCATGTAGAGCCTACACGAGGAGTTACGTGAAGAGCCGACACGAAGAGTATCAGTCGACTCGTGGACTCGAACTCGACTCGAGGGATGAACTCATCTCGAGGAGACATGTAGAGTCGGCAAGAGGAGTATCAGTCAACTCGTGGACTCGGGACTCAACTCGAGGACTCATGTAGAGCCTGCACGAGGAGTTACGTGAAGAGTCGGCACGAGGAGTATCAGTCGACTCGTGGACTCGAACTCGACTCGAGGAATGAACTCATCTCGAGGAGACATGTATAGTCGCCACGAGGAGTATCAGTCAACTCGTGGACTCGGGACTCAACTCGAGGACTCATGTAGAGCAGAGCCTACACGAGGAGTTTGTGAAGAGCCGGCACGAGGAGTATCAATCTACTAGTTGACTCGAACTCGACTCGAGGGATGAACTCATCTCGCGGAGACATGTAGAGTCGGCACGAGGAGAATCAGTCAACTCGTGGACTCGGGACTCAACTCGAGGACTCATGTAGAGCCTGCACGAGGAGTTACGTGAAGAGTCGGCACGAGGAGTATCAGTCGACTCATGGACTCAAACTCGACTCGAGGAATGAACTCATCTTAAGGAGACATGTAGAGTCGGCACGAGGAGTATCAGTCGACTCGTGGACTCGGGACTCAACTCGAGGACTCATGTAGAGCCTACACGAGGAGTTACGTGAAGAGCCGACACGAAGAGTATCAGTCGACTCGTGGACTCGAACTCGACTCGAGGGATGAACTCATCTCGAGGAGACATGTAGAGTCGGCAAGAGGAGTATCAGTCAACTCGTGGACTCGGGACTCAACTCGAGGACTCATGTAGAGCTTACACGAGGAGTTACGTTAAAAGTCGGCACGAGTAGTATCAGTCGACTCGTGGACTCGAACTCGACTCGAGGAATGAACTCATCTTAAGGAGACATGTAGAGTCGGCACGGGGAGTATCACTCGACTCGTGGACTCGGGACACAATTCGAGGACTCATGTAGAGCATACACGAGGAGTTACGTGAAGAGCCGACACGAGGAGTATCAGTCGACTCGTGGACTCGAACTCGACTCGAGGGATGAACTCATCTCGAGGAGACATGTAGAGTCGGCAAGAGGAGTATCAGTCAACTCGTGGATTCGGGACTCAACTCGAGGACTCACGTAGAGCCTGCACGAGGAGTTACGTGAAGAGTCGGCACGAGGAGTATCAGTCGACTCGTGGACTCGAACTCGACTCGAGGAATGAACTCATCTCGAGGAGATATGTAGAGTCGGCACGAGGAGTATCAGTCAACTCGTGGACTCGGGACTCAACTCGAGGACTCATGTAGAGCAGAGCCTACACGAGGAGTTTGTGAAGAGCCGGCACGAGGAGTATCAATCTACTAGTGGACTCGAACTCGACTCGAGGGATGAACTCATCTCGCGGAGACATGTAGAGTCGGCACGAGGAGTATCAGTCAACTCGTGGACTCGGGACTCAACTCGAGGACTCATGTAGAGCCTGCACGAGGAGTTACGTGAAGAGTCGGCACGAGGAGTATCAGTCGACTCATGGACTCGAACTCGACTCGAGGAATGAACTCATCTTAAGGAGACATGTAGAGTCGGCACGAGGAGTATCAGTCGACTCGTGGACTCGGGACTCAACTCGAGGACTCATGTAGAGCCTACACGAGGAGTTACGTTAAGAGCCGACACGAAGAGTATCAGTCGACTCGTGGACTCGAACTCGACTCGAGGGATGAACTCATCTCGAGGAGACATGTAGAGTCGGCAAGAGGAGTATCAGTCAACTCGTGGACTCGGGACTCAACTCGAGGACTCATGTAGAGCTTACACGAGGAGTTACGTGAAAAGTCGGCACGAGTAGTATCAGTCGACTCGTGGACTCGAACTCGACTCGAGGAATGAACTCATCTTAAGGAGACATGTAGAGTCGGCACGGGGAGTATCAGTCGACTCGTGGACTCGGGACAGAATTCGAGGACTCATGTAGAGCATACACGAGGAGTTACGTGAAGAGCCGACACGAGGAGTATCAGTCGACTCGTGGACTCGAACTCGACTCGAGGGATGAACTCATCTCGAGGAGACATGTAGAGTCGGCAAGAGGAGTATCAGTCAACTCGTGGACTCGGGACTCAACTCCAGGACTCATGTAGAGCCTGCACGAGGAGTTACGTGAAGAGTCGGCATGAGGAGTATCAGTCGACTCGTGGACTCGAACTCGACTCGAGGAATGAACTCATCTCGAGGAGACATGTAGAGTCGGCATGAGGAGTATCAGTCAACTCGTGGACTCGGGACTCAACTTGAGGACTCATGTAGAGCCTGCACGAGGAGTTACGTGAAAAGTCGGCAAGAGGAGTATCAGTCGACTCGTGGAGTCGAACTCGACTCGAGGAATGAACTCATCTTAAGGAGACATGTAGAGTCGGCACGAGGAGTATCAGTCGACTCGTGGACTCGAGACTCAACTAGAGGACTCATGTAGAGCCTACACGAGGAGTTACGTGAAGAGCCGACACGAAGAGTATCAGTCGACTCGTGGACTCGAACTCGACTCGAGGGATGAACTCATCTCGAGGAGACATGTAGAGTCGGCAAGAGGAGTATCAGTCAACTCGTGGACTCGGGACTCAACTCGAGGACTCATGTAGAGCCTGCACGAGGAGTTACGTGAAGAGTCGGCACGAGGAGTATCAGTCGACTCGTGGACTCGAACTCGACTCGAGGAATGAACTCATCTCGAGGAGACATGTATAGTCGGCACGAGGAGTATCAGTCAACTCGTGGACTCGGGACTCAACTCGAGGACTCATGTAGAGCAGAGCCTACACGAGGAGTTTGTGAAGAGCCGGCACGAGGAGTATCAATCTACTAGTTGACTCGAACTCGACTCGAGGGATGAACTCATCTCGCGGAGACATGTAGAGTCGGCACGAGGAGAATCAGTCAACTCGTGGACTCGGGACTCAACTCGAGGACTCATGTAGAGCCTGCACGAGGAGTTACGTGAAGAGTCGGCACGAGGAGTATCAGTCGACTCATGGACTCAAACTCGACTCGAGGAATGAACTCATCTTAAGGAGACATGTAGAGTCGGCACGAGGAGTATCAGTCGACTCGTGGACTCGGGACTCAACTCGAGGACTCATGTAGAGCCTACACGAGGAGTTACGTGAAGAGCCGACACGAAGAGTATCAGTCGACTCGTGGACTCGAACTCGACTCGAGGGATGAACTCATCTCGAGGAGACATGTAGAGTCGGCAAGAGGAGTATCAGTCAACTCGTGGACTCGGGACTCAACTCGAGGACTCATGTAGAGCTTACACGAGGAGTTACGTGAAAAGTCGGCACGAGTAGTATCAGTCGACTCGTGGACTCGAACTCGACTCGAGGAATGAACTCATCTTAAGGAGACATGTAGAGTCGGCACGGGGAGTATCAGTCGACTCGTGGACTCGGGACACAATTCGAGGACTCATGTAGAGCATACACGAGGAGTTACGTGAAGAGCCGACACGAGGAGTATCAGTCGACTCGTGGACTCGAACTCGACTCGAGGGATGAACTCATCTCGAGGAGACATGTAGAGTCGGCAAGAGGAGTATCAGTCAACTCGTGGACTCATGTAGAGCTTACACGAGGAGTTACGTGAAAAGTCGGCACGAGTAGTATCAGTCGACTCGTGGACTCGAACTCGACTCGAGGAATGAACTCATCTTAAGGAGACATGTAGAGTCGACACAAGGAGTATCAGTCGACTCGTGGACTCGGGACTCAACTCGAGGAATCATGTAGAGCCTGCACGAGGAGTTACGTGAAGAGTCGGCACGAGGAGTATCACTCGACTCGTGGACTCGAACTCTACTCGAGGAATGAACTCATCTCGAGGAGACATGTTGAGTCGGCACGAGGAGTATCAGTCAACTCGTGGACTCGGGACTCAACTCGAGGACCCATGTAGAGCCAACACGAGGAGTTACGTGAAGAGCCGGCACGAGGAGTATCAGTCAACTTGTGGACTCGAACTCGACTCGAGGGATGAACTCATCTCGAGGAGACATGTAGAGTCGGCAAGAGGAGTATCAGTCAACTCGTGGACTCGGGACTCAACTCGAGGACTCATGTAGAGCCTGCACGAGGAGTTACGTGAAGAGTCGGCATGAGGAGTATCAGTCGACTCGTGGACTCGAACTCGACTCGAGGAATGAACTCGTCTCGAGGAGAGATGTAGAGTCGGCACGCGGAGTATTAGTCAACTCGTGGACTCGGGACTCAACTTGAGGACTCATGTAGAGCTTACACGAGGAATTACGTGAAAAGTCGGCACGAGTAGTATCAGTCGACTCGTGGACTCAACTCGACTCGAGGAATGAACTCATCTTAAGGAGACATGTAGAGTCGACACGAGGAGTATCAGTCGACTCGTGGACTCGGGACTCAACTCGAGGAATCATGTAGAGCCTGCACGAGGAGTTACGTGAAGAGTCGGCACGAGGAGTATCAGTCGACTCGTGGACTCGAACTCGACTCGAGGAATGAACTCATCTCGAGGAGACATGTTGAGTCGGCACGAGGAGTATCAGTCAACTCGTGGACTCAGGACTCAACTCGAGGACCCATGTAGAGCCAACACGAGGAGTTACGTGAAGAGCCGGCATGAGGAGTATCAGTCAACTCGTGGACTCGAACTCGACTCGAGGGATGAACTCATCTCGAGGAGACATGTAGAGTCGGCAAGAGGAGTATCAGTCAACTCGTGGACTCGAGACTCAACTCGAGGACTCATGTAGAGCCTGCACGAGGAGTTACGTGAAGAGTCGGCACGAGGAGTATCAGTCGACTCGTGGACTCGAACTCGACTCGAGGAATGAACTCATCTCGAGGAGACATGTAGAGTCGGCACGAGGAGTATCAGTCAACTCGTGGACTCGGGACTCAACTTGAGGACTCATGTAGAGCCTGCACGAGGAGTTACGTGAAAAGTCGGCAAGAGGAGTATCAGTCGACTCGTGGAGTCGAACTCGACTCGAGGAATGAACTCATCTTAAGGAGACATGTAGAGTCGGCACGAGGAGTATCAGTCGACTCGTGGACTCGGGACTCAACTCGAGGACTCATGTAGAGCAGAGCCTACACGAGGAGTTTGTGAAGAGCCTGCACGAGGAGTATCAATCGACTAGTGGACTCGAACTCGACTCGAGGGATGAACTCATCTCGCGGAGACATGTAGAGTCGGCACGAGGAGTATCAGTCAACTCGTGGACACGGGACTCAACTCGAGGACTCATGTAGAGCCTGCACGAGGAGTTACGTGAAGAGTTGGCACGAGGAGTATCAGTCGACTCGTGGACTCGAACTCGACTCGAGGAATGAACTCATCTCGAGGAGACAGGTAGATTCGGAAAGAGGAGTATCAGTCAACTCGTGGACTCGGGACTCAACTCGACGACTCATGTAGAGCCTGCACGAGGAGTTACGTGAAGAGCCGACACGAGGAGTATCAGTCGACTCGTGGACTCGAACTCGACTCGAGGAAAGAACTCGTCTCGAGGAGACATGTAGAGTCGGCACGAGGAGTATCAGTCAACTCGTGGACTCGGAGTTACGTGAAGAGTCGACACGAGGAGTATCAGTCGACTCGTAGACTCGAACTCGACTCGAGGAATGAACTCATCTCGAGGAGACATGTAGAGTCGGCACGAGGAATATCAGTAAACTCATGGACTCGAGACTCAACTCGAGGACTCATGTACAGCCTGCACGAGGAGTTACGTGAAGAGTCGGCACGAGGAGTATCAGTCGACTCGTGGACTCGAACTCGACTCGAGGGATGAACTCATCTCGCGAAGACATGTAGAGTCGGCACGAGGAGTATCAGTCAACTCGTGGACTCGGGGCTCAACTCGAGGACTCATGTAGAGCCTGCACGAGGAGTTACGTGAAGAGTCGGCACGAGGAGTATCAGTCGACTCGTGGACTCGAACTCGACTCGAGGAATGAACTCGTCTCGAGGAGACATGTAGAGTCGGCACGAGGAGTATCAGTCAACTCGTGGACTCGGGACTCAACTCGAGGACTCATGTAGAGCAGAGCCTACACGAGGAGTTTGTGAAGAGCCGGCACGAGGAGTATCAATCTACTAGTGGACTCGAACTCGACTCGAGGGATGAAGTCATCTCGCGGAGACATGTAGAGTCGGCACGAGGAGTATCAGTCAACTCGTGGACTCGGGACTCAACTCGAGGACTCATGTAGAGCCTGCACGAGGAGTTACGTGAAGAGTCGGCACGAGGAGTATCAGTCGACTCATGGACTCGAACTCGACTCGAGGAATGAACTCATCTTAAGGAGACATGTAGAGTCGGCACGAGGAGTATCAGTCGACTCGTGGATTCGGGACTCAACTCGAGGACTCATGTAGAGCCTACACGAGGAGTTACGTGAAGAGCCGACACGAAGAGTATCAGTCGACTCGTGGACTCGAACTCGACTCGAGGGATGAACTCATCTCGAGGAGACATGTAGAGTCGGCAAGAGGAGTATCAGTCAACTCGTGGACTCGGGACTCAACTCGAGGACTCATGTAGAGCTTACACGAGGAGTTACGTGAAAAGTCGGCACGAGTAGTATCAGTCGACTCGTGGACTCGAACTCGACTCGAGGAATGAACTCATCTTAAGGAGACATGTAGAGTCGGCACGGGGAGTATCAGTCGACTCGTGGACTCGGGACACAATTCGAGGACTCATGTAGAGCATACACGAGGAGTTACGTGAAGAGCCGACACGAGGAGTATCAGTCGACTCGTGGACTCGAACTCGACTCGAGGGATGAACTCATCTCGAGGAGACATGTAGAGTCGGCAAGAGGAGTATCAGTCAACTCGTGGACTCATGTAGAGCTTACACGAGGAGTTACGTGAAAAGTCGGCACGAGTAGTATCAGTCGACTCGTGGACTCGAACTCGACTCGAGGAATGAACTCATCTTAAGGAGACATGTAGAGTCGACACAAG
This sequence comes from Urtica dioica subsp. dioica, assembly GCF_054948205.1. Taxonomy (NCBI): domain Eukaryota; kingdom Viridiplantae; phylum Streptophyta; class Magnoliopsida; order Rosales; family Urticaceae; genus Urtica; species Urtica dioica. Next base: position 42,960,421 of record NC_142756.1, read on the forward strand.
GAGTATCAGTCGACTCGTGGACTCGGGACTCAACTCGAGGAATCATGTAGAGCCTGCACGAGGAGTTACGTGAAGAGTCGGCACGAGGAGTATCACTCGACTCGTGGACTCGAACTCTACTCGAGGAATGAACTCATCTCGAGGAGACATGTTGAGTCGGCACGAGGAGTATCAGTCAACTCGTGGACTCGGGACTCAACTCGAGGACCCATGTAGAGCCAACACGAGGAGTTACGTGAAGAGCCGGCACGAGGAGTATCAGTCAACTTGTGGACTCGAACTCGACTCGAGGGATGAACTCATCTCGAGGAGACATGTAGAGGCGGCAAGAGGAGTATCAGTCAACTCGTGGACTCGGGACTCAACTCGAGGACTCATGTAGAGCCTGCACGAGGAGTTACGTGAAGAGTCGGCATGAGGAGTATCAGTCGACTCGTGGACTCGAACTCGACTCGAGGAATGAACTCGTCTCGAGGAGAGATGTAGAGTCGGCACGCGGAGTATTAGTCAACTCGTGGACTCGGGACTCAACTTGAGGACTCATGTAGAGCTTACACGAGGAATTACGTGAAAAGTCGGCACGAGTAGTATCAGTCGACTCGTGGACTCGAACTCGACTCGAGGAATGAACTCATCTTAAGGAGACATGTAGAGTCGACACGAGGAGTATCAGTCGACTCGTGGACTCGGGACTCAACTCGAGGAATCATGTAGAGCCTGCACGAGGAGTTACGTGAAGAGTCGGCACGAGGAGTATCAGTCGACTCGTGGACTCGAACTCGACTCGAGGAATGAACTCATCTCGAGGAGACATGTTGAGTCGGCACGAGGAGTATCAGTCAACTCGTGGACTCAGGACTCAACTCGAGGACCCATGTAGAGCCAACACGAGGAGTTACGTGAAGAGCCGGCACGAGGAGTATCAGTCAACTCGTGGACTCGAACTCGACTCGAGGGATGAACTCATCTCGAGGAGACATGTAGAGTCGGCAAGAGGAGTATCAGTCAACTCGTGGACTCGAGACTCAACTCGAGGACTCATGTAGAGCCTGCACGAGGAGTTACGTGAAGAGTCGGCACGAGGAGTATCAGTCGACTCGTGGACTCGAACTCGACTCGAGGAATGAACTCATCTCGAGGAGACATGTAGAGTCGGCACGAGGAGTATCAGTCAACTCGTGGACTCGGGACTCAACTTGAGGACTCATGTAGAGCCTGCACGAGGAGTTACGTGAAAAGTCGGCAAGAGGAGTATCAGTCGACTCGTGGAGTCGAACTCGACTCGAGGAATGAACTCATCTTAAGGAGACATGTAGAGTCGGCACGAGGAGTATCAGTCGACTCGTGGACTCGGGACTCAACTCGAGGACTCATGTAGAGCAGAGCCTACACGAGGAGTTTGTGAAGAGCCTGCACGAGGAGTATCAATCGACTAGTGGACTCGAACTCGACTCGAGGGATGAACTCATCTCGCGGAGACATGTAGAGTCGGCACGAGGAGTATCAGTCAACTCGTGGACACGGGACTCAACTCGAGGACTCATGTAGAGCCTGCACGAGGAGTTACGTGAAGAGTTGGCACGAGGAGTATCAGTCGACTCGTGGACTCGAACTCGACTCGAGGAATGAACTCATCTCGAGGAGACAGGTAGATTCGGAAAGAGGAGTATCAGTCAACTCGTGGACTCGGGACTCAACTCGACGACTCATGTAGAGCCTGCACGAGGAGTTACGTGAAGAGCCGACACGAGGAGTATCAGTCGACTCGTGGACTCGAACTCGACTCGAGGAAAGAACTCGTCTCGAGGAGACATGTAGAGTCGGCACGAGGAGTATCAGTCAACTCGTGGACTCGGAGTTACGTGAAGAGTCGACACGAGGAGTATCAGTCGACTCGTAGACTCGAACTCGACTCGAGGAATGAACTCATCTCGAGGAGACATGTAGAGTCGGCACGAGGAATATCAGTAAACTCATGGACTCGAGACTCAACTCGAGGACTCATGTACAGCCTGCACGAGGAGTTACGTGAAGAGTCGGCACGAGGAGTATCAGTCGACTCGTGGACTCGAACTCGACTCGAGGGATGAACTCATCTCGCGAAGACATGTAGAGTCGGCACGAGGAGTATCAGTCAACTCGTGGACTCGGGGCTCAACTCGAGGACTCATGTAGAGCCTGCACGAGGAGTTACGTGAAGAGTCGGCACGAGGAGTATCAGTCGACTCGTGGACTCGAACTCGACTCGAGGAATGAACTCGTCTCGAGGAGACATGTAGAGTTGGCACGAGGAGTATCAGTCAACTCGTGGACTCGGGACTCAACTCGAGGACTCATGTAGAGCCTGCATGAGGAGTTACGTGAAGAGTCGACACGAGGAGTATCAGTCGACTCGTAGACTCGAACTCGACTCGAGGAATGAACTCATCTCGAGGAGACATGTAGAGTCGGCACGAGGAATATCAGTAAACTCATGGACTCGAGACTCAACTCGAGGACTCATGTACAGCCTGCACGAGGAGTTACGTGAAGAGTCGGCACGAGGATTATCAGTCGACTCGTGGACTCGAACTCGACTCGAGGAATGAACTCATCTCGAGGAGATATGTAGAGTCAGCACGAGGAGTATCAGTCAAATCGTGGACTCGAGACTCAACTCGAGGACTCATGTAGAGCCTGCACGAGGAGTTACGTGAAAAGTCGGCAAGAGGAGTATCAGTCGACTCGTGGAGTCCAACTCAACTCCAGGAATGAACTCATCTTAAGGAGACATGTAGGGTCGGCACGAAGAGTATCAGTTGACTCGTGGACTCGGGACTCAAGTCGAGTACTCATGTAGAGCCTACACGAGGAGTTACGTGAAGAGCCGACACGAGGAGTATCAGTCGACTCGTGGACTCGAACTCGACTCGTGGACTCGAACTCGACTCGAGGGATGAACTCATCTCGAGGAGACATGTAGAGTCGGCAAGAGGAGTATCAGTCAACTCGTGGACTCGGGACTCAACTCGAGGACTCATGTAGAGCCTGCACGAGGCGTTACGTGAAGAGTCGGCACGAGGAGTATCAGTCGACTCGTGGACTCGAACTCGACTCGAGGAATGAACTCATCGAGAGGAGACATGTAGAGTCGGCACGACGAGTATCAGTCAACTCGTGGACTCGGGACTCAACTCGAGGACTCATGTAGAGCAGAGCCTACACGAGGAGTTTGTGAAGAGATAGCACGAGGAGTATCAGTCGACTCGTGGACTCGAACTCGACTCGAGGGATGAACTCATCTCGAGGAGACATGTAGATTCGGCAAGAGGAGTATCAGTCAACTCGTGGACTCGGGACTTAACTCGAGGACTCATGTAGAGCGTGCACGAGGAGTTCCGTGAAGAGCGGACACGAGAAGTATCAGTCGACTCGTGGACTCGAACTTGACTCGAGGGATGAACTCATCTCGAGGAGACATGTAGAGTCGGCACGAGGAGTAACAGTCAACTCGTGGACTCGGGACTCAACTCGAGGACTCATGTAGAGCCTGCACGAGGAGTTACGTGAAGAGTCGGCACGAGGAGTATCTGTCGACTCGTGGACTCGAACTCGACTCGAGATGAACTCGTCTCGAGGTGACATGTAGAGTCGGCACGAGGAGTATCATTCAACTCGTGGACTCGGGACTCAACTCGAGGACTCATGTAGAGCCTGCACGAGGAGTTACGTGAAGAGTCGACACGAGGAGTATCAGTCGACTCGTGGACTCGAACTCGACTCGAGGAATGAACTCATCTCGAGGAGACATGTAGAGTCGGCACGAGGAGTATCAGTCAACTCGTGGACTCGAGACTCAACTCGAGGACTCATGTAGAGCCTGCACGAGGAGTTACGTGAAGAGTCGACACGAGTAGTATCAGTCGACTCGTGGACTCGAACTCGACTCGAGGAATGAACTCATCTTAAGGAGACATGTAGAGTTGACACGAGGAGTATCAGTCGACTCGTGGACTCGGGACTCAACTCGAGGAATCATGTAGAGCCTGCACGAGGAGTTTCGTGAAGAGTCGGCACGAGGAGTATCAGTCGACGCGTGGACTCGAACTCGACTCGAGGAATGAACTCATCTCGAGGAGACATGTTGAGTCGGCACGAGGAGTATTAGTCAACTCGTGGACTCGGGACTCAACTCGAGGACCGATGTAGAGCCAACACGAGGAGTTACGTGAAGAGCCGGCACGAGGAGTATCAGTCAACTCGTGGACTCGAACTCGACTCGAGGGATGAACTCATCTCGAGGAGACATGTAGAGTCGGCAAGAGGAGTATCAGTCAACTCGTGGACTCGGGACTCAACTCGAGGACTCATGTAGAGCCTGCACGAGGAGTTACGTGAAGAGTCGGCACGAGGAGTATCAGTCGACTTGTGGACTCGAACTCGACTCGAGATGAACTCGTCTCGAGGTGACATGTAGAGTCGGCACGAGGAGTATCAGTCAACTCGTGGACTCGGGACTCAACTCAAGGACTCATGTAGAGCCTGCACGAGGAGTTACGTGAAGAGTCGACACGAGGAGTATCAGTCGACTCATGGACTCGAACTCGACTCGAGGAATGAACTCATCTCGAGGAGACATGTAGAGTCGGCACGAGGAGTATCAGTCAACTCGTGGACTCGAGGACTCATGTAGAGCCTGCACGAGGAGTTATATGAAGAGTCGGCACGAGGAGTATTTGTCGACTTGTGGACTCGAACTCGACTCGAGGAATGAACTCATCTCGAGGAGACATGTAGAGTCGGCACGAGGAGTATCAGTCGACTCGTGGACTCGAACTCGACTCGAGGACTCATGTAGAGCCTGCACGAGGAGTTACGTGAAGAGTCGGCATGAGGAGTATCAGTCGACTCGTGGACTCGAACTCGACTCGAGGAATGAACTCGTCTCGAGGAGACATGTAGAGTCGGCACGAGGAGTATTAGTCAACTCGTGGACTCGGGACTCAACTCGAGGACTCATGTAGAGCTTACACGAGGAGTTACGTGAAAAGTCGGCACGAGTAGTATCAGTCGACTCGTGGACTCGAACTCGACTCAAGGAATGAACTCATCTTAAGGAGACATGTAGAGTCGACACAAGGAGTATCAGTCGACTCGTGGACTCGGGACTCAACTCGAGGAATCATGTAGAGCCTGCACGAGGAGTTACGTGAAGAGTCGGCACGAGGAGTATCAGTCGACTCGTGGACTCGAACTCAACTCGAGGAATGAACTCATCTCGAGGAGACATGTTGAGTCGGCACGAGGAGTATCAGTCAACTCGTGGACTCGGGACTCAACTCGAGGACCCATGTAGAGCCAACACGAGGAGTTACGTGAAGAGCCGGCACGAGGAGTATCAGTCAACTCGTGGACTCGAACTCGACTCGAGGGATAAACTCATCTCGAGGAGACATGTAGAGTCGGCAAGAGGAGTATCAGTCAACTCGTGGACTCTGGACTCAACTCGAGGACTCATGTAGAGCCTGCACGAGGAGTTACGTGAAGAGTCGGCATGAGGAGTATCAGTCGACTCGTGGACTCGAACTCGACTCGAGGAATGAATGTTGGAATCGATCTAGGGTTTGAGAAAAAGTTTAACGCTTCGTTAAGCGGCGGAATTTTAAAAATTTTCTTTTAAAGTAAAACTAGTTTTTACTAACCTAGACAAGAGCATGTGCATGTAAATAAAAACTAATATGAGCTATAAAAGTTACTAACCTTTCTTGAAGCTTGAACCTTGTAGAAGCTTTTGGAAAGTTGCAACGCTCGTCTCCCCTCGCAGCACGTCTCTCTTTCTTTCCTCGGCAACTCGAGCAACCACGAAAGTTTCTATCACTAAATCACTCGAAAAGAAGGAATCAGTGAGTGGGCACTTTTAAACACTACGACTTAAGAACGAGTCTCAAAGTCACAGAGCTAAACACTAGGTCGAATGAGGACCTAGGTGCCAAGACAAGAAATAATCGAAAATAAACTAGAGAGAGAGAGAGAGGTGTTGTTGGCCCGTCTAGGGCCAACGGGAACAAGGTCATCTCTTCGACCCACATGGCTGGTACGAGATCTTGGGCGGCGAAACCCTGACTCAACCAGGAGCCGGCCCAAACCAATGGCCAAGTCAAAACCCAGCCACGGGCCGAGTCAATGGCTCACCCGGCCATTGGCTGGGTCAAATGGCTCACTCGGCCATTGGACAGTTCACTCGGCCAATGGCCGAGTGAACCCCTCAGCCACCAAGGCAGTTCACTCGGCCATTGGCCGAGTGAACTTTCCAGCAGTTCACTCGGCCAATGGCCGAGTGAACCTTCCAGCCGCCAAGGCAGTTCACTCGGCCATTGGCCGAGTGAACCTTCCAGCAGTTCACTCGGCCAATGGCCGAGTGAACCTTCTAGCCACCAAGACAGTTCACTCGGCCATTGGCCGAGTGAACCTTCCAGTAGTTCACTCGGCCAATGGCCGAGTGAACCTCCCTGCTGCCTCAGCAGTTCACTCGGCCATTGGCCGAGTGAACCTTCCAGCAGTTCACTCGGCCAATGGCCGAGTGAACCTCAGCCGGCCCAAGACCTTCACTCGGCCAATGGCCGAGTGAACCTCAGCCGGCCCAAGACCCTCACTCGGCCAATGGCCGAGTGAACCTCACCACCATGTTCACTCGGCCATTGGCCGACCCAGCCTCCTCCAAGGCCGACCCAAGCATTCTCACTCGGCCAAGGGGTCTTCAAACCACCCCTTGGCTGCCTATAAATACCAAGGCGCCCCCCTTTGGTCCAGGTAATCCATTCTTGAGCACTGAAACGCTGCCGAACTCGTACCTCGCTCGTTTCTCTCAAGCTTTGGCCTCTAAACACCCCTAAAACCTCTATACTCCACCTCAATCACACTAATGTTGAGCGTCGGAGAGGTAAACAGGGGCACCCCCCCTGTTTCCCCTTTGTAGTTCACGTGTTCTCTACTCCTTTTCAGGTACTCTGACGAACTCAAGGGACATCCACATCTAAGGGACGACACGGGACACCGGGTCCGACACGCTCGAGTCAAGACGAGACCACTTGGTCCGGCCTTGGGTCTAACCGTCTTTGGCTCCTAAATAGTTGTCCGAAAAACAGCGACAACATTTTGGCGCTAGAAGGAGGGGACCTCCGACCTTAGCACGCTCTCCCTTCCATTCCACACTTTCACTACACCTACGACTCTCGAGAGATGAGTCACCTACCCACTACCTCCGCGGGTACCCGAGCGACGAGCTCGAGGTACGGTCTTCGACTCCTCGCACACCGTCTTGAAGGGCAACCTCGCGATAGCGAGAGCCAGCCCCAAGACCCGGTGAACGACCCCGAGGCCGAGCTCCGAGAGGACACGGCCCGGCGGCTCGCGGAGCTCCTTGACCGTCCCGGCGTTGACAGCTCCCTCATCGCCGGTCTCCTCGGCTACGACGTCGAGGATCGATCTGCTCAAGATTACTCCGATCCCGAATACGTGGAGGAGTCGAGGACCGACGAGGCCACCCCTAGCCTCGCTCAAGCGCGACCCGAGAGGGCCAACGGTGCGTTGGCCGATCCTTTGTGCCCGGCGCGACAACAGGCACGGTCACAGTCCCGGGGACTCGCCCCTTCGGTTTCAAGAGGTGGCCGGACACGGCCCCTCGCCGAAGAGAGAGCGACTCTGGTCGACGATGGAGCCGATAGCCGAAGCGCTCGCCGGACGACCCGACCAAGGGCGACCTCGCCTCGTCGTGCGCCAAGCGTGGACCTTAGAGAGCGCTTGACGGCGCAGAGAAACTCCCGAGGGGAGGATCTGCGCCAAAGGCTAAATTCTCGAAGGGACGCGCTCCCCGCCGCAACTCTTGGCCGACCACAGGCCAATGTCATGGACCAAGCATCCAACGAACGCCAACCGGTGACTCCCGTGGCTCCGACGGTCGGCCCTGCTAACGGGCTTGACGTGGTCACGATGATTCAGAGCCTCCAGAATCAAATCATCGAGATGAGGGAGTCAGGGAGGCAAAGGCCGTACGGAGGGATCGAGGAATCATACTCTCCCTTCGCCGCACAAATCCTCGCGCAACCATGCGTGGGGAAGTTCAAGTTACCGTCCATTCCCCCCTACGATGGACGTACGGACCCCCACTTCCACGTCCAACACTATGAGACGTGGATGACTATGCAAGGGCAAGCGGACGCCACCCTCTGCCAAGCCTTCAGCCTGACCCTCACAGGCTCGGGGTTTGAATGGTTCCGAAGTCTGAGGCCTGGAAGCATCCCGTCCTTCCGGGCCTTGCGAGAGGCTTTTCTCGCTCGCTTTGCCACGCTCGTGGCACAAAAGAAATCGAAGACCCACCTCCTCTCCATTCGACAAGGGAGAGATGAGACATTGAGACAATACCTCGCTCGCTTCACCGAGGAGTCTCACAAAGTCGAGGGCTTCGACGACAAGGACGCCATCACGGCGATCACCGAGGGAGTTCGCACGGGCGACTTCCTCAAGTCCATTGTAGGGCAAGTCCCGCGAGACATGGCGGAGCTGATGACGAGAGCCCGCACACATATGGGAATCGAGGACTATCTCGATGGCCGCGATGGCCGAAAGCCAGGAGGGCAAGGTAGTCGCCACCGCGAAGAACGGGACGAAGATCGCCCCGACCCTCAAAGCAAGAGGAGCAAGGGAGGCCGGGCCCCTAACGGTCGCCCCCTCTCCGGTCCAAGATCGTCGCACGTTGATAGCTTCCAAGCGCCATCAACATACACCCCTCTGAACACTCCGCAAGAGCGGATCCTAGCTCTGCACCGCGACGAGCTAGGAAGTCCGGCTCCTCTAGCGAAGGATCCCGCGAAGAGGGATCGGATCAAGTTCTGTGAGTACCACCAGGATCACGGGCATCTGACGTCCGAGTGCTATCATCTTAGGCGTCAGATCGAGGCCCTGATTCAAGTCGGGAAATTAAAAGAGTATGTCCTGAGAACGGGCGGGGCGGCCACGGTGCACGAAGGCCGTCCACGGCGGGGAAGGAAGGGTCCGGCGACGGTGACTGTCATGAACCAGGCAGCGATTGAAGAACCGGAGAGCTCACAGCTGCATGTCGTGGGCTAAACCCGTTCCCTTTTCTCATTATGTCATTTTATTTTAAGACAATCTCGAATTTCAATAAGGCCAATGGCCCAAGGATGTAATTTTTGACTATTTGTGCATGATGATTTTTGACAATCTTGCTGCATTATAATTTCTAGTCTCCTCTACGAGTACACGAGAAACTCGGGGGGCTAATGGGAAACAATGCTCAACGAAGAACAATGCTCGACGAAACTAGAGTTCGCTCGCTAAAAAAAAAACAAAAAAAAAACAAAAAAAAAGAAACAAAAAAAGACGTGCAAATCGATTATGCCTTCGTTGGCAAATCGAGAAAAGTAAGACGCGCACAAAACAACAAAGACGTGCAAATCGATTATGCCTTCGTTGGCAAGTCGAGAAAAGTAAGACGCGCACAAAACGACAAAGACGTGCAAATCGATTATGCCTTCGCTGGCGAGTCGAGAAAAGTAAGACGCGCACAACACAAAAAAGACGTGCAAATCGATTATGCCTTCGTTGGCGAGTCGAGAAAAGTAAGACGCGCACTACAAAAAAAAGACGTGCAAATCGATTATGCTTTCATTGGCAAGTCGAGAAAAGTAAGACGCGCACGATACAACAAAGACGTGCAAATCGATTATGCCTTCGTTGGCAGGTCGAGAAAATAAGACGCGCACCAACCGACAAAGACGTGCAAATCGATTATGCCTTCGTTGGCAAGTCGAGAAAAGTAAGACGCGCACGATACAACAAAGACGTGCAAATCGATTATGCCTTCGTTGGCAGGTCGAGAAAATAAGACGCGCACCAAACGACAAAGACGTGCAAATCGATTATGCCTTCGTTGGCAAGTCGAGAAAAGTAAGACGCGCACGATACAACAAAGACGTGCAAATCGATTATGCCTTTGTTGGCGAGTCGAGAAAAGTAAGACGCGCACCACACAAAGAAGACGCGCAAATCGATTATGCCTTCGTTGGCAAATCGAGAAAACAAGACGCGCACAAAACAAAGAAGACGCGCAAATCGATTATGCCTTCGTTGGCAAATCGAGAAAAGTAAGACGCGCACAATACAACAAAGACGTGCAAATCGATTATGCCTTCGTTGGCAAATCGAGAAAACAAGACGCGCACAATACCAAAAAGACGCGCAAATCGATTATGCCTTCGTTGGCAAATCGAGAAAACAAGACGCGCACAAAACAAAAAAGACGCGCTAATCGATTATGCCTTCGTTGGCAAATCGAGAAAACAAGACGCGCAAGACAAAAAAGACGTGCAAATCGATCACGCCTTCATTGGCAAGTCGAGAAAACAAGACGCGCACAACGCAATAAAGCCGTGCTAACCGATCACGCCCTCATTGGTAGATCGAGAAAATGAGCCACACACGATCAACCCGAAACAAAAAGTCCTCCCTCGCGACGCACAAAGGCCGTCCCTCGCGACGCGCGAAGGCCATTCCTCATGGCACGGACCCGAGAGCGTTCATCCCGCATCCGTATAAAGGCGTAGATTTTGAGTTTCCACTCGATCTACGCTCGACCGGAAACTCGGGGGGCTAATGTTGTTGGCCCGTCTAGGGCCAACGGGAACAAGGTCATCTCTTCGACCCACATGGCTGGTACGAGATCTTGGGCGGCGAAACCCTGACTCAACCAGGAGCCGGCCCAAACCAATGGCCAAGTCAAAACCCAGCCACGGGCCGAGTCAATGGCTCACCCGGCCATTGGCTGGGTCAAATGGCTCACTCGGCCATTGGACAGTTCACTCGGCCAATGGCCGAGTGAACCCCTCAGCCACCAAGGCAGTTCACTCGGCCATTGGCCGAGTGAACTTTCCAGCAGTTCACTCGGCCAATGGCCGAGTGAACCTTCCAGCCGCCAAGGCAGTTCACTCGGCCATTGGCCGAGTGAACCTTCCAGCAGTTCACTCGGCCAATGGCCGAGTGAACCTTCCAGCCACCAAGACAGTTCACTCGGCCATTGGCCGAGTGAACCTTCCAGCAGTTCACTCGGCCAATGGCCGAGTGAACCTCCCTGCTGCCTCAGCAGTTCACTCGGCCATTGGCCGAGTGAACCTTCCAGCAGTTCACTCGGCCAATGGCCGAGTGAACCTCAGCCGGCCCAAGACCTTCACTCGGCCAATGGCCGAGTGAACCTCAGCCGGCCCAAGACCTTCACTCGGCCAATGGCCGAGTGAACCTCACCACCATGTTCACTCGGCCATTGGCCGACCCAGCCTCCTCCAAGGCCGACCCAAGCATTCTCACTCAGCCAAGGGGTCTTCAAACCACCCCTTGGCTGCCTATAAATACCAAGGCGCCCCCCTTTGGTCCAGGTAATCCATTCTTGAGCACTGAAACGCTGTCGAACTCGTACCTCGCTCGTTTCTCTCAAGCTTTGGCCTCTAAACACCCCTAAAACCTCTATACTCCACCTCAATCACACTAATGTTGAGCGTCGGAGAGGTAAACAGGGGCACCCCCCCTGTTTCCCCTTTGTAGTTCACGTGTTCTCTACTCCTTTTCAGGTACTCTGACGAACTCAAGGGACATCCACAGCTAAGGGACGACACGGGACACCGGGTCCGACACGCTCGAGTCAAGACGAGACCACTTGGTCCGGCCTTGGGTCTAACCGTCTTTGGCTCCTAAATAGTTGTCCGAAAAACAGCGACAACAAGAGGATTTTCGGCCAAAGTTCTAGAGAGAGAGTCTCTCAAATCTCTTAAACTTGGATGAATGAATTGTGAGGAAATGAGGCTCCTATTTATAGGAGAGGTCTCACCTTCAATAAGGTAGTTTCCTCTTCTATAGAATATCACATATTCATGAGCAAAATAACCCTTATTTCCCATTCCTCTTAGGCGCCCAAGGCAGCCTTCTAGAAGGCTAGGATTTGTTTCCTTTTTTGTTCCTTGGCTTGCCTTTTACTCTTATGGCCGAAATTCTATATGCATCCTTATGCAATTTGTTTCCTCTTTTTCTTTTGGCAAGTATCTAAATACATTTATGCACAAAATAAATTCTCCTATTTCTCTATTAGGGTAGGCGCCCAAGTCTCTCTAGAAGGAGCTTCTAGAAGCTTCTTCATTTGTTCATGACAACATGAGAAAGGCCCATTGAGAATTTTCAATAAAGTTCTCATGAAACGAAATTAATTCACAAGGCCCAATGATCAAGTCATGGCCGAGTGAAACATGTCACAAAATGACCTTGTCAAAAAATTTATTGACATTCATTTCATCCTTTGTCTCAAAAGACAAAAATACCCTTTTAACTATTTTCGTTCTTGTTTTGGCTTAGCTTCCAGTTTAACTATTCCTATCGATGTGATTCGTGACAGTGACCTCATGGACCCAAATGAACAAAGCTTTAGCTAAACACTTGGACTCAAAAGTTCACAAACCTTTTCCAAGTTTAGCTTAATGCCAACTGACTCCACTAAAGAGCTGACACTGAAAATCTCTCGGTTCAAATGAATTTATTTTCTACTCAAGAATTCGACCTAATTATGATGAGCGGATCCACTGAATATTATCTATGTTTACCCTTCATGAATGTCATCAGCTAGTCGGGATTTACTAAATTACCATTTTACCCTTCTAGCTGTTATTTCCTCAACTCCTTTGTCGCTTGTGAATAAGTTAGAAACAATGTATTGACGAGGAGCTAACAAGTCACATTGTTTCATCCAAAAAAGTCAAGACTCAATTTGGACACTGGCCAGTTCATTTATTCACACTCCAAGGAACAAAGCATGAGGTGACATACATTGCATTTCAGCAATCTTGTACATGAATTCCATATCTATGAGAACTTCACAAAGTTACTCATGACAGACTCACAACTTAGTACTTCACCAATAGGCCTTGTTCGGAATCACATAGTGAGTCCGAACTTTGACTTTCTCAAATGAGAATACTAAGGTGTGAAATGGCATGTCTCATTTCAGGATTAAGGTAAGCATGATGCAATTCATACATAGTGACTTCGAGACATAAGAGGTTAAATGGTTTGTTCTTATCTTGTCTCTAGAAGTGCACTGGTCAATTCAGTACCTTCGGAAGATACCTAGAAGAACTATAGAGTTCCTAACTCTCAATGCCTCATAACCAGACATCATAGATTCTTCTAACAATCATACTGAGGTCAATAGTCCTTTGACCCTAAGATTGCGAATATATCGTTTTAAGCAAACTACGAAGAGTTTGTTCATGCAAATCTACATTTGTCTCTTCGTAAGTTGTTAAGTTTGTTTATGGACTAAAAGACTAGGGTCTTATCATAAAGCTTCAAACAAAGAAAGAATGAATGAACGTTTCAACTTTATTATTAAATGAATAGGCAATTACAAGCAAGAGTCTTCGTAAGACTATATGACATCAAATGTACATAAATAGACACTACTACTCTTCTTGTGGGCACCATTGACAACAATGAACTCATCTCGAGGAGACATGTAGAGTCGGCACAAGGAGTATCAGTCAACTCGTGGACTCGGGACTCAACTTGAGGACTCATGTAGAGCCTGCACGAGGAGTTACGTGAAAAGTCGGCAAGAGGAGTATCAGTCGACTCGTGGAGTCGAACTCGACTCGAGGAATGAACTCATCTTAAGGAGACATGTAGAGTCGGCACGAGGAGTATGAGTCGACTCGTGGACTCGGGACTCAACTCGAGGACTCATGTAGAGCCTACACGAGGAGTTACGTGAAGAGCCGACACGAGGAGTATCAGTCGACTCGTGGACTCGAACTCGACTCGAGGGATGAACTCATCTCGAGGAGACATGTAGAGTCGGCAAGAGGAGTATCAGTCAACTCGTGGACTCGGGACTCAACTCGAGGACTCATGTAGAGCCTGCACGAGAAGTTACGTGAAGAGTCGGCACGAGGAGTATCAGTCGACTCGTGGACTCGAACTCGACTCGAGGAATGAACTCATCTCGAGGAGACATGTAGAGTCGGCACGAGGAGTATCAGTCAACTGGTGGACTCGGGACTCAACTCGAGGACTCATGTAGAGCAGAGCCTACACGAGGAGTTTGTGAAGAGCCGGCACGAGGAGTATCAATCGACTAGTGGACTCGAACTCGAGTCGAGGGATGAACTCATCTCGCGGAGACATGTAGAGTCGGCACGAGGAGTATCAGTCAACTCGTGGACTCGGGAATCAACTCGAGGACTCATGTAGAGCCTGCACGAGGAGTTACGTGAAGAGTCGGCAAGAGGAGTATCAGTCGACTCGTGGACTGGAACTCGACTCGAGGAATGAACTCATCTTAAGGAAACATGTAGAGTCGGCACGAGGAGTATCAGTCGACTCGTGGACTCGGGACTCAACTCGAGGACTCATGTAGAGCCTACACGAGGAGTTACGTGAAGAGCCGACACGAGGAGTATCAGTCAACTCGTGGACTCGAACTCGACTCGAGGGATGAACTCATCTCGAGGAGACATGTAGAGTCGGCAAGAGGAGTATCAGTCAACTCGTGGACTCGGGACTCAACTCGAGGACTCATGTAGAGTTTACACGAGGAGTTACGTGTAAAGTCGGCACGAGTAGTATCAGTCGACTCGTGGACTCGAACTCGACTCGAGGAATGAACTCATCTTGAGGAGACATGAAGAGTCGGCACCAGGAGTATCAGTCGACTCGTGGACTCGGGACTCAACTCAAGGACTCATGTAGAGCCTACACGAGGAGTTACGTGAAAAGTCGGCACGACTAGTATCAGTCGACTCGTGGACTCGAACTCGACTCGAGGAATGAACTCATCTTAAGGAGACATGTAGAGTCGACACAAGGAGTATCAGACGACTTGTGGACTCGGGACTCAACTCGAGGAATCATGTAGAGCTTGCACGAGGAGTTACGTGAAGAGTCGGCACGAGGAGTATCACTCGACTCGTGGACTCGAACTCTACTCGAGGAATGAACTCATCTCGAGGAGACATGTTGAGTCGGCACGAGGAGTATCAGTCAACTCGTGGACTCGGGACTCAACTCGAGGACCCATGTAGAGCCAACACGAGGAGTTACGTGAAGAGCCGGCACGAGGAGTATCAGTCAACTCGTGGACTCGAACTCGACTCGAGGGATGAACTCATCTCGAGGAGACATGTAGAGTCGGCAAGAGGAGTATCAGTCAACTCGTGGACTCGGGACTCAACTCGAGGACTCATGTAGAGCCTGCACGAGGAGTTACGTGAAGAGTCGGCATGAGGACTATCAGTCGACTCGTGGACTCGAACTCGACTCGAGGAATGAACTCATCTCGAGGAGAGATGTAGAGTCGGCATGCGGAGTATTAGTCAACTCGTGGACTCGGGACTCAACTTGAGGACTCATGTAGAGCTTACACGAGGAGTTACGTGAAGAGCCGGCACGAGGAGTATCAGTCGACTCGTGGACTCGAACTCGACTCGAGGAATGAACTCATCTTAAGGAGACATGTAGAGTCGACACGAGGAGTATCAGTCGACTCATGGACTCGGGACTCAACTCGAGGAATCATGTAGAGCCTGCACGAGGAGTTACGTGAAGAGTCGGCACGAGGAGTATCAGTCGACTCGTGGACTCGAACTCGACTCGAGGAATGAACTCATCTCGAGGAGACATGTTGAGTCGGCACGAGGAGTATCAGTCAACTCGTGGACTCGGGACTCAACTCGAGGACCCATGTAGAGCCAACACGAGGAGTTAAGTGAAGAGCCGGCACGAGGAGTATCATTCAACTCGTGGACTCGAACTCGACTCGAGGGATGAACTCATCTCGAGGAGACATGTAGAGTCGGCAAGAGGAGTATCAGTCAACTCGTGGACTCGAGACTCAACTCGAGGACTCATGTAGAGCCTGCACGAGGAGTTACGTGAAGAGTCGGCACGAGGAGTATCAGTCGACTCGTGGACTCGAACTCGACTCGAGGAATGAACTCATATCGAGGAGACATGTAGAGTCGGCACGAGGAGTATCAGTCAACTCGTGGACTCGGGACTCAACTTGAGGACTCATGTAGAGCCTGCACGAGGAGTTACGTGAAAAGTCGGCAAGAGGAGTATCAGTCGACTCGTGGAGTCGAACTCGACTCGAGGAATGAACTCATCTTAAGGAGACATGTAGAGTCGGCACGAGGAGTATCAGTCGACTCGTGGACTCGGGACTCAACTCGAGGAGTCATGTAGAGCCTACACGAGGAGTTACGTGAAGAGCCGACACGAGGAGTATCAGTCGACTCGTGGACTCGAACTCGACACGAGGGATGAACTCATCTCGAGGAGACATGTAGAGTCGGCAAGAGGAGTATCAGTCAACTCGTGGACTCGGGACTCAACTCGAGGACTCATGTAGAGCCTGCACGAGGAGTTACGTGAAGAGTCGGCATGAGGAGTATCAGTCGACTCGTGGACTCGAACTCGACTCGAGGAATGAACTCATCTCGAGGAGAGATGTAGAGTCGGCACGCGGAGTATTAGTCAACTCGTGGACTCGGGACTCAACTTGAGGACTCATGTAGAGCTTACACGAGGAGTTACGTGAAGAGCCGGCACGAGGAGTATCAGTCGACTCGTGGACTCGAACTCGACTCGAGGAATGAACTCATCTTAAGGAGACATGTAGAGTCGACACGAGGAGTATCAGTCGACTCATGGACTCGGGACTCAACTCGAGGAATCATGTAGAGCCTGCACGAGGAGTTACGTGAAGAGTCGGCACGAGGAGTATCAGTCGACTCGTGGACTCGAACTCGACTCGAGGAATGAACTCATCTCGAGGAGACATGTTGAGTCGGCACGAGGAGTATCAGTCAACTCGTGGACTCGGGACTCAACTCGAGGACCCATGTAGAGCCAACACGAGGAGTTAAGTGAAGAGCCGGCACGAGGAGTATCATTCAACTCGTGGACTCGAACTCGACTCGAGGGATGAACTCATCTCGAGGAGACATGTAGAGTCGGCAAGAGGAGTATCAGTCAACTCGTGGACTCGAGACTCAACTCGAGGACTCATGTAGAGCCTGCACGAGGAGTTACGTGAAGAGTCGGCACGAGGAGTATCAGTCGACTCGTGGACTCGAACTCGACTCGAGGAATGAACTCATATCGAGGAGACATGTAGAGTCGGCACGAGGAGTATCAGTCAACTCGTGGACTCGGGACTCAACTTGAGGACTCATGTAGAGCCTGCACGAGGAGTTACGTGAAAAGTCGGCAAGAGGAGTATCAGTCGACTCGTGGAGTCGAACTCGACTCGAGGAATGAACTCATCTTAAGGAGACATGTAGAGTCGGCACGAGGAGTATCAGTCGACTCGTGGACTCGGGACTCAACTCGAGGAGTCATGTAGAGCCTACACGAGGAGTTACGTGAAGAGCCGACACGAGGAGTATCAGTCGACTCGTGGACTCGAACTCGACACGAGGGATGAACTCATCTCGAGGAGACATGTAGAGTCGGCAAGAGGAGTATCAGTCAACTCGTGGACTCGGGACTCAACTCGAGGACTCATGTAGAGCCTGCACGAGGAGTTACGTGAAGAGTCGGCATGAGGAGTATCAGTCGACTCGTGGACTCGAACTCGACTCGAGGAATGAACTCATCTCGAGGAGAGATGTAGAGTCGGCACGCGGAGTATTAGTCAACTCGTGGACTCGGGACTCAACTTGAGGACTCATGTAGAGCTTACACGAGGAGTTACGTGAAGAGCCGGCACGAGGAGTATCAGTCGACTCGTGGACTCGAACTCGACTCGAGGAATGAACTCATCTTAAGGAGACATGTAGAGTCGACACGAGGAGTATCAGTCGACTCATGGACTCGGGACTCAACTCGAGGAATCATGTAGAGCCTGCACGAGGAGTTACGTGAAGAGTCGGCACGAGGAGTATCAGTCGACTCGTGGACTCGAACTCGACTCGAGGAATGAACTCATCTCGAGGAGACATGTTGAGTCGGCACGAGGAGTATCAGTCAACTCGTGGACTCGGGACTCAACTCGAGGACCCATGTAGAGCCAACACGAGGAGTTAAGTGAAGAGCCGGCACGAGGAGTATCAGTCAACTCGTGGACTCGAACTCGACTCGAGGGATGAACTCATCTCGAGGAGACATGTAGAGTCGGCAAGAGGAGTATCAGTCAACTCGTGGACTCGAGACTCAACTCGAGGACTCATGTAGAGCCTGCACGAGGAGTTACGTGAAGAGTCGGCACGAGGAGTATCAGTCGACTCGTGGACTTGAACTCGACTCGAGGAATGAACTCATATCGAGGAGACATGTAGAGTCGGCACGAGGAGTATCAGTCAACTCGTGGACTCGGGACTCAACTTGAGGACTCATGTAGAGCCTGCACGAGGAGTTACGTGAAAAGTCGGCAAGAGGAGTATCAGTCGACTCGTGGAGTCGAACTCGACTCGAGGAATGAACTCATCTTAAGGAGACATGTAGAGTCGGCACGAGGAGTATCAGTCGACTCGTGGACTCGGGACTCAACTCGAGGAGTCATGTAGAGCCTACACGAGGAGTTACGTGAAGAGCCGACACGAGGAGTATCAGTCGACTCGTGGACTCGAACTCGACTCGAGGGATGAACTCATCTCGAGGAGACATGTAGAGTCGGCAAGAGGAGTATCAGTCAACTCGTGGACTCGGGACTCAACTCGAGGACTCATGTAGAGCCTGCACGAGGAGTTACGTGAAGAGTCGGCACGAGGAGTATCAGTCGACTCGTGGACTCGAACTCGACTCGAGGAATGAACTCATCTCGAGGAGACATATAGAGTCGGCACGAGGAGTATCAGTCAACTCGTGGACTCGGGACTCAACTCGAGGACTCATGTAGAGCCTACACGAGGAGTTACGTGAAGAGCCGACACGAGGAGTATCAGTCGACTCGTGGACTCGAACTCGACTCGAGGGATGAACTCATCTCGAGGAGACATGTAGAGTCGGCAAGAGGAGTATCAGTCAATTCGTGGACTCGGGACTCAACTCGAGGACTCATATAGAGCCTGCACGAGGAGTTACGTGAAGATTCGGCACGAGGAGTATCAGTCGAGTCGTGGACTCGAACTCGACTCGAGGAATGAACTCATCTCGAGGAGACATGTAGAGTCGGCACGAGGAGTATCAGTCAACTCGTGGACTCGGGACTCAACTCGAGGACTCATGTAAAGCAGAGCCTACACGAGGAGTTTGTGAAGATTCGACACGAGGAGTATCAATCGACTAGTGGACTCGAACTCGACTCGAGGGATGAACTCATCTCGAGGAAACATGTAGATTCAGAAAGAGGAGTATCAGTCAACTCGTGGACTCGGGACTCAACTCGAGGACTCATTTAGAGCCTGCACGAGCAGTTACGTGAAGAGCCGACGCGAGGAGTATCAGTCGACTCGTGGACTCGAACTAGACTCGAGGGATGAACTCATCTCGCGAAGACATGTAGAGTGCGAGGAGTATCAGTCAACTCGTGGACTCGGGACTCAACTCGAGGACTCATGTAGAGCCTGCACGAGGAGTTACGTGAAGAGTCGGCACGAGGAGTATCAGTCGACTCGTGGACTCGAACTCGACTCGAGGAATGAACTCGTCTCGAGGAGACATGTAGAGTCGGCATGAGGAGTATCAGTCAACTCATGGACTCGGGACTCAACTCGAGGACTCATATAGAACCTGCACGAGGAGTTACGTGAAGAGCCGACACGAGGAGTATCAGTCGACTCGTGGACTCGAACTCGACTCGTGGACTTGAACTCGACTCGAGGGATGAACTCATCTCGAGTTGACATGTAGAGTCGGCAAGAGGAGTATCAGTCAACTCGTCGACTCGGGACTTAACTCGAGGACTCATGTAGAGCCTACACGAGGCGTTACGTGAAGAGTCGGCACGAGGAGTATCAGTCGACTCGTGGACTCGAACTGGACTCGAGGAATGAACTCATCGAGAGGAGACATGTAGAGTCGGCACGAGGAGTATCAGTCAACTCGTGGACTCGGGACTCAACTCGAGGACTCATGTAGAGCAGAGCCTACACGAGGAGTTTGTGAAGAGCTAGCACGAGGAGTATCAGTCGACTCGTGGACTCGAACTCGACTCGAGGGATGAACTCATCTCGAGGAGACATGTAGATTCGGCAAGAGGAGTATCAGTCAACTCGTGGACTCAGGACTCAACTCGAGGACTCATGTAGAGCCTGCACGAGGAGTTACGTGAAGAGCGGACACGAGGAGTATCAGTCGACTCGTGGACTCGAACTTGACTCGAGGGATGAACTCATCTCGAGGAGACATGTAGAGTCGGCACGAGGAGTAACAGTCAACTCGTGGACTCGGGACTCAACTCGAGGACTCATGTAGAGCCTGGACGAGGAGTTACGTGAAGAGTCGTCACGAGGAGTATCTGTCGACTCGTGGACTCGAACTCGACTCGAGATGAACTCGTCTCGAGGTGACATGTAGAGTCGGCACGAGGAGTATCATTCAACTCGTGGACTCGGGACTCAACTCGAGGACTCATGTAGAGCCTGCACGAGGAGTTACGTGAAGAGTCGACACGAGGAGTATCAGTCGACTCGTGGACTCGAACTCGACTCGAGGAATGAACTCATCTCGAGGAGACATGTAGAGTCGGCACGAGGAGTATCATTCAACTCATGGACTCGAGACTCAACTCGAGGACTCATGTAGAGCCTGCACGAGGAGTTACATGAAGAGTCGGCACGAGGAGTATTTGTCGACTTGTGGACTCGAACTCGACTCGAGGAATGAACTCATCTCGAGGAGACATGTAGAGTCGGCACGAGGAGTATCAGTCGACTCGTGGACTCGAACTCGACTCGAGGACTCATGTAGAGCCTGCACGAGGAGTTACGTGAAGAGTCGGCACGAGTAGTATCAGTCGACTCGTGGACTCGAACTCGACTCGAGGAATGAACTCATCTTAAGGAGACATGTAGAGTTGACACGAGGAGTATCAGTCGACTCGTGGACTCGGGACTCAACTCGAGGAATCATGTAGAGCCTGCACGAGGAGTTTCGTGAAGAGTCGGAACGAGGAGTATCAGTCGACGCGTGGACTCGAACTCGACTCGAGGAATGAACTCATCTCGAGGAGACATGTTGAGTCGACACGAGGAGTATTAGTCAACTCGTGGACTCGGGACTCAACTCGAGGACCGATGTAGAGCCAACACGAGGAGTTACGTGAAGAGCCGGCACGAGGAGTATCAGTCAACTCGTGGACTCGAACTCGACTCGAGGGATGAACTTATCTCGAGGAGACATGTAGAGTCGGCAAGAGGAGTATCAGTCAACTCGTGGACTCGGGACTCAACTCGAGGACTCATGTAGAGCCTGCACGAGGAGTTACGTGAAGAGTCGGCACGAGGAGTATCAGTCGACTTGTGGACTCGAACTCGACTCGAGATGAACTCGTCTCGAGGTGACATGTAGAGTCGGCACGAGGAGTATCAGGCAACTCGTGGACTCGGGACTCAACTCAAGGACTCATGTAGAGCCTGCACGAGGAGTTACGTGAAGAGTCGACACGAGGAGTATCAGTCGACTCATGGACTCGAACTCGACTCGAGGAATGAACTCATCTCGAGGAGACATGTAGAGTCGGCACGAGGAGTATCAGTCAACTCGTGGACTCGAGACTCAACTCGAGGACTCATGTAGAGCATGCACGAGGAGTTATATGAAGAGTCGGCACGAGGAGTATTTGTCGACTTGTGGACTCGAACTCGACTCGAGGAATGAACTCATCTCGAGGAGACATGTAGAGTCGGCACGAGGAGTATCAGTCGACTCGTGGACTCGAACTCGACTCGAGGACTCATGTGGAGCCTGCACGAGGAGTTACGTGAAGAGTCGGCATGAGGAGTATTAGTCAACTCGTGGACTCGAACTCGACTCGAGGAATGAACTCATCTCGAGGAGACATGTAGAGTCGGCACGAGGAGTATCAGTCAACTCGTGGACTCGAGACTCAACTCGAGGACTCATGTAGAGCCTGCACGAGGAGTTATATGAAGATTCGGCACGAGGAGTATTTGTCGACTCGTGGACTCGAACTCGACTCGAGGAATGAACTCGTCTCGAGGAGACATGTAGAGTCGGCACGAGGAGTATTAGTCAACTCGTGGACTCGGGACTCAACTCGAGGACTCATGTAGAGCTTACACGAGGAGTTACGTGAAAAGTCGGCACGAGTAGTATCAGTCGACTCGTGGACTCGAACTCGACTCGAGGAATGAACTCATCTTAAGGAGACATGTAGAGTCGACACGAGGAGTATCAGTCGACTCGTGGACTCGGGACTCAACTCGAGGAATCATGTAGAGCCTGCACGAGGAGTTACGTGAAGAGTCGGCACGAGGAGTATCACTCGACTCGTGGACTCGAACTCGACTCGAGGAATGAACTCATCTCGGGGAGACATGTTGAGTCGGCACGAGGAGTATCAGTCAACTCGTGGACTCGGGACTCAACTCGAGGACTCATGTAGAGCCTACACGAGGAGTTACGTGAAGAGTCGGCACGAGGAGTATCAGTCAACTCGTGGACTCGGGACTCAACTCGAGGACCCATGTAGAGCCAACACGCGGAGTTACGTGGAGAGCCGGCACGAGGAGTATCAGTTAACTCGTGGACTCGAACTCGACTCGAGAGATGAACTCATCTCGAGGAGACATGTAGAGTCGGCAAGAGGAGTATCAGTCAACTCGTGGACTTGGGACTCAACTCGAGGACTCATGTAGAGCCTACACGAGAAGTTACGTGAGGAGTTGGCACGAGGAGTATCAGTCGAGTCGTGGACTCGAACTCGACTCGAGGAATGAACTCATCTCGAGGAGACATGTAGAGTCGGCACGAGGAGTATCAGTCAACTCGTGGACTCGGGACTCAACTTGAGGACTCATGTAGAGCCTGCACGAGGAGTTACGTGAAAAGTCGGCAAGAGGAGTATCAGTCGACTCGTGGAGTCGAACTCGACTCGAGGAATGAACTCATCTTAAGGAGACATGTAGAGTCAGCACGACGAGTATCAGTCGACTCGTGGACTCAGGACTCAACTCGAGGACTCATGTAGAGCCTACACGAGGAGTTACGTGAAGAGCCGACACGAGGAGTATCAGTCGACTCGTGGACTCGAACTCGACTCGAGGGATGAACTCATCTCGAGGAGACATGTAGAGTCGGCAAGAGGAGTATCAGTCAACTCGTGGACTCGAGACTCAACTTGAGAACTCATGTCGAGCCTGCACGAGGAGTTACATGAAGAGTCGGCACGAGGAGTATCAGTCGACTCGTGGGCTCGAAGTCAACTCGAGGAATGAACTCATCTCGAGGAGACATGTAGAGTCGGCACGAGGAGTTTCAGTCAACTCCTGCACTCGGGACTCAACTCGAGGACTCATGTAGAGCAGAGCCTACACGAGGAGTTTATGAAGAGCCGGCACGAGGAGTAGCAATCGACTCGTGGACTCGAACTCGACTCGAGAGATGAACTCATCTCGAGGAGACATGTAGATTCGGCAAGAGGAGTATCAGTCAACTCGTGGACTAGGGACTCAACTCGAGGACTCATGTAGAGCCTGCACGCGGAGTTACGTGAAGAGTCGGCACGAGGAGTATCAGTCGACTTGTGGACTCGAACTCGACTCGAGGAATGAACACGTCTCGAAGAGACATGTAGAGTCGGCACGAGGAGTATCAGTCAACTCGTGGACTTGGGACTCAACTCGAGGACTCATGTAGAGCCTGCACGAGGAGTTACGTGAAGAGTCGACACGAGGAGTATCAGTCGACTCGTGGACTCGAACTCGACTCTAGGAATGAACTCATCTCGAGGAGACATGTAGAGTCGGCACGAGGAGTATCAGTAAACTCGTGGACTCGAGACTCAACTCGAGGACTCATGTAGAGCCTGCACGAGGAGTTACGTGATGAGTCGGCACGAGGAGTATTAGTCGTCTTGTGGACTCGAACTCGACTTGACGAATGAACTCATCTCGAGGAGACATGTAGAGTCGGCACGAGGAGTATCAGTCGACTCGTGGACTCGAACTCGACTTGAGGTCTCATGTACAGCTTGCACGAGGAGTTACGTGCAGAGTCGGCACGAGGAGTATCAGTCGACTCGTGGACTCGGGACTAAACTCGAGAACTCATGTCGAGCCTGCACGAGGTGTTACATGAAGAGTCGGCACGAGGAGTATCAGTCGACTCGTGGACTCGAACTCGACTCGAGGAATGAACTCATCTCGAGAAGACATGTAGAGTCGGCACGAGGAGTATCAGTCAGCTCGTGGACTCGGGACTCAACTCGAGGACTCATGTATAGCCAACACGAGGAGTTGCATGAAGAGCCGGCACGAGGAGTATCAGTTAACTCGTGGACTCGAACTCGACTCGAGAGATGAACTCATCTCGAGGAGACATGTAGAGTCGGCAAGAGGAGTATCAGTCAACTCGTGGACTTGGGACTCAACTCGAGTACTCATGTAGAGCCTACACGAGGAGTTACGTGAAGAGTTGGCACGAGGAGTATCAGTCGACTCGTGGGCTCGAACTCAACTCGAGGAATGAACTCATCTCGAGGAGACATGTTGAGTCGGCACGAGGAGTTTCAGTCAACTCCTGCACTCGGGACTCAACTCGAGGACTCATGTAGAGCAGAGCCTACACGAGGAGTTTATGAAGAGCCGGCACGAGGAGTATCAATCGACTCGTGGACTCGAACTCGACTCGAGAGATGAACTCATCTCGAGGAGACATGTAGATTCGGCAAGAGGAATATCAGTCAACTCGTGGA
Source organism: Urtica dioica subsp. dioica (assembly GCF_054948205.1). Taxonomy (NCBI): domain Eukaryota; kingdom Viridiplantae; phylum Streptophyta; class Magnoliopsida; order Rosales; family Urticaceae; genus Urtica; species Urtica dioica. Next base: position 42,985,331 of record NC_142756.1, read on the forward strand.
CTCGGGACTCAACTCGAGGACTCATGTAGAGCCTGCACGAGGAGTTACGTGAAGAGCCGACACGAGGAGTATCAGTCGACTCGTGGACTCGAACTCAACTCGAGGGATGAACTCATCTCGAGGAGACATGTAGAGTCGGCACGAGGAGTATCAGTCAACTCGTGGACTGGGGACTCAACTCGAGGACTCATGTAGAGCCTGCACGAGGAGTTACGTGAAGAGTCGGCACGAGGAGTATCAGTCGACTTGTGGACTCGAACTCGACTCGAGGAATGAACACGTCTCGAGGAGACATGTAGAATCGGCATGAGGAGTATCAGTCAACTCGTGGACTCGGGACTCAACTCGAGGACTCATGTAGAGCCTGCACGAGGAGTTCCGTGAAGAGTCGACACGAGGAGTATCAGTCGACTCGTGGACTCGAACTCGACTCTAGGAATGAACTCATCTCGAGGAAACATGTAGAGTCGACACGAGGAGTATCAGTAAACTCGTGGACTCGAGACTCAACTCGAGGACTCATGTAGAGCCTGCACGAGGAGTTACGTGATGAGTTGGCACGAGGAGTATCAGTCGACTCGTGGACTCGAACTCGACTTGAGGACTCATGTACAGCTTGCACGAGGAGTTACGTGAAGAGTCGGCACGAGGAGTATCAGTCGACTCGTGGACTCGGGACTAAACTCGAGAACTCATGTCGAGCCTGCACGAGGAGTTACATGAAGAGTCGGCACGAGGAGTATCAGTCGACTCGTGGACTCGAACTCGACTCGAGGAATGAACTCATCTCGAGAAGACATGTAGAGTCGGCACGAGGAGTATCAGTCAGCTCGTGGACTCGGGACTGAACTCGAGGACTCATGTAGAGCCAACACGAGGAGTTACGTGAAGAGCCGGCACGAGGAGTATCAGTCAACTCGTGGACTCGAACTCGACTTGAGGGATGAACTCATCTCGAGGAGACATGTAGAGTCGGAAAGAGGAGTATCAGTCAACTCGTGGACTCGGGACTCAACTCGAGGACTCATGTAGAGCCTGCACGAGGAGTTACGTGAAGAGTCGGCACGAGGAGTATCAGTCGACTCGTGGACTGGAACTCGACTCGAGGGATGAACTCATCTCGAGGAGATATGTAGAGTCGGCACGAGGAGTATCAGTCATATCGTGGACTCGGGACTCAACTCGAGGACTCATGTAGAGCCTGCACGAGGAGTTACGTGAAAAGTCGGCAAGAGGAGTATCAGTCGACTCGTGGAGTCGAACTCGACTCGAGGAATGAACTCATCTTAAGGAGACGTGTAGAGTCGGCACGAGGAGTATCAGTCGACTCGTGGACTCGGGACTCAACTCGAGGACTCATGTAGAGCCTACACGAGGAGTTACGTGAAGAGCCGATACGAGGAGTATCAGTTGACTCGTGGAATCGAACTCGACTCGAGGGATGAACTCATCTCGAGGAGACATGTAGAGTCGGCAAGAGGAGTATCAGTCAACTCGTGGACTCGGGAATCAACTCGAGGACTCATGTAGAGCCTGCACGAGGCGCTACGTGAAGAGTCGGCACGAGGAGTATCAGTCGACTCGTGGACTCAAACTCGACTCGAGGAATGAACTCATCTCGAGGAGACAAGTAGAGTCGGCACGAGGAGTATTAGTCAACTCGTGGACTCGGGACTCAACTCGAGGACTCATGTAGAGCAGAGCCTACACGAGGAGTTTGTGAAGAGCCGACACGAGGAGTATCAGTCGACTCGTGGACTCGAACTCGACTCGAGGGATGAACTCATCTCGAGGAGACATGTAAATTCGTCAAGAGGAGTATCAGTCAACTCGTGGACTCGGGACTCAACTCGAGGAATCATGTAGAGCCTGTACGAGGAGTTACGTGAAGAGCGGACATGAGGAGTATCAGTCGACTCGTGGACTCGAACTCGACTCGAGTGATTAACTCATCTCGAGGAGACATGTAGAGTCAGCACGAGGAGTATAAGTCAACTCGTGGACTGGGGACTCAACTCGAGGACTCATGTAGAGCCTGCATGAGGAGTTACGTGAAGAGTCGGCACGAGGAGTATCAGTCGACTCGTGGACTCGAACTCGACTCGAGGAATGAACTCGTCTCGAGTAGACATGTAGAGTCGGCACGAGGAGTATCAGTCAACTCGTGGACTCGGGACTCAACTCGAGGACTCATGTAGAGCCTGCACGAGGAGTTACGTGAAGAGTCGACACGAGGAGTATCAGTCGACTCGTGGACTCGAACTCGACTCGAGGAATGAACTCATCTCGAGGAGACATGTAGAGTCGGCACGAGCAGTATCAGTAAACTCGTGGACTCGAGACTCAACTCGAGGACTCATGTAGAGCGTGCACGAGGAGTTACGTGAAGAGTCGGCACGAGGAGTATTAGTCGACTTGTGGACTCGAACTCGACTCGAGGAATGAACTCATCTCGAGGACACATGTAGAGTCGGCACGAGGAGTATCAGTCGACTCGTGGACTCGAACTCGACTTGAGGACTCATGTACAGCTTGCACGAGGAGTTACGTGAAGAGTCGGCACGAGGAGTATCAGTCGACCCGTGGACTCGAACTCGACTCGAGGAATGAACTCATCTGGAGAAGACATGTAGAGTCGGCACGAGGAGTATCAGTCAGCTCGTGGACTCGGGACTCAACTCGAGGACTCATGTAGAGCCAACACGAGGAGTTACGTGAAGAGCCGGCACAACGAGTATCAGTCAACTCGTGGACTCGAACTCGACTCGAGGGATGAACTCATCTAGAGGAGACATGTAGAGCCTGCACGAGGAGTTACGTGAAGAGTCAGCACGAGGAGTATCAGTTGACTCGTGGACTCGAACTCGACTCGAGGAATGAACTCATCTCGAGGAGATATGTAGAGTCCGCACGAGGAGTATCAGTCAAATCGTGGACTCGGGACTCAACTTGAGGACTCATGTAGAGCCTGCACGAGGAGTTACGTGAAAAGTCGGTAAGAGGAGTATCAGTCGACTCGTGGAGTCGAACTCGACTCGAGGAATGAACTCATCTTAAGGAGACATTTAGAGTCGGCACGAGGAGTATCAGTCGACTCGTGGACTCGGGACTCAACTCGAGGACTCATGTAGAGCCTACACGAGGAGTTACGTGAAGAGCCGACACGAGGAGTATCAGTCGACTCGTGGACTCGAATTCGACTCGAGGGATGAACTCATCTCGAGGAGACATGTAGAGTCGGCACGAGGAGTATCAGTCAACTCGTGGACTGGGGACTCAACTCGAGGACTCATGTAGAGCCTGCACGAGGAGCTACGTGAAGAGTCGGCACGAGGAGTATCAGTCGACTTGTGGACTCGAACTCGACTCGAGGAATGAACTCATCTCGAGGAGATATGTAGAGTCGGCACGAGGAGTATTAGTCGACTTGTGGACTCGAACTCGACTCGAGGAATGAACTCATCTCGAGGAGACATGTAGAGTCGGCACGAGGAGTATCAGTCGACTCGTGGACTCGAACTCGACTTGAGGACTCATGTACAGCTTGCACAAGGAGTTACGTGAAGAGTCGGCACGAGGAGTATCAGTCGACTCGTGGACTCGAACTCGACTCGAGGAATGAACTCATCTCGAGAAGACATGTAGAGTCGGCACGAGGAGTATCAGTCAGCTCGTGGACTCGGGACTCAACTCGAGGACTCATGTAGAGCCAACACGAGGAGTTACGTGAACAGCCGGCACGAGGAGTATCAGTCAACTCGTGGACTCGAACTCGACTCGAGGGATGAACTCATCTAGAGGAGACATGTAGAGTCGGCAAGAGGAGTATCAGTCAACTCGTGGACTCGGGACTCAACTCGAGGACTCATGTAGAGCCTGCACGAGGAGTTACGTGAAGAGTCGGCACGAGGAGTATCAGTCGACTCGTGGACTCGAACTCGACTCGAGGAATGAACTCATCTCGAGGAGATATGTAGAGTCGGCACGAGGAGTATCAGTAAAATCGTGGACTCGGGACTCAACTCGAGGACTCATGTAGAGCCTGCACGAGGAGTTACGTGAAAAGTCGGCAAGAGGAGTATCAGTCGACTCGTGGAGTCGAACTCGACTCGAGGAATGAACTCATCTTAAGGAGACGTGTAGAGTCGGCACGAGGAGTATCAGTCGACTCGTGGACTCGGGACTCAACTCGAGGACTCATGTAGAGCCTACACGAGGAGTTACGTGAAGAGCCGACACGAGGAGTATCAGTTGACTCGTGGAATCGAACTCGACTCGAGGGATGAACTCATCTTGAGGAGACATGTAGAGTCGGCAAGAGGAATATCAGTCAACTCGTGGACTCGGGAATCAACTCGAGGACTCATGTAGAGCCTGCACGAGGCGTTACGTGAAGAGTCGGCACGAGGAGTATCAGTCGACTCGTGGACTAAAACTCGACTCGAGGAATGAACTCATCTCGAGGAGACAAGTAGAGTCGGCACGAGGAGTATTAGTCAACTCGTGGACTCGGGACTCAACTCGAGGACTCATGTAGAGCAGAGCCTACACGAGGAGTTTGTGAAGAGCCGACACGAGGAGTATCAGTCGACTCGTGGACTCGAACTCGACTCGAGGGATGAACTCATCTCGAGGAGACATGTAGATTCGTCAAGAGGAGTATCAGTCAACTCGTGGACTCGGGACTCAACTCGAGGAATCATGTAGAGCCTGTACGAGGAGTTACGTGAAGAGCGGACATGAGGAGTATCAGTCGACTCGTGGACTCGAACTCGACTCGAGGGATTAACTCATCTCGAGGAGACATGTAGAGTCAGCACGAGGAGTATAAGTCAACTCGTGGACTGGGGACTCAACTCGAGGACTCATGTAGAGCCTGCACGAGGAGTTACGTGAAGAGTCGGCACGAGGAGTATCAGTCGACTCGTGGACTCGAACTCGACTCGAGGAATGAACTCATCTCGAGGAGACATGTAGAGTCGGCACGAGCAGTATCAGTAAACTCGTGGACTCGAGACTCAACTCGAGGACTCATGTAGAGCCTGCACGAGGAGTTACGTGAAGAGTCGGCACGAGGAGTATTAGTCGACTTGTGGACTCGAACTCGACTCGAGGAATGAACTCATCTCGAGGACACATGTAGAGTCGGCACGAGGAGTATCAGTCGACTCGTGGACTCGAACTCGACTTGAGGACTCATGTACAGCTTGCACGAGGAGTTACGTGAAGAGTCGGCACGAGGAGTATCAGTCGACCCGTGGACTCGAACTCGAGTCGAGGAATGAACTCATCTGGAGAAGACATGTAGAGTCGGCACGAGGAGTATCAGTCAGCTCGTGGACTCGGGACTCAACTCGAGGACTCATGTAGAGCCAACACGAGGAGTTACGTGAAGAGCCGGCACAACGAGTATCAGTCAATGTTACCGGTCCGTCTCGGTCCGGTAGATCGACGACGGCCACGCTGGCGGCCGTCCTAAGCCCGGCGCTCGTCCGGGGCCGGCACTCGCCGTGGCCGGCGCTCCATGGCCGGCCCTCCTCGGCCGGTGTTCCAAGGCCGGCCCTCCTCGGCCGGCGCTCCAGGACCGGCCCTCCTCGGCCGGTGCTCCAAGGCCGGCCCTCCTCGGCCGGCGCTCCAGGACCGGCCTCCTCGGCCGGCGCTCCAGGACCGGCCTCCTCGGCCGGCGCTCCAAGGCCGGCCCTCCTCGGCCGGCGCTCCAGGACCGGCCCTCCTCGGCCGGTGCTCCAAGGCCGGCCCTCCTCGGCCGGCGCTCCAGGACCGGCCTCCTCGGCCGGCGCTCCAGGACCGGCCCCCTCGGCCGGCGCTCCAAGGCCGGCCCCCCTCGGCCGGCGATCCACGGCCGGCCCCCCTCGGCCGGCGCTCCAAGGCCGGCCCTCCTCGGCCGGCGCTCCAAGGCCGGCCCCCCTCGGCCGGCGCTCCAAGGCCGGCCCTCCTCGGCCGGCGCTCCAAGGCCGGCCCTCCTCGGCCGGCGCTCCAAGGCCGTCCTTCCAAGACCGGCCCAAGGCCAAGGGGTTCCTCAAACACCTCTTGGCCGCCTATAAATAAGAGGGTCTCTCCCTCGAACCAGGGAATCCGAAATTTGAGTACTGAAACGCTGTCGAACTCACAACTCGCTCGTTTCTCTCAACTCTCGACCCCTAAACACTAAACCTCTATCAACCACCTCAATCCTACTAATGTTGAGCGTCGGAGAGGTAAACAGAGGCAACCCCTCTGTTTCCCCTTTGTAGTTCACACCTCTTCGCTTGTGTTTCAGGTGCTTGGACGAGATAGACATTACAGACAGCTAAGGGACGACTTGAGATATCAAGTCCGACACGCTCGAGCCGGAGTGAGACCACTTGGTCCGGCCTTGGGTCTAACCATTTCCGGTTCCTAAATCGTTGTCCGAAAAACAGCGACAACATTTTGGCGCTAGAAGGAGGGGTCGAACCTCCGTGACGACGCATTCCCTCTACCAGTTTTTCTCCCTTTGTTCTCACGACTCTCGAGAGATGAGTCACATTCCCACTACCTCCGCGGGTACCCGAGCGACTGGCTCGAGGTACGGTCTTCGGCACCTCGCACATCGTCTTGAAGGGCAACCTCGCGATAGCGAGAGCCAGCCCCAAGACCCTATGGTTGACCCCGAGGCCGCGCTCCGAGAGGACACGGCCCGGCGGCTTGCGGAGCTCCTTGACCGCCCCGGCGTCGATGGTTCACTCATAGCCGACCTCCTCGGCTATGACGTTGAGGATAGGTCCGCCAAAGACTACTCCGACTCCGAATATGTGGGGGAGTCGAGGACCAACGAGGCAACGCCTAGCCTCGCCCCTTCGCGGCCCGAGAGGCCCAACGACGCTTTGGCCGGACCGTCGCACATAGGGCGGCAGCAGGCACGGTCACATTCCCGGGGACTCGCCCCCTCGGTTTCAAGAGGTGGCCGGACACGGCCCCTCGCCGAGGAGAGAGCGACTCTGGTGGATGATGGGGCCGACAGCCGAAGCGCCCGCCGGACGGCCCGACCAAGGGCGACCTCACCTCGCCCCGCACCGAGTGCGGACCTTAGAGAGCGCTTGACGGCGCAGAGAAACTCCCGAGGGGAGGATCTCCGCCAAAGGCTAAACTCTCGAAGGGACGCGCTCCCCGCCGCAACTCTCGGCCGGCCACAGGCCAATGTCGTGGACCAAGCGTCCAACGAACGCCAACCGGTGACTCCCGTGGCCCCGACGATCGGCCCCGCTAATGGGCTCGACATGGTCACGATGATTCAAAGCCTCCAGAATCAAATCATCGAAATGAGGGAGTCGGGGAGGCAAAGGCCGTACGGAGGGATCGAGGAATCATACTCTCCCTTCGCCGCACAAATCCTCGCGCAACCATGCGTGGGGAACTTCAAGCTACCGTCCATTCCTCCCTACGATGGACGTACGGACCCCCACTTCCACGTCCAACACTATGAGACGTGGATGACTATGCAAGGGCAGGCGGACGCCACCCTCTGCCAAGCCTTCAGCCTGACCCTCACAGGCTCGGGGTTTGAGTGGTTCCGAAGCTTGAGACCGGGAAGCATCCCGTCTTTCCGGGCCTTGCGAGAGGCTTTCCTCGCCCGATTCGCCACCCTCGTGGCGCAGAAGAAGCCGAAGACCCACCTCCTCTCTATCCGTCAAGGAAGAGACGAGACGCTGAGACAATACCTCGCTCGCTTCACCGAGGAGTCTCACAAGGTCGAGGGGTTCGACGACAGGGACGCCATCACGGCGATCACCGAGGGAGTGCGCACGAGCGACTTCCTCAAGTCTATTGTTGGCCAAGTCCCGCGTGACATGGCGGAGCTGATGACAAGAGCCCGCACATACATGGGAGTCGAGGACTATCTCGATGGCCGAGATGGCCGAAAGGCAGGAGGACAGGGGAGTCGCCGTCGCGACGATCGAGATGAAGATCGTCCCGACCCCCGAAAGAGGAGGAATAAGGGAAGCCAGGCCCCTAACGGCCGTTCCCTCCCCGGGCCGAAGCCATCGCATGTCGACAGCTTCCGGAGGTTCTCGCCATTCACTCCTCTGAACACTCCGCCGGAGCAAATCCTAGCTCTGCACCGTGACAAGTTGGGGAGCCCGACCCCGCTCACGAAGGATCCCGCCAAGAGGGATCAAAGCAAGTACTGCGATTACCATCAAGATCACGGGCACCTGACATCCGAATGCTATCAGCTTAAGCGTCAGATTGAGGCCCTGATTCAAGATGGGAAGCTGAAAGAGTATGTCCTAAGAACTATCGGGACGGCCGCGGCGCACGGGGGTCGCCCGCGGCAAGGGAAGAAAGGTCCGGCGACGGTGACTGTCACAGACCGCGCGACAAACGAAGAGCCGGAGAGCTCGCAACTTCACGTCGTGGGTGCAATCTTGGGTGGCCCGGAGTTCGGGGATTCGGCTACACAAAGGAAGAAGTACGTGCGCGAAGTTTCCCAAGGGAAAATAGCGCACTACATCAACCATACGTACGAGGTCCCTCCTCCGGCCCCCTTCGAGTCCATGTTCTTCACCGGACAGGAAGCAACGCGAGTTCTCCATCCACACAACGACGCGATAGTCGTCTCCGCCCCGGTCGCCAACAACCTCGTCCGGAGAATCCTGATCGACAATGGGAGCTCCGCCGACATAATCTTCAAATCGGCGTTGGACAGGATGAAACTATCCGGGGTAAGACCGACCCCGATCTCAACCCCACTCTTCGGCTTCTCCGGGGAGAGGGTTATGACGGAGGGAACTATCGACCTCCCGGTTACCTTCGGTACGCCGGGGGGGCTCGAGGTTACCCACATCGTGTCGTTCCTGGTGGTGGATCAGCCCTCGGCTTACAACATCATCGTCGGCCGCCCGACTCTCAATCGGTTGAAGGCCATAACATCCACGTACCACCTGATGATGAAGTTCCCGACCGATAAAGGGATCGCCGTGATGTTGGGAGACCAATCCATGGCGAGGATGTGCTACATCCAGGGCGTGGATGGAAAAGGGAAGGCGAAGGTGGTGAGCACCGTTTTCCAACTCGGAGACAAATTCCCGTGCAAGTTAGAGGAAGGAGGCACCTTCGGAGAGCTAGACCAGAGGGACGAAGTCGAGCGTCGGAAGGTGGAGACACCGGACGACCTCGTTCCCGTCGTGTTGGACGACGCCAAACCTGACCAAGTGGTCAAGATAGGCGCCCAACTCCCGTCTGAGACCCGAACCGAGCTCGCCGCTTTCCTCCGAGAACACAAAGATGTCTTTGCGTGGACACACGCCGACATGCCGGGGATCGACCCCGAGATCATGGTTCATCGTCTCAACGATGACAAGAGAGTGGCCGAGCGCGTTCAACCGCGACGGGCGTTCAGTGGGGAGAGGTACCAAGCCATTGGTGAAGAAGTTGACAAACTTCTTGCCGCCAACTTCATCAGGGAAGCGGAGCACCCCAAGTGGGTATCCAATGTGGTAATGGTCAAGAAGCCAAACGGGAAGTGGCGGATCTGTATCGACTACAAAGATCTCAACAAAGCCTGCCCGAAAGACAGCTTCCCTCTCCCGAGGATCGAGCAGCTCGTGGACGCCACTGCGGGCCACGAACTGCTAAGCTTCATGGACGCCTACTCAGGCTACAATCAGATCCGCATGCACGAGCCGGATCAAATTAAAACCACCTTTGTTACGAACCGCGGACTTTACTGTTACAAGGTCATGCCCTTTGGCCTCAAAAACGCGGGAGCAACGTATCAAAGGTTGGTGAACCGCATGTTCGCCAATCAAATTGGCAAAACTATGGAGGTCTACGTGGATGACATGCTTGTCAAAAGCCTCAAAGCCCGCGACCACGTCCGAGACCTTAGGGAAATGTTCACGATTCTGCGGCGTTACAAGATGAAGCTTAACCCCAACAAGTGCGCTTTCGGGGTCGAGTCTGGAAAGTTTCTAGGCTACATGGTGAGCCGCCGCGGGATCGAGGCCAATCCTGAGAAAATTAGGGCGATCTTAGAGATGAGGTCGCCACAAAAGGTCAAAGAAGTTCAAAGCTTGACGGGAAGGATCGCCGCCCTGACGCGATTTGTTTCCAAAGCCACTGATAGGTGCCAACCGTTCTTCAAGGCACTGAAGAAGACCGACGGGTTCGTGTGGACGGAGGAGTGCGAGGAAGCATTCCGCGATATGAAAGCCTATTTCACCTCCCCCCCGTTCCTCGCGAAGCCAAAGAACGGCGAAACCCTGTACCTCTACCTCGCGGTTTCCGATAGGGCCGTGAGCGCGGTCCTCATACGCGAAGAAGACAAGGTGCAATGGCCAGTCTACTACGTTAGCAAGGCGCTCCTCGACGCCGAAACCCGATACCCCGAGATCGAGAGACTGTCCCTCGCCCTCGTCATGAGCGCGAGGAAGCTCCGGCCCTACTTCCAGGCGCACCCCATCGTAGTCCGCTCGGGGCATCCCATCGAGAAGGCCCTTCAAAAGGGGACCTCTTCTCGGATGGCGATATGGTCCCAAGAGCTGGGCGAATACGGGGTCGAGTTCCAACCGAGAACCGCCATTAAGGGTCAGGCCCTCGCCGACTTCATCGCCGAATTCACAAGCGCGCCCCCAACCAATGAGGGCGACGAAGGGAGTAAGACCGTGGAAGACAAGGAGGACGACCATAGCGAGTCGTCAAGGAAGAGAACCAACGACCCGATAGGGCCGGTTTGGGATTTACACGTGGATGGCGCGTCAAACGCCCGGGGGGCTGGCGCCGGCGTTGTGCTCACAAATCCCGATAGGGAAAAGTTGAGGTACGCCCTGCGGTTCGAGTTCAAGGCTTCCAACAACGAGGCAGAGTACGAGGCTCTGATTGTTGGCTTGGAGCTAGCGAACAAGTTGGGCGCCCAAAACCTACGCATCCATTGCGACTCGCAATTGATCGTGAATCAGGTTAAGGGCGACTACGCCGCAAAGGAGCCACACATGATCGCCTACTTGTCCAAGGCCCAAAAGAACTTGGAGGCCCTGTCGTGGTTCGAGATCGTCCAGGTCCCTCGAGAGGCGAACGTCGACGCCGACGCCCTAGCTCGCCTCGCGTCCGGGATAGACGAGGAAAGCGAGGGCAGCGTCCCAATCGAAGTGTTGACCCGACCTTACGTCTCGAGAGGCGACGTGGGGGTCATTGACGAGACTCCGCCTCCCTCATGGATGACCTCGCTCGTGGAATTCCTTAAACGAGGAGTCGTCCCCGAGGATAAAGAAGAAGCTAGAAAGCTGAGAAGCCTAGCCCCGAAGTACACAATGAGGGAGGACAGTTTGTTCAAGAGAGGCTACTCCATGCCCCTTCTCCGTTGCCTGACCGAGGTGGAGGCGAGAAAAGCACTCCACGAGGTGCACGAGGGGGTGTGCGGTAACCACGCCGCCGGGCAATCTTTGGCATTGAAGTTGCTAAGACTTGGATATTTCTGGCCAACCTTGAAAAAGGACTCCCACGAGTGGGCCAAGAAATGTGACAAGTGCCAAAGGTTCGCCCACATTCCGCGCCAAGCACCGGCCCCTTTGTGTCCGATTATCGTGCCACGACCTTTCGCGAAGTGGGGAATCGACCTCATCGGCGAGCTACCTACGGCCCCGAGACAATACAAGCACGCGATCGTGGCTATCGATTACTTCACGAAGTGGGTAGAGGCTGAACCGCTAGCAAAGATCACCGAGGCGAACACGACGAGCTTCATTTGGAGAAACATTATCTGCCGCTTCGGGATCCCTGCGTCAATTGTAACCGACAACGGAAAGCAATTCGACAATGCACGCCTCCGAGAAACGTGCGAACAGCTTGGCATTAGCAAGACTTTCTCCTCTCCCCGCCATCCCCAAGCCAACGGCCAGGTCGAGGCGGTGAATAAGACGATCAAGGAGAACTTGAAGAAGAAGCTGGAGGCGAGAAAGGGGGCTTGGGCTGACGAGCTCCCCATGGTCTTATGGGCATACCGCACCACCGCCCGAAACGCGACCGGCGAAACCCCTTTCGCTCTCGCGTTCGGCGTCGAGGCTGTGGTACCCGTCGAGATCAAGCTGCCAACCTTACGCATTGAGGAGTACGACGAAGCCGCCAACGATGACGCGATCAGGCTCGAGCTAGACCTCATAGACGAAAGGAGGGCGGACGCACTTACCCGGCTTGCCGCGCAGAAGAGGAAGGTCGAGAAGTACTACAACTCGAAGATAAAGCTGCGGAAGTTCGCCGACGGAAGCCTCGTCCTTCGAAGGGTGTTCCAAAACACCAAGGTGCAAGGCGCGGGAGTTCTAGGCCCCACCTGGGAAGGCCCGTACCGTGTGCGCCGAGCCATCCACAATGGCACGTACGAGCTCGAGAACATGGAGGGACTCGTGTTCACGCACCCGTGGAATGCGGAGCATCTCCGGCAATATTATCAATAAATGTTCGCTCGTCCATTTTCACGCTTTGTCGTTTTCGTGTAACTTTTGATTCTAGCAAAGTCAATTTTAAATTTCAAGTTTGGCCAAAGGCCTGGAATGTAATTGTTGAACCATTTCGATAATTTAATAAAATACATTTCACTTCAATACACTTGGTATCTTAGTTTCTAGCCTCCTCTACGAGCACCCAAGAAACTCGGGGGGCTAAGGAGGATACTTCCATGCGCCAAACGGCAACAAAACACCCATGAATCGGATCCGCGCTCCGGACCTCCGAATTCGTACCCTCCCCGCGCGACGCTCTCGCACGGGATGAGGCCATGTGCCGAGAGATAGCGAAACGTCGATGAGTTGGATCCGCGCACCGGACCTCCGGCCTCGCACGTCTTTTGCGGCGACCCTCTCGTGCACCGATGCACCTTGCGCACCGACAGGCGACAAGTCATCGATGGATCACGTCCGCGCACCGGATTGTCGATCTCGGCAGTCAAAACCCAAAAACGTGACACGCGTACCAACGAGTACCATGCTCACTGGGAGCTGCAAACCCATCCGGATACGCACGCCGATAGGTAGCGTACTCGCCGGATGATGAGCGCGACGGCCGCCAGCTCGCACGCGCCGATAGGCAGCGAGTCACAAGTGGATGGCCGGAAATCGCACCCACCGGATGAAACTGGTCTAGCCTGCGTCCGTGGGAAACTTCGCCGCCAAACGCGGCAGTAAGCCGTGCCAACCGGCTACGCTAAGCATAGTAAGCCGGGCCCGTAAGACACGCACTATTCAAATTGCGCGAATCGATTACACTAAACGTAGCAAGTCGAGAAAATAAGACGCACGATGAAAAGAAAGCTTCAATCAAGGCAAAACAATATTGCGTAAACAACCCGATAAGAAAAATACGAAAGTACGACGCAATCATAGCGAGAATCCGAAAGAAAGCATAAAGCAAGCGCTAAACAAATGCGCGAATAAAAAAAAAAGAAAGAAGAATCAAAGAGAACTCGATCACTCCGAGCCATAATCGACCTGCTCTTCGTCGTCCTCAGGGTGAGGGGCGCCCGACCCGCCGACGGCTCCTCCGCCGGATTGACAGTTTGACGACTGGGCGGCCTCCGCAGGGACTTCGGGCGGCAGGTCGTCTTCCGGCAGCTCGTCCTCCAAGGGAGGAAACATGGCGTCGAAGAAGGAAAATGTGATCCCTCGAGACGCGTTCTCCTCCGCGGTCGCGTCTTTGACCCGCATGGCCACCTCGTAACGGGCCACTTCTAGCGAGAGGTCCCAGTCCTCCTCCAGCTCTGTCTTCGATCGCACGGCGTCGTCCTTCTCCTCGATGAGGGTCTGCACCTCCGCCCGCAGGGTTTCCCTCTCCCTCTCGGCCCTGACCCGGGAGATCTCGCTCGCCGACAGTCGGGCGTGGACGATGTTCAGCTCTTCATCTCGGCTCGAGAGGGCCGCCTGGAGCTTCTTGGTCTCCCCTAAGAAAGTCTCGGCCGCCTGCTCAGCCTTCTCCCGTGACGCCTTCTCGGCCGCCGCCTTCTCGCGAGCTCGCTTTAGCTCTTCCTCAAGCGCGTGGAACTCTTGGATGGGGCGAGCCCCCGCCAGGGCAGCGGCATGGGCGGCCGCGGTGTCCTCCTTGTCTTTTTCCATGATCTGCATGCGACGCAGCAGATCCCGGAGAATGCGGTCACTCCGTTCTTGGCGTGCGAGCATCTGCGGAAACAAACAACGTACATGTAAGCGAAATAAGCACAACAAATCGCAAATGAGGAAAACAAGCGAGTCATACCTTTCGGGCGTCGCCGATCCCACTCTGGAAATGCTCAAGGTCGCTCACCGTCAGGAGGCTCTTGAAATCCCGTAGTGAGGTTTCAAGGATCCCCTGAGAGCATCGGTCCCTCAGCTCCGCCGCCTCCGCCAGGAGCATCGACTCCATGCCATCTGGCGTCGCCAACGTATGAGCGCGCTTGTGGCCGGAGGACGAGCCGGGAAGGATCGTCGACGACGGTCGCTTGTTCGAGGAGTTCGCCTCGGTCCTCGCCCGCGTTGGAAGCTCCCTATGGCGGGCCTCAGCTTGTGGTTGAGCCGCGACCACGGCCTCGGCGTCAGGCGCCACCCTCGGTGCCTGCGTGCGTGGTCGGTGTCGCCGAGTCATCGTATCTGAAAAAGACGAAGAAGTGACAGGTTAGAGTGCAATACAATGGAATATACACTAACTGGAAGCTTGTGTGCGGTTGGTACCCCCCACGTCAGGGGGAGGAGCAGACGAGCCCCCCGCCTCTGATTCGGGGTCCTCCGTAGCCTCCGCGGCGAGACCCGAGCTCGGAAGGGCGTCGTCTCCAGGCGGGAACCACCCGGTCCTTGCCATTAGGTCTGGGGACTCGAAGTGTGGTCCTTGTCGCCTCGATTCCGGGAGCGCCCTGATCACCGCGTGAAGCTCAGAACTTTCGATATCGCCCATAGGTGGAAAATCAGCCGCAAGACCAAAGAAGAGAGGCGCGACCCCGAAGGCTGATTCGGACACCCATATCCAAGGGTATCGGTGCTTCGAACTAACGTTGCTGACGATGACGAAGCGCTTGCGATGTAGCGCTTGGTAGAAGCCCGGCTTCCCCGGCACCCCTCGTATCGTCATGAGGTCCTGGATGTCGTCGGCAGTGACAGCCCTCTTCTTCGCCCGGTGAAGCATCATGTGGCACGCTGCGACCACCCGGTAGAAGGCCGGAGACATCTGTAAGGCGTGCACCCCCAGTCGAGCTAGCAGCTCCTGGATAACCGGCTGGAAAGGCAACCTTAGCCCGCCGCGGAGGCTCGCCTCGTGGACCGCGGCGTACCCCCTTCGAGGGCGGGACGGTAGATCGTCGGGCAACGGTCGGAGGATTGACACAGAGTCCGGGATGCTGTAGCGCTTCCTGAGGCTCTTGAAGCTGACGATGGAGATCAGGCTCGGGACATCGACGCCCGAACAGTCAAAGTTACCCCGCACGGCTGACTCCCCTACCGGGAAGGACGAGGTCCGTGTTTCCTCCTGCGCGGTAGAGGAAAGTCCCCTCGCCGCGGGTGCTGCACGGCGGCTCGACGAGTCGCCGGAGTGCCCGGAGTCCGGGGCGGTGCCCGGACGCTCGACCGGCTGCCGGCCGGCCGGGTCACTGTCATCGGGCCGGCTCGTCCTGTGGCCGGCGACGCCCTCGCCTGCGTGTGCGTCAAGCCCGAGGACCCAGCCCGCCTCCTGGCTGGGTGACTCCTCCACGCGCGGTCCCGGCGACGTCCGGCCTTCGGCGCACGCGCCAGGCCCGTCGGCCCGGCCCAGCTCCCGGCCGGTCAAGTCTCCGGCGTTGGTGGCTTGCCCGGGCGTCCCGGCGTTCAGCCCAGGCGCGTCCTGCCCACCGGCCCGGCCCGGCTCGCGGGTTGCTGGGCCCTCCTCGCGCGCCTGACGCCCAGCGGCCCTGTCCGGCGTTCGGCCGGTTGGGCCCTCCTCGCACATGTCGGCCCGGCCCGACTCCCGGCCGGCTGCAGTCTCATCCCCTAGGCCCGGCCCATTGGGTCCTAGGGTTTGCAGGGCCACCAGGGTGGCCGCCTCCCCCTCTCCAGCATTGGACGGCCGGCGCTCCTCCTGTCCGGCACCGGCGGCCCCTCCTGCAGCGTCGGCCGCCGCCGGCGGCGCCCCCCCGACGTAGACGCGCCCCGGCCCGGCTGGGGCCGGTCCGCCTGGGCTCCCACGGCCGCCGGCCACCTGCAACGCAGCCCCACCCGAGGGGGTGGGGTCCTCCCTGATGCCAACGCCGCCCCGGGCGGCGCTCCTCTGCGCCAGCGCCTCCTCGCCGGCGTCGGCCTCGCCAGACGCGTCGCCCGCGTCCCCCACGGCCGGCTTGGTTCCCCCGGGGCGAGGGACGTCTCCCCCAGGTCTGGGTTCGCCCCAGACGGCGCCGACTCGGTCGGGCCCGGCCTCCTCCACCCCGGCGTCGGCCTCCTCGGCCTGGTCGGCGTGCTCCCCGGTCGGGATCGTCGCGCGCGAGTCCTCTGGCGCGATCCCCGGACTGGGTCCAGCGCAGACGGCGCCGACCCAGCCAGGCGCGACTCCCCCGGCGTTGGCGGCGGCCTGCGCAGCGCCGCCGGTCTCCTGGGTGGCCGCCCCCGCGCGCGCGGCCTCCATGGCGCGTCCCTCGGCCAAGACGGCCTCGTGCTGGTCGGCCCGGCCGTCCCCGGCGGCTGGTGCCATCGGGCCGGCGTTCTCCTGCCGGCGCTGGCCGTCTCCGGCACTCGCGCCCTCACCCTCGTCGGCCAGCCACGCTTCAACCAGCGAAAAATCCTCTCCGGTCATCTCAATAGCGTTGAACGAACGCGATGAGTGTCGAGTGTTGGGTGGTGTTGATGGTGGCGAAAATTGAGCCCAAAAAGCATCCAAATCCACGTGGTTTTCCTCAAACAAATCATGTAAGCCATCGTCAACGGTCCCACATCCCGAGTCAATGGGGTCCATGGCGCGAATAACGAAACGAGCACGATCGACAAAAAATATAAAAATAAAAACAACATGAAAGGACGTCGGAGCATACCTCTTGACGGCGGACTTCTCCGATGGGCCAACGTCGGACTCTGAGTTTACCACACGATTTACAATCGGTGATAAACTCGGGGGGCTAATGTTACCGGTCCGTCTCGGTCCGGTAGATCGACGACGGCCACGCTGGCGGCCGTCCTAAGCCCGGCGCTCGTCCGGGGCCGGCACTCGCCGTGGCCGGCGCTCCATGGCCGGCCCTCCTCGGCCGGTGTTCCAAGGCCGGCCCTCCTCGGCCGGCGCTCCAGGACCGGCCCTCCTCGGCCGGTGCTCCAAGGCCGGCCCTCCTCGGCCGGCGCTCCAGGACCGGCCTCCTCGGCCGGCGCTCCAGGACCGGCCTCCTCGGCCGGCGCTCCAAGGCCGGCCCTCCTCGGCCGGCGCTCCAGGACCGGCCCTCCTCGGCCGGTGCTCCAAGGCCGGCCCTCCTCGGCCGGCGCTCCAGGACCGGCCTCCTCGGCCGGCGCTCCAGGACCGGCCCCCTCGGCCGGCGCTCCAAGGCCGGCCCCCCTCGGCCGGCGATCCACGGCCGGCCCCCCTCGGCCGGCGCTCCAAGGCCGGCCCTCCTCGGCCGGCGCTCCAAGGCCGGCCCCCCTCGGCCGGCGCTCCAAGGCCGGCCCTCCTCGGCCGGCGCTCCAAGGCCGTCCTTCCAAGACCGGCCCAAGGCCAAGGGGTTCCTCAAACACCTCTTGGCCGCCTATAAATAAGAGGGTCTCTCCCTCGAACCAGGGAATCCGAAATTTGAGTACTGAAACGCTGCCGAACTCACAACTCGCTCGTTTCTCTCAACTCTCGACCCCTAAACACTAAACCTCTATCAACCACCTCAATCCTACTAATGTTGAGCGTCGGAGAGGTAAACAGAGGCAACCCCTCTGTTTCCCCTTTGTAGTTCACACCTCTTCGCTTGTGTTTCAGGTGCTTGGACGAGATAGACATTACAGACAGCTAAGGGACGACTTGAGATATCAAGTCCGACACGCTCGAGCCGGAGTGAGACCACTTGGTCCGGCCTTGGGTCTAACCATTTCCGGTTCCTAAATCGTTGTCCGAAAAACAGCGACAACAGTCAACTCGTGGACTCGAACTCGACTCGAGGGATGAACTCATCTAGAGGAGACATGTAGAGCCTGCACGAGGAGTTACGTGAAGAGTCAGCACGAGGAGTATCAGTTGACTCGTGGACTCGAACTCGACTCGAGGAATGAACTCATCTCGAGGAGATATGTAGAGTCGGCACGAGGAGTATCAGTCAAATCGTGGACTCGGGACTCAACTTGAGGACTCATGTAGAGACTGCACGAGGAGTTACGTGAAAAGTCGGTAAGAGGAGTATCAGTCGACTCGTGGAGTCGAACTCGACTCGAGGAATGAACTCATCTTAAGGAGACATTTAGAGTCGGCACGAGGAGTATCAGTCGACTCGTGGACTCGGGACTCAACTCGAGGACTCATGTAGAGCCTACACGAGGAGTTACGTGAAGAGCCGACACGAGGAGTATCAGTTGACTCGTGGAATCGAACTCGACTCGAGGGATGAACTCATCTTGAGGAGACATGTAGAGTCGGCAAGAGGAGTATCAGTCAACTCGTGGACTCGGGAATCAACTCGAGGACTCATGTAGAGCCTGCACGAGGCGTTACGTGAAGAGTCGGCACGAGGAGTATCAGTCGACTCGTGGACTCAAACTCGACTCGAGGAATGAACTCATCTCGAGGAGACAAGTAGAGTCGGCACGAGGAGTATTAGTCAACTCGTGGACTCGGGACTCAACTCGAGGACTCATGTAGAGCAGAGCCTACACGAGGAGTTTGTGAAGAGCCGACACGAGGAGTATCAGTCGACTCGTGGACTCGAACTCGACTCGAGGGATGAACTCATCTCGAGGAGACATGTAGATTCGTCAAGAGGAGTATCAGTCAACTCGTGGACTCGGGACTCAACTCGAGGAATCATGTAGAGCCTGTACGAGGAGTTACGTGAAGAGCGGACATGAGGAGTATCAGTCGACTCGTGGACTCGAACTCGACTCGAGGGATTAACTCATCTCGAGGAGACATGTAGAGTCAGCACGAGGAGTATAAGTCAACTCGTGGACTGGGGACTCAACTCGAGGACTCATGTAGAGCCTGCACGAGGAGTTACGTGAAGAGTCGGCACGAGGAGTATCAGTCGACTCGTGGACTCGAACTCGACTCGAGGAATGAACTCGTCTCGAGTAGACATGTAGAGTCGGCACGAGGAGTATCAGTCAACTCGTGGACTCGGGACTCAACTCGAGGACTCATGTAGAGCCTGCACGAGGAGTTACATGAAGAGTCGACACGAGGAGTATCAGTCGACTCGTGGACTCGAACTCGACTCGAGGAATGAACTCATCTCGAGGAGACATGTAGAGTCGGCACGAGCAGTATCAGTAAACTCGTGGACTCGAGACTCAACTCGAGGACTCATGTAGAGCCTGCACGAGGAGTTACGTGAAGAGTCGGCACGAGGAGTATTAGTCGACTTGTGGACTCGAACTCGACTCGAGGAATGAACTCATCTCGAGGACACATGTAGAGTCGGCACGAGGAGTATCAGTCGACTCGTGGACTCGAACTCGACTTGAGGACTCATGTACAGCTTGCACGAGGAGTTACGTGAAGAGTCGGCACGAGGAGTATCAGTCGACCCGTGGACTCGAACTCGAGTCGAGGAATGAACTCATCTGGAGAAGACATGTAGAGTCGGCACGAGGAGTATCAGTCAGCTCGTGGACTCGGGACTCAACTCGAGGACTCATGTAGAGCCAACACGAGGAGTTACGTGAAGAGCCGGCACAACGAGTATCAGTCAACTCGTGGACTCGAACTCGACTCGAGGGATGAACTCATCTAGAGGAGACATGTAGAGCCTGCACGAGGAGTTACGTGAAGAGTCAGCACGAGGAGTATCAGTTGACTCGTGGACTCGAACTCGACTCGAGGAATGAACTCATCTCGAGGAGATATGTAGAGTCGGCACGAGGAGTATCAGTCAAATCGTGGACTCGGGACTCAACTTGAGGACTCATGTAGAGACTGCACGAGGAGTTACGTGAAAAGTCGGTAAGAGGAGTATCAGTCGACTCGTGGAGTCGAACTCGACTCGAGGAATGAACTCATCTTAAGGAGACATTTAGAGTCGGCACGAGGAGTATCAGTCGACTCGTGGACTCGGGACTCAACTCGAGGACTCATGTAGAGCCTACACGAGGAGTTACGTGAAGAGCCGACACGAGGAGTATCAGTCGACTCGTGGACTCGAATTCGACTCGAGGGATGAACTCATCTCGAGGAGACATGTAGAGTCGGCACGAGGAGTATCAGTCAACTCGTGGACTGGGGACTCAACTCGAGGACTCATGTAGAGCCTGCACGAGGAGTTACGTGAAGAGTCGGCACGAGGAGTATCAGTCGACTCGTGGACTCGAACTCGACTCGAGGAATGAACTCGTCTCGAGTAGACATGTAGAGTCGGCACGAGGAGTATCAGCCAACTCGTGGACTCGGGACTCAACTCGAGGACTCATGTAGAGCCTGCACGAGGAGTTACGTGAAGAGTCGACACGAGGAGTATCAGTCGACTCGTGGACTCGAACTCGACTCGAGGAATGAACTCATCTCGAGGAGACATGTAGAGTCGGCACGAGCAGTATTAGTAAACTCGTGGACTCGAGACTCAACTCGAGGACTCATGTAGAGCCTGCACGAGGAGTATTAGTCGACTTGTGGACTCGAACTCGACTCGAGGAATGAACTCATCTCGAGGACACATGTAGAGTCGGCACGAGGAGTATCAGTCGACTCGTGGACTCGAACTCGACTTGAGGACTCATGTACAGCTTGCACGAGGAGTTACGTGAAGAGTCGGCACGAGGAGTATCAGTCGACCCGTGGACTCGAACTCGAGTCGAGGAATGAACTCATCTCGAGAAGACATGTAGAGTCGGCACGAGGAGTATCAGTCAGCTCGTGGACTCGGGACTCAACTCGAGGACTCATGTAGAGCCAACACGAGGAGTTACGTGAAGAGCCGGCACAACGAGTATCAGTCAACTCGTGGACTCGAACTCGACTCGAGGGATGAACTCATCTAGAGGAGACATGTAGAGCCTGCACGAGGAGTTACGTGAAGAGTCAGCACGAGGAGTATCAGTTGACTCGTGGACTCGAACTCGACTCGAGGAATGAACTCATCTCGAGGAGATATGTAGAGTCGGCACGAGGAGTATCAGTCAAATCGTGGACTCGGGACTCAACTTGAGGACTCATGTAGAGCCTGCACGAGGAGTTACGTGAAAAGTCGGTAAGAGGAGTATCAGTCGACTCGTGGAGTCGAACTCGACTCGAGGAATGAACTCATCTTAAGGAGACATTTAGAGTCGGCACGAGGAGTATCAGTCGACTCGTGGACTCGGGACTCAACTCGAGGACTCATGTAGAGCCTACACGAGGAGTTACGTGAAGAGCCGACACGAGGAGTATCAGTCGACTCGTGGACTCGAATTCGACTCGAGGGATGAACTCATCTCGAGGAGACATGTAGAGTCGGCACGAGGAGTATCAGTCAACTCGTGGACTGGGGACTCAACTCGAGGACTCATGTAGAGCCTGCACGAGGAGCTACGTGAAGAGTCGGCACGAGGAGTATCAGTCGACTTGTGGACTCGAACTCGACTCGAGGAATGAACTCATCTCGAGGAGATATGTAGAGTCGGCACGAGGAGTATTAGTCGACTTGTGGACTCGAACTCGACTCGAGGAATGAACTCATCTCGAGGAGACATGTAGAGTCGGCACGAGGAGTATCAGTCGACTCGTGGACTCGAACTCGACTTGAGGACTCATGTACAGCTTGCACAAGGAGTTACGTGAAGAGTCGGCACGAGGAGTATCAGTCGACTCGTGGACTCGAACTCGACTCGAGGAATGAACTCATCTCGAGAAGACATGTAGAGTCGGCACGAGGAGTATCAGTCAGCTCGTGGACTCGGGACTCAACTCGAGGACTCATGTAGAGCCAACACGAGGAGTTACGTGAACAGCCGGCACGAGGAGTATCAGTCAACTCGTGGACTCGAACTCGACTCGAGGGATGAACTCATCTAGAGGAGACATGTAGAGTCGGCAAGAGGAGTATCAGTCAACTCGTGGACTCGGGACTCAACTCGAGGACTCATGTAGAGCCTGCACGAGGAGTTACGTGAAGAGTCGGCACGAGGAGTATCAGTCGACTCGTGGACTCGAACTCGACTCGAGGAATGAACTCATCTCGAGGAGATATGTAGAGTCGGCACGAGGAGTATCAGTAAAATCGTGGACTCGGGACTCAACTCGAGGACTCATGTAGAGCCTGCACGAGGAGTTACGTGAAAAGTCGGCAAGAGGAGTATCAGTCGACTCGTGGAGTCGAACTCGACTCGAGGAATGAACTCATCTTAAGGAGACGTGTAGAGTCGGCATGAGGAGTATCAGTCGACTCGTGGACTCGGGACTCAACTCGAGGACTCATGTAGAGCCTACACGAGGAGTTACGTGAAGAGCCGACACGAGGAGTATCAGTTGACTCGTGGAATCGAACTCGACTCGAGGGATGAACTCATCTTGAGGAGACATGTAGAGTCGGCAAGAGGAGTATCAGTCAACTCGTGGACTCGGGAATCAACTCGAGGACTCATGTAGAGCATGCACGAGGCGTTACGTGAAGAGTCGGCACGAGGAGTATCAGTCGACTCGTGGACTCAAACTCGACTCGAGGAATGAACTCATCTCGAGGAGACAAGTAGAGTCGGCACGAGGAGTATTAGTCAACTCGTGGACTCGGGACTCAACTCGAGGACTCATGTAGAGCAGAGCCTACACGAGGAGTTTGTGAAGAGCCGACACGAGGAGTAACAGTCGACTCGTGGACTCGAACTCGACTCGAGGGATGAACTCATCTCGAGGAGACATGTAGATTCGTCAAGAGGAGTATCAGTCAACTCGTGGACTCGGGACTCAACTCGAGGAATCATGTAGAGCCTGTACGAGGAGTTACGTGAAGAGCGGACATGAGGAGTATCAGTCGACTCGTGGACTCGAACTCGACTCGAGGGATTAACTCATCTCGAGGAGACATGTAGAGTCAGCACGAGGAGTATAAGTCAACTCGTGGACTGGGGACTCAACTCGAGGACTCATGTAGAGCCTGCACGAGGAGTTACGTGAAGAGTCGGCACGAGGAGTATCAGTCGACTCGTGGACTCGAACTCGACTCGAGGAATGAACTCGTCTCGAGTAGACATGTAGAGTCGGCACGAGGAGTATCAGTCAACTCGTGGACTCGGGACTCAACTCGAGGACTCATGTAGAGCCTGCACGAGGAGTTACGTGAAGAGTCGACACGACGAGTATCAGTCGACTCGTGGACTCGAACTCGACTCGAGGAATGAACTCATCTCGAGGAGACATGTAGAGTCGGCACGAGCAGTATCAGTAAACTCGTGGACTCGAGACTCAACTCGAGGACTCATGTAGAGCCTGCACGAGGAGTTACGTGAAGAGTCGGCACGAGGAGTATTAGTCGACTTGTGGACTCGAACTCGACTCGAGGAATGAACTCATCTCGAGGACACATGTAGAGTCGGCACGAGGAGTATCAGTCGACTCATGGACTCGAACTAGACTTGAGGACTCATGTACAGCTTGCACGAGGAGTTACGTGAAGAGTCGGCACGAGGAGTATCAGTCGACCCGTGGACTCGAACTCGAGTCGAGGAATGAACTCATCTGGAGAAGACATGTAGAGTCGGCACAAGGAGTATCAGTCAGCTCGTGGACTCGGGACTCAACTCGAGGACTCATGTAGAGCCAACACGAGGAGTTACGTGAAGAGCCGGCACAAGGAGTATCAGTCAACTCGTGGACTCGAACTCGACTCGAGGGATGAACTCATCTAGAGGAGACATGTAGAGCCTGCACGAGGAGTTACGTGAAGAGTCAGCACGAGGAGTATCAGTTGACTCGTGGACTCGAACTCGACTCGAGGAATGAACTCATCTCGAGGAGATATGTAGAGTCGGCACGAGGAGTATCAGTCAAATCGTGGACTCGGGACTCAACTCGAGGACTCATGTAGAGCCTGCACGAGGAGTTACGTGAAAAGTCGGTAAGAGGAGTATCAGTCGACTCGTGGAGTCGAACTCGACTCGAGGAATGAACTCATCTTAAGGAGACATTTAGAGTCGGCACGAGGAGTATCAGTCGACTCGTGGACTCGGGACTCAACTCGAGGACTCATGTAGAGCCTACACGAGGAGTTACGTGAAGAGCCGACACGAGGAGTATCAGTCGACTCGTGGACTCGAACTCGACTCGAGGGATGAACTCATCTCGAGGAGACATGCAGAGTCGGCACGAGGAGTATCAGTCAACTCGTGGACTGGGGACTCAACTCGAGGACTTATGTAGAGCCTGCACGAGGAGCTACGTGAAGAGTCGGCACGAGGAGTATCAGTCGACTCGTGGACTCGAACTCGACTCGAGGAATGAACTCATCTCGAGGAGATATGTAGAGTCGGCACGAGGAGTATTAGTCGGCTTGTGGACTCGAACTCGACTCGAGGAATGAACTCATCTCGAGGAGACATGTAGAGTCGGCACGAGGAGTATCAGTCGACTCGTGGACTCGAACTCGACTTGAGGACTCATGTACAGCTTGCACGAGGAGTTACGTGAAGAGTCGGCACGAGGAGTATCAGTCGACTCGTGGACTCGAACTCGACTCGAGGAATGAACTCATCTCGAGAAGACATGTAGAGTCGGCACGAGGAGTATCAGTCAGCTCGTGGACTCGGGACTCAACTCGAGGACTCATGTAGAGCCAACACGAGGAGTTACGTGAACAGCCGGCACGAGGAGTATCAGTCAACTCGTGGACTCGAACTCGACTCGAGGGATGAACTCATCTCGAGGAGACATGTAGAGTCGGCAAGAGGAGTATCAGTCAACTCGTGGACTCGGGACTCAACTCGAGGACTCATGTAGATCCTGCACGAGGAGTTACGTGAAAAGTCGGCAAGAGGAGTATCAGTCGACTCGTGGACTCGAACTCGACTCGAGGGATGAACTCATCTCGAGGAGACAAGTAGATTCGGCAAAAGGAGTATCAGTCAACTCGTGGACTCGGGACTCAACTCGAGGACTCATGTAGAGCCAGCACGAGGAGTTACGTGAAGAGTCAGCACGAGGAGTATCAGTTGACTCGTGGACTCGAACTCGACTCGAGGAATGAACTCATCTCGAGGAGATATGTAGAGTCGGCACGAGGAGTATTAGTCAAATCGTTGACTCAGGACTCAACTCGAGGACTCATGTAGAGCCTCCACGAGGAGTTACGTGAAAAGTCGGCAAGAAGAGTGTCAGTCGACTCGAGGAATGAACTCATCTTAAGGAGACATTTAGAGTCAGCACGAGGAGTATCAGTCGACTCGTGGACTCGGGACTCAACTCGAGGATTCATGTAGAGCCTACACGAGGAGTTACGTGAAGAGCCGACACGAGGAGTATCAGTCGACTCGTGGACTCGAACTCGACTCGAGGGATTAACTCATCTCGAGGAGACATGTAGAGTCACCACGAGGAGTATCAGTCAACTCGTGGACTGGGGACTCAACTCGAGGACTCATGTAGAGCCTTCACGAGGAGTTACGTGAAGAGTCGGCACGAGGAGTATCAGCCGACTCGTGGACTCGAACTCGACTCGAGGAATGAACTCGTCTCGAGTAGACATGTAGAGTCGGCACGAGGAGTATCAGTCAACTCGTGGACTCGGGACTCAACTCGAGGACTCATGTAGAGCCTGCACGAGGAGTTACGTGAAGAGTCGACACGAGGAGTATCAGTCGACTCGTGGACTCGAACTCGACTCGAGGAATGAACTCATCTCGAGGAGACATGTAGAGTCGGCACGAGCAGTATCGGTAAACTCGTGGACTCGAGACTCAACTCGAGGACTCATGTAGAGCCTGCACGAGGAGTTACGTGAAGAGTCGGCACGAGGAGTATCAGTCGACCCATGGACTCGAACTCGACTCGAGGAATGAACTCATCTCGAGAAGACATGTAGAGTCGGCACGAGGAGTATCAGTCAGCTCGTGGACTCGGGACTCAACTCGAGGACTCGTGTAGAGCCAACACGAGGAGTTACGTGAAGAGCCGGCACGAGGAGTATCAGTCAACTCATGGAATCGAACTCGACTCGAGGGACGAACTCATCTAGAGGAGACATGTAGAGTCGGCAAGAGGAGTATCAGTCAACTCGTGGACTCGGGACTCAACTCGAGGACTCATGTAGAGCCTGCACGAGGAGTTACGTGAAGAGTCGGCACGAGGAGTATCAGTCGACTCGTGGACTCGAACTCGACTCGAGGAATGAACTCAACTCGAGGAGATATGTAAAGTCGGCACGAGGAGTATCAGTCAAATCGTGGACTCGGGACTCAACTCGAGGACTCATGTAGAGCCTGCACGAGGAGTTACGTGAAAAGTCGGCAAGAGGAGTATCAGTCGACTCGTGGAGTCGAACTCGACTCGAGGAATGAACTCATCTTAAGGAGACGTGTAGAGTCGGCACGAGGAGTATCAGTCGACTCGTGGACTCGGGACTCAACTCGAGGACTCATGTAGAGCCTACACGAGGAGTTACGTGAAGAGCCGACACGAGGAGTATCAGTTGACTCGTGGAATCGAACTCGACTCGAGGGATGAACTCATCTCGAGGAGACATGTAGAGTCGGCAAGAGGAGTATCAGTCAACTCGTGGACTCGGGAATCAACTCGAGGACTCATGTAGAGCCTGCATGAGGCGTCACGTGAAGAGTCGGCACGAGGAGTATCAGTCGACTCGTGGACTCAAACTCGACTCGAGGAATGAACTCATCTCGAGGAGACAAGTAGAGTCGGCACGAGGAGTATTAGTCAACTCGTGGACTCGGGACTCAACTTGAGGAGTCATGTAGAGCAGAGCATACACGAGGGGTTTGTGAAGAGCCGACACGAGGAGTATCAGTCGACTCGTGGACTCGAACTCGACTCGAGGAATGAACTCATCTCGAGGAGACATGTAGATTCGTCAAGAGGAGTATCAGTCAACTCGTGGACTCGGGACTCAACTCGAGGAATCATGTAGAGCCTGTACGAGGAGTTACGTGAAGAGCTGACATGAGGAGTATCAGTCGACTCGTGGACTCGAACTCGACTCGAGGGATGAACTCATCTCGAGGAGATATGTAGAGTCGGCACGAGGAGTATCAGTCAAATCGTGGACTCGTGACTCAACTCGAGGACTCATGTAGAGCCTGCACGAGGAGTTACGTGAAAAGTCGGCAAGAGGAGTATCAGTCGACTCGTGGAGTCGAACTCGACTCGAGGAATGAACTCATCTTAAGGAGACATTTAGAGTCAGCACAAGGAGTATCAGTCGACTCGTGGACTCGGGACTCAACTCGAGGACTCATGTAGAGCCTACACGAGGAGTTACGTGAAGAGCCGACACGAGGAGTATCAGTCGACTCGTGGACTCGAACTCGACTCGAGGGATTAACTCATCTCGAGGAGACATGTAGAGTCAGCACGAGGAGTATTAGTCAACTCGTGGACTGGGGACTCAACTCGAGGACTCATGTAGAGCCTGCACGAGGAGTTACGTGAAGAGTCGGCACGAGAAGTATCCGTCGACTCGTGGACTCGAACTCGACTCGAGGAATGAACTCGTCTCGAGTAGACATGTAGAGTCGGCACGAGGAGTATCAGTCAACTCGTGGACTCGGGACTCAACTCGAGGACTCATGTAGAGCCTGCACGAGGAGTTATGTGAAGAGTCGACACGAGGAGTATCAGTCGACTCGTGGACTCGAACTCGACTCGAGGAATGAACTCATCTCGAGGAGACATGTAGAGTCGGCACGAGCAGTATCAGTAAACTCGTGGACTCGAGACTCAACTCGAGGACTCATGTAGAGCCTGCACGAGGAGTTACGTGAAGAGTCGGCACGAGGAGTATTAGTCGACTTGTGGACTCGAACTCGACTCGAGGAATGAACTCATCTCGAGGACACATGTAGAGTCGGCACGAGGAGTATTAGTCGACTCGTGGACTCGAACTCGACTTGAGGACTCATGTACAGCTTGCACGAGGAGTTACATGAAGAGTCGGCACGAGGAGTATCAGTCGACCCGTGGACTCGAACTCGACTCGAGGAATGAACTCATCTCGAGAAGACATGTAGAGTCGGCACGAGGAGTATCAGTCAGCTCGTGGACTCGGGACTCAACTCGAGGACTCGTGTAGAGCCGGCACGAGGTGTATCAGTCAACTCGTGGACTCGAACTCGACTCGAGGGATGAACTCATCTAGAGGAGACATGTAGAGTCGGCAAGAGGAGTATCAGTCAACTCGTGGACTCGGGACTCAACTCGAGGACTCATGTAGAGCCTGCACGAGGAGTTACCTGAAGAGTCGGCACGAGGAGTATCAGTCGACTCGTGGACTCGAACTCGACTCGAGGAATGAACTCATCTCGAGGAGATATGTAGAGTCGGCACGAGGAGTATCAGTCAAATCGTGGACTCGGGACTCAACTCGAGGACTCATGTAGAGCCTGCACGAGGAGTTACGTGAAAAGTCAGCAAGAGGAGTATCAGTCGACTCGTGGAGTCGAACTCGACTCGAGGAATGAACTCATCTTAAGGAGACGTGTAGAGTCGGCACGAGGAGTATCAGTCGACTTGTGGACTCGGGACTCAACTCGAGGACTCATGTAGAGCCTACACGAGGAGTTACGTGAAGAGCCGACACGAGGAGTATCAGTTGACTCGTGGAATCGAACTCGACTCGAGGGATGAACTCATCTCGAGGAGACATGTAGAGTCGGCAAGAGGAGTATCAGTCAACTCGTGGACTCGGGAATCAACTCGAGGACTCATGTAGAGCCTGCACGAGGCGTTACGTGAAGAGTCGGCACGAGGAGTATCAGTCGACTCGTGGACTCAAACTCGACTCGAGGAATGAACTCATCTCGAGGAGACAAGTAGAGTCGGCACGAGGAGTATTAGTCAACTCGTGGACTCGGGACTCAACTCGAGGAGTCATGTAGAGCAGAGCCTACACGAGGAGTTTGTGAAGAGCCGACACGAGGAGTATCAGTCGACTCGTGGACTCGAACTCGACTCGAGGAATGAACTCATCTCGAGGAGACATGTAGATTCGTCAAGAGGAGTATCAGTCAACTCGTGGACTCGGGACTCAACTCGAGGAATCATGTAGAGCCTGTACGAGGAGTTACGTGAAGAGCTGACATGAGGAGTATCAGTCGACTCGTGGACTCGAACTCGACTCGAGGGATGAACTCATCTCGAGGAGATATGTAGAGTCGGCACGAGGAGTATCAGTCAAATCGTGGACTCGTGACTCAACTCGAGGACTCATGTAGAGCCTGCACGAGGAGTTACGTGAAAAGTCGGCAAGAGGAGTATCAGTCGACTCGTGGACTCGAACTCGACTCGAGGGATGAACTCATCTCGAGGAGACAAGTAGATTCGGCAAGAGGAGTATCAGTCAACTCGTGGACTCGGGACTCAACTCGAGGACTCATGTAGAGCCTTCACGAGGAGTTACGTGAAGAGTCAGCACGAGGAGTATCAGTTGACTCGTGGACTCGAACTCGACTCGAGGAATGAACTCATCTCGAGGAGATATGTAGAGTCGGCACGAGGAGTATTAGTCAAATCGTTGACTCAGGACTCAACTCGAGGACTCATGTAGAGCCTGCACGAGGAGTTACGTGAAAAGTCGGCAAGAGGAGTATCAGTCGACTCGTGGAGTCGAACTCGACTCGAGGAATGAACTCATCTTAAGGAGACATTTAGAGTCAGCACAAGGAGTATCAGTCGACTCGTGGACTCGGGACTCAACTCGAGGACTCATGTAGAGCCTACACGAGGAGTTACGTGAAGAGCCGACACGAGGAGTATCAGTCGACTCGTGGACTCGAACTCGACTCGAGGGATTAACTCATCTCGAGGAGACATGTAGAGTCAGCACGAGGAGTATTAGTCAACTCGTGGACTGGGGACTCAACTCGAGGACTCATGTAGAGCCTGCACGAGGAGTTACGTGAAGAGTCGGCACGAGGAGTATCAGTCGACTCGTGGACTCGAACTCGACTCGAGGAATGAACTCGTCTCGAGTAGACATGTAGAGTCGGCACGAGGAGTATCAGTCAACTCGTGGACTCGGGACTCAACTCGAGGACTCATGTAGAGCCTGCACGAGGAGTTACGTGAAGAGTCGACACGAGGAGTATCAGTCGACTCGTGGACTCGAACTCGACTCGAGGAATGAACTCATCTCGAGGAGACATGTAGAGTCGGCACGAGCAGTATCAGTAAACTCATGGACTCATGTAGAGCCTGCACGAGGAGTTACGTGAAGAGTCGGCACGAGGAGTATTAGTCGACTTGTGGACTTGAACTCGACTCGAGGAATGAACTCATCTCGAGGACACATGTAGAGTCGGCACGAGGAGTATTAGTCGACTCGTGGACTCGAACTCGACTTGAGGACTCATGTACAGCTTGCACGAGGAGTTACGTGAAGAGTCGGCACGAGGAGTATCAGTCGACCCGTGGACTCGAACTTGACTCGAGGAATGAACTCATCTCGAGAAGACATGTAGAGTCGGCACGAGGAGTATCAGTCAGCTCGTGGACTCGGGACTCAACTCGAGGACTCATGTAGAGCCAACACGAGGAGTTACGTGAAGAGCCGGCACGAGGAGTATCAGTCAACTCGTGGACTCGAACTAGACTCGAGGGATGAACTCATCTAGAGGAGACATGTAGAGTCGGCAAGAGGAGTATTAGTCAACTCATGGACTCGGGACTCAACTCGAGGACTCATGTAGAGCCTGTACGAGAAGTTACGTGAAGAGCGGACACGAGGAGTATCAGTCGACTCGTGGACTCGAACTCGACTCGAGGGATGAACTCATCTCGAGGAGACATGTAGAGTCGGCACGAGGAGTATCAGTCAACTCGTGGACTCGGGACTCAACTCGAGGACTCATGTAGAGCCTGCACGAGGAGTTACGTAAAGAGTTGACACGAGGAGTATCAGTCGACTCGTGGACTCGAACTCGACTGGAGGAATGAACTCATCTCGAGGAGACGTGTAGAGTCGGCACGAGGAGTATCAGTCAACTCGTGGACTCATGTAGAGCCTGCACGAGGACTTACATGAAGAGTCCGCACGAGGAGTATTTGTCGACTTGTGGACTCGAACTCGACTCGAGGAATGAACTCATCTCGAGGAGACATGTAGAGTCGGCACGAGGAGTATCAGTCGACTCGTGGACTCGAACTCGACTCGAGGACTCATGTAGAGCCTGCACGAGGAGTTACGTGAAGAGTCGGCATGAGGAGTATCAGTCGACTCGAGGAATGTACTCGTCTCGAGGAGACATGTAGAGTCGGCACGAGGAGTATTAGTCAACTCGTGGACTCGGGACTCAACTCGAGGACTCATGTAGAGCTTACACGAGGAGTTACGTGCAAAGTCGGCACGAGTAGTGTTGTCGGCCCGTCTAGGGCCGACGAGGACAAAGGTATTTCCTCCACCCTCGTGGCCGGTACGAGGTCTTGAACGGCGAGGCACTGACCCAATCAGGGGCCGGCCCAATCCAAGGGCCAACCATGCAGCCGGCCCAAGGTTTGCCTCGGCCAATGGCCGGCCCAAGGTTTGCCTCGGCCATTGGCCGGCCCAAGGCTTGCCTCGGCCATTGGCCGGCCCTAAGGCTTGCCTCGGCCAATGGCCGGCCCAAGGCTTGCCTCGGCCATTGGCCGGCCCTAAGGCTTGCCTCGGTCATTGGCCGGTCCAAGGCTTGCCTCGGCCATTGGCCGGCCCAAGGCTTGCCTCGGCCATTGGCCGGCCCAAGGCTTGCCTCGGCCAATGGCCGGCTCTAGAGCATTGCCTCGGCCAATGGCCGGCTCTAGAGCCTTGACTCGGCCATTGGCCGGCTCTAGAACCTTGCCTCGGCCATTGGCCGGCTCTAGAACTTTGCCTCGGCCATTGGCCTGCTCTGGAGCCTTGCCTCGGCCAATGGCCGGCTCTAGAGCCTTGCCTCGGCCATTGGCCGGCTCTAGAGCCTTGCCTCGGTCAATGACCGGCTCTAGAGCCTTCCCTCGGCCATTGGCCGGCTCTAGGGTCTTGCCTCAGCCAATGGCCGGCTCTAGAGCCTTCCCTCGGCCAATGGCCGGCTCTAGAGCCTTCCCTCGGCCATTGGCCGACCCAAACTTGTTCACTCGGCCAAGGGGTCTTCAAACCACCCCTTGGCTGCCTATAAATACCAAGGCACCCCCCTTGGTCCAGGTAATCCATTCTTGAGTACTGAAACGCTGTCAAACTCGTACCTCGCTTGTTTCTCTCAAGTCTCAGCCTCTAAACACCCCTAAAACCTCTATACTCCACCTCAATCCCACTAATGTTGAGCGTCGGAGAGGTAAACAGGGGCACCCCCCTGTTTCCCCTTTGTAGTTCACGATCTCTTGTTTGCTTTTTCAGGTATCGAGACGAGGTGAGCTTCACCCACAGCTAAGAGACGACTTGGGATACCAAGTCCGACACGCTCGAGCCGGAGTGAGACCACTTGGTCCGGCCTTGGGTCTAACCACTCTGGGCTCCTAAATAGTTGTCCAAAAATCAGCGACAACATTTCGGCGCTAGAAGGAGGGGATCTCTCGACCTTGGCAACACATCCCTTCTACTGGTCTTCTTCTCACTTCTACGACTCTCGAGAGATGAGTCGTAGCCCCACCACCTCCGTGGGCGCCCGAGCGACTAGCTCGAGGCGCGACCTCCAAAGCTCTGCGCACCGTCTCGAAGGGCAACCTCATGGTAATGAGAGCCAGCCCTGAGACCCGGCGAATGACCCCGAGGCCGCAGTCCGAAAGGACACGGCTCGAAGGCTCGCCGAACTCCTAGACCGCCCCGGCGTTACCAACGCGCTCATCGCCGACCTCCTCGACTCTAACGACGTCGATGACATCAACCACGAGACCAACCTCGACCACGCTATTCACGAAAGTGGACACGCGCGCACGCTTCCAAGGGGACACCCTCGGGCGGCCGCGTCGAAGCATCAACCTTTTGGTACACGCGCCCTCGAGGGGACACCCTCGGGCGACCACGTCAAGGCATCAAGGCTCACACAATGCCCGAGGACGCTCGGCCTCGAGGTCCCGAAAGGGACGCTCCAAGCTCACCGTCCGCATCCAAAACCCTTGTGAAGGTGACAACGTCAATGGTCTCGACCTCCGCCAAAGGCGTCGCCTGAACGACGCGCCCTTAACAAGGGTGATAGGGATGGCCTCCGGAGACTTGAGAGACCGCCTCAACTCTCAAAGAGAGGATCACGAGTTCGACTTGAGAGAAAAACTCGACGCTCAACGTGAGACCGCGATCGTGTTGGGGCAACGACCACCCAACATTGATCAAGCACCCAACCAAAAGCGCGCAGCCGTGGGTGTGAAACCGGCCGTTGGTCCCGAGTCACGAAGGAAAAGGCGCCGGAAGTGTCAAGTCCCTAACGACCACCCTTCTCCGACCCCGAAGCGATCCTTCGTCCCGCTCAACACAACGCCCGACCGGATCCTTCGCTTACGCCGCAATGAGCTGGGAAGCCCCGCTCCACTCACAAAGGACCCCGAGAAGCGAGATCGAAGCAGGTTCTGCGAATACCACAAAGATCACGGGCACGTGACGATCGAATGCAAGCAGCTTAAGAAGCGAATTGATTCCCTAATTCGAGTTGGGAATCTCAGGGAATTCGTCGCATCTACTAGCAAGCCATGATTGTCGCGACTTCGACATTTAAATTCACGCCCGAACTCGATCGGCTTCGTGGTCACTTTCATTTCGAAAATGTAATTTCCTTTTTTCAAAGAAGGCCAAATGGCATGACAAACTGTAATGACCCCCTTATTGCAATAAAGAGTTAATTCACACATGAAAAAATGTAGCGCATACTATTGTATACCTCTAACGCGAGAGTTTCTCAACCTTTGTCTCACAAACGCAAGAAACTCGGGGGGCTAACAGGGACCAACGCTCAATCAAAAAACAATTCAACAACAACTCGAAAAATAAAAATAAGAGAGACTCTCCACATGTCTCCTCGAGATGAATTCGTTCCTTGAGTCGAGCTACGAGTCCGCGAGTCGACCGATACTCCTCGCGCCGACTCTTCACGAAACTCCTCGTGCAGGCTCTACGTGAGTCCTCGAGTCGAGTTCGAGTCCACGAGTCGACTGATACTCCTCGTGCCAACTCTTCACATGTCTCCTCGAGATGAATTCGTTCCTCGAGTCGAGCTACGAGTCCGCGAGTCGACTGATACTCCTCGTGCCAACTCTTCACATGTCTCCTCGAGATGAATTCGTTCCTCGAGTCGAGCTACGAGTCCGCGAGTCGACTGATACTCCTCGTGCCGACTCTTCACGAAACTCCTCGTGGAGGCTCTACGTGAGTCCTCGAGTCGAGTTCAAGTCCACGAGTCGACTGATACTCCTCGTGCCAACTCTTCACATGTCTCCTCGAGATGAATTCGTTCCTCGAGTCGAGCTACGAGTCCGCGAGTCGACTGATACTCCTCGTGCCAACTCTTCACATGTCTCCTCGAGATGAATTCATTCCTCGAGTCGAGCTACGAGTCCGCGAGTCGACTGATACTCCTCGTGCCGACTCTTCACGAAACTCCTCGTGCAGGCTCTACGTGAGTCCTCGAGTCGAGTTCGAGTCCACGAGTCGACTGATACTCCTCGTGCCAACTCTTCACATGTCTCCTCGAGATGAATTCGTTCCTCGAGTCGAGCTACGAGTCCGCGAGTCGACCGATACTCCTCGTGCCGACTCTTCACGAAACTCCTCGTGCAGGCTCTACGTGAGTCCTCGAGTCGAGTTCGAGTCCACGAGTCGACTGATACTCCTCGTGCCAACTCTTCACATGTCTCCTCGAGATGAATTCGTTCCTCGAGTCGAGCTACGAGTCCGCGAGTCGACTGATACTCCTCGTGCCGACTCTTCACGAAACTCCTCGTGCAGGCTCTACGTGACTCCTCGAGTCGAGTTCGAGTCCACGAGTCGACTGATACTCCTCGTGCCAACTCTTCACATGTCTCCTCGAGATGAATTCGTTCCTCGAGTCGAGCTACGAGTCCGCAAGTCGATCGATACTCCTCGCGCCGACTCTTCACGAAACTCCTCGTGCAGGCTCTACGTGAGTCCTCGAGTCGAGTTCGAGTCCACGAGTCGACTGATACTCCTCGTGCCAACTCTTCACATGTCTCCTCGAGATGAATTCATTCCACGAGTCGAGCTACGAGTCCGCGAGTCGACCGATACTCCTCGCGGCGACTCTTCACAAAACTCTTCGTGCAAGCTCTACGTGAGTCCTCGAGTTGAGTCCCAAGTCCACAAGCGAACTAACCACTCCTCTTGCAGGCTTTACATGAGTCCACGAGTCGACTGATACTCCTCATGCCAACTCTTCACATGTCTCCTCGAGATGAATTCATTCCTCGAGTCGAGCTACGAGTCCGCGAGTCGACCGATACTCCTCGCGCCGACTCTTCACAAAACTCCTCGTGCAAGCTCTACGTGAGTCCTCGAGTTGAGTCCCAAGTCCACAAGCCAACTAACCACTCCTCTTGCAGGCTTTACATGATTCCTCGAGTTGACTCCCAAATGTGGCATTCCGCTCGCCGCCCAGCTCATCGGCCGATAGGCAACGAGTTACAGATGGGTTCAAGGTCTGCGTCCGCAGGGCGTATCTGGTCAAGCCAGCGCCCACCGGAAACCTCGCCACACAAAAGTGGCATCGCGCTCGCCGCCCAGCTCGTCGGCCGATAGGCAACGAGTTACAAATGGGTTCAAGGTCTGCGTCCGCTGGGCGTATCTGGTCTAGCCAGCGCCCACGGGAAACCTCGCCACACAAAAGTGGCATCGCGCTCGCCGCCCAGCTCATCGGCCGATAGGCAACGAGTTACAAATGGGTTCAAGGTCTGCGTCCGCTGGGCGTATCTGGTCTAGCCAGCGTCCACGGGAAACCTCGCCACACAAATGTGGCATCGCGCTCGCCGCCCAGCTCGTCGGCCGATATGCAACGAGTTACAAATGGGTTCAAGATCTGCGTCCGCAGGGCGTATCTGGTCTAGCCAGCGTCCACGGGAAACCTCGCCACACAAATGTGGCATCGCGCTCGCCGCCCAGCTCGTCGGCCGATAGGCAACGAGTTACAAATGGGTTCAAGCTCTGCGTCCGCAGGACGTATCTGGTCTAGCCAGCGTCCACGGGAAAACTCGCCACACAAATGTGGCATCGCGCTCGCCGCCCAGCTCATCGGCCGATAGGCAATGAGTTACAAATGGATTCAAGGTCTGCGTCCAAAAAAAAGACGTGCAAATCGATTATGCCTTCGTTGGCATATCGAGAAAACAAGACGCGCACAATACAACAAAGACGTGCAAATCGATTATGCCTTCGGTGGCAAATCGAGAACATAAGACGCGCAAAATACAAAAAAGACGTGCAAATCTATTATGCCTTCGTTGGCAGATCGAGAAAACAAGACGCGCACAATACAAAAAAGACGTGCAAATCGATTATGCCTTCGTTGGCAAATCGAGAAAACAAGACGCGCACAATACAAAAAACACGTGCAAATCGATTATGCCTTCGGTGGCAAATCGAGAACATAAGACGCGCACAAGACAACAAAGACGTGCAAATCGGTTATGCCTTCCTTGGCAAGTCGAGAAAATAAGACGCGCACGACACAATAAAGCCGTGCTAATCGATCACACCCTCATTGGCAGATCGAGAAAATAAGCCACGCACGATCAACCCGAAACAAAAAGTCGTCCCTCGCGACGCACAAAGGCCGTCCCTCGCGACGCGCGAAGGCCATTCCTCATGACACAAACCCGAGAGCGTTCATCCCGCATCCGTATAAAGGCGTAGATTTTGAGTTTCCACTCGATCTACGCTCGATCGGAAACTCGGGGGGCTAATGTTGTCGGCCCGTCTAGGGCCGACGAGGACAAAGGTATTTCCTCGACCCTCGTGGCCGGTACGATGTCTTGAACGGCGAGGCCCTGACCCAATCAGGGGCCGGCGCAAACCAAGGGCCAACCATGCAGCCGGCCCAAGGTTGGCCTCGGCCAATGGCCGGCCCAAGGTTTGCCTCGGCCATTGGCCGGCCCAAGGCTTGCCTCGGCCATTGGCCGGCTCAAGGCTTGCCTCGGCCATTGGCCGGCCCTAAGGCTTGCCTCGGCCAATGGCCGGCCCAAGGCTTGCCTCGGCCATTGGCCGGCCCTAAGGCTTGCCTCGGTCATTGGCCGGTCCAAGGCTTGCCTCGGCCATTGGCCGGCCCAAGGCTTGCGTCGGCCATTGGCCGGCCCAAGGCTTTCCTCGGCCATTGGCCGGCCCAAGGCTTGCCTCGGTCATTGGCCGGCCCTAAGGCTTGCCTCGGCCAATGGCCGGCCCAAGGCTTGCCTCGGCCATTGGCCGGCCGTAAGGCTTGCCTCGGCCATTGGCCGGTCCAAGGCTTGCCTCGGCCATTGGCCGGCCCAAGGCTTGCCTCGGCCGTTGGCCGGCCCAAGGCTTGCCTCGGCCAATGGCCGGCTCTAGAGCATTGCCTCGGCCAATGGCCGGCTCTAGAGCCTTGACTCGGCCATTGGCCGGCTCTAGAGCCTTGCCTCGGCCATTGGCCGACTCTAGAACTTTGCCTCGGCCATTGGCCGGCTCTAGAGCCTTGCCTCGGCCAATGGCCGGCTCTAGAGCCTTGCCTCGGCCATTGGCCGGCTCTAGAGCCTTGCCTCGGCCAATGGCCGGCTCTAGAGCCTTCCCTCGGCCATTGGCCGGCTCTAGAGCCTTCCCTCGGCCAATGGCCGGCTCTAGAGCCTTCCCTCGGCCATTGGCCGACCCAAACTTCTTCACTCGGCCAAGGGGTCTTCAAACCACCCCTTGGCTGCCTATAAATACCAAGGCACCCCCCTTGGTCCAGGTAATCCATTCTTGAGTACTGAAACGCTGTCGAACTCGTACCTCGCTCGTTTCTCTCAAGTCTCGGCCTCTAAACAACCCTAAAACCTCTATACTCCACCTCAATCCCACTAATGTTGAGCGTCGGAGAGGTAAACAGGGGCACCCCCCTGTTTCCCCTTTGTAGTTCACAATCTCTTGTTTGCTTTTCAGGTATCGAGACGAGGTGAGCTTCACCCACAGCTAAGGGACGACTTGGGATACAAAGTCCGACACGCTCGAGCCGGAGTGAGACCACTTGGTCCGGCCTTGGGTCTAACCACTCTGGGCTCCTAAATAGTTGTCCAAAAATCAGCGACAACAAGTAGTATCAGTCGACTCGTGGACTCGAACTCGACTCGAGGAAGGAACTCATCTTAAGGAGACATGTAGAGTCGGCACGAGGAGTATCAGTCGACTCGTGGACTCGGGACTCAACTCGAGGACTCATGTAGAGCCTGCACGAGGAGTTACGTGAAGAGTCGGCACGAGGAGTATCAGTCGACTCGTGGACTCGAACTCGACTCGAGGAATGAACTCATCTCGAGGAGACATGTAGAGTCGGCACGAGGAGTATCAGTCAACTCGTGGACTCGGGACTCAACTCGAGGACTCATGTAGAGCCAACACGAGGAGTTACGTGAAGAGCCGGCACGAGGAGTATCAGTCAACTCGTAGACTCCAACTCAACTCGAGGGATGAATTCAGCTCGAGGAGACATGTAGAGTCGGCAAGAGGAGTATCAGTCAACTCATGGACTCGGGACTCAACTCGAGGACTCATGTAGAGCCTGCACGAGGAGTTACGTGAAAAGTCGGCAAGAGGAGTATCAGTCGACTCGTGGAGTCGAACTCGACTCGAGGAATGAACTCATCTTAAGGAGACATGTAGAGTCGGCACGAGGAGTATCAGTGGACTCGGGACTCAACTCGAGGAATCATGTAGAGCCTACACGAGGAGTTACGTGAAGAGCCGACACGAGGAGTATCAGTCGACTCGTGGACTCGAACTCGACTCGAGGGATGAACTCATCTCGAGGAGACATGTAGAGTCGGCAAAAGGAGTATCAGTCAACTCGTGGACTCGGGACTCAACTCGAGGACTCATGTAGAGCCTGCACGAGGACTAACATGAAGAGTCGGCACGAGGAGTATCAGTCGACTCGTGGACTCGAACTCGACTCGAGGAATGAACTCATCTCGAGGAGACATGTAGAGTCGGCACGAGGAGTATCAGTCAACTCGTGCACTCGGGACTCAACTCGAGGACTCATGTAGAGCAGAGCCTACACGAGGAGTTTGTGAAGAGCCGGCACGAAGAGTATCAATCGACTCGTGGACTCGAACTCGACTCGAGAGATGAACTCATCTCGAGGAGACATGTAGATTCGGCAAGAGGAGTATCAGTCAACTCGTGGACTCGGGACTCAACTCGAGGACTCATGTAGAGCCTGCACGAGGAGTTACGTGAAGAGCCGACAGGAGGAGTATCAGTCGACTTGTGGACTCGAACTCGACTCGAGGGATGAACTCATCTCGAGGAGACATGTAGAGTCGGCACGAGGAGTATCAGTCAACTCGTGGACTCGGGACTCAACTCGAGGACTCATGTAGAGCCTGCACGAGGAGTTATGTGAAGAGTCGGCACGAGGAGTATCAGTCGACTCGTGGACTCGAACTCGACTCGAGGAATGAACTCGTCTCGAGG
Source organism: Urtica dioica subsp. dioica (assembly GCF_054948205.1). NCBI lineage: Eukaryota > Viridiplantae > Streptophyta > Magnoliopsida > Rosales > Urticaceae > Urtica > Urtica dioica. The sequence continues at coordinate 43,025,160 of NC_142756.1, forward strand.
AGACATGTGGAGTCAGCACGAGGAGTATCAGTCAACTCGTGGACTCGGGACTCAACTCGAGGACTCATGTAGAGCCTGCACGAGGAGTTACGTGAAGAGTCGACACGAGGAGTATCAGTCAACTCGTGGACTCGAACTCGACTCGAGGAATGAACTCATCTCGAGGAGACATGTAGAGTCGGCACGAGGAGTATCAGTAAACTCGTGGACTCGAGACTCAACTCGAGGACTCATTTAGAGCCTGCACGAGGAGTTACGTGAAGAGTCGGCACGAGGAGTATTAGTCGACTTGTGGACTCGAACTCGACTCGAGGAATGAACTCATCTCGAGGAGACATGTAGAGTCGGCACGAGGAGTATCAGTCGACTCGTGGACTCGAACTCGACTTGACGACTCATGTAGAGCCTGCACGAGGAGTTACGTGAAGAGTCGGCACCTGGAGTATCAGTCGACTCGTGGACTCGAACTCGACTCGAGGAATGAACTCATCTCGAGAGGCATGTAGAGTCAGCACGAGGAGTATCAGTCAACTCATGGACTCGGGACTCAACTCGAGGACTCATGTAGAGCCTGCACGAGGAGTTACGTGAAAAGTCGGCAAGAGGAGTGTCAGTCGACTCGTGGACTCGGGACTCAACTCGAGGACTCATGTAGATCCTACACGAGGAGTTACGTGAAGAGCCGACACGAGGAGTATCAGTCGACTCGTGGACTCGAACTCGACTCGAGGGATGAACTCATCTCGAAGAGACATGTAGAGTCGGAAAGAGGAGTATCAGTCAACTTGTGGACTCGGGACTCAACTCGAGGACTCATGTAGAGCCTGCACGAGGAGTTACGTGAAGAGTCGGCACGAGGAGTATCAGTCGACTCGTGGACTCGAACTCGACTCGAAGAATGAACTCATCTCGAGGAGACATGTAGAGTCGGCACGAGGAGTATCAGTCAACTCGTGGACTCGAGACTCAACTCGAGGACTCATGTAGAGCAGAGCCTACACGAGGAGTTTCTGAAGAGCCGGCACGAGCAGTATCAGTCGACTTGTGGACTCGAACTCGACTCGAGGGATGAACTCATCTCGAGGAGACATGTAGATTCGGCAAGAGGAGTATCAGTCAACTCGTGCTCGTGGACTCGGGACTCAACTCGAGGACTCATGTAGAGCCTGCACGAGGAGTTACGTGATGAGCCGGCACGAGGAGTATCAGTCAACTCGTGGACTCGAACTCGACTCGAGGGATGAACTTAGCTCGAGGAGACATGTAGAGTCGGCAAGAGGAGTATCAGTCAACTCATGGACTCGGGACTCAACTCGAGGACTCATGTAGAGCCTGCATGAGGAGTTACGTGAAGAGTCGGCACGAGGAGTATCAGTCGACTCGTGGACTCGAACTCGACTCGAGGAATGAACTCATCTCGAGGAGACATGTAGAGTCGGCACGAGGAGTATCAGTCAACTCGTGGACTCGGGACTCAACTCGAGGACTCATGTAGAGCCTGCACGAGGAGTTACGTGAAAAGTCGCCAAGAGGAGTATCAGTCGAACTCGACTCGAGGAATGAACTCATCTTAAGGAGACATGTAGAGTCGGCACGAGGAGTAACAGTCGACTCGTGGACTCGGGACTCAACTCGAGGACTCATGTAGAGCCTACACGAGGAGTTACGTGAAGAGCCGACACGAGGAGTACAAGTCGACTCGTGGACTCGAACTCGACTCGAGGGATGAACTCATCTCGAGGAGACATGTAGAGTCGGCAAGAGGAGTATCAGTCAACTCGTGGACTCGGGACTCAACTCGAGGACTCATGTAGAGCCTGCACGAGGAGTTACGTGAAGAGTCGGCACGAGGAGTATCAGTCGACTCGTGGACTCGAACTCGACTCGAGGAATGAACTCATCTCGAGGAGACATGAAAAGTCGGCACGAGGAGTATCAGTCAACTCGTGCACTCGGGACTCAACTCGAGGACTCATGTAGAGCAGAGCCTACACGAGGAGTTTGTGAAGAGCCGGCACGAGGAGTATCAATCGACTCGGGGACTCGAACTCGACTCGAGAGATGAACTCATCTCGAGGAGACATGTAGATTCGGCAAGAGGAGTATCAGTCAACTCGTGGACTCGGGACTCAACTCGAGGACTCATGTAGAGCCTGCACGAGGAGTTACGTGTAGAGCCGACACGAGGAGTATCAGTCGACTCGTGGACTCGAACTCGACTCGAGGGATGAACTCATCTCGAGGAGACATGTAGAGTCGGCACGAGGAGTATCAGTCAACTCGTGGACTCGGGACTCAACTCGAGGACTCATGTAGATCCTACACGAGGAGTTACGTGAAGAGCCGACACGAGGAGTATCAGTCGACTCGTGGACTTAAACTCAACTCGAGGGATGAACTCATCTCGAGGAGACATGTAGAGTCGGCAAGAGTAGTATCAGTCAACTCGTGGACTCGGGACTCAACTCGAGGACTCATGTAGAGCCTGGACGAGGAGTTACGTGAAGAGTCGGCACGAGGAGTATCAGTCGACTCGTGGACTCGAACTCGACTCGAAGAATGAACTCATCTCGAGGAGACATGTAGAGTCGGCACGAGGAGTATCAGTCAACTCGTGGACTCGTGACTCAACTCGAGGACTCATGTAGAGCAGAGCCTTCACGAGGAGTTTTTGAAGAGCCGGCACGAGGAGTATCAGTCGACTAGTGGACTCGAACTCGACTCAAGGGATGAACTCATCTCGAGGAGACATGTAGATTCGGCAAGAGGAGTATCAGTCAACTCGTGCTCGTGGACTCGGGACTCAACTAGAGGACTCATGTAGAGCCTGCACGAGGAGTTACGTGAAGAGCCGGCACGAGGAGTATCAGTCAACTCGTGGACTCGAACTCGACTCGAGGGATGAACTCAGCTCGAGGAGACATGTAGAGTCGGCAAGAGGAGTATCAGTCAACTCATGGACTCGGGACTCAACTCGAGGACTCATGTAGAGCCTGCACGAAGAGTTACGTGAAGAGTCGGCACGAGGAGTATCAGTCGATTCGTGGACTCGAACTCGACTTGAGGAATGAACTCATCTCGAGGAGACATGTAGAGTTGGCACGAGGAGTATCAGTCAACTCGTGGACTCGGGACTCAACTCGAGGACTCATGTAGAGCCTGCACGAGGAGTTACGTGAAAAGTCGCCAAGAGGAGTATCAGTCGAACTCGACTCGAGGAATGAACTCATCTTAAGGAGACATGTAGAGTCGGCACGAGGAGTAACAGTCGACTCGTGGACTCGGGACTCAACTCGAGGACTCATGTAGAGCCTACACGAGGAGTTACGTGAAGAGCCGACACGAGGAGTACAAGTCGACTCGTGGACTCGAACTCGACTCGAGGGATGAACTCATCTCGAGGAGACATGTAGAGTCGGCAAGAGGAGTATCAGTCAACTCGTGGACTCGGGACTCAACTCGAGGACTCATGTAGACCCTGCACGAGGAGTTACGTGAAGAGTCGGCACGAGGAGTATCAGTCGACTCGTGGACTCGAACTCGACTCGAGGAATGAACTCATCTCGAGGAGACATGAAAAGTCGGCACGAGGAGTATCAGTCAACTCGTGCACTCGGGACTCAACTCGAGGACTCATGTAGAGCAGAGCCTACACGAGGAGTTTGTGAAGAGCCGGCACGAGGAGTATCAATCGACTCGTGGACTCGAACTCGACTCGAGAGATGAACTCATCTCGAGGAGACATGTAGATTCGGCAAGAGGAGTATCAGTCAACTCGTGGACTCGGGACTCAACTCGAGGACTCATGTAGAGCCTGCACGAGGAGTTACGTGTAGAGTCGGCACGAGGAGTATCAGTCGACTCGTGGACTCGAACTCGACTCGAGGAATGAACTCATCTCGAGGAGACATGAAAAGTCGGCACGAGGAGTATCAGTCAACTCGTGCACTCGGGACTCAACTCGAGGACTCATGTAGAGCAGAGCCTACACGAGGAGTTTGTGAAGAGCCGGCACGAGGAGTATCAATCGACTCGTGGACTCGAACTCGACTCGAGAGATGAACTCATCTCGAGGAGACATGTAGATTCGGCAAGAGGAGTATCAGTCAACTCGTGAACTCGGGACTCAACTCGAGGACTCATGTAGAGCCTGCACGAGGAGTTACGTGAAGAGTCGGCACGAGGAGTATCAGTCGACTCGTGGACTCGAACTCGACTCGAAGAATGAACTCATCTCGAGGAGACATGTAGAGTCGGCACGAGGAGTATCAGTCAACTCGTGGACTCGGGACTCAACTCGAGGACTCATGTAGAGCAGAGCCTCCACGAGGAGTTTCTGAAGAGCCGGCACGAGGAGTATCAGTCGACTAGTGGACTCGAACTCGACTCAAGGGATGAACTCATCTCGAGGAGACATGTAGATTCGGCAAGAGGAGTATCAGTCAACTCGTGCTCGTGGACTCGGGACTCAACTAGAGGACTCATGTAGAGCCTGCACGAGGAGTTACGTGAAGAGCCGGCACGAGGAGTATCAGTCAACTCGTGGACTCGAACTCGACTCGAGGGATGAACTCAGCTCGAGGAGACATGTAGAGTCGGCAAGAGGAGTATCAGTCAACTCATGGACTCGGGACTCAACTCGAGGACTCATGTAGAGCCTGCACGAAGAGTTACGTGAAGAGTCGGCACGAGGAGTATCAGTCGATTCGTGGACTCGAACTCGACTCGAGGAATGAACTCATCTCGAGGAGACATGTAGAGTCGGCACGAGGAGTATCAGTCAACTCGTGGACTCGGGACTCAACTCGAGGACTCATGTAGAGCCTGCACGAGGAGTTACGTGAAAAGTCGCCAAGAGGAGTATCAGTCGAACTCGACTCGAGGAATGAACTCATCTTAAGGAGACATGTAGAGTCGGCACGAGGAGTAACAGTCGACTCGTGGACTCGGGACTCAACTCGAGGACTCATGTAGAGCCTACACGAGGAGTTACGTGAAGAGCCGACACGAGGAGTACAAGTCGACTCGTGGACTCGAACTCGACTCGAGGGATGAACTCATCTCGAGGAGACATGTAGAGTCGGCAAGAGGAGTATCAGTCAACTCGTGGACTCGGGACTCAACTCGAGGACTCATGTAGAGCCTGCACGAGGAGTTACGTGAAGAGTCGGCACGAGGAGTATCAGTCGACTCGTGGACTCGAACTCGACTCGAGGAATGAACTCATCTCGAGGAGACATGAAAAGTCGGCACGAGGAGTATCAGTCAACTCGTGCACTCGGGACTCAACTCGAGGACTCATGTAGAGCAGAGCCTACACGAGGAGTTTGTGAAGAGCCGGCACGAGGAGTATCAATCGACTCGTGGACTCGAACTCGACTCGAGAGATGAACTCATCTCGAGGAGACATGTAGATTCGGCAAGAGGAGTATCAGTCAACTCGTGGACTCGGGACTCAACTCGAGGACTCATGTAGAGCCTGCACGAGGAGTTACGTGTAGAGTCGGCACGAGGAGTATCAGTCGACTCGTGGACTCGAACTCGACTCGAGGAATGAACTCATCTCGAGGAGACATGAAAAGTCGGCACGAGGAGTATCAGTCAACTCGTGCACTCGGGACTCAACTCGAGGACTCATGTAGAGCAGAGCCTACACGAGGAGTTTGTGAAGAGCCGGCACGAGGAGTATCAATCGACTCGTGGACTCGAACTCGACTCGAGAGATGAACTCATCTCGAGGAGACATGTAGATTCGGCAAGAGGAGTATCAGTCAACTCGTGGACTCGGGACTCAACTCGAGGACTCATGTAGAGCCTGCACGAGGAGTTACGTGTAGAGCCGACACGAGGAGTATCAGTCGACTCGTGGACTCGAACTCGGCTCGAGGGATGAACTCATCTCGAGGAGACATGTAGAGTCGGCACAAGGAGTATCAGTCAACTCGTGGACTCGAACTCGACTCGAGGACTCATGTAGAGCCTACACGAGGAGTTACGTGAAGAGCCGACACGAGAAGTACAAGTCGACTCGTGGACTCGAACTCGACTCGAGGGAGTAACTCATCTCGAGGAGACATGTAGAGTCGGCAAGAGGAGTATCAGTCAACTCGTGGACTCGGGACTCAACTCGAGGACTCATGTAGAGCCTGCACGAGGAGTTACGTGAAGAGTCGGCACGAGGAGTATCAGTCGACTCGTGGACTCGAACTCGACTCGAGGAATGAACTCATCTCGAGGAGACATGAAAAGTCGGCACGAGGAGTATCAGTCAACTCGTGCACTCGGGACTCAACTCGAGGACTCATGTAGAGCAGAGCCTGCACGAGGAGTTTGTGAAGAGCCGGCACGAGGAGTATCAATCGACTCGTGGACTCGAACTCGACTCGAGAGATGAACTCATCTCGAGGAGACATGTAGATTCGGCAAGAGGAGTATCAGTCAACTCGTGGACTCGGGACTCAACTCGAGGACTCATGTAGAGCCTGCACGAGGAGTTACGTGTAGAGCCGACACGAGGAGTATCAGTCGACTCGTGGACTCGAACTCGACTCGAGGGATGAACTCATCTCGAGGAGACATGTAGAGTCGGCACGAGGAGTATCAGTCAACTCGTGGACTCGGGACTCAACTCGAGGACTCATGTAGATCCTACACGAGGAGTTACGTGAAGAGCCGACACGAGGAGTATCAGTCGACTCGTGGACTTAAACTCGACTCGAGGGATGAACTCATCTCGAGGAGACATGTAGAGTCGGCAAGAGGAGTATCAGTCAACTCGTGGACTCGGGACTCAACTCGAGGACTCATGTAGATCCTACACGAGGAGTTACGTGAAGAGCCGACACGAGGAGTATCAGTCGACTCATGGACTCGAACTCGACTCGAGGGATGAACTCATCTCGAGGAGACATGTAGAGTCGGCAAGAGGAGTATCAGTCAACTCGTGGACTCGGGACTCAACTCGAGGACTCATGTAGAGCCTGCACGAGGAGTTACGTGAAGAGTCGGCACGAGGAGTATCAGTCGACTCGTGGACTCGAACTCGACTCGAAGAATGAACTCATCTCGAGGAGACATGTAGAGTCGGCACGAGGAGTATCAGTCAACTCGTGGACTCGGGACTCAACTCGAGGACTCATGTAGAGCAGAGCCTACACGAGGAGTTTCTTAAGAGCCGGCACGAGGAGTATCAGTCGACTCGAGGGATGAACTCATCTCGAGGAGACATGTTGATTCGGCAAGAGGAGTATCAGTCAACTCGTGCTCGTGGACTCGGGATTCAACTCGAGGAATCATGTAGAGCCTGGACGAGGAGTTACGTGAAGAGCCGGCACGAGGAGTATCAGTCAACTCGTGGACTCGAACTCGACTCGAGGGATGAACTCAGCTCGAGGAGACATGTAGAGTCGGCAAGAGGAGTATCAGTCAACTCATGGACTTGGGACTCAACTCGAGGATTCATGTAGAGCCTGCACGAGGAGTTACGTGAAGAGTCGGCACGAGGAGTATCAGTCGACTCGTGGACTCGAACTCGACTCGAGGAATGAACTCATCTCGAGGAGACATGAAAAGTCGGCACAAGGAGTATCAGTCAACTCGTGCACTCGGGACTCAACTCGAGGACTCATGTAGAGCAGAGCCTACACGAGGAGTTTGTGAAGAGTCGGCACGAGGAGTATCAATCGACTCGTGGACTCGAACTCGACTCGAGAGATGAACTCATCTCGAGGAGACATGTAGATTCGGCAAGAGGAGTATCAGTCAACTCGTGGACTCGGGACTCAACTCGAGGACTCATGTAGAGCCTGCACGAGGAGTTACGTGTAGAGCCGACACGAGGAGTATCAGCCGACTCGTGGACTCGAACTCGACTCGAGGGATGAACTCATCTCGAGGAGACATGTAGAGTCGGCACGAGGAGTATCAGTCAACTCGTGGACTTGGGACTCAACTCGAGGACTCATGTAGATCCTACACGAGGAGTTACGTGAAGAGCCGACACGAGGAGTATCAGTCGACTCGTGGACTCAAACTCGACTCGAGGGATGAACTCATCTCGAGGAGACATGTAGAGTCGGCAAGAGGAGTATCAGTCAACTCGTGGACTCGGGACTCAACTCGAGGACTCATGTAGAGCCTGCACGAGGAGTTATGTGAAGAGTCGGCACGAGGAGTATCAGTCGACTCGTGGACTCGAACTCGACTCGAGGGATGAACTCATCTCGAGGAGACATGTAGAGTCGGCACGAGGAGTATCAGTCAACTCGTGGACTCGGGACTCAACTCGAGGACTCATGTAGATCCTACACGAGGAGTTACGTGAAGAGTCGGCACGAGGAGTATCAGTCGACTCGTGGACTCGAACTCGACTCGAAGAATGAACTCATCTCGAGGAGACATGTAGAGTCGGCACGAGGAGTATCAGTCAACTCGTGGACTCGGGACTCAACTCGAGGACTCATGTAGAGCAGAGCCTTCACGAGGAGTTTCTGAAGAGCCGGCACGAGGAGTATCAGTCGACTAGTGGACTCGAACTCGACTCCAGGGATGAACTCATCTCGAGGAGACATGTAGATTCGGCAAGAGGAGTATCAGTCAACTCGTGCTCGTGGACTCGGGACTCAACTCGAGGACTCATGTAGAGCCTGCACGAGGAGTTACGTGAAGAGCCGGCACGAGGAGTATCAGTCAACTCGTGGACTCGAACTCGACTCGAGGGATGAACTCAGCTCGAAGAGACATGTAGAGTCGGCAAGAGGAGTATCAGTCAACTCATGGACTCGGGACTCAACTCGAGGACTCATGTAGAGCCTGCACGAGGAGTTACGTGAAGAGTCGGCACGAGGAGTATCAGTCGACTCGTGGACTCTAACTCGACTCGAGGAATGAACTCATCTCGAGGAGACATGTAGAGTCGGCACGAGGAGTATCAGTCAACTCGTGGACTCGGGACTCAACTCGAGGACTCATGTAGAGCCTGCACGAGGAGTTACCTGAAAAGTCGCCAAGAGGAGTATCAGTCGAACTCGACTCGAGGAATGAACTCATCTTAAGGAGACATGTAGAGTCGGCACGAGGAGTAACAGTCGACTCGTGGACTCGGGACTCAACTCGAGGACTCATGTAGAGCCTACACGAGGAGTTACGTGAAGAGCCGACACGAGGAGTACAAGTCGACTCGTGGACTCGAACTCGACTCGAGGGATGAACTCATCTCGACGAGACATATAGAGTCGGCAAGAGGATTATCAGTCAACTCGTGGACTCGGGACTCAACTCGAGGACTCATGTAGAGCCTGCACGAGGAGTTACGTGAAGAGTCGGCACGAGGAGTATCAGTCGACTCGTGGACTCGAACTCGACTCGAGGAATGAACTCATCTCGAGGAGACATGAAAAGTCGGCACGAGGAGTATCAGTCAACTCGTGCACTCGGGACTCAACTCGAGGACTCATGTAGAGCAGAGCCTACACGAGGAGTTTGTGAAGAGCCGGCACGAGGAGTATAAATCGACTCATGGACTCGAACTCGACTCGAGAGATGAACTCATCTCGAGGAGACATATAGATTCGGCAAGAGGAGTATCAGTCAACTCGTAGACTCGGGACTCAACTCGAGGACTCATGTAGAGCCTGCACGAGGAGTTACGTGAAGACCCGACACGAGGAGTATCAGTCGACTCGTGGACTCGAACTCGACTCGAGGGATGAACTCATCTCGAGGAGACATGTAGAGTCGGCACGAGGAGTATCAGTCAACTCGTGGACTCGGGACTCATGTAGAGCCTGCACGAGGAGTTATGTGAAGAGTCGGCACGAGGAGTATCAGTCGACTCGTGGACTCGAACTCGACTCGAGGGATGAACTCATCTCGAGGAGACATGTAGAGTCGGCACGAGGAGTATCAGTCAACTCGTGGACTCGGGACTCAACTCGAGGACTCATGTAGATCCTACACGAGGAGTTACGTGAAGAGTCGGCACGAGGAGTATCAGTCGACTCGTGGACTCGAACTCGACTCGAAGAATGAACTCATCTCGAGGAGACATGTAGAGTCGGCACGAGGAGTATCAGTCAACTCGTGGACTCGGGACTCAACTCGAGGACTCATGTAGAGCAGAGCCTTCACGAGGAGTTTCTGAAGAGCCGGCACGAGGAGTATCAGTCGACTAGTGGACTCGAACTCGACTCAAGGGATGAACTCATCTTGAGGAGACATGTAGATTCGGCAAGAGGAGTATCAGTCAACTCGTGCTCGTGGACTCGGGACTCAACTAGAGGACTCATGTAGAGCCTGCACGAGGAGTTACGTGAAGAGCCGGCACGAGGAGTATCAGTCAACTCGTGGACTCGAACTCGACTCGAGGGATGAACTCAGCTCGAGGAGACATGTAGAGTCGGCAAGAGGAGTATCAGTCAACTCATGGACTCGGGACTCAACTCGAGGACTCATGTAGAGCCTGCACGAAGAGTTACGTGAAGAGTCGGCACGAGGAGTATCAGTCGATTCGTGGACTCGAACTCGACTCGAGGAATGAACTCATCTCGAGGAGACATGTAGAGTCGGCACGAGGAGTATCAGTCAACTCGTGGACTCGGGACTCAACTCGAGGACTCATGTAGAGCCTGCACGAGGAGTTACGTGAAAAGTCGCCAAGAGGAGTATCAGTCGAACTCGACTCGAGGAATGAACTCATCTTAAGGAGACATGTAGAGTCGGCACGAGGAGTAACAGTCGACTCGTGGACTCGGGACTCAACTCGAGGACTCATGTAGAGCCTACACGAGGAGTTACGTGAAGAGCCGACACGAGGAGTACAAGTCGACTCGTGGACTCGAACTGGACTCGAGGGATGAACTCATCTCGAGGAGACATGTAGAGTCGGCAAGAGGAGTATCAGTCAACTCGTGGACTCGGGACTCAACTCGAGGACTCATGTAGAGCCTGCACGAGGAGTTACGTGAAGAGTCGGCACGAGGAGTATCAGTCGACTCGTGGACTCGAACTCAACTCGAGGAATGAACTCATCTCGAGGAGACATGAAAAGTCGGCACGAGGAGTATCAGTCAACTCGTGCACTCGGGACTCAACTCGAGGACTCATGTAGAGCAGAGCCTACACGAGGAGTTTGTGAAGAGCCGGCACGAGGAGTATCAATCGACTCGTGGACTCGAACTCGACTCGAGAGATGAACTCATCTCGAGGAGACATGTAGATTCGGCAAGAGGAGTATCAGTCAACTCGTGGACTCGGGACTCAACTCGAGGACTCATGTAGAGCCTGCACGTGGAGTTACGTGTAGAGCCGACACGAGGAGTATCAGTCGACTCGTGGACTCGAACTCGACTCGAGGGATGAACTCATCTCGAGGAGACATGTAGAGTCGGCACGAGGAGTATCAGTCAACTCGTGGACTCGGGACTCAACTCGAGGACTCATGTAGATCCTACACGAGGAGTTACGTGAAGAGCCGACACGAGGAGTATCAGTCGACTCGTGGACTTAAACTCGACTCGAGGGATGAACTCATCTCGAGGAGACATGTAGAGTCGGCAAGAGGAGTATCAGTCAACTCGTGGACTCGGGACTCAACTCGAGGACTCATGTAGATCCTACACGAGGAGTTACGTGAAGAGCCGACACGAGGAGTATCAGTCGACTCGTGGACTTAAACTCGACTCGAGGGATGAACTCATCTCGAGGAGACATGTAGAGTCGGCAAGAGGAGTATCAGTCAACTCGTGGACTCGGGACTCAACTCGAGGACTCATGTAGAGCCTGCACGAGGAGTTACGTGAAGAGTCGGCACGAGGAGTATCAGTCGACTCGTGGACTCGAACTCGACTCGAAGAATGAACTCATCTCGAGGAGACATGTAGAGTCGGCACGAGGAGTATCAGTCAACTCGTGGACTCGGGACTCAACTCGAGGACTCATGTAGAGCAGAGCCTACACGAGGAGTTTCTTAAGAGCCGGCACGAGGAGTATCAGTCGACTCGAGGGATGAACTCATCTCGAGGAGACATGTTGATTCGGCAAGAGGAGTATCAGTCAACTCGTGCTCGTGGACTCGGGATTCAACTCGAGGACTCATGTAGAGCCTGGACGAGGAGTTACGTGAAGAGCCGGCACGAGGAGTATCAGTCAACTCGTGGACTCGAACTCGACTCGAGGGATGAACTCAGCTCGAGGAGACATGTAGAGTCGGCAAGAGGAGTATCAGTCAACTCATGGACTCGGGACTCAACTCGAGGATTCATGTAGAGCCTGCACGAGGAGTTACGTGAATAGTCGGCACGAGGAGTATCAGTCGACTCGTGGACTCGAACTCGACTCGAGGAATGAACTCATCTCGAGGAGACATGAAAAGTCGGCACAAGGAGTATCAGTCAACTCGTGCACTCGGGACTCAACTCGAGGACTCATGTAGAGCAGAGCCTACACGAGGAGTTTGTGAAGAGCCGGCACGAGGAGTATCAATCGACTCGTGGACTCGAACTCGACTCGAGAGATGAACTCATCTCGAGGAGACATGTAGATTCGGCAAGAGGAGTATCAGTCAACTCGTGGACTCGGGACTCAACTCGAGGACTCATGTAGAGCCTGCACGAGGAGTTACGTGTAGAGCCGACACGAGGAGTATCAGTCGACTCGTGGACTCGAACTCGACTCGAGGGATGAACTCATCTCGAGGAGACATGTAGAGTCGGCACGAGGAGTATCAGTCAACTCGTGGACTCGGGACTCAACTCGAGGACTCATGTAGATCCTACACGAGGAGTTACGTGAAGAGCCGACACGAGGAGTATCAGTCGACTCGTCGACTCAAACTCGACTCGAGGGATGAACTCATCTTGAGGAGACATGTAGAGTCGGCAAGAGGAGTATCAGTCAACTCGTGGACTCGGGACTCAACTCGAGGACTCATGTAGAGCCTGGACGAGTAGTTACGTGAAGAGTCGGCACGAGGAGTATCAGTCGACTCGTGGACTCGAACTCGACTCGAAGAATGAACTCATCTCGAGGAGACATGTAGAGTCGGCACGAGGAGTATCAGTCAACTCGTGGACTCGGGACTCAACTCGAGGACTCATGTAGAGCAGAGCCTTCACGAGGAGTTTCTGAAGAGCCGGCACGAGGAGTATCAGTCGACTCGTGGACTCGAACTCGACTCGAGGGATGAACTCATCTGGAGGAGACATGTAGATTCGGCAAGAGGCGTATCAGTCAACTCGTGCTCGTGGACTCGGGACTCAACTCGAGGAGTCATGTAGAGCCTGCACGAGGAGTTACGTGAAGAGCCGGCACGAGGAGTATCAGTCAACTCGTGGACTCGAACTCGACTCGAGGGATGAACTCAGCTCGAGGAGACATGTAGAGTCGGCAAGAGGAGTATCAGTCAACTCATGGACTCGGGACTCAACTCGAGGACTCATGTAGAGCCTGCACGAGGAGTTACGTGAAGAGTCGGCACGAGGAGTATCAGTCGATTCGTGGACTCTAACTCGACTCGAGGAATGAACTCATCTCGAGGAGACATGTAGAGTCGGCACGAGGAGTATCAGTCAACTCGTGGACTCGGGACTCAACTCGAGGACTCATGTAGAGCCTGCACGAGGAGTTACCTGAAAAGTCGCCAAGAGGAGTATCAGTCGAACTCGACTCGAGGAATGAACTCATCTTAAGGAGACATGTAGAGTCGGCACGAGGAGTAACAGTCGACTCGTGGACTCGGGACTCAACTCGAGGACTCATGTAGAGCCTACACGAGGAGTTACGTGAAGAGCCGACACGAGGAGTACAAGTCGACTCGTGGACTCGAACTCGACTCGAGGGATGAACTCATCTCGACGAGACATATAGAGTCGGCAAGAGGATTATCAGTCAACTCGTGGACTCGGGACTCAACTCGAGGACTCATGTAGAGCCTGCACGAGGAGTTACGTGAAGAGTCGGCACGAGGAGTATCAGTCGACTCGTGGACTCGAACTCGACTCGAGGAATGAACTCATCTCGAGGAGACATGAAAAGTCGGCACGAGGAGTATCAGTCAACTCGTGCACTCGGGACTCAACTCGAGGACTCATGTAGAGCAGAGCCTACACGAGGAGTTTGTGAAGAGCCGGCACGAGGAGTATAAATCGACTCATGGACTCGAACTCGACTCGAGAGATGAACTCATCTCGAGGAGACATATAGATTCGGCAAGAGGAGTATCAGTCAACTCGTAGACTCGGGACTCAACTCGAGGACTCATGTAGAGCCTGCACGAGGAGTTACGTGAAGAGCCGACACGAGGAGTATCAGTCGACTCGTGGACTCGAACTCGACTCGAGGGATGAACTCATCTCGAGGAGACATGTAGAGTCGGCACGAGGAGTATCAGTCAACTCGTGGACTCGGGACTCAACTCGAGGACTCATGTAGAGCCTGCACGAGGAGTTATGTGAAGAGTCGGCACGAGGAGTATCAGTCGACTCGTGGACTCGAACTCGACTCGAGGGATGAACTCATCTCGAGGAGACATGTAGAGTCGGCACGAGGAGTATCAGTCAACTCGTGGACTCGGGACTCAACTCGAGGACTCATGTAGATCCTACACGAGGAGTTACGTGAAGAGCCGACACGAGGAGTATCAGTCGACTCATGGACTCGAACTCGACTCGAGGGATGAACTCATCTCGAGGAGACATGTAGAGTCGGCAAGAGGAGTATCAGTCAACTCGTGGACTCGGGACTCAACTCGAGGACTCATGTAGAGCCTGCACGAGGAGTTACGTGAAGAGTCGGCACGAGGAGTATAAGTCGACTCGTGGACTCGAACTCGACTCGAAGAATGAACTCATCTCGAGGAGACATGTAGAGTCGGCACGAGGAGTATCAGTCAACTCGTGGACTCGGGACTCAACTCGAGGACTCATGTAGATCCTACACGAGGAGTTACGTGAAGAGCCGACACGAGGAGTATCAGTCGACTCATGGACTCGAACTCGACTCGAGGAATGAACTCATCTCGAGGAGACATGTAGAGTCGGCACGAGGAGTATCAGTCAACTCGTGGACTCGGGACTCAACTCGAGGACTCATGTAGAGCCTGCACGAGGAGTTACGTGAAAAGTCGCCAAGAGGAGTATCAGTCGAACTCGACTCGAGGAATGAACTCATCTTAAGGAGACATGTAGAGTCGGCACGAGGAGTAACAGTCGACTCGTGGACTCGGGACTCAACTCGAGGACTCATGTAGAGCCTACACGAGGAGTTACGTGAAGAGCCGACACGAGGAGTACAAGTCGACTCGTGGACTCGAACTCGACTCGAGGGATGAACTCATCTCGACGAGACATGTAGAGTCGGCAAGAGGATTATCAGTCAACTCGTGGACTCGGGACTCAACTCGAGGACTCATGTAGAGCCTGCACGAGGAGTTACGTGAAGAGTCGGCACGAGGAGTATCAGTCGACTCGTGGACTCGAACTCGACTCGAGGAATGAACTCATCTCGAGGAGACATGAAAAGTCGGCACGAGGAGTATCAGTCAACTCGTGCACTCGGGACTCAACTCGAGGACTCATGTAGAGCAGAGCCTACACGAGGAGTTTGTGAAGAGCCGGCACGAGGAGTATAAATCGACTCATGGACTCGAACTCGACTCGAGAGATGAACTCATCTCGAGGAGACATGTAGATTCGGCAAGAGGAGTATCAGTCAACTCGTAGACTCGGGACTCAACTCGAGGACTCATGTAGAGCCTGCACGAGGAGTTACGTGAAGAGCCGACACGAGGAGTATCAGTCGACTTGTGGACTCGAACTCGACTCGAGGGATGAACTCATCTCGAGGAGACATGTAGAGTCGGCACGAGGAGTATCAGTCAACTCGTGGACTCGGGACTCAACTCGAGGACTCATGTAGAGCCTGCACGAGGAGTTATGTGAAGAGTCGGCACGAGGAGTATCAGTCGACTCGTGGACTCGAACTCGACTCGAGGGATGAACTCATCTCGAGGAGACATGTAGAGTCGGCACGAGGAGTATCAGTCAACTCGTGGACTCGGGACTCAACTCGAGGACTCATGTAGATCCTACACGAGGAGTTACGTGAAGAGCCGACACGAGGAGTATCAGTCGACTCATGGACTCGAACTCGACTCGAGGGATGAACTCATCTCGAGGAGACATGTAGAGTCGGCAAGAGGAGTATCAGTCAACTCGTGGACTCGGGACTCAACTCGAGGACTCATGTAGAGCCTGCACGAGGAGTTACGTGAAGAGTCGGCACGAGGAGTATAAGTCGACTCGTGGACTCGAACTCGACTCGAAGAATGAACTCATCTCGAGGAGACATGTAGAGTCGGCACGAGGAGTATCAGTCAACTCGTGGACTCGGGACTCAACTCGAGGACTCATGTAGATCCTACACGAGGAGTTACGTGAAGAGCCGACACGAGGAGTATCAGTCGACTCATGGACTCGAACTCGACTCGAGGGATGAACTCATCTCGAGGAGACATGTAGAGTCGGCAAGAGGAGTATCAGTCAACTCGTGGACTCGGGACTCAACTCGAGGACTCATGTAGAGCCTGCACGAGGAGTTACGTGAAAAGTCGCCAAGAGGAGTATCAGTCGAACTCGACTCGAGGAATGAACTCATCTTAAGGAGACATGTAGAGTCGGCACGAGGAGTAACAGTCGACTCGTGGACTCGGGACTCAACTCGAGGACTCATGTAGAGCCTACACGAGGAGTTACGTGAAGAGCCGACACGAGGAGTACAAGTCGACTCGTGGACTCGAACTCGACTCGAGGGATGAACTCATCTCGACGAGACATGTAGAGTCGGCAAGAGGATTATCAGTCAACTCGTGGACTCGGGACTCAACTCGAGGACTCATGTAGAGCCTGCACGAGGAGTTACGTGAAGAGTCGGCACGAGGAGTATCAGTCGACTCGTGGACTCGAACTCGACTCGAGGAATGAACTCATCTCGAGGAGACATGAAAAGTCGGCACGAGGAGTATCAGTCAACTCGTGCACTCGGGACTCAACTCGAGGACTCATGTAGAGCAGAGCCTACACGAGGAGTTTGTGAAGAGCCGGCACGAGGAGTATAAATCGACTCATGGACTCGAACTCGACTCGAGAGATGAACTCATCTCGAGGAGACATGTAGATTCGGCAAGAGGAGTATCAGTCAACTCGTAGACTCGGGACTCAACTCGAGGACTCATGTAGAGCCTGCACGAGGAGTTACGTGAAGAGCCGACACGAGGAGTATCAGTCGACTTGTGGACTCGAACTCGACTCGAGGGATGAACTCATCTCGAGGAGACATGTAGAGTCGGCACGAGGAGTATCAGTCAACTCGTGGACTCGGGACTCAACTCGAGGACTCATGTAGAGCCTGCACGAGGAGTTATGTGAAGAGTCGGCACGAGGAGTATCAGTCGACTCGTGGACTCGAACTCGACTCGAGGGATGAACTCATCTCGAGGAGACATGTAGAGTCGGCACGAGGAGTATCAGTCAACTCGTGGACTCGGGACTCAACTCGAGGACTCATGTAGATCCTACACGAGGAGTTACGTGAAGAGCCGACACGAGGAGTATCAGTCGACTCATGGACTCGAACTCGACTCGAGGGATGAACTCATCTCGAGGAGACATGTAGAGTCGGCAAGAGGAGTATCAGTCAACTCGTGGACTCGGGACTCAACTCGAGGACTCATGTAGAGCCTGCACGAGGAGTTACGTGAAGAGTCGGCACGAGGAGTATAAGTCGACTCGTGGACTCGAACTCGACTCGAAGAATGAACTCATCTCGAGGAGACATGTAGAGTCGGCACGAGGAGTATCAGTCAACTCGTGGACTCGGGACTCAACTCGAGGACTCATGTAGATCCTACACGAGGAGTTACGTGAAGAGCCGACACGAGGAGTATCAGTCGACTCATGGACTCGAACTCGACTCGAGGAATGAACTCATCTCGAGGAGACATGTAGAGTCGGCACGAGGAGTATCAGTCAACTCGTGGACTCGGGACTCAACTCGAGGACTCATGTAGAGCCTGCACGAGGAGTTACGTGAAAAGTCGCCAAGAGGAGTATCAGTCGAACTCGACTCGAGGAATGAACTCATCTTAAGGAGACATGTAGAGTCGGCACGAGGAGTAACAGTCGACTCGTGGACTCGGGACTCAACTCGAGGACTCATGTAGAGCCTACACGAGGAGTTACGTGAAGAGCCGACACGAGGAGTACAAGTCGACTCGTGGACTCGAACTCGACTCGAGGGATGAACTCATCTCGACGAGACATGTAGAGTCGGCAAGAGGATTATCAGTCAACTCGTGGACTCGGGACTCAACTCGAGGACTCATGTAGAGCCTGCACGAGGAGTTACGTGAAGAGTCGGCACGAGGAGTATCAGTCGACTCGTGGACTCGAACTCGACTCGAGGAATGAACTCATCTCGAGGAGACATGAAAAGTCGGCACGAGGAGTATCAGTCAACTCGTGCACTCGGGACTCAACTCGAGGACTCATGTAGAGCAGAGCCTACACGAGGAGTTTGTGAAGAGCCGGCACGAGGAGTATAAATCGACTCATGGACTCGAACTCGACTCGAGAGATGAACTCATCTCGAGGAGACATGTAGATTCGGCAAGAGGAGTATCAGTCAACTCGTAGACTCGGGACTCAACTCGAGGACTCATGTAGAGCCTGCACGAGGAGTTACGTGAAGAGCCGACACGAGGAGTATCAGTCGACTTGTGGACTCGAACTCGACTCGAGGGATGAACTCATCTCGAGGAGACATGTAGAGTCGGCACGAGGAGTATCAGTCAACTCGTGGACTCGGGACTCAACTCGAGGACTCATGTAGAGCCTGCACGAGGAGTTATGTGAAGAGTCGGCACGAGGAGTATCAGTCGACTCGTGGACTCGAACTCGACTCGAGGGATGAACTCATCTCGAGGAGACATGTAGAGTCGGCACGAGGAGTATCAGTCAACTCGTGGACTCGGGACTCAACTCGAGGACTCATGTAGATCCTACACGAGGAGTTACGTGAAGAGCCGACACGAGGAGTATCAGTCGACTCATGGACTCGAACTCGACTCGAGGGATGAACTCATCTCGAGGAGACATGTAGAGTCGGCAAGAGGAGTATCAGTCAACTCGTGGACTCGGGACTCAACTCGAGGACTCATGTAGAGCCTGCACGAGGAGTTACGTGAAGAGTCGGCACGAGGAGTATAAGTCGACTCGTGGACTCGAACTCGACTCGAAGAATGAACTCATCTCGAGGAGACATGTAGAGTCGGCACGAGGAGTATCAGTCAACTCGTGGACTCGGGACTCAACTCGAGGACTCATGTAGATCCTACACGAGGAGTTACGTGAAGAGCCGACACGAGGAGTATCAGTCGACTCATGGACTCGAACTCGACTCGAGGAATGAACTCATCTCGAGGAGACATGTAGAGTCGGCACGAGGAGTATCAGTCAACTCGTGGACTCGGGACTCAACTCGAGGACTCATGTAGAGCCTGCACGAGGAGTAACGTGAAAAGTCGCCAAGAGGAGTATCAGTCGAACTCGACTCGAGGAATGAACTCATCTTAAGGAGACATGTAGAGTCGGCACGAGGAGTAACAGTCGACTCGTGGACTCGGGACTCAACTCGAGGACTCATGTAGAGCCTACACGAGGAGTTACGTGAAGAGCCGACACGAGGAGTACAAGTCGACTCGTGGACTCGAACTCGACTCGAGGGATGAACTCATCTCGACGAGACATGTAGAGTCGGCAAGAGGATTATCAGTCAACTCGTGGACTCGGGACTCAACTCGAGGACTCATGTAGAGCCTGCACGAGGAGTTACGTGAAGAGTCGGCACGAGGAGTATCAGTCGACTCGTGGCCTCGAACTCGACTCGAGGAATGAACTCATCTCGAGGAGACATGAAAAGTCGGCACGAGGAGTATCAGTCAACTCGTGCACTCGGGACTCAACTCGAGGACTCATGTAGAGCAGAGCCTACACGAGGAGTTTGTGAAGAGCCGGCACGAGGAGTATAAATCGACTCATGGACTCGAACTCGACTCGAGAGATGAACTCATCTCAAGGAGACATGTAGATTCGGCAAGAGGAGTATCAGTCAACTCGTAGACTCGGGACTCAACTCGAGGACTCATGTAGAGCCTGCACGAGGAGTTACGTGAAGAGCCGACACGAGGAGTATCAGTCGACTCGTGGACTCGAACTCGACTCGAGGGATGAACTCATCTCGAGGAGACATGTAGAGTCGGCACGAGGAGTATCAGTCAACTCGTGGACTCGGGACTCAACTCGAGGACTCATGTAGAGCCTGCACGAGGAGTTATGTGAAGAGTCGGCACGAGGATTATCAGTCGACTCGTGGACTCGAACTCGACTCGAGGGATGAACTCATCTCGAGGAGACATGTAGAGTCGGAACGAGGAGTATCAGTCAACTCGTGGACTCGGGACTCAACTCGAGGACTCATGTAGATCCTACACGAGGAGTTACGTGAAGAGCCGACACGAGGAGTATCAGTCGACTCATGGACTCGAACTCGACTCGAGGGATGAACTCATCTCGAGGAGACATGTAGAGTCGGCAAGAGGAGTATCAGTCAACTCGTGGACTCGGGACTCAACTCGAGGACTCATGTAGAGCCTGCACGAGGAGTTACGTGAAGAGTCGGCACGAGGAGTATCAGTCGACTCGTGGACTCGAACTCGACTCGAAGAATGAACTCATCTCGAGGAGACATGTAGAGTCGGCACGAGGAGTATCAGTCAACTCGTGGACTCGGGACTCAACTCGAGGACTCATGTAGATCCTACACGAGGAGTTACGTGAAGAGCCGACACGAGGAGTATCAGTCGACTCATGGACTCGAACTCGTCTCGAGGGATGAACTCATCTCGAGGAGACATGTAGAGTCGGCAAGAGGAGTATCAGTCAACTCGTGGACTCGGGACTCAACTCGAGGACTCATGTAGAGCCTGCACGAGGAGTTACGTGAAGAGTCGGCACGAGGAGTATCAGTCGACTCGTGGACTCGAACTCGACTCGAGGAATGAACTCATCTCGAGGAGACATGAAAAGTCGGCACGAGATGTATCAGTCAACTCGTGCACTCGGGACTCAACTCGAGGACTCATGTAGAGCAGAGCCTACACGAGGAGTTTGTGAAGAGCCGGCACGAGGAGTATAAATCGACTCATGGACTCGAACTCGACTCGAGAGATGAACTCATCTCGAGGAGACATATAGATTCGGCAAGAGGAGTATCAGTCAACTCGTAGACTCGGGACTCAACTCGAGGACTCATGTAGAGCCTGCACGAGGAGTTACGTGAAGAGCCGACACGAGGAGTATCAGTCGACTCGTGGACTCGAACTCGACTCGAGGGATGAACTCATCTCGAGGAGACATGTAGAGTCGGCACGAGGAGTATCAGTCAACTCGTGGACTCGGGACTCAACTCGAGGACTCATGTAGAGCCTGCACGAGGAGTTATGTGAAGAGTCGGCACGAGGAGTATCAGTCGACTCGTGGACTCGAACTCGACTCGAGGGATGAACTCATCTCGAGGAGACATGTAGAGTCGGCACGAGGAGTATCAGTCAACTCGTGGACTCGGGACTCAACTCGAGGACTCATGTAGATCCTACACGAGGAGTTACGTGAAGAGCCGACACGAGGAGTATCAGTCGACTCATGGACTCGAACTCGACTCGAGGGATGAACTCATCTCGAGGAGACATGTAGAGTCGGCAAGAGGAGTATCAGTCAACTCGTGGACTCGGGACTCAACTCGAGGACTCATGTAGAGCCTGCACGAGGAGTTACGTGAAGAGTCGGCACGAGGAGTATAAGTCGACTCGTGGACTCGAACTCGACTCGAAGAATGAACTCATCTCGAGGAGACATGTAGAGTCGGCACGAGGAGTATCAGTCAACTCGTGGACTCGGGACTCAACTCGAGGACTCATGTAGATCCTACACGAGGAGTTACGTGAAGAGCCGACACGAGGAGTATCAGTCGACTCATGGACTCGAACTCGACTCGAGGAATGAACTCATCTCGAGGAGACATGTAGAGTCGGCACGAGGAGTATCAGTCAACTCGTGGACTCGGGACTCAACTCGAGGACTCATGTAGAGCCTGCACGAGGAGTTACGTGAAAAGTCGCCAAGAGGAGTATCAGTCGAACTCGACTCGAGGAATGAACTCATCTTAAGGAGACATGTAGAGTCGGCACGAGGAGTAACAGTCGACTCGTGGACTCGGGACTCAACTCGAGGACTCATGTAGAGCCTACACGAGGAGTTACGTGAAGAGCCGACACGAGGAGTACAAGTCGACTCGTGGACTCGAACTCGACTCGAGGGATGAACTCATCTCAACGAGACATGTAGAGTCGGCAAGAGGATTATCAGTCAACTCGTGGACTCGGGACTCAACTCGAGGACTCATGTAGAGCCTGCACGAGGAGTTACGTGAAGAGTCGGCACGAGGAGTATCAGTCGACTCGTGGACTCGAACTCGACTCGAGGAATGAACTCATCTCGAGGAGACATGAAAAGTCGGCACGAGGAGTATCAGTCAACTCGTGCACTCGGGACTCAACTCGAGGACTCATGTAGAGCAGAGCCTACACGAGGAGTTTGTGAAGAGCCGGCACGAGGAGTATAAATCGACTCATGGACTCGAACTCGACTCGAGAGATGAACTCATCTCGAGGAGACATGTAGATTCGGCAAGAGGAGTATCAGTCAACTCGTAGACTCGGGACTCAACTCGAGGACTCATGTAGAGCCTGCACGAGGAGTTACGTGAAGAGCCGACACGAGGAGTATCAGTCGACTTGTGGACTCGAACTCGACTCGAGGGATGAACTCATCTCGAGGAGACATGTAGAGTCGGCACGAGGAGTATCAGTCAACTCGTGGACTCGGGACTCAACTCGAGGACTCATGTAGAGCCTGCACGAGGAGTTATGTGAAGAGTCGGCACGAGGAGTATCAGTCGACTCGTGGACTCGAACTCGACTCGAGGGATGAACTCATCTCGAGGAGACATGTAGAGTCGGCACGAGGAGTATCAGTCAACTCGTGGACTCGGGACTCAACTCGAGGACTCATGTAGATCCTACACGAGGAGTTACGTGAAGAGCCGACACGAGGAGTATCAGTCGACTCATGGACTCGAACTCGACTCGAGGGATGAACTCATCTCGAGGAGACATGTAGAGTCGGCAAGAGGAGTATCAGTCAACTCGTGGACTCGGGACTCAACTCGAGGACTCATGTAGAGCCTGCACGAGGAGTTACGTGAAGAGTCGGCACGAGGAGTATAAGTCGACTCGTGGACTCGAACTCGACTCGAAGAATGAACTCATCTCGAGGAGACATGTAGAGTCGGCACGAGGAGTATCAGTCAACTCGTGGACTCGGGACTCAACTCGAGGACTCATGTAGATCCTACACGAGGAGTTACGTGAAGAGCCGACACGAGGAGTAACAGTCGACTCATGGACTCGAACTCGACTCGAGGAATGAACTCATCTCGAGGAGACATGTAGAGTCGGCACGAGGAGTATCAGTCAACTCGTGGACTCGGGACTCAACTCGAGGACTCATGTAGAGCCTGCACGAGGAGTTACGTGAAAAGTCGCCAAGAGGAGTATCAGTCGAACTCGACTCGAGGAATGAACTCATCTTAAGGAGACATGTAGAGTCGGCACGAGGAGTAACAGTCGACTCGTGGACTCGGGACTCAACTCGAGGACTCATGTAGAGCCTACACGAGGAGTTACGTGAAGAGCCGACACGAGGAGTACAAGTCGACTCGTGGACTCGAACTCGACTCGAGGGATGAACTCATCTCGACGAGACATGTAGAGTCGGCAAGAGGATTATCAGTCAACTCGTGGACTCGGGACTCAACTCGAGGACTCATGTAGAGCCTGCACGAGGAGTTACGTGAAGAGTCGGCACGAGGAGTATCAGTCGACTCGTGGACTCGAACTCGACTCGAGGAATGAACTCATCTCGAGGAGACATGAAAAGTCGGCACGAGGAGTATCAGTCAACTCGTGCACTCGGGACTCAACTCGAGGACTCATGTAGAGCAGAGCCTACACGAGGAGTTTGTGAAGAGCCGGCACGAGGAGTATAAATCGACTCATGGACTCGAACTCGACTCGAGAGATGAACTCATCTCGAGGAGACATGTAGATTCGGCAAGAGGAGTATCAGTCAACTCGTAGACTCGGGACTCAACTCGAGGACTCATGTAGAGCCTGCACGAGGAGTTACGTGAAGAGCCGACACGAGGAGTATCAGTCGACTTGTGGACTCGAACTCGACTCGAGGGATGAACTCATCTCGAGGAGACATGTAGAGTCGGCACGAGGAGTATCAGTCAACTCGTGGACTCGGGACTCAACTCGAGGACTCATGTAGAGCCTGCACGAGGAGTTATGTGAAGAGTCGGCACGAGGAGTATCAGTCGACTCGTGGACTCGAACTCGACTCGAGGGATGAACTCATCTCGAGGAGACATGTAGAGTCGGCACGAGGAGTATCAGTCAACTCGTGGACTCGGGACTCAACTCGAGGACTCATGTAGATCCTACACGAGGAGTTACGTGAAGAGCCGACACGAGGAGTATCAGTCGACTCATGGACTCGAACTCGACTCGAGGGATGAACTCATCTCGAGGAGACATGTAGAGTCGGCAAGAGGAGTATCAGTCAACTCGTGGACTCGGGACTCAACTCGAGGACTCATGTAGAGCCTGCACGAGGAGTTACGTGAAGAGTCGGCACGAGGAGTATAAGTCGACTCGTGGACTCGAACTCGACTCGAAGAATGAACTCATCTCGAGGAGACATGTAGAGTCGGCACGAGGAGTATCAGTCAACTCGTGGACTCGGGACTCAACTCGAGGACTCATGTAGATCCTACACGAGGAGTTACGTGAAGAGCCGACACGAGGAGTATCAGTCGACTCATGGACTCGAACTCGACTCGAGGAATGAACTCATCTCGAGGAGACATGTAGAGTCGGCACGAGGAGTATCAGTCAACCCGTGGACTCGGGACTCAACTCGAGGACTCATGTAGAGCCTGCACGAGGAGTTACGTGAAAAGTCGCCAAGAGGAGTATCAGTCGAACTCGACTCGAGGAATGAACTCATCTTAAGGAGACATGTAGAGTCGGCACGAGGAGTAACAGTCGACTCGTGGACTCGGGACTCAACTCGAGGACTCATGTAGAGCCTACACGAGGAGTTACGTGAAGAGCCGACACGAGGAGTACAAGTCGACTCGTGGACTCGAACTCGACTCGAGGGATGAACTCATCTCGACGAGACATGTAGAGTCGGCAAGAGGATTATCAGTCAACTCGTGGACTCGGGACTCAACTCGAGGACTCATGTAGAGCCTGCACGAGGAGTTACGTGAAGAGTCGGCACGAGGAGTATCAGTCGACTCGTGGACTCGAACTCGACTCGAGGAATGAACTCATCTCGAGGAGACATGAAAAGTCGGCACGAGGAGTATCAGTCAACTCGTGCACTCGGGACTCAACTCGAGGACTCATGTAGAGCAGAGCCTACACGAGGAGTTTGTGAAGAGCCGGCACGAGGAGTATAAATCGACTCATGGACTCGAACTCGACTCGAGAGATGAACTCATCTCAAGGAGACATGTAGATTCGGCAAGAGGAGTATCAGTCAACTCGTAGACTCGGGACTCAACTCGAGGACTCATGTAGAGCCTGCACGAGGAGTTACGTGAAGAGCCGACACGAGGAGTATCAGTCGACTCGTGGACTCGAACTCGACTCGAGGGATGAACTCATCTCGAGGAGACATGTAGAGTCGGCACGAGGAGTATCAGTCAACTCGTGGACTCGGGACTCAACTCGAGGACTCATGTAGAGCCTGCACGAGGAGTTATGTGAAGAGTCGGCACGAGGATTATCAGTCGACTCGTGGACTCGAACTCGACTCGAGGGATGAACTCATGTCGAGGAGACATGTAGAGTCGGAACGAGGAGTATCAGTCAACTCGTGGACTCGGGACTCAACTCGAGGACTCATGTAGATCCTACACGAGGAGTTACGTGAAGAGCCGACACGAGGAGTATCAGTCGACTCATGGACTCGAACTCGACTCGAGGGATGAACTCATCTCGAGGAGACATGTAGAGTCGGCAAGAGGAGTATCAGTCAACTCGTGGACTCGGGACTCAACTCGAGGACTCATGTAGAGCCTGCACGAGGAGTTACGTGAAGAGTCGGCACGAGGAGTATAAGTCGACTCGTGGACTCGAACTCGACTCGAAGAATGAACTCATCTCGAGGAGACATGTAGAGTCGGCACGAGGAGTATCAGTCAACTCGTGGACTCGGGACTCAACTCGAGGACTCATGTAGATCCTACACGAGGAGTTACGTGAAGAGCCGACACGAGGAGTATCAGTCGACTCATGGACTCGAACTCGACTCGAGGAATGAACTCATCTCGAGGAGACATGTAGAGTCGGCACGAGGAGTATCAGTCAACCCGTGGACTCGGGACTCAACTCGAGGACTCATGTAGAGCCTGCACGAGGAGTTACGTGAAAAGTCGCCAAGAGGAGTATCAGTCGAACTCGACTCGAGGAATGAACTCATCTTAAGGAGACATGTAGAGTCGGCACGAGGAGTAACAGTCGACTCGTGGACTCGGGACTCAACTCGAGGACTCATGTAGAGCCTACACGAGGAGTTACGTGAAGAGCCGACACGAGGAGTACAAGTCGACTCGTGGACTCGAACTCGACTCGAGGGATGAACTCATCTCGACGAGACATGTAGAGTCGGCAAGAGGATTATCAGTCAACTCGTGGACTCGGGACTCAACTCGAGGACTCATGTAGAGCCTGCACGAGGAGTTACGTGAAGAGTCGGCACGAGGAGTATCAGTCGACTCGTGGACTCGAACTCGACTCGAGGAATGAACTCATCTCGAGGAGACATGAAAAGTCGGCACGAGGAGTATCAGTCAACTCGTGCACTCGGGACTCAACTCGAGGACTCATGTAGAGCAGAGCCTACACGAGGAGTTTGTGAAGAGCCGGCACGAGGAGTATAAATCGACTCATGGACTCGAACTCGACTCGAGAGATGAACTCATCTCAAGGAGACATGTAGATTCGGCAAGAGGAGTATCAGTCAACTCGTAGACTCGGGACTCAACTCGAGGACTCATGTAGAGCCTGCACGAGGAGTTACGTGAAGAGCCGACACGAGGAGTATCAGTCGACTCGTGGACTCGAACTCGACTCGAGGGATGAACTCATCTCGAGGAGACATGTAGAGTCGGCACGAGGAGTATCAGTCAACTCGTGGACTCGGGACTCAACTCGAGGACTCATGTAGAGCCTGCACGAGGAGTTATGTGAAGAGTCGGCACGAGGATTATCAGTCGACTCGTGGACTCGAACTCGACTCGAGGGATGAACTCATGTCGAGGAGACATGTAGAGTCGGAACGAGGAGTATCAGTCAACTCGTGGACTCGGGACTCAACTCGAGGACTCATGTAGATCCTACACGAGGAGTTACGTGAAGAGCCGACACGAGGAGTATCAGTCGACTCATGGACTCGAACTCGACTCGAGGGATGAACTCATCTCGAGGAGACATGTAGAGTCGGCAAGAGGAGTATCAGTCAACTCGTGGACTCGGGACTCAACTCGAGGACTCATGTAGAGCCTGCACGAGGAGTTACGTGAAGAGTCGGCACGAGGAGTAAAAGTCGACTCGTGGACTCGAACTCGACTCGAAGAATGAACTCATCTCGAGGAGACATGTAGAGTCGGCACGAGGAGTATCAGTCAACTCGTGGACTCGGGAC
The DNA here is from genome assembly GCF_054948205.1 of Urtica dioica subsp. dioica. Classification (NCBI taxonomy): domain Eukaryota; kingdom Viridiplantae; phylum Streptophyta; class Magnoliopsida; order Rosales; family Urticaceae; genus Urtica; species Urtica dioica. Next base: position 43,053,110 of record NC_142756.1, read on the forward strand.
TCAACTCGAGGACTCATGTAGATCCTACACGAGGAGTTACGTGAAGAGCCGACACGAGGAGTATCAGTCGACTCATGGACTCGAACTCGTCTCGAGGGATGAACTCATCTCGAGGAGACATGTAGAGTCGGCAAGAGGAGTATCAGTCAACTCGTGGACTCGGGACTCAACTCGAGGACTCATGTAGAGCCTGCACGAGGAGTTACGTGAAGAGTCGGCACGAGGAGTATCAGTCGACTCGTGGACTCGAACTCGACTCGAAGAATGAACTCATCTCGAGGAGACATGTAGAGTCGGCACGAGGAGTATCAGTCAACTCGTGGACTCGGGACTCAACTCGAGGACTCATGTAGAGCAGAGCCTACACGAGGAGTTTCTTAAGAGCCGGCACGAGGAGTATCAGTCGACTCGAGGGATGAACTCATCTCGAGGAGACATGTTGATTCGGCAAGAGGAGTATCAGTCAACTCGTGCTCGTGGACTCGGGATTCAACTCGAGGACTCATGTAGAGCCTGGACGAGGAGTTACGTGAAGAGCCGGCACGAGGAGTATCAGTCAACTCGTGGACTCAAACTCGACTCGAGGGATGAACTCAGCTCGAGGAGACATGTAGAGTCGGCAAGAGGAGTATCAGTCAACTCATGGACTCGGGACTCAACTCGAGGATTCATGTAGAGCCTGCACGAGGAGTTACGTGAAGAGTCGGCACGAGGAGTATCAGTCGACTCGTGGACTCGAACTCGACTCGAGGAATGAACTCATCTCGAGGAGACATGAAAAGTCGGCACGAGGAGTATCAGTCAACTCGTGCACTCGGGACTCAACTCGAGGACTCATGTAGAGCAGAGCCTACACGAGGAGTTTGTGAAGAGCCGGCACGAGGAGTATCAATCGACTCGTGGACTCGAACTCGACTCGAGAGATGAACTCATCTCGAGGAGACATGTAGATTCGGCAAGAGGAGTATCAGTCAACTCGTGGACTCGGGACTCAACTCGAGGACTCATGTAGAGCCTGCACGAGGAGTTACGTGTAGAGCCGACACGAGGAGTATCAGTCGACTCGTGGACTCGAACTCGACTCGAGGGATGAACTCATCTCGAGGAGACATGTAGAGTCGGCACGAGGAGTATCAGTCAACTCGTGGACTCGGGACTCAACTCGAGGACTCATGTAGATCCTACACGAGGAGTTACGTGAAGAGCCGACACGAGGAGTATCAGTCGACTCGTGGACTCAAACTCGACTCGAGGGATGAACTCATCTCGAGGAGACATGTAGAGTCGACAAGAGGAGTATCAGTCAACTCGTGGACTCGGGACTCAACTCGAGGACTCATGTAGAGCCTGGACGAGGAGTTACGTGAAGAGTCGGCACGAGGAGTATCAGTCGACTCGTGGACTCGAACTCGACTCAAAGAATGAACTCATCTCGAGGAGACATGTAGAGTCGGCACGAGGAGTATCAGTCAACTCATGGACTCGGGACTCAACTCGAGGACTCATGTAGAGCAGAGCCTTCACGAGGAGTTTCTGAAGAGCCGGCACGAGGAGTATCAGTCGACTCGTGGACTCGAACTCGACTCGAGGGATGAACTCATCTCGAGGAGACATGTAGATTCGGCAAGAGGAGTATCAGTCAACTCGTGCTCGTGGACTCGGGACTCAACTTGAGGACTCATGTAGAGCCTGCACGAGGAGTTACGTGAAGAGTCGGCACGAGGAGTAAAAGTCGACTCGTGGACTCGAACTCGACTCGAAGAATGAACTCATCTCGAGGAGACATGTAGAGTCGGCACGAGGAGTATCAGTCAACTCGTGGACTCGGGACTCAACTCGAGGACTCATGTAGATCCTACACGAGGAGTTACGTGAAGAGCCGACACGAGGAGTATCAGTCGACTCATGGACTCGAACTCGTCTCGAGGGATGAACTCATCTCGAGGAGACATGTAGAGTCGGCAAGAGGAGTATCAGTCAACTCGTGGACTCGGGACTCAACTCGAGGACTCATGTAGAGCCTGCACGAGGAGTTACGTGAAGAGTCGGCACGAGGAGTATCAGTCGACTCGTGGACTCGAACTCGACTCGAAGAATAAACTCATCTCGAGGAGACATGTAGAGTCGGCACGAGGAGTATCAGTCAACTCGTGGACTCGGGACTCAACTCGAGGAGTCATGTAGAGCAGAGCCTACACGAGGAGTTTCTTAAGAGCCGGCACGAGGAGTATCAGTCGACTCGAGGGATGAACTCATCTCGAGGAGACATGTTGATTCGGCAAGAGGAGTATCAGTCAACTCGTGCTCGTGGACTCGGGATTCAACTCGAGGACTCATGTAGAGCCTGGACGAGGAGTTACGTGAAGAGCCGGCACGAGGAGTATCAGTCAACTCGTGGACTCGAACTCGACTCGAGGGATGAACTCAGCTCGAGGAGACATGTAGAGTCGGCAAGAGGAGTATCAGTCAACTCATGGACTCGGGACTCAACTCGAGGATTCATGTAGAGCCTGCACGAGGAGTTACGTGAAGAGTCGGCACAAGGAGTATCAGTCGACTCGTGGACTCGAACTCGACTCAAAGAATGAACTCATCTCGAGGAGACATGTAGAGTCGGCACGAGGAGTATCAGTCAACTCGTGGACTCGGGACTCAACTCGAGGACTCATGTAGAGCAGAGCCTTCACGAGGAGTTTCTGAAGAGCCGGCACGAGGAGTATCAGTCGACTCGTGGACTCGAACTCGACTCGAGGGATGAACTCATCTCGAGGAGACATGTAGATTCGGCAAGAGGAGTATCAGTCAACTCGTGCTCGTGGACTCGAGACTCAACTCGAGGACTCATGTAGAGCCTGCACGAGGAGTTACGTGAAGAGCCGGCACGAGGAGTATCAGTCAACTCGTGGACTCGAACTCGACTCGAGGGTTGAACTCAGCTCGAGGAGACATGTAGAGTCGGCAAGAGGAGTATCAGTCAACTCATGGACTCGGGACTCAACTCGAGGACTCATGTAGAGCCTGCACGAGGAGTTACGTGAAGAGTCGGCACGAGGAGTATCAGTCGACTCGTGGACTCGAACTCGACTCGAGGAATGAACTCATCTCGAGGAGACATGTAGAGTCGGCACGAGGAGTATCAGTCAACTCGTGGACTCGGGACTCAACTCGAGGACTCATGTAGAGCCTGCACGAGGAGTTACGTGAAAAGTCGCCAAGAGGAGTATCAGTCGAACTCGACTCGAGGAATGAACTCATCTTAAGGAGACATGTAGAGTCGGCACGAGGAGTAACAGTCGACTCGTGGACTCGGGACTCAACTCGAGGACTCATGTAGAGCCTACACGAGGAGTTACGTGAAGAGCCGACACGAGGAGTACAAGTCGACTCGTGGACTCGAACTCGACTCGAGGGATGAACTCATCTCGACGAGACATGTAGAGTCGGCAAGAGGAGTATCAGTCAACTCGTGGACTCGGGACTCAACTCGAGGACTCATGTAGAGCCTGCACGAGGAGTTACGTGAAGAGTCGGCACAAGGAGTATCAGTCGACTCGTGGACTCGAACTCGACTCGAGGAATGAACTCATCTCGAGGAGACATGAAAAGTCGGCACGAGGAGTGTCAGTCAACTCGTGCACTCGGGACTCAACTCGAGGACTCATGTAGAGCAGAGCCTACACGAGGAGTTTGTGAAGAGCCGGCACGAGGAGTATAAATCGACTCATGGACTCGAACTCGACTCGAGAGATGAACTCATCTCGAGGAGACATGTAGATTCGGCAAGAGGAGTATCAGTCAACTCGTAGACTCGGGACTCAACTCGAGGACTCATGTAGAGCCTGCACGAGGAGTTACGTGAAGAGCCGACACGAGGAGTATCAGTCGACTCGTGGGCTCGAACTCGACTCGAGGGATGAACTCATCTCGAGGAGACATGTATAGTCGGCACGAGGAGTATCAGTCAACTCGTGGACTCGGGACTCAACTCGAGGACTCATGTAGAGCCTGCACGAGGAGTTATGTGAAGAGTCGGCACGAGGAGTATCAGTCGACTCGTGGACTCGAACTCGACTCGAGGGATGAACTCATCTCGAGGAGACATGTAGAGTCGGCACGAGGAGTATCAGTCAACTCGTGGACTCGGGACTCAACTCGAGGACTCATGTAGATCCTACACGAGGAGTTACGTGAAGAGCCGACACGAGGAGTATCAGTCGACTCATGGACTCGAACTTGACTCGAGGGATGAACTCATCTCGAGGAGACATGTAGAGTCGGCAAGAGGAGTATCAGTCAACTCGTGGACTCGGGACTCAACTCGAGGACTCATGTAGAGCCTGCACGAGGAGTTACGTGAAGAGTCGGCACGAGGAGTATAAGTCGACTCGTGGACTCGAACTCGACTCGAAGAATGAACTCATCTCGAGGAGACATGTAGAGTCGGCACGAGGAGTATCAGTCAACTCGTGGACTCGGGACTCAACTCGAGGACTCATGTAAATCCTACACGAGGAGTTACGTGAAGAGCCGACACGAGGAGTATCAGTCGACTCATGGACTGGAACTCGACTCGAGGGATGAACTCATCTCGAGGAGACATGTAGAGTCGGCAAGAGGAGTATCAGTCAACTCGTGGACTCGGGACTCAACTCGAGATCTCATGTAGAGCCTGCACGAGGAGTTACGTGAAGAGTCGGCACGAGGAGTATCAGTCGACTCGTGGACTCGAACTCGACTCGAAGAATGAACTCATCTCGAGGAGACATGTAGAGTCGGCACGAGGAGTATCAGTCAACTCGTGGACTCGGGACTCAACTCGAGGACTCATGTAGAGCAGAGCCTACACGAGGAGTTTCTTAAGAGCCGGCACGAGGAGTATCAGTCGACTCGAGGGATGAACTCATCTCGAGGAGACATGTTGATTCGGCAAGAGGAGTATCAGTCAACTCGTGCTCGTGGACTCGGGATTCAACTCGAGGACTCATGTAGAGCCTGGACGAGGAGTTACGTGAAGAGCCGGCACGAGGAGTATCAGTCAACTCGTGGACTCGAACTCGACTCGAGGGATGAACTCAGCTCGAGGAGACATGTAGAGTCGGCAAGAGGAGTATCAGTCAACTCATGGACTCGGGACTCAACTCGAGGATTCATGTAGAGCCTGCACGAGGAGTTACGTGAAGAGTCGGCACGAGGAGTATCAGTCGACTCATGGACTCGAACTCGACTCGAGGAATGAACTCATCTCGAGGAGATATGAAAAGTCGGCACGAGGAGTATCAGTCAACTCGTGCACTCGGGACTCAACTCGAGGACTCATGTAGAGCAGAGCCTACACGAGGAGTTTGTGAAGAGCCGGCACGAGGAGTATCAATCGACTCGTGGACTCGAACTCGACTCGAGAGATGAACTCATCTCGAGGAGACATGTAGATTCGGCAAGAGGAGTATCAGTCAACTCGTGGACTCGGGACTCAACTCGAGGACTCATGTAGAGCCTGCACGAGGAGTTACGTGTAGAGCCGACACGAGGAGTATCAATCGACTCGTGGACTCGAACTCGACTCGAGGGATGAACTCATCTCGAGGAGACATGTAGAGTCGGCACGAGGAGTATCAGTCAACTCGTGGACTCGGGACTCAACTCGAGGACTCATGTAGATCCTACACGAGGAGTTACGTGAAGAGCCGACACGAGGAGTATCAGTCGACTCGTGGACTAAAACTCGACTCGAGGGATGAACTCATCTCGAGGAGACATGTAGAGTCGGCAGGAGGAGTATCAGTCAACTCGTGGACTCGGGACTCAACTCGAGGACTCATGTAGAGCCTGGACGAGGAGTTACGTGAAGAGTCGGCACGAGGAGTATCAGTCGACTCGTGGACTCGAACTCGACTCAAAGAATGAACTCATCTCGAGGAGACATGTAGAGTCGGCACGAGGAGTATCAGTCAACTCGTGGACTCGGGACTCAACTCGAGGACTCATGTAGAGCAGAGCCTTCACGAGGAGTTTCTGAAGAGCCGGCACGAGGAGTATCAGTCGACTCGTGGACTCGAACTCGACTCGAGGGATGAACTCATCTCGAGGAGACATGTAGATTCGGCAAGAGGAGTATCAGTCAACTCGTGCTCGTGGACTCGGGACTCAACTCGAGGACTCATGTAGAGCCTGCACGAGGAGTTACGTGAAGAGCCGGCACGAGGAGTATCAGTCAACTCGTGGACTCGAACTCGACTCGAGGAGACATGTAGAGTCGGCAAGAGGAGTATCAGTCAACTCGTGGACTCGAACTCAGCTCGAGGAGACATGTAGAGTCGGCAAGAGGAGTATCAGTCAACTCATGGACTCGGGACTCAACTCGAGGACTCATGTAGAGCCTGCACGAGGAGTTACGTGAAGAGTCGGCACGAGGAGTATCAGTCGACTCGTGGACTCGAACTCGACTCGAGGAATGAACTCATCTCGAGGTGACATGTAGAGTCGGCACGAGGAGTATCAGTCAACTCGTGGACTCGGGACTCAACTCGAGGACTCATGTAGAGCCTGCACGAGGAGTTACGTGAAAAGTCGCCAAGAGGAGTATCAGTCGAACTCGACTCGAGGAATGAACTCATCTTAAGGAGACATGTAGAGTCGGCACGAGGAGTAACAGTCGACTCGTGGACTCGGGACTCAACTCGAGGACTCATGTAGAGCCTACACGAGGAGTTACGTGAAGAGCCGACACGAGGAGTACAACTCGACTCGTGGACTCGAACTCGACTCGAGGGATGAACTCATCTCGACGAGACATATAGAGTCGGCAAGAGGAGTATCAGTCAACTCGTGCACTCGGGACTCAACTCGAGGACTCATGTAGAGCAGAGCCTACACGAGGAGTTTGTGAAGAGCCGGCACGAGGAGTATCAATCGACTCGTGGACTCGAACTCGACTCGAGAGATGAACTCATCTCGAGGAGACATGTAGATTCGGCAAGAGGAGTATCAGTCAACTCGTGGACTCGGGACTCAACTCGAGGACTCATGTAGAGCCTGCACGAGGAGTTACGTGTAGAGCCGACACGAGGAGTATCAATCGACTCGTGGACTCGTACTCGACTCGAGGGATGAACTCATCTCGAGGAGACATGTAGAGTCGGCACGAGGAGTATCAGTCAACTCGTGGACTCGGGACTCAACTCGAGGACTCATGTAGATCCTACACGAGGAGTTACGTGAAGAGCCGACACGAGGAGTATCAGTCGACTCGTGGACTCAAACTCGACTCGAGGGATGAACTCATCTCGAGGAGACATGTAGAGTCGGCAAGAGGAGTATCAGTCAACTCGTGGACTCGGGACTCGACTCGAGGACTCATGTAGAGCCTGGACGAGGAGTTACGTGAAGAGTCGGCACGAGGAGTATCAGTCGACTCGTGGACTCGAACTCGACTCAAAGAATGAACTCATCTCGAGGAGACATGTAGAGTCGGCACGAGGAGTATCAGTCAACTCGTGGACTCGGGACTCAACTCGAGGACTCATGTAGAGCAGAGCCTTCACGAGGAGTTTCTGAAGAGCCGGCACGAGGAGTATCAGTCGACTCGTGGACTCGAACTCGACTCGAGGGATGAACTCATCTCGAGGAGACATGTAGATTCGGCAAGAGGAGTATCAGTCAACTCGTGCTCGTGGACTCGGGACTCAACTCGAGGACTCATGTAGAGCCTGCACGAGGAGTTACGTGAAGAGCCGGCACGAGGAGTATCAGTCAACTCGTGGACTCGAACTCGACTCGAGGGATGAACTCAGCTCGAGGAGACATGTAGAGTCGGCAAGAGGAGTATCAGTCAACTCATGGACTCGGGACTCAACTCGAGGACTCATGTAGAGCCTGCACGAGGAGTTACGTGAAGAGTCGGCACGAGGAGTATCAGTCGACTCGTGGACTCGAACTCGACTCGAGGAATGAACTCATCTCGAGGAGACATGTAGAGTCGGCACGAGGAGTATCAGTCAACTCGTGGACTCGGGACTCAACTCGAGGACTCATGTAGAGCCTGCACGAGGAGTTACGTGAAAAGTCGCCAAGAGGAGTATCAGTCGAACTCGACTCGAGGAATGAACTCATCTTAAGGAGACATGTAGAGTCGGCACGAGGAGTAACAGTCGACTCGTGGACTCGGGACTCAACTCGAGGACTCATGTAGAGCCTACACGAGGAGTTACGTGAAGAGCCGACACGAGGAGTACAACTCGACTCGTGGACTCGAACTCGACTCGAGGGATGAACTCATCTCGACGAGACATGTAGAGTCGGCAAGAGGAGTATCAGTCAACTCGTGGACTCGGGACTCAACTCGAGGACTCATGTAGAGCCTGCACGAGGAGTTACGTGAAGAGTCGGCACGAGGAGTATTAGTCGACTCGTGGACTCGAACTCGACTCGAGGAATGAACTCATCTCGAGGAGACATGAAAAGTCGGCACGAGGAGTATCAGTCAACTCGTGCACTCGGGACTCAACTCGAGGACTCATGTAGAGCAGAGCCTACACGAGGAGTTTGTGAAGAGCCGGCACGAGGAGTATAAATCGACTCATGGACTCGAACTCGACTCGAGAGATGAACTCATCTCGAGGAGACATGTAGATTCGACAAGAGGAGTATCAGTCAACTCGTAGACTCGGGACTCAACTCGAGGACTCATGTAGAGCCTGCACGAGGAGTTACGTGAAGAGCCGACACGAGGAGTATCAGTCGACTCGTGGACTCGAACTCGACTCGAGGGATGAACTCATCTCGAGGAGACATGTAGAGTCGGCACGAGGAGTATCAGTCAACTCGTGGACTCGGGACTCAACTCGAGGACTCATGTAGAGCCTGCACGAGGAGTTACGTGAAGAGTCGGCACGAGGAGTATAAGTCGACTCGTGGACTCGAACTCGACTCGAAGAATGAACTCATCTCGAGGAGACATGTAGAGTCGGCACGAGGAGTATCAGTCAACTCGTGGACTCGGGACTCAACTCGAGGACTCATGTAAATCCTACACGAGGAGTTACGTGAAGAGCCGACACGAGGAGTATCAGGCGACTCATGGACTGGAATTCGACTCGAGGGATGAACTCATCTCGAGGAGACATGTAGAGTCGGCAAGAGGAGTATCAGTCAACTCGTGGACTCGGGACTCAACTCGAGATCTCATGTAGAGCCTGCACGAGGAGTTACGTGAAGAGTCGGCACTAGGAGTATCAGTCGACTCGTGGACTCGAACTCGACTCGAAGAATGAACTCATCTCGAGGAGACATGTAGAGTCGGCACGAGGAGTATCAGTCAACTCGTGGACTCGGGACTCAACTCGAGGACTCATGTAGAGCAGAGCCTACACGAGGAGTTTCTTAAGAGCCGGCACGAGGAGTATCAGTCGACTCGAGGGATGAACTCATCTCGAGGAGACATGTTGATTCGGCAAGAGGAGTATCAGTCAACTCGTGCTCGTGGACTCGGGATTCAACTCGAGGACTCATGTAGAGCCTGGACGAGGAGTTACGTGAAGAGCCGGCACGAGGAGTATCAGTCAACTCGTGGACTCGAACTCGACTCGAGGGATGAACTCAGCTCGAGGAGACATGTAGAGTCGGCAAGAGGAGTATCATTCAACTCATGGACTCGGGACTCAACTCGAGGATTCATGTAGAGCCTGCACGAGGAGTTACGTGAAGAGTCGGCACGAGGAGTATCAGTCGACTCATGGACTCGAACTCGACTCGAGGAATGAACTCATCTCGAGGAGATATGAAAAGTCGGCACGAGGAGTATCAGTCAACTCGTGCACTCGGGACTCAACTCGAGGACTCATGTAGAGCAGAGCCTACACGAGGAGTTTGTGAAGAGCCGGCACGAGGAGTATCAATCGACTCGTGGACTCGAACTCGACTAGAGAGATGAACTCATCTCGAGGAGACATGTAGATTCGGCAAGAGGAGTATCAGTCAACTCGTGGACTCGGGACTCAACTCGAGGACTCATGTAGAGCCTGCACGAGGAGTTACGTGTAGAGCCGACACGAGGAGTATCAATCGACTCGTGGACTCGAACTCGACTCGAGGGATGAACTCATCTCGAGGAGACATGTAGAGTCGGCACGAGGAATATCAGTCAACTCGTGGACTCGGGACTCAACTCGAGGACTCATGTAGATCCTACACGAGGAGTTACGTGAAGAGCCGACACGAGGAGTATCAGTCGACTCGTGGACTCAAACTCGACTCGAGGGATGAACTCATCTCGAGGAGACATGTAGAGTCGGCAAGAGGAGTATCAGTCAACTCGTGGACTCGGGACTCAACTCGAGGACTCATGTAGAGCCTGGACGAGGAGTTACGTGAAGAGTCGGCCCGAGGAGTATCAGTCGACTCGTGGACTCGAACTCGACTCAAAGAATGAACTCATCTCGAGGAGACATGTAGAGTCGGCACGAGGAGTATCAGTCAACTCGTGGACTCGGGACTCAACTCGAGGACTCATGTAGAGCAGAGCCTTCACGAGGAGTTTCTGAAGAGCCGGCACGAGGAGTATCAGTCGACTCGTGGACTCGAACTCGACTCGAGGGATGAACTCATCTCGAGGAGACATGTAGATTCGGCAAGAGGAGTATCAGTCAACTCGTGCTCGTGGACTCGGGACTCAACTCGAGGACTCATGTAGAGCCTGCACGAGGAGTTACGTGAAGAGCCGGCACGAGGAGTATCAGTCAACTCGTGGACTCGAACTCGACTCGAGGGATGAACTCAGCTCGAGGAGACATGTAGAGTCGGCAAGAGGAGTATCAGTCAACTCATGGACTCGGGACTCAACTCGAGGACTCATGTAGAGCCTGCACGAGGAGTTACGTGAAGAGTCGGCACGAGGAGTATCAGTCGACTCGTGGACTCGAACTCGACTCGAGGAATGAACTCATCTCGAGGAGACATGTAGAGTCGGCACGAGGAGTATCAGTCAACTCGTGGACTCGGGACTCAACTTGAGGACTCATGTAGAGCCTGCACGAGGAGTTACGTGAAAAGTCGCCAAGAGGAGTATCAGTCGAACTCGACTCGAGGAATGAACTCATCTTAAGGAGACATGTAGAGTCGGCACGAGGAGTAACAGTCGACTCGTGGACTCGGGACTCAACTCGAGGACTCATGTAGAGCCTACACGAGGAGTTACGTGAAGAGCCGACACGAGGAGTACAACTCGACTCGTGGACTCGAACTCGACTCGAGGGATGAACTCATCTCGACGAGACATGTAGAGTCGGCAAGAGGAGTATCAGTCAACTCGTGGACTCGGGACTCAACTCGAGGACTCATGTAGAGCCTGCACGAGGAGTTACGTGAAGAGTCGGCACGAGGAGTATCAGTCAACTCGTGGACTCGGGACTCAACTCGAGGACTCATGTAGAGCCTGCACGAGGAGTTACGTGAAGAGTCGGCACGAGGAGTATCAGTCGACTCGTGGACTCGAACTCTACTCGAGGAATGAACTCATCTCGAGGAGACATGAAAAGTCGGCACGAGGAGTATCAGTCAACTCGTGCACTCGGGACTCAACTCGAGGACTCATGTAGAGCAGAGCCTACACGAGGAGTTTGTGAAGAGCCGGCACGAGGAGTATAAATCGACTCATGGACTCGAACTCGACTCGAGAGATGAACTCATCTCGAGGAGACATGTAGATTCAGCAAGAGGAGTATCAGTCAACTCGTAGACTCGGGACTCAACTCGAGGACTCATGTAGAGCCTGCACGAGGAGTTACGTGAAGAGCCGACACGAGGAGTATCAGTCGACTCGTGGACTCGAACTCGACTCGAGGGATGAACTCATCTCGAGGAGACATGTAGAGTCGGCACGAGGAGTATCAGTCAACTCGTGGACTCGGGAGTCAACTCGAGGACTCATGTAGAGCCTGCACGAGGAGTTATGTGAAGAGTCGGCACGAGGAGTATCAGTCGACTCGTGGACTCGAACTCGACTCGAGGGATGAACTCATCTCGAGGAGACATGTAGAGTCGGCACGAGGAGTATCAGTCAACTCGTGGACTCGGGACTCAACTCGAGGACTCATGTAGATCCTACACGAGGAGTTACGTGAAGAGCCGACACGAGGAGTATCAGTCGACTCATGGACTCGAACTCGACTCGAGGGATGAAATCATCTCGAGGAGACATGTAGAGTCGGCAAGAGGAGTATCAGTCAACTCGTGGACTCGGGACTCAACTCGAGGACTCATGTAGAGCCTGCACGAGGAGTTACGTGAAGAGTCGGCACGAGGAGTATAAGTCGACTCGTGGACTCGAACTCGACTCGAAGAATGAACTCATCTCGAGGAGACATGTAGAGTCGGCAAGAAGAGTATCAGTCAACACGTGGACTCGGGACTCAACTCGAGGACTCATGTAGAGCCTGCACGAGGAGTTACGTGAAGAGTCGGCACGAGGAGTATCAGTCGACTCGTGGACTCGAACTCGACTCGAGGAATGAACTCATCTCGAGGAGACATGAAAAGTCGGCACGAGGAGTATCAGTCAACTCGTGCACTCGGGACTCAACTCGAGGACTCATGTAGAGCAGAGCCTACACGAGGAGTTTGTGAAGAGCCGGCACGAGGAGTATAAATCGACTCATGGACTCGAACTCGACTCGAGAGATGAACTCATCTCGAGGAGACATGTAGATTCGGCAAGAGGAGTATCAGTCAACTCATAGACTCGGGACTCAACTCGAGGACTCATGTAGAGCCTGCACGAGGAGTTACGTGAAGAGCCGACACGAGGAGTATCAGTCGACTCGTGGACTCGAACTCGACTCGAGGGATGAACTCATCTCGAGGAGACATGTAGAGTCGGCACGAGGAGTATCAGTCAACTCGTGGACTCGGGACTCAACTCGAGGACTCATGTAGAGCCTGCATGAGGAGTTATGTGAAGAGTCGGCACGAGGAGTATCAGTCGACTCGTGGACTCGAACTCGACTCGAGGGATGAACTCATCTCGAGGAGACATGTAGAGTCGGCACGAGGAGTATCAGTCAACTCGTGGACTCGGGACTCAACTCGAGGACTCATGTAGATCCTACACGAGGAGTTACGTGAAGAGCCGACACGAGGAGTATCAGTCGACTCATGGACTCGAACTCGACTCGAGGGATGAAATCATCTCGAGGAGACATGTAGAGTCGGCAAGAGGAGTATCAGTCAACTCGTGGACTCGGGACTCAACTCGAGGACTCATGTAGAGCCTGCACGAGGAGTTACGTGAAGAGTCGGCACGAGGAGTATAAGTCGACTCGTGAACTCGAACTCGACTCGAAGAATGAACTCATCTCGAGGAGACATGTAGAGTCGGCAAGAAGAGTATCAGTCAACTCGTGGACTCGGGACTCAACTCGAGGACTCATGTAGAGCCTGCACGAGGAGTTACGTGAAGAGTCGGCACGAGGAGTATCAGTCGACTCGTGGACTCGAACTCGACTCGAGGAATGAACTCATCTCGAGGAGACATGAAAAGTCGGCACGAGGAGTATCAGTCAACTCGTGCACTCGGGACTCAACTCGAGGACTCATGTAGAGCAGAGCCTACACGAGGAGTTTGTGAAGAGCCGGCACGAGGAGTATAAATCGACTCATGGACTCGAACTCGACTCGAGAGATGAACTCATCTCGAGGAGACATGTAGATTCGGCAAGAGGAGTATCAGTCAACTCGTAGACTCGGGACTCAACTCGAGGACTCATGTAGAGCCGACACGAGGAGTTACGTGAAGAGCCGACACGAGGAGTATCAGTCGACTCGTGGACTCGAACTCGACTCGAGGGATGAACTCATCTCGAGGAGACATGTAGAGTCGGCACGAGGAGTATCAGTCAACTCGTGGACTCGGGACTCAACTCGAGGACTCATGTAGAGCCTGCACGAGGAGTTATGTGAAGAGTCGGCACGAGGAGTATCAGTCGACTCGTGGACTCGAACTCGACTCGAGGGATGAACTCATCTCGAGGAGACATGTAGAGTCGGCACGAGGAGTATCAGTCAACTCGTGGACTCGGGACTCAACTCGAGGACTCATGTAGATCCTACACGAGGAGTTACGTGAAGAGCCGACACGAGGAGTATCAGTCGACTCATGGACTCGAACTCGACTCGAGGGATGAACTCATCTCGAGGAGACATGTAGAGTCGGCAAGAGGAGTATCAGTCAACTCGTGGACTCGGGACTCAACTCGAGGACTCATGTAGAGCCTGCACGAGGAGTTACGTGAAGAGTCGGCACGAGGAGTATAAGTCGACTCGTGGACTCGAACTCGACTCGAAGAATGAACTCATCTCGAGGAGACATGTAGAGTCGGCACGAGGAGTATCAGTCAACTCGTGGACTCGGGACTCAACTCGAGGACTCATGTAGAGCAGAGCCTACACGAGGAGTTTCTGAAGAGCCGGCACGAGGAGTATCAGTCGACTCGAGGGATGAACTCATCTCGAGGAGACATGTAGATTCGGCAAGAGGAGTATCAGTCAACTCGTGCTCGTGGACTCGGGATTCAACTCGAGGACTCATGTAGAGCCTGCACGAGGAGTTACGTGAAGAGCCGGCACGAGGAGTATCAGTCAAGTCGTGGACTCGAACTCGACTCGAGGGATGAACTCAGCTCGAGGAGACATGTAGAGTCGGCAAGAGGAGTATCAGTCAACTCATGGACTCGGGACTCAACTCGAGGACTCATGTAGAGCCTGCACGAGGACTTACGTGAAAAGTCGGCACGAGGAGTATCAGTCGACTCGTGGACTCGAACTCGACTCGAGGAATGAACTCATCTCGAGGAGACATGTAGAGTCGGCACGAGGAGTATCAGTCAACTCGTGGACTCGGGACTCAACTCGAGGACTCATGTAGAGCCTGCACGAGGAGTTACGTGAAAAGTCGCCAAGAGGAGTATCAGTCGAACTCGACTCGAGGAATGAACTCATCTTAAGGAGACATGTAGAGTCGGTACGAGGAGTAACAGTCGACTCGTGGACTCGGGACTCAACTCGAGGACTCATGTAGAGCCTACACGAGGAGTTACGTGAAGAGCCGACACGAGGAGTACAAGTCGACTCGTGGAATGAACTCGACTCGAGGGATGAACTCATCCTGAGGAGACATGTAGAGTCGGCAAGAGGAGTATCAGTCAACTCGTGGACTCGGGACTCAACTCGAGGACTCATGTAGAGCCTGCACGAGGAGTTACGTGAAGAGTCGGCACGAGGAGTATAAGTCGACTCGTGGACTCGAACTCGACTCGAAGAATGAACTCATCTCGAGGAGACATGTAGAGTCGGCACGAGGAGTATCAGTCAACTCGTGGACTCGGGACTCAACTCGAGGACTCATGTAGAGCAGAGCCTACACGAGGAGTTTCTGAAGAGCCGGCACGAGGAGTATCAGTCGACTCGAGGGATGAACTCATCTCGAGGAGACATGTAGATTCGGCAAGAGGAGTATCAGTCAACTCGTGCTCGTGGACTCGGGATTCAACTCGAGGACTCATGTAGAGCCTGCACGAGGAGTTACGTGAAGAGCCGGCACGAGGAGTATCAGTCAAGTCGTGGACTCGAACTCGACTCGAATGATGAACTCAGCTCGAGGAGACATGTAGAGTCGGCAAGAGGAGTATCAGTCAACTCATGGACTCGGGACTCAACTCGAGGACTCATGTAGAGCCTGCACGAGGACTTACGTGAAAAGTCGGCACGAGGAGTATCAGTCGACTCGTGGACTCGAACTCGACTCGAGGAATGAACTCATCTCGAGGAGACATGTAGAGTCGGCACGAGGAGTATCAGTCAACTCGTGGACTCGGGACTCAACTCGAGGACTCATGTAGAGCCTGCACGAGGAGTTACGTGAAAAGTCGCCAAGAGGAGTATCAGTCGAACTCGACTCGAGGAATGAACTCATCTTAAGGAGACATGTAGAGTCGGTACGAGGAGTAACAGTCGACTCGTGGACTCGGGACTCAACTCGAGGACTCATGTAGAGCCTACACGAGGAGTTACGTGAAGAGCCGACACGAGGAGTACAAGTCGACTCGTGGAATGAACTCGACTCGAGGGATGAACTCATCTCGAGGAGACATGTAGAGTCGGCAAGAGGAGTATCAGTCAACTCGTGGACTCGGGACTCAACTCGAGGACTCATGTAGAGCAGAGCCTACACGAGGAGTTTCTGAAGAGCCGGCACGAGGAGTATCAGTCAACTCGAGGACTCGAACTCGACTCGAGGGATGAACTCAGCTCGAGGAGACATGTAGAGTCGGCAAGAGGAGTATCAGTCAACTCATGGACTCGGGACTCAACTCGAGGACTCATGTAGAGCCTGCACGAGGAGTTACGTGAAAAGTCGCCAAGAGGAGTATCAGTCGAACTCGACTCGAGGAATGAACTCATCTTAAGGAGACATGTAGAGTCGGCACGAGGAGTAACAGTCGACTCGTGGACTCGGGACTCAACTCGAGGACTCATGTAGAGCCTACACGAGGAGTTACGTGAAGAGCCGACACGAGGAGTACAAGTCGACTCGTGGACTCGAACTCGACTCGAAGAATGAACTCATCTCGAGGAGACATGTAGAGTCGGCACGAGGAGTATCAGTCAACTCGTGCTCATGGACTCGGGATTCAACTCGAGGACTCATGTAGAGCCTGCACGAGGAGTTACGTGAAGAGCCGACACGAGGAGTATCAGTCAACTAGTGGACTCGAACTCGACTCGAGGGATGAACTCAGCTCGAGGAGACATGTAGAGTCGGCAAGAGGAGTATCAGTCAACTCATGGACTCGGGACTCAACTCGAGGACTCATGTAGAGCCTGCACGAGGACTTACGTGAAAAGTCGGCACGAGGAGTATCAGTCGACTCGTGGACTCGAACTCGACTTGAGGAATGAACTCATCTCGAGGAGACATGTAGAGTCGGCACGAGGAGTATCAGTCAACTCGTGGACTCGGGACTCAACTCGAGGACTAATGTAGAGCCTGCACGAGGAGTTACGTGAAAAGTCGCCAAGAGGAGTATCAGTCGAACTCGACTCGAGGAATGAACTCATCTTAAGGAGACATGTAGAGTCGGTACGAGGAGTAACAGTCGACTCGTGGACTCGGGACTCAACTCGAGGACTCATGTAGAGCCTACACGAGGAGTTACGTGAAGAGCCGACACGAGGAGTACAAGTCGACTCGTGGAATGAACTCGACTCGAGGGATGAACTCATCTCGAGGAGACATGTAGAGTCGGCAAGAGGAGTATCAGTCAACTCGTGGACTCGGGACTCAACTCGAGGACTCATGTAGAGCCTGCACGAGGAGTTACGTGAAGAGTCGGCACGAGGAGTATCAGTCGACTCATGGACTCGAACTCGACTCGAGGAATGAACTCATCTCGAGGAGACATGAAAAGTCGGCACGAGGAGTATCAGTCAACTCGTGCACTCGGGACTCAACTCGAGGACTCATGTAGAGCAGAGCCTACACGAGGAGTTTGTGAAGAGCCGGCACGAGGAGTATCAATCGACTCATGGACTCGAACTCGACTCGAGAGATGAACTCATCTCGAGGAGACATGTAGATTCGGCAAGAGGAGTATCAGTCAACTCGTGGACTCGGGACTCAACTCGAGGACTCATGTAGAGCCTGCACGAGGAGTTACGTGAAGAGCCGACACGAGGAGTATCAGTCGACTCGTGGACTCGAACTCGACTCGAGGGATGAACTCATCTCGAGGAGACATGTAGAGTCGGCACGAGGAGTATCAGTCAACTCGTGGACTCGGGACTCAACTCGAGGACTCATGTAGATCCTACACGAGGAGTTACGTGAAGAGCCGACACGAGGAGTATCAGTGGACTCGTGGACTCGAACTCGACTCGAGGGATGAACTCATCTCGAGGAGACATGTAGAGTCGGCAAGAGGAGTATCAGTCAACTCGTGGACTCGGGACTCAACTCGAGGACTCATGTAGAGCCTGCACGAGGAGTTACGTGAAGAGTCGGCACGAGGAGTATTAGTCGACTCGTGGACTCGAACTCGACTCGAAGAATGAACTCATCTCGAGGAGACATGTAGAGTCGGCACGAGGAGTATCAGTCAACTCGTGGACTCGGGACTCAACTCGAGGACTCATGTAGAGCAGAGCCTACACGAGGAGTTTCTGAAGAGCCGGCACGAGGAGTATCAGTCGACTCGTGGACTCGAACTCGACTCGAGGGATGAACTCATCTCGAGGAGACATGTAGATTCGGTAAGAGGACTATCAGTCAACTCGTGCTCGTGGACTCGGGACTCAACTCGAGGACTCATGTAGAGCCTGCACGAGGAGTTACGTGAAGAGCCGGCACGAGGAGTATCAGTCAACTCGTTTACTCGAACTCGACTCGAGGGATGAACTCAGCTCGAGGAGACATGTAGAGTCGGCACGAGGAGTATCAGTCAACTCATGGACTCGGGACTCAACTCGAGGACTCATGTAGAGCCTGCACGAGGAGTTACGTGAAGAGTCGGCACGAGGAGTCTCAGTCGACTCGTGGACTCGAACTTGACTCGAGGAATGAACTCATCTCGAGGAGACATGTAGAGTCGGCACGAGGAGTATCAGTCAACTCATGGACTCGGGACTCAACTCGAGGACTCATGTAGAGCCTGCACGAGGAGTTACGTGAAAAGTCGCCAAGAGGAGTATCAGTCGAACTCGACTCGAGGAATGAACTCATCTTAAGGAGACATGTAGAGTCGGCACGAGGAGTAACAGTCGACTCGTGGACTCGGGACTCAACTCGAGGACTCATGTAGAGGCTACACGAGGAGTTACGTGAAGAGCCGACACGAGGAGTACAAGTCGACTCGTGGACTCGAACTCGACTCGAAGAATGAACTCATCTCGAGGAGACATGTAGAGTCGGCACGAGGAGTATCAGTCAACTCATGGACTCGGGACTCAACTCGAGGACTCATGTAGAGCAGAGCCTACACGAGGAGTTTCTGAAGAGCCGGCACGAGGAGTATCAGTCAACTCGAGGACTCGAACTCGACTCGAGGGATGAACTCAGCTCGAGGAGACATGTAGAGTCGGCAAGAGGAGTATCAGTCAACTCATGGACTCGGGACTCAACTCGAGGACTCATGTAGAGCCTGCACGAGGAGTTACGTGAAAAGTCGCCAAGAGGAGTATCAGTCGAACTCGACTCGAGGAATGAACTCATCTTAAGGAGACATGTAGAGTCGGCACGAGGAGTAACAGTCGACTCGTGGACTCGGGACTCAACTCGAGGACTCATGTAGAGCCTACACGAGGAGTTACGTGAAGAGCCGACACGAGGAGTACAAGTCGACTCGTGGACTCGAACTCGACTCGAAGAATGAACTCATCTCGAGGAGACATGTAGAGTCGGCACGAGGAGTATCAGTCAACTCGTCGACTCGGGACTCAACTCGAGGACTCATGTAGAACAGAGCCTACACGAGGAGTTTCTGAAGAGCCGGCACGAGGAGTATCTGTCGACTCGTGGACTCGAACTCGACTCGAGGGATGAACTCATCTCGAGGAGACATGTAGATTCGGCAAGAGGAGTATCAGTCAACTCGTGCTCGTGGTCTCGGGACTCAACTCGAGGACTCATGTAGAGCCTGCACGAGGTGTTACGTGAAGAGCCGGCACGAGGAGTATCAGTCAACTCGTGGACTCGAACTCGACTCGAGGGATGAACTCAGCTCGAGGAGACATGTAGAGTCGGCAAGAGGAGTATCAGTCAACTCATGGACTCGGGACTCAACTCGAGGACTCATGTAGAGCCTGCACGAGGAGTTACGTGAAGAGTCGGCACGAGGAGTATCAGTCAACTCGTGGACTCAAACTCGACTCGAGGAATGAACTCATCTCGAGGAGACATGTAGAGTCGGCACGAGGAGTATCAGTCAACTCGTGGACTCGCGACTCAACTCGAGGACTCATGTAGAGCCTGCACGAGGAGTTACGTGAAAAGTCGCCAAGAGGAGTATCAGTCGAACTCGACTCGAGGAATGAACTCATCTTAAGGAGACATGTAGAGTCGGCACGAGGAGTAACAGTCGACTCGTGGACTCGGGACTCAACTCGAGGACTCATGTAGAGCCTACACGAGGAGTTACGTGAAGAGCCGACACGAGGAGTACAAGTCGACTCGTGGAATGAACTCGACTCGAGGGATGAACTCATCTCGAGGAGACATGTAGAGTCGGCAAGAGGAATATCAGTCAACTCGTGGACTCGGGACTCAACTCGAGGACTCATGTAGAGCCTGCACGAGGAGTTACGTGAAGAGTCGGCACGAGGATTATCAGTCGACTCGTGGACTCGAACTCGACTCGAGGAATGAACTAATCTCAAGGAGACATGAAAAGTCGGCACGAGGAGTATCAGTCAACTCGTGCACTCGGGACTCAACTCGAGGACTCATGTAGAGCAGAGCCTACACGAGGAGTTTGTGAAGAGCCGGCACGAGGAGTATCAATCGACTCGTGGACTCGAACTCAACTCGAGAGATGAACTCATCTCGAGGAGACATGTAGATTCGGCAAGAGGAGTATCAGTAAACTCGTGGACTCGGGACTCAACTCGAGGACTCATGTAGAGCCTGCACGAGGAGTTACGTGAAGAGCCGACACGAGGAGTATCGGTCGACTCGTGGACTCGAACTCGACTGGAGGGATGAACTCATCTCGAGGAGACATGTAGAGTCGGCACGAGGAGTATCAGTCAACTCGTGGACTCGGGACTCAACTCGAGGACTCATGTAGAGCCTACACGAGGAGTTACGTGAAGAGTCGACACGAGGAGTATCAATCGACTCGTGGACTCGAACTCGACTCGAGGAATGAACTCGTCTCAAGGAGACATGTAGAGTCGGCACGAGGAGTATCAGTCAACTCGTGGAATCGGGACTCAACTCGAGGACTCATGTAGAGCCTGCACGAGGAGTTACGTGAAGAGCCGACACGAGGAGTATCAGTCGACTTGTGGACTCGAACTCGACTCGAGCGATGAACTCATCTCGAGGAGACATGTAGAGTCGGCACGAGGAGTATCAGTCAACTCGTGGACTCGGGACTCAACTCGAGGACTCATGTAGAACCTGCACGATGAGTTATGTGAAGAGTCGGCACGAGGGGTATCAGTCTACTCGTGGACTCGAACTCGACTCGAGGAATGAACTCGTCTCGAGGAGACATGTGGAGTCAGCACGAGGAGTATCAGTCAACTCGTGGACTCGGGACTCAACTCGAGGACTCATGTAGAGCCTGCACGAGGAGTTACGTGAAGAGTCGACACGAGGAGTATCAGTCGACTCGTGGACTCGAACTCGACTCGAGGAATGAACTCATCTCGAGGAGACATGTAGAGTCGGCACGAGGAGTATCAGTAAACTCGTGGACTTGAGACTCAACTCGAGGACTCATTTAGAACCTGCACGAGGAGTTACGTGAAGAGTCGGCACGAGGAGTATTAGTCGACTTGTGGACTCGAACTCGACTCGAGGAATGAACTCATCTCGAGGAGACATGTAGAGTCGGCAAGAGGAGTATCAGTCAACTCGTGCTCGTGGACTCGGGACTCAACTCGAGGACTCATGTAGAGCCTCCACGAGGAGTTAAGTGAAGAGCCGGCACGAGGAGTATCAGTCAACTCGTGGACTCGAACTCGACTCGAGGGATGAACTCAGCTCGAGGAGACATGTAGAGTCGGCAAGAGGAGTATCAGTCAACTCATGGACTCGGGACTCAACTCGAGGACTCATGTAGAGCCTGCACGAGGAGTTACGTGAAGAGTCGGCACGAGGAGTATCAGTCGACTCGTGGACTCGAACTCGACTCGAGGAATGAACTCATCTCGAGGTGACATGTAGAGTCGGCACGAGGAGTATCAGTCAACTCGTGGACTCGGGACTCAACTCGAGGACTCATGTAGAGCCTGCACGAGGAGTTACGTGAAAAGTCGCCAAGAGGAGTATCAGTCGAACTCGACTCGAGGAATGAACTCATCTTAAGGAGACATGTAGAGTCGGCACGAGGAGTAACAGTCGACTCGTGGAATCGGGACTCAACTCGAGGACTCATGTAGAGCCTACACGAGGAGTTACGTGAAGAGCCGACACGAGGAGTACAAGTCGACTCGTGGACTCGAACTCTACTCGAAGAATGAACTCATCTCGAGGAGACATGTAGAGTTGGCACGAGGAGTATCAGTCAACTCATGGACTCGGGACTCAACTCGAGGACTCATGTAGAGCAGAGCCTACACGAGGAGTTTCTGAAGAGCCGGCACGAGGAGTATCAGTCAACTCGTGGACTCGAACTCGACTCGAGGGATGAACTCAGCTCGAGGAGACATGTAGAGTCGGCAATAGGAGTATCAGTCAACTCATGGACTCGGGACTCAACTCGAGGACTCATGTAGAGCATGCACGAGGAGTTACGTGAAAAGTCGCCAAGAGGAGTATCAGTCGAACTCGACTCGAGGAATGAACTCATCTTAAGGAGACATGTAGAGTCGGCACGAGGAGTAACAGTCGACTCGTGGACTCGGGACTCAACTCGAGGACTCATGTAGAGCCTACACGAGGAGTTACGTGAAGAGCCGACATGAGGAGTACAAGTCGACTCGTGGACTCGAACTCGACTCGAAGAATGAACTCATCTCGAGGAGACATGTAGAGTCGGCACGAGGAGTATCAGTCAACTCGTCGACTCGGGACTCAACTCGAGGACTCATGTAGAACAGAGCCTACACGAGGAGTTTCTGAAGAGCCGGCACGAGGAGTATCAGTCGACTCGTGGACTCGAACTCGACTCGAGGGATGAACTCATCTCGAGGAGACATGTAGATTCGGCAAGAGGAGTATCAGTCAACTCCTGCTCGTGGACTCGGGACTCAACTCGAGGACTCATGTAGAGCCTGCACGAGGAGTTACGTGAAGAGCCGGCACGAGGAGTATCAGTCAACTCGTGGACTCGAACTCGACTCGAGGGATGAACTCAGCTCGAGGAGACATGTAGAGTCGGCAAGAGGAGTATCAGTCAACTCATGGACTCGGGACTCAACTCGAGGACTCATGTAGAGCCTGCACGAGGAGTTACGTGAAGAGTCGGCAGGAGGAGTATCAGTCGACTCGTGGACTCGAACTCGACTCGAGGAATGAACTCATCTCGAGGAGACATGTAGAGTCGGCACGAGGAGTATCAGTCAACTCGTGGACTCGCGACTCAACTCGAGGACTCATGTAGAGCCTGCACGAGGAGTTACGTGAAAAGTCGCCAAGAGGAGTATCAGTCGAACTCGACTCGAGGAATGAACTCATCTTAAGGAGACATGTAGAGTCGGCACGAGGAGTAACAGTCGACTCGTGGACTCGGGACTCAACTCGAGGACTCATGTAGAGCCTACACGAGGAGTTACGTGAAGAGCCGACACGAGGAGTACAAGTCGACTCGTGGAATGAACTCGACTCGAGGGATGAACTCATCTCGAGGAGACATGTAGAGTCGGCAAGAGGAATATCAGTCAACTCCTGGACTCGGGACTCAACTCGAGGACTCATGTAGAGCCTGCACGAGGAGTTACGTGAAGAGTCGGCACGAGGATTATCAGTCGACTCGTGGACTCGAACTCGACTCGAGGAATGAACTAATCTCAAGGAGACATGAAAAGTCGGCACGAGGAGTATCAGTCAAATCGTGCACTCGGGACTCAACTCGAGGACTCATGTAGAGCAGAGCCTACACGAGGAGTTTGTGAAGAGCCGGCACGAGGAGTGTCAATCGACTCGTGGACTCGAACTCGACTCGAGAGATGAACTCATCTCGAGGAGACATGTAGATTCGGCAAGAGGAGTATCAGTCAACTCGTGGACTCGGGACTCAACTCGAGGACTCATGTAGAGCCTGCACGAGGAGTTACGTGAAGAGCCGACACGAGGAGTATCAGTCGACTCGTGGACTCGAACTCGACTCGAGGGATGAACTCATCTCGAGGAGACATGTAGAGTCAGCACGAGGAGTATCAGTCAACTCGTGGACTCGGGACTCAACTCGAGGACTCATGTAGAGCCTGAACGAGGAGTTACGTGAAGAGTCGACACGAGGAGTATCAATCGACTCGTGGACTCGAACTCGACTCGAGGAATGAACTCGTCTCAAGGAGACATGTAGAGTCGGCACGAGGAGTATCAGTCAACTCGTGGAATCGGGACTCAACTCGAGGACTCATGTAGAGCCTGCACGAGGAGTTACGTGAAGAGTCGACACGAGGAGTATCAGTCGACTCGTGGACTCGAACTCGACTCGAGGAATGAACTCATCTCGAGGAGACATGTAGAGTCGGCACGAGGAGTATCAGTAAACTCGTGCACTTGAGACTCAACTCGAGGACTCATTTAGAACCTGCACGAGGAGTTACGTGAAGAGTCGGCACGAGGAGTATTAGTCGACTTGTGGACTCGAACTCGACTCGAGGAATGAACTCATCTCGAGGAGACATGTAGAGTCGGCAAGAGGAGTATCAGTCAACTCGTGCTCGTGGACTCGGGACTCAACTCGAGGACTCATGTAGAGCCTGCACGAGGAGTTAAGTGAAGAGCCGGCACGAGGAGTATCAGTCAACTCGTGGACTCGAACTCGACTCGAGGGATGAACTCAGCTCGAGGAGACATGTAGAGTCGGCAAGAGGAGTATCAGTCAACTCATGGACTCGAGACTCAACTCGAGGACTCATGTAGAGCCTGCACGAGGAGTTACGTGAAGAGTCGGCACGAGGAGTATCAGTCGACTCGTGGACTCGAACTCGACTCGAGGAATGAACTCATCTCGAGGTGACATGTAGAGTCGGCACGAGGAGTATCAGTCAACTCGTGGACTCGGGACTCAACTCGAGGACTCATGTAGAGCCTGCACGAGGAGTTACGTGAAAAGTCGCCAAGAGGAGTATCAGTCGAACTCGACTCGAGGAATGAACTCATCTTAAGGAGACATGTAGAGTCGGCACGAGGAGTATCAGTCGACTCGTGGACTCGAACTCGACTCGAGGAATGAACTCATCTTGAGGAGACATGTAGAGTCGGCACGAGGAGTATCAGTAAACTCGTGGACTTGAGACTCAACTCGAGGACTCATTTAGAACCTGCACGAGGAGTTACGTGAAGAGTCGGCACGAGGAGTATTAGTCGACTTGTGGACTCGAACTCGACTCGAGGAATGAACTCATCTCGAGGAGACATGTAGAGTCGGCACGAGGAGTATCAGTCAATGCGTGGACTCGGGACTCAACTCGAGGACTCATGTAGAACCTGCACGAGGAGTTATGTGAAGAGTCGGCACGAGGGGTATCAGTCTACTCGTGGACTCGAACTCGACTCGAGGAATGAACTCGTCTCGAGGAGACATGTGGAGTCAGCACGAGGAGTATCAGTCAACTCGTGGACTCGGGACTCAACTCGAGGACTCATGTAGAGCCTGCACGAGGAGTTACGTGAAGAGTCGACACGAGGAGTATCAGTCGACTCGTGGACTCGAACTCGACTCGAGGAATGAACTCATCTCGAGGAGACATGTAGAGTCGGCACGAGGAGTATTAGTAAACTCGTGCACTTGAGACTCAACTCGAGGACTCATTTAGAACCTGCACGAGGAGTTACGTGAAGAGTCGGCACGAGGAGTATTAGTCGACTTGTGGACTCGAACTCGACTCGAGGAATGAACTCATCTCGAGGAGACATGTAGAGTCGGCAAGAGGAGTATCAGTCAACTCGTGCTCGTGGACTCGGGACTCAACTCGAGGACTCCTGTAGAGCCTGCACGAGGAGTTAAGTGAAGAGCCGGCACGAGGAGTATCAGTCAACTCGTGGACTCGAACTCGACTCGAGGGATGAACTCAGCTCGAGGAGACATGTAGAGTCGGCAAGAGGAGTATCAGTCAACTCATGGACTCGAGACTCAACTCGAGGACTCATGTAGAGCCTGCACGAGGAGTTACGTGAAGAGTCGGCACGAGGAGTATCAGTCGACTCGTGGACTCGAACTCGACTCGAGGAATGAACTCATCTCGAGGTGACATGTAGAGTCGGCACGAGGAGTATCAGTCAACTCGTGGACTCGGGACTCAACTCGAGGACTCATGTAGAGCCTGCACGAGGAGTTACGTGAAAAGTCGCCAAGAGGAGTATCAGTCGAACTCGACTCGAGGAATGAACTCATCTTAAGGAGACATGTAGAGTCGGCACGAGGAGTATAAGTCGACTCGTGGACTCGAACTCGACTCGAGGAATGAACTCATCTTGAGGAGACATGTAGAGTCGGCACGAGGAGTATCAGTAAACTCGTGGACTTGAGACTCAACTCGAGGACTCATTTAGAACCTGCACGAGGAGTTACGTGAAGAGTCGGCACGAGGAGTATTAGTCGACTTGTGGACTCGAACTCGACTCGAGGAATGAACTCATCTCGAGGAGACATGTAGAGTCGGCACGAGGAGTATCAGTCAATGCGTGGACTCGGGACTCAACTCGAGGACTCATGTAGAACCTGCACGAGGAGTTATGTGAAGAGTCGGCACGAGGGGTATCAGTCTACTCGTGGACTCGAACTCGACTCGAGGAATGAACTCGTCTCGAGGAGACATGTGGAGTCAGCACGAGGAGTATCAGTCAACTCGTGGACTCGGGACTCAACTCGAGGACTCATGTAGAGCCTGCACGAGGAGTTACGTGAAGAGTCGACACGAGGAGTATCAGTCGACTCGTGGACTCGAACTCGACTCGAGGAATGAACTCATCTTGAGGAGACATGTAGAGTCGGCACGAGGAGTATCAGTAAACTCGTGGACTTGAGACTCAACTCGAGGACTCATTTAGAACCTGCACGAGGAGTTACGTGAAGAGTCGGCACGAGGAGTATTAGTCGACTTGTGGACTCGAACTCGACTCGAGGAATGAACTCATCTCGAGGAGACATGTAGAGTCGGCAAGAGGAGTATCAGTCAACTCGTGCTCGTGTACTCGGGACTCAACTCGAGGACTCATGTAGAGCCTGCACGAGGAGTTAAGTGAAGAGCCGGCACGAGGAGTATCAGTCAACTCATGGACTCGAACTCGACTCGAGGGATGAACTCAGCTCGAGGAGACATGTAGAGTCGACAAGAGGAGTATCAGTCAACTAATGGACTCGGGACTCAACTCGAGGACTCATGTAGAGCCTGCACGAGGAGTTACGTGAAGAGTCGGCACGAGGAGTATCAGTCGACTCGTGGACTCGAACTCGACTCGAGGAATGAACTCATCTCGAGGTGACATGTAGAGTCGGCACGAGGAGTATCAGTCAACTCGTGGACTCGGGACTCAACTCGAGGACTCACGTAGAGTCTGCACGAGGAGTTACGTGAAAAGTCGCCAAGAGGAGTATCAGTCGAACTCGACTCGAGGAATGAACTCATCTTAAGGAGACATGTAGAGTCGGCACGAGGAGTAACAGTCGACTCGTGGACTCGGACCTCAACTCGAGGACTCATGTAGAGCCTACACGAGGAGTTACGTGAAGAGCCGACACGAGGAGTACAAGTCGACTCGTGGACTCGAACTCGACTCGAGGAATGAACTCATCTCAAGGAGACATGAAAAGTCGGCACGAGGAGTATCAGTCAACTCGTGCACTCGGGACTCAACTCGAGGACTCATGTAGAGCAGAGCCTACACGAGGAGTTTGTGAAGAGCCGGCACGAGGAGTATCAATCGACTCGTGGAGTCCAACTCGACTCGAGAGATGAACTCATCTCGAGGAGACATGTAGATTAGGCAAGAGGAGTATCAGTCAACTCGTGGACTCGGAACTCAACTCGAGGACTCATGTAGAGCCTGCACGAGGAGTTACGTGAAGAGCCGACACGAGGAGTATCTGTCGACTCGTGGACTCGAACTCGACTCGAGGGATGAACTCATCTCGAGGAGACATGTAGAGTCGGCACAAGGAGTATCAGTCAACTCGTGGACTCGGGACTCAACTCGAGGACTCATGTAGAGCCTGCACGAGGAGTTACGTGAAGAGTCGATACGAGGAGTATCAATCGACTCGTGGACTCGAACTCGACTCGAGGAATGAACTCGTCTCAAGGAGACATGTAGAGTCGGCACGAGGAGTATCAGTCAACTCGTGGAATCGGGACTCAACTCGAGGACTCATGTAGAGCCTGCACGAGGAGTTACGTGAAGAGCCGACACGAGGAGTATCAGTCGACTTGTGGACTCGAACTCGACTCGAGCGATGAACTCATCTCGAGGAGACATGTAGAGTCGGCACGAGGAGTATCAGTCAACTGGTGGACTCGGGACTCAACTCGAGGACTCATGTAGAGCCTGCACGAGGAGTTATGTGAAGAGTCGGCACGAGGGGTATCAGTCGACTCGTGGACTCGAACTCGACTCGAGGAATGAACTCATCTCGAGGAGACATGTGGAGTCAGCACGAGGAGTATCAGTCAACTCGTGGACTCGGGACTCAACTCGAGGACTCATGTAGAGCCTGCACGAGGAGTTACGTGAAGAGTCGACACGAGGAGTATCAGTCGACTCGTGGACTCGAACTCGACTCGAGGAATGAACTCCTCTCGAGGAGACATGTAGAGTCGGCACGAGGAGTATCAGTAAACTCGTGGACTTGAGACTCAACTCGAGGACTCATTTAGAACCTGCACGAGGAGTTACGTGAAGAGTCGGCACGAGGAGTATTAGTCGACTTGTGGACTCGAACTCGACTCGAGGAATGAACTCATCTCGAGGAGGCATGTAGAGTCGGCAAGAGGAGTATCAGTCAACTCGTGCTCGTGGACTCGGGACTCAACTCGAGGACTCATGTAGAGCCTACACGAGGAGTTACGTGAAGAGCCGGCACGAGGAGTATCAGTCAACTCGTGGACTCGAACTCGACTCGAGGGATGAACTCAGCTCGAGGAGACATGTAGAGTCGGCAAGAGGAGTATCAGTCAACTCATGGACTCGGGACTCAACTCGAGGACTCATGTAGAGCCTGCACGAGGAGTTACGTGAAGAGTCGGCACGAGGAGTATCAGTCGACTCGTGGACTCGAACTCGACTCGAGGAATGAACTCATCTCGAGGTGACATGTAGAGTCGGCACGAGGAGTATCAGTCAACTCGTGGACTCGGGACTCAACTCGAGGACTCATGTAGAGCCTGCACGAGGAGTTACGTGAAAAGTCGCCAAGAGGAGTATCAGTCGAACTCGACTCGAGGAATGAACTCATCTTAAGGAGACATGTAGAGTCGGCACGAGGAGTAACAGTCGACTCGTGGACTCGGGACTCAACTCGAGGACTCATGTAGAGCCTACACGAGGAGTTACGTGAAGAGCCGACACGAGGAGTACAATTCGACTCGTGGACTCGAACTCGACTCGAGGGATGAACTCATCTCGAGGAGACATGTAGAGTCGGCAAGAGGAGTATCAGTCAACTCGTGGACTCGGGACTCAACTCGAGGACTCATGTAGAGCCTGCACGAGGAGTTACGTGAAGAGTCGGCACGAGGAGTATCAGTCGACTCGTGGACTCGAACTCGACTCGAGTTATGAACTCATCTCGAGGAGACATGAAAAGTCGGCACGAGGAGTATCAGTCAACTCGTGCACTCGGGACTCAACTCGAGGACTCATGTAGAGCAGAGCCTACACGAGGAGTTTGTGAAGAGCCGGCACGAGGAGTATCAATCGACTCGTGGACTCGAACTCGACTCGAGAGATGAACTCATCTCGAGGAGACATGTAGATTAGGCAAGAGGAGTATCAGTCAACTCGTGGACTCGGGACTCAACTCGAGGACTCATGTAGAGCCTGCACGAGGAGTTACGTGAAGAGCCGACACGAGGAGTATCAGTCGACTCGTGGACTCGAACTCGACTCGAGGGATGAACTCATCTCGAGGAGACATGTAGAGTCGGCACGAGGAGTATCAGTCAACTCGTGGACTCGGGACTCAACTCGAGGACTCATGTAGAGCCTGCACGAGGAGTTACGTGAAAAGTCGACACGAGGAGTATCAATCGACTCGTGGACTCGAACTCGACTCGAGGAATGAACTCGTCTCAAGGAGACATGTAGAGTCGGCACGAGGAGTATCAGTCAACTCGTGGAATCGGGACTCAACTCGAGGACTCATGTAGAGCCTGCACGAGGAGTTACGTGAAGAGTCGACACGAGGAGTATCAGTCGACTTGTGGACTCGAACTCGACTCGAGCGATGAACTCATCTCGAGGAGACATGTAGAGTCGGCACGAGGAGTATCAGTCAACTCGTGGACTCGGGACTCAACTCCAGGACTCATGTAGAGCCTGCACGAGGAGTTATGTGAAGAGTCGGCACGAGGGGTATCAGTCGACTCGTGGACTCGAACTTGACTCGAGGAATGAACTCATCTCGAGGAGACATGTGGAGTCAGCACGAGGAGTATCAGTCAACTCGTGGACTCGGGACTCAACTCGAGGACTCATGTAGAGCCTGCACGAGGAGTTACGTGAAGAGTCGACACGAGGAGTATCAGTCGACTCGTGGACTCGAACTCGACTCGAGGAATGAACTCATCTCGAGGAGACATGTAGAGTCGGCACGAGGAGTATCAGTAAACTCGTGGACTCGAGACTCAACTCGAGGACTCATTTAGAACCTGCACGAGGAGTTACGTGAAGAGTCGGCACGAGGAGTATTAGTCAACTTGTGGACTCGAACTCGACTCGAGGAATGAACTCATCTCGAGGAGACATGTAGAGTCGGCACGAGGAGTATCAGTCGACTCGTGGACTCGAACTCGACTCGAGGAATGAACTCATCTCGAGGAGACATGTAGAGTCGGCACGAGGAGTATCAGTAAACTCGTGGACTCGAGACTCAACTCGAGGACTCATTTAGAACCTGCACGAGGAGTTACGTGAAGAGTCGGCACGAGGAGTATTAGTCAACTTGTGGACTCGAACTCGACTCGAGGAATGAACTCATCTCGAGGAGACATGTAGAGTCGGCACGAGGAGTATCAGTCGACTCGTGGACTCGAACTCGACTTGAGGACTCATGTAGAGCCTGCACGAGGAGTTACGTGAAGAGTCGGCACCTGGAGTATCAGTAGACTCGTGGACTCGAACTCGACTCGAGGAATGAACTCATCTCGAGGAGACATGAAAAGTCGGCACGAGGAGTATCAGTCAACTCGTGCACTCGGGACTCAACTCGAGGACTCATGTAGAGCAGAGCCTACACGAGGAGTTTGTGAAGAGCCGCACGAGGAGTATCAATCGACTCGTGGACTCGAACTCGACTCGAGAGATGTACTCATCTCGAGGAGACATGTAGATTCGGCAAGAGGA
This sequence comes from Urtica dioica subsp. dioica, assembly GCF_054948205.1. Lineage (NCBI taxonomy): Eukaryota > Viridiplantae > Streptophyta > Magnoliopsida > Rosales > Urticaceae > Urtica > Urtica dioica. The sequence goes on from NC_142756.1 coordinate 43,084,551, forward strand.
GTATCAGTCAACTCGTGGACTCGGGACTCAACTCGAGGACTCATGTAGACCCTGCACGAGGAGTTACGTGAAGAGCCGACACGAGGAGTATCAGTCGACTCGTGGACTCGTACTCGACTCGAGGGATGAACTCATCTCGAGGAGACATGTAGAGTCGGCACGAGGAGTATCAGTCAGCTCGTGGACTCGGGACTCAACTCGAGGACTCATGTAGAGCCTGCACGAGGAGTTACGTGAAGAGTCGGCACGAGGAGTATCAATCGACTCGTGGACTCGAACTCGACTCGAGGAATGAACTCGTCTCAAGGAAACATGTAGAGTCGGCACGAGGAGTATCAGTCAACTCGTGGAATCGGGACTCAACTCGAGGACTCATGTAGAGCCTGCACGAGGAGTTACGTGAAGAGCCGACACGAGGAGTATCAGTCGACTTGTGGACTCAAACTCGACTCGAGCGATGAACTCATCTCGAGGAGACATGTAGAGTCGGCACGAGGAGTATCAGTCAACTCGTGGACTCGGGACTCAACTCGAGGACTCATGTAGAGCCTGCACGAGGAGTTATGTGAAGAGTCGGCACGAGGAGTATCAGTCGACTCGTGGACTCGAACTCCACTCAAGGAATGAACTCGTCTCGAGGAGACATGTGGAGTCAGCACGAGGAGTATCAGTCTACTCGTGGACTCGGGACTCAACTCGAGGACTCATGTAGAGCCTGCACGAGGAGTTACGTGAAGAGCCGACACGAGGAGTATCAGTCAACTCGTGCACTCGGGACTCAACTCGAGGACTCATGTAGAGCAGAGCCTACACGAGGAGTTTGTGAAGAGCCGGCACGAGGAGTATCAATCGACTCGTGGAGTCCAACTCGACTCGAGAGATGAACTCATCTCGAGGAGACATGTAGATTAGGCAAGAGGAGTATCAGTCAACTCGTGGACTCGGAACTCAACTCGAGGACTCATGTAGAGCCTGCACGAGGAGTTACGTGAAGAGCCGACACGAGGAGTATCAGTCGACTCGTGGACTCGAACTCGACTCGAGGGATGAACTCATCTCGAGGAGACATGTAGAGTCGGCACAAGGAGTATCAGTCAACTCGTGGACTCGGGACTCAACTCGAGGACTCATGTAGAGCCTGCACGAGGAGTTACGTGAAGAGTCGATACGAGGAGTATCAATCGACTCGTGGACTCGAACTCGACTCGAGGAATGAACTCGTCTCAAGGAGACATGTAGAGTCGGCACGAGGAGTATCAGTCAACTCGTGGAATCGGGACTCAACTCGAGGACTCATGTAGAGCCTGCACGAGGAGTTACGTGAAGAGCCGACACGAGGAGTATCAGTCGACTTGTGGACTCGAACTCGACTCGAGCGATGAACTCATCTCGAGGAGACATGTAGAGTCGGCACGAGGAGTATCAGTCAACTGGTGGACTCGGGACTCAACTCGAGGACTCATGTAGAGCCTGCACGAGGAGTTATGTGAAGAGTCGGCACGAGGGGTATCAGTCGACTCGTGGACTCGAACTCGACTCGAGGAATGAACTCATCTCGAGGAGACATGTGGAGTCAGCACGAGGAGTATCAGTCAACTCGTGGACTCGGGACTCAACTCGAGGACTCATGTAGAGCCTGCACGAGGAGTTACGTGAAGAGTCGACACGAGGAGTATCAGTCGACTCGTGGACTCGAACTCGACTCGAGGAATGAACTCCTCTCGAGGAGACATGTAGAGTCGGCACGAGGAGTATCAGTAAACTCGTGGACTTGAGACTCAACTCGAGGACTCATTTAGAACCTGCACGAGGAGTTACGTGAAGAGTCGGCACGAGGAGTATTAGTCGACTTGTGGACTCGAACTCGACTCGAGGAATGAACTCATCTCGAGGAGACATGTAGAGTCGGCAAGAGGAGTATCAGTCAACTCGTGCTCGTGGACTCGGGACTCAACTCGAGGACTCATGTAGAGCCTACACGAGGAGTTACGTGAAGAGCCGGCACGAGGAGTATCAGTCAACTCGTGGACTCGAACTCGACTCGAGGGATGAACTCAGCTCGAGGAGACATGTAGAGTCGGCAAGAGGAGTATCAGTCAACTCATGGACTCGGGACTCAACTCGAGGACTCATGTAGAGCCTGCACGAGGAGTTACGCGAAGAGTCGGCACGAGGAGTATCAGTCGACTCGTGGACTCGAACTCGACTCGAGGAATGAACTCATCTCGAGGTGACATGTAGAGTCGGCACGAGGAGTATCAGTCAACTCGTGGACTCGGGACTCAACTCGAGGACTCATGTAGAGCCTGCACGAGGAGTTACGTGAAAAGTCGCCAAGAGGAGTATCAGTCGAACTCGACTCGAGGAATGAACTCATCTTAAGGAGACATGTAGAGTCGGCACGAGGAGTAACAGTCGACTCGTGGACTCGGGACTCAACTCGAGGACTCATGTAGAGCCTACACGAGGAGTTACGTGAAGAGCCGACACGAGGAGTACAATTCGACTCGTGGACTCGAACTCGACTCGAGGGATGAACTCATCTCGAGGAGACATGTAGAGTCGGCAAGAGGAGTATCAGTCAACTCGTGGACTCGGGACTCAACTCGAGGACTCATGTAGAGCCTGCACGAGGAGTTACGTGAAGAGTCGGCACGAGGAGTATCAGTCGACTCGTGGACTCGAACTCGACTCGAGTTATGAACTCATCTCGAGGAGACATGAAAAGTCGGCACGAGGAGTATCAGTCAACTCGTGCACTCGGGACTCAACTCGAGGACTCATGTAGAGCAGAGCCTACACGAGGAGTTTGTGAAGAGCCGGCACGAGGAGTATCAATCGACTCGTGGACTCGAACTCGACTCGAGAGATGAACTCATCTCGAGGAGACATGTAGATTAGGCAAGAGGAGTATCAGTCAACTCGTGGACTCGGGACTCAACTCGAGGACTCATGTAGAGCCTGCACGAGGAGTTACGTGAAGAGCCGACACGAGGAGTATCAGTCGACTCGTGGACTCGAACTCGACTCGAGGGATGAACTCATCTCGAGGAGACATGTAGAGTCGGCACGAGGAGTATCAGTCAACTCGTGGACTCGGGACTCAACTCGAGGACTCATGTAGAGCCTGCACGAGGAGTTACGTGAAAAGTCGACACGAGGAGTATCAATCGACTCGTGGACTCGAACTCGACTCGAGGAATGAACTCGTCTCAAGGAGACATGTAGAGTCGGCACGAGGAGTATCAGTCAACTCGTGGAATCGGGACTCAACTCGAGGACTCATGTAGAGCCTGCACGAGGAGTTACGTGAAGAGTCGACACGAGGAGTATCAGTCGACTTGTGGACTCGAACTCGACTCGAGCGATGAACTCATCTCGAGGAGACATGTAGAGTCGGCACGAGGAGTATCAGTCAACTCGTGGACTCGGGACTCAACTCCAGGACTCATGTAGAGCCTGCACGAGGAGTTACGTGAAGAGTCGGCACGAGGGGTATCAGTCGACTCGTGGACTCGAACTTGACTCGAGGAATGAACTCATCTCGAGGAGACATGTGGAGTCAGCACGAGGAGTATCAGTCAACTCGTGGACTCGGGACTCAACTCGAGGACTCATGTAGAGCCTGCACGAGGAGTTACGTGAAGAGTCGACACGAGGAGTATCAGTCGACTCGTGGACTCGAACTCGACTCGAGGAATGAACTCATCTCGAGGAGACATGTAGAGTCGGCACGAGGAGTATCAGTAAACTCGTGGACTCGAGACTCAACTCGAGGACTCATTTAGAACCTGCACGAGGAGTTACGTGAAGAGTCGGCACGAGGAGTATTAGTCAACTTGTGGACTCGAACTCGACTCGAGGAATGAACTCATCTCGAGGAGACATGTAGAGTCGGCACGAGGAGTATCAGTCGACTCGTGGACTCGAACTCGACTCGAGGAATGAACTCATCTCGAGGAGACATGTAGAGTCGGCACGAGGAGTATCAGTAAACTCGTGGACTCGAGACTCAACTCGAGGACTCATTTAGAACCTGCACGAGGAGTTACGTGAAGAGTCGGCACGAGGAGTATTAGTCAACTTGTGGACTCGAACTCGACTCGAGGAATGAACTCATCTCGAGGAGACATGTAGAGTCGGCACGAGGAGTATCAGTCGACTCGTGGACTCGAACTCGACTTGAGGACTCATGTAGAGCCTGCACGAGGAGTTACGTGAAGAGTCGGCACCTGGAGTATCAGTAGACTCGTGGACTCGAACTCGACTCGAGGAATGAACTCATCTCGAGGAGACATGAAAAGTCGGCACGAGGAGTATCAGTCAACTCGTGCACTCGGGACTCAACTCGAGGACTCATGTAGAGCAGAGCCTACACGAGGAGTTTGTGAAGAGCCGCACGAGGAGTATCAATCGACTCGTGGACTCGAACTCGACTCGAGAGATGTACTCATCTCGAGGAGACATGTAGATTCGGCAAGAGGAGTATCAGTCAACTCGTGGACTCGGGACTCAACTCGAGGACTCATGTAGACCCTGCACGAGGAGTTACGTGAAGAGCCGACACGAGGAGTATCAGTCGACTCGTGGACTCGTACTCGACTCGAGGGATGAACTCATCTCGAGGAGACATGTAGAGTCGGCACGAGGAGTATCAGTCAGCTCGTGGACTCGGGACTCAACTCGAGGACTCATGTAGAGCCTGCACGAGGAGTTACGTGAAGAGTCGGCACGAGGAGTATCAATCGACTCGTGGACTCGAACTCGACTCGAGGAATGAACTCGTCTCAAGGAGACATGTAGAGTCGGCACGAGGAGTATCAGTCAACTCGTGGAATCGGGACTCAACTCGAGGACTCATGTAGAGCCTGCACGAGGAGTTACGTGAAGAGCCGACACGAGGAGTATCAGTCGACTTGTGGACTCAAACTCGACTCGAGCGATGAACTCATCTCGAGGAGACATGTAGAGTCGGCACGAGGAGTATCAGTCAACTCGTGGACTCGGGACTCAACTCGAGGACTCATGTAGAGCCTGCACGAGGAGTTATGTGAAGAGTCGGCACGAGGAGTATCAGTCGACTCGTGGACTCGAACTCCACTCAAGGAATGAACTCGTCTCGAGGAGACATGTGGAGTCAGCACGAGGAGTATCAGTCTACTCGTGGACTCGGGACTCAACTCGAGGACTCATGTAGAGCCTGCACGAGGAGTTACGTGAAGAGTCGACACGAGGAGTATCAGTCGACTCGTGGACTCGAACTCGACTCGAGGAATGAACTCATCTCGAGGAGACATGTAGATTCGGCACGAGGAGTATCAGTAATTTCGTGGAATCGAGACTCAACTCGAGGACTCATGTAGAGCCTGCACGAGGAGTGACGTGAAGAGTCGACACAAGGAGTATCAGTCGACTCGTGGACTCGAACTCGACTCGAGGAATGAACTCATCTCGATGGGACATGTAGAGTCGGCACGAGGAGTATCAGTAAACTCGTGGACTCGAGACTCAACTAGAGGACTCATTTAGAGCCTGCACGAGGAGTTACGTGAAGAGTCGGCACGAGGAGTATTAGTCAACTTGTGGACTCGAACTCGACTCGAGGAATGAACTCATCTCGAGGAGACATGTAGAGTCGGCACGAGGAGTATCAGTCGACTCGTGGACTCGAACTCGACTCGAGGAATGAACTCATCTCGAGGAGACATGTAGAGTCGGCACGAGGAGTATCAGTAAACTCGTGGACTCGAGACTCAACTCGAGGACTCATTTAGAACCTGCACGAGGAGTTACGTGAAGAGTCGGCACGAGGAGTATTAGTCAACTTGTGGACTCGAACTCGACTCGAGGAATGAACTCATCTCGAGGAGACATGTAGAGTCGGCACGAGGAGTATCAGTCGACTCGTGGACTCGAACTCGACTTGAGGACTCATGTAGAGCCTGCACGAGGAGTTACGTGAAGAGTCGGCACCTGGAGTATCAGTAGACTCGTGGACTCGAACTCGACTCGAGGAATGAACTCATCTCGAGGAGACATGAAAAGTCGGCACGAGGAGTATCAGTCAACTCGTGCACTCGGGACTCAACTCGAGGACTCATGTAGAGCCTGCACGAGGAGTTACGTGAAGAGTCGACACGAGGAGTATCAGTCGACTCGTGGACTCGAACTCGACTCGAGGAATGAACTCATCTCGAGGAGACATGTAGATTCGGCACGAGGAGTATCAGTAATTTCGTGGAATCGAGACTCAACTCGAGGACTCATGTAGAGCCTGCACGAGGAGTGACGTGAAGAGTCGACACAAGGAGTATCAGTCGACTCGTGGACTCGAACTCGACTCGAGGAATGAACTCATCTCGATGGGACATGTAGAGTCGGCACGAGGAGTATCAGTAAACTCGTGGACTCGAGACTCAACTAGAGGACTCATTTAGAGCCTGCACGAGGAGTTACGTGAAGAGTCGGCACGAGGAGTATTAGTCAACTTGTGGACTCGAACTCGACTCGAGGAATGAACTCATCTCGAGGAGACATGTAGAGTCGGCACGAGGAGTATCAGTCGACTCGTGGACTCGAACTCGACTCGAGGAATGAACTCATCTCGAGGAGACATGTAGAGTCGGCACGAGGAGTATCAGTAAACTCGTGGACTCGAGACTCAACTCGAGGACTCATTTAGAACCTGCACGAGGAGTTACGTGAAGAGTCGGCACGAGGAGTATTAGTCAACTTGTGGACTCGAACTCGACTCGAGGAATGAACTCATCTCGAGGAGACATGTAGAGTCGGCACGAGGAGTATCAGTCGACTCGTGGACTCGAACTTGACTTGAGGACTCATGTAGAGCCTGCACGAGGAGTTACGTGAAGAGTCGGCACCTGGAGTATCAGTAGACTCGTGGACTCGAACTCGACTCGAGGAATGAACTCATCTCGAGGAGACATGAAAAGTCGGCACGAGGAGTATCAGTCAACTCGTGCACTCGGGACTCAACTCGAGGACTCATGTAGAGCCTGCACGAGGAGTTACGTGAAGAGTCGGCACGAGGAGTTTGTGAAGAGCCGCACGAGGAGTATCAATCGACTCGTGGACTCGAACTCGACTCGAGAGATGTACTCATCTCGAGGAGACATGTAGATTCGGCAAGAGGAGTATCAGTCAACTCGTGGACTCGGGACTCAACTCGAGGACTCATGTAGACCCTGCACGAGGAGTTACGTGAAGAGCCGACACGAGGAGTATCAGTCGACTCGTGGACTCGAACTCGACTCGAGGGATGAACTCATCTCGAGGAGACATGTAGAGTCGGCACGAGGAGTATCAGTCAGCTCGTGGACTCGGGACTCGACTCGAGGACTCATGTAGAGCCTGCACGAGGAGTTACGTGAAGAGTCGGCACGAGGAGTATCAATCGACTCGTGGACTCGAACTCGACTCGAGGAATGAACTCGTCTCAAGGAGACATGTAGAGTCGGCACGAGGAGTATCAGTCAACTCGTGGAATCGGGACTCAACTCAAGGACTCATGTAGAGCCTGCACGAGGAGTTACGTGAAGAGCCGACACGAGGAGTATCAGTCGACTTGTGGACTCAAACTCGACTCGAGCGATGAACTCATCTCGAGGAGACATGTAGAGTCGGCACGAGGAGTATCAGTCAACTCGTGGACTCGGGACTCAACTCGAGGACTCATGTAGAGCCTGCACGAGGAGTTATGTGAAGAGTCGGCACGAGGAGTATCAGTCGACTCGTGGACTCGAACTCCACTCGAGGAATGAACTCGTCTCGAGGAGACATGTGGAGTCAGCACGAGGAGTATCAGTCTACTCGTGGACTCGGGACTCAACTCGAGGACTCATGTAGAGCCTGCACGAGGAGTTACGTGAAGAGTCGACACGAGGAGTATCAGTCGACTCGTGGACTCGAACTCGACTCGAGGAATGAACTCATCTCGAGGAGACATGTAGAGTCGGCACGAGGAGTATCAGTAAACTCGTGGACTCGAGACTCAACTCGAGGACTCATTTAGAACCTGCACGAGGAGTTACGTGAAGAGTCGGCACGAGGAGTATTAGTCAACTTGTGGACTCGAACTCGACTCGAGGAATGAACTCATCTCGAGGGGACATGTAGATTCGGCACGAGGAGTATCAGTAATTTCGTGGACTCGAGACTCAACTCGAGGACTCATGTAGAGCCTGCACGAGGAGTTACGTGAAGAGTCGACACAAGGAGTATCAGTCGACTCGTGGACTCGAACTCGACTCGAGGAATGAACTCATCTCGAGGGGACATGTAGAGTCGGCACGAGGAGTATCAGTAAACTCGTGGACTCGAGACTCAACTAGAGGACTCATTTAGAGCCTGCTCGAGGAGTTACGTGAAGAGTCGGCACGAGGAGTATTAGTCGACATGTGGACTCGAACTCGACTCGAGGAATGAACTCATCTCGAGGAGACATGTAGATTCGGCACGAGGAGTATCAGTCAACTCATGGACTCGGGACTCAACTCGAGGACTCATGTAGAGCCTGCACGAGGAGTTACGTGAAAAGTCGGCAAGAGGAGTGTCAGTCGACTCGTGGAGTCGAACTCGACTCAAGGAATGAACTCATCTTAAGGAGACATGTAGAGTCGGCACGAGGAGTATCAGTCGACTCGTGGACTCGGGACTCAACTCGAGGACTCATGTAGATCCTACACGAGGAGTTACGTGAAGAGCCGACACGAGGAGTATCAGTCGACTCGTGGACTCGAACTCGACTCGAGGGATGAACTCATCTCGAGGAGAAATGTAGAGTCGGCAAGAGGAGTATCAGTCAACTCGTGGACTCGGGACTCAACTCGAGGACTCATGTAGAGCCTGCACGAGGAGCTACGTGAAGAGTCGGCACGAGGAGTATCAGTCGACTCGTGGACTCGAACTTGACTCGAAGAATGAACTCATCTCGAGGAGACATGTAGAGTCGGCACGAGGAGTATCAGTCAACTCGTGGACTCGGGACTCAACTCGAAGACTCGTGTAGAGCAGAGCCTACACGAGGAGTTTCTGAAGAGCCGGAACGAGGAGTATCAGTCGACTCGTGGACTCGAACTCGACTCGAGGGATGAACTCATCTCGAGGAGACATGTAGATTCGGCAAGAGGAGTATCAGTCAACTCGTGGACTCGGGACTCAACTCGAGGACTCATGTAGAGCCAACACGAGGAGTTACGTGAATAGCCGGCACGAGGAGTATCAGTCAACTCGTGGACTCGAACTCGACTCGAGGGATGAACTCAGCTCGAGGAGACACGTAGAGTCGGCAAGAGGAGTATCAGTCAACTCATGGACTCGGGACTCAACTCGAGGACTCATGTAGAGCCTGCACGAGGAGTTACGTGAAGATTCGGCACGAGGAGTATCAGTCGACTCGTGGACTCGAACTCGACTCGAGGAATGAACTCATCTCGAGGAGACATGTAGAGTCGGCACGAGGAGTATTAGTCAACTTGTGGACTCGGGACTTGTTACCGGTCCGTCTCGGTCCGGTAGATCGACGACGGCCACGTTGGCGGCCGTCCTGAGCCCGGCGCTCGTCCGGGGCCGGCACTCGCCGTTGCCGGCTCTCCACGGCCGGCTCTCCACGGCCGGCTCTCCAAGGCCGGCCCTCCAGGACCGGCTCTCCACGGCCGGCGCTCCAAGGCCGGCTCTCCACGGCCGGCGCTCCAAGGCCGGCTCTCCACGGCCGGCGCTCCAAGGCCGGCTCTCCAAGGCCGGCGCTCCAGGGCCGGCTCTCCAAGGCCGGCGCTCCAAGGCCGGCTCTCCACGGCCGGCGCTCCAAGGCCGGCTCTCCAAGGCCGGCGCTCCAAGGCCGGCTCTCCAAGGCCGGCGCTCCAAGGCCGGTTCTCCACGGCCGGCGCTCCAAGGCCGGCTCTCCACGGCCGACGCTCCAAGGCCGGCTCTCCAAGGCCGACGCTCCAGGGCCGGCTCTCCAAGGCCGGCGCTCCAAGGCCGGCTCTCCACGGCCGGCGCTCCAAGGCCGGCTCTCCACGGCCGGCACTCCAAGGCCGGCTCTCCACGGCCGGCGCTCCAAGGCCGGCTCTCCAAGGCCGGCGCTCCAGGGCCGGCTCTCCAAGGCCGGCGCTCCAAGGCCGGCTCTCCACGGCCGGCGCTCCAAGGCCGGCTCTCCAACGCCGGCCCTCGGCCAAGGGGTTCCTCAAACACCTCTTGGCCGCCTATAAATATGAGGGTCTCTCCCTCGACCCAGGTAATCCGAATTTGAGTACCGAAACGCTGTCGAACTCGTACCTCGTTCGTTTCTCTCAAATCTCGACCTCTAAACACTAAACCCTCTACAAACCACCTCAATCCTACTAATGTTGAGCGTCGGAGAGGTAAACAGAGGCAACCCCTCTGTTTCCCCTTTGTAGTTCACACCTTCTTTACTTGCTTTTCAGGTGCCTGAATGAGACAAAGACCACAGACAGCTAAGGGACGGCTTGGGATACCAAGCCCGACACGCTCGAGTCGAGACGAGACCACTTGGTCTGGCCTTTGGTCTAACCGTCTGCGACTCCTAAATCATTGTCCGAAAAACTGCGACAACATTTTGGCGCTAGAAGGAGGGGATCTCTCGACCTTGATGACGCATTCCCTCTACCAGTTTTCTCCCTTTGTTCTCACGACTCTCGAGAGATGAGTCACATTCCCACTACCTCCGCGGGTACCCGAGCGACAGGCTCGAGGTACGGTCTTCGACGCCTCGCACATCGTCTTGAAGGGCAACCTCGCGATAGCGAGAGCCAGCCCCAAGACCCGATGGAGGACCCCGAGGCCGAGCTCCGAGAGGACACGGCCCGGCGGCTTGCGGAGCTTCTTGACCGTCCCGGCGTCGACGGTACGCTCATAGCTAATCTCCTCGGCTATGACATCGAAGATAGGTCCTCCAAAGACTACTCCGACTCCGAATATGTGGGGGAGTCGAGGACCAACGAGGCAATGCCTAGCCTCGCCCCTTCGCGGCCCGAGAGGCCCAACGACGCTTTGGCCGGGCCGTCGCACCTAGCGCGGCAGAAGGCACGGTCACATTCCCGGGGACTCGCCCCCTCGGTTTCAAGAGGCGGCCGGACACGGCCCCTCGCCGAGGAGAGAGCGACTCCGGTAGATGATGGGGCCGACAGCTGAAGCGCCCGCCGGACGGTCCGACCAAGGGCGACCTCACCTCAAATCATCGAAATGAGGGAGTCGGGGAGGCAAAGGCCGTACGGAGGGATCGAGGAGTCATACTCTCCCTTCGCCGCGCAAATCCTCGCGCAACCATGCGTGGGGAACTTCAAGTTACCGTCCATCCCCCCCTACGATGGACGTACGGACCCCCACTTCCACGTCCAACACTATGAGACGTGGATGACTATGCAAGGGCAGGCGGACGCCACCCTCTGCCAAGCCTTCAGCCTGACCCTCACAGGCTCGGGGTTTGAATGGTTCCGAAGCTTGAGGCCGGGAAGCATCCTGTCTTTCCGGGCCTTGCGAGAGGCTTTCCTCGCCCGATTCGCCACCCTCGTGGCGCAAAAGAAGCCGAAGACCCACCTCCTCTCTATCCGACAAGGAAGACACGAGACGTTGAGACAATACCTCGCTCGCTTCACCGAGGAGTCTCACAAGGTCGAAGGGTTCGACGACAGGGACGCCATCACGGCGATCACCGAGGGAGTGCGCACGAGCGACTTCCTCAAGTCTATTGTTGGCCAAGTCCTGCGTGACATGGCGGAGCTGATGACAAGAGCCCGCACATACATGGGAGTCGAGGACTATCTCGATGGCCGAGATGGCCGAAAGTCAGGAGGGCAGGGGAGTCGCCGCCGTGACGATCGAGATGAAGATCGTCCCGATCCCCGAAAGAGGAGGAATAAGGGAAGCCAGGCCCCTAACGGCCGTTCCCCCCCCGGGCCGAGGCCGCCACATGTCGACAGCTTCCAAAAGTTCTCGCCATTCACTCCTCTGAACACCCCGCCGGAGCAAATCCTAGCTCTGCACCGTGACAAGTTGGGGAGCCCAACCCCTCTCACGAAGGATCCCGCCAAGAGGGATCAAAGCAAGTACTGTGACTACCATCAAGATCACGGGCACCTGACATCCGAATGCTATCAACTCAAGCGTCAGATTGAGGCCTTGATTCAAGATGGGAAGCTGAAAGAGTACGTCCTGAGAACTATCGGGACGGCCGCGGCGCACGGAGGTCGCCCGCGGCAAGGGAAGAAAGGTCTGGCGACGGTGACTGTCACGGACCGCGCGACAAACGAAGAGCCGGAGAGCTCGCAACTTCACGTCGTGGGTGCAATCTTGGGTGGCCCGGAGTTCGGAGACTCGGCTACGCAAAGGAAGAAGTACGTGCGCGAAGTTTCCCAAGGGAAAATAGCGCACTACATCAACCATACGTACGAGGTCCCTCCTCCGGCCCCCTTCGAGTCCATGTTCTTCACCGGACAAGAAGCGGCGCGAGTTCTCCATCCACACAACGACGCGATAGTCGTCTCTGCCCCGGTCGCCAACAACCTCGTCCGGAGAATCCTGATCGACAATGGGAGCTCCGCCGACATAATCTTCAAATCGGCGTTGGACAGAATGAAGCTATCCGGGGTAAGACCGACCCCGATCTCAACCCCGCTCTTCGGCTTCTCTGGGGAGAGGGTTATGACGGAGGGAACTATCGACCTCCCGGTTACCTTCGGTACGCCGGGGGGGCTCGAGGTTACCCACATCGTGTCGTTCCTAGTGGTGGATCAGCCCTCGGCTTACAACATCATCGTCGGCCGCCCGACTCTCAATCGGTTGAAGGCCATAACGTCCACGTACCACCTGATGATGAAGTTCCCGACCGAGAAAGGGATCGCCGTGATGTTGGGAGACCAATCCATGGCGAGGATGTGCTACATCCAGGGCGTGGACGGAAAAGGGAAAGGGAAGATGGTGAGCACCGTCTTCCAACTCGGAGACAAATTCCCGTGCAAGTTAGAGGAAGGAGGCACCTTCGGAGAGCTAGACCAAAGGGATGAAGTCGAGCGTCGAAAGGTGGAGACATCGGACGACCTCGTTCCCGTCGTGTTGGACGACGCCAAGCCTGACCAAGTGGTCAAGGTAGGCGCCCAACTCTCATCTGAAGTCCGAACCGAGCTTGCCGCTTTCCTCCGAGAGCACAAAGATGTCTTCGCGTGGACACACGCCGACATGCCGGGGATCGACCCCGAGATCATGGTTCATCGTCTCAACGACGACAAGAGAGTGGCTGAGCGCGTCCAGCCGCGGCGAGCGTTCAGTGGGGAGAGGTACCAAGCCATTGGTGAAGAGGTTGACAAACTTCTCGCTGCCGACTTTATCAGGGAGGCGGAGCACCCCAAGTGGGTGTCCAACGTGGTGATGGTCAAGAAGCCAAACGGGAAGTGGCGGATCTGTATCGATTACAAAGATCTCAACAAAGCCTGCCCGAAAGACAGCTTCCCTCTCCCGAGGATCGAGCAGCTCGTGGACGCCACGGCGGGCCACGAGTTGCTGAGCTTCATGGACGCCTATTCGGGCTACAACCAGATCCGCATGCACGAGCCGGATCAGATCAAGACCACCTTTGTTACGAACCGCGGACCCTTTGGCCTCAAAAACGCGGGAGCAACGTATCAAAGGTTGGTGAACCGCATGTTCGCCAATCAAATTGGCAAGACTATGGAGGTCTACGTGGACGACATGCTTGTCAAGAGCCTCAAAGCCGACGACCACGTTCGAGACCTTAGGGAAATGTTCACGATCCTGCGACGCTACAAAATGAAGCTCAACCCCAACAAGTGCGCTTTCGGGGTCGAGTCTGGAAAGTTTCTGGGCTACATGGTGAGCCGCCGCGGGATCGAGGCCAATCCTGAGAAGATTAAGGCGATCTTAGAGATGAGGTCACCACAAAAGGTCAAAGAAGTTCAAAGCTTGACGGGAAGGATCGCCGCCCTGACGCGATTCGTTTCCAAAGCCACTGATAGGTGCCAACCGTTCTTCAAGGCACTGAAAAAGACCGACGGGTTCGTATGGACGGAGGAGTGCGAGGAAGCATTCCGAGATATGAAAGCCTATTTCACCTCCCCCCCATTCCTCGCGAAGCCAAAGAATGGCGAAACCCTATACCTCTACCTCGCGGTTTCCGATAGGGACGTGAGCGCGGTCCTCATACGCGAAGAGGACAAGGTACAATGGCCGGTCTACTACGTTAGCAGGGCGCTCCTCGACGCCGAAACCCGATACCCCGAAATCGAGAGACTGTCCCTCGCCCTCGTCATGAGCGCGAGAAAGCTCCGGCCCTACTTCCAAGCGCACCCCATCGTGGTCCGCTCGGGGCATCCCATCGAGAAGGCCCTTCAAAAAGGGACCTCCTCTCGAATGGCGATATGTTCCCAAGAGTTGGGCGAATATGGGGTCGAGTTCCAACCGAGAACCGCCATTAAGGGTCAGGCCCTCGCCGACTTCATCGCCGAGTTCACGAGCGCGCCCCCAACCAACGAGGGCGACGAGAGTAGTAAGACCACGGAAGACAAGGAGGACGACCATAGCGAGTCGTCAAAGAAGAGAACCAACGACCCGATAGGGCCGGTCTGGGACTTGCACGTGGATGGCACGTCAAACGCCCGGGGGGCTGGCGCCGGCGTTGTGCTCACAAATCCCGATAGGGAAAAGCTGAGATACGCCCTGCGGTTCGAGTTCAAGGCTTCCAACAACGAGGCAGAGTACGAGGCTCTGATTGTTGGCTTGGAGCTAGCGAACAAGTGGGGGGCCCAAAACCTGCGCATCCATTGCGACTCGCAATTGATCGTGAATCAGGTTAAGGGCGACTACGCCGCAAAGGAGCCACACATGATCGCCTACTTGTCCAAGGCCCAAAAGAACTTGGAGGCCCTGTCGTGGTTCGAGATCGTCCAGGTTCCTCGAGAGGCGAACATTGACGCCGACGCCCTAGCTCGCCTCGCGTCTGGGATAGACAGGGAGGGCGAGGGCAGCGTCCCAATCGAAGTGTTGACCCGACCCTACGTCTCGAGAGGCGACGTAGGGGTTTGGCATTGAAGTTGCTGAGACTTGGATATTTCTGGCCGACCTTGAAAAAGGACTCCCACGAGTGGGCCAAGAAGTGTGACAAGTGCCAAAGGTTCGCCCACATTCCGCGCCAAACACCGGCCCCTTTGTGTCCGATTATCGTGCCGCGACCCTTCGCGAAGTGGGGAATCGACCTCATCGGCGAGCTACCTACGGTCCCGAGACAATACAAGCACGCGATCGTGGCTATCGATTACTTCACGAAGTGGGTAGAGGCTGAGCCGCTAGCAAAGATCACCGAGGCGAACACGACAAGCTTCATTTGGAAAAGCATCATCTGCCGCTTCGGGATCCCTGCGTCAATTGTAACCGACAACGGAAAACAATTCGACAATGCGCGCCTCCGAGAAATGTGCGAACAACTTGGCATTAGCAAGACTTTCTCCTCTCCCCGCCATCCTCAAGCCAACGGTCAGGTCGAGGCGGTGAACAAGACAATCAAGGAGAACCTGAAGAAGAAGCTGGAGGCAAGAAAGGGGGCTTGGGCCGACGAGCTCCCCATGGTCTTATGGGCATATCGCACCACCGCTCGAAACGCGACCGGCGAAACCCCTTTCGCCCTCGCGTTCGGCGTCGAGGCTGTGGTACCCGTCGAAACCAAGCTGCCAACCTTGCGCGTCGAGGAGTACGACGAAGCCGCCAACGACGACGCGATCAGGCTCGAGCTAGACCTCATAGATGAAAGGAGGGCGGACGCACTCACCCGGCTTGCTGCGCAAAAGAGGAAGGTCGAGAAGTACTACAACTCAAAGATCAAGCTGCGGAAGTTCGCCGACGGGAGCCTCGTTCTTCGAAGGGTGTTCCAAAACACCAAAGTGCAAGGTGCGAGAGTTCTAGGCCCCACCTGGGAAGGCCCGTACCGTGTGCGCCGAGCCATCCACAATGGCACATACGAGCTCGAGAACATGGAGGGACTCGTGTTCACACACCCGTGGAATGCGGAGCACCTCCGGCAATATTATCAATAGATGTTCATTCGTCCATTTTTACGCTTTGTTGTTCTCATGTAATTTTCGATTCTAGCAAAGTCATTTTTAAATTTCAAGTTTGGCCAACGGCCTGGGATGTAATTTTTGAACCATTTCAATAATTTAATGAATTACATTTCACTTCAAGACATTGTATCTTAGTTTCTAGCCTCCTCTACGAGCACCCAAGAAACTCGGGGGGCTAAGGGGGATAAGGCGAGAGTAACAAGCTCACTTACTCCACTTTCCACGCACCAAGCGGTAACAAAACACCCATAAATCGGATCCGCGCACCGGACCTCCGACTTCGTACCCTCCTCGTGCGACGCGCTCGCACGGGTTGAGGCCGTACGCCGAGAGATAGCGAAACGTCGACAGGTTGGATCCGCGCACCGGACCTCCGACTTCGCACGTCTTTTGCTGCGACCCTCTCGAGCGACGATGCACCTTGCACACCGATAGGCAGCAAGGCATCGATGGATCACGTCCGCGCACCGGATTGTCGATCCAGGCAGTCAAAACCCAAAACGTGACACGCGTACCAACAAGTACCACGCTCACTGGGAACTGCAAACTCGTCCCGACGCGCACGCCGACAGGTAGCGTACTCGCCAAAGGATGAGCGCGACGGCCACCTAGCTCGCGCACGCCGATAGGCGGTGAGTCATGGATGGATGGCCGAAAATCGCACCCGCCGGACGAGACTGGTCTAGCCGGCGTCCGCGGGAAACTTCGCCGCCAAATGCGGCAGTAAGCCGTGCCAACCGGTCGCGCTAAGCATAGCCAGCCGGGCTCGTAAGACACGCACCATTCAAATTGCGCAAACCTATATACTAAGCATGATAGATCGAGGAAATAAGACGCATAACGAAAATAAAAGCTTCAATCAAAGCAAAACAATGTTGCACAAACGACCCAAACACAGCAAGAATCCGAAAGAAAGCATAAAGCGAGCGCTAAACAAGTGCGCGAAAAAACCAAAGAAAACTTGGCTACTCCGAGCCATAATCGACCTGCTCTTCGTCGTCCTCAAGGTGAGGGGCGCCCGACCCGCCAACGGTTCCTCCACCGGACCGATAGTTTGACGACTGGGCGGCCTCCGTAGGGACTTCGGGAGGCAGGTTGTCCTCCGGCAACTCGTCCTCCAAGGGAGGGAACATGGCGTCGAAGAAGGAAAATGTGATCCCTCGAGACGCGTTCTCCTCCGCAGTCGCATCTTTGACCCACATGGCCGCCTCATAACGGGCCACCTCTAGCGAGAGATCCCAGTCCTCCTCCAACTCTGTCTTCGATCGCACGGCGTCATCCTTCTCCTCAATGAGGGTCTGCACCTCCGCTCGCAGGGTTTCCCTCTCCCTCTCGGTCTTGACCCGAGAGATCTCGCTTGCCGACAATCGGGCGTGGACGATGTTCAGCTCTTCGTCTCGGCTCGAGAGGGCCGCCTGGAGTTTCTTGGTCTCCCCTAAGAAAGTATCGGCCGCCTGCTCAGCCTTCTCCCGAGACGCCTTCTTGACCGCCGCCTTCTCACGGGCTCGCATTAGTTCCTCCTCAAGCGCTTGGAACTCTTGGACGGTGCGGACCCCCGCCAAGGCAGCGGCATGGGCGGCCGCTGCATCCTCCTTGTCTTTTTCCATGATCTGCATGCGACGTAGCAAGTCCCGGAGAATGCGGTCGCTCCGTTCTTGGCGCGCGAGCATCTGTGGAAACAAACAACGTACATGCAATCGAAATAAGCACAACAAATCACAAATGAGGCAAACAAGCGAGTCATACCTTTCGGGCGTCGCCGATCCCGCTCTGGAAATGCTCAAGGTCGCTCACCGTCAGGAGACTCTTGAAATCCCATAGAGAGGTTTCAAGGATCCCCCGAGAGCATCGGTCCCTCAGCTCCGCCGCCTCCGCCAGGAGCATCGACTCCATGCCTTCTGACGTCGCCGACGTGTGAGCGCGCTTGTGGCCGGAGGACGAGCCGGGAAGGATCGTCGACGACGGTCGCTTATTCGAGGAGTTCGCCTCGGCCCTCGCCCGCGTTGGAAGCCCCCCATGGCGGGTCTCAGCTTGTGGTTGAGCCGCGATCACGGCCTCGGCGTCGGGCGCCACCCTCGGTGCCTGCGTGCGTGGTCGGTGTCGTCGGGTCATCGTATCTGAAAAAGATGAAGAGGTGACAGGTTAGAGTGCAATACAATGGAATATACATTAACTAGAAGCTTGTGTGTGGTTGGTACCCCCCACGTCAGGGGGAGGAGCAGACGAGCCCCCCGCCTCTGATTCGGGGTCCTCCGTAGCCTCCGCGACGAGGCCCGAGCTCGGAAGGGCGTCGTCTCCAGGCGCGAACCACCCAGTACTTGCCATTAGGTCTGGGGACTCGAAGTGCGGTCCTTGCCGCCTCGATTCCGGAAGCGCCCTGATCACCGCGTGAAGCTCAGAGCCTTCGATATCGCCCATAGGTGGAAAATCAGCCGCAAGACCGAAGAAGAGAGGCGCGACCCCGAAGGCTGATTCGGACACCCATATCCAAGGATATCGGTGCTTCGAATTAACGTTGCTGACAATGACGAAGCGCTTACGGTGTAGCGCTAGGTAGAAGCCCGGCTTCCCTGGCACCCCTCGTATCGTCATGAGGTCCTGGATGTCGTCGGCGGTGACAGCCCTCTTCTTCGCCCGGTAAAGCATCATGTGGCACGCTGCGACCACCCGATAGAAGGCCGGAGACATCTGTAAGGCGTGCACCCCCAGTCGAACTAGCAACTCCTGGATAACCGGCTGAAAAGGCAACCTTAGCCCACCGCGGAGGCTCGCCTCGTGGACCGCGGCGTACCCCCTTCGACGGCGGGACGGAAGATCGTCAGACAACGGTCTGAGGACTGACACGGAGTCCGGGATGCTGTAGCGCTTCCTGAGGCTCTTGAAGCTGACGATGGAGATCAGGCTCGGGACATCGACGCCCGAGCAGTCAAGGTTACCCCGCACGGCTGACTCTCCTACCGGGAAGGACGAGGTCCGCGTTTCCTCCTGCGCAGTAGAGGAGAGTCCCCTCGCCGCGGGTGCTGCACGACGGCTCGACGAGTCGCCGGAGTGCCCGGAATCCGGGGCGGTGCCCGAGCGCTCGACCGGCTGCCGGCCCGGGCGTCCCGGCGTTCAGCCCAGACGCGTCCAGCCCGCCGGCCCAGCCCAGCTCGCGGGTTGCTGGGTCCTCCTCGCGCGCCTGTCGCCCAGCGGCCCTGTCCGGCCTTCGGCCGGTTGGGCCCTCCTCGCGCGCATCGGCCTGGCCCGACTCCCGGCCAGCTGCAGTCTCCTCACCTAGACCCGGCCCATTGGGCCTTAGGGTTTGCAGGGCAACCAGGATGGCCGCCTCTTCCTCTCCGGCTGTGGGCAGTCGGCTTCCTCCCTCTCCGGCGTTGGGCGGCCGGCACTCCTCCTGTCCGGCGCCGCCGACCCCACCTGCAGCGTCGGCCGCCGCCGGCGGCGCTCCCCCATCATAGACGCGCTCCAGCTCGGCTGGGCCCGACCCACCTGGGCTCCCATGGCCGCCGACCACCTGCAACACAACCCCACCCGAGAGGGTGGGGTCCTCCCTGATGCCAACGCCGCCCCGGGCGGCGCTCCTCTGCGCCAGCGCATCATCGCCGGCGTCGGCCTCGCCAGACGCGTCGCCCGCGTCCTCCACGACCGGCTCGGCCCTCCCGGGACGAGGGACGTCTCCCCCAGGTCTGGGTGCGCCCCAGACGGCACCGACTCGGCCGGGCTCGGCCTCCTCCACGCCGGCGTCGGCCTCCTCTGCTTTGTCGGCGTGCTCCCCGGTCGGGATCGTCGCGCGCGACTCTTCTGGCGCGATCTCGGGGCTGGGCCCAGCGCAGACGGCGCCGACCCAGCCAGGCGCGACTCCCCCGGCGTCAGCGACGGCCTGCACAGCGCCGCCCGTGGCCGGTCCGCCTCCTCCGACGCCAGAATCGACGAGGGCGCCCCTCCCGGTGCTGGATGGATCGCCGCCGGTCTCCTGGGTGGTCGGCCCTGCGCACGCGACCTCGATAGCGCGTCCCTCGGCCATGCCAGCCTCGTGCTGGTCGGCCCGGCTGTCCCCGGCGGCTGGTGCCGTCAAGCCGGCGCTCTCCTGCCGGCGCTGGCCATCTCCGGCACGCGCGCCCTCACCCTCGTCGGCCAGCCACGCTTCCACTAGTGAAAGATCCTCTCCGGTCATCTCAATAACGTTGAACGAATGCGACGAGTGTCGTGTGTCAGGTGGTGTTGATGGGGGCGAAAATTGAGCCCAAAAAGCATCCAAATCCACGTGGTTCTCCTCAAACAAGTCGTGTAAGCCGTCGTCAACGGTCCCACATCGCGATAGGTGGTCAATGGGGTCCATGGGCGCGAATAACGAAGCGAGCACGATCGACAAAAAATATAATAAAAAAAAATAATAATATGAAAGGACGTCGCAGCATACCTCTTGACGGCGGGCTTCTCCGATGGGCCAACGTTGGACTTTGAGTTTACCACGCGATTTACAATCGATGATAAACTCGGGGGGCTAATGTTACCGGTCCGTCTCGGTCCGGTAGACCGACGACGGCCACGCTGGCGGCCGTCCTGAGCCTGGCGCTCGTCCGGGGCCGGCACTCGCCGTGGCCGGCTCTCCACGGCCGGCTCTCCAAGGCCGGCCCTCCAGGACCGGCTCTCCAAGGCCGGCGCTCCAAGGCCGGCTCTCCACGGCCGGCGCTCCAAGGCCGGCGCTCCAAGGCCGGCTCTCCACGGCCGGCGCTCCAAGGCCGGCTCTCCACGGCCGGCGCTCCAAGGCCGGCTCTCCAAGGCCGGCGCTCCAGGGCCGGCTCTCCAAGGCCGGCGCTCCAAGGCCGGCTCTCCAAGGCCGGAACTCCAGGGCCAGCTCTCCAAGGCCGGCGCTCCAAGGCCGGCTCTCCACGGCCGGCGCTCCAAGGCCGGCTCTCCACGGCCGGCGCTCCAGGGCCGGCTCTCCAAGGCCGGCGCTCCAGGGCCGGCTCTCCAAGGCCGGCGCTCCAAGGCCGGCTCTCCACGGCCGGCGCTCCAAGGCCGGCTCTCCACGGCCGGCGCTCCAGGGCCGGCTCTCCAAGGCCGGCGCTCCAGGGCCGGCTCTCCACGGCCGGCGCTCCAAGGCCGGCTCTCCACGGCCGGCGCTCCAAGGCCGGCTCTCCAAGGCCGGCCCTCGGCCAAGGGGTTCCTCAAACACCTCTTGGCCGCCTATAAAGATGAGGGTCTCTCCCTCGACCCAGGTAATCCGAATTTGAGTACCGAAACGCTGTCGAACTCGTACCTCGCTCGCTTCTCTCAAGTCTCGACCTCTAAACACTAAACCCTCTACAAACCACCTCAATCCTACTAATGTTGAGCGTCGGAGAGGTAAACAGAGGCAACCCCTCTGTTTCCCCTTTGTAGTTCACACCTTCTTTACTTGCTTTTCAGGTGCCTGAACGAGACAGAGACCACAGACAGCTAAGGGACAGCTTGGGATACCAAGCCCGACACGCTCGAGTCGAGACGAGACCACTTGGTCTGGCCTTGGGTCTAACCGTCTGCGAACTCCTAAATCGTTGCCCGAAAAACTGCGACAACAGGACTCAACTCGAGGACTCATGTAGAGCCTGCACGAGGAGTTACGTGAAAAGTCGCCAAGAGGAGTATCAGTCGAACTCGACTCGAGGAATGAACTCATCTTAAGGAGACATGTAGAGTCGGCACGAGGAGTAACAGTCGACTCGTTGACTCGGGACTCAACTCGAGGACTCATGTAGAGCCTACACGAGGAGTTACGTGAAGAGCCGACACGAGGAGTACAAGTCGACTCGTGGACTCAAACTCGACTCGAGGGATGAACTCATCTCGAGGAGACATGTAGAGTCGGCAAGAGGCTCCTCGAGTCCAGCTCGCCCCTCGGGTCGAGCTCGCTCCTCGAGTCGAGCTCGCCCCTCGGGTCGAGCTCGCTCCTCGAGTCGAACTCCGAGTCCGCGAGTCGACTGATACTCCTCGCCGACTCTTCACGCAATTCCTCTTGTCGAGCTCGCTCCTCGAGTCCAGTTCGCTCCTCGAGTCGATCTCGCTCCTCGAGTCCAGTTCGCCCCTCGAGTCGAGCTCGCTCCTCGAGTCCAGTTCGCTCCTCGAGTCGAGCTCCGAGTCCGCGAGTCGACCGATACTCCTCGCCGACTCTTCACGCAATTCCTCGAGTCGAGCTCGCTCCTTGAGTCGAACTCGCTCCTCGAGTCAAGTTCGTTCCTAGAGTCAAGCTCGCTCCTCGAGTCCAGTTCGCTCATCGAGTCCAGTTCGCTCCTCGAGTCGAGCTCGCTCCTCGGGTCGAGCTCGCTCCTCGAGTCGAGCTCTGAGTCTGCGAGTCGACTGATACTCCTCGCCGACTCTTCACGCAATTCCTTGAGTCGAGCTCGCTCCTCGAGTCCAGTTCGCTTCTCGAGTCGAGCTCGCTTCTCGATTCCAGTTCGCCCCTCGAGTCGAGCTCGCTCCTCGAGTCCAGTTCGCTCCTCGGCTCGAGCTCGCTCCTCGAGTCCAGTTCGCTCCTCGAGCCGAGCTCGCTCCTCTAGTCCAGTTCGCTCCTCGAGTCGAGCTCCGAGTCCGCGAGTCGACTGTTACTCGTACCGACTCTCCACGCAACTCCTCGAGTCGAGCTCGCTCCTCGAGTCAAGTTCGCTCCGCGAGTCGAGCTCGCTCCTCGAGTCCAGTTCGCTCCTCAAGTCGATCTCCGAGTCCGCGAGTCGACTGATACTCCTCGCCGACTCTTCACGCAATTCCTCGAGTCGAGCTCGCTCCTTGAGTCGAGCTCGCTCCTCGAGTCAAGTTCGTTCCTCGAGTTAAGCTCGCTCCTCGAGTCCAGTTCGCTCCTCGAGTCGAGCTCGCTCCTCGGGTCGAGCTCCGAGTCCGCGAGTCGACTGATACTCCTCGCCGACTCTTCACGCAATTCTTCGAGTCGAGCTCGCTCCTGGAGTCCAGTTCGCTCCTCGAGTCGAGCTCGCTTCTCGAGTCCAGTTCGCCCCTCGAGTCGAGCTCGCTCCTCGAGTCCAGTTCGCTCCTCGGGTCGAGCTCGCTCCTCGAGTCCAGTTCGCTCCTCGAGCCGAGCTCGCTCCTCGAGTCCAGTTCGCTCCTCGAGTCGAGCTCCGAGTCCGCGAGTCGACTGTTACTCGTACCGACTCTCTACGTGACTCCTCGTGTCGAGCTCGCTCCATGAGTCCCGTTCGCTCCTCGAGTCGAGCTCAGAGTCCACGAGTCAACAATTACTCGTACCGACTCTCCACGCAACTCCTCGAGTCGAGCTCGCTCATCGAGTCCAGTTCGCTCCGCGAGTCGAGCTCGCTCCTCGAGTCGAGCTCGCTCCTCGAGTCCAGTTCGCTCCTCGAGTCGAGCTCCGAGTCCGCGAGTCGACTGATACTCCTCGCCGACTCTTCATGCAATTCCTCGAGTCGAGCTCGCTCCTCGAGTCGAGCTCGCTCCTCGAGTCTAGTTCGCTCCTCGAGTCGAGCTCGCTCCTCGAGTCTAGTTCGCTCCTCGGTTCGAGCTCGCTCCTCGAGTCGAGCTCCGAGTCCGCGAGTCGACTGATACTCCTCGCCGACTCTTCACGCAATTCCTCGAGTCGAGCTCGCTCCTCGAGTCTAGTTCGCTCCTCGAGTCGTACTCCGAGTCCGCGAGTCGACTGATACTCCTCGCTGACTCTTCACGCAATTCCTCGAGTCGAGCTCGCTCCTTGAGTCGAGCTCGCTCCTCGAGTCAAGTTCGTTCCTCGAGTCAAGCTCGCTCCTCGAGTCCAGTTCGCTCCTCGAGTCCAGTTCGCTCCTCGAGTCGAGCTCGCTCCTCGGGTCGAGCTCGCTCCTCGAGTCGAACTCCGAGTCCGCGAGTCGACTGATACTCCTCGCCGACGCTTCACGCAATTCCTCGAGTCGAGCTCGCTCCTCGAGTCCAGTTCGCTCCTCGAGTCGAGCTCGCTTCTCGAGTCCAGTTCGCCCCTCGAGTCGAGCTTGCTCCTCGAGTCCAGTTCGCTCCTCGGGTCGAGCTCGCTCCTCGAGTCCAGTTCGCTCCTCGAGCCGAGCTCGCTCCTCGAGTCCAGTTCGCTCCTCGAGTCGAGCTCCGAGTCCGCGAGTCGACCGATACTCCTCGCCGACTCTTCACGCAATTCCTCGAGTCGAGCTCGCTCCTTGAGTCGAACTCGCTCCTCGAGTCAAGTTCGTTCCTAGAGTCAAGCTCGCTCCTCGAGTCCAGTTCGCTCATCGAGTCCAGTTCGCTCCTCGAGTCAAGCTCGCTCCTCGGGTCGAGCTCGCTCCTCGAGTCGAGCTCTGAGTCTGCGAGTCGACTGATACTCCTCGCCGACTCTTCACGCAATTCCTTGAGTCGAGCTCGCTCCTCGAGTCCAGTTCGCTCCTCGAGTCGAGCTCGCTTCTCGATTCCAGTTCGCCCCTCGAGTCGAGCTCGCTCCTCGAGTCCAGTTCGCTCCTCGGCTCGAGCTCGCTCCTCGAGTCCAGTTCGCTCCTCGAGCCGAGCTCGCTCCTCTAGTCCAGTTCGCTCCTCGAGTCGAGCTCCGAGT
The DNA here is from genome assembly GCF_054948205.1 of Urtica dioica subsp. dioica. Taxonomy (NCBI): domain Eukaryota; kingdom Viridiplantae; phylum Streptophyta; class Magnoliopsida; order Rosales; family Urticaceae; genus Urtica; species Urtica dioica. The sequence goes on from NC_142756.1 coordinate 43,109,178, forward strand.
CCGCGAGTCGACTGTTACTCGTACCGACTCTCCACGCAACTCCTCGAGTCGAGCTCGCTCCTCGAGTCAAGTTCGCTCCGCGAGTCGAGCTCGCTCCTCGAGTCCAGTTCGCTCCTCAAGTCGATCTCCGAGTCCGCGAGTCGACTGATACTCATCGCCGACTCTTCACGCAATTCCTCGAGTCGAGCTCGCTCCTTGAGTCGAGCTCGCTCCTCGAGTCAAGTTCGTTCCTCGAGTCAAGCTCGCTCCTCGAGTCCAGTTCGCTCCTCGAGTCGAGCTCCGAGTCCGCGAGTCGACTGATACTCCTCGCCGACTCTTCACGCAATTCTTCGAGTCGAGCTCGCTCCTGGAGTCCAGTTCGCTCTTCGAGTCGAGCTCGCTTCTCGAGTCCAGTTCGCCCCTCGAGTCGAGCTCGCTCCTCGAGTCCAGTTCGCTCCTCGGGTCGAGCTCGCTCCTCGAGTCCAGTTCGCTCCTCGAGCCGAGCTCGCTCCTCGAGTCCAGTTCGCTCCTCGAGTCGAGCTCCGAGTCCGCGAGTCGACTGTTACTCGTACCGACTCTCTACGTGACTCCTCGTGTCGAGCTCGCTCCTTGAGTCCCGTTCGCTCCTCGAGTCGAGCTCAGAGTCCACGAGTCAACTGTTACTCGTACCGACTCTCCACGCAACTCCTCGAGTCGAGCTCGCTCATCGAGTCCAGTTCGCTCCGCGAGTCGAGCTCGCTCCTCGAGTCCAGCTCGCTCCTCGAGTCCAGTTCGCTCCTCGAGTCGAGCTCCGAGTCCGCGAGTCGACTGATACTCCTCGCCGACTCTTCATGCAATTCCTCGAGTCGAGCTCGCTCCTCGAGTCGAGCTCGCTCCTCGAGTCTAGTTCGCTCCTCGAGTCGAGCTCGCTCCTCGAGTCTAGTTCGCTCCTCGGTTCGAGCTCGCTCCTCGAGTCGAGCTCCGAGTCCGCGAGTCGACTGATACTCCTCGCCGACTCTTCACGCAATTCCTCGAGTCAAGCTCGCTCCTCGAGTCTAGTTCGCTCCTCGAGTCGTACTCCGAGTCCGCGAGTCGACTGATACTCCTCGCTGACTCTTCACGCAATTCCTCGAGTCGAGCTCGCTCCTTGAGTCGAGCTCGCTCCTCGAGTCAAGTTCGTTCCTCGAGTCAAGCTCGCTCCTCGAGTCCAGTTCGCTCCTCGAGTCCAGTTCGCTCCTCGAGTCGAGCTCGCTCCTCGGGTCGAGCTCGCTCCTCGAGTCGAACTCCGAGTCCGCGAGTCGACTGATACTCCTCGCCGACGCTTCACGCAATTCCTCGAGTCGAGCTCGCTCCTCGAGTCCAGTTCGCTCCTCGAGTCGAGCTCGCTTCTCTAGTCCAGTTCGCCCCTCGAGTCGAGCTTGCTCCTCGAGTCCAGTTCGCTCCTCGGGTCGAGCTCGCTCCTCGAGTCCAGTTCGCTCCTCGAGCCGAGCTCGATCCTCGAGTCCAGTTCGCTCCTCGAGTCGAGGTCCGGGTCCGCGAGTTGGCTGGTACTCCTCGCCGACTCTTCACGCAACTCCTCGGGTCGAGCTCGCTCCTCGAGTCCAGTTCGCTCCTCGAGCCGAGCTCGCTCCTCGAGTCCAGTTCGCTCCTCGAGTCGAGGTCCGGGTCCGCGAGTTGGCTGGTACTCCTCGCCGACTCTTCACGCTATTCCTCGAGTCGAGCTCGCTCCTCGAGTCGAGGTACGGGTCCGCGAGTCGGCTGGTACTCCTCGCCGACTCTTCACGCAATTCCTCGAGTCGAGCTCGCTCCTCGAGTCCAGTTCACTGCTCGAGTCGAGCTCCGAGTCCGCGAGTCGACTGATACTCCTCACCGACTCTTCACGCGACTCCTCGAGTCGAGCTCGCTCCTCGAGTCCAGTTCGCTCCTCGAGTCGAGCTCGCTCCTCGAGTCCAGTTCGCTCCTCGAGTCGAGCCCCGAGTCCGCGAGTCGACTGTTACTCGTACCGACTCTCCACGCGACTCCTCGAGTCGAGCTCGCTCCTCGAGTCCAGTTCGCTCCTCGAGTCGAGCTCAGAGTCCACGAGTAACCTGTTACTCGTGCCGACTCTCCACGCAACTCCTCGAGTCGAGCTCGCTCCTCGAGTCCAGTTCGCTCCGCGAGTCGAGCTCGCTCCTCGAGTCCAGTTCGCTCCTTGAGTCGAGCTCCGAGTCCGCGGGTCGAGTGATACTCCTCGCCGACTCTTCACGCAATTCCTCGAGTCGAGCTCGCTCCACGAGTCCAGTTCGCTCCTCGAGTCGAGCTCGCCCCTCGGGTCGAGCTCGCTCCTCGAGTCGAACTCCGAGTCCGCGAGTCGACTGATACTCCTCGCCGACTCTTCACGCAATTCCTCTTGTCGAGCTCGCTCCTCGAGTCCAGTTCGCTCCGCGAGTCGATCTCGTTCCTCGAGTCCAGTTCGCCCCTCGAGTCGAGCTCGCTCCTCGAGTCCAGTTCGCTCCTTGGGTCGAGCTCGCTCCTCGAGTCCAGTTCGCTCCTTGAGCCGAGCTCGCTCCCCGAGTCCAGTTCGCTCCTCGAGTCGAGCTCCGAGTCCGCGATTCGACTGATACTGCTCGCCGACTCTTCACGCAATTCCTCGAGTCGAGCTCGCTCCTCGAGTCCAGTTCGCTCCTTGAGTCGAGCTTGCTCCTCGAGTCCAGTTCGCTCCTTGAGTCGAGCTCCGAGTCCGCGAGTCGACTGTTACTCGTACCGACTCTCCACGCAACTCCTCGAGTCGAGCTCGCTCCTCGAGTCCAGTTCGCTCCGCGAGTCAAGCTCGCTCCTCGAGTCCAGTTCACTACTCGAGTCGAGCTCCGAGTCCGCGAGTCGACTGATACTCCTCGCCGACTCTTCACGCAATTCCTCGAGTCGAGCTCGTTCCTTGAGTCGAGCTCGCTCCTCGAGTTAAGTTCGTTCCTCGAGTCAAGCTCGCTCCTATAGTCCAGTTCGCTCCTCGAGTCGAGCTCGCTCCTCGGGTCGAGCTCGCTCCTCGAGTCGAGCTCCGAGTCCGCGAGTCGACTGATACTCCTCGCCGACTCTTCACGCAATTCCTCGAGTCGAGCTCGCTTCTCGATTCCAGTTCGCCCCTCGAGTCGAGCTCGCTCCTCGAGTCCAGTTCGCTCCTCGAGCCAAGCTTGGTCTTCGAGTCCAGTTCGCTCCTCGAGTCGAGCTCCGAGTCCGCGAGTCGACTGTTACTCGTACCGACTCTCCACGCAACTCCTCGAGTCGAGCTCGCTCCTCGAGTCAAGTTCGCTCCGTGAGTCGAGCTCGCTCCTCGAGTCCAGTTCGCTCCTCGAGTCGATCTCCGAGTCCGCGAGTCGACTGATACTCCTCGCCGACTCTTCAAGCAATTCCTCGAGTCGAGCTCGCTCCTTGAGTCGAGCTCGCTCCTCGAGTCAAGTTCGTTCCTCGAGTCAAGCTCGCTCCTCGAGTCCAGTTCGCTCATCGAGTCCAGTTCGCTCCTCGAGTCGAGCTCGCTCCTCGGGTCGAGCTCCGAGTCCGCGAGTCGACTTATACTCCTCGCCGACTCTTCACGCAATTCCTCGAGTCGAGCTCGCTCCTCGAGTCCAGTTCGCTCCTCGAGTCGAGCTCGCTTCTCGAGTCCAGTTCACCCCTCGAGTCGAGGTCGCTCCTCGAGTCAAGTTTGCTCCTCGGGTCGAGCTCGCTCCTCGAGTCCAGTTCGCTCCTCGAGCCGAGCTCGCTCCTCGAGTCCAGTTCGCTCCTCGAGTCGAGCTCCGAGTCCGCGAGTCGACTGTTACTCGTACCGACTCTCTGCGTGACTCCTCGTGTCGAGCTCGCTCCTCGAGTCCAGTTCGCTCCTGGAGTCGAGCTCAGAGTCCGCGAGTCGACTGTTACTCGTATCGACTCTCCACGCAACTCCTCGAGTCGAGCTCGCTCCTCGAGTCCAGTTCGCTCCTCGAGCCGAGCTCGCTCCTCGAGTCCAGTTCGCTCCTCGAGTCGAGGTCCGGGTCCGCGAGTTGGCTGGTACTCCTCGCCGACTCTTCACGCTATTCCTCGAGTCGAGCTCGCTCCTCGAGTCGAAGTACGGGTCCGCGAGTCGGCTGGTACTCCTCGCCGACTCTTCACGCAATTCCTCGAGTCGAGCTCGCTCCTCGAGTCCAGTTCACTGCTCGAGTCGAGCTCCGAGTCCGCGAGTCGACTGATACTCCTCACCGACTCTTCACGCGACTCCTCGAGTCGAGCTCGCTCCTCGAGTCCAGTTCGCTCCTCGAGTCGAGCTCGCTCCTCGAGTCCAGTTCGCTCCTCGAGTCGAGCCCCGAGTCCGCGAGTCGACTGTTACTCGTACCGACTCTCCACGCGACTCCTCGAGTCGAGCTCGCTCCTCGAGTCCAGTTCGCTCCTCGAGTCGAGCTCAGAGTCCACGAGTAACCTGTTACTCGTGCCGACTCTCCACGCAACTCCTCGAGTCGAGCTCGCTCCTCGAGTCCAGTTCGCTCCGCGAGTCGAGCTCGCTCCTCGAGTCCAGTTCGCTCCTTGAGTCGAGCTCCGAGTCCGCGGGTCGAGTGATACTCCTCGCCGACTCTTCACGCAATTCCTCGAGTCGAGCTCGCTCCACGAGTCCAGTTCGCTCCTCGAGTCGAGCTCGCCCCTCGGGTCGAGCTCGCTCCTCGAGTCGAACTCCGAGTCCGCGAGTCGACTGATACTCCTCGCCGACTCTTCACGCAATTCCTCTTGTCGAGCTCGCTCCTCGAGTCCAGTTCGCTCCGCGAGTCGATCTCGTTCCTCGAGTCCAGTTCGCCCCTCGAGTCGAGCTCGCTCCTCGAGTCCAGTTCGCTCCTTGGGTCGAGCTCGCTCCTCGAGTCCAGTTCGCTCCTTGAGCCGAGCTCGCTCCCCGAGTCCAGTTCGCTCCTCGAGTCGAGCTCCGAGTCCGCGATTCGACTGATACTGCTCGCCGACTCTTCACGCAATTCCTCGAGTCGAGCTCGCTCCTCGAGTCCAGTTCGCTCCTTGAGTCGAGCTTGCTCCTCGAGTCCAGTTCGCTCCTTGAGTCGAGCTCCGAGTCCGCGAGTCGACTGTTACTCGTACCGACTCTCCACGCAACTCCTCGAGTCGAGCTCGCTCCTCGAGTCCAATTCGCTCCGCGAGTCAAGCTCGCTCCTCGAGTCCAGTTCACTACTCGAGTCGAGCTCCGAGTCCGCGAGTCGACTGATACTCCTCGCCGACTCTTCACGCAATTCCTCGAGTCGAGCTCGTTCCTTGAGTCGAGCTCGCTCCTCGAGTTAAGTTCGTTCCTCGAGTCAAGCTCGCTCCTCGAGTCCAGTTCGCTCCTCGAGTCGAGCTCGCTCCTCGGGTCGAGCTCGCTCCTCGAGTCGAGCTCCGAGTCCGCGAGTCGACTGATACTCCTCGCCGACTCTTCACGCAATTCCTCGAGTCGAGCTCGCTTCTCGATTCCAGTTCGCCCCTCGAGTCGAGCTCGCTCCTCGAGTCCAGTTCGCTCCTCGAGCCAAGCTTGGTCTTCGAGTCCAGTTCGCTCCTCGAGTCGAGCTCCGAGTCCGCGAGTCGACTGTTACTCGTACCGACTCTCCACGCAACTCCTCGAGTCGAGCTCGCTCCTCGAGTCAAGTTCGCTCCGCGAGTCGAGCTCGCTCCTCGAGTCCAGTTCGCTCCTCGAGTCGATCTCCGAGTCCGCGAGTCGACTGATACTCCTCGCCGACTCTTCAAGAAATTACTCGAGTCGAGCTCGCTCCTTGAGTCGAGCTCGCTCCTCGAGTCAAGTTCGTTCCTCGAGTCAAGCTCGCTCCTCGAGTCCAGTTCGCTCATCGAGTCCAGTTCGCTCCTCGAGTCGAGCTCGCTCCTCGGGTCGAGCTCCGAGTCCGCGAGTCGACTTATACTCCTCGCCGACTCTTCACGCAATTCCTCGAGTCGAGCTCGCTCCTCGAGTCCAGTTCGCTCCTCGAGTCGAGCTCGCTTCTCGAGTCCAGTTCACCCCTCGAGTCGAGGTCGCTCCTCGAGTCAAGTTTGCTCCTCGGGTCGAGCTCGCTCCTCGAGTCCAGTTCGCTCCTCGAGCCGAGCTCGCTCCTCGAGTCCAGTTCGCTCCTCGAGTCGAGCTCCGAGTCCGCGAGTCGACTGTTACTCGTACCGACTCTCTGCGTGACTCCTCGTGTCGAGCTCGCTCCTCGAGTCCAGTTCGCTCCTGGAGTCGAGCTCAGAGTCCGCGAGTCGACTGTTACTCGTATCGACTCTCCACGCAACTCCTCGAGTCGAGCTCGCTCATCGAGTCCAGTTCGCTCCGTGAGTCGAGCTTGCTCCTCGAGTCCAGTTCGCTCCTCGAGTCGAGCTCCGAGTCCGCAAGTCGACTGATACTCCTCGCCGACTCTTCACGCAATTCCTCGAGTCGAGCTCGCTCCTCGAGTCTAGTTCGCTCCTCGAGTCGAGCTCGCTCCTCGGGTCGAGCTCGCTCCTCGGGTCGAGCTCGCTCCTCGAGTCTCGCTCCGAGTCCCCGAGACGACTGATACTCCTCGCCGACTCTTCACGCAATTCCTCGAGTCGAGCTCGCTCCTCGAGTCCAGTTCGCTCCTCGAGTCGATCTCGTTCCTCGAGTCCAGTTCGCCCCTCGAGTCGAGCTCGCTCCTCGAGTCCAGTTCGCTCCTTGAGCCGAGCTCGCTCCTCGAGTCCAGTTCGCTCCTCGAGTCGAGCTCCGAGTCCGCGAGTCGAGTGATACTCCCCGCCGACTCTTCACGCAATTCCTCGAGTCGAGCTCGCTCCTCGAGTCCAGTTCGCTCCTCGAGTCAAGCTCCGAGTCCGCGAGTCGACTGTTACTCGTACCGACTCTCCACGCAACTCCTCGAGTCGAGCTCGCTCCTCGAGTCCAGTTCGCTTCTCGAGTCGTACTCCGAGTCCGCGAGTCGACTGATACTCCTCGCTGACTCTTCACGCAATTCCTCGAGTCGAGCTCGCTCCTTGAGTCGAGCTCGCTCCTCGAGTCAAGTTTGTTCCTCGAGTCAAGCTCGCTCCTCGAGTCCAGTTCGCTCCTCGAGTCGAGCTCGCTCCTCGGGTCGAGCTCCGAGTCCGCGAGTCGACTGATACTCCTCGCCGACTCTTCACGCAATTCCTCGAGTCGAGCTCGCTCCTCGAGTCCAGTTCGCTCCTCGAGTCGAGATCGCTTCTCGAGTCCAGTTCACCCCTCGAGTCGAGGTCGCTCCTCGAGTCCAGTTCGCTCCTCGGGTCGAGCTCGCTCCTCGAGTCCAGTTCGCTCCTCGAGCCGAGCTCGCTCCTCGAGTCCAGTTCGCTCCTCGAGTCGAGCTCCGAGTCCGCGAGTCGACTGTTACTCGTACCGACTCTCTATGTGACTCCTCGTGTCGAGCTCGCTCCTCGAGTCCAGTTCGCTCCTGGAGTCGAGCTCAGAGTCCGCGAGTCGACTGTTACTCGTATCGACTCTCCACGCAACTCCTCGAGTCGAGCTCGCTCATCGAGTCCAGTTCGCTCCGTGAGTCGAGCTCGCTCCTCGAGTCGAGCTTGCTCCTCGAGTCCAGTTCGCTCCTCGAGTCGAGCTCCGAGTCCGCAAGTCGACTGATACTCCTCGCCGACTCTTCACGCAATTCCTCGAGTCGAGCTCGCTCCTCGAGTCTAGTTCGCTCCTCGAGTCGAGCTCGCTCCTCGGGTCGAGCTCGCTCCTCGAGTCTCGCTCCGAGTCCCCGAGACGACTGATACTCCTCGCCGACTCTTCACGCAATTCCTCGAGTCGAGCTCGCTCCTCGAGTCCAGTTCGCTCCTCGAGTCGATCTCGTTCCTCGAGTCCAGTTCGCCCCTCGAGTCGAGCTCGCTCCTCGAGTCCAGTTCGCTCCTTGAGCCGAGCTCGCTCCTCGAGTCCAGTTCGCTCCTCGAGTCGAGCTCCGAGTCCGCGAGTCGAGTGATACTCCCCGCCGACTCTTCACGCAATTCCTCGAGTCGAGCTCGCTCCTCGAGTCCAGTTCGCTCCTCGAGTCAAGCTCCGAGTCCGCGAGTCGACTGTTACTCGTACCGACTCTCCACGCAACTCCTCGAGTCGAGCTCGCTCCTCGAGTCCAGTTCGCTCCTCGAGTCGTACTCCGAGTCCGCGAGTCGACTGATACTCCTCGCTGACTCTTCACGCAATTCCTCGAGTCGAGCTCGCTCCTTGAGTCGAGCTCGCTCCTCGAGTCAAGTTCGTTCCTCGAGTCAAGCTCGCTCCTCGAGTCCAGTTCGCTCCTCGAGTCGAGCTCGCTCCTCGAGTCGAACTCGCTCCTCGGGTCAAGCTCGCTCCTCGAGTCGAGCTCCGAGTCCGCGAGTAGACTGATACTCCTCGCCGACTCTTCACGCAATTCCTCGAGTCGAGATCGCTCCTCGAGTCCAATTCGCTCCTCGAGTCGAGCTCGCTTCTCGAGTCCAGTTCGCCACTCGAGTCGAGCTCGCTCCTCGAGTCCAGTTCGCTCCTCGGGTCGAGCTCGCTCCTCGAGTCCAGTTCGCTCCTCGAGCCGAGCTCGCTGCTCGAGTCGAGCTCGCTCCTTGAGTCGAGGTCCGGGTCCGCGAGTCGGCTGGTACTCCTCGCCGACTCTTTACGCTATTCCTCGAGTCGAGCTCGCTCCTCGAGTCGTTCTCGCTCCTCGAGTCGAGCTCCGAGTCCGCGAGTCGACTGATACTCCTCGCCGACTCTTCACGCAACTCCTCGAGTCGAGCTCGCTCCTCGAGTCCAGTTCGCTCCTCGAGTCGAGCTCCGAGTCCGCGAGTCGACTGTTACTCGTACCGACTCTCTACGCAACTCCTCGAGTCGAGCTCGCTCCTCGAGTCCACTTCGCTCCGCTAGTCGAGCTCGCTCCTTAAGTCCAGTTCGATCCTCGAGTCGAGCTCGCCCCTCGAGACGAGCTCATTCCTCGAGTTGGGTCCAAGTCCACGAGTCGACCAATACTCCTCATCCCGACCCTTCACGTAACTCCTCGTGCAGGCTCTACATGAGTCCTCGAGTTGAGTCTCGATATCACGCTCACCGCCCAGCTCGCGCGCCGATAGGCAGCGAGTTACAACTGGGTTTCAAAGGCTTGCGTCCGCCGGGCATATCTGGTCTAGCCAGCGTCGACGGGAAACCTCGCCACACGAATGTGGCATCACGCTCGCCGCCCAGCTCGTGCGTCGTTAGGCAGCGAGTTACAAATGGGTTTCAAAGGCTTGCATCCGTCGGGCGTATCTGGTCTAGCCAGCGTCCACGTGAAACCTCGCCACATGTCTCCTCGTGCAGACCCTACGTGAGTCCTCGAGTGGAGTCCCGAATGTGGCACCGCGCTCGCCGCCCAGCTCGTGCGCCGTTAGGCAGCGAGTTACAAATGGGTTTCAAAGGCTTGCGTCCGCCTGGCGTATCTGGTCTAGCCAGCGTCCACGGGAAACCTCGCCACACGAATGTTTCACCGCGCTCGCCGCCCAGCTCATGCGCCGATAGGCAGCGAGTTACAAATAGGTTTCAAAGGCCTGCGTCCGCCGGACGTATCTGGTCTAGCCAGCGTCCACGGGAAACCTCGCCACTTGTCTCCTCGTGCAGACTCTACATGAGTCCTCGAGCCGAGTCCCGAATAAGGCACCGCGCTCGCCGCCCAGCTCGTGAGCCGGCAGGCAGTGAGTTACAAATAGGGTTTCAAAGGCTTGCGTCCGCCGGGCGTACCTGGTCTAGCCAGCGCCCGCGGAAAACCGAATCACACTAATATGACACCAAGGCTCCCCGGGGCCCAAGTCGTGCAAATCGATCGCGCCTTCACAGATAGGTCGAGAAAATAAGCCACGTGCAAAAGCCGTCCCTCGCGACGCAATAATGCCGTCCCTCGCGACGCAATAAAGCCGTCTCTACGACGCACCAAAGCCGTCCCTCGCGACGCGATAAAGCCGTCTCAACGACGCACAAAAGCTGTCCCTCGTGACGCAATAAGGCCGTCTCAACGACGTACTAAAGCCGTCTCAACGACGCACTAAAGCCGTCTCAACGACGCACAAAAGTCGTCCCTCGCGACGCATTAAAGTCGCCCCTCGCATTGCGCCGAAGCCGCTCCACGATGTACTCACAAACTCAAGAGTAGTTGTCTGAAGTCCGCATGTCGACGTGATTCTTGAGTTTCCACTCGACCTACGCTCGACCACAAACTCGGGGGGCTAATGTTGTCGGCCCGTGGACGACCGACAGGGGTAAAGATGTCAATAGGCGTCGTGGTCCGGAGAACCACGTGAAAACACTGTATTGTCCGCCAGTTCGGTGACGACACGCCCCGGCCGGCCAAGTCCCGGCCTCCCGAGTTCGACCTCGGCCTGGCGAGCTTGACCTCGGCCTCAGCTCGACCTTGGCCTGGCGAACTCGACCTCGGCCTTGCTCGACCTCGACCTGGCGAGCTGGACCCCGGCCTCAGCTCGACCTCGGCCTAAGCTCGACCTCGGCCTGGCGAGCTCGACCTCGGCCTCAGCTCGACCTCGGCCTGGCGAGCTCGACCTCGGCCTCAGCTCGACCTCGACCTGGCGAGCTTGACCTCGGCCTCAGCTCGACCGTTCGACCTCGGCCTCACGAGCTCAGCCTCGGCCCCACGAGTTCGAGCTCGGCCTCCCAGGCCTATCCTCGGCCCTATGCCATCCTCGGCCGAGCTTATGTTATCCTCGGCCAAGGGGCCCACCAATGACGCCAGCCCATGTTGTCCTCAGCCCAGGGGCACGCCAATGACGCCAGCCTATGTTATCCTCGGCCAGAGGGCACATCAATAGCGCCAGTCTATGTTATCCCCTCCCGAGTGTTGGAATCGATCTAGGGTTTAAGAAAATAATTAACGCTTCGGTAAGCGGCGGAATTTTAAAAATTTTCTTTTACAAGTAAAAACGGTTTTTTACTAACCTAGACAAAAGAGCAAGTACACGTAATTAAAAACTATTATGAGCTAATTTGTTTACTAACCTTTCTTGAAGCTTGATCTTTGAGAAGCTCTTAGAAAGTTGCAACGCTCGTCTCCCCTCGCAGCACGTCTCTCTTTATTTCCTCGGCACCTCGAGCAACCACGAAAGTTTCTATTACTAAATCACTCGAAATAAAAGAATCAGTGAGTGGGCACTTTTAAACACTACGACTTAAGAACGAGTCTTGAAGTCGCAGAGCTAAACACTAGGTCAAATGAGGACCTAGGTGCCAAAACAATAAACGAAATTGACTACAGAGAGAGAGGAGAGGGGCGGCCACAATGTCTAGAGAGAGAGTCTCTCAATCTCTAACTTGTGTGGAATGAATAGAATGAGAGGAATGAGGGTCCTATTTATAGGAGAAGGGTTGGCCTTGGAAAGAAGTAGTTTCCTCTTATTTTCCTAGCCTTTTTTAGCAATCTTTTATTGCCCAAATCTCCTAAATGGGCGCGTACATCAAACACATCCCCAAGGGATTAGTTTCCTCTTTTATTCCATGCCTTGCCTTTGACTTTCTCTTGGCTTGTTTGGCCGAAATTCTACTTTCCTCATAGAGGAAATTTGTTTCTTCTTTTTCTTTTGGCAAGTATCTTGATACATTTATGCACAAAATAATCTCCCTTTCTCTTTGGGTAGTGGGCGCCTATTACACTCTAGAAAGGCCTTCTAGAAGCTTTTCCATTTGTTCATGACAACATGAAAAAGGCCCATTAAGAATCTTCAATAAAATTCTTATGAAATGAAATTAATCCACAAGGCCCAATGATCAAGTCATGGCCGAGTAACATTAAGTCATCAAATGAACTTGTCAAAAAATTTATTGACATCCATTTCATCCTTTGTCTCAAAAGACAAAAATACCCTTTTGACAATTTTCGTTCTTGTTTTGACTTAGCTTCAAGTTTAACTATTCCTATTCGATGTGATTCGTGAAAGTGACCTCATGGACCCAAATGAACGAAGTTTGAGCTAAACACTTGGACTCAAAAGTTCACAAACCTTTTCCAAGTTTAGCTTAATGCCAACTGACTCCACTAAAGAGTTGACACTGAAAATCTCTCGGTTCAAATGAATTTATTTTCTACTCAAGAATTCAACCTAATTATGATGAGCGGATCCACTGAATATTATCTATGTTTACCCTTCATGAATGTCATCAGCTAATCGGGGTGTACTAAATTACCATTTTACCCTTCTAGCTGTTATTTCCTCAACTCCTTTGTCGCTTGTGAATAAGTTAGAAACAATGTATTGACGAGGAGCTAACAAGTCACATTGTTTCATCCAAAAGAGTCAGGATTCAATTTGGACACTGGCCAGTTCATTTATTCACACTCCAAGGAACAAAGCATGAGGTGACATACATTGCATTTCAGCAATCTTGTACATGAATTCCATATCTATGAGAACTTCACAAAGTTACTCATGACATTCTCACAACTTAGTTCTTCACCAATAGGCCCTGTTCGGAATCACATAGTGAGTCTGAACTCTGACTTTCTCAAATGAGAATACGTAAGCTGTGAAATGGCATGTCTCATTTCAGGATTAAGGTAAGCATGATGCAATTCATACATAGTGACTTCGAGACATAAGAGGTTAAATGATTTGTTCTTATCTTGTCTCTAGAAGTGCACTGGTCAATTCAGTACCTTCGGAAGATACCTAGAAGAACTATAGAGTCTCCAACTCTCAATGCCTCATAACCAGACATCATAGATTCTTCTAACAATCGTACTGAGGTCAATAGTCCTTTGACCCTAAGATTACGAATATATCGTTTTAAGCAAACTACGAAGAGTTTGTTAATGCAAATCTACAATTGTCTCTTTGTAAGTTGTTAAGTTTGTTTATGGACTAAAAGACTAAGGTTTTATCATAAAGCTTCAAACAAAGAAAGAATGAATGAACATTTCAACTTTATATTAATGAATATGCAATTGCAAGCAAGAGTCTTCGTAAGACTATATCACATCAAATGTACATAAATAGACACTACTACTCTTCTTGTGGGCACCATTGACAACACCGAGCCCATGATGTCCCCAGCCGAGGGGCCCACCAGTGACGCCACCCTACACTATCCTCGGCCATGGGCTATCCTCGGCCATGGGCTATCCTCGGCCAATGGCTATCCTCGGCCATGGGCTATCCTCGGCCATGGGCTATCCTTGGCCAATGGCTATCCTCGGCCAGGGCTATCCTCGGCCATGGGCTATCCTCGGCCAATGGCTATCCTCGGCCATGGGCTATCCTCGGCCATGGGCTATCCTCGGCCATGGGCTATCCACGGCCATGGGCTATCCTCGGCCATGGGCTATCCTCGGCCATGGGCTATCCTCGGCCAATGGCTATCCTCGGCCATGGACTATCCTCGGCCATTTGCTTCACTCGGCCAAGGGGCCCACCAATGACCCCTTGGTCGCCTATAAATACAAGAGGCGCTCCCTCTTCAAAAGGTAATCCATTCTTGAGTACTGAAACGCTGCCGAGCTCGTACCTTGCTCGTTTCTCTCAAGTCTCGGCCTCTAAACAACCCTCTATATTCCACCTCAATCCCACTAATGTTGAGCGTCGGAGAGGTAAACAGAGGCACCCCCTCTGTTTCCCCTTTTTAGCTCACGGCTCTCTCATCCTTTCCAGGCACCCCGGCGAGCTCAGACACCACCGACAGCCAAGGGAAGATCTGGGCAACCAGGTCCGACACGCTCGAGCCCAGGCGAGGCCACTTGGTCCGGCCTCGGGTCTAACCGCCTGTGGCTTCTAAATCGTTGTCCGGAAAATGGCGACAACAGTTGTTAAAGCTTTTATTTGTGTTTTATTAACATGGTATAAAAGAAATAACAACAAGCATATAACGAATCAGGTAAATAAAAGAAACTAGTAAATTAAATAACAACAAACTTTAAAAACACGTTTTTCATTATGAAAAATTAAAAACTTTTAGAACTGATTCTAATGTGTTTTAATAGCATCCCAAACTCATAGATAATCAACATGATTTTTAATTTAAAGGCATGAACAATAAATTAAAAAAAAACTAAGAAAACAATTCTAACTTGTCACAAAATTAGTAAACTTTCGAAAACGATTTTCAAGCTCATAATTTTAATTACATGTACATGCATATCGTTAACCATAGCTCTGATACCATTTGTTGGAATTGATCTAGGGTTAAGAAAAAGTTTAACGCTTCGAGCAAGCGGTGGAATTTAAAAATTTTCTTTAAAACAAGTAAAACGATTTTACTAACCTAGACAAAGAGCAAGTACATATAATTTGAAATTATAAATGAGCAATACATGTTTACTAACCTTTGAGAAGCTTGAACGTTGAGATTCCTTCGGAAGGTTGAAACATTCGTCTCCCCTTGCAGCACGTCTCTCTTCTTTCCTCGGGAACTCGAGCAACCATGAAAGTTTCTATCACTAAAATCACTCGAGAAAGAAAGGAATTAGTGTGTGGGCACTTTTAAACACGACTCGAGAACAAGTCTCAAAGTCGAAGAGCTAAAAACACTAGATCAAATGTGGACCTAGGTGCCAAAACAAAAACGAAAGAAAACTAGAGAGAGAGAGAGAGGGAATGGGGCGGCCACCACAAGGTCTAGAGAGAGAAGCTCTCAATCTCTAACTTATGTGGAATGAATTAAATGAGAGGATTGAGGCCTCTATTTATAGGGGAGGGATCACCTTCAATAAGGTAGTTCCCTCTTCTATTAAATATCACGTATTCATGAGCAAAATTGGCTCTTCCCCCTATTAAGTCACACGGCCATACACAATCCAAGCAAGTCATTGGATTTGTTTCGTCTTTTATTTTGCTCTCTCCTTGCCTTAGTTGGCCGCCCATATCCCTTCCTTGTATAGGAAATTTGTTTCCTCTTTTTCTTTTGGCAAGTATCTTCATACATTAATGCACAAAATAAACTCTCTCTTTTTCTCTATGTTGGCCGAAATTAAGGGCTTCTGGAAGGAGCTTCTAGATGTTTCATCATTTGTTCATGACAACATAAGAAAAGCCCATTAAGAATTTTAAAATAAAATTCCATGAAATGAAATTAATCCTCAAGGCCCAATAAACTCTTCATTTCGTCCTATGTCCAAAAGGACAAAAATACCCTTTAGACAATTTTCGTTCTTGTTTTGACTTAGCTTCTAGTTTAACTATTCCTACTCGATATGATTTGTGACAGTGACCTCATGGATCCAAATGAACAAAGCTTGAGCTAAAATACATGGACTCAAAAGTTCACAAACCTTTTCCAAGTTTAGCATAATGTCAACTGACTCCACTAAAGAGTTGACACTGAGAATCTCTCGGTTCAAATAAATTTATTTTCTACTCAAGAATTCAACTTAATTGTGATGAGTGGATCCTTTGAATATTATATATGTTTACCCTTCATGAATATCATCAACTAGTCGGGATTTACAAAATTACCATTTTACCCTTCTAGCTGTTATTTCCTCAACTCATTTGTCGCTTGTGAATAAGTTAGAAACAATGTATTGACGAGGAGCTAACAAGTCACATTGTTTCATCCAAAAGAGTCAAGACTCAATTTGGACACTGTCCAGTTCATTCATTCACATTCCAAGGAACAAAGCATGAGGTGATATACATTTCATTTCAGCAATCTTTTACTTGAATTCCATTTCTATGAGAACTTCACAAAGCTACTCATGACATCTTCACAACTTAGTACTGCACCAATAGGTTTTGTTTAGAATCACATAGTGAACATAGTGAGTATGAACTCTGACTTTCTGAAATGAGAATACGTAAGCTGTGAAATGGCATGTCTCATTTCAGTATTAAGGTAAGCATGATGCAATTCATACGTACTGACTTCGAGACATAAGAGGTTAAATGGTTTGTTCTTATTTTGTCTCTAGAACTGCACTGGTTAGCCATATGTCGATCAAAGAAAAGTCATCCCCGGCCATTCCTAACATTGTTGTGTTGAGTGGGGCTGAATATGGTGCGTGATATCCGTTGAGGGGGATGAAAACCGGGCTCGAAAATCCTCTAGATCCACGTGTTTATCCCCGAGTAGAGAGAAAAGATCGTCCCCAACGGTCCCGCACGCCGAAAGGCATTTAGTGGGGTCCATGAGCACGTGCAATGAGACGAAAAGGCGTGAAAAACAAAGCGACAATAGAAAAAAACAATAATTAAAAGCGGCCGAGACGTACCTCTTGACGACGGGTTGCTCCGGTGGGGCGACGGCAGCGGAAAGGCCTTCAGTTTAAGACACGAGGTACACTCAGTGATAAACTCGGGGTGCTAATGTTACCGGCTCGTCCCGACCCAGTGAGAGGACGACGACTGCGATAACGGCCAACCTTGCACCTCCCCTCGGTGCACAGCCGGCCCAGGGCCGTCGCTTGGCTGATAGCCGGCCCTGGGTCGTCACTCGGCCAGCCCTGGGCCATCACTCGGCCAATGAACTGGTCTAGGGCCGTCACTCGGTCGATGGCCGGCCCTGGGTCATCACTCGGCCAGCCCTGGGTCATCACTCGGCCGGCCCAGGGCCGTCACTCGGCCAATGGCCGGCCCTAGGTCGTCACTCGGCCGGCCTTGGGTCGTTACTCGGCTGGCCCTGGGCCTTCACTCGGCCGATGGCCGTCCCTGGGCCGTCGCTCGGCCGGTCCTGGGTCGTCACTTGGCCAAGGGGCCTTCAAACGTCTCTTGCTCGCCTATAAATACGAGGCTCGACCCCTCGAGCTAGGTAATCCGAAATTGAGTACTGAAACGCTGTTGAGCTCGTACCTCACTCGTTTCTCCCAAGATTCGGCCCTCTAAAAACCTAATCCTCTATATCTCACCTGAATCCCTCTAATGTTGACCGTCGAAGAGGTAAACAAAGGCACCCCCTATGTTTCTCCTTTGTAGTTCACGTGTTCTTTCTCCCGTTTCATGTGTTTGGACGAGGCAAGCATCATTGACAACTAAGGGACGACTTGGGATACCAAGTCCGATACGCTCGAGCCCGAACGCAACCACTTGGTACGGCCTTGGGTCGAACCGTTTGGGGTTCCTAAATAGTTTTCCGAAAATGAGCGACAACACTAACCTAGACAAAGAGCAAGTACATATACATATTAACAATAAATGAGCATTATATGTTTACTAACCATTGAGAAGCTTGAACGTTGAGAAGCCTTAGGAAGGTTGAAACATTTGTCACCCCTCGCAGCACATCTCTCTTCTTTCCACGGGAACTCGAGCAAGCACGAAAGTTTCTATCACAATAATCACTCGAGAAAGAAAGGAATTAGTGTGTGGGCACTTTTAAACACGATGACTCAAGAACATGTCTCAAATTCGAAGAGCTAAAATACTAGGTCAAATGTGGACCTAGGTGCAAAACAAAAACGAAAGAAAACATAGAGAGAGAGTGATAGGGGGCGGCCAAGCTAGAGAGAGAAGCTCTCAATCTCTGAAACTTTGGAATGAATAAAATGAGAATGAAGCCTCTATTTATAGAGGAGGGATTACCTTTATAAAGGTAGTTTCCTCTTCTATAGAATATTATTGTCGCACGAAAATGAACAACGATTAAATACCTCGGGCGGTTCAATCCAAGGCCAGACCAAGTGAACGCGCCCGGGCCAAAAAATGGGAGCTCGTAGACCGAGCTGCACCCTCCAGACCCTGAGGTGTATTTTGGGGGGTGTGACCGTGCCAAAGGTTGGCTGCCTATGTACCCTTTAGTCAAGATCAGGTCAGAACGTAGTTCAGTTTGAATGTTGGGGCTATCTTGGGCTCGGAGGCTTTGAGAATCCAAGGCTTTAGAGTAGGACCCGGCTCGTAGCTTCTAGTGAAGACTTTAGAGGGGTCGCTTGCCTCGTAGCTTGGAATTCTAGCTCAAGGGCCAAGAAGCGGGAGAGCAGTGTGTACTGCAGAGGCTCGGGTCGAAGAAGAGGAGCGCGCTCCCTCTCGTGGAGGGGGGTCTAGGCTTGCCTAAATCGATCGCGGTTCTCACTCGGGGGCGGAACTCGAGACGCTTTGGGACCGACTTCGCAAGACAAAGGTGGACCTCCAGATCGCCCGAGATCAGCGCGATGGAGCCCAGATGTCGGTGGCCGAACTGACCGAAGAACAGCGAGCTTTCGAGGTCGCGTCCTGATCGGCGGATGTTTTTCACACCAAGGTTGCCGACCTATGGAGGCAGCTGGACTCCCGGTCCGACGCTTTAGAGACGTCGCACCGTCAACTCACTCCGAGCAAAGCGGCGTGTGTTTGGGCGGAGCGCGAGCGCGAATCTCTGGCGAAGGAGAATGCTCGTCTCACATCCAAGCTTGCTGAAGCGGAGCGAAGAGCGTCCGACTTGCAGGATGACTACGACATAGGGACCGAGGAGGCCCGTCGTGCCGGAGCTGTGGAGTGTCGAGTGTTTGGAATTGATCTAGGGTTTAAGAAAAAATTTAACGTTTCGGTAAGCGGCGGAATTTTAAAAATTTTCTTTTACAAGTAAAATAGTTTTTACTAACCTAGACAAAGAGCAAGCACATGTGAATAAAAACTAATATGAGCGTTTAAAGATTACTAACCTTCTTTGAGGCTTGAACGTTGAGAAGCTTTTGGAAAAGTTTGCAACGTTCGTCTCCATCGCAGCACGTCTCTCTTCCTTTCCTTGTTAACTCGAGCAACCACGAAAGTTTCTATCACTAAATCACTCAAGATAAAAGGAATTAGTGTGTGGGCACTTTTCAACACGACGATTTAAGAACGAGTCTTGAAGTCGAAGAGCTAAACACTAGGTCAAATGAGGACCTAGGTGCCAAAACAAAAAACCGAAATTGAATAGAGAGACAGAGGAGAGGGGCGGCCAAGGTTCTAGAGAGAGAGTCTCTCAAAATCTCTAAAACTTGGATGAATGAAATGTGTGGAATGAGGCTCCTATTTATAGGAGAGGTCTCACCTTCAATAAGGTAGTTTCCTCTTCTATAGAATATCATATATTCATGAGCCAATTTCCCTTTTTCTTTCATGAGGCACACGGCCAAGAGGATCCAAGTGCATCCTTGGATTTTTTTCCTCTTTTATTTTGCTTCTCCCTTGACCCATTTGGGCGCCCACATTAATTTCCTCTTAGGGGAAATTTGTTTCCTCTTTTTCTTTTGGAAAGTACCTTCATATATTCATGCACAAAATGTTCTCTCTTTCTTTGGGTATGTTGGGCGCCTAAAACAACTCTAGAAAGGCCTTCTAGAAGCTTTTCCATTTGTTCATGACAATATGAAAAAGGCCCATTAAGAATTTTCAATAAAATTCTTATGAAATGAAATTAATCAACAAGGCCCAGTTAATCTAATTTGGCCGAGTGACATTAAGTCATCAAATGACCTTGTCAAAAAATTTATTGAAATTCATTTCATCATGTGTCCAAAAGGACAAAAATACCATTTTGAAAATTTTCGTAAAACTTGGTACAAAAAACATCATTGGGTGCGAGTTTTTTCGCACCTAAAAGTCAAAAGTCGCACCCAATGATACCTTTAGCTGCGACTTTAGGTGCGACTTTTTCGCACCCAAAAGTTCGCACCTAAAGGTTATGGGTGCGAAAAGTCGCACCCAATAGTCATGACTTTTAGGTGCGGTTTTCTTCACCCAAGTTCGCACCCATAAGTCAGAAAAGATGTGCGAAAAAGTCCGTGGGAAAGCCATTGGGTGCGACTTTTCGCACCCAAAGGCCTACCCGCCAAACCTTTGGGTGCGACTAGTCGCACCCATTGGCCTACCCGCTAAATTTGTGGGTGCGACAAGTCGCACCCAATGGCCTTCCCGCCAAACTATTGGGTGCGACAAGTCGCACCCAATAGCCTTCCCGCCGTAATGTGGCGGGGAATGTTGACCTTTGGGTGCGACTATTCGCACCCAAAGGTCTACCCGCTCAATTTTCGGGTGCGGATAGTCGCATCCGATAGTTTTTTTTTAATTTTTTTTTGGTTTATTATGCTTATAAATTTTATGATTATAATCAAATAATACTTACTAAATAGTTTATTAATTAGAAAATTCATTAATTAATATTCATAATAATAATAAAAACTAAACATTTGTTGTTCGATTACAATAATTATTATAATGTACGACAAATAATTAAAAAAAATGTTCATTCTTTTCCCTTTCCTTTTCCTCGGTTTGTAAACCACTCCTTGAATGTTTTACTCCCTCTTCCGCCAAATCTTCCTCCGGAACTGCTGCTACCTCCTCGTGCACTGCTGTTCGTACGCTCTCGCTGGAATTTTGCTGAAGCTGGCGGCGTCGTCTGAGCATCTGCCATTGAAACTGATGGCGGCGTTGTTTGATGCATAGGGTGCATCTGAGGCGACGGGTGCATTTGCGGCGACGGCGTCGTCTGAGGCATCCGAGGCAACATGCCGGACGACATCTGAGGCATCTGTGGCATCGTGCCGGACGACATCTGAGGCAAGGGCGAAAACTGCTGCGTGAACGCGAACAGTTGTCGTTGCATCTCCTCCATCTGCTGTTGTTGGGCTCGCCTCATCTCATCCATGGCGAGTTGTTGTGCCGCCACCTGAGCTTGGAGCTCGCTAACCACTGGATCTGGAACACGGCGCCGCGACGAGCCTGAGCCTGACGGCGAGCTTTCATCCTGAGCCTGAGCAATAGCCCAAGATGATCTCGGGACCACTGGACCTATTCCAACATACCAATCTTGACGGTTCCCAAGAATTTCTAGCATCGTGTGCTCCTCTGCGTCGTCCTGGTTAAAGACTACGCCTTGCTCTTCTGCTTGTCGCCGAAGATCCGCCAGTAGAGTAACTATCCGCGCCTTTACACATAAAAAAATTTATTAAAAATTAATTATTATGTAAGTAACGTAATCGTAATTATCACATATGACTTACATGTGCCCGTCTCGCCCAATCTGTCGTCCATTCACCTTTTCTATTATGGTGTTTTTGCTCCCACGTCATTAACGCGGAGCCCAAAGTCCCATCATCCTTACTCTGCAACTGTTATGAAAATATAAGTATTGAATTTATTTCAAATTAAGTATTTCAAAATTAGAATAATTTACGTTCAAATGACGATGAGCCACGAAAGAAAGAGATCCTTGAGTTGACCTCGTCTTCTTCTTCTTCGAATTCTCCTTGTTGCGTTTAGACTTTTTCTGCAAATAATTAATTTTGTCATTATTCAATCTGATCAAGTTATTGTGATTTATTACAATCATACATTACGTACCTTCCAATCGTCAGTTGCGAACTCGTCTACCACCGCCTCCCAATCCTCTTTCTTATATCCCGGTGGTGTTTCTGCCTTAGCGTTTTCTTTGCTCCCACAAAACTCCAACCTGAACTTCTCTGATAGCTTGGACTTTTGGTTGCGTCGCCTGATCTTGGCATTCCGAATGATAGCCTGATCAATCATATTCTGAAAGCAATCCGCAGGCAGATCCTCTCCGGTGTCAGGATCCGTGTACACAAATCTGAACTCGGAATGAAGTGCGCTCAAAATAGCAGCCAACATTTGGGGCGTCACTTCACTCCAATCACGAGTCGTAGGCGGGATATGTGCTTTCACCAAAGCACTGAGGCGGTTGTTAAATAGTCCAATCTTTTCTTTTTCTTTCCTTATCTCTTGATAGAATGTTTGGTTTATTGGGTCCCACTTGACCACCTTCGCACCAGGTACACCATGTGTTGCTCGCGCCGACGTCGAGCCGGTTGTTGGTCCCCTTGATTTCTTAGGACCTTAGGAATCAGGTTCCTATGGCGGACCTTGAGAATCCGGTCTCTGTGGCGAATCTCCACCAGAACTTGAAGCGATCGACATCCTATAAAATGAAAACAACATTTGTAAATTGACATCGTATAAAATAAAACAACATTTGTGAACATACATCACAAAACAAAAGGGAACAACATCATACAAAAACGTGGGTGACACCACGAATATATTTTATTATAAAACCTCACATATGGCGGAGGAAAACCGTGGTTACATAGATAGTTCTCATTCATCGTCATCAGTACCTATATCAACATCAACATCAACATTAACATCTTCTCCCTCAAAAACAATGCATTCCTCATGATCATCATCGTCTTCCTCACCATCGTCAATGATATTTACTAGCTCAGCATCTTCGATTTCATGTCGATGATTCAGACGATCGATGTTTGTAATACCCACCCCCATTTGGTTCCAAGTGCAAAGCGGTCTTTGTTGTCGCAGTTTTTCGGACAACGATTTAGGAGTCGTAGACGGTTAGACCCAAGGCCGGACCAAGTGGTCTCGTCTCGACTCGAGCGTGTCGGGCTTGGTATCCCAAGCCATCCCTTAGCTGTAGGTGATCTTTATCTCGTCCAAGCACCTGAAAAGCAAGCAGAGAAGGTGTGAACTACAAAGGGGAAACAGAGGGGTTGCCTCTGTTTACCTCTCCGACGCGCAACATTAGTAGGATTGAGGTGGTTTGTAGAGGGATTAGTGTTTAGAGGCCGAGACTTGAGAGAAACGAGCGAGGTACGAGTTCGACAGCGTTTCAGTACTCAAATTCGGATTACCTGGACTAGGGGAGCGGCCCCTCTATTTATAGGCGACCAAGGGGCGTAATGGGTAACCCCTTGGCCGAGAATTGTCTTGGCCCGGCCATTGGCCGAGACTGGCCCTTGGGCCGGCCAATGGCCGAGGCTATTTGGGCCGGCCATTGGCCGAGGCTGGCCCTAGGGCCGGCCAATGGCCGGGAGTAGCTTGAGTCGGCCATTGGCCGAGACTGGCCCTTGGGCTGGCCAATGGCCGAGGCTATTTGGGTCGGCCATTGGCCGAGGCTGGCCCTAGGGCCGGCCAATGGGCGGGAGTATCTTGAGTCGGCCATTGGCCGAGGCTGGCCTCTGGGCCGGCCAATGGCCGAGGTTGTTTGGGCCGGCCATTGGCCGAGGCTGTTTGGGCCGGCCATTGGCCGAGGCTGGCCCTAGGGCCAGCCAATGGCCGGGGCGAGCTGCCGAGACGCGTCCGACGTCGCTTCGCCTCTGTTCGGCCGCTATCAGGGTCGGGCCGATAACATTAGCCCCCCGAGTTTACGGCTGAGTGAAACTCGTGCGGTAAACTCAAGACTCTTGTCGTCATCGGCCCACCGGAGCAACCCGTCGCGACAAGGTTTGGCTCGGTTCCTTTAATTATTATTATTTTTTATTCTCCGGTCACTTTTTCCTTGTCTCGTTAAACGCGTCAATGGACCCTACCAACCACCTGTCGGGGAGTGGGTCCATTGACGACGACCTCTTCTCTTTGCTCGAGAACCAAGATGCGAATTTAGACGAATTGTGGGCGCAACTTTCATCTCCCTCGGTTACCAACATCGTGCCGCCTTTACGCCCTTTGAGCCACCACGTGATAGAGATGGCCGGGGGAGACTTTCACACGGTCGAAGCATGGCTGGCCGACGGGGAGGAGTACACGTGCACTGGGGACGGCCCCGGCCGCCAGGGAAACGCCGGCCCAGGAGCGCTGGGCGTCGGGGAGCGCTGGGCCGACCAGCGCGGGGGCGCGCTTGGCGAACTGGGCCCGGGAGAAGATGCGCCGGCCCCTGTCGGCGCCGTCTGTGCTGGGAGCGTCGCCGGAGGAGCCCCAGGCGGCGCTGGGGACACGCGCGGCCCGGGTGAAGTCGCGCTCGGCGAGGCGGGCCTGAGCGATGGTGCGCCGGTCTTCGTCGGCGTTGTCTGCGCTGGAGGCGCCGCCGGGGGAGATCCAAGCAGCGCATGAGGAGCGCTCGCCCCGGGAGGGGCCGCGCCGGCGACCTTGAGCACTTCCAGAACGGGATCGGCGACGCCCGAAAGGTATGACTCGTTTGCTTGTGTTATGTATGACTGTCGTGCTTATTGTAATTATCCGCGTTTCATTTGCTTGCAGATGCTCGCGCGCCAAGAGCGGAGCGATCGCATTCTCCGAGATATGTTACGACGCATGCAAATCATGGAGAAGGAGAAGACGAGCATGGCGGCTGCGCACGCTGCCGCCCTAGCAGGGGCTCGCACCGCCCGAGAGTTTGAGGCGCTCGAGGGGGAGCTAGAGCGAGCTCGCGGGGAATTGGCCACCGAGAAGGCGCTTCGTGAGAAGGCGGAGCAGGCAGCCGACACCTTCCTGGGGGAAACGAAGAAGCTTCAAACGGCGCTCTCGAGCCGGGATGCAGAGCTGAGCATCGTCCATGCTCGACTATCGGCGAGCGAGATCGCTCGGGTTAAGGTCGAGAGGGAGAGGGATACCCTTCGGACGGAGATGCAGACCCTTGCCGAGGAGAAGGAAGACGCCGTGCGATCCAAGACTGACTTGGAGGACGACTGGGACTTGGCGTTGGAGGCGGCTCGTTACGAGGCGGCCCGGCGAGTTCGGGAAGCGACCGAGAAGGAGAACGCGTCTCGCGGGACCACGTTTTCCTTTTTCAACACCATGTTCCCTCCTTACGATGACGAGCTGCCGGAGGACGACCCGCATCCCCGAATCCCCACCGAGGCTGCGCAATCGACGACCCATCAACCGGACGGAGAAGCCGTCGGCGGGTTCGGCGCTTCTTGCCCCGAAGAAGATGAGGAGCAGATCGATTTCGGCTCGGAGTAGCCAACTTCTCTTTAGTTTTTCGCGCAATTATTTAGCGCTTACGTATCGTTTATTTTTGGATTCTCATTTGTTCGGCATGCATCATTTTTTCTTTGTTTTTCTCGCCGGTTTGATTGTGTGACATTGTCTTGCTTTGATTGATGATTTGACATTCGTTATGCGTCTTATTTTCTCGATCTATAATGCTCAGTATATCGGTTTGCGCAATTTGAATAGTGCGTGTCTTACGAGCCCGGCTTACTATGCTTAGCGTAACCGGTTGGCACGGCTTACTGCCGCATTTGGCGGCGAAGTTTCCCGCGGACGCTGGCTAGACCAGTTTCATCCGGCGGGTGCGATTTTCGGTCATCCATTCATGACTCGCTGCCTAGCGGCGTGTGCGAGCTGGGTGGCCGTCGCGCTCATCCTCCGGCGAGTACGCTACCTATCGGCGTGCGTATCGGGATGAGTTCGCAGTTCCCAGTGAGCGTGGTACTTGTTGGTACGCATGTCACGTTTTGGGTTTTGACTGCCGGGATCGACAATCCGGTGCGCGGACGTGATCCATCGATGTCTTCCTGCCTATCGGCGTGCTTATTGTAATTATCCTCGTCGCTCGGGTACCCGAGGAGGTGGTGGGAATGTGACTCATCTCTCGAGAGTCGTGAGAACAAAGGGAGAAGACTGGTAGAGGGAATGCGTCGTCAAGGTCGAGAGATCCCCTCCTTCTAGCACCAAAATGTTGTCGCAGTTTTTCGGACAACGATTTAGGAGTCGTAGACGGTTAGACCCAAGGCCGGACCAAGTGGTCTCGTCTCGACTCGAGCGTGTCGGGCTTGGTATCCCAAGCCGTCCCTTAGCTGTAGGTGATCTCTATCTCGTCCAAGCACCTGAAAAGCAAGCAGAGAAGGTGTGAATTACAAAGGGGAAACAGAGGGGTTGCCTCTGTTTACCTCTCCGACGCTCAACATTAGTAGGATTGAGGTGGTTTGTAGAGGGATTAGTGTTTAGAGGCCGAGACTTGAGAGAAATGAGCGAGGTACGAGTTCGACAGCGTTTCAGTACTCAAATTCGGATTACCTGGACTAGGGGAGCGGCCCCTCTATTTATAGGCGACCAAGGGGCGTAATGGGTAACCCATTGGCCGAGAATTGTCTTGGCCCGGCCATTGGCCGAGACTGGCCCTTGGGCCGGCCAATGGCCGAGGCTATTTGGGCCGGCCATTGGCCGAGGCTGGCCCTAGGGCCGGCCAATGGCCGGGAGTAGCTTGAGTCGGCCATTGGCCGAGACTAGCCCTTGGGCCGGCCAATGGCCGAGGCTATTTGGGCCGGCCATTGGCCGAGGCTGGCCCTAGGGCCGGCCAATGGCCGGGAGTATCTTGAGTCAGCCATTGGCCGAGGCTGGCCTCTGGGCCGGCCAATGGCCGAGGTTGTTTGGGCCGGCCATTGGCCGAGGCTGGCCCTAGGGCCGGCCAATGGCCGGGAGTAGATTGAGTCGGCCATTGGCCAAGACTGGCCCTTGGGCCGGCCAATGACCGAGGCTATTTGGGCCGGCCATTGGCCGAGGCTGGCCCTAGGGCCGGCCAATGGCCAGGAGCATCTTGAGTCGGCCATTGGCCGAGGCTGGCCCCTGGGCCGGCCAATGGCCGAGGCTGTTTGGGCCGGCCATTGGCCGAGGCTGGCCCTAGGGCCGGCCAATGGCCGGGGCGAGCTACCGAGACGCGTCCGACGTCGCTTCGCCTCCGTTCGGCCGCTATCGGGGTCGGGCCGATAACAGTCTTAATTCCCAAGTCCATCAAGTCAAGCCTCGCCTTCTCGGTGTCATAGTTCTTCTTTTCCAAGCTGAGCATCGTCCCGAGAAGATTCTCACACATGTTCTTCTCTACGTGCATCATGTCCATGTTGTGTTTCAACTGCGACTCAGACCAGTACGGCAACTCGTAAAAGATGCTTTTCTTGGTCCAATTCAGTTCGCACTCAGCTCGCTTTCGTTTTTTGCCTACAGAGGCAGCGTGTTTACCAGTAGTCGTGCAAGAAACACCAGCCAACTGAGCGAGTATGTCTTGCGAAGTCAACTTCTCGGGTTTATTTCGTTTCTCATGCTTATCTTTGTAGTGATCGTTGCTTTTCCTCAATCATTGACGCCTTTTTAAGAACCGACGATGGTCGTAGTAGACGATCCTATTTTTGACTTTTAGGGACGGTGTGTCAAAGTTGCACGTAGGGCAAGCGAGATACCCCTAGCCGCTCATCCCGATAAATACGATGTAGCCGGAAAATCGTTTATCGTCCAAAGTAACGTGGCACGCAACTGAAACACTTCATCTTTGGCTCCATCACGAACGCGGACTCCATTCTCCCACAGTTCTTTCAGCTCGTCAACCACAGGCTGCAAAAAAACGTCCATATCTATCCTGGTGAATGAGGCCCCGGGATCAGAAGCGTGAGCATCAGGTACTCTTTCTTCATGCACAACCAAGGCGGTAACTTGAACGCCGTAAATACTATAGGCCACATGCTGTATGATAGGTTCATATCCCCAAACGGGTTGAATCCATCCGCAGCTAGCCCAAGCCGCATGTTCCGAGGCTCTGCAGCAAAACCTGGGTATCTCTCGTCCAAATTATTCCACGCTGTCCCATCCGCAGGATGTCGTAGAACGCCAGCTTCCCTGACGCGATCTCTTTCGTTCCACTGCATATGAAGCGCCGTGTGTCGAGATGCGTACAGTCGCTTCAATCGATCTTTCAAGGGAAAATATCGCACTATCTTTCGCGGTATCTTCTTACCAGTTGGCTTCCATCTACTCTCGTTACATATCGGGCACAGGTCGACGTTCGCGAGATGTTTTCGGAATAGGACACGGTAATTAATGCACGTGTCGATCATCTCGTATCCCATGCCAAAACGCTTCAGCTTTGCTTTTGCCTCATAGTGCTTCTCCGGTATTCGATTACCGGCTGGATGAGACTTCCTCCAAAGCTGCAGCAGTTCTGTGAACGACTTGTTCGTCCAATGGTTCGTGACTTTAAGGTGCATAAACTGAACCAAGAATGACAACGACGAAAACTCCTTCCATCCAGGGTACAATTCTGCTTCCAACTCAGCGAACAAGTCTTCCACTTTCTCCTCCGCACGCACCTCGCTCGGAGCCGGCTCCGTAACACCATTGAAATCCTCGTGATCTCTTATATCCTCCACAGCAGCATGTATTACTTGTTGTCGGTCGTTTTCGGAAAACCCGAGACGCCGAGAAGGCACGTCGCTCAAAGGGCCGATGGTCAGGCCGGAGGTCCTGAAGAGCGGCAAATCTTCAAGCCCTCGCCCAAACTCCTGACTCCTCGAGTGGAGCTTCGCTCCTCGAGTCGAGCCTTGAGTCAATCTCCTCGAGTCGAGCTTCGCTCCTCGAGTCGAGCCTTGAGTGGTTCCTCGAGTCGAGCCTTTAATTGTTCCTCGAGTCGAGCCTCGAGTCATTTTCGAGTCGAGCCTCGACTCATCCTCGAGTCACTCCTCGAATCAAGTCGCTAGTCGCTCTCGCCGGGCCGAGCCTCGCTACTCGAATCGAGTCACTCTCATCGAGTAGAAAACTTCATATTTCACGTGAGACGAATGACATTCGAAGGCCCGAAAGAACCCGGCCAAGACGAGCCGTCCATCACGCACGCAACGCGCTGCGCCAGCCAGCCGAGCAACAAGCAGCGCGCCGCGCCGGCCAGGCAGCGCGCCGCGCCAGTCAAGGCACCCTGCGCCGCGCGTCCTGCGCCGCGCGTCCCGCGCCGCGCCCGGTGACCCGCGCACCGCGCCCCCTGCGCCGCGCGCCGCGCGCCGCGCGTTGTGCGCCGCCCTTTGTGCGCCGCGCGCGCCGTGCGCCTCCACTTGATGCCACACGCATTCCTAGTCCCACATGGACGAGAAAGGGACCTTCTAAGGCTCCCAAACACCTATAAATACCCTCTCCCATTGAGGGGAAAGCCATTCCAAGATATCCAAGAATATCCAATAATTCTCTTCATCTCTCATCGACACGCTCGATTTCTCTGCTTCTCTGGATGCCATATTTGGCCTGAAGCAGGTTCTCTTCTCTCTCCCTCGTTCTCAAAGGTCCCGAAGCACTCACGGGAACTTCCCGGACGTCGCTCCCTTTGACCGGACGTTCTCCGGTGCTCAAGCACGCCCCTAGGGTTCTCAACTAGAGCTACCCTTACGCGTCTAACACGCTAGACGCGTACGCGATCTCCGAAGTTCTGAGACGCTGCCGAGGACTCCTCGCGCCCCGTTTCCTTCGTCGAGCACGCCTCTTCACCAAGGCTCCACGCCTCATACTGCGTCACACACGCTTGAACTACGTTCTGACCTGATCCCACGCACGGGTACGTAGGCAGCCGACAACCAAGGCACGGTCACCCATCCTCCTCACCCCCTACCTCTCCCGAGAGGCGGGTTGATCGGAGAGAACCCTAGCTCGAGACTATCGAGTTCACACTCTTGGCCCGGGTGCGATCACTTGGTCCGGCCTTGGATCGAACCGCCCGAGGTTTTAAATAGTTGTTCATTTTCGTGCGACAACATTTTGGCGCTAGAGGGAGGGGACTTCCCGACCTATTCAGCCCGAAATCCCTTCTATTCATCTTCTTCTTTTCTTCTGCGAACTCAACCTTCTCGAACTTGAGAAACGATGAGTAGCCAACCACCCGTACGTTCTGAGGGCGCAAACAACCCCGAAAACGTCGCTAAGACCAAGAAATACTTCTTGCGCTCCCGAGCGCATGGTGACGAAGAGTCGCTCCACGAAGAGAGCTCGACCCGCTCACCATCTCCATCTCCTGATAGCAGGGACAACCGCATCACGGAGTTGGAGGAGAGTATCCGCCGACTAAAGGCGAGGAACGCAAGGTATCACCGCCAACTGGCTGCGAAGCAACCTATGCGTGACACGACGATCCCCAACGGGGATCCTGAGAACCTCAACGAGGAAAGCCGCGACCCTGATTATGAGGATACGGGTGACTCGGAGGATGTCGAGACTTCTCTCACGAGGGACTCCCCGCCGTGTTTGAAGCCGGTCCGTCGAATCCCCTACCCCGAACAGGCGATGCGCCGGTAACTTCTCAAGAGGGGAATTCCCGAAGTTCGGCCCTCGACCGACTAGGTCCAAGGGAGAATGTTGCGGAAAGTCAGGGCGCGCGGAGAGCGCACCGCCGCAAGCAGAGCCGGCGCCTCCATACGGCCAGCCCTGATCTTAGGGACCACCTCACTGCTCAACGCATGGGGCGTGGCAATGATCTGAGAGAGCGACTAAGCTCTAGACCCAACATCCCGCTGGCGGCCCCAACTAACGGGAACCGCCGCGCAGGACAGGGGTCTAACGAGAGGCTGCAGGTGACTCCTCCCGATCAAGGGGTCACTCCAACGACCGGTCTCGATGTGGTCACTATGATCCACAACCTTCGAAATGAGGTACGAGATCTCCGAGAATACGGAATAGGTGGAAGTGCCTACGGAGTCGTTGAGGAGAACTCATCGCCTTTCACTACTCAGATATTGGCTGAGGTTTGTACGGGGAATTTCAAGCTCCCGAACCTCGCTCCCTACGATGGGAAAGCAGATCCTGCTTACCACATCCAGCACTATGAAACCTGGATGACGATGCAGGGTGTTTCTCCTGGTGCCATGTGCCAAGCCTTTAGTTTGACCCTCACCGGACCCGGCTTTGAGTGGTTCAAAAACTTGAGACCAGGGAGCATCCACTCGTTCAAAGACCTGAAGGACATGTTCCTAGCACGATTCGCTACGTCTATGGTCCAAAAGAAGACCAAGATGTACCTGTGGTCAATCAGGCAAGAGAGTGGCGAGTCTCTTAGACGATACCTCGCCCGATTCACAGAAGAGTCAAACAAGGTCGACCGCTTTGACGACAGTGACGCGATTGCCGCTATCATAGAAGGCTTGCGCACGAGTGACTTCCTCAAGTCTGTCGTCGGCCGTGTCCCTTCCGCCATGGCCGAGTTAATGACTCGAGCTAAGACCTTCATGGGAGTCGAAGACTACCTCGACGGCCGCAAGAGCACTAATCAAAGCTCTCGCCGTCGGGAAGAACCTATCCGCGAGCAGAACGAACCTCGTAAGAGGCGAAACAAGGGGAACCAGGTTTCTAGCAACCAACCCCCTGTACCTCAGAAACCGCGACTTGCGGAAAACTTCAAAGGGTACTCGTCGTTCACGCCGCTGAACACGGCGTCGGAAAGGATCTTGGCTCTGGCACGTGACAAGTTCACGCCCCCGGCTCCAATGAAGAAGGACCCCGCAACTCGCGATCGGTCCCGGTATTGTGAGTTCCATCGGGAATATGGTCATTTGACCTCGGAATGCTACAACCTCAAAAGGCAAATCGAGGCTCTGATCCAACGGGGTGAGCTGAAGGAGTTCGTGTTGCGCATGATTGGCGCTGCGGGCCCCACCGCGAACAGACAGCAGTCTGGTCAAGGAGGAGGAGCAGCCGCCTCTGCCAACCAAACCCCGGCTACTGCCAACGCCAACCCACAACTGCACGTGGTAACCACCATACTGGGAGGTCCACAGGATGGGGATTCAGCCCGTCAACGGAAGAAATTCCTTAGGGTCGTGTCTCAGGAAGACGCTGCTATGCACGTCAACTTCACATATGAAGAACCTCCGTCCGTGCCTCACGAGACGATGTATTTCACCAATGAAGAGGCCAAGCGAGTTGTGCATCCGCACAATGACGCGATCGTGCTCAAAGCCCAAGTGGCCAATAACTTGGTGAAAAGGGTTCTCATTGATAACGGCAGCGCTGCCGACATAATTTTCAAGTCCACCCTAGAGCGCATGAAGCTCGGGGGGCTGCGCCCGACTCCGACCCAAACGCCATTGTTTGGGTTCACTGGGGAAAAGGTTATGACTGAGGGCATCATCGACCTGCCGGTCACCTTTGGAACCCCTGGAGGAATCGAAGCCGTTCACATGGTCCCATTCCTGGTGGTCGATCAAGAGTCGCCCTACAACTTAATCATTGGGCGACCCACGTTGAACCGGCTGAGGGCAATCACTTCCACGTATCACCTACTGGTGAAGTTCCCCACCGAAGGGGGAATTGGCATCATGGCTGGAGACCAATCCCAAGCCAGAATATGCTACGTGCAAGGAGTTGATGGCAAGTCCGCGGGAAAAGCGGTCAACACAATCTTCCAACTGGAAGACGATTACCCATGCAACCTAAGGGATGCAAGGAAGTTCGGAGAACTTGACCCCCGTGATGAAATCGAAAGACTTAAAGTGGAAACCTCCGATGATCTTGTGCCAATCGTCCTGGACGAGTCGAAGCCTGATCAAGTTGTAAAAATCGGCACCCGACTTCCACTCGCCATCAAAACTCAGCTTACCGCCTTCCTTAGGGAGTTCAAGGATGTTTTTGCATGGACTCATGCGGACATGCCCGGAATCGATCCCGAGGTAATAGTGCACCGACTGAACGACGACCCAAAGGTCGCCGAAAAAGTGCAGGCTAGACAAACGTTCAACCCAGAACGATACCTGGCCATAAATGAAGAGGTCGAGAAACTCCTCACCGCAAACTTCATTCGAGAGGCTAAGTACCCCAAGTGGGTCGCCAACGTGGTAATGGTAAAAAAGCCCAACGGGAAGTGGCGAATTTGTATAGATTACAAAGATCTTAACAAAGCCTGCCCTAAGGATTGCTTTCCACTCCCGCGCATCGAACAACTGGTGGACGCCACGGCCGGCCATGAACTCCTAAGCTTCATGGACGCCTATTCAGGCTACAACCAAATTCGAATGCACGAGCCCGATCAAATTAAGACAACCTTTGTCACTGATCGAGGTCTCTACTGTTACAAGGTCATGCCTTTCGGCCTTAAGAATGCGGGAGCAACATACCAACGCTTGGTAAATCGGATCTTCGCCGATCAAATCGGCAAGACAATGGAAGTATACGTGGACGACATGCTCGTTAAAAGCCTGCTGGCAACTAATCACGTACGCGACCTTAGGGAGATGTTCACAATCCTCCGCCGACATAAAATGAAGCTCAACCCCAACAAATGCGTATTCGGGGTTGAATCCGGAAAGTTCCTCGGTTATATCGTCAGCCGACGAGGCATAGAAGCGAACCCGGAAAAAATCAAGGCACTCCTTGAAATGAAGTCGCCAAGGCGAGTCAAAGAAGTGCAAAGCCTGACCGGTCGGATTGCCGCTCTGACACGCTTCGTGTCTAAAGCCACCGACAAGTGTCAACCGTTCTTCAAAGCTCTGAAGAAGACGGACGGCTTTGAGTGGACGAACGAATGCGAAAGTGCCTTCCAAGAAATGAAGGCTTACTTTGGGTCCCCACCATTCCTCTCTAAACCAAAAGAGGGCGAGACGCTGTACGTGTATCTCGCCGTCTCTGAAAGAGCTGTAAGCGCCGTCCTTGTCCGCGAAGAGAACAAGGTCCAATGGCCAATCTACTACGTAAGCAAGGCCTTACTCGACGCGGAAACACGCTATACCGAGATTGAGAAACTTTCTCTGGCTCTCGTAACGGCAGCTAAGAAGCTACGACCGTACTTCCAAGCTCACCCGATCGCGGTGCGAACTGAGCATCCAATCGGTAAAGCTCTTCAAAAGGGAACGTCGACTCGCATGGCGATCTGGTCCCAAGAATTGAGCGAGTACGGGATTGAGTTCCACCCAAGAACGGCTATAAAGGGGCAGGCCTTAGCCGACTTCGTGGCAGAATTCTCCTACGCTCCCGATATGGGAAGAGCGGAAACTGACTTAAACGATAACGAGCTAACTCGGAAAAGGAAGGTAGACCCAACGGGTCCCGTCTGGGAGTTATACGTAGACGGAGCATCTAATGCTCGGGGGGCTGGCGCCGGAATAATCCTAATTAACCCCGATGGGGAAAAGCTGCGATATGCCCTCCACTACGGCTTCCAAGCCTCCAACAATGAAGCTGAATACGAAGCGCTCATTGTAGGGATAGAGCTAGCACAGAAGCTCGGCTCCCATAACCTGCGAATATACTGCGACTCGCAGTTGATCGTAAACCAGGTTAGGGGAGATTACATCGCCAAGGAGCCCAACATGGTCGCGTACCTGGCTAAGACGAACTCCAAACTCGAGGCCTTCTCTTGGTTCGAGATTCACCAAATCCCGAGAGAACAAAATTCGGAGGCTGATGCGCTTGCTCGCCTCGGATCTGGCATCGACGAAGACGGATTGGGGACTGTGCCCATTGAATCTCTCCCACGACCATCCGTCTCCCGAGACGAAGTCGGGACGATAGAAGTGGCATCTCAGCCCACTTGGATGGACTCAATTGTCGAGTTTTTGCAAAGAGGGGAACTCCCCGAAGACCGCAAGGAAGCCGATAAACTGAGGGCCTTAGCATCCAAATACACGCTCCGTGAGGGCACGCTCTATAAGCGCGGTTACTCTACACCGCTGCTCCGATGCCTCGATAGCGTTGAGTCGACCAAGGTCCTCCGCGAAATCCATGAGGGCATCTGCGGGAACCACGCCGCTGGAACTTCCCTTGCGCTCAAAGCGCTTAAGCAAGGCTATTTCTGGCCTTCCATGAAGCAAGATGCTTACGAATGGGCAAGGCATTGCGATAAATGCCAGCGCTTCGCGGAAATTCCGCGACAGCCCCCGACCCCATTAAGCAGCATCGTTGTCCCACGTCCCTTTGCTAAGTGGGGCGTGGACATCATTGGCAAGCTCCCTAGAGCGCCAAGGCAATACGAGTACGCCATTATCGCCATCGACTACTTCACTAAGTGGGTAGAGGCCGAGCCGCTTGCCAGAATAACTGAAGCAAACACGACGAACTTCATCTGGAAGAACATCATATGCAGGCACGGTATCCCCGCCTCGATTGTGACTGACAACGGGGCACAATTTGACAACGCGCGAGTAAGAGATATCTGCGATCAACTGAAGATCAGCAAGACCTTCTCCTCGCCGCGACATCCTCAGGCCAACGGCCAAGTCGAGGCAGTCAACAAGACTATCAAGAGCAACCTGAAAAAGAAGCTCGAAGACAAGAAAGGCGCCTGGGCCGATGAATTACCATTCGTCCTATGGGCGTATAGGACAACCGCGCGAAACGCCACCGGCGAGACGCCATTCTCCCTTGCATATGGGGTCGAGGCTGTGGTTCCAATTGAAACCGAGATACCCACATTCCGAGTCGACACGTTCGACGAAGCGGAAAACAACGAGGCCATGCGCCTTGAGTTGGACCTGATCGACGAAAAGAGGGCGGAAGCATTCAGACGCCTCGCCGCACAGAAACGCAAGGTCGAAAGATACTACAACTCCAAAATCAAAAGGCGAACCTTTGCCGTCGGAAGCCTCGTCCTCAGACGGGTATTCCAAAACACACAAGTCCAAGGCGCCGGCGTCCTAGGCCCAAACTGGGAAGGCCCTTACAGAGTCCGCAAAGTCATTCACGACGGGACATACTACATCGAGCACACGGACGGGACTCCGATTCGCCACCCGTGGAACGCGGAGCACTTGAGGCAGTACTATCAGTAGCTAGCGTCCCCCGCTTTTTTATCGCTTTTATTTCCATTTTCAATAAGGCCTACGAGCCAATGTTTTAGGATTTAAATTTTCTCGCAAGTTTTTTTTCGCAAAAGTAATTAAACTCAAGTTTTCCATTTCAATTTTGTTTTATGCAAGTTTTCTGGTTATCAACATTTAACTTATAACCCAAAAAACTTGGGGGGGCTAGCTATGGTAAGGAAACTCTCAAAAGAACACGCTCCACCAAAAAAAATCGTAAGACGCCTACATGGCGCAACCTAAGACGCCTACATGGCGCACGTAAGTCGCGTAAAGGCGCAGCCCGTAAGACGCCTACATGGCGCAACCTAAGACGCCTACATGGCGCACGTAAGTCGCGTAAAGGCGCAGCCCGTAAGACGCCTACATGGCGCAACCTAAGACGCCTACATGGCGCACGTAAGTCGCGTAAAGGCGCAGCCCGTAAGACGCCTACATGGCGCAACCTAAGACGCCTACATGGCGCACGTAAGTCGCGTAAAGGCGCAGCCCGTAAGACGCCTACATGGCGCAACCTAAGACGCCTACATGGCGCATGTAAGTCGCGTAAAGGCGCAGCTCGTAAGACGCCTACATGGCGCAACCTAAGACGCTTACATGGCGCAACCCAAGATGCCTACATGGCGCAATTTGAGACGCCCACGTAGCACAATCCGGCGCACGTAACACACCTACGTAGCATGGCTGACTCGCAGTTGAAAATACTTAAGAACGCAAACCATCCAAGTGACTGGCGTGTTTGAAAAAGTATCCTGCTGAGATAAAAGGATGGACACAAACAAGTGACCATCCATGCATACCATAGAAGATAAATGTGCGAAAACATTCATAAAAATAAATGAATAACTCCTCATAAAAGAAAGGGGCAACTGCCTCAAAACCTAGAAAGCATGCGCTAAGACAAGTGCGCTAAAGGGAAATATCCTAGTAAGCAAGCGCTAAGACAAGTGCGCTGAACGGAAAAACCTAAAAAGCACGCGCTAAAACATTTGCGCAGGAAAAATAAAGAAAGAAAACGGTCACTCGGCGGGATCGTCGCCCACAGGGTCGGCCCCGTCAAGTAGTGGGAAAAGCGAGTCGAAGAAGTCGAAGGTGACCCCCCGAGAAACATTCTCGGCAGCTGTGGCGTCCCGACACTCCACCGCCGCTGCATGCCTTGCCTCCTCGACTCCGACATCAAAGTCGTCCTGAAGGTCGGACGCAAGCTGCTCCGCCGCGGCTTTCTCCTCGGTGACCCGAGCCACCTCCTCCGCCAAGGAGTCACGCTTACGCTCCGCACGAACACGGGCAGCCTCACTCGATGTAAGCTGGCCCTGAAGAATGCCAACTTCTTCCGTGCGCGATTCCAACTGACGCCAAAGGTCCCGCGCTTCGCTCCGAAAGACCTCCGTCGATCGAGTCGCCACTTCAAGGGCTTGACGTTCCGTCGTTAGCTCCTCAGCCATCTTCGCCACCGCCGCCTGAGCGCGGTCGCACTTGCCGCGGGTAACTCCCAGTTCCACGCGAGCCTCCTGAAGCTGCTCGCGGAGACTCGCAAACTCCGCCTTTGAGTGAGAACCTCGCTCGGCGTGAGCCAACTGAGACTTCGCTTGAGCAAGCTCTTCCTGAGCGCGACTCATCCGCCTGATGAGGTCGTGAAGGATCTTCTCGCCCCGGGTCGCTCGAGCAAGCACCTGAGAAGGCAAAAAGACAGTTTAGCGAAAGACAGATTCATCGCAAATGAGGCAAGGGAAACTCACTCTCTGTGCATCGGAAACGCCGTGACGAAAGAACTCTACGTCACTGCTGGCCACAACGCTCTTCCACATCTTCATCGAAGATTGAGCAAGGCCCAGGGAACATTCCCCCCTAACCTCCGCGGCCTCCACGTCGACCATCGAGTTCACGCGCTTAGAGTCCGAAGACGTGTCTGGCAAAGCCGAGGAGGAAGGTCGCTTTAAAGAAGCGCGAGGACCGTTCTCCGCCCGATGATCGGTATCGAGTTTCTCCCGACCATCCCGCGCAGCAATCCGACGACGAACCGCCGCCAACGACTTCGGGTCCCGGGAAGCCTTCGCTAGACGAGCCCGAGCCCTCGCCCTAGCCGAAGAGACTGCAAAAGCGACAAAGTCAAAACCCTAAGCTAAAAACAAAAGCAAGAAGTACGAAACGTTAACATACCTTGAGGATCGCCGCTTGAGAGAGATGATGCGGCACTCGGGGCACCCTCGGTCCGCTGAGGAAACGGCGGGAACCATCCAGTGGAAGCCATCAGCTCAGGAGAACGAAATCGTTCAACGGCTTTCCGAGCCTCCGACATTCCCCGGATCTCCTTCACAAAGTCGAGATCGTCGGCCCCCTCGTTAGCGGGAAACTCGGACAAGGGGCCGAACCGGAGCGGCGCGTCACCAAAAGCCTCCGCCGAGACCCACACCCACGGTCGTCGATTGTACTTCTCTGAGTCGATGATCAGCTTAGTATTCCGTCGATCACGGGCCACAAAGAAACTGGGTTGCCCGGGCGCAGGGAAGACCGCGATGAGATTGCGAAAATCACTCACGGTCATCACCCGCTCGGTCTGGCAATGCCACTCCATGTGACACATCGCCACTATGCGGTAGAACGCCGGGCTCATCTGACATGCGTGCACCCCCAGACGGGCGAGAAGCTGCTAAACGATGGGTTGAAACGGCAGCCGCAACCCGCAGTTAAGACTCGCAACTGAAACTGCGGCGAAACCACGACGAGGCCGGAAAGGACGGTCGTCCTTTAAAGGACGGAGAAGCGCCACGGATGACGGAATGGCAAAAGCCTCCCGGAGACCGACGAATGTCCGGTAGGTAAGCGTGCTCGAAGCATCGACCCCCGAACAATCGAAGTCCTCGGGAGCAGCAAGGCCCTCCTCGGGATACCACTCCGTCCTAGCAAGCGACCTCGCCGATACCAACGCCTCCGCGTCAGGGGTCTCGGGCTGAGAATCCCCTGGCTCCACGGAAGGGTCCCCGCCCTCCGACACGACCGCGGCAGCTGCCGACGGTACCTCGGGACACTCCGACGCGAGGCCTTCGGCCCCCGGACATGTCTCTGACTCACCTCCGGGATCTTCAGACTCGGGACCAAAGTCGTCCACGCAGTCTATCTCGTCGAGAACCGACTCTAGTGGAGTCACCGCATCCGCGTCCGTAACATCTCCCGGCGCGCCTTGAAAGCCCAAGTCGGACTGCGGCGCGTCGAGGCGAACTTTGTTACGGACCCCCCCGCCAACTAAGTTGATCACGAGGCGAGGGGCAGGCTCCCCGGACGCGGGACGACCAAACTCCCCGCCTGTACCGCGCCCAGTTGGTGCACACTCTTCGAGAGGCTGAGCAGCGGGCACGGTCGCACCCAGCTCGCCTTCCTCCAACCACTGCTCTACTCCGCTTGGATTTTCTTCCACGTGCAGAGGAACCTCCCTTAATCCCGCGAAGAGATCATCCTCTGCGTGTTCAGAACCCTGAAACAAGAGAGAGAAATCAATCTCGGGACTCTCAGCTGAGAAAAGGGGAGGGACACCCATAATGCAAACGTAAAAGAAGAAAACAAGCGTAAGAAAAGAGAAAAAATAATGTGAGGAGTAATGGGAAGGGGGAAGGTCTATTTATAGACTTCTAGGGGGGTAGGAGTCGAAATCCTACTCCCACAAGGAGCAAAATCGGAGTAGAAACTCCAAAAAGTCGGAGTTCTCCCGCGCGAAGCGACCCAGCCCCGCGCACGGGGCGCGCCGCGCGCCAAGCCCGCGCGCCGCGCGGCCACCCATGAAAAAAAAAAAAAAAAAAAAAAAAGAGAAGAGGAAAAAATTTTCCTCGGGGCCACAAGGCACGGGAAACATTTTCCTCAAACACCCAACTAGAAGAACAAAAAGTTCATCGCTGGGACGCCTCCCGAACGACGAACTTGGGGGGCTAATGTTGTCGGTCGTTTTCGGAAAACCCGAGACGCCGAGAAGGCACGTCGCTCAAAGGGCCGATGGTCAGGCCGGAGGTCCTGAAGAGCGGCAAATCTTCAAGCCCTCGCCCAAACTCCTGACTCCTCGAGTCGAGCTTCGCTCCTCGAGTCGAGCCTTGAGTCAATCTCCTCGAGTCGAGCTTCACTCCTCGAGTCGAGCCTTGAGTGGTTCCTCGAGTCGAGCCTTTAATTGTTCCTCGAGTCGAGCCTCGAGTCATTTTCGAGTCGAGCCTCGAGTCATCCTCGAGTCACTCCTCGAATCAAGTCGCTAGTCGCTCTCGCCGGGCCGAGCCTCGCTACTCGAATCGAGTCACTCTCATCGAGTAGAAAACTTCATATTTCACGTGAGACGAATGACATTCGAAGGCCCGAAAGAACCCGGCCAAGACGAGCCGTCCATCACGCACGCAACGCGCTGCGCCAGCCAGCCGAGCAACAAGCAGCGCGCCGCGCCGGCCAGGCAGCGCGCCGCGCCAGTCAAGGCACCCTGCGCCGCGCGCCGCGCGTTGTGCGCCGCCCTTTGTGCGCCGCGCGCGCCGTGCGCCTCCACTTGATGCCACACGCATTCCTAGTCCCACATGGACGAGAAAGGGACCTTCTAAGGCTCCCAAACACCTATAAATACCCTCTCCCATTGAGGGGAAAGCCATTCCAAGATATCCAAGAATATCCAATAATTCTCTTCATCTCTTATCGACACGCTCGATTTCTCTGCTTCTCTGGATGCCATATTTGGCCTGAAGCAGGTTCTCTTCTCTCTCCCTCGTTCTCAAAGGTCCTGAAGCACTCACGGGAACTTCCCGGACGTCGCTCCCTTTGACCGGACGTTCTCCGGTGCTCAAGCACGCCCCTAGGGTTCTCAACTAGAGCTACCCTTACGCGTCTAACACGCTAGACGCGTACGCGATCTCCGAAGTTCTGAGACGCTGCCGAGGACTCCTCGCGCCCCGTTTCCTTCGTCGAGCACGCCTCTTCACCAAGGCTCCACGCCTCATACTGCGTCACACACGCTTGAACTACGTTCTGACCTGATCCCACGCACGGGTACGTAGGCAGCCGACAACCAAGGCACGGTCACCCATCCTCCTCACCCCCTACCTCTCCCGAGAGGCGGGTTGATCGGAGAGAACCCTAGCTCGAGACTATCGAGTTCACACTCTTGGCCCGGGTGCGATCACTTGGTCCGGCCTTGGATCGAACCGCCCGAGGTTTTAAATAGTTGTTCATTTTCGTGCGACAACATTACTCCTACTCATCTCTAGGCTGTTTCTCCGATGGGGACTTCTTCAAGATGACCGACGGAACGCACGACCTCGGCATGATGATACCATTCTGTGTAGCCCGGGGTAAACCCTTTGTTTAGCAGATGATGCCTTACAACCCCAATGTCGTGCCATCTGATGTTGTTGCAAGGCTTGCAAGGACATCGATATTCGTAATTATCGTTCGGAAATCTTCTTACAGCGCGGATAAATTCATTAACTCCAATTTTATACTGCAAGGACAACCGATTGTTCTCGGTGATCCAATCTCTACTCGGATTGGACATTGATTTCGCTAAACGAAAGGGAAAAAGAACAATTATTAAGAGTTGTTGCTAAGTGACGAAGACGAATGAAGTCGATTACTTATTGCTACGTGACGAAGATCAATGAATGAAGATGAGATTATGAATTTTATGTTATTTGAACTCAATCTAAATTTCGGCAGAGTTTCCCCTATAATACTAACAAACCAAAAACCTGCAAACTCATTTAAAAGAATATACAAATCATCCAAAACTATCATAATAATAAACTAAACCCCAAACAGAACCTCCGTGGCTCATTTACAACAAAAATACAATAATCTCAACTCATTTATAAAAAAATGTGTGAAATAAAACTAAATTATACAATAACATAACTAATTTTAATTTCATGATTAACAATTTAACACATATCATTAAACTAATTTGACAATTTCAATTAACCTAAACTAATCAAAACTAAACAACCTAAATATATTATTAAACTAATTACAATTTCAATTAACCTAAACTAATCAAAACTAAACAACCTAAACATATTATTAAACTAATTACAATTTCAATTTGAAAATTTCAATTAACCTAAACTAATCAAAACTAAACAACCTAAACATGTAAATATTAAACTAAACAACGTAATACTAATTAGAACAAATTTCAATTAATAAATTAATTACAAATCAATTATAAACTAATTTCAATTAACTAACTAATTCATTACAAATCAATTATAAACTAACTAACTAATTATAAACTAAACTTCTAATCAAAATACTAATCAAATTATGAAAAATACCGGTCGTCGGAGGGGCTGGTCGGAGGGGCTGCAGCGGAGGCTCGGGACTGGTCGGAGGGGCTGCAACGGAGGCTCGGTGCTGGTCACAGAGGGGCTGGTCGTCGGAGGGGCTGCAGCGGAGGCGCCGGAGGGGCTTGTCGTCGGAGGGGCTGCAGCGGGGCTGGACGGCTCGGTGCTGGTCGTGGAGGGGCGGCTGGTCACAAATCCGAGCATAAAACGAATCCAAATATCATCAATTTAATCTCAGAATCACAAAGCCCCAAAATTTTGAATCCTTACCTTGATGAAGGAGACAAAGAACACGACTCAGCTTTCTTTTCCCGGCGATCTCCTCTTGGTCCGACGTCTCAGTGGCTCACGGCGGTGGTTGTTCATTTCGGTCAGAGTCTGGCTCGAGGGGTCGCGCGAGGAAGAGGCCGTTCAAATTCTGGCTCGAGGGGTCTCCGGGGCTGGTCGTCAGAGGACTGGTCGGAGGCTAAGAGAGAGAGCGTAGTGGTGGCGGTCGGAGTGGTCGCAGCGATGGGGTTCGGAGTGTAGTGGTGGTCGGAGAAATCGCAGGTGAGAAATCGGAGAGAGAGAATAAGTTTTTTGGGTGTTTGGCTCGGATAGAATGAAAACCGAGCAGCTTCTTAATTTATATAGAACTTTGAATTTAGGTGCGACTTTGTCGCACCCAAAGGTATCAGTGGGTGCGACAAAGTCGCACCCAATGGCTTGTGTCAGTGCTTTCGGGTGCGACAAAGTCGCACCCAATGATATTTATAAAAAAAGGGGGGAAGTTGGCCGCAGAAAAATTTAGGTCATTTAGGTGCGACTTAGTCGCACCCAAATTCACAAAAATTCGCGAAAATTTTCCAGCGCTTATTTGATTTTTGGGTCCGACTATTCGCACCTGAAAGTCTTTTTGGTGCGACTTTTAGGTGCGAAAAGTCGCACCCAAAAGTCATCCGCACCGGAAAACTATATATGTAGTAGTCTTGTCTCGTTTTTGTTTTGACTTAGCTTCTAGTTTAACTATTCCTACTCGATGTGATTCGTGACAGTGACCTCATGGATCCAACAGAACAAAGCTTGAGCTAAACACTTGGACTCAAAAGTTCACAAACCTTTTCCAAGTTTAGCTTAATGTCAACTGACTCCACTAAAGAGTTGACACTGAAAATCTCTCGGTTCAAATGAATTTATTTTCTACTCAAGAATTCAACGGAATTGTAATGAGTGGATCCACAGAATATTATCAGTGTTTACCCTTCATGAATATCATCAGCTAGTCGCGATTTACAAAATTACCATTTTACCCTTCCAGCTGTTATTTCCTCAACTCCTTTGTAGCTTGTGAACAAGTTAGAAACAATGTATTGACGAGGAGCTAACAAATCACATTGTTTCATCCAAAGGAGTGAAGACTCAATTTGGACACTGGCCAGTTCATTTCTTCACATTCCAAGGAACAAAGCATGAGGTGATATACATTGCATTTCAGCAATCTTGTACATGAATTCCATATCTATGAGAACTTCACAAAGTTACTCATGACATTCTCACACTTTAGTATTTCACGAATAGGCCTTGTTCGGAATCACATAGTGAGTCCGAAGTCTGACTTTCTCAAATGAGAATACGTAAGGTGTGACCTCGAGACATAAGAGGTTAAATGGTTTGTTCTTATCTTGTCTCTAGAATTGCACTTGTCAATTCAATACCTTCGGAAGATACCTAGAAGAACTATAGAGTCTCCAACTCTCAATGCCTCATAACCAGACATCATAGATTCTTCTAACAATCATACTGAGGTTAATAGTCCTTTGACCCTTACATTGCGAATATATCATCTTAAGCAAACTACGAAGAGTTTGTTCATGCAAATATATATTTGTCTCTTCGTAAGTTGTTTAGTTTGTTTATGGACTAAAGACGAATGTTTTATCATAAAGCTTCAAACAGACAAGGAAGAATGAATGAACGTTTCAACTTTTTATTAATGAATAAGCAATTACAAGCAAGAGTCTTCATGAGACTTTATTACATCAAATATAGAATATAATGACTACAACTCTTCTTGTTGGCACCATTGACAACATCGGGATGCGACCGCTACCGAGAACGAGGGCCGGGGGGTCACTTTTGACTTCTTCGACACCTTCTTAGTCCTACTAGAGGAGGGTGATGCGTGAGCCATGTGGCTCTCTTTATAGCGCATATGTTTAGCGCTTTGTTTTCTTTCCCTTTTTCAGGATTTCATTTATTTTCCA
Source organism: Urtica dioica subsp. dioica (assembly GCF_054948205.1). NCBI lineage: Eukaryota > Viridiplantae > Streptophyta > Magnoliopsida > Rosales > Urticaceae > Urtica > Urtica dioica. The sequence goes on from NC_142756.1 coordinate 43,152,768, forward strand.
CGCACTTTTTTATTTAGCACGTGTTTGTTGGATTCAGAGCAGTGGCTCTTTTTATTTATGAGATACTTTGTTGCTTTCATGTTGAATGCTTATCTCATTTTTGAGCAGTGTCGCTCGCATATGCCTTCTTTGTGGGCTAACGTGGCCCGAAGGGCTTGTATCCTTACCAATAGTTTTGGCAGGTTTTACGTCCCTACCTGGGATTCGTCCTCCGTTCATTTTAGCGTTACGACGTGTCGTCATTTAACGATTGAGGTGAGGGGGGTTTGTGCCCAGTTAGGTGATTGGCTGACCCGTGTTGAACGGTGATATCGGCCTGTCCGGTTAGGCCGACGATTCAGTGTGCCTAATGTGGCTGTGGCCCAGTGACATCGCTTCGTGCCACTTGGCGATAGAAGAGGTCGCACCGGGTAGTTCCCCGGGGCTCTGCGCCAGTGCCATCGGCGATTGGACGTGCATGTTGCGCCGGGTTGGGCCGGCGTCTTTTGAGTTCGCGCCCTGGAGAAAGCGAACGTAGATCGCGCCGGGTTAGGCCGGCGTCTTTGGAGCTTGTGCTGTTGAGCGACCGAGCATATACGTTGCACCGGGCTGAGCCGACGTCTTTGGCGTTCGTGCCCTAGAGCGACTAAACGTATGTGATGCGCAAGCCGAGCCGACGTCTTTTGAGCTCGTGCTGTTGAGCGACCGAACATATATGGTGCGCCGACTGGGACGACGTCTTTTTGGCGTTTGCGCCCTGGCGCGACTGAACGTAGATTGCGCCGGGTTAGGCTGGCGTCTTTTTGGCGTTCGCGCCCTGTAGCGACTGAGCGTAGATTGCATCGGGTTAGGCCGACATATTTTTGGCGTTCGCGCCTTGGAGCAACTGAACGTAGATTGCGCCGGGTTAGGCCGGCGTCTTTTTGGCGTTCGCGCCCTGGTGCGACTGAACGTAGATTGCGCCGGGTTAGGCCGGGGTCTTTTGAGCTCGTGCTGTTGAGCGACCGAGCATAGATTGCGCCGGGTTAGGCTGGCGTCTTTTGGGTTCGTGCCCTGGCGCAAGCGAACGTAGATGCGCCGGGTTAGGCCGGCGTATTTTGAGCTCGTGCCCTGGAGCAAGCGAACGCAGATGCGTCGGGTTAGGTCGGCGTCTTTGAGCCCGTGCCGTTGAGCGACCGAACGTAGGTTTCACCGAGTTAGGCCGGCGTCTTTGAGCTCGTGCTGTTGAGCGACCGAGCGTAGGTGTTGCGCCGAGCTGAGCCGACGTCTTTTATGTTCGTGCCCTGGAGCAAACGAACGTAGGTTGCATCGGGTTAGGCCGGCGTCTTTGAGCCTTTGCTGTTGAGCGACCAAGCGTGTGTTGCACCGGGTTAGGCCGACGTCTTTGAGCTCGTGCTGTTGAGCGACCAAGCATGTGTGTTGCACCGGGCTGAGCTGACGTCTTTGAGCTCGTGCTGTTGAGCGACCGAGCATATGTCACACCGGGTTAGGCCGGCGTCTTTTACTCAAACCCTGTAGCACCGAGTTAGGCCGACGTCTTTGGTGTTCGTGCCCGGGGGCTAGCGAACATTTGTATGGATCAAATTTGGCCGTTTTTAGGGTTTGAGGCAGCGCCTTTATGCGATTTATATGCGTCCCTGGGGACGTCTTTCACCTGCGCCTTTACGCGTCTTACGGCACGCCGGGAAGGCCGACGTTTTACCCGAACCCGTATGCACGAAGGGCCGTCGGGGTCCGAGCTTCCTAAGTCTGTATCCCCGTGGGGGACTTAGGCCTGGGTAAAAGTGTTCGTGCTGTTGAGCGACCGAACTTATGTTACGCCGGGTTAGGCCGGTGTCTTTGAGCTCGTGCTGTTGAGCGAGCGAGCATATATTGCACCGGGTTTAGACCGGCGTCTTTGAGCTCGTGCTCTTGAGCGACCGAGCATATGTTGCGCCGGGTTAGGCCAGCGTCTTTTCGCAAACCCGTACGTTCGATGGGCCGTCGGGGTTCGAGCTTCTTAAGCCTCTGTATCCCACGAGTGAGGGGCTTAAGGGTTTTTTTTTGTGCCATGAATTTTTGAGTGTCACAGGACCCACTAGCCCCCCAAGTTCTTAGTTTACAGGTCGTGCCGTGATGACTAAAAACTTTAATAAAGTGGGTAAAAAGACCGCAAATTTTATTTTTTATTAATTTTTGCTAACAGGGAATATCCTCAAACAGTGGCGTGTAGGCCTTATTGAATAAGGGAAATCAGAGCAGTAAATGGGGGGACTCAGTCACTGGTGGTACTGCCTCAAGTGTTCAGCGTTCCACGGGTGTCGGATTTGAGTTCCGTCCGTGTGTTCGATGTAGTAAGTTCCGTCATGTATGACTTGTCGAACTCTATATGGTCCTTCCCAGTTCGGGCCCAGGACCCCGGCGCCTTGTACTTGGGTGTTCTGGAACACGCGCCTGAGTACGAGACTGCCGACGGCGAAGATCCGCCTTTTAAATTTGGCGTTGTAGTATCTCTCAACCTTTCACTTTTGTGCAGCGAGCCTGGTGAGGGCGTCGGACCTTTTCTCGTCGATTAGATCCAATTCGAGGCGTACGGCCTCGTCATTTTCTTTTTCGTCGAAAGTGTCGTCTCGGTAGGTGGGGACCTCCGTTTCCACGGGGACCACGGCCTCAATCCCAAAAGCTAGGGAGAAGGGGGTCTCTCCGGTGGCATTTCGAACGGTCGTTCGGTATACCCACAAGATGAAAGGTAACTCATCAGCCCAGGCTCCTTTTTTGGCTTCGAGCTTTTTCTTGAGGTTGCTTTTGATTGTCTTGTTGACGGCTTCCACTTGGTCATTAGCTTGTGGGTGTCGCGGGGCTGAGAATGTCTTGCTTATCCCTAGTTGGGTGCAGATTACTCTAACCCTGGCATTGTCGAATTGCGTGCCATTGTCGGTCATGATTGACGCGGAGATGTCGTGGCGGCATATTATGGACTTCCAGATGAATTTCGTAGTATTGGCCTCGGTGATCCTGGCCAAAGGCTCTGCTTCGACCCACTTAGTAAAGTAGTCGATAGCGACGATGGCGTACTCGTATTGTCTCAGAGCTTTGGGGAGCTTGCCGATTATGTCCACGCCCCATTTCGCGAAGGGACGTGGAACGACAATGCTACTCAGGGGAGATGGCGGCTGCCATGGAACATTAGAAAAACGTTGACACTTGTCGCACTTTCTCGCCCAGTCGTAGGCGTCTCTTTTCATCGTCGGCCAGAAATAGCCTTGTCGGAGAGCTTTGAGTGCAAGGGACCTCCCAGCGGAGTGATTCCCGCAAATGCCTTCGTGAATTTCGCGGAGGACCTTGCTCAACTCGATGCTATTGAGGCATCGGAGCAGCGGGGTTGAGTACCCGCGCTTGTATAGGGCTTCGCCTCTCAACACGTATTTAGATGTGAGGGCTTTCAGCCTTTCGGCTTCTTTGCGGTCTTCGGGAAGTGCCCCTCTTTGCAAGTAGTCCGTAAGCGGAGTCATCCAAGTTGGATGAGCGGTGCTCTCAATCGTTCCAACCTCGTCACGTGAGATGGATGGTCGCGAGAGAGACTCGATTGGGATGGTTCCCAACCCGTCTTCGGTGATACCGGATCCGAGGCGAGCTAGAGCGGCAGCCTCGGAGTTCTCTTCTCGTGGGATCTAGATGATCTCGAACCAGGAGAAGGCATCTAACTTGGCATTTGTTTTTGCCAAGTAGGCGATCATGTTAGGTTCTTTGGCAACGTAGTCGCCTTTAACCTGATTTGCGATTAACTGCGAGTCATAGCGTATTCGTAAATTCTGTACGTTGAGCTTTTGAGCGAGCTCTAGACCTACGATGAGGGCCTCGTATTCGCTCAATTCTTGGGACCAGATCGCCAGGCGAGTCGATGTTCCTTTTTGAAGAGCTTTACCGATGGGGTGTCCTGTTCGGACAACAATTGGGTGAGCTTGGAAGTAAGGGCGTAGCTTTTTGGCGGCTACGAGGAGAGCGAGAGAGAGTTTCTCTATCTCTGTGTAACGCGTTTCTGCGTCGAGTAAGGCTTTGCTCACATAGAAGATAGGCCATTGAACCTTATCTTCTTCATGTATCAGTACAGCGCTTACGGCTCGTTCGAAGATGGCGAGGTAGACGTAGAGTGTGTCGCCTTCCTTTGGCTTGGAGAGGAACGGAGGTGTCCCCAAGTAGGCCTTCATTTCTTGAAAGGCCTTCTCGTACTCGTTCGTCCATATGAAGCCGTCCGTCTTCTTTATTGCTTTGAAGAACGGTTGACACTTGTCGGTTGCTTTGGCCACAAAACGCGAGAGGGCGGCAATCCGACCGGTCAGACTTGTCGGTTGACACTTCCTTGATACGTCACGGAGATTTCATGTCAATGAGCGCCTTGATTTTCTCGGGGTTCACTTCGATCGATTCCTCGTCGGCTAACGATGTAGCCTAGGAACTACCCAGATTCGACCTCGAACACACATTTGTTGGGGTTGAGCTTCATTTTGTACCGACGGAGGATTAAGAACATCTCCCTTAGGTTGTCTACGTGGTTGGTGGCCAATAGGCTTTTAACGAGCATGTCGTCCACGTTTACTTCCACAGTCTTGCCGATTAGCCGATAGCCGACCCCCTACGTCTCAAAAGCCGCGTCTCGCGAGCAATTTCAGAGACTACTCGGGTTACACTCCCTTGAACGCCCCGGTAGAGCAAATCTACGCTGTGGCGCGTGACAAGTTCGTCGCTCCGGCTCCGATAAGAGGCAACCCTGCGACTCGCGATCGGTCCCGCTATTGCGAGTTCCACCGGGATTACGGTCACACGACCGCTCAGTGCTTCCATCTTAGGAAACAAATTGAGACGTTAATCCAGAAGGGAGAACTCAAAGAGTTTGTCCTTCGCTTGGTAGGAGCGGCGGCCCCCACCGACAACAGGCCACAGCCTGAAAAAGGTGGAGGGACCAACCCAAACACCGACCGCACGGCGGTCACAGCTACGGCTGATGCGCAACTCCACGTCATCCCCACTATACTAGGTGGCTTGCAAGACGGGGACTCGGCCCGGCAAAGGAAAAAGCTCCTCAGAGCTGCCCCTCATGAAGGCCTTTCCGGGCAGGTTAACCTCACCTACAAGGAATCTCCGTCCGTACCTTACGAGACGATACAATTCACCAATGAAGAGGCCAAGCGAGTTGTGCACCCGCACAATGACGCTATAGTCCTTAAGGCCCAGGTGGCCAACAACTTGGTAAAAAGAGTTCTTATTGATAACGGCAGTGCGGCCGATATAATCTTTAAGACCACCCTCGAGCGCATGAAGCTCGGGGGGCTCCGCCCTGTCCCAACTCAGACACCCCTGTTTGGGTTCACAGGAGAAAAGGTCATGACTGAAGGAATCATTGATTTACCAGTCACCTTCGGAACTGCCGAAGGCATCTTATTCGTTCACATGGTCCCCTTTCTTGTGGTCGACCAGGAGTCGCCCTACAATGTTATCATTGTGCGACCCACGTTGAACAGACTAAGGGCTATCACGTCCACTTATCACCTATTAGTGAAATTCCCCACCGAAGAGGGAATTGGCGTCATGGCCGGTGATCACACCCAGGCGAGGATATGCTACGTCCAAGGCATGGATGGCAAGCCCGTTGAAAAAAGGGTTAACACGATCTACCAACTGGAAGACGACTACGCGTGTGATAAAAAAGACGCACGACAACTCGGGGAATTAGACCCCCGCGACGATATCGAGAGGTTGAAAGTTGACACCCCCGATGATATCACTTCGATCATTCTCGACGAAGCTAAACCTGACCAGGTAGTAAAGATCGGTGCACAACTCCCTCTCGCCATCAAAACTCAACTCACGTCCTTCCTTCGGGAATTTAAGGATGTCTTTGCATGGGCACATGCAGACATGCCCGGCATAGACCCCGATGCGATTGTGCACCGGTTGAATGACGATAAAACCATCGCGGAAAAGGTAGAAGCTAGACGTGCGTTCAACCCCGAACGGTACCTAGCAATAAACGAGGAAGTCGAAAAACTTCTCTCCGCTGGTTTCATCCGAGAAGCCAAGTACCCGAAGTGGGTGGCCAATGTGGTCATGGTCAAAAAGCCCAACGGGAAGTGGCGCATTTGCATAGATTACAAAGATCTTAACAAAGCCTGCCCGAAAGATTGCTTTCCATTCCCAAGCATCGAACAACTGGTCGACGCCACGGCAGGACATGAACTCCTAAGTTTCATGGACGCCTACTCGGGCTACAACCAGATACGAATGCACGAGCCCGATCAGATCAAGACAACCTTTGTCACTGATCGTGGCCTCTACTGCTACAAGGTCATGCCTTTCGGCCTTAAGAATGCAGGAGCTACTTACCAACGTTTGGTAAACCGGATCTTTGCCGACCTAATCGGCAAGACCATGGAAGTATACGTGGACGACATGCTCGTTAAAAGCTTGTTGGCTACCAACCACGTAGACAACCTGAGGAAGATGTTCTTAATCCTCCGCCGGTACAAAATGAAGCTCAACCCCAACAAATGTGTATTCGGGGTCGAGTCCGGGAAGTTCCTAGACTACATAGTTAGCCGTCGAGGTATCAAAGTGAACCCCGAGAAAATCAAGGCACTCCTTGACATGAAGTCCCCGCGACGTGTCAAGGAAGACCAAAGTCTGACCGGTCGGATTGCCGCCCTAGCGCGTTTTGTGGCCAGAGCAACCGACAAGTGTCAACCGTTCTTCAAGGCAATTAAGAAGACGGACAGCTTCGAATGGACGGACGAGTGCGAAAAGGCCTTCCAAGAAATGAAGGCCTACTTCGGGAAACCCCCGTTCCTCTCCAAGCCGAAAGAAGGCGAGACGCTTTACATCTACCTCACCGTCTCCGAACGAGCTGTGAGCGCTGTTCTGATCCGTGAAGAAGATAGGGCTCAATGGCCCATGTTCTACATAAGCAAAGCCCTACTCGACGCCGAAACGCGTTATACAGAGATAGAGAAGCTCTCTCTTGCTCTCCTCGTAGCCGCCAAAAAGCTACGCCCATACTTCCAGGCTCACCCGATCGTTGTCCGGACCGGACACCCAATCGGTAAGGCTCTTCAAAAGGGAACATTGACTCGCATGGCGATCTGGTCCCAAGAATTGAGCGAGTACGGGATTGAGTTTCATCCGCGGCCGGCAATAAAGGCTCAAGCCTTAGCTGATTTCGTGGTAGAATTCTCCTACACTCCCGACGTGGGAAGAGCTGAAGACGGCTCGACCGACGACTTGTCGGCTCGAAAGAGAAAGGTCGACCCTACGGGTCCCATCTGGGAACTACACGTAGACGGGGCATCTAATGCCCAAGGAGCAGGCGCCGGCGTGATTCTGACAAACCCCGACCGGGAAAAGTTGCGCTACGCCCTCCACTACGGATTCCAGGCCTCCAACAACGAGGCCGAGTACGAAGCCCTCATCGTAGGGCTAGAGCTCGCTCAGAAGCTTGACGTACAGAATTTACGAATACACTGTGACTCGCAATTAACGTAAATCAGGTTAAAGGCGACTACGTTGCCAAAGAACCTAACATGATCGCCTACTTGGCAAAGGCAAATGCCAAGCTAGATGCCTTCTCCTGGTTCGAGATCGTCCAGATCCCGCGAGAAGAGAACTCCGAGGCCGACGCCTTAGTTCACCTCGGATCCGGTATCGCCGAAGACGGGTTGGGAACCATCCCAATCGAGTCTCTCTCGCGACCATCCATCTCACGTGATGAGGTGGGAACGATTGAGAGCGCCGCTCATCCAACTTGGATGACCCCGCTCACGGACTTCTTGCGAAGAGGGTTACTTCCGGAAGACCGCAAAGAAGCCGAAAGGCTAAAAGCCCTCGCATCCAAATACGTGTTGAGAGGCGAAGCCTTATACAAGCGCGGGTGTTCAACCCCGCTGCTCCGATGTCTCAACAGCGTCGAGTCGACCATGGTCCTCCGCGAGATCCACGAAGGCCTCTGCGGAAACCACGCCGCTGGAAGGTCCCTCGCGCTCAAAGCGCTTCGGCAAGGCTATTTCTGGCCAACAATGAAAAAAGACGCCTACGACTGGGCGAGAAAGTGCGACAAGTGTCAACGTTTCTCCAACGTTCCACGACAGCCGCCATCTCCCCTAAGTAGCATCGTTGTTCCACGCCCCTTCGCAAAATGGGGCGTAGATATTATCGGCAAGCTTCCCAAAGCTCCGAGACAATACGAATACGCCATCGTCGCTATTGACTACTTCACCAAGTGGGTCGAAGCTGAGCCTCTGGCTAGGATCACCGAGGCCAACACCACGAACTTCATTTGGAAGTCCATAATATGTCGCCACGGCATCCCCGCGTCAATCGTGACCGATAACGGCGCGCAGTTCGACAACGCGAGGGTTAGAGAGATCTGCGCCCAACTAGGGATAACCAAGACATTCTCATCCTCGTGACATCCACAAGCTAATGGCCAAGTGGAAGCCGTCAACAAGACGATTAAGAGCAACCTCAAGAAAAAGCTCGAAGCCAAAAAAGGCGCCTGGGCTGAAGAACTGCCTTTCATCCTATGGGCATATCGAACGACCGTTCGAAACGCCACCGGAGAGACCCCCTTCTCCCTAACTTTTGGGGTTGAAGCGGTAGTCCCCGTGGAATTAGAAGTCCCCACCTATCGGGTTGACACTTTCGACGAAAAAGAAAATGAGGAAGCCATGCGCCTCGAACTGGATCTAATCGACGAGAAAAGGTGTGAAGCTCTCACCAAACTCGCTGCACAAAAACGAAAGGTCGAGAGATACTACAACGCCAAAGTCAAAAGGCGGATCTTCGCCGTCGGCAGCCTCGTACTTAGACGCGTGTTCCAGAACACCGAAGTGCAAGGCGCCGGAGTCCTAGGCCCAAATTGGGAAGGACCGTATAGAGTCCGACAAGTCATACACGACGGGACCTACTACATCGAGCACACGGACGGAACTCCAATCCGGCACCCGTGGAACGCCGAACACTTGAGGCAGTACCACCAGTGATCAAGTCCCCCCCATTATTGCTCTGTTTTCCCTTATTCAATAAAAGCCTATGTGCCACTGTCCAAGGATGTTACATGTTAGCAAAAATCAATAAAAAATAAAGTTTGCGGTCTCTTTTACCCACTTTAAAAAAAAAAGAAAGAAGAGAAAAGTTTTTAGTCATCATGGCACGGCCTGTAAACTAAAAACTAGGGGGGCTAAGGGGTCCTACGACGTACAAAAATTCACGGCAAAAAAAAAAGAGGTAAAAACCTTAAGCTCCCCACTTCCGGGATGAGGCTTAGGTCGACCTAACTCGGCGAGGCCGGCATCGAGTCGAGCTCGCTCCTCGAGCCCAGTTCGCTCTTTGAAGTCGAGCTCGCTCCTCGAACTCAAGTTCGCTTCTCAAGTCAAGTTCGCTCCTTGAGTCGAGCTCAAGTTCGCTCTTCGAGGCGAGCTCGCCCCTCCAGTCGAGCTCGCTCCTCGAGCCCAGTTTGCTCTTCGAAGTCAAGCTCGCTCCTCCAGACGAGCTCGCTTCTCGAGCTCAAGTTCGCTCCTCCAATCGAGTTCGCTCCTTGACTCGAGCTCAAGTTCGCTCTTCGAGTCGAGCTCGCTCCTCTAGTCGAGCTCGCTCCTTGATCGCAGTTCGCTCCTCAAGTTGAGTTCGCTCCTTGAGTCGAGCTCAAGTTCGCTCTTCGAGTCGAGCTCGCCCCTCCAGTCGAGCTCGCTCCTCGAGCCCAGTTCGCTCGTCAAGTCGAGTTCGCTCCTTGGGTCGAGCTCAAGTTTGCTCTTCGAAGTCGAGCTCGCTCCTCCAGACGAGCTCGCTTCTCGAGCTCAAGTTCGCTCCTCAAGTCGAGTTCGCTCCTTGGGTCGAGCTCAAGTTTGCTCTTCGAAGTCGAGCTCGCTCCTCCAGTCGAGCTCGCTCCTCGATCGCAGTTCGCTCCTCAAGTCGATTTCGCTCCTTGTGTCGAGCTCAAGTTCGCTCTTTGAGTCGAGCTCGCCCCTCCAATCGTGCTCGCTCCTCGAGCCCAGTTCGCTCCTCAAGTCGAGTTCGCTGCTTGGGTCGAGCTCAAGTTTGCTCTTCGAAGTTGAGCTCGCTCCTCCAGACGAGCTCGCTTCTCGAGCTCAAGTTCGCTCCTTGGGTCGAGCTCAAGTTTGCTCTTTGAAGTCGAGCTCGCTCCTCCAGTCGAGCTCGCTCCTCGATCGCAGTTCGCTCCTCGATCGCAGTTCGCTCCTCGATCGCAGTTCGCTCCTCAAGTCGAGTTCGCTCCTTGAGTCGAGCCCAAGTTTGCTCTTCGAGTCGAGCTCGCTCCTCCAGTCGAGCTAGCTCCTCGAGCATAGTTCGCTCCTCAAGTCGAGTTTGCTCCTTGAGTCGAGCTCAAGTTCGGTCTTCGAGTCGAGCTCGCCCCTCCAGTCAAGCTCGCTCCTCGAGCCCAGTTCGCTCCTCAAGTCGAGTTCGCTCCTTGGGTCGAGCTCAAGTTTGCTCTTCGAAGTCGAGCTCGCTCCTCCAGTCGAGCTCGCTCCTCGATCGCAGTTCGCTCCTCAAGTCCATTTCGCTCCTTGTGTCGAGCTCAAGTTCGCTCTTTGAGTCGAGCTCGCCCCTCCAGTCGTGCTCGCTCCTCGAGCCCAGTTCGCTCCTCAAGTCGAGTTCGCTCCTTGGGTCGAGCTCAAGTTTGCTCTTCGAAGTTGAGCTCGCTCCTCCAGACGGGCTCGCTTCTCGAGCTCAAGTTCGCTCCTTGGGTCGAGCTCAAGTTTGCTCTTTGAAGTCGAGCTCGCTCCTCCAGTCGAGCTCGCTCCTCGATCGCAGTTCGCTCCTCGATCGCAGTTCGCTCCTCAAGTCGAGTTCGCTCCTTGAGTCGAGCCCAAGTTTGCTCTTCGAGTCGAGCTCGCTCCTCCAGTCGAGCTAGCTCCTCGAGCGTAGTTCGCTCCTCAAGTCGAGTTTGCTCCTTGAGTCGAGCTCAAGTTCGGTCTTCGAGTCGAGCTCGCCCCTCCAGTCAAGCTCGCTCCTCGAGCCCAGTTCGCTCCTTAAGTCGAGTTCGCTCCTTGGGTCGAGCTCAAGTTTGCTCTTCGAAGACGAGCTCGCTTCTCGAGCTCAAGTTCGCTCCTCAAGTCGAGTTCGCTCCTTGGGTCGAGCTCAAGTTTGCTCTTCGAAGTCGAGCTCGCTCCTCGATCGCAGTTCGCTCCTCAAGTCGAGTTCGCTCCTTGAGTCGAGCCCAAGTTCGCTCTTCGAGTCGAGCTCGCTCCTCCAGTCGAGCTCGCTCCTCGAGCGCAGTTCGCTCCTCAAGTCGAGTTCACTCCTTGAGTCGAGCTCAAGTTCGCTCTTCGAGTCGAGCTCGCCCCTCAAGTCGAGCTCGCTCCTCGAGCCCCGTTCGCTCCTCAATTCGAGTTCGCTCCTTTAGTCGAGCTCAAGTTCGCTCTTCGAGTCGAGCTCGCTCCTCCAGTCGAGCTCGCTCCTCGAGCACAGTTCGCTCCTCAAGTCGAGTTCGCTCCTTGAGTCGAGCTCAAGTTTGCTCTTCGAAGTCGAGCTCGCTCCTCGAGCGCAGTTCGCTCCTCAAGTCGAGTTCGCTCCTTGAGTCGAGCTCAAGTTTGCTCTTCGAAGTCGAGCTCGCTCCTCATGACGAGCTCTCTTCTCGAGCTCAAGTTCGCTCCTTGGGTCCAGCTCAAGTTTGATCTTCGAAGTCGAGCTCGCTCCTCCAGTCGAGCTCGCTCCTCGAGCTCAAGTTCGCTCCTCAAGTCGAGTTCGCTCCTTGAGTCGAGCTCAAGTTCGCTGCTCAAGTCGAGTTCGCTCCTTGAGTTGAGCTCAAGTTCACCCCTGAAGTCGAGCTCGCTCCTCGAGACGATCTCGCTCTTTAAGTCCGGACCGCCCCTCGATACGAGCTCGCTCCTCAGGACGGGCTTCGAGTCTGCAAGGTCGGCTGGCGCTCGCGCCAAACCTACGCATCTCCAGGAGTCGAGCTCGCTCCTCGAATCGAGCTCGCTCCTCGAGACGAGCTCGCTCTTTAAGTCCGGACCGCCCCTCGATACGAGCTCGCTCCTCGGGACGGGCTTCGAGTCTGCAAGGTCGGCTGGCGCTCGCGCCAAACCTACGCATCTCCAGGAGTCGAGCTCGCTCCTCGAATCGAGCTCGCTCCTCGAATCGAGCTCGCTCCTCGAGTCGAGCTCGCTCCTCAAATCGAGCTCGCCCCATGAGTCTAGCTCTCTCCTCGAATCTAGCTCGCCCTTCGAGTCGAGCTCCAAGTCTACGAGTCGATTGATACTTCTTGTGCCGACTCTTCGCAAAAAAAAAAGATGTCGGCCTAACCCGGCACAACTGCGTTCGCTCACCCCAGGGTGAGCAGGCCCAAAAGACGTCGGCCTAACCCGACGCACAAGGCCTAGGTCCCCCACGGGGGCACAAACTTAGGAATCCCGGACCCCGACGGCCCTCCGTGCATACGGGTTCGAGTAAAACGTCGGCCTTCCCGGCGTGCCGTAAGACGCGTAAAGGCGCAGGTGAAAGACATCTTCCGAGACGCATGTAAGTCGCGTAAAGGCGCTGCCTCAAACCCGAAAAGTTCAAATTTGAGCCAAACTAAGGTTCGCTAGCCTTAGGGCACGAACACCAAAAGACGCCGGCCTAACCCGGCGCATGTGGTTTGAGTAAAAGACGCCGGCCCAACCCGGCGCAACCGCGTTCGCTCACTCCAGGGTGAGCGAGCCCAAAAAGACGTCGGCCTAACCCGACGCACCCGCGTTCGCTCACTCCAGGGTGAGCGGGCCTAAAAAAGACGCCAGCCTAACCTGGCGCACCTATGTTCCGACGCTCAAGGGCGCGAACACCTAAAAAGACGCCGGCCTAACCCGGCGCACCTATGTTCCGACGCTCAAGGGCTCGAACACCTAAAAAGACGCCGGCCTAACCCGGCGCACCTATGTTCCCACGCTCAAGGGCGCGAACACCTAAAAAGACGCCGGCCCAACCCGGCGCACTTATGTTCCGACGCTCAAGGGCGCGAACACCTAAAAAGACGCCGGCCTAGCCCGGCGCACCTATGTTCCGACGCTCCAGGGCGCGAACACTAAAAAGACGTCGGCCTAAACCCGACGCGAAGCACGTTCGCTTGCTTCAAGGCGCGGACCCAAACACGCCGGCCTAACCCGGTGAGCTCGGTCGCTCAAATAGCGCGAGCTCGAAGACGCCGGCCTAACCCGGCGAGCTCGGTCGCTCAAATAGCGCGAGCTCGAAGACGCCGGCCTAACCCGGCGAGCTCGGTCGCTCAAATAGCGCGAGCTCGAAGACGCCGGCCTAACCCGGCGAGCTCGGTCGCTCAAACAGCGCGAGCTCAAAGACGCCGGCCTAACCCGGCGAGCTCGGTAGCTCAAACAGCGCGATCTTGAAAACGGCCTAACCCGGCGAGCTCGGTCGCTTAAAAGCACGGGCTCCGAAAGACGCCGGCCCAACCCGACGCGACTTATACGTCCAGTCGCCAATGGCACGGATGCAAAGCCCCCGGGGACTACCCGGTACGACCTCTTCGATTGCCGAAAGGCACGAAGCGAAGTCACTGGGCCACGATAAGCCCACGAAAAAGGCACACGCGAGTAAAGAAGTGCTCGAAAAATGAGATATGCATTCAAAATGGAAGCAACGAAAATGTCTCATAAATAAAAAGAGCTACGGCTCTAATAAACACGTGCTGAACAAAAGTGCGTGAAAAGTAAATCCTAGAAAAAGAAAAGAAAAAAAAAGAGAAGGTCAACGGCCCGGGGGAAATTTCAAAGTCAAAAGAATATTTCCGATTACCTGCAGGCCGCTAGTATAAACAAGAGAGAGCGGCAGCTCTCCTATTTATATAGAGGAAGGAGCAAACCCTACTCCTTCCCCCTGCGCGAGCGCGCCAGTCCCGTAGCGACAGGCCGCGCGCGGGTCTTACGGCCCGACCGGCCCGGTCCGGCCCCCAGGGGTCCGACCACAAGAGATATGCGTGCGGACGATCGCATGTGATCGAAGGTAAAAATACCTCAACGCCCTTCTCTTTTCAAAAAGTTCACGACTTACGTCCCGTAAGCCGTAAACTTGGGGGGCTAATGTTACCGGTCGTTTTCGGAACACCGGAAATTCAAAAACAATTCGATGCCGGCCGGGCTTTGCCGGCCGGAAGCCCAACGGGCCCCGGCCCACCAGGCCCGAACGCCCCGACGCGCCCACGGCCCGGCACGGCCGGTGCGCGCGCATCTGCGCCCCCGGCCCTGAGGCCCCCGGCCCAATGGGCCTCGGCGCGCCCTATCGCGCCTGGCTCACGCACGCTCCCGCGCAACCCGGCCTCCCGGCATGCGCGCACCTCGGCACCCCGGCCGAGCGCCCCTGCTGCCTCAGCCGGGTGTCCCTGCCACCTCAGCCACTTCGGCCGAGCGTCTTCGTCAGCTCGGCCACCTCGGTCGAGCACCTTCGCCAGCTCAGCCACTTCGGCCGAGCGTCTTCGTCAGCTCGGCCACCTCGGTCGAGCGCCTTCGCCAGCTCGGCCACCTCGGCCGAGCATCTTCGTCAGCTCGGCCACCCCGGTCGAGCGCTCTTTCCACCTCGGCCGAGCGTTCTTGCCACCTCGACCGGGCACGCCCGCTGCCAGGCACGCCGCGCCCGGCCAAGTCCCGCGCCTGGCACGCCCCGCGCCCATCCAGGCGACATGTCCCGCGCACCCTGCGCCCTCTCGGGCGTAAAGCCTCGAGCGCCCCGCTCCCGGCCACCCGGTGGGCCTCAAGGGGCTGGCCCAAGGCCTCTCTCCACAACTTTAAATACCCCCCCCCCTTGGGGAAGGAAAAAGGACCCCGTTTTTGACACAACTCACATCCTGGTTGATGCCAAGAACACTTCTCTTCTCACGAGAATTCTCTCTCGCCCTCTTGTGACATTTCCAAGAGAGCGCACTCCTCCTCCTCCCTCGGCTCAGAAAGTCAAGGACCCCCCTCCACGAGAGGGAGCGGGCTCCTCTTCTGCGACCCAAGTCTCTGCAGTACATACTGGCCTCCTGCTTCTTGGCCCTTGAGCTAGAATTCCGAGCTACGAGCACGCGACCCCTCTAAAGCCTTCACTAGAAGCTACGAGCCGGGTCCTGCCCTAAAGCCTTGGACTCACAAAGCCTCCGAGCCCAAGATAGCCTCCCCACACAAATTGAACTACGTTCTGACCTGATCCCTACTAAAGGGTACGTAGGCACCCAACCTTTGGCACGGTCACACCCCCCAAAAAACACCTCCGGGTTTGGAGGGTGCAGCTCGATCTACGAGCTCCCATTTTTGGCCCGGGCGCGATCACTTGGTCCGGCCTTGGATCGAACCGCCCGAGGTATTTAATCGTTGTTCATTTTCGTGCGACAACAGGTAAGACTAAAAGCCTGGCATAGAGCCCCAGGTGAAACGCCCTGCATCATCATCCAAGTTTCGTAATGTTGGATGTGATACGTAGGATCGGTCTTCCCGTTGTAGGGAGGGAGATTCGGGAGTTTGAAGTTTCCCATGCACACCTCAGCAAGGATTTGGGTAGTGAATGGCGAGGAATGTTCTTCTACGACTCCATATGTGTCACCTGCCAAGCCGCCCTCACGTAGATCACGTACCTCATTACGAAGGTTGTGAATCATGGTGAAAACATCGAGGCCAGTGTTGGGGGTCACTCCTTGTTCAGGAGGAGTCACCTGGCGCCTTTCATTCGACCCTTGAGCCGTGCGAGGGTCCCCATTGACTTGGGCCACACGGTTTGTGACCCTTGCGAGCACTTAGCCTCTCTCAGAGGTCCTCACCACGGTCGTTCCGTTGGGAGGTAAGCCGGTCTCTAAGATCCGGCCCGGCGGTATGGGGGCGTGAGCTTCGAGCCACACGCCTCACTCGCCGAGTCATTGGACCTTCCCTGACATTGCCTCTTTGACCGAGTCTCTTCTTGAGAGGAGATCGGTATTGCCTTTGTTTTAGGTGGTGGGTTCGACGGACCGACTTCGATCTCAACAGGGAGTTCCCCGTCTTTGGTGAGAGAAGTCTTTCGACTCGAATTTTTTTTTAGATTTCCGGTTTGCCGAAAACGACCGACAACAAATATCACTTATTCATGAGCAAATATTGCCTCTCTTTCTCTTAGTTTGGACATGCAACACAAGCCTTGCAAGTCCTAGGATTTGTTTCCTCTTTTGTTCTGTCTTAGTTCGCCGCCCATAATGGTTTCCTCATACACAAAATTTGTTTCCTCTTTTACTTTTGGCAAGTATCTTGATACATCAATGCACAAAGTAATCTCTCTTTTTCTTTGGTATGGACGACTAAGGCTTATGGAAGGGGCTTCTATATTTTTCTTCATTTGTTCATGACAACATAAGAAAAGCCCATTAAAAATTTTCAAGTAAAATTCCATGAAATGAAATTAATCCACAAGGCCCAAATTATTTAACTTGGCCGATTGTTTATATATTTCATTTGTCATCATATGACAATGTCAAAAAATTTATTGACATTCATTTCGTCCTATGTCCAAAAGGACAAAAATATCCTTTAGACAATTTTCGTAAAACTTGTCTCGTTCTTGTTTTGACTTAGCTTCCAGTTTAACTAATCCTACTGGATATGATTTGTGATAGTGACCTCATGGATCCAAATGAACAAAGCTTGAGCTAAAATACTTGGACTCAAAAGTTTACAAACCTTTTCCAAGTTCAGCTTAATGTCAAATGATTCCACAAAAGAGTTGACACTGAGAATCTCTCGGTTCAAATGAACTTATTTTCTACTCAAGAATTCACCTAAATTGTGATGAGTGGATCCACTGATTATTATCTATGTTTACCCTTCATTAATATCATCAGCTAGTCGGGATTTACAAAATTACCATTTTACCCATCTAGCTATTACTTCCTCAACTCATTTGTCGCTTGTGAATAAGTTAGAAACAAAGTATTGACGATGAGCTAACAAGTCATATTATTTCATCCAAAAGAGTCATGACTGAATTTGGACACTGGCCAGTTCATTTATTCACATTCCAAGGAACAAAGCATGAGGTGATATACATTGCATTTCAGCAATGTTGTACATGAATTCCATATCTATGAGATCTTCACAAAGTTACTCATGACATCTTCATAACTTAGTACTTCACCAATAGGTCATATTAAGAATCACATAGTGAATCCGAACTCTGACTTTCTCAAATGAGAATACGTAAGCTATGAAATGACATGTTGTTGGCATTGATCTAGGGTTTAAGAAAAAGTTTAGCGCCTCGTTAACCGGCGGAATTTTAAAAATTTTATTTTCAAGTAAAAACGGTTTTTACTAACCTAGACAAAGAGCAAGTACATATAAATAAAAACTATAATGAGCATAGAAGTTTACTAACCTTTCTTGAAGCTTGAACTTTGACAACCTTTTGGAAAGTTTGCAACGCTCGTCTCCCCTCGCAGCACGTCTCTCTTTCTTTCCTCTGTTGGAATTGATCTAGGGTTTAAGAAAAAGATTAACGCTTCGGGAAGCGGCGGAATTTTAAAAAATTTATTTTCAAGTAAAAGCAGTTTTTACTAACCTAGAAAAAGAGCAAGTACATGTAATTTAAAACTATTATGAGTATAGAAGTTTACTAACCTTTCTTGAAGCTTGAACCTTGAAGAAGCTTTGGGAAAGTTTGCAACGCTCGTCTCCCCTCGCAGCACGTCTCTCTTTCTTTCCTCGGCACCTTGAGCAACCACGAAAGTTTCTATCACTAAATCACTCGAAGTAAAGGAATCAGTGAGTGGGCACTTTTAAACACTACGACTTAAGAACGAGTCTTGAAGTCGCAGAGCTAAACTCTAGGTCAAATGAGGACCTAGGTGCCAAATCAAAAATCGAAATTGAATAGAGAGAGAGAGGAGAGGGGCGGCCAAGCTAGAGAGAGAAGCTCTCAATCTCTAAAACTTGGAATGAATGAAATGTGAAGAATAAGGCTCCTATTTATAGGAGAGGTCTCACCTTCAATAAGGTAGTTTCCTCTTCTATAGAATATCACATATTCATGAGCCAATTTCCTTTTCTTCTCCTTATTTCACACGGCCAAAGAGGATCCAAGATATCCTCATATTTGTTTCCTCTTTTGACTCTACTTGGGCGCCCATCTTGATTCCTCTTAGAGGAAATTTGTTTCCTCTTTTTCTTTTGGCAAGTATCTAAATACATTAATGCACAAAATAATCTCTCTTTCACACTAAGGGCTGCACGAAATTTGGTCTCCCATTCACTTGGGTTGGATGGCCAAAAGCCTTCTAAAAAGGCTTTCTAGGTTTTTCTTTAATTGTTCATGACAACATAAGAAAAGCCCATTAAGAATTTTCGAGTAAAATTCTATGAAATGAAATTAATTCACAAGGCCCAATAAACATGTTATGGCCGTGTGATATAATATGTCATCATATGACATTGTCAAAAAATTTATTGACATTCATTTCATGCCATGTCCAAAAAGACAAAATTACCCTTTTGACAATTTTCGTTCTTGTTTTGACTTAGCTTCCAGTTTAACTATTCCTATCGATGTGATTCGTGACAGTGACCTCATGGATCCAAATGAACAAAGCTTGAGCTAAACACTTGGACTCAAAAGTTCACAAACCTTTTCCAAGTTTAGCTTAATGCCAACTGACTCCACTAAAGAGTTGACACTGAAAATCTCTCGGTTCAAATGAATTTATTTTCTACTCAAGAATTCAACCTAATTATTGTTGTCGCAGTTTTTCGGACAACGATTTAGGAGTCGTAGACGGTTAGACCCAAGGCCGGACCAAGTGGTCTCGTCTCGACTCGAGCGTGTCGGGCTTGGTGTCCCAAGCCGTCCCTTAGCTGTAGGTGATCTCTATCTCGTCCAAACACCTGAAACGTGAACAAAAAGGTGTGAACTACAAAGGGGAAACAGAGGGGTTGCCTCTGTTTACCTCTCCGACACTCAACATTAGTAGGATTGAGGTGGTTTGTAGAGGGTTTAGTGTTTAGAGGTCGAGACTTGAGAGAAACGAGCGAGGTACGAGTTCGACAGCGTTTCAGTACTCAAATTTGGATTACCTGGACTAGAGAATGGACTCCTCTATTTATAGGCGACCAAGAGACGTGTTGAGGGTCCCTTGGCCGAGTGAGGCTGAGTCGGCCATCGGCCGAGTGAGGTTGGGCCGGCCGATGGCCGAGTGAGATGATGGTCGCCGAGGGAGATTCACTCGGCCAATTGCCGAGTGAAGGAATGGACGCCGGGGGAGGTTCACTCGGCCAATGGCCGAGTGAAGGACTGGACGTCGGGTGAGCTTGACTCGGCCATCGGCCGTGTGATGGCCGAGCGAAGAGTCTGGGCCGAGAGAAGACTCACTCGGCTGTTGACCAAGTGAGCTGTTGGGCCGGCAGGGGTCTTCATTCGGCCTTCGGCCGACCGAGCGTGCTGGGCCGCTCGGGGCCTCACTCGGCCATCGGCCGAGCGAGCATGGTGGGCCGGCTGGAGACTTCATTCGGCCCTTGGCCGGGCGAACACGCTGGGACGTCTGAGGCTTCATTCGGCCATGGGCCGAGTGAGCATGGTGGGCCTCGTTCGGCCATTGGCCGAGTGAACATATGGAGAAGTTCACTCGGCCATTGGCCGAGTGATGGGCTTGGACCGAGAGAAGGCTCACTCGGCCATTGGCCGAGTGAGTTGATGGGCCGGCCGAGTGTGGGCTGGAAGTAGGGTTTCACTCGGCCAATGGCCGAGTGAGCTTGTTCGGCCGCCCGAAGTGTCGATCGAGCCGTCGGACCTCGTCGGGCCGATAACATTAGCCCCCCGAGTTTGGCACCGGGCGTAGCCCGTGTGGTAAACTCAAGCAGCTCCGCCTTCCGTCGTCTCGCCGAACCGTCTCGTCAACAATTGGTAAGCCCGCTCACCTTAGGTATTATTTTAATGTTTTTGCTGACGTGTTTGTCGTTATTCGCTCCCATGGGGTCCCCCAACCACACGTCGGCCAGTGGGCCCCCCGAGGACTTCGTCTCGTTCCTCTTTGACGACCCTTACGAGACTTTGGACGATCTTCTTGATCGAATTTCACCGCCCCCGGTCGATCACAACTCTCTCCCCACTCTAGGTTTGGTTTTCCTAGATCGAATGACAATGAATTTGGACGGCCAAGACCTCCCCACGGTGGATGCTTGGTTGGCGGGCGAGGGAGAACACCTAGCGGCCGAGGGCGACGCCGGCGAGGCCGAGGCGAGCGCTGGTGTGGCTGAGGCGAGCGAGGAAGCAGCCGGGGCGCACGCTGCCGGGGCTGGGTCGCGCTGTGGCGTGGCCGGGTCGGCCGAGCGGGCCGAGGTGGACGAGCGCGCAGACGAGGCCGGGTCGGCCGGGGACAGCGCCGGCGGGGTCGACGTGGCTGGGGACAGCGCAGGCGGGGTCGAGCGAGGCCGCGCTGCTGCCGGGGAGGCCTCGGCCGGCTGTGTCGGCGCCGTCTGTGGCGAGCCCAACCCCGGGGGGGCGCTGGTGGAGGCGCGCGCGACGAACCAAGGCGAGGGGCACGCCGCTCGGGCTGGTGGAGGCGGCGCCGGCGCTGGAGAGGCCGCGCCTGGCCGGGTCGGCTTCGTGGAAGGCTCTTCCCACGCGGGTGGGGCCGTGTTGCAGGTGGCCGGAGACCATGGTGGCCCGGGTGGACCAGCCCCAACCAGGCCGGGGCGCGCGCGCGACGAGGAGACGCCGCCGGTGGCGGCCGGCGTCATGGGCGGAGGAGCCGGCGCCTGAGACGGGACGCGCCGGCCATCCATTGTTGGAGGAGAGGGGGCGGCCAGCTTGGACCCTTCCCAAACCCTAGGGCCCATTGGGCCGGGCCTAGGTGGGGAAAGCTTGGAGCGTGCTCAAACCCTAGGACCCATTGGGCCGGGCCTGGGCGAGAGAGAGCCTGACCCCTCATCGGACTTCGGGCCGAATCGCGAGCTTGGGCCGGACGCATCCTATGGGGGCCACACGGCCATCCCATCGCCGACGGAGCCGCCCCTCGTGGTCAACAACCGGGAAACGGGCCCCAATGGGCCGAGCGCGCATACCACGGCCCGAGCGAGCTATCGTAGCGGGCACCACGAGGGTTCGGGCGAGACGTCGGGTCGTCGCATCCTATCGGCCACCCCAACAAGCTCGACTGCGCAGGAAGAAGAACGAACCTCGTCGTTTCCCCTCGGGGAAACGGCGATTCGAGATAGCTTTGACTGTTCTGGCATCGATTTCCCGAGTTCGCTCTCATTTGCTAGCTTTAGCGGTTTGAGGAAGCGGTTCCACATCCCGTCGGCCGTATCGCTTTTGCGACCGCTGCTCGACGATCTGCCGACTCGCCCTCGGAAGGGGTACGCCGCCGTTCACGAGGCGAGCCTCCGGGGAGGGTTACGACTGCCTTTTCAGCCCGTGATCCAGGATCTTCTAGCTCGGCTCGGTGTTCATGCGGCCCAGATGTCCCCATCCTTCTACCGTATGGTGGCGGCCTGCCACATGATGCTGCACCGAGCGATGGGTCGAGCCGTGACGGCCGACGACATCAGGAATCTCGTGGCCGTCTTCGATGTTCCCGGGAAACCCGGCTTCTACAAGGTCCAGCACCGGAAGCGATTCACCATCCTCACCAAGCTGACCTCGAAACACCGATATCCTTGGGTGTGGGCGTCCGAATCTGCCTTCGGGACGGCACCTCTCACCTTTGGCCCCGTTGCTGAATTCCCGGCCGACTATGGCATCGAGAGCTCCGAACTTGCGCTCGTGATCGGAGCGGTTCCCGACTCGAGGCGGCAAGGATCGCTTTTCGAGTCCCCGGATCTTATGGCAACCACCGGATGGTTCGTGCCTGCTGACGAAGACTCCTCATGTTCCGGACCTGGAGTGGAGACTAGCCCGGAATCCGAGGCGGGGGGTTCGTCTGCTCCCCCACCCGACGCGGGGGGTACTGATAGAACATGCGTCGTCGCGTTATCGTTGTTTTTCCATTATTTACGCTTACCATTACGTTTTAACTGACAAACGCGCTTTTCTTCTCTCCAGGTGCCATGGCTCGACGTTACCGACCGCGCACCCAAATGCCGAGAGCAACGCCCATCGATGATGCTACGATCGTGGCTCGCCCTCCAGCCGAGGCCCGTCGCGGGGGGTCGCCATCGCGGGCGAGGAATGAAACGATCTCCTCCAACAAGCGACCATCATCGTCGGCTTCTCTCGGGTCACCGTCCGGCCACAAACGCGCTCACACATCGACAGTGCCAGACAGCCTGGACTCTATGCTCCTAGCGGAGGCGGCAGAGTTGAGGGACCAGTGCTCCCGAGGGATCCTTGAGACCTCCTTGCGGGATTTCAAAGGCCTGCTGACGACGAGCGATCTTGAGCACTTCCAGAACGGGATCGGCGATGCCCGAAAGGTATGGCTCGTTTGCTTGTGTTATGTACGACTGTCGTGCTTATCGTAATTATCCGCGTTTCGCTTGCTTGCAGATGCTCGCGCGCCAAGAGCGGAGCGATCGCATTCTCCGAGATATGCTACGACGCATGCAAATCATGGAGAAGGAGAAGACGAGCATGGCGGCTGCGCACGCTGCCGCCCTAGCAGGGGCTCGCACCGCCCGAGAGTTTGAGGCGCTCGAGGGGGAGCTGGAGCGAGCTCGCGGGGAATTGGCCACCGAGAAGGCGCTTCGTGAGAAGGCGGAGCAGGCAGCCGACACCTTCCTGGGGGAAACGAAGAAGCTTCAGGCGGCGCTTACGAGCCGGGATGCAGAGCTGAGCATCGTTCACGCTCGACTATCGGCGAGCGAGATCGCTCGGGTTAAGGTCGAGAGGGAGAGGGATACCCTCCGGACGGAGGTGCGGACCCTTGTTGAGGAGAAGGAAGACGCCGTGCGATCCAAGACCGACTTGGAGGACGACTGGGACTTGGCGTTGGAGGCGGCTCGTTACGAGGCGGCCCGGCGAGTTCGGGAAGCGACCGAGAAGGAGAACGCGTCTCGCGGGACCACGTTTTCCTTTTTCAACACCATGTTCCCTCCTTACGATGACGAGCCGCCGGAGGACGACTTGCATCCACAAATCCCCGCCGAGGCTGCTCAGTCGACGACCCACCAGCCTGACGGAGAAGCCGTTGGCGGGTTCGGCGCCCCTGACCCCGAAGGAGATGAAGAGCAAGTCGACTTTGGCTCGGACTAGTTGAGTTTTCCTTGGTTTTTCGCGCACTTGTTTAGCGCTCGCTTTATGCTTTCTTTCGGATTATTGGTATGTTTCCGTCGTACTTTCGTACCTTTCTTATTGGGTTGTTTGCGCAATATCGTTTTGCTTTAATTGAAGCTTTCTTTTCATCGTGCGTCTTATTTTCTCGACTTGCTACGCTTAGTGTAATCGATTTGCGCAATTTGAATGGTGCGTGTCTTACGAGCCCGGCTTACTATGCTTAGCGTAACCGGTTGGCACGGCTTACTACCGCATTTGGCGGCGAAGTTCCCCGCGGACGCAGGCTAGACCAGTTTCATCCGAGAGGTGCGATTTCCGGCCATCCATTTGTGACTCGCTGCCTATCGGCGCGCGCGAGCTGGGCGGCCGTCGCGCTCATCCTCCGGCGAGTACGCTACCTATCGGCGTGCGTATCGGGATGGGTTTGCAGCTCCCAGTGAGCGTGGTACTCCTTGGTACGCATGTCACGTTTTGGGTTTTGACTGCCGAGATCGACAATCCGGTGCGCGGACGTGATCCATCGATGACTTGTCGCCTATCGGTGCGCAAGGTGCATCGGTGCACGAGAGGGTCGCAGCAAAAGACGTGCGAGGCCGGAGGTCCGGTGCGCGGATCCAACTCATCGACGTTTCGCTATCTCTCGGCATACGGCCTCAACCCGTGCGAGAGCGTCGCACGAGGAGGGTACGAAGTCGGAGGTCCGGAGCGCGGATCCGATTTATGGGTGTTTTGTTACCGCTTGGCGCGTGGAAAGTGGAGTAAGCGAGCTTGTTGCTCTCGCCTTATCCTCCTTAGCCCCCCGAGTTTCTTGGGTGCTCGTAGAGGAGGCTAGAAACTAAGATACCAAGTGTTTTGAAGTGAAATGTAATTTATTAAATTATCGAAATGGTTCAAAAATTACATCCCAGGCCTTTGGCCAAACTTGAAATTTAAAATTGACTTTGCTAGAATCGAAAGTTACACGAAAACAACAAAGCGTAAAAATGGACGAGTGAACATTTATTGATAATATTGCCGGAGATGCTCCGCATTCCACGGGTGTGTGAACACGAGTCCCTCCATGTTCTCGAGCTCGTATGTGCCATTGTGGATGGCTCGGCGCACACGGTATGGGCCTTCCCAGGTGGGGCCTAGAACTCCCGCACCTTGCACTTTGGTGTTTTGGAACACCCTTCGAAGGACGAGGCTTCCGTCGGCGAACTTCCGCAGCTTGATCTTCGAGTTGTAGTACTTCTCGACCTTCCTCTTCTGCGCAGCAAGCCGGGTAAGTGCGTCCGCCCTCCTTTCGTCTATGAGGTCTAGCTCGAGCCTGATCGCGTCATCGTTGGCGGCTTCGTCGTACTCCTCGATGCGCAAGGTTGGCAACTTGATCTCGACGGGTACCACAGCCTCGACGCCGAACGCTAGAGCGAAAGGGGTTTCGCCGGTCACGTTTCGGGCGGTGGTGCGGTATGCCCATAAGACCATGGGGAGCTCGTCAGCCCAAGCCCCCTTTCTTGCCTCCAGCTTCTTCTTCAGGTTCTCCTTGATCGTCTTATTCACCGCCTCGACCTGACCGTTGGCTTGGGGATGGCGGGGAGAGGAGAAAGTCTTGCTAATGCCAAGCTGTTCGCACATCTCTCGGAGGCGCGCATTGTCGAATTGTTTTCCGTTGTCGGTTACAATTGACGCAGGGATCCCGAAGCGGCAGATGATGTTTCTCCAAATGAAGCTTGTCGTGTTCGCCTCGGTGATCTTTGCTAGCGGCTCAGCCTCTACCCACTTTGTGAAGTAATCGATAGCCACGATCGCGTGCTTGTATTGTCTCGGGGCCGTAGGTAGCTCGCCGATGAGGTCGATTCCCCACTTCGCGAAAGGTCGCGGCACGATAATCAGACACAAAGGGGCCGGTGCTTGGCGCGGAATGTGGGCGAACCTTTGGCACTTGTCACATTTCTTGGCCCACTCGTGGGAGTCCTTTTTCAAGGTTGGCCAGAAGTATCCAAGTCTTAGCAACTTCAATGCCAAAGATTGCCCGGCGGCGTGGTTACCGCACACCCCCTCGTGTACCTCGTGGAGTGCTTTCCTCGCCTCCACCTCGGTCAGGCAACGGAGAAGGGGCATGGAGTAGCCTCTCTTGAACAAACTATCCTCCCTCATCGTGTACTTCGGGGCTAGGCTTTTCAGCTTTCTAGCTTCTTCTTTATCCTCGGGGACGACTCCTCGTTTAAGGAATTCCACGAGCGGGGTCATCCATGAGGGAGGCGGAATCTCGTCAATGACCCCTACGTCGCCTCTCGAGACGTAGGGTCGGGTCAACACTTCGATTGGGACGCTGCCCTCGCCTTCCTCGTCTATCCCAGACGCGAGGCGAGCTAGGGCGTCGGCGTCAACGTTCGCCTCTCGAGGGACCTGGACGATCTCGAACCACGACAGGGCCTCCAAGTTCTTTTGGGCCTTGGACAAGTAGGCGATCATGTGTGGCTCCTTTGCGGCGTAGTCGCCCTTAACCTGATTCACGATCAATTGCGAGTCGCAATGGATGCGCAGGTTTTGGGCGCCCAACTTGTTCGCTAGCCCCAAGCCAACAATCAGAGCCTCGTACTCTGCCTCGTTGTTGGAATCCTTGAACTCGAACCGCAGGGCGTACCTCAGCTTTTCCCTATCGGGATTTGTGAGCACAACGCCGGCGCCAGCCCCCCGGGCGTTTGACGCGCCATCCACGTGTAAGTCCCAGACCGGCCCTATCGGGTCGTTGGTTCTCTTCCTTGACGACTCGCTATGGTCGTCCTCCTTGTCTTCCATGGTCTTACTTCTTTCGTCGCCCTCATTGGTTGGGGGCGCGCTTGTGAACTCGGCGATGAAGTCGGCGAGGGCCTGACCCTTAATGGCGGTTCTCGGTTGGAACTCGACCCCGTATTCGCCCAGCTCTTGGGACCATATCGCCATTCGAGAGGAGGTCCCTTTTTGAAGGGCCTTCTCGATGGGGTGCCCCGAGCGGACCACGATGGGGTGCGCCTGGAAGTAGGGCCGGAGCTTTCTCGCGCTCATGACGAGGGCGAGGGACAGCCTCTCGATCTCGGGGTATCGGGTTTCGGCGTCGAGGAGCGCCTTGCTAACGTAGTAGACCGGCCATTGTACTCTGTCCTCTTCGCGTATGAGGACCGCGCTCACGGCCCTATCGGAAACCGCGAGGTAGAGGTATAGGGTTTCGCCATTCTTTGGCTTTGCGAGGAACGGGGGGGAGGTGAAATAGGCTTTCATATCTCGGAATGCTTCCTCGCACTCCTCCGTCCATACGAACCCGTCGGTCTTTTTTAGTGCCTTGAAGAACGGTTGGCACCTATCAGTGGCTTTGGAAACGAATCGCGTCAGGGCGGCGATCCTTCCCGTCAAGCTTTGAACTTCTTTGACCTTTTGTGGCGACCTCATCTCTAAGATCGCCTTAATCTTCTCAGGATTGGCCTCGATCCCGCGGCGGCTCACCATGTAGCCCAGAAACTTTCCAGACTCGACCCCGAAAGCGCACTTGTTGGGGTTAAGCTTCATCTTGTAACGCCGCAGGATCGTGAACATTTCCCTAAGGTCTCGAACGTGGTCGCGGGCTTTGAGGCTTTTGACAAGCATGTCATCCACGTAGACCTCCATAGTTTTGCCAATTTGATTGGCGAACATGCGGTTCAGCAACCTTTGATACGTTGCTCCCGCGTTTTTGAGGCCAAAGGGCATGACCTTGTAACAGTAAAGTCCGCGGTTCGTAACAAAGGTGGTCTTGATCTGATCCGGCTCGTGCATGCGGATCTGGTTGTAGCCTGAATAGGCGTCCATGAAGCTCAGCAACTCGTGGCCCGCCGTGGCGTCCACGAGCTGCTCGATCCTCGGGAGAGGGAAGCTGTCTTTCGGGCAGGCTTTGTTGAGATCTTTGTAATCGATACAGATCCGCCACTTCCCGTTTGGTGTTATCGGCCCGACGAGGTCCGACGGCTCGATCGACATTTCGGGCGGCCGAGCAGGCTCACTCGGCCATTGGCCGAGTGAAACCCTACTTCCAGCCCACACTCGGCCGGCCCATCAACTCACTCGGCCAATGGCCGAGTGAGCCTTCTCTCGGTCCAAGCCCATCACTCGGCCTATGGCCGAGTGAACTTCTCCATATGTTCACTCGGCCAATGGCCGGACGAGGCCCACCATACTCACTCGGCCCATGGCCGAATGAAGCCTCAGACGTCCCAGCGTGATCGCCCGGCCAAGGGCCGAATGAAGTCTCCAGCCGGCCCACCATGCTCGCTCAGCCGATGGCCGGGTGAGGCCCCGGGCGGACCAGCACGCTCGGTCGGCCGAAGGCCGAATGAAGACCCCTGCCGGCCCAACAGCTCACTCGGCCAACAGCCGAGTGAGTCTTCTCTCGGCCCAGACTCTTCGCTCGGCCATCACTCGGCCGGTGGCCGAGTCAAGCTCACCCGGCGCCCATTCCTTCACTCGGCCATTGGCCGAGTGAATCTCCCTCGGCGACCATCATCTCACTCGGCCATCGGCCGGCCCAACCTCACTCGGCCGATGGCCGACTCAGCCTCACTCGGCCAAGGGACCCTCAACACGTCTCTTGGTCGCCTATAAATAGAGGAGTCCATTCTCTAGTCCAGGTAATCCGAAATTTGAGTACTAAAACGCTGCCGAACTCATAACTCGCTCGTTTCTCTCAACTCTCGACCCCTAAACACTAAACCCTCTGTCAACCACCTCAATCCTACTAATGTTGAGCGTCGGAGAGGTAAACAGAGGCAACCCCTCTGTTTCCCCTTTGTAGTTCACACCTCTTCGCTTGTGTTTCAGGTGCCTGGACGAGATAGACATTACAGACAGCTAAGGGACGACTTGAGATATCAAGTCCGACACGCTCGAGCCGGAGTGAGACCACTTGGTCCGGCCTTGGGTCTAACCATTTCCGGTTCCTAAATCGTTGTCCGAAAAACTGCGACAACATTTTGGCGCTAGAAGGAGGGGGTCTCTCGACCTTGACGACGCATTCCCTCTACCAGTTTTCTCCCTTTGTTCTCACGACTCTCGAGAGATGAGTCACATTCCCACTACCTCCGCGGGTACCCGAGCGACGAGCTCGAGATACGGTCTTCGACGCCTCGCACATCGTCTTGAAGGGCAACCTCGCGATAGCGAGAGCCAGCCCCAAGATCCGATGGTTGACCCCGAGGCCGTGCTCCGAGAGGACACGGCCCGGCGGCTTGCGGAGCTCCTTGACCGCCCCGGCGTCGACGGTTCGCTCATAACCGACCTCCTCGGCTGTGACGTTGAAGATAGGTCCGCCAGAGACTACTCCGACTCCGAATATGTGGGGGAGTCGAGGACCAACGAGGCAACGCCTAGCCTCGCCCCTTCGCGGCCCGAGAGGCCCAACGACGCTTTGGCCGGACCGTCGCACATAGCGCGGCAGCAGGCACGGTCGCATTCCCGGGGACTCGCCCCCTCGGTTTCAAGAGGTGGCCGGACACGGCCCCTCGCCGAGGTAACTGGCCGTGGTTGCGAAGAGGCTCGGCCGATATGGCCGAGGTGGCAAAGGTGTTCGGCCGAGGTGGCCAGCATGTTCGGCCGAGGCGGCCGAGGTGGCCAGGATGATCGGTCGAGGTGCGCGCGGGCTTGGATGCCGAGGCGCATGGGAGTGCGCACGCGGGCCGGGAGGCCAGGGCGCGTGGGAGTGCGCGCGCGGGCCGGGAGCCCGGGGCGCAGGAATGCGTGCGGGCCGGGAGGCCGGGGCGCGGGAGCGCGCGCAGGCCGGGACGGCCAGGGCGCGGGGTGCGCACGAGCTAGGGTGCGCTGGAGCGCGCAAGCTAGGGCGCGCTGGGGCCCATTGGGCCGGGGGCCGCTAGGCTTCTTGCCGGCGGAGCCCGGCCTGCCTTGAATCGTTTTTGAATTTCCGATGTCCCAAAATCGACCGGTAACATTAGCCCCCCAAGTTTACGGCTTACGGGACGTAAGTCGTGAACTTTAGAAGAGAAGAAGGGCGTTGAGGTAATTTCACCTTCGATCATATGTGACCGTACGCGCACATATCTTTCTCTCCCCTTTTTTTCTGTTGGCCGGGCCCCTGGGGGTCGGACCGGGCCGGTCGGGCCGGGCCCCTTAAGATTGGCGCGCGCGCGAGGCCGGCCTGCGCGCTGGGCCTTGTGTCGCGCGCGCGGCAGGGGGGGGGGGGAAGGAGCAGGGTTTGCTCCTTCCTTACCTATAAATAGGAGAGCTCCAGCCCTTTCTGTTCACACGTGGCAGCTTCTTGGGAATTGGAAAATTCCTTTGACTTTGAAATTTCCCTTTGGGCCGCCGACTTTTTTATTGTTTTTTATGGGGAGCCAGCTTATTGCTCACGTTGATGATCCCGAGGCCGACT
The DNA here is from genome assembly GCF_054948205.1 of Urtica dioica subsp. dioica. Lineage (NCBI taxonomy): Eukaryota > Viridiplantae > Streptophyta > Magnoliopsida > Rosales > Urticaceae > Urtica > Urtica dioica. The sequence goes on from NC_142756.1 coordinate 43,182,295, forward strand.
CTTGCGGCCCACTCCCCAATTGTGGAGGGGCGGCCAAGGGTCCCTTCGAGGAGCTCGACATGATCCCCATCTTTGTCGAGGAAGAGTCTAGCGCGGCCGACAAATGGCACGCGGAGATGGAGACCGACGCCGTGGCGGTAGCCGAGCTGGCGGGGCCCGGGAGCGGCTTACCGACAAGGTGCGATGCCGGAGGGGAGGACGAAGGGTCCAAGGACCCGCGTTCGTCATGGCTGGTGATCAACTTGGTCTCCCGCGAGGCGTCTTTTGACGCCCCCCTGCTCAAGTAGCGGGGTGAAGCGGTGGTGAGTGCCGAGCTCCCCCGGGCGTCTAACTTGGACGCCCTGGGTGTCGAGCGCGCGATAGTGCCGTCCGAATCTTTTTTGGACGAGATTTATTCCGACGATCCCCGAGGGTCGGGCTCAGAGGGCCCTGAAGAGGACTTGGAGGCTCCTCCCGCGATGGAGGAGGAGAAACGCAATGGGAAGGCGTTGGCGATGGTCTGGCCAGCCTTCGAGTCGGCGGAGGCTTCGGGCTACACTTATGCCCAGTCACTGGGGAGGACTCGTATGTACGGAGTAGGCGACTCCGTCGCCCCCGTCAGCTTAGACTGCAGGGGAATCGATGTTGCGATCACGCTCACTTCCCGAGTCTTCAGCACGCTTCGGGAGACGTATAGCATTCCTCCCTTGGTGGTATTGCTTAGGCCTGCCCCCGAGGACAGGCCCCCTCGTCCAAGGGACGGGTACGCGGCCGTGGTGGTCGGGAGTCTCGCCTGTGGATTGTGCCTCCCGTTTCCAACGGTCGTTCAGCAGATTCTGACCCGACTAGGGGTCCATGCGTGCCAGATGAGCCCGGCGTTCTTCCGCCTGTTGGCTACATGCTTCATGGAGTGGCACTACCAGACGCAGCGTGCCATGACCGTGGACAACTTCCGCAATCTGGTTGCCGTCTTCCCGGCGTCGGGGCAGCCGGGATTTCATATGGCCCGTGCTCGGGGCAACGTGAGGCTGGTTGAAGATTGTGACCCGCCTAGCCACCGGGCATGGGTATGGGTCACCTCGGACGCTTTTGGCGAGGCGCCCCTTCGCTTCGGCCGTCTAGCCGACTTTCCAGCGGACGAGGGGGCAGCGGAGCTCCCCTTTGTGAAAGAAATATCGGGGATGTCGGAAGCCCGCAAGGCTGGCAAGCGGTTCTGTTCCCCCGAGCTGATGGCGCTCACCGGGTGGTTCCTGCCCTTTGCTCCGGGCAAGCAGGCCCCCGAGTCCCGTGGCTCAACTAGTCGCTCCTGCTTTTCGAGGTAGCTTTATGGTTTTGTAAAACTTTTTGTCTTGACCGGAACCTGACCTTCGCTGCTTTATTTTGTGTAGCTGCAAAGAGGTGAGCTAGGAGGCTGGCCCTTGCTTCTCGGGACCTTGAGTCAATGGCGGAGATTCGATCTAGGGTCGCTGACCGCAAGGCGAAGGGAGAGCACGTCGAGACCGCCAGTCTAGTCGAACCGGAGCCTCGGGCTTCTTTGAAGAGGGCTTCGACATCGGCACCTCCCGACGAACGCTCCGAACCCTAGAGGGCGAACTCGACGGTGGAGCTGGAGGGGGTAGAGGCTCGAGGGGATTGTTTCCGCCACCTCGAGGGGTCCCCACTATCCTGGTGGAAGGGCGTGGTGTCGAAGGGCGACATCGCTTTCTTCCAGGCGGGGGTTACCGACGCTCAAAGGGTCAGTACTTCTGTTTGTTTCGTTATAAGCGTAGGTTTTAGTTTTAACCCTTGCATCTTTGTCTTCGTAGGCGTATGCGAGGGCCGTGCGAAGCGACAGGATTTTGCATGACTTCATCCGGCGCTTAGGGGCATCTCAGGAGGAGGTCGCCCGGACGAAGGCTAGGTTGGCTCAGGTCGAGCGAGGTTCGCACACGGGGGCGGAGACCGAGACGCTTCGAGACCAGCTTCGCGAGGCCAGGGTGGAACTCCAGATCGCACAAGGCCAGCGCGACGGAGCCCAACTGTCAGTGGCCAAGATGGCGGGCGAGCTCACCGAAGAACGGCGAGCTTGCGAGGTGGCGAACCGATCAGCGAAGATTTTTCATACTAAGGTTACCGACCTTCGGAGTCAACTGGACGCTCGATCCGATGCCTTGGAGACGTCGCACCGCCAGCTTACCTTGAGCGAAGCGGCGCGTGTTAGGGCGGAGCGCGAGCGCGACTCTCTGGCGGAGGAAAACGCTCGACTCTCGTCCCAGCTTGCTGAAGCGGAGTGAAGAGCGTCCGACTTTCAGGATGACTACGACATAGGGACAGAGGAAGCCCGTCGTGCCGGAGCGGTGGAATGTCGAGACGCGACCGCGACCGAGAACAAGGCCCGGGGGGTCACTTTTGACTTCTTCGACACCTTGTTCCCCCTGCTGGGCGAGGGTGCTCCTTGAGCCGAGTGGCTTTCTTTTTCAGCGCGCATGTTTAGCGCTTTGCTCCTTTTCCCTTTTCTAGGATTTCATTTATTTTTTCACGCACTTTTTTGTTCAGCACGTGTTCATTGGATTCGGAGCCGTGGCTCTTTTTATTTATGAGATATTTTTGTTACTTTCTCGTTGAATGCTATCTCATTTTCCGAGCAATTTTTACTCGCATGTGCCTTCTTTGTGGGCTATCGTGGCCCACTGACTTCGCTTCGTGCCTTTCGGCAATCGAAGAGGTCGTACCGGGTAGTTCCCGAGGGCTTTGCATCCGTGCCATTGGCGACTGGACATGTAAGTCGTGCCGGGCTGGGCCGGCGTCTCTTGAGTTCGCGCTCTAGAGCAAGCGAACTCCCGTGTGTTGCGCCGGGTTGGGCCTGCGTCTTTGAGCTCGTGCTGTCAAGCGACCAAGCTTATGTGTTGTGCCGGGTTAGGACGGCATCTTTGAGCCCGTGCTGTCGAGCGACCGAGCTTGCCGGATTAGGCCGGCATTTTCGAGCTCGAACGTGTTGCGCTGGGCTGGGCCGGCGTCTTTGAGCTCGTGCTGTTGAGCAACCGAGCCTATGTGATGCGCCGGGCTGGGCCGGCGTCTTTGAGCTCGCTTGCCCTGGAGCAAGTGAACGTGGGTGCGTCGGGTTAGGCCGACGTCTTTTTGGGCCCGCTTGCCTTGAAGCAAGCGGACGCGGGTTGCGCCGGGTTATGCCGGCGTCTTGTGGGCTCGTTGCTCTGGAGCAGGCGAACGCGTGTGCGTCGGGTTAGGCCGACGTCTTTTGGGCTCATTGCTGTGGAGCAGGCGAACGCGGGTGCGTCGGGTTAGGCCGACGTCTTTTGGGCTCGCTTGCCCTGGAGCAAGCGAACACGGTTGCGTCGGGTTAGGCCGACGTCTTTTGGGCTCGCTTGCCCTGGAGCAAGTGAACGCGGTTGCGTCGGGTTAGGCCGACGTCTTTTGGGCTCGCTTGCCCTGGAGCAAGCGAACGCAGTTGCGTCGGGTTAGGCCAACATCTTTTGGGCTCGCTTGCCCTGGAGCAAGCGAACATGGTTGCGTCGGGTTAGGCCGACGTCTTTTACTCAAGCCCTGTTGCGCCGGGTTAGGCCGGCGTCTTTTGTGTTCGTGCCCTGAGGCTAGCGAATTCGGCTCAAATTTGGCCTTTTTTAGGGTTTGAGGCAGCGCCTTTACGCGACTTACATGCATCTCGGGAGACGTCTTTCACCTGCGCCTTTACGCGTCTTACGGCACGCCGGGAAGGCCGACGTTTTACTCGAACCCGTATGCACGAAGGGCCGTCGGGGTCCGAGCTTCCTAAGTCTGTATCCCCGTGGGGGACTTAGGCCTGAATTGAGCTCGTGGGTTGAGCGACCGAAGTGCTCGTGGGTTGAGAGACCGAAGCGCTCGTGGGTTGAGCGACCGAAGCGCTCGTGGGTTGAGCGACCGAAGCGCTCGTGGGTTGAGCGACCGAAGTGCTCGTGGGTTGAGCAACCGAAGCGCTCGTGGGTTGAGCAACCGAAGTGCTCATGGGTTGAGCGACTGAACTTTTGCGTCGGGTTAGGCCGACGTCTTTGAGCTCGTGCTTTTGAGCGACCGAGCAGGTGTGTTGCGCCGGGTTAGGCCGGCATCTTTTCTCGGACCCGTGTGCTTGATAAGCCGTAGGGGTTCGAGCTTCTCAAGCCTCTGTATCCCATGAGTGGGGGGCTTCAAGGTTTTTCTTCCCCTTTTTTTTTAAGAGTCGGCACGAGGAGTATCAGTCGACTTGTAGACTCGGAGCTCGACTCGAGGAGACGCGTAGATTCGGTGCGGGGAGTACCAGTCGGCTTTGCAGACTCGGAGCTCGTCTCGAGGAGCGAGCTCGAGTTGAGGAGCGAACTGGACTCAAGGAGCGAGCTCGACTCGAGGAGTGAGCTTGAGCTCGACTCCCGGAGACGAACTGGAGTCAAGGAGCGAGCTCGACTTGAGGATTGAACTGGACTCAAGGAGCAAGCTCTACTTGAGGAGCGAACTGGGCTCGAGGAGCGAGCTCGACTCGAGGAGCGAGCTTGAGCTCGACTCAAGGAGCGAGCTTGAGCTCGACTCGAGGAGCGAGCTCGATTCTGGAGACGAACTGGACTCAAGGAGCGAGCTCGACTTGAGGAGCGAGCTCGACTCGAGGAGCGAACTGGGCTCGAGGAGCGAGCTCGACTCCCGGAGATGCGTAGGTTTGGCGTGAGGAGTGCTAGTCGGCTTTGCGGGCTCGGAGCGAGCTAGACTCGAGGAGCGAACTGGACTCAAGGAACGAGCTCGACTTGAGGAGCGAGCTCGACTCAAGGAGCGAACCGGGCTCAAGGAGCGAGCTCGACTCGACGCCGGAATCGTCGAGCTTGTTCTGGTGAGCGACCGAGCTCGCCGAGTTAGGTTGACCTAAGCCTCATCCCAGAAGTGGGGAGCTCAAGGTTTTTACCTCTTTTTTTTTTTTTTTGGCGTGAATTCTTGAGTGTATGTCGCATGACCCATTAGCCCCCCAAGTTTTTAGTTTACAGGCCGTGCCGTGATGACTAAAAACTTTTTTTTTTATAAAGTGGGTAAAAAAGACCGCAAACTTTATTTTTTATTGATTTTTGCTAACGGGGAACATCCTTGAACAGTGGCACATAGGCCTTTATTGAATAAGGGAAATCAGAGCAATGATGAGGGGACTTGATCACTGGTGGTACTGCCTCAAGTGTTCGGCGTTTCACGGGTGCCGGATTGGAGTTTCATCCGTGTGTTCGATGTAGTAGGTCCCGTCGTGTATGACTTGTCGGACTCTATATGGTCCTTCCCAATTCGGGCCTAGGACTCCGGCGCCTTGCACTTGGGTGTTCTGGAACACGCGTCTGAGTACAAGGCTGCCGACGGCGAAGATCCGCCTTTTGACTTTGGCGTTGTAGTATCTTTCGACCTTTCGCTTTTGTGCAGCGAGTCTGGTGAGAGCCTCGGATCTTTTCTCATCGATTAGATCCAGTTCGAGGCGCATGGCTTCATTATTTTATTTTTCGTCGAAAGCGTCAACCAGATACGTGGGGACTTCCATTTCCACGGGGACCACCGCCTCAACCCCAAAAGCTAGGGAGAAGGGGGTCTCTCCGGTGGCATTTCGAACGGTCGTTCGATAGGCCCATAGGATGAAAGGCAGTTCTTTAGCCTAGGCGCCTTTTTTGGCTTCGAGCTTTTTCTTGAGGTTGCTCTTAATCGTCTTGTTGACGGCTTCCACTTGGCCATTAGCCTGTGGATGTCGCGGGGATGAGAATGTCTTGCTTATCCCTAGTTAGGCACAGATCTCTCTAACACTCGCGTTGTCGAACTGCGCGCCGTTATCGGTCACGATTGACGCAGGGATGCCGTGGCGGCATATTATGGACTTCCAGATGAAGTTCGTAGTGTTGGCCTCGGTGATCCTGGCCAGAGGCTCGGCTTCGACCCATTTAGTGAAGTAGTCGATAGCGACGATGGCGTATTCGTATTGCCTCGGGGCTTTGGGAAGCTTGCCGATAATGTCCACGCCCCATTTTGCGAAGGGGCGTGGAACAACGATGCTACTCAGGGGATGATACTTGTCGCACTTTCTCGCCCAGTCGTAGGCGTCTTTTTTCATTGTTGGCCAGAAATAGTCTTGTCGAAGCGCTTTGAGCGCGAGGGACCTTCCAGCGGCGTGGTTTCCACAGAGGCCTTCGTGGATCTCGCGGAGGACCTTAGTCGACTCGACGTTGTTGAGACATCGGAGCAGCGGGGTTGAATACCCGCTGTTATCTGCCCGACCCCGATCATCGGCCGAACGGAGGCGAAGCGACGTCGAACGCGTCTCGGCAGCTTGCCCCGGCCATTGGCCGGCCCTAGGGCCAGCCTCGGCCAATGGCCGGCCCAATTAGCCTCGGCCATTCGCCGGCCCAATGGCCGAGCCAAGCTACCCCCGGGCATTGGCCGGCCCTAGGGCCAGCGTCGGCCAATGGCCGGCCCAAATAGCCTCGGCCATTGGCCGGCCCAAGGGCCAGCCTCGGTGAATGGCTGAGCCAAGCTACCCTCGGCCATTGGCCGACCCTAGGGCCAGCCTCGGCCAATGGCCGGCCCAAATAGCCTCGGCCATTGGCCGGCCCAGAGGCCAGCCTCGGCCAATGGCCGAGCCAAGCTACCCCCGGGCATTGGCCGGCCCTAGGGCCAGCGTCGGCCAATGGCCGGCCCAAATAGCCTCGGCCATTGGCCGGCCCAAGGGCCAGCCTCGGCGAATGGCTGAGCCAAGCTACCCTCGGCCATTGGCCGACCCTAGGGCCAGCCTCGGCCAATGGCCGGCCCAAATAGCCTCGGCCATTGGCCGGCCCAGAGGCCAGCCTCGGCCAATGGCCGAGCCAAGCTACCCCCGGCCATTGGCCGGCCCTAGGGCCAGCCTCGGCCAATGGCCGGCCCAAATAGCCTCGGCCATTGGCCGACCCAGAGGCCAGCCTCGGCCAATGGCCGAACCAAGCTACGCCCCAGCCATTGGCCGGCCCTAGGGCCAGCCTCGGCCAATGGCCGGCCCAAATAGCCTCGGCCGTTGGCCGGCCCAAGGGCCAGCCTCGGCCAATGGCCGAGCCAAGGCTATCCTCGGCCAAGGAGTTGCCCATAACGCTCCTTGGTCGCCTATAAATACCGGGGGTCCCTCCCCTGGTCCAGGTAATCCGATTTTGAGTACTGAAACGCTGTCGAACTCGTACCTCGCTTGTTTCTCTCAAGTCTCGGCCTCTAAACACCTAAACCTCCTGTATCCACCTCAATCCTACTAATGTTGAGCGTCGGAGAGTTAAACAGAGGCAACCCCTCTGTTTCCCCTTTGTAGTTCACACCTTTTTGCTTACTTTTCAGGTGCCTGGACGAGATTGAGACCACCAACAGCTAAGGGACGGCTTGGGATACCAAGCCCGACACGCTCGAGCCGAAGTGAGACCACTTGGTCTGGCCTTGGGTCTAACCACTTTGGGCTCCTAAATAGTTGTCCGAAAAACTGCGACAACATTTTGGCGCTAGAAGGAGGGGATCTCTCAACCTTGACGACGCATTCCCTCTACCAGTTTTCTCTCCTTGTTCTCACGACTCTCGGGAGATGAGTCACATTCCCACCACCTCCGCGGGCACTCGAGCGACGAGCTCGAGGTACGGTCTCCGACGCCTCGCACACCGTCTTGAAGGGCAACCTCGCGATAGCGAGAGCCAGCCCCAAGACCTGGTGAATAACCCCGAGGCCGAGCTCCGAGAGGACACGGCCCGGCGGCTTGCGGAGCTCCTTGACCGTCCCGGCGTTGACGGCTCGCTCATCGCCAATCTCCTCGGCTACGATGTCGAGGATCGATCCGCTCGAGATGACTCCGACCCCGACTACGTGGGGGAGTCGAGGACCGATGAGGCGACTCCTAGCCTCGCCCAAACACGGCCTGAGAGGTCCAATGGTGCATTGGCCGATCCTTCACACCCGGCGCGACGGCAGGTACGGTCACAGTCCCGGGGACTCGCCCCCTCGGTTTCAAGAGGCGGCCGGACACGGCCCCTCGCCGAGGAGAGAGCGACCCTGGTAGATGATGGGGCCGATAGCCGAAGCGCTCTCCGGACGGCTCGACCAAGGGCGACCTTGCCTCGCCCCGCACCAAGCGTGGACCTTAGAGAGCGCTTGACGGCGCAGAGAAACTCCCGAGGGGAGGATCTCCGCCAAAGGCTCAACTCTCGGAGGGACGCGCTTCCCGCCGCAACTCTCGGCCGGCCTCAGGCCAACGTCGTGGACCAAGCGTCCAACGAGCGCTAACCGGTGACTCCCGTGGCCCCGACGGTCGGCCCTACTAACGGTCTTGACATGGTCACGATGATTCAGAGCCTCCAAAATCAAATCATCGAGATGAGGGAGTCAGGGAGGCAAAGGCCGTACGGAGGGATCGAGGAGTCATACTCTCCCTTCGCCGCACAAGTCCTTGCGCAACCTTGCGTGGGAAACTTCAAGTTACCGTCCATTCCCCCCTACGATGGACGGACGGACCCCCACTTCCACGTCCAACACTACGAGACGTGGATGACGATGCAAGGGCAGACAGATGCCACCCTCTGCCAAGCCTTCAGCCTGACCCCCACAGGGTCGGGGTTTGAGTGGTTCCGAAGTTTGAGGCCGGGGAGCATCTCGTCTTTTCGGGCCTTGCGAGAAGCATTCCTCGCTCGATTCGCCACCCTCGTGGCGCAAAAGAAACCAAAGACCCATCTCCTCTCTATCCGGCAAGGGAGGGATGAGACATTGAGACAATACCTCGCTCGCTTCACTGAGGAGTCTCACAAGGTCGATGGGTTCGACGACAGGGACGCCATCACGGTGATCACTGAGGGAGTCCACACGAGTGACTTCCTCAAGTCTATTGTTGGCAAAGTCCCACGAGACATGGCGGAGCTAATGGCGAGAGCCCGCACGTATATGGGAATCGAGGACTATCTCGATGGCCGAGATGGCCGAAAGTTAGGAGGACAGGGGAGTCGCCGCCGCGACGATCAAGACGGAGATCGCCCCGATCCTCGAAAGAGGAGGAATAAGGGAAGCCAGGCCCCTAACGGCCGCTCCCTCCCCGGGCCGAGGCCGCCACATGTCGATAGCTTCCGAAAGTTCTCGACATTTACTCCTCTGAACACTTCGAAGAGCGCATACTGGCTCTGCACCGTGACAAGCTGGGGAGTCCTACCCCTCTCACAAAGGATCCCGCCAAGAGGGATCAAAGTAAGTACTGCGACTACCATCAAGATCATGGGCATCTGACATCCGAATGCTATCAACTCAAACGTCAGATCGAGGCCCTGATTCAAAATGGGAAACTGAAAGAATACGTCCTCAGAACTATCGGGACAGCCGCGGCACACGGAGGCCGCCCGCGGCAAGAAAAGAAAGGTCCGGCGACGGTGACCGTCACGGACCGCGCGGCAAACGAAGAACCGGAGAGCTCGCAACTTCACGTCGTGGGCGCAAACTTGGGCGGCCCGGAGTTCGGAGACTCGGCCACGCAAAGGAAGAAGTACGTGCGCGAAGTTTCCCAAGGGAAAATAGCACACTACATCAACCACACGTTCGAGACCCCTCCTCCGGCCCCGTTCGAATCCATGTTCTTCACCGGCCAAGAAGCGGCATGAGTGCTCCATCCACACAACGACGCGATAGTCGTCTCTGCCCCCGTCGCCAACAACCTCGTCCGGGGAATCCTAATCGACAATGGGAGCTCCGCCGACATAATCTTCAAGTCGGCGTTGGACAGGATGAAGCTATCCGCGATGAGACCGACCTCGATCTTGACCCCGCTCTTCAGCTTCTCCGGGGAGAGGGTCATGATCGACGGAACTATCGACCTCCCGGTTACCTTCGGTACCCCGGGGGGGCTCGAGGTTACCCACATCGTGTCGTTCCTTATCGTGGATCAGCCCTCGGCATACAATATCATCGTCGGCCGCCCGACTCTCAATCGGTTGAAGGCCATAACGTCCACGTACCATCTGATGATGAAATTCCCGACCGAGAAGGGGATCGCCATAATGCTGGGAGACCAGTCAATGGCGAGGATGTGCTACATCCAGGGCGTGGACGGAAAAGGGAAAGGAATGGTGGTAAGCACCGTCTTCCAGCTCGGGGACAAATTTCCCTGCAAGACAGAGGAAGGAGGCACCTTCGGAGAACTGGACCAAAGGGACGATGTTGAGCGTCGAAAGGTGGAGACACCGGACGACCTCGTTCCCATCATGTTTGACGACGCCAAGCCTGACCAAGTGGTCAAAGTAGGCGCCCAACTCCCGTCCGGGATCCGAACCGAGCTCGCCGCCTTCCTCCGCGAGCACAAAGATGTCTTTGCGTGGACACACGCCGACATGCCGGGGATCGACCCCGAAATACAAAGGGGATGGAGCACGTTCAACCCCCATTCGTGGACACAACTTCTTCACCGACTCAACGACGACAAGAGAGTAACTGAGCGCGTTCAACCGCGGCGGGCGTTCAGCGGTGAGAGGTACCAGGCCATTGGTGAAGAAGTTGACAAACTTCTCGCCGCCGACTTCATCAGGGAGGCGGAGCACCGCAAGTGGGTGTCCAATGTGGTAATGGTCATGAAGCCGAACGGGAAGTGGCGGATCTGTATCGACTACAAAGATCTCAACAAAGCCTGCCCGAAAGACAGCTTCCCTCTCCCGAGGATCGAGCAGCTCGTGGACGCCACGGTGGGCCACGAGTTGCTGAGCTTCATGGACGCCTATTCAGGCTACAACCAGATCCGCATGCACGAGCCGGATCAGATCAAGACCACCTTTGTTACGAACCGCGGACTTTACTGTTACAAGGTCATGCCCTTTGGCCTCAAAAACGCCGGAGCGACGTATCAAAGGTTGGTGAACCGGATGTTCGCCAATCAAATTGGCAAAACCATGGAGGTCTACGTGGACGATATGCTCGTCAAAAGCCTCAAGCCCCGCGACCACGTTCGAGACCTTAGGGAGATGTTCACGATCCTGCGACACTACAAGATGAAGCTCAACCCCAACAAGTGCGCTTTTGGGGTCGAGGCCGGAAAATTCTTGGGCTATATGGTTAGCCGTCGCGGGATCGAGGCTAACCCCGAGAAGATCAGGGCGATCTTAGAGATGAGGTCGCCGCAGAAGGTGAAGGAAGTTCAGAGCTTGACAGGAAGGATCGCCGCCCTGGCGCGATTCGTTTCCAAGGCCACTGATAGGTGTTAACCATTTTTCAAGGCACTGAAGAAGACCGACGGGTTCGTGTGGACGGGGGAGTGCGAGGAAGCATTCCGCGAAATGAAGGTCTATTTCACCTCCCCCCCGTTCCTCGCGAAGCCAAAGAATGGTGAAACCTTTCACATTTACCTCGCGGTTTCCGACAGGGCCGTGAGCGCGGTTCTCATACGCGAAGAAGACAAGGTGCAATGGCCGGTCTATTACGTTAGCAAGGCTCTCCTCGACGCTGAAACTCGATACCCGGAAATCGAGAGGTTATCCCTCGCCCTCGTCATGAGCGCGAGAAAACTACGGCCCTACTTTCAGGCGCACCCCATTGTGGTCCGCACGGGACATCCCATCGAGAAGGCCCTTCAAAAAGGGACCTCCTCTCGAATGGCCATATGGTCCCAGGAGTTGGGCGAGTACGGGGTCGAGTTCCAACCAAGAACCGCCATCAAGGGTCAAGCCCTCGCCGACTTCATAGCCGAGTTCGCAAGCACGCCCTCAACTGGCGAGGGAGACAAAGGTGATGAGGACAGAGAAGACAAGGAGGACGACCACAGCGAGCCGTCGAAGAAGAGGATCAACAACCTGATAGGGCCGGTCTGGGACTTGCACGTGGATGGCGCGTCAAACGCCCGGGGGGCTGGCGCCGTCGTTGTGCTCACAAATCCCGATAGGGAAAAACTGAGATACGCCCTGCGGTTCGAGTTCAAGGCTTCCAACAACGAGGCAGAATACGAGGCTCTGATCGTTGGCTTGGAACTAGCGAACAACCTAGGCGCCCAAAACCTGCGCATCCACTGCGACTCGCAGTTGATTGTGAACCAGGTTAAGGGCGACTATGCCGCAAAAGAGCCAAACATGGTCGCATACTTGTCCAAGGCCCAAAAGAACCTAGAGGCCCTGTCGTGGCTCGAGATCATCCAAGTCCCTCGAGAGGCGAACATTGACGCTGACGCCCTGGCTCGCCTCGCTTCTGGGATAGATGAGAAGGGCGAAGGCAGCGTCCCGATCGAAGTGTTGACCCGACCCTACGTCTCGAGAGGGGACGTAGGGGTAATTGACGAGACTCCGCCTCCCTCATGGATGACTCCGCTCGTGGAATTCCTTAAGCGAGGAGTGGTCCCAAAAGACAAAGAAGAGGCCAGAAAGCTGAGAAGCTTGGCGCTGAAGTAGACAATGAGGGATGACAACTTGTTCAAGAGAGGCTACTCAATGCCCCTCCTCCGCTGCTTGACCGAGGTCGAGGCGAGGAAAGCGCTCCGCGAGGTGCACGAAGGGGTGTGCGGAAACCACGCCGCTGGGCAATCGTTGGCATTGAAGCTACTGAGACTCGGATATTTTTTGCCAACCTTGAAAAAGGACTCCCACGAGTGGGCCAAAAAATGCAACAAATGCGAAAGGTTCGCTCACATCCCGCGTCAAGCACCGGCCCCGTTATGTCCAATCATTGTGCCGCGACCTTTCGCGAAGTGGGGAATCGACCTCATCGGTGAGCTACCTACGGCCCCAAGGCAATACAAGCACGCGATCGTGGCCATCGATTACTTCACAAAGTGGGTAGAGGCTGAGCCGCTAGCGAAGATCACCGAGGCGAACACGACAAGCTTCATTTGGAAAAGCATCGTCTGCCGCTTCGGGATCCCCGCGTCAATTGTAACCGACAATGGGAAACAATTCGACAATGCGCGCCTCCGAGAAATGTGCGAACAACTGGGCATTAGCAAGACTTTCTCCTCTCCCCGCCATCCTCAAGCCAACGGTCAGGTCGAGGCGGTTAACAAGACAATCAAAGAGAACTTGAAGAAGAAGCTGGAGGAAAGAAAGGGGGCTTGGGCCGACGAGCTCCCCATGGTCTTATGGGCGTACCGCACCACCGCTCGAAATGCGACCAGCGAAACCCCTTTCGCTCTCGCATTCGGCGTCGAGGCCGTGGTACCCGTCGAGACCAAACTACCGACCTTGCGCATCGAGGAGTACGAAGAAGCCACCAACAACGACGCAATCAGGCTCGAGTTAGACCTCATAGACGAGAGGAGGGCGGACGCACTCACCCGGCTTGCTGCACAAAAGAGGAAGGTCGAGAAGTACTACATTTCCAAGATCAAGCTGCGGAAGTTCACCGACGGGAGCCTCGTTCTTCGAAGGGTGTTCCAAAACACCAAGGTGCAAGGTGCGGGAGTTCTAGGCCCCACCTGGGAAGGCCCGTACCATGTGCGCCGAGCCATCCACAACGGCACGTACGAGCTCGAGAACCTGGAGGGACTCGTGTTCACGCACCCGTGGAATGCAGAGCATCTTCGCCAATACTACCAATAGATGTTCATTCGTCCACTTTACATTTTTTTGTTTTCATACTATTTTCGATTTTAGCAAAGACAATTTTAAATTTCGATTTCGGCCAACGGCCTGGGATGTAATTTTTTAACAATTTCAACATTATAATGAATTACATTTCGCTTCAAAGTATTGTACTATAATTTCTAGTCTCCTCTACGAGCACCCAAGAAACTCGGGGGGCTGGGTAATCTAGGTAACAAGCTCATTTACTCCACTTTTCGCGCACCAAGAGGTAGCGAAACGTCCACAAATTGGGTCCACGCACCCACATCCCTCGTGCGACGCTCTCGAACGAGTCGAATCCGTACGCCGAGAGATAGTGAAACGTCGACAAGTTGGATCCGCGCACCGGACCTCCAACCTCGCACGTCTTTCACCGCGACACTCTCGTGCAACGTTGCGCCTCGCACACCGATAGGCAGCAAGGCATCGACGGATCACGTCCGCGCACCGGATCGTCGATCCCGGCTGTCAAAACCCAAAACGTGACACGCGTACCGACAAGTACCACGCTCACTGGGAACTGCAAGCTCGTCCAGATACGCACGCCGATAGGTAGCGTACTCACCGGAAGATGGCCGCCCAGCTTGTACACGCCGATAGGCGGCGAGTCACGAAGGGATGGCCGAGAATCGCACCCGCCGGATGAAACTGGTCTAGCCAGCATCTGCGGGAAACTTCGCCGCCAAATGCGGCAGTAAGCCGTGCAAACTGGTTACGCTAGACATAGTAAGCCGAGTTCTTAAGACACGCATTGTTCAAATTGCGCAAATCGATTACACTAAGCATAGCAAGTCGAGAAAATAAGACGCGTAACGAATAAAAAGGTTTCAATCAAAGCAGGGTAATGTTGCACAATCAACCCAACAAGAAAAGCATGAAAGTACGATACATGTCAAACATAACACAAATCCGGAAGGAGGCGTAAAGCGAGCGCTAAACAAGTGCGCAGAAAATCAAAGAAAACTTGGCTACTCTGAGCCGTAGTCGATCTGCTCTTCGTCGTCTTCAGGGGGAGGGGCGCCCGGCCCGCCAACGGCTTCTCCATCGGACCGACAGTTTGACGACTGGGCGGCCTCCGCAGGGACTTCGGGAGGCAGGTCGTCCTCTGGCAACTCGTCATCCAGAGGAGGAAACATGGCATCAAAGAAAGAAAACGTGATCCCACGAGACGCGTTCTCCTCCACGGTCGCATCTTTGACCCGCATGGCCACCTCGTAACGGGCCACCTCCAGCGAGGGGTCCCAGTCCTCCTCCATCTCCGTCTTGGATCGCACGGCGTCGTCCTTCTCATCGGCGAGGGTCTGCACCTCCGCTCGTAAAGTATCCCTCTCCCTCTCGGCCTTGACCCGGGAGATCTCGCTCGCCGACAGTCGAGCGTGGACAATGTTCAGCTCCTCGTCCCGGCTCGAGAGCGCCGCCTGGAGTTTCTTTGTCTCCCCTAAGAAGGTGTCAGCCGCCTGCTCAGCCTTCTCCCGAGACGCCTTCTCGGCCGCCGCCTCCTCGCGAGCTCGCTTCAGTTCCTCCTCGAGCGCTTGAAACTCTCGGGCGGTGCGGACCCCCGCCAGAGTGGCAGCATGGGCGGCCGCCGTGCTATCCTTGTCCTTCTCCATGATTTGCATGCAACGCAGCACGTCCCGGAGGATACGGTCGCTCTATTCTTGACGCGCGAGCATCTGTGGAAACAAACAATATACATACGATCGAAATAAGCATAATGGTTGCACATAAGACAAGCAAGCGAAACGTACCTTTCGGGCGTCGCCAATCCCACTCTGGAAATGCTCGAGGTCGCTCGCCGTCAGGAGACTCTTGAAATCCCGTAGAGAGGTTTCAAGGATCCCCCCGAGAGCATTGATCCCTCAGCTTCGCCACCTCCGCTAGGAGCATGGATTCCATGCCGTCTGGCGCCGCCGACGTAGAGCGCGCTTGTGGCCGGAGGACGAGCCAGGGAGGGTCATCGACGATGGTCGCTTGTTCGAGGAATTCGCCTCGTTCCTCGCACACGTTGGAAACCCCCCATGGCGAGCCTCGGCTTGTGGTTGAGCCGCGGTCACGGCTTCGACGTCGAGTGCCACCCTCGGTACTTGCGTGCGCGGTCGATGTCGCCGGGTCATGGTATCTGAAAAAGATAAAGAGACGACAGGTTAGAATGCAATACAATGGAACGTGTAATAACGGGAAGCATATGCATGGTTAGTACTACCCACGTCGGGGGGAGGGGCAGACGAGCCCCCCGCCTCTGACTCAGGGTCCTCCGTAGCCTCCGCACCGAGACCCGGGCACGGGGGAGCGTCGTCACCAGGCATGAACCACCCGGTCCTCGCCATTAAATCTGGGGACTCGAAGTGCGGTCCTTGCCGCCTTGACTCCGGGATCGCCCTAATCACCGCGACGAGCTCGGAGCCCTCGATATCGCCCACGGGTGGAAAGTCGGTCGCGGGGCCGAAGAAGAGAGGCGCGATCCCGAAGGCTGACTCGGACACCCACACCCAAGGGTATCGGTGCTTCGAGGTAACCTTGGTGATGACGGAGATGCGCTTCCGAGTGAACGCCGTGTAGAAGCCTGGTTTCCCCGGAACCCCGCGAACGAGCACGAGATCTTGGATGTCGTCCGCGGTGACCGCCCTTCTCTTTGCTCGATAGAGCATCATGTGGCACGCAGCGACTACCCGATAGAAGGTCGGAGACATTTGCGACGCGTGCACCCCCAACCGAATCAGTAGCTCTTGGATCACCGGCTGGAAGGGTAACCGTAACCCTCCGCGAAGACTCGCCTCGTGAATGGCAGCGTGTCCTTTCCGGGGGCGAGTCGGAAGATCGTCGGGCAACGGTCGCAAGATCGACATGGAGTCCGGGATGCCGTACCGCCTCCTCAAGCTCGTAAAGCTAGCGATCGAGAGCGAACTCGGAATGTCAACACCCGAGCAATCTAGGCCGCCACGTATTGCCGATTCCCCGGTCGGGAAGGATAGGGCTCGTGCTTCCTCCCGCGCTGTTAAAGAAAGCATCGCCGCGGGTGTGGCATGACAGTCCGACGACTCGCTCGAGCAATCGACGCCGGAGGCGATCCCCGGCCAGGCGAGTCCTTCATGGCGATCGCCCAGGCCGGACGGCCGGGCCGTAACGTGGGTGCCCGGCTCAACGGGCCTTGTCTCCCCGATGGTCGGCCCGGCGGTGGACCCATCATCGGCGCCTGGCCTCGAGCCCGGCAAGCAATCCTCGACGAGGCCCGTCTCGCCCGGGCTCCCTTGGTGGATTCCCAAGGCCATTGGGCCGACTCCACCAGCCCGCGCGCTGTGCGCCCAGAGCCATTGGGCCGGCCTCACCAATGCCCGGCCCAGGGAGGCAGTCCCCTTGCGCACTCAAGTCGCCTGGCCCAGCAGCGCAGCCCGGCCCGCCAGGTGGGCTACCCCCGTGCAGCCCTAGCCCGCCGGCTCCTAGGGCTAGGGCGACCAACGCCTCGGCCGCCGCCCCCCGGCCGGCGCTGTCCGGCCGGCCCTCCTCGTCACCGGCGCCGGCGCTCCCGCCAGCGGCGCCGCCCACCTACGTCGGCCCTCCACTTGCGCCGCCCGCCTCCAGTCGACCTCCACCGGTGCGCCTCTCCTCGGGAAAGGCCGGGCCCAGGTTGCCCGGGCCTCCTTCGCCGCCGCTCGCCTGCCAAATAGGCCCGGCGTCGCCACCCAGGGCCGACGCGACGCTCCTGGCGCCCAACTCAGCCGGCGCGGCCCCCCTCGGGGTGGGCGCCCCACCTGCACTGCTTGGACCTCTCCTGGCGGCGTCTCCAGCACAGACAGCACCGACGAAGGCCGGCGCACCATCGCCCCAAGCCCGCCTCGCCGAGTGCGACTCCGCCCAGGCCGCGCGCGTCCCCAGCGCCGCCTGGGGCTCCTCCGACGACGCTCCCGGCATAGACGGCACCGACAGGGGCCGGCGCATCCTCTCCCGGGCCCGGCTCGCCGAGCGTGCCTCTGCGCCGGTCGACCCAGCTCACCCCGACGCCCGGCGCTCTCGGGCCGGCGTCCACCTGACGGCAGGGGCCGTCCCCGACGCACGTGTATTCCTCCTCGTCGGCCAGCCATGCTTCGACCGTGTGAAAATCGCCCCCGGCCATCTCTGTTACGTGGTTGCTCAAAGGGCGTGAAGGCGGCACGGTGTTGGTATCCAGGGGAGATGAAAATTGCGCCCACAACTCGTCTAAGTTCGCGTCTTGATTCCCCAGCAAAGGGAAGAGGTCGCATGAATGGACCCACTTCCCGACAGGTGGTTGGTAGGGTCCATTGACGCGTGTAACGAGACAAGGCAAAAAGTAACCGGAGAAAATAAAAAATAATAATTAAAGGAACCGAGCCAAACCTTGTCACGACGGGCTGCTCCGGTGGGCCGATGACGGCAAGAGTCTTGAGTTTACCGCACGAGTTTCACTCGGCCGTAAACTCGGGGGGCTAATGTTATCGGCCCGACCCCGATCGTCAGCCGAACGGAGGCGAAGCGACGTCGAACGCGTCTCGGCAGCTTGCCCCGGCCATTTGCCGGCCCTAGGGCCAGCCTCGGCCAATGGCCGGCCCAAATAGCCTCGGCCATTGGCCGACCCACAGGCCAGCCTTGGCCAATGGCCGAGCCAAGCTACCCCCGGCCATTTGCCGGCCCTAAGGCCAGCCTCGGCCAATGGCCGGCCCAAATAGCCTCGGCCATTGGCCGGCCCAAGGGCCAGCCTCGGCCAATGGCCGAGCCAAGGCTATCCTCGGCCAAGGGGTTGCCCATAACGCCCCTTGGTCGCCTATAAATACCGGGGGTCCCTCCCCTGGTCCATGTAATCCTATTTTGAGTACTGAAACGCTGTCGAACTCGTACCTCGCTCGTTTCTCTCAAGTGTCGGCCTCTAAAATCCTAAACCTCCTGTATCCACCTCAATCCTACTAATGTTGAGCGTCGGAGAGGTAAACAGAGGCAACCCCTCTGTTTCCCCTTTGTAGTTCACACCTTTTTGCTTACTTTTCAGGTGCCTGGACGAGATTGAGACCACCAACAGCTAAGGGACGGCTTGGGATACCAAGCCCGACACGCTCGAGCCGAAGTGAGACCACTTGGTCTGGCCTTGGGTCTAACCACTTTGGGCTCCTAAATAGTTGTCCGAAAAACTACGACAACACCCGCGCTTGTATAAGGCTTCGCCTCTCAACACGTATTTGGATGCGAGGGCTTTTAGCTTTTCGGCTTCTTTGCGGTCTTCGGGAAGTACCCCTCTTCGCAAGAAGTCCGTAAGCGGGGTCATCCAAGTTGGATGAGCGGCGCTCTCAATCGTTCCCACCTCATCACGTGAGACGGATGGTCGCGAGAGAGACTCGATTGGGATGGTTCCCAACCCGTCTTCGGTGATACCGGATCCGAGGTGAGCTAAGGCATCAGCCTCGGAGTTCTCTTCTCGTGGGATCTGGATGATCTCGAACCAGGAGAAGGCATCTAGCTTGGCATTTGTCTTTGCCAAGTAGGCGATCATGTTAGGTTCTTTGGCAACGTAGTCGCCTTTAACCTGATTTACGATTAACTGCGAGTCACAGTGTATTCGTAAATTCTGTGCGTTGAGCTTTTGAGCGAGCTCTAGCCCTACGATGAGGGCTTCGTACTCGGCCTCATTGTTTGAGGCCTAGAATCCGTAGTGGAGGGCGTAGCGTAACTTTTCCCGGTCGGGATTTGTCAAAATCACGCCGACGCCTGCTCCTTGGGCATTAGATGCTCCGTCTACGTGTAGTTCCCAGATGGGACCCGTAGGGTCGACCTTTCTCTTTCGAGACGACAAGTCGTCGGTCGAGCCGTCTTCTGCTCTTCCCATGTCGGGAGTGTAGGAGAATTCTACCACGAAATCAGCTAAGGCTTGAGCCTTTATTGCCGGCCTCGGATGAAACTCAATCCCGTACTCGCTCAATTCTTGGGACCAGACCGCCATGCGAGTCGATGTTCCCTTTTGAAGAGCCTTACCGATTGGGTGTCCGGTTCGGACAACGATTGGTTGAGCCTGGAAGTAGGGGCGTAGTTTTTTGGCAGCTACGAGGAGAGCGAGAGAGAGCTTCTCTATCTCTGTATAACACGTTTCGGCGTCAAGTAGAGCTTTGCTTATGTAGAAGATGGGCCAGCGCTCACAGCTCCTTCGGAGACGGCGAGGTAGATGTAAAGCGTCTTGCCTTCTTTTGGCTTGGAGAGGAACGGAGGTGTCACGAAGTAGGCCTTCATTTCTTGGAAGGCTTTTTCACACTCGTCCGTCCATTCAAAGCCGTCCGTCTTCTTAATTGCTTTGAAGAACGGTTGACACTTGTCGGTTTCTTTGGCCACAAAACGCGATAGGGCGGCAATCCGACCGGTCAGACTTTGGACTTCCTTGACACGTCGCGGGGACTTCATGTCAAGGAGTGCCTTGATTTTCTTGGGGTTCGCTTCGATACACACATTTGTTGGGGTTGAGCTTCATTTTGTACCGGCGGAAGATTAAGAACATCTCCCTCAGGTTGTCTACGTGGTTGGTAGCCAATAGGCTTTTAACGAGCATGTCGTCCACGTACACTTCCATGGTCTTGCCGATTAGGTCGGCAAAGATCCGGTTTACCAATCGTTGGTAAGTAGCTCCTGCATTCTTAACGCCGAAAGGCATGACCTTGTAGCAGTAGAGGCCGCGACCAGTGACAAAGCACTACTACAAACTAGGGATTCCACAACGGTACAGAACTGTTGTGGAAAGCTTCCACAACGGTTCTGTACCGTTGTGGAATCCTCCGTTGTGGAATGATTCCACAACGGTACTCGTCCCGTTGTGGAAAAGTAATGATTCCACAACTGGACTCGTCCCGTTGTGGAAATTTCCATGATTTCACAACGGGACTATCCCGTTGTGGAAAAATTCCACAAATTTATTTCAGTCGCCGCGGCAACGTGTATTGTTCGCCGCGGCGAACTATTACACAACGGGACAAATTTCCCGTTGTAGAATTAGTCGCCGCGGCGAACGATACACGTTGCCGCGGCGACATAAAGTTTTTTTTTCGCCTAACTCGCCGCGGTCACGTTTCGTGTTCGCCGCGGCGAGGTATTCCACAACGGTACAATTGTCCCGTTGTGGAATATCTCGCCGCGGCGAAAACGTAACGTGGCCGCAGCGAGTTAATGTTGATTTTTTTTAAAAAAATCGCCGCGGCAAGGTGCATGTTTCGCCGCGGCGAATTGTATTCCCAGGAAAATTTGCCGCGGCACGACATATCACACGCCGCGGCCAAATTGTACCTGAGAGCTATTTTTACAGTTTTCCAATTAAAAAACCTGAAAATGAAATAATATATCCAAAACCAAATATCCAAGCATCCAAAACATATCAATTACATCCAAAACAAAGTATATATCCAAAAACATCCAAAAGATAAAAAAAAATATCTACATCATCCAAAATCAAACTAATATTCACATTCTATAAAAGTTTGTACGTAAAATACCCACTCTTCTCTAACTTTTTCTAAGTTATCCGGTGTATATGACTTCTTCAATTGTAGTTTATCTAGACCAACTCCAACAATATTGTTGTCGGTCGTTTTCGGAAAACCCGAGACGCCAAGAAGGCACGTCGCTCAAAGGGCCGATGGTCAGGCCGGAGGTTCTGAAGAGCGGCAAATCTTCAAGCCCTCGCCCAAACTCCTGACTCCTCGAGTCGAGCTTCGCTCCTCGAGTCGAGCCTTGAGTCAATCTCCTCGAGTCGAGCTTCGCTCCTTGAGTCGAGCCTTGAATGGTTCCTCGAGTCGAGCCTTTAATTGTCCCTCGAGTCGAGCCTCGAGTCACTTTCGAGTCGAGCCTCGAGTCATCCTCGAGTCACTCCTCGAATCAAGTCGCTAGTCGCTCTCGCCGGGCCGAGCCTTGCCCCTCGGATCGAGTCACTCTCATCGAGTAGAAAACTTCATATTTCACGTGAGAAGAATGACATTCGAAGGCCCGAAAGAACCCGGCCAAGACGAGCCGTCCATCACGCACGCAACGCGCTGCGCCAGCCAGCCGAGCAACAAGCAGCGCGCCGCGCCGGCCGGGCAGCGCGCCGCGCCAGTCAAGGCACCCTGCGCCGCGCGTCCTGCGCCGCGCGTCCCGCGCCGCGCCCGATGACCCGCGCGCCGCGCCCCCTGCGCCGCGCGCCGCGCGTTGTGCGCCGCCCTTTGTGCGCCGCGCGCGCCGTGCGCCTCCACTTGATGCCACACGCATTCCTAGTCCCACATGGACGAGAAAGGGACCTTCTAAGGCTCCCAAACACCTATAAATACCCTCTCCCATTGAGGGGAAATCCATCCCAAGATATCCAAGAATATCTAATAATTCTCTTCATCTCTTATCGACACGCTCGATTTCTCTGCTTCTCTGGATGCCATATTTGGCCTGAAGCAGGTTCTCTTCTCTCTCCCTCGTTCTCAAAGGTCCCGAAGCACTCACGGGAACTTCCCGGACGTCGCTCCCTTTGACCGAACGTTCTCCGGTGCTCAAGCACGCCCCTAGGGTTCTCAACTAGAGCTACCCTTGCGCGTCTAACACGCTAGACGCGTACGCGATCTCCGAAGTTCCGAGACGCTGCCGAGGACTCCTCGCGCCCCGTTTCCTTCGTCGAGCACGCCTCTCCTCCAAGGCTCCGCGCCTCATACTGCGTCACATACGCTTGAACTACGTTCTGACCTGATCCCACGCACGGGTACGTAGGCAGCCGACAACCAAGGCACGGTCACTCATCCTCCTCACCCCCTACCTCTCCCGAGAGGCGGGTTGATCGGAGAGAACCCTAGCTCGAGACTATCGAGTTCACACTCTTGGCCCGGGTGCGATCACTTGGTCCGGCCTTGGATCGAACCGCCCGAGGTTTTAAATAGTTGTTCATTTTCGTGCGACAATATTTTGGCGCTAGAAGGAGGGGACTTCCCGACCTATTCAGCCCGAAATCCCTTCTATTCATCTTCTTCTTTTCTTCTGCGAACTCAACGTTCTCGAACTTGAGAAACGATGAGTAGCCAACCACCCGTACGTTCTGAGGGCGCAAATAACCCCGAAAACGTCGCTAAGACCAAGAAATACTTCTTGCGCTCCCGAGCGCATGGTGACGAAGAGTCGCTCCACGAAGAGAGCTCGACCCACTCACCATCTCCATCTCCTGATAGCAGGGACAACCGCATCACGGAGTTGGAGGAGAGTATCCGCCGACTAAAGGCGAGGAACGCAAGGTATCACCGCCAACTGGCTGCGAAGCAACCTATGCGTGACACGACGATCCCCAACGGGGATCCTGAGAACCTCAACGAGGAAAGCCGCGACCCTGATTATGAGGATACGGGTGACTCAGAGGATGTCGAGACTTCTCTCACGAAGGACGGGGGACTCCCCGCCGTGTTTGAAGCCGGTCCGTCGAATCCCCTACCCCGAACAGGCGATGCGCCGGTAACTTCTCAGGAGGGGAATTCCCGACGTTCGGCCCTCGACCGACTAGGTCCAAGGGAGAATGTTGCGGAAAGTCAGGGCGCGCGGAGAGCGCACCGCCGCAAGCAGAGCCGGCGCCTCCATACGGCCAGCCCTGATCTTAGGGACCACCTCACTGCTCAACGCATGGGGCGTTGCAATGATCTGAGAGAGCGACTAAGCTCTAGACCCAACATCCCGCTGGCGGCCCCAACTAACGGGAACCGCCGCGCAGGACAGGGGTCTAACGAGAGGCTGCAGGTGACTCCTCCCGATCAAGGGGTCACTCCAACGACCGGTCTCGATGTGGTCACTATGATCCACAACCTTCGAAATGAGGTACGAGATCTCCGAGAATACGGAATAGGTGGAAGTGCCTACGGAGTCGTTGAGGAGAACTCATCGCCTTTCACTACTCAGATATTGGCTGAGGTTTGTACGGGGAATTTCAAGCTCCCGAACCTCGCTCCCTACGATGGGAAAGCAGATCCTGCTTACCACATCCAGCACTATGAAACCTGGATGACGATGCAGGGTGTTTCTCCTAGTGCCATGTGCCAAGCCTTTAGTTTGACCCTCACCGGACCCGGCTTTGAGTGGTTCAAAAACTTGAGACCAGGAAGCATCCACTCGTTCAAAGACCTGAAGGACATGTTCCTAGCACGATTCGCTACGTCTATGGTCCAAAAGAAGACCAAGATGTACCTGTGGTCAATCAGGCAAGAGAGTGGCGAGTCTCTTAGACGATACCTCGCCCGATTCACAGAAGAGTCAAACAAGGTCGACCGCTTTGACGACAGTGACGCGATTGCCGCTATCATAGAAGGCTTGCGCACGAGTGACTTCCTCAAGTCTGTCGTCGGCCGCGTCCCTTCCACCATGGCCGAGTTAATGACTCGAGCTAAGACCTTCATGGGAGTCGAAGACTACCTCGACGGCCGCAAGAGCACTAATCAAAGCTCTCGCCGTCGGGAAGAACCTATCCGCGAGCAGAACGAACCTCGTAAGAGGCGAAACAAGGGGAACCAGGTTCCTAACAACCAACCCCCTGTACCTCAGAAACCGCGACTTGCGGAAAACTTCAAAGGGTACTCGTCGTTCACGCCGCTGAACACGGCGCCGGAAAGGATCTTGGCTCTAGCACGTGACAAGTTCACGCCCCCGGCTCCAATGAAGAAGGATCCTGCAACTCGCGATCGGTCCAGGTATTGTGAGTTCCATCGGGAATATGGTCATTTGACCTCGGAATGCTACAACCTCAAAAGGCAAATCGAGGCTCTGATCCAACGGGGCGAGCTGAAGGAGTTCGTGTTGCGCATGATTGGCGCTGCGGGCCCCACCACGAACAGACAGCAGTCTGGTCAAGGAGGAGGAGCAGCCGCCTCTGCCAACCAAACCCCGGCTACTGCCAACGCCAACCCACAACTGCACGTGGTAACCACCATACTGGGAGGTCCACAGGATGGGGATTCGGCCCGTCAACGGAAGAAATTCCTTAGGGCCGTGTCTCAGGAAGACGCTGCTATGCACGTCAACTTCACGTATGAAGAACCTCCGTCCGTGCCTCACGAGACGATGTATTTCACCAATGAAGAGGCCAAGCGAGTTGTGCATCCGCACAATGACGCGATCGTGCTCAAAGCCCAAGTGGCCAATAACTTGGTGAAAAGGGTTCTCATCGATAACGGCAGCGCTGCCGACATAATCTTCAAGTCCACCCTAGAGCGCATGAAGCTCGGGGGGCTGCGCCCGACTCCAACCCAAACGCCATTGTTTGGGTTCACTGGGGAAAAGGTTATGACTGAGGGCATCATCGACCTGCCGGTCACCTTTGGAACCCCTGGAGGAATCGAAGCCGTTCACATGGTCCCATTCCTAGTGGTCGATCAAGAGTCGCCCTACAACTTAATCATTGGGCGACCCACGTTGAACCGGCTGAGGGCAATCACTTCCACGTATCACCTACTGGTGAAGTTCCCCACCGAAGGGGGAATTGGCATCATGGCTGGAGACCAATCCCAAGCCAGAATATGCTACGTGCAAGGAGTTGATGGCAAGTCCGCGGGAAAAGCGGTCAACACAATCTTCCAACTGGAAGACGATTACCCATGCAACCTAAGGGATGCAAGGAAGTTCGGAGAACTTGACCCCCGTGATGAAATCGAAAGACTTAAAGTGGAAACCTCCGATGATCTTGTGCCAATCGTCCTGGACGAGTCGAAGCCTGATCAAGTTGTAAAAATCGGCACCCGACTTCCACTCGCCATCAAAACTCAGCTTACCGCCTTCCTTAGGGAGTTCAAGGATGTTTTTGCATGGACTCATGCGGACATGCCCGGAATCGATCCCGAGGTAATAGTGCACCGACTGAACGACGACCCAAAGGTCGCCGAAAAAGTGCAGGCTAGACGAACGTTCAACCCAGAACGATACCTGGCCATAAATGAAGAGGTCGAGAAACTCCTCACCGCAAACTTCATTCGAGAGGCTAAGTACCCCAAGTGGGTCGCCAACGTGGTAATGGTAAAAAAGCCCAACGGGAAGTGGCGAATTTGTATAGATTACAAAGATCTTAACAAAGCCTGCCCTAAGGATTGCTTTCCACTCCCGCGCATCGAACAACTGGTGGACGCCACGGCCGGCCATGAACTCCTAAGCTTCATGGACGCCTATTCAGGCTACAACCAAATTCGAATGCACGAGCCCGATCAAATTAAGACAACCTTTGTCACTGATCGAGGTCTCTACTGTTACAAGGTCATGCCTTTCGGCCTTAAGAATGCGGGAGCAACATACCAACGCTTGGTAAATCGGATCTTCGCCGATCAAATCGGCAAGACAATGGAAGTATACGTGGACGACATGCTCGTTAAAAGCCTGCTGGCAACTAATCACGTACGCGACCTTAGGGAGATGTTCACAATCCTCCGCCGATATAAAATGAAGCTCAACCCCAACAAATGCGTATTCGGGGTTGAATCCGGAAAGTTCCTCGGTTATATCGTCAGCCGACGAGGCATAGAAGCAAACCCGGAAAAAATCAAGGCACTCCTTGAAATGAAGTCGCCAAGGCGAGTCAAAGAAGTGCAAAGCCTGACCGGTCGGATTGCCGCTCTGACACGCTTCGTGTCTAAAGCCACCGACAAGTGTCAACCGTTCTTCAAAGCTCTGAAGAAGACGGACGGCTTTGAGTGGACGAACGAATGCGAAAGTGCCTTCCAAGAAATGAAGGCTTACTTTGGGTCCCCACCATTCCTCTCTAAACCAAAAGAGGGCGAGACGCTGTACGTGTATCTCGCCGTCTCTGAAAGAGCTGTAAGCGCCGTCCTTGTCCGCGAAGAGAACAAGGTCCAATGGCCAATCTACTACGTAAGCAAGGCCTTACTCGACGCGGAAACACGCTATACCGAGATTGAGAAACTTTCTCTGGCTCTCGTAACGGCAGCTAAGAAGCTACGACCGTACTTCCAAGCTCACCCGATCGCGGTGCGAACTGAGCATCCAATCGGTAAAGCTCTTCAAAAGGGAACGTCGACTCGCATGGCGATCTGGTCCCAAGAATTGAGCGAGTACGGGATTGAGTTCCACCCAAGAACGGCTATAAAGGGGCAGGCCTTAGCCGACTTCGTGGCAGAATTCTCCTACGCTCCCGATATGGGAAGAGCGGAAACTGACTTAAACGATAACGAGCTAACTCGGAAAAGGAAGGTAGACCCAACGGGTCCCGTCTGGGAGTTATACGTAGACGGAGCATCTAATGCTCGGGGGGCTGGCGCCGGAATAATCCTAATTAACCCCGATGGGGAAAAGCTGCGATATGCCCTCCACTACGGCTTCCAAGCCTCCAACAATGAAGCTGAATACGAAGCGCTCGTTGTAGGGATAGAGCTAGCACAGAAGCTCGGCTCCCATAACCTGCGAATACACTGCGACTCGCAGTTGATCGTAAACCAGGTTAAGGGAGATTACATCGCCAAGGAGCCCAACATGGTCGCATACCTGGCTAAGATGAACTCCAAACTCGAGGCCTTCTCTTGGTTCGAGATTCACCAAATCCCGAGAGAACAAAATTCGGAGGCTGATGCGCTTGCTCGCCTCGGATCTGGCATCGACGAAGACGGATTGGGGACTGTGCCCATTGAATCTCTCCCACGACCATCCGTCTCCCGAGACGAAGTCGGGACCATAGAAGTGGCATCTCAGCCCACTTGGATGGACTCAATTGTCGAGTTTTTGCGAAGAGGGGAACTCCCCGAAGACCACAAGGAAGCCGATAAACTGAGGGCCTTAGCTGTTGTCAATGGTGCCCACAAGAAGAGTAGTAGTGTCTATTTATGTACATTTGATGTCATATAGTCTTATGAAGACTCTTGCTTGTAATTGCCTATCTATTCATTAATAAAGTTGAAACGTTCATTCATTCTTTCTTTGTTTGAAGCTTTATGATAAAACCTTAGTCTTTTAGTCCATAAACAAACTTAACAACTTACGAAGAGACAAATGTAGATTTGCATGAACAAACTCTTCGTAGTTTGCTTAAAACGATATATTCGCAATCTTAGGGTCAAAGGACTATTGACCTCAGTATGATTGTTAGAAGAATCTATGATGTCTGGTTATGAGGCATTGAGAGTTGGGGACTCTATAGTTCTTCTAGGTATCTTCCGAAGGTACTGAATTGACCAGTGCACTTCTAGAGACAATATAAGAACAAACCATTTAACCTCTTATGTCTCGAAGTCACTATGTATGAATTGCATCATGCTTACCTTAATCCTGAAATGAGACATGCCATTTCACACCTTAGTATTCTCATTTGAGAAAGTCAAAGTTCGGACTCACTATGTGATTCCGAACAAGGCCTATTGGTGAAGTACTAAGTTGTGAGTCTGTCATGAGTAACTTTGTGAAGTTCTCATAGATATGGAATTCATGTACAAGATTGCTGAAATGCAATGTATGTCACCTCATGCTTTGTTCCTTGGAGTGTGAATAAATGAACTGGCCAGTGTCCAAATTGAGTCCTGACTCTTTTGGATGAAACAATGTGACTTGTTAGCTCCTCGTCAATACATTGTTTCTAACTTATTCACAAGCGACAAAGGAGTTGAGGAAATAACAGCTAGAAGGGTAAAATGGTAATTTAGTAAATCCCGACTAGTTGATGACATTCATGAAGGGTAAACATAGATAATATTCAGTGGATCCGCTCATTATAATTAGGTGAATTCTTGAGTAGAAAATAAATTCATTTGAACCGAGAGATTTTCAGTGTCAACTCTTTAGTGGAGTCAGTTGGCATTAAGCTAAACTTGGAAAAGGTTTGTGAACTTTTGAGTCCAAGTGTTTAGCTCAAGCTTTGTTCATTTGGGTCCATGAGGTCACTGTCACGAATCACATCGAGTAGGAATTGTTAAACTGAAAGCTAAGTCAAAACAAGAACGAGACAGTTTTACGAAAATTGTCAAAAGGGTACTTTTGTCTTTTTGGACATAGGACGAAAAAATGTCAATAAATTTTTTTGACATTGTCATATGATGACAAATGAAATAAATATTACTCAGCCATATTAGTGTAATTGGGCCTTGAGGATTAATTTCATTTCATAGAAGTTTACTTGAAAATTCTTAATGGGCTTTTCTTATGTTGTCATGAACAAATGAAGAAACATCTAGAAGCTCCTTCTAGAAGCTCAAATTTCGTCCAACCCAAGGAAAATAAGGCTGAATTTCGTTCATGCCATAGTGGGAAAGAGAGTTTATTTTGTGCATTGATGTATGAAGATACTTGCCAAAAGAAAAAGGGGAAACAAATTTCCTTAAGAAGGAAAGTGCTTTTTCGGCCAACTAAGAGGAAATCAAATGAGGAAACAAATCCTAAGCCTTCATGAGGCATGTTGGACGTGCAAGGCAATAGGAAAAGAGGAAACTACCTTTTGAAGGTAATCCTCCTCCTATAAATAGGAGCCTCATTCCTCACATTTTATTCATCCAAGTTTAAGAGATTTGAGAGACTCTCTCTCTAGAACTTTGGCCGAACTCCTCTCTCTCTCTCTAGTTTATTTTCGATTTTGTTTTGGCACCTAGGTCCTCATTTGACCTAGAGTTTAGCTCTGCGACTTCAAGACTCGTTCTTAAGTCGTAGTGTTTAAAAGTGCCCACTCACTGATTCCTTTTATTTCGAGTGATTTAGTGATAGAAACTATCGTGGTTGCTCGAGGTGCCGAGGAAAGAAAGAGAGACGTGCTGCGAGGAGACGAGCGTTGCAAACTTTCCAAAAGCTTCTACAAAGTTCAAGCTTCAAGAAAGGTTAGTAAACTTCTATACTCATAATAGGTTTTAATTACATGTACTTGCTCTTTGTCTAGGTTAGTAAAAACTGTTTTTACTTGAAAAGAAATTTTTTAAAATTCCGCCGCTTCCCGAAGCGTTTAATCTTTTTCTTAAACCCTAGATCAATTCCAACAAATGGTATCAGAGCTATGGTCAAAGGAATTCATGTGCATGTTTTTAAATTATGAGCTTGAAAATCGTTTTCGAAAGTTTACTAATTTTGTGACAAGTTAGAATTGTAATCTTAGATTTTTTTTAATTTATTGCTCTTGTCTCTAAATTAAAAACCATGTTGATTTTCTATGAGTTTGGGATGATGTTAAAACACATTAGAATCAGTTCTAAAAGTTTTTAATTTTTTATATTGAAAAACGTGTTTTAAAGGTTTGAGAATTTTCGAGTAAATTTTTGTGACTAGTTTTGTTATCTTGCTAGTTTCTTATTTTTACTTGAATCGTTTTATGCTTGTTGTTATTTCTTTTATGCCTTGTTATTACCTTGCTAATAAAACACAAATAAAAGCTTTAAACAACATCTTAAAACGTTCCGTTACACTTGATTCTTTTTCGCACCTAAGTAGGACCAAGCTTTAATTTATTTCTTTTTCTTCGAGCTGGAGTAAACCCGCATTAAAAGTGGCATAACTCTCTGTTCAGAAATCGAAATTTAATGATTCTTGAATCAAATTAAAGCTCTGTCTGTCCTCTGTCCAATGCCACTGGTTTCGGCTCAAAAGGACATCGGAGCCGCCAGATATGGTGATTTTACTCCGAGGTGCGCGGCTGTCTGAAACTCCAGTTTTTTAGAAATCCGGATTTTCAAACCCCACTACCATGAGTTATAGAACTCTAATGAGAAAACTTTCTTGAGCAAAAATGTTTTTTATATGATTATAAACATGATGTGTAAAGATTAAAAGTTTTGATTTTTGAAAGATTAATTGAAATTGAATTTTTACAAAACTAGTTTGAATTTTGAAAAACCGTTTTCACTTTCAAACTTGAAAATATTTTGTCATCCAAATCAAATAAATTTTCAAAATGTTTTCAAAACTATATCTATATCACATATGTTCAAAATCTATATGCTCTTGAAAATTTGAGTGGGAGGTCTCCTTGTAGACAAGCCGAAAAAATAAAAAGATGTGTAATCTCAAACTTTCAAGTGTTCGAGTGAGTTGAAGTTCACACTTCCCTCACGCACTTTCCCGAAATAGAAAATAGGAAAAGATCGAGTATGTACCTTGTGCCTTTATGCACTAATACTGCTCTGAACATGTCGATCTAGGATTCTCTTCTAGTTGTCCGCTCTGTCGCTCTCTAACTAGGAAATCTGTTTCCGAAATTATAAGAGTCGATGAACCAACTCCAAAAACTAAGTGGGAGGGTTATACTTGTTGTTTGTAACCCACGATCCCCAACACTAATGAAAGATGCAATAACGTGGGACTAAGAGCCGCTCTTGCGACCCTCACTTAAATGTGAGTACTCCAAGGCGTTATTGCTTCGATCATTGCTCAATGAGCTACGTCCGAGAGTGATGCAATGATGGCAAGGCCTCCCCTTGGGGGATTGTTTTTCAAAGCTGATCTTTTGGACTAAGTGGTTGGTTGCACGCTTAGGCTCAATCCCTAGTATCCTCCCTTGAGGCTCTGCGAAAGGATGTGAGTGATCAAACCAATTTACAAGGTGGCTAGTCAAAATAGATGTATTGACATCTTGGCTTAGCATTAATGATGTGTCATTTACTTATAAATGGAGATTTTTTGCGGCCTTCTCTTGAGGGAGTAAATTATCGTTTGGTTTATAACACCTTTGGATTTTACAAAAGTCTTAATGAAACTTAAATCCTAAACCAAAGACTAATCATAAACTTGTTTCAACTCATATAGACAATATATCTCTCAAACATCTCTCAAATCTTTCTTTCCTCGAATAAACTCGAAAACGAAAACTATGTAGATTCGAAACGTAACCTCGACATAAAACCTACCGTTAACAAGCACAAATGGGTACTCACCACCCCGTGTCCTCCTCTGACGAATGATGATTCAACTCAAGAGGACAATGACGCCTTAGCGGCCTGGCTTCGATCCGATGAGATTGTGAGGTGCTATATCTTTGCATCTATGAACAATGTGCTGAAAGAGCAACATCGTGACATCGAGACTGCCGCTGAAATGCTCTACAATCTCCTTGAGATGTTTGGAGGGCAAAGGCGTCAAACAAGGCAACAAGCAGTCCGACAGTTTATGAACTGTCATATGAAGGCTAGGACTCCTGTTAGAGACTTTATGATACTGATCATTAGTTTTCTGAATAGAATGGAAATCCTAGGATCTGAGATTGATGGGAAGAATGTCATAGATATGATCTTAGAAACTCTCCCCGCATCGCTTGATACCTCCAAGATGAACTACTCCATAAACAAGCTAGAGTACACTGTTACCAAGCTTATGATGGAACTTCACACTGCTGTAGGTCTCACTAAGAGAAAGAGGAATCAAGGAGAGGCACATGCTACTGAGCAAAAAGCCTCCGCCTCTGGAACTAAGAAGAGACCTCACAAGGCCGATAAAACGAACTGTCCTGCCTATCTCAAAGCAAAGGAACATAATATTGTACTAGTAGCTGATAATGTATCAACGTGGATTCTTGACTCCGCTGCTACTAACCATATTTGTTGTTCCTTGAATGGTTTCAAGAAAACCAAAAGCTTAGAGGAAGGCGAGTTCTGTTTCAAATGGGGTGATGGGAGCCTGGTGTCTGCGAAGGCTGTGGGATCCGTGACGCTGTCTTTTGAAGACCGCACTTTAAACTTGAATAATGTTTATTTTGTTCCTACCTTTGGGAAGAACTTAATATCCGTTGCTCGTCTTCTAGAGCAAGATTATTGTTTAAAGTTCATTAAGAATGGAATTCGTATTTCGTTTCCTGATAATTCTTTTGTCACTGATGCATGTATGAAGAATGCTCTTTTCTACATCTATCCCACTAAACCTTCTCTTTTAGACACCGAAATAGATGACGATCTAATTAGGGAGCCAAAGAGGATCAAACTTTCTGAATCCTCCGATCTAACAAAATCAACATACCTCTGGCACTTAAGACTTGGTCATATCAGTCTAGATAGGATTAAGAGACTTGTGAGGGATGGTCCACTCCAAGCCTCTGCAATAGGCTCACTACCTACTTGTGAATCCTGTATAGAAGGAAAAATGACTAAGCGACCTTTCTCCGATAAGGGTCGAAGAGCCACTGAATTGCTGGAACTAATACATTCTGATGTATGTGGTCCGCTCAACCAACAGGCACGTGGAGGATACGAATACTTCGTTACCTTCACTGATGATTACTCAAGATATGGGTTTGTCTATTTGCTTAAACACAAATCCGAGACCTTTAACGTATTTAAGGTCTTTAGGGCTTTAGTGGAAAAGCAAACTGGCAAAGTAATCAAAACCCTTCGATCTAATCGAGGTGGTGAGTATATGTCTGGAGAGTTCGATGACTTTCTTAAAGAAGAAGGTATCGCTTCTCAGCTTACCGCACCTGGCACACCTCAACAAAACGGAGTGTCAGAGAGAAGAAACCGAACTCTTATGGAGATGGTTAGATCGATGATGAGTTACTCATCACTCCCGCTTTCCTTTTGGGGATATGCCCTCGAAACAGCCGCTTACATTCTGAACCAAGTTCCGTCTAAAACGGTTCCTGGTACTCCTTATGAAAGATGGACTAGCCGTAAAGTAAGTTTGGGCCACATCCGAATTTGGGGTTGCCCTGCACATGTGCTAAGGCAAAAGACTAGCAAGTTGGCTAGTAGGTCAGAATTGTGCCTGTTTGTAGGATATCCGAAGGAAACCAAAGGTTTTACTTTCTATAGTCCCGAGGACGATAAGACTTTCGTTAGCACGAATGCTCGTTTCCTCGAGGAGGACTTTATGAAAGATGCAAAACCTAGAAGCAAAATTGTGCTTGAAGAAAAGTTGGGTGAGGAAGCTTCTACCTCATCTGTAAGAACTGTTCTTACCCCAACTGAAACACAACCTAACTCATCAGAATCTCGTCAAGTAGCACTTAGACGTAGTGGGAGGGCTACTCAAAAGCCTGACAGGTACATGTCTTATGGAGACTCTCTTGTAGCCGTCTCCGACATGGATGACCCTGTTTCCTATAGCCAAGCGATGGCTTGTTCTGAATCAAACCTTTGGCTTGACGCCATGAAAGTTGAAATGCACTCGATGTATGTCAACAAAGTCTGGAAACTTGTAGACCTTCCTGAAGGGATTAAACCCGTAGGGTGTAAGTGGATATACAAGAAGAAAGAGGTCATGATGGGAACGTCGAGACGTTCAAAGCACGACTTGTGGCGAAGGGTTATACCCAACAAGAAGGGATTGACTATGAAGAAACCTTCTCGCCAGTCGCGATGCTTAAATCCATCCGCATACTCCTATCCATAGCTGCAGCTCTCGACTATGAGATCTGGCAAATGGATGTCAAGACAGCCTTTCTGAATGGCAATCTTGACGAGCGCATTTACATGGCTCAACCAGACGGTTTCGTGGATAAAGGTCAAGAGACCAAGGTTTGTGAGTTGCTTAAATCCATTTATGGACTAAAGCAAGCATCTAGGTCATGGAATATTAGATTCGATGAAACTGTAAAGAGCTTCGGATTTGAACAGTCAATAGATGAGCCTTGTGTTTACAAGTTAATACACGAAGGCAAGGTTGTGTTTCTGGTACTATATGTCGATGATATACTACTCATTGGTAATGACGTGGGTAAGTTATCTGAGGTTAAGGTCTGGCTAGCAAAGCAATTCGATATGAAGGATCTAGGAGAAGCAACATACATTCTGGGAATCCAAATCTTTCGAGATAGGAAAAACCGGACCCTGTCGCTCTCTCAAGCATCTTATATTGATAAGGTGATGGATCGCTTCTCGATGCAAGACTGCAAGAGGGGTCAAACACCCTTTAGGCATGGAGTTTCACTCTCTAAGGACCAGTCTCCCAAGACTGCACAAGAGATTGAAGACATGAGGAAGATTCCTTACGCCTCTGCCGTAGGAAGCCTCATGTATGCTATGCTTTGCACTAGACCTGACTATGACGGGATATACCGACTCCGATTTTCAAGCGGATAAGGATTCCAAAAAATCCACTTCGGGATCTGTGTTCATCCTTAATGGTGGAGCTGTTGTGTGGAGAAGTATTAAGCAATCTTGCATTGCTGACTCCACAATGGAAGCAGAATATGTGGCTGCTTGTGAAGCATCCAAGGAGGCTGTATGGCTTAGAAAATTCCTTAAGTTTTTGGAAGTTGTTCCAAACGTCGACGAGCCCATAACCCTTTATTGTGATAATAGTGGGGCTGTCGCTGACTCAAAGGAACCTAGAAGCCATAAGCGCTCTAAGCATATTGAGAGGAAATACCATTTGATTCGAGAGATCGCGCAACGCGGAGACGTGGAGATGAAGTAGATCTCTGGCAGATCCATTCACCAAGGCCCTAGCGAACAAGGTCTTC
Organism: Urtica dioica subsp. dioica; assembly: GCF_054948205.1. Lineage (NCBI taxonomy): Eukaryota > Viridiplantae > Streptophyta > Magnoliopsida > Rosales > Urticaceae > Urtica > Urtica dioica. The sequence goes on from NC_142756.1 coordinate 43,217,129, forward strand.
GACCAACTTCGAGAGGGATTAGGCATGTAGGACTACTCACATCTTCTTTGAGTCAAGTGGGAGTTTGTTGTCAATGGTGCCCACAAGAAGAGTAGTAGTGTCTATTTATGTACATTTGATGTCATATAGTCTTATGAAGACTCTTGCTTGTAATTGCCTATCTATTCATTAATAAAGTTGAAACGTTCATTCATTCTTTCTTTGTTTGAAGCTTTATGATAAAACCTTAGTCTTTTAGTCCATAAACAAACTTAACAACTTACGAAGAGACAAATGTAGATTTGCATGAACAAACTCTTCGTAGTTTGCTTAAAACGATATATTCGCAATCTTAGGGTCAAAGGACTATTGACCTCAGTATGATTGTTAGAAGAATCTATGATGTCTGGTTATGAGGCATTGAGAGTTGGGGACTCTATAGTTCTTCTAGGTATCTTCCGAAGGTACTGAATTGACCAGTGCACTTCTAGAGACAATATAAGAACAAACCATTTAACCTCTTATGTCTCGAAGTCACTATGTATGAATTGCATCATGCTTACCTTAATCCTGAAATGAGACATGCCATTTCACACCTTAGTATTCTCATTTGAGAAAGTCAAAGTTCGGACTCACTATGTGATTCCGAACAAGGCCTATTGGTGAAGTACTAAGTTGTGAGTCTGTCATGAGTAACTTTGTGAAGTTCTCATAGATATGGAATTCATGTACAAGATTGCTGAAATGCAATGTATGTCACCTCATGCTTTGTTCCTTGGAGTGTGAATAAATGAACTGGCCAGTGTCCAAATTGAGTCCTGACTCTTTTGGATGAAACAATGTGACTTGTTAGCTCCTCGTCAATACATTGTTTCTAACTTATTCACAAGCGACAAAGGAGTTGAGGAAATAACAGCTAGAAGGGTAAAATGGTAATTTAGTAAATCCCGACTAGTTGATGACATTCATGAAGGGTAAACATAGATAATATTCAGTGGATCCGCTCATTATAATTAGGTGAATTCTTGAGTAGAAAATAAATTCATTTGAACCGAGAGATTTTCAGTGTCAACTCTTTAGTGGAGTCAGTTGGCATTAAGCTAAACTTGGAAAAGGTTTGTGAACTTTTGAGTCCAAGTGTTTAGCTCAAGCTTTGTTCATTTGGGTCCATGAGGTCACTGTCACGAATCACATCGAGTAGGAATTGTTAAACTGAAAGCTAAGTCAAAACAAGAACGAGACAGTTTTACGAAAATTGTCAAAAGGGTATTTTTGTCTTTTTGGACATAGGACGAAAAAATGTCAATAAATTTTTTTGACATTGTCATATGATGACAAATGAAATAAATATTACTCAGCCATATTAGTGTAATTGGGCCTTGAGGATTAATTTCATTTCATAGAAGTTTACTTGAAAATTCTTAATGGGCTTTTCTTATGTTGTCATGAACAAATGAAGAAACATCTAGAAGCTCCTTCTAGAAGCTCAAATTTCGTCCAACCCAAGGAAAATAAGGCTGAATTTCGTTCATGCCATAGTGGGAAAGAGAGTTTATTTTGTGCATTGATGTATGAAGATACTTGCCAAAAGAAAAAGGGGAAACAAATTTCCTTAAGAAGGAAAGTGCTTTTTCGGCCAACTAAGAGGAAATCAAATGAGGAAACAAATCCTAAGCCTTCATGAGGCATGTTGGACGTGCAAGGCAATAGGAAAAGAGGAAACTACCTTTTGAAGGTAATCCTCCTCCTATAAATAGGAGCCTCATTCCTCACATTTTATTCATCCAAGTTTAAGAGATTTGAGAGACTCTCTCTCTAGAACTTTGGCCGAACTCCTCTCTCTCTCTCTAGTTTATTTTCGATTTTGTTTTGGCACCTAGGTCCTCATTTGACCTAGAGTTTAGCTCTGCGACTTCAAGACTCGTTCTTAAGTCGTAGTGTTTAAAAGTGCCCACTCACTGATTCCTTTTATTTCGAGTGATTTAGTGATAGAAACTATCGTGGTTGCTCGAGGTGCCGAGGAAAGAAAGAGAGACGTGCTGCGAGGAGACGAGCGTTGCAAACTTTCCAAAAGCTTCTACAAAGTTCAAGCTTCAAGAAAGGTTAGTAAACTTCTATACTCATAATAGGTTTTAATTACATGTACTTGCTCTTTGTCTAGGTTAGTAAAAACTGTTTTTACTTGAAAAGAAATTTTTTAAAATTCCGCCGCTTCCCGAAGCGTTTAATCTTTTTCTTAAACCCTAGATCAATTCCAACATTAGCATCCAAATACACGCTCCGTGAGGGCACGCTCTATAAGCGCGGTTACTCGACACCGCTGCTCCGATGCCTCGATAGCGTTGAGTCGACCAAGGTCCTCCGCGAAATCCATGAGGGCATCTGCGGAAACCACGCCGCTGGGACTTCCCTTGCGCTCAAAGCGCTCAAGCAAGGCTATTTCTGGCCTTCCATGAAGCGAGATGCTTGCGAATGGGCAAGGCGTTGCGATAAATGCCAGCGCTTCGCGGAAATTCCGCGACAGCCCCCGACCCCGTTGAGCAGCATCGTTGTCCCACGTCCCTTTGCTAAGTGGGGCGTGGACATCATTGGCAAGCTCCCTAGAGCGCCAAGGCAATACGAGTACGCCATTATCGCCATCGACTACTTCACTAAGTGGGTAGAGGCCGAGCCGCTTGCCAGAATAACTGAAGCAAACACGACGAACTTCATCTGGAAGAACATCATATGCAGGCACGGTATCCCCGCCTCGATTGTGACTGACAACGGGGCACAATTTGACAACGCGCGAGTAAGAGATATCTGCGATCAACTGAAGATCAGCAAGACCTTCTCCTCGCCGTGACATCCTCAGGCCAACGGCCAAGTCGAGGCAGTCAACAAGACTATCAAGAGCAACCTGAAAAAGAAGCTCGAAGACAAGAAAGGCGCCTAGGCCGATGAATTACCATTCGTCCTATGGGCGTATAGGACAACCGCGCGAAACGCCACCGGCGAGACGCCATTCTCCCTTGCATATGGGGTCGAGGCTGTGGTTCCAATTGAAACCGAGATACCCACATTCCGAGTCGACACGTTCGACGAAGCGGAAAACAACGAGGCCATGCGCCTTGAGTTGGACCTGATCGACGAAAAGAGGGCGGAAGCATTCAGACGCCTCGCCGCACAGAAACGCAAGGTCGAAAGATACTACAACTCCAAAATCAAAAGGCGAACCTTTGCCGTCGGAAGCCTTTTCCTCAGACGAGTGTTCCAAAACACACAAGTCCAAGGCGCCGGCGTCCTAGGCCCAAACTGGGAAGGCCCTTACAGAGTCCGCAAAGTCATTCACGACAGGACATACTACATCGAGCACACGGACGGGACTCCGATTCGCCACCCGTGGAACGCGGAGCACTTGAGGCAGTACTATCAGTAGCTAGCGTCCCCCGCTTTTTTATCGCTTTTTATTTCCATTTTCAATAAGGCCTACGAGCCAATGTTTTAGGATTTAAATTTTCTCGCAAGTTTTTTTCGCAAAAGTAATAAAACTCAAGTTTTCCATTTCAATTTCGTTTTATGCAAGTTTTCTGGTTATCAACATTTAACTTATAACCCAAAAAACTTAGGGGGGATAGCTATGGTAAGGAAACTCTCAAAAGAACACGCTCCACCAAAAAAAAAACCTAAGACGCCTACATGGCGCACGTAAGTCGCGTAAAGGCGCAGCCCGTAAGACGCCTACATGGCGCAACCTAAGACGCCTACATGGCGCACGTAAGTCGCGTAAAGGCGCAGCCCGTAAGACGCCTACATGGCGCAACTTAAGACGCCTACATGGCGCACGTAAGTCGCGTAAAGGCGCAGCCCGTAAGACGCCTACATGGCGCAACCTAAGACGCCTACATGGCGCACGTAAGTCGCGTAAAGGCGCAGCCCGTAAGACGCCTACATGGCGCAACCTAAGACGCCTACATGGCGCACGTAAGTCGCGTAAAGGCGCAGCCCGTAAGACGCCTACATGGCGCAACCTAAGACGCCTACATGGCGCACGTAAGTCGCGTAAAGGCGCAGCCCGTAAGACGCCTACATGGCGCAACCTAAGACGCCTACATGGCGCACGTAAGTCGCGTAAAGGCGCAGCCCGTAAGACGCCTACATGGCGCAACTTAAGACGCCTACATGGCGCACGTAAGTCGCGTAAAGGCGCAGCCCGTAAGACGCCTACATGGCGCAACCTAAGACGCCTACATGGCGCACGTAAGTCGCGTAAAGGCGCAGCCCGTAAGACGCCTACATGGCGCAACCTAAGACGCCTACATGGCGCACGTAAGTCGCGTAAAGGCGCAGCCCGTAAGACGCCTACATGGCGCAACTTAAGACGCCTACATGGCGCACGTAAGTCGCGTAAAGGCGCAGCCCGTAAGACGCCTACATGGCGCAACCTAAGACGCCTACATGGCGCACGTAAGTCGCGTAAAGGCGCAGCCCGTAAGACGCCTACATGGCGCAACCTAAGACGCCTACATGGCGCACGTAAGTCGCGTAAAGGCGCAGCCCGTAAGACGCCTACATGGCGCAACCTAAGACGCCTACATGGCGCACGTAAGTCGCGTAAAGGCGCAGCCCGTAGGACGCCTACATGGCGCAACCTAAGACGCCTACATGGCGCACGTAAGTCGCGTAAAGGCGCAGCCCGTAAGACGCCTACATGGCGCAACTTAAGACGCCTACATGGCGCACGTAAGTCGCGTAAAGGCGCAGCCCGTAAGACGCCTACATGGCGCAACCTAAGACGCCTACATGGCGCACGTAAGTCGCGTAAAGGCGCAGCCCGTAAGACGCCTACATGGCGCAACCTAAGACGCCTACATGGCGCACGTAAGTCGCGTAAAGGCGCAGCCCGTAAGACGCCTACATGGCGCAACCTAAGACGCCTACATGGCGCACGTAAGTCGCGTAAAGGCGCAGCCCGTAAGACGCCTACATGGCGCAACTTAAGACGCCTACATGGCGCACGTAAGTCGCGTAAAGGCACAGCCCGTAAGACGCCTACATGGCGCAACCTAAGACGCCTACATGGCGAACGTAAGTCGCGTAAAGGCGCAGCCCGTAAGACGCCTACATGGCGCAACCTAAGACGCCTACATGGCGCACGTAAGTCGCGTAAAGGCGCAACCCGTAAGACACCTACATGGCGCAACCTAAGACGCCTACATGGCGCACGTAAATCGCGTAAAGGCGCAGCCCGTAAGACGCCTACATGGCGCAACCCAAGCCGCCTACATGGCGCAACCCGTAAGACGCCTACATGGCGCACGAAAGTCGCTTACATGGCGCAACCCAAGATGCCTACATGGCGCGATCTGAGATGCCCACGTGGCACAATCCGGCACACGTAAGATACCTACGTAGCATGGCTGACTCGCAGTTGAAAATACTTAAGAACGCAAACCATCCAAGTGACTGGCGTGTTTGAAAAAGTATCCTGCTGAGATAAAAGGATGGACACAAACAAGTGACCATCTATGCATACCATAGAAGATAAATGTGAGAAAACATTCATAAAAATAAATGAATAACTCCTCATAAAAGAAAGGGGCAACTGCCTCAAAACCTAGAAAGCATGCGCTAAAACAAGTGCGCTAAAAGGAAATATCCTAGTAAGCAAGCGCTAAGACAAGTGCGCTGAACGGAAAAACCTAAAAAGCACGCGCTAAAACATTTGCGCAGGAAAAATAAAGAAAGAAAACGGTCACTCGGCGGGATCGTCGCCCACAGGGTCGGCCCCGTCAAGTGGTGGGAAAAGCGAGTCGAAGAAGTCGAAGGTGACCCCCCGAGAAACATTCTCGGCAGCTGTGGCGTCCCGACACTCCACCGCCGCTGCATGCCTTGCCTCCTCGACTCCGACATCAAAGTCGTCCTGAAGGTCGGACGCAAGCTGCTCCGCCGCGGCTTTCTCCTCGGTGACCCGAACCACCTCCTCCGCCAAGGAATCGCGCTTACGCTCCGCACGAACACGGGCAGCCTCACTCAATGTAAGCTGGCCCTGAAGAATGCCAACTTCTTCTGTGCGCGATTCCAACTGACGTCGAAGGTCCCGCGCTTCGCTCCGGAAGACCTCCGTCGACCGAGTTGCCACCTCAAGGGCTTGACGTTCCGTCGTTAGCTCCTCAGCCATCTTCGCCACCGCCGCCTGAGCGCGGTCGCACTTGCCGCGGGTAACTCCCAGTTCAACGCGAGCCTCCTGAAGCTGCTCGCGGAGACTCGCAAACTCCGCCTTTGAGTGAGAACCTCGCTCGGCGTGAGCCAACTGAGACTTCGCTTGAGCAAGCTCCTCCTGAGCGCGACTCATCCGCCTGATGAGGTCGTGAAGGATCTTCTCGCCCCGGGTCGCTCGAGCAAGCACCTGAGAAAGCAAAAAGACAGTTTAGCGAAAGACAGATTCATCGCAAATGAGGCAAGGGAAACTCACTCTCTGTGCATCGAAAACGCCGTGACGAAAGAACTCTACGTCACTGCTGGCCACAACGCTCTTCCACATCTTCATCGAAGATTGAGCAAGGCCCAGGGAACATTCCCCCCTAACCTCCGCGGCCTCCACGTCGACCATCGAATTCACGCGCTTAGAGTCCGAAGACGTATCTGGCAAAGCCGAGGAGGAAGGTCGCTTCAAGGAAGCGCGAGGACCGCTCTCCGCCCGATGATCGGTATCGAGTTTCTCCCGACCATCCCGCGCAGCAATCCGACGGCGAACCGCCGCCAACGACTTCGGGTCCCGGGAAGCCTTCGCTAGAGCCCTCGCCGTAGCCGAAGAGACTGCAAAAGCGACAAAGTCAAAACCTTGAGCTAAAAACAAAAGCAAAAATACGAAACGTCAACATACCTTGAGGATCGCCGCTCGAGAGAGATGATGCGGCACTTGGGGTACCCTCGGTCCGCTGAGGAAACGGCGGGAACCACCCAGTGGAAGCCATCGGCTCAGGAGAACGAAATCGTTCAACGGCTTTCCGAGCCTCCGACATTCCCCGGATCTCCTTCACAAAGTCGAGATCATCGGCCCCCTCGTTAGCAGGAAACTCGGACAAGGGGCCGAACCGGAGCGGGGCGTCACCAAAAGCCTCCGCCGAGACCCACACCCACGGTCGTCGATTGTACTTCTCTGAATCAATGATCAGCTTAGTATTCCGTCGATCGCGGGCCACAAAGAAACTGGGTTGCCCGGGCGCAGGGAAGACCGCGATGAGATTGCGAAAATCACTCACGGTCATCACCCGCTCGGTCTGGCAATGCCACTCCATATGGCACATCGCCACTATGCGGTAGAATGCCGGGCTCATCTGACATGCGTGCACCCCCAGACGGGCGAGAAGCTGCTGAACGATGGGTTGAAACGGCAGCCGCAACCCGCAGTTAAGACTCGCAACTGAAACTGCGGCAAAACCACGACGAGGCCGGAAAGGACGGTCGTCCTTTAAAGGACGGAGAAGCGCCACGGATGACGGAATGGCAAAAGCCTCCCGGAGACCGACGAATGTCCGGTAGGTAAGCGTGCTCGAAGCATCAACCCCCGAACAATCGAAGTCCTCGGGAGCAGCAAGGCCCTCCTCGGGATACCACTCCGTCCTAGCAAGCGACCTCGCCGATACCAACGCCTCCGCGTCAGGGGTCTCGGGCTGAGAATCCCCTGGCTCCACGGAAGGGTCCCCGCCCTCCGACACGACCGCGGCAGCTGCCGACGGTACCTCGGGACACTCCGACGCGAGGCCTTCAGCCCCCGGACATGTCTCTGACTCACCTCCGGGATCTTCAGACTCGGGACCAAAGTCGTCCACGCAGTCTATCTCGTCGAGAACCGACTCTAGCGGAGTCACCGCATCCGCGTCCGTAACATCTCCCGGCGCGCCTTGAAAGCCCAAGTCGGACTGCGGCGCGTCGAGGCGAACTTTGTCACGGACCCCCCCGCCAACTAAGTTGATCACGAGGCGAGGGGCTGGCTCCCCGGACGCGGGACGATCAAACTCCCCGCCTGTACCGCGCCCAGTTGGCGCGCGCTCTTCGAGAGGCTGAGCAGCGGGCACGGTCGCACCCAGCTCGCCTTCCTCCAACCACTGCTCTACTCCGCTTGGATTTTCTTCCACGTGCAGAGGAACTTCCCTTAATCCCGCGAAGAGATCATCCTCTGCATGTTCAGAACCCTGAAACAAGAGAGAGAAATCAATCTCGGGACTCTCAGCTGAGAAAAGGGGAGGGACACCCATAATGCAAGCGTAAAAGAAGAAAACAAGCGTAAGAAAAGAGAAAAAATAAAGTGAGGAGTAAAGGAAAGGGGGGGGGGGTCTATTTATAGACTTCCAGGGGGGTAGGAGTCGAAATCCTACTCCCACAAGGAGCAAAATCGGAGTAGAAACTCCAAAAAGTCGGAGTTCTCCCGCGCGAAGCGACCCAGCCCCGCGCACAGGGCGCGCCGCGCGCCAAGCCCGCGCGCCGCGCGGGTCGTGCAGCGCAGACCGCGCGCCGCGCGGCCACCCCCAAAAAAAAAAAAAGAAAGAAAAAAGAGAAGAGGAAAAAAAAAAAAAAAAAAAAAAAAAAAAAAAAACTTTCCTCGGGGCCACAAGGCACGGGAAACATTTTCCTCAAACACCCAACTAGAAGAACAAAAAGTTCATCGCTGGGACGCCTCCCGAACGACGAACTTGGGGGGCTAATGTTGTCGGTCGTTTTCGGAAAACCCGAGACGCCAAGAAGGCACGTCGCTCAAAGGGCCGATGGTCAGGCCGGAGGTTCTGAAGAGCGGCAAATCTTCAAGCCCTCGCCCAAACTCCTGACTCCTCGAGTCGAGCTTCGCTCCTCGAGTCGAGCCTTGAGTCAATCTCCTCGAGTCGAGCTTCGCTCCTTGAGTCGAGCCTTGAATGGTTCCTCGAGTCGAGCCTTTAATTGTCCCTCGAGTCGAGCCTCGAGTCACTTTCGAGTCGAGCCTCGAGTCATCCTCGAGTCACTCCTCGAATCAAGTCGCTAGTCGCTCTCGCCGGGCCGAGCCTTGCCCCTCGGATCGAGTCACTCTCATCGAGTAGAAAACTTCATATTTCACGTGAGAAGAATGACATTCGAAGGCCCGAAAGAACCCGGCCAAGACGAGCCGTCCATCACGCACGCAACGCGCTGCGCCAGCCAGCCGAGCAACAAGCAGCGCGCCGCGCCGGCCGGGCAGCGCGCCGCGCCAGTCAAGGCACCCTGCGCCGCGCGTCCTGCGCCGCGCGTCCCGCGCCGCGCCCGGTGACCCGCGCGCCGCGCGTTGTGCGCCGCCCTTTGTGCGCCGCGCGCGCCGTGCGCCTCCACTTGATGCCACACGCATTCCTAGTCCCACATGGACGAGAAAGGGACCTTCTAAGGCTCCCAAACACCTATAAATACCCTCTCCCATTGAGGGGAAATCCATCCCAAGATATCCAAGAATATCTAATAATTCTCTTCATCTCTTATCGACACGCTCGATTTCTCTGCTTCTCTGGATGCCATATTTGGCCTGAAGCAGGTTCTCTTCTCTCTCCCTCGTTCTCAAAGGTCCCGAAGCACTCACGGGAACTTCCCGGACGTCGCTCCCTTTGACCGAACGTTCTCCGGTGCTCAAGCACGCCCCTAGGGTTCTCAACTAGAGCTACCCTTGCGCGTCTAACACGCTAGACGCGTACGCGATCTCCGAAGTTCCGAGACGCTGCCGAGGACTCCTCGCGCCCCGTTTCCTTCGTCGAGCACGCCTCTCCGCCAAGGCTCCGCGCCTCATACTGCGTCACATACGCTTGAACTACGTTCTGACCTGATCCCACGCACGGGTACGTAGGCAGCCGACAACCAAGGCACGGTCACTCATCCTCCTCACCCCCTACCTCTCCCGAGAGGCGGGTTGATCGGAGAGAACCCTAGCTCGAGACTATCGAGTTCACACTCTTGGCCCGGGTGCGATCACTTGGTCCGGCCTTGGATCGAACCGCCCGAGTTTTTAAATAGTTGTTCATTTTCGTGCGACAACAAATATCACGCATATAACTTAAGACATAATACCCGCATTCCGTGTTTCCGATTTGTCTAGGAGCCGAAGCACAAGGGATTAAAGTTGATTGGCCGTTGTCTCGAGCGCCTTGGTTTTCAAGCTTGAAATCCGAAAAAATCCTTATACGCACAACATTAATAAAAAATTAGAAAACAAATATTGGTGTAAATGAAATATGTCAAATAACATGTTATTAATTTACCTTTTTATCAAGTTTCTTAAATCGGTTGGGATTTTATTCTTCAACGTGTCGAAGAACATCGCTTGATCTTTCCAAAGATCGAAGACAACAAGCATCCAATGACCATTTAAATTGTACGGCATCAAAACTAGTTGTCTTGGTTTTACATTTCTAACCATTTTGCTGATTTGCTTGACTCGTTCGGACAAATGGGCCTCATCGTTGTTGGTTTGGAGGTAGCAACTCAAACCCGCTTCTACAAAACACATTACTTCACTCCGCTTATTTTTGCGTAATATCGATTGTAGATAACTACGAAAAAAAAAATATTGAATTAGTTAATAAAATGAAATATTATATATTGATAGAAGATAAAACATATAAAAGAAATATTTACCCCATGTAAACTGTGATGCACGACGCGCCAATTTCCTCGTATCTAAGGAATTCTCTAACATCTTCAAACGTCACCGGAATAGGCACTACGGCGATACTTGCACAAACTTTGACATTGATTGAATCCCCTTTCGGTAACATTATTCGGTTGGCATGTTGTGCTAGCAATCGAAACTTTGGATTAATCAATTTGTATGAAATCTTCTTATCGTCTTCGGGGCTAGGTTCACTATCACCACCGACCTTCAACGCTTGTGTGACCACCGGGCCGCGACTCTCTTTTGCAATTTCGATTTCTACTAATCTCTTTGGCCACTTAACGAACCCCCCTACGGCTTCTTCAATAGTCTTGGCTTCATCGGTGGGGATCGGCAAAAAAGCTTTCTTAATCAAAGCCGCCGCAACGCTCACTCGTACGTTTACATCCTCCAAAGATGAGAAATGAACAGATTCGGCTTTCATGTACGCTCGCCCATTTGCTACATGAACCGTGCCTCCATTCGCAAAATCATCAAGGAGGAGAAGGCATTCGATGCTGTCATCAGAAGACGGTGTCACCGGCGTGGTTGGATTCATTGAGCAACTTGCTCGAACACTATCGGGTTTGTCGATAATTAGAGGATCGACACGCGAACGCTCTACGACACCAACATTGAGATCCACGGCAACGTCATGTTGAGATTGTTTATCTAATAAATTCCCTAATGTTATAAAAAAAATTACAAAAATATTTAACTTTATTCCTTGTATTAAAAAATTTAAAATTACCTAAAGACGTCGCTTTTTCACCCATGTCATCATCACCATCTTTAGCCATCTCTTCATCATCACCTTTAGCCATCTCTTCACCGTCAACATTGTTTTCATACTCAACATCTTCATTTGTGGGACGTAGAACACTCGGCAACTCTTCATTAGCATCTTTGATGCTCAAACCATTTTGAGTTAAAGCTTTCATGATGAAAGTTTTTAACTCACACATTTCTCGACGTAACTTAGTTACCTCATCGGTCGAGTTTGAAGGGCGAGATACGGAATTGCAACTTGACGAGTATTTAGATTGGCCACGAACACGACCGGAATGTTCCTTAGTTCCCAAAGCGTCTTGCAAGACACTTCCCATTGACTCATCCGTAACTTCTTGAGTTAACTTTCCCTTCACATATAATTCATAATGAAAAAACTTACAATTTTTTCTCCCATTGACTTATATTTATCATCCTTGTAGTTGATTTCGTCCTTCATTCTCTACTCAACCCATAATACCTCCTTTGTAGGCCATTAACCCGTTTCCTCGTACTATATATTATATATCAAACAATCCACAAATTAATTAATTAAATGCTATATTACAAAACAAGGATAACAAAATGAAACATGTAATAAATCTAACCTTTTTTTTATCAAGTTTGCGATATCCATTACGACCGGTTCTAGATTTGTACATGTTCTTCCCGGCTAGTTCTTTCCCATTTTCCGATGATTTTTTGAACACTTCGGAACGTCTATACTCAACGAATTTTATCCAATCCTCTTCGGTGATATTTCCATAGCGTTTTAAAACGTATTCCGGCCTCTTTAAGGCGCTTGGATCATTGAGGATATCTTTGACATGATCGTTGTATAGCTCGTGTCGAAATAATCTCGCCGCTTCTCCAACTCTCATAAGACAATTATGCTTATATATTATAGGAACCGTAAAAGCTTCACATATTTCATTCCAAATCCTTTCTTTTAGTTGTTTATGCTCTTTTAGTCTCCAATCGAGCATCGTAATCGGAACGTGTTCTCTAGCTAAAACGCCGAAATAACTCGACAACTCATTTCCCTCCTTATTCATTGGTTGATTTTTTTCATCAAATAATACATTTATTTTCCTACCAAGAGTTTTACACTTATTAAACTTGGGCATAAGAGTATTTCTTCTTTTCCCGGGACCATCGATATTGGTGGATCTCCGTTTACCGCTAACGGTACTAGTGGTAGACATAATCTATGAAAAAACAAATCAAGACAAACTCAAACCGAAATTTAATCTAATATTCCAACACAAACTCAACCCGAAATTCAATTTCAATTCAAAACAAATCAACACAAACTCAAACCGAAATTCAATCTAATATTCTAACTCAATTCCAACTCATACTCAAGATAATCAAATATTCTAACTCAAATCCAACATTAATTTAGACACAAATACACAATTCTAACCTAATTTCAACATAAAACTACAAATTAAATAAAAAAACACACTTACTAGGAGTGAAGACGATGAGCACAGGGCGTGGGATTCAATGGAGTTTGTGTGTTGTGGTCGGAGACGTCGGCTTGTGTAGGTGGGAATGTTTGGCGTTTGTGAAGGATGGGTTTGTGAAGAGTGGGTTTGACAGAAGAAGAAGGGAGGCGGAGAGTGGGTTTGTGAAGAGTGGCGTAGGAAGAAGAAGAGAGAGGGGAGAGAGTGATGGCGGCGGAGGAATAAGAAGAGTGAGGGGAGAGTGAGGGCGGCGGAAGAAGAAGAGAGATGAGAGAGTGAGGGCGGCAAAGGAAGAATAAGAGAGAGGAGAGAGTGATGTCGGCGACGGCGGCAGAGGAAGAAGAAGGGGGCGGCGACGGCGGCGGAGGAAGAAGGAGGGGGCGGCGGTAAGGGTTGGAGAGAGAGATAGTGGGTTTGGGTCGGAGAGAGAAAGAGAGAGAGAGAAAGAATTTCTGAAATTTCTGAAATTTTTGAAAAAAAATCGAGAGGGAAATGTATAAGTGACCAGTTTGCGACGTTTCACCGTGGCGAACGTCAGACGTAGCCGCGGCGAATTGTATTCCACAACGGGACAAACAGTCCCGTTGTGCAATCTCGCCGCGGCACAGTATAGTTGGCCGCGGCGACCACATATTGCCGCTGCGAACGTAAGGCGTCGCCGCGGCAAGATTGCACCCCAGAAATACCGAGACTCTGTAACTATTTCACGGCGGCAACGTATAGTATTGGCCGCAGCGAACTCATCTTGCCGCGGCCAACATCATACGTAGCCGCGGCGAGATTGTTTCCATAGTTTTACAACGGGACAGTTGTCCCGTTGTGTAATAGTTCGCCGCGGCCAGGTATATATTTGGCCGTGGCGCAAGAGCGAGCTGATCATATTAACTCATGTCGCGGCGGCGAATAGAATGCGTCGCCGCGGCAAGATTGATCACCAGAAATCCTGAGAGTCTGTAACTATTTCGCCGCGGCAACGTATATGGATGGCCGCGGCGAACGTTTCGTGCCGCGGCCAAAGTAAGCCTTGGCCGCGGCGAGACTTTTTCCTTACTTTTTACAACGGGCTAGTTATCCCGTTGTGTAATATTTCGCCGCGGCCAGGTATGACTTTGGCCGCGGCGAAAGTTCGCAAGCTGGTCATATTAATTAAATTTTGTCGACATTTTCACTTTTTTATCTCAAAACCTAACTCGGAAAATCACTCCAAACACAATTCCGACCCGTTCTGCGCCATCCTTGGTTACTACTCTCAACTACACATTCAAGTCTTGTAAGTAATTATCTCCTACTTGTTTTGAATATGCTTCTCTAGTATACTATGGTAATTAGAATGGGTTTTTGTTTTAAAATCTAGGGTTTTCTATCATTGAAGATGAAAAAATGGATGTGGGAGAATAGATTAAATGAGATATATTGAGGAGGTGTAGATGAGTTTTGTAAATTCGTTAGAGAGAATATGGAGGACGTGAAATTTATTCGTTGTCCTTGTGTTCGATGTGGAAATCATAGGCATTTTTCTCTTGATGTTGTTCGAACTCATTTGTTTGTCTACGAAATAATGACTACCTCCTATCAAAGATGGTATTACCATGGTGAGGTTTTTCGTTCAACGATAAACAATAGCGACAATGATATGGAAGATGATGTTGATGATATGCCCGGGATGATGAATGATTTGGAAGACGATTTTGTTGACCGCCCGCAGTTGTTTGAGTCGATGATGATGGATGCGGAGACACCATTATATGAAGGGTGTACAAGCTTTTCGAAGTTGTCGTTTTTAGTCACATTGTTCCATTTGAAGGCGTCGGGTGGTTGGACAAACACTAGCTTTACAAAATTATTGGAAACGCTTAAAGAAGCCTTTCCGAAAGGCAATAAAGTTCCTTTAAGTATGTATGAGGCAAAGAAAACTTTGGGAACATTAGGTATGAAGTACGAGAAGTTTCATGCGTGCTCGAATGATTGTGTTCTATACAGACACGAGCATGAAAATCTAGATGAATGTCCGACCTGCAAAGAGTCGAGGTGGAAGAAGAGTAAAATGCCACGTGATGGGGTCAAAGGAGTTCCAGTTAAGGTATGTATTTACTACTCTATTATCAAATACATATATAGTCTATAATGATATGTTTTTTTATTGTTTTTTTAATGACTACAGTCGTTATGGTACATTCCTCCTATGCCACGCTTCCGAAGAATGTTTAATAGTGCCAAACACGCCAAGAACATGGTTTGGCACTCCGAAAAACGTGGCATAGGAGGAAAACCCTTCTGCGCCATCCTTGGTTACTACTCTCAACTACACATCCAAGTCTTGTAAGTAATTATCTCCTACTTGCTTTGAATATGCTTCTCTAGTATAATATGGTAATTAGAATGGGTTTTTGTTTTAAATTCTAGGGTTTTCTATCATTGAAGATGAAAAAATGTATGTGGGAGAATAGATTAAATGAGATATATCGAGGAGGTGTAGATGATTTTTGTAAATTCGTTAGAGAGAATATGGAGGACGTGAAATCTATTCGTTGTCCTTGTGTTCGATGTGGAAATCATAGGCATTTTTTCTTGATGTTGTTCGAACTCATTTGTTTGTCTACGGAATAATGACTACCTCCTATCAAAGATGGTATTACCATGGTGAGGTTTTTCGTTCAACGATAAACAATAGCGACAATGATATGGAAGATGATGTTGATGATATGCCCGGGATGATGAATGATTTGGAAGACGATTTTGTTGACCGCCCGCAGTTGTTTGAGTCGATGATGATGGATGCGGAGACACCATTATATGAAGGGTGTACAAGCTTTTCGAAGTTGTCGTTTTTAGTCACATTGTTCCATTTAAAGGCGTCGGGTGGTTGGACAAACACTAGCTTTACAAAATTATTGGAAACGCTTAAAGAAGCCTTTCCGAAAGGCAATAAAGTTCCTTTAAGTATGTATGAGGCAAAGAAAACTTTGGGAACATTAGGTATGAAGTACGAGAAGTTTCATGCGTGCTCGAATGATTGTGTTCTATACATACACGAGCATGAAAATCTAGATGAATGTCCGACCTGCAAAGAGTCGAGGTGGAAGAAGGGTAAAATGCCACGTGATGGGGTCAAAGGAGTTCCAGTTAAGGTATGTATTTACTACTCTATTATCAAATACATATATAGTCTATAATGATATGTTTTTTTATTGTTTTTTTAATGACTACAGTCGTTATGGTACATTCCTCCTATGCCACGCTTCCGAAGAATGTTTAATAGTGCCAAACACGCCAAGAACATGGTTTGGCACTCCGAAAAACGTGGCATAGGAGGAAAACCCTTCTGCGCCATCCTTGGTTACTACTCTCAACTACACATCCAAGTCTTGTAAGTAATTATCTCCTACTTGCTTTGAATATGCTTCTCTAGTATAATATGGTAATTAGAATGGGTTTTTGTTTTAAAATCTAGGGTTTTCTATCATTGAAGATGAAAAAATGGATGTGGGAGAATAGATTAAATGAGATATATCGAGGAGGTGTAGATGAGTTTTGTAAATTCGTTAGAGAGAATATGGAGGACGTGAAATCTATTCGTTGTCCTTGTGTTTGGTGTGGAAATCATAGGCATTTTTCTCTTGATGTTGTTCGAACTCATTTGTTTGTCTACGGAATAATGACTACCTCCTATCAAAGATGGTATTACCATGGTGAGGTTTTTCGTTCAACGATAAACAATAGCGACAATGATATGGAAGATGATGTTGATGATATGCCCGGGATGATGAATGATTTGGAAGACGATTTTGTTGACCGCCCGCAGTTGTTTGAGTCGATGATGATGGATGCGGAGACACCATTATATGAAGGGTGTACAAGCTTTTCGAAGTTGTCGTTTTTAGTCACATTGTTCCATTTGAAGGCGTCGGGTGGTTGGACAAACACTAGCTTTACAAAATTATTGGAAACGCTTAAAGAAGCCTTTCCGAAAGGCAATAAAGTTCCTTTAAGTATGTATGAGGCAAAGAAAACTTTGGGAACATTAGGTATGAAGTACGAGAAGTTTCATGCGTGCCCGAATTGTTGGAATCGATCTAGGGTTTGAGAAAAAGTTTAACGCTTCGTTAAGCGGCGGAATTTTAAAAATTTTCTTTTTAAGTAAAACTAGTTTTTACTAACCTAGACAAAAGCATGTGCATGTAAATAAAAACTAATATGAGCTATTAAAGTTACTAACCTTTTTGATGCTTGAACGTTGATGAGCCTTTGGAAGGTTGGCAACGTTCGTCTCCCCTCGCAGCACGTCTCTCTTTTCTTTCCTCGGGAACTCGAGCAACCACGATAGTTTCTATCACTAAATCACTCGAAAAGAAGGAATCAGTGAGTGGGCACTTTTAAACACTACGACTTAAGAACAAGTCTTGAAGGCGCAGAGCTAAACGCTAGGTCGAGTGAGGACCTAGGTGCCAAGACAAGAAAAAAATCGAAAATAAACTAGGGAGAGAGAGAAGAGGACTTCGGCCAAGTTCTAGAGAGAGAGTCTCTCAAATCTCTTAAACTTGGATGAATCAAAATGAGAAGAATGAGGCTCCTATTTATAGGAGAGGTCTCACCTTCAATAAGGTAGTTTCCTCTTCTATAAAATGAGCCAATTTCCTCTTTCTTTTCCTTGAGGAGCTCGGCCAAAATAGACTTCATTAAGTCTTGGAATAGTTTCCTATTTTGTTCCATGCCTTGCCTTGTCTCTCTCTTGGCCGAATTCCATATAGCATCCTCATGCAAATTTGTTTCCTCTTTTTCTTTTGGCAAGTATCTTGATACATTTATGCACAAAATATTCTCTCTTGGTTGGGTATGTTGGGCGCCTATGTCCTTCTAGAATGGGCTTCTAGAAGCTTTTCCATTTGTTCATGACAACATGAAAAAGGCCCAATAAGAGTTTTCAATAAAATTCTTATGAAATGAAATTAATTCACAAGGCCCAATGATCAAGTCATGGCCGAGTGAAACATGTCATAAAATGACCTTGTCAAAAATTTATTAACAGTCATTTCATCGTTTGTCTCAAAAGACAAAAAATACCCTTTTCACTATTTTCGTTCTTGTTTTGACTTAGCTTCCAGTTTAACTATTCCTATCGATGTGATTCGTGATAGTGACCTCATGGACCCAAATGAACAAAGCTTTAGCGAAACACTTGGACTCAAAAGTTCACAAACCTTTTCCAAGTTTAGCTTAATGCCAACTGACTCCACTAAAGAGCTGACACTGAAAATCTCTCGGTTCAAATGAATTTATTTTCTACTCAAGAATTCGACCTAATTATGATGAGCGGATCCACTGAATATTATCTATGTTTACCCTTCATGAATGTCATCAGCTAGTCGGGATTTACTAAATTACCATTTTACCCTTCTAGCTGTTATTTCCTCAACTCCTTTGTCGCTTGTGAATAACTTAGAAACAATGTATTGACGAGGAGCTAACAAGTCACATTGTTTCATCCAAAAGAGTCAGGACTCAATTTGGACACTGGCCAGTTCATTTATTCACACTCCAAGGAACAAAGCATGAGGTGACATACATTGCATTTCAGCAATCTTGTACATGAATTCCATATCTATGAGAACTTCACAAAGTTACTCATGATAGACTCACAACTTAGTACTTCACCAATAGGCCTTGTTCGGAATCACATAGTGAGTCCGAACTTTGACTTTCTCAAATGAGAATACTAAGGTGTGAAATGGCATGTCTCATTTCAGGATTAAGGTAAGCATGATGCAATTCATACATAGTGACTTCGAGACATAAGAGGTTAAATGGTTTGTTCTTATATTGTCTCTAGAAGTGCACTGGTCAATTCAGTACCTTCGGAAGATACCTAGAAGAACTATAGAGTCCCCAACTCTCAATGCCTCATAACCAGACATCATAGATTCTTCTAACAATCATACTGAGGTCAATAGTCCTTTGACCCTAAGATTGCGAATATATCGTTTTAAGCAAACTACGAAGAGTTTGTTCATGCAAATCTACATTTGTCTCTTCGTAAGTTGTTAAGTTTGTTTATGGACTAAAAGACTATGGTTTTATCACAAAGCTTCAGACAAGGAAGATTGAATGAACGTTTCAACTTTATTAATGAATGAATAGGCAATTACAAGCAAGAGTCTTCATGAGACTTTATTACATCAAATGTTCAAAATAAAGACTACAACTCTTCTTGTGGGCACCATTGACAACAAACTCCCACTTGACTCAAAGAAGGTGTGTGTAGTCCTTCATGCCTAATCCCTCACGATGTTGGTCGAAGACCTTGTTCGCTAGGGCCTTGGTGAATGGATCTGCGAGGTTGTCCACCGTTGAGATCTTCTTCACTTCCACGTCTCCGCGCTGCACGATCTCTCGAATCAAATGGTATTTCCTCTCAATATGCTTAGAGCGCTTATGTCTTCTAGGTTCCTTTGAGTTAGCGACAGCCCCACTATTATCACAATAAAGGGTCATGGGCTCGTCGACGTTTGGAACAACTTCCAAATACTTAAGGAATTTCTTAAGCCATACAGCCTCTTTGGATGCTTCACAAGCAGCCACATATTCTGCCTCCATTGTGGAGTCAGCAATGCAAGATTGCTTAATACTCCTCCACACGACAGCTCCACCATCAAGGATGAACACAGATCCCGAAGTGGATTTCCTGGAATCCTTATCCGCTTGAAAATCGGAGTCGGTATATCCCGTCATAGTCAGGTCAGTACCTGAGTATGTAAGCATCAAGTTCCTAGTTCTTCGAAGATACTTAAGAACATGCTTAACAGCAATCCAGTGCTCGGGTCCAGGGTTGGATTGGAAACGACTAACTACGCCAACGGTGAAACATATATCAGGTCGGGTGCAAAGCATAGCATACATGAGGCTTCCTACGGCAGAGGCGTAAGGAATTTTCCTCATGTCTTCAATCTCTTGTGCAGTCTTGGGAGACTGGTCCTTAGAGAGTGAAACTCCATGCCTAAAGGGTGTTTGACCCCTCTTGCAGTCTTGCACCGAGAAGCGATCCATCACCTTATCAATATAAGATGCTTGAGAGAGCGACAGGGTCCGGTTTTTCCTATCTCGAAAGATTTGGATTCCCAGAATGTATGCAGCTTCTCCTAGATCCTTCATATCGAATTGCTTTGCCAGCCAGACCTTAACCTCAGATAACTTACCCACGTCATTACCAATGAGTAGTATATCATCGACATATAGTACCAGAAATACAACTTTGCCTTCGTGTATTAACTTGTAAACACAAGGCTCATCTATTGACTGTTCAAAGCCGAAGCTCTTTACAGTTTCATCGAATCTAATATTCCATGACCTAGATGCTTGCTTTAGTCCATAAATGGATTTAAGCAACTCACAAACCTTGGTCTCTTGACCTTTATCCACGAAACCGTCTGGTTGAGCCATGTAAATGCGCTCGTCAAGATTGCCATTCAGAAAGGCTGTCTTGACATCCATTTGCCAGATCTCATAGTCGAGAGCTGCAGCTATGGATAGGAGTATGCGGATGGATTTAAGCATCGCGACTGGCGAGAAGGTTTCTTCATAGTCAATCCCTTCTTGTTGGGTATAACCCTTCACCACAAGTCGTGCTTTGAACGTCTCAACGTTCCCATCAGGACCCCTTTTCTTCTTGTATATCCACTTACACCCTACGGGTTTAATCCCTTCAGGAAGGTCTACAAGTTTCCAGACTTTGTTGACATACATCGAGTGCATCTCAACTTTCATGGCGTCAAGCCAAAGGTTTGATTCAGAACAAGCCATTGCTTGGCTATAGGAAACAGGACCATCCATGTCGGAGACGGCTACAAGAGAGTCTCCATAAGACATGTACCTGTCAGGCTTTTGAACAGCCCTCCCACTATGTCGAAGTACTACTTGACGAGATTCTGTTGAGTTAGGTTGTGTTTCAGTTGGGGTAAGAACAGTTCTTACAGATGAGGTAGAAGCTTCCTCACCCAACTTTTCTTCAAGCACAATTTTGCTTCTAGGTTTCGCATCCTTCATAAAGTCCTCCTCAAGGAAACGAGCATTCGTGCTAACGAAAGTCTTATCATCCTCGGGACTATAGAAAGTAAAACCTTTGGTTTCCTTCGGATATCCTACAAACAGGCACAATTCTGACCTACTAGCCAACTTGCTAGTCTTTTGCCTTAGCACGTGTGCAGGGCAACCCCAAATTCGGATGCGGCCAAGATTCACTTTACGGCCAGTCCATCGTTCATAAGGAGTACCAGGAACTGTCTTGGACGGAACTTGGTTCAGAATGTAGGCGGCTGTTTCGAGGGCATATCCCCAAAAGGAAAGCGGGAGTGATGAGTAACTCATCATTGATCTAACCATCTCCATAAGAGTTCGGTTTCTTCTCTCTGACACTCCGTTTTGTTGAGGTGTGCCAGGTGCGGTAAGCTGAGAAGCGATACCTTCTTCTTTAAGAAAGTCATTGAACTCTCCAGACATATACTCACCACCTCGATCAGATCGAAGGGTTTTGATCACTTTGCCAGTTTGCTTTTCCACTAAAGCCCTAAAGACCTTAAATACGTTAAAGGTCTCGGATTTGTGTTTAAGC
Source organism: Urtica dioica subsp. dioica (assembly GCF_054948205.1). Taxonomy (NCBI): domain Eukaryota; kingdom Viridiplantae; phylum Streptophyta; class Magnoliopsida; order Rosales; family Urticaceae; genus Urtica; species Urtica dioica. The sequence goes on from NC_142756.1 coordinate 43,238,571, forward strand.
AAATAGACAAACCCATATCTTGAGTAATCATCAGTGAAGGTAACGAAGTATTCGTATCCTCCACATGCCTGTTGGTTGAGCGGACCACATACATCAGAATGTATTAGTTCCAGCAACTCAGTGGCTCTTCGACCCTTATCGGAGAAAGGGCGCTTAGTCATTTTTCCTTCTATGCAGGATTCACAAGTAGGTAGTGAACCTATTGCAGAGGCTTGGAGTGGACCATCCCTCACAAGTCTCTTAATCCTATCTAGACTGATATGACCAAGTCTTAAGTGCCAGAGGTATGTTGATTTTGTTAGATCGGAGGATTCAGAAAGTTTGATCCTCTTTGGCTCCCTAATTAGATCGTTATCTATTTCGGTGTCTAAGAGAGAAGGTTGAGTGGGATAGATGTAAAAAAGACCATTCTTCATACATGCATCAGTGACAAAAGAATTAGAAAAAGAAATACGAATTCCATTCTTTATAAACTTTAAATAATAATCTTGCTCGAAAAGTTGAGCAACATATACTAGGTTTTCCCAAAGGAAGGAACATAATAAACATTATTCAAATTTAAAGTTCGATCTTCAAAAGATAGCGTCACGGATCCCACAGCCTTCGCAGACACCACGCTCTCATCACCCCACTTGAAGCAGAAGTCGCCATCCTCTAAGCTTTTGCTTTTCCTAAAACCAGTCAAGGAGCAGCAAATATGGTTAGTAGCAGCGGAGTCAATAATCCACGATGATACATTATCAGCTACTAAACAGGCTTCAGTAACAAGTACAATACCTTTAGCTTTGGTTTTGAGGTAGGCGGGACAGTTCCTACGCCAGTGACCAGGCTCGTTGCAGTGGTGGCACTTGTCTTTAGACTTGTCCACCTTCGGAGCCTTTGGCGCCTTCTTCTTCGTTTGAACCTTAGGTTGGTTCTTATTCTCGGCGTTGCGAGGTCTCTTCTTAGATCCAGAGGTGGAGGCAGTAGCATGTACTTCTCCTTGAGCCCTCTTTTTCTTAGTGAGTACCTCAGCGGTTTGAAGTTCCTTCATGAGCTCGGTAACAGTGTACTCTAGCTTGTTCATGGAATAATTCAATTTGAAGGTATCAAAGGTTTCGGGGAGAGTTTCCACGATCATATCTATTTTAGTCTCCCCATCAATCTCAGATCCAAGAATCTCCATCTCGTTGAGATAGCTAATGATCAGCATCATATGATCTCTAACGGGAGTTCCAGCCTTCATACGACAGTTCATGAATTGTCGGACCGCTTGTTGCCTAGCTTGACGTCCTTGCCCTCCAAACATCTCATGGAGATTGTAGAGCATATCGGTGGCAGTTTCATAATCACGATGTTGTTGTTGCAACACATTGTTCATCGATGCCAAAATGTAGCATCTCGCAATCTCATCGGATCGAAGCCAGGCTTCCAGGACGTCTTTCTCCTCTTGCGTCGAATCATCATTCGTTTGAGGACAGGGGGTGGTGAGAACCCATTTGTGCTTGTCGACAGTAAGGACTATGTCGAGGTTACGTTTCCAGTCGACGTAATTGTCGCCTTCGAGTTTATTCGAGGAAAGAATTGTAGAGAGAGGGTTGAGAGACATATTGCCTATAAAAGTTGAAACAAGTTTATGATTAGTCTTTGGTTTAGGATTTAAGTTTCATTAAGACTTTTGTAAAACCCAAAGGTGTTATAAACCAAACGATAATTTACTCCCTCAAGAGAAGGCCGCAAAAAATCTCCATTTATAAGTAAATGACACATCATTAATGCTAAGCCAAGATGTCAGTACATCATTTTGACTAGCCACCTTGTAAATTGGTTTGATCACTCATATCCTTTCGCAGAGCCTTAAGGAAGGATACTAGGGATTGAGCCTAAGTGTGCAACCAACCACTTAGTCCAAAAGATCAGCTTTGAAAAACAATCCCCCAAGGGGAGGCCTTGCCATCATTGCATCACTCTCGGACGTAGCTCATTGAGCAATGATCGAAGCAATAACGCCTTGGAGTACTCACATTTAAGTGAGGGTCGCAAGAGCGGCTCTTAGTCCCACGTTATTGCATCTTTCATTAGTGTTGGGGATCGCGGGTTACAAACAACGAGTATAACCCTCCCACTTAGTTTTTGGAGTTGGTTCATCGACTCTTTTAAGTTCGGAAACAGATTTCCTAGTTAGAGAGCGACAGAGCGGACAACTAGAAGAGAATCCTAGATCGACATGTTCAGAGCAGTATTAGTGCATAAAGGCACAAGGTACATACTCGATCTTTTCCTATTTTCTATTTCGGGAAAGTGCGTGAGGGAAGTGTGAACTTCAACTCACTCGAACACTTGAAAGTTTGAGATTACACATCTTTTTATTTTTTCGGCTATTCTACAAGGAGACCTCCCACTCAAAATTTCAAGAGCATATAGATTTTGAACATATGTGATATAGATATAGTTTTGAAAACATTTTGAAAACTTATTTGATTTGGATGACAAAATATTTTCAAGTTTGAAAGTGAAAACGGTTTTTCAAAATTCAAACTAGTTTTGTAAAAAAAACAATTTCAATTAATCTTTCAAAAATCAAAACTTTTAATCTTTACACATCATGTTTATAATCATATGAAAAACATTTTTGCTCAAGAAAATTTTCTCATTAGAGTTCTATAACTCATGGTAGTGGGGTTTGAAAATCCGGATTTCTAAAAAACTGGAGTTTCAGACAGCCGCGCACCTCGGAGTAAAATCACCATATCTGGCGGCTCCGATGTCCTTTTCAGCCGAAACCGGTGGCATTGGACAGAGGACAGACAGAGCTTTAATATGATTCAAGATTCATTAAATTTCGATTTCTGAACAGAGAGTTATGCCGCTTTTAATGCGGGTTTACATTCCAGCTCGAAGAAAAAGAAACAAATTAAAGCTTCGTCCTTTTAGGTGCGAAAAAGAATCGAGTGTAACGGAACGTTTTAAGATATTGTTTAAAGCTTTTATTTGTGTTTAATTATCAGGGTAATAACATAGAATAAAAGAAATAACAACATGCATAAAACGATTCAAGTAAATAAACGAAACTAGCAAGAAAATAAAACTAATCACAAAATTTACTCGAAAATTCTCAAACCTTTAAAACACGTTTTTCAATATAAAAAGTTAAAAACTTTTAGAACTGATTCTAATGTGTTTTAACATCATCCCAAACTCATAGAAAATCAACATGGTTTTTAATTTAAAGGCATGAGCAATAAATTAAAAAAAAATCTAAGATTACAATTCAAACTTGTCACAAAATTAGTAAACTTTCGAAAACGATTTTCAAGCTCATAATTTAAAAACATGCACATGCATTCCTTTGACCATAGCTCTGATACCATTTGTTGGAATCGATCTAGGGTTTGAGAAAAAGTTTAACGCTTCGTTAAGCGGCGGAATTTTAAAAATTTTCTTTTTAAGTAAAACTAGTTTTTACTAACCTAGACAAGAGCATGTGCATGTAAATAAAAACTAATATGAGCTATTAAAGTTACTAACTTTTTTGATGCTTGAACGTTGATGAGCCTTTGGAAGGTTGGCAACGTTCGTCTCCCCTCGCAGCACGTCTCTCTTTTCTTTCCTCGGGAACTCGAGCAACCACGATAGTTTCTATCACTAAATCACTCGAAAAGAAGGAATCAGTGAGTGGGCACTTTTAAACACTACGACTTAAGAACAAGTCTTGAAGTCGCAGAGCTAAACGCTAGGTCGAGTGAGGACCTAGGTGCCAAGACAAGAAAAAAATCGAAAATAAACTAGAGAGAGAGAGAAGAGGACTTCGGCCAAGTTCTAGAGAGAGAGTCTCTCAAATCTCTTAAACTTGGATGAATCAAAATGAGAAGAATGAGGCTCCTATTTATAGGAGAGGTCTCACCTTCAATAAGGTAGTTTCCTCTTCTATAAAATGAGCCAATTTCCTCTTTCTTTTCCTTGAGGAGCTCGGCCAAAATAGACTTCATTAAGTCTTGGAATAGTTTCCTATTTTGTTCCATGCCTTGCCTTGTCTCTCTCTTGGCCGAATTCCATATAGCATCCTCATGCAAATTTGTTTCCTCTTTTTCTTTTGGCAAGTATCTTGATACATTTATGCACAAAATATTCTCTCTTGGTTGGGTATGTTGGGCGCCTATGTCCTTCTAGAATGGGCTTCTAGAAGCTTTTCCATTTGTTCATGACAACATGAAAAAGGCCCAATAAGAGTTTTCAATAAAATTCTTATGAAATGAAATTAATTCACAAGGCCCAATGATCAAGTCATGGCCGAGTGAAACATGTCATAAAATGACCTTGTCAAAAATTTATTGACATTCATTTCATCGTTTGTCTCAAAAGACAAAAAATACCCTTTTCACTATTTTCGTTCTTGTTTTGACTTAGCTTCCAGTTTAACTATTTCTATCGATGTGATTCGTGATAGTGACCTCATGGACCCAAATGAACAAAGCTGTAGCTAAACACTTGGACTCAAAAGTTCACAAACCTTTTCCAAGTTTAGCTTAATGCCAACTGACTCCACTAAAGAGCTGACACTGAAAATCTCTCGGTTCAAATGAATTTATTTTCTACTCAAGAATTCGACCTAATTATGATGAGCGGATCCACTGAATATTATCTATGTTTACCCTTCATGAATGTCATCAGCTAGTCGGGATTTACTAAATTACCATTTTACCCTTCTAGCTGTTATTTCCTCAACTCCTTTGTCGCTTGTGAATAAGTTAGAAACAATGTATTGACGAGGAGCTAACAAGTCACATTGTTTCATCCAAAAGAGTCAGGACTCAATTTGGACACTGGCCAGTTCATTTATTCACACTCCAAGGAACAAAGCATGAGGTGACATACATTGCATTTCAGCAATCTTGTACATGAATTCCATATCTATGAGAACTTCACAAAGTTACTCATGACAGACTCACAACTTAGTACTTCACCAATAGGCCTTGTTCGGAATCACATAGTGAGTCCGAACTTTGACTTTCTCAAATGAGAATACTAAGGTGTGAAATGGCATGTCTCATTTCAGGATTAAGGTAAGCATGATGCAATTCATACATAGTGACTTCGAGACATAAGAGGTTAAATGGTTTGTTCTTATATTGTCTCTAGAAGTGCACTGGTCAATTCAGTACCTTCGGAAGATACCTAGAAGAACTATAGAGTCCCCAACTCTCAATGCCTCATAACCAGACATCATAGATTCTTCTAACAATCATACTGAGGTCAATAGTCCTTTGACCCTAAGATTGCGAATATATCGTTTTAAGCAAACTACGAAGAGTTTGTTCATGCAAATCTACATTTGTCTCTTCGTAAGTTGTTAAGTTTGTTTATGGACTAAAAGACTATGGTTTTATCACAAAGCTTCAGACAAGGAAGATTGAATGAACGTTTCAACTTTATTAATGAATGAATAGGCAATTACAAGCAAGAGTCTTCATGAGACTTTATTACATCAAATGTTCAAAATAAAGACTACAACTCTTCTTGTGGGCACCATTGACAACAAACTCCCACTTGACTCAAAGAAGGTGTGTGTAGTCCTTCATGCCTAATCCCTCACGATGTTGGTCGAAGACCTTGTTCGCTAGGGCCTTGGTGAATGGATCTGCGAGGTTGTCCACCGTTGAGATCTTCTTCACTTCCACGTCTCCGCGCTGCACGATCTCTCGAATCAAATGGTATTTCCTCTCAATATGCTTAGAGCGCTTATGTCTTCTAGGTTCCTTTGAGTTAGCGACAGCCCCACTATTATCACAATAAAGGGTCATGGGCTCGTCGACGTTTGGAACAACTTCCAAATACTTAAGGAATTTCTTAAGCCATACAGCCTCTTTGGATGCTTCACAAGCAGCCACATATTCTGCCTCCATTGTGGAGTCAGCAATGCAAGATTGCTTAATACTCCTCCACACGACAGCTCCACCATTAAGGATGAACACAGATCCCGAAGTGGATTTCCTGGAATCCTTATCCGCTTGAAAATCGGAGTCGGTATATCCCGTCATAGTCAGGTCAGTACCTGAGTATGTAAGCATCAAGTTCCTAGTTCTTCGAAGATACTTAAGAACATGCTTAACAGCAATCCAGTGCTCGGGTCCAGGGTTGGATTGGAAACGACTAACTACGCCAACGGCGAAACATATATCAGGTCGGGTGCAAAGCATAGCATACATGAGGCTTCCTACGGCAGAGGCGTAAGGAATTTTCCTCATGTCTTCAATCTCTTGTGCAGTCTTGGGAGACTGGTCCTTAGAGAGTGAAACTCCATGCCTAAAGGGTGTTTGACCCCTCTTGCAGTCTTGCACCGAGAAGCGATCCATCACCTTATCAATATAAGATGCTTGAGAGAACGACAGGGTCCGGTTTTTCCTATCTCGAAAGATTTGGATTCCCAGAATGTATGCAGCTTCTCCTAGATCCTTCATATCGAATTGCTTTGCCAGCCAGACCTTAACCTCAGATAACTTACCCACGTCATTACCAATGAGTAGTATATCATCGACATATAGTACCAGAAACACAACTTTGCCTTCGTGTATTAACTTGTAAACACAAGGTCATCTATTGACTGTTCAAAGCCGAAGCTCTTTACAGTTTCATCGAATCTAATATTCCATGACCTAGATGCTTGCTTTAGTCCATAAATGGATTTAAGCAACTCACAAACCTTGGTCTCTTGACCTTTATCCACGAAACCGTCTGGTTGAGCCATGTAAATGCGCTCGTCAAGATTGCCATTCAGAAAGGCTGTCTTGACATCCATTTGCCAGATCTCATAGTCGAGAGCTGCAGCTATGGATAGGAGTATGCGGATGGATTTAAGCATCGCGACTGGCGAGAAGGTTTCTTCATAGTCAATCCCTTCTTGTTGGGTATAACCCTTCACCACAAGTCGTGCTTTGAACGTCTCAACGTTCCCATCAGGACCCCTTTTCTTCTTGTATATCCACTTACACCCTACGGGTTTAATCCCTTCAGGAAGGTCTACAAGTTTCCAGACTTTGTTGACATACATCGAGTGCATCTCAACTTTCATGGCGTCAAGCCAAAGGTTTGATTCAGAACAAGCCATTGCTTGGCTATAGGAAACAGGACCATCCATGTCGGAGACGGCTACAAGAGAGTCTCCATAAGACATGTACCTGTCAGGCTTTTGAACAGCCCTCCCACTACGTCGAAGTACTACTTGACGAGATTCTGTTGAGTTAGGTTGTGTTTTAGTTGGGGTAAGAACAGTTCTTACAGATGAGGTAGAAGCTTCCTCACCCAACTTTTCTTCAAGCACAATTTTGCTTCTAGGTTTCGCATCCTTCATAAAGTCCTCCTCAAGGAAACGAGCATTCGTGCTAACGAAAGTCTTATCATCCTCGGGACAATAGAAAGTAAAACCTTTGGTTTCCTTCGGATATCCTACAAACAGGCACAATTCTGACCTACTAGCCAACTTGCTAGTCTTTTGCCTCAGCACGTGTGCAGGGCAACCCCAAATTCGGATGCGGCCAAGATTCACTTTACGGCCAGCCCATCGTTCATAAGGAGTACCAGGAACTGTCTTGGACGGAACTTGGTTCAGAATGTAGGCGGCTGTTTCGAGGGCATATCCCCAAAAGGAAAGCGGGAGTGATGAGTAACTCATCATTGATCTAACCATCTCCATAAGAGTTCGGTTTCTTCTCTCTGACACTCCGTTTTGTTGAGGTGTGCCAGGTGCGGTAAGCTGAGAAGCGATACCTTCTTCTTTAAGAAAGTCATCGAACTCTCCAGACATATACTCACCACCTCGATCAGATCGAAGGGTTTTGATCACTTTGCCAGTTTGCTTTTCCACTAAAGCCCTAGAGACCTTAAATACGTTAAAGGTCTCGGATTTGTGTTTAAGCAAATAGACAAACCCATATCTTGAGTAATCATTAGTGAAGGTAACGAAGTATTCGTATCCTCCACATGCCTGTTGGTTGAGCGGACCACATACATCAGAATGTATTAGTTCCAGCAACTCAGTGGCTCTTCGACCCTTATCGGAGAAAGGGCGCTTAGTCATTTTTCCTTCTATGCAGGATTCACAAGTAGGTAGTGAACCTATTGCAGAGGCTTGGAGTGGACCATCCCTCACAAGTCTCTTAATCCTATCTAGACTGATATGACCAAGTCTTAAGTGCCAGAGGTATGTTGATTTTGTTAGATCGGAGGATTCAGAAAGTTTGATCCTCTTTGGCTCCCTAATTAGATCGTTATCTATTTCGGTGTCTAAGAGAGAAGGTTGAGTGGGATAGATGTAAAAAAGACCATTCTTCATACATGCATCAGTGACAAAAGAATTAGAAAAAGAAATACGAGTTCCATTCTTTATAAACTTTAAATAATAATCTTGCTCGAAAAGTTGAGCAACAGATACTAGGTTTTTCCCAAAGGAAGGAACATAATAAACATTATTCAAATTTAAAGTTCGATCTTCAAAAGATAGCGTCACGGATCCCACAGCCTTCGCAGACACCACGCTCTCATCACCCCACTTGAAGCAGAAGTCGCCATCCTCTAAGCTTTTGCTTTTCCTAAAACCAGTCAAGGAGCAGCAAATATGGTTAGTAGCAGCGGAGTCAATAATCCACGATGATACATTATCAGCTACTAAACAGGCTTCAGTAACAAGTACAATACCTTTAGCTTTGGTTTTGAGGTAGGCGGGACAGTTCCTACGCCAGTGACCAGGCTCGTTGCAGTGGTGGCACTTGTCTTTAGACTTGTCCACCTTCGGAGCCTTTGGCGCCTTCTTCTTCGTTTGAACCTTAGGTTGGTTCTTCTTCTCGGCGTTGCGAGGTCTCTTCTTAGATCCAGAGGTGGAGGCAGTAGCATGTACTTCTCCTTGAGCCCTTTTTTTCTTAGTGAGTACCTCAGCGGTTTGAAGTTCCTTCATGAGCTCGGTAACAGTGTACTCTAGCTTGTTCATGGAATAATTCAATTTGAAGGTATCAAAGGTTTCGGGGAGAGTTTCCAAGATCATATCTATTTTAGTCTCCCCATCAATCTCAGATCCAAGAATCTCCATCTCGTTGAGATAGCTAATGATCAGCATCATATGATCTCTAACGGGAGTTCCAGCCTTCATACGACAGTTCATGAATTGTCGGACCGCTTGTTGCCTAGCTTGACGTCCTTGCCCTCCAAACATCTCATGGAGATTGTAGAGCATATCGGTGGCAGTTTCATAATCACGATGTTGTTGTTGCAACACATTGTTCATCGATGCCAAAATGTAGCATCTCGCAATCTCATCGGATCGAAGCCAGGCTGCCAGGACGTCTTTCTCCTCTTGCGTCGAATCATCATTCGTTTGAGGACAGGGGGTGGTGAGAACCCATTTGTGCTTGTCGACAGTAAGGACTATGTCGAGGTTACGTTTCCAGTCGACGTAATTGTCGCCTTCGAGTTTATTCAAGGAAAGAATTGTAGAGAGAGGGTTGAGAGACATATTGCCTATAAAAGTTGAAACAAGTTTATGATTAGTCTTTGGTTTAGGATTTAAGTTTCATTAAGACTTTTGTAAAACCCAAAGGTGTTATAAACCAAACGATAATTTACTCCCTCAAGAGAAGGCCGCAAAAAATCTCCATTTATAAGTAAATGACACATCATTAATGCTAAGCCAAGATGTCAGTACATCATTTTGACTAGCCACCTTGTAAATTGGTTTGATCACTCATATCCTTTCGCAGAGCCTTAAGGAAGGATACTAGGGATTGAGCCTAAGTGTGCAACCAACCACTTAGTCCAAAAGATCAGCTTTGAAAAACAATCCCCCAAGGGGAGGCCTTGCCATCATTGCATCACTCTCGGACGTAGCTCATTGAGCAATGATCGAAGCAATAACGCCTTGGAGTACTCACATTTAAGTGAGGGTCGCAAGAGCGGCTCTTAGTCCCACGTTATTGCATCTTTCATTAGTGTTGGGGATCGCGGGTTACAAACAACGAGTATAACCCTCCCACTTAGTTTTTGGAGTTGGTTCATCGACTCTTTTAAGTTCGGAAACAGATTTCCTAGTTAGAGAGCGACAGAGCGGACAACTAGAAGAGAATCCTAGATCGACATGTTCAGAGCAGTATTAGTGCATAAAGGCACAAGGTACATACTCGATCTTTTCCTATTTTCTATTTCGGGAAAGTGCGTGAGGGAAGTGTGAACTTCAACTCACTCGAACACTTGAAAGTTTGAGATTACACATCTTTTTATTTTTTCGGCTTGTCTACAAGGAGACCTCCCACTCAAAATTTCAAGAGCATATAGATTTTGAACATATGTGATATAGATATAGTTTTGAAAACATGTTGAAAACTTATTTGATTTGGATGACAAAATATTTTCAAGTTTGAAAGTGAAAACGGTTTTTCAAAATTCAAACTAGTTTTGTAAAAAAAACAATTTCAATTAATCTTTCAAAAATCAAAACTTTTAATCTTTATACATCATGTTTATAATCATATGAAAAACATTTTTGCTCAAGAAAATTTTCTCATTAGAGTTCTATAACTCATGGTAGTGGGGTTTGAAAATCCGGATTTCTAAAAAACTGGAGTTTCAGACAGCCGCGCACCTCGGAGTAAAATCGCCATATCTGGCGGCTCCGATGTCCTTTTCAGCCGAAACCGGTGGCATTGGACAGAGGACAGACAGAGCTTTAATATGATTCAAGAATCATTAAATTTCGATTTCTGAACAGAGAGTTATGCCGCTTTTAATGCGGGTTTACATTCCAGCTCGAAGAAAAAGAAACAAATTAAAGCTTCGTCCTTTTAGGTGCGAAAAAGAATCGAGTGTAACGGAATGTTTTAAGATATTGTTTAAAGCTTTTATTTGTGTTTTATTAGCAGGGTAATAACATAGAATAAAAGAAATAACAACATGCATAAAACGATTCAAGTAAATAAACGAAACTAGCAAGAAAATAAAACTAATCACAAAATTTACTCGAAAATTCTCAAACCTTTAAAACACGTTTTTCAATATAAAAAATTAAAAACTTTTAGAACTGATTCTAATGTGTTTTAACATAATCCCAAACTCATAGAAAATCAACATGGTTTTTAATTTAAAGGCATGAGCAATAAATTAAAAAAAAATCTAAGATTACAATTCTAATTTGTCACAAAATTAGTAAACTTTCGAAAACGATTTTCAAGCTCATAATTTAAAAACATGCACATGCATTCCTTTGACCATAGCTCTGATACCATTTGTTGGAATCGATCTAGGGTTTGAGAAAAAGTTTAACGCTTCGTTAAGCGGCGGAATTTTAAAAATTTTCTTTTTAAGTAAAACTAGTTTTTACTAACCTAGACAAGAGCATGTGCATGTAAATAAAAACTAATATGAGCTATTAAAGTTACTAACCTTTTTGATGCTTGAACGTTGATGAGCCTTTGGAAGGTTGGCAACGTTCGTCTCCCCTCGCAGCACGTCTCTCTTTTCTTTCCTCGGGAACTCGAGCAACCACGATAGTTTCTATCACTAAATCACTCGAAAAGAAGGAATCAGTGAGTGGGCACTTTTAAACACTACGACTTAAGAACAAGTCTTGAAGTCGCAGAGCTAAACGCTAGGTCGAGTGAGGACCTAGGTGCCAAGACAAGAAAAAAATCGAAAATAAACTAGGGAGAGAGAGAAGAGGACTTCGGCCAAGTTCTAGAGAGAGAGTCTCTCAAATCTCTTAAACTTGGATGAATCAAAATGAGAAGAATGAGGCTCCTATTTATAGGAGAGGTCTCACCTTCAATAAGGTAGTTTCCTCTTCTATAAAATGAGCCAATTTCCTCTTTCTTTTCCTTGAGGAGCTCGGCCAAAATAGACTTCATTAAGTCTTGGAATAGTTTCCTATTTTGTTCCATGCCTTGCCTTGTCTCTCTCTTGGCCGAATTCCATATAGCATCCTCATGCAAATTTGTTTCCTCTTTTTCTTTTGGCAAGTATCTTGATACATTTATGCACAAAATAGTCTCTCTTGGTTGGGTATGTTGGGCGCCTATGTCCTTCTAGAATGGGCTTCTAGAAGCTTTTCCATTTGTTCATGACAACATGAAAAAGGCCCAATAAGAGTTTTCAATAAAATTCTTATGAAATGAAATTAATTCACAAGGCCCAATGATCAAGTCATGGCCGAGTGAAACATGTCATAAAATGACCTTGTCAAAAATTTATTGACATTCATTTCATCGTTTATCTCAAAAGACAAAAAATACCCTTTTCACTATTTTCGTTCTTGTTTTGACTTAGCTTCCAGTTTAACTATTTCTATCGATGTGATTCGTGATAGTGACCTCATGGACCCAAATGAACAAAGCTTTAGCTAAACACTTGGACTCAAAAGTTCACAAACCTTTTCCAAGTTTAGCTTAATGCCAACTGACTCCACTAAAGAGCTGACACTGAAAATCTCTCGGTTCAAATGAATTTATTTTCTACTCAAGAATTCGACCTAATTATGATGAGCGGATCCACTGAATATTATCTATGTTTACCCTTCATGAATGTCATCAGCTAGTCGGGATTTACTAAATTACCATTTTACCCTTCTAGCTGTTATTTCCTCAACTCCTTTGTCGCTTGTGAATAAGTTAGAAACAATGTATTGACGAGGAGCTAACAAGTCACATTGTTTCATCCAAAAGAGTCAGGACTCAATTTGGACACTGGCCAGTTCATTTATTCACACTCCAAGGAACAAAGCATGAGGTGACATACATTGCATTTCAGCAATCTTGTACATGAATTCCATATCTATGAGAACTTCACAAAGTTACTCATGACAGACTCACAACTTAGTACTTCACCAATAGGCCTTGTTCGGAATCACATAGTGAGTCCGAACTTTGACTTTCTCAAATGAGAATACTAAGGTGTGAAATGGCATGTCTCATTTCAGGATTAAGGTAAGCATGATGCAATTCATACATAGTGACTTCGAGACATAAGAGGTTAAATGGTTTGTTCTTATATTGTCTCTAGAAGTGCACTGGTCAATTCAGTACCTTCGGAAGATACCTAGAAGAACTATAGAGTCCCCAACTCTCAATGCCTCATAACCAGACATCATAGATTCTTCTAACAATCATACTGAGGTCAATAGTCCTTTGACCCTAAGATTGCGAATATATCGTTTTAAGCAAACTACGAAGAGTTTGTTCATGCAAATCTACATTTGTCTCTTCGTAAGTTGTTAAGTTTGTTTATGGACTAAAAGACTATGGTTTTATCACAAAGCTTCAGACAAGGAAGATTGAATGAACGTTTCAACTTTATTAATGAATGAATAGGCAATTACAAGCAAGAGTCTTCATGAGACTTTATTACATCAAATGTTCAAAATAAAGACTACAACTCTTCTTGTGGGCACCATTGACAACACGAATGATTGTGTTCTATACAGACACGAGCATGAAAATCTAGATGAATGTCCGACCTGCAAAGAGTCGAGGTGGAAGAAGGGTAAAATGCCACGTGATGGGGTCAAAGGAGTTCCAGTTAAGGTATGTATTTACTACTCTATTATCAAATACATATATAGTCTATAATGATATGTTTTTTTATTGTTTTTTTAATGACTACAGTCGTTATGGTACATTCCTCCTATGCCACGCTTCCGAAGAATGTTTAATAGTGCCAAACACGCCAAGAACATGGTTTGGCACTCCGAAAAACGTGTCAATGATGGTGTTCTCAGACATCCTGCCGATGCTGCCCAATAGAAATCATTTGATTTAGAGTATAAGGATTTCAGTGTTAATCCCCGTAATCTTCGTCTTGGTTTAGCCACTGATGGTATGAACCCGTTTAGCATGATGAGTAGTAAATACAGTGTTTGGCCGGTTATATTGGTGAACTACAATCTCCCTCCAAAACTGTGTATGAAGAGAAAGTTCTTGATGTTAACGCTTCTAATATCAGGACCGAGTCAACCAGGTAATGATATAGATGTCTATTTGGCACCGCTTGTCGATGATTTGAAGATGTTATGGGAGACGGGTGTCAAGGTCAAAGACGCTTATCGTGGAGATTCTTTCAACTTACGGACAATGTTAATGTGGACTATTAACGACTTTCCGGCCTATGGGAATTTGTCTGGATATTCTGTGAAATGCTCGATTGGTTGTCCTATTTGCATGAAAGACACATCTTCCCTACGGTTGAAGCATGGGAAGAAGACTATTTTTCTCGGGCATAGAAGATTTTTACCAAGAGACCACCCGTTTAGAAGGTTAAAACAAGCATTTGATGGCAACACAGAAGAACGGTTTCCTCCTCGAATTTTGTCTGGTGAAGATGTGTACGAGATGGTAAAAAACGTAAATGAAGTCCTTGGAAAGAGAAAGCGTCGTGCTAGTACTAAAGAGTCGTTTCAAGAGAATCCTTGGAAGAAGAAATCGATATTCTACGACCTTCCGTATTGGAAGACGCACTACGTTCGGAATTGTCTTGATGTTATGCATATCGAGAAAAATGTTTGTGAATCCCTTATAGGTACGCTTCTTGATGATCCACATAAATCGAAAGACGGAATAAAATCTATAATGGATCTCAAGGAGCTGAACATAAGAAGTATTTTGCATGCCGACGAGGAGTGCAGAAAAAAAACAAAATTACCAGCGGCAAAGTACACTCTAGATCGGAAGGAGAAGAAGAAGTTGTGTAAATGGTTTGCGTCTATCAAAGTTCCCGATGGTCATTCTTCAAACTATACGAGATTTGTATCTATGAAAGATTTGAGACTTATTGGAATGAAGACTCACGATTGTCATGTGCTTCTACAACAAATGTTACCTCTCGCCTTGCGTGGGATTTTGTCACCCGATGTGAGATTTGCAATATCCAAGATATGTGTATTCTTCAACTCGATTTGCTCGAAGGTTATCGATCCTATTTGCTTGGATTCACTGCAATCGGAGTTGGTTAAAACCCTTTGCATGCTAGAAAAGATTTTCCCACCTTCGTTTTTTGACATCATGATTCACTTAACTGTTCACTTGGTACGTGAAGTGAAATTATGTGGGCCTGTATTTTTACGTTGGACGTATCCAATCGAACGTTACATGAAAGTGTTGAAGAGTTATGTGAAGAACTACAATAGGCCGGAAGGGAGCATAGTGGAAAACTATATAGCAGAGGAGTCCGTTGAATTTTGTTCGGAGTATTTAGCTAATGCAGACGCGATTGGGTTACCAAACAACACAAGTCATGAATCAAAAGCTCTGTCTATAGGTATTTTTTGTGACACTTTCTTTTGTCTATTAAACTTATTAATGAAACGACAACTATTTATAGGAGTGGTTATTTGTAGGTACTTATTCTAGCGTCAATCGGAAAGAGTGGGAGCAAGCCAGTCTCCATGTTTTGCATAACGTTTCCGAAGTCACGCCGTTTGTGGATATTCATTTGGGTGAATTGAGAGCAAATGATCCAAAAAAAGCTAAAAATGAAAAATGGTTACAAGAAGAGCACAATCGTTTGTTTCAGAAGTGGCTTGGAAAACGATTATTTTGAGAATCTGGACATTTGGAAACGTTGAGCAAAATATCTGGCGGGCCTTCCTCAATGGTTACAAGGTACACTGCTTGGTCTGTTAATGGTTTTACTTTTTACACCAAAGAAAGAGACAACAAACATCCCATTCAAAATAGTGGTGTCACATTACTTGCTGAAGCATTACATGTTTCTTCGGCAAAGGATAAAAATCCAAAAAAAGCTTTCATGAACTATTATGGTTACATTGAAGACATTTGGGAACTTGATTATTGTGGGTTGCGAATCGCTTTGTTTAAGTGCAAATGGACCGACAACAATCATGTTAAAGTTGATAAAGACGGAGTTACAATTGTTGACTTTCGGCGTAAAAGTTACGAGAATGATTCATTTATTTTGGCCTCACAAGCAACTCAAGTGTTTTACGTATCAGAACCCGTCAATCCAGACTTGTCATTGGTAGTTCACATGAAAGCGAGAAATATTGACGAAGATGAAGACGAAGACATGTCTAATATACCCTCATTCACATCCGGCTCACCACTTGTTGATGAAGAGATTGAAAAATTTGATGATGATGATGTTTCTCATTTACTTCGTTCGGATATCAATCCTATTTTTGTTTGAACACCAAAAAAATATATGTATTTTAAGATTCAGATTATGATACATTCATGTTTTCTTCTATGATATTTTGTAAGGTTATTTATTTGTGTAAATGTTATTTCGCCACGACCAACACTGCACATAGCCGCGACCAATTGTACAACCTGCCGCGGCCAATGGGCGAGCTGGGCGAGCTTCTGGGCAAAGGGGGCTCTCTGGGCGAGCTGCTGGGCGAGCTGGGCGAGCTTCTGGGCGAGCTTGGGGGCTGCTGGGCGAGCTCCTATCTAGAGAGCTCTCTGGGCGAGCTGCTGGGCGCGCTCGTTTTGTTTAAACCGTCTCGTTGTGCATTTTCTCCGCGACACCGTATACGTTTGGCCGCGGCCATAACATTTCGCCGCGGCGTGTGTACTACTTGGCCGTGGCGAGATGCTGGGCGAGCTCCTATCTGGGCGAGCTCTCTGGGCGAGCTCCGAGCTGGCGAGCTGCTGGGCAAGCTTTTGTGCGAGCTGCTGGGCGAGCTTGGGGCTGTTGTGCGAGCTGGGCGAGCTTCTGGGCGAGCTCTCTGGGCGAGCTCCGAGCTGGGCAAGCTCGTTTTCGCCGCGGCACCGTATACCTTTGGCGGCGGCCATAACATTTCGCCGCGGCGTGTGTACTACTTGGCCGCGGCGAGATGCTGGGCGAGCTCCTATCTGGGCGAGCTCCGAGCTGGGCGACCTGCTGGGCGAGCTCCGAGCTGGCGAGCTTCAGGGCGAGCTCCGAACTGGGCGAGATGAGGTCGCCGCGGCACCGTATACCTTTAGCCGCGGCGACCTCATCTTGCCGCGGCGAATATAAGGCGTCGCCACGGCAAGATTGCTCCCCAGAAATCCCGAGACTCTGTAACTATTTCGCCGCGGCAACGTACAGTATTGGCCGTGGAGAAGTAATATGGCCGTGGCCAACATAATACGTCGCCGCGGCGAACTGAGTTCCAGAGGTCGTGTATTTCTGGGAATTCATCTCGCCGCGGCCAAGTATATATTTCGCCGCGGTGAAATGTGTTCCACAACGGGTCAAACCGTCCCGTTGTGCATATATCGCCGCGGCAACGTCTTCCGGTCGCCGCGGCTATTCATTTTGCCGCGGCCATGAATTTTGTTGGCTGCGGCCAACCTATTACGCGGCGGCGAAATCTATATGTGGCTGCGGCGAAAGAGTTCCAAAGTCCACCGGGAAATGATTTCTGAGTTATTTTACTTACAAATAACAGCAAACACAAATTCAAATAACCCTAAAAACATAAATATTTAAGTCTCACACATAAAAAAAACTTGAAAACAAATAAAAACTGAACCGAGTATCATACAATCTCATAAAACACATAAAAACATAAATATTTAAGTCTCACACATATAAAAAGACTTGAAAACAAATATTAAACTAAGAAGAGTTCAAAAAACACATTAAAAAAAATTTACTCGTTGCCGTCGTTGTTATTCCCAGGTGGTTGTGATGGTGGTGGTCCCGGGTACTGAGGAGGTGCCATATGCGGAGGCCATTGCGGTGCTTGGGCCGGATAGTATGTGTATTGAGGATATGGAGGGAACTGAAATTGATTCTCCTTGTTGATGTCCCACCGACCTATGAGCTCGTTTAATCCCTCGAAAGCCGCGGCGCCATATTCTCCTTGTCGGTGCATGTAGTCTTGGGTGTGTTGATACTGTTGTCAATGGTGCCCACAAGAAGAGTTGTAGTCTTTATTTTGAACATTTGATGTAATAAAGTCTCATGAAGACTCTTGCTTGTAATTGCCTATTCATTCATTAATAAAGTTTAAACGTTCATTCAATCTTCCTTGTCTGAAGCTTTATGATAAAACCATAGTCTTTTAGTCCATAAACAAACTTAACAACTTACGAAGAGACAAATGTAGATTTGCATGAACAAACTCTTCGTAGTTTGCTTAAAACGATATATTCGCAATCTTAGGGTCAAAAGACTATTGACCTCAGTATGATTGTTAGAAGAATCTATGATGTCTGGTTATGAGGCATTGAGAGTTAGGAACTCTATAGTTCTTCTAGGTATCTTCCGAAGGTACTGAATTGACCAGTGCACTTCTAGAGACAAGATAAGAACAAACCATTTAACCTCTTATGTCTCGAAGTCACTATGTATGAATTGCATCATGCTTACCTTAATCCTGAAATGAGACATGCCATTTCACACCTTAGTATTCTCATTTGAGAAAGTCAAAGTTCGGACTCACTATGTGATTCCGAACAAGGCCTATTGGTGAAGTACTAAGTTGTGAGTCTGTCATGAGTAACTTTGTGAAGTTCTCATAGATATGGAATTCATGTACAAGATTGCTGAAATGCAATGTATGTCACCTCATGCTTTGTTCCTTGGAGTGTGAATAAATGAACTGGCCAGTGTCCAAATTGAGTCTTGACTCTTTTGGATGAAACAATGTGACTTGTTAGCTCCTCGTCAATACATTGTTTCTAACTTATTCACAAGCGACAAAGGAGTTGAGGAAATAACAGCTAGAAGGGTAAAATGGTAATTTAGTAAATCCCGACTAGCTGATGACATTCATGAAGGGTAAACATAGATAATATTCAGTGGATCCGCTCATTATAATTAGGTCGAATTCTTGAGTAGAAAACAAATTCATTTGAACCGAGAGATTTTCAGTGTCAGCTCTTTAGTGGAGTCAGCTGGCATTAAGCTAAACTTGGAAAAGGTTTGTGAACTTTTGAGTCCAAGTGTTTAGCTAAAGCTTTGTTCATTTGGGTCCATGAGGTCACTGTCACGAATCACATCGATAGGAATAGTTAAACTGGAAGCTAAGCCAAAACAAGAACGAAAATAGTTAAAAGGGTATTTTTGTCTTTTGAGACAAAGGATGAAATGAATGTCAATAAATTTTTTGACAAGGTCATTTTATGACATGTTTCACTCGGCCATGACTTGATCATTGGGCCTTGTGAATTAATTTCATTTCATAAGAATTTCATTGAAAATTCTTAATGGGCCTTTTTCATGTTCTCATGAATAAATGAAGAAGCTTCTAGAAGCTCCTTCTAGAGACATGTTGGGCGCCCAACATACCTAAGGAAAGAGAGTTTATTTTGTGCATAAATGTATTTAGATACTTGCCAAAAGAAAAAGAGGAAACAAATTTCCCACACAAGCATGGGGAATTTCGGCCAAGTGGAGTCAAGGCAAGGCAAGGAACAAAAAAGGAAACAAATCCAAGCCTTCTAGAAGGCTGCCTTGGCCGTGTGACTTAAGTGGGAAAGAGGCAATATTTGCTCATGAATATGTGATATTCTATAGAAGAGGAAACTACCTTATTGAAGGTAAAGCCTCTCCTATAAATAGGAGCCTCATTTCCTCACAATTCATTCATCCAAGTTTAAGAGATTTGAGAGACTCTCTCTCTAGAACTTGGCCGAAGTCCTCTTCTCTCTCTCTCTAGTTTATTTTCGGTTTTCTCTTATCTTGGCACCTAGGTCCTCACTCGACCTAGTCTTTAGCTCTGCGACTTTGAGACTCGTTCTTAAGTCGTAGTGTTTAAAAGTGCCCACTCACTGATTCCTTCTTTTCGAGTGATTTAGCGATAGAAACTTTCGTGGTTGCTCGAGTTGCCGAGGAAAGAAAGAGAGACGTGCTGCGAGGGGAGACGAGCGTTGCAACTTTCCAAAAGCTTCTACAAGGTTCAAGCTTCAAGAAAGGTTAGTAACTTTAATAGCTCATATTAGTTTTTATTTACATGCATATGCTCTTGTCTAGGTTAGTAAAAACTAGTTTTACTTAAAAAGAAAATTTTTAAAATTCCGCCGCTTAACGAAGCGTTAAACTTTTTCTTAAACCCTAGATCGATTCCAACAGATACCCGCCGACGAGATAGTTGTTACACCGAACAATGTAGTCTTGGATGGCGGGATCATATCCCGGAGGTGGTTGTAAGCACAACAGTGGCTCGTTGAGTGATGGTTCGTCCTCCTCTTCTTCATTCTCTTCCTCCTCTTCCGGTTCTTTTACTATGTATCTGTCGATCGTTTTGTCATTTATAGGCACCGCACACTTCTTGGTTGTGTCGTGTTTTGAGCCTCCAACACCGGCATTCAGACACAAGCCGTAGATGATTGACGGATACGGCAACCCATTTTTGATATTCTTGTAGTCGATTCTCTTCATCCAATTATAGATGAATCAACCGAAATTGATGGTTTTTCCACGTATGACACAAAACAGAAGGTGGACATGTTCCTCGTCGAGACGGGTGAAATGCTTTATCGGAAAGAGACGAGAGCAAATGAAATAAATCCACGTTTTTGCGAGCCTGTAAAATAAACACCGTTATATTGAAAACATGCAATAGACAATAATACACACACAAAAGAAGAAAAGTTTAACCTCGTCAACGATTTTCGGAGAAGCTTTCTAACTCCTCTGTCCATGACCCAATTCTCTCCAGGAGTAGTCAACAAACTCAACATTTCGTCGAGGTTAGGATCTCTCAACCATTGTCGGTAACCCTCATTCTCGAAATCGATGTCCGGAGTTCCTAGCAATACGTTGATAGCTCCGACACTACAATCGACCTTTACACCGCGAACCGTCACCACATCATCCACTTGATCAAGTAAGTTCGCGTAGAATTCGTACATGAGAGTGACGTTTGCTTTGTGCTCGGGTGTGGCACAAAATTTTATCCACGAGAATCCTTCGATGGTGTTGTGGATTTGACCCCCTATACGCGTGCTTGAGCTCACCTTCAACCATCGTTCAAAGATCGGACTTCGTTGAACGAGAATGTCATATCGATCTTCCGCGGCCTTACTAGTGAATATCCGACTATTATAGTTCACTTCGGGTTCGGGTTCGGATTGACGAGGCCTCTTACTTTTTTTAGTGGGAGGCCTAGAAGTGCTAGGGGCGGCTTCTTTGTAACCGGTGGGAGTTTTTGATCGGCCCATTTTCTAATTGAACAAATGAATCCAAACTCAAATTCAACAACATTTTCAAACAATAAATCATTTTCAACACAAAATTTAACTCAATTCAACACTAAATATCAAAATTCAACACTAAACACATTATATTCAACCTAAAAATAACATTCTACATAAAATCATAAACTACAAAATAAAACCCAAAAATAAAAACCCTAATTTCGGCAAAATCTACAATCCAATATCATAAATTACAACCAAAATCAACCAAAATCCTAAATTAGTTTATAAATCACACAAAACATTCATGACATTTAAGATTTTGATATGAAATTGAGTTACAAACATACCTCTAGGTCGGTGGGAGAAGGAGCAAGGGAGGCTAGACCGAGAGAGAGAAAGAGATGGCGGCGAGAACTGGCTTCGGCGAGGAGGCGCGGCGAGATTTGGCGTCGGCGAGAAAGCGGCGAAGTTTCAAGGTAGGTTTAGGAGAGGAAATTGCACAGAAACGGCCAAAATAAAGGTCTGAGGCGAGATGAAGTAAAAAAA
Source organism: Urtica dioica subsp. dioica (assembly GCF_054948205.1). Lineage (NCBI taxonomy): Eukaryota > Viridiplantae > Streptophyta > Magnoliopsida > Rosales > Urticaceae > Urtica > Urtica dioica. The sequence goes on from NC_142756.1 coordinate 43,260,194, forward strand.
ATGGAGAAAGAAATCGAAATGAGGCTTTTATAGTGTTGACCTAAAATTTTTTTACGACATTTCGCCGCGGCGAGTAAAATACTTGGCCGCGGCGAGATGTTTCCACAACGGGTAATTGTACCGTTGTGGAAACATCTCGCCGCGGCCACGTATTCCACTCGCCGCGGCTAAATGTCGTGGTTACACATGTTCCCACAACGGTTTATCGTACCGTTGTGGAAACAGTTCGCCGCGGCGAGATAATGCCTTGGCCGCGGCGAGATCCCACAACGGGTCACCAGCCCGTTGTTTAACCTTAATTTTTTTTAAAAATTCCACAACGGGACAAGAGTCCCGTTGTGGAATCATCAGGATTCCACAACGGGACAAGAGTCCCGTTGTGGAATCATCAGAATTCCACAACGGGACAGTTGTCCCGTTGTGGAAACGTCAAGATTCCACAACGGGACTCTTGTCCCGTTGTGGAAACGTCATGATTTCACAACGGGACAGCGTTTCGTTGTGGAATCTAACATTTGTAGTAGTGAAGGTTGTCTTGATCTGATCGAGCTCGTGCATTCGTATCTGGTTATAGCCCGAGTAGGCGTCCATGATACTTAGGAGTTCATGTCCTGCCGTGGTGTCGACCAGTTGTTCGATGCGTGGGAGCGGAAAGCAATCTTTCGGGCAGGCTTTGTTAAGATCTTTGTAATCTATGCAAATGCGCCACTTCCCGTTGGGCTTTTTGACCATGACCACATTGGCCACCCACTTTGGGTACTTGGCTTCTCGGATGAAACCAGCGGAGAGAAGTTTTTCGACTTCCTCGTTTATTGCTAGGTACCGTTCGGTGTTGAACGCTCGTCTATCTTGTACCTTTTCAGCGATGGTTTTATCGTCATTCAATCGGTGCACAATCACATCGGGGTCTATGCCGGGCATGTCTGCATGTGTCCACGCAAAGACATCCTTAAACTCCCGAAGGAAGGACGCGAGTTGAGTTTTGATGGCGAGAGAAAGTTGTGCACCGATCTTCACTACCTGGTCAGGTTTAGCTTCGTCGAGAACAATCGAAGTGAGATCATCGGGGGTGTCAACTTTCAACCTCTCGATATCGTCGCGGGGGTCTAATTCCCCGAGTTGCCGTGCGTCTTTTTGATCACACGGGTAGTCGTCTTCCAGTTGGTAGATCGTGTTAACCCTTTTTTCAGCGGGCTTGCCGTCCACGCCTTGGACGTAGCATATCCTCGCCTGGGTTTGATCACCGGCCACGACGCCAATTCCCTCTTCGGTGGGGAATTTCACTAGTAGGTGATAGGTGGACGTGATAGCCCTTAGTCTGTTCAACGTGGGTCGCCCAATGATAACATTGTAGGGCGACTCTTGGTCGACCATAAGAAATGGGACCATGTGAACGACTTCGATGCCTCCGGTAGTTCCGAAGGTGACTGGTAAATCAATGATTCCTTCAGTCATGACTTTTTCTCCCGTGAACCCAAATAGTGGTGTCTGATTCGGGACAGGGCGGAGCCCCCCGAGCTTCATGCGCTCGAGGGTGGTCTTAAAGATTATATCGGCTGCGCTGCCGTTGTCAATAAGAACTCTTTTTATCAAGTTGTTGGGCACCTGGGCCTTAAGGACTATAGTGTCATTGTGCGGGTGCACAACTCGCTTGGCCTCTTCATTGGTGAATTGTATCGTCTCGTAAGGTACAGACGGAGGTTCCTCGTAGGTGAGGTTAACCTGCCCGGCAAGGCCTTCTTGAGAGGCAGCTCTGAGGAGCTTTTTCCTTTGCCGGGCTGAGTCCCCGTCTTGCAAGCCACCTAGTATGGTGGTGATGATGTGGAGTTGCGCATCAGCCGTAGCTGTGACCGCCGTGCGGTCGGTGTTTGGGTTGGTCCCTCCACCTTTTTCAGGCTGTGGCCTGTTGTCAGTGGGGGCTGCCGCTCCTACCAAGCGAAGGACAAACACTTTGAGCTCTCCCTTCTGGATTAACGTCACAATTTGTTTCCTAAGATGGAAGCACTGAGCGATCGTGTGACTGTAATCCCGGTGGAACTCGCAATAACGGGACCGGTCGCGAGATGCGAGGTTGCCCCTTATCGGAGCCGGAGCGACGAACTTGTCACGCGCCACAGCATAGATTTGCTCTACCGGGGCGTCAGGGGAGTGTAACCCGAGTAGTCTCTAAAATTGCTCGCAAGGTGCGGCTTTCGAGACGTAGGGGGCCGGCTATTGGTAGCTTGACCGCCCTTGTTCACCCTTTTGCGGGGTTTACTCGGCTCGCTGCAGGACTCATCTCGACGGCGGGAGCTTTGGCTGCTGCTCCTACGGCCGTCGAGGTAATCTTCTACCCCCATAAAGGTTTTGGCTCAGTTCATTAACTCGGCCATTGTAGAAGGGACTCTGCCGACGACGGACTTTAGGAAGTCTCCGGTGCGCAAGCCCTCGATGATGGCTGTAATTGCGTCACTATCGTCAAAGCGGTCAACCTTATTTGATTCTGCGGTGAATCGGGTGAGATACTGTCTCAAGGACTCGTTATTCTCTTGCCTGATCGACCATAAGTACATCTTGGTATTCTTTTGGACCATGGATGTAGCAAATCGTGCTAGGAACATGTCCTTCAGGTCTTTAAATGATTGGACGCTTCCTGGTCTTAAATTCTTAAACCACTCGAAACCGGGTCCGGTGAGGGTAAGACTAAAAGCTTGGCATAGAGCACCAGGTGAGACGCCCTGCATCGTCATCCAAGTTTCGTAATGTTGGATGTGATACGTGGGATCAGATTTCCCATTGTATGGAGGGAGATTCGGGAGTTTGAAGTTTCTCGTGCACACCTCAGCAAGGATTTGGGCGGCGAAGGGAGAGGAATGTTCTTCCACGACCCCGTATGAATCACCGGCCAAGCCGCCTTCACGCAGGTCACGCACCTCATTACAAAGGTTGTGAATCATGGTGACGACGTCGAGGCCAGTGTTGGGGGTCGCTCCTTGTTCAGGAGGAGTCACCTGTCGCCTTTCGTTCGACCCTTGAGCCGTGCGAGGGTCCCCATTGATTAGGGCCGTAGGGTTGTGACCCTTACGAGCGCTCAGCCTCTCTCGGAGGTCTTCGCCACGGTTGTTCCGTTGGGCGGTAAGTCGATCTCTAAGATCCGGGCCGGCGGTATGGGGGCGTGAGCTTCGAGCCACACGCCTTACTCGAAGAGTCCTTGTACCTTCCCTGACATTGCCTCTTTGACGGAGTCGGTCATGGGCTGAACGTCGGGAGGTCTCTTCTTGAGAGGAGACCGGTATTGCTTTCATTTTCGACGGACCGGCTTCGATCTCAACAAGGAGTTCCCCGTCCTTGGTGAGAGAAGTCTCGACGTCCGCCGAAATTTCCAAGCCTTCATAGTCGGGGTCATAATCGTGTCCCTCGTCCATGAGGTCCTCAGATTCCACGTGGGGGGCGCCGTGTGCAGGTGCCTTGCCCGCCAGTTGGCGGTGGTACCTTGCATTGGCTATCTTCAGCTGGCGGATTTTCTCCTCCATTTCAAGGATGCGGTCGTCCCGACTGTAATGAAGAGGAGGGGGCGAGGGAGTGTGACTCTCGTCGTTGAGAGACTCCTCGTCGCCTTGCGCTCGGGAGCGTAGGAAGTACTTCTTCACCGCGGTTGCATTTTCGGGGTTGTTCACGCCCTCAGAACGAACGGGTGGTTGACCACTCATGTCTTTCTCGAGTCGAGAAGAAAGGGGTCGAGCTATAGAAGGGATTTCGGGCTGTGTAAGTCGGAAAGTCCCCCTCCTTCTAGCGCCAAAATGTTGTCGCACGAAAATGAACAACGATTAAATACCTCGGGCGGTTCGATCCAAGGCCGGACCAAGTGATCGCGCCCGGGCCAAAAATGGGAGCTCCTAGACCGAGCTGCACCCTCCAAACCCTAAGGTGTGTTTTGGGGGGTGTGACCGTGCCAAAGGTTGGCTGCCTACGTACCCTTTAGTAGGGATCAGGTCAGAACATAGTTCAGTTTGTGTATTGGAGGCTATCTTGGGCTCAGTGGCTTTGGGAATCCAAGGCTTCAGAGTCGGACCCGGCTCGTAGCTTCTAGCGAAGGCTTTAGAGGGGTCACGTGTTCGTAGCTCGGAGTTCTAGCTCAAGGGCCGAGAAGCGAGAGAGCGGTGTGTACCGTAGAAGCTCGGGTCACAGAAGAGGAGCGCGCTCCCTCTCGTGGAGGGGGGTCCTTGTGTATCTCAGCCGAGGGCGGAGGAGTGCGCGCTCTTGGAAATATCACAAGAGGGCGAGAGAGAATTCTCGAGAGAAGAGAAATATTGTTGGCGTCAACCAGGATGTAGGTTGTGTCAAAAAACCGGGGTCCATTTTCCTTCCCCAAGGGGGGGGGGGTATTTATTGTTGTGGAGAGAGGCCTTGGGCCGACCCCTTAAGGCCCACCGGGTGGCCAGGAGCGGGGCGCGCGAGGCTTCATGCCCAGGAGGACGCGGGGTGCGCCTGGCGCGGGACATGGTCGGGCGCGGCGTGCCCGGCAGTAGGCGTGCCCTACCGAGGCGGCAAGGATGCTCGGCCGAGGTGGCCGTGGTGCCGAAGAGGCTCGGCCGATATGGCCGAGGTGGCAAAGGTGTTCGGCCGAGGCGGCCGAGGTTGCCAGAATGTTCGGCCGAGGCAGCCGAGGTGGCCAGGATGCTCGGTCGAGGTGCGCGCGGCCTTGGATGCTGGGGCGCAAGGGAGTGCGCGCGCGGGCCGGGAGGCCGGGGCGCGTGGGAGTGCGTGCGCGGGCTGGGAGGCTGGGGCGCGGGAGCGCGCGTAGGCCGGGACGGCCAGGGCGCCAGGTGCGCGCGAGCTAGGGTGCGCTGGAGCGCGCAAGCTAGGGCGCGCTGGGGCCCATTGGGGCGGGGGCCGCTGGGCTTCTAGCCGGCGGAGCCCGGCCGGCCTTGAATCGTTTTTGAATTTTCGATGTCCCGAAATCGATCGGTAACAGATTCTCCTAACAATCGTACTGAGATCAATAGTCCTTTGATCCTTAGATTGCGAATATATGGTTTTAAGCAAACCATGAAGAGTTTGTTCATACAAATCTACATTTGTCTCTTCATGTGTTGTTAGGTTTGTTTATGGACTAAATACTAAGGTTTTATCGTAAATCTTCAGACAAGGAAGATTCAAAGAACGTTTCAACTTTTATTAATAAATAAGCAATTACAAGCAGTAGTCTTCGTGAGACTTTATTACATCAAGTGTACATAAGTAAAGGCTACAACTCTTCTTATGGGCACCATTGACAACAAACTCCCACTTGACTTAAAGAAGACGTGTGTAGTCCTTCATGCCGAATCCTTCCCAATGCTGGTCTAAGACCTTGTTCGCTAGGGCCTTGGTGAATGGATCTGCTAGGTTGTCCACCTTTGAGATCTTCTTCACCTCCACGTCTCTCGAATCAAATGGTATTTCCTCTCAATATGTTTAGAGCACTTATGGCTTCGAGGTTCCTTTGAGTTAGCAACAGCCCCACTATTATCACAATAAAGGATCATGGGCTCGTCGACGTTTGGAACAACTTCCAAATACTTAAAGAATTTTCTAAGCCATACAGCCTCTTTGGATGCTTCACAAGCAGCCACATATTCTGCTTCCATTGTGGAGACATCAATGCAATGTTTAATACTCCTCCACACAACAGCTCCACCATTAAGGATGAACACAGATCCCGAAGTGGATTTTCTGGAATCCTTATCCGCTTGAAAATCGGAGTCGGTATATCCCGTCATAGTCAGGTCAGTACCTGAATATGTAAGCATCAAGTTCCTAGTTCTTTGAAGATACTTGAGGATATGCTTAACAGCAATCCAATGATCGGGAAAAGGGTTAGATTGAAAATGGCTAACTGCGCCAACTGTGAAGCAGATATCAGGTCTAGTGCAAAGCATAGCATACATGAGACTTCCTACGATTGAGGCATAATGAATTTTTCTCATGTTCTCAATCTCTTGTGCAGTCTTGGGACACTGGTCCTTCGAGAGTGAGACTCGATGCCTAAAGGGTGTTTGGCCCTTCTTGGAGTCTTGCATCGAGAAGCGATTCATCACCTCATCAATATAAGATGCTTGAGAAAGCGACAAAATCCGCGTTTTCCTATCTCGAAAGATTTGGATCCCCATAATGTATGCGTCTTCTCCTAGATCCTTCATATTGAATTGCTTTGCCAGCCAGACCTTAACCTTAGATAACTTACCCACATCATTACCTATGAGTAATATATCATCGAAATATAGTACCAGAAACACAACTTTACCTTTGTGTATTAATTGTAAACACATGGCTCATCTATTCACTGCTCAAAGTCGAAGCTCTTTACAGATTCATCGAATCTAATATTCCATGACCTAGATGCTTGCTTTAATCCATAAATGGACTTAAGCAACTAACAAACCTTGGTCTCTTTACTTTCTTCCACGAAACCATCTGGTTGAGCCATATAAATGCGCTCGTCAAGATTGCCATTCAAGAAGGCAGTCTTGACATCCATTTGCCAGATCTCATAGTCGAGAGCTGCAGCTATGGATTGAAGTATGCGGATGGATCTAAGCATCGCGAGAAGGTTTCTTCATAGTCAATCCGTTCTTGTTGGGTATAACCCTTAGCCACAAGTCGTGCTTTGAACGTCTCGATGTTCCCATCCGGACCCAGTTTCTTCCAGACTTTGTTGACATACATCGAGTGCATTTCAACTTTCATGGCGTCAAGCGAAAGGTTTGATTCAGAACAAGCCATCGCTCGGCTATAGGAAGCAGGGTCATCCATGTCAGAGACGGCTACGAGAGTGTCTCCATAAGACATGTACCTGCCAGGCTTTTGGGTAGCCCTCCCACTACGTCGAAGTACTACTTGACGAGATTCTGATGAGTTAGGTTGTGTTTCAGTTGGTGTAAAAACAGTTCTTACAGATAAAGTAGAAGCTTCCTCACCCAACTTTTCTTCAAGCACAATTTTGCTTCTAGGTTTTGTTGTCGCACGAAAATGAACAACTATTTAAAACCTCGGGCGGTTCGATCCAAGGCCGGACCAAGTGATCGCACCCGGGCCAAGAGTGTGAACTCGATAGTCTCGAGCTAGGGTTTTCTCCGATCAACCCGCCTCTCGGGAGAGGTAGGGGGTGAGGAGGATGAGTGACCGTGCCTTGGTTGTCGGCTGCCTACGTACCCGTTCGTGGGATCAGGTCAGAACGTAGTTCAAGCGTGTGTGACGCAGTATGAGGCGTGGAGCCTTGGTGAAGAGGCGTGCTCGACGAAGGAAACGGGGCGCGAGGAGTCCTCGGCAGCGTCTCAGAACTTCGGAGATCGCGTACGCGTCTAGCGTGTTAAACGCGTAAGGGTAGCTCTAGTTGAGAACCCTAGGGGCGTGCTTGAGCACCGGAGAACGTTCGGTCAAAGGGAGCGACGTCCGGGAAGTTCCCGTGAGTGCTTCGGGACCTTTGAGAACGAGGGAGAGAGAAAAGAACCTGCTTCAGGCCAAATATGGCATCCAGAGAAGCAGAGAAATCGAGCGTGTCGATAAGAGATGAAGAGAATTATTAGATATTCTTGGATATCTTGGGATGGCTTTCCCCTCAATGGGAGAGGGTATTTATAGGTGTTTGGGAGCCTTAGAAGGTCCCTTTTTCGTCCATGTGGGACTAGGAATGCGTGTGGCATCAAGTGGAGGCGCACGGCACGCGCGGCGCGCGGCGCGCGGCGCAGGGGGCGCGGCGCGCGGGTCACCGGGCGCGGCGTGGGATGCGCGGCGCAGGACGCGCGGCGCAGGGTTCCTTTCACCGGCGCGGCGCGCTGCCTGGCCGGCGCGGCGCGCTGCCTGCTGCCCGGCTGGCCGGTGCAGCGCGTTGCGTGCGCAGTGAGCGGCTCGTCTTGCCGGGCTCTTGCGGGCCTTCGAATGCCATTCTTCTCACGTGAAATATGAAGCTTTCTACTTGATGAGAGTGACTCGATCCGAGGGGCAAGGCTCGGCCCGGCGAGAGCGACTAGCGACTTGATTCGAGGAGTGACTCGAGGATGACTCGAGGCTCGACTCGAAAGTGACTCGAGGCTCGACTCGAGGGACAATTAAAGGCTCGACTCGAGGAACCATTCAAGGCTCGACTCAAGGAGCGAAGCTCGACTCGAGGAGATTGACTCAAGGCTCGACTCGAGGAGCGAAGCTCGACTCGAGGAGTCAGGAGTTTGGGCGAGGGCTTGAAGATTTGCCGCTCTTCAGGACCTCCGGCCTGACCATCGGCCCTTTGAGCGACGTGCCTTCTTGGCGTCTCGGGTTTTCCGAAAACGACCGACAACATTAGCCCCCCAAGTTCGTCGTTCGGGAGGCGTCCCAGCGATGAACTTTTTGTTCTTCTAGTTGGGTGTTTGAGGAAAATGTTTCCCGTGCCTTGTGGCCCCGAGGAAAATTTTTTCCTCTTCTCTTTTTCCTTTCTTTTCTTTTTTTTTTTTCAGGTGGTGGCCGCGCGGCGCGCGCCCTGGACGGCGCGGCGCGCGGTCTGCGCTGCACGACCCGCGCGGCGCACGGGCTTGGCGCGCGGCGCGCCCCGTGCGCGGGGCTGGGTCGCTTCGCGCGGGAGAACTCCGACTTTTTGGAGTTTCTACTCCGATTTTGCTCCTTGTGGGAGTAGGATTTCGACTCCTACCCCCCTAGAAGTCTATAAATAGACCTCCCCCCTTCGCTTTACTCCTCACATTATTTTTTCTCTTTTCTTACGCTTGTTTTCTTCTTTTACGTTTGCATCATGGGTGTCCCTCCCCTTTTATCAGCTGAGAGTCCCGAGATTGATTTCTCTCTCTTGTTTCAGGGTTCTGAACACGCAGAGGATGATCTCTTCGCGAGATTAAGGGAAGTCCCTCTGCACGTGGAAGAAAATCCAAGCGGAGTAGAGCAGTGGTTGGAGGAAGGCGAGCTGGGTGCGACCGTGCCCGCTGCTCAGCCTCTCGAAGGGTGCGCGCCAACTGGGCGTGGTACAGGCGGGGAGTTTGATCGTCCCGCGTCCGGGGAGCCTGCCCCTCGCCTCGTGATCAACTTAGTTGGCGGGGGGGTCCGTGACAAAGTTCGCCTCGACGTGCCGCAGTCCGACTTGGGCTTTCAAGGCGCGCCGGGAGATGTTACGGACGCGGATGCGGTGACTCCGCTAGAGTCGGTTCTCGACGAGATAGACTGCGTGGACGACTTTGGTCCCGAGTCTGAAGATCCCGGAGGTGAGTCAGAGACATGTCCGGGGGCCGAAGGCCTCGCGTCGGAGTGTCCCGAGGTACCGTCGGCAGCTGCCGCGGTCGTGTCGGAGGGCGGGGACCCTTCCGTGGAGCCAGGGGATTCTCAGCCCGAGACCCCTGACGCGGAGGCGTTGGTATCGGCGAGGTCGCTTGCTAGGACGGAGTGGTATCCCGAGGAGGGCCTTGCTGCTCCCGAGGACTTCGATTGTTCGGGGGTTGATGCTTCGAGCACGCTTACCTACCGGACATTCGTCGGTCTCCGGGAGGCTTTTGCCATTCCGTCATCCGTGGCGCTTCTCCGTCCTTTAAAGGACGACCGTCCTTTCCGGCCTCGTCGTGGTTTTGCCGCAGTTTCAGTTGCGAGTCTTAACTGCGGGTTGCGGCTGCCGTTTCAACCCATCGTTCAGCAGCTTCTCGCCCGTCTGGGGGTGCACGCATGTCAGATGAGCCCGGCATTCTACCGCATAGTGGCGATGTGCCATATGGAGTGGCATTGCCAGACCGAGCGGGTGATGACCGTGAGTGATTTTCGCAATCTCATCGCGGTCTTTCCTGCGCCCGGGCAACCCAGTTTCTTTGTGGCCCGCGATCGACGGAATACTAAGCTGATCATTGATTCAGAGAAGTACAATCGACGACCGTGGGTGTGGGTCTCGGCGGAGGCTTTTGGTGACGCCCCGCTCCGGTTCGGCCCCTTGTCCGAGTTTCCTGCTAACGAAGGGGCCGATGATCTCGACTTTGTGAAGGAGATCCGGGGAATGTCGGAGGCTCGGAAAGCCGTTGAACGATTTCGTTCTCCTGAGCTGATGGCTTCCACTGGGTGGTTCCCGCCGTTTCCTCAGCGGACCGAGGGTACCCCAAGTGCCGCATCATCTCTCTCGAGCGGCGATCCTCAAGGTATGTTGACGTTTCGTATTTTTGCTTTTGTTTTTAGCTCAAGGTTTTGACTTTGTCGCTTTTGCAGTCTCTTCGGCTAGGGCGAGGGCTCGGGCTCGTCTAGCGAAGGCTTCCCGGGACCCGAAGTCGTTGGCGGCGGTTCACCGTCGGATTGCTGCGCGGGATGGTCGGGAGAAACTCGATACCGATCATCGGGCGGAGAGCGGTCCTCGCGCTTCCTTGAAGCGACCTTCCCCCTCGGCTTTTCCAGACACGTCTTCGGACTCTAAGCGCGTGAATTCGATGGTCGACGTGGAGGCCGCGGAGGTTAGGGGGGAATGTTCCCTGGGCCTTGCTCAATCTTCGATGAAGATGTGGAAGAGCGTTGTGGCCAGCAGTGACGTAGAGTTCTTTCGTCACGACGTTTCCGATGCACAGAGAGTGAGTTTCCCTTGCCTCTTTTGCGATGAATCTGTCTTTCGCTAAACTGTCTTTTTGCCTTCTCAGGTGCTTGCTCGAGCGACCCGGGGCGAGAAGATCCTTCACGACCTCATCAGGCGGATGAGTCGCGCTCAGGAGGAGCTTGCTCAAGCGAAGTCTCAGTTGGCTCACGCCGAGCGAGGTTCTCACTCAAAGGCGGAGTTTGCGAGTCTCCGTGAGCAGCTTCAGGAGGCTCGCGTGGAACTGGGAGTTACCCGCGGCAAGTGCGACCGTGCTCAGGCGGCGGTGGCGAAGATGGCTGAGGAGCTAACGACGGAACGTCAAGCCCTTGAAGTGGCGACTCGATCGACGGAGATCTTCCGGAGCGAAGCGCGGGACCTTCGACGTCAGTTGGAATCGCGCACGGAAGAAGTTGGCATTCTTCAGGGCCAGCTTACATCGAGTGAGGCTGCCCGTGTTCGTGCGGAGCGTAAGCGTGACTCCTTGGCGGAGGAGGTGGCTCGGGTCACCGAGGAGAAAGCCGCGGCGGAGCAGCTTGCGTCCGACCTTCAGGACGACTTTGATGTCGGAGTCGAGGAGGCAAGGCACGCAGCGGCGGTGGAGTGTCGGGACGCCACAGCTGCCGAGAATGTTTCTCGGGGGGTCACCTTCGACTTCTTCGACTCGCTTTTCCCACCACTTGACGGGGCCGACCCTGTGGGCGACGATCCCGCTGAGTGACCGTTTTCTTTCTTTATTTTTCCTGCGCAAATGTTTTAGCGCGTGCTTTTTAGGTTTTTCCGTTCAGCGCACTTGTCTTAGCGCTTGCTTACTAGGATATTTCCCTTTAGCGCACTTGTCTTAGCGCATGCTTTCTAGGTTTTGAGGCAGTTGCCCCTTTCTTTTATGAGGAGTTATTCATTTATTTTTATGAATGTTTTCGCACATTTATCTCCTATGGTATGCATGGATGGTCACTTGTTTGTGTCCATCCTTTTATCTCAGCAGGATACTTTTTCAAACACGCCAGTCACTTGGATGGTGTGCGTTCTTAAGTATTTTCAACTGCGAGTCAGCCATGCTACGTAGGTGTGTTACGTGCGCCGGATTGCGCCACGCGGGCGTCTCAAATCGCGCCATGTAGGCATCTTGGGTTGCGCCATGTAAGCGACTTACGTGCGCCATGTAGGCGTCTTACGGGTTGCGCCATGTAGGCGTCTTGCGGGCTGCGCCTTTACGCGACTTACATGCGCCATGTAGGCGTCTTAGGTTGCGCCATGTAGGCGTCTTACGCGCCATGTAGGCGCCGGGTTGTGCCACGTGGGCGTCTCAAATTGCGCCATGTAGGCATCTTGGGTTGCGCCATGTAAGCGACTTACGTGCGCCATGTAGGCGTCTTACGGGTTGCGCCATGTAGGCGTCTTACGGGCTGCGCCTTTACGCGACTTACGTGCGCCATGTAGGCGTCTTAGGTTGCGCCATGTAAGCGTCTTACGGGCTGCGCCTTTACGCGACTTACGTGCGCCATGTAGGCGTCTTAGGTTGCGCCATGTAGGCGTCTTACGGGCTGCGCCTTTACGCGACTTACGTGCGCCATGTAGGCGTCTTAGGTTGCGCCATGTAGGCGTCTTACGGGCTGCGCCTTTACGCGACTTACATGCGCCATGTAGGCGTCTTAGGTTGCGCCATGTAGGCGTCTTACGGGCTGCGCCTTTACGCGACTTACGTGCGCCATGTAGGCATCTTAGGTTGCGCCATGTAGGCGTCTTACGGGCTGCGCCTTTACGCGACTTACGTGCGCCATGTAGGCGTCTTAGGTTGCGCCATGTAGGCGTCTTACGGGCTGCGCCTTTACGCGACTTACGTGCGCCATGTAGGCGTCTTAGGTTGCGCCATGTAAGCGTCTTACGGGCTGCGCCTTTACGCGACTTACGTGCGCCATGTAGGCGTCTTAGGTTGCGCCATGTAGGCGTCTTACGGGCTGCGCCATGTAGGCGTCTTGCGGGCTGCGCCTTTACGCGACTTACATGCGCCATGTAGGCGTCTTAGGTTGCGCCATGTAGGCGTCTTACGCGCCATGTAGGCGCCGGGTTGTGCCACGTGGGCGTCTCAAATTGCGCCATGTAGGCATCTTGGGTTGCGCCATGTAAGCGACTTACGTGCGCCATGTAGGCGTCTTACGGGTTGCGCCATGTAGGCGTCTTACGGGCTGCGCCTTTACGCGACTTACATGCGCCATGTAGGCGTCTTAGGTTGCGCCATGTAGGCGTCTTACGGGCTGCGCCTTTACGCGACTTACGTGCGCCATGTAGGCGTCTTAGGTTGCGCCATGTAGGCGTCTTACGGGCTGCGCCTTTACGCGACTTACGTGCGCCATGTAGGCGTCTTAGGTTGCGCCATGTAGGCGTCTTACGGGCTGCGCCATTACGCGACTTACGTGCGCCATGTAGGCGTCTTAGGTTGCGCCATGTAAGCGTCTTACGGGCTGCGCCTTTACGCGACTTACGTGCGCCATGTAGGCGTCTTAGGTTGCGCCATGTAGGCGTCTTACGGGCTGCGCCTTTACGCGACTTACGTGCGCCATGTAGGCGTCTTAGGTTGCGCCATGTAGGCGTCTTACGGGCTGCGCCTTTACGCGACTTACATGCGCCATGTAGGCGTCTTAGGTTGCGCCATGTAGGCGTCTTACGGGCTGCGCCTTTACGCGACTTACGTGCGCCATGTAGGCGTCTTAGGTTGCGCCATGTAGGCGTCTTACGATTTTTTTTGGTGGAGCGTGTTCTTTTGAGAGTTTCCTTACCATAGCTAGCCCCCCCAAGTTTTTTGGGTTATAAGTTAATTATTGATAACCAGAAAACTTGCATAAAACGAAATTGAAATGGAAAACTTGAGTTTTATTACTTTTGCGAAAAAAAACTTGCGAGAAATTTTAAATCCTAAAACATTGGCTCGTAGGCCTTATTGAAAATGGAAATAAAAGCGATAAAAAAGCGGGGGACGCTAGCTACTGATAGTACTGCCTCAAGTGTTCTGCGTTCCACGGGTGGCGAATCGGAGTCCCGTCCGTGTGCTCGATGTAGTATGTCCCGTCGTGAATGACTTTGCGGACTCTGTAAGGCCTTCCCAGTTTGGGCCTAGGACGCCGGCGCCTTGGACTTGTGTGTTTTGGAACACTCGTCTGAGGACAAGGCTTCCGACGGCAAAGGTTCGCCTTTTGATTTTGGAGTTGTAGTATCTTTCGACCTTGCGTTTCTGTGCGGCGAGGCGTCTGAATGCTTCCGCCCTCTTTTCGTCGATCAGGTCCAACTCAAGGCGCATGGCCTCGTTGTTTTCCGCTTCGTCGAACGTGTCGACTCGGAACGTGGGTATCTCGGTTTCAATTGGAACCACAGCCTCGACCCCATATGCAAGGGAGAATGGCGTCTCGCCGGTGGCGTTTCGCGCGGTTGTCCTATACGCCCATAGGACGAATGGTAATTCATCGGCCCAGGCGCCTTTCTTGTCTTCGAGCTTCTTTTTCAGGTTGCTCTTGATAGTCTTGTTGACTGCCTCGACTTGGCCGTTGGCCTGAGGATGTCGCGGCGAGGAGAAGGTCTTGCTGATCTTCAGTTGATCGCAGATATCTCTTACTCGCGCGTTGTCAAATTGTGCCCCGTTGTCGGTCACAATCGAGGCGGGGATACCGTGCCTGCATATGATGTTCTTCCAGATGAAGTTCGTCGTGTTTGCTTCAGTTATTCTGGCAAGCGGCTCGGCCTCTACCCACTTAGTGAAGTAGTCGATGGCGATAATGGCGTACTCGTATTGCCTTGGCGCTCTAGGGAGCTTGCCAATGATGTCCACGCCCCACTTAGCAAAGGGACGTGGGACAACGATGCTGCTCAACGGGGTCGGGGGCTGTCGCGGAATTTCCGCGAAGCGCTGGCATTTATCGCAACGCCTTGCCCATTCGCAAGCATCTCGCTTCATGGAAGGCCAGAAATAGCCTTGCTTGAGCGCTTTGAGCGCAAGGGAAGTCCCAGCGGCGTGGTTTCCGCAGATGCCCTCATGGATTTCGCGGAGGACCTTGGTCGACTCAACGCTATCGAGGCATCGGAGCAGCGGTGTCGAGTAACCGCGCTTATAGAGCGTGCCCTCACGGAGCGTGTATTTGGATGCTAAGGCCCTCAATTTATCGGCTTCCTTGCGGTCTTCAGGGAGTTCCCCTCTTCGCAAAAACTCGACAATTGAGTCCATCCAAGTGGGCTGAGATGCCACTTCTATGGTCCCGACTTCGTCTCGGGAGACGGATGGTCGTGGGAGAGATTCAATGGGCACAGTCCCCAATCCGTCTTCGTCGATGCCAGATCCGAGGCGAGCAAGCGCATCAGCCTCCGAATTTTGTTCTCTCGGGATTTGGTGAATCTCGAACCAAGAGAAGGCCTCGAGTTTGGAGTTCGTCTTAGCCAGGTATGCGACCATGTTGGGCTCCTTGGCGATGTAATCTCCCTTAACCTGGTTTACGATCAACTGCGAGTCGCAGTGTATTCGCAGGTTATGGGAGCCGAGCTTCTGAGCTAGCTCTATCCCTACAATGAGCGCTTCGTATTCAGCTTCATTGTTGGAGGCTTGGAAGCCGTAGTGGAGGGCATATCGCAGCTTTTCCCCATCGGGGTTAATTAGGATTATTCCGGCGCCAGCCCCCCGAGCATTAGATGCTCCGTCTACGTATAACTCCCAGACGGGACCCGTTGGGTCTACCTTCCTTTTCCGAGTTAGCTCGTTATCGTTTAAGTCAGTTTCCGCTCTTCCCATATCGGGAGCGTAGGAGAATTCTGCCACGAAGTCGGCTAAGGCCTGCCCCTTTATAGCCGTTCTTGGGTGGAACTCAATCCCGTACTCGCTCAATTCCTGGGACCAGATCGCCATGCGAGTCGACGTTCCCTTTTGAAGAGCTTTACCGATTGGATGCTCAGTCCGCACCGCAATTGGGTGAGCTTGGAAGTACGGTCGTAGCTTCTTAGCTGCCGTTACGAGAGCCAGAGAAAGTTTCTCAATCTCGGTATAGCGTGTTTCCGCGTCGAGTAAGGCCTTGCTTACGTAGTAGATTGGCCATTGGACCTTGTTCTCTTCGCGGACAAGGACGGCGCTTACAGCTCTTTCAGAGACGGCGAGATACACGTACAGCGTCTCGCCCTCTTTTGGTTTAGAGAGGAATGGTGGGGACCCAAAGTAAGCCTTCATTTCTTGGAAGGCACTTTCGCATTCGTCCGTCCACTCAAAGCCGTCCGTCTTCTTCAGAGCTTTGAAGAACGGTTGACACTTGTCGGTGGCTTTAGACACGAAGCGTGTCAGAGCGGCAATCCGACCGGTCAGGCTTTGTACTTCTTTGACTCGCCTTGGCGACTTCATTTCAAGGAGTGCCTTGATTTTTTCCGGGTTCGCTTCTATGCCTCGTCGGCTGACGATATAACCGAGGAACTTTCCGGATTCAACCCCGAATACGCACTTGTTGGGGTTGAGCTTCATTTTATATCGGCGGAGGATTGTGAACATCTCCCTAAGGTCGCGTACGTGATTAGTTGCCAGCAGGCTTTTAACGAGCATGTCGTCCACGTATACTTCCATTGTCTTGCCGATTTGATCGGCGAAGATCCGATTTACCAAGCGTTGGTATGTTGCTCCCGCGTTCTTAAGGCCGAAAGGCATGACCTTGTAACAGTAGAGACCTCGATCAGTGACAAAGGTTGTCTTAATTTGATCGGGCTCGTGCATTCGAATTTGGTTGTAGCCTGAATAGGCGTCCATGAAGCTTAGGAGTTCATGGCCGGCCGTGGCGTCCACCAGTTGTTCGATGCGCGGGAGTGGAAAGCAATCCTTAGGGCAGGCTTTGTTAAGATCTTTGTAATCTATACAAATTCGCCACTTCCCGTTGGGCTTTTTTACCATTACCACGTTGGCGACCCACTTGGGGTACTTAGCCTCTCGAATGAAGTTTGCGGTGAGGAGTTTCTCGACCTCTTCATTTATGGCCAGGTATCGTTCTGGGTTGAACGTTCGTCTAGCCTGTACTTTTTCGGCGACCTTTGGGTCGTCGTTCAGTCGGGGCACTATTACCTCGGGATCGATTCCGGGCATGTCCGCATGAGTCCATGCAAAAACATCCTTGAACTCCCTAAGGAAGGCGGTAAGCTGAGTTTTGATGGCGAGTGGAAGTCGGGTGCCGATTTTTACAACTTGATCAGGCTTCGACTCGTCCAGGACGATTGGCACAAGATCATCGGAGGTTTCCACTTTAAGTCTTTCGATTTCATCACGGGGGTCAAGTTCTCCGAACTTCCTTGCATCCCTTAGGTTGCATGGGTAATCGTCTTCCAGTTGGAAGATTGTGTTGACCGCTTTTCCCGCGGACTTGCCATCAATTCCTTGCACGTAGCATATTCTGGCTTGGGATTGGTCTCCAGCCATGATGCCAATTCCCCCTTCGGTGGGGAACTTCACCAGTAGGTGATACGTGGAAGTGATTGCCCTCAGCCGGTTCAACGTGGGTCGCCCAATGATTAAGTTGTAGGGCGACTCTTGATCGACCACTAGGAATGGGACCATGTGAACGGCTTCGATTCCTCCAGGGGTTCCAAAGGTGACCGGCAGGTCGATGATGCCCTCGGTCATAACCTTTTCCCCAGTGAACCCAAACAATGGCGTTTGGGTCGGAGTCGGGCGCAGCCCCCCGAGCTTCATGCGCTCTAGGGTGGACTTGAAGATTATGTCGGCAGCGCTGCCGTTATCGATGAGAACCCTTTTCACCAAGTTATTGGCCACTTGGGCTTTGAGCACGATCGCGTCATTGTGCGGATGCACAACTCGCTTGGCCTCTTCATTGGTGAAATACATCGTCTCGTGAGGCACGGACGGAGGTTCTTCATATGTGAAGTTGACGTGCATAGCAGCGTCTTCCTGAGACACGACCCTAAGGAATTTCTTCCGTTGACGGGCCGAATCCCCATCTTGTGGACCTCCCAGTATGGTGGTTACCACGTGCAGTTGTGGGTTGGCGTTGGCAGTAGCCGGAGTTTGGTTGGCAGAGGCGGCTGCTCCTCCTCCTTGACCAGACTGCTGTCTGTTCGCGGTGGGGCCCGCAGCGCCAATCATGCGCAACACGAACTCCTTCAGCTCGCCCCGTTGGATCAGAGCCTCGATTTGCCTTTTGAGGTTGTAGCATTCCGAGGTCAAATGACCATATTCCCGATGGAACTCACAATACCTGGACCGATCGCGAGTTGCGGGATCCTTCTTCATTGGAGCCGGGGGCGTGAACTTGTCACGTGCCAGAGCCAAGATCCTTTCCGGCGCCGTGTTCAGCGGCGTGAACGACGAGTACCCTTTGAAGTTTTCCGCAAGTCGCGGTTTCTGAGGTACAGGGGGTTGGTTGCTAGAAACCTGGTTCCCCTTGTTTCGCCTCTTACGAGGTTCGTTCTGCTCGCGGATAGGTTCTTCCCGGCGGCGAGAGCTTTGATTAGTGCTCTTGCGGCCGTCGAGGTAGTCTTCGACTCCCATGAAGGTCTTAGCTCGAGTCATTAACTCGGCCATGGTGGAAGGGACACGGCCGACGACAGACTTGAGGAAGTCACTCGTGCGCAAGCCTTCTATGATAGCGGCAATCGCGTCACTGTCGTCAAAGCGGTCGACCTTGTTTGACTCTTCTGTGAATCGGGCGAGGTATCGTCTAAGAGACTCGCCACTCTCTTGCCTGATTGACCACAGGTACATCTTGGTCTTCTTTTGGACCATAGACGTAGCGAATCGTGCTAGGAACATGTCCTTCAGGTCTTTGAACGAGTGGATGCTCCCTGGTCTCAAGTTTTTGAACCACTCAAAGCCGGGTCCGGTGAGGGTCAAACTAAAGGCTTGGCACATGGCACCAGGAGAAACACCCTGCATCGTCATCCAGGTTTCATAGTGCTGGATGTGGTAAGCAGGATCTGCTTTCCCATCATAGGGAGCGAGGTTCGGGAGCTTGAAATTCCCCGTACAAACCTCAGCCAATATCTGAGTAGTGAAAGGCGATGAGTTCTCCTCAACGACTCCGTAGGCGCTTCCACCTATTCCGTATTCTCGGAGATCTCGTACCTCATTTCGAAGGTTGTGGATCATAGGGACCACATCGAGACCGGTCGTTGGAGTAACCCCTTGATCGGGAGGAGTCACCTGCAGCCTCTCGTTAGACCCCTGTCCTGCGCCGCGGTTCCCGTTAGTTGGGGCTGCCAGCGGGATGTTGGGTCTAGAGCTAAGTCGCTCTCTCAGATCATTGCCACGCCCAATGCGTTGAGCAGTGAGGTGGTCCCTAAGATCAGGGCTGGCCGTACGGAGGCGCCGGCTCTGCTTGCGGCGGTGCGCTCTCCGCGCGCCCTGACTTTCCGCAACATTTTCCCTTGGACCTAGTCGGTCGAGGGCCGAACGTCGGGAATTCCCCTCTTGAGAAGCTACCGGCGCATCGCCTGTTCGGGGTAAAGGATTCGACGGACCGGCTTCAAACACGGCGGGGAGTCCCCCGTCCTTCGTGAGAGAAGTCTCGACATCCTCCGAGTCACCAGTATCCTCATAATCAGGGTCGCGGCCTTCCTCGTTGAGGTTCTCAGGATCCCCGTTGGGGATCGTCGTGCCACGCATAGGTTGCTTCGCAGCCAGTTGGCGGTGATACCTTGCGTTCCTCGCCTTCAATCGGCGGATACTCTCCTCCAACTCCGTGATGCGGTTGTCCCTGCTATCAGGAGATGGAGATGGTGAGCGGGTCGAGCTCTCTTCGTGGAGCGACTCTTCGTCACCATGCGCTTGGGAGCGCAAGAAGTATTTCTTGGTCTTAGCGACGTTTTCGGGGTTGTTTGCGCCCTCAGAACGTACGGGTGGTTGGCTACTCATCGTTTCTCAAGTTCGAGAAGGTTGAGTTCGTAGAAGAAAAGAAGAAGATGAATAGAAGGGATTTCGGGCTGAATAGGTCGGGAAGTCCCCCTCCTTCTAGCGCCAAAATGTTGTCGCACGAAAATGAACAACTATTTAAAACCTCGGGCGGTTCGATCCAAGGCCGGACCAAGTGATCGCACTCGGGCCAAGAGTGTGAACTCGATAGTCTCGAGCTAGGGTTTTCTCCGATCAACCCGCCTCTCGGGAGAGGTAGGGGGTGAGGAGGATGAGTGACCGTGCCTTGGTTGTCGGCTGCCTACGTACCCGTTCATGGGATCAGGTCAGAACGTAGTTCAAGCGTGTGTGACGCAGTATGAGGCGTGGAGCCTTGGTGAAGAGGCGTGCTCGACGAAGGAAACGGGGCGCGAGGAGTCCTCGGCAGCGTCTCAGAACTTCGGAGATCGCGTACGCGTCTAGCGTGTTAGACGCGTAAGGGTAGCTCTAGTTGAGAACCCTAGGGGCGTGCTTGAGCACCGGAGAACGTTCGGTCAAAGGGAGCGACGTCCGGGAAGTTCCCGTGAGTGCTTCGCGACCTTTGAGAATGAGGGAGAGAGAAAAGAACCTGCTTCAGGCCAAATATGGCATCCAGAGAAGCAGAGAAATCGAGCGTGTCGATAAGAGATGAAGAGAATTATTAGATATTCTTGGATATCTTGGGATGGCTTTCCCCTCAATGGGAGAGGGTATTTATAGGTGTTTGGGAGCCTTAGAAGGTCCCTTTTTCGTCCATGTGGGACTAGGAATGCGTGTGGCATCAAGTGGAGGCGCACGGCGCGCGCGGCGCACAAAGGGCGGCGCACAACGCGCGGCGCGCGGCGCGCGGCGCAGGGGGCGCGGCGCGCGGGTCACCGGGCGCGGCGCGGGACGCGCGGCGCAGGACGCGCGGCGCAGGGTTCCTTTGACCGGCGCGGCGCGCTGCCTGGCCGGCGCGGCGCGCTGCCTGCTGCCCGGCTGGCCGGTGCAGCGCGTTGCGTGCGCAGTGAGCGGCTCGTCTTGCCGGGCTCTTGCGGGCCTTCGAATGCCATTCTTCTCACGTGAAATATGAAGCTTTCTACTTGATGAGAGTGACTCGATCCGAGGGGCAAGGCTCGGCCCGGCGAGAGCGACTAGCGACTTGATTCGAGGAGTGACTCGAGGATGACTCGAGGCTCGACTCGAAACTGACTCGAGGCTCGACTCGAGGGACAATTAAAGGCTCGACTCGAGGAACCATTCAAGGCTCGACTCAAGGAGCGAAGCTCGACTCGAGGAGATTGACTCAAGGCTCGACTCGAGGAGCGAAGCTCGACTCGAGGAGTCAGGAGTTTGGGCGAGGGCTTGAAGATTTGCCGCTCTTCAGGACCTCCGGCCTGACCATCGGCCCTTTGAGCGACGTGCCTTCTTGGCGTCTCGGGTTTTCCGAAAACGACCGACAACAGGTTTTACATCTTTCATAAAGTCCTCCTCAAGGAAACGAGCATTCGTGCTAACGAAAGTCTTATCGTCCTCGGGACTATAGAATGTGAAACCTTTGGTTTCCTTTGGATATCCAACGAACTAACACAATTCTGACCTACTAGCGAACATGCTAATCTTTTGCCTCAGCACGTGTGCAGGGCAACCCCAAATCTTGATGGGGCCTAGATTTACTTTATGGACAGTCCATCGTTAATAAGGAGTACCAGGAACCATTTTAGACGGAACTTGGTTTAGAATATATGTAGCTGTTTCAAGGGCATATCCCCAAAAGGAATAAGAGAGTGATAAGTAATTCATCATTACCCTAACCATCTCCATAAGAGTTCGGTTTCTTCTCTTTGACACTCCGTTTTGTTGAGGTCTGCCAGGTGCGGTAAGCTGAGAAGCGATACCTTCTTCTTTAAGAAAGTCTTCGAAGAGTAGTAGTGTCTATTTAGGTACAGTTGATGTCATATAGTCTTACGAAGACTCTTGCTTGTAACTGCTGAATAATCAATAAAAGTTGAAACGTTCATTCATTCTTCCTTGTCTGAAACTTTATGATAAAACCTTAGTCTTTAGTCCAGAAACAAACCTAACAACATATGAAGAGACAAATGTAGATTTGCATAAACAAACTCTTCATGTTTTGCTTAAAACAATATATTCGCAATCTAAGGATCAAAGGACTATTGATCTCAGTACGATTGTTAGGAGAATCTATGATGTCTGGTTATGGGACATTGAGAGTTGGAGACTCTATAGTTCTTCTAGGTATCTTCCGAAGGTACTGAAATGACCAGTGCACTTCTAGAGACAAGATAAGAACAAATCATTTAACCTCTTATGTCTCGAAGTCACTACGTATGAATTGCATCATGCTTACCTCAATCCTGAAATGAGACATGCCATTTCATAGCTTACGTATTCTCATTTGAGAAAGTCAGAGTTCGGATAAACTATGTGAATGTCAATAAATTTTTGTCCTTGTCATATGATGACAAATGAAATGAATGTCCTTTTTGACATAGGATGAAATGAATGGCAATAAATTTTTTGACATTGTCATATGATGACAAATGAAACTTATACCACTCGGCCATGAAGAGATTATTGGGCCTTGAGGATTAATTTCATTTCATTGAATTTTACTTGGAAATTCTTAATGGGCTTTTCTTGTGTTGTCATGAACAAATGAAGAAACATCTAGAAGCTCCTTCTAGAATCTTAATTTCGTCCAACACACCAAGAGAGAAAAGGGAATTAATTTTGTGCATTGATGTATGAAGATACTTGCCAAAAGAAAAAAGGGGAACCACATTCCCTCTGGGAGGAAAGTTTTGGGCAGCCAACTATAGGCAAGGGAGAAGAAAATCAAAAGAGGAAACAAACTTGCTTCTAGAAGGATGGTGTTACACGTCTGAGGCAAGAGAAAGAAAGAGGAAATATTTGCTCATGAATATGTGATATTCTATAGAAAATGAAACTGCCTTATTGAAGGTAATCTCTCCCCTATAAATAGAGGCGTCATTCTCATTGTTTTCTCATCCCACATATTGAGAGCTTCTCTCTCTAGACCTTGTGGCCGCCCCTCTCCCCTTCTCTCTCTAAGTTCTTTTCGTTTTTGTTTTGGCACCTAGGTCCACATTTGACCTAGTGTTTTAGCTCTTCGACTCTTAGGCTTGTTCTTGAGTCGTCGTGTTTAAAAGTGCCCACACACTAACTCCTTTCTTTCTCGAGTGATAATTGTGATAGAAATTTTCGTGGTTGCTTGAGTTCCCGAGGAAAGAAGAGAGACGTGCTGCGAGGGGAGACAAACGTTTAAACCTTCCTAAGGCTTCTCAACGTTCAAGCTTCTCAAAGGTTAGTAAACATATAATGCTCAATAATAGTATTAATTTATATGTACTTGCTCTTTGTCTAAGTTAGTAAAAACGTTTTACTTGTTTGAAAGAAAATTTTTAAATTCCGCCGCTTGCTCGAAGCGTTAAATCTTTTCTTAACCCTAGATCAATTCCAACAAGTGGTATCAGAGCTATGGTTAAAGATATGTATGTACATGTAATTAAAATTATGAGCTTGAAATTCGTTTTCAAAAGTTTACTAATTTTGTGACAAGTTAGAATTGTTTTCTTAGATTTTTTTTAATTTATTGCTTATGACTTTAAATTAAAAATCATGTTGATTTTCTATGACTTTGGTATGTTATTAAAACACATTAGAATCAGTTCTAAATTTTTTTTACTTTTATATTGAAAAACGTTATTTAAAGTTTGAGAAAATTTCGGTAAATTTTTGTGACTAGTTATCTTGTCTTGCTAGTTTCTTTTATTTACTTGATTCGTTTTATGCTTGTTGTTATTTCTTTAATATAATGTTATTACCATGTTAATAAAACACAAATAAAAGATTTAACAAATTCCTAAAACGTTCCGTTACACTCGATTCTTTTTTCGCACTCAATGTCCAAACTTTAATTATTTTCAGTTTTCTTCGAGCTCGAGAAAACCCGCAGTAAAAGTGGCATAACTCTCAGCTCAGAATTCGAAATTTAATGATTCTTGAATAACATTAAAGTTCAGTTTGTCCTCTTTCCAATGCAATTGGTTTAGGTTAGAATTCAAAATTTAATGATTCTTGAATCATGGCGATTTTACTCCGAGGTGCGCGGCTGTTCCGAAAGTCCAGATTTTTATAATTCCGGATTTTCAACCGCACTACCATGAGTTATAAAACTCTAATGAGAAAATTTTCTTCAGAATTTTTTTTTATAAGATTATAAACATAATGTGAAAGATTAAAATGTTTTGATTTTTGAAAGTTTAATTGAAATTGAATTTTTACAAAACTAGTTTGAATTTTGAAAAACCGTTTTCTCTTTCAAACTTGAAAATATATTGTCATCCAAATCATATAAGTTTTCAAAATGTTTTCAAAACTATATATATATCACATATGTTCAAAATATATATGCTCTTGAAAATTTGAGTGGGAGGTCTCCTCGTAGACCAGCCGAAAAATAAAAGATGTGTAATCTCAAACTTTCAAGTGTTCGAGTGAGTTGAAGTTCACACTTCCCTCATGCACTTTCCCCAATAGAAAATAGGAACATGTCCAAGTATGTACCTTGTGCATTTATGCACTAACACTGCTCTTCCTTGAACATGAAGATCTATGATTCCTTTCTAGAAGTGCACTTTATCGCTCTATAACTAGGAAATTTGTTTCCAAACTTATAAGAGACGATGTACAAACTCCAAAAACTAAGTGGGAGGGTTTTACTTGTTGTTTGTAACCCACGATCCCCAACACTAATGAAAGAAGCAATTAACGTGAGACTAAGAGTCACTCTTGTGGCCCTCTCTTCAATGGGAGTACTCTATGGCATTTTTTGCTTCGATTATTGCTCAATGAGCTACGTTCGAGAGTGAGATGATGAAGACAAGGCCTCCTCTTGGGGAGTTGTTTTTTCAAAGTTGAACTTTTGGACTAAGTGGTTGGTTGCACACTTAGGCTTAATCCCTAGTAATCCAACCTTGAGGCTCTGCGAAAGGATATGAGTGATCAAACCAATTTAAAAGGTAGCTGGTCAAAATTGGTGTATTGACATCTTGGCTAAGCATTAATGATGTTTCATTTACTTATAAATGGAGATTTTTTGCGGCCTTCTCTTGAGGGAGTAAATTATCGTTTGGTTTATAACACCTTTGGATTTTATCAAATATTAAAAACTTAAATCCTAAACCAAAGACTAATCATAAACTTGTTTCAACTTAATTACGCAAAATGTCTCTCCACCTTCTCTCAACCATCCTTTCCTCGAACAAACTCGAAACCAAGAACTACGTAGATTCAAAACGTAACCTCGACATCGTCCTTACCATTAACAAGCACAAATGGGTACTCACTGTTGTCGCACGAAAATGAACAACGATTAGATACCTCGGGCGGTTCGATCCAAGGCCGGACCAAGTGATCGCGCCCGGGCCAAAAACGGGAGCTCGTAGACCGAGCTACACCCTCCAAACCCTGGGGTGTGTTTTGGGGGGTGTGACCGTGCCAAAGGTTGGCTGCCTACGTACCCTTTAGTAGGGATCAGGTCAGAACGTAGTTCAATTTGTGTGGGGAGGCTATCTTGGGCTCGGAGGCTTTGTGAATCCAAGGCTTTAGGGCTGGACCCGGCTCGTAGCTTCTAGCGAAGGCTTTAGAGGGGTCGCGTGCTCGTAGCTCGGAGTTCTAGCTCAAGGGCCAAGAAGCAGGAGGGCAGTATGTACTGCAAAGGCTCGGGTCGCAGAAGAGGAGCGCGCTCCATCTCGTGGACGGGGGTCCTTGACCTTCTGAGCTGAGGGAGGAGGAGGAGTGCGCGCTCTTGGAAATGTCACAAGAGGGTGAGAGAGAGTTCTAGAGAGAAGAGAAGTGTGCTTGGCATCAACCACGATATAAGTTGTGTTCAAGAAACGGGTCTTTTTTCCTTCCCCAAGGGGGGGGGGGGGGGGTATTTATAGTGTTTGAGGGGAGGCCTTGGGCCGGCCCCTTGAGGCCCACTGGGTGGCCGGGAGCGAGGCGTGCGAGGCCACATACCTAAGAGGGCGTATGGCGCGTGGGACATGTCGCCTGGACGGGCGCGGGGCGTACCAGGCGTGGGACTTGACCGGGTGCGGCGTGCCCGGCAGCGGGTGTGCCCGGCCGAGGTGGCAAGAACGCTCGGTCGAGGTAGCGAAGGCGCTCGACCGCGGTGGCCGAGCTGGCGAAGGCGCTCGACCGAGGTGGCCGAGCTGGCAAAGGTGTTCGCTCGAGGTGGCAGGAACACCCGTCTGAGGCAGCAGGGGCGCTTGGCCGCGGTGCCAATGTGCGCGCAGGCCGGGAGGCCGAGGCGCGCGGGAGCGCGCGCGCGGGCCGGGAGGCCGGGGTACAGAGTGCGCGCGAGCCAGGCGTGATAGGGCGTGCTGAGGCCCATTGGGCCTGGGGGCCTCCGGGTCAGGGGGCGCAGGTGCGCGCGCACCGGCTGTGTAGGGCCATGGTCGCATCGGGGCGTTCGGGCCTGGTGGGCCGGGGCCTGTTGGGCTTCCAGCCGGCAAAGCCCGGCCGTCATCGAATTGTTTTTGAATTTCCGGTGTTCCGAAAATGACCGGTAACATTAGCCCCCCAAGTTTACGGCTTACGACACGTAAGTCATGAACTTTTTAGAAAAAAAAGGGCGTTGAGGTATTTTTACCTTCGATCACATGCGATCGTCCGCACGTATATCTCTTGTGATCGGACCCTTGGGGGCGGGACCGGGCCAGTCGGGCCGCAAGACCCGCGCGCGACCTGGCGCTAGGTGGGGGACTGGCGCGCGCGCGAGGCCGGCCCGCGGGCCAGGCCTTGTGTCGCTCGTGCAGGGGGAAGGAGCAGGGTTTGCTCCTTCCTCTATATAAAGAGGAGGGCTCCCGCTCTCTCTTGTTTATACTGGCGGCCTGCAGGTAATCGGAAGACTCTTTTGACTTTGAAATTTCCCCCGGGCAGTTGACCTTCTTCTCTTTTTTTTATGGGGAGTGAGCTTGTTCCCCGTGTTGGTGATCCCGAGGTCGACCCTACCTGCCCTCTCCCAGATTTCGGGGGGGCGGCCAAGGGTCCCTTTGAGTAGCTCGACGGGATTCCTATCTTCGTCGAGGAAGACTCTGGCGCGGCCGACCAATGGCTCGCAGAGTTGGAGACCGACGCCGCGGCGATTGCCGAGCTGGCGGGACCCGGGAGCGGCCCACCTACCAGGTGCGGCCCCGAAGGGGAGGACGAGGGGCCCGAGGGCCCGCGTTCGTCAAGGTTGGTGATCAACCTGGTCTCCCGCGAGGCGTCCTTTGACGCCCTCCTGCTCAAGCAGCGGGGTGAGGCGGTGGTGAGTGCTGAGCTCCCCCGGGCATCTAACTTGGACGCCTCGGGTGTCGAGCTTGCGATTGCGCCGTCCGAGTCTTTCTTGGACGTGATTTACTCCGATGATCCCCAAGGGTCGGGCTCGGAGGCTCCTGAGGAGGACTCGGAGGTTCTTCCCGCAAGGGGGGAGGAGAAACATGATGGCGAGGTATTGGCGACGGTATGGCCGGCCCTCGAATCCGCGGAGGCTTCGGGTTACACCTACGCCCGATCGCTGGAGAGGACTCGCATGTACGGAGTAGGCGACTCTGTTGCCCCCGTCGGCTTAGACTGCAAGGGAATTGACGCTGCGAGCACGCTCACTTCTCGAGTCTTCGGCACGCTTCGGGAGGCGTATCACATCCCTCCCTTGGTGGGGTTAGTTAGACCTTCCCCCGAGGACAGGCCCTCCCGCCCCAGGGACGGGTATACGGCTGTGACGATCGGGAGTCTTGTCTGTGGGTTGCGTCTCCCGTTCCCCGCGATCGTCCAGCAGATCTTGACCCGGCTCGGGGTCCATGCATGTCAGATGAGCCCGGCGTTCTATCGCATGTTGGCCACATACTTCATGGAGTGGCACTGCCAGACGCAGCGTGCCATGACCGTGGACGACTTTCGTAACATGGTCGCCGTCTTCCCGGCGCCGGGGCAGCCGGGATTCCATATGGCCCGTGCCCGGGGCAACGTGAGGCTGGTCGAGGATTGTGACCCGCCTTGCCGCCGGGCGTGGGTATGGGTCACCTCGGACGCTTTCGGCGAGGCGCCCCTTCACTTCGGTCGCATGGCCGACTTTCCGGCGAACGAGGGGGCAGCGGAGCTCCCCTTTGTGAGGGAAATATCGGGGATGTCGGAAGCTCGCAAGGCTGGCGAGCGGTTCCGTTCTCCCGAGTTGATGGCGTTCACCGGGTGGTTCCCGCCCTTTGCTCCGGGCACCGAGGAGGCGCTCCGGGCGAGCAGGCCCCCGAGTCCCGAGGCTCAATCAGTCGCTCCTGCTTCCCGAGGTATCTTTATGGTTGTAAAACTTGTTGTTTTTACAGGAACCTGACCTTTGTCGCTTTGTTTTGTGTAGCTGCGAGGAGGCGAGCTAGGAGGCAGGCCCTTGCTTCTCGGGACCCCGAGTCAATGGTGGAAATTCGCTCTAGGGTCGCTGACCGCAAGGCGAAGGGCAAGCTCCTTGAGACCGCCGATCTAGTCGAACCGGAGTCTCGGGCTTCTTTGAAGAGGGCTTCAACATCGGCACCTCCCGATGAGCGCTCTGAGCCCAAGAGGGCGAACTCGGCGGTGGAGCTGGAGGCGATAGAGGCCCAAGGGGACTGTTTTTTCCATCTCGAGGGATCCTCACTATCCTGGTGGAAGGGCGTGGTGTCGAAGGGCGACATCGCCTTCTTCCAGGCGGGTGTTACCGACGCTCAGAGGGTCAGTACTTCGGCTTTTATTGTAAGCGTAGGTTTTTAGTTTCAACCTTTGCTTCTTTGTCGTTCCAGGCTTATGCAAGGGCCGTGCGAAGCGACAGGATTTTGCACGACTTCATCCGGCGGTCAGGGGCATCCCAGGAGGAGCTCGCACGGACGAAGGCTAGGTTGGCTCAGGTCGAGCGAGGTTCACACCCGGGGGTGGAGACCGAGACGCTTCGAGACCAGCTTCGTGAGGCCAGGATGCAACTCCAGATCGCACAGGGCCAGCGCGATGGAGCCCAACTGTCAGTGGCCAAGATGGCGGGCGAGCTCGCCGAAGAGCGGCGAGCTGGCGAGGTGGCGACCCGATCAGCGGAGATTTTTCGCACTGAGGTCACCGACCTTCGGAGGCAGCTGGACTCTCGATCTAACGCCTTGGAGATGTCGCACCGCCAGCTTACTTCGAGCGAGGCGGCGCGAGTTAGGGCAGAGCGCGAGCGCGACTCTCTGGCGGAGGAAAACGCTCGACTCTCGTCCCGGATTGCTGAAGCGGAGCAGAGAGCGTCCGACTTGCAGGACGACTACAACATAGGGATCGAGGAAGCCCGTCGTACTGGAGTAGTGGAGTGTCGAGATGCGACCGCGGCCGAGAACGAGGCCCGGGGGGTCACTTTTGACTTCTTCGACACCTTGTTCCCTCTGTTGGACGAGGGTGCTCCTTGAGCCGAGATGGCTTTATTTTTCAGCGCGTATGTTTAGCGCTTTGTTTCTTTTCCTTTTCTAGGATTTACTTTTCACGCACTTTTGTTTAGCACGTGTTTATTAGAGCCGTGGCTCTTTTTATTTATGAGACATTTTTGTTGCTTCCATTTTGAATGCATATCTCATTTTTCGAGCACTTTTCTACTCGCGTGTGCCTTTTTGGTGGGCTTATCGTGGCCCAGTGACTTCGCTTCGTGCCTTTCGGAAATCGAAGAGGCCGTACCGGGTAGTCCGCGGGGGATTTGCATCCGTGCCATTGGCGACCGGATGTATAAGTCGCGTCGGGTTGGGCCGGCGTCTTTTGGAGCCCGTACTTTTAAGCGACTGAGCTCGCCGGGTTAGGCCAGCGTTGTCCAGCTCGCGCTGTTTGAGCGATCGAGCTCGCCGGGTGAGACGGCCGTCTTTGGGTTCGTGCCCTGAGGCAAGCGAACGCGCTTTGCATCGGGTTTAGGCCGACGTCTTTTAGTGTTCGCGCCCTGGAGCATCGGAACATAGGTGCACCGGGCTAGGCCGGCGTCTTTTTAGGTGTTCGCGCCCTTGAGCGTCGGAACATAGGTGCCCCGGGTTGGGCTGGTGCCTTTTCAGGTGTTCGCGCCCTTGAGCGTCGGAACATAGGTGCGCCGGGTTAGGCCGGCGTCTGTTGTCAATGGTGCCCACAAGAAGAGTTGTAGTCTTTATTTTGTACATTTGATGTAATAAAGTCTCATGAAGACTCTAGCTTGTAATTGCCTATCTATTCATTAATAAAGTTGAAACGTTCATTCAATCTTCCTTGTCTGAAGCTTTATGATAAAACCTTAGTCTTTTAGTCCATAAACAAACTTAACAACTTACGAAGAGACAAATGTAGATTTGCATGAACAAACTCTTCGTAGTTTGCTTAAAACGATATATTCGCAATCTTAGGGTCAAAGGACTATTGACCTCAGTATGATTGTTAGAAGAATCTATGATGTCTGGTTATGAGGCATTGAGAGTTTGGGACTCTATAGTTCTTCTAGGTATCTTCCGAAGATACTGAATTGACCAGTGCACTTCTAGAGACAATATAAGAACAAACCATTTAACCTCTTATGTCTCGAAGTCACTATATATGAATTGCATCATGCTTACCTTAATCCTGAAATGAGACATGCCATTTCACACCTTAGTATTCTCATTTGAGAAAGTCAAAGTTCGGACTCACTATGTGATTCCGAACAAGGCCTATTGGTGAAGTACTAAGTTGTGAGTCTGTCATGAGTAACTTTGTGAAGTTCTCATAGATATGGAATTCATGTACAAGATTGCTGAAATGCAATGTATGTCACCTCATGCTTTGTTCCTTGGAGTGTGAATAAATGAACTGGCCAGTGTCCAAATTGAGTCCTGACTCTTTTGGATGAAACAATGTGACTTGTTAGCTCCTCATCTATACATTGTTTCTAACTTATTCACAAGCGACAAAGGAGTTGAGGAAATAACAGCTAGAAGGGTAAAATGGTAATTTAGTAAATCCCGACTAGCTGATGACATTCATGAAGGGTAAACATAGATAATATTCAGTGGATCCGCTCATCATAATTAGGTCGAATTCTTGAGTAGAAAATAAATTCATTTGAACCGAGAGATTTTCAGTGTCAGCTCTTTAGTGGAGTCAGTTGACATTAAGCTAAACTTGGAAAAGGTTTGTGAACTTTTGAGTCCAAGTGTTTAGCTCAAGCTTTGTTCATTTGGGTCCATGAGGTCACTGTCACGAATCACATCGATAGGAATAGTTAAACTGGAAGCTAAGTCAAAACAAGAACGAAAATAGTCAAAAGGGTATTTTTGTCTTTTGAGACATAGGATGAAATGAATGTCAATAAATTTTTTTGACATGGTCATTTGATGACAAGTTTCACTCGGCCAAAATAAGATTTATTGGGCCTTGTGGATTAATTTCATTTCATAAGAATTTTATTGAAAATTCTTAATGGGCCTTTTTCATGTTGTCATGAACAAGAGGAAAAGCTTCTAGAAGGCCTTTCTAGCATTAGAATAGGCGCCCATAATACCCAAGGAAAGAGAGTTTATTTTGTGCATAAATGTATGTAGATACTTGCCAAAAGAAAAAGAGGAAACAAATTTCCTCTATGAGGAAAGTAGAATTTCGGCCAAGAGAGAGTCAAAGGCATGGAATAAAAGAGGAAACTAATCCCTTGGGGATGTGCATGAGATAGGCGCCCATTATGGAGAATTGGGCAATAAGGGATTGCTCATAAAGGCTTGGAAAATAAGAGGAAATTACTTCTTTCCAAGGCCAACCCTTCTCCTATAAATAGGACCCTCATTCCTCTCATTCTATTCATTCAACATAAGTTAGAGATTGAGAGACTCTCTCTCTCTAGACATTGTTGGCCGAAAATCCTCTCTCTCTCTCTAGTTTATTTTCGATATTTTCTTGTCTTGGCACCTAGGTCCTCACTCGACCTAGTGTTTAGCGCTGTGACTTCGAGACTCGTTCTTAAGTCGTAGCGTTTAAAAGTGCCCACTCACTGATTCCTTCTTTTCGAGTGATTTAGTGATAGAAACTTTCGTGGTTGCTCGAGGTGCCGAGGAAAGAAAGAGAGACGTGCTGCGAGGGGAGACGAGCGTTGCGAACTTTCCAAAAGCTTCTTCAAAGTTCAAGCTTCAAGAAAGGTTAGTAAACTTCTAGCTCATATTGGTTTTAATTACATGTACTTGCACTTGTCTAGGTTAGTAAAAACTGTTTTACTAGTAAAAGAAAATTTTTAAAATTCCGTCGCTTACCGAAGCGTTAATTATTTTCTCAAACCCTAGATCGATTCCAACAGCGTCTTTTTAGGTGTTCGCGCCCTTGAGCGTCGGAACATAGGTGCGCCGGGTTAGGCCGGCGTCTTTTTAGGTGTTCGCGCCCTTGAGCGTCGGAACATAGGTGCGCCGGGTTAGGCTGGCGTCTTTTTTGGGCCCGCTCACCCTAGAGTGAGCAAACGCGGGTGCGTCAGGTTAGGCCGACGTCTTTTTGGGCTCGCTCACCCTGGAGTGAGCGAACGCGGTTGCGCCGGGTTGGGCCGGCGTCTTTTACTCAAACCACATGCGCCGGGTTAGGCCGGCGTCTTTTGGTGTTCGTGCCCTAAGGCTAGGGAACCTTAGTTTGGCTCAAATTTGGCCTTTTCGGGTTTGAGGCAGCGCCTTTACGCGACTTACATGCGTCTCGGAAGACGTCTTTCACCTGCGCCTTTACGCGTCTTACGGCACGCCGGGAAGGCCAACGTTTTACTCGAACCCGTATGCACGGAGGGCCGTCGGGGTCCGGAGTTCCTAAGTTTGTGCCCCCGTGGGGGACCTAGGCCTTGTGCGTCGGGTTAGGCCGACGTCTTTTGGGCCTGCTCACCCTGGGGTGAGCGAACGCGGTTGCGCTGGGTTAGGCAGGCGTCTTTTTTTTTTGCGAAGAGTCGGCACAAGAAGTATCAATCGACTCGTAGACTCGGAGCTCGACTCGAAGGGCGAGCTAGATTCGAGGAGAGAGCTAGACTCATGGGGCGAGCTCGATTTGAGGAGCGAGCTCGACTCGAGGAGCGAACTCGATTCGAGGAGCGAGCTCGACTCCTGGAGATGCGTAGGTTTGGCGCGAGCGCCAGCCGACCTTGCAGACTCGAAGCCCGTCCCGAGGAGCGAGCTCGAATCGAGGGGCGGTCCGGACTTAAAGAGCGAGCTCGTCACGAGGAGCGAGCTCGACTTCAGGGGTGAACTTGAGCTCAACTCAAGGAGCGAACTCGACTTGAGGAGCGAACTTGAGCTCGACTCACTTCGTGGGAGTGGAAAGCAATCTTTCGGGCAGGCTTTGTTAAGATCTTTGTAATCTATGCAAATACGCCACTTCCCGTTGGGCTTTTTGACCATGACCACATTGGCCACCCACTTCGGGTACTTGGCTTCTCGGATGAAACCAGCGGAGAGAAGTTTTTCGACTTCCTCGTTTATTGCTAGGTACCGTTCGGGGTTGAACGCACGTCTAGCGTGTACCTTTTCAGCGACGGTTTCATCGTCATTCAATCGGTGCACAATTACATCGGGGTCTATGCCGGGCATGTCTGCATGTGTCCATGCAAAGACATCCTTAAACTCCCGAAGGAAGGCCGCGTGTTGAGTTTTGATGACGAGAGGGAGTTGTGCACCGATCTTTACTACTTGGTCAGGTTTAGCTTCGTCGAGAACGATCGAAGTGAGATCATCGGGGGTGTCAACTTTCAACCTCTCGATATCGTCACGGGGGTCTAATTCCCCGAGTTGCCGCGCGTCTTTTTGATCACACGGGTAGTCGTCTTCCAGTTGGTAGACCGTGTTAACCCTCTTTTCAGCGGGCTTGCCGTCCACGCCTTGGACGTAGCATATCCTCGCCTGGGTCTGATCACCGGCCATGATGCCAATTCCCTCTTCGGTGGGGAATTTCACTAGCAGGTTATAAGTGGACGTGATAGCCCTTAGTCTGTTCAATGTGGGTCGCCCAATGATAACATTGTAGGGCGACTCCTGGTCGACCACAAGAAAGGGGACAATGTGAACGACTTCGATGCCTCCGGCAGTTCCGAAGGTGACTGGTAAATCAATGATTCCTTCAGTCATGACCTTTTCTCCCGTGAACCCAAACAGAGGGGTTTGAGTCGGGACAGGGCGGAGCCCCCCGAGCTTCATGCGCTCGAGGGTGGTCTTAAAGATTATATCGGCCGCGCTGCCGTTATCAATAAGAACTCTTTTTACCAAATTGTTGGCCACCTGGGCCTTAAGGACTATAGCGTCATTGTGCGGGTGCACAACTCGCCTGGCCTCTTCATTGGTAAATTGTATCGTCTCGTGAGGTACGGACGGAGGTTCCTCGTAGGTGAGGTTAACCTGCCCGGCAAGGCCTTCATGGGAGGCGGCTCTGAGGAGCTTTTTCCTTTGCCGGGCCGAGTCCCCGTCTTGCAAGCCACCTAGTATGGTGGTGACGACGTAGAGTTGCGCATCACCCGTAGCTGTGACCGCTGTGCGGTCGGTGTTTGGGTTGGTCCCTCCACCTTTTTCAGGCTGTGGCCTGTTGTCGGTGGGGGCTGCCGCTCCTACCAAGCGAAGGACAAACTCTTTGAGTTCTCCCTTCTGGATTAACGTCTCAATTTGTTTCATAAGATGGAAGCACTGAGCGGTCGTGTGACCGTAATCCCGGTGGAACTCGCAATAGCGGGACCGGTCGCGAGACGCGGGGTTGCCTCTTATTGGAGCCGGAGCGACTAACTTGTCACGCGCCACATCGTAGATTTGCTCTACTGGGGCGTTCAAGGGAGTGTAACCCGAGTAGTCTCTAAAATTGCTCGCAAGACACGGCTTTTGAGACGTAGGGGGTCGGCTATCGGAAGCTTGACCTCCTTTGTTTACCCTCTTACGGGGATTGCCAGGCTCGTTGCCGGACTCGTCCCGACGGCGGGAGCTTTGGTTGCTGCTCCTGCGGCCGTCGAGGTAATCTTCTACCCCCATAAAGGTTTTGGCTCGGTTCATCAACTCGGCCATCGTAGAAGGGACTCTGCCGACGACGGACTTTAGGAAGTCTCCAGTGCGCAAGCCCTCGATGATGGCTGTAATCGCGTCACTGTCGTCAAAGCGCTCGACCTTGTTCGATTTTGTGGTGAATCGAGTGAGATACTTTCTCAAGGACTCGTTATTCTCTTGCCTTATTGACCATAAGTACATCTTGGTCTTCTTTTGGACCATGGATGTAGCAAATCGTGCCAGGAACATGTCCTTCAGGTCTTTGAACGATTGGACGCTCCCCGGTCTTAGATTCTTAAACCACTCGAAACCGGGTCCGGTGAGGGTAAGACTAAAGGCTTGGCATAGAGCCCCAGGTGAGACGCCCTGCATCGTCATCCAAGTCTCGTAATGTTGGATGTGATACGTGGGATCAGATTTCCCATTGTGTGGAGGGAGATTCGGGAGTTTGAAGTTTCCCGTGCACACCTCAGCAAGGATTTGGGTGGTGAAGGGAGAGGAATGTTCTTCCATGACCCCGTATGTATCACCGGCCAAGCCGCCTTCATGCAGGTCACGCACCTCGTTACGGAGGTTGTGAATCATGGTGACGACGTCGAGGGCAGTGTTGGGGGTCGCTCCTTGTTCAGGAGGAGTCACCTGTCACCTTTCGTTCGACCCTTGAGCCGTGCAAGGGTCCCCATTGATTGGGGCCGTAGGGTTGTGACCCTTTCGAGCGCTCAACCTCTCTCTGAGGTCTTCGCCACGGTTGTTCCATTGGGCGGTAAGCCGATCTCTAAGATCCGGCCCGGCGGTATGGGGGCGCGAGCTTCGAGCCACGCGCCTTACTCGCCGAGTCGTTGTACCTTCCCTGACATTGCCTCTTTGACCGAGTCGGTCATGGGCTGAGCGTCGGGAGGTCTCTTCTTGAGAGGGGACCGGTATTGCTTTCGTTTTCGACGGGCCGGCTT
This sequence comes from Urtica dioica subsp. dioica, assembly GCF_054948205.1. Lineage (NCBI taxonomy): Eukaryota > Viridiplantae > Streptophyta > Magnoliopsida > Rosales > Urticaceae > Urtica > Urtica dioica. The sequence goes on from NC_142756.1 coordinate 43,295,588, forward strand.
AGATCTCAACAGGGAGTTCCCCGTCCTTGGTGAGAGAAGTCTCGACGTCTGCCGAAATTTCTAAGCCTTCATAGTCAGGGTCATAATCATGTCCCTCGTCCATGAGGTCCTCAGATTCCCCATGGGGGAAGCCGTGTGCAGGCGCCTTCCCCGCCAGTTGGCGGTGGTACCTTGCATTGGCTATTTTTAGCTGGCGGATTTTCTCCGCCATCTCAAGGATGCGGTCGTCCCGGCTGTCCTGAAGAGGAGGGGGCGAGGGAGTGGGGCTCTCGTCGTTGAGAGACTCCTCATCGCCTTGCGCTCGGGAGCGCAGGAAGTATTTCTTCACCACGGTTGCGTTTTCGGGGTTATTCATGCCCTCAGAACGAACGGGTGGCTGACCACTCATGTCTTTCTCGAGTCGAGAAGAAAGGGGTCGAACTAGAGAAGGGATTTCGGGCTGTGTAAGTCGGGAAGTCCCCTCCTTCTAGCGCCAAAATGTTGTCACACGAAAATGAACAACGATTAGATACCTCGGGCGGTTCGATCCAACGCCGGACCAAGTGATCGCGGCCATGCCAAAAACGGGAGCTCGTAGACCGAGCTGCACCCTCCAAACCCTGGGTGTGTTTTTGGGGGTGTGACCGTGCCAAAGGTTGGCTGCCTACGTACCCTTTAGTAGGGATCAGGTCAGAACGTAGTTCAATTTGTGTGGGGAGGCTATCTTGGGTTCGGAGGCTTTGTGAATCCAAGGCTTTAGGGCAGGACCCGGCTCGTAGCTTCTAGCGAAGCCTTTCGAGGGATCGCGTGCTTGTAGCTCGGAGTTCTAGCTCAAGGGCCAAGAAGCAGGAGGGCAGTATGTACTGCAAAGGCTCGGGTCGCAGAAGAGGAGCGCGCTCCCTCTCGTGGAGGGGGGTCCTTGACCTTCTGAGCCGAGGGAGGAGGAGGAGTGCGCGCTCTTGGAAATGTCACAAGAGGGAGAGAGAGAGTTCTCGAGAGAAGAGAAGTGTTTTTGGCATCAACCAGGATATAAGTTGTGTTCAAGAAACGGGTCTTATTTCCTTCCCCAATGGGGGGGGTATTTATAGTGTTTGAGGGGAGGCACTGGGTGGCCGGGAGCGAGGCGCGCGAGGCCACACACCTAAGAGGGTGCAGGGCGCGTGGGACATGTCGCCTGGACAGGCGCGGGGCGTACCAGGTGCGGCACTTGACCGGGCGCTGCGTGCCCGGCAGCGGGTGTGCCCGGCCGAGGTGGCAAGAACGCTCGGCCGAGGTGGCGAAGGCGCTCGACCGCGGTGGCCGAGCTGGCGAAGGCGCTCGACCAAGGTGGCCGAGCTGGCGAAGGCGCTCGACCGAGGTGGCCGAGCTGGCGAAGGTGTTCGCTCGAGGTGGCGGGAACACCCGTCAAAGGCAGCAGGGGCGCTCGGCCGCAGTGCCAAGGCGCGCGCAGGCCGGGAGGCCGAGGTGCGCGGGAACGCGCGCGCGGGCTGGGAGGCCGGGGTGCAGAGTGCGCGCGAGCCAGGCGCGATAGGGCGCGCTGAGGCCCATTGGGCCGGGGGCCTCCGGGCCGGGGGCGCAGGTGCGCGCGCACCGGCTGTGTAGGGCCGTGGGCGCATCGGGAGGCCTGGTGGGCCGGGGCCTGTTGGGCTTCCGGCCGGCAAAGCCCGGCCGTCATCGAATTGTTTATGAATTTCCGGTGTTCCGAAAACGACCGGTAACACTCACCACCCCCTGTCCTCAAACAAATAATGATTCGACTCAAGAGGACAAAGATGCCTTGGCGGCCTGGCTCCGCTCCAATTAGATTGTGAGGTGCTATATCTTTGGATCTATGAACAATGTGCTGAAACAGCAACATCGTGACATTGAGACAGCCGCCAACATGAACTACAATCTCCATGACATGTTTGGAGGGCAAGGGCGTCAGGCCAGACAGCAAGCAGTAAGACAGTCTATGAACAATCACATGAAGGCTGGGACTCCTGTCAGGGACCATATGATGATGATCATTAGTTACCTGAATGAGATGAAAAACCTAGGATCTGAGATTGACAACGAGACCAAAATAGATATGATCTTGGAAACTCTCCCCGACTCTTTCGATACCTTCAAGCTGAACAAGTCCATGAACAAGATAAAGTACACTGTTACCGTGCTTATGAAGGAGCTTCACATTGCTGAAGGTCTTACTAAAAGAAAAAGGAATCAAGGAGAGGCACATGCTACTGAGTACAAATCCTCCGCCTCCGCCTTTGGATCCAAGAAGAGACCTCACAAGGCCGATAAGAAGACTTATCCTGCCTATCTCAAAGCAAAGGAATATATTATTCTACTAATTACCGAAGCATGCTTAGTAGCTGATAATGTATCAACGTGGATTCTTGACTCCGCTGCTACTAACCATATTTGTTGTTCCTTGACTAGTTTCAAGAAAACCAAAAGCTTAGAGGAAGGCTGTTGTCTGCGAAGGCTGTGGGATCCGTGACGCTGTCTTTCGAAGACCGCACTTTAAACTTGAATAATGTTTATTTTGTTCCTACCTTTGGGAAGAACTTAATATCCGTTGCTCGTCTTCTTGAGCAAGATTATTATTAAAAGTTCATTAAGAATGGAATTCGTATTTCGTTTCCTGATAATTCTTTTGTCACTGATGCATGTATGAAGAATGCTCTTTTCTACATCTATCCCACGCAACCTTCTCTATTAGACAACGAAATAGATAATGATCTGGTTAGGGAGCCAAAAAGGATCAAACTTTCTGATCCTACCGATCTAATAAAATCAACATATCTCTGGCACTTGAGGTACGGTCCACTCCAAGCCTCTGCAATAGGTTCACTACCTACTTGTGAATCTTGCATAGAAGGAAAAATGACCAAGCGACCTTTCTCTGATAAGGGTCGAAGAGCCACTGAGTTGTTGGAACTAGTACACTCTGATGTATGTGGTCCGCTCAGCCAACAGGCACGTGGAGGCTACGAATACTTCGTTACCTTCACTGATGATTACTCAAGATACGGTTTTGTCTATTTGCTCAAACACAAATCCGAGACCTTTAACGTATTTAAGGTCTTTAGGGCTTTAGTGGAAAAGCAAATTGGCAAAGTGATCAAAACTCTTAGATCTGATTGAGGAGGCGAGTATATCTCTGGAGAGTTAGACGACTTTCTTAAAGAAGAATGTATCGGTTCTCAGCTTACCGCACCTGGCACACCTCAACAAAACGGAGTGTCAGAGAGAAGAAACCGAACTCTTATGGAGATGGTTACATAAATGATGAGTTACTCATCACTCCCTCTTTCCTTTTTGGGATATGCCCTCGAAACAGCCACTTACATTCTGAACCAAGTTCCGTCTAAAACGGTTCCTGGTAATCCTTATGAACGATGGACTGGCCGTAAAGTAAATCTTGGCTGCATCAAAATTTGGGGTTGCCCTGCCCACGTGCTGAGGCAAAAGACTAGCAAGTTGGCTGGTAGGTCAAAATTGTGTATGTTCGTTGGATATCCAAAGGAAACCAAAGGTTTCACATTCTATAGTCCCGAGGACGATAAGACTTTCGTTAGTAGGAATGCTCGTTTCCTTGAGGAGGACTTTATGAAGGATGCAAAACCTAGAAGCAAAATCGTGCTTGAAGAAAACTTGGGTGAGGAAGCTTCTACCTCATCTGTAAGAACTGTTCCTACCCCAACTGAAACACAACCTAACTCATCAGAATCTCGTCAAGTAGTACTTCGACGTAGTGGGAGGGCTACTCAAAAGCCTGACAGGTACATGTCTTATGGAGACACTCTCGTAGCCGTCTCTGACATGGATGACCCTGTTTCCTATAGCCAAGCATAGGCTTGTTCTGAATCAAACCTTTGGATTGACGCCATGAAAGTTGAAATGCACTCGATGTATGTCAACAAAGTCTGGAAACTTGTAGACCTTCCTAAAGGGATTAAACCCGTAGGGTGTAAGTTGATATACGAAGAAAAGAGGTTCGGATGGGAACGTCGAGACGTTCAAAGCACGACTTGTGGCTAAGGGTTACACCCAACAAGAAGGGATTGACTATGAGGAAACCTTCTGGCCAGTCACGATGCTTAAATCCATCCGCATACTTCCATCCATAGCTGCAGCTCTCGACTATGAGATCTGGAAAATGGATGTCAAGACTGCCTTCCTGAATGGCAATCTTGACAAGCGCATTTATATGGCTCAACAAGACGGTTTCATGGAAGAAGGTCAAGAGACCAAGGTTTGGTAGTTGCTTAAGTCCATTTATGGATTAAAGCAAGCATATAGATAATGGAATATTAAATTCGATGAAACTATAAAGAGCATCTGATACTATATGTCAATGATATATTACTCATAGGTAATGATGTGGGTAAGTTATCTAAGGTTAAGGTCTGGCTGGCAAAGCAATTCGATATGAAGGATCTAGGAGAAGCCGCGTACATTCTAGGGATCCAAGACTTTCGAGATAGGAAGAACCGGACTCTGTCACTCTCTCAAGCATCTTATATTGATAAGATGATGGATCGCTTCTCGATGAAAGACTCCAAGAAGGGCCAAACACCCTTTAGGCATGGAGTCTCACTCTCTAAGGACCAGTCTCCCAAGACTGTACAAGAGATTGAGGACATGAGAAAAATGCCTTACGCCTCAGCCGTAGGAAGTCTCATGGATGCTATGCTTTGCACTAGACCTGATATCTGATTCGCAGTTGGCGTAGTTAGCATGTTCTCAAGTATCTCCGAAGAACTAGGAACTTGATGCTTACATATTCAGGTACTGACCTGACTATGACGGGATATACCGACTCCGATTTTCAAGCGAATAAGGATTCCATCAAATCCACTTCGGGATCTATGTTCATCCTTAATGGTGGAGCTGTCGTGTGGAGGAGTATTAAGCAATCTTGCATTGCTGACTCCACAATGAAAGCAAAATATGTGGCTGCTTGTGAAGCATCCAAAGAGGCTGTATGGCTTAGAAAATTCCTTAAGTATTTGGAAGTTGGAACGGGTTGTCGCTAACTCAAAGGAACCTCGAAGCCATAAGCGCTCTAAACATATTGAGAGGAAATACCATTTGATTCGAGAGATCGTGCAGCGCGGAGACGTGGAAGTGAAGAAGATCTCAACGGTGGACAACCTGGCAGATCCATTCACCAAGGCCCTAGAGAACAAGGTCTTCGACCAACATCGAGAGGGATTAGGCATGATGGACTACACACATCTTCTTTGAGTCAAGTGGGCATTTGTTGTCAATGCTGCACACAAGAAGAGTTGTAGTCACTACCAGAAATATGGGATACAGCTACAGTTTTTTTTTTAACTCCAGTTTAGCCTTTTAACGGAGTCTTTGAATACAGACTACGGTCACCTTTTTTTATGCGTATATTAGACTCTAGTCGAATATAAAGCTGTAGAGAATGGTCTATTTTTCTCTACAGCTAATATAAAAAAGTAGTGGTAATACCCAAAAAATAAAAAATGATCAAAATTTCACCATTTTTAGATGGAGGGAAATTTCCCACAAAATTTTGGCACATTTACACTACAGTCAAAGGTAAAGAAGGAGTTGTAATACTTAAAATATAAAAAATTAACAAAATTTTACTATTTGAGTTCGGGAGGGAAATTTCCCACTAACGAAATTGGTTTCCCACCCATATGAAAAGTAAGAAAAAATGACTAAGTATTGAAAATATTCACATATACTTGTACACAACACGAGGAACTAAAACAACTGAAACATTTATTACCATATCTAATATTGCTCCAAAAAAAAAACATTCGAACAAGAACTTGACTATCGTTGACCACCATCATTGACACCACCCAACATTGACCACCGTCGCAGCTTTGCCGGCGACACATCACAACCCTAAAAACCTTGTTCTAGGTCTTCCAGTCATAATCCTAATGTCGTCGTCTTCGATCGGTATGAGCTTTTTTTCCGTTCTTCATCAGTTTTGTTGCTCAATTTGGGGTTATTTGTGAGTTGAGAAATTTAGGGTAAAATGTCATAGAAATTTGGGGTTTATTTAAGGTTTCATAGTTTGTTTATCGATTTGGGGTTATTTAGTAACGGATTTGAGAAATTTAGGGTTAATGTCTTAGAAATTTGTGGTTTATTTGAGGTCTCATTGCTTTGTTGCTCGATTTGGGGTTATTTGGGGTCTCATTGCCTGTTCTTACCTATTTGTAGATTAAGAATGCAAATTATCTAGTTTATTCAGTTTTGTGTATGTTTTCTTATATACAGAGATTAAACTCAGTCAACAATGGTTCGCGTGAGTAAGTAAACTGAACTATATGTGTGTGCTTGTGATTTCTAATTGAACTCTGTATGTGTGCTTGTGGTTGCTAATTGAACTCTGTGTGTTTGGTTTATTATGTTTTAGAGGTTGGTCATGCTCATCCAAAGGTCTCAGGAGTGACAAAACGGATATTAGAAGCCGTTAAAAAGACTTCGAGATCTTCTGGTCGTGGGGATAGTTCCCGAGAAGCATACGTTGGTGATCCTAGTACAAAGTAAGTGCTTTTATGCTTCATATGTCATTTACACATTTACAAAGTACAAAGTAAGTTCTTGTTGATCTGGTTGTAGAAATATTAGACTATTAGGTCATTTAATAAATTGATTTAAATAATACATTTTCACAGAATTGACATGTCATGGTTAAATTCCGATAGACGCTCAAAAGAATTTGAAGATGGTGTTGAATCTTTCTTACAGTTTTGTAAAATTAACTTACCCAATTTGGAGTCCTTACGATGTCCATGTAAAAGGTGTGGAAATATGGGATCGCATTCTTTTGAAATCATCAGAGATCATCTTTTCTGTAATGGTATGGACCAAACATACGTTATTTGGACATGGCATGGTGAAAACATGGTCTGTAGTACAGACAATAAGCTCATCCACCAACCAAAAGCACATACTTTTGGTGACTGCGATGATGCTTTTAATACCGTCGAAATGGTTAAGGCCGCTAATAATCTTCTGGAAAAAGATTCTGACATGTTTGTTGAATACGTAGAAGATGCGAAAAGGCCACTCTACGACGGTTGTCTGAAATTTACTAAGTTATCAGCTTTAGTAAGATTGTACAATCTGAAAGTCAAACACGGGTGGAGCGATACAAGTTTTGACGAGCTGTTGATGCTGTTGGGTGACATGTTTCCAAAAGGAAGTCACTTGCCAAAGTCTATCTACGAGGCCAAGAAGACGTTGTGTACCTTAGGTATGGAATATGAAAAAATCCATGCTTGTCCTAATGACTGTATTCTGTATAGGAAGGACAAGGTTGATTTCGATGTTTGTCCTGTTTGTTATGCATCTCGGTGGAAAATTCCAAAAGGGTCCATGAAACCTACAGTAGGTGTTCCAGCAAAAGTCTTGTGGTATTTCCCCCCAATACCCAGATTTAAAAGAATGTACGGTACACCGGAAATAGCGAAGAATCTGACTTGGCATGCCAACGATAGAGAAGTCGACGGGTATTTGAGACATCCAGCCGATGCAGCTTCGTGGAAATCGATAGATAAGAAGTGGCCTGCTTTTTCATATGAATCAAAGAATCTTCGATTGGCTGTAGCGGCTGATGGGATTAATCCGTATCGTTCTTTCAGTAGTCGGCATAGTACGTGGCATGTTACGTTGATAACATATAATCTTCCTCCGTCGCTGTGCATGAAGAGGAAGTATATCATGTTAACGTTACTGATATCGGGTCCCAAGCAACCGGGAAATGACATCGATGTCTACTTGAAACCCCTCGTGGACGACCTGAAACTGTTATGGAGCACAGGTATCGAAGTTTTTGATGCTCATTTAAAAGAAACATTCACTCTTAGAGCCATTCTGCTATGGACAATAAACGATTTGCCAGCGTATGGAAATATGAGCGGTTGTGTCGTAAAAGGCTACAATGGTTGTCCTGTATGTGGTAAAGGCACACATGGCTTGTATCTTCGTCATAGCAGGAAGGTCGTATACCTAGGTCATCGCAGGTTTTTGAATCGGCATCATCCTTTTAGAAAAGCAAAGAAGGCATTTAATGGGTCCCAAGAACTCGGTGATGCTCCTACATGCTTGTCCGGAACAGAAGTCTTACAGAAGGTGACTCGTATTGCATATGTATACGGGAAATGTTCGAAGAAGAAGAAGGGTGAAGAAAAGGCAGATCCGATACTCCCTTGGAAAAAAAGGTCAATCTTCTTTGATCTTGAATATTGGGAGTTTCTTCCTGTGCGTCATATTTTGGACGTAATGCATGTCGAGAATAATGTGTGTGAAAGTATTATAGGAACATTGCTTGATGTCTCGCACAAGTCAAAGGATGGTCTTAAAAGTCGCTTAGATCTTCAGGATATGGGCATCCGGACCAAGCTTCATCCAAAGGTTGGTGACAAGAAAACATATTTGCCTCAATCAACCTACACATTGACGAAGGAAGAGAAGAAAAGGTTCTACAATCTGTTGTCAGTGCTCAAAGTGCCCGATGGCTACGGTTCCAACCTTAGAAACTGTGTGTCGATGGAGGAGTTAAAACTGTTTGGATTGAAATCACACGATTATCATACGCTTATGCAACAGATGCTTCCAGTTGTTGTCAATGGTGCCCACAAGAAGAGTTGTAGTCTTTATTTTGTACATTTGATGTAATAAAGTCTCATGAAGACTCTTGCTTGTAATTGCCTATCTATTCATTAATAAAGTTGAAACGTTCATTCATTCTTTCTTTGTTTGAAGTTTTATGATAAAACCTTAGTCTTTTAGTCCATAAACAAACTTAACAACTTACGAATAGACAAATGTAGATTTGCATGAACAAACTCTTCGTAGTTTGCTTAAAACGATATATTCGCAATCTTAGGGTCAAAGGACTATTGACCTCAGTATGATTGTTAGAAGAATCTATGATGTCTCGTTATGAGGCATTGAGAGTTGGGGACTCTATAGTTCTTCTAGGTATCTTCCGAAGGTACTGAATTGACCAGTGCACTTCTAGAGACAATATAAGAACAAACCATTTAACCTCTTATGTCTCGAAGTCACTATGTATGAATTGCATCATGCTTACCTTAATCCTGAAATGAGACATGCCATTTCACACCTTAGTATTCTCATTTGAGAAAGTCAAAGTTCGGACTCACTATGTGATTCCGAACAAGGCCTATTGGTGAAGTACTAAGTTGTGAGTCTGTCATGAGTAACTTTGTGAAGTTTCATAGATATGGAATTCATGTACAAGATTGCTGAAATGCAATGTATGTCACCTCATGCTTTGTTCCTTGGAGTGTGAATAAATGAACTGGCCAGTGTCCAAATTGAGTCCTGACTCTTTTGGATGAAACAATGTGACTTGTTAGCTCCTCGTCAATACATTGTTTCTAACTTATTCACAAGCGACAAAGGAGTTGAGGAAATAACAGCTAGAAGGGTAAAATGGTAATTTAGTAAATCCCGACTAGCCGATGACATTCATGAAGGGTAAACATAGATAATATTCCGTGGATCCGCTCATCATAATTAGGTCGAATTCTTGAGTAGAAAATAAATTCATTTGAACCGAGAGATTTTCAGTGTCAGCTCTTTAGTGGAGTCAGTTGGCATTAAGCTAAACTTGGAAAAGGTTTGTGAACTTTTGAGTCCAAGTGTTTAGCTCAAGCTTTGTTCATTTGGGTCCATGAGGTCACTGTCACGAATCACATCGATAGGAATAGTTAAACTGGAAGCTAAGTCAAAACAAGAACGAAAATTGTCAAAAGGGTATTTTTGTCTTTTGAGACATATGATGAAATGAATGTCAATAAATTTTTTGACAAGTTCATTTGATGACTTAATGTCACTCGGCCATAACTTGATTATTGGGCCTTGTGAATTAATTTCATTTCATAAGAATTTTATTGAAAATTCTTAATGGGCTTTTCTCATGTTGTCATGAACAAATGAAGAAGCTTCTAGAAGCTCCTTCTAGATGAGAGATGGGCGCCCAAAATACCCAAGAGAAAGAGAATATTTTGTGCATAAATGTATCAAGATACTTGCCAAAAGAAAAAGAGAAAACAAATTTGCATATGAATGCACATGGGAATCGGCCAAGCAAGGAATGGAACAAAAAAGGAAACAAATCCAAGGGCTTCTAGAAGCCTATTTGGCCGAGTGACTCTAAGGGAAGGAGAGCAATATTTGCTCATGAATATGTGATATTCAATGAAAGAGGAAACTACCTTATTGAAGGTAAAACCTCCCCTATAAATAGAGGCCTCATTCCCTTCATTCCATTCATTCAACATAAGTTAGAGATTGAGAGACTCTCTCTCTAGACATTGTTGGCCGAAAATCCTCTCTCTCTCTCTAGTTTATTTTCGATTTTTTCTTGTCTTGGCACCTAGGTCCTCACTCGACCTAGTGTTTAGCTCTGCGACTTCGAGACTCGTTCTTAAGTCGTAGCGTTTAAAAGTGCCCACTCACTGATTCCTTCTTTTCGAGTGATTTAGTGATAGAAACTTTCATGGTTGCTCGAGGTGCTGAGGAAAGAAAGAGAGACGTGCTGCGAGGGGAGACGAGCGTTGCGAACTTTCCAAAAGCTTCTTCAAAGTTCAAGCTTCAAGAAAGGTTAGTAAACTCTTAGCTCATATTGATTTTTAATTACATGTACTTGCTTCTTTGTCTAGGTTAGTAAAAACTGTTTTTACTTGAAAAGAAATTTTTTAAAATTCCGCCGCTTCCCGAAGCGTTTAATCTTTTTCTTAAACCCTAGATCAATTCCAACACCAGTCGCATTACGAGGATTGCTGGATACAAAGGTCCGAACCACAATAACAAGAGTCTCTCGCTTCTTCAATGCGATATGCAGCAAAGTTGTCGATGCTTCCAAACTGGCAAGCCTTCAAGAAGAATTTACAACAACTATGTGCCTCTTGGAAAAGTATTTTCCACCATCTTTTTTTGACATAACGGTTCATCTAATGATACATCTAGTACGAGAAGTTCAATTTTGTGGACCGGTTCGTCTAACTTGGATGTATCCACATGAACAGAACATGAAAGTTATGAAAGGTTACGTGCGCAATCGCAGTCGACCAGAAGGTTGTATTGCAGAATGTTACATAGTTGAAGAAGGTATGGAATATTGCTCGGAGTACTTGACTTCTGTAGAATCTGTTGGTGTTCCGTCCACGAGAAATGAATCGGGTGTAGATGTTGGAAAACCAATCTCTTCTGGAAGAGTGCATACACCTAAACAGATAGAATTGGAGCAAGCACATCTTTTTGTGGTGGAGAACACTACTGAAATCAGTCCGTATATCAAGTAAGTAAATAATTTTTTTTTACCTCATATGATATATGTTTTAAGACAAATGGTGACTTGTTGATATGCTACTTAGGAAGCATATAGAGTACTTGCTTGAATGTAATCCAAGTAAAGTGAAGGACCAGAAATGGCTTCAAGATTAGCACAATCAATCATTTACCAATTGGCTCCGTGACAAAGTATATGTTCATTATACAAGAACTAGTAACACAAAATCAATAAGTGTGTTATTTTTTTTTTAAATTTCTATAGGTTGCTCTTGATTTGGAAGAGTCTAGAGTTTCGGTATCACAGAGATTAAGGTGGATGTCACATGGACCGAAAGCACACGTTCTTTCCTACAGTGGATATATCATCAACGGATTTCGTTTTTTCACAAAGGACCATGATGACACAAGTTCTGTTCAAAATAGCGGTGTCGCAGTAATGGCTGAGACAATGCAAGTGTGCAGCTCAAAGGACAAGAAACCAATTGTTTTAGACATGACATTCTTTGGGACTATTCAACAAATATGGGAGTTAGACTATGTCGTATCCAAAGTGGTGGTCTTCAAATGTAAATGGGTTGACAGTTCAAGGGGTGTTAAGGTAGATGATGGATTCATAGTGGTTGATCTTTCAAAGACTGGTCACAAGTCAGATCCATTCATTTTGGCAGACCAAGTCAAACAAGTTTTCTATGTAGAAGACGGAATGGATACGTCGTGGTCAATTGTGGTACCTAATTTGAAAAATGACTTTGCTAGTCCAATACCAGAGGATGATGTTGATTATGAAGCTCATGCCACCGAACTATTCTCTGATGCAGAGTCTTCAGATTCGTCAGATGACGAAACATGTTTGCAAATAGATGAAGAGGGTACTTGGATCGATAATGACTAGTGCGAGGAAGAAGTGAGAAAACTTAATTAACATGTTTATGTGTGTGTGTGTGTGGGACTGTTTCATAATTAATACTGATGTATATTGTTTGTGTATGTCTGTACGTGTATAATTCTGATTCATAACCTTATTGTGTGTAGGTGTAGTGTACCTGTGGTTGATGCAAAAGATGAAGACAAATCACAGACATCTCCAGCAAAAAAAGGACAAGAAGGGCATGTATAGTTGAGGAAAAAAACACTGGCAAATCAGAGGCACTGAGACGTTTAGAGGAGGAAAAGAATGACGACACAGCAGTGGCACCGCAACCAAAAAAGAAGAAAAAATCTGGACCTGTAGTTCAGGAAAAGGAAAAACAAACATCAGTGCCAAATGACTGTACAACAGTGGAACCAAAAGCAAAAAAAAGGACATCAAGGGGACCTACTCTTCTTACCAAGGTTGTTATAGCTAGAGAAAATGGTGTGGTGAAGCCAATAACTTACAATGACCTTGGACAAAGCATCGGTGACACAAACTCAGAAATGCAAAGCTATGTAGGTGTTGTTGTGCGATCAACTGTACCCATTGAGATCGAAAATTGGCGTTCGGTATCAACTCAGCTCAAGGAGAAAGTGTGCGATCAAATCAAGGTAAAGCCATGTTCTGATTCCATTTAAAAACTGTGGTGTCGTATTCCATATGTAATACCCGTGCTTTTTTTATGAAGACATCGTATGACGTGCCTTTCGAGGGTAAGAAAGCTATATTAGCATCTGCGTGTACAAAGTGGAGACATTTCAAGTACAAGCTGGCAACCAATTACATCAACAACTATGTTGACAAGCCACGCATGTTTGCAAAACCGCCACCGGCGTATCCTTTTATTACGCAGAAATCTTGGAAGATTTTTGTTGCGAAACGTCTCTCCGATGACTTTAGAACTTTGAGTACAGAACAGTCTAACAAGTCAAAGATGAGCAAGTATCGGCACCACCTTTCTAGGCGTGGATTCGCAAACGTAGCAGCTGACTTGGTGAGTATTGAAGTTGATATATGTGCATCAGACTGTTTTTTATATTAATATTGTGAAGTTGTTTTCGTATTTGGATTGTTTCATTTCCTGCTCTATTATAGTCTAAGGAAAGGGGTGGCACTGGTAAACCATCTCGAAGTGAGCTTTGGAAGATCGCTTATGCAAAAGGCAGTGCTGCAGAGGATGAAGAGATTAGCTCATTTATAGACAATCTGGTTAGAATAAATAATTGAACTATTTTTTTGTCTATCTGGGTAGTCAAACTTAACTTACCTATATGTTTGTATACTTGTAGGATGATTGTACCAAAAAGATTACGGATGGGGCTATTTATTTAAACCCGAAGGAAGACGCTCCCACATTAGCGTTGGGAAATAAAGACCGTGGTGGTTTAGTAAGGTGTATTGGGCATGGCGTTACTCCTTCAAAGTACTTCAACACTCCAAGGCAGACAAAAACAAGCGCTGTCCTGCAACTCGTCTTAGAGGAGCAAAAGAAACTGACAGAGGTACATCAACGAGACGCCGATGAAAGGCGAATTTTACTATTACAAATCAAGGAACTTCAAGAGGAAAACATGAAGTTAAAGGCTGGCGATAACAACTTCAAAAGCTCTCTTCTTCAATCAGATAAGGGTAGTTGCACAGCCAAAAAACCAAATCTACACTTCTCCAATGACAAGGAGAATTGCAGTGACGAACAAAAACTCTACCAGGAAGAATGCGATGATATCGAAGTGATCGGGCGTAGAGATTTCGCCAATGGAAAGGTAAAAATGACCCCTGTTTTGGTTCTTAATTAGTTAATTGTTAAAATTTACTAAACTAAATTCTGTTTTTTTGAAGGAACAACCATGTAAACTAGCTGTGGACAGCATTTCTAATGTTGTTGCTTATGGTAAAATTTGTTCTGAAACTGCGACCAAAGGAACAGTTTGGGGAATCAAATTGGGGGATGAAGTTGTACGTGTCCATGTAGATATGTGCGTTGATGAGAAGGCTATATCTCCAATGCGAATGGGTAAACATGAATTGACTGTCAAAGAAGTAGTTGGTAATCAAGTTCCGTGGCCTAAGAATATGGTTACAATTGAGAAATCCAAGGAAATCACTCAACTAATTCTTACGTGTTGCTCATTTTTTTTAAAATTATGGAGTCTAGAATATCCAATACGTGTTTCTTTTCAGGTGGTAACACCCGTTCGTAGGTCTCCCATGAGAAAAACCAAACAGATATGGAGTCTAGAATATCTCAAGACTAATGTTGCTAAAGTCATGGGGAATGACAACTCAATATCTTTTCCCTTGGACGAGAATATTTTTGGCAAAGATCGAGTTCTATATATTCTTCGTGATGATATTATGGTATTTTGTAGCATGGAGTGGATCACGTCGAGCTGCATTGTTTTGTACATGAGGTAATCTTTTCAATACTCATTGATCTATTTCAAATATATGTATATTTTAGCCACATCATAATGAATCTTTGCTTTATGTGAATTAGCTACTTGTATCAGAAGATCATGAGCATGAAAATTGGATCTATGTATGCGTTCATAGATCTAGTGTCTTTGAATATGGGGACCAGTGGACAAAAATCTGACCTTATTGCCAATAGAATGGAGGGTTGTGGTGTTGGTCAACTATTCTTAGCTCCTTTCAATCCCGTGTAAGTATATTTACATGAGTATATTGTTATATGTTTTGAGTATTTATATGATTTCATTTTTCGTTGGACGGTGCTTAGACAGTTAATACATTGTTTACGTGGATTCAGAAATCATTGGACGTTGCTTGCACTCGACCCGCATAATGACCGAGTTTATTACTTTGATTCTCTTGCTCGTAAACCTGGAAATGATATCAAAGTTGTTATTAATACGTGAGTTCACACATTGATCGACTTCTTCATATTTATGGATCTTACATAGTTATACATTACATATATATCATGACATGTGTATTTCTGTACGTAGTGCTATGAAATTATTCAACTCGAAAGCCAAGAAAACTATAAAGAAACAAGCTACATGGGAAGTTGTTAAGGTATGTTTAAATTTTGTAGCTAGTCTAATTTTGTGCTTGGGATTGAATCTGAAATTGGGTTGAGCAACTGTGTGGATTGAATATGAATTTTGTAGCTGACTCAATCATTGGTTGTTAACTTACTTTTTTCTGTTTGTCTAGTGTCCTCGACAACCGGGCGGAACAGAGTGTGGATATTATGTGATTAAGTACATGGAAGATATCATTGGCCATCACCTAATCTCGACTGAAGCTAAAGTAATTTGCTTAGCCTTAATCTTTTTTTTTCTGGAAAAATACAGCCTTAATATAGTTATAAGCTTGTTTGTTTACTTGATGTGGTTAAGTAATTTTCATTTTTTTCATCGTTAATATAGTTCGATGGAAAACGTAGCTATACTCGAGACGAGCTCGATGTGATGCGCCAAGAATGGGCTGCCTACCTTCAAACTTTGTATTAGGTCGTGTTCTGGACACTATCAAACTATTTTGTATTTTATGTAGAATCATGATATCACTTGGATGGATTTGCTATAGTATTGTGTGATATTTGGCACTTAGTATGCATGAAGCAGGTACTGTAGATTGTGTGATGAAGCAGGGACGTCTTTGGATTTAGGTATTGTGGTTTTGTAGCATTACAATGCCTGTACTAGTATGGATATGTTGATGATTTTGGTACTTGGTATGATTGGTATGAATTTGGTACTCTTGTAGGATTATTCAGGATATATGGTTGGATGTAAATCTGGTACTTATGTGGATGTGTTTTTATGCATGTTTGTGTTTTGGTACTATATGCATGTTTGTGTTTTGGTACAAATATAGGTACAAATTATACAAATTAGAAGATTGAACCATTTTAATTCAATATATATTTTTATACAAAATATTGCATTCACGGATATTTTACTACAGAATTCAAATGTAGTTAAATGATGACGTTAAGTTCAACTCCAATTAAAAGAAAGTAGTCTAAGCTAAATCACACAAGAGACTACAAACGTAAACTAGAGTCTTAAGTGCGTAAACTGAAAACTACAATTTATAAATGTAGTCTTAAAGCTAAATATAAATATCTATCTTCCTAGACTACAACAATACGCAGTAGTCTAAGATAAAAATATGAACCACCTCAATTTTTCAACTACACCTAAAAGATGTAGTCTTCAACAAAAAAGACTGAAGTCATAGACAAATAGATAAGACTCCAGTGCAATAGATGCCACAAAAACGCCGTAGTCTGTACAACTCAATTAATTATAACTACTCTTTAAAGCTGTAGTGTTTATTGACTCAAAATTTGAACAACTACATTATAAAAATGTAGTCTTCAACAGAAAACACTGGAGTCATAGGCAAAGAGATAAGACTCCAGTGCAATAGATGCCACAAAAACGTCGTAGTCTGTCTAATTGACTCAATTAAGACTACTTGTTAAAACTGTAGTTTTTTTATCTTATGTAATTGAGTTCTATATAACTACAGGATAACGATGTAGTATTTATAGATGCCACTAGTAAGACTACATCTAAACAATGTAGTTATATATTTTAACTACAGTCTTATAAAACAGATACACTACAGCCAAACACTGGAGTCATAATCAAAGAGATAAGACTCCAGTGCAATAGATGACAGTCAGTAAACTGTAGTGGATTTAAAATGAGTACAGCGTTCGGCAGTAGTTAGAGGCCAAATTTCTGGTACTGAGTCATAACTTTTGAATATTTGATGTAATAAAATCTCACGAAGACTCTTGCTTGTAATTGTTTTTTTATTAATAAAAAGTTGAAACGTTCATTCATTATTCCTTGTGTGAAGCTTTATGATAAAACCTTAGTCTTTTAGTCCATAAACAAACATAACAACACATGAAGAGACAAATGTAGATTTGCATGAAAAAACTATTCATGGTTTCCTTAAAACAATATATTCGCAATCTATGGATCAAAGGACTATTGATCTCAATACGATTGCTAGGAGAATCTATGATGTCCTGTTATGGGACATTGAGAGTTGGAGACTCTATAGTTCTTATAGTTATCTTCCGAAGGTACTGAATTGACCGGTGCACTTCTAGAGACAAGATAAGAACAAACCATTTAACCTCTAATGGCTCGAGGTCACTACGTATGAATTGCATCATGCTTACCTCAATCCTGAAATGAGACATGCCATTTCATAAATTACTTATTCTCATTTGAGTAACTTTGTAAAGATCTCATATATATGGAATTCATGTACAAGATTGCTGAAATGCAATGTGTATCACCTCATGCTTTGTTCCTTGGAATGTGAATAAATGAACTGGCCAGTGTCCAAATTGAGTCTTGACTCTTTTGGATGAAATAATATGACTTGTTAACTCCTCGTCAATACATTGTTTCTAACTTATTCACAAGCGACAAAGGAGTTGAGGGAATAACAGCTAGAAGGGTAAAATGGTAATTTTGTAAATCCCGACTAGCTGATGATATTCATGAAGGGCAAACATAGATAATTTAAGTGGATCTACTCTTCACAATTTAGTTGAACTCATGAGTAGAAAATAAATTCATTTGAATCGAGAGATTCTCAGTGTCAACTTTTTAGTGGAGTCAGTTGACATTAAGCTAAACTTGGAAAAGGTTTGTGAACTTTTGAGTCCAAGTATTTTAGCTCAAGCTTTGTTCATTTGGATCCATGAGGTCACTGTCACAAATCATATTGAGTAGGAATAGTTAAACTAGAAGCTAAGTCAAAACAAGAACGAGACAAGTTTCACGAAAATTGTCAAAAGGGTATTTTTGTCTTTTTGGACATAGGATGAAATGAACGTCATTAATTTTTTGACATGGTCATATGATGACTTAAATCATTTGGCCATGATCAGTTCATTGGCCCTTTCTTATGTTGTCATGAACAAATGAAGAAGCTTCTAGAAGCTCCTTCTAGGAGAGGTGGCCGTCCAAATAAGAGGAAACAAATTTCCTCTATGAGGAAATGAAGTGGGTGGCATACACAAGTCAAGGAGAAGCAAAATAAAAGAGGAAACAAATCCAAGGTCTTGCATGGATTGGTTTGGCCGTGTGACTATATTGGGGGAAGAGAAAAAATTTCTCATGAATATGTGATATTCTATAGAAGAGGAAACTACCTTGTTGAAGGAGGCTTAATTCTCACATTTTATTCATTCCAAAGTTTTAGAGATTGAGAGCTTCTCTCTCTTACCTCAATCCTGAAATGGGACATGCCATTTCATAAATTACGTATTCTCATTTGAGTAACTTTGTGAAGATCTCATAGATATGGAATTCATGTAAAAGATTGCTGAAATGCAATGTGTATCACCTCATGCTTTTTTCCTTGGAATGTGAATAAATGAACTGGCCAGTGTCCAAATTGAGTCTTGACTCTTTTGGATGAAATAATATGACTTGTTAGCTCCTCGTCAATACATTGTTTCCAACTTATTCACAAGCGACAAAGCAGTTCAGGGAATAACAGCTAGAAGGGTAAAATGGTAATTTTGTAAATCCCGACTAGCTGATGATATTCATGAAGGGTAAACACAGATAATATTCAGTGGATCCACTCCTCACAATTAGTTGAATTCTTAAGTAGAAAATAAATTCATTTGGACTGAGAGATTCTCAGTGTCAACTCTTTAGTGGAGTCAGTTGACATTAAGCTAAACTTGTAAGAAGTTTGTGAACTTTTGAGTCCAAGTATTTTAGCTCAAGCTTTGTTCATTTGGATCCATGAGGTCACTGTCACAAATCAAATCGAATAGTAATAGTTAAACTCATGTTTTGACATAGCTTCTAGTTTAACTATTCCTACTCGATATGATTGGGGACAGTGACCTCATGGATCCAAATGAACAAAGCTTGAGCTAAAATACTTGGATTCAAAAGTTCACAAACCTCTTCCAAGTTTAGCTGAATGTCAACTAACTCCACTAAAGAGTTGACACTGAGATTCTCTCGGTTCAAATGAATTTATTTTCTACTCAAGAATTCAACTAAATTGTTATGAGTGGATCCACTTAATATTATCTATGTTTGCCCTTCACGAATATCATCACTAGTCGGGATTTACAAAATTACCATTTTAGCCTGTAGCTGTTATTTCCTCAACTCATTTGTCGCTTGTGAATAAGTTAGAAACAATGTATTGACGAGGAGCCAACAAGTCACATTATTTCATTCAAAAGAGTCATGGCTCAATTTGGACACTGGTCAGTTCATTTATTCACATTCCAAAGAACAAAGCATGAGGTGATATACATTGCATTTCAGCAATCTTGTACATGAATTTCTTATATATGAGATCTTCACAAAGTTACTCATGACATCTTCATAACTTAGTACTTCACCAATAGGTCCTGTTAAAAATCACATAGTGAATCCAAACTCCGACTTTTTCAAATGAGAGTACGTAAGCTATGAAATGACATGTCTCATTTCAGGATATAGGTAAGCATGATGCAATTCATACGTAGTGACTTCGAGACATAATAGGTTAAATGTTTTGTTCTTATCTTGTCTCTAGAAGTGCACTGGTCAATTCAGTACCTTCGGAAGATACCTAGAAGAACTATAGAGTCTCAAACTCTCAATGTGCCATAACCAGACATCATAGATTCTCCTAACAATCGTACTGAGATCAATAGTCCTTTGATCCTTAGATTGCGAATATATTGTGTTAAGCAAACCATGAAGATTTTGTTCATGCAAATCTACATTTGTCTCTTCATGTGTTGTTAGGTTTTTTTATGGACTAAAGACTAGGTTTTATCATAAAGCTTCAGACAAGGAAGAATGAAAGAATGTTTCAACTTTTATTAATAAATAAGCAATTACAAGCAAGAGTCTTCGTGAGACTTTATTATATTAAATGGACATAAGTAAAGACTACAACTCTTCTTGTGGGCACCATTGACAACACATCAAAGCGGTCGACCTTATTCGATTCTTGAGTGAATCGGGCGAGGTATCGCCTAAGAGACTCACCACTCTCTTGTCGGATTGACCATGAATACATCTTGGTCTTCTTTTGAACCATAGACGTTGCGAAGCGTGCCAGGAAATATTCTTCAGGTCTTTGAACGACTGGATGCTTCCCGGCCTTAAGTTCTTAAACTACTCGAAGCGGGGTCCGACGAAGGTAAGACTAAAAGCTTGGCACATGGCGCCGGGAGCGATACCCTGCATCGTCATCAAAGTTTCATAATGCTAGATGTGGTAAGCGGGATCCGATTTTCCATCATAGGGAGCGAGGTTCGGGAGTTTGAAATTTCCCGTGCATACCTTGGCCAATATATGGGCCGTGAAAGGCGATGAATTCTCCTCGATGGCCCTATAGGCACTTCCGCTACTCCGTATTCTAGGAGATCTCGTACTTCGCTTCGAAGATTGTGGATCATGGTGACCACATTGAAACCGGTAGTTGGAGTAACTTTTTGTACGGGAGAAGTCACTTGTCGCCTCTCATCGAACCCTTGACCCGTGCGGCAGTTCCCGTTAGTTAGGGCTTCCAGGGGGATATTTGGCCGAGAGCTTAGTCGCTCTCTTAGGTCATCGCCATGCTCGTTGCGTTGGGCGGTAAGATGATCCCTAAGATCCGGGCATACCGCACGGAGGCGCACGCTTCATCTAGACGGCGCGCTCTTTGCGTGCCCTGACTTTCCGCAACTTTCTCCCTTTGACCAAGTCGGTCATGGACCGAACGTCGGGAGTTCCCCTCTTAGGAGGCCACGATTGCATTCATCGTCTTGGGTGAGGTTCCTATGCGGCACTCTCCTGGGTGCTTCCTGCCGCACCTGTTGCACGTAGGGAAATCATTAACCCTTGGCCTCTTGTACCTGTTCTTGCTTTGATTTCCTTTGTAGCTTCCTTTATTTCCCTACGTCATGGATCTGGAGTTCCTATCCCAACTCTTTTTCTTCTTGTGGGTAAAGTTCTTCTTCTCGACCTCCGCTACAGACTCCTGTGGGATGGTCACCGACTCGCAAGTTGGATTGACTTGTGCTATACACCAACCATCAACCCTTAACGCCCTTTGAATGGCATTCACATAAGTTCACGGCCCAACGTCGCCACTATCAACCTGACACACAATTTCCACATTGAGTCCATGCATAAACCTCATCTTGCACGACTGATCCGTCAGTACAATAGAGGGCGAGAACTTTGCAAGCTCATCAAACTTGGCTACATACTCAGCTTCAGAGAGCTTTCCTTGCTTAAGATCCATAAACTCTCGTACCTTACCCGAGAGATTAGCTTCGCCAAGGTATTTCTCATAGAATAGGTTGATGAAACGATTCCACGTAATATGAGAAACATCATCATAAAGTGCGATTACCTCCCACCAGCTTCGAGCTTCCAGTTCTAGCTGGTTCACAGCACAAGCAACCCTCTCAGCATCTGTAAGTTGCATGTACGTGAAGATCTGTTGAATCCTTTTAATCCAATTCTCCACTAGGGAAGGATCAGCATCTCCATTGAAATTCGGCGGCTTCTGCTTACGAAAGCGCTCATATATAGGCTCTCCGACAGGTGGTGCCATTATCGGAATCTGGAACAGCGGAACCTCATCTGGCGCCATAGCTTGAGCTTGTGGTGGCGCTTGCACATTCTGACCATCTGGATTCCTATTCATATTTGGCACGTGCTCACCTTGTCCTCCAGGTTGTTCTGGTTGATACGCCTGGGGTTCAGGGTTTTGTTGACCCTGTGGAGGTTGCTGCTCATTCTTTCGCGCAATAAGCTGCGTTATCAACCTTCTCTGCTCTTCTATTTGAGCATCCCTTCTACGAGCATCTTCTGCTTGACGCTCTAGAGCCCTGCTAATTTCAGTCATTTCTTGTGAAAGATTCGTCTGCATTTGCTTCTTAGGTCCCATTCTTAATCCTTACTTCACCTACAAGTAGGAATGGGTAAGCATTCGGTTATCCTAACATCACCGCTATCTTTCACAAAGACTCAACAAGATATTATAGATAAGGCTATCTTAGACATCAGCTTACTTATAAGTAAGTAAGTTAGTGTATGTACGACCACAAGTCTACAGAAACTGCTCAACCTGGGCTCTGATACCAAAAATTCAGTCACGACCCGCGAGCCTTAGCTCGTCCGTGAGCCGCGGCAGATATCTTCGTATCTTACTTAACATAAATAAAATTCATAAAAACTTTGGTGGAAGCGCTTCCCAAAAAAATTTTCTAGAAAAACTTTTAAAATATTTACATAAGCGTCTCAAAAATATGGGCGAATTTTTCGTTTTTCCTATAACATACTATTTAAAACTTTACAAACAAAAGACTCGTCTTTTAAAAACAAAACAGACTCATTCGCCCTTGACTTAGCAACAGGTCAGCAGCCGTACATACACACGCCTACTTACTTATCGGTTTCGCTGATGCTCTGCTCAGTCTTCTTTACCCTTTCCTTTATCTACAATATCAAGATAATAACTGTGAGTCGAAAGACTCAGTAAGAGGATATCTACATAACTAATGCACCATGCACATAACATATAAGCAATGCATAACATAAAGTTCATATCTTATACTTGTTGTTATCATAAACTAAGGAATGACCAGCTTAGGTCCCGATAACTCCTACTGACTTGAGAATATGCCAGCTTAGGTCCCGACAATTCCCATCAAACAATACATGACCTGCTCGGGATCCCTTAGTGATATCCACACGACACATGTCTTACTGGCGCCAGACAAGAGGGTGTACAATCCCCTACCTAATCCTTGTTGTCGGTCGTTTTCGGAAAATCCAAAACACCGGAAAGGTACGTCGCTCAAAGGGCCGATGGTCAGGCCGGAGGTCCTGAGGAGCAGCAAGCCTTCAACCCCTCGCCCAAACTCTTGACTTCTTGAGTCGAGCTTAGCCCCTCGAGTTGAGACTTGAGTCGGTTCCTTGAATCGAGCCTCGCTCTTCGAGTTGAGCCTTGAGTCGGTTTCCTCGGGTCGAGCTTCACTCCTTGAAGTTGAGCTTCGAGTCGGTCTCCTCGAGTCGAGCATCGCTCCTTGAGTTGAGCCTCGAGTCGAGCACCAACTCGAGTCCTATCCGTCAAACAAACATTTGTGTCATAACCCAAAATACCATGCCCACAATAGTTCAACGGGCCCGGAAGCGAGACGGTCGCAAAAATCCCAAAGAAACGAAGCCCAGCGCGCGCCGCGGGTTCTGCACCGCGCGCCAAGGCTCGCGCGCCGCGCAGGTCGTGCGCCGTGGGTTTTGGCACCGCGCGCCGTGCACCAAGGCTCGCGCGCCGCGCAGGTCGTGCGCCGCAGGTTGTGCACCGCGGGTTTTGGCACCGCGCGCCACGCGCCAAGAGTCGCGCGCCGCGCAGGTTGTGCGCCGCAGGTTGTGCGCCGCGGGTTTTGGCACCGCGCGCCGCGCGGTGTGCGCCGCGGGTTGTGCGCCTCTTCTTGAAAAGAGACGCGTTCCTAGTCCCACATGGACGCCGAATGACCCCCTTAGGGTCCTCAAACACCTATATAAACCCCCTCCCATTGAGGGGAAGATCATCCCTTCATCTCCTATCGACACGCTCGATTTCTTACTCTTCTCTGCTTCTCTGGATGCCATATTTGGCCTGAAGCAGTCTCTCTTCTCTCTCCCCCGTTCTCAGAGGTTCCGAAGCACTCACGGGGACTTCCCGGACGTCGCTCCCTCTGACCGAACGTTCTCCGGTGCTCAAGCACGCCCCTAGGGTTCTCGACTAGAGTTCCCCTCGCGCGTCTAACACGCTAGACGCGTACGCGATCTCCGAGGTTCTGAGACGCTGCCGAGGACTCCTCGCGCCCCGTCTCCTTCGTCGAGCACGCTTCTCCGTCGAGGTTCTACGCCTCATACTGCGTCTTTCACGCTTGAACTACGTTCTGACCTGATCCCACGCACGGGTACGTAGGCAGCCGACAACCAAGGCACGGTCACTCCTCCTCCTCACCCCCTACCTCTCCCGAGAGGCGGGTTGATCGGAGAAAACCCTAGCTCGAGACTATCGAGTTCACACTCTTGGCCCGGGTGCGATCACTTGGTCCGGCCTTGGATCGAACCGCCCGAGGTTTTAAATAGTTGTTCATTTTCGTGCGACAACATTTTGGCGCTAGAAGGAGGGGACTTCCCGACCTATTCAGCCCGAAATCCCTTCTGTTCATCTTCTTCTTTTCTTCTGCGAACTCAACCTTCTCGAACTTGAGAAACGATGAGTAGCCAACCACCCGTACGTTTTGAGGGCGTGAACAACCCTGAAAACGCCACTGGGACCAAGAAATACTTCTTGCGCTCCCTAGCGCATGGTAACGAAGAGTCGCTCCATGAAGAGAGCTCGACCCACTCACCATCTCCATCTCCAGATAGCAGGGACCACCGCATCATGGAGTTGGAGGAGAATGTCCGCCAACTAAAGGCGAAGAACGCGAGGTACCACAGCCGACTCGCTGTGGAGCAACCCGCGCATAACACGGCGATCCCCAACGGGGATCCCGAGAACCTCAATGAGGAAAGTCGCGACCGCGACCCTGACTACGAGGGTACTGGCGATTCGGAGGGTATCGAGACTTCTCTCACGAAGGACGGGGGACTCCCCGCCGTGTTTGAAGCCGGTCCTTCAAATCCCCTACCCCGGGTAGGAGACGCGCCGACATCTTCTCAAGAGGGGAATTCCCGAACCTCAGCCCTTGACCGACTAGGTCAAAGGGAGAACGTTGCGGAAAGTCAAGGCACGCGGAGAGCGCGCCGTCGCAGACGAAGCCTGCGCCTCCGTACGATGAGCCCAGATCTTAGGGACCATCTCACTGCTCAATGCATCAAACGTGGCGATGACCTAAGAGAGCGACTAAGCTCTCGGCCAAACATCCCCGTAGCAGCCCCAACTAACGGGAACCGCCGCACGGGTCAAGG
The DNA here is from genome assembly GCF_054948205.1 of Urtica dioica subsp. dioica. Classification (NCBI taxonomy): domain Eukaryota; kingdom Viridiplantae; phylum Streptophyta; class Magnoliopsida; order Rosales; family Urticaceae; genus Urtica; species Urtica dioica. The sequence goes on from NC_142756.1 coordinate 43,320,725, forward strand.
GTCATATGAAAGGCAACAGGTAACTCCTCCCAAACAGGGAGTTACTCCGCCTACCGGTCTCGATGTGATCACTATGATCCACAATCTTCGAAATGAAGTACGAGATCTCCGAGAACACGGAATAGGCGGAAGTGCCTATGGGTCGTCGAGGAGAATCCATCGCCTTTCACGGCTCAGATACTGGCCGAGGTATGCACGAGAAATTTCAAACTCCCGAACCTCTCTCCCTATGATGGAAAAGCAGATCCTGCTTACCATATCCAGCACTATGAAACCTGGATGACAATGCAGGGTGTCACTCCCGGCACTATCTGCCTAGCTTTTAGTCTTACCCTCGCCGGACCCGGCTTCGAGTGGTTCAAGAACTTAAGGCCGGGAAGCGTCCGCTCGTTCAAAGACCTGAAGGACATGTTCCTAGCACGGTTCGCTACGTCTATGGTCCAAAAGAAGACCAAGATGTACCTGTGGTCAATCAGGCAAGAGGATGGCGAGTCTCTTAGACGATACCTCGCCCGATTCACTGAAGAATCAAATAAGGTCGACCGCTTTGACGACAAAGACGCAATCACTGCCATCATTGAAGGCTTGCGCACAAGTGACTTCCTTAAGTCCATCGTCGGCCGTGTCCCTTCTACCATGGCCGAGTTAATGAGTCGAGCCAAGACCTTCCTGGGAGTCGAAGATTACCTCGATGGTCGCAAGGGCAATGATCAAAGCCCTCACCACCGAGACGAGCCTAGCAACGAGCAAGGAAACTCCCGTAAAAGGCGAAACAGAGGAGGTCAGACTTTTAATAGACGACCTCCGATGCCCCACAAGCCGCGACTTGCGGAAGACTTTAAGGGCTACTCGTCGTTCACGCCGTTGAACACAACGCCGGATCAAATCCTAGCTTTAGCGCGTGACAAGTTCACTCCCCCGGCTCCAATGAACAAAGATCCCGCGACTCGAGATCGATCTAAATATTGTGAGTTCCATCAGGAATACGGTCACTCGACCTCCGAATGCTATAGTCTTAAAAGGCAGATCGAGGCACTGATCCAACGGGGTGAGCTAAAAGAGTTTGTGTTACGCATGATTAGCGCTGCGGGCCCCACCACAAACAGACCACAGTCTGGCAAGGGAGGAGGAACAGCCGCTTCTGCAGACCGAACCACGGCTACCGCCGACGCCAATCCACAACTCCACGTTGTGACCACCATACTAGGCGGTCCACAAGATGGAGACTCAGCCAGGCAGCGGAAGAAATTCCTGAGGGCCGCGTCCCAAGGAGACGCTGCTATGCACGTCAACCTCACCTACGAGGAACCTCCGTCCATACCTCACGAGACGATGTACTTCACAAACGAAGAGGCCAAGCGAGTTGTGCATCCGCACAATGACGCGATTGTGCTCAAAGCCCAAGTGGCTAATAACTTGGTGAAAAGGGTTCTCATCGACAACGGCAGTGCTGCCGACATAATATTCAAGTCCACCTTAGAGCGCATGAAGCTCGGGGGGCTACGCCCAACTCCGACCCAAACACCTTTATTCGGTTTCACTGGGGAGAGAGTCATGACCGAAGGCATCATCGATCTACCGGTCACCTTCGAAACTCCCGGAGGCATTGAAGTCTTTCACATGGTCCCATTCCTAGTGGTCGACCAAGAGTCCCCCTGCAACGTAATCATTGGGCGACCCACGTTTAACCGGCTAAGGGAAATCACTTCAACATACCACCTACTGGTGAAGTTCCCTACCAAGGATGGAATCGGCCTCATGGCTGGAGATCAATCCCAAGCCAGAATATGCTACATCCAGGGAATCGATGGAAAAACTGCTAAAAAGACGGTTAACACAATCTCCCAGCTCAGAGATAGCGTCGAGTCGACCAAGGTCCTCCGCGAAATCCACGAAGACCTCTGCATGACACTCAAGTGCAAGGCGCCGACGTCTTCATCCCAAACAGGGAGGGACCCCACAAAGTCTGCCAAGTCGTACATGACGAGATACGCTACATCAAATACACGGACACCGATCCGTCGCCTGTGGAATGCGGAACACTTGAGAAAGTACTACCAGTAGCCAGCGCTTCCCCCCATTTTATTTCTTTGCTTTCCAACATTCAATAAGGCCTACGAGCCAATGTTTTAGGATTTCAAATTTTTGCAATATTAATAAAGTTCGAGGTTTTTCTTTCAAAATCCACTTTATCAAAGATTTTCAATCATCGAAGATTACACTTGTAAACCCAAAACTCGGGGGGCTAGTGACATAGGCAATGGTAAGTACGCTCAAAATCCTCAAGAAAGTACGCTCCACAAAAAGAAAGCACGCTCCATCAAAACAAAACACCCGAACATAAAACGGGAACAAGCGTGCACGTAAGACGCCTCGGTGGCGCGCCGTAAGACATCCCCGAGATGCAGGCTAAAGACGCCTCCGCGGCGCACCGTAAGCCATCCCTGAGATGCAGGCTAAAGACGCCTCCGCGGCGCGCCGTAAGCCATCCCCGAGATGCAGGCTAAGACGCCTCCGCGGCGTGCCATAAGCCATCCCAGAGATGCAGGCTAAGACGCCTCCGCGGCGCGCCATAAGCCATCCCAGAGATGCCGGCTAAGACGCCTCCGCGGCGCGCCACAAGCCATCCCAGAGATGCAGACTAAGACGCCTCCGCGGCGCGCCACAAGCCATCCCACAGATGCAGGCTAAGACGCCTCCGCGGCGCACCACAAGCCATCACAGAGATGCAGGCTAAGACGCCTCCGCGGCGCGCCATAAGCCATCCCAGAGATGCAGGCTAAGACGCCTACATGGCGCACCTAAGACGCCTACATGGCGCACTTAAGACGCCTACATGGCGCAACCAAGCCGTCAATCGTGGCGCACCTAAGACGCCTACATGGCGCACTTAAGACGCCCACATGGCGCAACCAAGTCGTCCCTCGCGACGCACCTAAGACGCCTACATGGCGCACCTAAGACGCCTACATGGCGCACTTAAGACGCCCACATGGTGCAACCAAGTCGTCCCTCGCGACGCACCTAAGTAACCTACATGCCGCATCTAGGCCATCTCTCACGACGTGCCTACGATGCCTAAAACAACGTACAGAGCCGTCTCTAACGACGCGCTCTAAGTCACCACAAGGCATTGCATTTGATGACTAACCGCAACGCACCTGAACCGCCACACTAGGCACAGTTCATGCTATCTCCGCCACCGCCGACTGAGCACGATCACACCCGCCTTGGGAGACTCTCCATTCCGTGAGAGCTAATCAAAGCTTCTCGTAAAAACTCGCAAACTCCGCCTCTGAGTGAGAACCTCGCTCAGCCTGAGCTAGCTGAGACTTCACTCGAGCAAGCTCCTCCGGGAAGAGTCCCAGGCGACAAATGAGGTCGTGTAGAACCTCCTCGAGTCGAGTCATTCTCCTCGAGTCGAATCTCGCTCCTGGAAACGAGTCAGTCTCCTCGAGTCGAGACGCGCTCCTCGAGTCGAGTCATTCTCCTCGAGTCAAGCTTCGCTCCTCGAGTCGAGGCACCCTCTCCTTAAGTCAAGCCTTGCTGCTTGAGTCAAGTCATTATCCTCGAGCTGAGCCTTGCTCCTCGAGTTGAGTCACTCTCACCGAGTCAGCCTCCTCAAGTCGAGCATCGCCCCTTAAGTCGAGTCGCCCTCCTTGGGTCGAGCCTTGCCCCTCGAGTCGAGTCATTCTCCTCAAGTCGAGCATCGCTCCTCAAAGTCGAGTCGCTCTCCTTGAGTCGAGTCTTGCTCCTTGAGTCAAATCATTCTCCCCGAGTCGAGCATCGCTCCTTAAGTCGAGTCGCTCTTCTTGAGTTGAGCCTTGCTCCTCGAGTCAAATCGTTCTCCCGGAGTCGAGCATCACTCCTTAAGTCGAGTAGCCCTCCTTGAGTCGAGTCTTGCCCCTCGAGTCGAGTCATTCTCCTTGAGTCGAGCATCGCTCCTTAAAGTCGAGTCACTCTCCTTGAGTCGAGCCTTGCTCCTCGAGTCAAGACATCCTCCTCGAGTCGAGCCTTGCTCCTCAAGTCGAGTCACGGCCTCCCCGAGTCGAGCCTTGCGCCTTGAGTCAAGTCACCCTCCTCAAATCAAGCCATGCTCCTCAAGTCGAGTCACGGCCTCCCCGAGTCGAGCCTTGCGCCTTGAGTCGAGTCACCCTCCTCAAATCAAGCCATGCTCCTTGAGTCGAGTCACTCTCCTCAAGTCATCCCCCTCGAGTCGAGCATCACTCATCAAGTCATTCTCCCTGAGTTGAGTCTTGCTCCTCGAATCGAGTAATACTCCTCGAGTCGAGCATCGCTCCTCGAGTAGAGTCATATTCCTTAAAGTCCAGCCAATCTCCTTGAGTCGAGCCTAGCCCCTCGAGTTGAGACTTGAGTCGGCTCCCCGAGTCGAGCCTAGCCCCTTGAGTTGAGACTTGAGTCGGCTCCCTGAGTTGAGCTTCGCTCCTCGAGTTGAGACTTGATTCAGTCTCCTCGAGTCGAGCCTTGAGTCAGTCTCCTCGAGTCGAGCTTCGCTCCTCGAATCGAGCCTTGAGTCAGTCTCCTCGAGTCGAGTCCCGCTCCTCGAGCAAGCACCTGGAGCGACGTGAAGAATAGGTTAGCCAAAGCAGAGACCTGCGCTCGCGCCTGGGGAATAAGGGCCGATCTTCCGAACGCAGACGAAGAAGCGTCACCAAAGCGGGAATGGCGGATGCCCCGTGAGAATGACTTATGCTTGATGCGTGGTCAAACTTTTGGCATTTATCCCCGAGCAGTTGAAGCCCTCCGGTGCGGCAGAGCCTTCCGCCAGGTGCCACTCCGTCTTCTCGAAGCATCAGCCCGCAGCATCAACCTCCATCTTCGAGACCTCAGAATGAGCACGCCTTTGCAAAATGCAAAAGTGCAGTCGCCTTCCAAGCTGGCCGAGACGGAAGCCATGATCTTCCCCTAATAGGTCACGATTACACAATCGTCGCCCTGCTAGTCACCGTCGAGTCCCATGGACTCCGGATTGATGATATTATCAAGCAAAATGCCATCGAAGAAAGACTTGGGCATGACTTCGCCAAAAGATCAACGAGCTGCGACACGCCGGTACGCCTCTACACAAATGCGTGTCCCGCTTGCCCACGCATGTCCCCTTTGCTCCGGGGCTAGAGCGACGGCGCAAACGCGTCTGCCTCGCCCATGTCAAGCTACGTCTCCTATCTGCTTGGATCCTCCTCCACGTGTCGATCACACACGCGTGTCGAGAGAGACGGAAAAGAGAGAGAGAGCACTAGCAATTGTGAGAATATCCTTCATAACCACAAAAGCTTCGTGACAGTGAAGCTCTGGGAAGTCTATTTTCCTAAAACACCCGGCGGAAACAACTAAAAGTTCACCGCCCGGGGCTTCCCGAGCAATGAACTTGGGGGGCTAATGTTGTCGGTCGTTTTCGGAAAATCTGAAACACCGGAAAGGTACGTCGCTCAAAGGGCCGATGGTCAGGACGGAGGTCCTGAGGAGCGGCAAGCCTTCAAGCCCTCGCCCAAACTCTTGACTTCTTGAGTCGAGCTTAGCCCCTCGAGTTGACACTTGAGTCGGTTCCTCGAATCGAGCCTCGCTCTTCGAGTTGAGCCTTGAGTCGGTTTCCTCGGGTTGAGCTTTGCTCCTTGAAGTTGAGCTTCGAGTCGGTCTCCTCGAGTCGAGCATCGCTCCTTGAGTTGAGCCTCGAGTCGAGCACCAACTCGAGTCCTATCCGTCAAACAAACATTTGTGTCATAACCCAAAATACCATGGCCACAATAGTTCAACGGGCCCGGAAGCGAGACGGTCGCAAAAAGCACAAAGAAACGAAGCCCAGCGCGCGCCGCGGGTTCTGCACCGCGCGCCAAGGCTCGCGCGCCGCGCAGGTCGTGCGCCGCGGGTTTTGGCACGGCGCGCCGCGCAGGTCGTGCGCCGCAAGTTGTGCACCGCGGGTTTTGGCACCGCGCGCCGCGCAGGTCGTGTGCCGCAGGTTGTGCGCCGCGGGTTTTGGCACCGCGCGCCGCGCGCAGCGGGTCGCGCGCCGCGCGGTGTGCACCCTTAGGGTCCTCAAACACCTATATAAACCCCCTCCCATTGAGGGAAAGATCATCCCTTCATCTCCTATCGACACGCTCGATTTCTTACTCTTCTCTGCTTCTCTGGATGCCATATTTGGCCTGAAGCAGTCTCTCTTCTCTCTCCCCCGTTCTCAGAGGTTCCGAAGCACTCACGGGGACTTCCCGGACGTCGCTCCCTCTGACCGAACGTTCTCCGGTGCTCAAGCACGCCCCTAGGGTTCTCGACTAGAGTTCCCCTCGCGCGTCTAACACGCTAGACGCGTACGCGATCTCCGAGGTTCTGAGACGCTTGTTACCGGCCCGTCTCGGCCCGGTAGATCGACGACCGCCACGCTGGCGGCCGTCCTGAGACTCGCTCATCCAAGGCCGGCGCTCGCCAAGGCCGGCTCTCCAAGGCCGGCGCTCGTCCAAGGCCGGCTCTCCAAGGCCGGCGCTCTCCAGGGCCGGCGCTCGCCAAGGCCGGCTCTCCAAGGCCGGCGCTCGTCCAAGGCCGGCGCTCGCCAAGGCCGGCTCTTCAAGGAAGGGGTGTTTGGGGAACCCCTTTGCCGAGCGCCGTCCTTGGAGAGCCGGCCTTGGACGAGCGCCGGCTCTTCAAGGCCGGCGCTCGCCAAGGCCGGCTCTCCAGGGCCGGCGCTCGTCCAAGGCCGGCTCTCCAAGGCCGGCGCTCGGCCAAGGGGTTCCCCAAACACCCCTTGGCCACCTATAAATATAAGGGTCTCTCCCTTCACCCAGGTAATCCAGGCTTGAGTACTGAAACGCTGTCGAACTCGTACTTCGCTCGTTTCTCTCAAGTCTCGGCCTCTAACACCCCTAAAACCTCTATACTCCACCTCAATCCCACTAATGTTGAGCGTTGGAGAGGTAAACAGGGGCACCCCCCCTGTTTCCCCTTTGTAGTTCACACCTCTTTCTGCTTGCTTTTCAGGTGCCTGGACGAGATCAACACCACCAACAGCTAAGGGACGGCTTGGGATACCAAGCCCGACACGCTCGAGCCGAAGTGAGACCACTTGGTCTGGCCTTGGGTCTAACCACTTTGGACTCCTAAATCGTTGTCCGAAAAACAGCGACAACATTTTGGCGCTAGAAGGAGGGCACCTCGACCCTCTCCCTTCCATTCCTCCATCACTACACCTACGACTCTCGAGAGATGAGTCATGTGCCTGCCACCTCCGTGGGCGCCCGAGCGACTAGCTCGAGGTGCGGCCTCCAAAGCTCTGCGTGCGATCTCGAAGGGCAACCTCATGATAATGAGAGCCAGCCCCGAGACCCGACGAATGACCCCGAGGCCGCAGTCCGAGAGGACACGGCTCGAAGGCTCGTCGAGCTCCTAGACCACCCCGGCGTCACCGGCGCACTCATCGCCGACCTCCTCGACTCCAACAACGTCGACGACATCAACCACGAGACCAACCTCGACCACGCTATTCACGAAAGTGGACACACGCGCACGCTTCCAAGGGGACACCCTCGGGCGGCCGCATCGAAATGTCAACTTTCTGATGAGCACCCGCACGCGCCCTCGAGGGGACACCCTCGGGCAACCACGTCAAGGTGTCAAAGCTCGCGCGATACCCGAGGACGCTCAGTCTCGAGGTCCCGAAAGGAACGCTCCAAGCTCACGATCCGCGTCCAAAACCCTTGTGAAGGTGACAACGTCGAGAATGGCACGCCCTTGACAAGGGTGATAGGGACGGCCTCCGGAGACTTGAGGGACCGCCTCACTTCTCAGGGAGAGGTTCACGAGTTCGACTTGAGAGAAAAGCTCAACGCCCAACGCGAGATCGCGAGCAAGATCGTCTTGGGACGTCAACCACCTGACGCTGCTAACTGCGCACCCAACAAGAGACGCGCCTCCAGACTCACCGCACCGGCCGGCGCTCCCGACTCGCGAAGGAAGAGGCGCAGAAAAGGTCGAGTCCCTAATGACCTTCCTTCTCCGACCTCGAAGCGATCCTTCATCCCGCTCAACACAACACCCGACCGGATCCTCAGCTTACGCCGCGATGAGCTGGGAAGCCCCGCTCCACTCACAAAGGACCCCGCGAAGCGAGATCGAAGCAGGTTCTGCGAATACCACAAAGATCACGGGCACGTGACGATCGAATGCAATCAGCTTAAGAAGCGAATTGATTCCCTAATTCGAAGTGGGGACTTCGAGGAATTCGTCGCATCTGCTAGCAAGCCATGATTGTCGCGACTTCGACCTTTAAACTCACGCCCGAACTCGATCGGCTTCGTGGTCACTTTTATTTCGAAAATGTAATTTCCTTTTTTCAAAGAAGGCCAAGTGCCATGACAAACTGTAACGACTCCCTTATTGCAATAAAGAGTTATTTCACACATGAAAAAATGTAACGCACACTATTGTATACCTCTAACGCGAGAGTTCCTTGGCCTTTGTCTCACAAACGCAAGAAACTCGGGGGGCTAACAGGGATCAATGCTCAATCAAAAACAACTCAACAACAACTCCAAAAAAACAAAAATAATAATAACATCTCAAGGGGCCGATGGTTAGGCCGGAGGTCCCAAAAAAAAACTCTTCACATGTCTCCTCGAGATGAATTCATTCCTCGAGTCGAGCTCCGAGTCCGCAAGTCGACTGATACTCCTCGCGCTGACTCTCCACGAAACTCCTCGTGCAGGCTCTACGTGAGTCCTCGAGTCGAGTTCGAGTCCACGAGTCGACTGATACTCCTCGTGCCAACTCTTCACATGTCTCCTCGAGATGAATTCATTCCTCGAGTCAAGCTCCGAGTCCGCAAGTCGACCAATACTCCTCGCGCTGACTCTCCACGAAACTCCTCGTGCAGGCTCTACGTGAGTCCTCGAGTCGAGTTTGAGTCCACGAGTCGACTAATACTCCTCGTGCCGACTCTTCACATGTCTCCTTGAGATGAGTTCATTCCTCGAGTCGAGCTCCGAGTCCGCGAGTCGACCGATACTCCTCGCGCCAACTCTTCACGAAACACCTCGTGCAGGCTCTACGTGAGTCCTCAAGTCGAGTTCGAGTCCACGAGTCGACTGATACTCCACGTACCAACTCTTCACATGTCTCCTCGAGATGAATTCATTCCTCGAGTCGAGCTCCGAGTCCGCGAGTCGACCGATACTCCTCGCGCCAACTCTTCACGAAACTCTTCGTGCAGGCTCTACGTGAGTCCTCGAGTCGAGTTCGAGTCCACGAGTCGACTGATACTCCTCGTGCCAACTCTTCACATGTCTCCTCGAGATGAATTCATTCCTCGAGTCGAGCTCCGAGTCCGCAAGTCGACCGATACTCCTCGCGCTGACTCTCCACGAAACTCCTCGTGCAGGCTCTACGTGAGTCCTCGAGTCGAGTTCGAGTCCACGAGTCGACTAATACTCCTCGTGCCGACTCTTCACATGTCTCCTCGAGATGAGTTCATTCCTCGAGTCGAGCTCCGAGTCCGCGAGTCGACCGATACTCCTCGCGCCAACTCTTCACGAAACACCTCGTGCAGGCTCTACGTGAGTCCTCAAGTCGAGTTCGAGTCCACGAGTCGACTGATACTCCTCGTACCAACTCTTCACATGTCTCCTCGAGATGAATTCATTCCTCGAGTCGAGCTCCGATTCCGCGAGTCGACCGATACTCCTCGCGCCAACTCTTCACGAAACTCTTCGTGCAGGCTCTACGTGAGTCCTCGAGTCGAGTTCGAGTCCACGAGTCGACTGATACTCCTCGTGCCAGCTCTTCACCTGTCTCCTCGAGATGAATTCATTCCTCGAGTCGAGCTCCGAGTCCGCGAGTCGACCGATACTCCTCGCGCCAACTCTTCACGAAACTCCTCGTGCAGGCTCTACGTGAGTCCTCGAGTCGAGTTCGAGTCCACGAGTCGACTGATACTCCTCGTGCAGGCTCTACGTGAGTCCTCGAGTCGAGTTCGAGTCCACGAGTCGGCTGATACTCCTCGTGCCAGCTCTTCACATGTCTCCTCGAGATGAATTCATTCCTCGAGTCGAGCTCCGAGTCCGTGAGTCGACCGATACTCCTCGCGCCAACTCTTCACGAAACTCCTCGTGCAGGCTCTACGTGAGTCCTCGAGTCGAGTTCGGGTCCACGAGTCGACTGATACTCCTCGTGCCAACTCTTCACATGTCTCCTCGAGATGAATTCATTCCTCGAGTCGAGCTCCGAGTCCGCAAGTCGACCGATACTCCTCGCGCCAACTCTTCACGAAACTCCTCGTGCAGGCTCTACGAGAGCCCTCGGGTTGAGTCCCGAGTCCACAAGCCAACTAACCACTCCTCGTGCAGGCTCTACGAGAGCCCTCGAGTTGAGTCCCAAGTCCACAAGTCAACTAACTGCTCCTCGTGCAGGCTTTACATGAATCCTCAAGTTGAATCTTGATTCCGCTCTCGCCGCCCAGCTCGTGGGCCAATAGGCAACGAGTTACAAATGGGTTCAAGGTCTGCGTCCGCTGGGCGTGTCTGGTCTAGCCAGCGTCGACGGGAAACCTCGCCACACAAATGTGGCATCGCGCTCGCCGCCCAGCTCGTGGGCCGATAGGCAACGAGTTACAAATGGGTTCAAGGTTTGCGTCCGCAGGGCGTATCTGGTCTAGCCAGCTTCCACGGGAAACCTCGCCACACAAATGTGGCATCGCGCTCGCCGCCCAGCTCGTGGGCCGATAGGCAACGAGTTACAAATGGGTTCAAGGTTTGCATCCGCTGGGCGTGTCTGGTTTAGCCAGCGTCCACGGGAAACCTCGCCACACAAATGTGGCATCGCGCTCGCCGCCCAGCTCGTGGGCCGATAGGCAACGAGTTACAAATGGGTTCAAGGTTTGCGTCCGCTGGGCGTACCTGGTCTAGCCAGCGTCCACGGGAAACCTGGCCACACAAATGTGGCATCGCGCTTGCCGCCCAGCTCGTGGGCCGATAGGCAACGAGTTACAAATGGGTTCAAGGTTTGCGTCCGCTGGGCGTATCTGGTCTAGCGAGCGTCCACGGGAAACCTCGCCACACAAATGTGGCATCGCGCTCGCCATCCAGCTCGTGGGCCGATAGGCAACGAGTTACAAATGGGTTCAAGGTTTGCGTCCGCTGGGCGTATCTGGTCTAGCCAGCGTCCACGGGAAACCTCGCCACACAAATGTGGCATCGCGCTCACCGCCCAGCTCGTGGGCCGATAGGCAACGAGTTACAAATGGGTTCAAGGTTTGCGTCCGCTGGGCGTATCTGGTCTAGCCAGCATCCACGGGAAACGTGGCCACACAAATGTGGCATCACGCTCGCCGCCCAGCTCGTGAGCCGATAGGCAACGAGTTACAAATGGGTTCAAGGTTTGCGTCCGCTGGGCGTATCTGGTCTAGCCAGCGTCCGCGGGAAACCTGGCCACACACATGTGGCATCGCGCTCGCCGCCCAGCTCGTGAGCCGATAGGCAACAAGTTACAAATGTGTTCAAGGTTTGCGTCCGCTGGGCGTATCTGGTCTAGCCAGCGTCCACAGGAAACCTGGCCACACAAATGTGGCATCGCGCTCGCCGCCCAGCTCGTGAGCTGATAGGCAACGAGTTACAAATGGGTTCAAGGCTTGCGTCCGCTGGGCGTACCTGGTCTAGCCAGCGTCCACGGGAAACCTGGCCACACAAATGTGGCAGCCGCTCGCCGCCCAGCTCGTGAGCCGATAGGCAACGAGTTACAAATGGGTTCAAGGCTTGCGTCCGCCAGGGCGTATCTGGTCTAGCCAGCGTCCGCGGGAAACCCGGTCATACAAACGTGGCACCAAGGCCCCCCGAGGCCCAGGCCGTGCGGACCGATCACGCCTTCACTGGTAGGTCGAGAAAATAAGTCACGCACGATCAACTCGGAACATACCTCTTGGCGGCGGGCTTCTCCGACAGGCCGACATTGGACTTTGAGTTTACCACGCGATTTACAATCGATGATAAACTCGGGGGGCTAATGTTACCAGCCCGTCTCGGCCTGGTAGATCGACGACAACCACGCTGGCGGCCGTCCTAAGACTCGCTCATCCAAGGCCGGCGCTCGCCAAGGCCGGCTCTCAAAGGCCGGCGCTCGTCCAAGGCCGGCTCTCCAAGGCCGGCGCTCTCCAGGGCCGGTACTCGCCAAGGCCGGCTCTCCAAGGCCGGCGCTCGTCCAAGGCCGGCTCTTTAAGGCCGGCGCTCGCCAAGGCCGGCTCTCCAGGGCCGGCGCTCCTCCAAGGCCGGCTCTCCAAGGCCGGCGCTCGGCCAAGGGGTTCCCCAAACACCCCTTGGCCACCTATAAATATAAGGGTCTCTCCTGTTGTCGCTAATTTTTGGACAACTATTTAGGAGCCCAGAGCGGTTAGACCCAAGGCCGGACCAAGTGGTCTCACTCCGGCTCGAGCGTGTCGGACTTGGTATCCCAAGTCATCCCTTAGCTGTGGGTGAAGCTCACCTCGTCTTGATACCTGAAGAGCAAACAAGATAGTGTGAACTACAAAGGGGAAACAGGGGGGGTGCCCCTGTTTACCTCTCCGATGATCAACATTAGTGGAATTGAGGTGGAGTATAGAGGTTTTAGGGGTGTTTAGAGGCCGAGACTTGAGAGAAACGAGCGAGGTACGAGTTCGACAGCGTTTCAGTACTCAAGAAGGGATTACCTGGACTAGGGGAGCGGCCCCTGTATTTATAGGTAGCCAAGGGGTGGTTTGAAGACCCCTTGGCCGAGTGAGCATGGTTGGGTCGGCCATGGAGGGCCGGCCATGGAGACCCGGCCATGGAGAGCCTGCCATGGAGAGCCGGCCACGGAGAGCCGGCCTTGGAGAGCCGGCCATGGAGGAGGGCCGGCCCTGGAGTGCCGGCCTTGGAGGAGGGCCGGCCATGGAGAGCCGGCCTTGGAGAGCCGGCCATGGAGGGCCGGCCATGGAGAGCCGGCCTTGGAGACCCGGCCTTGGAGAGCCGGCCATGGAGGAGGGCCGGCCCTGGAGTGCCGGCCTTGGAGGAGGGCCGGCCTTGGAGTGCCGGCGTTGGAGAGCCGGCCTTGGAGGAGGGCCGGCCTTGGAGTGCCGGCCTTGGAGAGCCGGCCATGGAGGAGGGCCGGCCCTGGAGTGCCGGCCTTGGAGGAGGGCCGGCCTTGGAGGAGGGCCGGCCTTGGAGTGCCGGCCTTGGAGGAGGGCCGGCCTTGGAGTGCCGGCCTTGGAGAGCCGGCCCTGGAGGAGGGCCGGCCCTGGAGTGCCGGCCTTGGAGGAGGGCCGGCCTTGGAGTGCCGGCCTTGGAGAGCCGGCCTTGGAGGAGGGCCGGCCTTGGAGTGCCGGCCTTGGAGAGCCGGCCTTGGAGGAGGGCCGGCCTTGGAGTGCCGGCCTTGGAGAAGGGCCGGCCTTGGGGTGCCGGCCTTGGAGGGCCGGCTGAGTATATGGGCGACCATTGGCCGGCTGAGCATGTGGCAGGCCACTGGCCGACTGACCTTTGGGCCGGCGACAGGCCGGCCAAGCATATGGCCGGCCGCTGGCCGGCTGACCCTTGGCCCGGCCATTAGTTTGGGCCGGCCAAAGGTTGAGGCAAGGTTTCGCCGCCCGAGGCCTTGCACCGGTCGCATGGGTCGAGGTGACGCCTTAGTCCCCGTCGGTCCGAGACGGACCGACAACATTAGCCCCCCGAGTTTCCGGTCGAGCGCAGATCGAGTGGAATCTCAAAATCTACTCTTTATACGGATGCGGGATGAATGCTCTCGGGTTTGTGTCATGAGGAATGGCCTTCGCGCGTCGCGAGGGACGGCCTTTGGGCGTCGCGAGGGATGACTTTTTGTTTCGGGTTTATCGTGCGTGGCTTATTTTCTCGATCTACCAATGAGGGCGTGATCGATTAGCACGGCTTTATTGTGTTGTGCGCGTCTTATTTTCTCGACTTGCCGATGAAGGCATAATCGATTTGCACGTCTTTGTTGTTTTGTGCGCGTCTTATTTTCTCGACCTTCCAACGAAGGCATAATCGATTTGCACGTCTTCATTGTGTTGACGCAGACCTTGAACCCATTTGTAACTCGTTGCCTATCGGCCCACGAGCTGGGCGGCGAGCGCGATGCCACATTTGTGTGGCGAGGTTTCCCGTGGACGCTGGCTAGACCAGATACGCCCAGCGGAGAGACCTTGAACCCATTTGTAACTCGTTGCCTTTCGGCCCACGAGCTGGGCGGCGAGCGCGATGCCACATTTGTGTGGCGAGGTTTCCCGTGGACGCTGGCTAGACCAGATACGCCCAGCAGACGCAGACCTTGAACCCATTTGTAACTCGTTGCCTATCGGCCCACGAGCTGGGCGGCGAGCGCGATGCCACATTTGTGTGGCGAGGTTTCCCGTGGACGCTGGCTAGACCAGATACGCCCAGCGGACGCAGACCTTGAACCCATTTGTAACTCATTGCCTTTCGGCCCACGAGCTGGGCGGCGAGCGCGATGCCACATTTGTGTGGCGAGGTTTGCCGTGGACGCTGACTAGACCAGATACGCCCAGCGGACGCAGACCTTGAACCCATTTGTAACTCGTTGCCTATCGGCCCACGAGCTGGGCGGCAAGCGCGATGCCACATTTGTGTGGCGAGGTTTCCCGTGGACGCTGGCTAGACCAGATACGCCCAGCGTACGTAGACCTTGAACCCATTTGTAACTCGTTGCCTATCGGCCCACGAGCTGAGCGGCGAGCGCGATCCCACTTTTGTGTGGCGAGGTTTCCCGTGGACGCTAGCTAGACTAGATACGTCCAGCGGACGCAGACCTTGAACCCATTTGTAACTCGTTGACTTTCGGCCCACGAGCTGGGTGGCGAGCGCGGATTCAAGACTCAACTCGAGGGCTCATGTAGAACCTGCACGAGGAATAGTTAGTTGACTTGTGGACTTGGGACTCAACTCGAGGACTCATGTAAAGCCTGCAAGAGGAGTGGTTAGTTGGTTTGTGGACTCGGGACTCAACTCGAGGGCTCTCGTAGAGCCTGCACGAGGAGTGGTTTGTGAAGAGTCGTCGCGAGGAGTATCGGTCGACTCGCGGAGTCGGAGCTCGACTCGAGGAATTAACTCATCTCGAGGAGACATCGTAGAGCCTACACGAGGAGTATCAATCGACTCGTCGACTCGAGGACTCACGTAGAGCCTGCACGAGGAGTTTCGTGAAGAATCGGCGCGAGGACTATCGGTCGACCAGTGGGTTCGAACTCAACTCGAGGAATGAACTCATCTCGAGGAGCCATGTGGGGTCGGCGCAAGGCGTAGCTTGTCGACTCGTCGACTCAAACTCGACTCGAGGAATGAACTCATCTCGAGGAGGCGTGTGAGGAATGAACTCGACTCGAGGAATTAACTCATCTCGAGGAGACATCGTAGAGCCTGCACGAGGAGTATCAATCGACTCGTGGACTCGAACTCGACTCGAGGACTCACGTAGAGCCTGCACGAGGAGTTTCGTGAAGAATCGGCGCGAGGACTATCGGTCGACCAGTGGGTTCGAACTCGACTCGAGGAATGAACTCATCTCGAGGAGCCATGTGGGGTCGGAGAAAGGCGTAGCTTGTCGACTCGTCGACTCGAACACGACTCGAGGAATGAATTCGTCTCGAGGAGGCGTGTGAAGTCGGCACGAGGAGTATTAGTCGACTTGTGGACTCGAAACTCGACTCGAGGAACGAACTCATCTCGAGGAGTTACGTGAGAAGTCTTTCTTTGGGACCTCCGGCCTAACCATCGACCCCTTGAGACTTTATTATTATCATTTTTTTTTAGTTGTTTTTGATTGATCATTGATCCCTGTTAGCCCCCCGAGTTTCTTGCGCTTGTGAGACGGAGGCCAAGAAACTCTTGTGTTGGAGGTATACAGTAGTGCGTGTCAAAAAGTTGTCATGTGTAGAATAACTCTTTATTGCAATAAAGGGGGTTGTTACAGGTAGTCATGGCACTTGGCCTTCTTTTGAGAAAAAAGAAAATTACAATTTTGAAATAAAAGTGATCGCGAAGCCGATTGAGTTCGGTCGTTAGCTTAATGGCGAAAGCCGTGGTAGTCGCCACGGCGAGTGGTGGGTGCTCGTCTCTCTTTGGGACCTCCGGCCTAACCATTGGCCCCTTGAGGCGCTTCATTCCATTTGACGAGTCGGGCGCTCGGTCAGGGTTGTCACCTCGGTAACGGATGCGACGAATTCCCTGAGACTCCCACCTCGAATTAGGGAATCAATTCGCTTCTTAAGCTGCTTGCATTCGATCGTCACGTGCCCGTGATCTTTGTGGTATTCGCAGAACCTACTCCGATCTCGCTTCGCGGGGTCTTTTGTGAGTGGAGTGGGGCTTCCCAGCTCATCGCGGCGTAAGCTCAGGATCCGGTCGGGCGTTGTGTTGAGCGGGATGAATGATCGCTTCGGGGCTGGAGAAGGGTGGTCGTTAGGGACTTGACCCTTCCGGCGCCTTTTCCTTCGTGACTCGGGACCAACGGCCGGCATCACAAGCGTGGCTGTGCGCCTTTGGTCGAGTGCTCGATCAACGTTGGGTGGTTGCTGCCCCAAGATGATCGCGGTCTCGCGTCGGGCGTTGAGCCTTTCTCTCAAGTCGAACTCGGGATCCTCTCTTTGAGAGTTGAGGCGGTCTCTCAAGTCTCCGGAGGCCGTCCCTATCACCCTTGTTAAGGGCGCATCATTCAGGCGACGCCTTTGGCGGAGGCCGAGACCATCGATGTTGTCACCTTCACAAGGGTTTTGGACGCGGACGGTGAGCTTGGAGCGTCCCTTTCGGGACCTCGAGGCCGAGCGTCCTCGGGCATTGTGCGAGCTTTGATGCCTTGACGTGGTCGCCCGAGGGTGTCCCCTCGAGGGCGCGTGTGGGTGCTCACCAAAAGGTTGATGCTTCGACGCGGCCGCCCGAGGGTGTCCCCTTGGAAGCATGTGCGCGTGTCCACTTTCGTGAATAGCGTGGTCGAGGTTGGTCTCGTGGTTGATGTCATCGACATTGTTGGAGTCGAGGAGGTCGGCGATGAGCGCGCCGGTCACGCCGGGGCGGTCTAGGAGCTCGGCGAGCCTTCGAGCCGTGTCCTCTCGGACTGCGGCCTCGGGGTCATTCGCCGGGTCTCGGGGCTGGCTCTCGTTATCACGAGGTTGCCCTCCGAGACGGTGCGCAGAGCCTTGGAGGTCGCGCCTCGGGCTAGTCGCTCGGGCGCCCACGGAGGTGGCGGGGCTACGACTCATCTCTCGAGAGTCGTGGAAGTGAGAAGAAGACTGGTAGAGGGGATGTGTTGCCAAGGTCGAGAGATCCCCTCCTTCTAGCGCCAAAATGTTGTCGCTGATTTTTGGACAACTATTTAGGAGCCCAGAGCGGTTAGACCCAAGGCCGGACCAAGTGGTCTCACTCCGGCTCGAGCGTGTCGGACTTGGTATCCCAAGTCGTCCCTTAGCTGTGGGTGAAGCTCACCTCGTCTTGATACCTGAAGAGCAGACAAGAGATTGTGAACTACAAAGGGGAAACAGGGGGGGTGCCCCTGTTTACCTCTCCGACGCTCAACATTAGTGGGATTGAGGTGGAGTATAGAGGTTTTAGGGGTGTTTAGAGGCCGAGACTCGAGAGAAACGAGCGAGGTACGAGTTCGACAGCGTTTCAGTACTCAAGAAGGGATTACCTGGACTAGGGGAGCGGCCCCTGTATTTATAGGCAGCCAAGGGGTGGTTTGAAGACCCCTTGGCCGAGTGAGCAAGGTTGGGTCGGCCATGGAGGGCCGGCCATGGAGAGCCGGCCATGGAGAGCCGGCCATGGAGGGCCGGCCATGGAGAGCCGGCCATGGAGAGCCGGCCATGGAGGGCCGGCCATGGAGGGCCGACCATGGAGAGCCGGCCATGGAGAGCCGACCTTGGAGAGCCGGCCATGGAGGAGGGCCGGCCCTGGAGTGCCGGCCTTGGAGGAGGGCCGGCCATGGAGAGCCGGCCTTGGAGAGCCGGCCATAGAGGGCCTGCCATGGAGAGCCGGCCTTGGAGAGCCGGCCTTGAAGAGCCGGCCATGGAGGAGGGCCGGCCCTGGAGTGCCGGCCTTGGAGGAGGGCCGGCCTTGGAGTGCCGGCCTTGGAGAGCCGGCCTTGGAGGAAGGCCGGCCTTGGAGTGCCGGCCTTGGAGAGCCGGCCATGGAGGAGGGCCGGCCCTGGAGTGCCGGCCTTGGAGGAGGGCCGGCCTTGGAGTGCGGGCCTTGGAGAGCCGGCCTTGGAGGAGGGCCGGCCTTGGAGTGCCGGCCTTGGAGAGCCGGCCATGGAGGAGGGCCGGCCCTGGAGTGCCGGCCTTGGAGGAGGGCCGGCCTTGGAGTGCCGGCCTTGGAGAGCCGGCCTTGGAGGAGGGCCGGCCTTGGAGTGCCGGCCTTGGAGAGCCGGCCTTGGAGGAGGGCCGGCCTTGGAGTGCCGGCCTTGGAGAGCCGGCCTTGGAGGAGGGCCGGCCTTGGAGTGCCGGCCTTGGAGAAGGGCCGGCCTTGGGGTGCCGGCCTTGGAGGGCCGGCTGAGCATATGGCCGGCCATTGGCCGGCTGAGCATGTGGCCGGCCACTGGCCGACTGACCTTTTGGCCGGCGACAGGCCGGCCAAGCATATGGCCGGCCGCTGGCCGGCTGACCCTTGGCCCGGCCATTGGTTTGGGCCGGCCAAAGGCTGAGGCAAGGTTTCACCGCCCGAGGCCTTGCACCAGTCGCATGGGTCGAGGTGACGCCTTAGTCCCCGTCGGTCTGAGACGGACCGACAACATCTCCCTTGACCCAGGTAATCCAGGCTTGAGTACTCAAACGCTGTCGAACTCGTACTTCGCTCGTTTCTCTCAAGTCTCGGCCTCTAACACCCCTAAAACCTCTATACTCCACCTCAATCCCACTAATGTTGAGCGTCGGAGAGGTAAACAGGGGCACCCCCCCTGTTTCCCCTTTGTAGTTCACACCTCTTTCTGCTTGCTTTTCAGGTGCCTGGACGAGATCAACACCACCAACAGCTAAGGGACGGCTTGGGATACCAATCCCGACACGCTCGAACCGAAGTGAGACCACTTGGTCTGGCCTTGGGTCTAACCACTTTGGACTCCTAAATCGTTGTCCGAAAAACAGCGACAACAACGCTGCCGAGGAATCCTCGCGCCCCGTCTCCTTCGTCGAGCACGCTTCTCCGTCGAGGTTCTACGCCTCATACTGCGTCTTTCACGCTTGAACTACGTTCTGACCTGATCCCACGCACGGGTACGTAGGCAGCCGACAACCAAGGCACGGTCACTCCTCCTCCTCACCCCCTACCTCTCCCGAGAGGCGGGTTGATCGGAGAAAACCCTAGCTCGAGACTATCGAGTTCACACTCTTGGCCCGGGTGCGATCACTTGGTCCGGCCTTGGATCGAACCGCCCGAGGTTTTAAATAGTTGTTCATTTTCGTGCGACAACAATCCCCATGTGGTACCAGCACAAAGCATAATAGGTACCTGCTAACATGGGGTATATGTCGGAGGCGGTACCATTCTATGCCTTCTCTTTAATTAACTTAACATGAGAGACTGCTTGGTTCGGGTTTAATCCCGATCTTAACGTATATTCTTTTTGCTTATTAACTCGTGACTTATAAGATCTCAGGATGTGACTCCCAGGGATCCTATCATAATATCCTCGCTTTTGAATGCGAGTCTTAACTAGAGTCTCTCATAACCCAGCTCACTAGGACTGGATCGTTTAGGGGTCGCTAACTAAACATGTAACAAAGGTTCGGGTTCCTAGTTACCTTTAGCCATTGTTGTTAGCCGTACTAATTCTGTTGCTCAGTTCGTTAGTGGCTTAAAGCCATTACTCTTGATAGTGAGTTATCTTCTGGCTTATCTTACTCTTGCATACTAGAAAGCACATAAAGAATGCACGAACAATATATGTATATATATATATATATATATATATAATATTTCTTGATATTGTAGGTGCCTAAAATCCACTTACCTGGATAACGATTCTTTCGAATCCTGAGATCTTCTCTTCCAGATAAAAGGGTTCTTCTTAACTTCACGTATAACCCAATCCTTGTAAGTTTCACCTGCTAATCCTTATAGCAATCTGGGTGTATCTATGGAAGAGAAAGATCGAACATCGAGCATACTCAGTATCTCGTCCATTGATCTACTAATGTACACACTTCTACTAAAAGAAAGCTCATACAGAACGTATTCAAAACATTCTCCTAGTCACGCTACTCAGAGCGTTACAAACACGAAAAACAGAGAATACACGGAGGCAAAACAGAGATACAGAAAAGAATCGACGCCTAAAAATAAGGCCTTGACATCGCTTTTCTAATCTAAGCTAAGGAACGTCCCACACTATTCGACCACCTATTCTCTTGACTGGGCAAAGCCCATTGCTTAGAATAGGTTCCCGAGGGTCGAAACTAAAAGAAAAGAACGTATAAAGAAACTTTAATAACAATCTATAGCATACGTAAGTTATATGGAAATAACTCAAACCGACACTTCTCAAATGTGGTTTAGAAAATATTTTATGACTTGTCTTGTTACTGGTCGTTTTCGGGATACCGGAAATTAAAAAACAATTTAAGACCGGCCAGGCTTCGCCGGTCGGAAGCCCAACGGGCCCCGGCCCACCAAGCCTGACCGCCCTGACGCACCCACGGCCCGGCAGGGCCTGCGCGCGCGCACCTGCGCCCCCGGCCTAGAGGCCCTGCGCACGCGCACCCGCGCCCAAGGCCCAATGGGCCTGAACGTGCGCCCTAGCGCGCCTGGCCCGTGCGCGCCCTGTGCCCCGGCCGTCCCGGACCTCGCGCGCTCCCGCGCCCCGGGCGTCTCGGCCCCCGCGCGCTCCCGCGCCTCGGGCGTCCCGGCCCTCGCGCGCGCGCTCCCGCGCCCCGGTCGTCCCGGCCCGCGCGCGCTCCCCCGCCCCGGGCGTCCCGACCCGCGCGCGCTCCAGCAACCCAGCCGAGCGCGCCTGCTGCCTCAGCCGGGCATCCCCTGCTGCCCCGGCCGAGCGCCCCTGCCACCTCGGTCGGGCGCACCTGCTGCCCCGGTCGAGCCCTCTGCTGTGAGCGCTCCTGCTGCCTCGGCCGGGTGCTCCTGCCGCCTCGGCCGGGTGCCCTTGCTGCCCCGGCCAAGCGCCTCTGCCGCCTCGGCCGGGCGCCCCTGCTGCCCCGGCCGAGCGCTCCTGCCACCTCGGCCGAGTGCCGCTGTTGCCTCGGCCGGGCACACCTGCTGCCGAGCACGCCGCACCCGGCCAGGTCTCACGCCGTGCGCGCCCCGCGCCCGTCCAGACGACGCGCCCAGCGCGCCCTGCGCCCTCCCGGGCATTGTGCCTCGCGCGCCCCGCAAGGGGGGCGGCCCAAGGCCTCCTCCAAATGCTATAAATACCCCCCTTAGGGGGAGGGAAAGGCACGCTGATACAGCCCCACAATTCTTTATCCAACACTTCTCTCACTCGAGAATTCTGTCCTCTCCCGTGCTCTTGTGACCTTCCAAGAGCGCGCGCTCCTACTTCCTCTGCTCAGAAATACAAGGACCCCCCTCCACGAGAGGGAGCGCGCTCCTAAACTGTGACCCGAGCTTCTGCAGTACACACTGCTCTCCTGCTTCTTGGCCCTTGAGCTGGAACTCCGAGCTACGAGGCAAGCAACCCCTCTAAAGTCTTCACTAGAAGCTACGAGCCGGGTCCTACTCTAAAGCCTTGGATTCTCAAGCCTCTGAGCCCAAGATAGCCCCTAACACACAAATTAAACTATGTTCTGACCTGATCCCGACTAAAGGGTACGTAGGCAGCCAACCTTTGGCACGGTCACACCCCCCAAAACACACCTCAGGGTCCGGAGGGTGCAGCTCGGTCTACGAGCTCCCATTTTTGGCCCGGGCACGGTCACTTGGTCCGACCTTGGATCGAACCGCCCGAGGTATTTAATCGTTGTTCATTTTCGTGCGACAACATCTCTTTTTATTGACAAGTTATAATATTTGAGAACGTAAATAAAACATTTCTCGTTGATATTCTTTTTCCAAATTAAAAGAGTCGAGCTTATAGTCGAACTCGATTTTTAATACATAATTAAGATAAGTATACTAAATAATTTGATTGAATCATCAACGAGTTTAGTAATAACATACTAATTTATTTTTCTTAACGACTTATATTAAACGAGCTTGATTATAAAACATAATAATACTTATACATCACGACATATCCCACAACACAAACTAAAAAAACCGGTTCGCGACTAGAGTCGAGACTCGGGAAATTTCTCGACTTGCTAACACTAAACCGAGACTTCGCGAGTCTCCGAACGAAAACCCAACGGCCGTGAATAGCCCCCGAGAGCCACCACAGCGTTGCCGCCGTCCCCGGCCCAACAGCTCATCCCAACCGAGCCAATGAACCTCGTTGACCAGCCCCGCTCCGTCGTCACTCGTGCAGCAGCTCTGCCACTCTTGGACAGCGCCCTCGCCGTCCCAAACCGCTGCCCCGAGACCTGTGCCGCCCACCTAGACCTAGTCTAACACTCGACACAAACTCGCAACCAAAAAAACAACTTAACAACTCACACACACAAAGAACGAGAGCATCAAGCACAACCCGACACCAAAACATACTCAACGAGCACACTCGGCCAGAAGGAACGAACATTAGAACCAAATCAACACAAACCCGAGCTCAGTTTTGTTCAACATTACATCTCACTATCAAAATCATCATCGAATCAACCTTCAGAATCATTAAATCTGAACAATAATCTCATTCACGGAAAAAACCCCCAAATTCCAAAACTAAAAACCCTAACTTCCAGATTCGAAATTGGGGAAGAACATCTCACCTTGGTTCTGGAGGAATTCAACCCTCCAACGTCCTCTCCAGCTCTCGGCGGCTCAATCTTCACGGCGGTCGTGCGCGCGGCAAGGCTTGGTGGTCGGCTGGATGGCGAGTGCACGGGGCTGGGGTCTCGGGCCGGTGCTGGTGGTTGCGCGTCCTCTCCCTCGGTCTCTCCCCTTCTCAGTCCCGCTCTCTCGCTCTCTTCTCCTCTCTCTCGCTCGATCTCTCTTTCTCTCCCTCTCGGCGTTCTCTTCTTCTTCTTCCTTTCTCTTTTTTTTCTCGCGTGGCTTGTGTTTTTTTCTCTTGGTTTTCGATTCCCTTATTCGGCTAAGTGATAAACATCACTTGATATTATCCAAATCTTTGATTGATGACATGGCAATGCTCAACCTTATCCCATTAATTACATTCCAACCTCTATTCCTTGTTTTCTTTGAAATGGGTCCCTTAAAAATTGTTACAACCACGTCCTTTCATATAATTATTTATTTAAATCCATAACCGAATGGATTATAATTATATGACTCGAACTGAGAATTTTCTCGTTCGTTCTTGATTAATTAAAATATATTTAAGTTTTCTCGGAATTAATTCTCATCCTTGAGAATTTATTTCTTAAATTAATTTTCGGAATACTCCCTCGGAATTAATTTATTAATCGAGATAAACTCGATAATTCCTTTATTTATTCCGAGATTTTTCATAACCTTAACATATTTAAAATTAATTCGATAAATCCATTGGAGTATAATTCACTCGAGAATTTAGTTGTAACAACGGAAACTCGTTATTATCTCCAAAAACGAGTAACGCAGAAACTTGTCCTTACACCCGATATCCTCCAAATTAGCAGTGCCCTCGTAATCCAGGTCGCGGTCGCGACTTCCCTCATTGAGGTTCTCGGGATCCCCGTAGGTCATTTTACAGCTAGTCGGCTGTGGTACCTCGCATTCTTCACCTTTAGTCGGGGGATATTCTCCTCTAACTCCTTGATGCGGTCGTCCCGGCTATCTGGAGATGGAGATGGTGAGCGGGTCGAGCTCTCTTCATGGAGCGACTCTTCGTCACCATGCATTCGGGAGCGCAAGAAATATATTTTTGTCCTAATAGCGTTATCGGGGTTGTTAACGCCCTCAGAACGCGTGGGTGGCTGATTACTCATATTTTCTCAAGTTCGAGAAAGCGGAGTTTTCAAAAGAAAAGAAGAAGATGAATATAAGATATTTCGGGTTGTGCAAGTCGGGAAGTCCCCTCCTTCTAGCGACAAAATGTTGTCGCATGAAAATGAATAACGAGCCAGGGTTGTTCGACCCAAGGCCCAAGGCACGAAAATGTTAAAACTTCGGGCGGTTCGATCCAAGGCCATGCCAAGTGGCCACACCCGAGCCAAGGTGTGAACTCGAAAGTCTCGAGTTGAGGTTTCCTCCAGTCGGAGGTGTTCTCTGAGGAGAGAATGGGGTGAATGGGAGCTGCCTATGTACCCGCGTTGCAGGATCAAGTCAGAACGTAGTTCAAGGGGTATGTAACGCTGTATGAGGCGCGGAGCCTGGATGGTGTGCTCGACAGAGGAGACGGAGCACGAATGAGTCCTTGGCGACGTCTCAGAAATCTAGGATTGAGTGACCAGAGAGAGAATGTGTGTTTTCTCTACTTTGGAGACGTAGGAGATTCTTAGTGGAGAATTCCGGGCGCGTTGGACGCGTAGGGGATTTTCAATAGAAAATCGTGGACATGGCTGGTGCGCTGGACGCGTAGGCGATTTTCAGTGGAAAATCGTGGACGCGTCTTGTGTGTTAGGCGTGAGGGGATTTTCATTGAAAAATCCTAGGAGCGGCTTACGCTCTAGATCAAGCGCTCAATCAGAGGAAATTGTGCTCAGAAAGTCTTTGCCAGCGTTTCAGAACTCTGAGAGCGAGTAATCTTTTAGAGGAATGAATGTGTCTCGCACCCTCAATGAGAGGGAGTGTTTATAGTAAATGAGGAGGCCTAGGAGGCCCAACGGCCGCACCTCATGGAGCGGTGAGCAGGTCCCGGGCGCGCGCTCCATGAAAAGGAGCGCACACATGGCTTCAAGGAGCACAGTGCGCGGCGCGCGGCGCGCAGCCTGTCTGGCGCAGCGCGCTCTCTTTCAAGGAGCACGCTCGAGCACCGAACGTGCGATGGCCACTTCATGCTCCATGTGGGGGCATGATCTTGGACTTTTTGGGCCGTTGGTATGGGCCTTAGCTGTTGTGGGCCTTAGCGATCTTCGGCGACCCGGCCCATTGGGCTTTTGGAGTTCGAAATTTCGCGCAAGTCGCATGAAATGGGAGAGACTCCACTCGAGGAACTAGGGTCGATACGAGGACTTGTCAGTCGACTCGTGGACGCAAAATTCGTCTCGAGGAGAAAACTCAACTCGAGGAGAAAGACTCGACTCGAGGAGCTGTAAGTTTCGACACGAGGACTTTTCAGTCGACTCGTGGAAGAAGGTTGCTACTCTTTAGGACCTCCAGCTTAACCATCTGCCACTTGGACGGTGTGTCTTCTCGATGTTGCGGGTTTTCTGAAAACGACCGACAACATTATGTATCAATTGACATTATCCTGAAAACTATTATTCTTTTCGCGGACCAAGTTATTATGGTGCTTTTCTCTAGAAAATACAATATTTCGTTACCACAGTCACCGCGAAATTATTCCGTTTAGTGGCCACAAGGTCACAGCGTTTTGTGACCACTGTCATCACGAATTCTGCATATTTCTTGACCACATCATCACGCAAACAGAGATTTCATGGTCACAAAGCTTGCTGATTTCGTGACATCCTCGTCACGAAATTGATTTTTTTGTCTTTCAAAATTCGACTAGTACGACATGATTCGAAGAAAAGGTATGGATTCAGCCTTGTGACGATTGTGGGTTAAAATTTTAAAAAAAATTACCTTATTATGAGATCATGAGATAGTGACTTGTGTTATATTGTACAAAAATTTTGGATTTCATGAGAACAAGGTCACGAAATTTATTGATTTCGTGACCACCCTAAACCTTAGACAATATTGTCACGAAATTTAGCAGTTTTCTGTGACAACATGATCATGGAATTTAAGCTTAAATAAAAATATGGTCATGGCCGGTCTTAAAAGAATGCAGTCTCTGAGATCTTCGCATTGAAATCAATTTTTTTTTTTAAACAGAGATCGGAATCAAGAGTTATGGACTTTTAAAAATTTGAGTTTTTTCTTTTATTCTCTCTCTCTCTCTATCCCTCTTCTTTTTAAGGAGGGTAAAATTGGAAAATAGATTACTTCTACATATTAAAATATATTATATAAAAATAACGGTGGGAAAAATGAAGGGTAAATTTGTTTAATATTATGGAAAAGTAAGGGTGAAAATGAGAAAAAAAAAATCTCTTTCCTGAACTAGTCCTATTAATATTATATATGTAAAATTATTAATATACATAAAAAGTGATATAAAATTACAAGTATAAAGAAAAATATATAAAATTATAACTATAAGTCAAACTTAAACGAAACATAAAATTTTAAAGTTATAACTATAAACATGAAATTGATATTAAAAAACATGATGGAATATAAAGAATTATTATGTCATATATTAACAGTTAAATTGTCGTATAACAACTTATAATTTTTAATCAATTTCTATATGATTGAAGTTGAAAATAAGGCCAATATCAATTCATGTATGATAACATATAGTCAATAGTATATCTATTGACTTCATGAGATCAATAATAATCTATCGAATTAGTTGTTGCGACCCGCGAGCCGTAGCAGATATCTTTGTTTCATGCTTAAAACATACTTTGAAAAACTTGCATCGCGACGCCTTTGAAATTTTTTTTTTGAAATATATATCTTTAATGCGGAAATTTTTTGAAAACATATGCAGAAAAACATTTGAATTATTTGCTCGAGTCCCGATAGTTTCACTTTTTCATTAAGAATCAACCATCTTAGATCCCGACAACTCACATAACATGAGAGACTGTTTAGCTCGGATTAAATCCCAGCTTTAACATAAATTCTTTTCGCTTTATTAAATCGTGGGTTATAGGATCTTGGGACATGAGTCCCGAAGATCCTAACATAACTATACTCGCTTTGAATACGAGTCTTAATCACAGTCTCTCATAACCCAGTTCACTATGACTAGATTCTCTTGAGGGAGGCTAACTAAACACATAACCAATGGCTTATGTTCTAAAATACCTCTAGCCGTTTTTGTTAGCTGGACTAATTCCGTTTTCCAATTCGTTAGTGGCTTAATGCCCTTAATCTTGATAGTGACTTATCTCATGACTTATCTGTTGGAATCGATCTAGGGTTTAAGAAAATAATTAACGCTTCGGTAAGCGGCGGAATTTTAAAAATTTTCTTTTACAAGTAAAAACAATTTTTTACTAACCTAGACAAAAGAGCAAGTACATGTAATTAAAAACTATTATGAGTGTTGTCGCAGTTTTTCGGACAACGATTTAGGAGTCGCAGACGGTTAGACCCAAGGCCGGACCAAGTGGTCTCGTCTCGACTCGAGCGTGTCGGGCTTGGTATCCCAAGCCGTCCCTTAGCTGTAGATGATCTCTATCTCATCCAAGCACCTGAAACGTGAACAGAAAGGTGTGAACTACAAAGGGGAAACAGAGGGGTTGCCTCTGT
This sequence comes from Urtica dioica subsp. dioica, assembly GCF_054948205.1. Lineage (NCBI taxonomy): Eukaryota > Viridiplantae > Streptophyta > Magnoliopsida > Rosales > Urticaceae > Urtica > Urtica dioica. The sequence continues at coordinate 43,348,231 of NC_142756.1, forward strand.
TTACCGCTCCGACGCTCAACATTAGTAGGATTGAGGTGGTTTGTAGAGGGTTTAGTGTTTAGAGGTCGAGACTTGAGAGAAACGAGCGAGGTACGAGTTCGACAGCGTTTCAGTACTCAAATTCGGATTACCTGGACCAAGGGAGGTACCTTGGTATTTATAGGCGACCAAGGAGCGTCGTGGACAGCCCCTTGGCCGAGAGACGCCTCTGACCCGGCCATGGACGGCTCTGACCTGGCCATGGACGGCTCTGACCCGGCCATGGCCGGCTCTGACTCGGCCGTGGAGGCCATGGTGTTGTCAATGGTGCCCACAAGAAGAGTAGTAGTGTCTATTTATGTACATTTGATGTCATATAGTCTTACGAAGACTCTTGCTTGTAATTGCTTATTCATTAATAAAAAGTTGAAACGTTCATTCAATCTTCCTTGTCTGAAGCTTTATGATAAAACCATAGTCTTTTAGTCCATAAACAAACTTAACAACTTACGAAGAGACAAATGTAGATTTGCATGAACAAACTCTTCGTAGTTTGCTTAAAACGATATATTCGCAATCTTAGGGTCAAAGGACTATTGACCTCAGTATGATTGTTAGAAGAATCTATGATGTCTGGTTATGAGGCATTGAGAGTTAGGAACTCTATAGTTCTTCTAGGTATCTTCCGAAGGTACTGAATTGACCAGTGCACTTCTAGAGACAAGATAAGAACAAACCATTTAACCTCTTATGTCTCGAAGTCACTATGTATGAATTGCATCATGCTTACCTTAATCCTGAAATGAGACATGCCATTTCACACCTTAGTATTCTCATTTGAGAAAGTCAGAGTTCGGACTCACTATGTCATTCCGAACAGGGCCTATTGGTGAAATACTAAGTTGTGAGTATGTCATGATTAACTTTGTGAAGTTCTCATAGATATGGAATTCATGTACAAGATTGCTGAAATGCAATGTATGTCACCTCATGCTTTGTTCCTTGGAGTGTGAATAAATGAACTGGCCAGTGTCCAAATTGAGTCCTGACTCTTTTGGATGAAACAATGTGACTTGTTAGCTCCTCGTCAATACATTGTTTCTAACTTATTCACAAGCGACAAAGGAGTTGAGGAAATAACAGCTAGAAGGGTAAAATGGTAATTTAGTAAATCCCGACTAGCTGATGACATTCATGAAGGGTAGCATAGATAATATTCAGTGGATCCGCTCATCATAATTAGGTCGAATTCTTGAGTAGAAAATAAATTCATTTGAACCGAGAGATTTTCAGTGTCAACTCTTTAGTGGAGTCAGTTGGCATTAAGCTAAACTTGGAAAAGGTTTGTGAACTTTTGAGTCCAAGTGTTTAGCTAAAGCTTTGTTCATTTGGGTCCATGAGGTCACTGTCACGAATCACATCGATAGGAATAGTTAAACTGGAAGCTAAGCCAAAACAAGAACGAAAATTGTCAAAAGGGTATTTTTGTCTTTTGAGACAAAGGATGAAATGAATGTCAATAAATTTTTTTGACAAGTTCATTTGATGACTTAATGTCACTCGGCCATAATATGATTAATTGGGCCTCGTGGATTAATTTCATTTCATAAGAATTTTATTGAAAATTCTTAATGGGCCTTTTTCATGTTGTCATGAACAAAATGGAAAAGCTTCTAGAAGCCCCTTCTAGAAGGTGATAGGCGCCCATAATACCCATAGGAAGAGAGAATATTTTGTGCATAAATGTATCAAGATACTTGCCAAAAGAAAAAGAGGAAACAAATTTCCCCTAAGAGGAAACATGGTGGGCGCCCAAATGTGGTCAAGAGAGAAGCAAACAAAAGAGGAAACAAATCCAAGGACTTACTTGTTTTGTCTTGGACGTGCACCTCTTTGAAGGAAAAGGGAAATTGGCTCATGAATATGTGATATTCTATAGAAGAGGAAACTACCTTATTGAAGGTGAGACCTCTCCTATAAATAGGAGCCTCATTCCACACTTTTCATTCATGCAAAGTTTTAGAGATTGAGAGCTTCTCTCTCTAGACTTGGCCGCCCCTTCCTCTCTCTCTCTCTAGTTAATATTTTCGATTATTTCTTGTCTTGGCACCTAGGTCCTCACTCGACCTAGTGTTTAGCTCTGCGACTTCGAGACTCGTTCTCAAGTCGTAGTGTTTAAAAGTGCCCACTCACTGATTCCTTCTTTTCGAGTGATTTAGTGATAGAAACTTTCGTGGTTGCTCGAGGTGGCGAGGAAAGAAAGAGAGACGTGCTGCGAGGGGAGACGAGCATTGCAACTTTCCAAAAGCTTCTACAAGGTTCAAGCTTCAAGAAAGGTTAGTAACTTTAATAGCTCATATTAGTTTTTATTTACATGCATATGCTCTTGTCTAGGTTAGTAAAAACTAGTTTTACTTAAAAAGAAAATTTTTAAAATTCCGCCGCTTAACGAAGCGTTAAACTTTTTCTTAAACCCTAGATCGATTCCAACAAATGGTATCAGAGCTATGGTCAAAGGAATGCATGTGCATGTTTTAAAATTATGAGCTTGAAAATCGTTTTCGAAAGTTTACTAATTTTGTGACAAGTTAGAATTGTAATCTTAGATTTTTTTTTAATTTATTGCTCATGCCTTTAAATTAAAAACCATGTTGTTTTTCTATAAGTTTGGGATGATGTTAAAACACATTAGAATCAGTTCTAAAAGTTTTTAATTTTTTATATTGAAAAACGTGTTTTAAAGGTTTGAGAATTTTCGAGTAAATTTTGTGACTAGTTTTATTTTCTTGCTAGTTTCGTTTATTTACTTGAATCGTTTTATGCATGTTGTTTTTTCTTTTATTCTATGTTATTACCCTGCTAATAAAACACAAATAAAAGCTTTAAACAACATCTTAAAACGTTCCGTTACACTCGATTCTTTTTCGCACCTAAAAGGACGAAGCTTTAATTTATTTCTTTTTCTTCGAGCTGGAATGTAAACCCGCATAAAAAGCGGCATAACTCAATGCTCAGAAATCGAAATTTAATGATTCTTGAATCAAATTAAAGCTCTGTCTGTCCTCTGTCCAATGCCACCGGTTTCGGCTCAAAAGGACATCGGAGCCGCCAGATATGGCGATTTTACTCCGAGGTGCGCGGCTGTCTGAAACTCCAGTTTTTTAGAAATCCGGATTTTCAAACCCCACTACCATGAGTTATAGAACTCTAATGAGAAAATTTTCTTGAGCAAAAATGTTTTTCATATGATTATAAATATGATGTGTAAAGATTAAAAGTTTTGATTTTTGAAAGATTAATTGAAATTGAATTTTTACAAAACTAGTTTGAATTTTGAAAAACCGTTTTCACTTTCAAACTTGAAAATATTTTGTCATCCAAATCAAATAAGTTTTCAAAATGTTTTCAAAACTATATCTATATCACATATGTTCAAAATCTATATGCTCTTGGAATTTTGAGTGGGAGGTCTCTTTGTAGACAAAGCCGAAAAATAAAAAGATGTGTAATCTCAAACTTTCAAGTGTTCGAGTGAGTTGAAGTTCACACTTCCCTCACGCACTTTCCCGAAATAGAAAATAGGAAAAGATCGAGTATGTCCCTTGTGCCTTTATGCACCAATACTGCTCTGAACATGTCGATCTAGGATTCTCTTCTAGTTGTCCGCTCTGTCGCTCTCTAACTAGGAAATTTGTTTCCGAACTTAAAAGAGTCGATGAACCATCTCCAAAAACTAAGTGGGAGGGTTATACTTGTTGTTTGTAACCCACGATCCCCAACACTAATGAAAAGTGCAAGTGTCGCCGGACTAAGAGTCACCCTCGTGGCCCTCTCTTAAATGAGAGTACTCAAGGGCGCTTTGCTCTGATCATTGCTCAATGAGCTACGTTCGAGAGTGAGACGATGATGACAAGACCTCCCCTCGGCGGATTGTTTTTCAAAGTCAATCTTTTGGACTAAGTGGTTGGTTACACACTTAGACTCAATCCCTAGTAATCCTCCCTCGAGGCCCTGCGAAAGGATGTGAGTGATCAAACCAATTTACAAGGTGGCTAGTCAAAATTGATGTATTGACATCTTGGCTATGCATTAATGATGAGTCATTTACTTATGAAAGGAGACTCGTTGCGGCCTTCCCTCGAAGGAGTAAAGTGTCATTTCGTTCATAACACCTTTGGATTTTACAAAAGTCTTAATGAAACTTAAATCCTAAACCAAAGACTAATCATAAACTTGTTTCAACTTATATAGGCAATATGTCTCTCAACCCTCTCTCTATCTTTCTTTCCTCGAACCAACTCGAAAACGAAAACTACATAGATTCAAAACATAACCTCGACATAATACCTACCGTTAACAAGGACAAATGGGTACTCACCACCCCGTGTCCTCCTCTGACGAATGATGATTCAACTCAAGAGGACAATGACGCCTTAGCGGCCTGGCTTCGATCCGATGAGATTGTGAGGTGCTATATCTTAGCATCTATGAACAATATGCTGAACAAGCAACATCGTGACATCGAGACTGCCACTGACATGCTCTACAATCTCCTTGAGAGTTTTGGAGGGCAAAGGCGTCAAACAAGGCAAAAAGCAGTCCGACAGTTTATGAACTGTCATATGAAGGCTAGGACTCCTGTTAGAGACTTTATGATACTGATCATTAGTTTTCTAAATAAAATGGAAATCCTAGGATCTGAGACTGATGGGAAGAATCTCATAGATATGATCTTAGAAACTCTCCCCGCGTCTCTTGATACCTCCAAGATGAACTACTCCATAAACAAGCTAGAGTACACTGCTACCAAGCTTATGGAGGAACTTCACACTGCTGTAGGTTTCACTAAGAGAAAGAGGAATCAAGGAGAGGCACATGCTACTGAGCAAAAAGCCTCCGCCTCTGAAACTGTGAAGAGACCTTACAAGGCCGACAAAAAGAACTGTCCCGCCTATCTCAAAGCAAAGGAACATAGTATTGTACTAGTTACCGAAGCATGCTTAGTAGCTGATAATGTATCAACGTGGATTCTTGACTCCGCTGCTACTAACCATATTTGCTGTTCCTTGAATGGTTTCAAGAAAACCAAAAGCTTAGAGGAAGGCGAGTTCTGTTTCAAATGGGGTGATGGGAGCCTGGTGTCTGCAAAGGCTGTGGGATCTGTGACGCTGTCTTTTGAAGACCGCACTTTAAACTTGAATAATGTATATTTTGTTCCTACCTTTGGGAAGAACTTAATATCCGTTGCTCGTCTTCGTGAGCAAGATTATTGTTTAAAGTTCATTAAGAATGGAATTCGTATTTCGTTTCCTGATAATTCTTTTGTCACTGATGCATGTATGAAGAATGCTCTTTTCTACATCTATCCCACTCAACCTTCTCTTTTAGACACCGAAATAGATAATGATCTAATTAGGGAGCCAAAGAGGATCAAACTTTCTGAATCCTCCGATCTAACAAAATCAACACACCTATGGCACTTAAGACTTGGTCATATCAGTCTAGAAAGGATTAAGAGACTTGTGAGGGATGGTCCACTCCAAGCCTCTGCAATAGGTTCACTACCTACTTGTGAATCCTGCATAGAAGGAAAAATGACTAAGCGACCTTTCTCTGATAAAGGTCGAAGAGCCACTGAGTTGCTGGAACTAATACATTCTGATGTATGTGGTCCGCTCAGCCAACAGGCACGTGGAGGATACGAATACTTCGTTACCTTCACTGATGATTACTCACGATATGGGTTTGTCTATTTGCTCAAACACAAATCCGAGACCTTTAACGTATTTAAGGTCTTTAGGGCTTTAGTGGAAAAGCAAACTGGCAAAGTGATCAAAACCCTTCGATCTGATCGAGGTGGTGAGTATATGTCTGGAGAGTTCGACGACTTTCTTAAAGAAGAAGGTATTGCTTCTCAGCTTACCGCACCTGGCACACCTCAACAAAACGGAGTGTCAGAGAGAAGAAACCGAACTCTTATGGAGATGGTTAGATCGATGATGAGTTACTCATCACTCCCGCTTTCCTTTCGGGGATATGCCCTCGAAACAGCCGCTTACATTCTGAACCAAGTTCCGTCTAAAACGGTTCCTGGTACTCCTTATGAAAGATGGACTGGCCGTAAAGTAAGTTTGGGCCACATCCGAATTTGGGGTTGCCCTGCACATGTGCTAAGGCAAAAGACTAGCAAGTTGGCTAGTGGGTCAGAATTGTGCCTGTTTGTAGGATATCCGAAGGAAACCAAAGGTTTTACTTTCTATAGTCCCGAGGACGATAAGACTTTCGTTAGCACGAATGCTCGTTTCCTTGAGGAGGACTTTATGAAGGATGGGAAACCTAGAAGCAAAATTGTGCTTGAAGAAAAGTTGGGTGAGGAAGCTTCTACCTCATCTGTAAGAACTGTTCTTACCCCAACTGAAACACAACCTAACTCATCAGAATCTCGTCAAGTAGTACTTAGACGTAGTGGGAGGGCTACTCAAAAGCCTGACAGGTACATGTCTTATGGAGACTCTCTTGTAGTCGTCTCCGACATGGATGACCCTGTTTCCTATAGCCAAGCGATGGCTTGTTCTGAATCAAACCTTTGGCTTGACGCCATGAAAGTTGAAATGCACTCGATGTATGTCAACAAAGTCTGGAAACTTGTAGACCTTCCTGAAGGGATTAAACCCTTAGGGTGTAAGTGGATATACAAGAAGAAAAGGGGTCCTGATGGGAACGTCGAGACGTTCAAACCACGACTTGTGGCAAAGGGTTATACCCAACAAGAAGGGATTGACTATGAAGAAACCTTCTCGCCAGTCGCGATGCTTAAATCCATCCGCATACTCCTATCCATAGCTGCAGCTCTCGACTATGAGATCTGGCAAATGGATGTCAAGACAGCCTTTCTGAATCGCAATCTTGACGAGCGCATTTACATGGCTCAACCAGACGGTTTCGTGGATAAAGGTCAAGAGACCAAGGTTTGTGAGTTACTTAAATCCATTTATGGACTAAAGCAAGCATCTAGGTCATGGAATATTAGATTCGATGAAACTGTAAAGAGCTTCGGCTTTGAACAGTCAATAGATGAGCCTTGTGTTTACAAGTTAATACACGAAGGCAAAGTTGTGTTTCTGGTACTATATGTCGATGATATACTACTCATTGGTAATGACGTGGGTAAATTATCTGAGGTTAAGGTCTGGTTAGCAAAGCAATTCGATATGAAGGATCTAGGAGAAGCCGCGTACATTCTGGGAATCCAAATCTTTCGAGATAGGAAAAATCGGTCCCTGTCGCTCTCTCAAGCATCTTATATTGATAAGGTGATGGATCGCTTCTCGATGCAAAACTGCAAGAGGGGTCAAACACCCTTTAGGCATGGAGTTTCACTCTCTAAGGACCAGTCTCCCAAGACTGCACAAGAGATTGAAGACATGAGGAAGATTCCTTACGCCTCTGCCGTAGGAAGCCTCATGTATGCTATGCTTTGCACTAGACCTGATATATGTTTCGCCGTTAGCGTAGTTAGCCGTTTCCAATCCAACCCTGGACCCGAGCACTGGATTGCTGTTAAGCATGTTCTTAAGTATCTTCGAAGAACTAGGAACTTGATGCTTACATACTCAGGTACTGACCTGACTATGACGGGATATACCGACTCCGATTTTCAAGCGGATAAGGATTCCAGGAAATCCACTTCGGGATCTGTATTCATCCTTAATGGTGGAGCTGTTGTGTGGAGAAGTATTAAGCAATCTTGCATTGCTGACTCCACAATGGAAGCAGAATATGTGGCTGCTTGTGAAGCATCCAAAGAGGCTGTATGGCTCAGAAAGTTCCTTAAGTATTTGGAAGTTGTTCCAAACGTCGACGAGCCCATGACCCTTTATTGTGATAATAGTGGGGCTGTCGCTAACTCAAAGGAACCTAGAAGCCATAAGCGCTCTAAGCATATTGAGAGGAAATACCATTTGATTCGAGAGATCGCGCAACGCGGAGACGTGGAGGTGAAGTAGATCTCTGGTAGATCTATTCACCAAGGCCCTGGCGAACATGGTCTTCGACCAACTTCGAGAGGGATTAGGCACGTAGGACTACTCACATCTTCTTTGAGTCAAGTGGGAGTTTGTTGTCAATGGTGCCCACAAGAAGAGTAGTAGTGTCTATTTATGTACATTTGATGTCATATAGTCTTACGAAGACTCTTGCTTGTAATTGCTTATTCATTAATAAAAAGTTGAAACGTTCATTCAATCTTCCTTGTCTGAAGCTTTATGATAAAACCATAGTCTTTTAGTCCATAAACAAACTTAACAACTTACGAAGAGACAAATGTAGATTTGCATGAACAAACTCTTCGTAGTTTGCTTAAAACGATATATTCGCAATCTTAGGGTCAAAGGACTATTGACCTCAGTATGATTGTTAGAAGAATCTATGATGTCTGGTTATGAGGCATTGAGAGTTAGGAACTCTATAGTTCTTCTAGGTATCTTCCGAAGGTACTGAATTGACCAGTGCACTTCTAGAGACAAGATAAGAACAAACCATTTAACCTCTTATGTCTCGAAGTCACTATGTATGAATTGCATCATGCTTACCTTAATCCTGAAATGAGACATGCCATTTCACACCTTAGTATTCTCATTTGAGAAAGTCAGAGTTCGGACTCACTATGTCATTCCGAACAGGGCCTATTGGTGAAATACTAAGTTGTGAGTATGTCATGATTAACTTTGTGAAGTTCTCATAGATATGGAATTCATGTACAAGATTGCTGAAATGCAATGTATGTCACCTCATGCTTTGTTCCTTGGAGTGTGAATAAATGAACTGGCCAGTGTCCAAATTGAGTCCTGACTCTTTTGGATGAAACAATGTGACTTGTTAGCTCCTCGTCAATACATTGTTTCTAACTTATTCACAAGCGACAAAGGAGTTGAGGAAATAACAGCTAGAAGGGTAAAATGGTAATTTAGTAAATCCCGACTAGCTGATGACATTCATGAAGGGTAGCATAGATAATATTCAGTGGATCCGCTCATCATAATTAGGTCGAATTCTTGAGTAGAAAATAAATTCATTTGAACCGAGAGATTTTCAGTGTCAACTCTTTAGTGGAGTCAGTTGGCATTAAGCTAAACTTGGAAAAGGTTTGTGAACTTTTGAGTCCAAGTGTTTAGCTAAAGCTTTGTTCATTTGGGTCCATGAGGTCACTGTCACGAATCACATCGATAGGAATAGTTAAACTGGAAGCTAAGCCAAAACAAGAACGAAAATTGTCAAAAGGGTATTTTTGTCTTTTGAGACAAAGGATGAAATGAATGTCAATAAATTTTTTTGACAAGTTCATTTGATGACTTAATGTCACTCGGCCATAATATGATTAATTGGGCCTCGTGGATTAATTTCATTTCATAAGAATTTTATTGAAAATTCTTAATGGGCCTTTTTCATGTTGTCATGAACAAAATGGAAAAGCTTCTAGAAGCCCCTTCTAGAAGGTGATAGGCGCCCATAATACCCATAGGAAGAGAGAATATTTTGTGCATAAATGTATCAAGATACTTGCCAAAAGAAAAAGAGGAAACAAATTTCCCCTAAGAGGAAACATGGTGGGCGCCCAAATGTGGTCAAGAGAGAAGCAAACAAAAGAGGAAACAAATCCAAGGACTTACTTGTTTTGTCTTGGACGTGCACCTCTTTGAAGGAAAAGGGAAATTGGCTCATGAATATGTGATATTCTATAGAAGAGGAAACTACCTTATTGAAGGTGAGACCTCTCCTATAAATAGGAGCCTCATTCCACACTTTTCATTCATGCAAAGTTTTAGAGATTGAGAGCTTCTCTCTCTAGACTTGGCCGCCCCTTCCTCTCTCTCTCTCTAGTTAATATTTTCGATTATTTCTTGTCTTGGCACCTAGGTCCTCACTCGACCTAGTGTTTAGCTCTGCGACTTCGAGACTCGTTCTCAAGTCGTAGTGTTTAAAAGTGTCCACTCACTGATTCCTTCTTTTCGAGTGATTTAGTGATAGAAACTTTCGTGGTTGCTCGAGGTGGCGAGGAAAGAAAGAGAGACGTGCTGCGAGGGGAGACGAGCATTGCAACTTTCCAAAAGCTTCTACAAGGTTCAAGCTTCAAGAAAGGTTAGTAACTTTAATAGCTCATATTAGTTTTTATTTACATGCATATGCTCTTGTCTAGGTTAGTAAAAACTAGTTTTACTTAAAAAGAAAATTTTTAAAATTCCGCCGCTTAACGAAGCGTTAAACTTTTTCTTAAACCCTAGATCGATTCCAACACATGGCCGGCTCTGACCCGGCCATGGCCGGCTCTGACTTGGCCGTGGAGGCCATGGCCGGCTCTGACCCGGCCATGGCCGGCTCTGACTCGGCCGTGGAGGCCATGGCCGGCTCTGACCCGGCCATGGCCGGCTCTGACTCGGCCGTGGAGGCCATGGCCGGCTCTGACCCGGCCATGGCCGGCTCTGACTCGACCGTGGAGGCCTTGGCCGGCTCTGACCCGGCCATGGCCGGCTCTGACTCGGCCGTGGAGGCCATGGCCGGCTCTGACCTGGCCATGGCCGGCTCTGACTCGGCCATGGCCGGCCTTGGGGTGGCCGTGCGCCGGGAAAGGCTCGGGGAAGCCGCCATATGATGTCGTTGCCGTACCGGGCCGCGACGGACCGGTAACATTAGCCCCCCGAGTTTATTATCGAGTGCAACTCGTGTGATAAACTCGAAGCCTCCGCCGTCATTGGCCCACCGGAATAGCCCATCGCCGAGAGGTACGTCCCGGCGCCCTTTAATATTATTATTTTATTTTTTGTCGGTCATTCTCGTCTCGTTATTCTCGCCTGGCCCCTGGGGAAACCCTAGGCCCGAATGGGCCGGGCTCGTGTGGTGAAGACCCAGCCGGCTGGGAATTGGGCCGGGCCGGCAGGTCAGGCGCGCGGGAAGAGGACCCGGCCGGGCAGGGGCCGGACTGGGCCGGTGGGCCACGCGCGCGCGAGGGAAGCCCGACCAGCCGGGGCCTGGGCCGGTCTGCTGGGCCGGGTGCAGACGGGGCGAGCGCTGGGGCGCCCGGGCAGAGCCCACGGGCCGAAGGCTTGGCCAGCCGGGAATCGGGCCGGGCCGACGGGCCAGACGCATGCGTCGGGAGCGTCGGGCCGCTCGTGCCGGGCCCGCGCATGGAGGAGCCACCCAGCCAAGAGGCGGGCTGGGTCCTTGGGCTGCACGCGTACGCCGGAGGGAGCACGGTCGGCCAGGAGCCGAGCCGGCCCGACGACGGTGGACCGACCGAGCGGCGATCGGGCGCGCCCTCGAGCGACCACGCCGGGGCCGACGGGAGCCAGCCGGCTTGTGAGGGCGACCATGACGAGGCCCCGCCTTGTCCAAGCCCGGGTCACGACGCCGATCGTTCGAGTGATTCGCCCAACCACCGCGATGCACCTGCCGCGTCGCTTTCCTCGACCGTGCGGGAAGAAACGCGAGCCTCGGCTTTCCCGGTCGGAGAGTCGGCGATACGGGGCGAGCTCGATTGCTCGGGCATCGACGTCCCGAGTTCGCTCTCGATCATCAACTTCACGAGTCTAAGAAGGCGTTACAGTATCCCAGAGTGCGTGTCGATCCTGAGGCCATTACCTGACGATCTTCCTACTCGCCCGCGCAAGGGGTACGCAGCGGTCCATGAGGCGAGTCTCCGCGGAGGACTAAGACTTCCCTTTCAGCCGGTCATCCAAGAATTGTTGGTTCGCTTAAGGGTGCACGCCTCGCAGATGTCCCCGTCCTTCTATCGGGTGGTTGCGGCGTGCCACATGATGTTTTTTCGGGCGAAGAAGAGGGCCATCACTGCCGACGATATTCAGAACCTCATGATGGTGCGAGGGGTGCCTGGGAAGCCTGGCTTCTATCTGGCGTCACACCGCAAGCGCCTCGCCATCCTCACCAAGGTGAACTCGAAGCACAGATACCCCTGGGTATGGGTGTCCGAATCATCATTCGGGGTCGCGCCCCTCGTCTTCGGTCCTGTGGCCGACTTTCCACCCATGGGTGACATCGAAGGATCCGAGCTTGACGCGGTGATCAGAGCGGTTCCAGAATCGAGGCGGCAAGGAACGCTCTTCGAGTCCCCAGACCTAATGGCGAGGACGAGGTGGTTCGTGCCTAGTGACGATGTTCCTTTGTGCCCCAACCTCGATGCGGAGGTCCCGGAGGATCCCGAGTCCGAGGCGGGGGGGTCGTCAGCTCCCTCCCCCGACGCGGGGGGTATTGGCCACGCACATACTTTCGTGTTATCGTGTTATCATTGTTTCCCATTATTTGTGCTTGTCGTCATGTTTTAACTGACAAACGCTCTTCTCTCCTCTGCAGGTACCATGGCTCGACGTCATCGACCGCGCGCGCAAATGCCGAGAGCGATGCCCGCTGACGACGATACGATTGCGGCTCGCCCCCCAGCCGAGGCCCGTCGCGGAGGGTCACCATCGCGAGCGAGGAACGAGGCGATCTCTTCCAACAAGCGACCATCATCGTCGGCTTCTCTCAGGTCACCGTCCGGTCACAAACGCGCTCACACGTCGACGGTGTCAGCCAGTTTGGACTCCATGCTCTTAGCGGAGGCGGCAGAGTTGAGGGACCAGTGCTCCCGGGGGATCCTTGAGACCTCCTTGCGGGATTTCAAGGGCCTGCTGACAACGAGCGATCTTGAGCACTTCCAGAACGGGATCGGCGACGCCCGAAAGGTATGACTCATTTTCATGTGTTATGTATCGTTGTCGTGCTTATTGTGATTATACGCGTTTCCTTCGTTTCCACAGATGCTCGCACGCCAAGAGCGGAGCGATCGCATTCTCCGAGACATGCTACGACGCATGCAGATCATGGAAAAGGAGAAGGCGAGCATGACGGCTGCGCACGCTGCCGCCCTAGCGGAGGTTCGCACTGCCCAAGAGTTTGCGACGCTAGAGAAGGAGTTGGAGCGAGCTCGCGGAGAATCGGCCGCCGAGAAAGTGCTTCGTGAGAAGGCGCAGCAAGCAGCTGACACCTTTCTGGGGGAAACGAAGAAACTCCAGGCGGCACTCTCGAGCCGGGATGCGGAGCTGAGCATCGTCCATGCTCGGCTATCGGCGAGCGAGATTGCTCGAGTCAAGGTGGAGAGGGAGAGGGACACCTTGCGGGCAGAGATGCAAACGCTCGTCGAGGAGAAGGAAGATGCCGTGCGATCCAAGACGGACTTGGAGGACGACTGGGACTTGACGTTGGAGGCGGCCCGATACGAAGCGGCGAGGCGAGTCCGAGACGCGACCGCGAAGGAGAATGCGTCCCGCGGGACTACATTTTCCTTCTTTAACGCCATGTTCCCTCCTTATGATGACGAGCCGCCGGAGGACGACTTGCATCCACAGATCCCCACCGAGGCTGCTCAGTCGACGACCCACCAGCCTGGCGGAGAAGCCGTTGGCGGGTTTGGCGCCCCTGACCCCGAAGGAGACGAAGAGCAAGTCGACTTTGGCTCGGACTAGTTGAGTTTTCCTTGGTTTTTCGCGCACTTGTTTAGCGCTCGCTTTATGCTTTCTTTCGGATTATTGTTATGTTTGCGTCGTACTTTCGTACTTTTCTTATTGGGTTGTTTACGCAACATCGTTTTGCTTTGATTGAAGCTTTCTTTTCATCGTGCGTCTTATTTTCTCGACTTGCTACGCCTAGTGTAATCGATTTGTGCAATTTGAATAGTGCGTGTCTTACGAGCCCGGCTTACTATGCTTAACGTAACCGGTTGGCACGGCTTACTGCCGCATTTGGCGGCGAAGTTCCCCGCGGACGCTGGCTAGACCAGTTTCATCCGGCGGGTGCGATTTCCGGCCATCCATTTGTGACTCGCTGCCTATCGGCGTGCGCGAGCAAGGTGGCCGTCGCGCTCATCCTCCGGCGAGTACGCTACCTATCGGCGTGCGTATCGGGACGGGTTTGCAGCTCCCAATGAGCGTGGTACTCGTTGGTACGCGTGTCACGTTTTGGGTTTTGACTGCCGAGATCGACAATCCGGTGCGCGGACGTGATCCATCGATGCCTTGCCGCCTATCGGTGCGCAAGGTGCATCGGTGCACGAGAGGGTCGCAGCAAAAGACGTGCGAGGCCGGAGGTCCGGTGCGCGGATCCAACTCATCGACGTTTCGCTATCTCTCGGCATACGGCCTCGACCCGTGCGAGAGCGTCGCACGAGGAGGGTACGAAGTCGGAGGTCCGGTGCGCGGATCCGATTTATGGGTGTTTTGTTACCGCTTGGCGCGTGGAAAGTGGAGTAAGCGAGCTCGTTACTCTCGCCCTATCCCCCTTAGCCCCCCGAGTTTCTTGGGTGCTCGTAGAGGAAGCTAGAAATTAAGATACAATGTTTTGAAGTGAAATGTAATTCATTAACTTATCGAAATGGTTCAAAAATTACATCCCAGGCATTTGGCCAAACTTGAAATTTAAAATTGACTTTGCTGAAATCGAAAGTTACATGAGAACAACAAAGCGTAAAAATGGACGAGCGAACATCTATTGATAATATTGCCGGAGGTGCTCCGCATTCCACGGGTGTGTGAACACGAGTCCTTCCATGTTCTCGAGCTCGTATGTGCCATTGTGGATGGCTCGGCGCACACGGTACGAGCCTTCCCAGGTGGGGCCTAGAACTCCCGCACCTTGCACTTTGGTGTTTTGGAACACCCTTCGAAGAACGAGGCTCCCGTCGGCGAACTTCCGCAGCTTGATCTTTGAGTTGTAGTACTTCTCGACCTTCCTCTTTTGCGCAGCAAGCCGGGTGAGTGCGTCCGCCCTCCTTTCGTCTATGAGGTCTAGCTCGAGCCTGATCGCGTCGTCGTTGGCGGCTTCGTCGTACTCCTTGATGCGCAAGGTTGGCAGCTTGGTCTCGACGGGTACCACAGCCTCGACGCCGAACGCGAGAGCGAAAGGGGTTTCGCCGGTCGCGTTTCGAGCGGTGGTGCGATATGCCCATAAGACCATGGGGAGCTCGTCGGCCCAAGCCCCCTTTCTTGCCTCCAGCTTCTTCTTCAGGTTCTCCTTGATCGTCTTGTTCACCGCCTCGACCTGACCGTTGGCTTGAGGATGGCGGGGAGAGGAGAAAGTCTTGCTAATGCCAAGTTGTTCGCACATTTCTCGGAGGCGCGCATTGTCGAATTGTTTCCCGTTGTCGGTTACAATTGACGCAGGGATCCCGAAGCGGCAGATGATGCTTTTCCAAATGAAGCTTGTCGTGTTCGCCTCGGTGATCTTTGCTAGCGGCTCAGCCTCTACCCACTTCGTGAAGTAATCGATAGCCACGATCGCGTGCTTGTATTGTCTCGGGGCCGTAGGTAGCTCGCCGATGTGGTCGATTCCCCACTTCGCGAAGGGTCGCGGCACGATAATCGGACACAAAGGGGCCGGTGCTTGGCGCGGAATGTGGGCGAACCTTTGGCACTTGTCACACTTCTTGGCCCACTCGTGGGAGTCCTTTTTCAAGGTTGGCCAGAAATATCCAAGTCTTAGCAACTTCAATGCCAAAGATTGCCCGGCGGCGTGGTTACCGCACACCCCCTCGTGCACCTCGTGGAGTGCTTTCCTCGCCTCCATCTCGGTCAGGCAACGGAGAAGGGGCATGGAGTAGCCTCTCTTGAACAAACTATCCTCCCTCATCGTGTACTTTGGGGCTATGCTTCTCAGCTTTCTAGCTTCTTCTTTATCCTCGGGGACGACTCCTCGTTTAAGGAATTCCACGAGCGGGGTCATCCATGACGGAGGCGGAGTCTCGTCAATGACCCCTACGTCGCCTCTCGAGACGTAGGGTCGGGTCAACACTTCGATTGGGACGCTGCCCTCGCCCTCCTCGTCTATCCCAGACGCGAGGCGAGCTAGGGCGTCGGCGTCAACGTTCGCCTCTCGAGGAACCTGGACGATCTCGAACCACGACAGGGCCTCCAAGTTCTTTTGGGCCTTGGACATGTAGGCGATCATGTGTGGCTCCTTTGCGGCGTAGTCGCCCTTAACCTGATTCACGATCAATTGCGAGTCGCAATGGATGCGCAGGTTTTGGGCGCCCAACTTGTTCGCTAGCTCCAAGCCAACAATCAGAGCCTCGTACTCTGCCTCGTTGTTGGAAGCCTTGAACTCGAACCGCAGGGCGTACCTCAGCTTTTCCCTATCGGGATTTGTGAGCACAACGCCGGCGCCAGCCCCCCGGGCGTTTGACGCGCCATCCACATGCAAGTCCCAAACCGGCCCTATCGGGTCGTTGGTTCTCTTCCTTGACGACTCGCTATGGTCGTCCTCCTTGTCTTCCGTGGTCTTACTTCTTTCGTCGCCCTCGTTGGTTGGGGGCGCGCTTGTGAACTCGGCGATGAAGTCGGCGAGGGCCTGACCCTTAATGGCGGTTCTCGGTTGGAACTCGACCCCGTATTCGCCCAGCTCTTGGGACCATATCGCCATTCGAGAGGAGGTCCCTTTTTGAAGGGCCTTCTCGATGGGATGCCCCGAGCGGACCACGATGGGGTGCGCCTGGAAGTAGGGCCGGAGCTTTCTCGCGCTCATGACGAGGGCGAGGGACAGTCTCTCGATCTCGGGGTATCGGGTTTCGGCGTCGAGGAGCGCCTTGCTAACGTAGTAGACCGGCCATTGTACTTTGTCCTCTTCGCGTATGAGGACCGCGCTCACGGCCCTATCGGAAACCGCGAGGTAGAGGTATAGGGTTTCGCCATTCTTTGGCTTCGCGAGGAACGGGGGGGGAGGTGAAATAGGCTTTCATATCTCGGAATGCTTCCTCGCACTCCTCCGTCCATACGAACCCGTCGGTCTTTTTCAGTGCCTTGAAGAACGGTTGGCACCTATCAGTGGCTTTGGAAACGAATCGCGTCAGGGCGGCGATCCTTCCCGTCAAGCTTTGAACTTCTTTGACCTTTTGTGGCGACCTCATCTCTAAGATCGCCTTAATCTTCTCAGGATTGGCCTCGATCCCGCGGTGGCTCACCATGTAGCCCAGAAACTTTCCAGACTCGACCCCGAAAGCGCACTTGTTGGGGTTAAGCTTCATCTTGTAGCGCCGCAGAATCGTGAACATTTCCCTAAGGTCTCGAACGTGGTCGCGGGCTTTGAGGCTTTTGACAAGCATGTCATCCACGTAGACCTCCATAGTTTTGCCAATTTGATTGGCGAACATGCGGTTCACCAACCTTTGATACGTTGCTCCCGCGTTTTTGAGGCCAAAGGGCATGACCTTATAACAGTAGAGTCCGCGGTTCGTAACAAAGGTGGTCTTGATCTGATCTGGCTCGTGCATGCGGATCTGGTTGTAGCCTGAATAGGCGTCCATGAAGCTCAGCAACTCGTGGCCCGCCGTGGCGTCCACGAGCTGCTCGATCCTCGGGAGAGGGAAGCTGTCTTTCGGGCAGGCTTTGTTGAGATCTTTGTAATCGATACAGATCCGCCACTTCCCGTTTGGCTTCTTGACCATCACCACGTTGGACACCCACTTGGGGTGCTCCGCCTCCCTGATGAAGTCGGCGGCGAGAAGTTTGTCAACTTCTTCACCAATGGCTTGGTACCTCTCCCCACTGAACGCCCGTCGCGGTTGAACGCGCTCGGCCACCCTCTTGTCGTCGTTGAGACGATGAACCATGATCTCGGGGTCGATCCCCGGCATGTCGGCGTGTGTCCACGCAAAGACATCTTTGTGCTCTCGGAGGAAAGCGGCGAGCTCGATTCGGGTCTCAGACGGGAGTTGGGCGCCTACCTTGACTACTTGGTCAGGTTTGGCGTCGTCCAACACGACGGGAACGAGGTCGTCCGGTGTCTCCACCTTTCGACGCTCGACTTCGTCCCTTTGGTCTAGCTCTCCGAAGGTGCCTCCTTCCTCTAACTTGCACGGGAATTTGTCTCCGAGTTGGAAGACGGTGCTCACCACCTTCCCTTTCCCTTTTCCGTCCACGCCCTGGATGTAGCACATCCTCGCCATGGATTGGTCTCCCAACATCACGGCGATCCCTTTCTCTGTCGGGAACTTCATCATCAGGTGGTACGTGGATGTTATGGCCTTCAACCGATTGAGAGTCGGGCGGCCGACGATGATGTTGTAAGCTGAGGGCTGATCCACCACTAGGAACGACACGATGTAGGTAACCTCGAGCCCCCCTGGCGTACCGAAGGTAACCGGGAGGTCGATAGTTCCCTCCGTCATAACCCTCTCCCCAGAGAAGCCGAAGAGCGGGGTTGAGATCGGGGTCGGTCTTACCCCGGATAGCTTCATCCTGTCCAACGCCGATTTGAAGATTATGTCGGCGGAGCTCCCATTGTCGATCAGGATTCTCCGGACGAGGTTGTTGGCGACCGGGGCAGAGACGACTATCGCGTCGTTGTGTGGATGGAGAACTCGCGTTGCTTCTTGTCCGGTGAAGAACATGGACTCGAAGGGGGCCGGAGGAGGGACCTCGTACGTATGGTTGATGTAGTGAGCTATTTTCCCTTGGGAAACTTCGCGCACGTACTTCTTCCTTTGCGTAGCCGAGTCTCCAAACTCCGGGCCACCCAAGATTGCACCCACGACGTGAAGTTGCGAGCTCTCCGGCTCTTCGTTTGTCGCGCGGTCCGTGACAGTCACCGTCGCCGGACCTTTCTTCCCTTGCCGCGGGCGACCTCCGTGCGCCGCGGTCGTCCCGATAGTTCTCAGGACGTACTCTTTCAGCTTCCCATCTTGAATCAGGGCCTCAATCTGACGCTTGAGTTGATAGCATTCGGATGTCAGGTGCCCGTGATCTTGATGGTAGTCACAGTACTTGCTTTGATCCCTCTTGGCGGGATCCTTCGTGAGCGGGGTTGGGCTCCCCAACTTGTCACGGTGCAGAGCCAGGATTTGCTCCGGCGGAGTGTTTAGAGGAGTGAATGGCGAGAACTTTCGGAAGCTGTCGACATGCGACGGCCTCGGCCCGGGGAGGGAACGGCCGTTGGGGGCCTGGCTTCCCTTATTCCTCCTCTTTCGGGGGTCGGGACGGTCTTCATCTCGATCGTCGCGGCGGCGACTCCCCTGTCCTCCTGACTTTCGACCATCTCGGCCATCGAGATAGTCCTCGACTCCCATGTATGTGCGGGCTCTTGTCATCAGCTCCGCCATGTCACGCGGGACTTGGCCAACAATAGACTTGAGGAAGTCGCTCGTGCGCACTCCCTCGGTGATCGCCGTGATGGCGTCCCTGTCGTCGAACCCTTCGACCTTGTGAGACTCCTCGGTGAAGCGAGCGAGGTATTGTCTCAGCGTCTCGTCTCTTCCTTGTCGGATAGAGAGGAGGTGGGTTTTCGGCTTCTTTTGCGCCACGAGGGTGGCGAATCGGGCGAGGAAAGCCTCTCGCAAGGCCCGGAAAGACGGGATGCTTCCCGGCCTCAAGCTTCGGAACCAATCAAACCCCGAGCCTGTGAGGGTCAGGCTGAAGGCTTGGCAGAGGGTGGCGTCCGCCTGCCCCTGCATAGTCATCCACGTCTCATAGTGTTGGACGTGGAAGTGGGGGTCCGTACGTCCATCGTAGGGGGGAATGGACGGTAACTTGAAGTTCCCCACGCATGGTTGCGCGAGGATATGCGCGGCGAAGGGAGAGTATGATTCCTGGATCCCTCCGTACGGCCTTTGCCTCCCCGACTCCCTCATTTCGATGATTTGATTCTGGAGGCTTTGAATCATCGTGACCATGTCGAGCCCGTTAGCGGGGCCGACCGTCGGGGCCACGGGAGTCACCGGTTGGCGTTCGTTGGACGCTTGGTCCACGACATTGGCCTGCGGCCGGCCGAGAGTTGCGGCGGGGAGCGCGTCCCTTCGGGAGTTTAACCTTTGGCGGAGATCCTCCCCTCGGGAGTTTCTCTGCGCCGTCAGGCGCTCTCTAAGGTCCGCACTCGGTGCGGGGCGAGGTGAGGTCGCCCTTGGTCGGACCGTCCGGCGGGCGCTTCGGCTATCGGCCCCATCATCGACCGGAGTCGCTCTCTCCTCGGCGAGGGGCCGTGTCCGGCCGCCTCTTGAAACCGAGGGGGCGAGTCCCCGGGAATGTGACCGTGCCTGCTGCCGCGCTAGGTGCGACGGCCCGGCCAAAGCGTCGTTGGGCCTCTCGGGCCGCGAAGGGGCGAGGCTAGGCGTTGCCTCGTTGGTCCTCGACTCCCCCACATATTCGGAGTCGGAGTAGTCTTTGGCGGACCTATCTTCGACGTCATAGCCGAGGAGGTCGGCTATGAGCGTACCGTCGACGCCGGGGCGGTCAAGGAGCTCCGCAAGCCGCCGGGCCGTGTCCTCTCGGAGCACGGCCTCGGGGTCAATCATCGGGTCTTGGGGCTGGCTCTCGCTATCGCGAGGTTGCCCTTCAAGACGATGTGCGAGGCGTCGAAGACCGTACCTCGAGCTCGTCGCTCGGGTACCCGCGGAGGTAGTGGGAATGTGACTCATCTCTCGAGAGTCGTGAGAACAAAGGGAGAAAACTGGTAGAGGGAATGCGTCGTCAAGGTCGAGAGATCCCCTCCTTCTAGCGCCAAAATGTTGTCGCAGTTTTTCGGACAACGATTTAGGAGTCGCAGACGGTTAGACCCAAGGCCGGACCAAGTGGTCTCGTCTCGACTCGAGCGTGTCGGGCTTGGTATCCCAAGCCGTCCCTTAGCTGTAGATGATCTCTATCTCGTCCAAGCACCTGAAACGTGAACAGAAAGGTGTGAACTACAAAGGGGAAACAGAGGGGTTGCCTCTGTTTACCTCTCCGACGCTCAACATTAGTAGGATTGAGGTGGTTTGTAGAGGGTTTAGTGTTTAGAGGTCGAGACTTGAGAGAAACGAGCGAGGTACGAGTTCGACAGCGTTTCAGTACTCAAATTCGGATTACCTGGACCAAGGGAGGTACCTTGGTATTTATAGGCGACCAAGGAGCGTCGTGGACAGCCCCTTGGCCGAGAGACGCCTCTGACCCGGCCATGGACGGCTCTGACCCGGCCATGGCCGGCTCTGACTCGGCCATGGAGGCCATGGCCGGCTCTGACCCGGCCATGGCCGGCTCTGACTCGGCCGTGGAGGCCATGGCCGGCTCTGACCTGGCCATGGCCGGCTCTGACTCGACCGTGGAGGCCATGGCCGGCTCTGACCCGGCCATGGCCGGCTCTGACCCGGCCATGGCCGGCTCTGACTCGGCTGTGGAGGCCATGGCCGGCTCTGACCCGGCCATGGCCGGCTCTGACTCGGCCGTGGAGGCCATGGCCGGCTCTGACTCGGCCATGGCCGGCCTTGGGGTGGCCGTGCGCCGGGAAAGGCTCGGGGAAGCCGCCATATGATGTCGTTGCCGTACCGGGCCGCGACGGACCGGTAACAATGAGTATAGAAGTTTACTAACCTTTCTTGAAGCTTGAACTTTGAAGAAGCTTTTGGAAAGTTTGCAACGCTCGTCTCCCCTCGCAGCACGTCTCTCTTTCTTTCCTCGGCACCTCGAGCAACCACGAAAGTTTCTATCACTAAATCACTCGAAATAAAGGAATTAGTGAGTGGGCACTTTTAAACACTACGACTTAAGAACGAGTCTTGAAGTCGCAGAGCTAAACACTAGGTCGAATGAGGACCTAGGTGCCAAAACAAAAAAATCGAAAATAAACTAGAGAGAGAGGAAGGGGCGGCCACAATGTCTAAAGAGAGAGTCTCTCAATCTCTAACTTGTGTGGAATGAGAAAACAATGAGAATGAGGGCCCTATTTATAGGAGAAGGGTTAGCCTTGGAAATGGGAGTTTCCTCTTTTTTCCAAGCATAAATGAGCAATCTCTTATTGCCCATTCTCTCCATATGCGCCCAACATTGCCATTCCCTTAAGGGATTTGTTTCCTAATTTTTTCCTCTTCTTTGCTTGTCTTGGCCGCCCAAATAGTTTCCCTCATTGGGAAATTTGTTTCCTCTTTTTCTTTTGGCAAGTATCATGATACATTTATGCACAAAATATTCTCTCTATCTTTGGGTATTATGGGCGCCTATTTCTCATCTAGAAGGAGCTTCTAGAAGCTTCTTCATTTGTTCAAGACAACATGAGAAAGGCCCATTAAGAATTTTCAATAAAATTCTTATGAAATGAAATTAATCCACAAGGCCAAATTAATCTTATTATGGCCGAGTGACATTAAGTCATCAAATGAACTTGTCAAAAAATTTATTGACATTCATTTCATCCTATGTCTCAAAAGACAAAAATACCCTTTTGACAATTTTCGTTCTTGTTTTGACTTAGCTTCCAGTTTAACTATTCCTACTCGATGTGATTCGTGACACTGACCTCATGGACCCAAATGAACAAAGCTTGAGCTAAACACTTGGACTCAAAAGTTCACAAACCTTTTCCAAGTTTAGCTTAATGCCAACTGACTCCACTAAATTTTTGACGCTGAAAATCTCTCGGTTCAAATGAATTTATTTTCTACTCAAGAATTCAACCTAATTATGATGAGCGGATCCACTGAATATTATCTATGTTTACCCTTCATGAATGTCATCAGCTAGTCGGGATTTACTAAATTACCATTTTACCCTTCTAGCTGTTATTTCCTCAACTCCTTTGTCGCTTGTGAATAAGTTAGAAACAATGTATTGACGAGGAGCTAACAAGTCACATTGTTTCATCCAAAAGAGTCAGGACTCAATTTGGACACTGGCCAGTTCATTTATTCACACTCCAAGGAACAAAGCATGAGGTGACATACATTGCATTTCAGCAATCTTGTACATGAATTCCATATCTATGAGAACTTCACAAAGTTACTCATGACATTCTCACAACTTAGTACTTCACCAATAGGCCCTGTTCGGAATCACATAGTGAGTCCGAACTCTGACTTTCTCAAATGAGAATACTAAGGTGTGAAATGACATGTCTCATTTCTGGATTAAGGTAAGCATGATGCAATTCATACATAGTGACTTCGAGACATAAGAGGTTAAATGGTTTGTTCTTATCTTGTCTCTAGAAGTGCACTGGTCAATTCAGTACCTTCGGAAGATACCTAGAAGAACTATAGAGTCTTCAACTCTCAATGCCTCATAACCAGACATCATAGATTCTTCTAACAATCGTACTGAGGTCAATAGTCCTTTGACCCTAAGATTGCGAATATATCGTTTTAAGCAAACTACGAAGAGTTTGTTCATGCATATCTACATTTGTCTCTTCGTAAGTTGTTAAGTTTGTTTATGGACTAAAAGACTAAGGTTTTATCATAAAGCTTCAAACAAAGAAAGAATGAATGAACGTTTCAACTTTATTATTAAATGAATGGGCAATTACAAGCAAGAGTCTTCATGAGACTTTATTACATCAAATGCATAATATAAAGATTACAACTCTTCTTGTGGGCACCATTGACAACATTATCTTATTCTTGCTTACTAGGAGGCACATAAACATGCATGTAACATATATGTATACATACGGATATATATAATATTTCTTTAGGTGCCTAACATCCGCTAACCTGGATAACGGATCTTCCAGATTCCGAATTCAACTCTCGTAGCCGACATGCACTCTTTCTCTTCTCTACTAGAATTCCGATCTTAGCGAGCTCCTTATCCCTTGTCACTAATCCTTATAGCGATATCTGGAATTATATAGGAAAGAGATATGTCGAATATCGAGTGTGGTTAGTATCTCATCCATCGATATACTAACTCACACACTCCTAGTAAAGAGTAATATAACTCGTAACATATGTGTAGTGTCTTATTCCATCATGCCACTCAAACCTTCTTGATCAAGAAGTGCAGAGACCAAATAGAAGAAAAGAATAATGGCAAAGAACATAACCGAACCCTAAGAATAAGGTCTTGACAACACTTCTCTAACCAAGGAACGTAAAATAATAATAGACCATCTATTCTGTTTTGAACGAGCAAAGCCCGCTACTTGGAATAAAATCCCGAGGGTCAATAATTAGAAGAAGAAAACATACACACAAAGTATAACTCACAGATTTGCATCGCTTAGGTGAGTTATTCATAAACAACTCTAAGAGAGTATAAAGAATCGAGCTCTAGTTCGTATTTGAGTCATATAGGTAACCGAACCTTTTCATACAAATATATTAATAAGGCATTATACACATTTTCTTAACATTTAAAAGAGTTAAACTCAAAGCTCGAACACGTTTTTGAATGGTTATAAAAACAAGTAACATAAACAACCATACATGTTCGAATTCTATGGTCTCGTTGTAGATAAGCCGGATCATCGCTTCGTCTAATCGAGGTCACCAACTAAAGTCGAGGCGTTGTTAGCTCGAGTTGGAACTCGGGACAATCCCGACTCGCTCACGGTCAATTGGAGACTCCCTTGAGTCTCCAAGCCAAGGCTCAAAAGCCTTTAGCTCGCTGACCGGTTTTGGCCTGGTCTGGGTCAAGGCCCGACCTTCTCCACCCAAAATCAGGCGAGAATAGCCCCGTCATTGCTCACACTCGCCGGATAGCCCCTTCATCGTCTTCGCGCTGCCTCACTGCTGAACGACTCAAACCACATCTTTGTTGCCTTGCCTCGCTGCCGAACCACAACAGCGTTGTCGTAGCTCCGTTACCTCGTTAGATACAAATAAACACATAAGCAATGAACACACACGGTTCTAGTTTAGAAAACAAAACAAAGAAAAGCGATGCAACCCGACTCGATATATCAATACCACAGCTACACAAAGACACACACACACACATTAATTTATCGTATTCAAATCGACTTAAATTCTCAGATTCGTAGCCAACCGTAAAATTTCGGCATCACGTATCCAAAACAAGCAAATATGAGAAAAGAAATACAGAATCCAAACTTAAACAAAACAACAATTCAGACTCTAAATTAATCAATCCTCACCATCCGATCAAACATACCAGAGAGAGCAAAAAGCACAGCAAACTCCCAAATACCAGTCACATAATCGGACGAACAAAGAGAACGAGAGAATAACCCAACTCCAACATTCGGCATTTCGGCCAAAACACAGCGCTAGAGGACGAAATCAACGACAAAGCTTAACTAAACATGAATAATAGAATCATCATCGAATACCAAAAATCCCCTAATTTCATATTTCACATCCAAAACCGTAGCGCTCAAACTTCTGAAATTCAAACCATAGAAGAAGAGAAAGCCGAAATATTACCTCTGATTTAATCCTTGTTGCTCTTCTTCTTTTTGGTTCCCTCCTATCCACCGCCGGTTCGAAACACTTGAACAAGACCGAATCCTTGATTGAGATGAACGAACGCTCGCTGTCTCTCAGCCGTCCCTACTTGTATCTTTATTTGTAATCTCACAGCTTAAGTAATCTGATTACTCAAAATATTGCACTCAAGTCCCTACTTGTATCTTTATCTGTAATTTTCCTCCTCAAGCAGTCAAATTTTGCGAATTGGGTCATTCACTATTCATTCATAATATTTTAAACCCAAGTGAATATAATTTAATTGGACAAAATTTATTAAATAATTCTTTCCTCCATTCAACTTCATTTGAAATATATTTTAGGTCGTTTGGAATTTACTTTTCGCTTTCGTGACTCTTCATAAATTTTCGAGAATTAATAGGAGACTTTTATTTTACTCGAGACGAACTCGAAATTATTCCAAACTTTTCATTCACCTAAAATATTCATAAATATCCAAATTACTTCATTTCTCATCCTTTCAAGTAATTTTCTTTGCAATAATTAATACCCGGCTCAAGAATCTCTTATATTGTCTTTAAATAGCGCAAGATGAGGATCGTGGAATTCATATTATTACATTAGTTGTTTCCAGTTACTAATTTAATGGGTATGTCTAGTGGTGTTCTCATACCAATTATCTCATTAGATCATATTGAACAATCACAAAAACAATAGTCTCATAATAACGTATTGTATTCAATTCTATTTGATTTCAATTCAATTTTATTCACATCTAACAATCATAGTTCACAATTTACAATCACAATAACAATAGTCTCATAATAACGTATCGCATTTAATTTTATTTTATTTTAATTCTATTTAATTCATATCAAATAATCATACTTTACAATCATAATAACAATAGTCTCATAATAACGTATCGTAATAAATTTTATTTGTCATGTATTCAATTTTATTTTATTTCCATTATAGTAAAATGACTTATTACCTCCATTTGTTTTCAAATTCAATATCCAATTTTTATATAAAAAAAAACACTAATTTTAAAGTTATCAAATTCTCCTAATGAATTTATTCAATTTTAGATATTGGTATGCAATTTTATTCAATCTAAAAAGTCAAAACCAATTGACTTCACGAACAATAACATTTGAATAATATAATTGTATTGTCATCGAAAAAACAAGTCACTATCACAAAACTGTTTATCAAATGCGATCTTAATTTTAAGAAGACTATATTTTAGTCTAAAAATGAAGTCTGTTAAAATAGAATACAATCATCAAATTTATGACGTATATTAGACTCTAATTTAACACTGTAGTGATTAGTTAAAACTACAATCAATATAATAAAGTAGTGTGAGATCGTAAACATAAAAATTCACTAAAATTTTCACCAAGTTAAAATAGGAAGGAAATTTTCCTCTAAAAAATTTACATTTCACTTTGGCGGTAGAATATATTTCACATTAAATAAGTATAGAATATATTTCGATTATCCCGATTTCTAAACAGAAATTTCATAAAGTTGTCCTCAAATGAGTCAAAATATCAACGCTAGACCCCTTACTTTTAAAATATCTTAAATTGGACTTTTGAGCAAAAAAAGGAAAAAAATACCCTTTCAGCCTATTTCCTCATTTTCTCTATTCTGTATGAATCTCATCATACATCATTGTATATTATTGTACACCATCGTACAATATTTTAAATCCATATGAATTTCATCGTATATCATCGTACACCATCGTACATCATAATAATTTTTTCCAAATTTAAAATCCTAACTCTTCCGAATTTAATCCATATCATCTGCAAGCAATTGAAACGCAAAATAAACAGAAAAAAAAAAAATCATACATTTATTCGGAATTTTAAAGGAGATGAGTTAAGTGGTACATAACATGTCTAGTTTGTAATTCCACTCCACCTCCAGAGTGGAGGTCGTGAGTTCAGTCCCCACTAGCAACCAAGTTGGGTGAAAAAGAGGGGGGGGGGGGGGGGGGGGTCGAGTTCAAATTCACGTGAGAACGCCAAACCCGTCGAAAATCTTCATGAAATTGGGTGAGTGAGAGGGAAAGAGAGTAAAAACGAGAAGGGGGAAAAAAACAAATGTTTATTTGGCTTAGAGGGTATTTTTGTCAAATTTGAGACAAGAGTCTAAATTTTATATATTTTGCACTAATGAATCTAACCTTGATATTTTGTTACTTATAGGTCCAGTTTATGAAATTTCTCTTTGTAAACTAGAAAAAAAAATAATCAAATTGAAATTTTACTTTGGTAGTAGAATATATTTCACACAAACTAAGGGTTGACTTTCTGAGAAAATCATACGAAAACCGTCCGGAAACCCCTTACCTGAGAGAACCGGAAACGGTTCACAAGTTACCGTTTTTGTTTCAATTTTCCGGTGGTTTATAATGGTTTCCTGTGGTTTTCGTTTGTCACCGCCATTTTTTGTTAACTTTCCTTGGATTTCGGCAGGTAAGTTTCGGGGGTTTTTCCATTTATTTTTTTTTATAATTTTTTACGTCAATCCATGATTTCAAGGGTTTGAACAATGAATATGAGTTTATTGGTTTTTTTTTAATGTATTTTTAGGTTTAATCCGAATTAAAAATTTTGATTTTTAATCCGAATCTGAGTTTTTTGTGTTAGGAATTCTTTCTCACGAGAAATAATGAATAAATAATAAATGATTACTAATTAGAATAATGATTTACTTTATTAGCATCATATGATCAGTGGGTTGAGCTCTGAATATCAGAATTAATTGGAACTATCATCCGTAGCCTCCATATTAAACTGAGTCACGTGCTGGGAACCTGAGTTCGGGCGGTGAGCTAAAACGTGGTCGATGACTGATACACGCCTGGATAGCTGTATCTAAAGTTATATACGTGGAACACTAGTGAAGGTTGATCACGACGTGCGAGCATTCTGCAGTTTTGGTAAGTGCACGACCCAGACATGCTTTGGTTATAGATATGTCGTTTAAGTACCGTTACAACACACTAACTGAGGTTGCTATGATGGTTACAATGAGACTTTATTTAAATCCTGAAGTGATCATGGACACTGGATCATGTTACCGCGCTCTTTGACTCATTCGCTAAGAGGCTATATCATGCTAATCACAGCTTATGTCTTGGGAGTTTCGAAACATGATTCAAGTGGGAAGTGGTTGACAGATACGGAATCCTGCCTTCCTCAAAGAATGACAATGTTCTGTTGTTAATGATGCCCACAAGAAGAGTTGTAGTCTTTACTTATGTGCATTTGATGTAATAAAGTCTCACGAAGACTCTTGCTTGTAATTGCTTATTTATTAATAAAAGTTGAAACGTCCATTCATTCTTCCTTGTCTGAAGCTTTATGATAAAACCTTAGTCATTAGTCCATACACAAACCTAACAACATATGAAGAGACAAATGTAGATTTGCATGAACAAACTCTTCATGGTTTGCTTTAAACAAAATATTCGCAATCTAAGGATCAAAGGACTATTGATCTCAGTACGATTGTTAGGAGAATCTATGATATCTGGTTATGGGACATTGAGAGTTAGAGACTCTATAGTTCTGCTAGGTATCTTCCGAAGATACTTAATTGACCAGTACACTTCTAGAGACAAGATAAGAACAAATCATTTAACCTCTTATGTCCCGAAGTCACTACGTATGAATTGCATCATGCTTACCTCAATCCTAAAATGAGACATGTCATTTCATAGCTTACGTATTCTCATTTGAGAAAGTCAGAGTTCGGATTCACTATGTGATTCTTAACAGGACCTATTGGTGAAGTACTAAGTTATGAAGATGTCATGAGTAACTTTGTGAAGATCTCATAGATATGAAATTCATGTACAAGATTGCTGAAATGCAATGTATATCACCTCATGCTTTGTTCCTTGAAATGTGAATAAATGAACTGGCTAGTGTCCGAATTGAGTCATGAATATTTTGGATGAAACAAATGTGACTTGTTAGCTCCCCATCAATACATTGTTTCTAACTTATTCACATGCGACAAAAGAGTTGAAGAAATAACAGCTAGAAGGGTAAAATGGTAATTTTGTAAATTCATGAAGGGTAAAGGTAGATAATATTCAGTAGATCCACTCATCACAATTTAGTTGAATTCTTGTGTAGAAAATAAATTCATTTGAACTGATAGATTCTAAGTGTCAACTCTTTAGTGGAGTCAGTTGACATCAAGCTAAACTTGGTAAAGGTTTGTGAACTTTTGAGTCCAAGTATTTTAGCTCAAGCTTTGTTCATTTGGATCTATGAGGTCACTGTCACAAGTTTTACGAAAATTGTCTAAAGGGTATTTTTGTCTTTTTGGACATAGGATGAAATGAATGTCAATAATTTTTTTGACATTTTCATTTGATGACATACTATCACTCGGCCATAATAAGTCCATTGGGCCTTGAGGATTAATTTCATTTCATAGAATTTTACTTGAAAATTCTTAATGGGCCTTTTCTTATGTTGTCATGAACAAATGAAGAAGCATCTAGAAGCCCATTCTAGATATCTTGGCCGCCCAACCCAAAGAAAAAAAGAGAGATTATTTTGTGCATTAATGTATGAAGATACTTGCCAAAAGAAAAAGAGGAAACAAATTTCCTCTATGAGGAAAGAGGAATTTCGGCCAACAAGGCTAAGGGAGAACAAAAGAGGAAACAAATCCAAGGCTTCTAGAAGGAAGCTTGGCCGTGTGACTCTAAGGGAAGGATAGCAAATTTTGCTCATGAATATGTGATATTCTATAGAAGAGGAAACTACCTTATGGAAGGTAATCCCTCCCCTATAAATAGAGGCCTCATTCTCATTGTTTATTCATTCCACATAAGTTAGAGATTGAGAGATTCTCTCTCTAGACCTTGTGGCCACCCATCTTCTCTCTCTCTCTCTCTCTCTCTCTCTCTCTCTAAGTTTTCTTTCGTTTTTGTTTTGGCACCTAGGTCCACATATGACCTAGTGTTTTAGCTCTTCGACTTTGAGACTTGTTCTTGAGTCGTCGTGTTTAAAAGTGCCCACACACTAATTCCTTTTTTTCTCGAGTGATTATTGTGATGAAAACTTTCGTGGTTTCTCGAGTTCCCGAGGAAAGAAGAGAGACGTGCTGCGAGGGGAGACGAACGTTTCAACCTTCCTAAGGCTTCTCAACGTTCAATCTTCTCAAAGGTTAGTAAACATATAATGCTCATTTATAGTTTTAATTTATATGTACTTGCTCTTTGTCTAGGTTAGTAAAAACGTTTTACTTGTTTTAAAGAAAATTTTTAAATTCCGCCGCTTGCTCGAAGCGTTAAATCTTTTCTTAACTCTAGATCAATTCCATCATGTCCACTCACCTAATGGTTGATTTAAGATCCGATAGATTGCCGGCACTTCTGAAGTATGTACGTTCGAAAGAATCTTTCGTTTGGGAAGCAACGGTGCTTAGGGTATATATGTATCAAGAAAGGTATAACAGATTAATTGACCTTTCTCGATACGGGTTAAACTTGGAGGATCTTGATCACGTACTGACTAGATCAGTGGGCACTCATCACGATGAGTAAATATAGTTCTAGTATAAAGGAGAGTTCAGTCTTGGCGTACGTAGGTGGAGTCTGTCCAAGATTAGACAGATCAATATGAAAAAGAGAAATGAGTTTTTCGTCTTTTCATCGAATATGTTAAGCTTCTATTACTAGGTCCATAGTCCCCGATTCGGATTCGATAAGACATATAAAGAACCTCTAATAATAATGAGTATCATTATTATAGATCTTGTTGTCGCATGAAAATGAACAACTATTAAAAGCTTCGGGCGGTTCGACCCAAGGCCGGACCAAGTGGCCGCACCCGAGCAAAATCTGTGAACTCGAAAGTCTCGAGTTGGGTTTCCTCCAGTCGGAGGGTCTCTCTGAGGAGAGAAGGGGTGAATAGGGGGAGTGACCGTGCCTTTTGTGTAGGCTGCCTACGTACCCATGTGAATAGGGATTAGGTCAGAACGTAGTTCAAGGCGTATGTAACTCAGTATGAGGCGCAGAGCCTGGAAGGTGTGCTCGACAGAGGAGACGGAGCACAGAGGAGTCCTTGGCGACGCCTCAGAACTCTGGGATCGAGTAACCCGAGAGAGAATGTGTTGGAATCGATCCAGGGTTTGAGAAAATAATTAACGCTTCGGTAAGCGGCGGAATTTTAAAAAATTTCTTTTACAAGTAAAACAGTTTTTACTAACCTAGACAAGTGCAAGTACATGTAATTAAAAACCAATATGAGCTAAGAGTTTACTAACCTTTCTTGAAGCTTGAACTTTGAAGAAGCTTTTGGAAAGTTCGCAACGCTCGTCTCCCCTCGCAGCACGTCTCTCTTTCTTTCCTCGGCACCTCGAGCAACCACGAAAGTTTCTATCACTAAATCACTCGAAAAGAAGGAATCAGTGAGTGGGCACTTTTAAACGCTACGACTTAAGAACGAGTCTCAAAGTCGCAGAGCTAAACACTAGGTCGAGTGAGGACCTAGGTGCCAAGACAAGAAAAAATCGAAAATAAACTAGAGAGAGAGAGAGGAGGGGCGGCCAAGCTAGAGAGAGAAGCTCTCAATCTCTAAAACTTGGGATGAATCAAAAGTGAGGAAATGAGGCTCCTATTTATAGGAGAGGTCTCACCTTCAATAAGGTAGTTTCCTCTTCTATAGAATATCACATATTCATGAGCCAATTTCCCCTTTTTTTCTCTTGAGATGCTCGGCCAAGGTGGCTTCATTAAGCCTTGGATTTGTTTCCTTTTTGGTTCCTTGCCTTGCTTCTTTCTCTACTTGGGCGCCTACCTCACTTTCCCCTTGGAGGAAATTTGTTTCCTCTTTTTCTTTTGGCAAGTATCTTCATACATTTATGCACAAAATAAACTCTCTTTCCTTGGGTATTATGGGCGCCTATTCTCATCTAGAAGGAGCTTCTAGAAGCTTCTTCATTTGTTCATGACAACATGAGAAAAGCCCATTAAGAATTTTCAATAAAATTCTTATGAAATGAAATTAATTCACAAGGCCCAATAATCAAGTTATGGCCGAGTGACATTAAGTCATCAAATGAACTTGTCAAAAAATTTATTGACATTCATTTCATCATATGTCTCAAAAGACAAAAATACCCTTTTGACTATTTTCGTTCTTGTTTTGACTTAGCTTCCAGTTTAACTATTCCTATCGATGTGATTCGTGACAGTGACCTCATGGACCCAAATGAACAAAGCTTGAGCTAAACACTTGGACTCAAAAGTTCACAAACCTTTTCCAAGTTTAGCTTAATGCCAACTGACTCCACTAAAGAGCTGACACTGAAAATCTCTCGGTTCAAATGAATTTATTTTCTACTCAAGAATTCACCTAATTATAATGAGCGGATCCACTGAATATTATCTATGCTACCCTTCATGAATGTCATCAGCTAGTCGGGATTTACTAAATTACCATTTTACCCTTCTAGCTGTTATTTCCTCAACTCCTTTGTCGCTTGTGAATAAGTTAGAAACAATGTATTGACGAGGAGCTAACAAGTCACATTGTTTCATCCAAAAGAGTCAGGACTCAATTTGGACACTGGCCAGTTCATTTATTCACACTCCAAGGAACAAAGCATGAGGTGACATACATTGCATTTCAGCAATCTTGTACATGAATTCCATATCTATGAGAACTTCACAAAGTTACTCATGACAGACTCACAACTTAGTAATTCACCAATAGGCCTTGTTCGGAATCACATAGTGAGTCCGAACTTTGACTTTCTCAAATGAGAATACTAAGGTGTGAAATGACATGTCTCATTTCAGGATTAAGGTAAGCATGATGCAATTCATACATAGTGACTTCGAGACATAAGAGGTTAAATGGTTTGTTCTTATATTGTCTCTAGAAGTGCACTGGTCAATTCAGTACCTTCGGAAGATACCTAGAAGAACTATAGAGTCTCCAACTCTCAATGCCTTATAACCAGACATCATAGATTCTTCTAACAATCATACTGAGGTCAATAGTCCTTTGACCCTAAGATTGCGAATATATCGTTTTAAGCAAACTACGAAGAGTTTGTTCATGCAAATCTACATTTGTCTCTTCGTAAGTTGTTAAGTTTGTTTATGGACTAAAAGACTAAGGTTTTATCATAAAGCTTCAAACAAAGAAAATTGAATGAACGTTTCAACTTTTTATTAATGAATAAGCAATTACAAGGAAGAGTCTTCGTAAGACTATATGACATCAAATGTACATAAATAGACACTACTACTCTTCTTGTGGGCACCATTGACAACAAACTCCCACTTGACTCAAAGAAGATGTGAGTAGTCCTACATGCCTAATCCCTCTCGAAGTTGGTCGAAGACCATGTTCGCTAGGGCCTTGGTGAATGGATCTTCCAGAGATCTACTTCACCTCCACGTCTCCGCATTGCGCGATCTCTCGAATCAAATGGTATTTCCTCTCAATATGTTTAGATCGCTTATGGCTTCTAGGTTCCTTTGAGTTAGCGACAGCTCCACTATTATCACAATATAGGGTCATGGGCTCGTTGACGTTTGGAACAACTTCCAAATACTTAAGGAATTTTCTAAGCCATACAGCCTCTTTAGATGCTTCACAAGCAGCCACATATTCTGCTTCCATTATGGAGTCAGCAATGCAAGATTGCTTAATACTTCTCCACACAACAGCTAAACCATTAAGGATGAACACAGATCCCAAAGTGGATTTCCTGGAATCCTTATCCGCTTGAAAATCGGAATCGGTATATCCCGTCATAGTCAGGTTAGTACCTGAGTATGTAAGCATCAAGTTCCTAGTTCTTCGAAGATACTTAAGAACATGCTTAACAGCAATCCAGTGCTCGGGTCCAGGGTTGGATTGGAAACGACTAACTACGCCAACGGCGAAACAGATATCAGGTCTAGTGCAAAGCATAGCATACATGAGGCTTCTTACGGCAGAGGCGTAAGGAATCTTCCTCATGTCTTCAATCTCTTGTGCAGTCTTGGGAGACTGGTCCTTCGAGAGTGAAACTCCATGCCTAAAGGGTGTTTGACCCCTCTTGCAGTCTTGCATCGAGAAGCGATCCATCACCTTATCAATATAAGATGCTTGAGAGAGCGACAGGGTCCGGTTTTTCCTATCTCGAACGATTTGGATTCCCAGAATGTATGCGGCTTCTCCTAGATCCTTCATATCGAATTACTTTGTCAGCCAGACCTTAACCTCAGATAACTTACCCACGTCATTACCAATGAGTAGTATATCATCGACATATAGTACCAGAAACACAACTTTACCTTCGTGTATTAACTTGTAAACACAAGGCTCATCTATTGACTGTTCAAAGCCAAAGCTCTTTACAGTTTCATCGAATCTAATATTCCATGACCTAGATGCTTGCTTTAGTCCATAAATGGATTTAAGCAACTCACAAACCTTGGTCTCTTGACCTTTATCCACGAAACCGTCTGGTTGAGCCATGTAAATGCGCTCGTCAAGATTGCCATTCAGAAAGGCTGTCTTGACATCCATTTGCCAGATCTCATAGTCTAGAGCTGCAGCTATGGATAGGAGTATGCGGATGGATTTAAGCATCGCGACTGGCGAGAAGGTTTCTTCATAGTCAATCCCTTCTTGTTGGGTATAACCCTTCGCCACAAGTCGTGCTTTGAACGTCTCGACGTTCCCATCAGGACCCCTTTTCTTCTTGTATATCCACTTACACCCTACGGGTTTAATCCCTTCAGGAAGGTCTACAAGTTTCTAGACTTTGTTGACATACATCGAGTGCATTTCAACTTTCATGGCGTCAAGCCAAAGGTTTGATTCAGAACAAGCCATCGCTTGGCTATAGGAAACAGGGTCATCCATGTCGGAGACGGCTGCGAGAGAGTCTCCATAAGACATGTACCTGTCAGGCTGTTGAACAGCCCTCCCACTACGTCGAAGTACTACTTGACGAGATTTTGATGAGTTAGGTTGTGTTTCAGTTGGGGTAAGAACAGTTCTTACAGATGAGGTAGAAGCTTCCTCACCCAACTTTTCTTCAAGCACAATTTTGCTTCTAGGTTTCGCATCCTTCATAAAGTCCTCCTCGAGGAAACGAGAATTCGTGCTAAAGAAAGTCTTATCGTCCTCGGGACTATAGAAAGTAAAACCTTTGGTTTCCTTCGGATATCCTACAAACAGGCACAATTCTGACCTACTAGCCAACTTGCTAGTCTTTTGCCTCAGCACGTGTGCAGGGCAACCCCAAATTCGGATGCGGCCAAGATTCACTTTACGGCTAGTCCATCGTTCATAAGGAGTACCAGGAACCGTTTTAGACGGAACTTGGTTCAGAATGTAAGCGGCTGTTTCGAGGGCATATCCCCAAAAGGAAAGCGGGAGTGATGAGTAACTCATCATTGATCTAACCATCTCCATAAGAGTTCGGTATCTTCTCTCTGACACTTCGTTTTGTTGAGGTGTGCCAGGTGCGGTAAGCTGAGAAGCAATACCTTCTTCTTTAAGAAAGTCATCGAACTCTCCAGACATATACTCACCCCCTCGATCAGATCGAAGGGTTTTGATCACTTTGCCAGTTTGCTTTTCCACTAAAGCCCTAAAGACCTTAAATACGTTAAAGGTCTCGGATTTGTGTTTGAGCAAATAGACAAACCCATATCGTGAGTAATCATCAGTGAAGGTAACGAAGTATTCGTATCCTCCACGTGCCTGTTAGCTGAGCGGACCACATACATCAGAATGTAATAGTTCCAGCAACTTAGTGGCTCTTCGACCCTTATCGGAGAAAGGTCGCTTAGTCATTTTTCCTTCTATACAGGATTCACAAGTAGGTAGTGAACCTATTGCAGAGGCTTGGAGTGGACCATCCCTCACAATTCTCTTAATCCTATCTAGACTGATATGACCAAGTCTTAAGTGCCATGGGTATGTTGATTTTGTTAGATCGGAGGATTCAGAAAGTTTGATCCTCTTTGGCTCCCTAATTAGATCGTTATCTATTTCGGTGTCGAAAAGAGAAGGTTGAGTGGGATAGATGTAGAAAAGAGCATTCTTCATACATGCATCAGTGACAAAAGAATTATCAGGAAACGAAATACGAATTTCATTCTTAATGAACTTTAAACAATAATCTTGCTCACGAAGACGAGCAACGGATATTAAGTTCTTCCCAAAGGTAGGAACAAAATAAACATTATTCAAGTTTAAAGTGCGGTCTTCAAAAGACAGCGTCACGGATCCCACAACCTTTGCAGACACCAGGCTCCCATCACCCCATTTGAAACAGAACTCGCCTTCCTCTAAGCTTTTGGTTTTCTTGAAACCATTCAAGGAACAACAAATATGGTTAGTAGCAGCGGAGTCAATAATCCACGATGATACATTATCAGCTACTAAGCATGCTTCGGTAACTAGTACAATACTATGTTCCTTTGCTTTGAGATAGGCGGGACAGTTCTTTTTATCGGCCTTGTAAGGTCTCTTCACAGTTCCAGAGGCGGAGGCTTTTTGCTCAATAGCATGTGCCTCTCCTTGATTCCTCTTTCTCTTAGTGAAACCTACAGCAGTGTGAAGTTCCTCCATAAGTTTGGTAACAGTGTACTCTAGCTTGTTAATGGAGTAGTTCATATTGAAGGTATCAAGAGATGCGGGGAGAGTTTCTAAGATCACATCTATGACATTCTTCCCATCAATCTCAGATCCTAGGATTTCCATTTCACTCAGATGACTAATGATCAATATCATAAAGTCTCCAATAGGAGTCTTAGCCTGCATATGACAGTTCATAAACTGTCGGACTGCTTGTAGCCTTGTTTGATGCCTTTGCCCTCCAAACATCTCAAGGAGATTGTAGAGCATGTCAGCGGCAGTCTCGAAGTCACAATGTTGCTCTTTCAGCATATTGTTCATAGATGCCAAGATATAGCACCTCACAATCTCATCGGATTGAAGCCAGGCCGCTAAAGCGTCATTGTCCTCTTGAGTTGAATCATCATTCGTCAGAGGAGAACATGGGGTGGTGAGTACCCAGTTGTGCTTGTTAACGGTAGGTATTATGTCGAGGTTACGTTTCGAGTCTATGTAGTTTTCGTTTTCGAGTTTGTTCGAGGAAAGAATGAAAGAGAGAGAGTTGGGAGACATATTGCCTATAAAAGTTGAAACAAGTTTATGATTAGTCTTTGGTTTAGGATTTAAGTTTGTTTAAGACTTTATAAAATCCAAAGGTGTTATAAACCAAACGATAATTTACTCCTTCGAGGGAAGGCCGCAAAAAATCTCCATTTATAAGTAAATGACACATCATTAATGCTTAGCCAAGATGTCAATACATCAACATTGACTAGCCACCTTGTAAATTGGTTTGATCACTCACATCCTTTCGCAGGGCCTCGAGGGAGGATTACTAGGGATTGAGTCTAAGTGTGTAACCAACCACTTAGTCCAAGAGATCGACTTTGAAAAACAATCCACCGAGGGGAGGCCTTGCCATCATCGTCTCACTCTCGGACGTAGCTCATTGAGCAATGATCAGAGCAAAGCGCCCTTGAGTACTCTCATTTAAGAGAGGGCCACGAGGGTGACTTTTAGTCCGGCGACACTTGCACTTTTCATTAGTGTTGGGGATCGTGGGTTACAAACAACAAGTATAACCCTCCCACTTAGTTTTTGGAGTTGGTTCATCGACTCTTATAAGTTCGGAAACAGATTTCCTAGTTAAAGAGCGACAGAGCGGACAACTAGAAGAGAATCCTAGATCGACATGTTCAGAGCAGTATTAGTGCATAAAGGCACAAGGTAAATACTCGATCTTTTCCTATTTTCTATTTCGGGAAAGTGCGTGAGGGAAGTGTGAACTTCAACTCACTCGAACACTTGAAAGTTTGACATTACACATCTTTTTATTTTTCGGCTTGTCTACAAGGAGACCTCCCACTCAAATTTTCAAGAGCATATAGATTTTGAACATATGTGATATAGATATAGTTTTGAAAACATTTTGAAAATTTATTTGATTTGGATGACAAAATATTTTCAAGTTTGAAAGTGAAAACGGTTTTTCAAAATTCAAACTAGTTTTGTAAAAATTCAATTTCAATTAAACTTTCAAAAAACAAAAAATTTTAATCTTACACATCATGTTTATAATCATATGAAAAACATTTTTGCTCAAGAAAAGTTTCTCATTAGAGTTCTATAACTCATGGTAGTGGGGTTTGAAAATCCGGATTTCTAAAAAACTGGAGTTTTAGACAGCCGCGCACCTCGGAGTAAAATCGCCATATCTGGCGGCTCCGATGTCCTTTTGAGCCGAAACCGGTGGCATTGGACAGAGGACAGACAGAGCTTTAATTTAAATTAAGAATCATTAAATTTCGATTTTTGAGCAGAGAGTTATGCCACTTTTAATGCGGGTTTACTCCAGCTCGAAGAAAAAGAAATAAATTAAAGCTTGGTCCTTTTTAGGTGCGAAAAAGAATCGAGTGTAACGGAACGTTTTAAGATGTTGTTTAAAGCTTTTATTTGTGTTTTATTAGCAGGGTAATAACATAGAATAAAAGAAATAACAACAAGCATAAAACGAATACGGTAAATAAAAGAAACTAGAAAGACAAAGTAACTAGTCACAAAATTTACCGAAATTTCTCAAACCTTTAAAACACGTTTTTCAATATAAAAAATTAAAAACTTTTAGAACTGATTCTAATGTGTTTTAAAAACATCCCAAACTCATAGAAAATCAACATGCTTTTTAATTTAAAGACATGAGCAATAAATTAAAAAAAAATCTAAGATAACAATTCTAACTTGTCACAAAATTAGTAAACTTTCGAAAACGATTTTCAAGCTCATAATTTTAAAAACATGTACATGCTAATCTTTGACCATAGCTCTGATACCATTTGTTGGAATCGATCTAGGGTTTGAGAAAATAATTAACGCTTCGGTAAGCGGCGGAATTTTAAAAATTTTCTTTTACAAGTAAAACAGTTTTTACTAACCTAGACAAGTGCAAGTACATGTAATTAAAAACCAATATGAGCTAAGAGTTTACTAACCTTTCTTGAAGCTTGAACTTTGAAGAAGCTTTTGGAAAGTTCGCAACGCTCGTCTCCCCTCGCAGCACGTCTCTCTTTCTTTCCTCGGCATCTCGAGCAACCACGAAAGTTTCTATCACTAAATCACTCGAAAAGAAGGAATCTGTGAGTGGGCACTTTTAAACGCTACGACTTAAGAACGAGTCTCGAAGTCGCAGAGCTAAACACTAGGTCGAGTGAGGACCTAGGTGCCAAGACAAGAAAAAATCGAAAATAAACTAGAGAGAGAGAGGAGGGGCGGCCAAGCTAGAGAGAGAAGCTCTCAATCTCTAAAACTTGGGATGAATCAAAAGTGAGGAAATGAGGCTCCTATTTATAGGAGAGGTCTCACCTTCAATAAGGTAGTTTCCTCTTCTATAGAATATCACATATTCATGAGCCAATTTCCCCTTTTTTTCTCTTGAGATGCTCGGCCAAGGTGGCTTCATTAAGCCTTGGATTTGTTTCCTTTTTGGTTCCTTGCCTTGCTTCTTTCTCTACTTGGGCGCCTACCTCACTTTCCCCTTGGAGGAAATTTGTTTCCTCTTTTTCTTTTGGCAAGTATCTTCATACATTTATGCACAAAATAAACTCTCTTTCCTTGGGTATTATGGGCGCCTATTCTCATCTAGAAGGAGCTTCTAGAAGCTTCTTCATTTGTTCATGACAACATGAGAAAAGCCCATTAAGAATTTTCAATAAAATTCTTATGAAATGAAATTAATTCACAAGGCCCAATAATCAAGTTATGGCCGAGTGACATTAAGTCATCAAATGAACTTGTCAAAAAATTTATTGACATTCATTTCATCATATGTCTCAAAAGACAAAAATACCCTTTTGACTATTTTCGTTCTTGTTTTGACTTAGCTTCCAGTTTAACTATTCCTATCGATGTGATTCGTGACAGTGACCTCATGGACCCAAATGAACAAAGCTTGAGCTAAACACTTGGACTCAAAAGTTCACAAACCTTTTCCAAGTTTAGCTTAATGCCAACTGACTCCACTAAAGAGCTGACACTGAAAATCTCTCGGTTCAAATGAATTTATTTTCTACTCAAGAATTCGACCTAATTATGATGAGCGGATCCACTGAATATTATCTATGTTTACCCTTCATGAATGTCATCAGCTAGTCGGGATTTACTAAATTACCATTTTACCCTTCTAGCTGTTATTTCCTCAACTCCTTTGTCGCTTGTGAATAAGTTAGAAACAATGTATTGACGAGGAGCTAACAAGTCACATTGTTTCATCCAAAAGAGTCATGACTCAATTTGGACACTTGCCAGTTCATTTATTCACACTCCAAGGAACAAAGCATGAGGTGACATACATTGCATTTCAGCAATCTTGTACATGAATTCCATATCTATGAGAACTTCACAAAGTTACTCATGATAGACTCACAACTTAGTACTTCACCAATAGGCCTTGTTCGGAATCACATAGTGAGTCCGAACTTTGACTTTCTCAAATGAGAATACTAAGGTGTGAAATGGCATGTCTCATTTCAGGATTAAGGTAAGCATGATGCAATTCATACATAGTGACTTCGAGACATAAGAGGTTAAATGGTTTGTTCTTATATTGTCTCTAGAAGTGCACTGGTCAATTCAGTACCTTCGGAAGATACCTAGAAGAACTATAGAGTCTCCAACTCTCAATGCCTCATAACCAGACATCATAGATTCTTCTAACAATCGTACTGAGGTCAATAGTCCTTTGACCCTAAGATTGCGAATATATCGTTTTAAGCAAACTACGAAGAGTTTGTTCATGCAAATCTACATTTGTCTCTTCGTAAGTTGTTAAGTTTGTTTATGGACTAAAAGACTAAGGTTTTATCATAAAGCTTCATACAAAGAAAATTGAATGAACGTTTCAACTTCTTATTAATGAATAAGCAATTACAAGCAAGAGTCTTCGTAAGACTATATGACATCAAATGTACATAAATAGACACTACTACTCTTCTTGTGGGCACCATTGACAACAAAATGCGTGTTTGGGAGACTCTAAGTTAAGAGTTCCTTGCGTGGCGGAGCTTCCGGACGCGTAGGCAATTTCCAGTCGGAAATGCAGGAGTCGTAGGCGATTTCTTGTCAGAAATGGTGGACGCTATTAGTGTGCTAGACGCGTAGGCAATTTTCAGTCGAAAACTGCAAGAGCACTCATGGGCTTGGGATTAGTCGTTCGATCGAGAGAGGCGGCGCTCGGGAGTCCCCAGGAGCGCTTCGGAATCTTTGAGAACGAGAAATCGAGAAGAATCCGCTTCAGGCCAAGGATGGCATCCAGAGAAGCAGAGAGAAGTCTCAAGTTTCTTGAGAATGAATGGGATGGCTTTCCCGTGAATGAGATGGTGTATTTATAGCAGTTGGAGGGGCCTATGAGGCTTGAATTTCGTCCCTGTGGGACTGGACAGTGCGCTATTGTCGGCCCGTCTAGGGCCGACGAGGACAAGGCATCTCTTCGACCCACGTGACTGGTGCGAGGTCGTGAACGGCGAAACCCTGGCCCAACCAGGGGACCAGCCCAAACCAATGGCCGAGCCTGGCTATCCTCGGCCCTCGGCCCAAAAGCCTCGGCCAATGGCCAAGCTTGGCTATCCTCGGCCAACGGCCCGATAGCCTCGGCCTAAGGCCAAGCTTGGCTATCCTCGGCCGTCGGCCCGATAGCCTCGGCCAAAGGCCGAGC
Source organism: Urtica dioica subsp. dioica (assembly GCF_054948205.1). Classification (NCBI taxonomy): domain Eukaryota; kingdom Viridiplantae; phylum Streptophyta; class Magnoliopsida; order Rosales; family Urticaceae; genus Urtica; species Urtica dioica. Next base: position 43,390,199 of record NC_142756.1, read on the forward strand.
TTGGCTATCCTCGGCCTCACGAGCTCGACCTCGGCCTCATAAGCTCGACCTCGGCCTCACGAGCTCGGCCTCCACTCGGCCTCACGAGCTCGACCTCGGCCTCATGAGGTCGACCTCGGCCTCATGAGTTCGGCCTTCGGCTCCATGGCCGACCCAGGGCCGGCCTTCGACTCCATGGCCGACCCAGGGCCGGCCTCCAGCTCCATGGATGACCCAGAGCCGGCCTCCAGCTCCATGGACGACCCAGGGCCGGCCTCCGGCTCCATGGACGACCCAGAGCCGGCCTCCAGCTCCATGGACGACCCAGGGCCGGCCTTCGACCTAGGGGATGCCCAAAAAGCCCCTTTGGTCGCCTATAAATACTGGGGTCCCCCCCCTCCCCCCCCCCGGTCCAGGTAATCCATTCTTGAGCACTGAAACGCTGCCGAACTCGTACCTCGCTCGTTTCTCTCAAGTCTTGGCCTCTAAACACCTAAACCCTCTTTATCCACCTCAATCCTACTAATGTTGAGCGTCGGAGAGGTAAACAGGGGCAACCCCCCTGTTTTCCCTTTGTAGTTCACACCTTCCTGCTTGCTTTTCAGGTGCCTGGACGAAATAGACATCACTAACAGCTAAGGGACAACTTGAGATATCAAGTCCGACACGCTCGAGTCAAGACGAGACCACTTGGTCCGGCCTTGGGTCTAACCGCCTTTGACTCCTAAATCGTTGTCCGAAAAACTGCGACAACATTTTGGCGCTAGAAGGAGGGGATCTCTGGACCTTGGCGACGCATTCCCTCTACCACTCTTCTTCATCCTTCAACGGCAAAACTCTCGATAGATGAGTCAATTGCCCGTCACCTCTGCGGCCGACCGAGCGACGAGCTCGAGATACGGCCTCCGTGGCCTCGCACACCGTCTAGGAGGGCAACCTCGTGACAATGAGAGCCAGCCCCAAGACTCGGCGAATGACCCCGAGGCCGTGGTCCGAGAGGACGCGGCTCGAGGGCTCGTCGAGCTCCTAAACCGTCCCGGCGTCGATGGCGCACTCATCAACGATCTCCTTGGCCATGGCATCGAGGGCGACGCAAACCACGACGAGAAGGACCACGACTATGTGGCAAAATCAGGAATCCACCACGCTATTTACGAAAGGGGACGCACACGCACGCTTCCAAGGGGATACCCTCGGGTGACCGCGTCGAGACGTCAACTTTTTAATGAGCACGCGCACGCGCCCTCGAGGGGACACCCTCGGGCGACCACGTCAAGGCGTCAAGTGGCGAGTAATGCTCGGGGAAACTTGACCTCTCGGTCCCGAAAGGGACACTCCAAGCTCACCATCCGCGTCCAAAACCCCCGGGGAGATGACGACGTCAATGGCCATGGCGTCTGTCGAGGACGTCACTCAAATGACGTATCCTCGCCTAAAGTGATAGGGACGGCCACCGGAGACTTGAGAGATCGCCTCAATTCCCGAAGGGAATCTCACGCGAGTGACTTGAGAGAAAAACTCAACGCCCAACGCGGGATCGAGAGAGAAGTCGTCTTGGGACATCAATCACTCAACGTGGCTGACCGCGCATCCAACAAGAAGCGAGCCGCCACACTCATGGCACCGGCCACCGGTCTCGGCTCGCGAAGGAAGAGGCGTAGAAATGGTCGAGTCCCTAATGACCACCCTTCTCCAGCCCCGAAGCAATCCTTCGTCCCACTCAACACAACGCCCGATCGGATCCTGAGCTTACACAGGGAGAAGCTAGGATCTCCGCCCCCGCTTAAGACGGACCCCGCGACGAGGGACAGAAGCAAGCAATGCGAATATCACCGGGATCACGGACATGTGACAATCGAATGCTACCAGCTTAGGAAGCGAATTGATTCCCTGATCCGAGGTGGGCATCTCAAAGAGTTCGTCACATTCACTAGCGAGGTGACCCCGACCGAGCTATCGGCTTGTCATAAGGGAAGAATCCTCTAGCACAAAAACAACGAGATGATGAGCACTGTCTAACACGCGCCCAGCATTCACGGCCACGACCGACACAACTTTCGTCATTGAATACGCGCTTGAACTTATTGTCATTTTATATAAGACATGTAATTTCCCTTTTCCTAAAGAGGCCATGTGCCAAGACAAGCTGTAACAACATTTTCATTCCAATAAAAAGTTGTTCTACAAGTTGTGACATCCTATTGTATATCTCCCACTCGAGAGTTTCTTGGTCTTCGTCTCACAAACGCAAGAAACTCGGGGGGGCTAACAGGGATCAGTACCCAATCAACTAAACAACTAAAAAAAAAATAAAAAATAGAAGCATAACAAAGTCTCAAGGGGCCGATGGTTAGGCCGGAGGTCCCGGAGATAGGCGGTCTACACACTTCTCCTCGATTTGAGTTCACTCCTCGAGTCGAGTACCGAGTCCACGAGTCGACAAGCTACTCCTCGTGCCGACTCTACGCTTCTCCTCGAGTTGAGTTCACTCCTCGAGTCGTGTACCGAGTCCACGAGTCGACAAGCCACTCATCGTGCCGACTCTACATTACTCCTCGAGTTGAGTTCACTCCTCGAGTTGAGTTTCGAGTCCACGAGTCGATCGACAACTCCTCGTGCCGACTCTACATTTCTCCTCGAGTTGAGTTTCGAGTCCTCGAGTCGATCGACAACTCCTCGTGCCGACTCTACATTTATCCTCGAGATTAGTTCACTCCTCGAGTCGAGTACCAAGTCCACGAGTCGACAAGCTACTCCTCATGCCAACTCTACATTTCTCCTCGAGATGAGTTCACTCCTCGAGTCGAGTACCGAGTCCACGAGTCGACAAGCTACTCCTCGTGCCGACTCTACATTTCTCCTCGAGTTGAGTTCACTCATCGAGTCGAACACCGAGTCCACGAGTCGACAAGCTACTCCTCGTGCCGACTCTACGTTTCCCCTCGAGTTGAGTTCACTCCTCGAGTCGAACACCGAGTCCACGAGTCGACAAGCTACTCCTCGTGCCGACTCTACGTTTCTCCTCGAGTTGAGTTCTCTAGTCGAGTACCGAGGCCACGAGTCGACAAGCTACTCCTCGTGCCGGCTCTACGTCTCTCCTCGAGTTGAGTTCACTCCTCGAGTCGAGTACCGAGTCCATGAGTCGACAAGCTACTCCTCGTGCCGACTCTACGTCTCTCCTCGAGTCGAGTTCACTCCTCGAGTCGAGCACCGAGTCCATGAGTCGACAAGCTACTCCTCGTGCCGACTCTACGTCTCTCCTCGAGTCGAGTTCACTCCTCGAGTCGAGCACCGAGTCCACGAGTCGACAAGCTACTCCTCGTGCCGACTCTACGTTTCTCCTCGAGTCGAGTTCACTCCTCGAGTCGAGCACCGAGTCCAGGAGTCGACAAGCAACTCCTCGTGCCGACTCTACATTTCTCCTCGAGTCGAGTTCACTCCTCGAGTCGAGCACCGAGTCCACGAGTCGACAAGCTACTTCTCGTGCTGACTCTACGTTTCTCCTCGAGTTGAGTTCATTACTCGAGTCGAGTACCGAGTCCACGAGTCGACAAGCTACTCCTCGTGCCGACTCTACGTTTCTCCTCAAGTTGAGTTCACTCCTCGAGTCGACAAGCTACTCCTCGTGCCGATTCTACATGTCGCCTCGAGTTGAGTCCAATCCTCGAGTCAAGTACCGAATCCGCGAGTTGACTGGCTACTCCTCGTGTTGACTCTACATATCTCCTCGGGTCGAGTTCACTCCTCGAGTCGAGTACCGAGTAAGAATGGGCCACCTGAGTACCCAAACGTGAAACGCGCACCAGGGCGCCGCACTCACAAAGGCATAGGACTCGACCCAAGAGACCCAACCTGGAAATGCGACCACCGAACTAAGGTGCCACACTCGCCGGGGGCTCAAGTCTACACCTAACCTTGCCTGTCACGTGACGCACGCGCCCAATGGTGCCATGTTCATGAGACGGTATGGCCACACAAATGTGGCACCGTGCTCGCCGCCCAGCTCATGAGCCGAAAGGCAGCGAGTTACAAATGGGTTTCAATGGCTTGCGTCCGCCGGACGTACCTGGTCTAGCCAGCGTCCACGGGAAACCTGGCCACGCAAATGTGGCACCCCGCTCGCCGCCCAGCTCGTGAGCCGAAAGGCAGCGAGTTACAAATGGGTTTCAAAGGCTTGCGTCCGTCGGACGTATCTGGTTTAGCCAGCGTCCACAGGAAATCCGAAAGGCAGCGAGTTACAAATGGGTTTCAAAGGCTTGCGTCCGCCGGACGTATCTGGTCTAGCCAGCGTCCACGGGAAACCCGGCCACACAAATGTGGCACCGCGCTCGCCGCCCAGCTCGTGAGCCGAAAGGCAGCGAGTTACAAATGGGTTTCAAAGGCTTGCGTCCGCCGGACGTAACTGGTCTAGCCAGCGTCCACGGGAAACCCGGCCACACAAATGTGGCACCGCGCTCGCCGCCCAGCTCGTGAGCCGAAAGGCAGCGAGTCACAAATGGGTTTCAAAGGCTTGCGTCCGCCGGATGTATCTGGTCTAGCCAGCGTCCGCGGGAAACCCGGTCATACGAACGTGACACCTGGGCCCCCCGAGGCCCGAGTCGCGCAAATAGATTACGCCTTCGCTGGTAAGTCAAGAAAATAAGACGCGCACCGACAACACCGTGCGAGTCGACTACGATAGTATGTCGAGAACATAGGACACGCATAAAGCCGTCCCTCGTTACGCACGAAGGCCGTCCCCCGTGACACACAAAGGCCGTCCCTCGTGACGCACCAGAGGCCGTCCCCCGCGATGCATTGAAAGCCCTTCTACGACATGCTCGCAAACCCGAGAGCGTTCATCCCGCATCCGCATGAAAGCGTAGGTTTTGAGATTCCACTCGACCTACGCTCGACCGGAAACTCGGGGGGCTAATGTTGTCGGCCCGTCTAGGGCCGACGAGGACAAGGCATCTCTTCGACCCGCGTGACTGGTGCGAGGTCGTGAACGGCGAAACCCTGGCCCAACCAGGGGACCAGCCCAAACCAATGGCCGAGCCTGGCTATCCTCGGCCCTCGGCCCAAAAGCCTCGGCCAATGGCCGAGCTTGGCTATCCTTGGCTAGCGGCCCGATAGCCTCGGCCAAAGGCCGAGTTTGGCTATCCTCGGCCATCAGCCCGATAGCCTCAGCCAAAGGCCGAGCTTGGCTATCCTCGGCCGTCGGCCCGATAGCCTCGGCCAAAGGCCGAGCTTGGCTATCCTCGGCCTCACGAGCTCGACCTCCGCTCGGCCTCATGAGCTCGACCTCGGCCTCATAAGCTCGACCTCGGCCTCACGAGCTCGACCTCCACTCGGCCTCACGAGCTCGACCTCGGCCTCATAAGCTCGACCTCGGCCTCACGAGCTCGACCTCCACTCGGCCTCACGAGCTCGACCTCGGCCTCATGAGCTCGACCTCGGCCTCATGAGGTCGACCTCGGCCTCATGAGTTCGGCCTTCGGCTCCATGGCCGACCCAGGGCCGGCCTTCGACTCCATGGCCGACCCAGGGCCGGCCTCCAGCTCCATGGACGACCCAGAGCCGGCCTCAAGCTCCATGGATGACCCAGGGCCGGCCTCCGGCTCCATGGATGACCCAGAGCCGGCCTCCAGCTCCATGGATGACCCAGAGCCGGTCTCCAGCTCCATGGATGACCCAGGGCCGGCCTTCAACCTAGGGGATGCCCAAAAAGCCCCTTTGGTCGCCTATAAATACCGCCCTCCCCCTGGTCCAGGTAATCCATTCTTGAGCACTGAAACGCTGCCGAACTCGTACCTCGCTCGTTTCTCTCAAGTCTTGGCCTCTAAACACCTAAACCCTCTTTATCCACCTCAATCCTACTAATGTTGAGCATCGGAGAGGTAAACAGGGGCAACCCCCTGTTTTCCCTTTGTAGTTCACACCTTCGTGCTTGCTTTTCAGGTGCCTGGACGAAATAGACATCACTAACAACTAAGGGACGACTTGAGATATCAAGTCCGACATGCTCGAGTCAAGACGAGACCACTTGGTCCGGCCTTGGGTCTAACCGCCTTTGACTCCTAAATCGTTTTCCGAAAAACTGCGACAACACGCGCTCTCCTCGAGGACGAGCGCTTTCCGCCAAGAATAGGGGCGTAGCGCGGACGAGCGGCGCGCAGAATGACCTATGTGGACGCGTGGTGTGCAGAACAACCTGCGCGGCACGCAAAGTGATGTGCGGCACGCCAGTTGTGCTGTGCGGCGAAAAGCGCGCCGCGCGCACCGCGTGTGCCCTATTTTCAGGGGCGCACTCGTGTGCTCCTCTTGAGGGGTGTGCGCAGCGCATCCTCTTTGACGAGGAGCGTGCTTTGGGCCATTTATATGGGCCTTGGCCGTTTGTGGGCCTTAGTGGTCTTTGATGACCTGACCCGTTTGGCCTTCGGATCTTGGGATTTTACGCAAGTCGCGTGAAACATAAAAGTCTCTACTCTATGAATCAAGGTTGACACGAAGATTTGTTAATCAACTCGTGGATACGTTACTCTACTCGAGGAGTTATCTCGACTCGATAAGGAAGACAGCTCGACTAGAGGAGTGAGGCTCAACTCGAGGAGGATGACTCAACTCGAGGAGCAAGACTCGACTCGAGGAGAATGACTTGACTCGAGGAGCTGAAAGTTTGGCACGAGGACTTGCCAGTCGACTCATGACGGAAGGCTTGCCACTCTTCAGGACTCCGGCCTGACCATCGGCCCTTTGAACGGCGTGTTTTCTCGGTATTTCGGATTTTCCAAAAACGATCGACAACATTAGCCCCCCAAGTTCGTCTCTCGGGAGGCTCTGGGTGGTGACTTTCAGCCGAGTGTTTGAGGAAAATTTATTTCCCAGAGCTTCGTCTTCGCGAAGCCTTTTTTATTACAAAGAATGTTCTCACAATTGCATGTGCTCGCTCTCACTTTTCCGTCTCTCTCAACACGAGTGTGTGATCAACATGTGGAGGAGGATCCAAGCGGATAGGATGCGTAGCTCGATGTGGGCGAGGCGGAAGTGATTGCATCCGTCGCTTTAGCCTCGGTGCAAGGGAACGTGGGCGCGCAAGCAGGCGGGCGCGTGTGTGGAGGCGGACCAACGTGTCGCGACTTGTTGATCTTTGGGCGAAGTCCCGCCCAAGTCTTTCTTCGATGGCGTTTTGTTTGATGATATCTTCAAGCCGGAGTCCGTGGGACTCGTCGATGACTAGCATGGCAATTATTGTCTAATTGTGGCATGTTAGGGGAAGATCATGGCGTCCGTCTCGGCCTGCGTGGAAGGCGACTGTACTTTTGCATTTCGCAAAGGCGTACTCATTCGAGGTCTCGGAGACAGAGGTTGATGCTGCGAGCTGATGCTTCGAGAAGACGGAGTGGTATCTGGTGGAAGGCTCTGCAGCTCCGGAGGGCTTCGACTGCTCGGGGATCTACGCTAGAAGTTCGATCACGTATCGGGCATAAGTTGGTCTCACGGAGGCATCCGCCATTCCGACTTTGGTGGCGCTTCTCTGTCTGCGCTTGGAAGATCGACCCTTATTCCATAGACGTGAGTGCGGGTCTCAGTTGAGGCCTTTGGAGCAGTGTCACTCAGATTCTTGCTGACTTTTCTGCCGATGCGGGGGTAGATAGTCTCCGTTGAAGAGATGAAAGGGCATCGTAACGAGTAGCGATGTGGACTTCTTCTGTCATGGCGTTTTTGATGTCCAGAGGGTAAGTTTCCCTCTGTTTGTCTTTTTACTTTGTTTTACAAACATCTTGCTTTGGCTAACCTGCTCTTCAAATCACTTCAGGTGCTTGCTCGTGCAACCGGAGGCGAGAAGATTCTACACGACCTCATTCGTCGCATGGGACTCCTCCAGGAGGAGCTTGCTCGAGCGAAGTCTCATCTAGCGCAGGCCGAACGAGGTTCTCGCTCAAAGGCGGAGTTCGCGAGTCTTCGAGAGCAGCTTCAATTAGCTCGCGTGGAATGAGGAGTTTCCCAAGGCGAGTGTGATCGTGCTTAGTCGGCAGTGGTGAAGATGGCTGGAGAGTTGAGTATAGGGCGTCAAGCTCTATAAGTGGCGACTTGATCGTCAAAAGTTTACTAGAGCGAGGTGCATGACCTTTGATGCCAGTTGGACATGCGGACGGATGATGTATCATCATACGGAACCAACTTCTGCCAAGCAGGTTGCCTGCTTCCAAGCGGAGCGGGAATGTGACTCTTTGGCGGGGGAAGTAGCTCCGCTTATTGCGAAGAAGGCAGCGGCAGAACAGCTTGCGTGTGACTTGCAGGACGACTTTGATGTCGCGGTCAAGGAGGCGAGGTATGCCACTATTGCTACCGCGAACGTCTCACGAGGGATCACTTTCGACTTCTTCGATCCTCTATTTTTGGCGTTTAACACGTCGTGTTCGAATGATTTTTCCACGCAAGTGTTTAGTGCATTGCTTTCTTTAGAAGTTTCCTTTCAGCGCACTTGTCTCGGTGCTAGCTTTCTAGGATTTTTGGGGCGGTTGCCCTCTTTTTATGAAATATGATCTTTTTTCTTTTATGAACATGTCTGCTCATTTTGATCGTGCGTTCTTATTCCGTTTAGCTATAGCATGTCTCGGTAGAGAGGCGTGTTTGTCGATAGTTTCGATAAGTTTTCTGCCTTAGCAAGATTTGGCTTTCCTTCCCATAGCAGCTTGGCTTGTTGCCATTGGGGGTTCGGCCTTAGACGTGCAAACTATTGTATGGTTCACGTCCTTGTTCCCGAGCAATCGTGTCGCTTTCTCTGGGTTGGGACAAGTCGGGTACGTCGTGAGGGACGGCTTGGGGATGGACGACAAGTCGGGTACATTGATTCATCGTGTGAGATGTTCATGAACTGTGCCATGTAAGCATCTTAAGTGCGTCATGTAGGTGGCTTGGGTGCGTCGTGCGGGAAGGCTTTGATTCGCCATGTAGGCGTCTTAGGCACATCGCGAAGGATGGCTTAGATGCGCCATGTAGGCTTCTTAGGTGCGCCATGTAGGCTTCTTAGGTGCGCCATGTAGGCGTCTTAAGTGCGCCATGTAGGCATCATAAGTGCGCCATGTAGGCTTCTTAGATGCGCCATGTAAGCGTCTTAAATGCGCCATATATGCGTCTTATGTGTGCCATGTAGGCGTCTTAAGTGCGCCATGTAGGCGGCTTAGGTGCGCCATGTAGGCAGCTTAAGTGCGCCATGTAGGCCTCTTTGGTGCGTCGCGAGGGATGACTTGGTGCACCATGTAGGCATCTAATGTGCGCCATGTAGGCATCTTAGGCCTGCATCTCTTGGGTGTCTTATGGCGTGCCGCGTAGGCGTCTTTAGCCTGCATCTCTTGGATGTTTTATGGCATGCCGCTGAGGCATCTTTAGCCTGCATCTCTTGGATGTCTTATGGCGCGCCGCGGAGGCGTCTTTGGTGCACCATGTAGGCGTCTTAAGTGCGCTATGTAGGTGGCTTAGATGCGCCATGTAGGCTTCTTAGGTGTGCCATGTTGGCATCTTAAGTGCGCCATGTAGGCATCTTAGATGCACCATGTAGGCATCTTAAGTGCGCCATATAGACGTATTAGATGTGCCATGTAGGCGTCTTATGTGCGCCATGTAGGCGTCTAAACTGCGCCATGTAGGTGGCTTAGGTGCGCCATGTAGGCGGCTTAGATGCGCCATGTAGGCGTCTTACGTGCGCCATGTAGGCATCGTAGGTGCGTCGCGAGGGACAACTTAGTGCACCATGTAGACGTCTTAGGTGCGCCATGTAGGCGTCTTAGGCTTGCATATCTTGGATGTCTTATTGCGCGCCGCGGAGGTGTCTTTGGCCTGCATCTCTTGGATGTCTTATGGCGCGCCGCAGAGACGTCTTTAGCCTTCATCTCTTGGATGTCTTATGGCGTGCCGCGTAGGCGTCTTTAGCCTGCATCTCTTGGATGTCTTATGGTGCGCCGCTGAGGCGTCTTTAGCCTGCATCTCTTGGATGTCTTATGGTGTGCCGTGGAGGCGTCTTAGGTGCACGATGTAGGCGTTTTAAGTGCACCATGTAGGCGGCTTAGGTGCGCCAAGTAGGCGACTTAGGCTTGGATCTCTTGAATATCTTGTGGCGCGCCGCGGAAGCATCTCTAGCTTGCATCTCTTGGATGTCTTATGGCGCGCCGCAGATACATCTTTAGCCTGCGTCTCTTGGATGTCTTATGGTGCACCGCATAGACGTCTTTAGCGTGCATCTCTTGGATGTCTTATGGCGCGCCGCGTAGGCATCCTTATCCTGCATCTCTTTGATGTCTTATGGCGCGCCACTAAGGCATCTTTAGCCTGCATCTCTTGGATGTGTTATGGTGCGCCGTGGAGACGTCGTTAGCCTGCATCTCTTGGATGTCTTATGGCACGCCGCGTAGGTGTCTTTAGCGTGCATCTCTTGGATGTCTTATGGCGCGCCGCGTAGGCGTCCTTAGCCTGCATCTCTTAGATGTGTTATGGTGTGCCGCTGAGGCGTCTTTAGCCTTCATCTCTTGGATGTCTTATGGCACGCCGCATAGGTGTCTTTAGCGTGCATCTCTTGGATGTCTTATGGAGCGCCGTGCATGTGTCTTTAGCCTGCATCTCTTGGATGTCTTATGGCGTGCCGCGTAGGCGTCTTTAGCCTGCATCTCTTGGATGTTTTATGGCATGCCGCTGAGGCATCTTTAGCCTGCATCTCTTGGATGTCTTATGGCGCGCCGCGGAGGCGTCTTTGGTGCGCCATGTAGGCGTCTTAAGTGCGCCATGTAGGTGGCTTAGATGCGCCATGAAGGCTTCTTAGGTGCGCCATGTTGGCGTCTTAAGTGCGCCATGTAGGCATCTTAGATGCACCATGTAGGCATCTTAAGTGCGCCATGTAGACGTATTAGATGTGCCATGTAGGCGTCTTATGTGCGCCATGTAGGCGTCTAAACTGCGCCATGTAGGTGGCTTAGGTGCGCCATGTAGGCGGCTTAGATGCGCCATGTAGGCGTCTTACGTGCGCCATGTAGGCATCGTAGGTGCGTCGCGAGGGACAACTTAGTGCACCATGTAGACGTCTTAGGTGCGCCATGTAGGCTTCTTAGGTGACATACTTCTGAGATGCAGGCTAAAGACGCCTCAGCGGCGCACCATAAGACATCCAAGAGATGCAGGCTAAAGACGCCTACACGGCACGCCATAAGAGATCCAAGAGATGAAGGCTAAAGACGTCTCTGCGGCGCGCCATAAGACATCCAAGAGATGCAGGACAAAGACACCTCTGTGGCGCGCCATAAGACATCCAAGATATGCAGGCATAAGACGCCTACATGGCGCACCTAAGACGTCTACATGGTGCACTAAGTTGTCCCTCGTGACGCACCTACGATGCCTACATGGCGCACGTAAGACGCCTACATGGCGCATCTAAGCCGCCTACATGGCGCACCTAAGCCACCTACATGGCGCAGTTTAGACGCCTACATGGCGCACATAAAACGCCTACATGGCACATCTAATACGTCTACATGGCGCACTTAAGATGCCTACATGGTGCATCTAAGATGCCTATATGGCGCACTTAAGACGCCAACATGGCACACCTAAGAAGCCTACATGGCGCATCTAAGCCACCTACATGGCGCACGTAAGACGCCTACATGGCGCACCAAAGACGCCTCCGCGGCGCGCCATAAGACATCCAAGAGATGCAGGCTAAAGATGCCTCAGCGGCATGCCATAAAACATCCAAGAGATGCAGGCTAAAGACGCCTACGCGGCACGCCATAAGACATCCAAGAGATGCAGGCTAAAGACACATGCACGGCGCTCATTAAGACATCCAAGAGATGCAGGCTAAAGACGCCTCCACGGCATGCCATAAGACACCCAAGAGATGCAGGCCTAAGATGCCTACATGGTGCACATAAGATGCCTACATGGTGCACCAAGTCATCCCTCGCGACGCACCTATGAGGCCTACATGGCGCACTTAAGCTGCCTACATGGCGCACCTAAGCCGCCTACATGGCGCACTTAAGACGCCTACATGGCACACATAAGACGCATATATGGCGCATTTAAGACGCTTACATGGCGCATCTAAGAAGTCTACATGGCGCACTTATGACGCCTACATGGCGCACTTAAGACGCCTACATGGCGCACCTAAGAAGCCTACATGGTGCACCTAAGAATCCTACATGGCGCATCTAAGCCAACCTTCGCGATGTGCCTAAGACGCCTACATGGCGCATCAAACCGGCCCTCACGACGCACCCAAGCCACCTACATGACGCACTTAAGATGCTTACATGGCACAGTTCATGAACATCTCACACGATGAATCAATGTACCCGACTTGTTGTCCATCCTACTTGTCACACAGCGAAGTGATGATATTTGTTGTCTCTCGTTTTCGGACAACGATTTAGGAACCCCGAACGGTTCGACCCAAGGCCGGACCGAGTGGCCGCGTTCGGGCTCGAGCGTGTCGGACTTGGTGGCCCAAGTCGTCCCTTAGCTGTCGGTGATGTCTGCTTCGTCCAGGCGCCTGAAAAAGCAAGCATGGAGGTGTGAACTACAAAGGGGAAACAGGGGGGTTGCCCCTGTTTACCTCTCCGACGCTCAACATTAGCAGGTTTGAGATGGATAAAGAGGGTTTAAGTGTTTAGGGGCCGAGACTTGAGAGAAACGAGCGAGAGGTGAGTCCGGCAGCGTTTCAGTACTCAAGAATGGATTACCTTTTGAAGAGGGTGGGCCTCTTGGATTTATAGGTGACCAAGGGGTCATTGGTGGACCCCTTGGCCGAGGATAGCATAGGATGGCCGAGGATAGCATAGGATGGCCGAGGATAGCATAGACTCGGCCGAGGATAGCATAGGATGGCCGAGGATATCATAGGCCTGTGAGGCCGAGGTCGAGCTCGTGATGCCGAGGTCGAGCTCGCGAGGCCGAGGTCGAGCTCGTGAGGCCGAGGTCGAGCTCGCGAGGCCGAGGTCGAGCTCGTGAGGTCGAGCTCGCGAGGCCGAGGTCGAGCTCGTGAGGCCGAGGTCGAGCTCGCGAGGCCGAGGTCGAGCTCGTTAGGCCGAGGTCGAGCTTATGAGGCCGAGGCCATCGGGCTGATGGCCGAGGTCAAGCTCGTGAGGCCGAGGTCGAGCTTGTGAGGCCGAGGTCGAGCTCGCGAGGCCGAGGTCAAGCTCGTTAGGCCGAGGTCGAGCTTATGAGGCCGAGGCCATCAGGCTGATGGCCGTGGATAGCCGAGCTCGGTCTTGGGCCGAGGCTATTGGGCCAGCCCTTGGCCGAGCCGGCCCACGGGCCGATCAATGGCCGGGGTAAGTCTGATCGTTGTTTTGCCTCTGATTGGCCCCGATCGAAGGTCTGGCCGATAACAATATTCATGAAGGGTAAACATAGATAATATTCAGTGGATCTACTCATCATAATTTAGTTGAATTCTTGAGTAGAAAATAAATTCATTTGAACAGAGAGATTCTCAAGGTCAACTCTTTAGTAGAGTCAGTTGACATTAAGCTAAACTTGGAAAAAGTTTGTGAACTTCTGATTGCAAGTATTTTCGCTCAAGCTTTATTAATTTGGATCCATGAGGTCACTGTCATAAATCATATCGAGTAGGAATAGTTAAACTAGAAGCTAAGTCAAAACAAGAACGAGACAATTTTTACAAAAATTGTCTATATGGTATTTTTGTCTTTTTAGACATAGGATGAAATGAATGTCAATAAATTTATTGACATTGTCATATGAAGACATAAAACCACTCAGCCAAGTTAATTAATTTGGGCCTTGTAGCTTAATTTCATTTCATAGAATTTAACTTGAAAATTCTTAATGGGCCTTTCTTATGTTGTCATGAACAAATGAAGAAACATCTGGAAGCCCCTTCTAGATGGTTATGGCCGTCCAACCCAATAAAGAAAAGAGAGATTATTTTGTGCATTATTGTATGAAGATACTTGCCAAAAGAAAAAGAGGAAACAAATTTCCTCTATGAGCAAAGGGGGAATTCGGCCAAGCAAGAGGGAGAATAAAAGAGGAAACAAATCCAAGGCTTCTAGAAGCCTAGTTTTGCTGTGTGACTTGAAGGGAAGGAGAGCAAATTTTGCTCATGAATATGTGATATTCTCTAGAAGAGCAAACTACCTTGTTGAAGGAAATTCCTCTCCTATAAATAGAGCCCTCATTCTCATCATTTTATTCATTCCAAAGTTTTAGAGATTGAGAGCTTCTCTCTCTAGAACACTTGGCCGCCCCTCCCCTTTCTCTCTCTAAGTTTTCTTTCGTTTTTGTTTTGGCACCTAGGTCCACATTTGACCTAGTATTTTAGTTCTTCGACTCTTAGACTTGTTCTTGAGTCGTCGTGATTAAAAGTGATCATACACTAATTCCTTTCTTTCATGGTTGCTCGAGTTCCCGAGGAAAGAAGTTTGATGAGCTGCGTGGGGAGACGAACGTTTCAACCTTCCTAAGACTTCTCAACGTTCAAGCTTCTCAAAAGTTAGTAAACAAATAATGCTCATTAATAGTTTTAATTTATATGTACTTGCTCTTTGTCTAGGTTAGTAAAGTAGTTTTACTCGTTTTAAAGAAAAATTTTAAATTCCGCCTCTTGCTCGATGCGTTAAATCTTTTCTTAACCCTAGATTCTAAAAAACTGGAGTTTCGGAACAGCCGCGCACCTCAGAGTAAAATCGCCATAACTGGCGGCTCCAATGTTCTTTTGACCTGAAACCGGTGGCATTGGACAGAGGACAGACAGAGCTTTAATTTGATTCAAGAATCATTAAATTTAGATTTCTGAGCAGAGAGTTATGCCACCTTTACTGCGGGTTTACTCCAGCTCGAAGAAAAAGAAATAATTAAAGTTTGGTCCTTTTTAGGTGCGAAAAAGAATCGAGTGTAACGGAACGTTTTAGGAGGTTGTTAAAGCTTTTATTTGTGTTTTATTACCAAGGTAATAACATGGTATAAAAGAAATAACAACATGCATAAAACGATTCAAGTAAATAAAAGAAAGTAGCAAGACAATATAACTAGTCACAAAATTTACTCGAAAATTCTCAAACCTTTCAAACACGTTTTTCAATATAAAAAATTAAAAACTTTTAGAAATGATTCTAATGTGTTTTAATAATATCCCAAACTCATAGAAAATTAACATGATTTTTAATTTAAAGGCAACAACAATAAATTAAAAAAAATCTAAGAAAACAATTCTAACTTGTCACAAAATTAGTAAACTTTCGAAACGATTTTCAAGCTCATAATTTTAAATACATGTACATGCATATCTTTGACCATAGCTCTGATACCATTTGTTGGAATCGATCTAGGGTTTAAGAAAATAATTAACGCTTCGGTAAGCGGCGGAATTTTAAAAATTTTCTTTTACAAGTAAAACCAGTTTTTACTAACCTAGACAAAAGAGCAAGTACACGTAATTAAAAACTATTATGAGCTAAGAAGTTTACTAACCTTTCTTGAAGCTTGATCTTTGAGAAGCTCTTAGAAAGTTGCAACGCTCGTCTCCCCTTGCAGCACGTCCCTCTTTCTTTCCTCGGCACCTCGAGCAACCACGAAAGTTTCTATCACTAAATCACTCGAGAGAAAAGGAATTAGTGAGTGGGCACTTTTAAACACTACGACTTAAGAACGAGTCTTGAAGTCGCAAAGCTAAACTCTAGGTTAAATGAGGACCTAGGGGCCAAAACAATAAAACGAAATTGACTAGAGAGAGAGAGGAGAGGGGCGGCCACAAGTTCTAGAGAGAGAGGCTCTCAATCTCTAACTTATGTGGAATGAATTGTGAAGAAAAGGGGCTCCTATTTATAGGATAGGTCTCATCTTCAATAAGGTAATTTCCTCTTCTATAGAATATCACATATTCATGAGTCAATTTCCCTTTTCCTTCAAAGAGTCACACGGCCAAGACTAAGCAAGTAAGTCCTTGGATTTGTTTCCTCTTTTATTTGCTTCTCTCTTGATCCTTTTGGGCGCCTAGTATTGGCCGAATAAGACTAGTATTGGCCGAATGATGCATGTCATCAAATGACATTGTCAAAAAATTTATTGACATTCATTTCATCATATGTCTCAAAAGACAAAAATACCCTTTTGACAATTTTCGTTCTTGTTTTGACTTAGCTTCCAGTTTAACTATTCCTACTCGATGTGATTCGTGACAGTGACCTCATGGACCCAAATGAACAAAGCTTTAGCTAAACACTTGGACTCAAAAGTTCACAAACCTTTTCCAAGTTTAGCTTAATGACAACTGACTCCACTAAAAAGTTGACACTGAAAATCTCTCGGTTCAAATGAATTTATTTTCTACTCAAGAATTCAACCTAATTATGATAAGCGGATCCACTGAATATTATCTATGTTTACCCTTCATGAATGTCATCAGCTAGTCGGGATTTACTAAATTACCATTTTACCCTTCTAGCTGTTATTTCCTCAACTCCTTTGTCGCTTGTGAATAAGTTAGAAATAATGTATTGACGAGGAGCTAACAAGTCACATTGTTTCATCCAAAAGAGTCAGGACTCAATTTGGACACTGGCCAGTTCATTTATTCACACTCCAAGGAACAAATCATGAGGTGACATACATTGCATTTCAGCAATCTTGTACATGAATTCCATATCTATGAGAACTTCACAAAGTTACTCATGACATTCTCACAACTTAGTACTTCACCAATAGGCCCTGTTCGGAATCACATAGTGAGTCCGAACTCTGACTTTCTCAAATGAGAATACTAAGGTGTGAAATGACATGTCTCATTTCAGGATTAAGGTAAGCATGATGCAATTCATACATAGTGACTTCGAGACATAAGAGGTTAAATGGTTTGTTCTTATCTTGTCTCTAGAAGTGCACTGGTCAATTCATTACCTTCGGAAGATACCTAGAAGAACTATAGAGTCTCCAACTCTCAATGCCTCATAACCAGACATCATAGATTCTTCTAACAATCGTACTGAGGTCAATAGTCCTTTGACCCTAAGATTGCGAACATATCGTTTTAAGCAAACTACGAAGAGTTTGTTCATGCAAATCTACATTTGTCTCTTCGTAAGTTGTTAAGTTTGTTTATGGACTAAAAGACTAAGGTTTTATCATAAAGCTTCAAACAAGGAAGATTGAATGAACGTTTCAACCTTTTATTAATGAATAAGCAATTACAAGCAAGAGTCTTCATGAGACTTTATTACATCAAATGCATAATATAAAGATTACAACTCTTCTTGTGGGCACCATTGACAACAAACTCCCACTTGACTCAAAGAAGATGTGTGTAGTCTTTCATGCCTAATCCCTCTCGATGTTGGTCGAAGACCTTGTTCGCTAGGGCCTTTGTGAATGGATCTGCTAGGTTGTCCACCGTTGAGATCTTCTTCACCTCCACGTTTCCGCGCTGCACGATCTCTCGAATCAAATGGTATTTCCTCTCAATATGTTTAGAATGCTTATGGCTTCGAGGTTCCTTTGAGTTAGCGACAGCCCTACTATATTATCACAATAATGGGTCATGGGCTCATCGACGTTTGGAACAACTTCCAAATACTTAAGAAATTTTCTAAGCCTTACAGCCTCTTTGGATGCTTCACAAGCAGCCACATATTCTGCCTCTATTGTGGAGTCAGCAATGCAAGATTGCTTAATACTTCTCCACACAACAACTCCACCATTACGGATGAACATAGATCCCGAAGTGGATTTCCTGGAATCCTTATCCGCTTGAAAATCGGAGTCGGTATATCCCGTCATAGTCAGGTCAGTACCTGAGTATGTAAGCATCAACTTCCTAGTTCTTCGAAGATACTTAAGAACATGCTTAACAGCAATCCAGCGCTCGGGTCCAGGGTTGGATTGGAAACGGCTAACTACGCCAATGGCGAAACATATATCAGGTCTAGTGCAAAGCATAGCATACATGAGGGTTCCTACGACAGAGGCGTAAGGAATCTTCCTCATGTCTTCAATCTCTTGTGCAGTCTTGGGAGACTGGTCGTTAGAGAGTGAAACTCCATGCCTAAAGGGTGTTTGACCCTTCTTGGAGTCTTGCATCGAGAAGCGATCCATCACCTTATCAATATAAGATGCTTGAGAGAGCGACAGGGTCCGGTTTTTCCTATCTCGAAAGATTTGGATTCCCAGAATGTACGCGGCTTCTCCTAGATCCTTCATATCGAGTTGCTTTGCTAGCCAGACCTTAACCTCAGATAACTTACCCACGTCATTACCAATGAGTAGTATATCATCGACATATAGTACCAGAAACACAACTTTGCCTTCGTGTATTAACTTGTAAACACAAGGCTCATCTATTGACTGTTCAAAGCCAAAGCCCTTTACAGTTTCATCGAATCTAATATTCCATGACCTAGATGCTTGCTTTAATCCATAAATGGACTTAAGCAACTCACAAACCTTGGTCTCTTGACCTTCTTCCACGAAACCGTCTGGTTGGGCCATGTAAATGCGCTCGTCAAGATTGCCATTCAGAAAGGCTGTCTTGACATCCATTTGCCAGATCTCATAGTCGAGAGCTACAGCTATGGATAGGAGTATGCGGATGGATTTAAGCATCGCGACTAGCGAGAAGGTTTCTTCATAGTCAATCCGTTCTTGTTGGGTATAACCCTTTGCCACAAGTCGTGTTTTGAACGTCTCGACGTTCCCATCAGGACCCCTTTTCTTCTTGTATATCCACTTACACCCTACGGGTTTAATCCCTTCAGGAAGGTCTACAAGTTTCCAGACATTGTTGACATACATCGAGTGCATTTCAACTTTCATGGCGTCAAGCCAAAGGTTTGATTCAGAACAAGCCATCGCTTGGCTATAGGAAACAAGATCATCCATGTCAGAGACGGCTACAAGAGAGTCTCCATAAGACATGTACCTGTCAGGCTTTTGAGTAGCCGTCCCACTACGTCTAAGTACTACTTGACGAGATTCTGATGAGTTAGGTTGTGTTTTAGTTGGGGTAAGAACAGTTCTTACAGATGAGGTAGAAGCTTCCTCACCCAACTTTTCTTCAAGCACAATTTTGGTCCTAGGTTTTGCATCCTTCGTAAAGTCCTCCTCGAGGAAACAAGCATTCGTGCTAATGAAAGTCTTATCGTCCTCGGGACTATAGAAGATGAAATCCTTGGTTTCCTTTGGATATCCCACAAACAAGCACAATTCTGATCTACTAGCCAACTTGCTAGTCTTTTGCCTTAGCACGTGTGCAGGGCAACCCCAAATTCTGATGCGGCCAAGATTCACTTTACGGCCAGTCCATCGTTCATAAGGAGTACCAGGAACCGTCTTGGACAGAACTTGGTTCAGAATATAAGCGGCTGTTTCGAGGGCATATCCCCAAAAGGAAAGAGGGAGTGATGAGTAACTCATCATTGATCTAACCATCTCCATAAGAGTTCGGTTTCTTCTCTCTGACACTCCGTTTTGTTGAGGTGTGCCAGGTGCGGTAAGCTGAGAAGCGATACCTTCTTCTTTAAGAAAGTCATCAAACTCTCCAGACATATACTCACCACCTCGATCAGATCGAAGGGTTTTGATCACTTTGCCAGTTTGCTTTTCCACTAAAGCCCTAAAGACCTTTAATACGTTAAAGGTCTCGGATTTGTGTTTGAGCAAATAGACAAAACCATATCGTGGGTAATCATCGGTGAAGGTAACGAAGTATTCGTATCCTCCACGTGCCTGTTGGCTGAGCGGACCACATACATCAGAATGTACTAGTTCCAGCAACTCAGTGGCTCTTCGACCCTTATCGGAGAAAGGTCGCTTAGTCATTTTTCCTTCTATGCAGGATTCACAAGTAGGTAGTGAACCTATTGCAGAGGCTTGGAGTGGACCGTCCCTCACAAGTCTCTTAATCCTATCTAGACTGATATGACCAAGTCTCAAGTGCCAGAGGTATGTTGATTTTGTTAGATCGGAGGATTCAGAAAGTTTGATCCTCTTTGGCTGCCTAATTAGATCGTTATCTATTTCGGTGTCTAAAAGAGAAGGTTGAGTGGGATAGATGTAAAAAAGACCATTCTTCATACATGCATGAGTGACAAAAGAATTAGAAAAAGAAATACGAATTCCATTCTTTATAAACTTTAAACAATAATCTTGCTCAAGAAGACGAGCAACGGATATTAAGTTCTTCCCAAAGGTAGGAACAAAATAAACATTATTCAAGTTTAAAGTGCGGTCTTCAAAAGACAGCGTCACGGATCCCACAGCCTTCGCAGACACCAGGCTCCCATCACCCCATTTGAAACAGAATCGCCTTCCTCTAAGCTTTTGGTTTTCTTGAAACCATTCAAGGAACAACAAATATGGTTAGTAGCAGCGGAGTCAAGAATCCACGTTGATACATTATCAGCTACTAAGCATGCTTCAGTAACTAGTACAATACTATGTTCCCTTGCTTTGAGATAGGCAGGACAGTTCCTTTTATCGGCCTTGTAAGGTCTCTTCACAGTTCCAGAGGCGGAGGCTTTTTGCTCAGTAGCATGTGCCTCTCCTAGATTCCTCTTTTTCTTAGTGAGACCTACAGCAGTGTGAAGTTCCTTCATAAGCTTGGTAACAGTGTACTCTAGCTTGTTTATGGAGTAGTTCATCTTGGAGGAATCAAGAGATGCGGGGAGAGTTTCTAAGATCATATCTATGACACTCTTCTCATCAATCTCAGATCCTAGGACTTCCATTTTATTTAGAAAACTAATGATCAGTATCATAAAGTCTCCAACAGGAGTCCTAGCCTTCATGTGACAGTTCATAAACTGTCGGACTGCTTGTTGCCTTGTTTGACGCCCTTGCCCTCCAAACATCTCAAGGAGATTGTAGAGCATTTCGGCGGAAGTCTCGATGTTACGATGTTGCTCTTTCAGCATATTGTTCATAGATGCCAAGATATAGCACCTCACAATCTCATCGGATCGAAGCCAGGCCGCTAAGGCGTCATTGTCCTCTTGAGTTAAATCATTATTCGTCAGAGGAGGACACGGGGTGGTGAGTACCCATTTGTGCTTGGTAATGATTATGTCGAGGTTATGTTTCGAATCTACGTAGTTATCGTTTTCGAGTTTGTTCGAGGAAAGGATGAACGAGAGATGTTTGTGAGACATGTTGCTTATTTAAGTTGAAACAAGTTTATGATTAGTCTTTGGTTTAGGATTTAAGTTTTATTAAGACTTTTATAAAATCCAAAGGTGTTATAAACCAAACGATAATTTACTCCCTCAAGAGAAGGCCGCAAAAAATCTCCATTTATAAGTAAATGACACATCATTAATGCTTAGCCAAGATGTCAATACATCTATTTTGACTAGCCACCTTTTAAATTAGTTTGATCACTCACATCCTTTCGCAGAGCCTCAAGGCAGGATTACTAGGGATTGAGCCTAAGTGTGCAACCAACCACTTAGTCCAAAAGATCAACTTTGAAAAACAATCCCCCAAGGGGAGGCCTTGCCATCATCGTCTCACTCTCGGACGTAGCTCATTGAGCAATGATCGAAGCAATAACGCCTTGGAGTACTCCCATTTAAGTGAGGGTCACAAGAGCGGCTCTTAGTCCCACGTTAATTGCTTCTTTCATTAGTGTTGGGGATCGTGGGTTACAAACAACAAGTATAACCCTCCCACTTAGTTTTTGGAGTTGGTTCATCGACTCTTATAAGTTCGGAAACAGATTTCCTAGTTAAAGAGCGACATAGCGGACAACTAGAAGAGAATCCTAGATCGACATGTTCAGAGCAGTATTAGTGCATAAAGGAACAAGTTACATACTCGATCGTTTCCTATTTTCTATTTCGGGAACGTGCATGAGGGAATTGTGAACTTCAACTCATTCGAACACTTGAAAGTTTGAGATTACACATCTTTTTATTTTTCGGCTTGTCTACAAAGAGACCTCCCACTCAAATTTTCAAGAGCACATAGATTTTGAACATATGTGATATAGATATAGTTTTGAAAACATTTTGAAAACTTATTTGATTTGGATGACAAAATATTTTCAAGTTTGAAAGTGAAAACGGTTTTTCAAAATTCAAACTAGTTTTGTAAAAACTCAATTTCAATTAATCTTTCAAAAATCAAAACTTTTAATCTTACACATCATGTTTATAATCTTATAAAAAACAATTTTGCTCAAGAAAATTTTCTCATTAGACTTCTATAACTCATGGTAGTGGGGCTGAAAATCCGGAATTCTAAAAAACTGGAGTTTCGGAACAGCCGCGCACCTCGGAGTAAAATCGCCATAACTGGCGGCTCCAATATTCTTTTGACCTGAAACCGGTGGCATTGGACAGAGGACAGACACAGCTTTAATTTGATTCAAGAATCATTAAATTTAGATTTCTGAGCAGAGAGTTATGCCACCTTTACTGCGGGTTTACTCCAGCTCGAAGAAAAAGAAATAATTAAAGCTTGGTCCTTTTTAGGTGCGAAAAAGAATCTAGAAACGGAACGTTTTAGGAGGTTGTTAAAGCTTTTATTTGTGTTTTATTAGCAAGGTAATAACATGGTATAAAAGAAATAACAACATGCATAAAACGATTCAAGTAAATAAAAGAAAGTAGCAAGACAATATAACTAGTCACAAAATTTACTCGAAAATTCTCAAACCTTTAAAACACGTTTTTCAATATAAAAAATTAAAAAATTTTAGAAATGATTCTAATGTGTTTTAATAACATCCCAAACTCATAGAAAATTAACATGATTTTTAATTTAAAGGCAACAGCAATAAATTAAAAAAAATCTAAGAAAACAATTCTAACTTGTCACAAAATTAGTAAACTTTCAAAAACGATTTTCAAGCTCATAATTTTAAATACATGTACATGCATATCTTTGACCATAGCTCTGATACCATTTGTTGGAATCGATCTAGGGTTTAAGAAAATAATTAACGCTTCGGTAAGCGGCGGAATTTTAAAAATTTTCTTTTACAAGTAAAACCAGTTTTTACTAACCTAGACAAAAGAGCAAGTCCACGTAATTAAAAACTATTATGAGCTAAGAAGTTTACTAACCTTTCTTGAAGCTTGATCTTTGAGAAGCTCTTAGAAAGTTGCAACGCTCATCTCCCCTTGCAGCACGTCCCTCTTTCTTTCCTCGGCACATCGAGCAACCACGAAAGTTTCTATCACTAAATCACTCGAGAGAAAAGGAATTAGTGAGTGGGCACTTTTAAACACTACGACTTAAGAACGAGTCTTGAAGTCGCAAAGCTAAACTCTAGGTTAAATGAGGACCTAGGGGCCAAAACAATAAAATGAAATTGACTAGAGAGAGAGAGGAGAGGGGCGGCCACAAGTTCTAGATAGAGAGGCTCTCAATCTCTAACTTATGTGGAATGAATTGTGAAGAAAAGGGGCTCCTATTTATATGAGAGGTCTCATCTTCAATAAGGTAATTTCCTCTTCTATAGAATATCACATATTCATGAGTCAATTTCCCTTTTCCTTCAAAGAGTCACACGGCCAAGACTAAGCAAGTAAGTCCTTGGATTTGTTTCCTCTTTTATTTGCTTCTCTCTTGATCCTTTTTGGCGCCTACCTTGCTTTCCCCTTAGGGGAAATTTGTTTCCTCTTTTTCTTTTGGCAAGTATCTTCATACATTTATGCACAAAATATTCTCTCTTTCCTTGGGTGTGTTGGGCGCCTATCCCTATTCTAGAAAGGCCTTCTAGAAGCTTTTCCATTTGTTCATGACAACATGAAAAAGGCCCATTAAGAATTTTCAATAAAATTCTTATGAAATGAAATTAATCCACAGGTCCCAATAAGACTAGTATTGGCCGAGTGATGCATGTCATCAAATGACCTTGTCAAAAAATTTATTGACATTCATTTCATCATATGTCTCAAAAGACAAAAATACCCTTTTGACAATTTTCGTTCTTGTTTTGACTTAGCTTCCAGTTTAACTATTCCTACTCGATGTGATTCGTGACAGTGACCTCATGGACCCAAATGAACAAAGCTTGAGCTAAACACTTAGACTCAAAAGTTCACAAACCTTTTCCAAGTTTAGCTTAATGCCAACTGACTCCACTAAAGAGTTGACACTGAAAATCTCTCGGTTCAAATGAATTTATTTTCTACTCAAGAATTCAACCTAATTATGATGAGCGGATCCACTGAATATTATCTATGTTTACCCTTCATGAATGTCATCAGCTAGTCGGGATTTACTAAATTACCATTTTACCCTTCTAGCTGTTATTTCCTCAACTCCTTTGTCGCTTGTGAATAAGTTAGAAACAATGTATTGACGAGGAGCTAACAAGTCACATTGTTTCATCCAAAAGAGTCAGGACTCAATTTGGACACTGGCCAGTTCATTTATTCACACTCCAAGGAACAAAGCATGAGGTGACATACATTGCATTTCAGCAATCTTGTACATGAATTCCATATCTATGAGAACTTCACAAAGTTACTCATGACATTCTCAAAACTTAGTACTTCACCAATAGGCCCTGTTCGGAATCACATAGTGAGCCCGAACTCTGACTTTCTCAAATGAGAATACTAAGGTGTGAAATGGCATGTCTCATTTCAGGATTAAGGTAAGCATGATGCAATTCATACATAGTGACTTCGAGACATAAGAGGTTAAATGGTTTGTTCTTATCTTATCTCTAGAAGTGCACTGGTCAATGCAGTACCTTCGGAAGATACCTAGAAGATCTATAGAGTCTCCAACTCTCAATGCCTCATAACCAGACATCATAGATTCTTCTAACAATCGTACTGAGGTCAATAGTCCTTTGACCCTAAGATTGCGAATATATCGTTTTAAGCAAACAACGAAGAGTTTGTTCATGCAAATCTACATTTGTCTCTTCGTAAGTTGTTAAGTTTGTTTATGGACTAAAAGACTAAGGTTTTATCATAAAGCTTCAAGCAAGGAAGATTGAATGAACGTTTCAACGTTGTATTAATGAATAAGCAATTACAAGCAAGAGTCTTCATGATACTTTATTACATCAAATGCATAATATAAAGATTACAACTCTTCTTGTGGGCACCATTGACAACACCGGTGGGCCAGGCTCGTGCGACCGGGCCGAACCTTTGGGCCGGACACGAGTGAGGAGGGCCTGGTCGGCCCGGGCCCAGGCGTGTGCGAGGGAGACCCGACCGGCCAGGAGCCAGGCGGGCGTGAGGGAGGCCTGCTCGGGCCGGGCCCGTGCGAGGGAGGCCTGTCCGGACAGTGGCCAGGCGCGCACGAGGGAGCCCCTGCCGGCTGGACACGTGATAGATGGGCCTCGCCGGGACGGGCGAGCACACGGGTGTCCCTCCCGGGCCGGGCATGCGGGAGACGGGCCCTGTCGGGCCAGGAACGCGCGGGGGAGATCAACCAACCTATTTGGGCGAGCGCCGAGGTGAATTGACCAATTCGAGAAGCGTTCTCGACGTCGAGTGCTCGGGCGAGTCATCATGTCTCCATTTCCCGTCAACTATGGTGCCTACTTTGACTGCGCGAGAGGAGGCGCGAGCTTTAGCTTTTCTAGTCAGGGAGTTGGCGGTTCGTGATGACCTCGAATGCTCGGACGTCGACATTATAATCTCACTTTCGCTTGCTAGCTTTATGAGTTTGAGGAAGCGGTTTGACAATCCAGAGTCGATATCAATCCTGCGACCGCTGCCTAACGATTTCCCGACTCACCCTCGGAAAGGGAACACTGTTGTCCATGAGGCAAGTCTTCGCAGAGGACTACGATTACCCTTCCAGCCGGTGATTTAGGATTTGCTGGTTCGATTGAAAGTGCACGCCTCGCAGATGTCTCCATCTTTCTAACCTGTGGTCGTTGCGTGCCACATGATGCTCTATCGAGCGAAGAGGAGGGCCGTCACCATTGACGACATCCAGAATCTTGTAGTCGTTTGCGAAGTCCCTGGGAAACCCGGCTTTTACATGGTAGCCCATCGCAAGTGTCTCATCATTCTTATCAAGGTTTCCTCAAAGCATCGGTACCCTTGGGTGTGGGTGTCTGAGTCCGCTTTTGGGGCGGCGCCTCTCATTTTTAGGCCCGTGGTCGATTTCTCGGCCAATTGCGATATTGAGAACTCCGAGCTTGAGCTCGTGATTAAAGTGGTCTCGGACTTGTGGCGGCAAGGTTCACACTTCGAGTCCCCGGATCTGATGGCGACTACCGGGTGGTTTGTGCCTGACAATGAGGCGCCTCCCTGTTCTCTCCTCGCTGACGAGGTCCTATTGGGCCCCGAGTTTGAGGCGGGGGGCTCTTACACCCCATCCCTCCACGTGGGGGGTACTAAATATTTTCATGCTAACGCATTACTTATTGTCTATTTTTATCATCTTGTTCAGACCGTTTGATGTTTTCCATGACAGATACCATGGCTCGGGAGCCATCAAGATCGCCGCGAGATTGCCTATGGCGCAACCTTCTGCTGACGAAGTTGCCGCGGCCCATTCTCGGATCAAAGATCGCCGCGAGGGGTCGCCCATGCGAGCGCAGAATAAGGCAACCTCTTCGAGCAAGCGTCCCTCGTCATCGGTCTCGCTCAGCTCTCCTTCCCGCTCGAAGCGTGCTTGTTGTCAATGGTGCCCACAAGAAGATTTGTAGTCTTTACTTATGTACATTTGATGTAATAAAGTCTCACGAGTACTCTTGCTTGTAACTGCTGAATCATTAATAAAAGTTGAAACGTTCATTCATTCTTCCTTTTTAGTTTGAAGCTTTATGATAATTTATAGTCTTTAGTCCTTAAACAAACCTAACAACATATAAAGAGACAAATGTAGATTTTCATGAACAAACTCTTCATGGTTTGCTTAAAACAATATATTCGCAATCTAAAGATCAAAGGCTATTGATCTCAGTACGATTGTTAGGAGAATCTATGATGTTTGGTTATGGGACATTGAGAGTTAGAGACTCTATAGTTCTTCTAGGTATCTTCTGAAGGTACTGAATTGACCATTGCACTTTTAGAGACTCTATCGAGTAAGAATAGTTAAACTAGAAGCTAAGTCGAAACAAGAACGAGACAAGTTTTACGAAAATTGTCTAAAGGGTATTTTTGTCTTTTTGGACATAGGATGAAATGAATGTCAATAAATTTTTTGACATTGTCATATGATGACAAATGAAACTATATCACACAGCCAAGTTAAAGTTAATTGGGCCCTGAGGATTAATTTCATTTCATGGAATTTTATTTTAAAATTCTTAATGGGCTTTTCTTATGTTGTCATGAACAAACGAAGAAACGTCTAGAAGCTCCTTCTAGAAGCAAGCAAACCGTCCAACCAAAGGCAAGAGAGAGGAATTAATTTGTGCATTGATGTATAAAGATACTTGCCAAAAAGAAAAAGAGGAAACAAATTTCCTATATGGGTGTTATTGGCCCGACAGGTCCGGCGACGCGATCGACGTTTCGGGCGGCCAGACAAGCTCACCCGGCTGATGGCCGGCCCAGTTCACTCGGCCATTGGCCGGCCCAAGCAATTCACTCGGCCAATGGCCGAGTGAATCTCAACCGGACCACCATGCTCACTCGGCCAATGGCCGAGTGAATCTCAGTCGGCCCATCGAGATTAACTCGGCCAATGGCCGAGTGAACCTTCAGCCGACCCATCAGGTTCACTCGGCCAATGGCCGAGTGAACTCCCTGCCGGCCCAACAATTTCACTCGGCCAATGGCCGAGTGAATCCTCTCTCGGCCCAAGCCTTTGACTCGGCCAATGGCCAAGTGAACCTCACCCGGCGTCCAGCAGCTCACTCGGCCAATGGCCGAGTGAATCTCACCCGGCGACCAACACTTCACTCGGCCATCGGCCGACCGAGTCTCACCCGGCCGACGGTTGACTCAAACTCACTCGGCCAAGGGACCTTCAAAACGTCCCTTGGTCGCCTATAAATACGAGGATCGACCCCTCGAGACAGGTAATCCAATTTTGAGCCTCGAAACGCTGTCGAACTCATAACTCACTCGTTTCACTCATCTATGGCCTCTAAACACTCAAACCCTCTATATCCACCTCAATCCTACTAATGTTGAGCGTCGGAGAGGTAAACAGAGGCAACCCCTCTGTTTCCCCTTTGTAGTTCACATCTCTTTTCTTACCTTTTTCAGGTGTTTGGACGAGATAGACATCATCAACAGCTAAGGTACGACTTGTGATACCAAGTCCGACACGCTCGAGCCGAAGTGAGACCACTTGGTCCGACCTTGGGTCTAACTACTTTGGACTCCTAAATAGTTGTTCGGAAACGAGCGACAACAATGGGGAATCAATATGGGCGGCCAACTAAAAGGAAGGGAGGGAAAAATATTTGCTCATGAATATGTGATATTCTATATAAGAGGAAACTACCTTAATGAAGGTAATCATTCTCCTATAAATAGAGCCCTCATTCCTCTCATTTTTTCATCCAACGTAACTTAGAGATTGAGAGCTTCTCTCTCTAGACATTGTGGCCGCCCATCTCCCTTTCTCTCTCTAGTTCTTTTCATTTTTTTTCTAGCACCTAGGTTCTAATTTGACCTAGTGTTTTAGCTCTTCGATTCTTAGACTTGTACTTGAGTCGTCGTGGTTACTCGAGTTCCCGAAGAACGAAGAAAGACGCGCTGCGTGGGGAGATGAATGTTTCAACCTTCTTAAGGCTTCTCAACGTTCAAGCTTCATAAAGGTTAGTAATCGTGTAATCGCATTTAGATAGTTTTAATAATAACATGTGCTTGCTCTTTGTCTAGGTTTGTAAAATCGTTTTACTTGTTTAAAAGAAAAATTTTATTTTCCACCGCTTGCTAGAAGCGTTAAATCTTTTCTTAACCCTAGATCAATTCCAATTAGAGCTATGGTAAAAAATAAGCATGTACATGTGATTAAAACTATGAACTTGAAAATCGTTTTCGAAAGATTAGTCGTTTTTTGACAAGTTATGATTGTTACCTTAGATTTTTTTTTTAATTTATTACTCGTGCCTTTAAATTAAAAATCATTGTTGATTTTCTATGACATTGGGATGTTATTGAAACACATTACAATCAGTTCTAAATTTTTTTAATTTTTTATAATGGAAAACGTGTTTTTAAAGTTTGAGAAATTTCGGGAAATTTTGTGACTAGTTATATTGTCTTGCTAGTTTCGTTTATTTACTCAATTTTTTTTTATGTTTTTTTTTCTTCACTTTTATACCATGTTAATAAAACACATATAAACGCTTTAACAACTCTCTAAAACGTTCCGTTACACTCGATTCTTTTTGCACTCAACTCTGAACTTTAATTATTTTCAGTTTTTTTCTAGGTCGAGAAAAACCCGCAGTAAAAGTGTCATAACTCTCTGCTCAGAATCTAAAATTTAATGATTGAATCAAATTAACGGTCTGTTTGTCCTCTTTCCAATGCAATTTGTTTTAGGTCAAAAGGACGTCGGAGCCGCTAGTTATGGCAATTTTACTCCGAGGTGCGCGGCTGTTCTGAAACTCCAGTTTTTTAGAATTATTCAATTCCGGATTTAGGACCCCACACCATGAGTCATAGAACTCTAATTAAAAAATTTCCTTGAGAAAAATTGTTTATTATAAGATAATAAACATAATGTGAAAGATTAAAATATTTTATTTTTTGAAAGTTGAATTGAAATTTAATTTTTACAAAAGTAGTTTGAATTTTGAAAAACCATTTTCGCTTTCAAACTTGAAAATATTTTGTCATCCAAATCAAATAAGTTTTCAAAACTATATATATATATATCACATACATTCAAAATTTATATGCTCTTGAAATTTGGAGTGGGAGGTCTCCTCGTAGACGAGCCAAAAAATAAAGATGTGTAATCTCAAAAGTTTCAAGTGTTCGAGTGAGTTGAAGTTCACGCTTCCCACATGCACTTTCCCGAACAAAAAATAGGAAAATCTCCAAGGATGTACCTTGTGCCCTTATGCACTAACACTGCTCTTCCTTGAACATGAAGATCTAGGATTCCTTTCTAGAAGTCCACTCTATCGCTCTATAACTAGGAAATATGTTTCCGAACTTATAAGAGACACTACTACAAATGTTGGATTATACAATCCACTTTCTACAACGCTTAAAATAAGTGTTGTAGAAACTAGGGATTCTACAACGCTTAGAATAAGCGTTGTAGAAACTTGGTGTTTCTACAACACTTATAGCTAAGCGTTGTAGAATCTGGGTGTTTCTACAACGTTTATGGCTAAGCGTTGTAGAACCTTGGTGTTTCTACAACGCTTGTGGTTAAGCATTGTTGAATTTAATATATTTCAGATTTCCCACAACCCTTAGACTGTCCGTTTTAGAATCCTCGCCGCGGCGCCCTGTGTTTTATGCCGTGGCGAGCACTTTCTACAACGCATTGTCCAAGCGTTGTAGAAGGATGTAATTCGCCGCTGCGAGAATTCTACCTCGCCGCGGCGAGACTTTCTACAACGCTTAATATAAGCGTTGTAGAAGCTACTTGCCATGGCGAAGGTCACTTCTCTCCACGGCGACAATATTTCGCCGCGGTTAGAAATATTCTCTGCCGCGGCGAGAAGGATACCGTGGCCAAGCAGTTTTTTAAGAAACTGCCTCGCCACGGCGAAGACATAATCTCACCGCAACGAGAAGCTCCTACAACGGTTATAATATCCGTTGTAAGAGCACCTCGCCGCGGCGAAGACATATTCTCGCTGCGGCGAGGCGTTTTAGGTTTTCACTATAAAAGGTCGTTTTCAGTTTTTTTTCTCATTTTTTTCAAAACACAAACGCGAGACAACCATTTTCGCCCGATTCTGTCCAGATTTTTTCTTCCAAAATCCCTCGCCGCCCCGAACTCTCGCTGTCGCCTTGTCCTCGCCGCCATCTCTCGCTCGCCACGTCCTCGCCGCCCCTCCTTCTCGCGCCTCTTCTCTCTCTCACCGTCTCTCTATCTCTTTAGCATTGTAAGGTATGATTTTCTAAGTTTTTTAAGGTGGTTATTGATTTAATTTCGTGTTGTTGATATGGATTTCATGTTGTTTTCCCGAGTTGCATGTTTGATTTTCTTAATTCACAAAATTAGGGTTTTTTTATTTTCTTTGTTTAGAACACGAAATTAGGATTTTGTTTGACATATTATGTATGAATTTGAGTTAGAATGAATTTGAGTTAGATTGCAATATCCGGATTGTGTTTGACATATTGTGACATAGGTTAGTGTTTAAAGTGGTTATGTTGATATTGAATTGTTTATAAATTTGTGATTGTTGGAATTATTTATGAATTTGTGATTGTTGGAATTGTTTATGAATTTGATATTGTTATGTTTAAATTAAGTTGGAATTGATATAGAATTTTTTATTGTTGTGACATAGTTAGTATTTAAAATGGTTATGTTGATTGTAGATGTTGAGATTGAATTTTTTATGATTATGCTTTGTGAAGATGAAAAATGGTTCGAACAAAAACTCCGGCGGGTGCCATGGCTCCGAGCTCTTCCAAAGGTCCTAGTAAAGGTAAAAGTAAGCGAGTTCGTCAAGCGTCTCGTGAAGCGGATTATAATACAAGTATCTTCACTAGCAAGGCTGCGGAAGATCGCTACGACAAAATCTCGTCGCGTAGTGTGATCCCTGAGCGGTGATTTAATGTGAGCACTAGCACCGATATAGGAGTGCTAATCGGCAATAGTATTCAAGGTCATGACTGGGTAAAGTATTGTGCCGTACCCGAGTTCGATGCGAACTTAAACTTTGTGTACGAATTCTACGCAAACTTACCAGGTAACAATCGAGATGTTGTGACAGTCCGAGGTAGACCGGTAGATGTGAGTGTCAGAGCTATCAACGATTTGCTTGAGACTCCAGATGTGCCTTTTAAGAATGAGGGCTATCGGGAATGGTTAAGAACTTGCAGCCACAAGGAGATGGCGAGGGTTCTATGCATTCCAGGAGAGGATTGGGTCCTTGAAAAAGGAATAAGGGTACTCAAGCGTGAACAACTCACCAAGATTGCTAAAGCTTGGATTTACTTTGTTTGCGCTCGCCTCTTTCTGATCAAGCACTTCACCACTCTCGACGAGGGTCATATCCAGGTATTGTTCTACATCATAAAAGGTTATTCTATCAACGTCGGTCGATTCATCTACAATTGGATGAAGAGTCTCGACTATACTAATGAACGACACGGTTTGCCATATCCATCAATCATTACCGGCCTTTGTACAAATGCGGGGGTAGGACGCTCGAAAAGGGATACGATCAAGAGTCCTATGGGGCCTATTACGAATAATATCATCGATCAGTACAAGATTAGGGAGGAACCACAAGAGGAGGAAGCGGAGGAAGAGGAGGACGATGAACCACCACTCAACGAGCCCCTATTGTGCTTACAAGCACCTCCGGTAGTCGACCCCGCCACCATCGACTACATTGCTCATTGCTCTAACTATATTGTCAGCAGGTTTCAGCACACGCAACAGTACATGCGCCAACAAGCGGAGTATGGCGCTTCTCACATCAATCAATTGAACGATCTCTACTCTCGGTGGGACATCAACCAAGAGAACCAGGTGTTATTTCCTCCATATCCTTAATTCTTCGATAATCCGTACCCACCACCACAGTGGCCACCGCATATGGCACCTCCTCAATATCGGGCGAACCCACCACCACCACCATGTTGGAATTGATCTAGGGTTAAGAAAAAAGTTTAACGCTTCGAGCAAGCGCCGGAATTTAAAAATTTTCTTTAAAATGAGTAAAACGATTTTACTAACCTAAACAAAGAGCAAGTACATTTAAATAAAACTATAAATGAGCATTATAAATTTACTAACCTTTTTAGAAGCTTGAACGTTGAGAAGCCTTCGGAAGGTTGAAACGTTCGTCTCCTCTCGCAGCACGTCTCTCTTCTTTCCTCGGGAACTCGAGCAACCATGATCGTTTCTATCATAATAATCACTCGAGAAAGAAAGGAATTAGTGTGTGGGAACTTTTTAAACACGACGACTCAAGAGCAAGTCTAAGAGTCGAAGAGCTGAAACACTAGGTCAAATGTGGACCTAGGTGCCAAAACAAAAACCGAAAAATAAATAGAGATAGAGAGAGAGGATCGGCCAAGGTTCTAGAGAGAGAGTCTCTCAATCTCTTGAAGTTTGGATGAATGAAAGAGAAGAATGAGGGCTCTATTTATAGGAGAGGTTTTACCTTCGATAAGGTAGTTTTCTCTTCTATAGAATATCACATATTCATGAGCATATATTGTTGTCAATGGTGCCCACAAGAAGAGTAGTAGTGTCTATTTGTGTACATTTGATGTAATATAGTCTTACGAAGACTCTTGCTTGTAATTGCTTATTCATTAATAAAAAGTTGAAACGTTCATTCAATCTTCCTTGTCTTAAGCTTTATGATAAAACCTTAGTCTTTTAGTCCATAAAAAAACTTAACAACTTACGAAGAGACAAATGTAGATTTTCATGAACAAACTCTTCGTAGTTTGCTTAAAACGATATATTCGCAATCTAAGGGTCAAAGGACTATTGACCTCAGTATGATTGTTAGAAGAATCTATGATGTCTGGTTATGAGGCATTGAGAGTTGGAGACTCTATAGTTCTTCTAGGTATCTTCCGAAGGTATTGAATTGACCAGTGCACTTCTAGAGACAATATAAGAACAAACCATTTAACCTCTTATGTCTCGAAGTCACTACGTATGAATTGCATCATGCTTACCATAATCCTGAGATGAGACATGCCATTTCACAACTTAGTATTCTCATTTGACAAAGTCAGAGTTCGGGCTCACTATGTGATTCCGAACAGGGCCTATTGGTGAAGTACTAAGTTGTGAGTATGTCATGAGTAACTTTGTGAAGTTCTCATAGATATGGAATTCATGTACAAGATTGCTGAAATGCAATGTATGTCACCTCATGCTTTGTTCCTTGGAGTGTGAATAAATGAACTTGTCAGTGTCCAAATTGAGTCCTGACTCTTTTGGATGAAACAATGTGACTTGTTAGCTCCTCGCCAATACATCGTTTCTAACTTATTCACAAGCGACAAAGGAGTTGAGGAAATAACATCTAGAAGGGTAAAATGGTAATTTAGTAAATGCCGACTAGCTGATGACAGTCATGAAGGGTAGCATAGATAATATTCAGTGGATCCGCTCATTATAATTAGGTGAATTCTTGAGTAGAAAATAAATTCATTTGAACCGAGAGATTTTCAGTGTCAACTCTTTAGTGGAGTCAGTTGGCATTAAGCTAAACTTGGAAAAGGTTTGTGAACTTTTGAGTCCAAGTGTTTAGCTCAAGCTTTGTTCATTTGGGTCCATGAGGTCACTGTCACGAATCACATCGATAGGAATAGTTAAACTGGAAGCTAAGTCAAAACAAGAACGAAAATAGTCAAAAGGGTATTTTTGTCTTTTGAGACAAAGGGTGAAATGAATGTCAATAAATTTTTTGACAAGTTCATTTGATGCCTTAATGTCACTCGGCCATGACTTGATCATTGGGCCTGGTGAATTAATTTCATTTCATAAGAATTTTATTGAAAATTCTAAATGGGCCTTTTCTTATGTTGTCATGAACAAGTGAAGAAAATTCTAGAAGCCTTTTCTAGAAAATATGGGCGCCTACCCTATAGAGAAATAGGAGAGATTATTTTGTGCATAAATGTATCAAGATACTTGCCAAAAGAAAAAGAGGAAACAAATTTGCATATGGGATGCATAAGGGAATCAGCCAAGTTGAGAAAAAGGCAAGCCATGAACAAAATAGGAAACAAATCAAGGCTTCTAGAAGCCTTGTGTTGGCCGAGTATCTCAAAGGGAAAAAGAGGAAATTGGCTCATGAATATGTGATATTCTATAGAAGAGGAAACTACCTTATTGAAGGTCAAACCTCTCCTATAAATAGGAGCCTCATTTCCTCACAATTGATTCATCCAAGTTTAAGAGATTTGAGAGACTCTCTCTCTAGAACCTGGCCGAACTCCTCTCTCTCTCTCTCTCTCTTTCTAGTTTATTTTCGATTTTTCTTGTTTTGGCACCTAGGTCCTCACTCGACCTAGTGTTTAGCTCTGCAACTTCAAGACTCGTTCTTAAGTCGTAGTGTTTAAAAGTGCCTACTCACTAATTCCTTTATTTCGAGTGATTTAGTGATAGAAACTTTCGTGGTTGCTCGAGGTGCCGAGGAAAGGAAGAGAGACGTGCTGCGAGGGGAGACGAGCGTTGCAACTTTCTAAGAGCTTCTCAAAGGTCAAGCTTCAAGAAAGGTTAGTAAACTTCTTAGCTCATATTAGTTTTTAATTACATGTATTTGCACTTGTCTAGGTTAGTAAAAACCGTTTTTACTTGTAAAAGAAAATTTTCAAAATTCCGCCGCTTCTCGAAGCGTT
Organism: Urtica dioica subsp. dioica; assembly: GCF_054948205.1. Lineage (NCBI taxonomy): Eukaryota > Viridiplantae > Streptophyta > Magnoliopsida > Rosales > Urticaceae > Urtica > Urtica dioica. The sequence continues at coordinate 43,425,574 of NC_142756.1, forward strand.
AATTATTTTCTTAAACCCTAGATCGATTCCAACATATATTTCCTCTTTCTCTTTCTCATTTGGGCGTGTGCCTTGAGGCTTTTAGAAGCAAAATTGTTTCCTCCTTTGCTTGCCTTGGCCACCCATCACATCTTCCTCCTAGAGGAAATTTGTTTCCTCTTTTTCTTTTGGCAAGTATCTTCATACATTATGCACAAAATAAACTCTCTTTCACACTATGGGTTGCATGAATTTTTGCCTCCCTTTCCCTTGGGTTGGACGGCCAAAAGGGCTTCTAGAATGTGTTTCAAGATTTTTCTTCATTTTTTCATGACAACATAAGAAAAGCCCATTAAGAATTTTCAAGTAAAATTCTATGAAATGAAATTAATCCTCAAGGCCCAATTAACTTGTTATGGCCGAGTACTAATATGACATCATATGACATTGTCAAAAAATTTATTGACATTCATTTAATCTTAAGTCCAAAAAGACAAAAATACCATTTTGACAATTTTCGTAAAACTTGTCTCGTTCTTGTTTTGACGTAGCTTCTAGTTTAACTATTCCTACTCGATATGATTCGTGATAGTGAACTCATGGATCCAAATGAACAAAGCTTGAGCTAAAACACTTGGACTCAAAAGTTCACAAACTTTTTCAAAGTTCAACTTAATGTCAACTAACTCCACTAAAGAGTTGACACTGAAAATCTCTCTGTTCAAATGAATTTATTTTCTACTCAAGAATTCAACCTAATTGTAATGAGTGGATCCACTTAATATTATCTATGTTTACCCTTTGTGAATATCATCTGCTAGTCGGGATTTACAAAATTACCATTTTACCCTTCTAGCCGTTATTTCCTCAACTCATTTGTCGCTTGTGAATAAGTTAGAAACAATGTATTGACGAGGAGCTAACTAGTCACATTGTTTCATCCAAAAGAGTCAAGACTCAATTTGGAAACTGTCCAGTTCATTTATTCACATTCCAAGGAACAAAGCATGAGGTGAGATATATTGCATTTCAGCAATCTTGTACATGAATTCCATATCTATGAGAACTTCACAAAGTTACTCATGACATCTTCACAACTTAGTAATTCACCAATAGGTCCTGTTCAGAATCACATAGTGAGTCCGAACTCTGACTTTCTCAAATGAGAATATGTAAGCTGTGAAATGGCTTGTCTCATTTCAGGATTAAGGTAAGCATGATGCAATTCATACGTAGTGACTTCAAGACATAAGAGGTTAAAGGGTTTGTTCTTATCTTGTCTCTAGAAGTGCGCTGGTCAATTCAGTACATTCGGAAGATACCTAGAAGAACTATAGAGTCTCCAACTCTCAATGTCCCATAACCAGACATCATAGATTCTCCTAACAGTCGTACTGAGGTCAATAGTCCTTTGACCCTTAGATTGCGAATATATCGTTTTAAGCAAGCCATGAAGAGTTTATTCGTGAAAATCTACATTTGTCTCTTCTTGTTTTGTTAGGTTTGTTTATGGACTAAAGACTAAGGTTTTATCATAACGCTTCACACAAGGAATAATGAATGAACGTTTCAACTTTTTATTAATAAATAAGAAATTACAAGCAAGAGTCTTCGTGAGACTTTATTACATCAAATGTATAATAGTAATGACTACAACTCTTCTTGTGGGAACCATTGAAAACAAACTCCCACTTTACTCAAAGAAGATGTGTGTAGTCCTTCATGCCTAATCCCTCTCGATGGTTGTTGACGACCTTGTTCTCTAGGGCCTTAGTGAATGGATCTGCCAAGTTATCCACCGTTGAGATCTTCTTCACTTCCACGTCTCCGCGCTGCACGATCTCTCTAATCAAATGGTATTTCCTTTCAATATGTTTAGAGCGCTTATGGCTTCGAGGTTCCTTTGAGTTAGCGACAACCCCACTATTATCACAATAAAGGATCATGGGCTCATCGACGTTTGGAACAACTTCCAAATTCTTAAGGAATTTTCTAAGCCATACAGCCGCTTTGGATGCTTCACAAGCAGCCACATATTCTGCTTCCATTGTGGAGTCAACAATGCAAGATGACTTAATACTCCTCCACACAATAACTCCACCATTAAGGATGAACACATATCCTGAAGTGGATTTCTTGGAGTCCTTATCCGCTTGAAAATTGGAGTCAGTATATCCCGTCATAGTCAGGTCAGTACCTGAATATGTAAGCATCAAGTTCCTAGTTCTTCGAAGATACCTGAGAACATGCTTAACAGCAATCCAGTGCTCGGGTCCAGGGTTGGATTGAAAATGGCTAGCTACGCCAACTGCAAAGCAGATATCAGGTCTAGTGCAAAGCATAGCATACATGAGACTTCCTAGTTCTGAGGCATAAGGAATTTTTCTACTGTCCTCAATCTCTTGTGTAGTATTGGGAGACTGGTCCTTAGAGAATGAGAGTCCATGCCTTAAGGGTGTTTGGCCTTTCTTGGAGTCTTGCATCGAGAAGCGATCTATCACCTTATCAATATAAGATGCTTGAGAGAGCGTCAGAGTCCGGTTCTTCCTATCTCGAAAGATTTGGATACCCAAAATGTACGCAACTTCTCCTAGATTCTTCATATCGAATTGATTTGCTAGCCAGACCTTAACCTCAGTTAATTTACCCACATCATTACCTATGAGTAATATATCATCGACATATATTAGGAGCTACACAACTTTGCTTTCATGTATTAACTTGTAAACACAAGGCTCATCTATTGACTGTTCAAAGCCGAAGCTTTTCACAGTTTCATCGAATCTAATATTCCATGACCTAGATGCTTGCTACAGTCCATAAATGGACTTAAGTAACTCACAAACCTTGGTCTCTTGACCTTGATCCACGAAACCGTCTAGTTGAGCCTTATAAATGCGCTCATCAAGATTGCCAATCAGGAAGGCAGTCTTGACATCCATTTGCCAGATCTCATAGTCGAGAGCTGCAGCTATGGATAGAAGTATGCGGATAGATTTAAGCATTGCGACTGGCTAGAAGGTTTCTTCATAGTCAATCCCTTCTTGTTGGGTATAACCCTTAGCCACAAGTCGTGCTTTGAACGTCTCAACGTTCGCATCCGGATCCCTTTTCTTCTTGTATATCCAGTTACACCCTACGGGTTTAATCCCTTCAGGAAGGTCTACAAGTTTCCAAACTTCGTTGATATACATCGGGTGCATTTCAACTTTCATGGCGTCAAGCCAAAGGTTTGATTCAGAACAAGCCATCGCTTGGCTATAGGAAACAGGGTCATCCATGTCAGAGACGGCTACGAGAGTGTCTCCATAAGACATGTATCTGTCAGGCTTTTCAGTAGCCCTCCCACTACGTCGAAGTACTACTTGACGAGATTCTGATGAGTTAGGCTGTGTTTTAGTTTGGGTAAGAACAGTTCTTACAGATGAGGTAGAAGCTTCCTCACCCAACTTTTCTTCAAGCACAATTTGGTTTCTAGGTTTTACATCTTTCATAAAGTCCTACACAAGGAAACGAGCATTCGTGCTAATGAAAGTCTTATCGTCCTCGGGACTATAGAATGTGAAACCTTTGGTTTCCTTTGGATATCCAACAAACAGACACAATTCTAACCTACTAGCCAACTTGCTAGTCTTTTGCCTAAGCACGTGTGCAGGGCAACCCCAAATTTTGATGCAGCCAAGATTTACTCTACGGCCAGTCCATCGTTCATAAGGAGTATCAGTAAGCGGTTGTTTCGAGGGCATATCCCTAAAAGGAAAGAGGGAGTGATTAGTAACTCATCATTGATCTAACCATCTCCATAAGAGTTCAGTTTCTTCTCTCTGACACTCCATTTTGTTGAGGTGTGCCAGGTGCGGTAAGCTGAGAAGCGATACCTTCTACTTTAAGAAAGTCATCAAACTCTCCAGACATATACTCACCACCTCGATCGGATCGAAGGGTTTTGATCACTTTGCCAGTTTGCTTTTCTACTAAAGCCCTAAAGACCTTAAATACGTTAAAGGTCTCGGATTTGTGTTTGAGAAAATAGACAAAATCGTATCTTGAGTAATCATTAGTGAAGGTAACAAAGTATTCGTATCCACCACATGCCTATTGACTGAGCGGACCACATACATCAAAATGTACTACTTCCAGTAACTTAGTGGCTCTTCGACCCTTATCGGAGAAAGATCGCTTAGTCATTTTTTCCATCTATGCTAGATTCACTAGTAGGTAGTGAACCTATTGCAGAGGCTTGGAGTGGACCGTCCCTCACAATTCTCTTAATCCTGTCTAGAATGATATGACCAAGTCTTAAGTGCCAGAGATATGTTGATTTTATTAGATCGGAGGATTCAGAAAGTTTGATCCTCTTTGGCTCCCTAATTAGATCGTTATCTGTTTCGGTGTCTAAAAGAGAAGGTTGAGTGGGATAAATGTAAAAAAGACCATTCTTCATACATGCATCAGTGACAAAAGAATTTGAAAAAGAAATACGAATTCTATTCTTTATAAACTTTAAATAATAATCTTGCTCGAAAAGTTGACCAACAGATATTAGGTTTTTCTCACAGGAAGGAACATAATAAACATTATTCAAATTTAAAGTGCGGTCTTCAAAAGACATCATCACGGATCCCACAACCTTCGCAGACACCACGCTCCCATCACCCCAGTTGAAGCAGAAGTCGCCATCCTCTAAGCTTTTGCTTTTCCTAAAACCAGTCAAGGAGCAGCAAATGTGGTTAGTAGCAGCGGAGTCAATATTCCACGATGATACGTTATCAGCTTCGGTTATAAGTACAATACCTTTTTCCTTAGTCTCGAGGTAGGGAGTACAATTCCTACGATAGTGACCGGGCTCATTGCAGTTGTTGCACTTGTCGTTAGACTTGTCCACCTTTGGAGCCTTTGGCATCTTCTCTTCTTTTGAACCTTAGGTTGGTTCTTCTTCTCGGCTTTGCGAGGTCTCTTCTTAGATCCAGAGGTGGAGGCAGTAGCATGTACCTCTCCTTGAGTCCTCTTTTTCTTAGTGAGTCCCTCAGTGGTGGAAGCTCCTTCATAAGCTCGGTAACAGTGTACTCTAGCTTGTTCATGGAGTAGTTCAGCTTGAAGGTATCAAAAGACTCGGGGAGAGTTTCCAAGATCATATCTATTTAGTTTCCCCATCAATCTCAGATCCAAGGATCTCCATTTCGTTTAGATAACTAATGATCAGCATCATATGGTCTCTAACGGGAGTTCCAGCCTTCATACGACAGTTCATAAACTGTCGGACCGCTTGTTGCCTAGCTTGACGTCCTTAGCCTCCAAACATCTCATGGAGATTGTAGAGCATATCGGCAGTAGTCTCGATGTCACGATGTTGTTGTTGCAACACATTGTTCATAGATGCCAAAATATAGCGCCTCGCAATCTCATCGGATCAAAGCCAGGCCGCCAAGGCGTCTTTCTCCTCTTGTGCCGAATCTTCATTCATTTGAGGAGGACAGGGGGTGGTGAGAACCCATTTGTGCTTGTTCATTTATTCACATTACAGGGAACAAAGCATGAGGTGAGATATATTGCATTTCAGCAATCTTGTACAAGAATTCCATATCTATGAGAACTTCACAAAGTTACTCATGACATCTTCACAACTTAGTAATTCACCAATAGGTCCTGTTCAGAATCACATAGTGAGTCCGAACTCTTACTTTCTCAAATGAGAATACGTAAGTTTTGAAATGGCATGTCTCATTTCAGGATTAAGGTAAGCATGATGCAATTCATACGTAGTGACTTCAAGACATAAGAGGTTAAATAGTTTGTTCTTATCTTGTCTCTAGAAGTACGCTGGTCAATTCAATACCTTTGGAAGATACCTAGAAGAACTATAGAGTCTCCAACTCTCAATGTCCCATAACCATACATCATAGATTCTCCTAATAATCGTACTGAGGTCAATAGTCTTGTGACCCTTAGATTGCGAATATACCGTTTTAAGCAAACCATGAAGAGTTTGTTCATGCAAATCTACATTTGTCTCTTCATGTTTTGTTAGGTTTGTTTATGGACTAAAGACTAAGGTTTTATCATAAAGCTTCACACAAGTAATAATGAATGAACGTTTCAACTTTTTATTAATAAATAATCAATTACAAGCAAGAGTCTTCGTGAGACTTTATTACATCAAATGTACAATAGTAAAGACTACAACTCTTCTTGTGGGCACCACTGACAACACACCACTGAATGACGATTAAATTTCAAGAACCAACAACACCAACTCTTGTATATAAATTTCAGACTCTTTTTAAATTTAGTTTCAGTTTAAGAATCGCTTGGTTTGTTTATGTTTATGACTAGATTATTGTGTTTTATTTAATATGTGTTTGAGACTTGATTCTATGTTTGAGACTCATCTTAATTTCAAGATGTTAATGTTTACCACTTGTGAAATTTGAATGCGTAGATTTTTTATTTGAATGGTAATTTTTTTTTGTTGAAAAACAGGTTTAATATGGGAAAAAAATGAAATATGAATGATGTGGTCGTTATAGTCTTATCTCGCCGCGGCTATATACAGTTTTTGCCGCGGCATGGAATGCGTGCAGCGGCGCGATTTATACTTCGCCGCAGCGCGAGATTCTACAACGCTTACTCAAGCATTGTATAAAGGTCTCCCCACAGTGCTAAAAAAACTTCGCCGCGGCGAGAAACTTACCAAGAGCATGCATTTTTTTAAACATGACCTCGCCGCGGCGAGATCAACTTGCCGCAGCGAGAAAATGATGTCGCCTCGGCGGAATAACATAGTCACCGTGCCGAGAAACATACCGAGAGCTTGCATTTTTTAAACATGACCTCGCCGCGGCGACATTAGTTTCTCGACGCGGCAAGTTGATCTCGCCGCGGTGGAATAACATTGTCGTCGCGGCGAGAAACATACCGAGAGCTTGCATTTCTCAAAATATGATCTTGCCGCGGCAACGTTATTATCTCGCCGCGGCAATATTATGTCGCTGCGGCGTATTAACATATTAGCCGCGGCGAAGTATTAGTTTTGCCGCGGCAAAATCCTAGAAATGATATTTTAAATTTAAAGTCATTGTAGAGAGAAATTTTAAACGAAGAATAATGTTGTCCACAAGAGAATAACATAAAATCCAAAATGAAAATATATTGTCTAACTGTTCAAAATAAACAAAAATAGGATCTATATCCTTACGAAGTAGATGAGAAACATCATCATCATCAAAATCATCCATCTCTTGATGAATAGGAGGTAATCCCGATGTGAACGGCGGTATGCTAGACATGTCTTCGTCTTCTTCCTCCTTACCATTTCGCGCTTTCATATGAACTACTAACGATAACTCTGGATTGGCTGTATCTGAAACATAAAACACTTGACTTGCTTGCGAAGCCAAAATAAATGAAATATTCTCGTAGCCAATCAGTCTAAAGTCGACAACTGTAACTCCCTCATTATCAACTTTAACATGATTATTGTCTGCCCATTTGCACTTGAATAATGCGACTCGCAACCCGTAATAATCAAGTTCCCAAATGTCTTCAATGTATCCATAATAGTTCATAAAAGCATGTTTTGGATTCTTATCTTTGGCCGACGAAACAAGTAATGCTTCGGCAAACAATGTAACACCATTATTTTGAACGGGATGTTTGTTGTCTCTATCTCTTCTGTAAAAAGTAAAACCATTAACAGACCAAGCAGTGTACCTTGTAACCATTGAGGAAGGCCCGCCAAATAGCTTACTCAATGTAGATGAATGTCCTACCTCTTTAAATAAGCGTTTTCCAAGCCAGTTCTGAAACAAACGGTTGTGCTCTTCTTGTAACCATTTTCATTTCTGCCTTTCTTTGGATTATTCACTCTCAACTCATTCAAATGAATATCCACAAATGGCGTGACCTCAGAAACGTTGTGTTGCACATGGAGACAGGCATGCTCCCATTCTTTTCGGTTGACGCTCGAATAACTACCTATAAATAAACACATAAATTAACAAGAACGCTCATAATTTAAATTAACAAATAAAGTGTCAAAAACATACCTGTAGATAGAGCTTTTGAATCAAAATTGGTGTTCTTGGGTACCCCAATTTTGTATGCTTTAGCTAAATACTCAGAACAAAACTAAATCGACTCTTCTGCTATGTAATTTTCAACTATGCTTCCTTCGGACCTATTGTAGTTCTTCACGTAGCTTTTCAATACTTTCATGTAACGTTCGATTAGATACATCCACCATAAAAACACGGGCCCGCATAATTTCACTTCACATCCAAGTGGACGGTTAAGTGAAACATGATGTCGAAAAACGAAGGTGGAAAGAACTTTTCGAGCAAGCAGAGAGTTTTCACCAATTCTGACTGCATTATATCCAGAAGAGTGGGATCGATGACCTTCGAGCAAATTGAGTTAAAGAATACACATATCTTTGATATTGCAAATCTCACATCTTTTGGCACAATTCCTCGCAAAGCAAGAGGCAACATTTGTTGTAGCAGTACATGACAGTCGTGAGTCTTCATTCCAATAAGTCTCAAATCTTTCAAAGACACGAACCTCTTATAGTTTGATGAATGACCATCGGGGACTTTAATAGAAGCAAACAAGCTACACAACTTCTTCTTCTCCTTTCGATCTAGAGTGTACTTTTCCGGTAATAATTTTGTTTTTTTTCCACCCCCTCTTGGGGATGCAAAATGCTTCTTATATTCATCTCTTTGAGATCCATTCGAGATTTTATTCCGTCTTTCGATTTATTTGGATCATCAAGAAGCGTACCGATAAACAATTCACAAACATTTTTCTTGATGTGCATAACATCCAGACAATGCCGAACGTAGTGTGTCTTCCAATAAGGAAGGTCGTAGAAAATCGATTTCTTCTTCCAAAGATTCTCTTTGAACGATTCTTTAGTACTAGCACTCCGCTTTCTTTTCTCAAGCACTGCATTGACGTTTTTAACCATCTCGTAGACATCTTCACCAGACAAAATTCTAGGAGGCGATCGTTCTTCTGTATTTCCATCAAATGCCTCTTTCAACCTTCTATATGAGTGATCTCTTGGTAAAAATCTTTTATGACCAAGAAAAACGGTCTTCTTACCATGCTTCAACCTGATGGAAGATGTGTCTTTCATGCAAATCGGACAACCAATCGAGCATTTCCTAGAGTATCCTGACAAGTTTCCATAAGCTTGAAAGTCGTTAATAGTCCACATTAATATTGCCCTTAAGTTGAACGAATCTCCCCGGTAAGCGTCTTTGACTTCTATCCCTTTCTCCCATAACATCTTCAAATCATTGACCAACGGTGCCAAATAAACATCGATATCATTTTCTAGTTGATTCGGTCCTGAAATCAGAAGCGTTAACATCAAGAACTTTCTCTTCATACACAGCTTTGGAGGGAGATTGTAGTTCACGAGTATAACCGGCCAAACACTGTATTTACTGCTCATCATGCTGAACGGGTTCATACCATCAGACGCTAGACCAAGGCGCGAATTTCGAGTATCAACATTGAAATTCTTATACTCTAAATTGAAGGATTTCCACTGTGAAGCATCAGCAGGATGTGTCAACATACCATCATCGATACGCTTTTCAGAGTGCCAAACCATGTTCTTCGCATGTTTGACACTATTAAACATTCGACGGAAGCGCGACATTGGAGGTATCTACCATATAGACAGAAATATATTTAAAGAAAATCAATAATTAATAATGAATATGAGCTACATGTATTTCCTAATCAAGTAATGAAAATGTACGTACCTTGACTGGAACTCCTTTAACACCATTACATGGAATTTTACCCTTCTTCCACCTTGACTCTTTGCACTTCGGACATTCATCTAGATCTTCATACTCGTGTCTATATAAAACACAATCATTTGGGCACGCATGAAATTTCTCGTACGTCATGCCTAATGTGCGCAAAGTCTTCTTCGTTTCATACGTACTTAAAGGTACTTTATTATCTTCCGGAAAGACTTCTTTCAGTGTTTCCAACAATAGAGTAAAACTAGTGTTTGTCCAACCGCCCGACGCCTTCAAACGAAATAATGTAACTAGAAATGACAACTTCGAAAAGCTGTTGCACCCTTCATATAATGGTGTCTCCGCATCAGTCATCATGGACTCAAACAATTCCGGTCGCTCAACAAAATCGTCCTCCAAATCGTTCATCATTCCGCCCATATCATCAATATCATCTTCAACATCATTGTTATCCTCGTTTGTCGTAGAACGAAAAACCTCACCATGGTATAACCATCTTTGATACGAGGGTCATTATTCCATTTACAAACAAATGGGTCCAAACGACATCAATCGAAAAATTTCTATGATTTCCACATTTAATACAAGGACAACGCATAGATCTCATATCTACCATTTTCTCTCTAGCAAAATCACAAAACTCATCTACACATTTCTGATATATCTCGTTTAATCTATACTCACTACAACAAATCTCACCATTACCTACGATTTTTTTCGTCGCTAAATAATAATCAACTATACACAAAATATCAAATAAAACACTAGTCGCGATGTTTGCTTTGTCGTCCCGCCGCTCGTTTTCCCCCTCCTCGACGAGAAACACTCTTCTGCTGGCGCTGAAACTCTGCAAGCTGCGGCGGAACAATGATCAGTAGACTGACTCGGACCGCCGGGCGTCGTCTGCTGGCTACCATCGGGAGTCCTCTGCTGGCCGCCCATCGGAGTGTGGACGCCAGGCGTCGAAGTCTGGACACCGGCCGTCGAAGTCTGCTGGTTGTGGGTCGACCGAGCTTGCTGCGAACTATGCAAAAATTGAGGCATAAACGAGCTCAGGTTGAGGGCGGGCACCTGACTCTGTATTTCCTCAACGAACGAGGCGAAGGTCGACGTGAACACCTCCTGGGAGATATATCCTGGATGCGACGTCCCAACCTCCGAACTACCGTAGACTTCGGCGAGGTCAGCCGCCATCCGTGCTCCCTGTGGCACCAAACGTCAGACGCCGGTCAAGTGATCAGTCCGCGAACCCATAATATCGCGGATCGCCTGCTGCTCTAGGACGGAAATATTAACGTCCGCTCCTTGTTGCTCAGCCTCCGCTCGCAAACAAGCTCTCGAAAGCGCCTGTCTCGGCGCTCTTCTGCATGTAAACAAAATTTCATGTGTTAGATAGTTTTAACGATTTGAAGTATCATATAAACATAAAACTTACGTTCTTCATGCGGTGGGTCAAGAATCCAATCGTCCCTTGTCGACTCTTCGTCTTCTTCTTCGCGCGATTCACCTTGTTCTTTGCTTGTATGGCCTGTAATATAAGTAAACGTACACGTAAATAACAAATCGTATAATAAAAGGGTAAACACATATTTAACGTAAATGATTTGATTACCTTAAACTCATCGCTCGAATATCGTTGTATAAGCGTCTCGCATTTGGTGTCGAGCTTAACAGTCCTCGATTTCATCGACCGCGCCACCTGTACGCTGCATGGACACTTAACTCGTCCTTCGATGTTAACGTGTTGTCGGGCCATTGCCATGAACTCTACCATGCCAGCCGCAAACTCAGCGCTTAGACGTTAGTCCTCAATTATCCAATTCCTATTTGGATAACTCATTTTACCTAAATTCAACATTTAAAAATTTAGTAATTTCCAGATTTTATTTTATAATTTCACTATCCTACCGCCCGGCATCAAGCCTTTAACTTTAAAACCTGCATAGAAACATCCTAAAACTAACGATAAATCGAACCTCAGTGGTTCGATTATTAAAATACATAATCCATAACCATCTAATTAATTTCACATTTTTATTCTTTTATAAATCTATAAACAACTAATGAATTTCGCATTTTTATTCATTTTTAAATCTATAACCAATTAATTAATGTCACATTTTTATTCATTTCTAACAAAAATTAAATCCAAGTTCAATTTCAATCCATAACCAATTAATTAATTTCACATAAACTACCTAATTTTCGTTAAACTAATTCATTAATTTAAGTTTGTTACCTTTAGCGAATCGGTCGAAATTTGATGCGAATTAAGCGAAAAACTATATCGATCTCCTAACGTCGAGGCCAACTACACAAAATTAAACAATTTTAAATTTTCTAATCGTAATTAACAAAATTACATTTCCTAATTTATTAATCTGTAATCTACAATACTTATATACATAATTAATCTCTAATCCTAATTTACAATTTTAAATTATCAAACATCCTAAATTATATCGTAATTAAATCCTAAATACTAAATTATATAATAAATTATATACTAAATACTTATATCCTAAATAATTATATATATAATTAATTATGTAAATACTTATATCCTATATAATTATAACTAATTATATAAATACTTATATCCTTAATTATATACTAAATTATGTAAATATATAAAATATAACTTATATATATATATATAAACTTACCGGCGGTGGCGGATCGAGAAAGAGCCGTGCAGGCGGAAGAAGAGGCGAACGAGATGGACTTCGGCGTCGGCGGTGGAACGGCGGAGGACGGCGGTGGGCGGCGACGAGCTTCGGAGAAACAGATCTGAGGAGAGAGAGAGACGTGAGGAGAGAGAGATGTGAGGATAGAGAGACATGAGGAGAGAGCGACTTACCAGAGCTTCGGGGACGGCGGACGACGGCGGAGGACGGAGGTTCATCGGAGGAGAATCGGGTTTTTGGAAGAGATTGGAGAAATGAAGATTTTTAGGTCGGGTAAAAATGGGGGAAACTGATACACGACCTGGTATTTAAAGACATTTACCGACAATTAAATCGTCGCTAAATGATTAAAATTCGTAGCTAAATGAACTTAAATTTTCGGTTCATAACCAGGCATTTAACGACGATTTCATCGTCGCTAATAGTTTTTTCCAAATTTAGCGACGATAAAATCGTCGCTAAATCATTTCATTTAAATTATTTTGGGGGGATTTTTCCCTCTTTAAATTTCGTTAAAATTCGAGATTAATTCGATATTAATTCCAAACTATTAGCGACGATAATATCATCGCTAATTGTTTTCCCGCGAACTCAGCGACGAATAGAAATAATTAGCGACGAAAATATCGTCGCTAATTATCTTTGCCGCGAAACTTTAGAAGTTTTGGCACCAAATAATTAGCGACGATAAATTCGTCGCTAAAAGGGTGATTAACGACGAAAAATTAGCGACGATTAAGTCGTCACTAATACTTCCGTAACTAAATGTCATATTTCTAGTAGTGTCTCCCACATCCACTTTCTCATCTTCATAGAAAAATCCTAATTATATCAAAAAAATAACTCATTCTAATTAGTAAACTATCAAGAGAACAACATTTGGAACAAGTTAAAGAAGAACTTATAAGATTTGGATGTGTAGATGAGACTTGTAAACGATGACGATGCAGAATGAGTCGAAATGGTGGTAGAAAGCTTTTCCTAGTGAAGTTATGAGATTTCTAAGTGAAAAAGATGAGAAATGAGAATTTATATATTCAGTCTCATATTAATTGCCGGGGCGAGAATACAACTTCGCCGCGGCGAGACCTTTCTACAACGCTTCTCCATGCATTATAGAAAGTGTCTCGCCGCAGCGAGAAATCTTCTTCGCCGCGGCGAGATACTTACCGAGAGCATAGATTTTTGAAATTATATTCTCGCCGCGGCGATATACAATATTCGCCGCGGCGAGATATGTGCGCCGCGGCGGCAAATGCACTTCGCCGCGGCGAGATGATTCTACAACGCTTATAACATGCGTTGTAGAATCAACTCGCCGCGGCGAGATATGAGTTTAGGGTTTGGCATTAGTTCTCGCTGCGGCTAGGCATATCTCTCGCCGCGGTGATAGTTTTCTGGGTAGATCTCGCCGCGGCGAGGCTTCTACAACACATAATTTAAGCGTTGTCGAAGCACCTCGCCGCGATGTGATTTCAACGTCGCCGCGGCGAGGATTCTACAACGCTTATGTAAGCGTTGTAGAAGCGTTTTCAAAACCAAAAAATTTCATGTTTTTAAAAACTCCAGCCCATTTTTAAGACTTCATCTTTTTCAACCTTTTTCCAACCTTTTTCATTCATTCTTCTTCTTCTTCATCTTCTTCTCTCTCCGCCACTCTCTCTCCGGCACTCACCCTCTCTTCTCGCTGCCCCTCTCTCTCCGGCCCTCACCTCACCCTCTCTTCTCGCCACCCCTCTCTCTCCGGCCCTCACCTCACCCTCTCTTCTCGCCGCCCCTCTCTCTCCGATCGTCACCCTCACTTCCTCACCTCCGCCCCGCATATGCCTCGACCCGGCCTCCACCTCGCCTCCGCCTCACCCCCTCGTTTCCTCTCACTTCTTGCCGCCCCCCTCTCCCCGGCCCTCACCATCTCTCGCCTTACCTCCGCCCTGCCCCGCCTCCGCCTCGCCCCGCCCCGCCTTCGCGTCGCCCCATCCCCGCCTCTCTCTCACCTCGCCTCTGCCCCGCCTCCGCCACGCCTCCGGGTAATTTATTTCCTAATTTGTTTTGAATTTTTACTTGGATTTATGATATTATTTAGTTAGAATTTGATATTTATTTGAAGTTAGGAAGAATTTGTATTGGATTTTAATATGTTGGATTTGAATTTATTGGATTTGAGTTTGATATTGATTTGAAGTTGGGAAGATATTTGACATAAGATTGAATTGAGTTGAAATTTTATTTGAGTTGGAATCGGATTGGATTTGAGTTGAAATCGGATTGGATTTGAGTTGAAATTATGATTTGATTTGAGTTAGAAATTGAGATTATGTTTTGAATTTTGTTTATTAGATTTCATGTTGTCCACTATTACTATTTCTAGCGGTAGTGGTAAAAGGAAAATTAGAAGACAACTAGCGCTAAATTGCAATGAACAAGGAAAAAGAAGAAACACTCTTATGGGTCGGTTTAATAAGGTTAAAACACTTGGTAAAAAAATCCCAGTACAATTTGATGATAAAGGGCAACCAATGGGTAAGGAGGGTGATGAGTTGTCGAGTTACTTTGGCGTGTTAGCTAGAGAACACATTCCACTTTCGATGCGTGATTGGAGATGTAAAGAGAACAACCAAATTAAAGAATGGATTTGGAACGAAATGCAAGAAGGATTTACGATTCCTATCGAACAAAAGCACGATTGCCTTATGAGAGTCGGAGAAGCAGCAAGGTTATTTCGTCATGAGGTATACAATGATCTACTCAAAGACATCATCAACGAACCAATTGCCTAAAAGAGACCGGCTTGTATTTTGAAATTCCACACAAGTATCACCGAAAAAGATTGGATAGCATTTGTTGAGTATAGACGAACCGAAATGTTCAAACAAACATCGGAACATGGGAAATCAAATATCGGAAAAAGTGTGTACAAATCTCGAACGGGCAGAAATGGATATCGAAAGCTTGATCAAGAAAAGGTTAAATTCATTTATTCTTTTAGTTATTCCAAATTTTGCAATAATTTTTTAATTTATTCCATAATTACTTCTTACTAGCATGACGTAACGGGGGAATGACCTACGAAAGAGGAACTTTGGATTGACTCGCGAAAGAAAGACGTAGATAACTACAAGGATGAGAAAGACAAACTAATGGGAGAAAAAATCGTAACTTCTTTACCTTTGTTATAACAATTAATCTTGTAATTTTATTTGCAAATAATTTTATGCGTAGAAAACGTTATCACAACAATCAACGCAAGGGACATGGGTGCCAGAATCGGGAAAGAGCATTTTGCAAGAAGCTTTGGGAACGTCGCGAGTTTGCGGTCAATCCAAACACACTTCGCATTTTAAGTACTTTGTTCCTACAACGCCGAACGAAGAAGTAATTAAGATGCATCGGGAAATGAGCGAGTTAAAATCATTGGTGATGAAGGCCTTCGGTGGAAATGGTAGTATTAATGTTGGAGATGCTAATGTTGAGTCACCTAGTGTCGAGCATGTGGAAGAGAATCTCAACTTGAAGGTTGTTGATGATGAAAAGATGGCAAATGTTGAAGAACAAGTCAATGAAGCGGTCTCTTTAGGTATGTTCATTTTTTTTATCTAATTTATTAATAAAGCTAAATGTTTTGGTATTAAGTTATTGATAATATTCGTGATTTGCTTGAACACGATGATGTAGGCGATCGTCCGAAGATCGATCCTATCATTGTTGATGATCGTCCGAAGATTGATCCTATCGTTGTGGAAAAACCCAATAGTGTTCGTGCTAGTTGCTCATTGAATCCAACCACCCCGGTGACACCGACTTCGGATGAAAGCGTCGAGTGTCTTCTTTTCATTGATGATGTTGTCAAAGGAGGCACGATTCATGTTGCGAATGGGCGAGCATACATAAATGGGAGTGTAGTTCAATCTTTACCTTTGTAGGAAGGAAATGTAAGCGTGACTGTTCTGGGAGTTTTGATTAAAAAAGCAAAATTGTCAATTCCCACCAAAGGAGCTCAAACCATTGAAGATGCCATAGGGGGATTTGTCTCGTGGCCAAAGAGATTGATAGAAATGGACACGGGAATAGAGAGTCGCGGTCCGGTTTTCGAACAACTCTCAAAGCTTGGTTTTGAGAGTGAACCTAGCATCGTTGATGCTAAGAAGATTCCGTACAAGGTGATTAATCCCAAGTTTCGATTGCTCCCTCAACATGCCAACAAAGTAATGTTACCGGAAGGGGATGTGATTATGGTCAATGTTAGTCCAAGTCTCGCCGCTATCCCGATTCCGGTGTCATTTGAAGATGTTTCCAATTTTTTGCAATACTTGGAAATTGGCGCGGGGAGCATAACGGTTTATATGGAGTAAGTGTTTTCTTTATATGCGTTATTTAATATAAATATTCAATATTTAGTGTTTTGATAAATCAAATACTTGTTTGCCATAACAACGACGAGGACGCTTATTTGTCAAAACGAGTCAAGGATGTTGGAAACGTGGTACGGAAATGCAAGTTTGGTGAACTAGCTTTGATGTCGTACAACAAAGGTGAGCATTGGATGCTCGTTGTCATCGACCCTTGGAGAGATAGTGCTATTGTCACGACCCGTGAGCGACGGCTCGCCCACGAGCCGCGACCGATCAGCTCAAATCTATACATAACTCATAATATAAACACATAAATTAAACATAATATCTCATAAGATTATATAATAAAATAGTTTGCGAAAATTCGGGGAAATTTTTCTCTTTTATAACTTAAGAGTCTTATAGCGACTCCTATACAAATATGTTCCGAAACGTTTTATTAGAAGATACTAACCCCCGATTGAGAAACCCCCATAGCCCATAGGTCAAGGCAATACGCGCTTGGTCTCGGTCTTCAATCTCGTTTCCCGCTTACGAGCTTTTCCCTTATCTACATTACGAAGGGTCATAAAACTATGAGTCGATTGACTCAGTAAGTGGGAGTCTATCTATAAAGTAAAAAAACTAATGTCATGTGACGTGCAAACAAACACATAAGAATGCAGAATGATCGCTAGATGCAGCTAGATTCTAGGACTAGAGCATGACTGACGCGTGACGTCACACTCTATCTACATACTTGCCATCCCGCAAGGTTATACACTCCTCACTGCTATAACCTCCGGTCCGACTAGAGACCAGCTTCAGACTTCGAGCAGCAGTCATCAGTTGATCTAAGTTTTAACACCTGTCTGGGATCCACTAGTGGTACTTTCTTCATCATGACGTCAGCGCCGCTGGTCTCTGGCATAGTGAGCTCGCGAATCGCGACCTTCACCCACTACGCCCCGAGGCGCTCAAGGCAGCCTCCGGTGAGTCTTCCAGCTAACAATGAGCTCGCGATGCGCGACCTTCACCCATTGCTTCGAGTATTCGGCGCACGGACCGGCATGGCCCGCCAAGCACAAGTCGTGGACTAGTGAGTACCACCGACATGAGTTAATTAAAGTTTGGGTACACTGTAGCTAGTAGCGTACACGTTAAACTTATATACGGAAGAGCGTAACGGGATAAACCCCGAAAGAAATTATTGTTTCCCTTTGAGGCTCGTTAAGTGTTTTAAGTTGAAAGCTCGAAATGTGACTTTCGAACTCTCTACTCTCGATTGAATTTGAGAGTCTATTGCTCTTCCGTCCTCTCGATTCTAACCTACTTCCTACAGTTAGAAGAGAGTCTAACTAAACATAAAGCAAATGTGGCTGGTTCAAGTTAGCGTTTGAACCTAACGGGCGTACCCGAACTAAGTTTTCAAGCAAGAGTGGCCGAAGCCTTAACTTTCGAGTTTATTCATTTTAGGCTTTTACCTACTCTTGTTTACTAGCAAGCAAATGCACAAACAAACAGGGTTATACCCTTGGTAAGTAGTTGACTTATATCTCCTCACTTACCTGGAATTGTTCGACGGAAAGCTCGACGATTCCCGAAGATGTCCTGCTTCACAAGTTCTTCGAGACACTTGGGACTTGTCGAAACGTCGAAAGAACTAACATCCGGAGTTGAACATCCGTTAGTTATTGGATTCGAGTTTTCTTAAAGAGGATGAGGTTCGTTGTCGGGATTAGAGTTGGTTCGGAATTCGGGAATTTAGTTTATTATTCCCCGGTTTTTCGGAAGTTTATTCAAGACTCACGTATTCTCGTATCGAGAGTGATACGAAATAATTTTCAACGAGTAATCACGAGTCTTAAATAAATTAAGTAATCCGAAATTAAAATAACCGAGAATTCCAAACGAATAATTAAATTAAATTCATAAACATCATTAAATAAATAATTATAAATTATTTATTTAAACCTTGAAAATTCATATCATAAAAATAATCTAAGAGTATTTAAACGCTATAAGCGATTTAAAACTCACGAGTTAATCGAGCTTTATTTCGATAACTCTTTCACTTGATATCTTCAGAAACTGATCTCGTCGCTCTTGAATCGTCTGGTTCCCGTTCGTCTGTCAAGATCTGTAATTCAAACCTGGAACCCAATGACGAGTTAACATCTTAAATTCCAAACTCTTATCAGTTTCAAAATCTAAATCCCGATATCACAATTCAAAACCCGAACCCATAACCAATTTAATCGACTCAACACAAATCCAACTATCCGGAAACGTCCTAACACGGAAACGATCACAAAAATACTAACCCGAGGCTCAGGAATATCATACAACAACACAGTCTCAACACCTCACACGTCCCAACATAGCTCACGGCCAAACCACACAACCAAACCAAATAATTTCAAAACCACAAAATAACCAGATTAAATCAGCCAAAACTAGAGCTCACGGCCAAAACCATTTTCCAAGACATCCTCATGAATTTTCAACTCATCACAGCCTCAACTAAACCAGAACAACCAGAAATTAAACAAGCCTCAAAGGATCACACGGCCAAGACAAACAAAAACACTGAAAATTCGTCCAAAATTCAAACAGCCACTTCTAATAAAAATCCATGCTTTAAACAGGTTCATAAACGTCTCAAAGACCTCAAATGAAATGCAGAAATCAAAAACCCCTAAACAAACCCTAGTTCATGTGATTTTCGGCCAAGAAACTCAGTCCAAGATGAGAAATCCGAGATCAATGAACACAACCAAGCTATAAACCTCAATCAACGAGTTCAAACAACACACAAAACCCATCAATTTCACCAAAATCAACCCGGAATCCATAAAGCCCCAAAATCAAGTATGAACCCTAGAATCACAAAATCCATTTCGGGTTTTGATTGCTTACCCAAATCTCTCGTGAATCTGGACTCCTCGGTGTGTTATCTCTCTTTCTCGGCATCTCTTCCTCGGGCGGTGGTCACGGCGAGATCGCGGCGGAGTTGCTCTGCTCGGTCAAGGCGCGCGGCGACGTGACTCGGTGCTGGGTGACGCGTGAAGAAGAGGAAGGAAGAAGAAGAAGAAGAAGTGAGGGACGAGGTGGTGTTGGTGATGGCGGTCGGCGAGAGTGAAGATTTAAGCTAGGATTTTTTTTTCTTTTGTCTGGTTCTTGCGCGAGAGACACTGGAAGAAGAAGAGAAGAAGAAAACAGAGAAAAGAAGGAGAGAGGGAAAGAATGAGGTAGCCGAAAAAAAGAGGGGGAGAGTGGATTAAAAAGGCTACGTGGCACTCTCACATTGTGCCACGCGGTACAAGCGGTCCACTCAAACTTTGACACGATTCTCTTAAAACGACCCCCTTTCCCTCTTTTTCTTTCAATCTCGTCCTTCAAAATGTTGGACATAAGTCCTTTTTAAATAAAATCTCTCAATTCTGTCCTTAATTAATTAAAAATAATCTTGAAAAATAACCGAGAAAATTATTATTATTTCTCGTTATCTTGAATATATTTAAGGGATTCCGGAATTTATTTTTACTCTCGAGATTTTTTTTAAATCTCCGAATATGTTCCGAATAATAATATTGAATTACTCGAATATTCTCATTCCAAAATTTCATCGACCTTAAATATTATCATTTTCCAAGATATTTATAATCTAACGACGTCTCATATGCAACAAGAATTTGAATTAAAACTCCTCCATTTTATTCAAATTCACAAGTCTAGCGTTGACAAAAGTTTATACATTACAGCTATGTTCTTCGACCCGTTAAGAAATAAAATGCCAATCGATTTAACTCGATAGATAAAAAGGTAATATTTTTATTTCGAACTATTTTTATTGTAAATCTTTAGAGGTTTTTTCTCTTATGATTTCCGTGTTATAGGGTATTTGTGGATTTCAAGCTCGAGCACCAAAAAGCCCATAGTAACGGGCAATCAACGTACATCAAGGCTTGGAATGCTCCGAGACAAACCGAAAATACGAAATGAGGGTATTTTGTGATTTCTTATATGCGCAATATTGTCGTAGGAGGTGTAGGAAAATTAGAAAGTAAGAAATCATATACACCGGAGGATTTATAGAGAGTTAGGGAAGAATGGGTAACTTATATACAAACATTTATTAATTGCGATGATTAATTAGTTTTTAGTGAATTTTAGATTGGCTTTAGATGTAAATATTTGCTTTTGAATGTTTTGAAGATATAGATATTTATTTTGGATTTGAAGATTATTTTCAGGTACCAGTTTTTTCAACAGCTTTCAGTACCGTGTAAAAACTGATTTCAGTTTTAAAAAAAGATACCTCTCGCCGCGACGACTTAGATTTCTCGCCGCGGCGTGTAACATTTTCCGCGGCGGAAAATATGTGTCGCCGCGGCGAAAAAGATACCGAGAGCACATTATTTATAAATCTTAAACTCGCCGCGGCAACGTTTTAGTTTCGCCGTGGCTAAGAAAACCACGCCGCAGCGAAACTTTTATGTCGCCGCGGCGAAACTTTTACGTCGGCGCGGTGAGTTTTATAAAAAATATTCAGAACCTGCCCACAACGGATCTATATCCGTTGTAGAATCATGTCGCCGCGGCGCAGAACATACGTCGTCGCGGCGAGAATAGGGCCGCGGTGACGTATAATGTTCGCCGCGGCGACATGATTCTTCAACGGATGTAGATATCCGTTGTAGAATATCACGCCGCGGGGAACATTATACGTCACCGCGGCGAGTCTTTTTAAAATATATGAAAATTTCACAATGGATTCATACCGTTGTAGAAACTTCTACAACGCTTAAATATCCGTTGTAGAAAGCTCTTGGATTCTACAACGGTTATGTAAGCATTGTAGAAGCTTCTAAAACGCAGGATTTTACTGTTTTTAAGTGTTGTAGACCCCTAGTTTTGTAGTAGTGTTGTAGAATCCTAGTTTTGTAATAGTGAGACGAGGTGCCAACTCTAAAAACTAAGTGGGAGGATTATACTTGTTGTTTGTAACCCACGATCCCCAACACTAATGAAAGAAGCAATTAAACGTTTGACTAAGAGTCACTCTTGTGGCCCTCTCTTCAATGAGAGTACTCTATGGCATTTTGCTTCGATCATTGCTCAATGAGCTACGTCCGAGAGTGAGACGATGAAGACAAGGCCTACTCTTGGGGGATTGTTTTTTCAAAGTTGATTTTTTGGACTAAGTGGTTGGTTGCACACTTAGACTCAATCCCTAGTAATCCTCTCTTGGGGCTTTGCGAAAGGATGTGAGTGATCAAACCAATTTAAAAGGTGGCTAGCCAAAATTGGTGTATTGACATCTTGGCTAAGCATTAATGATGTGCCATTTACTTATAAATGGAGATTTTTTGCGGCCTTCTCTTGAGGGAGTAAATTATCGTTTGGTTTATAACACCTTTGGATTTTATCAAATGTTAAAAACTTAAACCCTAAACCAAAGACTAAATCATAAACTTGTGTCATCTTAATTAAGCAACATGTCTCTCAACCCTCTCTCGATCATTCTTTCCTCGAACAAACTCGAAACCAAGAACTACGTAGATTGGAAACATAACCTCGACATAGTACTTACCGTTAACAAGCACAAATGGGTACTCACCACCGTGTCCTCCTCTGACGAATGATGATTCGACTCAAGAGGACAAAAACGCCTTAGCGGCCAGGCTTCGATCCGATGAGATTGCGAGATGCTGTATCTTAGCATAAATGAACAATATGTTGCAACAACAACATCGTGACATCAAGATTGTCGCCGACATGCTCTACAATCTCCATGAGATGTTTAGAGGGCAGGGCGTCAGGCCAGACAACAAGCAGTCAGACAGTTTATGAACTGTCGCATGAAGGCTGTGACTCCTATCAGGGACCATATGATGTTGATCATTAGTTACCTAAATGAGATGAAAATCCTAGGATCTGAGATTGACGTGGATACCAAAATAGATATGATCTTGGAAACTCTCCATGAATCTTTCGATACCTTCAAGCTGAACTACTCCATGAACAAGCTAGAGTACACTGTTACCGAGCTAATGAAGGAGCTTCACACTGCTAAAGGTCTCACTAAGAGAAAGAGGAATCAAGGAGAGGCACATGCTACTGAGCGCAAAGCCTCCGCCTCTAGACCTAAGAAGAGACCTCACCAGGCCGAGAAGAAGAACTGTCCTGCCTATCTCAATGCAAACGAACATAGTATTGTACTAATTACCGAAGCATGCTTAGTAGCTGATAATGTATCAACGTGGATTCTTGAATCCTCTACTACTAACCATATTTGTTGTTCCTTGACTGGTTTCAAGAAAAACAAGAGCTTAGAGAAAGGCGACTTCTGTTTCAAATGGGGTGATGGGAGCCTGGTGTCTGTGAAGGCTGTGGGATCCGTGACGCTGTCTTTTGAAGACCGCACTTTAAACTTGAATAATGTTTATTTTGTTCCTTCCTTTGGGAAGAACTTAATACCCGTTGCTCGTCTTCTTGAGCAAGATTATTATTTAAAGTTCATTAAGAATGGAATTCGTATTTCGTTTCCTGATAATTCTTTTGTCACTGATGCATGTACGAAGAATGGTCTTTTTTCATTTATCCCACTCAACCTTCTCTTTTAGACACTGTAATAGATAATAATCTAGTTAGGGAGACAAAGAGGATCAAACTATCTGAATCCTCCGATCTAATAAAATCAACATATCTCTGGCACTTAAGACTTGGTCATATCAGACTAGACAGGATTAAGAGACTTGTGAGGGACGGTCCACTCCAAGCCTCTGTAATAGGTTCACTACCTACTTGTGAATCTTGCATAGAAGGAAAATGACTAAGCGACCTTTCTCCGATAAAGGTCGAAGAGCCAGTGAGTTGCTGGAACTAGTACATTCTGATGTATGTGGTCCGCTCAGTCAACAGGCATGTGGTGGATACGTATACTTCGTTACTTTCACTAACGATTACTGAAGATATGGTTTTGTCTGTTTGATGAAACATAAATCCGAGACCTTTAACATACTTAAGGTCTTTAGGGCTTTAATGGAAAAGCAAACTGGCAAAGTGATCAAAACCCTTCGATCCGATCAAGATGGTGAGTATATGTCTGGAGAGCTCGATGAATTTCTTAAAGAATAAGGTATTGCCTCTCAGCTTACCGCACCTGGCACACCTCAACAAAACGGAGTGTCAAAGTTGAAATGCACTCGATGTATGTCAACAAAGTCTGGAAACTTGTAGACCTTCCTGAAGGGATTAAACCCTTAGGGTGTAAGTGTATATACAAGAAGAAAAGGGGTCCGGATGGGAACGTTGAGACGTTCATAGCACGACTTATGGCTAAGGGTTATACCCAACAAGAAGTGATTGACTATGAAGAAACCTTCTCGCCACTCGCAATGTTTAAATCCATCCGCATACTTCTATCCATAGATGCAGCTTTCGACTATGAGATCTGAAAAAAGGATGTCAAGATGGCCTTCCTGAATGGCAATCTTGACGAGCACATTTATATGACTCAACCAGACGGTTTCATGGAAGAAGGTCAAGAGACCAAGGTTTGTGAGTTGCTTAAGTCTATTTATGGATTAAAGCAAGCATCTAGGTCATGGAATATTAGATTCGATGAAACTGTGAAGAGCTTCGGCTTTGAGCAGTCAATAGATGAACCGTGTGTTTACAAGTTAATATACGAAGGCAAAGTTGTGTTTCTGGTACTATATGTCGATGATATATTACCCATAGGTAATGATGTGGGTAAATTATCTGAGGTTAAGGTCTGGCTGGCAAAGCAATTCGATATGAAGGATCTAGGAGAAACCACGTACATTCTGGGGATCCAAATCTTTCGAGATAGGAAGAACCAGACCATGTCGCTCTCTCAAGCATCTTATATTGATAAGGTGATGGATCGCTTCTCGATGTAAGACTCCAAGAAGGGACAAACACCCTTTAGGCATGGAGTCTCACTCTCTAAGGACTAGTCTCCCAAGACTGCACAAGAGATTGAGGACATGAGAAAAATTCCTTACGCCTCAGCCGTAAGAAGTATCATGTATGCTATACTTTGCACTAGACCTGATATCTGTTTCACGGTTGGCGTATTTAGCATGCTCTTAAGTATCTTCGAAGAACTAGGCACTTGATGCTTATATATTCAGATACTGACCTGACTATGACGGGATATACCGACTCCGATTTTCAAGTGGATAAGGATTCCAGGAAATCCACTTCGGGATCTATGTTCATCCACAATGGTGGAGTTGTTGTGTGGAGGAGTATTAAGCAATTTTGCATTGCTGACTCCACAATAGAGCAGAATATGTGGCTGCTTGTGAAGCATCCAAAGAGGCTGTATGGCTTAGAAAATTTCTTAAGTATTTGGAAATTGTTCCAAACGTCGACGAGCCCATGACCCATTATTGTGATAATATAGTAGGGCTGTCGCTAACTCAAAGGAACCTCGAAGCCATAAGCGCTCTAAGCATATTGAGAGGAAATACCATTTGATTCGAGAGATCGTGCAGCGCGGAGACGTGGAAGTGAAGAAGATCTCAACTGTGGACAACCTAGCAGATCCATTCACCAAGGCCCTAGCGAACAAGGTCTTCGACCAACACCGAGAGGGATTAGGCATGAAGGACTACACACATCTTCTTTGAATCAAGTGGGAGTTTGTTGTCAATGGTGCCCACAAGAAGAGTTGTAATCTTTATATTGTACATTTGATGTAATAAAGTCTCATGAAGACTCTTGCTTGTAATTGCTTATTCATTAATAAAAAGTTGAAACGTTCATTCATTCTTCCGTGTCTGTTTGAAGCTTTATGATAAAACATTAGTCTTTGGTCCATAAACAAACTAAACAACTTACGAAGAGACAAATGTAGATTTGCATGAACAAACTCTTCGTAGTTTGCTTAAAACGATATATTCGCAATCTAAGGGTCAAATGACTATTGACCCCAGTATGATTGTTAGAAGAATCTATGATGCCTGGTTATGAGGCATTGAGAATTGGAGACTCTATAGTTCTTCTAGGTATCTTCCGAAGGTACTGAATTGACCAGTGCACTTCTAGAGACAAGATAAGAACAAACCATTTAACCTCTTATGTCTCGAAGTCACTACGTATGAATTGCATCGTGCTTACCTTAATCCTGAAATGAGACATGTCATTTCACACCTTAGTATTCTCATTTGAGAAAGTCAGAGTTCGGACTCACTATGTGATTCCGAACAAGGCCTATTGGTGAAGTACTAAGTTGTGAGAATGTCATGAGTAACTTTGTGAAGTTCTCATAGATATGGAATTCATGTACAAGATTGCTGAAATGCAATATGTATCACCTCATGCTTTGTTCCTTAGAGTCTGAGTAAATGAACTGGCCAGTGTCCAAATTGAGTCTTGACTCTTTTGGATGAAACAATGTGACTTGTTAGCTCCTCGTCAATACATTGTTTCTAACTTATTCACAAGCGACAAAGGAGTTGAGGAAATAACAGCTAGAAGGGTAAAATGGTAATTTTGTAAATCCCGACTAGCTGATGATATTCATGAAGGGTAAACACTGATAATATTCTGTGGATCCACTCATTACAATTAGGTTGAATTCTTGAGTAGAAAATAAATTCATTTGAACCGAGAGATTTTCAGTGTCAACTCTTCAGTTTAGTCAGTTGACATTAAGCTAAACTTGGAAAAGGTTTGTGAACTTTTGAGTCCAAGTATTTAGCTTAAGCTTTGTTCATTTGGATCCATGAGGTCACTATCACGAATCACATCGAGTAGGAATAGTTAAACTGGAAGCTAAGTCAAAACAAAAACGAAAATTGTCAAAAGGGTATTTTTGTCTTTTGAGACAAAGGATGAAATGGATGTCAATAAATTTTTTGACAAGTTCATTTGATGACTTAATGTCACTCGGCCATATTAAAATAATTGGGCCTTGTGAATTAATTTCATTTCATAAGAATTTTATTGAAAATTCTTAATGGGCCTTTTTCATGTTGTCATGAACAAAGGAAGAAGCTTCTAGAAGCTCCTTCTAGACTTGAAATGGGCGCCTACTACCCAAGAGATAGAAAGAATATTTTGTGCATAAATGTATCAAGATACTTGCCAAAAGAAAAAGAGGAAACAAATTTCCTCTAAGAGGAAAACAATATGGGCGGCCAACTAGGGCAAGGAGAGAGCAAAACATAAAAGGAAAGAAATCCAAGAGCCTTCTAGATGCTCTTTGGCCGTGTGAATCAAAGAGGTAATGGACAATATTTGCTCATGAATATGTGATATTCTATAGAAGAGGAAACTACCTTATTGAAGGTAAGACCTCTCCTATAAATAGGAGCCTCATTCCACACATTTCCTTCATCCAAGTTTAAGAGATTTGAGAGACTCTCTCTCTAGAACTTGGCCGCCCCTCTCCTCTCTCTCTCTAGTCAATTTCGTTTTATTGTTTTGGCACCTAGGTCCTCATTTGACCTAGAGTTTAGCTCTGCGACTTCAAGACTCGTTCTTAAGTCGTAGTGTTTAAAAGTGCCCACTCACTAATTCCTTTTATTTCGAGTGATTTAGTGATAGAAACTTTCGTGGTTGCTCGAGGTGCCGAGGAAAGAAAGAGAGACGTGCTGCGAGGGAGACGAGTGTTGCAACTTTCCAAAAGCTTCTCAAAGTTCAAGCTTCAAGAAAGGTTAGTAAACTTCTATGCTGATAATAGTTTTTATTTACATGTGCTTGCTCTTTGTCTAGGTTAGTAAAAACCGTTTTACTTGAAAAGAAAATTTTTAAAATTCCGCCGCTTTGCGAAGCGTTAAACTTTTTCTTAAACCCTAGATCAATTCCAACAAATGGTATCAGAGCTACGGTCAAAGATTAGCATGTACATATATTTGAAATTATGAGCTTGAAAATCGTTTTCGAAAATTTACTAATTTTGTGACAAGTTAGAATTGTTTTCTTAGATTTTTTAATTTATTGTTCTTGCCTTTAAATTAAAAATCATGTTGTTTTTCTATGAGTTTGGGATGTTATTAAAACACATTAGAATCAGTTCTAAAAGTTTTTAATTTTTTATATTGAAAAACGTGTTTTAAAGGTTTGAGAATTTTCGAGTAAAATTTTGTGACTAGTTTTGTTGTCTTACTAGTTTCTTATTTTTACTTAAATCGTTTTATGCTTGTTGTTATTTCTTTTATACCATGTTATTACCTTGCTAATAAAACACAAATAAAATCTTTAACAACATCCTAAAACGTTCTGTTACACTCGATTCTTTTTCGCACCTAAAAAGGACCAAACTTTAATTATTTCTTTTTCTTCGAGCTGGAGTAAACGACATCAGTCGAAAAATTTCTATGATTTCCACATTTAATACAAGGACAACGCATAGATCTCATATCTACCATTTTCTCTCTAGCAAAATCACAAAACTCATCTACACATTTCTGATATATCTCGTTTAATCTATACTCACTACAACAAATCTCACCATTACCTACGATTTTTTTCGTCGCTAAATAATAATCAACTATACACAAAATATCAAATAAAACACTAGTCGCGATGTTTGCTTTGTCGTCCCGCCGCTCGTTTTCCCCCTCCTCGACGAGAAACACTCTTCTGCTGGCGCTGAAACTCTGCAAGCTGCGGCGGAACAATGATCAGTAGACTGACTCGGACCGCCGGGCGTCGTCTGCTGGCTACCATCGGGAGTCCTCTGCTGGCCGCCCATCGGAGTGTGGACGCCAGGCGTCGAAGTCTGGACACCGGCCGTCGAAGTCTGCTGGTTGTGGGTCGACCGAGCTTGCTGCGAACTATGCAAAAATTGAGGCATAAACGAGCTCAGGTTGAGGGCGGGCACCTGACTCTGTATTTCCTCAACGAACGAGGCGAAGGTCGACGTGAACACCTCCTGGGAGATATATCCTGGATGCGACGTCCCAACCTCCGAACTACCGTAGACTTCGGCGAGGTCAGCCGCCATCCGTGCTCCCTGTGGCACCAAACGTCAGACGCCGGTCAAGTGATCAGTCCGCGAACCCATAATATCGCGGATCGCCTGCTGCTCTAGGACGGAAATATTAACGTCCGCTCCTTGTTGCTCAGCCTCCGCTCGCAAACAAGCTCTCGAAAGCGCCTGTCTCGGCGCTCTTCTGCATGTAAACAAAATTTCATGTGTTAGATAGTTTTAACGATTTGAAGTATCATATAAACATAAAACTTACGTTCTTCATGCGGTGGGTCAAGAATCCAATCGTCCCTTGTCGACTCTTCGTCTTCTTCTTCGCGCGATTCACCTTGTTCTTTGCTTGTATGGCCTGTAATATAAGTAAACGTACACGTAAATAACAAATCGTATAATAAAAGGGTAAACACATATTTAACGTAAATGATTTGATTACCTTAAACTCATCGCTCGAATATCGTTGTATAAGCGTCTCGCATTTGGTGTCGAGCTTAACAGTCCTCGATTTCATCGACCGCGCCACCTGTACGCTGCATGGACACTTAACTCGTCCTTCGATGTTAACGTGTTGTCGGGCCATTGCCATGAACTCTACCATGCCAGCCGCAAACTCAGCGCTTAGACGTTAGTCCTCAATTATCCAATTCCTATTTGGATAACTCATTTTACCTAAATTCAACATTTAAAAATTTAGTAATTTCCAGATTTTATTTTATAATTTCACTATCCTACCGCCCGGCATCAAGCCTTTAACTTTAAAACCTGCATAGAAACATCCTAAAACTAACGATAAATCGAACCTCAGTGGTTCGATTATTAAAATACATAATCCATAACCATCTAATTAATTTCACATTTTTATTCTTTTATAAATCTATAAACAACTAATGAATTTCGCATTTTTATTCATTTTTAAATCTATAACCAATTAATTAATGTCACATTTTTATTCATTTCTAACAAAAATTAAATCCAAGTTCAATTTCAATCCATAACCAATTAATTAATTTCACATAAACTACCTAATTTTCGTTAAACTAATTCATTAATTTAAGTTTGTTACCTTTAGCGAATCGGTCGAAATTTGATGCGAATTAAGCGAAAAACTATATCGATCTCCTAACGTCGAGGCCAACTACACAAAATTAAACAATTTTAAATTTTCTAATCGTAATTAACAAAATTACATTTCCTAATTTATTAATCTGTAATCTACAATACTTATATACATAATTAATCTCTAATCCTAATTTACAATTTTAAATTATCAAACATCCTAAATTATATCGTAATTAAATCCTAAATACTAAATTATATAATAAATTATATACTAAATACTTATATCCTAAATAATTATATATATAATTAATTATGTAAATACTTATATCCTATATAATTATAACTAATTATATAAATACTTATATCCTTAATTATATACTAAATTATGTAAATATATAAAATATAACTTATATATATATATATAAACTTACCGGCGGTGGCGGATCGAGAAAGAGCCGTGCAGGCGGAAGAAGAGGCGAACGAGATGGACTTCGGCGTCGGCGGTGGAACGGCGGAGGACGGCGGTGGGCGGCGACGAGCTTCGGAGAAACAGATCTGAGGAGAGAGAGAGACGTGAGGAGAGAGAGATGTGAGGATAGAGAGACATGAGGAGAGAGCGACTTACCAGAGCTTCGGGGACGGCGGACGACGGCGGAGGACGGAGGTTCATCGGAGGAGAATCGGGTTTTTGGAAGAGATTGGAGAAATGAAGATTTTTAGGTCGGGTAAAAATGGGGGAAACTGATACACGACCTGGTATTTAAAGACATTTACCGACAATTAAATCGTCGCTAAATGATTAAAATTCGTAGCTAAATGAACTTAAATTTTCGGTTCATAACCAGGCATTTAACGACGATTTCATCGTCGCTAATAGTTTTTTCCAAATTTAGCGACGATAAAATCGTCGCTAAATCATTTCATTTAAATTATTTTGGGGGGATTTTTCCCTCTTTAAATTTCGTTAAAATTCGAGATTAATTCGATATTAATTCCAAACTATTAGCGACGATAATATCATCGCTAATTGTTTTCCCGCGAACTCAGCGACGAATAGAAATAATTAGCGACGAAAATATCGTCGCTAATTATCTTTGCCGCGAAACTTTAGAAGTTTTGGCACCAAATAATTAGCGACGATAAATTCGTCGCTAAAAGGGTGATTAGCGACGAAAAATTAGCGACGATTAAGTCGTCACTAATACTTCCGTAACTAAATGTCATATTTCTAGTAGTGTCTCCCACATCCACTTTCTCATCTTCATAGAAAAATCCTAATTATATCAAAAAAATAACTCATTCTAATTAGTAAACTATCAAGAGAACAACATTTGGAACAAGTTAAAGAAGAACTTATAAGATTTGGATGTGTAGATGAGACTTGTAAACGATGACGATGCAGAATGAGTCGAAATGGTGCTAGAAAGCTTTTCCTAGTGAAGTTATGAGATTTCTAAGTGAAAAAGATGAGAAATGAGAATTTATATATTCAGTCTCATATTAATTGCCGGGGCGAGAATACAACTTCGCCGCGGCGAGACCTTTCTACAACGCTTCTCCATGCATTATAGAAAGTGTCTCGCCGCAGCGAGAAATCTTCTTCGCCGCGGCGAGATACTTACCGAGAGCATAGATTTTTGAAATTATATTCTCGCCGCGGCGATATACAATATTCGCCGCGGCGAGATATGTGCGCCGCGGCGGCAAATGCACTTCGCCGCGGCGAGATGATTCTACAACGCTTATAACATGCGTTGTAGAATCAACTCGCCGCGGCGAGATATGAGTTTAGGGTTTGGCATTAGTTCTCGCTGCGGCTAGGCATATCTCTCGCCGCGGTGATAGTTTTCTGGGTAGATCTCGCCGCGGCGAGGCTTCTACAACACATAATTTAAGCGTTGTCGAAGCACCTCGCCGCGATGTGATTTCAACGTCGCCGCGGCGAGGATTCTACAACGCTTATGTAAGCGTTGTAGAAGCGTTTTCAAAACCAAAAAATTTCATGTTTTTAAAAACTCCAGCCCATTTTTAAGACTTCATCTTTTTCAACCTTTTTCCAACCTTTTTCATTCATTCTTCTTCTTCTTCATCTTCTTCTCTCTCCGCCACTCTCTCTCCGGCACTCACCCTCTCTTCTCGCTGCCCCTCTCTCTCCGGCCCTCACCTCACCCTCTCTTCTCGCCACCCCTCTCTCTCCGGCCCTCACCTCACCCTCTCTTCTCGCCGCCCCTCTCTCTCCGATCGTCACCCTCACTTCCTCACCTCCGCCCCGCATATGCCTCGACCCGGCCTCCACCTCGCCTCCGCCTCACCCCCTCGTTTCCTCTCACTTCTTGCCGCCCCCCTCTCCCCGGCCCTCACCATCTCTCGCCTTACCTCCGCCCTGCCCCGCCTCCGCCTCGCCCCGCCCCGCCTTCGCGTCGCCCCATCCCCGCCTCTCTCTCACCTCGCCTCTGCCCCGCCTCCGCCACGCCTCCGGGTAATTTATTTCCTAATTTGTTTTGAATTTTTACTTGGATTTATGATATTATTTAGTTAGAATTTGATATTTATTTGAAGTTAGGAAGAATTTGTATTGGATTTTAATATGTTGGATTTGAATTTATTGGATTTGAGTTTGATATTGATTTGAAGTTGGGAAGATATTTGACATAAGATTGAATTGAGTTGAAATTTTATTTGAGTTGGAATCGGATTGGATTTGAGTTGAAATCGGATTGGATTTGAGTTGAAATTATGATTTGATTTGAGTTAGAAATTGAGATTATGTTTTGAATTTTGTTTATTAGATTTCATGTTGTCCACTATTACTATTTCTAGCGGTAGTGGTAAAAGGAAAATTAGAAGACAACTAGCGCTAAATTGCAATGAACAAGGAAAAAGAAGAAACACTCTTATGGGTCGGTTTAATAAGGTTAAAACACTTGGTAAAAAAATCCCAGTACAATTTGATGATAAAGGGCAACCAATGGGTAAGGAGGGTGATGAGTTGTCGAGTTACTTTGGCGTGTTAGCTAGAGAACACATTCCACTTTCGATGCGTGATTGGAGATGTAAAGAGAACAACCAAATTAAAGAATGGATTTGGAACGAAATGCAAGAAGGATTTACGATTCCTATCGAACAAAAGCACGATTGCCTTATGAGAGTCGGAGAAGCAGCAAGGTTATTTCGTCATGAGGTATACAATGATCTACTCAAAGACATCATCAACGAACCAATTGCCTAAAAGAGACCGGCTTGTATTTTGAAATTCCAGACAAGTATCACCGAAAAAGATTGGATAGCATTTGTTGAGTATAGACGAACCGAAATGTTCAAACAAACATCGGAACATGGGAAATCAAATATCGGAAAAAGTGTGTACAAATCTCGAACGGGCAGAAATGGATATCGAAAGCTTGATCAAGAAAAGGTTAAATTCATTTATTCTTTTAGTTATTCCAAATTTTGCAATAATTTTTTAATTTATTCCATAATTACTTCTTACTAGCATGACGTAACGGGGGAATGACCTACGAAAGAGGAACTTTGGATTGACTCGCGAAAGAAAGACGTAGATAACTACAAGGATGAGAAAGACAAACTAATGGGAGAAAAAATCGTAACTTCTTTACCTTTGTTATAACAATTAATCTTGTAATTTTATTTGCAAATAATTTTATGCGTAGAAAACGTTATCACAACAATCAACGCAAGGGACATGGGTGCCAGAATCGGGAAAGAGCATTTTGCAAGAAGCTTTGGGAACGTCGCGAGTTTGCGGTCAATCCAAACACACTTCGCATTTTAAGTACTTTGTTCCTACAACGCCGAACGAAGAAGTAATTAAGATGCATCGGGAAATGAGCGAGTTAAAATCATTGGTGATGAAGGCCTTCGGTGGAAATGGTAGTATTAATGTTGGAGATGCTAATGTTGAGTCACCTAGTGTCGAGCATGTGGAAGAGAATCTCAACTTGAAGGTTGTTGATGATGAAAAGATGGCAAATGTTGAAGAACAAGTCAATGAAGCGGTCTCTTTAGGTATGTTCATTTTTTTTATCTAATTTATTAATAAAGCTAAATGTTTTGGTATTAAGTTATTGATAATATTCGTGATTTGCTTGAACACGATGATGTAGGCGATCGTCCGAAGATCGATCCTATCATTGTTGATGATCGTCCGAAGATTGATCCTATCGTTGTGGAAAAACCCAATAGTGTTCGTGCTAGTTGCTCATTGAATCCAACCACCCCGGTGACACCGACTTCGGATGAAAGCGTCGAGTGTCTTCTTTTCATTGATGATGTTGTCAAAGGAGGCACGATTCATGTTGCGAATGGGCGAGCATACATAAATGGGAGTGTAGTTCAATCTTTACCTTTGTAGGAAGGAAATGTAAGCGTGACTGTTCTGGGAGTTTTGATTAAAAAAGCAAAATTGTCAATTCCCACCAAAGGAGCTCAAACCATTGAAGATGCCATAGGGGGATTTGTCTCGTGGCCAAAGAGATTGATAGAAATGGACACGGGAATAGAGAGTCGCGGTCCGGTTTTCGAACAACTCTCAAAGCTTGGTTTTGAGAGTGAACCTAGCATCGTTGATGCTAAGAAGATTCCGTACAAGGTGATTAATCCCAAGTTTCGATTGCTCCCTCAACATGCCAACAAAGTAATGTTACCGGAAGGGGATGTGATTATGGTCAATGTTAGTCCAAGTCTCGCCGCTATCCCGATTCCGGTGTCATTTGAAGATGTTTCCAATTTTTTGCAATACTTGGAAATTGGCGCGGGGAGCATAACGGTTTATATGGAGTAAGTGTTTTCTTTATATGCGTTATTTAATATAAATATTCAATATTTAGTGTTTTGATAAATCAAATACTTGTTTGCCATAACAACGACGAGGACGCTTATTTGTCAAAACGAGTCAAGGATGTTGGAAACGTGGTACGGAAATGCAAGTTTGGTGAACTAGCTTTGATGTCGTACAACAAAGGTGAGCATTGGATGCTCGTTGTCATCGATCCTTGGAGAGATAGTGCTATTGTCACGACCCGTGAGCGACGGCTCGCCCACGAGCCGCGACCGATCAGCTCAAATCTATACATAACTCATAATATAAACACATAAATTAAACATAATATCTCATAAGATTATATAATAAAATAGTTTGCGAAAATTCGGGGAAATTTTTCTCTTTTATAACTTAAGAGTCTTATAGCGACTCCTATACAAATATGTTCCGAAACGTTTTATTAGAAGATACTAACCCCCGATTGAGAAACCCCCATAGCCCATAGGTCAAGGCAATACGCGCTTGGTCTCGGTCTTCAATCTCGTTTCCCGCTTACGAGCTTTTCCCTTATCTACATTACGAAGGGTCATAAAACTATGAGTCGATTGACTCAGTAAGTGGGAGTCTATCTATAAAGTAAAAAAACTAATGTCATGTGACGTGCAAACAAACACATAAGAATGCAGAATGATCGCTAGATGCAGCTAGATTCTAGGACTAGAGCATGACTGACGCGTGACGTCACACTCTATCTACATACTTGCCATCCCGCAAGGTTATACACTCCTCACTGCTATAACCTCCGGTCCGACTAGAGACCAGCTTCAGACTTCGAGCAGCAGTCATCAGTTGATCTAAGTTTTAACACCTGTCTGGGATCCACTAGTGGTACTTTCTTCATCATGACGTCAGCGCCGCTGGTCTCTGGCATAGTGAGCTCGCGAATCGCGACCTTCACCCACTACGCCCCGAGGCGCTCAAGGCAGCCTCCGGTGAGTCTTCCAGCTAACAATGAGCTCGCGATGCGCGACCTTCACCCATTGCTTCGAGTATTCGGCGCACGGACCGGCATGGCCCGCCAAGCACAAGTCGTGGACTAGTGAGTACCACCGACATGAGTTAATTAAAGTTTGGGTACACTGTAGCTAGTAGCGTACACGTTAAACTTATATACGGAAGAGCGTAACGGGATAAACCCCGAAAGAAATTATTGTTTCCCTTTGAGGCTCGTTAAGTGTTTTAAGTTGAAAGCTCGAAATGTGACTTTCGAACTCTCTACTCTCGATTGAATTTGAGAGTCTATTGCTCTTCCGTCCTCTCGATTCTAACCTACTTCCTACAGTTAGAAGAGAGTCTAACTAAACATAAAGCAAATGTGGCTGGTTCAAGTTAGCGTTTGAACCTAACGGGCGTACCCGAACTAAGTTTTCAAGCAAGAGTGGCCGAAGCCTTAACTTTCGAGTTTATTCATTTTAGGCTTTTACCTACTCTTGTTTACTAGCAAGCAAATGCACAAACAAACAGGGTTATACCCTTGGTAAGTAGTTGACTTATATCTCCTCACTTACCTGGAATTGTTCGACGGAAAGCTCGACGATTCCCGAAGATGTCCTGCTTCACAAGTTCTTCGAGACACTTGGGACTTGTCGAAACGTCGAAAGAACTAACATCCGGAGTTGAACATCCGTTAGTTATTGGATTCGAGTTTTCTTAAAGAGGATGAGGTTCGTTGTCGGGATTAGAGTTGGTTCGGAATTCGGGAATTTAGTTTATTATTCCCCGGTTTTTCGGAAGTTTATTCAAGACTCACGTATTCTCGTATCGAGAGTGATACGAAATAATTTTCAACGAGTAATCACGAGTCTTAAATAAATTAAGTAATCCGAAATTAAAATAACCGAGAATTCCAAACGAATAATTAAATTAAATTCATAAACATCATTAAATAAATAATTATAAATTATTTATTTAAACCTTGAAAATTCATATCATAAAAATAATCTAAGAGTATTTAAACGCTATAAGCGATTTAAAACTCACGAGTTAATCGAGCTTTATTTCGATAACTCTTTCACTTGATATCTTCAGAAACTGATCTCGTCGCTCTTGAATCGTCTGGTTCCCGTTCGTCTGTCAAGATCTGTAATTCAAACCTGGAACCCAATGACGAGTTAACATCTTAAATTCCAAACTCTTATCAGTTTCAAAATCTAAATCCCGATATCACAATTCAAAACCCGAACCCATAACCAATTTAATCGACTCAACACAAATCCAACTATCCGGAAACGTCCTAACACGGAAACGATCACAAAAATACTAACCCGAGGCTCAGGAATATCATACAACAACACAGTCTCAACACCTCACACGTCCCAACATAGCTCACGGCCAAACCACACAACCAAACCAAATAATTTCAAAACCACAAAATAACCAGATTAAATCAGCCAAAACTAGAGCTCACGGCCAAAACCATTTTCCAAGACATCCTCATGAATTTTCAACTCATCACAGCCTCAACTAAACCAGAACAACCAGAAATTAAACAAGCCTCAAAGGATCACACGGCCAAGACAAACAAAAACACTGAAAATTCGTCCAAAATTCAAACAGCCACTTCTAATAAAAATCCATGCTTTAAACAGGTTCATAAACGTCTCAAAGACCTCAAATGAAATGCAGAAATCAAAAACCCCTAAACAAACCCTAGTTCATGTGATTTTCGGCCAAGAAACTCAGTCCAAGATGAGAAATCCGAGATCAATGAACACAACCAAGCTATAAACCTCAATCAACGAGTTCAAACAACACACAAAACCCATCAATTTCACCAAAATCAACCCGGAATCCATAAAGCCCCAAAATCAAGTATGAACCCTAGAATCACAAAATCCATTTCGGGTTTTGATTGCTTACCCAAATCTCTCGTGAATCTGGACTCCTCGGTGTGTTATCTCTCTTTCTCGGCATCTCTTCCTCGGGCGGTGGTCACGGCGAGATCGCGGCGGAGTTGCTCTGCTCGGTCAAGGCGCGCGGCGACGTGACTCGGTGCTGGGTGACGCGTGAAGAAGAGGAAGGAAGAAGAAGAAGAAGAAGTGAGGGACGAGGTGGTGTTGGTGATGGCGGTCGGCGAGAGTGAAGATTTAAGCTAGGATTTTTTTTTCTTTTGTCTGGTTCTTGCGCGAGAGACACTGGAAGAAGAAGAGAAGAAGAAAACAGAGAAAAGAAGGAGAGAGGGAAAGAATGAGGTAGCCGAAAAAAAGAGGGGGAGAGTGGATTAAAAAGGCTACGTGGCACTCTCACATTGTGCCACGCGGTACAAGCGGTCCACTCAAACTTTGACACGATTCTCTTAAAACGACCCCCTTTCCCTCTTTTTCTTTCAATCTCGTCCTTCAAAATGTTGGACATAAGTCCTTTTTAAATAAAATCTCTCAATTCTGTCCTTAATTAATTAAAAATAATCTTGAAAAATAACCGAGAAAATTATTATTATTTCTCGTTATCTTGAATATATTTAAGGGATTCCGGAATTTATTTTTACTCTCGAGATTTTTTTTAAATCTCCGAATATGTTCCGAATAATAATATTGAATTACTCGAATATTCTCATTCCAAAATTTCATCGACCTTAAATATTATCATTTTCCAAGATATTTATAATCTAACGACGTCTCATATGCAACAAGAATTTGAATTAAAACTCCTCCATTTTATTCAAATTCACAAGTCTAGCGTTGACAAAAGTTTATACATTACAGCTATGTTCTTCGACCCGTTAAGAAATAAAATGCCAATCGATTTAACTCGATAGATAAAAAGGTAATATTTTTATTTCGAACTATTTTTATTGTAAATCTTTAGAGGTTTTTTCTCTTATGATTTCCGTGTTATAGGGTATTTGTGGATTTCAAGCTCGAGCACCAAAAAGCCCATAGTAACGGGCAATCAACGTACATCAAGGCTTGGAATGCTCCGAGACAAACCGAAAATACGAAATGAGGGTATTTTGTGATTTCTTATATGCGCAATATTGTCGTAGGAGGTGTAGGAAAATTAGAAAGTAAGAAATCATATACACCGGAGGATTTATAGAGAGTTAGGGAAGAATGGGTAACTTATATACAAACATTTATTAATTGCGATGATTAATTAGTTTTTAGTGAATTTTAGATTGGCTTTAGATGTAAATATTTGCTTTTGAATGTTTTGAAGATATAGATATTTATTTTGGATTTGAAGATTATTTTCAGGTACCAGTTTTTTCAACAGCTTTCAGTACCGTGTAAAAACTGATTTCAGTTTTAAAAAAAGATACCTCTCGC
This sequence comes from Urtica dioica subsp. dioica, assembly GCF_054948205.1. Taxonomy (NCBI): domain Eukaryota; kingdom Viridiplantae; phylum Streptophyta; class Magnoliopsida; order Rosales; family Urticaceae; genus Urtica; species Urtica dioica. Next base: position 43,464,488 of record NC_142756.1, read on the forward strand.
CGCGACGACTTAGATTTCTCGCCGCGGCGTGTAACATTTTCCGCGGCGGAAAATATGTGTCGCCGCGGCGAAAAAGATACCGAGAGCACATTATTTATAAATCTTAAACTCGCCGCGGCAACGTTTTAGTTTCGCCGTGGCTAAGAAAACCACGCCGCAGCGAAACTTTTATGTCGCCGCGGCGAAACTTTTACGTCGGCGCGGTGAGTTTTATAAAAAATATTCAGAACCTGCCCACAACGGATCTATATCCGTTGTAGAATCATGTCGCCGCGGCGCAGAACATACGTCGTCGCGGCGAGAATAGGGCCGCGGTGACGTATAATGTTCGCCGCGGCGACATGATTCTTCAACGGATGTAGATATCCGTTGTAGAATATCACGCCGCGGGGAACATTATACGTCGCCGCGGCGAGTCTTTTTAAAATATATGAAAATTTCACAATGGATTCATACCGTTGTAGAAACTTCTACAACGCTTAAATATCCGTTGTAGAAAGCTCTTGGATTCTACAACGGTTATGTAAGCATTGTAGAAGCTTCTAAAACGCAGGATTTTACTGTTTTTAAGTGTTGTAGACCCCTAGTTTTGTAGTAGTGTTGTAGAATCCTAGTTTTGTAATAGTGAGACGAGGTGCCAACTCTAAAAACTAAGTGGGAGGATTATACTTGTTGTTTGTAACCCACGATCCCCAACACTAATGAAAGAAGCAATTAAACGTTTGACTAAGAGTCACTCTTGTGGCCCTCTCTTCAATGAGAGTACTCTATGGCATTTTGCTTCGATCATTGCTCAATGAGCTACGTCCGAGAGTGAGACGATGAAGACAAGGCCTACTCTTGGGGGATTGTTTTTTCAAAGTTGATTTTTTGGACTAAGTGGTTGGTTGCACACTTAGACTCAATCCCTAGTAATCCTCTCTTGGGGCTTTGCGAAAGGATGTGAGTGATCAAACCAATTTAAAAGGTGGCTAGCCAAAATTGGTGTATTGACATCTTGGCTAAGCATTAATGATGTGCCATTTACTTATAAATGGAGATTTTTTGCGGCCTTCTCTTGAGGGAGTAAATTATCGTTTGGTTTATAACACCTTTGGATTTTATCAAATGTTAAAAACTTAAACCCTAAACCAAAGACTAAATCATAAACTTGTGTCATCTTAATTAAGCAACATGTCTCTCAACCCTCTCTCGATCATTCTTTCCTCGAACAAACTCGAAACCAAGAACTACGTAGATTGGAAACATAACCTCGACATAGTACTTACCGTTAACAAGCACAAATGGGTACTCACCACCGTGTCCTCCTCTGACGAATGATGATTCGACTCAAGAGGACAAAAACGCCTTAGCGGCCAGGCTTCGATCCGATGAGATTGCGAGATGCTGTATCTTAGCATAAATGAACAATATGTTGCAACAACAACATCGTGACATCAAGATTGTCGCCGACATGCTCTACAATCTCCATGAGATGTTTAGAGGGCAGGGCGTCAGGCCAGACAACAAGCAGTCAGACAGTTTATGAACTGTCGCATGAAGGCTGTGACTCCTATCAGGGACCATATGATGTTGATCATTAGTTACCTAAATGAGATGAAAATCCTAGGATCTGAGATTGACGTGGATACCAAAATAGATATGATCTTGGAAACTCTCCATGAATCTTTCGATACCTTCAAGCTGAACTACTCCATGAACAAGCTAGAGTACACTGTTACCGAGCTAATGAAGGAGCTTCACACTGCTAAAGGTCTCACTAAGAGAAAGAGGAATCAAGGAGAGGCACATGCTACTGAGCGCAAAGCCTCCGCCTCTAGACCTAAGAAGAGACCTCACCAGGCCGAGAAGAAGAACTGTCCTGCCTATCTCAATGCAAACGAACATAGTATTGTACTAATTACCGAAGCATGCTTAGTAGCTGATAATGTATCAACGTGGATTCTTGAATCCTCTACTACTAACCATATTTGTTGTTCCTTGACTGGTTTCAAGAAAAACAAGAGCTTAGAGAAAGGCGACTTCTGTTTCAAATGGGGTGATGGGAGCCTGGTGTCTGTGAAGGCTGTGGGATCCGTGACGCTGTCTTTTGAAGACCGCACTTTAAACTTGAATAATGTTTATTTTGTTCCTTCCTTTGGGAAGAACTTAATACCCGTTGCTCGTCTTCTTGAGCAAGATTATTATTTAAAGTTCATTAAGAATGGAATTCGTATTTCGTTTCCTGATAATTCTTTTGTCACTGATGCATGTACGAAGAATGGTCTTTTTTCATTTATCCCACTCAACCTTCTCTTTTAGACACTGTAATAGATAATAATCTAGTTAGGGAGACAAAGAGGATCAAACTATCTGAATCCTCCGATCTAATAAAATCAACATATCTCTGGCACTTAAGACTTGGTCATATCAGACTAGACAGGATTAAGAGACTTGTGAGGGACGGTCCACTCCAAGCCTCTGTAATAGGTTCACTACCTACTTGTGAATCTTGCATAGAAGGAAAATGACTAAGCGACCTTTCTCCGATAAAGGTCGAAGAGCCAGTGAGTTGCTGGAACTAGTACATTCTGATGTATGTGGTCCGCTCAGTCAACAGGCATGTGGTGGATACGTATACTTCGTTACTTTCACTAACGATTACTGAAGATATGGTTTTGTCTGTTTGATGAAACATAAATCCGAGACCTTTAACATACTTAAGGTCTTTAGGGCTTTAATGGAAAAGCAAACTGGCAAAGTGATCAAAACCCTTCGATCCGATCAAGATGGTGAGTATATGTCTGGAGAGCTCGATGAATTTCTTAAAGAATAAGGTATTGCCTCTCAGCTTACCGCACCTGGCACACCTCAACAAAACGGAGTGTCAAAGTTGAAATGCACTCGATGTATGTCAACAAAGTCTGGAAACTTGTAGACCTTCCTGAAGGGATTAAACCCTTAGGGTGTAAGTGTATATACAAGAAGAAAAGGGGTCCGGATGGGAACGTTGAGACGTTCATAGCACGACTTATGGCTAAGGGTTATACCCAACAAGAAGTGATTGACTATGAAGAAACCTTCTCGCCACTCGCAATGTTTAAATCCATCCGCATACTTCTATCCATAGATGCAGCTTTCGACTATGAGATCTGAAAAAAGGATGTCAAGATGGCCTTCCTGAATGGCAATCTTGACGAGCACATTTATATGACTCAACCAGACGGTTTCATGGAAGAAGGTCAAGAGACCAAGGTTTGTGAGTTGCTTAAGTCTATTTATGGATTAAAGCAAGCATCTAGGTCATGGAATATTAGATTCGATGAAACTGTGAAGAGCTTCGGCTTTGAGCAGTCAATAGATGAACCGTGTGTTTACAAGTTAATATACGAAGGCAAAGTTGTGTTTCTGGTACTATATGTCGATGATATATTACCCATAGGTAATGATGTGGGTAAATTATCTGAGGTTAAGGTCTGGCTGGCAAAGCAATTCGATATGAAGGATCTAGGAGAAACCACGTACATTCTGGGGATCCAAATCTTTCGAGATAGGAAGAACCAGACCATGTCGCTCTCTCAAGCATCTTATATTGATAAGGTGATGGATCGCTTCTCGATGTAAGACTCCAAGAAGGGACAAACACCCTTTAGGCATGGAGTCTCACTCTCTAAGGACTAGTCTCCCAAGACTGCACAAGAGATTGAGGACATGAGAAAAATTCCTTACGCCTCAGCCGTAAGAAGTATCATGTATGCTATACTTTGCACTAGACCTGATATCTGTTTCACGGTTGGCGTATTTAGCATGCTCTTAAGTATCTTCGAAGAACTAGGCACTTGATGCTTATATATTCAGATACTGACCTGACTATGACGGGATATACCGACTCCGATTTTCAAGTGGATAAGGATTCCAGGAAATCCACTTCGGGATCTATGTTCATCCACAATGGTGGAGTTGTTGTGTGGAGGAGTATTAAGCAATTTTGCATTGCTGACTCCACAATAGAGCAGAATATGTGGCTGCTTGTGAAGCATCCAAAGAGGCTGTATGGCTTAGAAAATTTCTTAAGTATTTGGAAATTGTTCCAAACGTCGACGAGCCCATGACCCATTATTGTGATAATATAGTAGGGCTGTCGCTAACTCAAAGGAACCTCGAAGCCATAAGCGCTCTAAGCATATTGAGAGGAAATACCATTTGATTCGAGAGATCGTGCAGCGCGGAGACGTGGAAGTGAAGAAGATCTCAACTGTGGACAACCTAGCAGATCCATTCACCAAGGCCCTAGCGAACAAGGTCTTCGACCAACACCGAGAGGGATTAGGCATGAAGGACTACACACATCTTCTTTGAATCAAGTGGGAGTTTGTTGTCAATGGTGCCCACAAGAAGAGTTGTAATCTTTATATTGTACATTTGATGTAATAAAGTCTCATGAAGACTCTTGCTTGTAATTGCTTATTCATTAATAAAAAGTTGAAACGTTCATTCATTCTTCCGTGTCTGTTTGAAGCTTTATGATAAAACATTAGTCTTTGGTCCATAAACAAACTAAACAACTTACGAAGAGACAAATGTAGATTTGCATGAACAAACTCTTCGTAGTTTGCTTAAAACGATATATTCGCAATCTAAGGGTCAAATGACTATTGACCCCAGTATGATTGTTAGAAGAATCTATGATGCCTGGTTATGAGGCATTGAGAATTGGAGACTCTATAGTTCTTCTAGGTATCTTCCGAAGGTACTGAATTGACCAGTGCACTTCTAGAGACAAGATAAGAACAAACCATTTAACCTCTTATGTCTCGAAGTCACTACGTATGAATTGCATCGTGCTTACCTTAATCCTGAAATGAGACATGTCATTTCACACCTTAGTATTCTCATTTGAGAAAGTCAGAGTTCGGACTCACTATGTGATTCCGAACAAGGCCTATTGGTGAAGTACTAAGTTGTGAGAATGTCATGAGTAACTTTGTGAAGTTCTCATAGATATGGAATTCATGTACAAGATTGCTGAAATGCAATATGTATCACCTCATGCTTTGTTCCTTAGAGTCTGAGTAAATGAACTGGCCAGTGTCCAAATTGAGTCTTGACTCTTTTGGATGAAACAATGTGACTTGTTAGCTCCTCGTCAATACATTGTTTCTAACTTATTCACAAGCGACAAAGGAGTTGAGGAAATAACAGCTAGAAGGGTAAAATGGTAATTTTGTAAATCCCGACTAGCTGATGATATTCATGAAGGGTAAACACTGATAATATTCTGTGGATCCACTCATTACAATTAGGTTGAATTCTTGAGTAGAAAATAAATTCATTTGAACCGAGAGATTTTCAGTGTCAACTCTTCAGTTTAGTCAGTTGACATTAAGCTAAACTTGGAAAAGGTTTGTGAACTTTTGAGTCCAAGTATTTAGCTTAAGCTTTGTTCATTTGGATCCATGAGGTCACTATCACGAATCACATCGAGTAGGAATAGTTAAACTGGAAGCTAAGTCAAAACAAAAACGAAAATTGTCAAAAGGGTATTTTTGTCTTTTGAGACAAAGGATGAAATGGATGTCAATAAATTTTTTGACAAGTTCATTTGATGACTTAATGTCACTCGGCCATATTAAAATAATTGGGCCTTGTGAATTAATTTCATTTCATAAGAATTTTATTGAAAATTCTTAATGGGCCTTTTTCATGTTGTCATGAACAAAGGAAGAAGCTTCTAGAAGCTCCTTCTAGACTTGAAATGGGCGCCTACTACCCAAGAGATAGAAAGAATATTTTGTGCATAAATGTATCAAGATACTTGCGAAAAGAAAAAGAGGAAACAAATTTCCTCTAAGAGGAAAACAATATGGGCGGCCAACTAGGGCAAGGAGAGAGCAAAACATAAAAGGAAAGAAATCCAAGAGCCTTCTAGATGCTCTTTGGCCGTGTGAATCAAAGAGGTAATGGACAATATTTGCTCATGAATATGTGATATTCTATAGAAGAGGAAACTACCTTATTGAAGGTAAGACCTCTCCTATAAATAGGAGCCTCATTCCACACATTTCATTCATCCAAGTTTAAGAGATTTGAGAGACTCTCTCTCTAGAACTTGGCCGCCCCTCTCCTCTCTCTCTCTAGTCAATTTCGTTTTATTGTTTTGGCACCTAGGTCCTCATTTGACCTAGAGTTTAGCTCTGCGACTTCAAGACTCGTTCTTAAGTCGTAGTGTTTAAAAGTGCCCACTCACTAATTCCTTTTATTTCGAGTGATTTAGTGATAGAAACTTTCGTGGTTGCTCGAGGTGCCGAGGAAAGAAAGAGAGACGTGCTGCGAGGGAGACGAGTGTTGCAACTTTCCAAAAGCTTCTCAAAGTTCAAGCTTCAAGAAAGGTTAGTAAACTTCTATGCTGATAATAGTTTTTATTTACATCTGCTTGCTCTTTGTCTAGGTTAGTAAAAACCGTTTTACTTGAAAAGAAAATTTTTAAAATTCCGCCGCTTTGCGAAGCGTTAAACTTTTTCTTAAACCCTAGATCAATTCCAACAAATGGTATCAGAGCTACGGTCAAAGATTAGCATGTACATATATTTGAAATTATGAGCTTGAAAATCGTTTTCGAAAATTTACTAATTTTGTGACAAGTTAGAATTGTTTTCTTAGATTTTTTTAATTTATTGTTCTTGCCTTTAAATTAAAAATCATGTTGTTTTTCTATGAGTTTGGGATGTTATTAAAACACATTAGAATCAGTTCTAAAAGTTTTTAATTTTTTATATTGAAAAACGTGTTTTAAAGGTTTGAGAATTTTCGAGTAAAATTTTGTGACTAGTTTTGTTGTCTTACTAGTTTCTTATTTTTACTTAAATCGTTTTATGCTTGTTGTTATTTCTTTTATACCATGTTATTACCTTGCTAATAAAACACAAATAAAATCTTTAACAACATCCTAAAACGTTCTGTTACACTCGATTCTTTTTCGCACCTAAAAAGGACCAAACTTTAATTATTTCTTTTTCTTCGAGCTGGAGTAAACGACATCAGTCGAAAAATTTCTATGATTTCCACATTTAATACAAGGACAACGCATAGATCTCATATCTACCATTTTCTCTCTAGCAAAATCACAAAACTCATCTACACATTTCTGATATATCTCGTTTAATCTATACTCACTACAACAAATCTCACCATTACCTACGATTTTTTTCGTCGCTAAATAATAATCAACTATACACAAAATATCAAATAAAACACTAGTCGCGATGTTTGCTTTGTCGTCCCGCCGCTCGTTTTCCCCCTCCTCGACGAGAAACACTCTTCTGCTGGCGCTGAAACTCTGCAAGCTGCGGCGGAACAATGATCAGTAGACTGACTCGGACCGCCGGGCGTCGTCTGCTGGCTACCATCGGGAGTCCTCTGCTGGCCGCCCATCGGAGTGTGGACGCCAGGCGTCGAAGTCTGGACACCGGCCGTCGAAGTCTGCTGGTTGTGGGTCGACCGAGCTTGCTGCGAACTATGCAAAAATTGAGGCATAAACGAGCTCAGGTTGAGGGCGGGCACCTGACTCTGTATTTCCTCAACGAACGAGGCGAAGGTCGACGTGAACACCTCCTGGGAGATATATCCTGGATGCGACGTCCCAACCTCCGAACTACCGTAGACTTCGGCGAGGTCAGCCGCCATCCGTGCTCCCTGTGGCACCAAACGTCAGACGCCGGTCAAGTGATCAGTCCGCGAACCCATAATATCGCGGATCGCCTGCTGCTCTAGGACGGAAATATTAACGTCCGCTCCTTGTTGCTCAGCCTCCGCTCGCAAACAAGCTCTCGAAAGCGCCTGTCTCGGCGCTCTTCTGCATGTAAACAAAATTTCATGTGTTAGATAGTTTTAACGATTTGAAGTATCATATAAACATAAAACTTACGTTCTTCATGCGGTGGGTCAAGAATCCAATCGTCCCTTGTCGACTCTTCGTCTTCTTCTTCGCGCGATTCACCTTGTTCTTTGCTTGTATGGCCTGTAATATAAGTAAACGTACACGTAAATAACAAATCGTATAATAAAAGGGTAAACACATATTTAACGTAAATGATTTGATTACCTTAAACTCATCGCTCGAATATCGTTGTATAAGCGTCTCGCATTTGGTGTCGAGCTTAACAGTCCTCGATTTCATCGACCGCGCCACCTGTACGCTGCATGGACACTTAACTCGTCCTTCGATGTTAACGTGTTGTCGGGCCATTGCCATGAACTCTACCATGCCAGCCGCAAACTCAGCGCTTAGACGTTAGTCCTCAATTATCCAATTCCTATTTGGATAACTCATTTTACCTAAATTCAACATTTAAAAATTTAGTAATTTCCAGATTTTATTTTATAATTTCACTATCCTACCGCCCGGCATCAAGCCTTTAACTTTAAAACCTGCATAGAAACATCCTAAAACTAACGATAAATCGAACCTCAGTGGTTCGATTATTAAAATACATAATCCATAACCATCTAATTAATTTCACATTTTTATTCTTTTATAAATCTATAAACAACTAATGAATTTCGCATTTTTATTCATTTTTAAATCTATAACCAATTAATTAATGTCACATTTTTATTCATTTCTAACAAAAATTAAATCCAAGTTCAATTTCAATCCATAACCAATTAATTAATTTCACATAAACTACCTAATTTTCGTTAAACTAATTCATTAATTTAAGTTTGTTACCTTTAGCGAATCGGTCGAAATTTGATGCGAATTAAGCGAAAAACTATATCGATCTCCTAACGTCGAGGCCAACTACACAAAATTAAACAATTTTAAATTTTCTAATCGTAATTAACAAAATTACATTTCCTAATTTATTAATCTGTAATCTACAATACTTATATACATAATTAATCTCTAATCCTAATTTACAATTTTAAATTATCAAACATCCTAAATTATATCGTAATTAAATCCTAAATACTAAATTATATAATAAATTATATACTAAATACTTATATCCTAAATAATTATATATATAATTAATTATGTAAATACTTATATCCTATATAATTATAACTAATTATATAAATACTTATATCCTTAATTATATACTAAATTATGTAAATATATAAAATATAACTTATATATATATATATATAAACTTACCGGCGGTGGCGGATCGAGAAAGAGCCGTGCAGGCGGAAGAAGAGGCGAACGAGATGGACTTCGGCGTCGGCGGTGGAACGGCGGAGGACGGCGGTGGGCGGCGACGAGCTTCGGAGAAACAGATCTGAGGAGAGAGAGAGACGTGAGGAGAGAGAGATGTGAGGATAGAGAGACATGAGGAGAGAGCGACTTACCAGAGCTTCGGGGACGGCGGACGACGGCGGAGGACGGAGGTTCATCGGAGGAGAATCGGGTTTTTGGAAGAGATTGGAGAAATGAAGATTTTTAGGTCGGGTAAAAATGGGGGAAACTGATACACGACCTGGTATTTAAAGACATTTACCGACAATTAAATCGTCGCTAAATGATTAAAATTCGTAGCTAAATGAACTTAAATTTTCGGTTCATAACCAGGCATTTAACGACGATTTCATCGTCGCTAATAGTTTTTTCCAAATTTAGCGACGATAAAATCGTCGCTAAATCATTTCATTTAAATTATTTTGGGGGGATTTTTCCCTCTTTAAATTTCGTTAAAATTCGAGATTAATTCGATATTAATTCCAAACTATTAGCGACGATAATATCATCGCTAATTGTTTTCCCGCGAACTCAGCGACGAATAGAAATAATTAGCGACGAAAATATCGTCGCTAATTATCTTTGCCGCGAAACTTTAGAAGTTTTGGCACCAAATAATTAGCGACGATAAATTCGTCGCTAAAAGGGTGATTAGCGACGAAAAATTAGCGACGATTAAGTCGTCACTAATACTTCCGTAACTAAATGTCATATTTCTAGTAGTGTCTCCCACATCCACTTTCTCATCTTCATAGAAAAATCCTAATTATATCAAAAAAATAACTCATTCTAATTAGTAAACTATCAAGAGAACAACATTTGGAACAAGTTAAAGAAGAACTTATAAGATTTGGATGTGTAGATGAGACTTGTAAACGATGACGATGCAGAATGAGTCGAAATGGTGCTAGAAAGCTTTTCCTAGTGAAGTTATGAGATTTCTAAGTGAAAAAGATGAGAAATGAGAATTTATATATTCAGTCTCATATTAATTGCCGGGGCGAGAATACAACTTCGCCGCGGCGAGACCTTTCTACAACGCTTCTCCATGCATTATAGAAAGTGTCTCGCCGCAGCGAGAAATCTTCTTCGCCGCGGCGAGATACTTACCGAGAGCATAGATTTTTGAAATTATATTCTCGCCGCGGCGATATACAATATTCGCCGCGGCGAGATATGTGCGCCGCGGCGGCAAATGCACTTCGCCGCGGCGAGATGATTCTACAACGCTTATAACATGCGTTGTAGAATCAACTCGCCGCGGCGAGATATGAGTTTAGGGTTTGGCATTAGTTCTCGCTGCGGCTAGGCATATCTCTCGCCGCGGTGATAGTTTTCTGGGTAGATCTCGCCGCGGCGAGGCTTCTACAACACATAATTTAAGCGTTGTCGAAGCACCTCGCCGCGATGTGATTTCAACGTCGCCGCGGCGAGGATTCTACAACGCTTATGTAAGCGTTGTAGAAGCGTTTTCAAAACCAAAAAATTTCATGTTTTTAAAAACTCCAGCCCATTTTTAAGACTTCATCTTTTTCAACCTTTTTCCAACCTTTTTCATTCATTCTTCTTCTTCTTCATCTTCTTCTCTCTCCGCCACTCTCTCTCCGGCACTCACCCTCTCTTCTCGCTGCCCCTCTCTCTCCGGCCCTCACCTCACCCTCTCTTCTCGCCACCCCTCTCTCTCCGGCCCTCACCTCACCCTCTCTTCTCGCCGCCCCTCTCTCTCCGATCGTCACCCTCACTTCCTCACCTCCGCCCCGCATATGCCTCGACCCGGCCTCCACCTCGCCTCCGCCTCACCCCCTCGTTTCCTCTCACTTCTTGCCGCCCCCCTCTCCCCGGCCCTCACCATCTCTCGCCTTACCTCCGCCCTGCCCCGCCTCCGCCTCGCCCCGCCCCGCCTTCGCGTCGCCCCATCCCCGCCTCTCTCTCACCTCGCCTCTGCCCCGCCTCCGCCACGCCTCCGGGTAATTTATTTCCTAATTTGTTTTGAATTTTTACTTGGATTTATGATATTATTTAGTTAGAATTTGATATTTATTTGAAGTTAGGAAGAATTTGTATTGGATTTTAATATGTTGGATTTGAATTTATTGGATTTGAGTTTGATATTGATTTGAAGTTGGGAAGATATTTGACATAAGATTGAATTGAGTTGAAATTTTATTTGAGTTGGAATCGGATTGGATTTGAGTTGAAATCGGATTGGATTTGAGTTGAAATTATGATTTGATTTGAGTTAGAAATTGAGATTATGTTTTGAATTTTGTTTATTAGATTTCATGTTGTCCACTATTACTATTTCTAGCGGTAGTGGTAAAAGGAAAATTAGAAGACAACTAGCGCTAAATTGCAATGAACAAGGAAAAAGAAGAAACACTCTTATGGGTCGGTTTAATAAGGTTAAAACACTTGGTAAAAAAATCCCAGTACAATTTGATGATAAAGGGCAACCAATGGGTAAGGAGGGTGATGAGTTGTCGAGTTACTTTGGCGTGTTAGCTAGAGAACACATTCCACTTTCGATGCGTGATTGGAGATGTAAAGAGAACAACCAAATTAAAGAATGGATTTGGAACGAAATGCAAGAAGGATTTACGATTCCTATCGAACAAAAGCACGATTGCCTTATGAGAGTCGGAGAAGCAGCAAGGTTATTTCGTCATGAGGTATACAATGATCTACTCAAAGACATCATCAACGAACCAATTGCCTAAAAGAGACCGGCTTGTATTTTGAAATTCCACACAAGTATCACCGAAAAAGATTGGATAGCATTTGTTGAGTATAGACGAACCGAAATGTTCAAACAAACATCGGAACATGGGAAATCAAATATCGGAAAAAGTGTGTACAAATCTCGAACGGGCAGAAATGGATATCGAAAGCTTGATCAAGAAAAGGTTAAATTCATTTATTCTTTTAGTTATTCCAAATTTTGCAATAATTTTTTAATTTATTCCATAATTACTTCTTACTAGCATGACGTAACGGGGGAATGACCTACGAAAGAGGAACTTTGGATTGACTCGCGAAAGAAAGACGTAGATAACTACAAGGATGAGAAAGACAAACTAATGGGAGAAAAAATCGTAACTTCTTTACCTTTGTTATAACAATTAATCTTGTAATTTTATTTGCAAATAATTTTATGCGTAGAAAACGTTATCACAACAATCAACGCAAGGGACATGGGTGCCAGAATCGGGAAAGAGCATTTTGCAAGAAGCTTTGGGAACGTCGCGAGTTTGCGGTCAATCCAAACACACTTCGCATTTTAAGTACTTTGTTCCTACAACGCCGAACGAAGAAGTAATTAAGATGCATCGGGAAATGAGCGAGTTAAAATCATTGGTGATGAAGGCCTTCGGTGGAAATGGTAGTATTAATGTTGGAGATGCTAATGTTGAGTCACCTAGTGTCGAGCATGTGGAAGAGAATCTCAACTTGAAGGTTGTTGATGATGAAAAGATGGCAAATGTTGAAGAACAAGTCAATGAAGCGGTCTCTTTAGGTATGTTCATTTTTTTTATCTAATTTATTAATAAAGCTAAATGTTTTGGTATTAAGTTATTGATAATATTCGTGATTTGCTTGAACACGATGATGTAGGCGATCGTCCGAAGATCGATCCTATCATTGTTGATGATCGTCCGAAGATTGATCCTATCGTTGTGGAAAAACCCAATAGTGTTCGTGCTAGTTGCTCATTGAATCCAACCACCCCGGTGACACCGACTTCGGATGAAAGCGTCGAGTGTCTTCTTTTCATTGATGATGTTGTCAAAGGAGGCACGATTCATGTTGCGAATGGGCGAGCATACATAAATGGGAGTGTAGTTCAATCTTTACCTTTGTAGGAAGGAAATGTAAGCGTGACTGTTCTGGGAGTTTTGATTAAAAAAGCAAAATTGTCAATTCCCACCAAAGGAGCTCAAACCATTGAAGATGCCATAGGGGGATTTGTCTCGTGGCCAAAGAGATTGATAGAAATGGACACGGGAATAGAGAGTCGCGGTCCGGTTTTCGAACAACTCTCAAAGCTTGGTTTTGAGAGTGAACCTAGCATCGTTGATGCTAAGAAGATTCCGTACAAGGTGGTTAATCCCAAGTTTCGATTGCTCCCTCAACATGCCAACAAAGTAATGTTACCGGAAGGGGATGTGATTATGGTCAATGTTAGTCCAAGTCTCGCCGCTATCCCGATTCCGGTGTCATTTGAAGATGTTTCCAATTTTTTGCAATACTTGGAAATTGGCGCGGGGAGCATAACGGTTTATATGGAGTAAGTGTTTTCTTTATATGCGTTATTTAATATAAATATTCAATATTTAGTGTTTTGATAAATCAAATACTTGTTTGCCATAACAACGACGAGGACGCTTATTTGTCAAAACGAGTCAAGGATGTTGGAAACGTGGTACGGAAATGCAAGTTTGGTGAACTAGCTTTGATGTCGTACAACAAAGGTGAGCATTGGATGCTCGTTGTCATCGACCCTTGGAGAGATAGTGCTATTGTCACGACCCGTGAGCGACGGCTCGCCCACGAGCCGCGACCGATCAGCTCAAATCTATACATAACTCATAATATAAACACATAAATTAAACATAATATCTCATAAGATTATATAATAAAATAGTTTGCGAAAATTCGGGGAAATTTTTCTCTTTTATAACTTAAGAGTCTTATAGCGACTCCTATACAAATATGTTCCGAAACGTTTTATTAGAAGATACTAACCCCCGATTGAGAAACCCCCATAGCCCATAGGTCAAGGCAATACGCGCTTGGTCTCGGTCTTCAATCTCGTTTCCCGCTTACGAGCTTTTCCCTTATCTACATTACGAAGGGTCATAAAACTATGAGTCGATTGACTCAGTAAGTGGGAGTCTATCTATAAAGTAAAAAAACTAATGTCATGTGACGTGCAAACAAACACATAAGAATGCAGAATGATCGCTAGATGCAGCTAGATTCTAGGACTAGAGCATGACTGACGCGTGACGTCACACTCTATCTACATACTTGCCATCCCGCAAGGTTATACACTCCTCACTGCTATAACCTCCGGTCCGACTAGAGACCAGCTTCAGACTTCGAGCAGCAGTCATCAGTTGATCTAAGTTTTAACACCTGTCTGGGATCCACTAGTGGTACTTTCTTCATCATGACGTCAGCGCCGCTGGTCTCTGGCATAGTGAGCTCGCGAATCGCGACCTTCACCCACTACGCCCCGAGGCGCTCAAGGCAGCCTCCGGTGAGTCTTCCAGCTAACAATGAGCTCGCGATGCGCGACCTTCACTCATTGCTTCGAGTATTCGGCGCACGGACCGGCATGGCCCGCCAAGCACAAGTCGTGGACTAGTGAGTACCACCGACATGAGTTAATTAAAGTTTGGGTACACTGTAGCTAGTAGCGTACACGTTAAACTTATATACGGAAGAGCGTAACGGGATAAACCCCGAAAGAAATTATTGTTTCCCTTTGAGGCTCGTTAAGTGTTTTAAGTTGAAAGCTCGAAATGTGACTTTCGAACTCTCTACTCTCGATTGAATTTGAGAGTCTATTGCTCTTCCGTCCTCTCGATTCTAACCTACTTCCTACAGTTAGAAGAGAGTCTAACTAAACATAAAGCAAATGTGGCTGGTTCAAGTTAGCGTTTGAACCTAACGGGCGTACCCGAACTAAGTTTTCAAGCAAGAGTGGCCGAAGCCTTAACTTTCGAGTTTATTCATTTTAGGCTTTTACCTACTCTTGTTTACTAGCAAGCAAATGCACAAACAAACAGGGTTATACCCTTGGTAAGTAGTTGACTTATATCTCCTCACTTACCTGGAATTGTTCGACGGAAAGCTCGACGATTCCGGAAGATGTCCTGCTTCACAAGTTCTTCGAGACACTTGGGACTTGTCGAAACGTCGAAAGAACTAACATCCGGAGTTGAACATCCGTTAGTTATTGGATTCGAGTTTTCTTAAAGAGGATGAGGTTCGTTGTCGGGATTAGAGTTGGTTCGGAATTCGGGAATTTAGTTTATTATTCCCCGGTTTTTCGGAAGTTTATTCAAGACTCACGTATTCTCGTATCGAGAGTGATACGAAATAATTTTCAACGAGTAATCACGAGTCTTAAATAAATTAAGTAATCCGAAATTAAAATAACCGAGAATTCCAAACGAATAATTAAATTAAATTCATAAACATCATTAAATAAATAATTATAAATTATTTATTTAAACCTTGAAAATTCATATCATAAAAATAATCTAAGAGTATTTAAACGCTATAAGCGATTTAAAACTCACGAGTTAATCGAGCTTTATTTCGATAACTCTTTCACTTGATATCTTCAGAAACTGATCTCGTCGCTCTTGAATCGTCTGGTTCCCGTTCGTCTGTCAAGATCTGTAATTCAAACCTGGAACCCAATGACGAGTTAACATCTTAAATTCCAAACTCTTATCAGTTTCAAAATCTAAATCCCGATATCACAATTCAAAACCCGAACCCATAACCAATTTAATCGACTCAACACAAATCCAACTATCCGGAAACGTCCTAACACGGAAACGATCACAAAAATACTAACCCGAGGCTCAGGAATATCATACAACAACACAGTCTCAACACCTCACACGTCCCAACATAGCTCACGGCCAAACCACACAACCAAACCAAATAATTTCAAAACCACAAAATAACCAGATTAAATCAGCCAAAACTAGAGCTCACGGCCAAAACCATTTTCCAAGACATCCTCATGAATTTTCAACTCATCACAGCCTCAACTAAACCAGAACAACCAGAAATTAAACAAGCCTCAAAGGATCACACGGCCAAGACAAACAAAAACACTGAAAATTCGTCCAAAATTCAAACAGCCACTTCTAATAAAAATCCATGCTTTAAACAGGTTCATAAACGTCTCAAAGACCTCAAATGAAATGCAGAAATCAAAAACCCCTAAACAAACCCTAGTTCATGTGATTTTCGGCCAAGAAACTCAGTCCAAGATGAGAAATCCGAGATCAATGAACACAACCAAGCTATAAACCTCAATCAACGAGTTCAAACAACACACAAAACCCATCAATTTCACCAAAATCAACCCGGAATCCATAAAGCCCCAAAATCAAGTATGAACCCTAGAATCACAAAATCCATTTCGGGTTTTGATTGCTTACCCAAATCTCTCGTGAATCTGGACTCCTCGGTGTGTTATCTCTCTTTCTCGGCATCTCTTCCTCGGGCGGTGGTCACGGCGAGATCGCGGCGGAGTTGCTCTGCTCGGTCAAGGCGCGCGGCGACGTGACTCGGTGCTGGGTGACGCGTGAAGAAGAGGAAGGAAGAAGAAGAAGAAGAAGTGAGGGACGAGGTGGTGTTGGTGATGGCGGTCGGCGAGAGTGAAGATTTAAGCTAGGATTTTTTTTTCTTTTGTCTGGTTCTTGCGCGAGAGACACTGGAAGAAGAAGAGAAGAAGAAAACAGAGAAAAGAAGGAGAGAGGGAAAGAATGAGGTAGCCGAAAAAAAGAGGGGGAGAGTGGATTAAAAAGGCTACGTGGCACTCTCACATTGTGCCACGCGGTACAAGCGGTCCACTCAAACTTTGACACGATTCTCTTAAAACGACCCCCTTTCCCTCTTTTTCTTTCAATCTCGTCCTTCAAAATGTTGGACATAAGTCCTTTTTAAATAAAATCTCTCAATTCTGTCCTTAATTAATTAAAAATAATCTTGAAAAATAACCGAGAAAATTATTATTATTTCTCGTTATCTTGAATATATTTAAGGGATTCCGGAATTTATTTTTACTCTCGAGATTTTTTTTAAATCTCCGAATATGTTCCGAATAATAATATTGAATTACTCGAATATTCTCATTCCAAAATTTCATCGACCTTAAATATTATCATTTTCCAAGATATTTATAATCTAACGACGTCTCATATGCAACAAGAATTTGAATTAAAACTCCTCCATTTTATTCAAATTCACAAGTCTAGCGTTGACAAAAGTTTATACATTACAGCTATGTTCTTCGACCCGTTAAGAAATAAAATGCCAATCGATTTAACTCGATAGATAAAAAGGTAATATTTTTATTTCGAACTATTTTTATTGTAAATCTTTAGAGGTTTTTTCTCTTATGATTTCCGTGTTATAGGGTATTTGTGGATTTCAAGCTCGAGCACCAAAAAGCCCATAGTAACGGGCAATCAACGTACATCAAGGCTTGGAATGCTCCGAGACAAACCGAAAATACGAAATGAGGGTATTTTGTGATTTCTTATATGCGCAATATTGTCGTAGGAGGTGTAGGAAAATTAGAAAGTAAGAAATCATATACACCGGAGGATTTATAGAGAGTTAGGGAAGAATGGGTAACTTATATACAAACATTTATTAATTGCGATGATTAATTAGTTTTTAGTGAATTTTAGATTGGCTTTAGATGTAAATATTTGCTTTTGAATGATTTGAAGATATAGATATTTATTTTGGATTTGAAGATTATTTTCAGGTACCAGTTTTTTCAACAGCTTTCAGTACCGTGTAAAAACTGATTTCAGTTTTAAAAAAAGATACCTCTCGCCGCGACGACTTAGATTTCTCGCCGCGGCGTGTAACATTTTCCGCGGCGGAAAATATGTGTCGCCGCGGCGAAAAAGATACCGAGAGCACATTATTTATAAATCTTAAACTCGCCGCGGCAACGTTTTAGTTTCGCCGTGGCTAAGAAAACCACGCCGCAGCGAAACTTTTATGTCGCCGCGGCGAAACTTTTACGTCGGCGCGGTGAGTTTTATAAAAAATATTCAGAACCTGCCCACAACGGATCTATATCCGTTGTAGAATCATGTCGCCGCGGCGCAGAACATACGTCGTCGCGGCGAGAATAGGGCCGCGGTGACGTATAATGCTCGCCGCGGCGACATGATTCTTCAACGGATGTAGATATCCGTTGTAGAATATCACGCCGCGGGGAACATTACACGTCGCCGCGGCGAGTCTTTTTAAAATATATGAAAATTTCACAATGGATTCATACCGTTGTAGAAACTTCTACAACGCTTAAATATCCGTTGTAGAAAGCTCTTGGATTCTACAACGGTTATGTAAGCATTGTAGAAGCTTCTAAAACGCAGGATTTTACTGTTTTTAAGTGTTGTAGACCCCTAGTTTTGTAGTAGTGTTGTAGAATCCTAGTTTTGTAATAGTGAGACGAGGTGCCAACTCTAAAAACTAAGTGGGAGGATTATACTTGTTGTTTGTAACCCACGATCCCCAACACTAATGAAAGAAGCAATTAAACGTTTGACTAAGAGTCACTCTTGTGGCCCTCTCTTCAATGAGAGTACTCTATGGCATTTTGCTTCGATCATTGCTCAATGAGCTACGTCCGAGAGTGAGACGATGAAGACAAGGCCTACTCTTGGGGGATTGTTTTTTCAAAGTTGATTTTTTGGACTAAGTGGTTGGTTGCACACTTAGACTCAATCCCTAGTAATCCTCTCTTGGGGCTTTGCGAAAGGATGTGAGTGATCAAACCAATTTAAAAGGTGGCTAGCCAAAATTGGTGTATTGACATCTTGGCTAAGCATTAATGATGTGCCATTTACTTATAAATGGAGATTTTTTGCGGCCTTCTCTTGAGGGAGTAAATTATCGTTTGGTTTATAACACCTTTGGATTTTATCAAATGTTAAAAACTTAAACCCTAAACCAAAGACTAAATCATAAACTTGTGTCATCTTAATTAAGCAACATGTCTCTCAACCCTCTCTCGATCATTCTTTCCTCGAACAAACTCGAAACCAAGAACTACGTAGATTGGAAACATAACCTCGACATAGTACTTACCGTTAACAAGCACAAATGGGTACTCACCACCGTGTCCTCCTCTGACGAATGATGATTCGACTCAAGAGGACAAAAACGCCTTAGCGGCCAGGCTTCGATCCGATGAGATTGCGAGATGCTGTATCTTAGCATAAATGAACAATATGTTGCAACAACAACATCGTGACATCAAGATTGTCGCCGACATGCTCTACAATCTCCATGAGATGTTTAGAGGGCAGGGCGTCAGGCCAGACAACAAGCAGTCAGACAGTTTATGAACTGTCGCATGAAGGCTGTGACTCCTATCAGGGACCATATGATGTTGATCATTAGTTACCTAAATGAGATGAAAATCCTAGGATCTGAGATTGACGTGGATACCAAAATAGATATGATCTTGGAAACTCTCCATGAATCTTTCGATACCTTCAAGCTGAACTACTCCATGAACAAGCTAGAGTACACTGTTACCGAGCTAATGAAGGAGCTTCACACTGCTAAAGGTCTCACTAAGAGAAAGAGGAATCAAGGAGAGGCACATGCTACTGAGCGCAAAGCCTCCGCCTCTAGACCTAAGAAGAGACCTCACCAGGCCGAGAAGAAGAACTGTCCTGCCTATCTCAATGCAAACGAACATAGTATTGTACTAATTACCGAAGCATGCTTAGTAGCTGATAATGTATCAACGTGGATTCTTGAATCCTCTACTACTAACCATATTTGTTGTTCCTTGACTGGTTTCAAGAAAAACAAGAGCTTAGAGAAAGGCGACTTCTGTTTCAAATGGGGTGATGGGAGCCTGGTGTCTGTGAAGGCTGTGGGATCCGTGACGCTGTCTTTTGAAGACCGCACTTTAAACTTGAATAATGTTTATTTTGTTCCTTCCTTTGGGAAGAACTTAATACCCGTTGCTCGTCTTCTTGAGCAAGATTATTATTTAAAGTTCATTAAGAATGGAATTCGTATTTCGTTTCCTGATAATTCTTTTGTCACTGATGCATGTACGAAGAATGGTCTTTTTTCATTTATCCCACTCAACCTTCTCTTTTAGACACTGTGATAGATAATAATCTAGTTAGGGAGACAAAGAGGATCAAACTATCTGAATCCTCCGATCTAATAAAATCAACATATCTCTGGCACTTAAGACTTGGTCATATCAGACTAGACAGGATTAAGAGACTTGTGAGGGACGGTCCACTCCAAGCCTCTGTAATAGGTTCACTACCTACTTGTGAATCTTGCATAGAAGGAAAATGACTAAGCGACCTTTCTCCGATAAAGGTCGAAGAGCCAGTGAGTTGCTGGAACTAGTACATTCTGATGTATGTGGTCCGCTCAGTCAACAGGCATGTGGTGGATACGTATACTTCGTTACTTTCACTAACGATTACTGAAGATATGGTTTTGTCTGTTTGATGAAACATAAATCCGAGACCTTTAACATACTTAAGGTCTTTAGGGCTTTAATGGAAAAGCAAACTGGCAAAGTGATCAAAACCCTTCGATCCGATCAAGATGGTGAGTATATGTCTGGAGAGCTCGATGAATTTCTTAAAGAATAAGGTATTGCCTCTCAGCTTACCGCACCTGGCACACCTCAACAAAACGGAGTGTCAAAGTTGAAATGCACTCGATGTATGTCAACAAAGTCTGGAAACTTGTAGACCTTCCTGAAGGGATTAAACCCTTAGGGTGTAAGTGTATATACAAGAAGAAAAGGGGTCCGGATGGGAACGTTGAGACGTTCATAGCACGACTTATGGCTAAGGGTTATACCCAACAAGAAGTGATTGACTATGAAGAAACCTTCTCGCCACTCGCAATGTTTAAATCCATCCGCATACTTCTATCCATAGATGCAGCTTTCGACTATGAGATCTGAAAAAAGGATGTCAAGATGGCCTTCCTGAATGGCAATCTTGACGAGCACATTTATATGACTCAACCAGACGGTTTCATGGAAGAAGGTCAAGAGACCAAGGTTTGTGAGTTGCTTAAGTCTATTTATGGATTAAAGCAAGCATCTAGGTCATGGAATATTAGATTCGATGAAACTGTGAAGAGCTTCGGCTTTGAGCAGTCAATAGATGAACCGTGTGTTTACAAGTTAATATACGAAGGCAAAGTTGTGTTTCTGGTACTATATGTCGATGATATATTACCCATAGGTAATGATGTGGGTAAATTATCTGAGGTTAAGGTCTGGCTGGCAAAGCAATTCGATATGAAGGATCTAGGAGAAACCACGTACATTCTGGGGATCCAAATCTTTCGAGATAGGAAGAACCAGACCATGTCGCTCTCTCAAGCATCTTATATTGATAAGGTGATGGATCGCTTCTCGATGTAAGACTCCAAGAAGGGACAAACACCCTTTAGGCATGGAGTCTCACTCTCTAAGGACTAGTCTCCCAAGACTGCACAAGAGATTGAGGACATGAGAAAAATTCCTTACGCCTCAGCCGTAAGAAGTATCATGTATGCTATACTTTGCACTAGACCTGATATCTGTTTCACGGTTGGCGTATTTAGCATGCTCTTAAGTATCTTCGAAGAACTAGGCACTTGATGCTTATATATTCAGATACTGACCTGACTATGACGGGATATACCGACTCCGATTTTCAAGTGGATAAGGATTCCAGGAAATCCACTTCGGGATCTATGTTCATCCACAATGGTGGAGTTGTTGTGTGGAGGAGTATTAAGCAATTTTGCATTGCTGACTCCACAATAGAGCAGAATATGTGGCTGCTTGTGAAGCATCCAAAGAGGCTGTATGGCTTAGAAAATTTCTTAAGTATTTGGAAATTGTTCCAAACGTCGACGAGCCCATGACCCATTATTGTGATAATATAGTAGGGCTGTCGCTAACTCAAAGGAACCTCGAAGCCATAAGCGCTCTAAGCATATTGAGAGGAAATACCATTTGATTCGAGAGATCGTGCAGCGCGGAGACGTGGAAGTGAAGAAGATCTCAACTGTGGACAACCTAGCAGATCCATTCACCAAGGCCCTAGCGAACAAGGTCTTCGACCAACACCGAGAGGGATTAGGCATGAAGGACTACACACATCTTCTTTGAATCAAGTGGGAGTTTGTTGTCAATGGTGCCCACAAGAAGAGTTGTAATCTTTATATTGTACATTTGATGTAATAAAGTCTCATGAAGACTCTTGCTTGTAATTGCTTATTCATTAATAAAAAGTTGAAACGTTCATTCATTCTTCCGTGTCTGTTTGAAGCTTTATGATAAAACATTAGTCTTTGGTCCATAAACAAACTAAACAACTTACGAAGAGACAAATGTAGATTTGCATGAACAAACTCTTCGTAGTTTGCTTAAAACGATATATTCGCAATCTAAGGGTCAAATGACTATTGACCCCAGTATGATTGTTAGAAGAATCTATGATGCCTGGTTATGAGGCATTGAGAATTGGAGACTCTATAGTTCTTCTAGGTATCTTCCGAAGGTACTGAATTGACCAGTGCACTTCTAGAGACAAGATAAGAACAAACCATTTAACCTCTTATGTCTCGAAGTCACTACGTATGAATTGCATCGTGCTTACCTTAATCCTGAAATGAGACATGTCATTTCACACCTTAGTATTCTCATTTGAGAAAGTCAGAGTTCGGACTCACTATGTGATTCCGAACAAGGCCTATTGGTGAAGTACTAAGTTGTGAGAATGTCATGAGTAACTTTGTGAAGTTCTCATAGATATGGAATTCATGTACAAGATTGCTGAAATGCAATATGTATCACCTCATGCTTTGTTCCTTAGAGTCTGAGTAAATGAACTGGCCAGTGTCCAAATTGAGTCTTGACTCTTTTGGATGAAACAATGTGACTTGTTAGCTCCTCGTCAATACATTGTTTCTAACTTATTCACAAGCGACAAAGGAGTTGAGGAAATAACAGCTAGAAGGGTAAAATGGTAATTTTGTAAATCCCGACTAGCTGATGATATTCATGAAGGGTAAACACTGATAATATTCTGTGGATCCACTCATTACAATTAGGTTGAATTCTTGAGTAGAAAATAAATTCATTTGAACCGAGAGATTTTCAGTGTCAACTCTTCAGTTTAGTCAGTTGACATTAAGCTAAACTTGGAAAAGGTTTGTGAACTTTTGAGTCCAAGTATTTAGCTTAAGCTTTGTTCATTTGGATCCATGAGGTCACTATCACGAATCACATCGAGTAGGAATAGTTAAACTGGAAGCTAAGTCAAAACAAAAACGAAAATTGTCAAAAGGGTATTTTTGTCTTTTGAGACAAAGGATGAAATGGATGTCAATAAATTTTTTGACAAGTTCATTTGATGACTTAATGTCACTCGGCCATATTAAAATAATTGGGCCTTGTGAATTAATTTCATTTCATAAGAATTTTATTGAAAATTCTTAATGGGCCTTTTTCATGTTGTCATGAACAAAGGAAGAAGCTTCTAGAAGCTCCTTCTAGACTTGAAATGGGCGCCTACTACCCAAGAGATAGAAAGAATATTTTGTGCATAAATGTATCAAGATACTTGCCAAAAGAAAAAGAGGAAACAAATTTCCTCTAAGAGGAAAACAATATGGGCGGCCAACTAGGGCAAGGAGAGAGCAAAACATAAAAGGAAAGAAATCCAAGAGCCTTCTAGATGCTCTTTGGCCGTGTGAATCAAAGAGGTAATGGACAATATTTGCTCATGAATATGTGATATTCTATAGAAGAGGAAACTACCTTATTGAAGGTAAGACCTCTCCTATAAATAGGAGCCTCATTCCACACATTTCATTCATCCAAGTTTAAGAGATTTGAGAGACTCTCTCTCTAGAACTTGGCCGCCCCTCTCCTCTCTCTCTCTAGTCAATTTCGTTTTATTGTTTTGGCACCTAGGTCCTCATTTGACCTAGAGTTTAGCTCTGCGACTTCAAGACTCGTTCTTAAGTCGTAGTGTTTAAAAGTGCCCACTCACTAATTCCTTTTATTTCGAGTGATTTAGTGATAGAAACTTTCGTGGTTGCTCGAGGTGCCGAGGAAAGAAAGAGAGACGTGCTGCGAGGGAGACGAGTGTTGCAACTTTCCAAAAGCTTCTCAAAGTTCAAGCTTCAAGAAAGGTTAGTAAACTTCTATGCTGATAATAGTTTTTATTTACATGTGCTTGCTCTTTGTCTAGGTTAGTAAAAACCGTTTTACTTGAAAAGAAAATTTTTAAAACTCCGCCGCTTTGCGAAGCGTTAAACTTTTTCTTAAACCCTAGATCAATTCCAACAAATGGTATCAGAGCTACGGTCAAAGATTAGCATGTACATATATTTGAAATTATGAGCTTGAAAATCGTTTTCGAAAATTTACTAATTTTGTGACAAGTTAGAATTGTTTTCTTAGATTTTTTTAATTTATTGTTCTTGCCTTTAAATTAAAAATCATGTTGTTTTTCTATGAGTTTGGGATGTTATTAAAACACATTAGAATCAGTTCTAAAAGTTTTTAATTTTTTATATTGAAAAACGTGTTTTAAAGGTTTGAGAATTTTCGAGTAAAATTTTGTGACTAGTTTTGTTGTCTTACTAGTTTCTTATTTTTACTTAAATCGTTTTATGCTTGTTGTTATTTCTTTTATACCATGTTATTACCTTGCTAATAAAACACAAATAAAATCTTTAACAACATCCTAAAACGTTCTGTTACACTCGATTCTTTTTCGCACCTAAAAAGGACCAAACTTTAATTATTTCTTTTTCTTCGAGCTGGAGTAAAACCCGCAGTAAAAGTGGCATAACTCTCTGCTCAGAAATCGAAATTTAACTATTCTTGAATCAAATTAAAGCTCTGTCTGTCCTCTGTCCAATGCCACCGGTTTCAGGTCAAAAGGGCATCGGCGCCACCAGTTATGGCGATTTTACTCCGAGGTGCGCTGCTGTTCCGAAACTCCAGTTTTTTAGAATTCCGGATTTTCAGCCCCACTACCATGAGTTGTAGAACTCTAATGAGAAACATTTCTTGAGCAAAATTGTTTTTTATAAGATTATAAACATGATGTGTAAGATTAAAATGTTTTGATTTTTGAGAATTTAATTGAAATTGAATTTTTACAAAACTAGTTTGAATTTTGAAAAACCTTTTTCACTTTCAAACTTGAAAAATTTTTGTCATCCACTACTACAAATGTTGGATTATACAACCCACTTTCTACAACGCTTAACATAAGCGTTGTAGAAACTAGGGATTCTACAACGCTTAACATAAGCGTTGTAGAAACATAGTGTTTCTACAACGCTTATGGCTAAGCGTTGTAGAATCTCGGTGTTTCTACAACGCTTATGGATAAGCGTTGTAGGATATGATAATTTCTACAACGCTTAAAGCTAAGCGTTGTAGAAGTACATAAATTTCAGATTTTCCACAACGTTTACACTATCCGTTGTAGAATCCTCGCCGCGGCACCACGTGATTTATGCCTCGGCGAGAACTTTCTACAACGCTTTGTAAGAGCGTTGTAGAAGGTTTGGTCTCGCCGCGGCACAATTTAAACATCGCCGCGGCGAATAGTTCTACAACGCTTGTTACAAGCGTTGTAGATTCATGTCGCCGCGGCGAGAAGTATTTCTCGCCGCGGCGAGTTAATTTCGCCGCGGCTAGAAATATCCTCCGCCGCGGCGAGGTGGATACCGTGGCCAAGCAGTTTTTTAAGAAACTGTCTCGCCGCGGCGAGTGAGGTATCTCGCCGCGGCGACATGTTCCTACAACGGATATTGAAACCGTTGTAGGACCATCTCGCCGCGGCGAAGACATATTTTCGCCGCGGCGAGAGTTTTTAGGTTTTCACTATAAAAGGCCGTTTTCAGTTTTTTTCTCATTTTTTCCAATACCCACACACGAGACAACCATTTTCGGCCGCTTCTCTCCAGTTTTTTTCTTTCAAAATCCCTCGCCACGTCCTCGCCGCCCCAAAATCTCGCCGTCGCCTCGTCCTCGCCGCCAACTCTCTCTCGCCTCGTCCTCGCCGTCACTTTTCTCTCGCCGAGTCCTCGTCGTGCTTCCTCTCGCGCCTCTCTCTCTCTTGCCGTGTCATTGTAAGGTATGATTTTAAAAGTTTCTTAAGGTGTATATTGATTTAATTTGGTGTTGTTGATATGGATTTCTTGTTGTCTACCCGAATTGCATATAGTTTGATTTTTTGAATTCACAAATTTAGGGTTTTGTTTGATTTTCTCTTATTAGAACAAGAAATTAGGGTTTGGGTTAGTGGAATTTGAATGAGTGAATTTAGGTTAGTGGAATTTGAATGAGTGAATTTGAATGAGAATTTGAGTTAAATTGAAATGTCCGGATTGTGTTTGACATATTGTTACATAGGTTAGTGGTTAAAATGGTTATGTATATTAATGTTGAGATTGAATTGTTTATGAATTTGTGATTGATTGAATTGTTCATGAATTTGTGATTGGTCGAATTGTTTATGAATTATTTGTGATTGTTGGAATTGTTTTAATTTGTCATGTACTTAAATATATATTCTTGGAATTGATATATAATTTGTTATATGTTAATTGTATAATTGTTTATGATTATGTTTTGTAGGAGCTTGAAAATGCCTCGAACTAAAAACACGGCCTCCAAGGCTCCGAGCTCTTCCAGAGGTCAGAGTAAAGTAAAAAGCAAGCGACCTCGTCAACAGTCTCCCGAAGAGGAATACAACTCGAGTATCTTTACTAGCAAGGTCGCAGAGGAACGCTACGACAAAATCTTGCCGCGTAACATTATCCATGAGAGAGGATTCAATGTAAGCAATACGTCGGATATAGGAAAGCAAATCCGCAACAGCATAGTTGGTCATGATTGGGGGAGGTATTGTGCTGTACCCGAGTTCGATTCGAACGTCAACTTCGTGTACGGATTCTACGCAAACTTGCCGGACTCCCAAGCTGATGTTGTGACGGTCCGTGGGAAACCGGTCGATATGAGTATCGAAGCTATCAACGATCTTCTTGGGACCCCAGATGTGCCTTTCGAGAACGAGGGCTATCGAGAATGGCTAAGAAGTTGCAGCCATGAGGAGATGTCACGGGTGTTGTGCATTCCGGGAGAGGATTGGGTCACTGAAAAAGGAAAAAGGGTACTCAAGCGTGACCAACTCACCAGGATCGCTAAAGCGTGGATATACTTTGTTTGCGCTCGTCTCTATCCAATCAAGCACTTCACCACTCTCGACGAGGATCGTATCCAGGTGTTGTTCTGCATTGTTAAAGGCCTTTCCATTAACGTCGGTCGATTCATCTATAATTGGATGAAGAAACTCGACTATACTAATGAACGACACGGTTTGCCATATCCGGCGATCATTACCGGCCTTTGTACAAATGCGGGGGTACCACGCTCGAAAAGGGATACGATACACAGTTCAATGGGGCCTATTACGGATTCCATTATCGAGCGGTACAAGATTAGGGAGGATCCACAAGCGGAGGAAGAGGAAGAAGCGGAGGAAGAGGGTGAAGAGGGGGAAGCGGAGCCCCTATTGCGCTTACCAGCGCCTCCGGTAATCGACCCCGCCACCATCGACTACATTGCTCATTGCTCCAACTATCTCGTCGGCGGGTTCCAACACACGCAACAGTACATGCACCAACAAGCGGAGTATGGCGCCTCTCACATCAATCAGTTGAACGATCTCTACTCTCGGTGGGACATCAACCAAGAGAATCAGGTGTTATTTCCTCCATATCCTCAGTACTTCGACTATCCGTACGCACCACCACAGTGGCCACCGCATATGGCACCTCCTCAATATCCGGCGAACCCACCACCACCACCACCGAATGACGAGTAAATTTCAAGAACCAACAACACCAACTCTTCCATATAAATTTCAAACTCTTTTTAAATTTAAGTTTCAGTTTAAGACTCGCTTGGTGTGTTTTATTTGTGTGTTTGAGACTCGTTTGGTTTGTTTTATTTGTGTGTTTGAGACTCGTTTGGTTTGTTTTATTTATTGTAGAAATTTTAATGGAATGATCATTTTTAGTTGGAGAATTGGTTAAACATTGCAAAAAAGTGAATGAGTACCTGGTAGAGTGCTTCTTCGCCGCGGCTAGGTACCTTTCTCGCCGCGGCGTATCTATTCTCGCCGCGGCACCGTATATTTTCCGCCGCGGCGAGTGATCGACGCCGCGGCTAAAATATCACCTCGCCGCGGCGAGAGTTTGATTTTTTTTATACCGAGAGTCTGTATTTTTTAAGAACTTGTCTCGCCGCGGCGAGTTGATATTCCCGCCGCGACGGGATACCCTCACCGCGGCACGTAATATACGTTGCCGCGGCGAGGTTTCTACAACGCTTATTTAAGCGTTGTAGAAGTGTCCTCGCCGCGGCAGGATTTATATTTCGCCGCGGCGAGAAATTGATTTTTTTATACCGTGAGTCTGTGTTTTTTAAGAACTTGTCTCGCCGCGGCGAGTTGATATTGCCGCCGCGGCGGACTGACCTCGCCGCGGCATGGAATATACGTTGCCGCGGCGAGGTTTCTACAACGCATCTTTAAGCGTTGTAGAAGGGTCCTCGCCGCGGCAGGATTTGTATTTTGCCGCGGCGAGATTTTCATTTTTTTATACCGAGAGTCTGTGTTTTTTAAGATCTAGTCTCGCCGCGGCGAGGTAATATTCCCGCCGCGGCGTGATATCCTCGCCGCGGCATGGAATATACGTTGCCGCGGCGAGGTTTCTACAACGCTTGTTAAAGCGTTGTAGAAGGGTCCTCGCCGCGGCAGGATTTGTATTTCGCCGCGGCGAGATGATCCTGCCACGGCGAGAATTGTACTCAGCCGCGGCGATGTCGGAGAAATGTAATGTTAATGTAAATGACATTGTATAGAGAAATTTTGAATGAAAAATAACGTTGTCCACAGGAGAATAACATAAAATCCAAAATGAAAATACATTATCTAAATGTTCAATATCAAACAAAAGTAGGATCTATATCCTTACGAAGTAGATGTGAAACATCGTCATCATTAAAATCATCCACCTCTTGATCAATTGGCGGTAATCCTGATGTGAACGGAGGAATGCTAGACATGTCTTCGTCTTCTTCTTCGTTACCGTTTCTCGCTTTCATATGAACCACTAACGATAACTCAGGATTTGCTGGATCTGAAACATAAAACACTTGACTTGCTTGCGAAGCCAAAATAAATGAATCATTCTCGTAGCCAATCCGTCTAAAGTCGACAATTGTAACTCCTTCATTATCAACTTTAACGTGATTATTGTCTGCCCATTTGCACTTGAATAATGCGACTCGCAACCCGCAATAATCAAGTTCCCAAATATCTTCAATGTATCCGTAATACTTCATAAAAGCATGTTTTGGATTCTTATCTTTTGCCGACGAAACATGTAAAGCTTCAGCAAACAATGTAACACCGCTATTTTGTACGGGATGCTTGTTGTCTCGTTCCCTTGTGTAAAATGTAAAACCATTAACAGACCAAGCAGTGTACCTTGTAACCATTGAGGACGGCCCGCCAGATAGTTTACTCAACGTAGATGAATGTCCTGCCTCTATAAATATGCGTTTTCCAAGCCAGTTCTGAAACAAACGGTTGTGCTCTTCTTGCAACCATTTTTCATTTCTACCCTTCTTTGGATTATTCACTCTCAACTCATTCAAATGAATATCCACAAATGGCTTGACCTCGGAAACGTTGTGTAGCACATGGAGACTTGCTTGCTCCCATTCTTTTCGGTTGACGATCGAATAACTACCTATATATAATGAAACAAATACTTAAAAATAATGTTCATATATAATTTAAATAAACAAATAAAGTGTTAAAAAAAATACCTTTAGATAGAGCTTTTGAATCAAAATTGGTATTCTTGGGTAACCCAATTTCGTCTGTTTTAGCTAAATACTCAGAACAAAACTCAACCGACTCTTCTGCTATGTAATTTTCAACTATGCTCCCTTCCGGCCTATTGTAGTTCTTCACGTAGCTTTTCAACACTTTCATATAACGTTCGATTGGATACATCCACCGTAAAAACACGGGCCCTCCTAATTTCACTTCACGTACCAAGTGGACGGTTAAGTGGATCATTATGTCGAAAAACGAAGGTGGAAAGATCTTTTCGAGCAAGCACAGAGTTTTCACCAATTCTGACTGCATTAAATCCAATCGAGTTGGATCGATGACCTTCGAGCAAATCGAGTTAAAGAATACACATATCTTTGATATTGCAAACCTCACATCTTTTGGCACAATTCCTCGTAAAGCAAGAGGCAACATTTGTTGTAGCAGCACATGACAGTCGTGCGTCTTCATTCCAGTAAGTCTCAAATCTTTCAAAGACACGAACCTCTTATAGTTTGACGAATGACCTTCGGGGACTTTAATAGAAGCAAACCAGTTACACAATTTCTTTTTCTCCTTTCGATCTAGAGTGTACTTTGCCGGTGGTAATTTTGTTTTTTTCCCACCCCCCTCCTCGGGATGCAAAATGCTTCTTATATTCATCTCTTTGAGATCCAATCGAGATTGTATTCCGTCTTTCGATTTATTTGGATCATCAAGAAGTGTACCAATAAGCGATTCGCAAACATTTTTCTCGATGTGCATAACATCCAGACAATGCCGGACGTAGTGTGTCTTCCAATAAGGAAGGTCGTAGAAAATCGATTTCTTCTTCCAAGGATTCTCTTTGAACGATTCTTTAGTACTAGCACTCCGCTTTCTTTTCCCAAGCACTTCATTGACGTTTTTAACCATCTCATAGACATCTTCACCAGACAAAATTCTAGGAGGGGGTCGTTCTTCTGAATTTCCATCAAACGCTTGTTTCAATCTTCTATACGAGTGATCTCTTGGTAAGAATCTTCTATGACCCAGAAAAACAGTTTTCTTACCATGCTTCAAACGGATGGAAGATGTGTCTTTCATGCAAATCGGACAACCAATCGAGCATTTCACAGAGTATCCTGACAAGTTTCCATAGGCCGGAAAATCGTTAATAGTCCACATTAACATTGCCCTTAAGTTGAACGAATCTCCACGGTAAGCGTCTTTGACTTCCATCCCTTTCTCCCATAACATCTTCAAATCATCGACCAACGGTGCCAAATAGACATCAATATCATTTCCTGGTTGATTCGGTCCTGAAATCAAAAGCGTTAACATCAAGAACTTTCTCTTCATACATAGCTTTGGAGGGAGATTGTAGTTCACAAGTATAACCGGCCAAACACTGTATTTACTGCTCATCATGCTGAACGGGTTCATTCCATCAGAAGCTAGACCAAGGCGCAAATTTCGAGTATCAACACTGAAATCCTTATACTCTAAATCGAATGATTTCCACTGTGCAGCATCAGCAGGATGTCTCAACATACCATCATCGATACGCTTTTCGGAGTGCCAAACCATGTTCTTCGCGTGTTTGACACTATTAAACATTCGACGAAAGCGCGGCATTGGAGGAATGTACCATAACGACTGAAATATATTTAACGAAAATCAGTAATAAATAATGAATATGAGCTACATGTATTTCCTAATCAAGTGATGAAAATGTACGTACCTTAACTGGAACTCCTTTAACCCCGTTACATGGAATTTTACCCTTCTTCCACCGTGACTCTTTGCACGTCGGACATTCATCTAGATCTTCATACTCGTGTCTATATAAAACACAATCATTTGGGCACGCATGGAATTTCTCATACTTCATGCCTAATGTACCCAAAGTCTTCCTTGCTTCATACATACTTAAAGGTACTTTATTGTCTTTCGGAAATGCTTCTTTCAGTGTTTCCAACAATAGAGTAAAACTAGTGTTAGTCCAACCCCCCGACGCCTTCAAATGAAATAATGTAACTAAAAATGACAACTTCGAATAGCTTGTACACCCTTCATATAATGGTGTCTCCGCATCATTCATCATGGACTCAAACAATTCCGGTCGCTCAACAAAATCGTCCTCCAAATCATTCATCATGCCGCACATATCATCAATATCATCTTCAACATCATCCTCATTTGCCGTAGAACGAAAAACCTCACCATGGTAGAACCATCTTTGATACGAGGTCATTATTCCATATGCAAACAAATGGGTCCGAACGACATCAATCGAAAAATGTCTATGATTTCCACATTTAATACAAGGACAACGAATAGATTTCAAATCTACCATGTTCTCTCTAGCAAAATCACAAAACTCATCTACACCTTTCCGATATATCTCATTCAATCTATTCTCCCACATCCACTTCCTCATATTCATAGAAAAACCCTAATTATACAAAAAATTACCAATTCTAATTAGTATAAACTATCAAGAGAACAACAATTAGAAGAAGTTAAAGAAGAACTTACAAGATTTGAATGTGTAGATGAGACTAGTAAACGAGGACGCTCTAGAATGAGTAGAAAAGGTACTGGAAATATTTTTTCGAGTGAGGTTATGAGAGAGTTCAAAGTGAAAAAGACCAGAAATGAGAATTTATATCACCAGTCTCGTGTCACTCGCCGCGGCGAACTTTCTACTTCGCCGCGGCGAGACATTCTACAACGCTTACCAGAAGCGTTGTAGAATGTCCTCGCCGCGGCAAAAATATGCGTTCGCCGCGGCGACGTATCACGCCGCGGCGAGGTACAAATCCCGCCGCGGCAGGAGTCCTGCGCCGCGGCGGGAACAGGTCGTCGCCGCGGCGAAAAACTTACCGAGAGCACCATGTTCCAGACATATCATCTCGCCGCGGCATCATACAATTCCCGCCGCGGCGAATGTATTCCTCGCCGCGGCGGGAATTAGCCTTCGCCGCGGCAAGGCTTCTACAATGCTTACTTAAGCGTTGTAGAAACGTTTCGCCGCGGCGGAAATTGTATACTGCCGCGGCGAGGACATCTAGGGTTACGTCGCCGCGGCGATGACACATTTTCGCCGCGGCGAGACGTTTCTGGGTAACTCTCGCCGCAGCGAGAATTTGGTTTCGCCGCGGCGAGGCTCCTACAACGCTTATTCTAAGCGTTGTAGAATCATCTCGCCGCGGCGAGAAATACACTTCGCCGCGGCGAGCTCCTACAACGCTTTGAATAAGCGTTGTAGGAGCGTTAAAAAATCTGAAATTTTCAAATTTTTTTAACTACCCGCGCCCATTCATATTATACTTAGCGTTTTTTTTTCCTCTCATTTCTCATTCTCATTTCTTCTATCTCTCTCGTCCTTCTCTCTCTCCGCCCGTCCCTCTCTCTCTCCGCCACTCTCTTGCCGCCCGTCCCTCTCTCTCTCCGCCACGCTCTCTCTCTCGGCCCCTCTCTCTCTCCCCGTCCCTCCCGCGCGTTCTCTCCGACCCTCAACTCCCTCTCCTCGCCGTGCGCCGCGCCCACGCCGCCCTCTCTCACCTCGCCGTGCGCCCACGCCGCCCTCCCTCGCCGCGCGCCCTCACCTTGCTCGTGCCCACCCTCGCCGCGCGCCCTCACCTCGCCTCACCACCTTCTCTTCGCCGCCCTTTTGCTCGTCCAACTCCGGGTAATGTTTTTGAACATTTTTACATGAACTTATTTAGTGTGAATTCGATTTTGATTTGAAATTAGGAGATATTGTATTGGATTTGAGTTTATTGAATTGAAGTTTGATATTGATTTGATTTGAGAAATATATTTGATAGTAGATTGAATTGGGATTGAAATTGTGTTTTTGTTTAGAATCGGATTGGATTTGAGTTTATATTGTGATTAGAGTTGAGTTTATATTTGAATTTTGTTACATTTGAGTTGAAATTTTGATAACATTTGAGTTGAAAATTGAAATTATGATTTGAATTTTGTTTATTAGATTCAATGTCGTCCACTACTACTACTTCTAGCGGTAGTGGTAAAAGAAAAATTAGAAGACAACTAGCGCTTAACTCCGATGAACAAGGAAAACGAAGAAACACTCTTATGGGTCGGGTTAATAAGGCTAAAACACTTGGTAAAAAAATCCCGGTACAATTTGATGATAAAGGGCAACCAATCGGTAAAGAGGGTGATGAGTTGTCGAGTTACTTTGGCGTGTTAGCAAGAGAACACGTTCCACTTTCGATGCGTGATTGGAGATGTAAAGACAACGCCCAAATTAAAGAACGGATTTGGAACGAAATGCAAGAAGGATTTACGATTCCTATCGAACAAAAACACGATTGCCTTATGAGAGTCGGAGAAGCCGCAAGGTTATTTCGTCATGAGATATACAACGATCTACTCAAAGACATAATCAACGAACCAATCGCCTTAAAGAGACCGGCTTGTATTTTGAAATACTATACAAGTATCACCGAAGAAGATTGGATAGCATTTGTTGAGTATAGACGAACCGAAATGTTCAAACAAACATCGGAACATGGGAAATCAAATATCGGAAAAAGTGTGTACAAATCTCGAACGGGCCGAAATGGATATCGAAAGCTTGATCAAGAAAAGGTTAGATTCATTTTTTTCTTTTAGTTATTTCAAATGTTGCAATTATTTTTTAATTTATTATATAATTACTTCTTACTAGCATGACGAAACGGGGGAATGGCCTACAAAAGAGGAACTTTGGATTGACTCGCGAATGAAAGACGTAGATAACTACAAGGATGAGAAAGACAAATTGATGGGAGACAAAATCGTAAGTTCTTTACCTTTGTTATAACAATTAACCTTGTAATTTTATTTTCAAATAATTTTATGTGTAGAAAACGTTATCACAACAAGCATCGCAAGGGACATGGTTGCCGGAATCGGGAAAGAGTGTTTTGCAAGAAGCTTTGGGAACATCGCGAGTTTGCGGTCAATCCAAACACACGTCGCGTTTTAAGTACTTTGTTCCTCCAACGCCCAACGAAGAAGTAATGAAGATGCGTCGGGAAATGAGCGAGTTAAAGTCTTTGGTGATGAAGGCATTCGGTGGAAATGGTAGCATTAATGTCGAGTCGCCTAGTGTCGAGCAAGTGAAAGAGAATCTCAACGCGAAGGTTGTTGATGATAAAGAGATGGCAAATGTTGAAGAACACGTCAATGAAGCGGTCTCTTTAGGTATGTTCAATTTTTTTTTTATCTATTTATTAAAGATAAATGTTTTGGTATTAAGTTATTGATAAAATTCTTGATTCGCTTAGAACACGACGATGTTGACGATCGTCCGAAGATCGATCCTATCATTGTTGATGATCGTCCGAAGATCGATCCTATTGTTGTGGAAAAACCAAATAGTGTCCGTGCTAGTTGCTCTTTGAATCCAACCACGCCGGTGACACCGAGTTCGGATGAAAGCATCGAGTGTCTTCTTTTCATTGATGACACCGAGTTCGGAGGCACAATTCATGTTGCAAATGGGCGAGCGTACATGAATGGAGGCGTAGTTCATTTCTCACCTTTGGAGGAAGGAAACGTACGCGTGGCCGTTTTGGGGGTTTTGATTAAAAAAGCAAAATTGCCAATTCCCACCGAAGAAGCTCAAACCGTTGAAGATGCTATAGGCGGGTTTGTCTCGTGGCCGAAGAGACTCATGGAAATTGACTCGGGAATAGAGAGTCGCGGTCCGGTTGTCAAACAACTCTCAAAGCTCGGTTTTGAGAGTGAAGCTAGCATCGATGATGCTAAGAAGATTCCGTACAAGGTGATTAATCCAAAGTATCGATTGCTCGCTCAACATGCCAACAAAGTAATGTTACCGGAAGGGGATGTGATTATGGTCAATGTTAGTCCAAGTCTCGCGGCTATCCCGATTCCGGTGTCATTTGAAGACATTTCCGATTTTTTGCAATACTTGGAAATTGGCGCGGGGAGCATAACGGTTTATATGGAGTAAGAGTTTTCTTTATATGCGTTTTTTAATATCAATATTCAATATTTAGTGTTTTGATCAACTAAATATTTGTTTGTCATAGCTATCTACGATCGAGGCTAGAAAAGGCGAAGAAGACTCGAAATTTTTGTTTTATAAATCCGAGCTTAAGTTCGTATATACAAAATGACGACGAGGAGGCTTATTTGTCAAAACGAGTCAAGGACGTTGGAAACGTGGTACGACATTGCAAATTTGGTGAACTAGTTTTGATGCCGTATAACAAAGGTGCGCATTGGATGCTCGTTGTCCTCGACCTTTGGAGAAATAGCGCTATGTTCTTTGACCCGTTGAGAAATAAAATCCCAACGGATTTAAATCGATTGATAAAAAGGTAATATTTTGATTTCTTAAATAATTTTTATTATAAACCGTTCTAGATGTTTTTTCTCTTATAATCTCCGTGTTATATAGGGTTCTTGTTGATTTCAAGCTCGAGCATCAAAACGCCAATAGTAACGGGCAATCAACGTAGGAGGTGTAGGAAAATTAGAAAATAAGAAATCCTATACAAAAGAGGATTTAGAGAGAGTTACGGAAGAATGGGTAACTTATGTACAAACATTTATTAACTGTGACGATTAGCTAGTTTTTTCGAAGATGTATATATTAGATTTTGAATGTTTTAAAGATGAGGATATTTGAGATGAATGTATATATTAGATATTTTTTGTATTGAAGATTATTTTCAGGTGCTAGTATCGTGTAAAAAACAAATTGTGGATTGAAAATAAATGATTCTCGCCGCGGCGAACTATACTTCTCGCCGCGGCGAGACAAGATACCGAGAGCAAGCAAATTAGAAATCTTAGTCTCGCCGCGGCGAGATTTTTTCTTCGCCGCGGCGAGTTTTTAAAAAAAAATTCATCGCCTTCCTACAACGCATTATATCCGTTGTAGAATCATCTCGCCGCGGCTAAGATTTGACTTCGCCGCGGCGACTTTCTCGCCGCGGCGAAGTATATTTTTCACCGCGGCGACGTGCTTCTACAACGGATTGAATATCCGTTGTAGAATATTCTCGCCGCGGCTCGGAACGTACCTCGCCGCGGCAAATAACTCGCCGCGGCGACGTATAATTCTAGCCGCGGCGAGGACCTTCTACAACGGATAATCAATCCATTGTAGAAGCACGTCGCCGCGGCGAAAAATATACGTCGCCGCGGCGACATGTGTGAAAATATTTTAAAATTACACAATGGAATTAGACCGTTGTAGAAGCTTCTACAACGCTTAAGATTCCGTTGTAGAAGCGTAGTTTCTACAACGGATAATTAAGCGTTGTAGAAAGCTGTTGGATTCTACAACGGATTTTTAAGCGTTGTAGAAGCTTCTACAACGCAGGATTCTACAACGCTTAAGAAGCGTTGTAGAATCATTCTACAACGTTTTTTAAGCGTTGTAGAATCCTATTTTTGTAGTAGTGATCCAAATCAAACAAATTTTCAAAAATGTTTTCAAAACTATATCTATATCACAGATGTTCAAAATCTATATGCAAATTTGAGTGGGAGGTCTCCTTGTAGACAAGCCGAAAAATAAAAAGATGTGTAATCTCAAACTTTCAAGTGTTCGAGTGAGTTGAAGTTCACACTTCCCTCATGCACTTTCCCGAAATAGAAAATAGGAAAAGATCCAAGTATGTCCCTTGTGCCTTTATGCACTAACATTGCTCTGAACATGTCGATCTAGGATTCTCTTCTAGTTGTCCGCTCTGTCGCTCTCTAACTAGGAAATCTGTTTCCGAACTTATAAGAGTCGATGAACCAACTCTAAAAACTAAGTGGGAGGGTTATACTTGTTGTTTGTAACCCGTGATCCCCAACGCTAATGAAAGAAGCAATTAACGTGGGACTTAGAGCCGCTCTCGCGAACCTCTCTTAAACGGGAGTACTTCAAGGCGTTTTTGCTTCGATCATTGCTCAATGAGCTACGTCCGAGAGTGAGAATTTGATGACAAGACATCCCCTTGGGGGATTGTTTTTCAAAGTTGATCTTTTGGAAAAAGTGGTTGGTTGCACACTTAGGCTCAATCCCTAGTAATCCTCCCTTGAGGCTCTGCAAAAGGATGTGAGTGATCAAACCAATTTAAAAGGTGGCTAGTCAAAATTGATGTATTGACATCTTGGCTAAGCATTAATGATGTGTCATTTACTTATAAATGGAGATTTTTTGCGGCCTTCTCTTGAGGGAGTAAATTATCGTTTGGTTTATAACACCTTTGGATTTTATCAAAGTCTTAAATAAAACTTAAATCCTAAACCAAAGACTAATCATAAACTTGTTTCAACTTTTATAGGCAATATGTCTCTCAACCCTCTCTCAACAATTCTTTCCTCGAATAAACTCGAAGGCGACAATTACGTCGATTGGAAACGTAACCTCGACATAGTCCTTATTGTCGACAAGCACAAATGGGTTCTCACCACCCCCTGTCCTAAAACGAATGAAGATTCGACGTAAGAGGAAAAAGACGCCCTGGCGGCCTGGCTTCGATCCGATGAGATTGCGAGGTGCTATATTCTGGCATCGATGAACAATGTGTTGCAACAACAACATCGTGATTACGAAACTGCCACCGATATGCTCTACAATCTCCATGAGATGTTTGGAGGGCAAGGACGTCAAGCTAGGCAACAAGCGGTCCGAAAGTTTATGAACTGTCGCATGAAGGCTGGGACTCCCGTTAGAGATCATATGATGCTGATCATTAGCTATCTAAACGAAATGGAGATCCTTGGATCCGAGATTGATGGGGAGACTAAAATAGATATGATCTTGGAAACTCTCCCCGAAACCTTTGATACCTTCAAGTTGAAATATTCCATGAACAAGCTAGAGTACACTGTTACCGAGCTCATGAAGGAACTTCAAACCGCTGAGGCACTCACTAAGAAAAAGAGGGCTCTAGGAGAGGTACATGCTACTGCCTCCGCCTCTGGATCTAAGAAGAGACCTCGCAAGGCCGAGAAGAAGAACCAACCTAAGGTTCAAGCGAAGAAGAAGGCGCCAAAGGCTCCGAAGGAGGATTCAGAAAGTTTGATCCTCTTTGGCTCCCTAATAAGATCATTATCTATTTCGGTGTCTAAAAGTGAAGGTTGAGTGGGATAGATGTAGAAAAGACCATTCTTCATACATGCATCAGTGACAAAAGAATTAGAAAGAAATACGAAGAGCCTTCTAGATGCTCTTTGGCCGTGTGAATCAAAGAGGTAATGGACAATATTTGCTCATGAATATGTGATATTCTATAGAAGAGGAAACTACCTTATTGAAGGTAAGACCTCTCCTATAAATAGGAGCCTCATTCCACACATTTCATTCATCCAAGTTTAAGATATTTGAGAGACTCTCTCTCTAGAACTTGGCCACCCCTCTCCTCTCTCTCTCTCTCTCTAGTCAATTTCGTTTTATTGTTTTGGCACCTAGGTCCTCATTTGACCTAGAGTTTAGCTCTGCGACTTCAAGACTCGTTCTTAAGTCGTTGTGTTTAAAAGTGCCCACTCACTAATTCCTTTTATTTCGAGTGATTTAGTGATAGAAACTTTCGTGATTGCTCGAGGTGCCGAGGAAAGAAAGATAGACGTGCTGCGAGGGAGACGAGCATTGCAACTTTCCAGAAGCTTCTCAAAGTTCAAGCTTCAAGAAAGGTTAGTAAACTTCTATGCTCATAATAGTTTTTATTTACAAGCGCTTGCTCTTTGTCTAGGTTAGTAAAAACCGTTTTACTTGAAAAGAAAATTTTTAAAATTCCGCCGTGTTGCGAAGTGTTAAACTTTTTCTTAAACCCTAGATCAATTCCAACACAAAAGAATACCAAAGGCAAGGGTCGACCAACACAGAGGGAGGAACAACATCCTGTAAAGGAATGAGAACTAGAACAACAGCATAACATTCATCAGAAAAAGTACGAGAAAGCTGTCTTTACAAAACATCCAGAAAGAACACTCAGTCTGAAACACAAGCAACAGAAGCG
This sequence comes from Urtica dioica subsp. dioica, assembly GCF_054948205.1. NCBI lineage: Eukaryota > Viridiplantae > Streptophyta > Magnoliopsida > Rosales > Urticaceae > Urtica > Urtica dioica. The sequence continues at coordinate 43,504,399 of NC_142756.1, forward strand.
AAGAAAACCAACAGAAAGATGTCTAAGAGGTAGTTAGATGTTACAGACCAGAACAAATAAACATCAACTAGAGGGATTAGAAACATCGTTGGCATGACCTTCAGGACCCTGTGAATCGCTACTGACATCATCCTCTGTATCTTCAGCATCAGGACAAACAGAAGGACTCGGCTGAGAGGTAGTAGCACCATCAGCGGTAGAGGAGGGAGTCATGACAGAGATAAGTCGCTCACAAGCGGTCTTTCTTCGAGTAGAGATGTCAATGATTTCCTTGAGAGCAGCAACTTCTTCCAATAGGCCTTTGAGAATATCGCTCTTGGCGTTTTCCGACAGGGGGGCAACTTTGATGGTACGACCAAGGGAAACAGAAGTTGCGACAGAAGGCATAACAAGATCTCTAGCATGTTTCCCTTCAAACAACTTAGGACTGAAGGACAGTTCGCTGGGAGGTTTAACTGTAATGTCATCAGCCCTTGGGAGATCTTTCTTCAGAGCCACTAACAAACCTGACAAGAGAGAGGGGAAGCCAATAGGAAGCTTCACGGCATAGGACTTAGCATGCTTGGCCAGGTGGTTGAACACAAACTCCCCAAAATCGAAAGACGCCCGAGTACCAATCTGATAAATGAGGCATGCCAGATCTGACTTGATGCTTGAGCCGTGAGAAGAAGGAGCCCAATTCGCAATCCCAATTCTGTACAGAACAGAGTATTTCGCCGAGAGATCTGAAGATGGCAGAGAACCCTTAGTAGGCCAAGTCTTCTTCTCATCGTTAGTGAGCTCTTTGGCAATCACATCCAAGGAGGGAAGTCGATCGGCAGTGACAATTTTTCCTCTTCCCAGAAACTCGTTGCTAGCAGTGAAGGAGACATCAAAGCAGTGGCCACGCACGAAGACTTTCCCAAACTCAGGGTGATGAGGCTGGTCAACTTCAGAGGACAAATTCACTATGCACTCTTTCACCAGTTTAGGATAATAAGGCCCGATCCCAGAGACAGTTTTGCCGAGTTGAGCATCGTACAAAAGTTCCATGATCACATCAATCTTCAGGGCTTCCTTAGACAGTTCCTTTTCCGGAAAAATAGATCTGTGATAGACATACCTCCATTTTCTGACACGATCTTCCTCATGGAAGGAGACATTATCCAGAGGAGCGGCGGGAACATCCTTAGGAAGCTTTTGGCCACCAACAGATTTTCTGGAGATGTGATGCATGAACTCAGGACGGGAATCTTCCTCTTCCTCCACTATATCTTTCAGCACATCCGAAATAGTCTCTTCAACAGATTTTCCCTTCAGCCTCTTCTTGTTCAAACCCATTTTTACTGGTTTCTTCATCTTCTTCTTAGCCGGAATGGGAGCAGCACTTTCTTCCACCGCTTTTCTTTTCTTCTTCCTCTTCTCCGACAGAAGAGTGGCTAAGCAGACATCATCATCTTTCTGAACCTTCTTTTTCAGAGAAGCGAGAATGTCTTCTTCAGCATCCTGGACTTGATCAGACTTCCCTTCTTTCCCCAGAGAAGATGTAGGGACATCTTTCGTGACTTCTTCACTTAATCCCAGAATGCCACCAATGGCATCAACAGGAGGAGCTTCTTGAACATGGGGTAGCGAATCCCTATCCCTAGGATTATCAATAGGGGTGACAGAGGCTACAGGATTACCTTGAACAATCTTGTGAGGGCTTTCGATGGGAGAAACAGAGGTGAGGGTTTCTCCTTCTGGAGCATCATCATCTTTTCTTCCTTCCTCAGACGAACTGTTGGAGCTTACATCTCCTGTAATGTCGGTGATCAAGAGAGAGGCTTTCTTGAGCATAGCGCTCCTGACGGCGGAGAGGGATGGATTCTCAGGGGGAACAGATGACCCAGCGATTGCACCTCCGGCCAGACCATCGGCGCGTTCACTGGGGCGCAGTCCCCGTACCCTAACACCGTGCATGTTGCTTTCAGCGCCCGGTTTCCTTGTCGCGACATTTTTCCTTTTCGTTGTGGCTTTCACTTTCTCTGAGGGAGTGGTTGTGCTGATCCTGCTTCTGGTGCCAACCATTTTGAATAGAATTTTTAGGAAACTGTCACACAGGTAACCGTCGAAAAGGGTAAGCGAGAAAATATGGGAATCAAAGCTCAAGAACAGCGAAGAAAAACATAAAATTTCAAAATTCGAACACGAGGTAACTTCCCTCTCTTTCTCGAGAATGGAACCGTCTGCATGGATGAGAGCAAGGCATGGAGAAATACGACGTCGTGACATAAAGTGGGCCTTGATCAATCTTAGGCCCAGAGAAACAACAATTGGCACTTTGGCTCGGCAAAACAGTCGAATGGGCCAACCAGATAAATTGGCCCATGAGAGAATTTTCACAAAGAGAACGTGAACAAGAATCAGAGAGGAAACAACACAGATGATAAGACCAACAATCCCTCCGATAAACAGTAATTGCTATTTTTCAATAACACATAATCCTAAGGAGGATCTAAGATTTTCAAACCGGTTGGCATCTAAAGCCTTGGTGAAAATATCTGCAAGCTGTTTTTCAGTGTGGATATATTCGAGTTTGATCTTCTTATCTTCCACAAGGTCTCGAATGAAGTGATGTTTGATCTCAATGTGCTTGGTCTTACTATGTTGAACTGGATTCTTTGAGATATTGATGGCGCTGATATTGTCGCAGAATAATGTCATGACATCTTGTCCAACATCATATTCAGCGAGCATCTGTTTCATCCAGAGGAGCTGTGTGCAACTGCTCCCTGCAGCGATGTATTCAGCCTCAGCAGTGGACAAGGAGATGCAGTTCTGCTTCTTGCTGAACCAGGAGATGAGATTGTTTCCAAGGTAAAAACATCCACCAGAGGTACTTTTTCTATCGACCGCGCTACCTGCCCAGTCAGCATCACAGTATCCCACAAGCGTAGAGGAAGTATAATAAGTATATAAGAGGCCAAAATTGGCAGTTCCTCAGATGTACCTTATGATTCGCTTGGCTTGAGCCAGATGGCTAGCTTTGGGATTGGCTTGATATCGCGCACACACACCTACAGAGTAGGCTATGTCTGGTCGGCTGGCAGTGAGGTAAAGAAGACTGCCAATAATACTCCTGTAGAGGCTTTGATCAACAAAATCTCCATGCTCATCCTTAGTGAGTTTGATGTGAGTAGCGGCAGGGGTCCACTTGTGAGAAGATTTTTCCAAGCCAAACTTCTTCACCAAGTTTTTCGCATACTTACTTTGGGAGATAAAGATACCATCATTCATTTGTTTGATCTGAAAGCCCAGAAAGTAGTTTAGCTCACCGACCATACTCATCTCAAATTCTGACTGCATTTGTCGAACAAAAAGGTCCACCATCTTGTTTGACATTCCTCCAAAGACGATATCATCAACATAGATCTGAGCTATCATGAGATTGCCATTCTCCTTTTTCACGAACAAGGTCTTGTCAACTCCACCTCGGGTATAACCATTCTGCACAAGGAACTGGGTCAGTCTCTCATACCATGCACGAGGAGCCTGCTTAAGGCCGTAGAGAGCTTTTCTGAGTTTGTAGACATGCTGTGGTGAGGTAGGATCTGTAAACCATTTTGGTTGTGCTACATAGACTTCCTCATTCAGGTACCCATTGAGGAAAGCCCTCTTAACATCCATCTGGTAAAGCTTGAAGTGCAGGTGACAAGAGATGCCCAGCAGGAGTCTGATAGCTTCAAGTCTCGCAATCGGGGCAAAGGTTTCATCAAAGTCTACGCCTTCCACCTGTGAATAGCCCTGCGCCACAAGTCTAGCTTTGTTCCGAGTTATATTACCATGTTCATCAGATTTATTATTAAAAATCCACTTAGTTCCAATGACATTCACATTTTCAGGTTTAGGAACTAGCTCCCAGACTTCATTTCTTTCAAATTGAACAAGTTCTTCTTGCATAGCATTAACCCAGTATTCATCATTAATAGCGTCATTAACATTCTTAGGTTCAATCTTAGAGACAAAGCAGAGATTACCAATCATCTTCCGATAGTTAACAGGAGGTTTTGGACGAGTCTTTATTCCTTCACTGATTTCGCCAATCACCTCGTGAGCAGGATGATTTTTCTGAATTCTTCTGGAAGGAACTCTTTGTTCAGTTTCAAAAGGAGATCCTTCATCTGGAACAATGTCGCTCACTTTGTCATCATCATTAGTCCTGACATTTGGGTTTCCAGAAGTGATGTCGTCCAAAGAGTTTTCAGCATCTGTCCTGACATCTGTGTTACTAGGAAAAACATCATCCTCATCATTAGTACTGTTAACATCATGATCATCGTTTACCACCACATTTATGGATTCCATCATAGTCTTAGTGCGTTTGTTAAAAACATGATAGGCTTGACTATTTCTAGAATATCCAAGAAATATACCTTCATCACTTTTCGGGTCAAATTTACGTCGAGGATCTCTGTCAGCAAGTATATAACAAACAGCACCAAAGACATGAAAGTATTTCACATTCGGCTTTCTCCCCCTCCATATTTCATAATGAGTGATGGAAGTACCTGGACGAGTAGTAACTCTATTGTGAATATGGCAGGCAGTATTGAGAGCTTCAGCCCAGAAATGTGGTGGAATATCTTTGGCCAACATCATCACTCTAGCCATCTCTTGGAGGGTTCGATTTTTTCTTTCAAAAATTCCATTTTGTTGTGGTGTGATTGGAGCAGAGAGTTCATGGGCTATCCCTTCTTCAGTACAAAACTTAGCGAAGCTCATGTTCTCAAATTCCCTCCCATGATCACTCCGAATTCTGATCACTTTGCCGATGCTCTCTCCTTTTTCTCTCTGAACCTTCTTACATAGAGCTTCAAAAACAGCAAAAGTGTCATATTTCTCACGAATAAAATCAACCCAAGTGTACCTGGAGTAGTCATCCACACACACGAACACGTATCTCTTCCCTCCAAGACTCTCGACCTGCATCGGTCCCATCAGATCCATGTGAAGAAGTTCCAGAACACGAGATGTGGTAAGATGTTGCACCATCTTGTGAGACTTCTTGACCTGTTTCCCAATCTGGCATTCACCACAGATTTTTCCTTCAACAATCTTCAGATTTGGGACACCGATGATGGCTTTCTCAGAAACAATTTTCTGCATTCTTCTGAGATTCAGGTGACCAAGCTTTTGGTGCCACAGTTTGGTTTCATCAACCTTGGTCAAAAGGCAATTGTTGTTAGGTATGGGAGACCACATGTAGCAGTTGTCACGTGATCTGGTTCCTCGCATAAGTTCATCATATTCCTTATTAATCACCACACACTTATCACGAGTAAAATTGTCACGTAAGTTCAGATCACAAAGCTGACTAATACTGATAAGATTAGCAGTAAGTTCCTCTACCAACAAAGCCTCAGTCAAGCAAGACATACCAGGATAGTTTAACTGACCTTTGCCCACAATTTTGGCTTTTACTCCATCTCCAAAGGTAACATGGCAGTTAGAGTAAGGTTTCACGTTGGTCAGGAATGTGTGATCACCTGTCATGTGGCGAGAGCAACCACTGTCAAAATACCAGTCACTCCCGATGGATGCACTCGGAGATGTGTAGGCAATATTGGCATGATAAGACGTATTTTTTACTCTCCATTCTAGCCGAGTAGAAGGTTGTTGGCGAGGAAGGGCATTCCTGTGAATGGACTTTTGCTCACGAACGTTTCTCCCGTATAACCGATAGCAAAAAGGTCGAATATGGCCCTTTCTACCACAATAATGGCATACCCAACGAGGTCTGTTGACTAGAGACCTGGTTGGTCCAGAGGGATGTTGCCGAAGAAGATCATGAGATTTGTCATTACCAGATGGTTGAGACATGTTTCGCGACATCTGACTAGTCTGCTTTTGGGGAACAAAAGTAGTTTGGGATGATGAAGCACCATGGTATCCAAGCCCCTTCATGTTCTTCGCAGGTTTGCCAATGGTGAGGATTTTGTCAAGACTGTCAGTCCCAGAGTTCAGCATTCTAACGGATTTGGTCATTTGATCAAGTTCTCCATTCAGCTGACTGACTTCCTTCTTCAGATCCACAATCGTCTCTAGGAGCCTTGCCTTGTCTTCAGTCAGAGTGAGAATAAGAGCACTCTGTTTGTCGAGAATCTGGGACTCCTCAACCCATTTGGTGTGCAAGGTATTGTATGCTTCATTCATGGCATCGTCAGATAGTTCATCATCTAGAAAAAATTTCTGAGAGCATTCACCAAATTCATTAGTAGACTCATGAGTATGGACAGAGGCAGTAAAGGCCACAAAGTTACTTATCTGATCGGAGTCCCTATCTTCATCTTCTTCATCCGAAAGAGTAGCGTTGTATCCCTGTTTCTGTTTCTTGAGAAAATTGGGACACTCCTTTTGAATATGTCCGAAACCTTCACATTCGTGGCACTGAATGCCTTTTCCTTTCCCAGATCGTTCACCATTTTTACTATTCCTGTGAGGATTAGCATTCTTCTGGAATCTTGTTGGAAATTGTCCTTGACATCTTGCGAGACATTTTTCCCATTCATCTGGTTGAGTCTTTTCATGAGCCTGCTATAGTTTTTTGCAAGCATAGCTATAGTATCGTCAATATCATTGTCAGAGTCTGAGTATACCTGTTTCTTTTGTTCATGAACAGAGCTTTTGAGGGCCATCCCTCTGTGTTTCTTTTCCACCTTAGGAAGGGAGAGCTCAAAAGTCATGAGGGATCCCATGAGCTCGTCGAACTTCAACGTCTTTAGGTCATGAACTTCCTCAATGGCCGTGATTTTCATTTTGAACCTAGGGCTCATGGCTCTCAGGGTTTTTCGAACAAGATCTTCATCTGTCATTGGTTTCCCGAGAGAATATGATTCATTGGCAAGATCACGGATGCGAACGTTGAACTCAGCAAATGATTCATCCTCGAGCATCGTGAGGGCTTCAAAATTGGTTGTGAGATATTGAAGCTTCTGCTCACGGACCTTTGTAGTTCCCTCATAGGCAACAGCGAGGATTTCCCAGGCCTCTTTGGCACTAGTGCATGTATTTATCAACCTGAAAACATTTTTATCGACTCCGTTAAATATAGCATTAAGAGCACGAGAGTTACCAAGGGCCGCCTCATCTTTAGTAGGGGTCCAGTCCTTTTCGGGTTTTGTGGCAGTACGGGCTCCTTTGTCATCAGTAGTCACAGGAGCTTCCCACCCGTGTATCACAGCTTTCCATGTTCGGCTATCAAGGGACTTCATGAAAGCGGTCATGCGTGCCTTCCAATAACCATAGTTGGTTCCGTCGAGTACTGGGGGGCGATTGACAGAACCTCCCTCTCGGGAACTATCCATAATAGGTAATCAGAAAAAAAATCCAGGAAACCACCAAAAAGATCAAGGTGCCTGCTCTGATACCAATTGAAATTCTGATTAGTCGCAAAGACAAGATGTCGCACACGATGTGTTGACAATGTGTCCGACAACTTGCTTGAACACAGATTATGGATAAACAACAAAACAGTGCAGTAAACAAAGTACACACGATATAGTTACCCAGTTCGGTGAAACACACCTACATCTGGGGGCACGCTGCCAGTGGAAAGGATTTTCACTATCTTGTAGTCAATAGTACACACAAGGTTTATATCTTATTACAATCAACAAATCAATAAAACCTAGAGACTATTACCACCAGTGATCACCTAGTCAGGGACTCCCCCTGAATTTGAGCTCCGTCTCAATTCCACCCTTCGAGCAACCTCCTGGCTCGGATGACCTTCAGTCTTCAGCTGTACGTGAACCTTCAATCACGAGAGCACAAAACCCAACTCTCACAGACACTCAATCTTTGTGGAATAGTGTTTGAGAGATTACACCGCTTATCACCAAAACACACAGCCTCCCAGTCCGCCGGTCTTGCACGTCTAAGAGCTCTGAGTGTTTGATCAAAAGCGTCAAGGCTGCTAAGGGAGAGCGCATGGCTTTTATAACAGTTGTACAATCCTGGAAGGTATCTCGGGTTTCCTTACCCGGCCTCAAGTAAATATCACAAAGTAAAGACTCCAGCGAGGCGAATATTGTGCAGTGAAGACAGCAGCAGCGAGATATCTTGAAATGAAGGCAGAAGCAAGAAGATATCTCGAAGTAATGACAGCAGCAAGGCAATATTTCTCAATCAATTCACTAGCGAGACAATCTGTCAAAACCGGAAACTTGCCTGAAAAAGAGTCTGCACACAGGAGGAAAGATGTCATACCAAAAGAGGAAACATAACGACCGACATCTTTCCACACAACTTGCACTAACAAATAAAGTCAATAAATAACGAATCAACACCACCCGTAGTTTTAACGGTACGATTTTCAGATTAGTTGGTTCATGTAATTTGTAATATGATTAAATTATAAAATTATTACTTAAGACCTTAAAACAAAAGAAACGATGTTGTAACTTTCTTTGGGTTTAATCTGAAGACAAAAGTGTGAACTTTTAAGCTTATTAGCTGTGGTGAGCCTCAGTTGCATTTTTATGAAACTTGCAAACAGATTATGACCATCGATCCGAAATCTATGGTTCGTTAGAACAAATAATGTTGGAGAAGATCACACTCATTACCATCGCAATGAGGTTTGAAGAGGTCAGTTGAGCCCGTACACAATGTCATTGCTCTAAAAAATTCGACACTCATCAATGATTCAAAAGTCTTAGGCCAAAGAGGTAAAATGGAAAATAACAAACAAATAAAAATAGAAAACAATACGATCTTTTAGTAAAAAATTTCACCTATCACATTCATTTGAATTCAATTTTCATCAAGTGTTAAACAGAAAGAGCGAAAAATTTGTAAACATTTGATACGTTTCAAAGTTCATGAATCAATTTTCAATTAAGGTTAAAGGTATGGTGGAATTTATGTGAAACAGTAAATAGAAGACCTTATATTTCATTAGAGGTGATTTTTTTTTTCTTACCGTCCACATATCATGTACACGAAAGTGTCAGAAAAAAATGTGACAAAATATTAGTTTGGTTAGTTGCGTTAACAAAACCCATGGAATCGAGAAAATCAGTGGATAAAAAGATATTCTTGCCATCTGCCTAAAAAATACCACATATTGTACCAACAAGCGTGACGTTGACATTATTTGTTTCGACTCTTCACCAGAAATTGGGCCCAAATGCCCATACTTTGTAGTCCCATTTTCTCAACCCATACATACCCAGCACACCTTTTTTCTCTGAAAAACTGTACTACATATATGAATCACGAGTAAAACAAAAAGAAAAAAAAAAAAAAAAAAAGTCTGCTCTGTAACACTGTTTTGCATCTTGAAAATGTGTATCGATATGATGAGTTCTAACAAAAAAAAAGATAAAAAAATACAGGGTCCCATTATATTATAGAACCCAACGTATTGCTGTGAATAATAATAATTTATTTAAAGTTAGGGGAAATTTATATTGATTTGGCATGATCAAGTTTAGTTCGTGAAGATGATACGGATTAGTTGTACCTTAGTTACGCATTTGGTGTAATTGATACGTTTGGCATGTGATGGGAGTGACTTTTTAGATCCAAATCATCTGGCAGTTGGATTGAATGATTTTCGTAACACACAATCCTCTAATTCTGTGACGTGTGGCGTGGGTTAATCGTGTTATTTATACCGATACTAACTCTTAGATCTTTGGTACACGTGACGGTTCTACAATATTTTCACTCTATTATTATTTTAATTTATCACGATAATAATCAATGCAAATAATTCGCATATGCAAGTGCGTCAATTGGCTAAAACCAAAAAGCCATTATCTTATCATGATGAGTTATTTTTGGTTTAGCAAAGAACCATACGGATCATGGTTTTACACAATGTTTTTTTCTTAAACCAGTAAAATTGAATCACCTAGTGATTTAATGTAGCCATTATCGTCTTTATGGGAAATGTTTATGCATGGGAAATCGAAATACAGATCAAGGATAATGAAAGATAATTAAATATGTTCCTTACAAATTAAGTTCAGATCTATAATTAACTTCAAAGACTTTTTTTATTTTTTCTCATTATTTGAACATATGATATGAGAATGGAATCTTGACCTGGCTCAACATTAAATGAGAGCCCATTTGTTTAAAATAATAAATTTGAAGAATGAAAGAGCTAGCTAAGTTTTTCCTATGACCATATGATTGATGGCTATATTCTTGGCTAAAACATATTAATTATAAATTTGACCTTTTCTTTACTTTAAAAAAGTAAAATTCAAATAAATTTATTAATTAAAGAAGCAGGCAAATACACATGGTGACCGTTTGGAAGAAAAATAGTAATGTACATATTACACGCTATGGAATAATAATTTTCCGAGAGCTTAATTATTAGTTTATAAACTTTATATAAGGCGATGGAGATAGTTGGCCTAGTCGCTCTTCACATGTGACACCTTTTACTTTTTGCATGTGACTCATTTTTTTTTCCCTTCTCGGTCTTTTCGTTATAATTTCCACTATCGCTATCAATAGTACTCCTTCTAGTATCCTTCCCCTAATATCAGAATTATGTGATAATTGCTCTGAGAATTATGGTTAGGATAAATTAATTCCACCATATTTTTTGTAATTTTCAATAGCTATGCTCGATTATGAACATAACGGAGTTTAAAAGGTTCGATAAATCAGGTTGGGGGTTCCTTATTATTTAATGCGCTACAGATGAAACAATACAATTGAAAAAATTATTGCTGTAATATTAACTTCCTAGACCAACTACAATAGCGCCTTTAATGGTGGAGAAAACATAAAATCAGAGGAGGCATTTAATTACACGCATTATTTAGTTTATGTCGATGCTCACATAACATATATGCGGTGGAAAATTAAGCAAAGTCGTCTTTTTGGATGTAGCTTTTGTCTTTCTTGTTCTGGTCAGTACTATATTGATCAAAATGGGCTTGGTTTGTGCCAAGGCGTATTTATTTTAGTAATTCAATTATTGACCAAAACGTACTATTTACTATAATATTCATTGCTTTACAGAATAGCAATTAAAGTCTTGAAATCCAGCTCAGAAGTACTGGTTTGTAATATCAATTAAAATATATTGATACAACTAATTAGCAGCATCAAAAGAATTTCGTACAAATCGTTTGATCACCAAGCACCGAGCCAAAAGATAAAATAATAATAATATAAAAAAAAAGACGAATTACGAAAATTATCATGCTTCTCAGCATTGTTGTGTTTTCTTTTCTATCTTGAAATTCCAAAGAGAATAAATGAAACTTAATGATAGCTTCCATGTAACAGAAAGTCACGTGATTAGAAACCCGAATTTCAATATTGCTTCAGAATAACGAGTTACTGATGAAAATGTTTCTTTCTAAAATATGATTTAAATAAATTTCAGTTTGTACCACAACTATCATGTCTTTATGCGTCCAGCAAATAACTCTAAAACCACCGAAGATTATCAAATGGTCAAGGGGTTAAAACAGACAAAGGATGTCAGTATCAAGTATAATTATAATTTTTGTTAAACTCGTCGGAATAATCAGTAAAAAAATAAAAATAAAAAAAAATAAACGACCGCTATTTCAATTTGGCTGTATCAAGCTCAAAATGACGTATGGATAAGAAGGGCTCAGTTGTAAATAATAGCAACAAACAAAATAATTAATGTTTCTTTTATGAGGAAAGCAAATTAATTGAGATGAAAGCACTAGCTATATGGACATTTATTTTCTTGGGCCACTCTGTATTTTCGGTGGTGTAGTTCACTTAAATTTTCGAGAGCTGTACAAAAAGCACCGATTCTACCGTACACAAAAATATATCAATGCTAGAAACACAAGACAAAAGTTTAATGAGTGTTAGAGTATAAGCCTGCGTACTATACACGCGTCCTATTTATACTCATCTGATATAAGTTAGCCACGTCAGCCCAGGCAGTTAGAGTTGTTGTAGCTAACTGATCACCAGTCTTTGTATATATACACAGTTGTATCATTGATTCACTAATGAGAAAATATTTTCACTCTCAATCCTTTGTCTACAATCTTTTTCCCTAAATCTAACATGGTATCAGAGTTCGGCTCTCCAGAAATCGAATCCTCACCAACTCCGATCGGAGTAGAATCGTCTTCAATGGCGGCATCAAAATCTGGACCAGTGGTGTTCTCTCATTCACTATCGATCAAGCTCACCAACGACAACTATCTGCTGTGGAATCATCAAGTCTCTGCTGCGATTCGTGGTCATAGTCTCCAACTCTTTCTCGTGGAGTCTTCAAAGCCAGCGAAATTCCTCTCTGCCTCCGATGAAAGCTCAGGTCAGATCAATCAAGCCTTTCTTGACTGGGAGAGGCAAGATCAACTTCTTTTGTCCTGGCTTCTATCTTCCATGTCTGAAAGTCTTCTCACACGCATGATTGGATGTGATGAGACACACAAGATTTGGTCTACGCTTCAGCAATATTTCACTGTCCAAACGAGGACTAAAGTCAAACAGTTGAAAGGCGATCTCGAATCCACGAAGAAAAATTCGCTGTCAATGAACGAATACCTACTTAAGATCAAGAACATTGTTGACCTTCTTGGATCTGTAGGCCATACTCTCACTGTCGATGCGCACATTGGAGAGATCTTTGATGGTCTTGGAGCCGAGTATGATTCGTTCATCACGTCAATTGAAACAAGAGCTGATCCGTACACGGTTGCTGAAGTCGAATCTCTTCTCTTGTCTCAAGAAAAGAGAATTGAGAAACGAAATCAGGTCAATGACACAAATCACTCAGCGAATCTCATGTCTGTTCAATCAGACTCGTCCAACAACAGTCACAACAATGGTGGACGCGGCTCCAACAATGGCGGTCGTAGCAGCAACAATGGCTATCGTGGTGGCCAAAATGGACGCGGACGTGGACGTGGACGAACCAACAACAATCGGCCTATGTGTCAAATCTGTGGACGTCTAGGTAATCCAGCCTTCAAATGCTTTCACAGATACGATCAAGCCTTCTCAGGACCACCTCAGCAGCAAAACCAGTTCTTCCGTCCTTCTGCACCACCACAGGCTCACTTTACTCCAACTCAAGGCTATGGCAACCAAGGAAGCAACTATGGCTATGATCAATCTGGAGGCTACATCAACAATGGACACTTTGCTGCTCCTGTTCATCACCAAATGCATCTAGCCACTCCAGAAACTGCCTATGATCCGATGTGGTACCCAGATTCTGGCGCAACTGCTCACATCACTCCAGACTCAACCAATTTGAACACTCAAAGCAGCTACAATGGTTCAGAAAAGGTTCTCGTTGGTAATGGTATGGCTCTTCCCATTTCTAACATTGGAAGTTCTGTGTTTCAAAGCTGTTCACAATCGAAACCACTCAAGTTACAGAACATTTTACATGTGCCTCAAATCACTAAGAACCTAATGAGTGTATCAAAGTTTACTAAAGATAACTCAGTATTCTTTGAGTTTCACCCACACTCGTGCTGTGTAAAGGATCAGGGAACACATGCAGTGCTTCTTGAAGGCAAGCAACGCAATGGACTCTACTCGTTCAGCCCCAGTAATCTCCAGTCTCCCTCAAATATGTCGTCAAGGTTTCACTCAGCTAATGTGGCGTCAAAGGCTCAAGTTCAGAGGAGTTCAGTCAAGCCTCATGTCTCCAAAGAAAGCTTGATACTCTCTCTTTGGCATGATAGATTAGGCCACCCTTCAATTCAAGTTGTGAAGAGTGTCTTAACTGGCTGTAACATACTCAATTCAAGTATGAATAAAGCTGATATTACTTTCTGCAGTGCCTGTTGCAAAGGAAAAATACATAATTTTCCATATGTCACATCTGAGACTGTGTACACAGCACCATTACAGCTTGTCCATTCGGATTTGTGGGGTCCTTCTCCTATGATATCTAAACATGGTTATAGGTACTATATCCATTTCATAGACACCTATTCCAGATTCACCTGGTTGTATCTCCTGCACAACAAGTCAGAGGCCTTCACTGCTTTTCTTCAATTCAAAGCAAGAGTAGAGCTGCAACTTGGCCACAAAGTAAAAGCAATTCAGACAGATTGGGGTGGAGAATACCGTGCGTTCACAGCCTATCTTGCAGAAAATGGGATTCAACATCGTATATCCTGTCCACACTCACATCAGCAGAATGGACTTGCTGAAAGAAAGCACAGACAAATAGTAGAAACTGGCCTCACTCTACTTGCACGTGCCTCAATGCCTTTTATCTTCTGGGATGAAGCCTACAGGACAGCAGTTTATCTTCATAACAGGCTTCCATCACAAGTGCTTCAAGAAAAGAGTCCTCTTGAGGTATTATTCAAATCTCCTCCAAATTATATGTGTCTCAAGTCATTTGGTTGTGAATGCTTCCCTAACCTAAGACCTTTTAACCAACACAAATTAGATTTTAGGTCTCAGCCATGTGTTTTCCTAGGCTACAGCATTAACCGTAAAGGCTATAAGTGTCTCACATCATCAGGAAAAGTCATTATTTCCAGAAATGTCATCTTTAATGAGTCAGTTTTTCCTTACACCACATTGTTCTCTCCAACTAAGCATACCCAACAACCAGTACAAATCACACCCTCTGTAATACCAACCCACACTCCTAACCACATTCCTACCTTCACACCATCCATTCCCAGTGAACCACATATTTCCTCACACACACAAACTAGCCAAATGTCAGCAACCTCTCAGCCACCCAGTGACCCTCAACCTAGAGATACAAGGAATACCTGCACTGATATAATACCCTATACACAGCCTGACCCACCTCCTATCAGTATACCCTCCACAAACATTCATCCTATGATAACACGTGCCAAACATGGGATTCACAAGCCTAAAGCATTCCTCACAACCATACATGAGCCTGACACGGCAGACGACGCTCTCAAGGATGTGGCTTGGAACAAAGCTATGCAGTGTGAGTACAATGCTCTCATTCAGAATGGCACTTGGTCTCTGGTTGATCTTCCACGAGACAGGAATCCAATAGGCTGCAAGTGGGTTTTCAGAATCAAAGAAAACTCAGATGGATCATTGAACAGACTCAAAGCACGTCTCATAGCTAAAGGATTTCACCAAATGGCTGGCTTTGATTTCAGTGAAACCTTTAGTCCAGCTATCAAGCCAACCACACTGCGTGTTGTTCTCACCATTGCTATCTCTCGAGGTTGGAAAGCGTCTCAGTTGGACGTCAACAATGCGTTCCTTAATGGAACAATCACAGAGGAGGTGTACATGGTCCAGCCTCAAGGCTTTGTCAGCAAAGGAAATGAACACAAAGTGTGCAGATTACACAAAGCGTTATATGGTCTAAAACAGGCTCCCCGTGCCTGGTTTGATACACTCCATCACACCCTCCTCTCATTTGGGTTTCAAAGTGCCAAATCTGACCATTCTATGTTCATGAAATTTGCTGGAAACACTGTAGTCTTCATTCTTCTATATGTAGACGACATCCTGGTTACTGGAAATGATACTGCTCACATCAAACAACTCATCCACTCTCTCAATGCCTCATTTGCCTTAAAAGACCTGGGCGAGATTCACTACTTCTTGGGCATTGAGGCTACCCACACCAAGTCTGGTCTTCATCTCTCACAGACCAAATACATAAATGACTTACTACGCAAGTCAAAGATGTCAACAGCCAAAAGTATGCATACAGCGATGACTAGTGGACAAAAACTGAGCAAGTATGGAAGCAAAGCCGTTGATGATCCTCAAGCTTATCGCCAAATAGTTGGAGCCCTTCAATATGTCACAATCACGTGGCCTGAAATCTCCTACTCTGTCAATAAGGTGTGTCAGTTCATGCAGTCCCCAACTGATGAACACTGGCGAGCTGTTAAAAGGATACTGAGGTACCTAAAAGGCACAACCACTCATGGTCTTCTTCTACGTCCAACATAAGATCTCAGTCTTTCAGGATTCTGTGATGCAGACTGGGCGTCAGATCCTGATGACAGACGCTCTACAACTGGCTTATGTGTCTATTTTGGTACAAACCTCATAACCTGGCAATCCAAGAAGCAACAGACAGTGTCACGTTCAAGTACATAAGCTGAGTACCGCAGTCTCGCAGCCATAGTTGCTGAAATCACCTGGTTGAAGTCACTACTATCTGAACTTCGTGCTCCGGTTCGGAAGCCACCAGTCATATGGTGTGACAACCAAAGCACAGTCTTGCTCGCTGCCAACCCAGTTCAACATCAACGCACGAAACACATCGAACTCGACCTGTACTTTGTACGGGAAAAAGTACAGTCCAAGGAAATCGATGTCAGACATGTCCCTTCGTCAGAGCAAATTGCAGACGTGCTAACCAAGGCAGTTCCGAGCAAACAATTTTTGGAGTGGCGTGACAAGCTTCGTGTTACAGGCTCAAGTGCGTTGGGTTTGAGGGGAAGTGTTAGAGTATAAGCTTGCGTGCTATACACGCGCCTTATTTATACTCATCTGATATCAGTTAGTCACGTCAGCCCAGGCAGTTAGAGTTGTTGTAGCTAACTGATCACCAGTCTTTGTATATATACACAGTTATATCATTGATTCACTAATGAGAAAATATCTTCACTCTCAATCCTTTGTCTACAATCTTTTTCCCTAAATCAAACAATGAGAAGTAAGTTCCTACAAAGGGATGATACCTTAAATAACGGTTGTTTATTTATTATTAAATATTAACAGATATTAGCTTACTTATTTGTAAAATGAAAAAAAAAAAAAAAAACGAAAAAGGTTGAATTCAAAGCTGACTTGTTTGTAATATTAACAGATGTTTATCAATGTTTATTATTGATCATTGAATCTGATTTTTTGAGCAGCCCTTATTTGTCTTACTGCATGTCTATGTATATATATAATGATTTATTCTTAAGATCGTTAGACCAAATTGGAAATGGGTTCGTCTTGACTAAACTCTAGATACATAGTAATACAAATCAATAGCTACCACGATGGCTTATGGCTTAAGAATGTAGACTTGTTCAAGGTTTAAAATATATAGCCGATTTATTTATTTATTATTTTTTTAAATAAATCTGTATGGAGCGAAACTATCAATACGAGCAACAATGATATTAGGCAATAAGAAACTGATCGATTTTTCAATTTACGCAAGTTATACGCATCTTTTATTTCAATATATATATATATATATATATATATATATATATATATATATATATCATATAAAATAATATAATTATTAATAAGCCCCTAGATATAACTATTGGGATACTCCTCAACATAGAAATTGAAGAAGTTAATGATTACTTATATACTAGTCGCAATATAATTTTTACAATGGATTGTTAAACTCCAGGTAATCTTCAATTTGGCCACATAAGTCAGACAATTATCAAAATAACTCCCACACACACGAAATGAACGATTATCAGTATAACCGTCAGAACGTGAGTATGATCACTCACGTTCCTGACAATTTAATAACTATATAAGAACATCAAAATGTAGAAAAAGCAGGATCTCATTTTCTTACAATGACTATGCCTCACACCTATCATCATCACCCTCAACATTTATATTTATTATTCTCCTTGTAACTATATTAATCTATTATACGGATAATCCAGCCTAAATCTTCATGTAGTCGGCATATTATAATCGGTATATTCTAATCAGCATGTTATGTTTGGCATACAATGTCTGATCGGCATATTCTGTTCCGCATACATGGATTTTTCGCTGAGACAAATGTTGTATCTATTTATTGACATCATCATTTTTGCCCTAGAAGGAGGGGGATAGCGTTGAGAAGTATGGAGAAAACAAGCGAATGGCCACCATCAAGATTAAATAAATGACTCTATGAGGAACCAGGGAAAAAAACCATACATTAGTACCCCGTGCAGAAGAAATAAAGAAAAAAAAAACATAAATTTCGGAACAAAATCGTGATGAAAACTCATTAGGTGCTTTCAAAATGAAAAATCGACAAAAGAAATACGCCTAACTCATTAGAAGAGGAGGAAGATAATGCAAATGTATATTAAAAAAAATACCTAAGAAATTGGAGTGGCTTAACAGGAATCAACACCATATATTAAACCATATCAACCAGGTAGTAATTTATGTCCTTTGTAATAAATTCGCATCCATGAAGTAAAATAGATGATTAAGAAACTAAAAATCTCATATAATAACAATTCCTTTATAGAAAATATAAGTAAATAAAAAACAAAATATTTGATATATGATAAACAAAATGTACTATAAGTCTCTACTTAAAATGAATTAGTAGAAGACGCCTAAGTGAAATTTCACGAAGAAGACAAAAAAAAAAGTCTATTCGGGAGGTCTCTATTCGGCATATCATGGAAAAAAGAGACTTAAAATAAATTTAATGAATAGAAAAGCTCTACTCAAAATGAATGAGTAGAAGACGCCTATGTAAAAAGTCACGATTAAGAAAAAAAAATCTATTAAGCGGTCTCTTTCGGCGTATCAAAAATTCTATTCAGCGGTCTCTTTTTGGTGTATCACGGATATAAGAGACTTAGAAGAAATTTAATGAATAGAAAGTCTCTACTCAAAATGAATGAGTAGAAGGCACCTATGTGAAATTTCACGATTAAGACAATTTTTTTTATTCGACGGTCTCTGTTCGGCGTATAACAGATAAAAGAGACTCTGAAGAAATTTCATGAATAGAAAGTCTCTACAAAAATGAATTAATAGAGGACGCCTAAGAGAAGTTTCATGAATAAGACAACAAAGTCTATTCAACAGTCTCTGTTCGGAATATCACAGATAAAAGAGACTCGGAAGATATCCATGAATAAAATGTCTCTACTCAATATGAATGATTAGAAGGCGTCTATGTGAAGCTTCACGATTAAGAAAAAAAATTATATTCAGCGGTCTTTGTTCGGTGTATCACGGATAAAAGAGACTCTAAAGAAATTTCATGAATAGAAAGTCTCTACTCAAAATGAATGAATAGAAGACACGTATGTGAAATTTCACGAATAAGACAAAATAATGTCTATTCAGCGGTCTCTGTTCGGCGTATCACATATGAAAGAGACTCAGAAGTAATTTCATGAATATAAAGTCTCCACTCAAAATGAATGAGTAGAAGAAGCCTCGAGTGAAATTTCACGAATAAGACAACAAAGTCTATTCGGCGGTCTCTATTCGGTATATCACAGATAAAAGAGATTCATAAAAAAAAATTGCATGAATAGAAAGTCTCTAGTTAAAATGAATGAGTAGAAGACACTTAATTGAAATTTCACGAATAAGACAAAAAAGTGTATTCGACGGTCTCTGTTCGGCGTATCACGGATAAAAGAGACACGAAACAGATTTCATGAATAGAGAGTCTCTATTCAAAATGAACGAGTAGAAAACGCCTACGTGAAATTTCATGAATAAGACAACAAAGTCTGCTTGACGGACTCTGTTCAGCGTATCACGGATAAAAGAGACTCGATAGAAATTTCATAAATATAAAGTCTCTACTCAAAATAAATGAGTAGAAGACGCCTACGTAAAATTTCATAAAATATGTGTTTGTACTCTTAAGTTAAGAGTAGAAAAGACAGATACAAAATCAATAAGAGAATAACAATTGAAATATTTACGTCCCGACGCAAGTTAAGAACACAATAAAAGTTTTTAGTAAAAATAATCAATGTCTAAAAAAATACTAATATATCGGCCTTCTACCCAAAGGGCACCGAAGAAATACACATGAAATAAGTTTCTCACTATTTTTTATAAAACACTAAGAAACTTGAAGGCAATGTTACACCGAACAACCAAATATATACCAAATAACTAAATACATACTGAACATAAATGTTTGTGGTAAATCCGAATGAGAAACAAACATGACTATAAGTTGAGAAGATCGGACAAGTTAACGGTTACTTAAAGACTGGTCCAAATAGAATGTATATAATGGCCAGTTAAATTTTAGACAACCTCTAATTGGCAACATAAGCCAGACAATTATCAAAATAACTCTCACACACACGAAATGAACGGTTATCAGTATGACCTCAGAATGTGGGTCTGATCAACCTAAGTTTCTGAAAATTTAAGTACTATATAAGGACATAAAAAGGTGAAAAAAAGAGAATATAATTTTCTTACAATGGCTATGCTTCTAGGCTTCTAGACTATCATCATCACCCTCAATATTTATTTATTATTTTCCTGTAACTAGATTCGTCCATTATACGAATAATCCAGCCTAGATCTTTATGTAGTAGGTATATTTTAATCAGCATGTTCTGTTCGCCCTACAATGTCTAGTCATTATATCATGTTTGGCATACATAGATTTTTGCTGAAACAAATGTTGTATCTATTTATTAACATCAACAAAAGTAAAAAAGACACTAATGAGAAAAAATGCATTGTCCGCATATATTGGTTTATATTTTAATTATAGAATACATGTTGACAATATATCCCTTAATAATTAGTACCTCATGATTGACAATAGTATATTACTAAACTATAAAATACTCGTTATACTCATGATTGATAGTCAGCATATCAATAAAATTAGAGTATTTATGATATCAATATTAATACTTGGTTTATTCTAATTGGTACAATGAGAAAATGTAAATCCAATTTAAAAATATTAAATAATTTTTAATTTTTTAATTTTTTTTATTTTGTGATTTTTCATTCTTTTCTTTTTTTGTTTTATAGCGAACATTTATGTTAATAATTGTAGTATGAGTAGACATCCATAGTTAATCCATAAAAATAACTTGAGAAACATTAATAATAATAATAAAAACATGCAGGAAACATGGATAAATTTAATTGGAATTACATGTTCTTTTCTTGTAATGTAGCCTCTATATTGCACAAGTAGAACGATATAGTTTTATTTTTTTCTCGTGTGATAATTGCTGTAGTACTTTTATCGTCAACAAATGTGAATATATTTTTTTTGGACTCAATAATAGATACGACACGTGTAATTTCACTTTTGCTTGTTTTTTAAGCTCACATTTAAAAAAAAAAATTATTTATAAATATTTATAACTTATTACCACATAATTCTTTAACTACATTTAATTGTTCATTTTAAACAAAGTTATTTATTTCTTTAAAGCCTAGCCAGCAGTCTAAATTTAGCCTATTTAGTCAAATGTTAATATATGTGTTCATAACTTATAAAAAGCGCTTCATCTTTGTAATTAAAACCAATGCATTTTAAAGCTTTATTAATCGCGCAAGTTGAGGATATAAAAGAAAAGGATGGTCTAATGTAATATTACTAATTACAGCATTCACACAAAGACTACGTGTAAGCATATTTTCGCTAATATGCAGTACCATGCAAAAGATCTATATGACGTAGAGCAATATGACTAGGTCATTACTGAAATTGATACGTTTAGTAATAATATGAAAACGACATCACATATTACAGATAACTAGTTACTCTTATCAATGATAACAAGAAAAGTAGCAATGACAATTATTATTCTTATTAACAGTAAAAATATCAATAATTATTAATCTTATTAACAATAATAATAACAATAGTAAATCACATAATTAATCCACCGTAACAATAACAACTATTGGTAAACTGAGAACATAATCCATCATTTCTACTGAATTCCGTATTAGCAGAAAAATAAAGTCATTGAATTTTCTTTCCAAAACTTCATACCAAAAATACTCGTAATAGAAAATATCACAAAAAATTACTAATTTTACTGCAAATAACCCTAAGGCGTCAGATTAATGTAGATATTCTACTCTATCCAAAAATAGCTAGACATGTTGGAATAAAGTGGAAATTCGGATAATAAAGAGTATTTGTTATCTTGTGAGCAGCTGATTTTTGGCAAAGATTTGAGTGCGCTCCACTTAACGGAATTGGATAATTCTAGCGTATTATTATTCCTTACAGAAAGAGGTACAATATTGGTTATAAGTTTGCAAAAAACGGAGATCTATGAATGTGAAATTGATGCTCAAAGTGTGCTTAAATAAACACATTAATTGTGTAATCACATTAGTTATGTGTAGGAAATAAAATGAAGAGTCCCACATGGAATAGGAACGGATAAATAAATTAGCTTATATATGCAATTTGCGTCAAATGGTTTGAGTTCCAAAGAGTGACCAGTTTGTAGAGGGGCAGGGGCTTAGATAAGCTCAAGTCCACCACACGCGCGCCGCCGTCATCCGTCCGGTGGTGCCGAGTCGAACCGAGCTTGGGCTTGTTTGTGGTAAACCCTTATCTTTTTATTACAAATTTCACTTACAATTTTTATTATTCCATAACTAACACTTCTGGAACTAAATAAAACCGTTTCGGTTTGTATTATGAAATAATGCCAACAGTTTTGGTATTAAACACTACTACAAATGTTGGATTCTACAATCCATATTCTACAACGCTTACGGCTAAGTGTTGTAGAAATTGAAGATTCTACAACACTTAAAATAAGTGTTGTAGAAACTGGGTGCTTCTACAACGCTTATGGCTAAGCGTTGTAGAAGCTTGGTGTTTCTACAACACTTATGACTAAGCGTTGTAGAAGCTTGGTGTTTCTACAACGCTTACTATAAGTGTTGTAGGAGCTTGGTGTTTCTACAACACTTACTATAAGTGTTGTAAAATTTTACCATATTTCAGATCTCCCACAACGCTTACACTATCCGTTGTAGAAGCCGCGGCGTGTTTTTCTCGCCGCGGCGAGAACTTTCTACACCGGATAATCTAAGCGTTGTAGGATATCTATTTGTTGTAGAGGTTCTCGCCGCAGCGAAGAAGGATTCTCGCCGCGGCGAGAAGAGTTCCAGAGAGCCTTTTTTAGAGAAGATATTTGTGTCGCGGCGAAGGCTATCTCTCGCCGCGGCGAGACAATTCTGGGTTTACTTTTCAGCATTCTCGCCGCGGCGAGAAATAGTCTTCGCCTCGGCGAGAGTTCTGCAACGCTTACTCTAATTTAAATGTTGTAGAAGCGTTTTAAAACCTAAAAATTTAAATTTTTTCAAAAAGCTCGCCCGAATTTCAGACTTAGTCGATTTTTCTTCTTCATTCTTCATTATTATTCTTCTTCTTCTTCTTCTTCTTCTTCTTCTTCTTCTTCTTCTTCTTCTTCTTCTTCTCCACCGTCTCTCTCTCTCTCTCTCTCTCTCTCTCTCTCTCTCTCTCTCTCTCTCTCTGCCTTCACTCTCTCTCCGCCCTCACTATTCTTCTCCATCCCCACAAAACCCAAACCTCAAACCAACAAAAGCCACAACCACAAACCCACAAACTCCACCACCACGTCAAACTCACACAAGCCTAGGCATCTCCGGCGACAACTCTGACTCTCTCTTTCTTCCACGCCTCCATGTTCCTCATCTACACTCTGGGTTTGTTTTTGGTTGAGAATTATATATAATTTAGGTTGAAAATAAGTGTTTGTTTGGAATTGAGAGTATGGATTGATATAATTTAGGTTGAAACACCATATTTGTTTGATATTTCGTTAGAATTGAGTTTGTTTTTGATATTTAGTTGGAATTATGTTTCTTAGATTTCATGTCGTCCACTACTACTAATTCTAGCGGTAACGGTAAAAGAAAACTAGAAGACAACCTCAAAATATACATCGCTGCGACGAGAATTAGGACATAAACCCAGATATTTCTCGCCGCGGCGGTCTATATTTTTCGCCGCAGCGAGATAGTTCTACAATGGATGTCTTATCCGTTGTAGAATACCTCGTCGCGGCGAGAAATATACATCGCCGCGGCGAGAAATTCTGGAATTTTTTAAAATTACAATGGAACTCTATCGTTGTAGAAGCTTCTACAACGGATGCGTAAGCGTTGTAGAAGCCAAGCTTCTACAACGGATATCTAAGCGTTGTAGAATGATTCTACAACGCTTATTAAGCATTGTAGGATCCCAGTTTTGTAGTAGTGAAACAACATTAGAAAACCGTTTGCATTAGTGGACATTGATTTGGCTTTGAATGCCTTGCCTAGAGTTGCAATTCATTTGTAACTGAACTAAGGTGTGGCTGTTGGTGATTATTGCACCTTAAATAACCAATTAAATCCATAAAAGAATAATTACGCTAACAAAACTAATTATTAACATGGTTATTAAACAAGATCTAGATTACTCAATTAACTAATCATAAGAAACTTCATCAAGCAACCATATCAGATAAAAGACGAGTTTAAGAAAACTTACAGTTTTAGGCTCAAGAACTGAAAACTTTAAGAATCCGTCTTCGTCTTGAACGTACAAGCCTCCACACGATCAGATCTGGAACTCCTCCGTCAAGGACTCGATGTGATGACACCAAAGTCTTCCGAAACGTAATCTTCGAGGAAGATAAGACAAAAGAGTGGGCTTCGTTATATGTCACTAGATCTGGAAACGGGGTGTTTCCGATCTTTCTCTCTTATTTCTAAGAATGGAATTGAAGCAATTCTGAGGGAGGAAGGAGAAGCAAGCACGCAGCCAAAATAGGAGACTTGTGGGCGCTTTTATCTGTTTGAGTAGGTTAGGTTTTGCTTCACATTAGCCCTATATTTATAGCAGTTTAAAGGTATCTTTACAGAATATTCCAGAATATTCTAAAAGATATTATTTCCTTTTATTATGTTCACACTAGTGGATTAAATCTCAGCCATTGGATATCAACAACAGAATCCTATTTTTCCTTTCATCCATCAGATCAATATCTAAGATTTTATTTTATACAACAGTATAAAATATTTTCTGTTGAGAAAATCTAAGAAATTATATTCTCCTAAATATCATCATAATATTTAGCCTAAATATTAGGAGAGAATATAGGAAAATATATCTCCTATTTATAGTCCTATATTTTAGGAACAGAAAAACAGAAAAAATACTGATTACCACACCAGTGCAAAAAAATGTCCAACACCGTAGGGGGGTAGGCGATTTTTTGCTTTTTCAAGGCCCAATAGATTTAAGCCCATTAAACATTTATTTACTTGTCAAACAATAAATAATAAGTTTATTTACTTGATCTAGCAATAAATAAACAGCTTTACTATAAATATTTATTTACTTCCCAAAATACCCTTTTTGGAATTAATGATGTCAATCACTATTACAACAAGTGAGATTATAATAATAATACATACTATTATATTAACGTTATTATCCGTCTTTATCGAAGCCAAATCAGGGACGATGGACCTAGTAGTAGAAGCTTAACAAATCCGATTAAAAGACGAAATAGTCATTTATCTTTTTCGATCGATTTGTCTAATTTTAGTCAATACTCCACCGTGTAAGCTTAGACTGCACTCTCCTTTGATACTAGAATTATATTTACTCATCCTAACGAGTGTCCACTGATTTATTCAGTACGTGATCATGACCCTCCAGGTTCAGCCCGTATCGAGATAGGTCAATTTGTTCTGTTATACCTTTCTCGTTACATATATAAGCCCCAAGCATCGCTGCTTCCCCGGCGAAAGATTCAACCGAACGTAAGCCAACTTCGGAAGTGTGCACAATCAATCGGTTCTGGAATCAACCCTTAAGTGAGAGAACATTAACCTTCTTTTAGGAAGGCTGGATTCCGTATCTGTGAAACACTTCACTTCTACGATCGTGTCCCGAGTTCCCAAAGCATCCATTTATTCAAACTTCATTGGCCTTTAACGTGATTAATCAAAGAACCCGCTAACACGACCTAGAAGTCCATGATCACTTCAGGATTAAGTTCAGGCGTCACCGTGACCATCATTTGTGACCCTGGCTAGCGTGTCGTAACAGTCCTTAAACAACGCATCTATCCAAACCAAAATATGTCCAGGTCGTACACCTTCTGCAAGTGTATAATGATCCCACTACGTGATCAACCCTCACTCATGTTCCACATATATGACTGTAGATAAGGCTTTCTAGGCGTATATCAGTCATCGACCAAGTTTTAGTTCACCGTCCGATCTCGGATGCCCAACATGTGATTTAGTTTGATACGGAGACTATGGATGATAGTTGTTATTGATTCTGAATGTTATCAGACCTCAACCCACTAATCATATGATGCTAATAAAACTTCTTATCTTATTTAGTAATTATCATCTTCTAGTTGGCAATATTCCTAACAGTGGCTACAAAATGAACACAATCTTCTCATTCGAACACACTCTGATAACGAATCTCCTCTCTCTACTTTCTCTCCATAAATTGCTTGTGTGTTTTTTCTTTTGTAGTCCGTTGGTAGTTTACGTCACAGGTACGGTTCGCTGGAGAAGTACCATTGATGTAAAGTTCTTCTCAACGTTGTTGAATGATGGGAGGCTTATCGCTCATCAAATCCAACACCCGTGGAAGAGCAATATAATCTTTAAGGAAACCGTCGAACGTTCCTCAACATGCTTCGATTTCCTTTCCTTCTTGTTTCCTATTTAAGGTTTAGTTTTTAGTTTTTTATTTTTTATTTTGTTCATTGGTTCCTCTCTTTCTAGTTTCTAAAACAAAATAATAATAATTTTTTTTTTGTTTAATTATTTTCATTGCAAACTTTCTTTATTTCCCGTGTTATATTGTTGTCAATGGTGCCCACAAGAAGAGTCATAGTCTTTATTTTGTACATTTGATGTAATAAAGTCTCACGAAGACTCTTGCTTTTAATTGCTTATTCATTATTAAAAAGTTGAAACGTTCATTCATTCTTCCTTGTCTGTTTGAAGCTTTATGATAAAACGTTATACGGGGGGTGTTTCCGATCTTTCTCTCTTCTTTCTAAGAATGGAATTGAATCAATTCCGAGGGGAGGAAGGAGAAGCAAGCACGCGGCCACAATAGGAGACTTGTGGGTGCTTTTATCTGTTTGGGTAGGTTAGGTTTTGCTTCACATTAGCCCTATATTTATAGCAGTTTAAAATGTATCTTTACAGAATATTCCAAAATATTCTAAAAGATATTATTTCATTTTTATTGTGTTCACACTAGTAGATTAAATCTCAGCCCTTGGATCTCAACAAGTGAATCCTATTTTTTCTCTCACATCCATCAGATCAATATCTAGGATTTTATTTTATACAACAGTATAAAATATTTTTCCAGTTGTGAAAATCTAGGACATTATATTCTCCTAGATATTCTCTTAAATATCCTCCTAATATTTAGCCTAAATATTATGAGAGAATATAGGAAAATATATCTCCTATATTTTAGGAACAGAAAAAAATACTGATTACCACACCAGTGCAAAAAACGTCCAATACCGTAGAGGGGTAGGCGATTTTTTGCTTTTTCAAGGCCCAATAGATTTAAGCCCATTAAACACTTATTTACTTGTCAAACAATAAATAATAAGTTTAGTTACTTGATCTAGCAATAAATAAACAGCTTTACTATGAATATTTATTTAATTCCCAAAATACCTTTTTTGGAATTAATGCTGTCAATCACTATTACGGCAAGTGAGATTATAATAATAATACATACTATTATATTAACATTCTTATCCGCCTTTATCGAAGCCAAATCGGGGACGATGGACCTAGTAGTTGAAGCTTAACAAATTGGATTAAAAGATGAAATAATCCTTTCTCTTTTTCGATTGATTTGTCTAATCTTAGTCAATACTCCACCGTGTAAGCTAAGACTGCACTATCCTTTGATACTAGAATTATATTTACGCATCCTAACGAGTGTCCACTGATTTAGTCAGTACGTGATCATGACCCTCCGGGTTTTGCCCGTATCGAGATAGGTCAATTTGTTCCGTTATACCTTTCTCGTTAAATATAAGCCCTAAGCATCGTTGCTTCCCTAGCGAAAGATTCAACCGAACGTAAGCCAACTTCGGAAGTGTGCACAATCAATCGGTTCTGGAATCAACCCTTAGGTGTGAGAACATTAACCTTCTTTTAGGAAGGCTGGATTCCATATCTGTGGAACACTTCCCTTCTACGATCATGTCCCGAGTTCCCAAACCATCCATTTATTCAACCTTCATTGGCATTTAACGTGATGAATCAAAGAACCCGGTAACTTCAGGATTAAGATCAAGCGTCACTGTGACCATCATTTGTGACCCTGGCTAGTGTGTCGTAACGGTCCTTAAACGACGCATCTATCCAAACCAAAGCATGTCCAGGTCGTACACCTTCTGCAAGTGTATAATGCTCCCACTGAGTGATCATCCCTCACTCCTGTTCCACATATATGAATTTAGATAAGGCTTTCTAGGCGCATATAAGTCATCGACCAAATTTTAGTTCACCGCCTGTTCTCGGATGCCCAGCATGCAATTCAGTTTGATACGGAGCAAAGCATGAGGTGATATACATTGCATTTCAGCATGAGGTGATATACATTGCATTTCAGCAATCTTGTACATGAATTCCATATCTATGAGAACTTCACAAAGTTACTCATGACAATCTCACAACTTAGGACTTCACCAATATGCCCTGTTCGGAATCACATAGTGAGTCCGAACTCTGACTTTCTCAAATGAGAATACGTAAGCTGTGAAATGGCATGTCTCATTTCAGGATTAAGGTAAGCATGATGCAATTCATACGTAGTGACTTCGAGACATAAAAGGTTAAATGGTTTGTTCTTATTTTGTCTCTAGAAGTGCACTGGTCAATTCAGTACCTTCGGAAGATACCTAGAAGAACTATAGAGTCTCCAACTCTCAATGCCCCATAACCAGACATCATAGATTCTTCTAACAATCGTACTGAGGTCAATAGTCCTTTGACCCTTAGATTGCGAATATATCGTTTTAAGCAAACAACAAAGAGTTTTTTTAATGCAAATCTACATTTGTCTCTTCGTAAGTTGTTATGTTTGTTTATGGACTAAAGACTAATGTTTTATCATAAAGCTTCAAACAGACAACGAAGAATGAATGAACATTTCACCTATTTATTAATGAATAAGCAATTACAAGCAAGAGTCTTCGTGAGACTTTATTACATCAAATGTACAAAATAAAGACTACAACTCTTCTTGTGGGAACCATTGACAACAGTTATGTCGATTCGACTTATATCCCAAATATAAATCCAATGTCTATGCTAACATGCAAGTCTTCTTGACTTAACTCTTAAAGTCAAGTCATTTTGTTCTTGGTAAATAAATTTACTTTAGAACATTCTAATACTTTGCATGTTTCAGACTATACACCAAACTTCATATCTAAAGATACGAAGTTACCCTATTCGTTGGCATACGTCTAATGGTGCCTTCAACAATTTGCACCGTTGCATGCTCAGATCTCATCACCACTAATCATAGTGTGATTAAATTGTTTTCAATTGTGCCCACAAGAAGAGTTGTAGTCTTTATTTTGTACATTTGATGTAATAAAGTCTCACGAAGACTCTTGCTTGTAATTGCTTATTCATTAATAAAAAGTTGAAACGTTCATTCATTCTTCCTTGTCTGTTTGAAGCTTTATGATAAAACATTAGTCTTTAGTCCATAAACAAACTTAACAACTTACGAAGAGACAAATGTAGATTTGCATGAACAAACTCTTCGTATTTTGCTTAAAACGATATATTCACAATCTAAGGGTCAAAGGACTATTGACCTTAGTACGATTGTTAGGAGAATCTATGATGTCTAGTTATGGGGCATTAAGAGTTGGAGACTCTATAGTTCTTCTAGGTATCTTCCGAAGGTACTGAATTGACCAGTGCACTTCTAGAGACAAGATAAGAACAAACCATTTAACCTCTTATGTCTCGAAGTCACTACGTATGAATTGCATCGTGCTTACCTTAATCCTGAAATGAGACATGTCATTTCACACCTTAGTATTCTCATTTGAGAAAGTCAGAGTTCGGACTCACTATGTTATTCCGAACAAGGCCTATTGGTGAAGTACTAAGTTGTGAGAATGTCATGAGTAACTTTGTGAAGTTCTCATAGATATGGAATTCATGTACAAGATCGCTGAAATGCAATATGTATCACCTCATGCTTTGTTCCTTGGAGTGTGAATAAATGAACTGGCCAGTGTCCAAATTGAGTCTTGACTCTTTTGGATGAAACAATGTGACTTGTTAGCTCCTCGTCAATACATTGTTTCTAAGTTATTCACAAGCGACAAAGGAGTTGAGGAAATAACAGCTAGAAGGGTAAAATGGTAATTTTGTAAATCCCGACTAGCTGATGATATTCATGAAGGGTAAACATTGATAATATTATGTGGATCAACTCATCACAATTAGGTTGAATTCTTGAGTAGAAAATAAATTCATTTGAACCGAGAGATTTTCAATGTCAACTCTTTAGTGGAGTCAGTTGATATTAAGCTAAACTTGGAAAAGGTTTGTGAACCTTTGAGTCCAAGTATTTAGCTCAAGCTTTGTTCATTTGGATCCATGAGGTAACTGTCACAAATCACATCGAGTAGGAATAGTTAAACTAGAAGCTAAGTCAAAACAAGAACGAGACAAGTTTTATGAAAATTGTCAAAAGGGTAATTTTGTCTTTTTGGACATAGGATGAAATGAATGTCAATAAATTTTTTGACATGGTCATTTGACGACTTAAAACCACTCGGCCAAGTTAGTTTAATTGGGCCTTGTGGATTAATTTCATTTCATAAGAATTTTATTGAAAATTCTTAGTGGGCCCTTTTCATGTTGTCATGAACAAGAAGAAGCTTCTAGAAGCTCATTCTAGAGAGCTTCTTGGCCGCCCATCACCCAAAGAAAGAGAGAGTTCTTTTTGTGCATTAATATATGAAGATACTTGCCAAAAAAAAAAAGAGGAAACAAATTTCCTATACAAGGCAATGGGAATTTCGGCCAAGGCATAAGAGAAGCAAAAGAGGAAACAAATCCAAGGCTTCTAGAAGCCTTGTTTGGCCGCCCAAATGAAAGAGGAAAGGAGGAATATTTTGCTCATGAATATGTGATATTCTATAGAAGAGGAAAGTACCTTATTGAAGGTGAGACCTCTCCTATAAATAGAGCCCTCATTCTTCACATTTCATTCATTCCAAAGTTTTAGAGATTGAGAGCCTCTCTCTCTAGAATATTGGCCGACTTCCTCTCTCCCTCTCTCTAGTTATTTTTTGTTTTTGTTTTGGAACCTAGGTCCACATTTGACCCAACGTTTTTAGCTCTTCGACTTTGAGACTTGTTCTCGAGTCGTCGTGTTTAAAAGTGCCCACTCACTGATTCCTTTTCTTTCGAGTGATTCTTGTGATAGAAACCATCGTGGTTGCTCGTGTTGCCGAGGAAAGAAGAGAGACGTGCTGCGAGGGGAGACGAACGTTGCAACTTTCCAAAAGCTTCTCAACGTTCAAACTTCTAAAAAGGTTAGTAAATTTATTATGCTCATAATAGATTTTATTTACGTGTACTTGCTCTTTGTCTAGGTTAGTAAAATTGTTTTACTTGTCAAAAGAAAATTTTTAAAATTCCGCCGCATACCGAAGCGTTAAACTTTTTCTTAAACCTTAGATCAATTCTAACAAATGGTATCAGAGCTATGGTCAAAGATATGCGTGTACATGTAATTAAAATTTTGAGCTTGAGAATCGTTTTCGAAAGTTTACTAATTTTGTGACAAGTTAGAATTGTTTTCTTAGTTTTTTTTAATTTATTGCTTTTGCCTTGAAATTAAAAATCATGTTGATTTTCTATGAGTTTGGGATGTTATTAAAACACATTATAATCAGTTCTAAAAGTTTTTAATTTTTTATATTGAAAAACGTGTTTTTTTAAAGTTTGAGAAATTTCGGTAAATTTTTGTGACTAGTTATATTGTCTTGCTAGTTTCCTTTATTTACTTGAATCGTGTTATGCTTATTTTTATTTCTTTTATACCATGTTATTACTGTGTTAATAAAACACAAATAAAAGCCTTAACAACTTCCTAAAACGTTCCGTTACACTCTATTCTTTTTACGCACTAATAGACCGAACTTTGATTATTTATGTTTTCTTCGAGCTGGAGTAAAACCCGCAGTAAAAATGGCATAACTCTCTGCTCAGAATTCGAAATTTAATGATTCTCAAATAAAATCAAAGGTCTGTCTGTCCTCTTTCGAATGCCACCAGTTTTGGGTCAAAAGGACATCGGAGCCGCCAGTTATGGCGATTTTACTCCGAGGTGCACGGCTATTCCGAAAGTCCAGTTTTTTAGAAATCCGGATTTTCAACCCCACTACCACGAGTTATAGAACTCTAATGAGAAAATTTTCTTGAGAAATTTTTTTTTATAAGATTATAAACATAATGTGAAAGATTAAAATGTTTTGATTTTTGAAAGTTTAATTGAAATTGAATTTTTACAAAACTAGTTTGAATTTTGAAAAACCGTTTTCGTTTTCAAACTTGAAAATACTTTCTCATCCAAATAAAATAAGTTTTCAAAATGTTTTCAAAACTATATCTATATCACATATGTTCAAAATATATATCCTCTTGAAAATTTAAGTGGGAGGTCTCTTCGTAGACAAGCCGAAAAAAAAGATGTGTAATCTCAAACTTTCAAGTGTTCGAGTGAGTTGAAGTTCACACTTCCCTCATGCACTTTCCCCGAATAGAAAATAGGAAAAGATCCGAGTATGTACCTTATTGACAATGTTCTTAGCCTCAACTTCGAGCTCATACCTTATCACAACAAGTATGTTTGAGACATTTATGGAACGAACTTGTCGTTTCTAAACCTCAAGTTTCAGAAATTATTTTAGCTCAGTCAATCGTGTCATCATTAAGTCTATTACACAACGGTAATAACTATCTCAATGACACGTGTATATTTAAAAATAACACTTATCGATCATTCTAAGAATATCGATTACAACAACTTAGAAGATCTACCTTTTAATAAAAGGTTCAGTAGTATATAACTACTTAGATCCAAAGTCAACATAACATGTTCCTCAAAGGACAATTCATCATATTTTAAATAAGATCCCAAATGAACAGGTTGGTGGTATCAAAGATAAGAGCAACATCGTTGCCAATGTCTCTTCTCAAGGGCTCAATCCCTTAAGTACCAATCCGCTTGTTCGAACACATTCACTGTTCAATTTATAGATCTCTCAAAATCCTTCAAGCTAATAGCTTGATAGGTTGATCTACTAAATAAGGGTTTATTGACTTAAAACAAGTTAGCTTGATCTTCATTATTAAAGATCAATACTTTCATTAAATGAAAGATTTTGTTGATGATTAAAGACAAAGATCCATTAATGGATGTTTTCTACTTAATGGCAAGTAATGCATACTTCTATTTATTGTACGATATTAATAGCTTAATAGATTCAGAATCTCATCATAAATAATGCATAAAATCCTGTGAAGGATTAAGCTATTTTAAATTTGTTCAATAGCGGCAAGATTCTAATTAAAGATGCTCCCACTTATTAATTGATTGTTTATGGCAAGTCAATAATTAATTATACTTCCATTCATATTATTGTCCTGATAGCAATATTAATCCATATTAAAGGATTCCGTCATAAATGATGGTAACAGTCATATGAAGGACATTGCTTTCATTATATTGTTCAATAATGACGAGATTCTTATAAAGATTCTCCCATTAAATTCAATGAACAATCATGGCTAGAATCCTGTAAAGGATGCTCCCACTCAATAATATGATTCTAGTGACTAGGATCTAATAAAGGTTGCTCCCACTTAATCGATTCTAGTGACTAGGTTCCATTCAAGGAAGCTCCCACTTAGTTATTGAACTAGAGTGTCTAGGTTCGTATAAAGATCATCCCACTCAATCAATGTATCATCAACACTAACTTTAAAGTTGTGTTATCTTATTATCTCTTAATCACAGAAATCATTTGTCGATATGAGATAACTATTTAGACACTACCAGAGTTCTAAATGGTTCTTATTATTTCATAAAACACATTTATAATAGCAATTTTAATAAAGCAATAAAAGCTAATTAAAATTCTAACAGAGATTATTAACTCGGATAATACAATATTGTGCACCTTTATAGTTAATGAACGGAAACACGGTCCTTCATATTCTATATTTAATTAAGTCTTAAGCATTTATGCATATTCAAATATCATAAAGGCAATTTAAGGTAATTCATAAATGAGTAGAGAAATATTCAATGACACATTCATATGTTCATAAATAATGTAATAAAACATAAAGAAAGAAAAGATTCTTCCTATCTGGAATAGTCATAAAAGACTACAGTCCAGAAAACCTCGGATTATTTGTGACACAACTCATATGTTCAAAAATAAATCCAAAAATGAAAGTAATAAAACTATCGGGAAATTTTAGATCTTGAGCTGGAGCATGATTTTCTCAATAATCCGACATTTCTCAGCAAGCTCACCAACACCATCGTGTTCCTCTAGATCTATTCTACAACAAGAATAGAAGTATGCTCATGAATAATTATCCTAAAAAACAATTTTAGGATATCATGAATTTTTTGGTACATTACCAGCATTCTTCTTGTTCTATTCAAGCTCGGCTACGTACAAAGGACAGTTCCTCTTCCAATGGCCTTAAGTGTTATAGTAGTGACATTTGCCCACCATTCCACGCTTCTTTTCTTTTCCTTTTCCACTTCTCTTGAAGTTTCTCCTTTCCTTGTTAGCGGGAGCTTTCCCCTTCGAAGTACTAGGACGTGCCTTTGATGACCCAGCTCCAAAAGACTTATTCTTCTTGGATTTCGGCAAAGAACTTTTGTCAGCATACAGAGCTGATCCTTTGTTCTTTCCTTGATGAGTGATAGACTCGAAAGTCTGTAACTCATTCAATAGCTGAGGCAGTCTATACATCAACTTATTCATGATATAGTTCGACGTGAACTGTATGAAATCACTCGAAAGGGAATTCAAGATAATTCCCACGTGAGTGACCTCATCCATCAAAGCCCCATGGAGTTCAGCTTCTGTGAAGTAATTAGTCATTTTCACGACACGATCCCTCACAGGAGTTCCCGCAATCATCCTAGTGCTAGTGCACTTACGGGTGAGTTTAATACGGGCTTGCTCGCTCTACATCCCAAACATTTCCTGCAGCGAGTCAAGGATCTCTACGGCAGTCTCCTTACCTTCCAACTTTGTTCGTAATGCATCAGATATGCTCACAAGCATGTAGGCTAACGCTTTGTTGTTAGCCACAGTCCACCTGTCAAAATCATCCTTCTGCGAGCGGGATGAATTTGATGTCGAAAAAGGAGGTCTCTCTTCAGTGAGGATAAAAGCGAATGCTTTCACTCACCAGCATAATATTCAGGTTAGACTTCCATTTCGGGAAGTTCTCACCAGTCAGGATGTCTTTCGACAGCAGAGCCATAATAGTGTTCGACATGATTACTAAAATATAAAAGCACATATATATTAGCAATATGAAAAGAAACAAGCTATAAAAAGATTTAGGAAAATAAAAACATTATGCAACCTAGCACGAGATAAAATACTAAAGAAAAGAACCCAGTTTTTATATTTCATGGTAATCCACCAATAGCCACAGTCCGTCCCACTATGGTGGCGTAACGGAGTGCACCTAGTGAAAATCGAGAACCATCTCAGATTAGTGAACAATCATGGTTCATGACATATCATAACAATGTTCACTAACTACCAATTAATTAGGAATCGTTGGTCACAAGAAATAATCACCGGTCATTTCAAGCATGAGTCGACTCAACATTTCGGAAGAAGAGAGCTTAGCTCGCTTGTGCTAGCGTAACTAGTTAAAAACGAGATTTACCCCTCCCCCTATCGTCAGAGACTTAACCTTGGTATTGGAATCAGAAAAGACCCTCTGAATGGAATCAGTCAGACATGGCGTTCGAAAGAAGACTCGCTGACACTGAGGCGATCAGTCATCCTCACGGTGTTATGTCAATGTTGGAAACCATTACAGACTCATTATATTTTCAGTATTTATTATTTTTTTTGTCTCCTAGCATTCACTTTCATCTAGGTGATCCACTCGAATTATCTAATCATATTAAAAACTCGAGTGTAACTAACCTACCCTTAAAAAAAATTTAAATTTCGATATAGTTTAGTGATTAGGAGTATCGTGACATCTAGTCTTGATTATCCTAACAGCATTCCTTCACAGAAAAAGCTTCCAGCGAGGAGAGAAGACATATTCTTTTATTAACCCCCAAGCTTAGCCTCTTATCGTCTTGGTGACAAAGTTTCTCCGATCCATTCAACTCATTTATTAAAAACTATCCTAATCATATTAGATAAGTTACATATAATAAATGAAAGCCCATGATAACCCAAAGAAGCATGACAAAAGCATATATGGTTTTGATTCGGATTGATCGTATCCTAATTGATTCTTATAAATCTAACTTGATGAACTCAATCACATTAGTTCATGGATTCTTGTTGAGCACATTCTATGTCTCAAGTGAAAAATAAATCAATGTCAAAGATTATTTATTTTTCCAAATAATTTAATTATTAAGGCCCAATACAATTGGTCTTTGAAAAATAAATCAATGTCCTTGATAATTTATTTTTCATGTTTTAAATAAAATTAATTAGGGCCCAGCCCATATAATTAATTTAAATAAAACATCCAAAAATTAATAATATTTTTTTAATAAAAATCGGTTTGGGCCTTTTGGGCCCAATCGGGCTAACAGACTTTGACCCGGTCAAATCTTTGAGCCATCTTGCCAATGTAGGGCTCAACAAGTTAGCTCGGATCAAGAGCCAAGGGGGCAAAAAATCCGTGACTCCTATATAAGGGGTAGGCGGAATTTTGTGACAACGATGTCACAAAATTCGTCTTCTTCGTCTAAGGTGGATCTCTGGAACTCCGATGGGGCTGTGCTTCGGACCGTCACCTCATCTAGTAGTGGGTAGTCAGCCCTCCTAATTTCACGACGATCGGATAAGTGCAACTATTTTAAATAAAATTACAAAAATCCTATACTCTTTGAATTTCGGGTTTAACAACAATTCTAGAAATTCGAGAATAAAACACTCTACGATCAACTACGAATCACAATTCACATATCATATCATACTGAATTGAATGAATAGTATATCATAATATAAATTCATAAAACCATATTAAAATTAATTACTAGAACGAATCGATTAATTAAGTAACAACTAGCTCTGATACCACTTGTTGGTGATTATTGCACCTTAAATAACCAATTAAATGCGGAAAATAATAATTACGCTAAAAAGAGATAATTATTAATATGGTTATTAAACAAGATCTAGATTACTCAATTAACTAATCATAAGAAACTTCATCAAGCAACCATATCAGATAAAAGACGAGTTTAAGAAAACGTACAGTTTTAGGCTCAAGAACTGAAAACTTTAACAATCCGTCCTCGTCTTGAACGTACAAGCCTCCACACGATCAGATCTGGAATTCCTCCGTCAAGGACTCGATGTGATGACACCAAAGTCTTCCGAAACGTAATCTTCGAGGAAGATAAGACAAAATAGTGGGCTTCGTTATATGTCACTAGATCTGGAAACGGGGTGTTTCCGATCTTTCTCTCTTATTTCTAAGAATGGAATTGAATTAATTCCGAGGGGAGGAAGGAGAAGCAAGCACGCAGCCAAAATAGGAGACTTGTGGGCGCTTTTATCTGTTTGGGTAGGTTAGGTTTTGCTTCACATTAGCCCTATATTTATAGCAGTTTAAAAGGTATCTTTACAGAATATTCCAGAATATTCTAAAAGATATTATTTCCTTTTATTATGTTCACACTAGTGGATTAAATCTTAGCCCTTGGATATCAACAAGTGAATCCTATTTTTCATTTCATCCATCAGATCAATATCAAAGATTTTATTTTATACAAGAGTATAAAATATTTTCTGTTGAGAAAATCTAAGAAATTATATTCTCCTATATATTCTCCTAAATATCATCATAATATTTAGCCTAAATATTAGAAGAGAATATAGGAAAATATATCTCCTATTTATTCTCCTATATTTTAGGAACATAAAAACAGAAATATACTGATTACCACACCAGTGCAAAAAACGTCCAACACCGTCAGGGGTAGGCGATTTTTTTGCTTTTTCAAGGCCCAATAGATTTAAGCCCATTAAACATTTATTTACTTGTCAAACAATAAATAATAAGTTTATTTACTTGATCTAGCAATAAATAAACAGCTTTACTATAAATATTTATTTAACTCCCAAAATACCCTTTTTGGAATTAATGCTGTCAATCACTATTTAGCAAGTGAGATTATAATAATAATACATACTATTATATTAACGTTCTTATCCGCCTTTATCGAAGCCAAATCAGAGACGATGGACATAGTAGTAGAAGCTTAACAAATCCGATTAAAAGACGAAATAGTCATTTATCTTTTTCGATCGATTTGTCTAATTTTAGTCAATACTCCACCGTGTAAGCTTAGACTGCACTCTCTTTTGATACTAGAATTATATTTACTCATCCTAACGAGTGTCCACTGATTTATTCAGTACGTGATCATGACCCTCCGGGTTCAGCCCGTATCGAGATAGGTCAATTTGTTATGTTATACCTTTCTCGTTACATATATAAGCCCCAAGCATCGTTGCTTCCCCGGCGAAAGATTCAACCGAACGTAAGCCAACTTCAGAAGTGTGCACAATCAATCGGTTCTGGAATCAACCCTTAAGTGAGAGAACATTAACCTTCTTTCAGGAAGGCTGGATTCCGTATCTGTGAAACACTTCACTTCTACGATCGTGTCCCGAGTTCCCAAAACATCCATTTATTCAACCTTCATTGGCCTTTAACGTGATTAATCAAAGAACCCGGTAACACGACCTAGAAGTCCATGATCACTTCAGGATTAAGTTCAGGCGTCACTTTGACAATCATTTGTGACCCTGGATAGCGTGTCGTAACCGTCCTTAAACGACGCAAGTGTATAATGCTCCCACTACGTGATCAACCCTCACTCATGTCCACATATATGACTGTAGATAAGGCTTTTTAGGCGTATATCAGTCATCGACCAAGTTTTAGTTCACCGTCCGATCTCGAATGCCCAACATGTGATTTAGTTTGATACGGAGACTATGGATGATAGTTGTTATTGATTCTGAATGTTATCAGACCTCAACCCACTAATCATATGATGCTAATAAAGTAACTTCTTATCTTATTTAGTAATTATCATCTTCTAGTGGACAATATTCCTAACCGTGGCTACAAAATGAACACAACCTTCTCATTCGAACACACTCTGAAAACGAATCTCCTCTCTCTACTTTCTCTCCATAAATTGCTTGTGTGTTTTTTCTTTTGTAGTCCGTTGGTAGTTTACGTCACAGGTACGGTTCGCTGGAGAAGTACCATTGATGTAAAGTTCTTCTCAACGTTGTTGAATGATGGGAGGCTTATCGCTCATCAAATCCAACACCCGTGGAAGAGCGATATAATCTTTAAGGAAACCGTCGAACATTCCTCAACATGCTTCGATTTCCTTTCCTTCTTGTTTCCTATTTAAGGTTTAGTTTTTAGTTTTTTATTTTATTTTTTTCATTGGTTCCTCTCTTTCTAGTTTCTAAAACAAAATAATAATCATTTTTTTTGTTTAATTATTTTCATTGCAAACTTTCTTTATTTCCCGTGTTATATTGTTGTCAATGGTGCCCACAAGAAGAGTCGTAGTCTTTATTTTGTACATTTGATGTAATAAAGTCTCACGAAGACTCTTGCTTTTAATTGCTTATTCATTATTAAAAAGTTGAAACGTTCATTCATTCTTCCTTGTCTGTTTGAAGCTTTATGATAAAACATTAGTCTTTAGTCCATAAAAAAACTTAAGAACTTACGAAGAGACAAATGTAGATTTGCATGAACAAACTCTTCGTAGTTTCCTTAAAACGATATATTCGCAATCTAAGGGTCAAAGGACTATTGAACCTCAGTACGATTGTTAGGCGAATCTATGATGTCTGGTTATGGGGCATTGAGAGTTGGAGACGCTATAGTTCTTCTAGGTATCTTCCGAAGGTACTGAATTGACCAGTGCACTTCTAGAGACAAAATAAGAACAAACCATTTAACCTCTTATGTCTCGAAGTCACTACGTAGGAATTGCATCGTGCTTACCTTAATCCTGAAATGAGACATGCCATTTCACAACTTATGTATTCTCATTTGAGAAAGTCAGAGTTCGGACTCACTATGTGATTCTGAACATGGCCTATTGGTGAAGTACTAAGTTGTGAGAATGTCATGAGTAACTTTGTGAAGTTCTCATAGATATGGAATTCATGTACAAGATTGCTGAAATGCAATGTATATCACCTCATGCTTTGTTCCTTGGAATGTGAATGAATGAACTGGCCAGTGTCCAAATTGAGTCCTGGCTCTTTTGGATGAAACAATGTGACTTGTTAGCTCCTCATCAATACATTGTTTCTAACTTATTCACAAGCGACAAATGAGTTGAGGAAATAACAGCTAGAATGGTAAAATGGTAATTTTGTAAATCCCGACTAGCTGATGATATTCATGAAGGGTAAACATAGATAATATTCATTGGATCCGCTCATCATAATTTGGTTGAATTCTTGAGTAGAAAATAAATTCATTTAAACCGAGAGATATTCAGTGTCAACTCTTTAGTGGAGTCAGTTGACATTAAGCTAAACTTGGAAAAGGTTTGTGAACTTTTGAGTCCAAGTGTTTAGCTCAAGCTTTGTTCATTTGGATCCATGGGGTCACTGTCACAAATCACAGCGAGTAGGAATAGTTAAACTAGAAGCTAAGTCAAAACAAGAACGAGATAAGTTTTGTGAAAATTGTCAAAAGGGTATTTTTGTCTTTTGAGACATAGGATGAAATGAATGTCAATAAATTTTTTGACATGGTCATTTGATGACATGCATCACTCGGCCAGTATTAGTTTTATTGGGCCTTGTGGATTAATTTCATTTCATAAGAATTTTATTGAAAATTCTTAATGGGCTTTTTCATGTTGTCATGAACAAATGGAAAAGCTTCTAGAAGCCTTTTCTAGATGATGTTGGGCGCCTACTACCCAATAGAAAAGAGAGAATATTTTGTGCATAAATGTATCAAGATACTTGCCAAAAGAAAAAAGACGAAACAAATTTCCCATGCATGCATAAGGGAATTTCGGCCAAGAGAGTCAAAGGGCCGCCCAAATGAAAGAAGAAATAAGGCAATATTTGCTCATGAATATGTGATATTCTATAGAAGAGGAAACTACCTTATTGAAGGTAAAGCCTCTCCTATAAATAGGAGCCTCATTCTTCTTATTTCATTCATCCCACATAAGTTAGAGATTGAGAGCTTCTCTCTCTAGAACTTGTGGTTGCCGCCCCCTTCCTCTCTCTCTAGTTTTCTTTTCGTTTTTGTTTTGGCACCTAGGTCCACATTTGACCTATTGTTTTAGCTCTTCGACTTTGAGACTTGTTCTCGAGTCGTCGTGTTTAAAAGTGCCCACTCACTAATTCCTTTTTTCTCGAGTGATTCATGTGATAGAAACTATCGTGGTTGCTCGTGTTGCCGAGGAAAGAAGAGAGACGTGCTGGGAGGGAGACGAACGTTATCAACCTCCCGAAGGCTCATCAACGTTCAAGTTTCTAAAAAGGTTAGTAAATTATTTATCCTCATAATAGTTTTTTATTTACATGTGCTTGCTCTTTGTCTAGGTTAGTAAAATCGTTTTACTTGTCAAAAGAATATTTTTAAAATTCTGACGCTTACCGAAGCGTTAAACTTTTTCTTAAACCTTAGATCAATTCCAACAAATATATATTATTTGGTGTAATATTTCTAACATGAGAAATATCCATACACATTAGCACTCCCTAAACCAAATATATTGATTCACCTTTATATTCAAATTAAACAACAAACACAGAGGTTTGCCTATTATATATCCAGATTTGAGCATAATTGTCAATAGCACTCCCTCAACTCTAGAGCTAAACGTTGAATCTATGATCGTTGAATGAGGGTGCTAGGGAAAGTTTTTGACATTTAATGATATTTTTTAAATGTCATATTTAGTGTTGTTAATTATTTTGTAATGACATTTTTCAAGTGTCGTAGCTGGTGTTGTGTAATCTCTTTCTATGAAACGTAATTAATGTTGTGTTATACAATTGAAAATATTTTTAATGACATATTCTAAGTGTTGTAATTATTGTCGTAAAAATTTATTTTAGTGACGCGTAAATAATGTGAGGATACACAATGGTTAATTTATATTTAATGATATTTTTTTAAATGTTGTAGTTGTTGTCGTGAAAGTTCTTTTAATGCCATTTCGGTAGTGTCGATTTTATATATTGAGTTTTTTTACGTCACTTTTATATGTCGTTAATTTGTAATATATTAGGTACAACACTAATCATTGAAAAATAATGTGTTTTTCACGTTCTTTACATATGTAAGAGTCAGAGTTGTATTTACATACATATATAATTACAATATATTGGAACTTTAATATAATTAATTACAATACAACACATTATGAAAAGCAAAAAGAAAAAACATATAATCTGAGAAGAATAAAAAAATAAGGTATATAACACCAAATACAATTGATATATTGAACACCTTATAGCCCACATACACAGGCCCAGCACGTAATTAACATTTTCATCTTTTACATTTTTTTTAATTTGCTTTTTCAACTCCTCTTTGTCGGCAAACAAAATGCACGGAGAGCCTGTCTCCCACTTCGACCTCCTTGCCGTCAAATCTCGGTTGTTCTCCTTGGCGTTTTCCTCTTCTATGACGAATCTCCGTTCTTCTCCTTACCGACGAATCGACGGTGGCTGGAGGTTTTGCTTCTCCGGGGCATGGAGGTCGTAGAGTCTCCAACGGTGCCGGCGGTTACCATGGCTGGTCCTCCGTCACTCTCAAAGTTTCTACAGAGAAATGAATTGTTAGTAAACACAACCCATCATTTTATTTTGCAAACAGAGTAAATAAAAAATGCACATTAACACTCCATATAAATATGGTATTTTGAAGAGTATCCACGATCTATTCATGCTATAAATTAGGGAAAGCAATTATAATAACTAATACATTTTTTTTCTTAACCGTTTCCATAATTCCACGTCTTCGATGTCGCTTAGTGAAGAAAATAATAAACTTCACGACTCCACGATTATTAGTTTAAGTCAGGTTTTGTGCTTATATTTTATCGTCTTCTAAAAAATAGGTTTATGGTTATGAGTTTATCTCTTCTTCAGAGGAACTACGCTTAAGGAAGTATTTACTTCTTTGAAAGGTAATCATACTTCTTTATGGACTGATTCAAATTTGTAGTTGTTAGTTTTTTTTTTTTTTTTTTTTTTTTTTTTATTTTTTTATTTTTTATTGTTGGAGCTTAATCAATATGTTGTTGATGGGACTTCACGTGGGTGCTTTGTATATGCAACATTGTATGCTAATACAATAAAAATGAGCTGCCCTCACTGAGTTTCTTCATTTGGCGTGACTTGATGAGTAGCTAAATCATTCAAGCCTGATAATTACATTTTTTTCACCATGTAATTTTTTTAACCTGTTCTTTTGAAAATATTATTATCTTTAAGACTTGACATTGTTTTTTTATGACTGCTATTTGCCTTCTTATTGTTTGTCAAAAAGAAACTACTCTCTTCAAAATATTTTTTTTTTGTCAAGAGCCCAAGTGATTTGGGTTTTGATTTAGGGTTTAGATGAAAATCAAAACCCAAATCACTTGGGCTCTTGACAAAATTTTTTTTTGTATCTAAACCTCTTTTATAATTTTCATCTAACTGGATACTTTTTTATATTAGTATCTACAATGCATAACACATGTTTGTATTGTTTCATTTGGATATATGATGAAGTCCTCTAAAAAAGCTCAGAAAAGGTTAAAGAAGCAAGTCCAAGCTGCTTTAGTGGCCACAACACACAGGAATAGAACACTAAGAATCATTGAGGGTTCGAACATTTCACAAGGGACAAGGGATGTGAACAATCAAAATGATGGAGATACAAAAATGAAAGGAAAACTAGAACCTGAAAGGCTCAAAGCATATAAAGGGGAGAAAACAGATCTAAGTGGTGTTGAAAAGAATATTGATAGAAGACATATTAACTCTAGCCCATGTGAATTTGGTTCGGATCAAAATGGTGGTCAAGAAAAGGAAAATTCGAAAAAAGACAAGGTAAAACATACAAATTTAAGAGGCGGAGATACGAAAGCAACATGATGCATTTACTCAAGCTCAAGTGATGGATTTAATCCATACAAGCATCTTAGCTCTAGTTATAGTTGTTGGCCAGTAATATTAGTGATATACAATCTTCCTCCTAAGGTTTGCATGTCCGACGAAAACTTGATGCTTTCTTTGCTTATACCGGGGCCAAGTCAGCCTGGAAATAACATAGATGTGTATTTACAACCACTTATC
The DNA here is from genome assembly GCF_054948205.1 of Urtica dioica subsp. dioica. NCBI lineage: Eukaryota > Viridiplantae > Streptophyta > Magnoliopsida > Rosales > Urticaceae > Urtica > Urtica dioica. The sequence goes on from NC_142756.1 coordinate 43,548,786, forward strand.
GATGACTTGAAAGAGCTTTGGAATACAGAAGTAGAGATGTTTGATGCTGTAACGAATGGAGTATTCAACTTGAAAGCAATTCTAATGTGGACAATACATGACTTTCCAGCATATGGTAATATATGTGCGTGTACTACAAAAGGTGAGTTTGCGTGTCCAGTATGTGCAATCGATACATGTTCAGTTTGGTTACCTCACAGTAGGAAAACATCCTACATGGGTCATAGAAGATTCCTCCCACCTGACCACAAATGGCGTAATCATGCTAAAGCTTTTGATGGAACTAAAGAAGTTCGAAAGCCACCAATACCGTCAACTGGTACAGAGATATTAGAGACCCTCCAAAGTGTAACAAATGATTGGGGAAAAATCCCGAAAGTGCTGCACACGTGAAAAAAGGAAAGAAACCTGTTGAAAAACCTACTGGATTAATGAAAATGTGGAAGAAGAAATCCATATTTTTTGAGCTGCCATATTGGGAGATGAGTTTTTTTAAAATCCGTATATCGTATACAAATTTATATCTTTTTTCTTTGTCTTAATAGATTGAGACTTTTTTTACTTCACGTAATGGATCTTCGGCATAACATAGATGTCATGCATTGTGAGAAGAATGTTTGTGAGAGCCTAATTGCAACATTGTTGGATATCAAAGGAAAGTCAAAGGATGGAGTTGAGTCTCGCAGGGATTTGCAACATATGAAGATAAGGAAAAAATTACATCCTGAGGAGAGAGGTAATCGTGTTTATCTTCCTCCGGCACCATATTCATTATCAAAGAAAGAGAAATTATTATTTTGTAAGCGGCTATACAGTTTGAAGTTACCTGAGGGTTATGGGTTAAATATTAAGAAGTGTATTAATGTCAAAGAATGAAAAATACCAGGTTTCAAATCTCATGACTATCATATGATGATGCAACAATTGCTACCCACCGCCTTGAGAGGACTTTTGCTAAAAAAAGTGCGATTCGCTATCTTTCGAATTTGTTCATTTTTTAATGAGATATGTCAACGAGTAGTTGAGAAAAATAGAATTGAGGTGTTGGAAGGTGAGATTATAGAAACGTTGTGCATGTTAGAGAAGTATTTTTCTCCTAGTTTTTCGACGTCATGATTCATTTGACGATTCATCTTGGACGGGAAGTACGACTTTGTGGTCCTGTTCAATATAGGTGGATGTATCAATTTGAGAGGTAATCTAATGTTTACAATGATATCTATTTAATTTACTTTTTATATTGTAAATATAAGCTCATCTTAATATTTTTTTGCATATCTCATGACCAGGTATATGAAGAAATTGAAGAATTACGTTCGAAATGTTGCTCGACCTGAAGGATGCATAGCTGAAAATTACTTAAATGATGAGTGTATGCGATTCTTTCGCAAATACAAACACAAAGAAACATCTGCCAATACAGAATATCGCTGAGAAGATGTTAAAGATGATACAATTCTAGAAGGTCGTCCACTTTTTGAGGGGAATCCGATGGAATTTTCAGATGAAATGCTTAAGACAGTTCACATACATGTGCTATTTAATATTGCTGAAGCTGAGCCATTTGCTACGTAAGTATATTATCTCAAGTTTGTTTTAAGTACATTTTATTTAATTTCAATTATGTGTATATTAACTTTTTATATTAATTACATATTGTAGAATGCACCTTGATGAGTTGAAACGTAATAATAAGCGGTTGGTGCGAGATGGTAACATGTTGCAAAAGATACATTATGAGACATTTCCTTCCTGGTTATGGGAAAAGGTTAGTTATCTCGCTCATTCAAATTTATATCCTAATCTATTCCTTATATTTCAACAATAAAATAGTTTTTATCTCTTTTTTTTTTATTTCAACGATGTAATTGGGCTAATACTGTCACAGGTGTTAAAGAAGATGAAGGGTTTACACGTGTGAATCTTCATGATGGGTTGAATCAATTTTAGAGAGATCTATTTATTCTAGCTTCACAAGCAAAGCAAGTATTCTACTCTAGAGAAAATGAATCATCGAGTTGGTACGTTGTGCTGAAAGCGCCGCCGAGAGGATTTAATGAACTAGATGAATTTGATGAAAATGAATATACTACTTATGCACCACATGATGTACACATGCTTTGATAGTGATTACAGAGACGATCACATTGAGTGATATGCTGTTACTTTTGTTAATTTTGTTCCAGTATTTTTCATATAAGATTACAATTTTATTGATTGTAAGGATATTCTCTATTTATTTGTTTATCATTGGTTTTATGTTTGTTTAACTTATATATAGTTTTATCTTTTAAAAAAAATTATGTACCTCGACATTGTAAAAAAAATGTCGCAATAAATGTTATGACTACATTTTTACGATGTCGTTACATTGAAGATTTTGCGACATTTCATCATTGTCACTTAAAATGTATATCACGACACATTATTCTCTAATGTCGCTAAATCTTCCAGGCTAACACAATTTCACGACATTTTTAACGAAAATGTGGCACACACTAAATGCTGACATTATCACCCAAATGTCATTAATTAGGTGTGGGGAAACGGCACATTTCTTGTAGTGAGGGGATGGGATTCATCGGGCTGGTCATGAGGAACGGTGGAGGGAGGAGCTTCAACATCAACTGCTGCAAAGGAATCTCTCATTCTATTTCGCGTGCTGGTCCGAGTTCTCAATTCTTGGTTTCTATTGGAGCCGAAATTTTGATGTTTTAGTGTTCAGGTGATATGACTCGCTATATAAGTCATTTCAGGTTTAAGTTGTTTTTTTTCTCTTTAGTTAAAACGACTTGAAGCTTTTTATTCATTTTAAGCATGTATGTCGTATTGACTACATAGCTCGTTTTTTGTTTTGACTCTTATATTTAAGGTATTGATTCTGCCAAATCAATTCAATCAAATTCATTAATTAAAAAGATTCTTTTTTAGAAAGTTCTCTTTCCTTTCTCTTCTCTCTCGATTCGATTCTTTCTTCTTTCAGATTCTCAAATGCAATATGGTATCAAAGCTCATCCGCGTCTGAGAATTTCGATCTTTCTTCTCCTTTCTCGATCTCAGAATTCAGTGATTATCCGTCTCCATGAGAGATCCTGAATCAAAATCGACGGAGATACCTATCACCAGTGTTACAGGAAATTCTCGCTTAGGCCAACCATCGAAGATCAATCCTCACCGTATTATCTTCACCACTCTAACTCTTCTGGAGGAAGTCTCGTCTCCAATTTCTAGACAGGGACAAAGTACATGCCATTGAGTCGATCGATGCTCATCATTTTTGAAGCAAAGAACAATCTAGGTTTCATCGATGGATCCATCTCGAAGCCTTCGCTAGAAGATCCAGGACTTCTACGCCTATGGAGTCGCAACAACAGTACAACCATCTCCTGGATAATAAATTTCGTCTAGAAAGAGATCGGTTCGAGCATTCTCTTAAGAGGAACAACAAGAGACATTTGGAACGACTTGAAGGATCATTTCTAGCAAAATAATGGTCCAAGAATCTTCCAGCTACGACGTGAGTTCGTCAATCTTTCTCAAGAACAGCAGAAAATTGGCATGTACTTCACAAGATTCAAATCTGTTCATCAAGATTTGTGTGACTTCAAGCCGGAATGTAGATGTGCTTGCACTTGTGGAGGTAAGGTGAAACTATCTGAATATGCAGAATCAGAGAACGTGATGCAACTCCTCATGTGATTAAATGAGAACTACATACATGCAAGAGGCCAGGTTCTTCTGATGGAGGCTATACCTCCGATCAGCAAGGTCTACGTTATGCTTTCTCAAGAAGAGACACAAAAAATTGTTGGCTATGAGTCTCAATCCTCTAATGATCAGTCCAACACTCTAGCAATGGCGATCCGAGAAGATCCAAAGAAATTCAAGCCAAAAGATCGGCCAATGTGCACACATTGTAAAATGCTTGGCCACACGGTGGATAAATGCTAAAGGTACATGGTTACCCTCCTAGCTACAAGTTCAAATCCAAAGGCCAAGCAAACACATTGGAAGGTCAAAGCAATGGAGGAGGTTTTGATGGAGCTTCAGTAAATTCTTCTCAAAGTCTGAGTGCTGATAAAATCCATCAGATTATCAACCACCTATCAAATCAACTCACCAGCTCAAGCAAGGCCAATTCAGGTGCCTCTGGTGAAGTCAACATGACCTAGTTCAGCATAGGTTTATACGGTTTGGTTAATTCTTCTCAAACTTTGAATTTCGTATGTGATTCTTGGATCTTAGACTCAGATGCTACTAGACTCATATGTGCAAAAAATCTTTGTTCTCTGATCTAATAACACTGCATAATTCAAATGTCTCTCTCCCTGATCATATTGTCATTTATGTGAAAATGATTGGCACGGTAAGTGTTGTCGCTCGTTTTCGGATAACTATTTAGGAGCCCCAAACGGTTCGACCCAAGGCCGGACCAAGTGGTCGCGTTCGGGCTCGAGCGTGTCAGACTTGGTATCCCAAGTCGTCCCTTAGCTGTCAGTGATGCTTGCCTCGTTCAAACACCTGAAATGAGAGAAAGAACACGTGAACTACAAAGGGGAAACAGAGGGTTACCTTTGTTTACCTCTCCGACGCTCAACATTAGAAGGATTGAGGTGGAATGTAGAGGATTAGGTGTTTAGAGGGCCGAAGCTTGAGTGTAACGAGTGAGGTATGAGTTCAGTAGCGTTTTAGTACTCAATTTCGGATTACCTGACTCAGGGGTCGAGCCTTGTATTTATAGGCGACCAAGGGACGTTTAGAAGGCCCCTTGGCCGAGTGATGGCCTAGGGCCGGTCGGGCGACGACCCAGGGCCGGCCATTGGCCGAGTGACGGCCCAGGGTCGGCCGAGTGACGACCCTGGGCCATTGCCCGAGTGACGGCCCAGGACCGGCCGAGTGACAGCCAAGGCCGACCGAGTGACGGCCCAGGGCCGGCCATCGGCCCAACGATGGTCCTGGGCCGGCCGTGCGCCGATGGGAGGTCCAAGGTCGGCCGCTATCACGGTCGTTGTCATCTCACCGGGTCGGGACGGGCCGATAACATTAGCCCCCCAAGTTGATCGCCGAGTGTAACTTGTATGGTAAAGTCATGGCTTTTTCGTTGCCGTCGGCCCACCGGAGCAACCCGTCATCAAAAGGTATGTCCCGATCACTTTTAATTACTACTTTTTCTTTGGTCGCTCTATTTTCCACACCTTTTTGTCTTGTTGCACACGCTCATGGACCCCACCAACCATCTGTCGGCGTGTGGACCCCACCAAAGGGCCGTCTTGTTGCACGCGCCCATGGACCCCACACCTTTTCTTTGGTCACTCTATTTTCCGCTCTATTTTTCTTCGATTGAAGCATGGTTGGCCAACGAGGAAGGGGCCGCGCGCACCGGAGACCGCCCGCGCCGCCAGGAGGACACCGGCCCGGCCGTGCCGGGCGCCGGGGAGGGCTGGATTGACCGGCACGACACCGGCCTGGGTGACAGACGCGCCGGGGATGTCATGCGCGCCGGCGCGCCGACCAGGGGGACGCCGACGGGTCGCACAGCCCTGGTGAGGCCGTCTCTGGCGAGATCGGCGCCGGGGGAGGCGCGCCAGCCTTGGGCGGTGCCGTGCGGGTCGTTGCCGGTGTCGGGGGAGACCCCTCCTAGTCGCGAGGGGGTGTTTGGCTGCCCGTGGACGTCCTGGGCGAAGCGCGCGCACTGGGAGAGGCCGCGCCCGGCGAGATCGGCACCGGGGGAGACGCGCCGGCCGAGGGAGATACCGTCTGGGCCAATCCTGGCATCGGGGAGGACCCCACCCGACTGGGTATGGCTGTTTGGCTGTCCACCGGTTGCGCCCACGAGGCAGGCGGCCTGGGCGGAGCGTGCGCACCGGGGGAGACCACGCCCAGTGAGACTGGCGTCGAGGGAGGCGCGCCGGCCGAGGGCGACGTTGTCTGGGTTGACTCCGGCGTCGGGGAGGACCCCACCCGATCGGGTGGGGCTGTTTGGCCATCTGCCGGTCGCGCCAGCGAGGGAGGCGGCCCGGGCGTGATCGCGCCGAAGGGGGCGCGTGCCTATGGGGAGTCGCCAACGCCGGACGGCGCCGCCCATGGAGGGGCCGGCACCGGGCAGGTGGTGGGCCAGCTAGGGGGCGGCGGCTTGGCTGACCCCCGAGCAAACCCTAGGCCCGAGTGGGCCGGGCCCGCGCGACGGGAACCCAGCCGGCCGCGAACTGGGCCGGGCCCTTGGGCTGGATGCGCGCGAGGAAGGCGAGGGCCCATTCGGTCCGGGCTTAAGTGGGGAAGACCCGGCCATCCTGGGACCGGGCCGTGCCTTTGGGCCGGTCGCGCGCATAGGAAAAGGCTTGGCCGGCCGAGGGCCGGGCCGGCTCGAAGAAGGGAGCCCGGCGACCAAGGGCCAGATGCACGCACGGGTGACTCTGCCGGCCCCGACGCGGGGGAGGCGGACCTTGTCGTGCCGAGCGCGTGCACGGGGAGCCGGTCTCATCTTGCTCGAGGAGCGTTCCCGACGCCGAGAGCTCGGGCGAGTCGTCGGGTCGCCATGCCTCGCCGGTCGTGATGCTTTCATTGACTGCGCGAGAGGAAGCGCAAGCTTTAGCCTTCCCGGTCGGAGAGTCAGCGATTCGCGACGACATTGATTGCTCGGGTGTCGACGTCCCACGCTCGCTCTCGCTTGCTAACTATATGAATTTGAGGAAGCGCTATTGTATCCCGGAGTCGATATCGATCCTGAGACCGCTGGCCGACGATCTTTCTACTCGTCCGCGGAAGGGGTACGCTGCGATTCACGAGGCGAGCCTTCGTGGAGGGGTACGGTTGCCTTTCCAGTCGGTGATTCAGGACTTGCTGGTTCGATTGGGGGTACATGCCTCATAGATGTCCCCCTTTTTCTACTGGGTGGTCGCAGCGTGCCACATGATGCTCTATCGAGCGAAGAAGAGAGTTGTTAGTGCAGACGACATCCAGAACCTCGTGGTTGTTCACGGGGTACCCGGGAAACGGGGCTCCTACCTAGTGGCACATCGAAAATGTCTTGCCATAATCACTAAGGTCACTTCGAAGCACCGATATCCTTGGGTGTGGGTGTCTGAGTCTGCCTTCGGGGCGGCGCCTCTCGCGTTCGGCCCCGCGGCCGACTTCTCGCCCATAGATGATATTGAGGACTCGGAGCTTGCAACTATGATCAGGGTGGTCCCAGATTCGAGGTGGCAAGGGTCGCTCTTCGAGTGCCCGGACTTAATGGCGACGATCGGGTGGTTCGTGCCCGGCGATAACGTTCCCCGACGCCCTATCCTTGGCGCGGAGGTCGTGGAGGGCCCCGAGTCTGAGGCAGGGGGTTCCTCTGCTCCTCTCCCCGATGCGGGGGGTACTAACCATATATATTTTTTTGTGCTATCGCAGTACTTTATCTCTTGCGTTTATTATCTTGTTCTAATTGATTGACGCCCTTTATGACAGGTACCATGGCCCAAGATCATTCGCGTGCGCGAGTGCCCAGGGTGCAACCCACTATCGAAGCCGTGGCCGCGGCCCGTTCTCGAGTTAAGGCTCGCCGTGGGGGGTCGCCCGTGCGGACGAGGAACGAGGTGAACTCTTCGAACAAGAGACCGTTGTCGTCGGTCTCTCTCAGCTCGCCCTCTTGTCAGAAGCGCGTTCACACATCGGCGGCACAAGATGGCATGGACTCGATGCTTCTAGCAGAAGCAGCGGAGCTGAGGCGCCAATGCTCCCAAGGAATCCTAGAAACCCCTCTGAGAGACTTCAAGGGTCTCCTGACGACGAGCGACATCGAATACTTCCAGAATGGGATCAGCGACGCTCGGAAGGTACGATTCGTTATTTGATTTGTATATAGCCATCGTACTTATCCCGATTGCGCATGTGCCACCCACTTTTGCAGATGCTTGCACGTCAAAAGCGAGGCGACCGCATTCTTCGGGACTAGTTACGGCGGATGCAGATCATGAAGACAGACATGGAGAGCGCGGCGGCCGACCATGCCGTCGCCCTGGCGGGGGTACGAACTGCCCATGAGTTTCAAGCACTTGAGGAGGAGTCGAAGCGGGCCCGCGAAGAGGTGTCTCATCTAGGCGCGGAGCTGGCCGCCGAGAGGTCATTGCGAGTAGCCGAGCAGGCATCTCGGGAGAAGGCGGAATAGTCGGCCGTCACTTTTCTGGGGGAGACGAGGAAACTCCAAGCGTTACTCTCAGGCCGAGATGAGGAGCTGAAGATCGTCCATGCTCGATTATCGTCGAGCGAGATCTCCCGTGTCAAGGCGGAGGGGGAACGGGACTCCCTGCTGGTGGAGAAGCAAGCCATTATTGAAGAGAAGGATGACGCCGTCCGAGCTAAGGCGGATCTAGAGGATGACTGCGACATCGGCCTAGAGGAGGCTCGATACGGGCGGCCGTACGGGTTCGTGACGCGACCGCGAAGGAGAACGCATCTCGCGGAACCACCTTTTCTTTCTTTGACGGCATGTTTCCCCCCTTGGACGACGTGCCACAGGCGGACGACCCTTATCCCTAGGTTCCCGCAGAGGCTGCTCAGTCTACAAACTGCCCGCTTGACGGAGAGGCCACAGACGGGTCGGGCGTCCCTCCGCCCGAGATTGATGAGGAGCAGGTCGACTTTGGTTCCGAGTAGTTGGTCTTGTTTTTTATTTCCCACGCACTTGTTTAGCGCTTGTCTTCTTTGTTGCTTTCCTTTCGGATATTTGTCGTATTGTTTTCCTTTCGTTGGATTGTTTCCGAAACATTGATTGTTTTCATTAAAGCTTTTTCGGTTTATTGTGCGTCTTATTTTCTCGATTTACTATGCTTAGCGTAATTGATTCGCGCAATCCGGCTAGTGCGTGTCTCACGACCCTCGGTTTACTATGTCTAGCATAACCAGTCTGCACGGCTTAGTGCCATACTTAGTGGCGAGGTTTCTCGTGGACGCTGGCTAGACCAGTTTCGTCCGGCGGGGTGGTGTGAGCCTTTGACATCCATTAGTGACTCGCTGCCTCTCAGCGTACGAGCTGGATGGCTAGCGTGCTTCTTTCCTGGCGTGTACGCTACCTGTCGGCGTGCGTGTTATGTGCCAGGATGGGCTTGAAGCAAGCGCAGTTCCTAGCGAGCGCGGTACCTGTCGGTACGCGTGTCGCGTTTTGGATTTTGACTGCTGCCTTAGGATCAGTGGTCCGGTGCGCGGATGCGACCCGTTGACATTTCGCTACCTTTCGGCGTGGAATCGTTCGAGAGCGTCGCGCGAAAGATGTGTACCTGTTAGCCCCCCGAGTTTCTTGTGTACTCGTAGAGGAGACTAGAAATGATAATAACTCATGAAAAAAGCTTTTGAGGCAAAATGTAATCCCATTATTGTGTCAAAACAAATTAAAATTACACCCCCTGGCCATTGGCTTTATTTAAACTCGAAATTGTCACTTAACAAAATTGAAAATAAAATGAAAAAAGCATAAAGAGTCGAGAGCGGGCTTCTATGGGTAGTATTGCCTCAGATGCTCGGCGTTCCACGGATGAGTGAACACGAGCCCTTCCAGGTTCTCGAGCTCGTACGTGCCACCATGTATGGCTCGGCGCACACGATACGGGCCTTCCCACCAAAGACTCCCGCCGCTTGCACCTTGGTGTCTTGAAACGCCCTTCTGAGGACGAGGCTTCTGTCGGCAAACTTTCGCCGCTAGACCTTGGAGTTGTAATATTTTTCGACCTTCCTCTTTTGTGCGGCGAGGCGGGTAAGTGCGTCTGCCCTCTTCTTGTCTATGAGGTCCAGTTCGAGCCTCATTCCTTCGTTGTTGGCGTTTTCTTCGAATTCTTCGATGCGAAAAGTCGGGAGTTTGGTCTCGATGGGTACCACGGCCTCGATTCCGAATGCGAGCACGAATCGGGTTTCGCCGGTCGCGCTCCGCGCGGTTGTCCGATACGCCCACAAGACCATGGGGAGCTGCTCGGCCCATGCCCCCTTTCTTTCTTCTAGGTTCTTCTTCAGGTTCTCCTTGATCATTTTGTTGACCGCTTCGACTTGGCCGTTGGCCTGAGGATGTCGGGGGGACGAGAAGGTCTTGCTGATGAACAACTATTCGTATATGTCACGGACGCGCGCGTTGTCGAACTGCTTCCCATTGTCAGTCACAATCGATGCAGGGATCCCGAAGTGGCAGACGATGTTCTTCTAGATGAAACTAGTCGTGTTCACCGCCGTGATCTTTGCCAACGGTTCCGCCTCCACCCATTTCGTGAAATAATCGATAGCTACGATTGCGTGCTTGTATTGTCGCGGGGCCGTAGGCAGCTCACCGATGAGGTCGATTCCCCACTTCGCGAAGGGTCGAGGCACCACGATCGGGCATAGTGGCGCCGGTGCTTGGCACGGGACGTGGGCGAATCTTTGGCATTTGTCACACCTTTTGGCCCACTCGTGGGAGTCCTTTTTCAAGGTTGGCCAAAATTACCCAAGCCTTAGCAGCTTCAGAGCCAGAGACTGTCCGGCAGTGTGGTTCCCACACAGCCCCTCGTGCACCTCGCGGAGCGCTTTTTTCACTTCCACCTCGGTTAAGCATCGGAGGAGGGGTATCGAGTACCCTCTCTTGAATAGGGTGTCCCCCTCATTGTGTACTTCGGCGCCAAGCTTTTCAGCTTTCTTGCTTCCGCCTTGTTTTTGGGGATGACTCCTCGTTTGAGGTACTCCACGAGTTGCGTCATCCATGAGGGGGGTGGCATTTCATCAATCACCCCTACGTCGCGTCTCGAGACATAGGGTCGGGTCAACACTTCTATTGGGACATTGCCTTCTCCTTCTTCGTCTATCCCTGACGCAAGGCGTGCCAGGGCATCGGCCTCAATGTTCGCCTCTCGGGGAACTTGGACTACCTCGAACCATGACAGGGCTTCCAGGTTCTTCTGAGTCTTGGATAGATACGTGATCATGCTCGGCTCCTTGGCTGCGTAGTCGCCCTTCATATGGTTCACAATTAGTTGTGAGTCGCAATGAATACGCAGGTTCCGGATTTCTAGCTTGTTCGCCAATTCCAAGCCAACGATCAGAGCCTCGTACTCCGCCTCATTTTTGGAGGCCTTGAACTCGAATCGCAAGGCGTACCTCAAATTTTCCCTATCGAGGTTTGTGAGTATGACGTCGGCGCCAGCCCCCCGGGCATTCGATGCGCCGTCTACGTGCAAGTCCTAAACCAGCCCTATCGGGCCACTAGTCCTCTTCTTCGACGACCCGTCGTGGTCGTTCTCCTTGTCTTCCTTGTCTTCGCCTGTTAGGGGCGTACTAGTGAATTCCGCCACAAAGTCGGCGAGGTCCTGGCCTTTGATAGCGGTTCTAGTTTGAAACTCGACCCCGTACTAGCCCAGCTCTTGGGACCATATGGCCATTCGTGACGAGGTCCCTTTTTGCAAAGCCTTTTCGATAGGATGTCCCTTGCGCACCATGATCGGATGTGCTTGAAAGTAAGGCGTAATTTTCTCGCGCTCATGACAAGGGCGAGGGATAATCTCTCGATTTCCGGGTATCGAGTTTCGCCGTCGAGGAGCGCCTTGCTAACGTACTAGACCGGCCGTTGAACCCTATCTTCCTCGCGTACCAGAACTGCGCTCACGGCCCTGTCGGAAACCGCGAGATAGACATACAAGGTCTCACCATCTTTCAGTTTTGCAAGGAACGGAGGGGAGCTGAAGTAGGTCTTCATTTCACGGAACGCCTCCTCGCACTCCTCCGTCCACACGAACCTGTGGGTCTTTTCAATGCCTTAAAGAATGGTTGGCACCTGTCGGTGGCCTTGGACACGAATCGCGTTAAACTTTGCACTTCTTTAACCTTTTGCGGTGACCTCATTTCCAAGATCGCCTTGATTTTTTCGGGATTAGATTAGATCCCACGGCGGCTCACCATGTAACCCAGGAATATTTCGGACTCAACCCCGAAAGCGCACTTGTTGGGATTGAGCTTCATCTTGTAACGCAACGGGATTGTGAACATATCCCCGAGGTCTCAGACGTGGTCGTAGGCTTTGAGGCTTTTGACTAACATGTCGTCCACATAGACCTCAATTGTCTTGCCGATCTGGTTGGCGAACATTCGATTTACCAACCTTTGGTACGTCGCACCCGCGTTTTTAAGGCCAAAAGACATGACCTTGTAGCAACAGAGTCCGCGGTTCGTAACGAAGGTGGTCTTGATTTGATCCGGCTCGTGCATGCGGTTATGATTGTATCCCGAGTAGGCATCCATGAAGCTTAGTAGTTCATTGTCCGCCGTGGCATCCACGAGTTGCTCAATTCTTGGGAGAGGAAAGTTGTCCTTCGGGCAGGCCTTGTTGAGATCTTTGTAATCGATGCAGATCCGCCACTTTCTGTTTGGCTTCTTCACCATGACGACATTGGACACCCACTTGGGGTGTTTCGCCTCCCTAATGAAGTTGGCGGCGAGAAGCTTGTCAACCTCTTCACCAATGGCCATGTATCTCTCCCCGCTGTACGCTCGTCTAGGTTGGACGCGTTCGGTCACTCTTTTTTCGTCATTGAGGCGGTGAACCATTATCTCGGGGTGATCCCCGGCATGTCGGCGTGTGTCCACGCGAAGACATCTTTGAACTCGCGGAGGAAGGCCGCGATTTGGAGTTGGATCTCGGTCGAGAGCTGGGCACCCACCTTGACTACTTGGTCAGGCTTTGCGTCATCCAGCACAACAGGAACGAGGTCATTTGGTGTTTCCACCTTCCGACGCTCGACATCGTCCCTTTGGTCCAGTTCCCCGAAGGTGTCTCCTTCCTCGATTTTGCATGGGAATTTGTCTCCGAGTTGCAAGACGACTTCTCCTTCATCTTTCCATCCACCCCCTGGATGTAGCACATTCTTGCCATTGATGGTCTCCCAACATTATGGCGATCCCATTTTCAGTTGGGAATTTCATCATCAGATGGTAGGTGGAAGTTATGGCCTTCAGCCGATTGAGAGTCGGACGACCTATGATGATGTTGTACGCGGACGGCTGATCCATAACCAGGAAGGACACGATGTGGGTGACCTCGATCCCCCCGGGCGTCCCGAAGGTAACCGGGAGGTCGATGGTGCCCTCCGTCGTGAACCTCACCCCGGAGAAGCCGAAGAGCGGGGTCGAGATCGGGGTCGGTCTCAGCCCGGTTAGCTTCATCCTGTCCAAAGTTGATTTGAAGATGATGTCGGCCGAGCTGCCGTTGTCAATCAGGATCCTTCGGAGAAGGTTGTTAGCGACCGGGGCCTAGATGACTATCGTGTCATTATGCGGGTGGAGCACTCGCACCGCCTCCTGGTTGGTGAAGAACATGGACACGAATGGGTCGGAGGCGGAGCCTCATATGTGTGGTTGATATGGTGTGCTATTTTCCCTTGGGAGACTTCCCGCACGTACTTCTTTCTTTGCATGCTTGAGTCCCCGAATTCTGGTCCGCCCTTGATCGAGCCCACAATGTGCATTTGCGAGCTCTCCGGTTCATCATTCGCCATCCAATCAGTGCCGGTTACCATCGTCTGACCCTTTCTTTCTTGCCGCGGGCATTCTCCGCCTGCCGTGGCGGTCCCGATCATTCTGAGAACGTATTCCTTCAACTTTCCATCTTGGATAAGGGCTTCAATCTGACGTTTGAGCTGCTGCATTCAGACGTCAGGTGCCCGTGGTCTTTGTGGTATTCACAAAATTTACTTCGATCCCGCTTCGCGGGATCCTTCGTGAGAGGAGCGGCGCTTCCTAGCTTGTTGCGGTGCAGAGCCTGGATCCGCTCTTGCGGAGTGTTCAGATGGGTGAATGCCGAAAACTTTCGGAAGCTGTCGACATCAGTCGGACATGAGGAAGTAGCTTGTACGAGCTCCCTCCGTGATCTCTGTGATGCATCCTTGTCATCGAATTATTCGACCTTGTGGGATTCTTCGGTGAAGCGGGCTAGGTACTGCCTCAAGGTCTCATCTCTCCCTTGTCGAATGGACATGAGGTACGTCTTTGATTTCTTTTGCGCCACCAGAGTGGCAAACCGAGCAAAAAAGGCCTCTCGCAAGGCCAGGAAGGATGAGATGCTCCCCGACCTTAGGCTTCGGAACCACTCAAATCCCGACCCGGTGAGGGTCAGGCAGAAAGCCTGGCACAGGGTGGCGTTCGACTGTCCCTGCATCGTCATCCATGTCTCGTAATGCTGGATGTGGAAGTTCGGGTCCGTCCGTCCGTCGTAAGGAGGGATGGACGGTAGCTTAAAATTCCCTACGCATGGCTGCGCAAGGATTTGAGCGGCGAATGGAGAGTATGATTCCTCGATCCCGCCGTACGGTCGCTGTCCTCTCGACTCCCTCACCTCGATGATCTCATTTTGGAGGCTTTGGATCATCGTCACCATGTCAAGCCCATTGGCCGGGCTGACCGTCGGTGCCGCGGGAGTCGCCTGTTGGAGTTCGTTGGACGCTTAGTCCCCGGCGTTGGCTTGAGGTCGGCCGAGAGTGGTGGCATGGAGCGCGTCCCTCCGGGAGTTGAGCCTTTGATGGAGGTCCTCGCCTCGGGGGTTCATCTGAGCTGTCAAACGCTTCCTCAGGTCCCCGCTCTGCGCTTGGCGGAGCGAGGCAACCCTAGGTCGGGTCACTCGGCGGTCGTCCTGGTTGTCGGCCCCATCATCTCTAGGGGCAGCTCTTTCCCCATCAGGGGGCCGTGTCCGGCCACCTCTTTAGCCTGAGGGGGTAAACCCCCGAGAATAGGAGCACGAACACTGGTGCGCCGGCGGGGCTGGCCCGACCGTGGCATCCCTCGTCCTTTTGGACCGGGAGCACACGAGGCTAGGGGTCGCCTCGTCGGTCCTAGACTCCCCCTCGTTGTTGGGGTCGGAGTCGCCATGATCGGGATCACCCTCGACATCGTAGACGAGAAGGCCAGCAATGAGTGCGCTATCCTCGCCGGGCCGGTCTATGAGCTCGGCGAGCTTCCGAGCCGTATCCTCGTGGAGAACGGCTTCGCGGTCGGTCATCGGATCCTGGGGGTGGCTCTCGTTGTCACGAGGCTGCCCTCCTAGGCGTTGCGCCAGGTTCTTGAGGCCGTACCTAGAGCTTGTCTCTCGAGTGCCTGCAGAAGTGGTAGGGACATGACTCATCTCTCGAGAGTCGCAAAGGTTGCAAGAACAGAGATTGGAAGGGAGAGCGTCGCCAAGGTCGTGAGGTCCCCTCCTTCTAGCGCCAAAATATTGTCGCTCGTTTTCGGACAACTATTTCGGAGCCCCAAACGGTTCAACCCAAGGCCGGACCAAGTGGTCGCGTTCGGGCTCGAGCGTGTCGGACTTGGTATCCCAAGTCGTCCCTTAGCTGTCGGTGATGCTTGCCTCGTCCAAACACCTGAAATGAGGGAAAGAACACGTGAACTACAAAGGGGAAACAGAGGGGGTGCCTCTGTTTACCTCTCCGACGTTCAACATTAGAAGGATTGAGGTGGGATGTAGAGGATTAGGTGTTTAGAGGGCCGAAGCTTGAGAGAAATGAGTGAGGTATGAGTTCAGCAGCGTTTCAGTACTCAATTTTGGATTACCTAACTCGAGGGGTCGAGCCTCGTATTTATAGGCGACCAAGGGACGTTTTGAAGGCCTGTTGGCCGAGTGACGGCCCAGGGCCAGCCAATGGCCGAGCAATAACCCAGGGCCGGCCATTGGCCAAGTGACGGCCCTGGGCCGGCCAATGGCTGAGTGACAGCCTAAGGCCGGCCGAGTGACGACCCAGGGCTGGCCATCGGCCAAGTGACGACCCTGGGTTGGCCATTGGCCGAGTGACGGCCCAGGGTCGGCCGAGTGACGACCCAGGGCCGGCCATCAGCCGAGTGATGGCCCTGAGCCGACCATTGGTCGAGTGACGGCCCAGGGCCGGCCATTGGCCGAGTGACGGCCTTGGGCCGGCATTGGCCGAGTGACGGCCCTGGGCCGGCCAATGGCCGAGGGACGGCCCAGGGCCGGCCGAGTGACGACCCAGGGCTGGCCATCGGCCGAGCGATGGTCCTGGGCCGGCCGTGCGCCGAGAGGGTTCAAAGGTCGGCCGCTATCGCGATCGTTGTCGTCTTACCGGGTCGGGATGGGCCGATAACAGTAAGTTACATAAAGATTTGGTGTTGTACAATGTCTTATATGTTCCCTGTTTCAAGTACAACCTCATTTATGTGAAGGATTTAATAAAAGAATCTAATGTTATTTTTCTTTTCGTGATTATTCTTACTTGATTCAGGATTCCAAGACATTGAGGATGATTGGCAGGGGTAAGAGTCAAGATGATCTCTACATCTTGTCCAAGAGACCAAATTCTCTTAAACATCGGTTAGCTTACTCTGTTAAAGATATAGATGATATTCCTTGTGATAATTTCCCCTTAGCTAAGCAACATCGCTTAACTTTTATTTATGCAAACAATTTTTGTCATGCTAGTTTTGATCTTGTACACTGTGATATATGGGGACCATAGAAGGTTCAGTCACGTTCAGGACACATATTTTTCTTAACTCTTGTCGATGACATTTCAAGATTTTGTTGGATTTTTCTAATGAAACAAAAATCTAATGTCCATTCCATCATTCCACGTTTCTGTGCTTATGTAACTAACCATTTCTCTACTACCATTAAGATGTTTAGATCTGACAATGCACATGAGCTTACTTTTGTAGATAATTTTACTAAGCATGGGATCATTTACCAATTCTCTTGTGTCGAGACTCCACAACAAAATTCTGTTGTGGAGAGAAAGCATCAACACTTGCTGAATGTGGCAAGATATTTTCTTTTCCAATGACATATTCCTATCACATATTCCTATAAAGTTTTGAGGGTGATTGTATACTAACTGCTACTTACATTATTAATAGAATTCCTTAACCTTTTTTTTATTAAACAAGAGTCATTTTGAACATTTGTATGAAAAGGAACCTATTTATAATCATATGCGTGTATTTGGATGTTTGTGTTTTGCCTCTACTTTGAACATACACAGAACCAAGTTTGATCCAATGACCAGGAAATGTGCTTTGATAGGATATCCACAGGGAGTTAAAGGTTACAAACTTCTTGATATTATCACTACGGAAGTGTTTGTATCAAGAGATGTTGTGTTTCATGAAATTTTTTTCCCTTTTCATGATGTCAAACACCCTAATATCAGGATTGATCCTTTTGAAGATAGTCCCATACCTACCCTTGTGCCTAATGTCATTTCTGCTCCTCATTATGATAGTAATGAGGATAACAAGGATATTGATATGACCACTAAAGCACATAGTGACGTGGAAGATCATCATCATACTGAGGAAGTCATTCCAGACCCTGTGGCTGTTGACACTCCACCTCAGCCTTATGTTACTCAAGAATTGGCAATAAGAAGGTCTTCCAGAACACATGTACATCCAAATTACTTAAGAGATTATCACTGCAATCTCATAATAAAAGGTGAAAGTTTTACTTCCAAACATAATCTTGATACAGTTCTTAGTTATGAGAATTTATCAATGCCTTTCAAAGATTTTGTGTTTTCTATTTCAGCACATAGTGTACCACAACACTATCATATTGCATTCAAGGAAAAATTTTGGAGAGATGCTATGGCAGAAGAAATTGATGCTATGTATATCAAAAACACATGGTCTATTAATCCACTTCCAAGGAACAAAACTACAATTGGGTGTAGGTGGATTTTTACTAATAAGCTTAACTCCGATGGATCTTTAGCAAGAAGAAAAGCACGTTTGGTGGCCAAGGGTTACACACAAAAAGAGGGAGTAGATTTTCTTGATACCTTTTCTCCAGTGGCTAAATTAGTTTTAATGAAAAATTTACTTAGTTTAGCTTCTTCTCAGAAATGGTTTCTATCACAACTTGATATTAGTAATGCTTTTCTTAATGGAGAGCTGTATGAGGAAGTCTACATGGAGTTAACTATAGGTTATATGAAACATGGGGAGCAAAAAGATCCTAGTGTTAAACTGCTTTGCAGATTAAACAAATCCATATATGGACTCAAACAAGCTTCAAGACAATGGAACTTGAAGTTCACAGAGTCAGTTTTTCAGGCTGATTTCACTCAATCAAGGTGTGATTATTCCATGTACATACGTGGTTTTGGTAGTTCTTTTGGAGCTATTCTTCACTATGTTGATGATGTTATAGTAGCAGGTTCTAATGCTAACATCATCTCTGAGGTAAAGGCTATGTTGAGCAACAATTTCAGGTTGAAAGACTTGGGTGATCTGAAATATTTTTAGGTCTTGAAATTTCCAAGTCTAAAATTGGGATTGTTATCAGCCAAAGGCAATATGCTTTATAGGTTTTGCAAGATGCTGGTTTGATAGAGTCTAAACCTGTGAAGACTCCTATGAATCCTAAAATTTCTTTATCTCTTGATGATGGTGATTTGCTATCTGACTCTACTATGTATAGGAGATTGATAAGTCGTCTTTTGTACTTGACTATATCCCGTCCTGACATATCATATGTTGTGCATTCTTTGAGTCAATTAGTTCAGGCACCTAGGACTGCACATTTGCAAGCAGTTCTTCATTTGCTTAGATATGTTAAAGAAATTCCGGGTCTTGGTTTATTCTATCCCTCTAATTCCTCTAATCAATTAAGAGCTTTTTCTAATGCTGAATAGGCTACTTGCTCTGACACTAGGAGATCACTGACTAGTTATTGTGTGTTTGTAGGTGATTCTCTTGTTGCTTGGAAGTCAAAGAAACAAACCACAGTCTCAAGGAGCTCTGCAAAAGCTGAGTGTAGGTCACTGGCAGCAGCAATGAGTGAGGTCATATGGATGCAACAGTTAATGAAGGCTACCTCTGTGATCTATTGTGATAATTAGGCTGCATTACTTATAGCCTCCAATCCAATATTTCACGAGCATAAAAGCACATCGAGATCGATTTACACTTTGTACGTGATCATCTCCAACGAGGCTTTTGTGAAACTTTTCCAATCCGGACACAGCATCAAATAGCTGACAGTTTCATCAAACCATTAGCGTCACCAGCTCTACTTCATCTTATATCAAAGATGAACTTGGAGAATATCTTCAGCTCACCTTGAGGAGCAGTATTGGAGCTGTAATTTTGATGTTTTAGTGTTCAGGTGAAATGACTTGCTGTACAAGCCATTTAAGGTTTAAGTTGTTTTTTTTTCTCTTTAGTTAAAACGACTTGTAGCTTTTTATTCTTTATAAGAGTGTATTTTGTATTGACTACATAGCTCGTTTTCTGTTTTGACTCTTGTATTTAAGGAATTGATTCTGTCAAATCAATTCAATCAACTTCATTAATTCTAAATATTATTTTCAGAAAGTTCTCTTACTTTTCTCTTCTCTCTCGATTCGATTCTTTCTTTTTTCAGATTCTCAAATTCAATAGTTTCCCCTATGGTTCGATATTCGATTCTTTACCCTTGCACTTTGTTTGTTAGTTTTGTTTTGTTTTTTGCAAACAACATAATCAATAGGTGAAGCTTTTTCGGGTTGTGTTTTGATTTTGTCATATTTTTTCGTGCTTGGAGAATTTTCGCCAAAATAAAGTAACAAAATTTGGGTGAATCTTGAGAAAGAAATGACGAGCGGGTTAGTGACAAATAAGTGTCCCTCAACTTTCCAGGAGAGAGAGAGAGAGAGAGAGAGAGAGAGAGAGAGAGAGAGAGATTATTATTAATATTAATAAATATTAAAATAGTTTAAAAATATTTGATTTTTTTAGAAATTAAAAAACAAAATAAAATAAAGAAGAAAATTAATTATACTATTTTACCTTTATTTGTTTAATACCGTCAGACAGATTTTGATAGAAGTCATAATTTGATACAATGCAAGTTTTGAAGATTTGTTATCTACGATTTTTTAAAGTACAAGAGATATCGAATTATTCATGCAGAAGTTAAGGGAGTTATTTGTAAATAATCCTTATTATTATTACTTTGCTATTAAAATTGATGAATCAATATTTTGTAACACATAATCAATACGCAGTATTACTCAATTATTATTATAATGTTCATAAAAGACATCTACCTTATTACCTGTGCAATGCTTATATGTCATAGCTGATTGATCAGTTCTTTCTTTAAAAAAAAAAAAAAAAAAAAAAAAAAAAAAAAAAAAAAAAAAAAAACCAATTCCTTTTGTTTTTGTTGACAAATACTATGTTTGACACAATTAGGAGACATCAATAAGCAGCCTTATATATATTCTTAGTTCACGTAGCTCGTTTTCAAGTGAATCAAAACTAACTTGTACAAAACAATGATGAATTGGATAATGGTTAAAATTGTTCAGTAAAATTTGCATAACGAATTTCCACTCTCTTTGACGCGTCCATCTGTTTATTCTGCGACGGCGGCTATTTTGAAATGCTCGTCTATAAGTATCCTTGGAAATATTATAATAAATTTATGGATGGACCTTCGGATGTAGTAAAATCCTTTGCTAAAGATGTTGCTGATGTCGCACATCTTCGCTACACTTATAAGTTTTGCAACGAATTTCATCCACACAAATAGTTATATTGCTGTGTGTATATGAAATATCTAAACATGAAATAGTAAAATGTTATTTTTTTTGTTTGTTTTTTTTTTTTTTTTTTTTTTTTTTTTTATAACAAACCAATGATAAAAATCTCATGATATCAAGTTACTACAATTTAACGCTTACTGATAGTTGTTGATGCCGTTTCCGAGTCTCAACAATCACGAAGAAAATAAAAAGAAATTATGTGCTTGATTTGATTTATATATATTTGTAGATCTCATAAAGTAGTTGTATAGAAACAATATTTAATTATTCGTAACAAAGTATGTGAAAAATAAATCAAAATATGAACGATTTTATTAATAACCCGATCTTAATTAAAAAAAGTCGAGCTCAACAATTTGAGTACAATTGACGAGTTCAGATGTACAATTGAGAGGAAGAGAGAGTTGTAAGCCATAATAAGGAAAAAAAACGCGTATATTTCTTTACGGAAGGAACGAATTTATACTGCGACAAGGTGCGATATCTCCGAAGACACGTGTTGACCCAGAGTTACTCTCGCATGGAATTGGTATCCCAAGCGGACCGGGGTTACTGTGGTTTGCTCGGTTCGGGTGCGCACATCCGAGCTTGGATCTGCAGCAAGTTGGGTGGAGGGCCCTGAGTGGATCGAGGAGTAGGCCCGCCCAGAGGAGGCGGGGGCAAACCGTCCAGACCCACGGGGGCTACTGAAGTGGTTGCTCCAGAGGCATGGTGGGTGGTTCCCAGCTGAAAGATCTAATAAGTATCAACCTCTCATGCCGAGGTGACTTGGATCCCGGTGAAATAAAAGCGAGTACCGGGAGGGAAAGTTTGATTCGTATCTGCAACCATGGTCGCACATTGAACCAAGCCTGATGCGGTGATCTCACCTGTCTCGTTTTGTGGACCAAAAGCAGGTAGGGACAAGAATGTGATGTTGTCCAACTGGGCACGAATGATCTGGTTGGTCTCATCCTGACTGTTGGCTTTCTTCAACAACGTCTTCAAGATCGACCTGATCCTAGAAGGAATTTCGGAATCCGATTCGGAATGATCTGGCGCTGTGGTTATTTTGAGATAATAATCTAATCTCAATTACAAAAGTCGAGCTCAACAATTAGTACAATTGACGAGTTCGATATACAAATGAGAGGAGGAGAGAGATGTAAGCGATAATAAGGAAAAAATGCGTATATTTCTTCACAGAAGGAACAAATTTATATGGAGATATTAATGATCAAATCCACTCATATGTTATATTTACTTTGCACGAGGTAACTTATCTCTCATTTTTTTTTCTTCGTTTCATTTCCCTTGTTTTTCTTTCTAGCGAGTTCATGGGTTTCTTGACTTCACTCAAATATTTTCTTGAGTTCGATCGAAGTTTATAGAAAAACTTGTCAATTCTTATTTTTTATCTTGTTCATTTTCACAAGCTTGCTTAGAATAAGCCTTAGAATCCTTCTACTTCCATTTCGGACTCAGAAAACCAAAAATATTCAGCTAGGGTTCTAAACTAGAACGAGGATCTTCTACTTCCTTCTCCCTTAGTTCAACCGATTTAGAATCCTTCCATAGAAAATACCAAATTCCCTACAAAATTCATCCCCTTACATCAACTCCGGGGGCTATTCAATAATAGATAAATATTGTTGTGTTTGTGATTTTTTTTTGAGAAATATGGACTTAGGTTTCTAATCCATCCTCTCTTATTATAATATCTTAGGGTCCTCAATCTCACCGTCCCCCAGATGTGCCCAAACTTTGAACTTATGGTGATCGGGCTCATCACTCTCTCGATATAGCACGGGGTTGATCTCACACGGATGGATTTACTCGTCTCTATATGGTCAAAGCAACCTCGAAATATGAACCCTGATGTTTTTACCTATCTAAGTCCCCGCCTAAAGGGGTTATTGAGAAAATTCATGGGAAGGATACCGCGTGGGGTAGGCGGTACTTCTTGTTTTCCGTCAACAAACACTCTCTGGGTGCTCAGGTCAGGACGTTCCAGACGACCTGGGCCAGTACCTCGGGTATGAGGTAGTCAGCTATCATCGAAAGTAGTAAGATTTTTAATTTTTTTATGTGAATTTTATTATTGTTTTCTTTGTTATAGAGAGAGCTCGAGCCCCCAAAGCGAATGAAAATTTTTCAACAAGCTTGCCAAGCTTAGGAAATGCCAAGCCGATTGGACTTCTTTCGGTCCTATGAGAGGTACATAGCGGTTGGACTTTGGCCGACTCCCTTCCTCCCCGACGTCGAAGAAGAACGTACGCCCGATCTCGTAACTTTTGTATCATTTAAATTTCAAATATTTAGCAATATAAGCCCCAAAAACATAAACATTTGCATTTTAGCCAACATTTTGTAAATTTTTCGTAAATAGCCATAAATATTTCGTAAATAGTAAAAAATATGAATAACCAACGTTACTTACACATATTTACTAAAAATTTACTCTGTGTAAATAAATCTACGTGGCTATTTACCACAAATTAACAAAACGTTGGTTATTTAAAATTGTAACGTTTTATATGGCTAGATAAACAATGTACCCTTGAAATTTTAGTTTTACTTTTTTTTATTCAAAGGAGAAAAATCCCTTGCAGAAGTCAATGACAACGTGAATGTGGTAATCAACGCTCGTTCTTAAAGGAAGAAGAATCGAGCTGCAACAGCCTCGACTTTAGAGGGGACTCCGTCCGAGACGCAGACGGTGGCAGCCTATAATGAGTATTCTGTCTAGGTGACGCACACCGTCATCCAAGTCCCGCACCCCATAATCCAGCTGGATTCAGAGACCATTTCCCAAGTGAAGGAGTCAGTTGATGCAGGGGGTGACGAGGTCATCTCGGAGGAAAGGGTCCATCGACTCGATCAACCCGCGATAGTGCGGAGCATGCTACTGATGGCGCCACGGCCACAAATGCGTCAACAAAAAGGAAGACACCATCGAAGAGGATTCATGACAAAGAGGCGTCCAGAAAATCCGCAAAGAAGTCCTGAGAGAAGAAGAAAAGAAAGAAGAAGAAGAAGCAGAAGAAGAAGAAGAATAAGAAGAAGAAGAACAAGAAGAAGAAGATTCATGCGAACCGATTGAAGAAGCAAGATAAGAAGAAGAATAAGAAGAAGAGAAAGAAGAAAAGTGTGACAAGCTCACCAGAAAGAGGAAGGAGAATGAGTTTGACTTCACCAAAGGCGGCACCATGCCGTTTGTACGAGGTGACAGCCAGCCCGGCTCCGTCCCAGCTCCAACCAAAGCTCAAAAGGGAAACCGGGTTGCCTTTCATTTCAACCAGGATTGCAAGCTCATGAACGTTCTTTATTCCTCAGCAAGCTTACTCCGACAAATCGCTGATCCCGACCTGCCAATTCCAAAAGTACCGGCTCTCAAGGAGCCTGGCTGGCACATGCGTATTGCGGGGTACCTCACAAGGGTTAGTAATCCGATCCGTTTTTTTATATGATATTGCTCTTATTTATACTTTTATATTACTAAGTAATTTCCATACTTAGAATTTTTACTTTTATTGTTTTTAGGACGCCACCGAGCTGAATTTGGGCATCCATTTATATGAGGGTTGTGCAAGGGAGGCCGTGGAGACGACTGAAAAGCTGCCAAGGTGTACTCTGGCACGGAGACCCTCAACGCCGAGCTACCAGAGATGAAAGAGAAGTTTGTGAACCTTGAAGGCGACTTATCCAAGATGAATGAGATGGTCGTCTCAAAGATTCACTTAACAAGATCTACAATTGGACGAGGGTCTACTCCCACTTGGAGAAAGAAAAGAAGAAGGCCGACGAAGCCAATGCCGACATGTCCGCTGCCGCTTTCGCGCATGTACTCAAGCTTAAGGATGTAAAGGCAAAGCTTGCATGGATCATTAGGTCGATGAAGGAGATGGAGAAGGCAGCTCCCGTATCCAAGTAAGCATCTTCCTTGAAGTAACATAAAATAATTTATATGTACTGGACCCACAAGGAGAAAACTCATGAAGCCGTCGTGATCCTTCGTAGGCTGGAACAATGTCGGGGCAACCAGGAGTTCATTGGTGAGATTCTCAGGAACAAAATTGTTGACTGGACTTATGAGCTAAATGACACCAAGGATGAAACGAGCTCGACGAAATCGTTGTTGTCGCTGTTTTTCGGAATACTATTTAGAAGCCCCAAACGGTTCGACCCAAGGCCGGACCAAGTGGTCGCGTTCGGGCTTGAGTGTGTCAGACTCGGTATCCCGAGTCTTCCCTTAGCTATGGTTGGTGTTCACCTCGTCTCGATACCTGAAAAGCAGTAGAGGATACGTGAACTACAAAGGGGAAACAAGGGGTTGCCTTTGTTTACCTCTCCGACGCTCAACATTAGTATGGTTGAGGTAGAATGTAGAGGGTTTAGGTGTTTAGAGGCCAAGACTTGAGAGAAACGAGCGAGGTACGAGTTCGACAGCGTTTCAGTACTCAAATTCGGATTACCTGGACTAGGGGAGGGACCACGGTATTTATAGGCGACCAAGTGGTGTTATGAACATCCCCTAGGCCGAGTGGACGCATTTGGCCATGCCATTGGCCGAGGCAAACCTCGGGCTAGCCAATGGCCGGGGATAGCATAGGCTCGGCCATTGGCCGAGGATGGCCGATGGCCGAGGATAGCATAGGCTCGGCCATTGGCCGAGGATGGCCGATGGCCGAGGATAGCGTAGGCTTGGCCATTGGCCGAGGATGGCCGATGGCTGAGGATAGCATAGGCTCGGCCATTGGCCGAGAATGGCCGATGGCCGAGGATAGCATAGGCTCGGCCATTGGCCGAGGATAGTGTAGGTTCGGCCATTGGCCGAGAATGGCCGATGGCCGAGGATAGCCCAGGCTCGGCCATTGGCTGAGGATGGCCGATGGCCGAGGATAGCCCAGGTTTGGCCTTTGGCCGAGGCTATTGAGCCGATGGCCGAGGATAGCCCAAGCTCGGCCTTTGGCCGAGGCTATTGGGCCGATGGCCGAGGATAGCCCAGGCTCGGCCTTTGGCCGAGGCTGTGGGGCCGATGGCCAAGGAAAGCCCAGGCTCGGTGTTTGGCCGAGGCTGTGGGCCAGTCATTGGCCGAGGCTGGCCCACGAGCCGGCCAATGGCCGGGGCAAGCCGCCGCGACGCGTCTGATCGTTGTTTTGCCTTTGATCGGCCGCGATCGGGGTCGGGCTGATAACATTAGCCCCCCGAGTTTAACGTCGAGTGAAGCTCATGCGGTAAACTCAAGATTCTCGCCATCGTCGGCCCTCCGGAGTGACCCATCGTGAAAAGGTTTGATTCGAACCCCTTTAATTATTATTTTTTTCTTTTCTCCGGTCACTTTTTGTCTTGTCTCGTTGCGCGCGCCAATGGACCCTACCAGCCACCTGTCGAGGTGTGGGTCCATCGATGACGACCTTTCCAATTTGCTCGGGAACCAAGATGTGAACCTAGACGAATTTTTGGGCGCAATTCTCATCCCCTTTGGCTACCCAAAACGCAGTGCCTCCATCATTTTTTTGACCAACAAAGTGGTTGAGATGGCCGGAGACGATTTTCGCTCGGTCGAAGCATGGCTGTGTTGGAATCGATCTAGGGTTTAAGAAAAAGTTTAACGCTTCGTTAAGCGGCGGAATTTTAAAAATTTTCTTTTTAAGTAAAACTAGTTTTTACTAACCTAGACAAGAGCATATGCATGTAAATAAAAACTAATATGAGCTATATGAGTTACTAACCTTTTGATGCTTGAACGTTGATGAGCCTTTGGAAGGTTGGCAACGTTCGTCTCCCCTCGCAGCACGTCTCTCTTTTCTTTCCTCGGGAACTCGAGCAACCACGATAGTTTCTATCACTAAATCACTCGAAAAGAAGGAATTAGTGAGTGGGCACTTTTAAACACTACGACTTGAGAACGAGTCTCGAAGTCGCAGAGCTAAAGACTAGGTCGAGTGAGGACCTAGGTGCCAAGACAAGAGAAAACCGAAAATAAACTAGAGAGAGAGAGAAGAGGACTTCGGCCAAGTTCTAGAGAGAGAGTCTCTCAAATCTCTTAAACTTGGATGAATGAATTGTGAGGAAATGGGGCTCCTATTTATAGGAGAGGTCTCACCTTCAATAAGGTAGTTTCCTCTTCTATAGAATATCACATATTCATGAGCAAAAATCCTTCATTTCCCATTCCATGTTGGGCGCCCAAGGCTGCCTCCTAGAGGCTAGGATTTGTTTCCTTTTTTGTTCCTTGGCTTTCCCTTTTCTCACTTGGCCGAATTTCCTACAAGCATGTGTGGGAAATTTGTTTCCTCTTTTTCTTTTGGCAAGTATCTAAATACATTTATGCACAAAATAAACTCTCTTTCCTTGGGTATTATGGGCGCCCATTTCACTTCTAGAAGGAGCTTCTAGAAGCTTCTTCATTTATTCATGAGAACATGAAAAAGGCCCATTAAGAGTTTTCAATAAAATTCTTATGAAATGAAATTAATTCACAAGGCCCAATTAATCATATTATGGCCGAGTGACATTAAGTCATCAAATGAACTTGTCAAAATTTATTGACATCCATTTCATCCTTATGTCTCAAAAGACAAAAATACCCTTTTAACTATTTTCGTTCTTGTTTTGGCTTAGCTTCCAGTTTAACTATTCCTATCGATGTGATTCGTGACAGTGACCTCATGGACCCAAATGAACAAAGCTTTAGCTAAACACTTGGACTCAAAAGTTCACAAACCTTTTCCAAGTTTAGCTTAATGCCAACTGACTCCACTAAAGAGCTGACACTGAAAATCTCTCGGTTCAAATGAATTTATTTTCTACTCAAGAATTCGACCTAATTATAATGAGCGGATCCACTGAATATTATCTATGCTACCCTTCATGAATGTCATCAGCTAGTCGGGATTTACTAAATTACCATTTTACCCTTCTAGCTGTTATTTCCTCAACTCCTTTGTCGCTTGTGAATAAGTTAGAAACAATGTATTGACGAGGAGCTAACAAGTCACATTGTTTCATCCAAAAGAGTCAGGACTCAATTTGGACACTGGCCAGTTCATTTATTCACACTCCAAGGAACAAAGCATGAGGTGACATACATTGCATTTCAGCAATCTTGTACATGAATTCCATATCTATGAGAACTTCACAAAGTTACTCATGACAGACTCACAACTTAGTACCTCACCAATAGGCCTTGTTCGGAATCACATAGTGAGTCCGAAATTTGACTTTCTCAAATGAGAATACTAAGGTGTGAAATGACATGTCTCATTTCAGGATTAAGGTAAGCATGATGCAATTCATACATAGTGACTTCGAGACATAAGAGGTTAAATGGTTTGTTCTTATATTGTCTCTAGAAGTGCACTGGTCAATTCAGTATCTTCGGAAGATACCTAGAAGAACTATAGAGTCCCAAACTCTCAATGCCTCATAACCAGACATCATAGATTCTTCTAACAATCATACTGAGGTCAATAGTCCTTTGACCCTTAGATTGCGAATATATCGTTTTAAGCAAACTACGAAGAGTTTGTTCATGCAAATCTACATTTGTCTCTTCGTAAGTTGTTTAGTTTGTTTATGGACTAAAAGACTATGGTTTTATCATAAAGCTTCAGACAAGGAAGATTGAATGAACGTTTCAACTTTATTAATGAATGAATAGGCAATTACAAGCAAGAGTCTTCATGAGACTTTATTACATCAAATGTTCAAAATAAAGATTACAACTCTTCTTGTGGGCACCATTGACAACAAACTCCCACTTGACTCAAAGAAGATGTGTGTAGTCTTTCATGCCTAATCCCTCACGATGTTGGTCGAAGACCTTATTCGCTAGGGCCTTGGTGAATGGATCTGCTAGGTTGTCCACCGTTGAGATCTTCTTCACTTCCACGTCTCCGCGCTGCACGATCTCTCGAATCAAATGGTATTTCCTCTCAATATGCTTAGAGCGCTTGTGGCTTCTAGGTTCCTTTGAGTTAGCGACAGCCCCACTATTATCACAATAAAGGGTCATGGGCTCGTCGACGTTTGGAACAACTTCCAAATACTTAAGGAACTTTCTAAGCCATACAGCCTCTTTGGATGCTTCACAAGCAGCCACATATTCTGCTTCCATTGTGGAGTCAGCAATGCAAGATTGCTTAATACTTCTCCACACAACAGCTCCACCATTAAGGATGAACACAGATCCCGAAGTGGATTTCCTGGAATCCTTATCCGCTTGAAAATCGGAGTCGGTATATCCCGTCATAGTCAGGTCAGTACCTGAGTATGTAAGCATCAAGTTCCTAGTTCTTCGAAGATACTTAAGAACATGCTTAACAGCAATCCAGTGCTCGGGTCCAGGGTTGGATTGGAAACGACTAACTACGCCAACGGCGAAACATATATCAGGTCGGGTGCAAAGCATAGCATACATGAGGCTTCCTACGGCAGAGGCGTAAGGAATTTTCCTCATGTCTTCAATCTCTTGTGCAGTCTTGGGAGACTGGTCCTTAGAGAGTGAAACTCCATGCCTAAAGGGTGTTTGACCCCTCTTGCAGTCTTGCATCGAGAAGCGATCCATCACCTTATCAATATAAGATGCTTGAGAGAGCGACAGGGTCCGGTTTTTCCTATCTCGAAAGATTTGGATTCCCATAATGTATGCAGCTTCTCCTAGATCCTTCATATCGAATTGCTTTGCCAGCCAGACCTTAACCTCAGATAACTTACCCACGTCATTACCAATGAGTAGTATATCATCGACATATAGTACCAGAAACACAACTTTGCCTTCGTGTATTAACTTGTAAACACAAGGCTCATCTATTGACTGTTCAAAGCCGAAGCTCTTTACAGTTTCATCGAATCTAATGTTCCATGACCTAGATGCTTTCTTTAGTCCATAAATGGATTTAAGCAACTCACAAACCTTGGTCTCTTGACCTTTATCCACGAAACCGTCTGGTTGAGCCATGTAAATGCGCTCGTCAAGATTGCCATTCAGAAAAGCTGTCTTGACATCCATTTGCCAGATCTCATAGTCGAGAGCTGCAGCTATGGATAGGAGTATGCGGATGGATTTAAGCATCGCGACTGGCGAGAAGGTTTCTTCATAGTCAATCCCTTCTTGTTGGGTATAACCCTTTGCCACAAGTCGTGCTTTGAACGTCTCAACGTTCCCATCAGGACCCCTTTTCTTCTTGTATATCCACTTACACCCTACGGGTTTAATCTCTTCAGGAAGGTCTACAAGTTTCCAGACTTTGTTGACATACATCGAGTGCATCTCAACCTTCATGGCGTCAAGCCAAAGGTTTGATTCAGAACAAGCCATTGCTTGGCTATAGGAAACAGGATCATCCATGTCGGAGACGGCTACAAGAGAGTCTCCATAAGACATGTACCTGTCAGGCTTTTGAGTAGCCCTCCCACTACGTCTAAGTACTACTTGACGAGATTCTGACGAGTTAGGTTGTGTTTCAGTTGGGGTAAGAACAGTTCTTACAGATGAGGTAGAAGCTTCCTCACCCAACTTTTCTTCAAGCACAATTTTGCTTCTAGGTTTCGCATCCTTCATAAAGTCCTCCTCAAGGAAACGAGCATTCGTGCTAACGAAAGTCTTATCGTCCTCGGGACTATAGAAAGTAAAACCTTTGGTTTCCTTCGGATATCCTACAAACAGGCACAATTCTGACCTACTAGCCAACTTGCTAGTCTTTTGCCTCAGCACGTGTGCAGGGCAACCCCAAATTCGGATGCGGCCAAGATTCACTTTACGGCCAGTCCATCGTTCATAAGGAGTACCAGGAACCGTTTTGGACGGAACTTGGTTCAGAATATAAGCGGCTGTTTCGAGGGCATATCCCCAAAAGGAAAGCGGGAGTGATGAGTAACTCATCATTGATCTAACCATCTCCATAAGAGTTCGGTTTCTTCTCTCTGACACTCCGTTTTGTTGAGGTGTGCCAGGCGCGGTAAGCTGAGAAGCGATACCTTCTTCTTTAAGAAAGTCATCGAACTCTCCAGACATATACTCACCACCTCGATCAGATCGAAGGGTTTTGATCACTTTGCCAGTTTGCTTTTCCACTAAAGCCCTAAAGACCTTAAATACGTTAAAGGTCTCGGATTTGTGTTTAAGCAAATAGACAAACCCATATCTTGAGTAATCATCAGTGAAGGTAACGAAGTATTCGTATCCTCCACGTGCCTGTTGGTTGAGCGGACCACATACATCAGAATGTATTAGTTCCAGCAACTCAGTGGCTCTTCGACCCTTATCGGAGAAAGGTCGCTTAGTCATTTTTCCTTCTATTCAGGATTCACAAGTAGGTAGTGAACCTATTGCAGAGGCTTGGAGTGGACCATCCCTCACAAGTCTCTTAATCCTATCTAGACTGATATGACCAAGTTTTAAGTGCCAGAGGTATGTTGATTTTGTTAGATCGGAGGATTCAGAAAGTTTGATCCTCTTTGGCTCCCTAATTAGATCGTTATCTATTTCGGTGTCTAAAAGAGAAGGTTGAGTGGGATAGATGTAGAAAAGAGCATTCTTCATACATGCATCAGTGACAAAAGAATTATCAGGAAACGAAATACGAATTCCATTCTTAATGAACTTTAAACAATAATCTTGCTCAATAAGACGAGCAACGGATATTAAGTTCTTCCCAAAGGTAGGAACAAAATATACATTATTCAAGTTTATAGTGCGGTCTTCAAAAGACAGCGTCACGGATCCCACAGCCTTCGCAGACACCAGGCTCCCATCACCCCATTTGAAACAGAACTCGCCTTCCTCTAAGCTTTTGGTTTTCTTGAAACCATTCAAGGAACAACAAATATGGTTAGTAGCAGCGGAGTCAAGAATCCACGATGATACATTATCAGCTACTAAGCATGCTTCGGTAACTAGTACAATACTATGTTCCTTTGCTTTGAGATAGGCGGGACAGTTCTTTTTATCGGCCTCGTAAGGTCTCTTCACAGTTCCAGAGGCGGAGGCTTTTTGCTCAGTAGCATGTGCCTCTCCTTGATTCCTCTTTCTCTTAGTGAGACCTACAGCAGTGTGAAGTTCCTCCATAAGCTTGGTAACAGTGTACTCTAGCTTGTTTATTGAGTAGTTCATCTTGGAGGTATCAAGAGATGCGGGGAGAGTTTCTAAGATCATATCTATGACATTCTTCCCATCATTCTCAGATCCTAGGATTTCCATTTTATTTAGAAAACTAATGATCAGTATCATAAAGTCTCTAACAGGAGTCCTTGCCTTCATATGACAGTTCATAAACTGTCGGACTGCTTGTTGCCTTGCTTGACGCCTTTGCCCTCTAAATATCTCAAGGAGATTGTAGAGCATTTCGGCAGCAGTCTCGATGTCAGGATGTTGCTCTTTCAGCATATTGTTCATAGATGCCAAGATACAGCACCTCACAATCTCATCGGATCGAAGCCAGGCCGCTAAGGCGTCATTGTCCTCTTGAGTTGAATCATCATTCGACAGAGGAGGACACGGGGTGGTGAGTACCCATTTGTGCTTGTTAACGGTAGGTATTATGTCGAGGTTACGTTTCGAATCTACGTAGTTTTCGTTTTCGAGTTTGATCGAGGAAAGAAAGATTGAGAGATGGTTGAGAGACATATTGCCTATGTAAGTTGAAACAAGTTTATGATTAGTCTTTGGTTTAGGATTTAAGTTTTATTAAGACTTTTATAAAATCCAAAGGTGTTATAAACCAAACGATAATTTACTCCCTCAAGAGAAGGCCGCAAAAAATCTCCTTTTATAAGTAAATGACACATCATTAATGCTAAGCCAAGATGTCAGTACATCATTTTGACTAGCCACCTTGTAAATTGGTTTGATCACTCATATCCTTTCGCAGAGCCTTAAGGAAGGATACTAGGGATTGAGCCTAAGTGTGCAACCAACCACTTAGTCCAAAAGATCAGCTTTGAAAAACAATCCCCCAAGGGGAGGCCTTGCCATCATTGCATCACTCTCGGACGTAGCTCATTGAGCAATGATCGAAGCAATAACGCCTTGGAGTACTCACATTTAAGTGAGGGTCGCAAGAGCGGCTCTTAGTCCCACGTTATTGCATCTTTCACTAGTGTTGGGGATCGCGGGTTACAAACAACGAATATAACCCTCCCACTTAGTTTTTGGAGTTGGTTCATCGACTCTTATAAGTTCGGAAACAAATTTCCTAGTTAGAGAGCGACAGAGCGGACAACTAGAAGAGAATCCTAGATCGACATGTTCAGAGCAGTATTAGTGCATAAAGGCACAAGGTACATACTCGATCTTTTCCTATTTTCTATTTCGGGAAAGTGCGTGAGGGAAGTGTGAACTTCAACTCACTCGAACACTTGAAAGTTTGAGATTACACATCTTTTTATTTTTCGGCTTGTCTACAAGGAGACCTCCCACTCAAAATTTCAAGAGCATATAGATTTTGAACATATGTGATATAGATATAGTTTTGAAAACATTTTGAAAACTTATTTGATTTGGATGACAAAATATTTTCAAGTTTGAAAGTGAAAACGGTTTTTCAAAATTCAAACTAGTTTTGTAAAAATTCAATTTCAATTAATCTTTCAAAAAACAAAACTTTTAATCTTTACACATCATGTTTATAATCATATGAAAAACAATTTTGCTCAAGAAAGTTTTCTCATTAGAGTTCTATAACTCATGGTAGTGGGGTTTGAAAATCCGGATTTCTAAAAAACTGGAGTTTCAGACAGCCGCGCACCTCGGAGTAAAATCGCCATATCTGGCGGCTCCGATGTCCTTTTCAGCCGAAACCGGTGGCATTGGACAGAGGACAGACAGAGCTTTAATTTGATTCAAGAATCATTAAATTTCGATTTCTG
This sequence comes from Urtica dioica subsp. dioica, assembly GCF_054948205.1. NCBI lineage: Eukaryota > Viridiplantae > Streptophyta > Magnoliopsida > Rosales > Urticaceae > Urtica > Urtica dioica. The sequence goes on from NC_142756.1 coordinate 43,582,160, forward strand.
AGCAGAGAGTTATGCCGCTTTTAATGCGGGTTTACATTCCAGCTCGAAGAAAAAGAAATAAATTAAAGCTTTGTCCTTTTAGGTGCGAAAAAGAATCGAGTGTAACGGAACGTTTTATGAAGTTGTTTAAAGCTTTTATTTGTGTTTTATTAGCAGGGTAATAACATAGAATAAAAGAAATAACAACATGCATAAAACGATTCAAGTAAATAAACGAAACTAGCAAGAAAATAAAACTAGTCACAAAATTTACTCGAAAAATCTCAAACCTTTAAAACACGTTTTTCAATATAAAAAATTAAAAACTTTTAGAACTGATTCTAATGTGTTTTAACATCATCCCAAACTCATAGAAAATCAACATGGTTTTTAATTTAAAGGCATGAGCAATAAATTAAAAAAAATCTAAGATTACAATTCTAACTTGTCACAAAATTAGTAAACTTTCGAAAACGATTTTCAAGCTCATAATTTTAAAAACATGCACATGCATTCCTTTGACCATAGCTCTGATACCATTTGTTGGAATCGATCTAGGGTTTAAGAAAAAGTTTAACGCTTCGTTAAGCGGCGGAATTTTAAAAATTTTCTTTTTAAGTAAAACTAGTTTTTACTAACCTAGACAAGAGCATATGCATGTAAATAAAAACTAATATGAGCTATATGAGTTACTAACCTTTTGATGCTTGAACGTTGATGAGCCTTTGGAAGGTTGGCAACGTTCGTCTCCCCTCGCAGCACGTCTCTCTTTTCTTTCCTCGGGAACTCGAGCAACCACGATAGTTTCTATCACTAAATCACTCGAAAAGAAGGAATTAGTGAGTGGGCACTTTTAAACACTACGACTTGAGAACGAGTCTCGAAGTCGCAGAGCTAAAGACTAGGTCGAGTGAGGACCTAGGTGCCAAGACAAGAGAAAACCGAAAATAAACTAGAGAGAGAGAGAAGAGGACTTCGGCCAAGTTCTAGAGAGAGAGTCTCTCAAATCTCTTAAACTTGGATGAATGAATTGTGAGGAAATGGGGCTCCTATTTATAGGAGAGGTCTCACCTTCAATAAGGTAGTTTCCTCTTCTATAGAATATCACATATTCATGAGCAAAAATCCTTCATTTCCCATTCCATGTTGGGCGCCCAAGGCTGCCTCCTAGAGGCTAGGATTTGTTTCCTTTTTTGTTCCTTGGCTTTCCCTTTTCTCACTTGGCCGAATTTCCTACAAGCATGTGTGGGAAATTTGTTTCCTCTTTTTCTTTTGGCAAGTATCTAAATACATTTATGCACAAAATAAACTCTCTTTCCTTGGGTATTATGGGCGCCCATTTCACTTCTAGAAGGAGCTTCTAGAAGCTTCTTCATTTATTCATGAGAACATGAAAAAGGCCCATTAAGAGTTTTCAATAAAATTCTTATGAAATGAAATTAATTCACAAGGCCCAATTAATCATATTATGGCCGAGTGACATTAAGTCATCAAATGAACTTGTCAAAATTTATTGACATCCATTTCATCCTTATGTCTCAAAAGACAAAAATACCCTTTTAACTATTTTCGTTCTTGTTTTGGCTTAGCTTCCAGTTTAACTATTCCTATCGATGTGATTCGTGACAGTGACCTCATGGACCCAAATGAACAAAGCTTTAGCTAAACACTTGGACTCAAAAGTTCACAAACCTTTTCCAAGTTTAGCTTAATGCCAACTGACTCCACTAAAGAGCTGACACTGAAAATCTCTCGGTTCAAATGAATTTATTTTCTACTCAAGAATTCGACCTAATTATAATGAGCGGATCCACTGAATATTATCTATGCTACCCTTCATGAATGTCATCAGCTAGTCGGGATTTACTAAATTACCATTTTACCCTTCTAGCTGTTATTTCCTCAACTCCTTTGTCGCTTGTGAATAAGTTAGAAACAATGTATTGACGAGGAGCTAACAAGTCACATTGTTTCATCCAAAAGAGTCAGGACTCAATTTGGACACTGGCCAGTTCATTTATTCACACTCCAAGGAACAAAGCATGAGGTGACATACATTGCATTTCAGCAATCTTGTACATGAATTCCATATCTATGAGAACTTCACAAAGTTACTCATGACAGACTCACAACTTAGTACCTCACCAATAGGCCTTGTTCGGAATCACATAGTGAGTCCGAAATTTGACTTTCTCAAATGAGAATACTAAGGTGTGAAATGACATGTCTCATTTCAGGATTAAGGTAAGCATGATGCAATTCATACATAGTGACTTCGAGACATAAGAGGTTAAATGGTTTGTTCTTATATTGTCTCTAGAAGTGCACTGGTCAATTCAGTATCTTCGGAAGATACCTAGAAGAACTATAGAGTCCCAAACTCTCAATGCCTCATAACCAGACATCATAGATTCTTCTAACAATCATACTGAGGTCAATAGTCCTTTGACCCTTAGATTGCGAATATATCGTTTTAAGCAAACTACGAAGAGTTTGTTCATGCAAATCTACATTTGTCTCTTCGTAAGTTGTTTAGTTTGTTTATGGACTAAAAGACTATGGTTTTATCATAAAGCTTCAGACAAGGAAGATTGAATGAACGTTTCAACTTTATTAATGAATGAATAGGCAATTACAAGCAAGAGTCTTCATGAGACTTTATTACATCAAATGTTCAAAATAAAGATTACAACTCTTCTTGTGGGCACCATTGACAACAGGCTGGCCGACAAGGGGGAGGGCACGCGCACCGGGGATGGCCCTTGCCGTCAGGGGGACACTAGCCTGGGAGCGCCGGGCACCTGGAAGAGCTGGGCCGCTCAGCGTGGAGGCGTGCCCGGCGAGGCGGGCCTTGGCGAAGGTGAGCCGGCCCTAGTCGGCGCTGTCTGTGCCGGGAGTGTCGTCGGTGGAGTTCCAGACGGCGCAGGGAACGCACGCAGCCCGGGCGGAGGCGCGCCCAGTGAGGCTGGTTCGGGCGAGGGTGCGCCGGCCCCTGTCGGCTCTGTCTGCGCCGGAGACGTCGCCAGAGGGGACCCGAACGGCGTTGGGGACGCGCGCGGCCTGGGAGGAGGCGCGTCCGCTGAGGTGAGCCCGCGCGAAGGTGGGCCGACCTTTGTCGGCCTTGTCTATGCTGGAGGCGTTGCCGGGGGAGACCCAAGCGGTGCTGGTGGAGCGCCCGCCCTGGGAGGAGTCGCGCCGGCCGAGCCGGGCGCAGGGAGCGTCGCGCCGGCCCTGGGTGGCGACGCCGGGGCTGTCTGGCAAGCGAGCGGCGGCGAGTGAGGCCCGGGTAGTCTGGACCCGGCCTCTCCCGAGGAGAGATGCACCGGTGGAGGTCGACCGGAGACGGGCGGCGCTGATGGAAGGCTGCCGGAGGCGGGCGGCGCCGGCGCCGGAGACGAGGAACGCCGGCCGGACAGCGCCGGCCAGGGGGCGACGGCCGAGGCGCTGGTTGCCCTAGCCCTAGGGGCCGATGGGCTAGGGCCGCGCGAGGGCATCCCACCTGGCAGGCCAGGTCGTGCTGTCGGTCCAGGCGCAAGCGCCAATGGGCCGGGCTAGAGCCCAAAGAGCCCGGGCGATCTGGGCGCGCGAGGGGACTCCCCGCCCGGGCCGGGCGCTGACGACGGGCCCGCTGCCGGGCCGACCATTGGGAAGACAAGGCCCGCCGGGCCGGGCGCACGCGCTAGAGACCGGCCGGTTGGCTCGGGCAGCCGCCGCGAGGGACCCGCCGAGCTGAGAATCGCCCCCGACGTTGAGGGCTCGGGTGAATCATCGGATCGTCGCGCCATATCGACTGTCGTCGTCTCCCTAACTGCGCGAGAGGAATCGCGAGCCTAGGCCTTCCCAATCGAGGGATCTGCAATCCGGGGTGACCTGGACTGCTCGGGTGTTGACGTCCCGAGCTCGCTCTCGATCGCCAGTTTCACGAGTTTGAGGAAGCGTTACGGCATTCCGGACTCGGTGTGGATCCTGCGACCGTTGCCCGATGATATCCCGACTCGCCCCCGGAAGGGACACGCCGCCATTCACGAGGCGAGGCTTCGCGGAGGGCTACGGTTACCCTTCCAACCGGTGATCCAAGAGCTATTGATTCGGTTGGGGGTGCACGCGTCACAGATGTCCTCGTCCTTCTACTGGGCAATCGCCGCGTGCCATATGATGCTCTATCGAGCAAAGAAGCGGGCGGTCACCGAAGACGATATCCAGGATCTCGTGGTCGTTCGTGGGGTCCCGGGGAAACCGGGCTTCTACTCGGCGTTCCCTCGGAAGCGCATCTCCATTGTTACCAAGGTCACCTCGAAGCACCGATACCCTTGGGTGTGGGTGTCCGAGTCGGCTTTCGGGGCGGCACCTCTATCGTTTGGGCCTGTGACTGACTTTCCCCCCGTCGGGGATGCCGAGGATTCCGAACTCGTAGCCGTGATCAAGGCAATCCCGGACTCGAGGCGGCAGGGTTCATTGTTTGAGTCGCCGGACCTAATGGCGAGGACCGGGTGGTTCATACCCGAGGGCGAGGATCTTCGATGTCTTCCCTCCGGTGCGGAGACCACGGGGGGTCCTGAATCCGAAGCCGGGGGTTCGACCGCTCCTCCCCCTGACGCGCGGGGTACTAATTATACACATGCTTTTATTCTTATCGCGACTTTTTGTTGTTTATACTTATGGTTGCTTTCTAACCGGTTGTCGTCTTTCATCCTTTGCAGATACCATGGCTCGACACCAGCCGCGTGCGCGAGTACCGGGGGCGGAGCCTACCGTTGAAGCAGCCGGGTGATCACCAACCCGGGTGAGGAACGAGACGATCTCCTCGAACAAGCGGCCGTCGTCGACGACCTCCTTTGGCTCGCCCTCCGGCCACAAGCGTGCTCACACGTCGGCGGTGCCGGACAGCATGGACTCGATGCTTCTAGCGGAGGCGGCAGAGCTGAGGGACCAGTGCTCTCGGGGGATCCTTGAAACCTCCCTGCGAGAATTCAAGGGCCTACTGACGAAGAGCGACCTTGAGCACTTCCAGAACGGAATTAGCAACTCTCGAAAGGTATGACCCTCTCGCTTGACTCACACGTGACCACTATGCTCGTTTCGGTCGTGAGTTCACCGCTCCCTTTTTTGCAGATACTGGCGCGTCAGGAACGGAGCGACCACATTCTCCGGGACCTGCTGCGGCGGATGCAGATCATGCAGAAGGACATGGAGAACGTGGCGGCCGACCATGCCATCGCTCTAACGGGGGTCATGACCGCGCAAGAGTTCCAAGCACTCGAAGAGGAGTTGAAGCGAGCTCGCGAGGAGTCGGCGACCGAGAGGTCGCTTCGCGCGTTCGAGCAGGCGTCTCGGGAGAAGGCGGAGCAAGCGGCCGACGCCTTCCTAGGGGAGACGAAGAAACTCCAGGCGGCACTCTCGAGCGGAGACGAGGAGTTGAATATCGTCCATGTTCGACTATCGGCTAGCGAGATCTCTCGGGTTAAGGTCGAGAGGGAGAGGGACGCCTTGCTAGCAGAGGTGCAAACCCTCGCCGAAGAGAAAGACGACGCCGTGCGATCCAAGACGGACCTGGAAGACGACTGGGACTTGGCGTTGGAGGTAGCCCGTTACGAAGCGGCCGTACGAGCTCGGGACGCGACCGCGAGGGAGAACGCATCCCGGGGGACCACCTTCTCCTTTTTCAACGTCATGTTCCCTCCCTTGGATGACGAGCCACAGGTGGACGACCTGCGTCCCCACGTCCCCACGGAGGCCGCCCAATCGACGAACCGCTCGTTTGACGGAGAGACTGCCGATAGGTCGGGCGCCCCTCGCCCTGAGGATGATAAGGAACAGATCGATTTCGGCTCGGAGTAGTCAACGTTCGTTTTTTGCGCACTTGTTTAGCGCTTGCTTTGTGTTTCCTTTCGGATATTTGCTATGTTTTTCTTGGTTGACATTTGCTGTGTTTTTCCTGTTGAGTCGTTTATGTGACATTGTTTGCTTCGGTTGAAAGTTTTTCTCATCTATTATGCGTCTTATTTTCTCGACTTGCCATGCTTTAGCATAATCGATTCGCGCAATTCAATTAGTGCGTGTCTTACGAACTCGGCTTACTATATCTAGCGTAACCGGTTTGCACGGCTTAGTGTCGCACCTAGCGGTGAGGTTTTTCACGGACGCTGGCTAGACCAGTTTCGTCGAGCGGATGCGAGTTCTTGCCGCTCATTTGTGACCCACAGCCTATCGGCGCGTGCGAGCTGAACGACTATCGCGCCCTTCTTCCGGCTACCTATCGGCGTGCGCATTATGCGTCGGGATAGGCTTGCCATGCACGTAGTTCCCAGTGAGCGTGGTACCTGTCGGCACGCGTGTCACGTTTTGGGTTTTGACTGCTGGGATCGGCTGTCCGGTGCGCGGACGCGATCGAGCCGACGCTCAATTACCCATTGGTACGAGGGGCATCGGATCGTGCGAGAGCGTCGCACGATGGTCGGAAGTCCGGTGCGCGGACCCGATTTGTAGATGTTTCGCTACCTTTCGGCGCGTGAAACGTGCGTTGCGCGAGCGTGTTGTGCGAAAAATGTGCCTGTTATCCTCATTAGCCCCCCGAGTTTCTTGTGTACTCGTAGAGGAGACTAGAAATTATAACGCAGTAGGATAAAAGCTTCGAATTGAAATGTAACTCAATTATTATAAAAAATAGTTACAGATTACATTCCCAAGCCGTTGGCTTTTCTTGAAACTGAAAATTGTTTGTTGCAAAATTTGAAAACAAGATGAAAATAAATGAATGTCGGGGAAGCGATGCCTCTATTGAAAGTATTGCCGCAGATGCTCCGCGTTCCACGGGTGTGTGAACACGAGGCCTTCTAGGTTCTCGAGCTCGTAGGTGCCGTTGTGGATGGCTCGGCGTACGCGATATGGGCCTTCTTAGGTGGGGCCCAAAACTCCCGCTCCTTGGACTTTGGTGTTTTGGAACACCCTTCTAAGGACGAGGCTTCCGTCGGCGAACTTCCGCAGCTTGACCTTGGAGTTGTAGTACTTCTCGACTTTCCTCTTTTGAGCAGCAAGACGGGTGAGCGCGTCAGCCCTCTTCTCATCTATGAGGTCTAGCTCGAGCCTGATTCCGTCATCGTTGGCAGCTTCCTCATATTCTTCAATGCGTAGGGTCGGCAGCTTGGTCTCGACAGGTACCACGGCCTCGACGCCGAACGCGAGAGCGAAAGGGGTTTCGCCGGTCGCGTTTCGTACGGTGGTCCGGTATGCCCACAAGACCGTGGGAAGCTCGTCGGCCCAAGCCCCCTTCCTTTCCTCCAGCTTCTTCTTCAGGTTTTCCTTGATCGTTTTGTTGACCGCCTCGACTTGACCGTTGGCCTGTGGATGACGGGGAGAAGAGAAGGTCTTGCTAATGCCCCATTGTTCGCACATTTCCTGGAGGTGCGCGTTGTCGAATTGCTTTCCGTTGTCGGTCACAATTGACGCGGGGATCCCGAAGCGGCAGACAATGTTCCTCCAGATGAAGCTCGTCGTGTTCGCCTCGGTGATCTTTGCGAGCGGTTCAGCCTCTACCCATTTGGTGAAGTAATCGATCGCTACGATCGCATGCTTATACTGCCTCGAGGCTGTGGGTACACTGCTACATAAAGGGTAATTTACGTCGCTCGAAAAGTGATGCATTAGATAATTTGCGTCACTTTTCGAGTGCCGTAATATCGGCCGACGTTGTTGCTTTAGAGCGTCGCTTTTAATAAAGCGACGCTCCACGTGTCGCCACATCGGATTTGACGCTAGATGAAAGTAAAAGCGTCGCCTAGTAAAAAGCTAACGGTATAGGTGTCAGCGTCACTCAAAAATTGAGCGACGGCATAAGGGTTAGCGTCACTCAAAAAAAGAGCGATGGCCCAGGTGTAACAAGTTTTTATAATTTTTATTTTTTTATAATAAAAACTTTTTCATATCAATTATCAAATAAAAAAAAAAACTTTAAACTGGTACAGAACAATCGCGTTCAATAATCGAAACAAAACAAAACTCCAATAGAAGAAATAAACAAAACAAGAACATCCCGTGTAAACATACATAATCAAACATTCTTTGTAACAAAATTTGATGATACAATAACATCTGTGTAACATAATCGAAACATTCGATTGTTCAGTATTATTAATAAATAATTCTTTTTTTGAGATTCAAACTGAATATTTAAAATTCACAAGTACTTTTTACAAAGATAAAGCCTTCGATATCGCCAGAGGCATCTAGATCGGGACACCCTTCGCCGGGGACGTCACCCAGACCACTTTTCAGCCCTCGGCCGAGAACTTAAGCGTCGACGTAGCGGTTCTCGTGGTGGTTCCGTTTCTCAAGTTCCTCCGCCAGACTATCTCTTCATTTAGGATGGTATAACAAAAAAAAAACTTCAGAATTTTAGGTTAAAAAATAGATCCAGACAAGCATAAAAAAATACTAGATCTAGTAAAACAAAAATGACGAAGTCACAAGGCATCAGTGATTTCCAGGACCTTTTTCTTGACAGCGACGAAGTCTCCGGTAATGGCTTTGACGAGGGTCATGGAGGTGGTGGCGCAAAGAGACTGCCATGGCGAGAGATCCGATATCACGGCGGCGCACTTGAACTTATTTGGCGGCGACTGCGAGATCCATCGAGCAACCGGTATGTTTGAGAGAGCCGGAGAGATCGAGAGTGAGAGAATAAAAAAAAATTGAGAAAAAAGCAGTTAATAGAAACAGAGTCGATGAAGAAACTGTGAGCAAATGAAGATATCGGTAAAAAAAAATTATATGGCAAGGAATGTCAAGTATATGCCCTAATAATAATGAACTTTACGAGTTAAAAGCCCAAAAAAGCTTTACATATTAATGTTATTCACTAAGAAACGCCCAGGAGAGAAGTTTTGAAAATAAGCGACGTCAATAATAAAGTGGTCAAATTAAATCACAACACATGATCCGGCGTCGCTCAATAAACAAGACGCCCTAGGTCGAAAAAAAAATTGCATCGCCTGTCCAGTGAGCGACGTCCCACCACGTGTTACCATCACATTGATGGAAAGTAACGTCGTCAAGCTCAATAATTTTACCACTGCAGAGTAGCGTATCGTCAGACCATGATACTTAATTCATATAAAAAGGAACTAAAAATATCTGGAAAAAAATTTGTAACGATAGGAATAAAAATAGTGTCAATAACATTTTTTTTATATAACCCAAACAAACAGGATCAAGATATATATCAAGTAGATAAAAGAACTTTTTGACTACAAAAGCATCACTTTACTTATTGCATCACTTACAAAACAAGTGATGTTTTTTACTTATTGCATCACTTACAAAACAAGTGATGTTTTTTACTTATTACTTATTTCATCGCTTATAATTTGAATGATGTCCCGCCACATGTAGTCACCCGAATCATCCTCATCTATCATATAGCGTTAAATGTTATAAGAGCGACGCAAAATCCCATTTTGACGGGATTAAAATATGTGGCGTCAGTTGTGCACATAGTGACGCCGAGATTCGTACACGTGGCACATTCCTATTGATGCCATGTCAATTTTAACGCAAAAAAAAAGGTAAAGCGTCGCTCTAATGTGCCAGTGACGTTATATGGGTGACTTCGAAGCCCATTTTTGTACTAGTGGTAGTTCGCCGATGAGATCGATCCCCCACTTCGCGAAGGGTCGTGGCACAATGATCGGGCATAACGGGGCCGGAGCTTGGCGCGGGATGTGGGCAAACCTTTGACATTTATCGCATTTTTTGGCCCACTCGTGGGAGTCCTTTTTCAAGGTCGGCCAAAAATATCCGAGCCTCAGTAGTTTTAGAGCCAAAGATTGTCCGGCGGCGTGGTTCCCGCATACCCCTTCGTGCACCTCGCGGAGCGCTTTCTTCGCCTCGACTTCGGTCAAGCAGCGGAGGAGGGGCATAGAGTAGCCTCTCTTGAACAAGTTGTCCTCCCTCATTGTGTATTTCGGCGCCAAGCCTCTCAGCTTTTTGGCCTCTTCTTTGTCTTCGGGGATGACTCCTCGCTTAAGGAATTCCACGAGCGGTGTCATCCATGAGGGGGGTGGAGTCTCGTCAACCACCCCTACGTCGCTTCTCGTGACGTAGGGTCGGGTCAACACTTCTATCGGGACGCTCCCTTCTCCTTCCTCGTCTATGCCGGACGCAAGGCATGCTAGAGCGTCAGCGTCGATGTTCACCTCTCGGGGAACTTGGACGATCTCGAACCATGACAGGGCCTCTAGGTTCTTTTGGGTCTTGGACAAGTACGCGATCATGTTTGGCTCTTTAGCGGCGTAGTCGCCCTTAACTTAATTCACGATCAACTACGAGTCGCAGTGGATGCGCAGCTTTCGGACGCCTAGCTTGTTCGCTAGCTCCAAGCCAACGATCAGAGCCTCGTACTCCGCCTCGTTGTTGGAAGCCTTGAACTCGAACCGCAGGGCGTATCTCAGCTTTTCCCTATCGGGGTTTGAGAACACAACGCCGGCGCCAGCCCCCCGGGCGTTTGACGTATCATCTAAGTGCAAGTCCCAGACCGGTCCTATCGGGCTGTTGGTCCTTTTTTTCGACGACTCGTCTTGGTCGTTCTCCTTGTCTTCCTTGTCCTCACTATCTTTGTCCCCCTCGTCAGTTGAGGGTGCTCTTGTGAACTCGGCTATGAAGTCAGCGAGGGCCTAGCCTTTGATGGCGGTTCTCGGTTGGAACTCGACTCCGTACTCGCCCAACTCCTGGGACCATATGGCCATTCGAGAGGAGGTCCCTTTTTGAAGGGCCTTCTAGATGGGATGTCCCGTGCGCACCACGATGGGGTGCGCTTGGAAGTAGGGTCGGAGTTTTCTCGCACTCATGACAAGGGCGATGGACAATCTCTCGATTTCCAGGTATCGGGTCTCGGCGTTGAGGAGCGCCTTGCTAACGTAGTAGACCGGCCATTGCACCATGTCTTCTTCGCGTATGAGGATCGCGCTCACGGCCCTATCGGAAACCGCGAGGTAAATGTACAAGGTCTCGCTATCCTTCGGCTTTGCGAGGAACGGGGGGGAGGTGAAATAGGCTTTCATTTTGCGGAACACTTCCTCGCACTCCTCCGTCCATACAAACCCATCGGTCTTCTTTATTTCCTTGAAAAACAGTTGGCACCTATCGGTGGCCTTAGAAACGAACCGCGTCAGGGTGGCGATCCTTCCCATCAAACTTTGAACTTCTTTTACTTTTTGTGGCGACCTCACCTCTAAGATCGCCCTAATCTTCTCAGGGTTAGCCTCGATCCCGCGGCGGCTAGCCATGTAGCCCAAGAATTTTCCGGACTCGACCCCAAAAGCGCACTTGTTGGGGTTGAGCTTCATCCTATAGCGCCGTAGGATCGTGAACATTTCTCTAAGGTCTCGAACGTGGTCGTGGGCTTTGAGGCTCTTTACAAGCATATCGTCCATGTAGACCTCCATGGTTTTGCCAATTTGATTGGCGAACATTCGGTTCACCAACCTTTGATACGTCGCTCCCGCGTTTTTGAGGCCAAAGGGCATGACCTTGTAGCAGTAGAGTCTGCGGTTCGTAACAAAGGTGGTCTTGATCTGATCCGGCTCGTGCATGCGGATCTGATTGTAGCCCGAGTAGGCGTCCATGAAGCTCAGCAACTCATGGCCCGCCGTGGCGTCCACAAGTTGCTCGATCCTCGGGAGAGGGAATCTGTCTTTCGGGCAGGCTTTGTTGAGATCTTTGTAGTCGATACAGATCCGCCACTTCCCGTTTGGCTTCTTGACCATCACCACGTTGGACACCCACTTGGGGTGTTCCACCTCCTTGATGAAGTCGGCGGCGAGAAGTTTGTCAACTTCTTCACAAATGGCTTGGTACCTCTCTCCACTGAACGCCCGTCGCGGTTGAACGCCCTCAGTTACTCTCTTGTCGTCATTGAGACGGTGAACCATTATCTCGGGGTCGATCCCCGGCATGTCGGCGTGTGTCCACGCAAAGACGTCTTTGTGCTCGCTGAGGAAGGTGGCGAGCTGGTTTCGGACTTCGGACGGGAGTTGGGCGCCTACCTTGACTACTTGGTCAGGTTTGGCGTCGTCCAACACGACGGGAATAAGGTCGTCCGCTGTCTCCACCTTTCGATGCTCGACATCATCCCTTTGATCGAGTTCTCCGAAGGTTCCTCCCTCCTCAATCTTGCATGGGAGCTTGTCCCCAAGCTGGAAGACGGTGCTCACCATATTTCCCTTTTCTTTCCCGTCCACACCTTGGATGTAGCACATCCTTGCCATCGATTGGTTTCCCAACATCATGGCTATTCCCTTGTAAGTCGGGAACTTCATCATCACGTGGTAAGTGGACGTAATGGCCTTCAATCGGTTGAGGGTCGGGCGGCCGACTATGATGTTGTAAGCCGAGGGCTGGTCCACGACCAAGAATGATACGATGTGGGTAACCTCGAGCCCCCCCGGTGTCCCAAAGGTTACCGGGAGGTCGATGGTTCCCTCCGTCATGACCCTCTCCCCGGAGAAGCCGAAGAGTGGAGTCTAGATCGGGGTCGGCCTCATCCCGGATAGCTTCATCCTGTCCAGAGCCGACTTGAAGATTATATCGGCGGAGCTTCCGTTGTCGATTAGGATTCTCCGGACTAGGTTGTTGGCGACCGGGGCTGAGACGACGATCGCGTCGTTGTGCGGGTGGATGACTCGCGCCGCCTCTTGGCCGGTGAAGAACATGGACTCGAATGGGGTCGGAGGAGGAGCCTCGTATGTGTGGTTGATGTAGTGCGCTATTTTCCCTTGGGAAACTTCACGCATGTACTTCTTCCTTTGCGTGGCCGAGTCTCCGAACTCCGGATCGCCCATGATCGAGCCCACAATGTGCAGTTGCGAGCTCTCCGGTTCTTCAATTGCCGCTCGGTCCGTGACGGTCACCGTCGCCGGACCCTTCCTTTCTTGCCGCGGGCGTTCTCCGTGCGCCGCGGCCGTCCCGACCATTCTTAGGACATATTCTTTCAACTTCCCATCTTGAATCAGGGCCTCGATCTGACGCTTGAGTTGATAACATTCGGACGTCAGATGCCCGTGATCTTGATGGTATTCACAGTACTTACTTCGATCCCGCTTCGCGGGATCCTTAGTGAGAGGAGTTGGACTTCCTAGCTTGTCACGGTGCAGAGCCGGGATCCGCTCTTGCGGAGTGTTCAGGGGGGTGAACGTCAAGAACTTTCGGAAGCTGTCGACATGTGACGGTCTCGGCCCGGGAAGGGAGCGACCGTTAGGGGTCTGGCCTCCCTTGTTCCTCTTCTTTTGAGGATCGGGACGATCTCCGTCCTGGTCGTCGCAGCGGTGACTGCCCTGTCCCCCTGACTTCCGGCCGTCTCGGCCATCGAGATAATCCTCGATTCCCATATACGTACGGGCCCTCGACATGAGCTCCGCCATATCTCTCGGGACTTTTCCAACAATAGACTTGAGGAAGTCGCTCGTGCGAACTCCCTCGGTGATTGCCGTGATGGCATCCTTATCGTCGAAACCTTCGACCTTGTGAGATTCCTCGGTGAAGCAACCGAGATATTATCTCAACGTCTCGTCTCTCCCTTGTCGGATGGAGAGAAGGTGGGTCTTCGATTTCTTTTGCGCCACGAGAGTGGCGAATCGCGCAAGGAAAGCCTCCCGCAGAGCCCGGAAGGACGAGATGCTCCCCGGTCTCAAACTTCGGAACCATTCGAATCCCGACCCTGTGAGGGTCAGGCAGAAGGCTTGACAGAGAGTCGCGTCCGACTGTCCTTGCATTGTCATCCACGTCTCATAGTGTTGGATGTGGAAGTTTGGGTCCGTCCGCCCATCGTACGGGGGAATGGATGGCTGTTTGAAGTTCCCCACGCAAGGCTGCGCGAGGATTTGAGCGGCGAAGGGAGAGTATGATTCCTCGATCCCTCCGTAAGGCCTTTGCCTCCCCGATTCCCTCATCTCGATGATTTGGTTTTGGAGGCTTTGAATCATCGTGACCATGTCAAGCCCGTTAGTTGGGCCGACCGCCGGGACCGCGTGAGTCGCCGGTTGGCGCTCGTTGGACGCTTAGTCCCCGACGTTGGCCTGAGGTCGGCCGAGAGTTACGGCGGGGAGAGCGTCCCTTCGAGAATTGAGCCTTTGGCGGAGGTCCTCCCCTCGGGAGTTTCTCTGCGCCGTCAAGCGCTCTCTAAGGTCCACACTCGGTGCGTGGCGGGGCGAGGTCGCCCTTGGTCGGACTGTCCGGCGAGCGCTTCGGCTATCGGCCCCATCATCTACCAGAGTCGCTCTCTCCTCGGCGAGGGGCCGTGTCCGGCCTCCTCTTGAAACCGAGGGGGCGATTCCCCGGGAATGTGACCGTGCTTGTCGTCGCGCCGGGTGCGCAGGATCGGCCAAAGCACCATTGGACCTCTCGGGCCGTGAATGGTCGAGGCTAGGAGTAGCCTCATCGGTCCTTGACTCCCCAACGTAGTCGGGGTCGGAGTCGTCTCGGGCGGACCGATCCTCGACATCGTAGCCGAGGAGGTTGGCGATGAGCGAGCCGGCAACGCCGGGACGGTCTAGAAGCTCCACAAGCAGCCGGACCGTGTCCTCCCGGAGCGCGGCCTCGGGGTCGTTCACCGGGTCTTGGGGCTGGCTCTCGTTATCACGAGGTTGCCCTTCAAGACGGTGAGCAAGGCTTCGAAGACCGTACCTCGAGCTCGTCGCTCGAGTGCCAGCGGAGGTCGTGGGAATGTGACTCATCTCTCGAGAGACGTAAGTGTACTGAAAGTGAGGAAATGGAAGGGAAAGCGTGCTAAGGTAGGTGCCCTTCCTTCTAGCGCCAAAATGTTGTCGTTGTTTTTCGGACAACTATTTAGAAGCCCCAAACGATTCGACCTAAGGCCGGACCAAGTGGTCGCGTTCGGGCTTGAGCGTGTCAGACTCGGTATCTCGAGTCTTCCCTTAGCTGTGGTTGGTGTTCACCTCGTCTCGATACCTGAAAAGCAGTAGAGGATACGTGAACTACAAAGGGAAAACAGAGGGGTTGCCTCTGTTTACCTCTCCGATGCTCAACATTAGTATGGTTGAGGTAGAATGTAGAGGGTTTAGGTGTTTAGAGGCCGAGACTTGAGAGAAACGAGCGAGGTACGAGTTCGACAGCGTTTCAGTACTCAAATTCGGATTACCTGGACTAGTGGAGGGACCCCGGTATTTATAGGCGACCAAGGGGTGTTATGAACATCCCCTAGGCCGAGTGGACGCATTTGGCCCGGCCATTGGCCGAGGCAAACCTCGGGCTAGCCAATGGCCGGGGATAGCATAGGATCGGCCATTGGCCGAGGATGGCCGATGGCCGAGGATAGCATAGGCTCGAGTCATTCCTCAAGTCGAGCCTTGAGTCGTTCCTCGAGTCGAGCCTCGGGTCGCTCCTCGAGTCATTCTCCTCAAGTGGAAACCTTCATATTTCACGTGGCAAGAATGGTATTCGAAGACCCCTAAAGGCCCACAAGAGTCCGGCAAGACGAGCCATTCGCCGCGCGCACAGCACTCTGCGTCGGCCAGCCATGCAGCAAGCCGCGCGCCGCGCCATGAATGCAGCGCGCCGCGCCCGGCAGGCGCGCGCCGCGCCAAGACGCGCCCGCGCCGCGCATCCTGCGCCGCGTCCAGTGACCCGCGCGCCGCGCCAGACGACCCGCGCGCCGCGCCCCCTGCGCCGCGCGCCGCGCGTTGTGCGCCGCACTTTGTGCGCCGCGCGCTCCGTGCGCCTCCAATTGATGCCACGCGCGTTCCTAGTCCCACATGGACGAAAAAGAAGCCTTCTAAGGCCCCCAAACACCTATAAATACCCCCTCTCATTGAGGGGAAAGCCATCCCATTCATTCTCAAGGAACTTGAGACTTCTCTCTGGTTCTCTGGATGCCATCCTTGGCCTGAAGCAGATTCTCCTCGATTTCTCGTTCTCAGAGATTCTGAAGCGCTTTCCGGGGACTCCCGAGTGCCGCCTCTCTTGATCGAACGATTAATCTTGAGCCCACGAGCGCCTACGCGTCCGGCATTTCCAACTAGGAATCGCCTACGCGTCCGGAATCTCCGCCACAACAAGGAACTCTTGACTTAGAGTCTTCCACGTCTCCAAAAGAGAGAAAACACACATTCTCTCTCGCATACGCGGTCTCCGAAGTTCTGAGACGTCGCCGAGGACTCCTCCGCGCCTCGTCTCCTTCGTTGAGCACGCCTCTCCACCAAGGCTCCGCGCCTCATACTGCGTCTCACACGCTTGAACTACGTTCTGACCTGATCCCACACACGGGTACGTAGGCAGCCGACAACCAAGGCACGGTCACTCCTCCTCCTCACCCCCTACCTTTCCCGAGAGGCGGTTGATCGGAGAAAACCCTAGCTCGAGACTATCGAGTTCACACTCTTGGCCCGGGTGCGATCACTTGGTCCGGCCTTGGATCGAACCGCCCGAGGTTTTAAATAGCTGTTCATTTTCGTGCGACAACATTTTGGCGCTAGAAGCAGGGGACTTCCCGACCTATTCAGCCCGAAATCCCTTCTTTTCATCTTCTTCTTTTCTTCTGCGAACTCAACCTTCTCGAACTTGAGAAACGATGAGTAGCCAACCACCCGTACGTTTTGAGGGCGTGAACAACCCCGAAAATGTCACTGGGACCAAGAAATACTTGCGCTCCCGAGTGCATGGTGACGAAGAGTCGCTCCATGAAGAGAGCTCGACCCGCTCACCATCTCCATCTCCAGATAGCAGGGACCACCGCATCATGGAGTTGGAGTAGAATGTCCGCCAACTAAAGGCGAAGAACGCGAGGTACCACAGCCGACTCGCTGTGGAGCAACCCGCGCATAACACGGCGATCCCCAACGGGGATCCCGAGAACCTCAATGAGGAAAGTCGCGACCGCGACCCTGACTACGAGGGTACTGGCAATTCGGAGGGTATCGAGACTTCTCTCACGAAGGACGGGGGACTCCCCGCCGTGTTTGAAGCCGGTCCTTCAAATCCCCTACCCCGGGTAGGAGACGCGCCGACAGCTTCTCAAGAGGGGAATTCCCGACGCTCAGCCCTCGACCGACTAGGTCAAAGGGAGAACGTTGCGGAAAGTCAGGGCACGCGGAGAACGCGCCATCGCAGACGAAGCCTGCGCCTCCGTATGACAAGCCCTGATCTTAGGGACCATCTCACTGCTCAACGCATCAAGTGTGGCGATGACCTAAGAGAGCGACTAAGCTCTCGGCCAAATTTCCCCATAGCAGCCCCAACTAACGGGAACCACCGAACGGGTCAAGGGTCAAATGAAAGACGACAGGTGACTCCTCCCGAACAGGGAGTTACTCCGACTACCGGTCTCGATGTGATCACAATGATCCACAATCTTCGAAATGAAGTACGAGATCTCCGAGAACACGGAATAGGCGGAAGTGCCTATGGGGTCGTTGAGGAGAAGTCCTCGCTTTTCACGGCTCAGATATTGGCCGAGGCATGCATGGGAAATTTCAAACTCCCGAACCTTGCTCCATATGATGGAAAAGCGGATCCCGCTTACCATATCCAACACTATGAAACCTGGATGACGATGCAGGGTGTCGCTCCCGGCGCCATGTGCCAAGCTTTTAGTCTTACCCTCGCCGGACCCGGCTTCGAGTGGTTCAAGAACTTAAGGCCGGGGAGCATCCGATCGTTCAAAGACCTGAAGGACATGTTCCTAGCACGCTTCGCTACATCTATGGTCCAAAAGAAGACCAAGATGTACTTGTGGTCAATCAGGCAAGAGAATGGCGAGTCTCTTAGACGATACCTCGCCCGATTCACTTAAGAATCGAACAAGGTCGACCGCTTTGACGACAAAGACGCAATCACTGCTATCACTGAAGGCTTGCGCACAAGTGACTTCCTTAAGTCCATCGTCGGCCGTGTCCCTTCTACCATGGCCGAGTTAATGACTCGAGCCAAGACCTTCATGGGAGTCGAAGATTACCTCGATGGTCGCAAGGGCAATGATCAAAGCCCTCACCACCGAGACGAGCCTAGCAACGAGCAAGGCAGCTCCCGTAAAATGCGAAACAGAGGAGGTCAGACTTTTAATAGCCGACCTCCGATGCCCCAGAAGCCGCGACTTGCGGAAGACTTTAAGGGCTACTCGTCGTTCACACCGTTGAACACGACGCCGGATCAAATCCTGGCTTTGGCGCGTGACAAGTTCACTCCCCTGGCTCCAATGAGCAAAGACCCCGCGACTCGCGACCGGTCTAGATATTGCGACTTCCATCAGGAATACGGTCACCTGACCTCCGAGTGCCACAGTCTTAAAAGGCAGATCGAGGCATTAATCCAACGGGGTGAGCTGAAAGAGTTCGTGTTACGCATGATTAGCGCTACGGGCCCCACCACAAACAGACCACAGTCTGGCAAGGGAGGAGGAACAGCCGCTTCTGCCGACCGAACCGCGGCTACCGCCGACGCCAATCCACAACTCCACGTTGTGACCACCATACTGGGCGGTCCACAAGATGGAGACTCAGCCCGACAGCGGAAGAAATTCCTGAGGGCCGCGTCCCAAGGAGACGCTGCTATGCACGTCAACCTCACCTATGAGGAACCTCCGTCCGTACCTCACGAGACGATGTACTTCACCAACGAAGAGGCCAAGCGAGTTGTGCATCCGCACAATGACGCGATTGTGCTCAAAGCCCAAGTGGCTAATAACTTGGTGAAAAGGGTTCTCATCGACAACGGCAATGCTGCCGACATAATATTCAAGTCCACCTTAGAGCGCATGAAGGTCGGGGGGCTACGCCCAACTCCGACCCAAACACCTTTATTCGGATTCACTGGGGAGAGAGTAATGACCGAAGGCATCATCGATTTCCCGGTCACCTTCGGAACTCCCGGAGGCATTGAAGTCGTTCACATGGTCCCATTCCTAGTGGTCGATCAAGAGTCGCCCTACAATGTAATCATTGGGCGACCCACGCTGAACCGACTAAGGGCCATTACTTCAACATACCACCTACTGGTGAAGTTCCCCACCGAGGGCGGAATCGGCATCATGGCTGGAGACCAATCCCAAGCCAGAGTATGCTACATCCAAGGAATCGATGGAAAGACCGCTAGAAAGACGGTTAACACGATCTCCCGATTCAGAGATAGCATCGAGTCGACCAAGGTCCTCCGCGAAATCCACGAAGACCTCTGCATGACACTCAAGTGCAAGGCGCCGACGTCTTAATCCCAAACAGGGAGGGACCCCACAAAGTCTGCCAAGTCATACATGACGAGATACGCTACATCAAATGCACGGACACCGATCCGTCGCCTGTGGAATGCGGAACACTTGAGAAAGTACTACCAGTAGCCAGCGCTTCCCCCCATTTTATTTCTTTGCTTTCCAACATTCAATAAGGCCTACGAGCCAATGTTTTAGGATTTCAAATTTTTGCAATATTAATAAAGTTCGATGTTTTTCTTTCAAAATCCACTTTATCAAAGATTTTCAATCATCAAAGATTACACTTGTAAACCTAAAAATCGGGGGGCTAGTGACATAGGCAATGGTAAGTACGCTCAAAATCCTCAAGAAAGTACGCTCCACAAAAAGAAAGCATACTCCATCAAAACAAAACACCCGAACATAAAACGGGAACAAGCGTGCGCGTAAGACGCCTCAGTGGCGCGCCGTAAGACATCCCCGAGATGCAGGCTAAAGACGCCTCTGCGGCGCACCATAAGCCATCCCCGAGATGCAGGCTAAAGACGCCTCCGCGGTGCGCCGTAAGCCATCCCCGAGATGCAGGCTAAGACGCCCCCCCGGCGCGCCATAAGCCATCCTAGAGATGCAGGCTAAGACGCCTCCGCGGCGCGCCACAAGCCATCCCAGAGATGCAGGCTAAGACGCCTCCGCGGCGCGCCACAAGCCATCCCAGAGATGCATGCTAAGACGCCTACATGGCGCACTTAAGACGCCTACATGGCGCACGTAAGACGCGTAAAGGCGCAACCCGTAAGACGCCTACATGGCGCAACCTAAGACGCCTACATGGCGCACGTAAGACGCGTAAAGGCGCAACCCGTAAGACGCCTACATGGCGCAACCTAAGACACCTACATGGCGCAACCTAAGACGCCTACATGGCGTAACCTAAGACGCCTACATGGCGTAACCCAAGACGCCTACATGGCACACCTAAGACGCCTACATGGCGCACGTAAGAAAACTACATGGCGCAACCAAGTCGTCCCTCGCGACGCACCTAAGACGCCTACATGGCGCACTTAAGACGCCCACATGGCGCAACCAAGTCGTCCCTCGCGACGCACCTAAGTGACCTACATGCCACATCTAGGCCATCCCTCACGACGTGCCTACAATGCCTAAAACAACGTACAGAGCCGTCTCTAACGACGCGCTCTAAGTCACCACAAGGCATTGCATATGATGACTAACCGCAACGCACATGAACCGCCACACTAGGCACAGTTCATGCTATCTCCGCCACCGCCGACTGAGCACGATCACACCCGCCTTGGGAGACTCTCCATTCCGTGCGAGCTAATCAAAGCTTCTCGTAAAAACTCGCAAACTCCGCCTCTGAGCGAGAACCTCGCTCAGCCTGAGCTAGCTGAGACTTCACTCGAGCAAGCTCCTCCTGGAAGAGTCCCAGGCGACAAATGAGGTCGTGTAGAACCCCCTCGAGTCGAGTCATTCTCCTCGAGTCGAATCTGTGGGCACCATTGACAACAAACTCCCACTTGACTCAAAGATTATGTGTGTAGTCCTTCATGCCTAATCCCTCTCGATGTTGGTCGAAGACCTTGTTCGCTAGGGCCTTTGTGAATGGATCTGCTAGGTTGTCAACCGTTGAGATCTTCTTCACTTCCACGTCTCCGCGCTGCACGATCTCTCGAATCAAATGGTATTTCTTCTCGATATGCTTAGAGCGCTTATGGCTTCGAGGTTCCTTTGAGTTAGCGACAGCCCCACTATTATCACAATAAAGAGTCACGGGCTCGTCGACATTTGGAACAACTTCGAAATACTTAAGGAATTTTCTAAGCCATACAACCTCTTTGGATGCTTCACAAGCAGCCACATATTCTGCTTTTATTGTGGAGTCAGCAATGCAAGATTGCTTAATACTTCTCCACACAACAGCTCCACCATTAAGGATGAACACAGATCCCGAAGTGGATTTCCTGGAATCCTTATCCGCTTGAAAATCGGAGTCGGTATATCCCGTCATAGTCAGGTCAGTACCTGAGTATGTAAGCATCAAGTTCCTAGTTCTTCGAAGATACTTAAGAACATGCTTAACAGCAATCCAGTGCTCGGGTCCAGGGTTGGATTGGAAACGGTTAACTACGCCAACGACGAAACAGATGTCAGGTCTAGTGCAAAGCATAACATACATGAGGCTTCCTACGGCAGAGGCGTGAAGAACTTTCCTCATGTCTTCAATTTCTTGTGCAGTCTTGGGAGACTGGTCCTTAGAGAGTGAAACTCCATGCCTAAATGGTGTTTGACCCTTCTTGGAGTCTTGCATCGAGAAGCGATCCATCACCTTATCAATATAAGATGCTTGAGAGAGCGACAGGGTCCAGTTTTTCCTATCTCGAAAGCTTTGGATTCCCAGAATGTACGCGGCTTCTCCTATATCCTTCATATCGAATTGCTTTGCCAGCCAGACCTTAACCTCAGATAACTTGCCCACGTCATTACCAATGAGTAGTATATCATCAACATATAGCACCAGAAACACAACTTTGCCTTCGTGTATTAACTTGTAAACACAAGGCTCATCTATTGACTGTTCAAAGCCAAAGCTCTTTACAGTTTCATCGAATATAATATTCCATGACCTAGATGCTTGCTTTAATCCATAAATGGACTTAAGCAACTCACAAACCTTGGTCTCTTGACCTTCTTCCAAGAAACCGTCTGGTTGAGCCATGTAAATGCGCTCGTCAAGATTGCCATTCAGGAAGGCTGTCTTGACATCCGTTACCAGATCTCATAGTCGAGAGCTGCAGCTATGGATAGGAGTATGCGGATGGATTTAAGCATCGCGACTGGCGACAAGGTTTCTACATAGTCAATCCCTTCTTGTTGGGTATAACCCTTCGCCACAAGTCGTGCTTTGAACGTCTCGACGTTCCCATCAGGACCCCTTTTCTTCTTGTATATCCACTTACACCCTACGGGTTTAATCCCTTCGGGAAGGTTTCGAGACTTTGTTGACATACATCGAGTGCATCTCAACTTTCATGGCGTCAAGCCAAAGGTTTGATTCATAACAAGCCATCACTTGGCTATAGGAAACAGGATCATCCATATCAGAGACGGCTACGAGAGAGTCTCCATAAGACATGTACCTGTCAGGCTTTTGAGTAGCCCTCCCACTACGTCGAAGTACTACTTGACGAGATTCTGATGAGTTAGGTTGTGTTTCCGTTGGGGTAAGAACAGTTCTTACAGATGAGGTAGAAGCTTCCTCACCCAACTTTTCTTCAAGCACAATTTTGCTTGTAGGTTTTGCATCCTTCATAAAGTCCTCCTAAAGGAAACGAGGATTCGTGCTAACAAAAGTCTTATCGTCCTTGGGACTATAGAATATGAAACCTTTGGTTTCCTTTGGATATCCCACAAACAAGCACAATTCTGACCTACTAGCCAACTTGCTAGTCTTTTGCCTTAGCACATGTGCAGGGCAACCCCAAATTCGGATGTGACCCAGATTTACTTTACGGCCAGTCCATCGTTCATAAGGAGTACCAGGAACCGTTTTGGACGGAACTTGGTTCAGAATATAAGCGGCTGTTTCGAGGGCATATCCCCAAAAGTTAAGAGAGAGTGATGAGTAACTCATCATTGATCTAACCATCTCCATAAGAGTTCAGTTTCTTCACTCTGAAACTCCGTTTTGTTGAGGTGTGCCAGGTGCGGTAAGCTGAGAAGCGATGCCTTCTTCTTTAAGAAAGTCATTGACCTCTCCAGACATATATTCACCACCTCGATCAGATCGAAGGGTTTTGATCACTTTGCCAGTTTTCTTTTCCACTAAAGCCCTAAAGACCTTAAATACGTTAAAGGTCTCGGATTTGTGTTTGAGCAAATAGACAAAACCATATCGCGAGTAATCATCAGTGAAGGTAACGAAGTATTCGTATCCTCCACGTGCCTGTTGGCTGAGCGGCCCACATACATCAGAATGTACTAGTTCTAGCAGCTCAGTGGCTCTTCGACCTTTATTGGAGAAAGGTCGCTTAGTCATTTTTCCTTCTATTCAGGATTCACAAGTAGGTAGTGAACCTATTGCAGAGGCTTGGAGTGAACCGTCCCTCACAAGTCTCTTAATCCTATCTAGACTGATATGACCATGTCTTAAGTGCCAGAGGTATGTTGATTTTGTTAGATCGGAGGATTCAGAAAGTTTGATCCTCTTTGGCTCCCTAATAAGATCATTATCTATTTCGGTGTCTAAAAGGGAAGGTTGAGTGGGATAAATGTAAAAAAGAGCATTCTTCGTACATGCATCAGTGACAAAAGAATTATCAGGAAACGAAATACGAATTCCATTCTTAATGAACTTTAAACAATAATCTTGCTCTAGAAGACGAGCAACAGATATTAAGTTCTTCCCAAAGGTACAAACAAAATAAACATTATTCAAGTTTAAAGTGCGGTCTTCAAAAGACAGCGTCACGGATCCCACAGCCTTCGCAGACACTAGGCTCCCATCACCCCATTTGAAACAGAACTCGCCTTCCTCTAAGCTTTTGGTTTTCTTGAAACCATTCAAGGAACAACAAATATGGTTAGTAGCAGCAGAGTCAAGAATCCACATTGATACATTATCAGATACTAGGCATGCTTCGGTAACTAGTACAATACTGTGTTCCTTTGCTTTGAGATAGGCAGGACAGTTCTTTTAATCGGCCTTGTGAGGTCTCTTCTTAGTTCCAGAGGTGGAGGCTTTTTGCGCAGTAGCATGTGCCTCTCCTTGATTCCTCTTTCTCTTAGTGAGACCCACAGTAGTGCGAAGTTCCTTCATAAGCTTGGTAACAGCGTACTCTAACTTGTTTATGGAGTAGTTCATCTTGGAGGTATCAAGAGATGCGAGGAGAGTTTCTAAGATCATATCTATGACATTCTTCCCATAAATCTCAGATCCTAGGATTTCCATTTTATTCAGAAAACTAATGATCAGTATCATAAAGTCTCCAACAGAAGTCCTAGCCTTCATATGACAGTTCATAAACTGTCGGACTGCTTGTTGCCTTGCTTGACGCATTTGCCCTCCAAACATCTCATGGAGATTGTTGAGCATGTCGGCGGCAGTCTCGATGTCATGATGTTGTTGTTGCAACACATTGTTCATTGATGCTTAGATATAGCACCTAAAAATCTCATCAGAGCAGAGCCAGGCCGCCAAGGCGTCTTTGTCCTCTTGAGTCGAATCATCATTCGTCAGAGGAGAACACGGGGTGGTGAGTACCCATTTGCGCTTGTTAAAGGTAGGTATTATGTCGAGGTTATGTTTCCAATTAACGTACTTTTTTTGTTTCCAGTTTGTTCGAGGAAAGGATGATCGAGAGAAGGTTGAGAGACATATTGACTATAAAAGTTGAAACAAGTTTATGATTAGTCTTTGGTTTAGGATTTAACTTTCTTTAAGACTTGATAAAATCCAAAGGTGTTATAAACCAAATGATAATTTACTCCCTCAAGAGAAGGTCGCAAAAAATCTCCATTTATAAGAAAATGACACATCATTAATGCTTAGCCAAGATGTCAATACACCAATTTTGACTAGCCACCTTTTAAAATGGTTTGATCACTCATATCCTTTCACAGGGCCTCGAGGGAGGACTACTAGGGATTGAGTCTAAGTGTGTAACCAACCACTTAGTTCAAGAGATCGACTTTGAAAAACAATCCACCGAGGGGAGGCCTTGTCTCATTGTCTAACTCTCGGACGTAGCTCATTGAGCAATGATCAGAGCAAAGTGCCCTTGAGTACTCTCATTTAAGAGAGGGCCACGAGGGTAACTCTTAGTCTGGCGACAATTGCACTTTTCATTAGTGTTGGGGATCGTGGGTTACAAACAACGAGTATAACCCTCCCACTTAGTTATATAGCGATAGAGCGGACAACTAGAAAAGAATCCTAGATCTTCATGTTCAGAGTAGTGTTAGTGCATAAAGGCACAAGGGACATACTCAGATCTTTTCCTATTTTCTATTTTGGGAAAGTGCATGAGGGAAGTGTGAACTTCAACTCACTCGAACACTTGAAAGTTTGAGATTACACATCTTTTTTATTTTCGGCTTGTCTACGAAGAGACCTCCCACTCAAATTTTCAAGAGCATATAGATTATGAACATATGTGATATAGATATAGTTTTGAAAATATTTTGAAAACTTATTTGATTTGGATGACAAAAAATTTTCAAGTTTGAAAACGAAAACGGTTTTTCAAAATTCAAACTAGTTTTGTAAAAATTCAATTTCAATTAAACTTTCAAAAATCAAAAAATCTTAATCTTTCAAATCATGTTTATAATCTTATGAAAAACATTTTTTCTCAAGAAAATTCTCTCATTAGAGTTCTATAACTCATGGTAGTGGGACTGAAAATCCGGATTTCTAAAAAACTGGACTTTCGGAACAGCCGCGCACCTCGGAGTAAAATCGCCATAACTGGCGGCTCCAATGTTCTTTTGTCCCAAAATCGGCGTCATTGGAAAGAGGACAGACATACCTTTAATTTGATTCAAGAATCATTAAATTTAGATTTCTGAGCAGAGAGTTATGCCACTTTTACTGCGGGTTTTACTCCAGCTCGAAGAAAAAGAAATAATTAAAGTTCGGTCTTTTTAGGTGCGAAAAAGAATCGAGTGTAACGGAACGTTTTAGGAAGTTGTTAAAGCTTTTATATATGTTTAATTAGCAAGGTAATAACATGGTATAAAAGAAATAACAACAAGCATAAAACGATTCAAGTAAATAAAAGAAACTAGTAAGACAAGAAAACTAGTCACAAAATTTACTCGAAATTTTCTCAAACTTTTAAAACACGTTTTTCAATATAAAAAATTAAAAACTTTTAAAACTGATTCTAATGTGTTTTAATATCATCCCAAACTCATAGAAAATCAACATGATTTTTAATTTAAACGCAAGATCAATAAATTAAAAAAAAAACTAGGATAACAATTCTAACTTGTCACAAAATTAGTAAACTTTCGAAAACGATTTTCAGGCTCATAATTTTAAATACATGTACATGCATATCTTTAACCATAGCTCTGATACCATTTGTTTGAATTGATCTAGGGTTTAAGAAAAAGTTTAACGCTTCGTTAAGCGGCGGAATTTTAAAAATTTTCTTTTTCAAGTAAAACAGTTTTTACTAACCTAGACAAAGAGCAAGCACATGTAAATAAAAACTAATATGAGCATAAAAGATTACTAACCTTTTTAGAAGCTTGAACGTTGAGAAGCTTTTGGAAAAGGTTGCAACGTTCATCTCCCCTCGCAGCATGTCTCTCTTCCTTCCTCGGCAACTCGAGCAACCACGAAAGTTTCTATCACTAAATCACTCGAAATAAAAGGAATCAGTGAGTGGGCACTTTTAAACACTACGACTTAAGAACGAGTCTTTGAAGTCGCAGAGCTAAACTCTAGGTCAAATGAGGACCAAGGTGCCAAAACAATAAAACGAAATTGACTAGAGAGAGAGAGGAGAGGGGCGGCCACAATGTCTAGAGAGAGAGTCTCTCAATCTCTAACTTGTGAGGAATGAGAAAAATGAGAAGAATGAGGCTCCTATTTATAGGAGAGGTCTTACCTTCAATAAGGTAGTTTCCTCTTCTATAGAATATCACATATTCATAAGCCAATTTCCCCTTTTCCTCTATGACATACTCGGCCAAGGCAAGCCTTCTAGAAGGCTTGGATTTGTTTCCTTTTTTGTTCCTTGCCTTGCTTTGTCTCTCTCTTGGGCGCCTACCTCATTTCCTCTTAGGGGAAATTTGGTTCCTCTTTTTCTTTTGGCAAGTATCTTCATACATTAATGCACAAAATATTCTCTCTTTCTCTTGGGTATGTTGGGCGCCTATCTCAATCTAGAAAGGCCTTCTAGAAGCTTTTCCACTTGTTCATGACAACATGAAAAAGGCCCATTAAGAATTTTCAATAAAATTTTATGAAATAAAATTAATCCACAAGGCCCAATGATCAAGTCATGGCCGAGTATTATTAAGTCATCAAATGACCTTGTCAAAAAAATTTATTGACATTCATTTCATGCTATGTCTCAAAAGACAAAAATACCCTTTTGACAATTTTCGTTCTTGTTTTGACTTAGCTTCCAGTTTAACTATTCCTAATCGATGTGATTCGTGACAGTGACCTCATGGATCCAAACGAACAAAGCTTGAGCTAAAATACTTGGACTCAAAAGTCCACAAACTTTTTCCAAGTTTAGCTTAATGTCAACTGACTCCAATAAAGAGTTGACATTTAAAATCTCTCGGTTCAAATGAATTTATTTTCTACTCAAGAATTCAACCTAAATGTAATGAGTGGATCCACAAAATATTATCAGTGTTTACCCTTCATGAATATCATCAGCTAGTCGGGATTTACAAAATTACCATTTTACCCTTCTAGCTGTTATTTCCTCAACTCCTTTGTCGCTTGTGAATAAGTTAGAAACAATGTATTGACGAGGAGCTAACAAGTCACATTGTTTCATCCAAAAGAGTCAGTACTCAATTTGGACACTGGCTAGTTCATTTATTCACACTCCAAGGAACAAAGCATGAGGTGATATACATTGCATTACAGCAATCTTGTACATGAATTCCATATCTATGAGAACTTCATAAAGTTACTCATGACATTCTCACAACTTAGTACTTCACCAATAGGCCCTGTTCGGAATCACATAGTGAGTTCGAACTCTGACTTTCTCAAATGAGAATACGTAAGTTGTGAAATGGCATGTCTCATTTCAGGATTAAGGTAAGCACGATGCAATTCATACATAGTGACTTCGAGACATAAGAGGTTAAATAGTTTGTTCTTATCTTGTCTCTAGAAGTGCACTGGTCAATTCAGTACCTTCGGAAGATACCTAGAAGAACTATAGAGTCTCCAACTCTCAATGCCCCATAACCAGACATCATAAATTCTTCTAACAATCATACTGGGGTCAATAGTCCTTTGACCCTTAGATTGCGAATATATCGTTTTAAGCAAACTACGAAGAGTTTGTTCATGCAAATCTACATTTGTCTCTTCGTAAGTTGTTTAGTTTGTTTATGGACTAAAGACTAATGTTTTATCATAAAGCTTCAAATAGACACGGAAGAATGAATGAACGTTTCAACTTTCTATCAATGAATAAGCAATTACAAGCAAGAGTCTTCATGAGACTTTATTACATCAAATGCACAATATAAAGATTACAACTCTTCTTGTGGGCACCATTGACAATAGTGACCGCGCTCGGGCCAAAAATGGGAGTTCGTAGACCGAGGTGCACCCTCCAGACCTTGAGGTGTGTTTTGGGGGGTGTGACCGTGCCAAAGGTTGGCTGCCTACGTACCCTTTAGTCCGTATCAGGTCAGAACGTAGTTCAATTTGAATGTTGGGGGCTATCTTGGGCTCGGAGGTTTGAGAATTCAATGCTTTAGAGTAGGACCCGGCTCGTAGCTTCTAGTGAAGACTTTAGAGGGGTCGCTTGCCTCGTAGCTCAGAGTTCTAGCTCAAGGGCCAAGAAGCTGGAGAGCAGTGTGTACTGCAGAAGCTCGAGTCGCAGAAGAGGAGCGCGCTCCCTCTCGTGGAGGGGGGTCCTTGTACTTCTGAGTCGAGGGAAGAGGAGCGCGTACTCTTGGAATGTCACAAGAGCACGGGGGAGAATTCTCGAGTGAGAGAAGTATTGTGGAGAAAAATGGGATGAAAGTTGTGTCTTTCCCTCCCCCTAGGGGGGGGGGGGTATTTATAGCACTTGGAGGAAGGCTTGGGCTGCCCCCCTTGAGGCCCACCAAGTGCCCGGGAGCGGGGCGCGCGAGGCACAACGCCCGGGAGGGCGCAGGGCGCGTCATCTGGACGGGCGCGGGGTGCGCATGGCGTGAGACTTGTCCGGGCGAGGCGTGCCCGGCAGCAGGTGTGCCCGGCCGAGGAAACAGAGGCACTCGGCCGAGGCGGCAGGAGCACCTGGCCGGGGCAGCAGGGGCGCCCGGCCGAGGCGGCAGAGGCGCTCGGCCGGGCAGCAGGGGCACCCGGCCGAGGCGGCAGGAGTGCTCGGCCGGGGCAGCGGGGGCACTCGGCCGATGCGGCAGGAGCACCCGGCCGAGGCGGCAGCAGCGCTCGGCCGGGGCAGCGGGGGCACCCGGCCGAGGCAGCAGAGGCGCTTGGCCGGGGCAGTAGGGATGCCCGGCCGAGGCAGCAGGCGTGCTCGGCCGGGTTGGTGGAGCGTGCGCGTGCCGTGATGGCCGGGGCGCGGGAGCGTGCGCGGGCCGGGACGCCCGGGGCGCGGGAGTGTGCTAGGGCCGGAACGCTCGGTGCGCGGGAGCGTGCGCGGGCCGGGACGCCTGGGGCGCGGGAGCGCGCGCGGGCCGGGACAGCTAGGGCAAGGGAGCGCGCGAGGGCCGAGACGCCCGAGGCGCGGGAGCGCGCCCGGGCCGGGACGGCCGGGGCACAGGGCGCGCACGGGCCAGGCGGGCTAGGGCGCGCGCTTAGGCCCACTGGGCCGGGGGTGCGAGTGCGCGTGCACATGGCCTCTAGGCTGGGGACGCAGGTGCGCACGCGCAGGCCCTGCCTGGCCGTGGGTGCGTCAGGGCGCCCGGGCCTGGTGGGCAGGGGCCCGTTGGGCTTCCGGCCGGCGAAGCCTGGCCGGTCTCGAAATTTTTTTGAATCTCCGGTATCCCGAAAACAACCGGTAACATTAGCCCCCCAAGTTTACGGCTTACGGGACGTAAGTCGTGAACTTTAGAAAAAGAAAGGGCGTTGAGGTCATTTTACCTTTTGTCATGCGTGACCGTATGCACGCATATCTCTCTTTTTTTTTTGTTGGCCAGACCCTGGGGGGTCGGACCGGGCCGGCTGGGCAGCAAGGCCCGCGCACGCGCGAGGCCGGCATGCGGGCCCGGGGGGGGGGGGGGGGGGGAAGGAGCAGGGTTTGCTCCTTCCTCTCCTATAAATAGGAGAGCCCCCTCCCTTTCTATTGACACCTGATAGCCTTTGGGTAATTGGAAAATTCCTTTGAGTTTGAAATTTCCTCTGGGCAGCCAACTTTTTTACCCTTTTGAAATGGGGAGTGAGCTTGTTTCCCATGTTGACGATCCCAAGGTTGACTCTTCCCGCCCTCTCCCATATTTTGGGGGGGCGGCCAAGGGTCCCTTTGAGGAACTCGACGGGATTCCCATTTTTGTCGAGGAAGACTTTGGTGCGGCCGACAAATGGCTCGCAGAGTTGGAGACTGACGCCGCAGCGATAGCCGAGCTGGCGGGGCCCAGGAGTGGCCTACCTACCAGGTGCGGCCCCGAAGGGGAGAATTAAGGGTCCAAGGACTCGCGTTCGTCACGTCTTGTGATCAACCTTGTCTCCCGCGAGGCGTCCTTTGACGCTCTCTCGCTCAAGCAGCGGGGTGAAGCGATGGTTAGCGCCGGGCTTCCCCGGGCGTCTGATTTAGATGCCTCGGGTGCCGGGCTTTCGATAGTGCCGTCCGAGTCTTTTTTGGACGAGATTTAATCTGACGACCCCCTAGGGTCGGGTTCAGAAGGCCCCGAAGAGGATTTGGAGGCTCTTCCCGCGAGGGGGAAGGAGAAACGTAACGGAAAAGTGTTGGAGACGGCCTAGTCGGCTTTCGAGTCCGCGGAGGCCTCGTGCTACACCTATGCCAGGTCTCTGGAGAGGACTCGCATGTACAGAGTAGGCGACTTTGTTGCCCCCGTCGGCTTAGACTGCATGGGAATCGATGCCGCGAGCACGCTCACTTCCCGAGTCTTTAGCACGCTCTGGGAGACGTATAACATCCCTCCCTCGGTGGGGCTACTTAGACCTGCCCCTGAGGACAGGCCCTCTCGTCCAAGGGACGGGTACGCGGCCGTGACGATCGGGAGTCTTGTCTGCGGGTTGCGCCTCCCGTTCCCGACGATCGTCCAGTAGATTCTGACCCGACTAGGGGTCCATGCATGTCAAATGAGCCCGGCGTTCTATCGCCTGTTGGCTACATGCTTCATGGAGTGGCATTGCCAGATGCAGCGCGCCATGACCGTGGACGACTTCCGCAATCTGGTTGCCGTCTTCCCGGCGCCAGGGCAGCCGGGGTTTCAGATGGCCCGTGCCCGGGGCAACGTGAGGTTGGTCGAGGATAGTGACCCGCCTAGCCGCCGGGCGTGGGTGTGGGTCTCCTTGGACGCCTTTGGCGAGGCGCCCCTTCGCTTCGGTCGTTTGGCCGACTTTCCAGCAGATGAGGGGGCAGCGGAGCTCCCCTTTGTGAGAGAGATATCGAGGATGTCGGAAGCCCGCAAGGCTGGCGAGCGGTTCCGTTCTACCGAGCTGATGGCGCTTACCGGGTGGTTCCTGCCCTTTGCTCCGGGCACCGAGGAGCCGCGCCGGGCGAGCAGGCGCCCGAGTGCCGAGGCTCAGCCAGTCGCTCCTGCTTCTCAAGGAAACTTTACGGTTTTATAAATTTTTTGTTTGACAGGAACCTGACCTTCGTTGCTTTGCCTTGCATAGCCGCAAAGAGGCGAGCTAGGAGGTTGGCTTTCGCTTCTCGGGACCCTGAGTCGATGGTGGAGATTCGCTCTAGGGTCGCTAACCGCAAGGCGAGGGGAGAGCGTGTCGAGACTGCTGGTGTAGCTGAACAAGAGCCCCGTGCCTCTTTGAAGAGGGCTTCGACAGCGGCGCCTTCTGACGAGCGTTGCGAACCCAAGAGGGTGAACTCGGCGGTGGAGCTGGAGGCGATAAAGGCTCGAGGGGATTGCTTCCGTCATCTCGAGGAATCCCCACTGTCCTGGTGGAAGGGCGTGGTGTCGAAGAGCGACATTGCCTTCTTCCAGGCGGGGGTTACGGACGCTCAGAGGGTCAGTATTTCTGTTTATTCTGTCATAAGCGTAGGTTTAGTTTTAACGCTTGCCCTTTGTCGTCGCAGGCGTACGTGAGGGCCGTGCGGAGCGACAAGATTTTGCACGACTTCATCCGGGGCTTTGGGACATCCCAGGAGGAGCTTGCTCGGACGAAGGCTAGGTTGGCTCAGGTCGAGCGAGGTTCGCACCCGGGGGCGGAGACCGAGACACTTCGAAACCAACTTCGTGAGGCTAAGGTGGAACTTCAAATCGCACGGGATCAGCGCGACGGAGCCCAAATGTCGGTGGCCAAGATGGCGGGGGAGCTCACCGAAGAACGGCAGGCTTGTGAGGTGGCGACCCGATCAGCGAAAATTTTTCGCACTGAGGTTACCGACCTTCAGAGACAGTTGGATGCTCGATCCGATTCTTTGGAGACGTTGCACCGCCAGCTTACTTCGAGCGAAGCGGCGCGTGTTCGGGCGGAGCGCGAGCGCGACTGTCTGGTGGAGTAGAATGCTCGCCTCTTATCCCCGCTTGCTGAAGCGGAGCGAAGAGCGTCCGACTTGCAGGATGACTGCGACATAGGGACCGAGGAAGCCTGTCGTGCCGGAGCGGTGGAATGTCGAGATGCGACCGCGACCGAGAACGAGGCCCGGGGGGTCACTTTTGACTTCTTTGACACCTTGTTTCCCCTACTAGATGAGGGTGCTGCGTGAGCCGCGTGGCTTCTTTTTAGCGCATATGTTTAGCGGTTTGCTTTCTTTTCCTTTTTTCAGGATTTTGTTTATTCCCCACACACTTTTCTATTCAGCACGTGTTCATTGGATTTAGAGCTGTGGCTCTTTTTATTTATGAGATACTTTTGTTGCTTTCATGTTGAATGCTCATCTCACTTTTTGAGCAGGTTTGCTCGTATATGCCTTCTTTGCGGGCTAGCAAGGCCCGAAGGGCTTGTATCCTTACCAATAGTTTTGGCAGGTTTCGCGTCCCTAGCTGGGATTCGTCCTCCGCTCACTTTATCATTACGACTTGTCGTTTAAAGTTCGAGGCGAGGGGGCGTTTGTGCCCAGTTAGGTGATTGGCCGACCCATGTTTGAACGGTGATATCGGCCTGTCGGGTTAGACCGACGATTCAGCGTGCCTAATGTGGCCGTGGCCCAGTGACTTCGCTTCGTGCCTTTCGGTGATCGAAGAGGTCGTACCGGGTAGTTCCCGGGGGCTCTGCGTCCGTGCCATCGGCGACTGGACGTGCATGTCGCGTCGGGTTGGGCCGGCGTCTTTGGAGTTTGCGCCCTGGAGCAAGCGAACGTAGATCGCACTAGGTTAGGCCGGCGTCTTTGGGGCTCGTGCTGTTGAGCGACCGAGCATATATGGTGCGCCGGCTGAGACGACGTCTTTTGGCGTCCGCGCCCTGGAGCGTCTGAATGTGGATTGCGCCGGGTTAGACCGGCGTCTTTGGAGCTCGAGTTGTTGAGCGACCGAGCGTATATGGTGCGCCGGCTGAGCCGACGTCTTTCGGCGTCCGTGCCCTAGAGCGTCTGAACGTGGATTGCGCCGGGTTAGGCCGGCGTCTTTGGAGCTCGTGCTGTTGAGCGACCGAGCATATATGGTGCGCCGGCTGAGCCGACGTCTTTTGGGTTCGTGCCCTGGAGCAAGTGAACGCGGTTGCGTCGGGTGATGCCGACGTCTTTTAGGTTCGTGCCATGGAGCAAGCGAACGCGGTTGCGTCGGGTTATGCCAACGTCTTTTACTCAAACCCTGTTGCGCCGGGTTAGGCCGGCGTCTTTGGTGCTCGTGCCCTGAGGCTAGCGAACATTTGTTTGGCTCAAATTTGGCCGTTTTTTAGGGTTTGAGGCAGCGCCTTTACGCGACTTACATGCGTCTCGGGAGACGTCTTTCACCTGTGCCTTTACGCGTCTTACTGCACGCCGGGAAGGCCGACGTTGCACGAAGGGCCATCGGGGTCCGAGCTTCCTAAGTCTATATCCCCGTGGGGGACTTAGGCCTGGGTAAAAGTGTTCGTGCGGTTGAGCGACCGAACTTTATGTGTTGCGCCGGGCTGGGCCGACGTCTTTGAGCTCGTGCTGTTGAGCGACCGAGCATATGTGTTGCGCCGGTTTAGGCCGATGTCTTTTCTCGGACCCGTATGCTTGATGAGTCGTCGGGGTTCGAGCTTCTTAAGCCTCTGTATCCCATGAGTGGGGGGCTTAAGGTTTTTTTTTTTTTTTGGCCGTGAATTCTTGAGTGTATGTCGCATGACCCATTAGCCCCCCAAGTTTTTATTTTACAGGTCGTGCCGTGATGACTAAAAACTTTAATAAAGTGGGTAAGAAAAAGACCGCAAACTTTATTTTTTATTAATTTTTGCTAACAGGGAACATCCACAAACAGTGGCACGTAGGCCTTATTGAATAAGGGAAATCAGAGCAATAAATGGGGGGACTCGGTCACTGGTGGTACTGCCTCAAGTGTTCGGCGTTCCACGAGTACCGGATTGGAGTTCCGTCCGTGTGTTCGATGTAGTAGGTTCCGTCGTGTATGACTTGTCTAACTCTATACGGTCCTTCCCAATTCGGGCCCAGGACCCCGGCGCCTTGTACATGGGTATTCTGGAACACGCGCCTGAGTACGAGGCTGCCGACGGCGAAGATTCGCTTTTTGACTTTGGCGTTGTAGTATCTCTCAACCTTTCACTTTTGTGCAGCGAGTCTGGTGAGGGCCTCGGATCTTTTCTCGTCGATTAGATCCAATTCGAGGCGTATGGCTTCGTCATTTTCTTTTTCGTCGAAAGTGTCGACCCGATAGGTGGGGACTTCCGTTTCCACGGGGACCACCGCTTCAATCCCAAAAGCTAAGGAGAAGGGGGTCTCTCCGGTGGCATTTCGAACGGTCATTCGATAGGCCCATAGGATGAAAGGCAGCTCCTCAACCCAGGCGCCTTTTTTGGCTTCGAGCTTTTTCTTGAGGTTGCTTTTAATCGTCTTGTTGACGGCTTCCACTTGGCCATTAGCCTGTGGGTGTCGTGGGGATGAGAATGTCTTGCTTATCCATAGTTGGGCGCAGATTTCTGTAACCCTAGCGGTGTCAAACTGCGCGCCGTTGTCGGTCACCATTGACGCGGGGATGCCGTGGCGGCATATTATGGACTTCCAGATGAAGTTCGTAGTGTTGGCCTCGGTGATCCTGGCCAGAGGCTCGGCTTCGAGCCACTTAGTGAAGTTGTCGATAGCGAAGATGGCGTATTCGTATTGCCTCGGAGCTTTGGGAAGCTTGCCGATAATGTCTACGCCCCATTTCGCAAAGGGGCGTGGGACGACGATGCTACTCAGGGGAGATGGCGGCTGTCGTGGAACGTTAGAGAAACGTTGACACTTGTCGCACTTCCTTGCCCAATTGTAGGCGTCTCTTTTCATCGTCGGCCAGAAATAGCCTTGTCGAAGCGCTTTGAGCGCAAGGTACCTCCCAGCGGAGTGGTTCCCGCAGAGGCCTTCGTGAATTTCGCGGAGGAGTTTAGTCGACTCGATGCCGTTGAGGCATCGGAGCAGCGGGGTTGAGTACCCGCGCTTGTATAAGGCTTCGCCTCTCAACACGTATTTAGATGCGAGGCCTCTCAGCCTTTCGGCTTCTTTGCGGTCTTCGGGAAGTGCCCCTCTTCGCAAGAAGTCCGTAAGCGGGGTCATCCAAGTTGGATGAGCGGTGCTCTCAATCGTTCCAACCTCGTCACGTGAGACGGATGGTCGCGAGAGAGACTCGATTGGGATAGTTCCCAACCCATCTTCGGGGATACCGGATCCGAGGCGAGCTAGGGCGTCAGCCTCGGAGTTCTCTTCTCGTGGGATCTGGATGATCTCGAACCAGGAGAAGGCATCTAACTTGGCATTTGTCTTTGCCAAGTAGGAGATCATGTTAGGCTCTTTGGCAACGTAGTCGCCTTTAACCTGACTTACGATTAACTGCGAGTCACAGCGTATTCCTAAATTCTGTACGTTGAGCTTTTGAGCAAGCTCCAACCCTACGATGAGGGCTTCATGCTCGGCCTCATTGTTGGAGGCTTGGAATCCGTAGTGGAGGGCGTAGCGTAACCTTTCCCGGTCAGGATTCGTTAGAATCACGCCAGCGCCTGCTCCCTGGGCTTTAGATGCTCCGTCTACGTGTTGTTCCCAGATGGGACCCGTAGGGTCGACCTTTCTCTTTCGAGCCGACAAGTCTTCGGTCGAGTCGTCTTCTGCTCTTCCCATGTCGGGAGTGTAGGAGAATTCTGCCACGAAATCAGCTAGGGCTTGAGCCTTTATTGCCGGTCTTGGGTGAAACTCGATCCCATACTCGCTCAATTCTTGGGACCAGATCGCCATGCGAGCCGATGTTCCCTTTTGAAGAACTTTACCGATGGGGTGTCCAGTTCGGACAACAATTGGGTGAGCCTGGAAGTAGGGGCGTAGCTTTTTCGCGGCTACGAGGAGAGTGATAGAGAGTTTCTCTATCTCTGTGTAACGCGTTTCGGCATCAAGCAAGGCTTTGCTCACGTAGAAGATAGGCCATTGAGCCTTATCTTCTTCACGGATCAGCACAACGCTCACAGCTCGTTCGGAGACGACGAGGTAGATGTAGAGCGTCTCGCCTTCTTTTGGCTTGGAAAGGAACAGAGGTGTCCCGAAGTAGGCCTTCATTTCTTGAAAGGCCTTCTCGCACTCGTCCATCCATATAAAGCCGTCTGTCTTCTTTATACCTTTGAAGAACGCTTGACACTTGTCGGTTGCTTTGGCCACAAAACGCGAGAGGGCGGCAATCTGGCCGGTCAGACTTTGGACTTCCTTGACACGTCACGGAGACTTCATGTCAAGGAGCGCCTTGATTTTCTCGGGGTTCGCTTCGATACCTCGTCGGCTAACTATGTAGCCTAGGAACTTCCCGGATTCGACCCCAATACACATTTGTTGGGGTTGAGCTTCATTTTGTACCGGCGGAGGATTAAAAACATCTCCCTAAGGTTGTCTACGTGATTGGTAGCCAGTAGGCTTTTAACGAGCATGTCGTCCACGTAAACTTCCATAGTCTTGCCGATTAGGTCGGCGAAGATCCTGTTTACCAATCGTTGGTAAGTAGCTCCTGCATTTTTAAGGCGGAAAGGCATGAGCTTGTAGCAGTAGAGGCCGCGATCAGTGACGAAGGTCGACTTGATCTGATCGGGCTCGTGCATTCGTATCTTGTTATAGCCCGAGTAGGCATCCATGGAACTTAGCAGTTCATGTCATGCCGTGGCCTCTACCAGTTGTTCGATGCGTGGGAGTGGAAAGCAATCTTTTGGGCAGGCTTTGTTAAGATCTTTGTAATCTATACAAATGCGCCACTTCCCATTAGGCTTTTTGACCATGGCCACATCGGCCACCCACTTGGGGTACTTGGCTTCTCGGATGAAACCAGCGGAGAGAAGCTTTTCGACTTCCTCGTTTATCGCTAGGTATCGTTCAGGGTTGAACGCGCGTCTACCTTGTACCTTTTCAGCGATAGTTTTATCGTCATTCAATCGGTGCACAATCACATCGGGGTCTATACCAGGCATGTCTGCATGTGTCCACGCAAAGACATCCTTAAACTCCCGAAGGAAGGACGCGAGTTGAGTTTTGATTGCGAGAGGGAGTTGTGCACCGATCTTCACTACTTGGTCAGGTTTAGCTTCGTCTAGGACTATCGAAGTGAGATCATCGGGGGTGTCAACTTTCAACCTCTCGATATCGTCACGGGGGTCTAATTCCCCGAGTTGCCGTGCGTCTTTCTGATCACACGGGTAGTCGTCTTCTAGTTCGTAGATCGTGTTGACCCTTTTTTCAGCGGGCTTGCCGTCCACGCCCTAGACGTAGCATATCCTCGCTTGGGTCTGATCGCCAGCCATGATGCCAATCCCCTCCTCTGTGGGGAATTTCACCAGTAGGTGATATGTGGATGTGTGGCCCTTAGTCTGTTCAACGTGGGTCGCCCAATGATAACATTGTAGGGCGACTCCTGGTCAACCACAAGAAAGGAGACCATGTGAACGACTTCGATACCTCCGGTAGTTACGAAGGTGACTGGTAAATCAATGATTCCTTCAGTCATGACCTCTTCTCCCGTTAACCCAAACAGAGGTGTCTGAGTCGGGACAGGGCGGAGCCCCCCGAGCTTCATGCGCTCTAGGGTGGTCGTAAAGATTATATCGGCTGCGTTGCCGTTATCAATAAGAACTCTTTTTACCAAGTTGTTGGCCACCTGGGCGTTAAGGACTATAGCGTCATTGTGCGGGTGCACAACTCGCTTGGCCTCTTCATTGGTGAATTGTATCGTCTCGTGAGGTACGGACGGAGGTTCCTCATAGGTGAGGTTAACTTGGCCGGCAAGGCCCTCTTGAGAGGCAGCTCTGAGGAGATTCTTCCTTTGCCGGGCCGAGTCCCCGTCTTGCAGGCCACCCAGGATGGTGGTGTCGACGTGGAGTTGCGCATCGGGCGTAGCCGCGACCGCGGTGCGGTCGGTGTTGGCTGTGGCCCCTCCACCTTTCTCAGGCTGTGGCCTGTTGTCAGTGGGGGCTGCAGCTCCTACCATGCGAAGGACAAACTCTTTGAGCTCTCCTTTTTTGGATTAATGTCTCAATTTGCCTCCTGAGATGAAAGCATTGAGCGGTCGCGTGACCGTAATCTTGGTGGAACTCATAATAACGGGACCGGTCGCGAGATGCGAGGCCTGTTGGAATTGATCTAGGGTTTAAGAAAAAGATTAAACGCTTCGGGAAGCGGCGGAATTTTAAAAAATTTCTTTTCAAGTAAAAACAGTTTTTACTAACCTAGACAAAGAGCAAGTACATGTAATTAAAACCTATTATGAGTATAGAAGTTTACTAACCTTTCTTGAAGCTTGAACTTTGTAGAAGCTTTTGGAAAGTTTGCAACGCTCGTCTCCTCGCAGCACGTCTCTCTTTCTTTCCTCGGCACCTCGAGCAACCACGATAGTTTCTATCACTAAATCACTCGAAATAAAAGGAATCAGTGAGTGGGCACTTTTAAACACTACGACTTAAGAATGAGTCTTGAAGTCGCAGAGCTAAACTCTAGGTCAAATGAGGACCTAGGTGCCAAAACAAAATTGAAAATAAACTAGAGAGAGAGAGAGGAGTTCGGCCAAAGTTCTAGAGAGAGAGTCTCTCAAATCTCTTAAACTTGGATGAATGAAATGTGAGGAATGAGGCTCCTATTTATAGGAGGAGGATTACCTTCAAAAGGTAGTTTCCTCTTTTCCTATTGCCTTGCACGTCCAACATGCCTCATGAAGGCTTAGGATTTGTTTCCTCATTTGATTTCCTCTTAGTTGGCCGAAAATGCACTTTCCTTCTTAAGGAAATTTGTTTCCCCTTTTTCTTTTGGCAAGTATCTTCATACATCAATGCACAAAATAAACTCTCTTTCCCACTATGGCATGAACGAAATTCAGCCTTATTTTCCTTGGGTTGGACGAAATTTGAGCTTCTAGAAGGAGCTTCTAGATGTTTCTTCATTTGTTCATGACAACATAAAGCCCATTAAGAATTTTCAAGTAAAATTCTATGAAATGAAATTAATCCTCAAGGCCCAATTACACTAATATGGCTGAGTAATATTTATTTCATTTGTCATCATATGACAATGTCAAAAAAAATTTATTGACATTCTTTTCGTCCTATGTCCAAAAAGACAAAAATACCCTTTTGACAATTTTCGTAAAACTGTCTCGTTCTTGTTTTGACTTAGCTTCCAGTTTAACTATTCCTATCGATGTGATTCGTGACAGTGACCTCATGGACCCAAATGAACAAAGCTTGAGCTAAACACTTGGACTCAAAAGTTCACAAACCTTTTCCAAGTTTAGCTTAATGCCAACTGACTCCACTAAAGAGCTGACACTGAAAATCTCTCAGTTCAAATGAATTTGTTTTCTACTCAAGAATTCGACCTAATTATGATGAGCGAATCCACTGAATATTATCTATGCTTACCCTTCATGAATGTCATCAGCTAGTCGGGATTTACTAAATTACCATTTTACCCTTCTAGCTGTTATTTCCTCAACTCCTTTGTCGCTTGTGAATAAGTTAGAAACAATGTATTGACGAGGAGCTAACAAGTCACATTGTTTCATCCAAAAGAGTCAGGACTCAATTTGGACACTGGCCAGTTCATTTATTCACACTCCAAGGAACCATTTCAGCAATCTTGTACATGAATTCCATATCTATGAGAACTTCACAAAGTTACTCATGACAGACTCACAACTTAGTACTTCACCAATAGGCCTTGTTCGGAATCACATAGTGAGTCCGAACTTTGACTTTCTCAAATGAGAATACTAAGGTGTGAAATGGCATGTCTCATTTCAGGATTAAGGTAAGCATGATGCAATTCATACATAGTGACTTCGAGACATAAGAGGTTAAATGGTTTGTTCTTATATTGTCTCTAGAAGTGCACTGGTCAATTCAGTACCTTCGGAAGATACCTAGAAGAACTATAGAGTCCCCAACTCTCAATGCCTCATAACCAGACATCATAGATTCTTCTAACAATCATACTGAGGTCAATAGTCCTTTGACCCTAGGATTGCGAATATATCGTTTTAAGCAAACTACGAAGAGTTTGTTCATGCAAATCTACATTTGTCTCTTCGTAAGTTGTTAAGTTTGTTTATGGACTAAAAGACTAAGGTTTTATCATAAAGCTTCAAACAAAGAAAGAATGAATGAACGTTTCAACTTTATTAATGAATAGATAGGCAATTACAAGCAAGAGTCTTCATGAGACTTTATTACATCAAATGTACAAAATAAAGACTACAACTCTTCTTGTGGGCACCATTGACAACAAGGCCACCTTTCATC
Organism: Urtica dioica subsp. dioica; assembly: GCF_054948205.1. Lineage (NCBI taxonomy): Eukaryota > Viridiplantae > Streptophyta > Magnoliopsida > Rosales > Urticaceae > Urtica > Urtica dioica. Next base: position 43,623,076 of record NC_142756.1, read on the forward strand.
GGAGTCGGAGCGGTGAACTTGTCACGCGCCACATCATAGATTTTCTCTACCGGGGCGTTCAAAGGGGTGTAACTTGAGTAGTCTCTAAAATTGCTCGCAAGACGCGGCTTTTGATACATATGGGGTCGGCTATCGGAAGTGTGACCTCCCTTGTTCACCCTTTTGCGGCGGTTGCCTGGCTCGTTGCCGGACTCATCCCGACGGCAGGAGCTTTGGTTGCCGCTCCTGCGGCCGTCGAGGTAATCTTCCACCCCCATGAAGGTTTTGGCTCGGTTCATTAACTCGGCCATCGTAGAAGGGACTCTGTCGACGACAGACTTTAAGAAGTCTCCGATGCGCAAGCCCTCGATGATGGCTGTAATTGCGTCACTGTCATCAAAGCGGTCAACCTTATTTGATTCTGCGGTGAATCGGGTGAGATACTATCTCAAGGACTCGTTATTCTCTTGCCTGATTGATCATAGGTACATCTTAGTCTTCTTTTGGACCATCGATGTAGCAAATCGCGCTAGGAACATGTCCTTCAGGTCTTTGAATGATTGGACGCTTCCTGGTCTTAAATTCTTAAACCACTCGAAACCGGGTCCGGTGAGGGTAAGACTAAAAGCCTGGCATAGAGCCCCAGGTGAAACGCCCTGCATCGTCATCTAAGTTTCGTAATGTTGGATGTGATATGTGGGATCAGTTTTCCCATTGTAGGGAGGGAGATTCGGGAGTTTGAAGTTTCCCGTGCATACCTCAGTAAGGATTTGGGCAGTGAAGGGTGAGGAGTGAACTCTACAACCCCGTATGTATCACCGGCCAAGCCTCCTTCACGTAGATCATGCACTTCGTTACGAAGATTATGAATCATGGTTACGACATCGAGGCCAGTGTTGGGGATCACTCCTTGTTCAGGAGGAGTCACCTGGCGCCTTTCATTTGACCCTTGAGCCGTGCGAGGGTCCCCATTGATTGGGGCCACAGGGTTGTGACCCTTGCGAGCACTTAGCCTCTCCCGGAGGTCTTCGCCACGGTCGTTCCGTTGGGTGGTAAGTCGATCTCTAAGGTCCGGCCCAGTGGTATGGGGGCCTAAGTTTTGAGCCACACGCCTCACTCGCCGAGTCGTTGGACCTTCCCTGACATTGCCTCTTTGACCGAGTCGGTCATGGGCTGAACGTCGGGAGGTCTCTTCTTGAGAGGAGATCGGTATTGCCTTTGTTTTAGGCGGCGGGATTGACGGACCGGCTTCGATCTCAACAGGGAGTTCCCCGTCTTTGGTGAGAGAAGTCTCGATGTCCGCTGAAATTTCCAGGCCTTCATAGTCGGGGTCATAGTTACCTCCCTCGTCCATGAGGTCCTCGGATTCCCCGTGGGGGGTGCCCTGTGCAGGCGCCTTGCTCACCAGTTGGCGGTGGTACCTTGCATTTGCTATCTTTAGTTGGCGGATTTTCTCCTCCATCTCGAGGATGCGGTCGTCCCGACTGTCCTGAGGTGGAGGGGCGAGGGAGTGTGACTCTCGTCGTTGAGAGACTCCTCGTCGCCTTGCGCTCGGGAGCGTAGGAAGTATTTCTTCACTCCAGTTGCGTTTTCGGGGTTATTCACGCCCTCAGAACGAATGGGTGGTTGACCACTCACGTCTTTCTCGGGTTGAGAAGAAAGGGGTCGAGCTGTAGAAGGGATTTCGGGCTGTGTAAGTCGAGAAGTCCCATTCTTCTAGCGCCAAAATATTGTCGCACGAAAATGAACAACGATTAAATACCTCGGGCGGTTCGATCCAAGGCCGGAACAAATGACCTCACCCGGGCCAAAAATGGGAGCTCGTAGACCGAGCTGCACCCTCCACACCCACACCCTGAGGTGTGTTTTGGGGGGTGTGACCGTGCCAAAGGTTGGCTGCCTACGTACCCTTTAGTTGGGATCAGGTCAGAACGTAGTTCAATTTGAATGTTGGGGGCTATCTTGGGCTCGGAGGCTTTAGAATCCAAGGCTTTAGAGTAGGACCAGGCTCGTAGCCTCTAGTGAAGACTTTAGAGGGGTCGCTTGCCTCGTAGCTCGGAGTTCTAGCTCAAGGGCCAAGAAGCAGGAGAGCAGTGTGTACTGCAGAAGCTCGGGTCGCAAAAGAGGAGCGCGCTCCCTCTCGTGGAGGGAGGTCCTTGTACTTCTGAGCCGAGGGAAGAGGAGCTCGTACTCTTGGAATGTCATAAGAGCACGGGGGAGAATTCTCGAGTGAGAGAAGTGTTATGGAGAAAACTGGGATGAAAGTTGTCTTTCCCTCCCCCTAGGGGGGGGGGGGGTATTTATAACACTTGGAGGAGACCTTGGGCCGCCCCCCTTGAGGCCCACCGGGTGGCCAAGAGCTGGGCGCGCGAGGCACAACGCCCGGGAGGGCACATGGCGCGACGTCTGGACGGGCGCGGGGCGCGCAAGGCGTTAGACCTGGCCGGGCGCGGCGTGCCCGGCAGCAGGCACTACTACAAAAATAGGATTCTACAACGCTTAAAAACAGTTGTAGAATGATTCTACAACGCTTCTTAAGCGTTGTAGAATCCTGCGTTGTAGAAGCTTCTACAACGCTTAAAAATCCGTTGTAGAATCCAACAGCTTTCTACAACGCTTAATTATTCGTTGTAGAAACTAAGCTTCTACAACGGATTCTTAAGCGTTGTAGAAGCTTCTACAACGGGTTGAATCCATTGTGTAATTTTTAAACATTTTCAACCATCTCGCCGCGGCGACGTATAATTCGCGCCGCGGCGACATATTCTACAACGGATTTTCAATCCGTTGTAGAATCACGTCGCCGCGGCGCGAAATATACGTCGCCGCGGCGAGTTATTTGCCGCGGCGAGGTACGTTCCACGCCGCGGCGAGAACATTCTACAACGGATTATAATCCGTTGTAGAATCAACTCGCCGCGGCGAATAATACACTTCGCCGCGGCGAGAAATTCGCCGCGGCGAAGTCAAATCTTAGCCGCGGCGAGATTATTCTACAACGGATTATTATGCGTTGTAGGAAGGGGATGAATTTTTTTTTAAAAACTCGCCGCGGCGAAGAAAAAATCTCGCCGCGGCGAGACTAAGATTTCTAATTTGCCTGCTCTCGGTATCTTGTCTCGCCGCGGCGAATAATATTTCCCGCCGCGGCTCGAATTACTTGCCGCGGCGAGAAAAAAGGTTCGCCGCGGCGAGAATCATTTATTTTCAATCCGGAATCTGTTTTTTACACGATACTAGCACCTGAAAATAATCTTCAATACAAAAAATATCTAATATATACATTCATCTTCAAATATCCTCATCTTCAAAACATTCAAAATCTAATATATACATCTTCAAAAAAACTAGCTAATCATCACAGTTAATAAATGTTTGTACATAAGTTACCCATTCTTCTCTAACTCTCTCTAAATCCTCTTTCGTATAGGATTTCTTATTTTCTAATTTTCCTACACCTCCTACGACTATATCACGCATATAAGAAATGACAAAATACCCGCATTCCGTGTTTCCCGTTTGTCTCGGAGCGTCCCAAGCCTTGATGTACGTTGATTGCCCGTTACTATTGGCGTTTTGATGCTCGAGCTTGAAATCAACAAGAACCCTATATAACACGGAGATTATAAGAGAAAAAAACATCTAGAACGGTTTATAATAAAAATTATTTAAGAAATCAAAAAATTACCTTTTTATCAATCGATTTAAATCCGTTGGGATTTTATTTCTCAACGGGTCAAAGAACATAGCGCTATTTCTCCAAAGGTCGAGGACAACGAGCATCCAATGCGCACCTTTGTTATACGGCATCAAAACTAGTTCACCAAATTTGCAATGTCGTACCACGTTTCCAACGTCCTTTACTCGTTTTGACAAATAAGCCTCCTCGTCGTCATTTTGTATATACGAACTTAAGCTCGGATTTATAAAACAAAAATTTCGAGTCTTCTTCGCCTTTTCTAGCCTCGATCGTAGATAGCTATGACAAACAAATATTTAGTTGATCAAAACACTAAATATTGAATATTGATATTAAAAAACGCATATAAAGAAAACTCTTACTCCATATAAACCGTTATGCTCCCCGCGCCAATTTCCAAGTATTGCAAAAAATCGGAAATGTCTTCAAATGACACCGGAATCGGGATAGCCGCGAGACTTGGACTAACATTGACCATAATCACATCCCCTTCCGGTAACATTACTTTGTTGGCATGTTGAGCGAGCAATCGATACTTTGGATTAATCACCTTGTACGGAATCTTCTTAGCATCATCGATGCTAGCTTCACTCTCAAAACCGAGCTTTGAGAGTTGTTTGACAACCGGACCGCGACTCTCTATTCCCGAGTCCATTTCCATGAGTCTCTTCGGCCACGAGACAAACCCGCCTATAGCATCTTCAACGGTTTGAGCTTCTTCGGTGGGAATTGGCAATTTTGCTTTTTTAATCAAAACCCCCAAAACGGCCACGCGTAAATTTCCTTCCTCCAAAGGTGAGAAATGAACTACGCCTCCATTCATGTACGCTCGCCCATTTGCAACATGAATTGTGCCTCCGAACTCGGTGTCATCAATGAAAAGAAGACACTCGACGCTTTCATCCGAACTCGGTGTCACCGGCGTGGTTGGATTCAAAGAGCAACTAGCACGGACACTATTTGGTTTTTCCACAACAATAGGATCGATCTTCGGACGATCATCAACAATGATAGGATCGATCTTCGGACGATCATCAACATCGTCGTGTTCTAAGCGAATCAAGAATTTTATCAATAACTTAATACCAAAACATTTATCTTTAATAAATAGATAAAAAAAAATTGAACATACCTAAAGAGACCGCTTCATTGACGTGTTCTTCAACATTTGCCATCTCTTTATCATCAACAACCTTTGCGTTGAGATTCTCTTTCACTTGCTCGACACTAGGCGACTCGACATTAATGCTACCATTTCCACCGAATGCCTTCATCACCAAAGACTTTAACTCGCTCATTTCCCGACGCATCTTCATTACTTCTTCGTTGGGCGTTGGAGGAACAAAGTACTTAAAACGCGACGTGTGTTTGGATTGACCGCAAACTCGCGACGTTCCCAAAGCTTCTTGCAAAACACTCTTTCCCGATTCCGGCAACCATGTCCCTTGCGATGCTTGTTGTGATAACGTTTTCTACACATAAAATTATTTGAAAATAAAATTACAAGGTTAATTGTTATAACAAAGGTAAAGAACTTACGATTTTTTCTCCCATCAATTTGTCTTTCTCATCCTTGTAGTTATCTACGTCTTTCATTCGCGAGTCAATCCAAAGTTCCTCTTTCGTAGGCCATTCCCCCGTTTCGTCATGCTAGTAAGAAGTAATTATATAATAAATTAAAAAATAATTGCAACATTTGAAATAACTAAAAGAAAAAAATGAATCTAACCTTTTCTTGATCAAGCTTTCGATATCCATTTCGGCCCGTTCGAGATTTGTACACACTTTTTCCGATATTTGATTTCCCATGTTCCGATGTTTGTTTGAACATTTCGGTTCGTCTATACTCAACAAATGCTATCCAATCTTCTTCGGTGATACTTGTATAGTATTTCAAAATACAAGCCGGTCTCTTTAAGGCAATTGGTTCGTTGATTATGTCTTTGAGTAGATCGTTGTATATCTCATGACGAAATAACCTTGCGGCTTCTCCGACTCTCATAAGGCAATCGTGTTTTTGTTCGATAGGAATCGTAAATCCTTCTTGCATTTCGTTCCAAATCCGTTCTTTAATTTGGGCGTTGTCTTTACATCTCCAATCACGCATCGAAAGTGGAACGTGTTCTCTTGCTAACACGCCAAAGTAACTCGACAACTCATCACCCTCTTTACCGATTGGTTGCCCTTTATCATCAAATTGTACCGGGATTTTTTTACCAAGTGTTTTAGCCTTATTAACCCGACCCATAAGAGTGTTTCTTCGTTTTCCTTGTTCATCGGAGTTAAGCGCTAGTTGTCTTCTAATTTTTCTTTTACCACTACCGCTAGAAGTAGTAGTAGTGGACGACATTGAATCTAATAAACAAAATTCAAATCATAATTTCAATTTTCAACTCAAATGTTATCACAATTTCAACTCAAATGTAACAAAAATCAAATATAAACTCAACTCTAATCACAATATAAACTCAAATCCAATCCGATTCTAAACAAAAACACAATTTCAATCCCAATTCAATCTACTATCAAATATATTTCTCAAATCAAATCAATATCAAACTTCAATTCAATAAACTCAAATCCAATACAATATCTCCTAATTTCAAATCAATATCGAATTCACACTAAATAAGTCCATGTAAAAATGTTCAAAAACATTACCCGGAGTTGGACGAGCACAAGGGCGGCGAAGAAAAGAGGTGGTGAGGCGAGGTGAGGGCGCGCGGCGAGGGAGGGCGGCGTGGGCGCACGGCGAGGTGAGGGAGGGGGCTCAGCGAGAGGGCGGCGTGGGCGCGGCGCACGGCGAGGAGAGGGAGGTGAGGGTCGGAGAGAGGGAGAGAACGCGCGGGGCGAGGGCGCGGTGGCTCAGCGAGGTGAGGGACGGAGAGAGAGAGAGGGGCCGAGAGAGAGAAAGTGGTGGCCGGAGAGAGGGGCGGGGCGGCAAGAGAGTGGCGGAGAGAGAGAGGGACGAGAGAGATGTGAGTAATGGAGATGAGAAGAAATGAGAATGAGAAATGAGAGGGAAAAAAACGCTAAGTATAGATATGAATGGGCGCGGGTAGTTAAAAAAATTTGAAACTTTCAGATTTTTTAACGCTCCTACAACGCTTATTCTAAGCGTTGTAGGAGCTCGCCGCGGCGAAGTGTATTTCTCGCCGCGGCGAGATGATTCTACAACGCTTAGAATAAGCGTTGTAGGATCCTCGCCGCGGCGAAAGCAAATTCTCGCTGCGGCGAGAGTTACCCAGAAACGTCTCGTCGCGGCGAAAATGTGGCATCGCCGTGGCGAGGTAACCCTAGATGTCCTCGCCGCGGCAATATACAATTTCCGCCGCGGCGAGACCTTTCTACAACGCTTAAGTAAGCGTTGTAGAAGCCTCGCCGCGGCGAAGGCTAATTCCCGCCGCGGCGAGGAATACATTCGCCGCGGCGGGAATTGTATGATGCCGCGGCGAGAGTATATGTCTGGAACTGTTGGAATTGATCTAGGGTTTAAGAAAAAGATTAAACGCTTCGGGAAGCGGCGGAATTTTAAAAAATTTCTTTTCAAGTAAAAACAGTTTTTACTAACCTAGACAAAGAGCAAGTACATGTAATTAAAACCTATTATGAGTATAGAAGTTTACTAACCTTTCTTGAAGCTTGAACTTTGTAGAAGCTTTTGGAAAGTTTGCAACGCTCGTCTCCTCGCAGCACGTCTCTCTTTCTTTCCTCGGCACCTCGAGCAACCACGATAGTTTCTATCACTAAATCACTCGAAATAAAAGGAATCAGTGAGTGGGCACTTTTAAACACTACGACTTAAGAACGAGTCTTGAAGTCGCAGAGCTAAACTCTAGGTCAAATGAGGACCTAGGTGCCAAAACAAAATCGAAAATAAACTAGAGAGAGAGAGAGGAGTTCGGCCAAAGTTCTAGAGAGAGAGTCTCTCAAATCTCTTAAACTTGGATGAATGAAATGTGAGGAATGAGGCTCCTATTTATAGGAGGAGGATTACCTTCAAAAGGTAGTTTCCTCTTTTCCTATTGCCTTGCACGTCCAACATGCCTCATGAAGGCTTAGGATTTGTTTCCTCATTTGATTTCCTCTTAGTTGGCCGAAAATGCACTTTCCTTCTTAAGGAAATTTGTTTCCCCTTTTTCTTTTGGCAAGTATCTTCATACATCAATGCACAAAATAAACTCTCTTTCCCACTATGGCATGAACGAAATTCAGCCTTATTTTCCTTGGGTTGGACGAAATTTGAGCTTCTAGAAGGAGCTTCTAGATGTTTCTTCATTTGTTCATGACAACATAAGAAAAGCCCATTAAGAATTTTCAAGTAAAATTCTATGAAATGAAATTAATCCTCAAGGCTCAATTACACTAATATGGCTGAGTAATATTTATTTCATTTGTCATCATATGACAATGTCAAAAAAATTTTATTGACATTTTTTTCGTCCTATGTCCAAAAAGACAATAATACCCTTTTGACAATTTTCGTAAAACTGTCTCGTTCTTGTTTTGACTTAGCTTTCAGTTTAACTATTCCTACTCGATGTGATTCGTGACAGTGACCTCATGGACCCAAATGAACAAAGCTTGAGCTAAACACTTGGACTCAAAAGTTCACAAACCTTTTCCAAGTTTAGCTTAATGCCAACTGACTCCACTAAAGAGTTGACACTGAAAATCTCTCGGTTCAAATGAATTTATTTTCTACTCAAGAATTCACCTAATTATAATGAGCGGATCCACTGAATATTATCTATGTTTACCCTTCATGAATGTCATCAACTAGTCGGGATTTACTAAATTACCATTTTACCCTTCTAGCTGTTATTTCCTCAACTCCTTTGTCGCTTGTGAATAAGTTAGAAACAATGTATTGACGAGGAGCTAACAAGTCACATTGTTTCATCCAAAAGAGTCAGGACTCAATTTGGACACTGGCCAGTTCATTTATTCACACTCCAAGGAACAAAGCATGAGGTGACATACATTGCATTTCAGCAATCTTGTACATGAATTCCATATCTATGAGAACTTCACAAAGTTACTCATGACAGACTCACAACTTAGTACTTCACCAATAGGCCTTGTTCGGAATCACATAGTGAGTCCGAACTTTGACTTTCTCAAATGAGAATACTAAGGTGTGAAATGGCATGTCTCATTTCAGGATTAAGGTAAGCATGATGCAATTCATACATAGTGACTTCGAGACATAAGAGGTTAAATGGTTTGTTCTTATATTGTCTCTAGAAGTGCACTGGTCAATTCAGTACCTTCGGAAGATACCTAGAAGAACTATAGAGTCCCCAACTCTCAATGCCTCATAACCAGACATCATAGATTCTTCTAACAATCATACTGAGGTCAATAGTCCTTTGACCCTAAGATTGCGAATATATTGTTTTAAGCAAACTACGAAGAGTTTGTTCATGCAAATCTACATTTGTCTCTTCGTAAGTTGTTAAGTTTGTTTATGGACTAAAAGACTAAGGTTTTATCATAAAGCTTCAAACAAAGAAAGAATGAATGAACGTTTCAACTTTATTAATGAATAGATAGGCAATTACAAGCAAGAGTCTTCATGAGACTTTATTACATCAAATGTACAAAATAAAGACTACAACTCTTCTTGTGGGCACCATTGACAACAAACTCCCACTTGACTCAAAGAAGGTGTGCGTAGTCCTTCATGCCTAATCCCTCACGATGTTGGTCGAAGACCTTGTTCGCTAGGGCCTTGGTGAATGGATCTGCGAGGTTGTCCACCGTTGAGATCTTCTTCACTTCCACGTCTCCGCGCTGCACGATCTCTCGAATCAAATGGTATTTCCTCTCAATATGCTTAGAGCGCTTATGGCTTCTAGGTTCCTTTGAGTTAGCGACAGCCCCACTATTATCACAATAAAGGGTCATGGGCTCGTCGACGTTTGGAACAACTTCCAAATACTTAAGGAACTTTTTAAGCCATACAGCCTCTTTGGATGCTTCACAAGCAGCCACATATTCTGCTTCCATTGTGGAGTCAGCAATGCAAGATTGCTTAATACTTCTCCATACAACAGCTCCACCATTAAGGATGAACACAGATCCCGAAGTGGATTTCCTGGAATCCTTATCCGCTTGAAAATCGGAGTCGGTATATCCCGTCATAGTCAGGTCAATACCTGAGTATGTAAGCATCAAGTTCCTAGTTCTTCGAAGATACTTAAGAACATGCTTAACAGCAATCCAGTGCTCGGGTCCAGGGTTGGATTGGAAACGGCTAACTACGCCAACGGCGAAACATATATCAGGTCTAGTGCAAAGCATAGCATACCTGAGGCTTCCTACGGCAGAGGCGTAAGGAATCTTCCTCATGTCTTCAATCTCTTGTGCAGTCTTGGGAGACTGGTCCTTAGAGAGTGAAACTCCATGCCTAAAGGGTGTTTGACCCCTCTTGCAGTCTTGCATCGAGAAGCGATCCATCACCTTATCAATATAAGATGCTTGAGAGAGCGACAGGGTCCGGTTTTTCCTATCTCGAAAGATTTGGATTCCCAGAATGTATGCGGCTTCTCCTAGATCCTTCATATCGAATTGCTTTGCCAGCCAGACCTTAACCTCAGATAACTTACCCACGTCATTACCAATGAGTAGTATATCATCGACATATAGTACCAGAAACACAACTTTGCCTTCGTGTATTAACTTGTAAACACAAGGCTCATCTATTGACTGTTCAAAGCCGAAGCTATTTACAGTTTCATCGAATCTAATATTCCATGACCTAGATGCTTGCTTTAGTCCATAAATGGATTTAAGCAACTCACAAACCTTGGTCTCTTGACCTTTATCCACGAAACCGTCTGGTTGAGCCATGTAAATGCGCTCGTCAAGATTGCCATTCAGAAAGGCTGTCTTGACATCCATTTGCCAGATCTCATAGTCGAGAGTTGCAGCTATGGATAGGAGTATGCGGATGGATTTAAGCATCGCGACTGGCGAGAAGGTTTCTTCATAGTCAATCCCTTCTTGTTGGGTATAACCCTTCGCCACAAGTCGTGCTTTGAACGTCTCGACGTTCCCATCAGGACCCATTTTCTTCTTGTATATCCACTTACACCCTACGGGTTTAATCCCTTCAGGAAGGTCTACAAGTTTCCAGACTTTGTTGACATACATCGAGTGCATTTCAACTTTCATGGCGTCAAGCCAAAGGTTTGATTCAGAACAAGCCATCGCTTGGCTATAGGAAACAGGGTCATCCATGTCGGAGACGGCTACAAGAGAGTCTCCATAAGACATGTACCTGTCAGGCTTTTGAGTAGCCCTCCCACTACGTCGAAGTACTACTTGACGAGATTCTGATGAGTTAGGTTGTGTTTCACTTGGGGTAAGAACAGTTCTTACAGATGAGGTAGAAGCTTCCTCACCCAACTTTTCTTCAAGCACAATTTTGCTTCTAGGTTTCGCATCCTTCATAAAGTCCTCCTCAAGGAAACGAGCATTCGTGCTAACGAAAGTCTTATCGTCCTCGGGACTATAGAAAGTAAAACCTTTGGTTTCCTTCAGATATCCTACAAACAGGCACAATTCTGACCTACTAGCCAACTTGCTAGTCTTTTGCCTCAGCACGTGTGCAGGGCAACCCCAAATTCGGATGCGGCCAAGATTCACTTTACGGCCAGTCCATCGTTCATAAGGAGTACCAGGAACCGTTTTGGACGGAACTTGGTTCAGAATGTAGGCGGCTGTTTCGAGGGCATATCCCCAAAAGGAAAGGAGGGAGTGATGAGTAACTCATCATTGATCTAACCATCTCCATTAGAGTTCGGTTCCTTCTCTCTGACACTCCGTTTTGTTGAGGTGTGCCAGGTGCGGTAAGCTGAGAAGCGATACCTTCTTCTTTAAGAAAGTCATCGAACTCTCCAGACATATACTCAACACCTCGATCGGATCGAAGGGTTTTGATCACTTTGCCAGTTTGCTTTTCCACTAAAGCCCTAAAGACCTTAAATACGTTAAAGGTCTCGGATTTGTGTTTTAGCAAATAGACAAACCTATATCTTGAGTAATCATCAGTGAAGGTAACGAAGTATTCGTATCCTCCACGTGCCTGTTGGTTGAGCGGACCACATACATCAGAATGTATTAGTTCCAGCAACTCAGTGGCTCTTCGACCCTTATCAGAGAAAGGTCGCTTAGTCATTTTTCCTTCTATGCAGGATTCACAAGTAGGTAGTGAACCTATTGCAGAGGCTTGGAGTGGACCGTCCCTCACAAGTCTCTTAATCCTATCTAGACTGATATGACCAAGTCTTAAGTGCCATAGGTATGTTGATTTTGTTAGATCGGAGGATTCAGAAGGTTTGATTCTCTTTGGCTCCCTTATTAGATCATTATCTATTTCGGTGTCTAAAAGAGAAGGTTTAGTGGGATAGATGTAGAAAAGAGCATTCTTCATACATGCATCAGTGACAAAAGAATTATCAGGAAACGAAATACGAATTCCATTTTTAATGAACTTTAAACAATAATCTTGCTCAAGAAGACGAGCAACGGATATTAAGTTCTTCCCAAAGGTAGGAACAAAATAAACATTATTCAAGTTTAAAGTGCGGTCTTCAAAAGACAGCGTCACGGATCCCACAGCCTTTGCAGACACCAGGCTCCCATCACCCCATTTGAAACAGAACTCGCCTTCCTCTAAGCTTTTGGTTTTCTTGAAACCATTCAAGGAACAACAAATATGGTTAGTAGCAGCGGAGTCAAGAATCCACGTTGATACATTATCAGCTACTAAGCATGCTTCAGTAACTAGTACAATACTATGTTCCTTTGCTCTGAGATAGGCATGACAGTTCTTTTTGTCGGCTTTGTAAGGTCTGTTCTTAGTTCCAGAGGCGGAGGCTTTTTGCTCAGTAGCATGTGCCTCTCCTTGATTCCTCTTTCTCTTAGTGAGACCTACAGCAGTGTGAAGTCCCTTCATAAGCTTGGTAACAGTGTACTCTAGCTTGTTTATGAAGTAGTTCATCTTGGAGGTATCAAGAGATGCGGGGAGAGTTTCTAAGATCATATCTATGATATTCTTCCCATTAATCTCAGATCCTAGGATTTCCATTTTATTCAGAAAACTAATGATCAGTATCATGAAGTCTCCAACAGGAGTCCTAGCCTGCATATGACAGTTCATAAACTGTCGGACTGCTTGTTGCATTGCTTGACGCCTTTGCCCTCCAAACATCTCAAGGAGATTGTAGAGCACGTCAGCGGCAGTCTCGATGTCACGATGTTGCTCTTTCAGCACATTGTTCATAGATGCCAAGATATAGCACCTCACAATCTCATCGGATCGAAGCCAGGCCGCTAAAGCGTCATTGTCCTCTTGAGTTGAATCATCATTCGTCAGAGGGGGACACGGGGTGGTGAGTACCCATTTGTGCTTGTTAATGGTAGGTATTATGTCGAGGTTACGTTTCGAATCTACGTAGTTTTCGTTTTCGAGTTTGTTCGAGGAAAGAATGAAAGAGAGAGAGTTGGGAGACATATTGCCTATAAAAGTTGAAACAAGTTTATGATTAGTCTTTGGTTTAGGATTTAAGTTTGTTTAAGACTTTATAAAATCCAAAGGTGTTATGAACGAAATGACACTTTACTCCTTCGAGGGAAGGCCGCAACGAGTCTCCTTTCATAAGTAAATGACTCATCACTGATGCATAGCCAAGATGTCAATACATCAATTTTGACTAGCCACCTTGTAAATTGGTTTGATCACTCACATCCTTTCGCAGGGCCTCGAAGGAGGATTACTAGGGATTGAGTCTAAGTGTGTAACCAACCACTTAGTCCAAAAGATTGACTTTGAAAAACAATCCGCCGAGGGGAGGTCTTGTCATCATCGTCTCACTCTCGGACGTAGCTCATTGAGCAATGATCAGAGCAAAGCACCCTTGAGTACTCTCATTTAAGAGAGGGCCACGAGGGTGACTCTTAGTCCGGCGACACTTGCACTTTTCATTAGTGTTGGGGATCGTGGGTTACAAACAACAAGTATAACCCTCCCACTTAGTTTTTGGAGTTGGTTCATCGACTCTTTTAACTTCGGAAACAAATTTCCTATTTAGAGAGCGACAGAGCGGACAACTAGAAGAGAATCCTAGATCGACATGTTCAGAGCAGTATTAGTGCATAAAGGCACAAGGTACATACTCGATCTTTTCCTATTTTCTATTTCGGGAAAGTGCGTGAGGGAAGTGTGAACTTCAACTCACTCGAACACTTGAAAGTTTGAGATTACACATCTTTTTATTTTTCGGCTTGTCTATAAGGAGACCTCCCACTCAAATTTTCAAGAGCATATAGATTTTGAACATACGTGATATAGATATAGTTTTGAAAACATTTTGAAAACTTATTTGATATGGGTGACAAAATATTTTTCAAGTTTGAAAGTGAAAACGGTTTTTCAAAATTCAAACTAGTTTTGTAAAAACTCAATTTCAATTAATCTTTCAAAAATCAAAACTTTTAATCTTTACACATCATGTTTATAATCATATGAAAAACATTTTTGCTCAAGAAAATTTTCTCATTAGAGTTCTATAACTCATGGTAGTGGGGTTTGAAAATCCGGATTTCTAAAAAACTGGAGTTTCAGACAGCCGCGCACCTCGGAGTAAAATCGCCATATCTGGCGGCTCCGATGTCCTATTGAGCCGAAACCGGTGGCATTGGACAGAGGACAGACAGAGCTTTAATTTGATTCAAGAATCATTAAATTTCGATTTCTGAGAAGAGAGTTATGCCACTTTTAATGCGGCTTTACTCCAGCTCGAAGAAAAAGAAATAAATTAAAGCTTGGTCCTTTTTAGGTGCGAAAAAGAATCGAGTGTAACGGAACGTTTTATGAAGGTTGTTAAAGCTTTTATTTGTGTTTTATTAGCAAGGTAATAACAAGGCATAAAAGAAATAACAACAAGCATAAAACGATTCAAGTAAAAATAAGAAACTAGCAAGATAACAAAACTAGTCACAAAATTTTACTCGAAATTTCTCAAACCTTTAAAACACGTTTTTCAATATAAAAAATTAAAAACTTTTAAAACTGATTCTAATGTGTTTTAAAAACATCCCAAAATCATAGAAAAACAACATGGTTTTTAATTTAAAGGCATGAGCAATAAATTAAAGAAAAACTAAGATTACAATTCTAACTTGTCACAAAATTAGTAAACTTTCGAAAACGATTTTCAAGCTCATAATTTTAAAAACATGTACATGCATCTCTTTGACCATAGCTCTGATACCATTTGTTGGAATTGATCTAGGGTTTAAGAAAAAGATTAAACGCTTCGGGAAGCGGCGGAATTTTAAAAAATTTCTTTTCAAGTAAAAACAGTTTTTACTAACCTAGACAAAGAGCAAGTACATGTAATTAAAACCTATTATGAGTATAGAAGTTTACTAACCTTTCTTGAAGCTTGAACTTTGTAGAAGCTTTTGGAAAGTTTGCAACGCTCGTCTCCTCGCAGCACGTCTCTCTTTCTTTCCTCGGCACCTCGAGCAACCACGATAGTTTCTATCACTAAATCACTCGAAATAAAAGGAATCAGTGAGTGGGCACTTTTAAACACTACGACTTAAGAACGAGTCTTGAAGTCGCAGAGCTAAACTCTAGGTCAAATGAGGACCTAGGTGCCAAAACAAAATCGAAAATAAACTAGAGAGAGAGAGAGGAGTTCGGCCAAAGTTCTAGAGAGAGAGTCTCTCAAATCTCTTAAACTTGGATGAATGAAATGTGAGGAATGAGGCTCCTATTTATAGGAGGAGGATTACCTTCAAAAGGTAGTTTCCTCTTTTCCTATTGCCTTGCACGTCCAACATGCCTCATGAAGGCTTAGGATTTGTTTCCTCATTTGATTTCCTCTTAGTTGGCCGAAAATGCACTTTCCTTCTTAAGGAAATTTGTTTCCCCTTTTTCTTTTGGCAAGTATCTTCATACATCAATGCACAAAATAAACTCTCTTTCCCACTAAGGCATGAACGAAATTCAGCCTTATTTTCCTAGGGTTGGACGAAATTTGAGCTTCTAGAAGGAGCTTCTAGATGTTTCTTCATTTGTTCATGACAACATAAGAAAAGCCCATTAAGAATTTTCAAGTAAAATTCTATGAAATGAAATTAATCCTCAAGGCTCAATTACACTAATATGGCTGAGTAATATTTATTTCATTTGTCATCATATGACAATGTCAAAAAAAATTTATTGACATTTTTTTCGTCCTATGTCCAAAAAGACAATAATACCCTTTTGACAATTTTCGTAAAACTGTCTCGTTCTTGTTTTGACTTAGCTTTCAGTTTAACTATTCCTACTCGATGTGATTCGTGACAGTGACCTCATGGACCCAAATGAACAAAGCTTGAGCTAAACACTTGGACTCAAAAGTTCACAAACCTTTTCCATGTTTAGCTTAATGCCAACTGACTCCACTAAAGAGTTGACACTGAAAATCTCTCGGTTCAAATGAATTTATTTTCTACTCAAGAATTCACCTAATTATAATGAGCGGATCCACTGAATATTATCTATGTTTACCCTTCATGAATGTCATCAACTAGTCGGGATTTACTAAATTACCATTTTACCCTTCTAGCTGTTATTTCCTCAACTCCTTTGTCGCTTGTGAATAAGTTAGAAACAATGTATTGACGAGGAGCTAACAAGTCACATTGTTTCATCCAAAAGAGTCAGGACTCAATTTGGACACTGGCCAGTTCATTTATTCACACTCCAAGGAACAAAGCATGAGGTGACATACATTGCATTTCAGCAATCTTGTACATGAATTCCATATCTATGAGAACTTCACAAAGTTACTCATGACAGACTCACAACTTAGTACTTCACCAATAGGCCTTGTTCGGAATCACATAGTGAGTCCGAACTTTGACTTTCTCAAATGAGAATACTAAGGTGTGAAATGGCATGTCTCATTTCAGGATTAAGGTAAGCATGATGCAATTCATACATAGTGACTTCGAGACATAAGCGGTTAAATGGTTTGTTCTTATATTGTCTCTAGAAGTGCACTGGTCAATTCAGTACCTTCGGAAGATACCTAGAAGAACTATAGAGTCCCCAACTCTCAATGCCTCATAACCAGACATCATAGATTCTTCTAACAATCATACTGAGGTCAATAGTCCTTTGACCCTAAGATTGCGAATATATCGTTTTAAGCAAACTACGAAGAGTTTGTTCATGCAAATCTACATTTGTCTCTTCGTAAGTTGTTAAGTTTGTTTATGGACTAAAAGACTAAGGTTTTATCATAAAGCTTCAAACAAAGAAAGAATGAATGAACGTTTCAACTTTATTAATGAATAGATAGGCAATTACAAGCAAGAGTCTTCATGAGACTTTATTACATCAAATGTACAAAATAAAGACTACAACTCTTCTTGTGGGCACCATTGACAACAGGAACATGGTGCTCTCGGTAAGTTTTTCGCCGCGGCGATGACTTGTTCCCGCCGTGGCGCAGGACTTCTGCCGCGGCGGGATTTGTACCTCGCCGCGGCGTGATATGTCGCCGCGGCGAACGTATATTTTTGCCGCGGCGAGGACATTCTACAACGCTTATGAAAAGCGTTGTAGATGTCTCGCCGCGGCGAAGTAGAAAGTTCGCCGCGGCGAGTGACACGAGACTGGTGATATAAATTCTCATTTCTAGTCTTTTTCACTTTGAACTCTCTCATAACCTCACTCGAAAAAATTAGGGTAACCTCATTCTAGAGCGTCCTCGTTTACTAGTCTCATCTACACATTCAAATCTTGTAAGTTCTTCTTTAACTTGTTCTAATTGTTTTTCTCTTGATAGTTTACTAATTAGAATTTGGAATTTTTTGTATAATTAGGGTTTTTCTATGAATATGAGAAAGTGGATGTGGGAGAATAGATTGAATGAGATATATCGAAAAGGTGTAGATGAGTTTTGTGATTTTGCTAGAGAGAACATGGTAGATTTGAAATCTATTCGTTGTCCTTGTATTAAATGTGGAAATCATAGACATTTTTCGATTGATGTCGTTCGGACCCATTTGTTTGCATATGGAATAATGACCTCGTATCAAATATGGTTCTACCATGGTGAGGTTTTTCGTTCTACGGCAAATGAGGATGATGTTGAAGATGATATTGATGATATGTGCGGCATGATGAATGATTTGGAGGACGATTTTGTTGAGCGACCGGAATTGTTTGAGTCCATGATGAATGATGCGGAGACACCATTATATGAAGGGTGTACAAGCTATTCGAAGTTGTCATTTTTAGTTACATTATTTCATTTGAAGGCGTCGGGGGGTTGGACTAACACTAGTTTTACTCTATTGTTGGAAACACTGAAAGAAGCATTTCCGAAAGACAATAAAGTACCTTTAAGTATGTATGAAGCAAGGAAGACTTTGGGTACATTAGGCATGAAGTACGAGAAATTCCATGCGTGCCCAAATGATTGTGTTTTATATAGACACGAGTATGAAGATCTAGATGAATGTCCGACGTGCAAAGAGTCACGGTGGAAGAAGGGTAAAATTCCATGTAACGGGGTTAAAGGAGTTCCAGTTAAGGTACGTACATTTTCATCACTTGATTAGGAAATACATGTAGCTCATATTCATTATTTATTACTGATTTTCGTTAAATATATTTCTGTCGTTATGGTACATTCCTCCAATGCCGCGCTTTCGTCGAATGTTTAATAGTGTCAAACACGCGAAGAACATGGTTTGGCACTCCGAAAAGCGTATCGATGATGGTATGTTGAGACATCCTGCTGATGCTGCACAGTGGAAATCATTCGATTTAGAGTATAAGGATTTCAGTGTTGATACTCGAAATTTGCGCCTTGGTCTAGCTTCTGATGGAATGAACCCGTTCAGCATGATGAGCAGTAAATACAGTGTTTGGCCGGTTATACTTGTGAACTACAATCTCCCTCCAAAGCTATGTATGAAGAGAAAGTTCTTGATGTTAACGCTTTTGATTTCAGGACCGAATCAACCAGGAAATGATATTGATGTCTATTTGGCACCGTTGGTCGATGATTTGAAGATGTTATGGGAGAAAGGGATGGAAGTCAAAGACGCTTACCGTGGAGATTCGTTCAACTTAAGGGCAATGTTAATGTGGACTATTAACGATTTTCCGGCCTATGGAAACTTGTCAGGATACTCTGTGAAATGCTCGATTGGTTGTCCGATTTGCATGAAAGACACATCTTCCATCCGTTTGAAGCATGGTAAGAAAACTGTTTTTCTGGGTCATAGAAGATTCTTACCAAGAGATCACTCGTATAGAAGATTGAAACAAGCGTTTGATGGAAATTCAGAAGAACGACCCCCTCCTAGAATTTTGTCTGGTGAAGATGTCTATGAGATGGTTAAAAACGTCAATGAAGTGCTTGGGAAAAGAAAGCGGAGTGCTAGTACTAAAGAATCGTTCAAAGAGAATCCTTGGAAGAAGAAATCGATTTTCTACGACCTTTCTTATTGGAAGACACACTACGTCCGGCATTGTCTGGATGTTATGCACATCGAGAAAAATGTTTGCGAATCGCTTATTGGTACACTTCTTGATGATCCAAATAAATCGAAAGAAGGAATACAATCTCGATTGGATCTCAAAGAGATGAATATAAGAAGCATTTTGCATCCCGAGGAGGGGGGTGGGAAAAAAACAAAATTACCACCGGCAAAGTACACTCTAGATCGAAAGGAGAAAAAGAAATTGTGTAACTGGTTTGCTTCTATTAAAGTCCCCGAAGGTCATTCGTCAAACTATAAGAGGTTCGTGTCTTTGAAAGATTTGAGACTTACTGGAATGAAGACGCACGACTGTCATGTGCTGCTACAACAAATGTTGCCTCTTGCTTTACGAGGAATTGTGCCAAAAGATGTGAGGTTTGCAATATCAAAGATATGTGTATTCTTTAACTCGATTTGCTCGAAGGTCATCGATCCAACTCGATTGGATTTAATGCAGTCAGAATTGGTGAAAACTCTGTGCTTGCTCGAAAAGATCTTTCCACCTTCGTTTTTCGACATAATGATCCACTTAACCGTCCACTTGGTACGTGAAGTGAAATTAGGAGGGCCCGTGTTTTTACGGTGGATGTATCCAATCGAACGTTATATGAAAGTGTTGAAAAGCTACGTGAAGAACTACAATAGGCCGGAAGGGAGCATAGTTGAAAATTACATAGCAGAAGAGTCGGTTGAGTTTTGTTCTGAGTATTTAGCTAAAACAGACGAAATTGGGTTACCCAAGAATACCAATTTTGATTCAAAAGCTCTATCTAAAGGTATTTTTTTTTAACACTTTATTTGTTTATTTAAATTATATATGAACATTATTTTTAAGTATTTGTTTCATTATATATAGGTAGTTATTCGATCGTCAACCGAAAAGAATGGGAGCAAGCAAGTCTCCATGTGCTACACAACGTTTCCGAGGTCAAGCCATTTGTGGATATTCATTTGAATGAGTTGAGAGTGAATAATCCAAAGAAGGGTAGAAATGAAAAATGGTTGCAAGAAGAGCACAACCGTTTGTTTCAGAACTGGCTTGGAAAACGCATATTTATAGAGGCAGGACATTCATCTACGTTGAGTAAACTATCAGGCGGGCCGTCCTCAATGGTTACAAGGTACACTGCTTGGTCTGTTAATGGTTTTACATTTTACACAAGGGAACGAGACAACAAGCATCCCGTACAAAATAGCGGTGTTACATTGTTTGCTGAAGCTTTACATGTTTCGTCGGCAAAAGATAAGAATCCAAAACATGCTTTTATGAAGTATTACGGATACATTGAAGATATTTGGGAACTTGATTATTGCGGGTTGCGAGTCGCATTATTCAAGTGCAAATGGGCAGACAATAATCACGTTAAAGTTGATAATGAAGGAGTTACAATTGTCGACTTTAGACGGATTGGCTACGAGAATGATTCATTTATTTTGGCTTCGCAAGCAAGTCAAGTGTTTTATGTTTCAGATCCAGCAAATCCTGAGTTATCGTTAGTGGTTCATATGAAAGCGAGAAACGGTAACGAAGAAGAAGACGAAGACATGTCTAGCATTCCTCCGTTCACATCAGGATTACCGCCAATTGATCAAGAGGTGGATGATTTTAATGATGACGATGTTTCACATCTACTTCGTAAGGATATAGATCCTATTTTTGTTTGATATTGAACATTTAGATAATGTATTTTCATTTTGGATTTTATGTTATTCTCCTGTGGACAACGTTATTTTTCATTCAAAATTTCTCTATACAATGTCATTTACATTTCTCCAACATCGCCGCGGCTGAGTACATCTCTCGCGGTGGCAGGATAATCTCGCCGCGGCGAAATACAAATCCTGCCGCGGCGAGGGACCTTCTACAACGCTTTAACAAGTGTTGTAGAAACCTCACCGCGACAACGTATATTCCATGCCGCGGCGAGGTCATTACGCCGCGGCTGGAATATCACCACGCCGCGGCGAGACAAGTTCTTAAAAAACACAGACTCTCGGTATATAAATATCAAACTCTCGCCGCGGCGAGATACAAATCCTGCCGCGGCGAGGACCCTTCTACAACGCTTAAAAAAGCGTTGTAGAAACCTCGCCGCGGCAACGTATATTCCATGCCGCGGCGAGGTCATTACGCCGCGGCGGGAATATCAACTCGCCGCGGCGAGGATATGTTCCCAAATATGAAGGCTCTCGGTAAGTTTCTCGCCGCGGCTATAGCTTATTTGCGCCGCGGCGACACGTTTCGCCGCAGCGAGAAGACTACTCCGCCGCGGCGAGATTCTGTTTTAAAAAACGCATGCTCTCGGTAAGTTTCTCGCCGCGGCGAGATTCTGTTTTTGTTCGAACCATTTTTCACCTTCACAAAGCATAACCATAAAAAATTCAATCTCGACATCTACAATCAACATAACCATTTTAAATACTAACAATGTCACAACAATCACAAATTCTATATCAATTCCAACTTCATTTAAACATAACAATATCAAATTCATAAACAATTCCATTCTAACACAAATTCTAACTCAAATTCATTCTAACACAAATTCTAACTCTAATTCATTCTAACACAAATTCTAACACAAATTCTAACGTCTCAAATTCATTCTAACACAAATTCTAACTCAAATTCATTCTAACACAAACTCTAACTCAAATTCATTCATAATAAAATAACAAACCCTAATTTTGTTAAATCAATAACCACCTTAAATCAATAACCCTAATTTTGTTAAATCAATAACCACAACATGCAACTCGGGGAAATAACATGAAATCCATATTCAAAAACACGAAATCCATATTCAACAACACGAAATTAAATCAATAACCACCTTAAAAACTTAGAAAATCATACCTTTAAAAAGAGAGTGAGAGGCGGTTAGAGAGAGAGAGGCGCGAGAGAGTTGGGCGGCGAGGACGTGGCGAGCGAGAATGGCGGCGAGGATGTGGCGAGCGAGAATGGCGGCGAGGACAAGGCGACGGCGAGAAATCGGGGCGGCGAGGACGTGGCGAGGGATTTTGGAAGAGAAAATGAAGACAGAGTCGGCCGAAATAGTTTGTCTCGCGTTTGTATTTTGAGGAAAATGAGAAAAAAAACTGAAAACTGGTTTATATAGTGAAAACCTAAAAACCTCGCCGCGGCGAGAATATGTCTTCGCCGCGGCGAGAAGATCCTACAACGGATATTATAACCGTTGTAGGATCATCTCGCCGCGGCGGGAGTCCTACATCGCCGCGGCGAGGAAGTTTCATAGAAAACTGCTAGGCCACGGTATCCTTCTCGCCGCGGCGGAGTATATTTCCAGCCGCGGCGACATAATCTCGCCGCGGCGACATAATCTCGCCGCGGCGAGGGAGGACCATCGCCGCGGCGAATCTATTCTACAACCCTTTAAAGAAACCGTTGTAGAATTTGTCGCCGCGGCGAGGTCGATCCTTCTACAACGCTTTGAACTTGCGTTGTAGAAAGTTTTCGCCGCGGCGAAAATCACATGGTGCCGCGGCGAAGGTTCTACAACGGGTTGTTGAAACGTTGTGGAAAATCTGAAATTTAAGTTCTTCTACAACGCTTTTGTAAAGCGTTGTAGAATCACCCAGATTCTACAACGCTTATCCATAAGCGTTGTAGAAACACCCAGATTCTACAACGCTTATCCATAAGCGTTGTAGAATCACCCAGATTCTACAACGCTTATGTTAAGCGTTGTAGAATCCCTAGTTTCTACAACGCTTATGTTAAGCGTTGTAGAAAGTCCGTTGTAGAATCTCATATTTGTAGTAGTGAGGTGTGCCTGGCCGAGGCAACAGGGGCACTCGGTCGAGGCGGTAGAAGCACCTCACCGGGGCAGCAGGGGCGCCCGGCCGAGGCGGCAGAGGCGCTCGGCCGGGGCAGCAGGGGCACCCGGCCGAGGCGGCAGGAGTGCTCGGCCGGGGCAGCAGGAGCACCCGGCCGAGGCGGCAAGAGCACCCGGCCGAGGCAACAGGAGCGCTCGGCCGAGGCAGCGGGGGCACCCGGCCGAGGCAACAGAGGCGCTCGGCCGAGACAGCAGAGGTGCTCGGCCGGGGCAGCAGGGATGCCTGGCCGAGGCAGCAGGCGTGCTCGGCCGGGTTGCTGGAGCGTTCGCGGGGCGGGATGGCCGGGGCGCGGGAGCACGCGCGGGTCGGGATGCCCGGGGCGCAGGAGCGCGCGAGGGCCGGGATGCCCAGGGCGCGGGAGCGCGCGAGGGCCGGGACACCCGGGGCGCGGGAGCACGCGCGGGCCGGGACGCCCGGGGCGCGGGAGTGTGCGCGGGCCGGGATGCCCGGGGCGCAGGGCGCGCGCAGGCCAGGCGCGCGCGGGCCAAGCGCGCGCGAGCCAGGCGCGCTAGGGCGCGCCCTCAGGCCCACTGGGCCGGGGGCGCATGTGCGCGTGCACATGGCCTCTGGGCTGGGGACGCTGGTGCGCGCGCGCAGGCCCGGCCGAGGCAGCAGAGGCGCTCAGCCGAGGCAGCAGAGGCGCTCGGCCGAGGAAGTAGGGATGCCCGGCCGAGGCAGCAGGTGTGCTCAGCCGGGTTGCTGGAGCGTTCGCTGGCCGGGAGCGCGCGCGGGTCGGGACGCCCGGGGCGCAGGAACGCGCGAGGGCCGGGACACCCGGGGCGCGGGAGCGGGAGCGGGCGCGGGCCGGGACGCCCGGGGCGCGGGAGCGTGCGCGGGCCGGGACGTCCGGGGCGCAGGGGCGCGCCCTCAGGCCCATCGGGCCGGGGGCGCTGCTGCGCGTGCACAAGGCCTCTGGGCTGGGGACGCAGGTGCGCACGCGCAGGCCCTGCCGGGCCGTGGGTGCATCAGGGCGCCCGGGCCTGGTGGGCCGGGGCCCGTTGGGCTTCCGGCCAGCGAAGTCTGGTCGGTCTCGAATTGTTTTTGAATATCCGGTATCCCGAAAACGACCGGTAACAAAGAGAACCGTGAACTAAGAAGGGAAAACAAAGGGGGTTCCTCTGTTTACGTCTCCGGCGCTCAACATTAGTAGGATTGAGGTGGAGTATAGAGGTTTTAGAGGGGGAGAAGCCAAAGATGAGTGAAACGAGTGACCTGGAGGTTCGACAGCGTTTCAAGGCTCAAAAATGGATTACCTTTTGGGAGAGGACGGACCTCTGCATTTATAGGCGACCAAGGGGGTGATTGGGGAACCCCTTGGCCGAGCATGATTTTTGGTCGGCCATTGGCCGGCTGAAGGTTTGGGCCGGCCATTGGCCGACTGAACTTGGGTCGGCCATTGGCCGGCTGAACTTTTGGGCCGGCCATTGGGCGGCCGAACTTGGGTTGGCCATTGGCCGGCTGAAGGTTTTGGGCCAGCCAATGATCGAGGCAAGGTTTTATCGTCCGTTGGCCGTCCGAAGCCTTGCGCCGGTCGTTTGGATTGGCGTGACGCTTTTGTCCTCGTCGGTCCGGGACGGGCCGACGACATTAGCCCCCCGAGTTTCCGGTTGAGCGTGGGTCGAGTGGAAACTCAGTACTTGCGCTGATGTGCAGACCTAGGATGACTTTTTTGCGTCGCGAGGGATGACTTTTTTGCGTCACGAGGGACGGCCTTGGTTGCCTTTCGTTTTACCTGTCGTATGTTCTCGACATACTATCATAATCGATTCGCACGGATTTGTTGATGCGCGCCTTATTTTCACGCTTTGCCGATGAAGGCGTAATTGATTTGCACGTCTTGTCGGTGTGCGGCTTATCTTCTGGACTTACCAATAAAGGCGTAATCGATTTGCACGTCTTGGCGGTGCGTGGCTTATTTTCTGGACTTACCAATGAAGGCGTAATCGATTTGCACGTCTTGGGCCTTGAGGGGCCTCGGTGCCACATCGCGTGACCAGGTTTTCTATGGATGCTGGCTAGACCTGTTTCGTCCGGTGGGCGCAGGCCTTTGAAACCCATATGTGACTCGCTGCCTATCGGCGCACGACCTAGGCGGCGAGCGTGACCATACAACCTCATGAGCGTGGCACCCTTTGGGCGCGCGTGTCATGTGATAGGCGGGGTTAGGTGTAGACTTGATCCTCCGGCGAGTGTGGCACCTTAGTGCACTGGTCGCGTTTTCGGGTTGAGTCTCTTGGGTCGAATTCTGTGCCCTCGTGAGCATGGCGCCACGGCGCGCGTGTCATGTTTGGGGACTCATTTGGCCCATTCTTACTCTCACAAGAGCGTCGTAGAACGAATTTTGATGCGCCGTTAGGGGCAACTTAAGTACGTCGTTAGGGACGATTTTTTTCCTGTCGCTCGTAGTAGAGCATGTAGATTTGTCATCAAGACTTGTGAGTCTATCGTCGATTGGTGATTCAAGAAGTCGTGTACGTTTGACACGAGGACTTTCAAGTTGACTAGTGGGCTTGTGACTCAACTCGAGGGGTTAACTCAACTCGAGGAATCATGCGTAAAGTTGACGCGATGTCTCGTCAATCGATCCGTGAATCGAGACTCGGCTCAAAGAGTGAACTCAACTCGAGGAGTTACTCGTAGATTTTGTTGGAATTGATCTAGGGTTTAAGAAAAAGTTTAACACTTCGGTAAGCGGCGGAATTTTAAAATTTTTCCTTTTCAAGTAGAACAGTTTTTACTAACCTAGACAACGAGCAAGCACATGTAAATAAAAACAATATGAGCATAATAAATTTACTAACCTCTTTAGAAGCTTGAACGTTGATGAGCCTTCGAAAGGTTGAAAACGTTCGTCTCCCTCGTTGCACGTCTCTCGTCCTTTCCTCGTTAACTCGAGTAACCACGAAAGTTTCTATGACTAAATCACTCAAGATAAAAAGGAATTAGTGTGTGGGCACTTTTAAACACTACGAATTAAGAACGAGTCTTGAAGTCGCAGAGGTAAACACTAGGTCAAATGAGGACCTAGGTGCCAAAACAATAAAACGAAATTGAATAGAGAGAGAGAGAAGACGGGCGGCCAAGTCTAGAGAGAGAAGCTCTCAATCTCTAAAACTTTGGATGAATGAAATGTGAAGAATAAGGCTCCTATTTATAGGAGAGGTTTTACCTTCAATAAGGTAGTTTCCTCTTCTATAGAATATCACATATTCATGAGCAAATATTGCCTCCTTCCCACTTAAGTCACACGGCCAAGGCAGCCTTCTAGAAGGCTTGGATTTGTTGCCCTTTTTGTTCCTTGCCTTGCCTAGACTCTACTGGGCCGATTACCCTCTTTCCTCTTTGAGGAAATTTGTTTATTCTTTTTCTTTTGGCAAGTATCTTGATACATTTATGCACAAAATATTCTCTCTTTCTTTGGGTATGTTAGGCGCCTATGGCCTTCTAGAAAGGGCTTCTAGAAGCTTTTCCATTTGTTCGTGACAACATGAAAAAGGCCCATTAAGAATATTCAATAAAATTCTTATGAAATGAAATTAATCCACAAGACCCAATTAATCTTATTTTGGCCGAGTGATAAATGTCATTAAATGACCTTGTCAAAAAATTTATTGACATTCATTTCATCGTATGTCTCAAAAGACAAAAATACCATTTTGATAATTTTCGTTCTTGTTTTGACTTAGCTTCTAGTTTAACTATTCCTACTCGATGTGATTCGTGACAGTGACCTCATGGATCCAAATGAACAAAGCTTGAGCTAAACACTTGGACTCAAAAGTTTACAAAACTTTTTCCAAGTTTAGCTTAATGTCAACTGACTCCACTTAAGAGTTGACACTGAAAATCTCTCGATTCAAATGAATTTATTTTCTACTCAAGAATTCCAACCTAATTGTAATGAGTGGATCCAAAGAATATTATCAGTGTTTACCCTTCATGAATATCATCAGCTAGTCGGGATTTACAAAATTACCATTTTACCCTTCTAGCTGTTATTTCCTCAACTCCTTTGTCGCTTGTGAATAAGTTAGAAACAATGTATTGACGAGGAGCTAACAAATCACATTGTTTCATCCAAGAAGGTCAAGACTCAATTTGGACATTGACCAGTTCATTTATTCACACTCCAAGGAACAAAGCATGAGGTGATATACATTGCATTTCAGCAATCTTGTACATGAATTCCATATCTATGAGAACTTCATAAAGTTACTCATGACATTCTCAAAACTTAGTACTTCACCAATAGGCCCTGTTCGGAATCACATAGCAATCTTCTCAAGACTCTAGAAGTACACTGGTCAATTCAGTACCTTCGGAAGATACCTACAAGAACTATAGAGTCTCCAACTCTCAATGCCCCATAACCAGACATCATAGATTCTCCTAACAATCATACTGAGGTCAATAGTCCTTTTGCCCTTAGATTGCGAATATATCGTTTTAAGCAAATTACGAAGAGTTTGTTCATGCAAATCTATATTTGTCTCTTCGTAAGTTGTTTAGTTTGTTTATGGACTAAAGACTAATGTTTTATCATAAAGCTTCAAACAGACAAGGAGTAATGAATGACTGTTTCAACTTTTTATTGATGAATAAGCAAATACAAAAAAGAGTCTTCATGAGACTTTATTACATCAAATGTACAATGTAAAGACTACAACTCTTCTTGTGGGCACCATTGACAACAGAGTCGACACGAGGGTTTGTCAGCCAATTCGTGGACTCGGGACTCGACTCGAGGAGCGAACTCAACTTGAGGAGTCATGTGAAGAGTCGGCACAAGGACTTACCCGTCGACTCGTGGA
The DNA here is from genome assembly GCF_054948205.1 of Urtica dioica subsp. dioica. Lineage (NCBI taxonomy): Eukaryota > Viridiplantae > Streptophyta > Magnoliopsida > Rosales > Urticaceae > Urtica > Urtica dioica. The sequence continues at coordinate 43,650,991 of NC_142756.1, forward strand.
CTCGGAACTCAACTCGAGGAGTGACCTCAACTCGAGGAGTCATGTGTAGAGTCGGCACGATGACTTGTCAGTCGACTCGTGGACTCGGAACTCAACTCGAGGAGTGACCTCAACTCGGGGAGTAATGTGTAGAGTCAACACGAGGAGTCATCAATTGACTCGTAGACTCGGAACTCAACTCGAGGAGTGAACTCAACGCGAGGAGTCATGTGTAGAGTTGGCACGAGCAGTCATCAATCGACTCGTGGACTCGGAACTCAACTCAAGGAGTGAGCTTAACTCGAGGAGTCATGTGTAGAGTCGACACGAGGAATCATCAGTCGACTCGTGGACTCGGAACTCAACTCGAGGAGTCATGTGTATAGTTGGCACGAGGAGTCATCAGTCGACCCGTGGACTCGGAACTCAACTCAAGGAGTCATGTGTAGAGTCGACACGAGGAATCATTAGTCGACTCATGGACTTGGAACTCAACTCGAGGAGTCATGTGTAGAGTCGGCACGATGACTTGTCAGTCGACCCGTTGACTCGGAACTCAACTCGAGGAGTAACCTCAACTCGAGGGGTCATGTGTAGAGTCGACACGAGGAATCATCAGTCAACCCGTGGACTCGGAACTCAACTCTAGGAGTGAACTCAACTTGAGAAGTCATGTGTAGAGTCGACACGAGGAATCATCAGTCGACTCGTGGACTCGGAACTAAACTCGAGGAGTGAACTCAACTCGAGGAGTCATGTGTTGAGTCGACACGAGGAATTATTAGCCGACTCGTGGACTCGAAACTCAACTCGAGGAGTGATCTATACTCGAGGAGTCATGTGTAGTGTTGACATAAGCACTAGTTAGTCGACTCGCGAATGGAGATTCTTTCTCTTTGGAACCTCCGGCCTAACCATCGGCCCCTTGAGACTTCCTTAAACTTTTGTTTATTTTGTTTTTGAGGTTTTGATTGAGTACTGTTCCCCATTAGCCCCCCGAGTTTCTTGTTTTTGTGAGACGAAAACTAGGAAACTCTCGTGTAGGGGATATACAATAATACGTGACAATGGGTAGAACAACTTTTTATTGCAATGAGAAGGTTGTTTATAGCTTGCCTCGACATTTGGACTTTTCAGGAAATAGATAATTACATGTTTGAAATGAAACGGTCATAGAGTCGGGTATGTTCATGCATGAATTTAATGGTGAAAGCTATGCCAGTTGTGGCCGCAAGTGTTGGGAGCTTGTTCTTTAGTCGATGAACCGCGCTCATCGTCTCATTGTGCTCATGCTCGAGGTTTCTGAACCGTTGCCTGTTGTGGGGGTTGTTGTTGTAGCGATGATGACGTTTTCTTCCCTTTGTTGAGTCGGGCGCTCGGTCGGGGTTGTCACCTTGCTAGCGCAGGCCACGAACTCTTTGAGATTCCCGCCTCGAATCACGGAATCAATTCGCTTCCTAAGCTGGTAGCATCCGGTCGTTGCATGTCCGTGGTCTTGGTGATATTCGCATTGTTTTCTCCTGTCCCGCGTTGCGGGGTCTCTCTTCATTGGAGGCGGAGACCCCAACTTCTCTTTGTGTAAGTCCAGGATCCCGTCAGGTGTCGTGTTGAGATCGACGGCCGGTGCGATGAGTGTGGCAACGCGCTTCTTGTTGGATACTCGATTAACAACGTTGGGCGGTTGGTGTCCCGAGGCGACTTCTCTTGCGTTCTCACGTCGGGTGTTGAGTTTTTCTCTTAAGTCACTCCTATGAGATCCCCTTCGGGAATTGAGTCGGTCTCTCAAGTCTCCGTTGGCCGTTCCTATCACCCTTGGCAAGGGTATCTCATTCAAGTGACGTCCTCGACGGGCGCCGCGACCATCGATGTCGTCATCTCTCCGGGAGTTTTGGACGCAAATGGTGAGCTCGGAGCATCCTTTTCGGGACCTTGAGATTGAGCGTCCTCGAGTATTGCTCGATCTTAGATGCCTTGATGTGGTCTCTCGAGGGTGTCCCCTCGAGGGTGCATGCGTGTGTTCACCCGACGATTGATGTCCTAACGCGGTTGCCTAAGGGTGTCCCCTTGAAGGCGTGCGTGCGCGCTCACTTTCGTGAATAGTGTGGTCGAGGTTAGTCTCGTTGGTTTTTGATCTTGCTACAAAGTTGGGGTCTTTCTCGTCGCGGTTGAAGTGGTCCTCGATGCCGTAACCGAGGAGGTCAGCGATAAGTGGGCCATTCACCCCTGGCCGCTCGAGGAGTTCGAAGAGTCTCCGAGCCGTGTCTTCACGGAGAGCGTCATTGGCGTCACCGGCCGGTTCGCGGATGGCTGGTTCGAGGGGCGAGCTCTCGTTGTCACGAAGCCCATGATCCCCAATCTGGCGCGCCAAGCTTCCTAAGGCATATCTCAAGCTAGTCGCCCGGTCGGCCGCGGAGGTGACGGGCCATTGACTCATCTTTGGCTTCAGCGCGTCGGACTCGATATCTCGAGTCTTCCCTTAGCTGTCAATGGTCCTTGAGTTTGTAGGCACACCTGAAAAAGATAAGAGAACCGTGAACTAAGAAGGGAAAACAGAGAGGGTGCCTCTGTTTACCACTCCGACGCTCAACATTAGTAGGATTGAGGTGGAGTATAGAGGTTTTAGAGGGTGAGAGGCCAAAGATGATTGAAACGAGTGACCCGAAGGTTCGACAGCGTTTCAAGGCTCAAAAATGGATTACCTTTCTACTTGAATGACCCTCGTAATTTTGATGATGGGGAATGGAATTTCATCGAAGATTGTAATCATCGATTTTTGTGGGATTTACCTGACATCGACGCCTCGTCCTCGGCTATAGTTCCATTATCAGTACAACAAACTGACTTTGAACTTTTTTCTCATCGTTACGAAAATTGTGAAGCAACACTTGTGAGTGACGATAGTGAGGACAAACCAGCTAATTTTATAGACGGCGATGAAGACGAGGAAGATGTATCTCATTTTGTTGGAGATAATATTGATGACGATGTTGAGATAGAAGAGAATGAATTTACATGCGATGATGACGATTGAGTAATGTTTTAATTGTGGCTTTAAGTTTTTATATTTAATTTTAACTCAGTTTTATATTAGGAACATTTTCTAATTTTTGTTTTCAAATGCAGTATGTCCACAAGCTTAGGTGATGGAGGCGGTGATCTGCCGGAGACACCTCCATATGGAGGACGAGGTGTTACGATGGGTGCCAGTTCCCAAAAGGCGAGTAAGGGAAAGAAGGTTGTCATAATTTTCGATCCGGTTTTTTGGCATTTTTATCCACCCAAGAATAGAGCAGTGCAAGACGAGGGGGTCATGAAGGACGAGAAGATTGGTACGTTTGCCAACAGTTTGGGGGGGTTTGGTACGAGCGCATATTTCTCCCGCCACTCCATCGTGGAATGATGTTACGCCGCAACAACAAGCGGCGATTTCGTCTGGTCTTCATGCAGAGTTTGATTTTGTGTCTGAGGACATGGAGACTGGGGAGCTTCGATCGGCTGATTTCCAACGCACTCTCATCGACAAGACTATCGTCCAAGACGCGAAGAAGCATTTTCGTGACGAAAAGACTAAATACAGTTCCAGATTCGAGAATTTGTGTGGCGGCAAACGAGATGTGGCATTGGCTAACAAGCCGAAGACGTTGACTGTTGATGAGTGGACGGCTTGCATTAATAGGATGGAGACTGAAGACTTACATGAAAGTGATCGACTTGCATTTATTAGTAGCATATCGTCATGAGGTCCGACTACATTCCTCGCCACGCTTTACATGAAAGTGATCAACGTGTCACTCCTGGGATTTGACTAGAGAGGACAATTTTTGAACTGGCGTTAGTGTGGCCTAATTGATTCCCTAAAATATTTCGACCCACCGATGATGAAGTCGATTCTTGGTTTTGATTGGGCTTGTGGAGCTAATGGGTTGTCCTTGTCCGGTCTTCCCCTCTTCCAAGAAGGATTACCTATACCTTGGAAGTCGAATTTTTTTTCTTGGGAGAAGGTCCCAAGTCGATGTCTTTCAGCTCGCCCTTAGAATATTGTTTTGCTAGGATTTTCCGCATGGTCTCACAGTTTATTGTTGCGTGACCATTGCTTTTATGAAATTCACAGTAAGCGTCGAGGACTCGGGTTCATTTCTTCCCCTGCCTCGTTTTTCTTTTTCCTCCTTGTTCATGTTGAACACGAAACATGGAGGGTCATTTTGCTTCTTCGCGGGCGAAGTCTCGCTTCGTTCTCTTCCCTTCTTGAAGTTGTTTCCCCTTTTTTGGGTCCAAGAATTGGCTTGGCCGACCTGAAGTTTCTAACTTGGATTATATTTTTTGGCTAACATGCTTCTCTATACCTCTACCTTGATGAAGTTAGAAGCTCGATGGATCGCATCTTCGATGGTTATGAGACGGATGATGGTCATTTCATCACGAAACCTAGAGTCATGCTAAAGTCCATTTTTCAGGGCAATTAGGACGAAGTCGTTATCGATGCTCGATATTTTGGTCATGATGCCTTTGAATCGGCTCATGAATTCTTTCAAAGATTTGGAGTCCAACTAATGAGTGTTCAAAAGGTCTGCCTTAGTGGACTCATCTTCCACAAAAAGGAATATTTTAGGAAGGCCGCTGACAAGTGTTTGAAGCTGTCGATGAACTGTTCCTCTAGTTTTGAGAACCACTTGAGAGCGGCTACGTACAAGTTTTCGGTGAATAGTTGGCAGTTGCCCACCTCCTTTTCATCCTTCCTGAGCTGAGCTCGGTCCATCGCGATACTGAAGTATGTTATATGAGCCTTTGGGTTTGATGTGCCACCGTAGCGTGGGATCCTGACCTTTCAAGCGCCTCGAATGATCATATAAGTGATCTTTTCGAAGAAAGGAGTTCTTCCCGTTTCGACGATTAGTTGGGCAACCTCAGGAACCGAGCTCATTGTGCTATGGAACTTCGTGTGGACAGATCTGAACTCGACTGTCAAGACTCCTTGAATTTCTCGAACTTGGTCTGGCCCAGAGTTACTCTCGCGTGGAATTGTTATCCCAAGAGAATCGGGGTTATTGTGGTTTGCTTGGTTTGGGTGTGCACTGTCGAGCTCGGATCTTTAGCTAGTTGGGTGGAGGGTCCCGAGTGGATTGAGGATGAGGCCCGCCCGGAGGAGGCGATGGCAAACCGTTTAGGCCCACCCGGGCAACCGAAGTGGATGCTCCAGTGGCATGATGGGTGGTTCCCAGCTGAAAGATCGGCTAAGTATCGACCTCTCATGCCGAGGTGACTTGGATCGCAGTGAAATCTAGCCGAGTACTGGGAAGGAGAGTTCGATTCATATTTGCAACCGTGGTCGCACGTCAAATCGAGCCTAATGTGGTGATCTCACCTATCTCGTTTTGTGGATCAAGAGCATATATGGGCGGGGTCGTGATGATATCCAACCGAGCATGAAGGATCCGATTGGTCTCATCCTGACTATTGGCCCCTCTTGAACATCTTCAAGATTGACCTAATTCCAGAAGAAATTTCATAATCCGATTCGGAATGATCTGGCGGCTGTGGTCATTTTGAGATAAAAAAAATTATGTCGAGCTTCACTCGTTTCTTTCGAATTTGGTTTATCTGATCTGTTTTCGACAGACGGTGCCAAATTGTTGATGTCATTTTCGAGCCTCAACAATCACGAATAAAACTAAAGAAAATTAGGTGCGTGATTCGATTTATATTTGTGGATCTCATAAAGTTGTCGTATAGAAACGAGAATTTATTATTTTGTAACAAAATATACAAAAATTAAATATGAATGAGAACGATTTTATTGATAACTCGATCTCAATTACAAAAGTCGAGCTCAACAATTCGAGTACAATTGATGAGTACATATGTACTGAGAGCAAGTGAGAGATGTAAGCGATAATAAGGAAAAAATGCGTATATTTCTTCACAGAAGGAATAAATTTATACTACGACGAGGTGCGATATCTCCGGAGACACGTGCCGATGACTTTGTTCTTCATTGCCTCTTATTCTGCCACGTCGCTTCTATTGTTTGAATTTGCTCGGTAGGAGTTGTCAACTCTCTGGCTTTTGGGGCGGGATCACATATCCACGCTGTCTTCGAATTCGTGATGATCTCTGGTGAAAGTGGACCGATTTCATAACAGAACACGGGTTGGGTCCAATTGACTCTTTGGACATCTACGACAATAAGAAATAAATGACAAGAACTTCGTGTCATTTGGTGAATGCGAAGTATTTTAATATTAAAGATATACCCCAATTTATGCATATACGTCTATCACAATATAGTGCATACATTTTTATCTTAGTTTGGACTATTTTTTTAACTATTAGATAATTAAGCCAGAACTTTAAAATAAGATGTTTAAATGTGATATATATTGTTTATAGAGGATTCAATATTTTCGATAATATTGGGAATACGAGAATGAGTTAAAAAGCTACGAGGTAAAATTATAATATAAAGATAGACATGCGGGATAAGAATGGGTCTGTGTTTTTTCATCATTAGAGTCAACAACTTTTCTCCCATAAATTTTTATAGTGCTTATTTGTAGTTATGGTCCTAATAATTTTCATTGACATTAGTCAGAATCTTAAAAAAAAAAATTTCACTTGTTGTCCTTTTCTTTCCAATTTATGTAATTTTTGAAAAACTCAAGTGTGCGACCTACATGATCTTAATCTTTTTAATCATATGGTAAAATAGTTAGTTTATGTGAAAACATAGTTACCAATTAATCATATATATTAAGATTTATACAACAAAAATTGTGGGTCGCTTAAAATTTAGCCTAAAACTGATCATACAATGTTATTTTCACTTACACCGAATATTAGACCTAAAACTAAGGCCACACAAGTCGTACACTTGAATGCTTGGGAAAAAAAAAAAGAGTTATAATAAGAATAAATGACACTATTGTCCCTTGTACTATGACAATTGTGTCATTTCGATCAATGAATTTTCAAATTTATTTTAATGATGTATAAACTTTATAGTTTTAACACTTTTAGTCCTTCCATCAATTTTTAGGTGAATCTGTTAGTTAAGTTGGCACGTTTTTTACACGTGGTTACTTATAAAAGAGAAATTATTAAAATGCCCTCATCTTCCCTCTTTTATATCTTTTTCTTAGTAAAATTTTTAATTTATTTTATTTCTTATAAATTTCTCTCTCTCTCTCTCTCGAGATTCCCTTATTCTATCAGACTCGAGCCTAAATATTCTCCCATGGCCGACAAAGCAGACTTGATGCTCTGTGACTCGAATTTCAGGCTTGTCAACCACCGCATTGGCACATCGCGCACCCCCACTCTTTCCCTGTCCTTTCTCCACCTCCTCCGGCGTCGGGAACCACAACCATGGAACAAATTCAAAACTACAACTGTATAATAAATATGTATTTTTTGTATTTGTTTGTGTTCGTGTATGTATGAGTCTTTAGTTAGCACATTCAAAATGTTTTTTTTTTCCTTTTTCTTCCTCTTTCTTATGGGTTTGTATATTCCGGATCTGTTCGCCGGTGAAGGATTCATTTTCTGGCGAAGACAAGTTCGATCGTGATTTGTCCTCGAATTGCATCTCTGGTAACGAATAAAAACCCGATCACTTGGTCCAAACGAAGAACACGAAAAGAACCAGGATTTCACTCGAACTTGGAGATTGGATCTCTGGCGTGGAAAATGATCATCCTGCTCGTGTTTATGACCATGACATGTCAATAATAGCCATTAATAGTTCATTGTGAAGGAAACATAAAAGACTATTTGTCAATATTGTTTCTATTACCTTGTTCCCTAAACTCTTAAAAGCACATTACGAAGTGTCTTCTCTTAATATAATCTTAAAACACGCCAATATTGTGGTACTCAATCTTACAAGTCTAAAAAGTCTAACCATATTAAAAATGATGGTCACATTATTTTGACAAAGTATGAGCACAATAGATATGTAACCATTCCCACAAATTCACATAGGACATCGTTATTGGTATAATGTATACGGAGAAATAAAATACCTGTCACTGTTTGATTATTGCCCAATCACATTGGAAGTTAACCTAATAAAGAAATACAATCATGTTAAGCTAAACTTGTCAAACTGGTACAAATAAATGTTCATCCGTAGAACTCCTCACATTATTGTATATATATGGTATATGGTATATGTATATGTATATATCAGACAATTGGCCGTGTCCAAAATGCAAAGCATATTTGTAACACGAGTATAGCGCTGGAGATGTTGAATTGTCTTTGGATGAACTGTATAATAATTGAGAAGATTTTAATGTATAGTTTTATAGAAATATAGAGAAAAGGGCATTACCGTAAAATCGACTATAGAGTTTAAATTATGAATTTGACAGTCATGATAGATAACCATGTATATTCCTATCTAAGACTCGCCAATTAATTCCAGTTCATGAACCCACTTTCCTTTGCTAGATGATAGATCATTATTATCTTCTTCTTTTTTTTTTTAATTTTTTTCAACTCTTATCTGACAGACACCACATGCTGTGAAAAAAAGGTCCATGGGTCCAGACCCACTAACCTAAAATGACCCACCCACATTTTATTGTCACATGGAAGTGGAAGAAGAAACACAACACACTACTAAATCTGACCCACTATTATAGAAATTAAAAAACATAAACAAAAACAGAAATGAAAAACATGACTCATCTCACAATAATAATAACACCACCACTTTTCTTGCAATTTTATCCAAATGATCTCTCTTTGCATCACATTTGACCCACACATTCCACATCTATCTCTCTTTATCATAGCATGTCCTGTCACATGTACAATCATTTTTTATAAGTGAAAAGAAAAAAAATGTATATCAAAAGAGGGTATGTAATTCTTCCTTCAAAAGCTATTTCTTTCGGTCACACATATACGTTTGTTTTCAACCTCGTTTTAGTTAGGCCCTTCCTCTTTTATATATCTTATTTTTTTCTTTGCCTTAGAGAAAGAAAGAGAGAGCCAAAGTACTCATTTGTAATTCTGCGAATTCGAGAGAAAACAAATTTGCTTTGCTTCTCTGCAAAGCTTCTCATCACCCCTCTAGTCTCTTTGCATTAACATAGTACTTTTTGTAATTTTTTGACTAGTCATTTGGTCTCTCTTAAATTTTCTCCTCCGCTTTGGCTCTTTCTTTGCACTACACATTGTCTGCCTAATTCTACGAAAACCCAGAAATAATTTCCCCTCTCTGTTATCTTTCCCTTCTATATTATTATATAATAGTTCCAAGGCCACCAGCCAAAAAGCAGAAGAAAAAAAAAACCGTTTTTGATATTTTCATTAGTTCAGTTTTTCTGGGATTTATTGTTCAGAAAATTCTCTGTGTGTTCAGTTATAAGAGTTTCTGACTGACAGTTGATGCAAAAAACCAAATCAATAAAAAAAAATTGGGAGCTTTGAATGTCATGTCATGAAAAAATCAATACACATTTTACATTTGTAACGTTGTCATCAAATAATAAATAAATAAAAAACCTCGTGTGTGGGAGTGAAGAAGCGTATTTATATTTATTTTATGAAGATGTCTGCGGAATTGGTATATTCATTTAGAGACAATGAGAACCCAGATCTCCATAAGCAGATTGGCTGTATGAATGGCTTTTTTCAGCTCTTTGATCGTCACCGTCGAATTACTGGCCACGGACGACGTATCACTAATAATGCGCAGCCTCAAATCACACCTCTTCAAGCAGGTATGCAATATTAATTTTATTTTTATATGCTTAATTGTAGTTGAATATCAGTTATCATTGTTTGCTTTGTTTTTACCAATGTGGTTTACATATCCAGATTTGTAGTTGGTATTTTTTCACGCGAGTCTGAATTACCTCAGCTCTGTTACTCTGTATCATGTCAAAAATATTGTGTTCTTCCAGAAAGTTGAGTTTGATTTTTATTTTTAATGACAGGTCAAAATGGAAATCAAGCGGTGGGGGACAACAACGGATTGGAAAAGGCTAGAGTAAGAACTACAACACTTCTAATCTTTCATGCGAATGTTATGCTGTTATTAAAAGTTGCTCTGATATGAGGACTACATATAAATGTTTATTGTACGCAGGAAAAAAGTGCAAAGAAGGATGCGAAAGATCAGAAGAGAAAAAGCTCCACGGAATCATCAAGACACTCTTTCTCTTCCTCTTCGTGCTCATCGTCGACCTTCTCGTCTTTGGACCTCAACACCAAATCGGCGAACAGCTCTTCAGGAACGGAACTCTCCGGCGTCCGGCAGAGCAGTACGGCCCAACTCAGCCGGAGCTCCGTCGACCTCAGGAGCGTCGTCAAGGACTGTATGCGCAGAGAAGCCCGAGGAGGAGGAGGAAGAGAAAGCCCGATCAAGATCGCAGTCAGAGAACAACACGTGGACTCTCCGAGGCCACGGAGGAGCTTCGGAGACCACCACATTCCCCGGAGGCTTTCTTATGACGGAGGCGGAGCGGCACGGGAATCTCGGGACAGCCTGAGATCGGCGCCGAGGCTTTCGCTGGACAGCCACAGGCAAGGTTTGTCTTCTTCTTTGGCGGCAAAGCCGCTCCTGAGAGATCTCCGGATCGAGAGGAGGACCGCGGACCAGGCGGCAAGCCTGATCCAGGAGCCGGGGAGCTCGAGGAGGGCTTCGAGCGTGGTGGCAAAGCTCATGGGTCTCGTCGATCCAGTCCCGGAGCTGCCGCCGCCTCCTTTGGAGGCGGAGAGAGCACCGAAGAAGAAGAAGAAAGCGGGGCAGAAGAACATTCCGATCGAGACGGCACCGTGGAGGCAGCGCTCGGCGGCCACGACACCACTGACAGTCTTCGGAGAGATCGAGAAGCGGTTGGCGGATCTCGAGTTCAAGAAGTCTGGGAAGGATCTGCGGGCTCTGAAGCAGATACTCGAAGCGATGCAGAAGAGCAAGGTGGCGGAGAAAGACGCGAAGCTTGCGTCGCAAGCCAAGGCTCCGATCGTGATCATGAGGCCAGTGAAGACCGTGGAGGTCAAGAAGCGGACCACGGCGGCGGAGAATTTGATGAGTCCGAATGCGAGGGCCGTGAGGCCGGTGCAGACGAGGAAGACGGCCGGCAGTCAAGAGAACGCCGGAAGAGTCTCGGGGAATTCGAGCCCTAGATTGAGCCTGAAGAGGGTTGCTCCGGTGGATTCGAATATCAGGAGGAAGCAGAACGGGAGGGAATCGCCGCAGAAGAAATTCACGCCGAGATCTGTGCAAGGCAATGCCAGTCCTCTCCAGTCCGAGAGTAATCTCAGCCTGGGGTTCGAAGATATCGACGCTGAGGTCACAAGCAACGTTCTTCGTCCTCATCAGGTAAATTATTTATAATTTGGCTCTTGTTCTGTTTTTTACTTCCTCCCAGCATGTTGAGTTTTCAGTGCCTGACCAGTTGTCTCTCTGGTTCAGAATCGGATAGTCGGGCTCGGAGTGGACAGGAAAATAGCCGAGCCTGGGAGAGTCACTACTCCGGAGCAGCCGAGTCCTGTCTCGGTCCTTGATTCAACGTTTTACAGAGGAGACGAATCACCTTCTCCGGTGAAAAAGACCTTAATTGCCTTTAAAGGTAAGAGTTCTTGTACATCTTTTTTGTTTAATATCATGCAGTACTAGCAGTAACCCATGACTTCATATCTCTCCATCAATTGTCTGAGTTATTCATAACTTTATTTTTTGCGCGTATTGAATTAATTTGCCTGAATTTCTGGTAGCAGATGATGATATTCTGTACCCGGATGAAGATGAGTGGGCAATAATGGATCTTGATCAGCAATCCATTAACGGCAGAAGATCTAGTCTCAGCCTAGAAGAGACGAGCTTTACCAGCATGTTCTTCTCCGAAACCACGGATCCAGATCACATATACATCTCAGACATACTCTCATCTTCCTCGGACCGCCCGATCGAACCCCACTTGTTCTTCGCGCTCGAGCATCGCCGCCACCGCAGCATCGTTCAGCCAAGGCACGAGAAACTCCACAGAAAGCTCGTGTTCGACGTGGTCGGCGAGATTCTCGACCGGAAACAGGCCTCGGCAATAGAGAGTGAAAAGAACATCCTCGGAGAGCTGTGCTCGGAGGTCGATCGGCTCCAGGGGAAAAACTCGGGCGAAGAGGACAGATCAGAGAGCATCGTACGCGATGACATGGCACGCCGGCCGATGAACCGGAGAGAGTACGGAAGAGAAGTACCGGCAGTGGTGTTGGACTTGGAAAGGCTCATATTCAAGGACTTGGTCACCGAGCTCATCATCGGCCTGAAGACTCGTCCTCGTGGCTACTGCAAACAACTGCTCTTCAATTAGGCAACACCGGGTTTGCAAGGCTTGTAAATTGATAGGTGTTTATTTACTTCATAATTATTAGATACATGTAAATCTCTATCAGAGAGACGTGACCTAGAGTAGATGTATATACACAAACCTCAGTCTTGACGTTTAATCATACCCCTCTTGCGATTGTTGTTGAATTGGCAATGTCAGTGGATTTTTCTAAAACTCCAATCAAGTGGAGTTAATTCTATGAAAGATCCAACTAAGTAACTCCGCTAATCTTATACAGATTTCAATAGAAACTCGCTACACACTGATTTACAATTCTATAATCCTATTTCCATTGGGATGGCTCTTAGTTTCGTTTATGGTTTCAATATCAATTTCAAGAAGTATCGAATTTACCATTTGCTCGACAGATTGGAACAAACAAAATACGGTTCCTAACCTGAAATACACACCAATACCATAACTGATTTAAATCCCAACCACTATGATTAGAACACAATACGCATTCTAACTTACGCTTCTCAACAAGCCTGATGAATAATGATCAATCTGCGAATCAACGGTCAGAGTCAGACAATGAAGCACGGCACAAGGGCTTGTCATAGCGGGCTTGATTCGCGTCAGATAAAGAGCAAGATGAGCCGAGAGGCTCTGGTGGCTCAGTTCGATGTTGGGCGGTCGTGAAACTCAACCCGAGACACGCAAGCATGGCACACGGCAGTGTTTCCTCATCGGAGTTTGTCATGAGACTAGGGTGAGACCGGCCGGACCGGAATTTGGGGCGTCAACGTCGGAGGTGTCGCACGTGGTTGTGGTTGCCTCCAAATGAACCGATGGGGGAATACCTTGCAATTTAGGACTATCCCCCAATTCCATTACTTTCATGCCCTTGCAATTAAGAACCTCAAATTTGACTTCTCTCGTTCCCACTCTAGAATCTCAATTCACATTTATTTTGTTTCGTAGTTCACGATTGTGGAACTAGCCATCAGCTGTTTTCCCCTAGAAATTAGACTTAATAGTTGATTAAATATCAAGATTAGACCTTAGCTTTTAAAAGTATCTAAAAATGGATTTTTATACCTAAAACGGATAAAAATACCTATCTGACCATATAAATCTCAACCAACTCTAAAAAAGAATTCATTTTAACTCTTCAATCTTCTCTCTTATCTCTCAAATCCTCTCTACTTACGTGGCTTTCGTGAAATCATGTGTAAGATTACTTACATAGTCATTTTAAATAACTTTTGATTAAATATGATAGAATGTAAGGATAAAAATCGATCAGATCAGAAGTACATGATAAAAAATCTGGGTTTTAACTTTGTACGATGGTATACAAAATGATAGGATAAGATTTAACTTTTTTGTACAATGAAATTTAAACAAAATTCATGATTTGTACGATGCTGTATGATATTGTACGATGCTATACGATGTTGTACGATGCTGTACGATGAATTGATATATGATGTTGTACGATGTTGTACGATTCTGTACGATACAAAAGCTAATTTTGCATAGTTTGGCTATTTTTTTGCAGTTTTTATTATGGTTAACGGTACTTGGGAGAAGGAAGAACACTTATGGAGGTTCCACAATGCAGATATGTGTGGATTCAAAGTTCCGAAAGAGATAATGTACACAAAGTTAGTGGATTTGATATACGAGAAGCTCGATGTAGACAGTTTCGCATTCGACTTAAAACTCGAAGTCTCATACGCAATGGGTACGATTCTGATGGCTCCTGCTGTTTTGAAGGAGGATGGTGACATTTCGTATTATATGAAGCACAAAAATCGTAATAGATTTCCACTTTGTGTAAGTTTGGTAACGAAATAGATCATGGCACCCATTGCGTATCAAGGAGTATGTAAAGGCAAATATGTGGTAGTTGGAGAGGTGTCTCGCAATGAACCGAAGAAGAGACGGAATACTCTTATTATCGAGGACCGACAAAATGATCCTATAATCGAAAACGAACACGATGGCTGTGATGATTACTTGTATAATGCGTACAAGGGTGTCGAAGACAAAGTGTACATGCGTGATAGAGATGATAACCACAACAGTAGCAAATGTCATGAACACAATAGTGACGAATGTGATGAACACCATAGTGGCGAAGGTGATGAAGACAATAGTGACGGAGATGATGGAGATAACCATGTTAGAGGTGAAGAATGTGAAGAATTCGCTAATCCGGAAGAATATGATGAGTTTGTGGAAACTTCCATCGGGTCACTATCAACCGTCGCGTGAGCCTCTGATAATCGATTCACGAATCGTGCCTTTTCATGAACAGCGTCCGAGTTCACTGCCAAAGATGTTGTGAAGGAAGAACTGAGTCATTATCCAAGTCATTCTTCAACAAGTAATTAAGATCTAGATTTAAATTTTAAAGTGAAATATGATAATTTATTTTTCAACTAACTTTTGAAAATAACAAGAAGCTCAAAAGAAATATATATTGGGCAACAGTTTGAGAGCAAAAAGGAATTGAAAAAACATGTCCACTTGTACGCTTTGAAACATAATTTCGAATTTAGAGTGAAATCTTCTTCTAAAAATAGATGGTATGTTTTATGCAAAGATGAGAAATGCACATGGAGGCTGAGGGGTGTCGTGCAGTGGTCTGATATGTGGGAGATTACGTCGTACAAGAGTAAACACTCATGTGCGCGTGTCGTTCGAACAGAGGGCCATCGAGGAGCTGCACCATGGGTCATCGGTCACGTATTTAAAGACAAGTACTCTATTATGGCGGAGTATTCGGCGAATAACGTCAAAGAAGAAGTCAAGACATGATGGGGTGTGAACATATCATATCTGAAAGCTTGGAGATCCAAAGATAAAGCTATTGGGTACGTGTGAGGTACACCGAAACAATCCTATCAGAAGTTACCGTCTTGGTTATACATGTTGGAGCAAAAGATTCCTGGGATGTTAACCGACTTTGTGCGAGCTGGTGACAAATTCAAGTACGCTTCTTTTCTATTGGGGCGTGTCGTAGGGGGTTCAAATTATTGTCAATGGTGCCCACAAGAAGAGTAGTAGTCTTTACTTATGTACATTTGATGTAATAAAGTCACACGAAGACTCTTGCTTGTAACTGCTGAATCATTAATAAAAGTTGAAACGTTCATTCATTCTTCCTTGTCTGTTTGAAGCTTTATGATAAAACCTTAGTCTTTAGTCCATAAACAAACTTAACAACTTACGAAGAGACAAATGTAGATTTGCATGAACAAACTCTTTGTAGTTTGCTTAAAACGATATATTCGCAATCTAAGGGTCAAAGGACTATTGACCTCAGTACGATTGTTAGGATAATCTATGATGTCTGGTTATGGGATATTGAGAGTTGGAGACTCTATAGTTCTTCTAGGTATCTTCCGAAGGTACTGAATTGACCAGTGCACTTCTAGAGACAAGATAAGAACAAACCATTTAACCTCTTATGTCTCGAGGTCACTATGTATGAATTCCATCATGCTTACCTCAATCCTGAAATGAGACATGTCATTTCATAGCTTACGTATTCTCATTTGAGAAATTTAGAGTTCGGACTCACTATGTGATTCTGAACAGGACCTATTGGTGAAGTACTAAGTTATGAAGATGTCATGAGTAACTTTGTGAAGATCTCATCGATATGGAATTCATGTACAAGATTGCTGAAATGCAATGTATATCACCTCATACTTTGTTCCTTGGAATGTGAATAAATGAACTGGCGAGTGTCCAAATTGAGTCATGACTCTTTTGGATGAATCAATGTGACTTGTTAGCTCCTCGTTAATACATTGTTTCTAACTTATTCACAAGCGACAAATGAGTTGAGGAAATAACATCTAGAAGGGTAAAATGGTTATTTTGTAAATCCTGATTAGCTGATGATATTCATGAAGGGTAAACATATATAATATTCAGTGGATCCACTCATCACAATAAAGTTGAATTCTTGAGTAGAAAATATATTCATTTGAACCGAGAGATTCTCAGTGTCAACTCTTTAGTGGAGTCAGTTGACATTAAGCTAAACTTGTAAAAGGTTTGTGAACTTTTGAGTCCAAGTGTGTTAGCTCAAGCTATGTTTATTTGGATCCATGAGGTTACTTTCACAAGTCATATCGAGTTGGAATAGTTAAACTAGAAGCTAAGTAAAACAAGAACTAGACAAGTTTTACGAAAATTGTCTAAAGGGTATAGGACAAAATGAATGTCAATGAATTTTTTGACATTGTCATATGATGACAAATTCCACACGGGCATTTCAATATATTTGGGCCTTGAGGATTAATTTCATTTCATGGAATTTTACTTGAAAATTCTTAATGGGCCTTTCTTATGTTGTTATGAACAAATGAAGAAACATCTAGAAGCTCCTTCTAGATGCATGTTGCTCGTCCAAATCAAAGAAAGTGATAGACCAATTTTGTGCATTGATGTATAAAGATACTTTCCAAAGAAAAAGAGGAAACAAATTTCGTCTACAAGGAAATGAAGTGGGCGGCCAACAACAGGCAAGGGAGAAGCAAAATAAAAGAGGAAACAAATCCAAGGGCTTCTGGAAGCTCTACTTGGCCGTGTGACTTAAAGGGAATAAGGGAAATATTTGCTCAGGAATATGTGATATTCTATAGAAGAGGAAACTACCTTATTGAAGGAAATCCCTCTCCTATAAACACGTCGACTCAAGAACAAATCCCAAACTCGAAGAGCTAAAACACTAGGTCAAATGTGGACCTAGGTGCCAAAACAAACACGAAAGAAAACATAGAGAGAGAGAGAGAGAGAGGATCGGCCAAGAGGTTTTAGAGAGAGAAGCTCTCAATCTCTAAAACTTTGGAATGAATAAACAATGAGAATGAGGCCTCTATTTATAGATGAGGGATTACCTTCAATATGGTAGTTTCCTCTTCTATAGAATATCATATATTCTAGAGCAAAATTTGCTCCTTACCCTATAGATGCACACCGCCAAACATAATCCAAGCAAGTCCTTGGATTTGTTTCCTCTTTTATTTTGCTCTCTCCTTGCCTCTAATTGCCGCCAACCTCTCTTTCATTCTAGAGGAAATTTGTTTCCTCTTTTTCTTTTGGCAAGTATCTTCATACATTAATGCACAAACTTGGTCTCTCTCTTGCCATGTTGGACGGCCACCTCTTCTAGAAGGAGCTACTAGAAGCTTCTTCATTTGTTCATGATAACATAAGAAAAGACTCATTAAGAATTTTCAAGTAAAATTCCATGAAATGAAATTAATCCGCAAGGCCCAATAAACTTGTTATGGCCGAATGATTATATGTCATCATATGACAATGTCAAAAAATTTATTGACATTCATTAAATCCTATGTCCAAAAAGTCAAAAATACCCTTTAGACAATTTTCGTAAAACTTTCTCGTTCTTGTTTTGACTTACCTTCTAGTTTAACTATTCCTACTCGATATGATTTGTGTAAGTGACCTCATGGATCCGGATGAACAAAGCTTGAGCTAAAATACTTGGACTCAAAAGTTCACAAACCTTTTCCATGTTTAGCTTAATGTCAACTGACTCCACTAAAGAGTTGACACTGAGAATCTCTCGGTTCAAATGAATTTATTTTCTACTCAAGAATTCAACTAAATTGTGATGAGTGGATCCATTGAATATTATCTATGTTTACCCTTCATGAATATTATCAGCTAGTCGGGATTTACAAAATTACCATTTTACCCTTCTAGCTGTTATTTCCTCAACTCCTTTGTCGCTTGTGAATAAGTTAGAAACAATGTATTGACGAGGAGCTAACAAGTCACATTGCACTACTACAAAACTAGGATTCTACAACGCTTAAAAACAGTTGTAGAATGATTCTACAACGCTTATCAAGCGTTGTAGAATCCTGCGTAGTAGAAGCTTCTACAACGCTTAAAAATCCGTTGTAGAATCCAACAGCTTTCTACAACGCTTAATGATCCGTTGTAGAAACTAAGCTTCTACAACGGATATTTAAGCGTTGTAGAAGCTTCTACAACGGTTTGAATCTATTGTGTAATTTTTAAATATTTTCAAACACCTCGCCGCGGCGACGTATAATTCTCGCCGCGGCGAGATATTCTACAACGGATTGTCTACCCGTTGTAGAATCATGTCGCCGCGGCAGACATTATACTTCGCCGCGGCGAGTTGTTTGCCGCGGCGAAGTACGTTCCGCGCCGCGGCGACAACATTCTACAATGGATTGTCTACCCGTTGTAGAATCATGTCGCCGCATTGGACATTATACTTAGCCGCGGCGAGATTCTCGCCGCGGCGACGTAGGTTCTGCGCCGCGGCGAGGGGATTCTACAACGGATAAAAATCCGTTGTAGAAGCTTTCTGATTATTTTTTTAAAAACCCGCCGCGTCGACGTTTTAGCTTAGCCGCGGCGTGGTGTATATCGCCGCGGCGAAACCAAAACATCGCTGCGGCGAGGTTTTGATGTATGAATAATGTGCTCTCGGTATCTTTTTTGCCGCTGCGACTCTTATTTTTCGCCGCGGCAAACGTTATATGCCGCGGCGAAATGTCTAAGTCGCCGCGGTGAAGGCTTCATTTTGAACCTGGAAATCATTTTTTACACGTACTAAAACCCGTTGTAAAAAATATGGCACCTGAAAATAACCTTCAACCCAAAAAATAATATATACATCTTCAAAACATTCAAAAGAAATATTTACATCTAAAACCAATCCAAAATTGAATATAAAAACTAACTAATCATCACAATTAATAAATGTTTGTACATAAGTTACCCATTCTTCCCAAACTCTCTCTAAATCCTCATTTGTATAGTTTTTCTTACTTTCTAATTTTCCTACACCTCCTACGACTATATCGCGCATATAAGAAATAACAAAATACCCGCATTGCGTGTTTCCGGTTTGTCTCGGAGCGTTCCAAGCCTTATTGTACCTTGACTGTCCGTTATTATGGGCGTTTTGGTGTTCGATCTTGAAATCCACAAAAACCCTATAACACGGAAATCATAAGAGAAAAAAACCTCTACAATGATTTATAATAAAAATAGTTTTAAAAAAATCAAAATATTACCTTTTATCAATCGAGTTAAATCGATTGGAATTTTATTTCTTAACGGGTCGAAGAACATAGCACTATCTCTCCAAGGGTCGAGGACAACGAGCATCCAATGCGCACCTTTATTGTACGGCATCAAAGCTAGTTCACCAAATTTTCATTTTCGTACCATGTTTCCAACGTCATTGACTCGTTTTGACAAATAAGCGTCCTCGTCGTTGTTTTCGATGTACGAACTTAAGCCCGGATTTATAAAACAATAGTCTCGACTCTTCTTCGCCTTTTCTAGCCTCGAGCGTAGATAGCTATGACAAACAAGTATTTGATTGATCAAAACACTAAATATTGAATATTTATATTAAAAACGCATATAAAGAAAACACTTACTCCATATAGACCGTTATGCTCCCCGCGCCAATTTCCAAGTATTGCAAAAAGTCGGAAACATCTTCAAATGACACCGGAATCGAGATAGCCGCGAGACTTGGACTAACATTGACCATAATCACATCCCCTGTTCGTAACATTACTTTGTTGGCATGTTGAGCGAGCAATCGAAACTTTGGATTAATCACCTTGTACGGAATCTTCTTAGCATCATCGATGCTAGGTTCACTCTCAAAACCGAGCTTTGAGAGTTGTTTGACAACCAGACCGAGACTCTCTATTCCCGTGTCCATTTCGATCAATCTCTTCGGCCACCAGACAAATCCTCCTATTGCATCTTCAATGGTTTGAGCTTCTTCGGTGGGAATTGGCAATTTTGCTTTTTTAATCAAAACCCCCAAAACGGTCACACGTACATTTCCTTCCTCCAAAGGTAAAGAGTGAACGACGCTCCCATTTACGTATGCTCGCCCATTTGCAACATGAATCATGCCTCCTTTCACAACATCATCTATGAAAATAAGACACTCGATGCTTTCATCCGAAGTCGGTGTCACCGGGGTGGTTGGATTCAATGAGCAACTAGCACGAACACTATTGAGTTTTTCGACAACAATAGAATCGATCTTCGGACGATCATCAACAATGATAGAATCGATTTTCGGACGATCATCAACATCGTCGTGTTCTAAGCGAATCAAGAATATTATCAATAACTTAATACCAAAACATTTATCTTTATTAATATATAGATAAAAAAAAATTAAACATATCTAAAGAGACCGCTTCATTGACGTGTTCTTCAACATTTGCCATCTCTTTGTCATCAACAACCTTCGCGTTGAGATTCTCTTCCACACGCTCGACACTAGGCGACTCGACATTAGCATCTCCGACATTAATGCTACCATTTCCACCGAAGGCCTTCATCACCAAAGACTTTAACTCGCTCATTTCCCGACGCATCTTCATTACTTCTTTGTTGGGCGTTGGAGGAATAAAGTACTTAAAACGCGACGTGTGTTTGGATTGACCGCAAACTCGCGATGTTCCCAAAGCTTCTTGCAAAACGGTCTTTCCCGATTCCGGCAACCATGTCCCTTGCGATGCTTGTTGTGATAACGTTTTCTACACATAAAATTATTTGAAAATAAAATTACAAGGTTAATTGTTATAACGAAGGTAAAGAACTTACGATTTTTTCTCCCATCAATTTGTCTTTCTCATCCTATAGTTATCTACGTCTTTCATTCGCGAGTCAATCCAAAGTTCCTCTTTCGTAGGCCATTCCCCCGTTTCGTCATGCTAGTAAGAAGTAATTATATAATAAATTAAAAAATAATTGCAACATTTGGAATAACTAAAAGAAAAAAATGAATCTAACCTTTTCTTGATCAAGCTTTCGATATCCATTTCGGCCCGTTCGAGATTTGTACACACTTTTTCCGATATTTGATTTCCCATGTTCCGATGTTTGTTTGAACATTTCGGTTCGTCTATACTCAACAAATGCTATCCAATCTTCTTCGGTGATACTTGTATAGAATTTCAAAATACAAGCCGGTCTCTTTAAGGCGATTGGTTCGTTGATTATGTCTTTGAGTAGATCGTTGTATATCTCATGACGAAATAACCTTGCCGCTTCTCCGACTCTCATAAGGCAATCGTGTTTTTTTTTATAGAAATCTTAAATCCTTCTTGCATTTCGTTCCAAATCCGTTCTTTAATTTGGGCGTTGTCTTTACATCTCCAATCACGCATCGAAAGTGGAACGTGTTCTCTTGCTAACACGCCAAAGTAACTCGACAACTCATCACCCTCTTTACCCATTGATTGCCCTTTATCATCAAATTGTACCGGGATTTTTTTAACAAGTGTTTTAGCCTTATTAACCCGACCCATAAGAGTGTTTCTTCGTTTTCCTTGTTCATCGGAGTTAAACGCTAGTTGTCTTCTAATTTTTCTTTTACCACTACCGCTAGAAGTAGTAGTAGTGGACGACATGGAATCTAATATACAAAATTCAAAACATAATCTCAATTTCTAACTCAAATCCAATCCGATTCCAACTCAAAAACAACTTCAAATCAATATCAAACTCAAATACAACGAATTCAAATCCAATATATTAAATCCAATACAAATTCTTCCTAATTTCAAATAAATACCAAATTCTAACTAAATAATAACATAAATCAAATTAAATTCAAAACAAGTTTGGAAATAACATACACGGTGGAGGCGAGGACGTGGCGAGCGAGAGGCGAGGTGGAGCGGGGCGGGGACGAGGTGGAGGCGGGGCAGGGGCGAGGTGGAGGCGGGGCTGGGCGATGTGGAGGCGGGGCAGGGGCGAGGTGGAGCGAGGCGGGGTCAAGGCGGAGGCTATAAGGAGTGAGGGTGAGGACCGGAGAGAGATGGGCGGGGAAAAGAGAGGGTGAGAGCCGGAGAGAGAGGGGCGGCGAGAAGAGAGGGTGAGGGCCGGAGAGAGAGGGACGGCGAGAAGAGAGAGAGAGGGGCGGAGAGAGAAGGACGGCGAGAAAGAGAAGGTGAGAGAGAGGGGCTGGGAGAGAAGAAGAAGAATGGAGAAGTAGAAGAAAAAGATGGGAAAAAAACGCATAAGTCTGAAAAATAGGCGGGAGGTTTAAAAAAATGAAATTTTTTGGTTTTAAAAGGCTTCTACAACGCTTATTATAAGCGTTGTAGAACCCTCGCCGCGGCGACGTGTACTTTCCGCCACGGCGAGTTGTTTCTACAACGCTTATAATAACCGTTGTAGAAGTCTCGCCGCGGCGACGTGTATACCACGCCGCGGCGAGACAAACCCAGAAAAGTTACGCCGCGGCGAGAAACATTCCTAGCCGCGGCGAGTACAGAATCCTAAAACCAAAACGTCCTCGCCGCGGCGACGTGTAATTCCAGCCGCGGCGAGTTGTTTCTACAACGCTTCTAATAACCATTGTAGAAGTCTCGCCGCGACGACGTGTATACCACGCCGCGGCGAGTCAAACCCAGAAAAGATACGCCGCGGCGAGAAATATTCCTAGCCGCGGCGAGAACAGAATTTCAAATATGCATCCTCTCGGTAAGTTTGGCGCCGCGGCGAAATGTATTTCCCGCCGCGGTGAATATACCCCGCCGCGGCGACGTGTGTACAGTGCCGCGGCGAGAACATAATCTCAAATAAGCATCCTCTCGGTAAGTTATCCGCCGCGGCGAAATGTATTTCCCGTCGCGGCGAATATACATCGCCGCGCCGACGTTTGTACATCGCCGCGGCGGGAATTCACTGGTTGGAAGTCGCCGCGGCGACGTGTATTTTCCGCGGGCGAGTAGTTTCTACAACGCTTATGATAACCGTTGTAGAAAGTCTTTGCCGCGGCGAAGTCATATTCGCGCCGCGGCGAGAAACACTAGGCTGATGATATATATTATCATTTCTCTTTTTTTTCACTTAGAACTCTCATAACCTCTCGAAAAAGATTTCCAGCACCTTTTCGACTCATTCTACTGCGTTCTCATTTACAAGTCTCATCTACACATCCAAATGTAGTAAGTTCTTCTTTAATTTGGTCCAAATGTTGTTCTCTTGATAGTTTACTAATTAGAATGAGTTATTTTTTTTTTTATATAATTAGGGTTTTCTATGAAGATGAGAAAGTGGATGTGGGAGAATAGATTAAACGAGATATATCGTAAAGGTGTAGATGAGTTTTGTGATTTTGCTAGAGAGAACATGGTAGATGTGAAATCTATGCGTTGTCATTGTATTCAATGTGGAAATCATAGACATTTTTCGATTGATGTTGTTCGGAACCATTTGTTTGTATATGGAATAATGACCCTCGTATCAAAGCTGCTACTACCATGGTGAGGTTTTTCGTTCTACGGTAAACGAGGATAACAATGATGTTGAAGATGATATTGATGATATGTGCGTAATGATGAACGATTTGGAGGATGATTTTGTTGAGCGACCGGAATTGTTTGAGTCCATGATGAATGATGCGGAGACACCATTATTTGAAAGGTGTACAAGCTTTTCGAAGTTGTCGTTTCTAGTTACATTATTTCATTTAAAGGCGTCGGGCGGTTGGACAAACATTAGTTTTACTCTATTGTTGGAAACACTAAAAGAAGCATTTCCGGAAGATAATAAAGTTCCTTTAAGTATGTATGAAGCGAAGAAGACGTTGGGCACATTAGGCATGAAGTACGAGAAATTTCATGCGTCCCCAAATGATTGTGTTTTATATAGACATGAGTATTGTTGTCGGCCCGTCACGGGCTGACGAGGACAAAGGCACCACTTCTACCACACAACCAGCGCAACCCCTGCCTTGGCCATTGGCCGGCCCAAGGATCACTCGGCCATCGGCTGGGCCAAGCCTCAGCCGACCATTGACCGGGCCAGGTCACAGCCGGGCCAAGCCTAAACCGGCCATTGGCCGAGTCAAGTCACAGCCGGGCCAAGCCTCAGCCGGCCATTGGCCGAGTCAAGTCTCAACCAGCCAATGGCCGACCCAACCACCTCAGTCGGCCATTGGCCGAGTCAACATCCAGCCGGCTCAACAAGTTCACTCGACCAATGGCTGAGTGAACCTCCCAGTCGGCCCAGCAGTTCACTCGGCCCATGGCCGAGTGAACCCTCCAGACGGCCCAGCAGCTCACTCGGCCAATGGCCGAGTGAACCCTCCAGACGGCTCAGCAGTTCACTCGGCCAATGGCCGAGTGAACCCTCCAGACGGCCCAACAATTCACTCGGCCAATGGCCGAGTGAACCCTCCAGACGGCTCAGCAGTTCACTCGGCCAATGACCGAGTGAACCCTCCAGACGGCCCAGCAGTTCACTCGGCCAATGGCCGAGTGAACCTTCCAGACGGCCCAGCAGTTCACTCGGCCAATGGCCGAGTGAACCCTCCAACCGGTCATGCAGTTCACTCGGCCATTGGCCGAGTGAATCCTCCAGCAGTTCACTCGGCCAATGGCCGAGTGAACCTCATCCGGCCCTAGTCATTTCACTCGGCCATTGGCCGAGTGAACCTCAGCCGGCCCCAAGCTTTTCACTCGGCCAATGGCCGAGTGAACCTCACCACCATGTTCACTCGGCCATTGGCCGACCCAACCATTCAGGGGGTCAATGGCCGACTCAAGCTTGCTCACTCGGCCAAGGGGTCTTCAAACCACCCCTTGGCCGCCTATAAATACAAGGGTCCCTCCCTTGACCCAGGTAATCCAATTTTGAGTCCCGAAACGCTGTCGAACTCGTACTTCACTCGTTTCGCTCATCTTTGGCCTCTCACCACCTCTAAAACCTCTATACTCCACCTTAATCCTACTAATGTTGAGCGTCGGAGAGGTAAACAGAGGCACCCCCTCTGTTTTCCCTTACTAGTTCACCTGTTCTCTACTCCTTTTTAGGTACTCTGACGAACTCAAGGGACATACACAGCTAAGGGACGACTTGGGATACCAAGTCCGACACGCTCGAGCCGAAGTGAGACCACTTGGTCTGGCCTTGGGTCTAACCACTTTGGGCTCCTAAATGGTTGTCCGAAAAACAGCGACAACAAGTATGAAGATCTGAATGAATGTCCGACGTGCAAAGAGTCAAGGTGGAAGAAGGGTAAAATTCCATGTAATGGGGTTAAAGGAGTTCCAGTCAAGGTACGTACATTTTCATTATTTGATTAAGAAATACATGTAGCTCATATTCATTATTAATTATTGATTTTCTTTAAATATATTTCAGTCATTATGGTACATTCCTCCAACGCCGCGCTTCCGTCGAATGTTTAATAGTGTCAAACACGCGAAGAACATGGTTTGGCACTCCGAAAAGCTTATCGATGATGGTATGTTGAGACATCCTGCTGATGCTTCACAATGGAAATCCTTCGATTTAGAGTATAAGGATTTCAGTGTTAATACTCGAAATTTGCGCCTTGGTCTAGCGTCTGATGGTATGAACCCGTTCAACATGATGAGCAGTAAATATAGCGTTTGGCCGGTTATACTCGTGAACTACAATCTCCCTCCAAAGCTATGTATGAAGAGAAAGTTCTTGATGTTAACGCTTCTGATTTCAGGACCGAATCAACCATGAAATGATATCGATGTTTATTTGGCACCGTTGGTCGATGATTTGAAGATGTTATGGGAGAAAGGGATAGAAGTCAAAGACGCTTACCGTGGAGATTCGTTCAACTTAAGGGCAATGTTAATGTGGACTATTAACGACTTTCCTGCCTATGGAAACTTGTCAGGATACTCTGTGAAATGCTCGATTGGTTGTCGGATTTGCATGAAAGACATATCTTCCATAAGGTTGAAGCATGGTAAGAAGACCGTTTCTCTTGGTCATTGAAGATTTTTACCAAGAGATCACTCATATAGAAGGTTGAAACAGGTATTTGATGGAAATACAGAAGAACGACCGCCTCCTAGAGTTTTGTCCGGTGAAGATGTCTATGAGATGGTTAAAAATGTCAATGAAGTGCTTGGGAAAAGAAAGCGAAGTGCTAGTACTAAAGAATCCTTCAAAGAGAATCCTTGGAAGAAGAAATCGAATTTCTACGACCTTCCTTATTGGAAGTCACACTACGTTCGGCATTGTCTGGATGTTATGCACATCGAGAAAAATGTGTGTGAATCGTTTATCGGGACGTTTCTTGATGATCCAAATAAATCGAAAGATGGATTAAAATCTCGAATGGATCTCAAAGAGATGAATATAAGAAGCATTTTGCATCCCCAAGAGGGGGGTGAAAAAAAAACAAAATTGCCACTGGTAAAGTACACTCTAGATCGAAAGGAGAAGAAGAAGTTGTGTACCTGGTTTGCTTCTATTAAAGTCCCCGATGGTCATTCATCAAACTATAAGAGGTTCGTGTATTTGAAAGATTTGAGACTTATTGGAATGAAGACTCACGACTGTCATGTACTGCTACAACAAATGTTGCCTCTTGCTTTGCGAGGAATCGTGCCAAAAGATGTGAGATTCGCAATATCAAAGATATGTGTATTCTTTAACTCAATTTGCTCGAAGGTCATCGATCCTACTCGCCTAGATTTAATGTAGTCAGAATTGGTGAAAACTCTCTGCTTGCTCGAAAAGTTCTTTCCACCTTCGTTTTTCGACATCATGGTACATTTAACCGTCCACTTGGTACGTGAAGTGAAATTATGCGGGCCCGTATTTTTACGGTGGATGTATCCAATCGAACGTTACATGAAAGTGTTGAAAAGCTATGTGAAGAACTATAATAGTCCCGAAGGTTACATAGCAGAAGAGTCGGTTGAGTTTTGTTCTGAGTATTTAGCTAAAGCAGATGAAATTGGGGTACCCAAAAACACCAATTTTGATTCAAAAGCTCTATGTACAGGTATGTTTTTGACACTTTATTTGTTACTTTAAATCATGAGCGTTCTTGTTTAAGTATGTTTTTATATATAGGTACCTATTCGAGTGTCAACCGAAAAGAATGGGAGCAAGCCGGTCTCCATGTGCTACACAACGTTTCTGAGGTCATGCCATTTGTGGATATTCATTTGAATGAGTTGAGAGTGAATAATCCAAAGAAAGGCAGAAATGAAAAATGGTTACAAGAAGAGCACAACCATTTGTTTCAGAACTGGCTTGGAAAACGATTATTTAAAGACGCAGGACATTCATCTACATTGAGTAAACTATCTGGTGGGCCTTCCTCAATGGTTACAAGGTACACTACTTGGTCTGTTAATGGTTTTACATTTTACACAAGAGAGAGAGACAACAAGCATCCCATTCAAAATAGTGGTGTTACATTGTTTGCCGAAGCATTACATGTTTTGTCGGCTAAAGATAAGAATCCAAAACATGCTTTTATGAACTATTATGGATACATTGAAGACATTTGGGAACTTGATTATTGTGGGTTGCGAGTCGCTTTATTCAAGTGCAAATGAGCAGATAATAATCATGTTAAAGTTGATAATGACGGAGTTACATTTGTCGACTTTAGATGGACTGGCTACGAGAATGATTCATTTATTTTGGATTCGCAAGCAAGTCAAGTGTTTTATGATTTTGGATCCAGCCAATCCAGAGTTATCGTTAGTAGTTCATATGAAAGCGAGAAATGGTAACGATGAAGAAGACGAAGACATGTCTAGCATTCCACCGTTCACATCAGGATTACCTCCTATTGATCAAGAGATGGATGATTTTGATGATGACGATGTTTCTCATCTACTTCGTAAGGATATAGATCCTATTTTTGTTTGATTTAGAACAGTTAAGAATGTATTTTCATTTTGGATTTTATGTTATTCTCTTATGGACAACATTTCTATAGTGTTTAAATTTAAAATATCATTTCTAGACTCTTGCCGCGGCGATGTATGTTGTTGCGCCGCGGCGAAATAGTGTCGCCATAGCGATAAAATGATGCCGCCGCGGCGAGGCTATGTTTTCAATTATGCATGCTCTCAGTAAGATTCTCGCCGCGGCGATGTTGACTTTTCGCTACGGCGAAGACTTTCTACAACACTTTGAAAACCGTTGTAGAATCTCTCGCTGCGGCGACGTTGTAATTTTGCAGCGGCGAGATAAACTTGCCACGGCGAGAAAATTATGTCGCCGCGGCGAGGTTATGTTTTCAAATATGCATGCTTGTAACGTTCATTCATTCTTCCTTGTCTTTTTGAAGCTTTATGATAAAACCTTAGTCTTTAGTCCATAAACAAACTTAACAACTTACGAAGAGACAAATGTAGATTTGCATGAACAAACTCTTCGTAGTTTGCTTAAAACGATATATTCGCAATCTAAGGGTCAAATGACTATTGACCTCAGTACGATTGTTAGGATAATCTATTGTTGGAATCGATCTAGGGTTTGAGAAAAAGTTTAACGCTTCGTTAAGCGGCGGAATTTTAAAAATTTTCTTTTTAAGTAAAACTAGTTTTTACTAACCTAGACAAGAGCATGTGCATGTAAATAAAAACCAATATGAGCTAGAAGTTTACTAACCTTTCTTGAAGCTTGAACTTTGAAGAAGCTTGTGGAAAGTTTGCAACGCTCGTCTCCCCTCGCAGCACGTCTCTCTTTCTTTCCTCGGCACCTCGAGCAACCACGAAAGTTTCTATCACTAAATCACTCGAAAAGAAGGAATCAGTGAGTGGGCACTTTTAAACACTACGACTTAAGAACGAGTCTCGAAGTCGCAGAGCTAAACGCTAGGTCGAGTGAGGACCTAGGTGCCAAAACAAGAAAAATCGAAAATAAAATAGAAAGAGAGAGAGAGAGGATTTCGGCCACCACAAGGTCTAGAGAGAGAAGCTCTCAATCTCTAACTTATGTGGAATGAATAAAATGAGGGGAATGAGGGTCCTATTTATAGGAGAAGGGTTGACCTTGGAAAGAAGTAGTTTCCTCTTATTTTCCAAGCCTTTATGAGCAACCCTTTATTTCCCATTCCGATCCAAGTCACACGGCCACATAAGCCTTCATGACACCTTGGATTTGTTTCCTCTTTTATTTTTCTTCTCCCTTGACTTGTCTTGGTCGAAATTCCCATTGCCTTGAATAGGAAATTTGTTTCCTCTTTTTCTTTTGGCAAGTATCTTCATACATTAATGCACAAAAGGAACTCTCTTTCTCTTTGGGTAGTGGGCGCCTATTATGCTTTAGAAAGGCCTTCTAGAAGCTTTTCCATTTGTTCATGACAACATGAAAAAGGCCCATTAAGAATTTTCAATAAAATTCTTATGAAATGAAATTAATTCACAAGGCCCAATGATCAAGTCATGGCCGAGTGACATTAAGTCATCAAATGAACTTGTCAAAAAATTTATTCACATTCATTTCATCCTTTGTCTCAAAAGACAAAAATACCCTTTTAACTATTTTCGTTCTTGTTTTGACTTAGCTTCTAGTTTAACTATTCCTATCGATGTGATTCGTGACAGTGACCTCATGGACCCAAATGAACAAAGCTTGAGCTAAACACTTGGACTCAAAAGTTCACAAACCTTTTCCAAGTTTAGCTTAATGCCAACTGACTCCACTAAAGAGCTGACACTGAAAATCTCTCGGTTCAAATGAATTTATTTTCTACTCAAGAATTCGACCTAATTATGATGAGCGGATCCACTGAATATTATCTATGCTACCCTTCATGAATGTCATCAGCTAGTCGGGATTTACTAAATTACCATTTTACCCTTCTAGCTGTTATTTCCTCAACTCCTTTGTCGCTTGTGAATAAGTTAGAAACAATGTATTGACGAGGAGCTAACAAGTCACATTGTTTCATCCAAAAGAGTCAGGACTCAATTTGGACACTGGCCAGTTCATTTATTCACACTCCAAGGAACAAAGCATGAGGTGACATACATTGCATTACAGCAATCTTGTACATGAATTCCATATCTATGAGAACTTCACAAAGTTACTCATGACATACTCACAACTTAGTATTTCACCAATAGGCCCTGTTCGGAATGACATAGTGAGTCCGAACTCTGACTTTCTCAAATGAGAATACTAAGGTGTGAAATGGCATGTCTCATTTCAGGATTAAGGTAAGCATGATGCAATTCATACATAGTGACTTCGAGACATAAGAGGTTAAATGGTTTGTTCTTATATTGTCTCTAGAAGTGCACTGGTCAATTCAGTACCTTCGGAAGATACCTAGAAGAACTATAGAGTCCCAAACTCTCAATGCCTCATAACCAGACATCATAGATTCTTCTAACAATCATACTGAGGTCAATAGTCCTTTGACCCTAAGATTGCGAATATATCGTTTTAAGCAAACTACGAAGAGTTTGTTCATGCAAATCTACATTTGTCTCTTCGTAAGTTGTTAAGTTTGTTTATGGACTAAAAGACTAAGGTTTTATCATAAAGCTTCAAACAAAGAAAGAATGAATGAACGTTTCAACTTTTTATTAATGAATAAGCAATTACAAGCAAGAGTCTTCGTAAGACTATATGACATCAAATGTACATAAATAGACACTACTACTCTTCTTGTGGGCACCATTGACAACAAACTCCCACTTGACTCAAAGAAGATGTGAGTAGTCCTACATACCTAATCCCTCTCGAAGTTGGTCGAAGACCAGGTTCGCTAGGGCCTTGGTGAATAGATCTACAAGAGATCTACTTCACCTCCACGTCTCCGCGTTGCGCGATCTCTCGTATCAAATGGTATTTCCTCTCAATATGCTTAGAGCGCTTATGGCTTCTAGGTTCCTTTGAGTTAGCGACAGCCCTACTATTATCACAATAAAGGGTCATGGGCTCGTCGACGTTTGGAACAACTTCCAAATACTTAAGGAATTTTCTAAGCCATACAGCCTCTTTGGATGCTTCACAAGCAGCCACATATTCTGCTTCCATTGTGGAATCAGCAATGCAGGATTGCTTAATACTTCTCCACACAACAGCTCCACCATTAAGGATGAACACAGATCCCGAAGTGGATTTCCTGGAATCCTTATCCGCTTGAAAATCGGAGTCGGTATATCCCGTCATAGTCAGGTCAGTACCTGAGTATGTAAGCATCAAGTTCCTAGTTCTTCGAAGATACTTAAGAACATGCTTAACAGCAATCCAGTGCTCGGGTCCAGGGTTGGATTGGAAACGGCTAACTACGCCAACGGTGAAACATATATCAGGTCTAGTGCAAAGCATATCATACATGAGGCTTCCTACGGCAGAGGCGTAAGGAATTTTCCTTATGTCTTCAATCTCTTGTGCAGTCTTGGGAGACTGGTCCTTAGAGAGTGAAACTCCATGCCTAAAGGGTGTTTGACCCTTCTTGGAGTCTTGCATCGAGAAGCGATCCATCACCTTATCAATATAAGATTCTTGAGAGAGCGGCAGGGTCTGGTTTTTCCTATCTCGAAAGATTTGGATCCCCAGAATGTACGCGGCTTCTCCTAGATCCTTCATATCGAATTGCTTTGCCAGCCAGACCTTAACCTCAGATAACTTACCCACGTCATTACCAATGAGTAGTATATCATCGACATATAGTACCAGAAACACAACTTTGCCTTCGTGTATTAACTTGTAAACACAAGGCTCATCTATTGACTGTTCAAAGCCAAAACTCTTTACAGTTTCATCGAATCTAATATTCCATGACCTAGATGCTTGCTTTAGTCCATAAATGGATTTAAGCAACTCACAAACCTTGGTCTCTTGAACTTTATCCATGAAACCGTCTGGTTGAGCCATGTAAATGCGCTCGTCAAGATTGCCATTCAGAAAGGCTGTCTTGACATCCATTTGCCAGATCTCATAGTCGAGAGCTGCAGCTATGGATAGGAGTATGCGGATGGATTTAAGCATCGCGACTGGCGAGAAGGTTTCTTCATAGTCAATCCCTTCTTGTTGGGTATAACCCTTCGCCATAAGTCGTGCTTTGAACGTCTCAACGTTCCCATCAGGACCCCTTTTCTTCTTGTATATCCACTTACACCCTATGGGTTTAATCCCTTCAGGAAGGTCTACAAGTTTCCAGACTTTGTTGACATACATCGAGTGCATTTCAACTTTCATGGCGTCAAGCCAAAGGTTTGATTCAGAACAAGCCATCGCTTGGCTATAGGAAACAGGGTCATCCATGTCGGAGACGGCTACAAGAGAGTCTCCATAAGACATGTACCTGTCAGGCTTTTGAGTAGCCCTCCCACTACGTCTAAGTACTACTTGACGAGATTCTGATGAGTTAGGTTGTGTTTCAGTTGGGGTAAGAACAGTTCTTACAGATGAGGTAGAAGCTTCCTCACCCAACTTTTCTTCAAGCACAATTTTGCTTCTAGGTTTCGCATCCTTCATAAAGTCCTCCTCAAGGAAACGAGCATTCGTGCTAACGAAAGTCTTATCGTCCTCCGGACTATAGAAAGTAAAACCTTTGGTTTCCTTCGGATATCCTACAAACAGGCACAATTCTGACCTACTAGCCAACTTGCTAGTCTTTTGCCTCAGCACGTGTGCAGGGCAACCCCAAATTCGGATGCGGCCAAGATTCACTTTACGGCCAGTCCATCTCTCATAAGGAGTACCAGGAACCGTTTTAGACGGAACTTGGTTCAGAATGTAGGCGGCTGTTTCGAGGGCATATCCCCAAAAGGAAAGCGGGAGTGATGAGTAACTCATCATTGATCTAACCATCTCCATAAGAGTTCGGTTTCTTCTCTCTGACACTCCGTTTTGTTGAGGTGTGCCAGGTGCGGTAAGCTGAGAAGCGATACCTTCTTCTTTAAGAAAGTCATCGAACTCTCCAGACATATACTCACCACCTCGATCAGATCGAAGGGTTTTGATCACTTTGCCAGTTTGCTTTTCCACTAAAGCCCTAAAGACCTTAAATACGTTAAAGGTCTCGGATTTGTGTTTAAGAAAATAGACAAACCCATATCTTGAGTAATCATTAGTGAAGGTAACGAAGTATTCGTATCCTCCACGTGCCTGTTGGTTGAGCGTACCACATACATCAGAATGTATTAGTTCCAGCAACTCAGTGGCTCTTCGACCCTTATCGGAGAAAGGTCGCTTAGTCATTTTTCCTTCTATGCAGGATTCACAAGTAGGTAGTGAGCCTATTGCAGAGGCTTGGAGTGGACCATCCCTCACAAGTCTCTTAATCCTATCTAGACTGATATGACCAAGTCTTAAGTGCCAGAGGTATGTTGATTTTGTTAGATCGGAGGATTCAGAAAGTTTGATCCTCTTTGGCTCCCTAATTAGATCATTATCTATTTTGGTGTCTAAAAGAGAAGGTTGAGTGGGATAGATGTAGAAAAGAGCATTCTTCATACATGCATCAGTGACAAAAGAATTATCAGGAAACGAAATACGAATTCCATTCTTAATGAACTTTAAACAATAATCTTGCTCACGAAGACGAGCAACGGATATTAAGTTCTTCCCAAAGGTAGGAACAAAATAAACATTCTTCAAGTTTAAAGTGCGGTCTTCAAAAGACAGCGTCACGGATCCCACAGCCTTCGTAGGCACCACGCTCCCATCACCCCATTTGAAACAGAACTCGCCTTCCTCTAAGCTTTTGGTTTTCTTAAAACCATTTAAGGAACAACAAATATGGTTAGTAGCAGCGGAGTCAAGAATCCACGTTGATACATTATCAGCTACTAAGCATGCTTCGGTAACTAGTACAATACTATGTTCCTTTGCTTTGAGATAGGCGGGACAGTTCTTTTTATCGGCCTTGTAAGGTCTTTTCACAGTTCCAGAGGCGGAGGCTTTTTGCTCAGTAGCATGTGCCTCTCCTTGATTCCTCTTTTTCTTAGTGAAACCTACAGCAGTGTGAAGTTCCTCCATAAGCTTGGTAACAGTGTACTCTAGCTTGTTAATGGAGTAGTTCATCTTGAAGGTATCAAGAGATGCGGGGAGAGTTTCTAAGATCATATCTATGACATTCTTCCCATCAATCTCAGATCCTAGGATTTCCATTTTACTCAGATGACTAATGATCAATATCATAAAGTCTCCAATAGGAGTCTTAGCCTGCATATGACAGTTCATAAACTGTCGGACTGCTTGTTGCCTTGTTTGACGCCTTTGCCCTCCAAACATCTTGAGGAGATTGTAGAGCATGTCAGCGGTAGTCTCGATGTCACGATATTGCTCTTTCAGCATATTGTTCATAGATGCCAAGATATAGCACCTCACAATCTCATCGGATCGAAGCCAGGCCGCTAAGGCGTCATTGTCCTCTTGAGTTGAATCATTATTCGTCAGAGGAGGACACGGGGTGGTGAGTACCCATTTGTGCTTGTTAACGGTAGGTATTATGTCGAGGTTACGTTTCGAATCTACGTAGTTTTTGTTTTCGATTTTGATCGAGGAAAGAAAGATAGAGAGATGGTTGAGAGACATATTGCCTATATAAGTTGAAACAAGTTTATGATTAGTCTTTGGTTTAGGATTTAAGTTTCATTAAGACTTTTGTAAAACCCAAAGGTATTATAAACCAAAAAATAATTTACTCCCTCAAGAGAAGGCCGCAAAAAATCTCCATTTATAAGTAAATGACTCATCATTAATGCTAAGCCAAGATGTCAATACATCTATTTTGACTAGCCACCTTGTAAATTGGTTTGATCACTCACATCCTTTCGCAGAGCCTCAAGGGAGGATACTAGGGATTGAGCCTAAGTGTGCAACCAACCACTTAGTCCAAAAGATCAGCTTTGAAAAACAATCCCCCAAGGGGAGGCCTTGCCATCATTGCATCACTCTCGGACGTAGCTCATTGAGCAATGATCGAAGCAATAACGCCTTGGAGTACTCACATTTAAGTGAGGGTCGCAAGAGCAGCTCTTAGTCCCACGTTATTGCATCTTTCACTAGTGTTGGGGATCGCGGGTTACAAACAACGAATATAACCCTCCCACTTAGTTTTTGGAGTTGGTTCATCGACTCTTATAAGTTCGGAAACAAATTTCCTAGTTAGAGAGCGACAGAGCGGACAACTAGAAGAGAATCCTAGATCGACATGTTCAGAGCAGTATTAGTGCATAAAGGCACAAGGTACATACTCGATCTTTTCCTATTTTCTATTTCGGGAAAGTGCGTGAGGGAAGTGTGAACTTCAACTCACTCGAACACTTGAAAGTTTGAGATTACACATCTTTTTATTTTTCGGCTTGTCTACAAGGAGACCTCCCACTCAAATTTTCAAGAGCATATAGATTTTGAACATATGTGATATAGATATAGTTTTGAAAACATTTTGAAAATTTATTTGATTTGGATGACAAAATATATTCAAGTTTGAAAGTGAAAACGGTTTTTCAAAATTCAAACTAGTTTTGTAAAAATTCAATTTCAATTAAACTTTCAAAAATCAAAACATTTTAATCTTACACATCATGTTTATAATCATATGAAAAACATTTTTGCTCATGAAAATTTTCTCATTAGAGTTCTATAACTCATGGTAGTGGGGTTTGAAAATCCGGATTTCTAAAAAAACTGGAGTTTCAGACAGCCGCGCACCTCGGAGTAAAATCGCCATATCTGGCGGCTCCGATGTCCTTTTGAGCCGAAACCGGTGGCATTGGACAGAGGACAGACAGAGCTTTAATTTGATTCAAGAATCATTAAATTTCGATTTCTGAGCAGAGAGTTATGCCACTTTTAATGCGGGTTTACTCCAGCTCGAAGAAAAAGAAATAAATTAAAGCTTGGTCCTACTTAGGTGCGAAAAAGAATCAAGTGTAACGGAACGTTTTAAGATGTTGTTTAAAGCTTTTATTTGTGTTTTATTAGCAGGGTAATAACATATAATAAAAGAAATAACAACAAGCATAAAACGAATACGGTAAATAAAAGAAACTAGAAAGACAAAGTAACTAGTCACAAAATTTACCGAAATTTCTCAAACCTTTAAAACACGTTTTTCAATATAAAAAAACAAAAAAATTTAGAGCTGATTCTAATGTGTTTTAAAAACATCCCAAACTCATAGAAAATCAACATGCTTTTTAATTTAAAGACAAGAGCATTAAATTAAAAAAAAATCTAAGATTACAATTCTAACTTGTCACAAAATTAGTAAACTTTCGAAAACGATTTTCAAGCTCATAATTTTAAAAACATGTACATGCTAATCTTTGACCATAGCTCTGATACCATTTGTTGGAATCGATCTAGGGTTTGAGAAAAAGTTTAACGCTTCGTTAAGCGGCGGAATTTTAAAAATTTTCTTTTTAAGTAAAACTAGTTTTTACTAACCTAGACAAGAGCATGTGCATGTAAATAAAAACCAATATGAGCTAGAAGTTTACTAACCTTTCTTGAAGCTTGAACTTTGAAGAAGCTTGTGGAAAGTTTGCAACGCTCGTCTCCCCTCGCAGCACGTCTCTCTTTCTTTCCTCGGCACCTCGAGCAACCACGAAAGTTTCTATCACTAAATCACTCGAAAAGAAGGAATCAGTGAGTGGGCACTTTTAAACACTACGACTTAAGAACGAGTCTCGAAGTCGCAGAGCTAAACGCTAGGTCGAGTGAGGACCTAGGTGCCAAAACAAGAAAAATCGAAAATAAAATAGAAAGAGAGAGAGAGAGGATTTCGGCCACCACAAGGTCTAGAGAGAGAAGCTCTCAATCTCTAACTTATGTGGAATGAATAAAATGAGGGGAATGAGGGTCCTATTTATAGGAGAAGGGTTGGCCTTGGAAAGAAGTAGTTTCCTCTTATTTTCCAAGCCTTTATGAGCAACCCTTTATTTCCCATTCCTATCCAAGTCACACGGCCACATAAGCCTTCATGACACCTTGGATTTGTTTCCTCTTTTATTTTTCTTCTCCCTTGACTTGTCTTGGTCGAAATTCCCATTGCCTTGAATAGGAAATTTGTTTCCTCTTTTTCTTTTGGCAAGTATCTTCATACATTAATGCACAAACTTGGTCTCTCTCTTGCCATGTTGGACGGCCACCTCTTCTAGAAGGAGCTACTAGAAGCTTCTTCATTTGTTCATGACAACATAAGAAAAGACTCATTAAGAATTTTCAAGTAAAATTCCATGAAATGAAATTAATCCACAAGGCCCAATAAACTTGTTATGGCCGAATGATTATATGTCATTATATGACAATGTCAAAAAATTTATTGACATTCATTAAATCCTATGTCCAAAAAGTCAAAAATACCCTTTAGACAATTTTCGTAAAACTTTCTCGTTCTTGTTTTGACTTACCTTCTAGTTTAACTATTCCTACTCGATATGATTTGTGTAAGTGACCTCATGGATCCGGATGAACAAAGCTTGAGCTAAAATACTTGGACTCAAAAGTTCACAAACCTTTTACATGTTTAGCTTAATGTCAACTGACTCCACTAAAGAGTTGACACTGAGAATCTCTCGGTTCAAATGAATTTATTTTCTACTCAAGAATTCAACTAAATTGTGATGAGTGGATCCATTGAATATGATCTATGTTTACCCTTCATGAATATCATCAGCTAGTCGGGATTTACAAAATTACCATTTTACCCTTCTAGCTGTTATTTCCTCAACTCCTTTGTCGCTTGTGAATAAGTTAGAAACAATGTATTGACGAGGAGCTAACAAGTCACATTGCACTACTACAAAACTAGGATTCTACAACGCTTAAAAACAGTTGTAGAATGATTCTACAACGCTTATCAAGCGTTGTAGAATCCTGCGTTGTAGAAGCTCTCTACAACGCTTAATGATCCGTTGTAGAAACTAAGCTTCTACAACGGATATTTAAGCGTTGTAGAAGCTTCTACAACGGTTTGAATCCATTGTGTAATTTTTAAATATTTTCAAACACCTCGCCGCGGCGACGTATAATTCTCGCCGCGGCGAGATATTCTACAACGGATTGTCTACCCGTTGTAGAATCATGTCGCCGCGGAGGACATTATACTTCGCCGCGGCGAGTTGTTTGCCGCGGCGAAGTACGTTACGCGCCGCGGCGACAACATTCTACAATGGATTGTCTACCCGTTGTAGAATCATGTCGCCGCAGCGGACATTATACTTAGCCGTGGCGAGATTCTTGTTGCGGCGACGTAGGTTCTGCGCCGCGGCGAGGGGTTTCTACAACGGATAAAAATCCGTTGTAGAAGCTTTCTGATTATTTTTTTAAAAACCCGCCGCGGCGACGTTTTAGCTTAGCCGCGGCGTGGTGTATATCGCCGCGGCAAAACCAAAACATCGCTGCGGCGAGGTTTTGATGTATGAATAATGTGCTCTCGGTATCTTTTTTGCCGCTGCGACTCTTATTTTTCGCCGCGGCAAACGTTATACGCCGCGGTGAAATGTCTAAGTCGCCGCGGCGAAGGCTTCATTTTGAACCTGGAAATCATTTTTTACACGTACAAAAACCCGTTGTAAAAAATATGGCACCTGAAAATAACCTTCAATCCAAAAAATAATATATACATCTTCAAAACATTCAAAAGAAATATTTACATCTAAAACCAATCCAAAATTGAATATAAAAACTAACTAATCATCACAATTAATAAATGTTTGTACATAAGTTACCCATTCTTCCCTAACTCTCTCTAAATCCTCTTTTGTATAGTTTTTCTTACTTTCTAATTTTCCTACACCTCCTACGACTATATCGCTCGCATTCCGTGTTTCTGGTTTGTCTCGGAGCGTTCCAAGCCTTGATGTACGTTGATTGGCCGTTATTATGGGCGTTTTGGTGTTCGAGCTTGAAATCCACAAAAACCCTATAACACGGAAATCATAAGAGAAAAAACCTCTACAATGATTTATAATAAAAATAGTTTAAAAAATCAAAATATTACCTTTTTATCAATCGAGTTAAATCGATTGAAATTTTATTTCTTAACGGGTCGAAGAACTTAGCACTATCTCTCCAAGGGTCGAGGACAACGAGCATCCAATGCGCACCTTTATTGTACGACATCAAAGCTAGTTCACCAAATTTGCATTTTCGTACCATGTTTCCAACGTCCTTGACTCGTTTTGACAAATAAACATCCTCGTCGTTGTTTTCGATGTACGAACTTAAGCCCGGATTTATAAAACAATAGTCTCGACTCTTCTTCGCCGTTTCTAGCCTCGAGCGTAGATAGCTATGACAAACAAGTATTTGATTGATCAAAACACTAAATATTGAATATTTATATTAAAAACGCATATAAAGAAAACACTTACTCCATATAGACCGTTATGCTCCCCGCGCCAATTTCCAAGTATTGCAAAAAGTCGGAAACATCTTCAAATGACACCGGAATCGGGATAGCCGCGAGACTTGGACTAACATTGACCATAATCACATCCCCTTCCGGTAACATTACTTTGTTGGCGTGTTGAGCGAGCAATCGAAACTTTGGATTAATCACCTTGTACGGAATCTTCTGAGCATCATCGATGCTAGGTTCACTCTCAAAACCGAGCTTTGAGAGTTGTTTGACAACCAGACCGCGACTCTCTATTCCCGTGTCCATTTCGATCAATCTCTTCGGCCACGAGACAAATCCTCCTATTGCATCTTCAATGGTTTGAGCTTCTTCGGTGGGAATTGGCAATTTTGCTTTTTTAATAAAAACCCCCAAAACAGTCACACGTACATTTCCTTCCTCCAAAGGTAAAGAGTGAACGACGCTCCCATTTACGTATGCTCGCCTATTTGCAACATGAATCATGCCTCCTTTCACAACATCATCTATGAAAAGAAGACACTCGACGCTTTCATCCGAAGTCGGTGTCACCGGGGTGGTTGGATTCAATGAGCAAGTAGCACGAACACTATTGGGTTTTTCCACAACAATAGGATCGATCTTCGGACGATCATCAACAATGATAGGATCGATCTTCGGACGATCATCAACACCGTCGTGTTCTAAGCGAATCAAGAATATTATAAATAACTTAATACCAAAACATTTATCTTTATTAATAAATAGATAAACAAAAATTAAACATACCTAAAGAGACCGATTCATTGACGTGTTCTTCAACATTTGCCGTCTCTTTATCATCAACAACCTTCGCGTTGAGATTTTCTTCCACACGCTCGACACTAGGCGACTCGACATTAGCATCTCCGACATTAATGGTACCATTTCCACCGAAGGCCTTCATCACCAAAGACTTTAACTCGCTCATATCCCGACGCATCTTCATTACTTCTTCGTTGGGCGTTGGAGGAACAAAGTACTTAAAACGCGACGTGTGTTTGGATTGACCGCAAACTCGCGACGTTCCCAAAGCTTCTTGCAAAACGCTCTTTCCCGATTCCGGCAACCATGTCCCTTGCGATGCTTTTTGCGATAACGTTTTCTACACATAAAATTATTTGAAAATAAAATTACAAGGTTAATTGTTATAACAAAGGTAAAGAACTTACGATTTTTTCTCCCATCAATTTGTCTTTCTCATCCTTGTAGTTATCTACGTCTTTCATTCGCGAGTCAATCCAAAGTTCCTCTTTCGTAGGCCATTCCCCCGTTTCGTCATGCTAGTAAGAAGTAATTATATAATAAATTAAAAAATAATTGCAACATTTGGAATAACTAAAAGAAAAAAACGAATCTAACCTTTTCTTGATGAAGCTTTCGATATCCATTTCGGCCCGTTCGAGATTTGTACACACTTTTTTTGTTATTTGATTTCCCATGTTCCGATGTTTGTTTGAACATTTCGGTTCATCTATACTCAACAAATGCTATCCAATCTTCTTCGGTGATACTTGTATAGAATTTCAAAATACAATCCGGTCTCTTCAAGGCGATTGGTTCGTTGATTATTGTTGTCGCTGTTTTTCGGACAACTATTTAGAAGCCCCAAACGGTTCGACCCAAGGCCGGACCAAGTGGTCGCGTTCGGGCTTTAGCGTGTCGGACTCGGTATCCCGAGTCGTCCCTTAGCTGTGGTTGGTGTTCACCCCGTCTCGATACCTGAAAAGCAATAGAGAATACGTGAACTACAAAGGGAAAACAGAGGGGTTGCCTCTGTTTACCTCTCCGACGCTCAACATTAGTAGGGTTGAGGTAGATTGTAGAGAGTTTGGAGGTAGTGAGAGGCCAAAGATGAGCGAAACGAGTGAAGTACGAGTTCGACAGCGCTTCAGGACTCAAAATTGGATTTCCTTTTGGAGAGGGCGGACCTCTCTATTTACAAGTGACCAAGGGGTGTTTGGAGAACCCCTTGGCCGAGTGAGCTTCTTGGGCCGGCCATTGGCCGAGTGAACTTTTTTGGAGGGTTCACTCGGCCATTGGCCGAGTGAAGTTCATGGCCGGCTGAAAGTTCACTTGACCATTGGCCGAGTGAACTGCTTGAAGGTTCACTCGGCCAATGGCCGAGTGAACTGCTGGAAGGTTCACTCGGCCATTGGCCGAGTGAACTGCTGGAGGGTTCACTCGGCCATTGGCCGAGTGAACAGCCTGGCCGGCTGAGGATTTCACTCGGCCATTGTCCGAGTGAACAGCTTGGCCGGCTGAGAGTTTCACTCGGCCATTGGCCGAGTGAACAGCCTGGCTGGCTGAGAGTTTCACTCGGCCATTGGCCGAGTGAATAGCCTGGCCGGCCGAAGGTTTCACTCTGCCACT
Organism: Urtica dioica subsp. dioica; assembly: GCF_054948205.1. Classification (NCBI taxonomy): domain Eukaryota; kingdom Viridiplantae; phylum Streptophyta; class Magnoliopsida; order Rosales; family Urticaceae; genus Urtica; species Urtica dioica. The sequence goes on from NC_142756.1 coordinate 43,692,811, forward strand.
GGCCGAGTGAAGGTGGCCTCGCGCCGGTTGAAGTGACACCTTTGTCCTCATCGGTCCGAGACGGGCCGACAACATTAGCCCCCCGAGTTTCTGATCGAGCGTGGGTTGAGTGGACACTCAGTACTTTTACTGGCGTGCGATCTTGGGCTTGTGAGCCTGCCACGGAAGGGCTTTTGATGCGTCGCGAGGGACGGCTTTTGTGCGTCACAAGGGACGGCCTTTATGCGTCACAAGGGACGGCCTTTGTACGTCTTGAGGGACGGCTTTCGATGTCTTTCGTTTTGCGTGTCTTATGTTCTCGACAAGCTATCGTAGCTGACTCGCATGGTTTTGTCGGTGAGTGTCTTATGTTCTCGATTTGCCGAGGGGGGCGTAAACGATTTGCGCGGCTCGCTTGTTTTCTCGATTAATCACCGAAGACGTAATCGACTTGCACGGCTTTGTGGTGCGTGGCTTATTTTCTCGACCTACCAGTGAAGGCGTGATCGATTTGCACGGCCTAGGCCTCGGAAGGGCCTTGGTTCACGTTGGTGTGAACGGGTTTTCCGAGGACGCTGGCTAGACCAGTTACGTCCGGCGGGCGCAGGCCTTTGAAACCCATTTGTAACTCGCTGCCTATTGGCGCACGAGCTGGGCGGCGAGCGTGGTACAACATTTGTGTGACCAGGCTTCCCGTGGACGCTGGCTAGACCAGGTACGTCCGGTGGACGCAAGCCTTTGAAACCCATTTGTGACTCGCTGCCTTTCGGCTCACGAGCTGGGCGGCGAGCGTGGTGCCACATTTGTGTGGCCGGGTTTCCCGTGGACGCTGGCTAGACCAGATACGTCCGGTAGACGCAAGCCTTTGAAACCCATTTGTGACTCGCTGCCTTTCGGCTCACGAGCTGGGCGGCGAGCGTGGTGCCACATTTGTGTGGCCGGGTTTCCCGTGGACGCTGGCTAGACCAGATACGTCCGACAGACGCAAGCCTTTGAAACTCATTTGTGACTCGCTGCCTTTCGGCTCACGAGCTGGGCGGCGAGCGCGATGCCACATTTGTGTGGCCGGGTTTCCCGTGGATGCTGGCTAGACCAGATACGTCCGGCGGACGCAAGCCTTTGAAACCCATTTGTGACTCGCTGCCTTTTGGCTCACGAGCTAGGCGGCGAGCGCGATGCCACATTTGTGTGGCCGGGTTTCCCGTGGACGCTGGCTAGACCAGATATGTCCGGCGGACGCAAGCCTTTGAAACCCATTTGTGACTCGTTGCCTTTTGGCTCACGAGCTGGGCGGTGAGCGCGATGCCACATTTGTTTGGCCGGGTTTCCCGTGGACGCAGGCTAGACCAGATATGTCCGGCGGACGCAAGCCTTTGAAACCCATTTGTGACTCATTGCCTTTCGGGTCACGATCTGGGCGGCGGGCGCGGTGCCACATTTGTGTGGTCGGGTTTCCCGCGGACGCTGGCTACACCAGATACGTCCGGCGGACGCAAGCCTTTGAAACCCATTTGTGACTCGCTGCCTTTCGGCTCACGAGCTGGGCGGCGAGCGCGGTGCCACATTTGTGTGGCCATTCCACCTCACGAGCATGGCATTCTTGGGTGCGCGTGTCGTGTGATAGGCGGGGTTAGGTGTAGACTTGATCCCCAACTCGAGGAGAAATGTAGAGTCGGCACGAGGAGTAGCTGGTCGACTCGTGGACTCGGCACTCGACTCGAGAAGTGAACTACCCTCGAGGAGAAATGTAGAGTTGGCACGAGGCGTAGCTTGTCGACTCGTGGACTCGGTACTCGACTCAAGGAATGAACTCAACTCGAGGAGAAACGTAGAGTCGGCACGAGGAGTAGCTTGTCGACTCGTGGACTCGGTACTCGACTCGAGGAATGAACTAAACTCGAGGAGAAATGTAGAGTCGACACGAGGAGTGGCTTGTCGACTCGTGGACTCGGTACTCGACTCGATGAATGAACTCAGTTCGAGGAGAAATGTAGAGTCGGCACGAGGAGTGGCTTGTCGACTCGTGGATTCGATACTCGACTCGAGGAATGAACTCAACTCGAGGAGAAATGTAGAGTCGGCACAAGGAGTAACTTGTCGACTCGTGGACTCGGTACTCGACTAGAGGAGTGAACTCAACTCGAGGAGAAATGTAGAGTCGGCATGAGGAGTGGCTTGTCGACTCGTGGACTCGGTACTCGACTCGAGGAATGAACTCAACTCGAGGAGAAATGTAGAGTCGGCACGAGGAGTAACTTGTCGACTCGTGGACTCGGTACTCGACTCGGGGAGTGAACTCAACTCGAGGAGAAATGTAAAGTAACTTGTCGACTCGTGGACTCGGTACTCGACTCAAGGAGTGAACTCAACTCGAGGAGAAATGTAGAGTCGGCAAGAGGAGTGGCTAGTCGACTCGTGGACTCGGTACTTGACTCGAGGAATGAACTCAACTCAAGGAGAAATGTAGAGTCGGCACGAGGAGTAACTTGTCGACTCGTGGACTTGGTACTCGACTCGAGGAGTGAACTCAACCCGAGGAGAAATGTAGAGTCGGCACGAGGAGTGGCTTGTCGACTCGTGGACTCGGTACTCGACTCGAGGAATGAACTCAACTCGAGGAGAAATGTAGAGTCGGTATGAGGAGTAACTTGTCGACTCGTGGACTCGGTACTCGACTCGAGGAGTGAACTCAACTCGAGGAGAAATGTAGAGTCGGCAAGAGGAGTGGCTTGTCGACTCGTGGACTCGTTACTCGACTCGAGGAATGAACTCAACTCGAGGAGAAATGTAGAGTCGGCACGAGGAGTAACTTGTCGACTCGTGGACTCGGTACTCGACTCGAGGAGTGAATTCAACTTGAGGAGAAATGTAGACTCGGCACGAGGAGTGGCTTGTCGACTCGTGGACTCGGTACTCGACTCGAGGAATGAACTCAACTCGAGGAGAAATATAGAGTCGGCACGAGGAGTAACTTGTCGACTCGTGGACTCGATACTCGACTCGAGGAGTGAACTCAACTCGAGGAGTGAACTCAACTCGAGGAGAAATGTAGAGTCGGCACGACGAGTGGCTTGTCGACTCGTGGACTCGGTACTCGACTAGAGGAATGAACTCAACTCAAGGAAAAATGTAGAGTCGTCACGAGGAGTAACTTGTCGAGTCGTGGACTCGGTACTCGACTCGAGGAGTGAACTCAACTCGAGGAGAAATGTAGAGTCGGCACGAGGAGTGGCTTGTCGACTCATGGACTCGGTACTCGACTCGAGGAATGAACTCAACTCGAGGAGAAATGTAGAGTCGGCACGAGGAGTAACTTGTCGACTCGTGGACTCGGTACTCGACTCGAGGAGTGAACTCAACTCGAGGAGAAATGTAGAGTCGGCACGAGGAGTGGCTTGTCGACTCGTGGACTCGGTACTCGACTCGAGGAATGAACTCAACTCGAGGAGAAATGTAGAGTCAGCACGAGGAGTAACTTGTCGACTCGTGGACTCGGTACTCGACTCGAGGAGTGAACTCAACTCAAGGAGAAATATAGAGTCGGCACGAGGAGTGGCTTGTCGACTCGTGGACTCGGTACTCGACTTGAGGAATGAACTCAACTCGAGGAGAAATGTAGAGTCGGCACGAGGAGTAACTTGTCGACTCATGGACTCGGTACTCGACTCGAGGAGTGAACTCAAATCGAGGAGAAATGTGGAGTCCGTCTCTCTCTGGGACCTCCGGCCTAACCATCGGCCTCTTGAGACTTTGTCATGCTTTTATTTTTATTTTGTTTTTTTTTCTTTTTTAGTTGTTTAGTTGATTGGGTATTGATCCCTGTTAGCCCCCCGAGTTTCTTGCGTTTGTGAGACGAAGACCAAGAAACTCTCGTGTTGGAGGTATACAATAGTGTGTGTTGCCATGTATAGGTTAACTCTTTATTGCAATAAGGGGGTCGTTACAGGTTGTTATGGCACTTGGCCTTCTTTGGAAAAAGAAAATTGCATAATTGAAATGAAGCGATTACAAAGTCGAGCGAGTTCGGGCGTGAGTTTAAGGGTCGAAGCTGCGACAATCATGGCTTGCTAGCAGATGCGACGAATTCCTTGAAGTCCCCACCTCGAATTAGGGAATCAATTCGCTTCATAAGTTGGTCGCATTCAATTGTCGCGTGCCCGTGATCACGGTGATACTCGCAACGTTTGCTCTTGTCTCGCGTTGCGGGATCCTTCTTCATCGGAGGTGGGGATCCCAACTTCTCTCTATGTAAGCTCAGGATCCTGTCGGGTGTCGCATTGAGAGGGACGAAGGACTGCTTCGAGGCTGGAGAAGGGTGGTGATTAGGGACTTGACCATTTCTACGCCTCTTCTTTCGCGAGCCGGGACCGGCGGCCGGTGCCGTGAGCGTGGCATCGCGCTTTTTGTTGGATGCACGGTCAGCAACGTCGGGTGGTTGGTGTCCCAAGGCAGCCTCTTTCACGGTCTCGCGTCGGGCGTTGAGTTTCTCTCTCAAGTCGCATCCACGGGATTCCCTTCGGGAATCGAGATGGTCTCTCAAGTCTCCGTTGGCCGTCCCTATCACCCTCGGCAAGGATACATCGTTCAAGTGACGTCCTCGATGGGTGCCACGACCTTCGGTGTCATCGCCCAATCGGAGGCCTTGGACGCGCATGGTGAGCTTGGAGCGTCCCTTTCTGGACCTTGAGGTTGAGCATCCTCGAGCGTTGCGCGATCTTTGACGTCTCGATGCGGTCTCTCGAGGGTGACCCCTTGAGAGCGCATGTGTTTGTTCGCTCGACGGTGGATGCCTTGACGCGGTCGCCTGAGGGAGTCTCCTCGAAGGCGTGCGTGCGCGTTCACTTTCGTGAATAGCGTGGTCGAGATTTGTCTCGCTGGTTCTCGACTTCGCCACGTAATCGGGGTTTTTTTCGTCATGGTCGACGTAGTTGTTGGAGTCGAGGAGGTCGGCGATGAGCGCGCCGGTTACGCCGGGACGGTCTAGGAGCTCGGCGAGCCTTCGAGCCGTGTCCTCTCGGACTGCGGCCTCGGGGTCATTCGTCGGGTCACGGGGCTGGATCTCATTATCAAGAGGTTGCCCTTCAAGACGGTGCGCAGAGCTTTGGAGGTCGTGCCTCGAGCTAGTCGCTCGGGCGCCCACGGAGGTGGCGGGGACACGATTCATCTCTCGAGAGTCGTAGAAGTAGCAGGAAAGAGGAATGGAAGGGAGAGCGTCGCCAAGGTCGGGAGGTCCCCTCCTTCTAGCGCAAAAATGTTGTCGCTGTTTTTCGGACAACTATTTAGAAGCCCCAAACGGTTCGACCCAAGGCCGGACCAAGTGGTCGCGTTCGGGCTTGAGCGTGTCGGACTCGGTATCTTGAGTCGTCCCTTAGCTATGGTTGGTGTTCACCCCGTCTCGATACCTGAAAAGCAATAGAGAATACGTGAACTACATAGGGGAAACAGAGGGGTTGCCTCTGTTTACCTCTCCGACGCTCAACATTAGTAGGGTTGAGGTAGATTGTAGAGGGTTTGGAGGTAGTGAGAGGCCAAAGATGAGCGAAACGAGTGAAGTACGAGTTCGACAGCGTTTCGGGACTCAAAATTGGATTTCCTTTTGGAGAGGGCGGACCTCTCTATTTACAGGTGACCAAGGGGTGTTTGGAGAACCCCTTTGCCGAGTGAGCTTCTTGGGCCGGCCATTGGCTGAGTTAACTTTTTTGGAGGGTTCACTCGGCCATTGGCCGAGTGAAGTTCATGGCCGGCTGAAAGTTCACTCGGCCATTGGCCGAGTGAACTGCTGGGAGGTTCACTCGGCCAATGGCCGAGTGAAGTGCTGGAAGGTTCACTCGGCCATTGGCCGAGTAAAGTGCTGGAAGGTTCACTCGGCCATTGGCCGAGTGAACTGCTGGAGGGTTCACTCGGCCATTGGCCGAGTGAACAGCCTGGCCGGCTGAGGATTTCACTCGGCCATTGGCCGAGTGAACAGCCTGGCCGGCTGAGAGTTTCACTCGACCATTGGACGAGTGAACAGCCTGGCCGGCTGAGAGTTTCACTCGGCCATTGGCCGAGTGAACACCCTGGCCGGCTGAGAGTTTCACTCGGCCATTGGCTGAGTGAACAGCCTGGCCGGCCGAGAGTTTCACTCGGCCATTGGCCGAGTGAGCAGCCTGGCCGGCCGAAAGTTTCACTCGGCCATTGGCCGAGTGAACAGCCAGGCCGGCCGAAAGTTTCACTCGGCCATTGGCCGAGTGAACAGCATGGCCGGCTGAAGGTTTCACTCGGCCATTCGCTGAGTGAAGGTGTTGGACCTTCGGCCGGCCATTGGCCGGGTGACCCTTAGGTCGACCATGGCCGGCTGAACCTGACCCTTGGGTCGGCCATTGGCTGGCTGAGCCTTGGGCCGGCCATGGGTTGGCTGGGCCGGCCAGTGGTCGAGGCAAGGTTTCGCCGTCCGAGGCCTCGCGCCGGTCGCGCGGGTTGAAGTGACACCTTTGTCCTCGTCGGTCCGAGACGGGCCAACAACAATTATGTCTTTGAGTAGATCGTTGTATATCTCATGACGAAATAACATTGCCGCTTCTCCGACTGTCATAAGGCAATCGTGTTTTTGTTCGATAGGAATCGTAAATCCTTCTTGCATTTCGTTCGAAATCCGTTCTTTAATTTGGGCGTTGTCTTTACATCTCCAATCACGCATCAAAAGTGGAACGTGTTCTCTTGCTAACACGCCAAAGTAACTCAACAACTCATCACCCTCTTTACCCATTGGTTGCCCTTTATCATCAAATTGTACCGGGATTTTTTTACCAAGTGTTTTAGCCTTATTAACACGACCCATAAGAGTGTTTCTTCGTTTTCCTTGTTCATCGGAGTTAAGCGCTAGTTGTCTTCTAATTTTTCTTTTACCACTACCGCTAGAAGTAGTAGTAGTGGACGACATGGAATCTAATATACAAAATTCAAAACATAATCTCAATTTCTAACTCAAATCCAATCCGATTCCAACTCAAATACAACTTCAAATCAATATCAAACTCAAATACAACGAATTCAAATCCAATATACTAAAATCCAATACAAATTCGTCCTAACTTCAAATAAATACCAAATTCTAACTAAATAATAACATAAATCAAATTAAATTCAAAACAAGTTGGGAAATAACATACCCGGTGGAGGCGAGGACGTGGCGAGCGAGAGGCGAGGTGGAGCGGGGCGGGGGCGAGGTGGAGGCGGGGCAGGGGCGAGGTGGAGGCGGGGCTGGACGATGTGGAGGTGGGCCAGGGGCGAGGTGGAGGCGAGGCGGGGTCAAGGCGGAGGCTATGAGGAGTGAGGGTGAGGACCTGAGAGAGATGGGCGGGGAAAAGAGAGGGTGAGGGCCGGAGAGAGAGGGGCGGCGAGAAGAGAGGGTGAGGGCCGGAGAGAGAGGGACGGAGAGAGAAGAGAGAGAGAGGGGCGGAGAGAGAAGGACAGCGAGAAAGAGAAGGTGAGAGAGAGGGGCGGGGAGAGAAGAAGAAGAATGGAGAAGTAGAAGAAAAAGATGGGAAAAAAAAGCTTAAGTCTGAAAAATAGGCGGGAGGTTTAAAAAAAATGAAAATTTTTGGTTTTAAAAGGCTTCTACAACGCTTATTATAAGCATTGTAGAACCCTCGCCGCGGCGACGTGTACTTTCTGCCGCGGCGAGTTGTTTCTACAACGCATATAATAACCGTTGTAGAAGTCTCGCCGCGGCGACGTGTATACCACGCCGCGGCGAGACAAACCCAGAAAAGTTACGCCGCGGCGAGACAAACCCAGAAAAGTTACGCCGCGGCGAGAAACATTCCTAGCCGCGGCGAGTACAGAATCCTAAAACCTAAACGTCCTCGCCGCGGCGACGTGTAATTCCCGCCGCGGCGAGTTGTTTCTACAACGCTTCTAATAACCGTTGTAGAAGTCTCGCCGCGGCGACGTGTATACCACGCCGCGGCGAGTCAAACCCAGAAAAGATACGCCGCGGCGAGAAATATTCCTAGCCACGGCGAGAACAGAATTTCAAATATGCATCCTCTCGGAAAGTTTGGCGCCGCGGCGAAATGTATTTCCAGCACCTTTTTGACTCATTCTACTGCGTTCTCATTTACAAGTCTCATCTACACATCCAAATCTAGTAAGTTCTTTTTTAATTTGCTCCAAATGTTGTTCTCTTGATAGTTTACTAATTAGAATGAGTTATTTTTTTTTTTTTTATATAATTAGGGTTTTCTATGAAGATGAGAAAGTGGATGTGGGAGAATAGATTAAACGAGATATATCGTAAAGGTGTAGATGAGTTTTGTGATTTTGCTAGAGAGAACATGGTAGATGTGAAATCTATGCATTGTCCTTGTATTCAATGTGGAAATCATAGACATTTTTTGATTGATATCGTTCGGAACAATTTGTTTGTATATGGAATAATGACCTCGTATCAAAGATGGTACTACCATGGTGAGGTTTTTCGTTCTACGGTAAACGAGGATAACAATGATGTTGAAGATGATATTGATGATATGTGCGGAATGATGAACGATTTGGAGGATGATTTTGTTGAGCGACCGGAATTGTTTGAGTCCATTATGAATGATGCAGAGACACCATTATATGAAGGGTGTACAAGCTTTTCGAAGTTGTCGTTTCTAGTTACATTATTTCATTTAAAGGCGTCGGGCGGTTGGACAAACACTAGTTTTACTCTATTGTTGGAAACACTAAAAGAAGCATTTCCGGAAGATAATAAAGTTCCTTTAAGTATGTATAAAGCGAAGAAGACTTTGGGCACATTAGGCATGAAGTACGAGAAATTTCATGCGTGCCCAAATGATTGTGTTTTATATAGACATGAGTAAGAAGATCTGAATGAATGTCCGACGTGCAAAGAGTCAAGGTGGAAGAAGGGTAAAATTCCATGTAATGGGGTTAAAGGAGTTCCAGTCAAGGTACGTACATTTTCATTATTTGATTAAGAAATACATGTAGCTCATATTCATTATTAATTATTGATTTTCTTTAAATATATTTCAGTCATTATGGTACATTCCTCCAATGCCGTGCTTCCGTCGAATGTTTAATAGTGTCAAACACGCGAAGAACATGGTTTGGCACTCCGAAAAGCGTATCGATGATGGTATGTTAAGACATCCTGCTGATGCTTCACAATGGAAATCCTTCGATTTAGAGTATAAGGATTTCAGTGTTAATACTCGAAATTGGTGCCTTGGTCTAGCGTCTGATGGTATTAACCCGTTCAGCATGATGAGCACTAAATATAGTGTTTGGCCGGTTATACTCGTGAACTACAATCTCCCTCGAAAGCTATGTATGAAGAGAAAGTTCTTGATGTTAACGCTTCTGATTTCAGGGCCGAATCAACCAGGAAATGATATCGATGTTTATTTGGCACCGTTGGTCAATGATTTGAAGATGTTATGGGAGAAAGGGATAGAAGTCAAAGACGCTTACCGTGGAGATTCGTTTAACTTAAGGGCAATGTTAATGTGGACTATTAACGACTTTCCTGCATATGGAAACTTGTTAGGATACTCTGTGACATGCTCGATTGGTTGTCCGATTTGTATAAAAGACACATCTTCCATCAGGTTGAAGCATGGTAAGAAGACCGTTTTTCTTGGTCATATAAGATTTTTTAGCAAGAGATCACTCATATAGAAGGTTGAAACCTGCATTTGATGGAAATACAGAAGAACGACCGCCTCCTAGAATTTTGTCTGGTGAAGATGTCTATGAGATGGTTAAAAACGTCAATGAAGTGCTTGGGAAAAGAAAGCGTAGTGCTAGTACTAAAGAATCCTTCAAAGAGAATCCTTGGAAGAAGAAATCGATTTTCTACGACCTTCCTTATTGGAAGTCACACTACGTTCGGCATTGTCTGGATGTTATGCACATCGAGAAAAATGTGTGTGAATCGTTCATCGGTACGCTTCTTGATGATCCAAATAAATCGAAAGACGGATTAAAATCTTGAATGGATCTCAAAGAGATGAATATAAGAAGCATTTTGCATCCCCAAGAGGGGGGTGGAAAAAAAAACAAAATTGCCACCGGCAAAGTACACTCTAGATCGAAAGGAGAAGAAGAAGTTGTGTACCTGAATTGCTTCTATTAAAGTCCCCGATGGTCATTCATCAAACTATTAGAGGTTCGTGTCTTTGAAAGATTTGAGACTTATTGGAATGAAGACTCACGACTGTCATGTACTGCTATAACAAATGTTGCCTCTTGCTTTGCGAGGAATCGTGCCAAAAGATGTGAGATTCGCAATATCAAAGATATGTGTATTCTTTAACTCAATTTGCTCGAAGGTCATCGATCCTACTCGCCTAGATTTAATGCAGTTAGAATTGGTGAAAACTCTCTGCTTTCTCGAAAAGTTCTTTCCACCTTCGTTTTTCGACATCATGGTTCATTTAACCGTCCACTAGGTACGTGAAGTGAAATTATGCGGGACCGTATTTTTACGGTGGATGTATCCAATCGAACGTTACATGAAAGTGCTGAAAAGCTACGTGAAGAACTACAATAGGCCCGAAGGAAGCATAGTTGAAAATTACATAGCAGAAGAGTCGGTTGAGTTTTATTGTGAGTATTTAGCTAAAGCAGATGAAATTGGGGTACCCAAAAACACCAATTTTGATTCAAAAGCTCTATCTACAGGTATGTTTTTGACACTTTATTTGTTACTTTAAATTATGAGCGTTCTTGTTTAAGTATGTTTTTATTTATAGGTACCTATTCGAGTGTCAACCGAAAAGAATGGGAGCAAGTCGGTCTCCATGTGCTACACAACGTTTCTGAGGTCACGCCATTTGTGGATATTCATTTGAATGAGTTGAGAGTGAATAATCCAAAGAAAGGCAGAAATGAAAAATGGTTACAAGAAGAGCACAACCGTTTGTTTCAGAACTGGCTTGGAAAACGATTATTTAAAAAGGCAGGACATTCATCTACATTGAGTAAACTATCTGGCGGGCCTTCCTCAATGGTTACAAGGTACACTACTTGGTCTGTTAATGGTTTTACATTTTACACAAGAGAGAGAGACAACAAGCATCCCGTTCAAAATAGTGGTGTTACATTGTTTGCCGAAGCATTACATGTTTCGTCGGCCAAAGATAAGAATCCAAAACATGCTTTTATGAACTATTATGGATACATTGAAGACATTTGGGAACTTGATTATTGTGGGTTGCGAGTCGCTTTATTCAAGTGCAAATGGGCAGATAATAATCATGTTAAAGTTGATAATGACGGAGTTACAGTTGTCGACTTTAGACGGATTGGCTACGAGAATGATTCATTTATTTTGGCTTCGCAAACAAGTCAAGTATTTTATGTTTCGGATCCAGCCAATCCAGGGTTATCGTTAGTAGTTCATATGAAAGCGAGAAATGGTAACGATGAAGAAGATGAAGACATGTCTAGCATTCCACCGTTCACATCGGGATTACCTCCTATTGATCAAGAGATGGATGATTTTGATGATGACGATGTTTCTCATCTACTTCGTAAGGATATAGATCCTATTTTTGTTTGATTTAGAACAGTTAAGAATGTATTTTCATTTTGGATTCTATGTTATTCTCTTATGGAAAACATTTCTATAGTGTTTAAATTTAAAATATCATTTCTAGACTCTTGCCGCAGCGATGTATGTTGTCCGCCGCGGCGAGAAGTTTCTACAGGATCTCTCACCGCGACGACTATGTAATTTCGCCACGGCGAGATAAATTTGCCACGGCGAGAAAATTACGTCGCCGCGGCGAGGTTATGTTTTCAAATATGCATGCTCTTGGTAAGTTTCTCGCCGCGGCGATGTTGTTGTTGCGCCGCGGCGAAATAGTGTCGCCGCAGCGAGAAAATGATGCCGCCGCGGCGAGGCTATGTTTTCAAATATGCATGCTCTCGGTAAGTTTCTTGCCGTGGCGATGTTGACTTTTCGCTACGGCGAAGACTTTCTACAACGCTTTGAAAACCGTTGTAGAATCTCTCGCCGCGGCGACGATGTAATTTCGCCGCGGCGAGATAAACTTGCCACAGCGAGAAAATTATGTAGCCGCGGCGAGGTTATGTTTTCAAATATGCATGCTCTCGGTAAGTTTCACACCATGGCGATGTTGACTATTCGCCGCGGCGAAGACTTTCTACAACGCTTTGAAAAACGTTGTAGAATTTGTGGCCCGGCGAGGTAGAAAACACGCCGCGACGTTGATTCTACGCCGCGGCGAGTTTAGTAAATCGCCGAGGTGAGATTAGAATATAATCACCTCAGCCTGCATATTTCACTTTCTTTCCCATTTTAAACCTGGATTTCAACAGAAAAACATTCAAATAAAAAACCATCACACATTCAGATTTCACAATCTTTAAATATTAATCAAGTCTCAAACACACATTAACTAAAACACGAGTCTTAAACATAAACATAAAGATAACCATAAACATAAACAAACCATGCGAGTCTTAATTTAAATTTAAAATGAATCTTAAACAAACCAAGCGAGTCTTAAATTTCAAATTTAAAGTTGGTGTTGTTGGTTTACTCGTCATTCGGTGGTGGTGGTGGTTGTGAGTGCGCCGGATATTGAGGAGGTGCCATATGCGGTGGCCACTGTGGTGGTGGGTACGGATAGTCGGAGTATTGAGGATATGGAGGAATTAACACCTGTTTCTCTTGGTTGATGTCCCACCGAGAGTAGAGATCGTTCAGTTGGTTGATGTGAGAGGCGCCATACTCCGCTTGTTGGTGCATGTACTATTGCGTGTGTTGGAACCCGCCGACGAGATAGTTGGAGCATTGAGCTATGTAGTCCATGGTGGCGGGGTCGACTACCAGAGGTGCTGGTAAGAACAATCGAGGCTCGTTGACTGGTGGTCCCTCTTCCCCTTCTTCCTCCTCTTCCTCCGCTTCCTCCGCTTGTGGTTCCTCCCTAATCTTGTAACGATCGATGATGTTATTCGTAATAGGCCCCATAGGACCCTTGATCGTATCCCTTTTCGAGCGTCCTAGCCCCGTATTTGTACAAAGGCCGGTAATGATTGACGGATATGGCAAACCGTGTCGTTCATTAGTATAGTCTAGTCTCTTCATCCAATTGTAGATGAATCGACCGACGTTGATAGAATAACCTTTTATAATGCCGAACAACACCTGGATACGACCCTCGTCAAGAGTGGTGAAGTGCTTGATCGGAAAGAGGCAAGCGCAAAAAAAGTAAATCCAAGCTTTAGCAATCCTGGTGAGTTGGTCACGCTTGAGTACCCTTTTCCCTTTTTCAAGGACCCAATCCTCTCCTGGAATACACAGCAACCTCGGCATCTCATCGTGGCTGCAAGTTCTCAACCATTCCCGATAGCCTTCATTCTCGAAAGGCACATCTGGGGTCCCAAGCAAATCGTTGATCGCTTCGACGCTCACATCGACCGGTCTACCTCGGACCGTCACAACATCTCCATTGTGATCTGGTAAGTTTACGTAGAATTCGTACACGAAGTTTAAGTTCGCCTCGAACTCGGGAACGGCACAATACTTCACCCAGTCATGACCTTGAATACTGTTGCAGATTGACACTCCTATATTGGTGTTAGAGCTCACATTGAATCCCCGCTCAGGGATCACACTGCGCAACGAGATTTTGTCGTAACGATCCTCCGCGGCCTTGCTAGTGAAGATACTTGTGTTATAATCTGCTTCAGGGGACGGTTGATGAGCTCACTTACCTTTACTTTTACTAGGACCTTTGGAAGTGCTCGGAGCCGTGGCGCCCGCCGGATTTTTTGTTCGAACCATTTTTCACCTTCACAAAGCATAATCATAAAAAATTCAATCTCGACATCTACAATCAACATAACCATTTTAAATACTAACAATGTCAAAACAATCACAAATTCTATATCAATTCCAACTTCATTTAAACATAACAATATCAAATTCATAAACAATTCCATTCTAACACAAATTCTAACTCAAATTCATTCTAACACAAATTCTAACTCTAATTCATTCAAACACAAATTCTAACTCAAATTCATTCATAATAAAATAAAAAACCCTAATTTTGTTAAATCAATAACCACCTTTAATCAATAACCCTAATTTTATTAAATCAATAACCACAACATGCAACTCGGGGAAATAACATGAAATCCATATTCAAAAACACGAAATCCATATCAAAAACACGAAATTAAATCAATAACCACCTTAAAAACTTAGAAAATCATACCTTACGATGTTAAAGAGAGAGTGAAACGCGGCGAGAGAGAGAGGCGCGAGAGAGTTGGGCGGCGAGGACGTTGTTGTCAATGGTGCCCACAAGAAGAGGTTGTAATCTTTATTTTGTACATTTGATGTAATAAAGTCTCATGAAGACTCTTGCTTGTAATTGCCTATTCATTTAATAATAAAGTTGAAACGTTCATTCATTCTTTCTTTGTTTGAAGCTTTATGATAAAACCTTAGTCTTTTAGTCCATAAACAAACTTAACAACTTACGAAGAGACAAATGTAGATTTGCATGAACAAACTCTTCGTAGTTTGCTTAAAACGATATATTCGCAATCTAAGGGTCAAAGGATTATTGACCTCAGTATGATTGTTAGAAGAATCTATGATGTCTGGTTATGAGGCATTGAGAGTTGGGGACTCTATAGTTCTTCTAGGTATCTTTTGAAGGTACTGAATTGACCACTGCACTTCTAGAGACAAGATAAGAACAAACCATTTAACCTCTTATGTCTCGAAGTCACTATGTATGAATTGCATCATGCTTACCTTAATCCTGAAATGAGACATGTCATTTCACACCTTAGTATTCTCATTTGAGAAAGTCAGAGTTCGGACTCACTATGTGATTCCGAACAGGGTCTATTGGTGAAGTACTAAGTTGTGAGAATGTCATGAGTAACTTTGTGAAGTTCTCATAGATATGGAATTCATGTACAAGATTGCTGAAATGCAATGTATGTCACCTCATGCTTTGTTCCTTGGAGTGTGAATAAATGAACTGGCCAGTGTCCAAATTGAGTCCTGACTCTTTTGGATGAAACAATGTGACTTGTTAGCTCCTTGTCAATACATTGTTTCTAACTTATTCACAAGCGACAAAGGAGTTGAGGAAATAACAGCTAGAAGTGTAAAATGGTAATTTAGTAAATCCCGACTAGCTGATGACATTCATGAAGGGTAAACATAGATAATATTCAGTGGATCCGCTCATCATAATTAGGTTGAATTCTTGAGTAGAAAATAAATTCATTTGAACCGAGAGATTTTCAGTGTCAACTCTTTAGTGGAGTCAGTTGACATTAAGCTAAACTTGGAAAAGGTTTGTGAACTTTTGAGTCCAAGTGTTTAGCTCAAGCTTTGTTCATTTGGGTCCATGAGGTCACTGTCACGAATCACATCGAGTAGGAATAGTTAAACTGGAAGCTAAGTCAAAACAAGAACGAAAATTGTCAAAATGGTATTTTTGTCTTTTGAGACATAAGATGAAATGAATGTCAATAAATTTTTTTGACAAGGTCATTTGATGACATGCATCACTCGGCCAATACTAGTCTTATTGGGCCTTGTGGATTAATTTCATTTCATAAGAATTTTATTGAAAATTCTTAATGGGCCTTTTTCATGTTGTCATGAATAAATGGAAAAGCTTCTAGAAGCCTTTTCTGGACAATATGGGCGCCTATCCTATAGAGAAATAGGAGAGATTATTTTGTGCATAAATGTATCAAGATACTTGCCAAAAGAAAAAGAGGAAACAAATTTGCATATGGGATGCATAGGGGAATCGGCCAAGTTGAGAAAAAGGAAGGCATGGAACAAAATAGGAAACAAATCAAGGCTTCTAGAAGCCTTGTGTTGGCCGAGTATCTCAAAGGGAAAAAGAGGAAATTGGCTCATAAATATGTGATATTCTATAGAAGAGGAAACTACCTTGTTGAAGGTGAGACCTCTCCTATAAATAGGAGCCTCATTTCCTCACATTTCATTCATCCAAGTTTAAGAGATTTGAGAGACTCTCTCTCTAGAACTTTGGCCGAACTCCTCTCTCTCTCTCTCTCTAGTTTATTTTCGATTTTTGTCTTGGCACCTAGGTCCTCATTTGACCTAGAGTTTAGCTCTCCGACTTCAAGACTCGTTCTTAAGTCGTAGTGTTTAAAAGTGCCCACTCACTAATTCCTTTTCTCTCGAGTGATTTAGTGATAGAAACTTTCGTGGTTGCTCGAGGTGCCGAGGAAAGAAAGAGAGACGTGCTGCGAGGGGAGACGAGCGTTGCAACTTTCTAAGAGCTTCTCAAAGATCAAGCTTCAAGAAAGGTTAGTAAACTTCTTAGCTTATAATAGTTTTTAATTACATGTACTTGCTCTTTTGTCTAGGTTAGTAAAAAACCGTTTTTACTTGTAAAAGAAAATTTTTAAAATTCCGCCGCTTACCGAAGCGTTAATTATTTTCTTAAACCCTAGATCGATTCCAACAAATGGTATCAGAGCTATGGTCAAAGATTAGCATGTACATGTATTTAAAAATATGAGCTTGAAAATCGTTTTCGAAAGTTTACTAATTTTGTGACAAGTTAGAATTGTTATCTTAGATTTTTTTTTTTAATTTATTGCTCATGCCTTTAAATTAAAAATCATGTTGATTTTCTATGAGTTTGGGATGTTTTTAAAACACATTAGAATCAGTTCTAAAAGTTTTTAATTTTTTTGAAAAACGTGTTTTAAAGGTTTGAGAAATTTCGAGTAAAATTTTGTGACTAGTTATATTGTCTTGCTAGTTTCTTTTATTTACTTGAATCGTTTTATGCTTGTTGTTATTTCTTTTATGCCTTGTTATTACCTTGCTAATAAAACACAAATAAAAGCTCTAACAACCTTCATAAAATGTTCCGTTACACTCGATTCTTTTTCGCACCTAAAAAGGACAAAGCTTTAATTATTTCTTTTTCTTCGAGCTGGAGTAAACCCGCATTAAAAGTGGCATAACTCTCTGCTCAGAAATCTAAATTTAATGATTCTTGAATGAAATTAAAGCTCTTTCTGTCCTCTGTCCAATGCCACCGGTTTCGGCTCGAAAGGACATCGGATCCGCCAGATATGGTGATTTTACTCCGAGGTGCGCGGCTGTCTGAAACTCCAGTTTTTTAGAAATCCGGATTTTCAAACCCCACTACCATGAGTTATAGAACTCTAATGAGAAAATTTTCTTGAGCAAAAATGTTTTTCATATGATTATAAACATGATGTGTAAGATTAAAATGTTTTGATTTTTGAAAGTTTAATTGAAATTGAGTTTTTACAAAACTAGTTTGAATTTTGAAAAACCGTTTTCACTTTCAAACTTGAAAATATTTTGTCATCCAAATCAAATAAATTTTCAAAATGTTTTCAAAACTATATCTATATCACATATGTTCAAAATCTATATGCTCTTGAAAAATTTGAGTGGGAGGTCTCCTTGTAGACAAGCCGAAAAATAAAAAGATGTGTAATCTCAAACTTTCAAGTGTTCGAGTGAGTTGAAGTTCACACTTCCCTCACGCACTTTCCTGAAATAGAAAATAGGAAAAGATCGAGTATGTACCTTGTGCCTTTATGCACTAATACTGCTCTGAACATGTCGATCTGGGATTCTCTTCTAGTTGTCCGCTCTGTCGCTCTTTAACTAGGAAATCTGTTTCCGAACTTATAAGAGTCGATGAACCAACTCCAAAACTAAGTGGGAGGGTTATACTTGTTGTTTGTAACCCACGATCCCCAACACTAATGAAAGAAGCAATTAACGTGGGACTAAGAGCCGCTCTTGCGACCCTCACTTAAATGGGAGTACTCCAAGGTGTTATTGCTTCGATCATTGCTCAATGAGCTACGTCCGAGAGTGAGACGATGATGGCAAGAACTCCCCTTGGGGGATTATTTTTCAAAGTTGACCTTTTGGACTAAGTGGTTGGTTGCACACTTAGGCTCAATCCCTAGTAATCCTCCCCTGAGGCTCTACGAAAGGATGTGAGTGATCAAACCAATTTAAAAGGTGGCTAGTCAAAATTGATGTATTGACATCTTGGCCAAGCATTAATGATGTGTCATTTACTTATAAAAGGAGATTTTTTGCGGCCTTCTCTTGAGGGAGTAAATTATCGTTTGGTTTATAACACCTTTGGATTTTATAAAAGTCTTAATAAAACTTAAATCCTAAACCAAAGACTAATCATAAACTTGTTTCAACTTTTATAGGCAATATGTCTCTCAACCCTCTCTCAACCATTCTTTCCTCGAATAAACTCGAAGGCGACAATTACGTCGACTGGAAACGTAACCTCGACATAGTCCTTACTGTCGACAAGCACAAATGGGTTCTCACCACCCCCTGTCCTCAAACGAATGAAGATTCGACGCAAGAGGAAAAAGACGCCCTGGCGGCCTGGCTTCGATCCGATGAGATTGCGAGGTGCTACATCCTGGCATCGATGAACAATGTGTTGCAACAACAACATCGTGATTACGAAACTGCCACCGATATGCTCTACAATCTCCATGAGATGTTTGGAGGGCAAGGACGTCAAGCTAGGCAACAAGCGGTCCGACAATTCATGAACTGTCGTATGAAGGCTGGAACTCCCGTTAGAGATCATATGATGCTGATCATTAGTTATCTAAACGAGACGGAGATCCTCGGATCCGAGATTGATGGGGAGACCAAAATAGATATGAATTTGGAAACTCTACCCGAAAACTTTGATACCTTCAAGTTGAATTATTCCATGAACAAGCTAGAGTACACTGTTACCGAGCTCATGAAGGAACTTCAAACCGCTGAGGCACTCACTAAGAAAAAGAGGGCTCAAGGAGAAGTACATGCTACTGCCTCCACCTCTGGATCTAAGAAGAGACCTCGCAATGCCGAGAAGAAGAACCAACCTATGGTTCAAACGAAGAAGAAGGCGCCAAAGGCTCCGAAGGTGGACAAGTCTAAAGACAAGTGCCACCACTGCAATGAGCCTGGTCACTGGCGTAGGAATTGTCCTGCCTACCTCAAAACCAAAGTAAAAGGTATTATACTTATTACTGAAGCTTGTTTAGTAGCTGATAATGTATCATCGTGGATTATTGACTCCGCTGCTACTAACCATATTTGCTGCTCCTTGACTGGTTTTAGGAAAAGCAAAAGCTTTGAGGATGGCGACTTCTGCTTCAAGTGGGGTGATGGGAGCGTGGTGTCTGCGAAGGCTGTGGGATCCGTGATGCTATCTTTTGAAGAGCAATCTTTAAATTTGAATAATGTCTATTATGTTCCTTCCTTTGGGAAAAACCTAATATCTGTTGCTCAACTTTACGAGCAAGATTATTATTTAAAGTTTATAAAGAATGGAATTCGTATTTCTTTTTCTAATTCTTTTGTCACTGATGCATGTATGAAGAATGGTCTTTTTTACATCTATCCCACTCAACCTTCTCTTTTAGACACCGAAATAGATAAGGATCTAATTAGGGAGCCAAAGAGGATCAAACTTTCTGAATCCTCCAATCTAACAAAATCAACATACCTCTGGCACTTGAGACTTGGTCATATCAGTCTAGATAGGATTAAGAGACTTGTGAGGGACGGTCCACTCCAAGCCTCTGCAATAGGTTCACTACCTACTTGTGAATCCTGCATAGAAGGAAAAATGACTTAGCGACCTTTCTCTGATAAGGGTCGAAGAGCCATTGAGTTGCTGTAACTAGTACATTCTGATGTATGTGGTCCGCTCAGCCAACAGGCACGTGGAGGATACGAATACTTCGTTACCTTCACCGATGATTACTCACGATATGGGTTTTTCTATTTGCTCAAACACAAATCCAAGACCTTTAACGTATTTAAGGTCTTTAGGGCTTTAGTGGAAAACCAAACTGGCAAAGTGATCAAAACCCTTCGATCTGATCGAGGTGGTGAGTATATGTCTGGAGAGTTCGATGACTTTCTTAAAGAAGAAGGTATCGCTTCTCAGCTTACTGCACCTGGCACACCTCAACAAAACGGAGTGTCAGAGAGAAGAAACCGAACTCTTATGGAGATGGTTAGATCAATGATGAGTTACTCATCACTCCCTCTTTCCTTTTGGGGATATGCCCTCAAAACAGCAACTAATATTCTGAACCAAGTTCCGTCTAAAACGGTTCCTGGTACTCCTTATGAACGATGGACTGGCCGTAAAGTGAATCTTGGCCGCATCAGAATTTGGGGTTGCCCTGCACACGTGCTAAGGCAAAAGACTAGCAAGTTGGCTAGTAGATCAGAATTGTGCTTGTTTGTGGGATATCCAAAGGAAACCAAGGGTTTCATCTTCTATAGTCCCGAGGACGATAAGACTTTCGTTAGCACGAATGCTCGTTTCCTTGAGGAGGACTTTATGAAGGATGCAAAACCTAGAAGCAAAATTGTGCTTGAAGAAAAGTTGGGTGAGGAAGCTTCTACCTCATCTGTAAGAACTGTTCTTACCCCAACTGAAACACAACCTAACTCATCAGAATCTCGTCAAGTAGTACTTCGACGTAGTGGGAGGGCTACTCAAAAGCCTGACAGGTACATGTCTTATGGAGACTCTCTTGTAGCCGTCTCTGACATGGATGATTCTATTTCCTATAGCCAAGCGATGGCTTGTTCTGAATCAAACCTTTGGCTTGACGCCATGAAAGTTGAAATGCACTCGATGTATGTCAACAAAGTCTGGAAACTTGTAGACCTTCCTGAAGGGATTAAACCCGTAGGGTGTAAGTGGATATACAAGAAGAAAAGGGGTCCTGATGGGAACGTCGAGACGTTCAAAGCACGACTTGTGGCGAAGGGTTATACCCAACAAGAAGGGATTGACTATGAAGAAACCTTCTCGCCAGTCGCGATGCTTAAGTCCATCCGCATACTCCTATCCATAGCTGCAGCTCTCGACTATGAGATCTGGCAAATGGATGTCAAGACAGCCTTTCTGAATGGCAATCTTGACGAGCGCATTTACATGGCTCAACCAGACGGTTTCGTTGAAGAAGGTCAAGAGACCAAGGTTTGTGAGTTGCTTAAGTCCATTTATGGATTAAAGCAAGCATCTAGGTCATGGAATATCAGATTCGATGAAACTGTAAAGAGCTTTGGCTTTGAACAGTCAATAGATGAGCCTTGTGTTTACAAGTTAATACACGAAGGCAAAGTTGTGTTTCTGGTACGATATGTCGATGATATACTACTCATTGGTAATGACGTGGGTAAGTTATCTGAGGTTAAGGTCTGGTTGGCAAAGCAATTCGATATGAAGGATCTAGGAGAAGCCGCGTACATTCTGGGGATCCAAATCTTTTGAGATAGGAAAAACCGGACCCTGTCGCTCTCTCAAGCATCTTATATTGATAAGGTGATGGATCGCTTCTCGATGCAAGACTCCAAGAAGGGCCAAACACCCTTTAGGCATGGAGTTTCACTCTCTAAGGACCAGTCTCCCAAGACTGCACAAGAGATTGAAGACATGAGGAAAATTCCTTACGCCTCTGCCGTAGGAAGCCTGGTGTATGCTATGCTTTGCACTAGACCTGATATATGTTTCGTCGTTGGCGTGGTTAGCCGTTTCCAATCCAATCCTGGACCCGAGCACTGGATTGCTGTCAAGCATGTTCTTAAGTATCTTCGAAGAACTAGGAACTTGATGCTTACATACTCAGGTACTGACCTAACTATGACGGGATATATTGACTCCGATTTTCAAGTGGATAAGGATTCCAGGAAATCCACTTCGGGATCTGTGTTCATCCTTAATGGTGGAGCTGTTGTGTAGAGGAGTATTAAGCAATCTTGCATTGCTGACTCCACAATGGAAGCAGAATATGTGGCTTCTTGTGAAGCATCCAAAGAGGATGTATGGCTTAGAAAATTCCTTAAGTATTTGGAAGTTGTTCCAAACATCGACGAGCCCATGACCCTTTATTGTGATAATACTGGGGCTGTTGCTAACTCAAAGGAACCTAGAAGCCATAAGCGCTCTAAGCATATTGAGAGGAAATACCATTTGATTCGAGAGATCGTGCAGCGCGGAGACGTGGAAGTGAAGAAGATCTCAACGGTGGACAACCTAGCAGATCCATTCACAAAGGCCCTAGCGAACAAGGTCTTCGACCAACATCGAGAGGGATTAGGCATGAAAGACTACACACATCTTCTTTGAGTCAAGTGGGAGTTTGTTGTCAATGGTGCCCACAAGAAGAGTTGTAATCTTTATTTTGTACATTTGATGTAATAAAGTCTCATGAAGACTCTTGCTTGTAATTGCCTATTCATTTAATAATAAAGTTGAAACGTTCATTCATTCTTTCTTTGTTTGAAGCTTTATGATAAAACCTTAGTCTTTTAGTCCATAAACAAACTTAACAACTTACGAAGAGACAAATGTAGATTTGCATGAACAAACTCTTCGTAGTTTGCTTAAAACGATATATTCGCAATCTAAGGGTCAAAGGACTATTGACCTCAGTATGATTGTTAGAAGAATCTATGATGTCTGGTTATGAGGCATTGAGAGTTGGAGACTCTATAGTTCTTCTAGGTATCTTTCGAAGGTACTGAATTGACCAGTGCACTTCTAGAGATAAGATAAGAACAAACCATTTAACCTCTTATGTCTCGAAGTCACTACGTATGAATTGCATCATGCTTACCATAATCCTGAAATGAGACATGTCATTTCACACCTTAGTATTCTCATTTGAGAAAGTCAGAGTTCGGACTCACTATGTGATTCCAAACAGGGCCTATTGGTGAAGTACTAAGTTGTGAGAATGTCATGAGTAACTTTGTGAAGTTCTCATAGATATGGAATTCATGTACAAGATTGCTGAAATGCAATGTATGTCACCTCATGCTTTGTTCCTTGGAGTGTGAATAAATGAACTGGCCAGTGTCCAAATTGAGTCCTGACTCTTTTGGATGAAACAATGTGACTTGTTAGCTCCTTGTCAATACATTGTTTCTAACTTATTCACAAGCGACAAAGGAGTTGAGGAAATAACAGCTAGAAGTGTAAAATGGTAATTTAGTAAATCCCGACTAGCTGATGACATTCATGAAGGGTAAACATAGATAATATTCAGTGGATCCGCTCATCATAATTAGGTTGAATTCTTGAGTAGAAAATAAATTCATTTGAACCGAGAGATTTTCAGTGTCAACTCTTTAGTGGAGTCAGTTGACATTAAGCTAAACTTGGAAAAGGTTTGTGAACTTTTGAGTCCAAGTGTTTAGCTCAAGCTTTGTTCATTTGGGTCCATGAGGTCACTGTCACGAATCACATCGAGTAGGAATAGTTAAACTGGAAGCTAAGTCAAAACAAGAACGAAAATTGTCCAAAGAGTATTTTTGTCTTTTGAGACATAAGATGAAATGAATGTCAATAAATTTTGTTGACAAGGTCATTTGATGACATGCATCACTCGTCCAATACTAGTCTTATTGGGCCTTGTGGATTAATTTCATTTCATAAGAATTTCTGGACAATATGGGCGCCTACCCTATAGAGAAATAGGAGAGATTATTTTGTGCATAAATGTATCAAGATACTTGCCAAAAGAAAAAGAGGAAACAAATTTGCATATGGGATGCATAGGGGAATCGGCCAAGTTGAGAAAAAGGAAGGCATGGAACAAAATAGGAAACAAATCAAGGCTTCTAGAAGCCTTGTGTTGGCCGAGTATTTCAAAGGGAAAAAGAGGAAATTGGCTCATGAATATGTGATATTCTATAGAAGAGGAAACTACATTGTTGAAGGTGAGACCTCTCCTATAAATAGGAGCCTCATTTCCTCACATTTCATTCATCCAAGTTTAAGAGATTTGAGAGACTCTCTCTCTAGAACTTTGGCCGAACTCCTCTCTCTCTCTCTCTAGTTTATTTTCGATTTTTGTCTTGGCACCTAGGTCCTCATTCGACCTAGAGTTTAGCTCTGCGACTTCAAGACTCATTCTTAAGTCGTAGTGTTTAAAAGTGCCCACTCACTAATTCCTTTTCTCTCGAGTGATTTAGTGATAGAAACTTTCGTGGTTGCTCGAGGTGCCGAGGAAAGAAAAAGAGACGTGCTGCGAGGGGAGACGAGCGTTGCAACTTTCTAAGAGCTTCTCAAAGATCAAGCTTCAAGAAAGGTTAGTAAACTTCTTAGCTTATAATAGTTTTTAATTACGTGTACTTGCTCTTTTGTCTAGGTTAGTAAAAAACCGTTTTTACTTGTAAAAGAAAATTTTTAAAATTCCGCCGCTTACCGAAGCGTTAATTATTTTCTTAAACCCTAGATCGATTCCAACAGACGTGGCGAGCGAGAATGGCGGCGAGGACAAGGCGACGGCGAGAAATCGGGGTGGCAAGGACGTGGCGAGGGAATTTGGAAGAGAAAATTAAGACAAACTCGGCCAAAATGGTTGTCTCGCGTTTGTATTTTGAGGAGAATAAGAAATAAAAAACTGAAAATGGGTTTATATAGTGAAAACCTAAAAAATATGTCTTCGCCGCGGCGAGAGGATCCTACAACGGATTTTATAACCGTTGTAGGATCACCTCGCCGCGGCGGGATTCCTTCATCGCCGCGGCGAGGCAGTTTCATAAAAAACTGCTTGGCCACGGTATCCTTCTCGCTGCGGCAGAGTATATTTCTAGCCGCGGCGAGATTATTTCGCCGCGGCGAGAGATGACTATCGCCACGGCGAATGGATTCTACAATGCTTCAAAAAAGCGTTGTAGAAAGCTTCGCCGCGGCGAGGTTTAAATCGTGCCGCGGCGAGATGGATCCTTCTACAACGCTTTTATCTTGCGTTGTAGAAAGGTTTCGCCGCGGCGAAAATCACATGGTGCCGCGGCGACGGTTCTACAACGGATAGTGTTAACGTTGTGGGAAATATGAAATTTAAGTTCTTCTACAACGCTTTACATAAGCGTTGTAGAATCACCTAGATTCTACAACGCTTATCCAAAAGCGTTGTAGAAACACCTGGATTCTACAACGCTTAGTCATAAGCGTTGTAGAAACACTAAGTTTCTACAATGCTTATGTTAAGCGTTGTAGAATCCCTAGTTTCTACAACGCTTATGTTAAGCGTTGTAGAAAGTGGGTTGTATAATCCAACATTTGTAGTAGTGTTGGTTCATCCAAAAGAGTCATTACTCAATTTGGACACTGGCCAGTTCATTTATTCACATGACTTCCATATCTATGAGATCTTCACAAAGTTACTCATGACATCTTCACAATTTAGTACTTCACCAACAGGTCCTGTTAAGAATCACATAGTGAATCCGAACTCTGACATTATCAAATGAGAATACGTAAGCTATGAAATGACATGTCTCATTTCAGGATTAAGGTAAGCATGATGCTATTCATACGTAGTGACTTCGAGACATAAGAGGTTAAATGGTTTGTTCTTATCTTGTCTTGAAGTGCACTGGTCAATTCAGTACCTTCGGAAGATACCTAGAAGAACTATAGAGTCTCCAACTCTCAATGTACTAAGGTCAATAGTCCTTTGACCCTTAGATTGCAAATATATCGTTTTAAGCAAACTACGAAGAGTTTGTTCATGCAAATCTACATTTGTCTTTTCGTAAGTTGTTAAGTTTGTTTATGGACTAAATGTTACCGGTCGTTTTCGGAACACCGGAAATTCGAAAACAATTCAAGGCCGGCCGGGCCTTGCCGGTCGGAAGACAACGGGCCCCGGCCCACCAGGCCCGAGCGCCCACGGCCCGGCGCGGCCTGTGCGCGCGAACCTGCGCTCCCAGCCCTGAGGCCCCCAGCCCAATGGGCCTCAGCGCGCCCTATCGCGCCTGGCTCGCGCGCACGCTCCCGCGCACCCCGACCTCCCGGCCTGCGCGCGCCTTGGCACCCCGGCCAAGCGCCCCTGCCGCCTCTGCCGGGTGTCCCCGCCACCTCGGCCACCTCGGTCGAGCACCTTCGCCATTTCGGCCACTTCGGTCGAGCACCTTCGCCAGCTCGGCCACCTCGGTCGAGCGCCTTCGCCAGCTCGGCCACCTCGGTCGAGCGCCTTCGCCAGCTCGGCCATCTCGGTCGAGCGCCTTCGCCAGCTCGGCCACCTGGGCCAAGCGTCTTCGTCAGCTCGGCCACCTCGGTCGAGCGCCGTCGCCACCTCGGCCGAGCGTTCTTGCCACCTCGGCCGGGCACGCCCGCTTCCGGGCACGCCGCGCCCAGCCAAGTTTCGCACCTGGCACGCCCCGCGCCCGTCCAGGCGACATGTCCCACGCGCCCTGCGCCCTCTTAGGTGTGAGGCCTCGCACGCCTCGCTCTCGGACACCCGGTGGGCCTCAAGGGGCCGGCCCAAGGCCTCCCCTCAAACACTATAAATATCCCCCCCTTGAGGAAGGGGAAGGAAAAGGGACCCCGGTTTTTGAAACAACTTACATCCTGGTTGATGCCAATAACACTTCTCTTCTCTCGAGAACTCTCTCTCGCCCTCTTGTGACATTTCCAAGAGCGCGCACTCCTCCTCCCTCGGCTCAGAAAGTCAAGGACCCCCCTCCACGAGAGGGAGCGTGCTCCTCTTCTGCGACCCGAGCCTCTGCAGTACATACTGCCCTTCTGCTTCTTGGCCCTTGAGCTAGAACTCCGAGCTACGAGCACGCGACCCCTCTAAAGCCTTCTCTAGAAGCTACGAGCTGGGTCCGGCCCTAAAGCCTTGGATTCACAAAGCCTCCGAGCCCAAGATAGCCTCCCCACACAAATTGAACTACGTTCTGACCTGATCCCTACTAAAGGGTACGTAGGCAGCCAACCTTTGGCACGGTCACACCCCCCAAAACACACCTCAGGGTTTGGAGGGTGCAGCTCGGTCTACGAGCTCCCGTTTTTGGCCCGGGCGCGATCACTTGGTCCGGCCTTGGATCGAACCGCCCGAGGTATTTAATCGTTGTTCATTTTCGTGCGACAACATTTTGGCGCTAGAAGGAGGGGACTTCCCGACTTACACAGCCCGAAATCCCTTCTCCAGTTCGACCCCTTTCTTCTCGACTCGAGAAAGACATGAGTGGTCAACCACCCGTTCGTTCTGAGGGCATGAACAACCCCGAAAACGCAACCGTGGTGAAGAAATACTTCATGCGCTCCCGAGCGCAAGGCGATGAGGAGTCTCTCAACGACGAGAACCCCACTCCCTCGCCTCCTCCTCTTCAGGACAGTCGGGACGACCGCATCCTTGAGATGGAGGAGAAAATCCGCCAGCTAAAGATAGCCAATGGAAGGTACCACCACCAACTGGCGGGCAAGGCTCCTGCACACGGCGCCCCCCACGGGGAATCTGAGGACCTCATGGACGAGGGGCATGATTATGACCCCGACTATGAAGGCTTGGAAATTTCGGCGGACGTCGAGACTTCTCTCACCAAGGACGGGGAACTCCCTGTTGAGATCGAAGCCGGCCCGTCGAAAACAAAAGCAATACCGGTCTCCTCTCAAGAGGAGACCTCCCGACGTTCAGCCCATGACCGACTCGGTCAAAGAGGCAATGTCAGGGAAGGTACAATGACTCGGCGAGTAAGGCGCATGGCTCGAAGCTCGCACCCCCATACCGCCGGGCCGGATCTTAAAGATCGACTTACCACCCAACGGAACAACCCTGGCGAAGACCTCAGAGAGAGGTTGAGCGCTCGTAAGGGTCACAACCCTACGGCCCCAATCAATGGGGACCCTCGCACGGCTCAAGGGTCGAACGAAAGGCGACAGGTGACTCCTCCTGAACAAGGAGCGACCCCCAACACTGGCCTCGACGTCGTCACCATGATTCACAACCTCCGTAACGAGGTGCGTGACCTGCGTGAAGGCGGCTTGGCCGGTGATACATACGGGGTCGTGGAAGAACATTCCTCTCCCTTCACCGCCCAAATCCTTGCCGAGGTGTGCACGGGAAACTTCAAACTCCCGAATCTCCCTCCATACAATGGGAAATCTGATCCCACGTATCACATCCAACATTACGAGACTTGGATGACGATGCAGGGCGTCTCACCTGGGGCTCTATGCCAAGCTTTTAGTCTTACCCTCACCGGACCCGGTTTCGAGTGGTTTAAGAATCTAAGACCAGGGAGCGTCCAATCGTTCAAAGACCTGAATGACATGTTCCTGGCACGATTTGCTACATCCATGGTCCAAAAGAAGACCAAGATGTACTTATGGTCAATCAGGCAAGAGAATAATGAGTCCTTGAGACAGTATCTCACTCGATTCACCACAGAATCGAACAAGGTCGACCGCTTTAACGACAGTGACGCGATTACAGCCATCATCGAGGGCTTGCGCACTGGAGACTTCCTAAAGTCCGTCGTCGGCAGAGTCCCTTCTACGATGGCCGAGTTAATGAACCGAGCCAAGACCTTTATGGGGGTAGAAGATTACCTCGATCGCCGCAGGAGCAACAACCAAAGCTCCCGCCGTCGGGACGAGTCCGGCAACGAGCCTGGCAATCCCCGTAAGAGGATAAACAAGGGAAGTCAAGCTTCCGACAGCCGACCCCCTACGTCTCAAAAGCCGCGTCTCGCGAGCAATTTCAGAGACTACTCGGGTTACACTCCCTTGAACGCCCCGGTAGAGCAAATCTACGCTGTGGCACGTGACAAGTTCGTCGCTCCGGCTCCAATAAGAGGCAACCCCGCATCTCGCGACCGGTCCCGCTATTGCGAGTTTCACCGGGATTACGGTCACACGACCGCTCAGTGCTTCCATCTTAGGAAACAAATTGAGACGTTAATCCAGAAGGGAGAACTCAAAGAGTTTGTCCTTCGCTTGGTAGGAGCGACAGTCCCCAATGACAACAGGCCATAGCCTGAAAAAGGTTGAGGGACCAACCCAAACACCGACCGCACGGCGGTCACAGCTACGCCTGATGCGCAACTCCACGTCGTCACCACCATACTAGGTGGCTTGCAAGACAGGGACTCGGCCCGGCAAAGGAAAAAGCTCCTAAGATCTGCCTCCCATGAAGGCCTTGCCGGATAGGTTAACCTCACCTACGAGGAACCTCCGTCCGTACCTTACGAGACAATACAATTCACCAATGAAGAGGCCAAGCGAGTTGTGCACCCGCATAACGACGCTATAGTCCTCAAGGCCCAGGTGGCCAACAATTTGGTAAAAAGAGTTCTTATTGATAAAGGCAGCGCGGCCGATATAATCTTTAAGACCACCCTCGAGCGCATGAAGCTCGGGGGGCTCCGCCCTGTCCCGACTCAAACCCCTCTGTTTGGGTTCACGGGAGAAAAAGTCATGACTGAAGGAATCATTGATTTACCAGTCACCTTCGAAACTGCCGGAGGCATCGAAGTCGTTCACATGGTCCCCTTCCTCGTGGTCGACCAGGAGTCGCCCTACAATGTTATCATTGGGCGACCCACGTTGAAAAGACTAAGGGCTATCACATCCACTTATCACCTGCTAGTGAAATTCCCCACAGAAGAGGGAATTGGCGTCATGGCCGGTGATCAAACCCAAGCGAGGATATTCTACGTCCAAGGCGTGGACGGCAAGCTCGCCGAAAAAAGGGTTAACACGATCTACCAACTGGGAGACGACTACCCGTGTGATCAAAAAGACGCACGGCAACTCGGGGAATTAGACCCCCGGGACGATGTCGAGAGGTTGAAAGTTGACACCCCCGATGATAACACTTGGATCGTTCTCGACGAAGCTAAACCTGACCAGGTAGTAAAGATCGGTGCACAACTCCCTCTCGCCATCAAAACTCAGCTCGCGTCCTTCCTTCGGGAGTTTAAGGATGTCTTTGCATGGACACATGCAGATATGCCCGGCATAGACCCCGATGTGATTGTGCACCGATTGAATGACGATAAAGCCATCGCTGAAAAGGTACAAGCTAGACGTGCGTTCAACCCTGAACGGTACCTAGCAATAAACGAGGAAGTCGAAAAACTCCCCTCCGCTGGTTTCATCCGAGAAGCCAAGTACCCAAAGTGGGTGGCCAATGTGGTCATGGTCAAAAAGCCCAACGGGAAGTGGCGCATTTGCATAGATTACAAAGATCTCAACAAAGCCTGCCCGAAGGATTGCTTTCCACTCCCACGCATCGAACAACTGGTCGACGCCATGGCAGGACATGAACTCCTAAGTTTCATGGACGCCTACTCGGGCTATAACCAGATACGAATGCACGAGCCCGATCAGATCAAGACGACCTTTGTCACTGATCGCGGCCTCTACTGCTACAAGGTCATGCCTTTCGGCCTTAAGAATGCAGGAGCTACTTACCAACGCTTGGTAAACCGGATCTTTGCCGACCTAATCGGCAAGACCATGGAAGTATACGTGGACGACATGCTCGTTAAAAACCTGTTGGCTACCAACCACGTAGACAACCTGAGGGAGATGTTCTTAATCCTCCACCGATACAAAATGAAGCTCAACCCCAACAAATGTGTGTTCGGGGTCGAGTCCGGGAAGTTCCTAGGCTACATAGTTAGCCGTCGAGGTATCGAAGCGAACCCCGAGAAAATCAAGGCACTCCTTGACATGAAGTCCCCGCGACGTGTCAAGGAAGTCCAAAGTCTGACCGGTCGGATTGCCGCCCTAGCGCGTTTTGTGGCCAGAGCAACCGACAAGTGTCAACCGTTCTTCAAAGCAATTAAGAAGACGGACGGCTTTGAATGGTTGGACGACTGCGAAAAGGCCTTCCAAGAAATGAAGGCCTACTTCGGGAAACCCCCGTTCCTCTCCAAGCCAAAAGAAGGCGAGACGCTTTACATCTACCTCGCCGTCTCCGAACGAGCTGTGAGCGCTGTGCTGATTCGTGAAGAAGATAGGGCTCAATACCCCATCTTCTACATAAGCAAAGCCCTACTCGACGCCGAAACGCGTTATGCAGAGATAGAGAAGCTCTCTCTTGCCCTCCTCGTAGCCGCCAAAAAGCTACGACCATACTTCCAGGCTCACCCAATCGTTGTCCGGACCGGACACCCAATCGGTAAGGCTCTTCAAAAGGGAACATCGACTCGCATGGCGATCTGGTCCCAAGAATTGAGCGAGTACGGGATTGAGTTTCATCCGAGGCCGGCAATAAAGGCTCAAGCCTTAGCTGATTTTGTGGCAGAATTCTCCTACACTCCCGACATGGGAAGAGCAGAAGACGGCTCGACCGACGACTTGTCGGCTCGAAAGAGAAAGGTCGACCCTACGGGTCCCATCTGGGAACTACACGTAGACGGAGCATCTAATGCCGAAGGAGCAGGCGCCGGCGTGATTCTGACAAACCCCGACCGGGAAAAGTTACGCTACGCCCTCCACTACGGATTCCAGGCCTCCAACAATGAGGCCGAGTACGAAGCCCTCATCGTAGGACTAGAGCTCGCTCAAAAGCTTAACGTACAAAATTTACGAATACATTGTGACTCGCAGTTAATCGTAAATCAGGTTAAAGGCGACTACGTTGCCAAAGAACCTAACATGATCGCCTAATTGGCGAAGACAAATGCCAAGCTAGATGCCTTCTCCTGGTTCGAGATCGTCCAGATCCCACGAGAAGAGAACTCCGAGGCCGACGCCTTAGCTCGCCTCGGATCCGGTATCACCGAAGACGGGTTGGGAACCATCCCAATCGAGTCTCTCTCGCAACCATCCGTCTCACGTGACGAGGTAGGAGCGATTGAGAGCGCCGCTCATCCAACTTGGATGACCCCGCTCACGGACTTCTTGCGAAGAGGGGTACTTCCCGAAGACCGCAAAGAAGCCGAAAGGCTAAAAGCCCTCGCATCCAAATACGTGTTGAGAGGCGAAGCCTTATACAAGCACGGGTATTCAACCCCGCTGCTCCGATGTCTCAACAGCGTCGAGTCGACCAAGGTCCTCCGCGAGATCCACGAAGGCCTCTGCGGAAACCACGCCGCTGGAAGGTCCCTCGCGCTAAAAGCGCTTCGACAAGGCTATTTCTGGCCAACAATGAAAAAAGACGCCTACGACTGGGCAAGAAAGTGCGACAAGTGTCAACGTTTCTCCAACGTTCCACGACAGCCGCCATCTCCCCTAAGTAGCATCGTTGTTCCACGCCCCTTCGCAAAATGGGGCGTAGATATTATCGGCAAGCTTCCTAAAGCTCCGAGACAATACGAATACGCCATCGTCGCTATCGACTACTTCACCAAGTGGGTCAAAGCCGAGCCTCTGGCCAGGATCACCGAGGCCAACACTACGAACTTCATCTGGAAGTCCATAATATGCCGCCACGGCATCCCCGCGTCAATCGTGACCGATAACGGCGCGCAGTTCGACAACGCGAGGGTTAGAGAGATCTGCGCCCAACTAGGGATAAGCAAGACATTCTCATCCCCGCGACATCCACAAGCTAATGGCCAAGTGGAAGCCGTCAACAAGACGATTAAGAGCAACCTCAAGAAAAAGCTCGAAGCGAAAAAAGGCGCCTGGGCTGAAGAACTTCCTTTCATCCTACGGGCCTATCGAACGACCGTTCGAAACGCCACCGGAGAGACCCCCTTCTCCCTAGCTTTTGGGGTTGAAGCGGTGGTCCCCGTGGAATTGGAAGTCCCCACCTATCGGGTTGACACTTTCGACGAAAAAGAAAATGAGGAAGCCATGCGCCTCGAACTGGATCTAATCGACGAGAAAAGATCCGAAGCTCTCACCAGACTCGCTGCACAAAAACGAAAGGTCGAGAGATACTACAACGCCAAAGTCAAAAGGCGGATCTTCGCCGTCGGCAGCCTTGTACTCAGACGCGTGTTCCAGAACACCCAAGTGAGTCCTAGGCCCAAATTGGGAAGCACCGTATAGAGTCCGACAAGTCATACACGACGGGACCTACTACATCGAGCACACGGACGGAACTCCAATCCGGCACCTGTGGAACGCCGAACACTTGAGGCAGTACCACCAATGATCAAGTCCCCCCCCATTATGTTGTCAATGGTGCCCACAAGAAGAGTAGTAGTGTCTATTTATGTACATTTGATGTCATATAGTCTTACGAAGACTCTTGCTTGTAATTGCTTATTCATTAATAAAAAGTTGAAACGTTCATTCAATCTTCCTTGTCTGAAGCTTTATGATAAAACCCTAGTCTTTTAGTCCATAAACAAACTTAACAACTTACGAAGAGACAAATGTAGATTTGCATGAACAAACTCTTCGTAGTTTGCTTAAAACGATATATTCGCAATCTTAGGGTCAAAGGACTATTGACCTCAGTATGATTGTTAGAAGAATCTATGATGTCTGGTTATGAGGCATTGAGAGTTGGGGACTCTATAGTTCTTCTAGGTATCTTCCGAAGGTACTGAATTGACCAGTGCACTTCTAGAGACAATATAAGAACAAACCATTTAACCTCTTATGTCTCGAAGTCACTATGTATGAATTGCATCATGCTTACCTTAATCCTGAAATGAGACATGCCATTTCACACCTTAGTATTCTCATTTGAGAAAGTCAAAGTTCGGACTCACTATGTGATTCCGAACAAGGCCTATTGGTGAAGTACTAAGTTGTGAGTCTGTCATGAGTAACTTTGTGAAGTTCTCATAGATATGGAATTCATGTACAAGATTGCTGAAATGCAATGTATGTCACCTCATGCTTTGTTCCTTGGAGTGTGAATAAATGAACTGGCCAGTGTCCAAATTGAGTCATGACTCTTTTGGATGAAACAATGTGACTTGTTAGCTCCTCGTCAATACATTGTTTCTAACTTATTCACAAGCGACAAAGGAGTTGAGGAAATAATAGCTAGAAGGGTAAAATGGTAATTTAGTAAATCCCGACTAGCTGATGACATTCATGAAGGGTAAACATAGATAATATTCAGTGGATCCGCTCATCATAATTAGGTCGAATTCTTGAGTAGAAAATAAATTCATTTGAACCGAGAGATTTTCAGTGTCAGCTCTTTAGTGGAGTCAGTTGGCATTAAGCTAAGCTTGGAAAAGGTTTGTGAACTTTTGAGTCCAAGTGTTTAGCTAAAGCTTTGTTCATTTGGGTCCATGAGGTCACTGTCACGAATCACATC
Organism: Urtica dioica subsp. dioica; assembly: GCF_054948205.1. Classification (NCBI taxonomy): domain Eukaryota; kingdom Viridiplantae; phylum Streptophyta; class Magnoliopsida; order Rosales; family Urticaceae; genus Urtica; species Urtica dioica. Next base: position 43,726,849 of record NC_142756.1, read on the forward strand.
AATAGGAATAGTTAAACTGGAAGCTAAGCCAAAACAAGAACGAAAATAGTTAAAAGGGTATTTTTGTCTTTTGAGACAAACGATGAAATGAATGTCAATAAATTTTTGACAAGGTCATTTTATGACATGTTTCACTCGGCCATGACTTGATCATTGGGCCTTGTGAATTAATTTCATTTCATAAGAATTTTATTGAAAATTCTTATTGGGCCTTTTTCATGTTGTCATGAACAAATGGAAAAGCTTCTAGAAGCCCATTCTAGAAGACATAGGCGCCCAACATACCCAACCAAGAGAGAATATTTTGTGCATAAATGTATCAAGATACTTGCCAAAAGAAAAAGAGGAAACAAATTTGCATGAGGATGCTTTAGGGTAATCGGCCAAGTGAGAGACAAGGCAAGGCCTTGAACAAAATTGGAAACAAATCAAGGCTTCTAGAAGCCTTGTTTGGCCGAGTTTCTCAAGTGGGAAAGAGGCAATATTTGCTCATGAATATGTGATATTCTATAGAAGAGGAAACTACCTTATTGAAGGTAAAGCCTCTCCTATAAATAGGAGCCTCATTTCCTCACAATTGATTCATCCAAGTTTAAGAGATTTGAGAGACTCTCTCTCTAGAACTTGGCCGAAGTCCTCTTCTGTCTCTCTCTAGTTTATTTTCGATTTTTTTCTTGCCTTGGCACCTAGGTCCTCACTCGACCTAGCGTTTAGCTCTGCGACTTCAAGACTTGTTCTTAAGTCGTAGTGTTTAAAAGTGCCCACTCACTGATTCCTTCTTTTCGAGTGATTTAGTGATAGAAACTATCGTGGTTGCTCGAGTTCCCGAGGAAAGAAAAGAGAGACGTGCTGCGAGGGGAGACGAGCGTTGCAACTTTCCAAAAGCTTCTACAAGGTTCAAGCTTCAAGAAAGGTTAGTAACTTTAATAGCTCATATTAGTTTTTATTTACATGCACATGCTCTTGTCTAGGTTAGTAAAAACTAGTTTTACTTTAAAAGAAAATTTTTAAAATTCCGCCGCTTAACGAAGCGTTAAACTTTTTCTCAAACCCTAGATCGATTCCAACAAATGGTATCAGAGCTATGGTCAAAGGAATGCATGTGCATGTTTTTAAATTATGAGCTTGAAAATCGTTTTCGAAAGTTTACTAATTTTGTGACAAGTTAGAATTGTAATCTTAGATTTTTTTTTAATTTATTGCTCATGCCTTTAAATTAAAAAGCATGTTGATTTTCTATGAGTTTGGGATGGTTTTAAAACACATTAGAATCAGTTCTAAAAGTTTTTAATTTTTTATATTGAAAAACGTGTTTTAAAGGTTTGAGAAATTTCGAGTAAAATTTTGTGACTAGTTTTGATATCTTGCTAGTTTCTTATTTTTACTTGAATCGTTTTATGCATGTTGTTATTTCTTTTATTCTATGTTATTACCCTGCTAATAAAACACATATAAAAGCTTTAAACAACATCTTAAAACGTTCCGTTACACTTGATTCTTTTTCACACCTAAGTAGGACCAAGCTTTAATTTATTTATTTTTCTTCGAGCTGGAGTAAACCCGCATTAAAATTGGCATAACTCTCTGCTCAGAAATCTAAATTTAATTATTCTTGAATAAAATTAAAGCTCTGTCTGTCCTCTGTCCAATGCCACCGGTTTCGGCTGAAAAGGACATCGGAGCCGCCAGATATGGCGATTTTACTCCGAGGTGCGCGGCTGTCTGAAACTCCAGTTTTTTAGAAATCCGGATTTTCAAACCCCACTACCATGAGTTATAGAACTCTAATGAGAAAACTTTCTTGAGCAAAAATGTTTTTCATATGATTATAAACATGATGTGTAAGATTAAAATGTTTTGATTTTTGAAAGTTTAATTGAAATTGAATTTTTACAAAACTAGTTTGAATTTTGAAAAACCGTTTTCACTTTCAAACTTGAAAATATTTTGTCATCCAAATCAAATAAGTTTTCAAAATGTTTTCAAAACTATATCTATATCACATATGTTCAAAATCTATATGCTCTTGAAATTTTGAGTGGGAGGTCTCCTTGTAGACAAGCCAAAAAATAAAAGGATGTGTAATCTCAAACTTTCAAGTGTTCGAGTGAGTTGAAGTTCACACTTCCCTCACGCACTTTCCCGAAATAGAAAATAGGAAAAGATCGAGTATGTACCTTGTGCCTTTATGCACTAATACTGCTCTGAACATGTCGATCTAGGATTCTCTTCTAGTTGTCCGCTCTGTCGCTCTCTAACTAGGAAATCTGTTTCCGAACTTAAAAGAGTCGATGAACCAACTCCAAAAACTAAGTGGGAGGGTTATACTCGTTGTTTGTAACCCGCGATCCCCAACACTAATGAAAGATGCAATAACGTGGGACTAAGAGCCGCTCTTGCGACCCTCACTTAAATGTGAGTACTCCAAGGCGTTATTGCTTCGATCATTGCTCAATGAGCTACGTCCGAGAGTGATGCAATGATGGCAAGGCCTCCCCTTGGGGGATTGTTTTTTAAAGCTGATCTTTTGGACTAAGTGGTTGGTTGCACACTTAGGCTCAATCCCTAGTATCCTTCCTTAAGGCTCTGCGAAAGGATATGAGTGATCAAACCAATTTACAAGGTGGCTGGTCAAAATGATGTACTGACATCTTGGCTTAGCATTAATGATGTGTCATTTACTTATAAATGGAGATTTTTTGCGGCCTTCTCTTGAGGGAGTAAATTATCGTTTAGTTTATAACACCTTTGGATTTTATAAAAAGTCTTAATAAAACTTAAATCCTAAACCAAAGACTAATCATAAACTTGTTTCAACTTATATAGGCAATATGTCTCTCAACCATCTCTCAATCTTTCTTTCCTCGAATAAACTCGAAAACGAAAACTACGTAACCTCGACATAATACCTACCGTTAACAAGCACAAATGGGTACTCACCACCCCGTGTCCTCCTCTGAAGAATGATGATTCAACTCAAGAGGACAATGACGCCTTAGCGGCCTGGCTTCGATCCGATGAGATTGTGAGGTGCTATATCTTGGCATCTATGAACAATGTGCTGAAAGAGCAACATCGTGACATCGAGACTGCCGCTAACATGCTCTACAATCTCCTTGAGAAGTGTGGAGGGCAAAGGCGTCAAACAAGGCTACAAGCAGTCCGACAGTTTATGAACTGTCGCATGAAGGCTAGGACTCCTGTTAGGGACCATATGATGCTGATCATTAGTTACCTAAATGAAATGGAAATCCTAGGATCTGAGACTGATGGGAAGAATGTCATAGATATGATCTTGGAAACTCTCCCCGCATCTCTTGATACCTCCAAGATGAACCACTCCATAAACAAGCTAGAGTACACTGTTACCAAGCTTATGATGGAACTTCACACTGCTGTAGGTCTCACTAAGAGAAAGAGGAATCAAGGAGAGGCACATGCTACTGAGCAAAAAGCCTCCGCCTCTAGAACTGTGAAGAGACCTTACAAGGCCAATAAAAAGAACTGTCCCGCCTATCTCAAAGCAAAGGAACATAGTATTGTACTAGTTACCGAAGCATGCTTAGTAGCTGATAATGTATCATCGTGGATTATTGACTCCGCTGCTACTAACCATATTTGTTGTTCCTTGAATGGTTTCAAGAAAACCAAAAGCTTAGAGGAAGGCGAGTTCTGTTTCAAATGGGGTGATGGGAGCCTGGTGTCTGCAAAGGCTGTGGGATCCGTGACGCTGTCTTTTGAAGACCGCACTTTAAACTTGAATAATGTTTATTTTGTTCCTACCTTTGGGAAGAACTTAATATCCGTTGCTCGTCATCGTGAGCAAGATTATTGTTTAAAGTTCATTAAGAATGGAATTCGTATTTCGTTTCCTGATAATTCTTTTGTCACTGATGCATGTATGAAGAATGCTCTTTTCTACATCTATCCCACTCAACCTTCTCTTTTAGACACCGAAATAGATAATGATCTAATTAGGGAGCCAAAGAGGATCAAACATTCTGAATCCTCCGATCTAACAAAATCAACACACCTATGGCACTTAAGACTTGGTCATATCAGTCTAGAAAGGATTAAGAGACTTGTGAGGGATGGTCCACTCCAAGCCTCTGCAATAGGTTCACTACCTACTTGTGAATCCTGCATAGAAGGAAAAATGACTAAGTGACCTTTCTCTGATAAAGGTCGAAGAGCCACTGAGTTGCTGGAACTAATACATTCTGATGTATGTGGTCCGCTCAGCCAACAGGCACGTGGAGGATACGAATACTTCGTTACCTTCACTGATGATTACTCACGATATGGGTTTGTCTATTTGCTCAAACACAAATCCGAGACCTTTAACGTATTTAAGGTCTTTAGGGCTTTAGTGGAAAAGCAAACTGGCAAAGTGATCAAAACCCTTCGATCTGATCGAGGAGGTGAGTATATGTCTGGAGAGTTCGATGACTTTCTTAAAGAAGAAGGTATTGCTTCTCAGCTTACCGCACCTGGCACACCTCAACAAAACGGAGTGTCAGAGAGAAGAAACCGAACTATTATGGAGATGGTAAGATCGATGATGAGTTACTCATCACTCCCGCTTTCCTTTTGGGGATATGCCCTCGAAACAGCCGCTTACATTCTGAACCAAGTTCCTTCTAAAACGGTTCCTGGTACTCCTTATGAAAGATGGACTGGCCGTAAAGTAAGTTTGGGCCACATCCGAATTTGGGGTTGCCCTGCACATGTGCTAAGGCAAAAGACTAGCAAGTTGGCTAGTAGGTCAGAATTGTGCCTGTTTGTAGGATATCCGAAGGAAACCAAAGGTTTTACTTTCTATAGTCCCGAGGACGATAAGACTTTCGTTAGCACGAATGCTCGTTTCCTTGAGGAGGACTTTATGAAGGATGCGAAACCTAGAAGCAAAATTGTGCTTGAAGAAAAGTTGGGTGAGGAAGCTTCTACCTCATCTGTAAGAACTGTTCTTACCCCAACTGAAACACAACCTCACTCATCAGAATCTCGTCAAGTAGTACTTAGACGTAGTGGGAGGGCTGTTCAAAAGCCTGACAGGTACATGTCTTATGGAGACTCTCTTGTAGCCGTCTCCGACATGGATGACCCTGTTTCCTATAGACAAGCGATGGCTTGTTCTGAATCAAACCTTTGGCTTGACGCCATGAAAGTTGAAATGCACTCGATGTATGTCAACAAAGTCTGGAAACTTGTAGACCTTCCTGAAGGGATTAAACCCGTAGGGTGTAAGTGGATATACAAGAAGAAAAGGGGTCCTGATGGGAACGTCGAGACGTTCAAAGCACGACTTGTGGCAAAGGGTTATACCCAACAAGAAGGGATTGACTATGAAGAAACCTTCTCGCCAGTCGCGATGCTTAAATCCATCCGCATACTCCTATCCATAGCTGCAGCTCTCGACTATGAGATCTGGCAAATGGATGTCAAGACAGCCTTTCTGAATGGCAATCTTGACGAGCGCATTTACATGGCTCAACCAGACGGTTTCGTGGATAAAGGTCAAGAGACCAAGGTTTGCGAGTTGCTTAAATCCATTTATGGACTAAAGCAAGCATCTAGGTCATGGAATATTAGATTCGATGAAACTGTAAAGAGCTTCGGCTTTGAACAGTCAATAGATGAGCCTTGTGTTTACAAGTTAATACACAAGGTCCTCCGCGAGATCCACGAAGGCCTCTGCGGAAACCACGCCGCTGGAAGGTCCCTCGCGCTAAAAGCGCTTCGACAAGGCTATTTCTGGCCAACAATGAAAAAAGACGCCTACGACTGGGCAAGAAAGTGCGACAAGTGTCAACGTTTCTCCAACGTTCCACGACAGCCGCCATCTCCCCTAAGTAGCATCGTTGTTCCACGCCCCTTCGCAAAATGGGGCGTAGATATTATCGGCAAGCTTCCTAAAGCTCCGAGACAATACGAATACGCCATCGTCGCTATCGACTACTTCACCAAGTGGGTCAAAGCCGAGCCTCTGGCCAGGATCACCGAGGCCAACACTACGAACTTCATCTGGAAGTCCATAATATGCCGCCACGGCATCCCCGCGTCAATCGTGACCGATAACGGCGCGCAGTTCGACAACGCGAGGGTTAGAGAGATCTGCGCCCAACTAGGGATAAGCAAGACATTCTCATCCCCGCGACATCCACAAGCTAATGGCCAAGTGGAAGCCGTCAACAAGACGATTAAGAGCAACCTCAAGAAAAAGCTCGAAGCGAAAAAAGGCGCCTGGGCTGAAGAACTGCCTTTCATCCTACGGGCCTATCGAACGACCGTTCGAAACGCCACCGGAGAGACCCCCTTCTCCCTAGCTTTTGGGGTTGAAGCGGTGGTCCCCGTGGAATTGGAAGTCCCCACCTATCGGGTTGACACTTTCGACGAAAAAGAAAATGAGGAAGCCATGCGCCTCGAACTGGATCTAATCGACGAGAAAAGATCCGAAGCTCTCACCAGACTCGCTGCACAAAAACGAAAGGTAGAGAGATACTACAACGCCAAAGTCAAAAGGCGGATCTTCGCCGTCGGCAGCCTTGTACTCAGACGCGTGTTCCAGAACACCCAAGTGAGTCCTAGGCCCAAATTGGGAAGCACCGTATAGAGTCCGACAAGTCATACACGACGGGACCTACTACATCGAGCACACGGACGGAACTCCAATCCGGCACCTGTGGAACGCCGAACACTTGAGGCAGTACCACCAATGATCAAGTCCCCCCCCACTATGTTGTCAATGGTGCCCACAAGAAGAGTAGTAGTGTCTATTTATGTACATTTGATGTCATATAGTCTTACGAAGACTCTTGATTGTAATTGCTTATTCATTAATAAAAAGTTGAAACGTTCATTCAATCTTCCTTGTCTGAAGCTTTATGATAAAACCCTAGTCTTTTAGTCCATAAACAAACTTAACAACTTACGAAGAGACAAATGTAGATTTGCATGAACAAACTCTTCGTAGTTTGCTTAAAACGATATATTCGCAATCTTAGGGTCAAACGACTATTGACCTCAGTATGATTGTTAGAAGAATCTATGATGTCTGGTTATGAGGCATTGAGAGTTGGGGACTCTATAGTTCTTCTAGGTATCTTCCGAAGGTACTGAATTGACCAGTGCACTTCTAGAGACAATATAAGAACAAACCATTTAACCTCTTATGTCTCGAAGTCACTATGTATGAATTGCATCATGCTTACCTTAATCCTGAAATGAGACATGCCATTTCACACCTTAGTATTCTCATTTGAGAAAGTCAAAGTTCGGACTCACTATGTGATTCCTAACAAGGCCTATTGGTGAAGTACTAAGTTGTGAGTCTGTCATGAGTAACTTTGTGAAGTTCTCATAGATATGGAATTCATGTACAAGATTGCTGAAATGCAATGTATGTCACCTCATGCTTTGTTCCTTGGAGTGTGAATAAATGAACTGGCCAGTGTCCAAATTGAGTCCTGACTCTTTTGGATGAAACAATGTGACTTGTTAGCTCCTCGTCAATACATTGTTTCTAACTTATTCACAAGCGACAAAGGAGTTGAGGAAATAACAGCTAGAAGGGTAAAATGGTAATTTAGTAAATCCCGACTAGCTGATGACGTTCATGAAGGGTAAACATAGATAATATTCAGTGGATTCGCTCATCATAATTAGGTCGAATTCTTGAGTAGAAAATAAATTCATTTGAACCGAGAGATTTTCAGTGTCAGCTCTTTAGTGGAGTCAGTTGGCATTAAGCTAAGCTTGGAAAAGGTTTGTGAACTTTTGAGTCCAAGTGTTTAGCTAAAGCTTTGTTCATTTGGGTCCATGAGGTCACTGTCACGAATCACATCGATAGGAATAGTTACTCTGGAAGCTAAGCCAAAACAAGAACGAAAATAGTTAAAAGGGTATTTTTGTCTTTTGAGACAAACGATGAAATGAATGTCAATAAATTTTTGACAAGGTCATTTTATGACATGTTTCACTCGGCCATGACTTGATCATTGGGCCTTGTGAATTAATTTCATTTCATAAGAATTTTATTGAAAATTCTTATTGGGCCTTTTTCATGTTGTCATGAACAAATGGAAAAGCTTCTAGAAGCCCATTCTAGAAGACATAGGCGCCCAACATACCCAACCAAGAGAGAATATTTTGTGCATAAATGTATCAAGATACTTGCCAAAAGAAAAAGAGGAAACAAATTTGCATGAGGATGCTTTAGGGTAATCGGCCAAGTGAGAGACAAGGCAAGGCCTTGAACAAAATTGGAAACAAATCAAGGCTTCTAGAAGCCTTGTTTGGCCGAGTTTCTCAAGTGGGAAAGAGGCAATATTTGCTCATGAATATGTGATATTCTATAGAAGAGGAAACTACCTTATTGAAGGTAAAGCCTCTCCTATAAATAGGAGCCTCATTTCCTCACAATTGATTCATCCAAGTTTAAGAGATTTGAGAGACTCTCTCTCTAGAACTTGGCCGAAGTCCTCTTCTCTCTCTCTCTAGTTTATTTTCGATTTTTTTCTTGCCTTGGCACCTAGGTCCTCACTCGACCTAGCGTTTAGCTCTGCGACTTCAAGACTTGTTCTTAAGTCGTAGTGTTTAAAAGTGCCCACTCACTGATTCCTTCTTTTCGAGTGATTTAGTGATAGAAACTATCGTGGTTGCTCGAGTTCCCGAGGAAAGAGAAGAGAGACGTGCTGCGAGGGGAGACGAGCGTTGCAACTTTCCAAAAGCTTCTACAAGGTTCAAGCTTCAAGAAAGGTTAGTAACTTTAATAGCTCATATTAGTTTTTATTTACATGCACATGCTCTTGTCTAGGTTAGTAAAAACTAGTTTTACTTTAAAAGAAAATTTTTAAAATTCCGCCGCTTAACAAAGCGTTAAACTTTTTCTCAAACCCTAGATCGATTCCAACACATTATTGCTCTGTGTTCCCTTATTCAATAAAGGCCTATGTGCCACTGTTTAAGGATGTTACCTGTTAGCAAAAATCAATAAAAATAAAGTTTGCAGTCTTTTTTACACACTTTAGTATAAAAAAAAAACAACAAAGTTTTTAGTCATCAGGGCACGCCCTGTAAACTAAAAACTTGGGGGGCTGATGGGTCTGCGACATACACTCAAGAATTCACGGCCAAAAAAAAAAAAAAACGAGAGAGAAAAGGTCCTCAAGTCGAGCTCGCTCCTTGAGTCCAATTCGCTCCTCAAGTCAAGTTCGCTCCTTGAGTCGAGCTCAAGTTCGCTCTTCGGGTCGAGCTCGCTCCTCCAGTCGAGCTCGCTCCTCGAAGCCTAGCTCGCTCCTCAAGTCGAGTTCGCTCTTCGGGTCGAGCTCACTCCTCGAAGCCAAGTTCGCTCCTCAAGTCGAGTTCGCTCCTTGAGTCGAGCTCCAATTCGCTCCTCAAGTCGAGCTCACTCCTCGAGTCGAGCTCGCTCCTCAAGTCGAGTTCGCTCCTTGAGTCGAGCTCCAATTCGCTCCTCAAGTCGAGCTCGCCCCTCAAGTCGAGTTCGCTCCTTGAGTCGAGCTCGCTCCCCAAGTCGAGCTCGCTCCTCGAGTCGAGCTCGCCCCTCAAGTCGAGTTCGCTCCTTGAGTCCAGATTCGTTCCTCGAGTCGAGCTCGCTCCCCAAGTCGAGCTCGCTCCTCGAGTCGAGCTTGCCCCTCAAGTCGAGTTCGCTCCTTGAGTCCAATTCGCTCCTCGAGTCGAGCTCGCCCCTCAAGTCGAGCTCGCTCCTCGAGTCGAGCTCACCCCTCAAGTCGAGTTCGCTCCTTGAGTCCAGACTCGCTCCTCGAGTCGAGCTCGCCCCTCAAGTTGAGCTCGCTCCTCGAGTCGAGCTCGCCCCTCAAGTCGAGTTCGCTCCTTAAGTCGAGCACCAACTCGCTCCTCGAGTCGAGTTCGCTTCTCGAGTCGAGCTCGCTCCTCAAGTCGAGTTCGCTCCTTGAGTCGAGCTCAAGTTCGCTCTTCGGGTCGAGCTCGCTCCTCCAGTCGAGCTCGCTCCTCGAAGCCCAGTTCGCTCCTCGAAACGAGCTCGCCCCTCATGTCGAGCTCGCTCCTCGAGTCGAGCTTGCCCCTCAAGTCGAGTTCGCTCCTTGACTCCAGACTCGCTCCTCGAGTAGAGCTCGCCCCTCAAGTCGAGCTCGCTCCTCGAGTCGAGCTCGCCCCTCAAGTCGAGCTCGCTCCTCGAGTCGAGCTCGCCCCTCAAGTCGAGTTCGCTCCTTAAGTCGAGCAGCAACTCGCTCCTCGAGTCGAGTTCGCTTCTCGAGTCGAGCTCGCTCCTCAAGTCGAGTTCGCTCCTTGAGTCGAGCTCAAGTTCGCTCTTCTGGTCGAGCTCGCTCCTCCAGTCGAGCTCGCTCCTCGAAGCCCAGTTCGCTCCTCGAAACGAGCTCGCCCCTCATGTCGAGCTCGCTCCTCGAGTCGAGCTTGCCCCTCAAGTCGAGTTCGCTCCTTGACTCCAGACTCGCTCCTCGAGTAGAGCTCGCCCCTCAAGTCGAACTCGCTCCTCGAGTCGAGCTCGCCCCTCAAGTCGAGTTCGCTCCTTGAGTCCAGATTCGCTCCTCGAGTCGAGCTCGCTCCCCAAGTCGAGCTCGCTCTTCGAGTCGAGCTCGCCCCTCAAGTCGAGTTCGCTCCTTGAGTCTAATTCGCTCCTCGAGTCGAGTTTGCTCCTCGAGTCAAGCTCGCTCCTCAAGTCGAGTTTGCTCCTTGAGTCGAGCTCAAGTTCGCTCTTTGGGTCGAGCTCCCTCCTCCAGTCGAGCTCGCTCCTCGAAGCCCAGTTCGCTCCTCGAGTCGAGCTCGCCCCTCATGTCAAGCTCGCTCCTCGAGTCGAGCTCGCCCCTCAAGTCGAGTTTGCTCCTTGAGTCCAGACTCGCTCCTCGAGTCGAGCTCGCCCCTCAAGTCGAACTCGCTCCTCGAGTCGAGCTCGCCCCTCAAGTCGAGTTCGCTCCTTGAGTCGAGATTCGCTCCTCGAGTCGAGCTCGCTCCCCAAGTCGAGCTCGCTCCTCGAGTCGAGCTCGCCCCTCAAGTCGAGTTCGCTACATGAGTCCAATTCGCTCCTCGAGTCGAGCTCGCCCCTCAAGTCGAGCTCGCTCCTCGAGTCGAGCTCGCCCCTCAAGTCGAGTTCGTTCCTTGAGTCCAGATTCGCTCCTTGAGTCGAGCTCGCTCCCCAACTCGAGCTCGCTCCCCAAGTCGAGCTCGCTCCCCAAGTCGAGTCCAGATTCCCTCCTCGAGTCGAGCTCGCTCCCCAAGTCGAGCTCGCTCCTTGAGTCCAGATTCGCTCCTCGAGTCGAGCTCGCCCCTCAAGTCGAGCTCGCTCGTCGAGTCGAGCTCGCTCGTCGAGTCGAGCTCGCTCGTCGAGTCGAGCTCGCTCGTCGAGTCGAGCTCGCCCCTCAAGTCGAGCTCGCTCATCAAGTCGATCTCGCGCCTTGAGTCCAGTTCGCTCCTTGAGTCGAGCTCGCTCCTCAAGTCAAGCTCGCTCCTCAAATCAGGCTCGACCCTCAAGTCGAGTTCGCTCCTTGAGTCCAGTTCGCTCCTCGAGTCGAGCTCCCTCCCCAAGTCGAGCTCGCTCCTCGAGTCGAGCTCGCTCCCCAAGTCGAGCTCGCTCCTCGAGTCGAGCTCGCCCCTCGAGTCGAGCTCGCCCCTCAAGTCGAGTTCACTCCTTGAGTCCAGATTCGCTCCTCGAGTCGAACTCGCCCCTCAAGTCGAGTTCGCTCCTCAAGTCGAGCTCGCCCCTCAAGTCGAGTTCGCTCCTTGAGTCCAGTTCGCTCCTCGAGTCGAGCTCGCTCCCCAAGTCGAGCTCGCTCCTCGAGTCGAGCTCGCCCCTCAAGTCGAGTTCGCTCCTTGAGTCCAGACTCGCTCCTCAAGTCGAGCTCGCCCCTCAAGTCGAGCTCGCTCCTCAAGACGAGCTCGCTCCTTGAGTCCAGTTCGCCCCTCGAGTCGAGCTCGCTCCTCGAGACGTGCTCCGAGTCCGCAAAGCCGGCTGGCACTCCCCGCGCCAAACCTACACATCTCCAGGAGTCGAGCTCGCTCCTCGAAACCAGCTCGCTCCTCGAATCAAGCTCGCCCTTCGAGTCGAGCCCTGAGTCTACGAATCGATTGATACTCCTCGTGCCGACTCTTCAAATAAAAAACAAAAGACGACGGCCTAACCCGGCGCAACCGCGTTCGCTCACCCCAGGGTGAGCGGGCCCAAAAGACGTTGGCCTAACCCGACGCACAAGGCCTAAGTCCCCCACGGGGGCACAAACTTAGGAAGCTCGGACCCCGACGGCCCTTCGTGCATACGGGTTCGAGTAAAATGTCGGCCTTCCCGGCGTGCCGTAAGACGCGTAAAGGCGCAGGTGAAAGACGTCTTCCGAGACGCATGTAAGTCGCGTAAAGGCGCTGCCTCAAACCCAAAAAGGCCAAATTTGAGCCAAACTAAGGTTCGCTAGCCTTAAGGCACGAACACCAAAAGACGCCGGCCTAACCCGGCGCAACCGCGTTTGCTCACTCCAGGGTGAGCGAGCCCAAAAAGACGTCGGCCTAACCCGACGCACCCACGTTCGCTCACTCCAGGGTGAGCGGGCCCTAAAAAGACACCGGCCTAACCCGGCGCACCCATGTTCCGACGCCCAAGGGCGCGAACACCTAAAAAGACGCCGGCCTAACCCGGCGCACCCATGTTCCGACGCTCAAGGGCGCGGACACCTAAAAGATGCCGGCCTAACACGGCGCACCCATGTTCCGACCCTCAAGGGCGCGAACACCTAAAAAGACGCCGGCCTAACCCGGCGCACCTATGTTCCAACGCTCAAGGGCGCGAACACATAAAAAGACGTCGGCCTAAACCCGACGCAAAGGGCGTTCGATTGCTTCAGGGCACGAACCCAAAGACGCCGGCCTTACCCGGCGAGCTCGGTCGCTCAAGCAGCGCGATCTCAAAGACGCCGGCCTTACCCGGCGAGCTCGATCGCTCAAAGCAGCGCGAGCTCGAAGACGCCGGCCTAACCCGGCGAGCTCGGTCGCTTAAAAGCACGGGCTCCAAAAGATGCCGGCCCAACCCGGCGCAACTTACACGTCCAGTCGCCAATGGCACGGATGCAAAGCCCCCGAGGACTACCCGGTACGACCTCTTCGATTGCCGAAAGGCACGAAGCGAAGTCACTGGGCCACAATAAGCCCACAAAGAAGGCACATGCGAGTAAAAATAGCTCGAAAAATGAGATATGCATTCAACTTGAAAGCAACAAAAATGTCTCATAAAAAAAAACAAAAGAGCCACGGCTCTGATAAACACGTACTAAACAAAAGTGCGTGAAAAATAAATCATGGAAAGGGAAAAGAAACAAAGCGCTAAACATACGCGCTGAAAAAGAAAGCCATCTCGACTCAAGGAGCACCCTCGTCCAACAAAGGGAACAGGGTGTCGAAGAAGTGAAAAGTGACCCCCCGAGCCTCGTTCTCGGCCGCGGTCGCGTCTCGACATTCCACTGCTCCGACACGACGGGCTTCCTCGGTCCCTATGTCGTAGTCATCCTGCAAGTCGGACGCTCTCCGCTCCGCTTCAACAATCCGGGATGAGAGTCGAGCGTTTTCCTCCGCCAGAGAGTCGCGCTCGCGCTCCGCCCTAACTCGCGCCGCCTCGCTCGAAGTAAGCTGGCGGTGCGACGTCTCCAAGACGTTGGATCGAGAGTCTAGCTGCCTCCGAAGGTCGGTAACCTCAGTGCAAAAAATCTCCGCTGATCGGGTCGCCACCTTGCCAGCTCGCCGCTCTTCAGTGAGCTCGCCCGCCATCTTGGCCACTGGCAGTTGGGCCCCGTCGCGCTGGCCTTGTGCGATCTGGAGTTCCACCCTGGCCTCACGGAGCTGGTCTCGAGGTGTCTCGGTCTCCGCCCACAGGTGCGAACATCGCTCGACCTGAGCCAACCTAGCCTTCATCCGGGCGAGCTCCTCCTGGGATGCCCCTAAGCGCCGGATGAAGTCATGCAGAATCCTGTCGCTTCGCACGGCCCTTGCATACGCCTGCGACGACAAAGAAGCAAAGGTTAAAACTAAAAACCTACGCTTACAATAAAAGCAGAAGTACTGATAGCGGGGATCCCTCGAGGTGGCGAAAACAGTCCCCTCGGGCCTCTATCGCCTCTAGCTCCACCGCCGAGTTCGCCCTCTTGGGTTCGGAACGCTCGTCAGGAGGTGCCGATGTCGAAGCCCTCTTCAAAGAAGCCCGAGACTCCGGTTCGACCAGACCGGCAATCTCAACGAGCTCGCCCTTCGCCTTGCGGTCAGCGACCCTAGAGCGAATCTCCGCCATTGACTCGGGGTCCCGAGAAGCAAGGGCCTGCCTCCTAGCTCGCCTCCTCGCAGCTACACAAAACAAAGTGACAAAGGTCAGGTTCCTGTCAAAACAACAAGTTTTACAAAACTGTTGTCGGTCATTTTCGGAAAACCCGAGACGCCAAGAAGGCACGTCGCTCAAAGGGCCGATGGTCAGGCCGGAGGTCCTGAAGAGCGGCAAATCTTCAAGCCCTCGCCCAAACTCTTGACTCCTCGAGTCGAGCTCCGCTCCTCAAGTCGAGCCTTGAGTCAATCTCCTCGAGTCGAGCTTAGCTCCTCGAGTCGAGCCTTGAATTGTTCCTCGAGTCGAGCCTCGAGTCATTCTCGAGTCGAGCCTCGAGTCATTCTCGAGTTGCTCCTCGAGTCAAGTCGCTAGTCGCTCTCGTCCAGTTGAGCCTTGCTCCTCGAATCGAGTCACTCTCGTCAAGTGGAAATCTTCATATTTCACGTGGGAAGAATGATATTCGAAGGCCCGCAAAAGCCCGGCAAGACGAGCCGCTCATCACGCACACAACACGCTACGCCGGCCAGCCGTGCAGCAGACGGCGCGCCGCGCCAGGCAGGCGCGCGCCGCGCGCTCTATGCGCCGCGCGACCTGCGCCGCGCCCCGTGACCCGCGCGCCACGCCCCCTGCGCCGCGCGCCGCGTGTTGTGCGCCGCACTTTGTGCGCCGTACGCGCCGTGCGCCTCCACTTGATGGCATGCGCGTTCCTAGTCCCACATGGACGAAAAAGGGCCTTCTAAGGCTCCCAAACACCTATATAAACCCCCTCCCATTGAGGGGAAAGCCATCCAATAATTTCTATTCATCTCCGATCGACGCGCTCGATTTCTTACTCTTCTCTGCTTCTCTGGATGCCATATTTGGCCTGAAGCAGACTCTCTTCTCCCTCCGTCGTTCTCAAAGGTTCCGAAGCACTCACGGGGACTTCCCGGACGTCGCTCCCTTTGACCGAACGTTCTCCGGTGCTCAAGCATGCCCATAGGGTTCTCGCCTAGAGTTACCCTCGCACGTCTAACACGCTAGACGCGTACGCGATCTCCGAAGTTCTGAGACGCTGCCGGGGACTCCTCGCGCCCCGTCTCCTTCGTCGAGCACGCTCCTCCATCAAGGCTCCGCGCCTCATACAGCGTCCTACACGCTTGAACTACGTTCTGACCTGATCCCACGCACGGGTACGTAGGCAGCCGACAACCAAGGCACGGTCACTCTTCCTCCTCACCCCCTACCTCTCCCGAGAGGCGGGTTGATCGGAGAAAACCCTAACTCGAAACTATCGAGTTCCCACTCTTGGCCCGGGTGCGATCACTTGGTCCGGCCTTGGATCGAACCGCCCGAGGTTTTAAATAGTTGTTCATTTTTGTGCGACAACATTTTGGCGCTAGAAGGAGGGGACTTCCCGACCTATTCAGCCCGAAATCCCTTCTGTTCATCTTCTTCTTTTCTTCTGCGAACTCAACCTTCTCGAACTTGAGAAACGATGAGTAGCCAACCACCCGTACGTTCTGAGGGCGTGAACAACCCCGAAAACGTCGCTAGGACCAAGAAATACTTCTTGCGCTCCCGAGCGCATGGTGACGAAGAGTCGCTCCACGAAGAGAGTTCGACCCGCTCACCATCTCCATCTCCTGATAGCAGGGACGACCACATCGTGGAGTTAGAGGAGAGTATCCGCCGACTGAAGGCGAGGAACGCAAGGTACCACAGCCGACTGGCTGCGAAGAAACCTATGCGTGACACGACGATCCCCAACGGGGATCCTGAGAACCTTAACGAGGAAAGCCGCGACCCTGATTATAAGGGTACTGGTGAGTCGGAGGATATCGAGACTTCTCTCACGAAGGACGGGGAACTCCCCACCGTGTTTGAAGCCGGTCCGTCGAATCCCTTACCCCGAACAGGCGATGCGCCGGCAGCTTCTCAAGAGGGGAATTCCCGACGTTCGGCTCTCGACCGACTAGGTCCGAGGGAGAATGTTGCGGAAAGTCAAGGCGCGCGGAGAGCGCACCGCCGCAAGCAAAGCCGGCGCCTCCGTACGGCCAGCCCTGATCTTAGGGACCACCTCACTGCTCAACGCATTGGGCGTGGCAATGATCTGAGGGAGCGACTAAGCTCTAGACCCAATATCCCGCTGGCAGCCCCAACTAACGGGAACCGCCGCGCAGGACAGGGGTCTAACGAGAGGCTGCAGGTGACTCCTCCCGATCAAGGGGTTACTCCAACGACCGGTCTCGATGTGGTCACTATGATCCACAACCTTCGAAATGAGGTACGAGATCTCCAAGAATACGGAATAGGTGGAAGTGCCTACGGAGTCGTTGAGGAGAACTCATCACCTTTCACTACTCAGATACTGGCTGAGGTTTGTACGGGGAATTTCAAGCTCCCGAACCTCGCTCCCTATGATGGGAAAGCAGATCCTGCTTACCACATCCAGCACTATGAAACCTGGATGACGATGCAGGGTGTTTCTCCTGGTGCCATGTGCCAAGCTTTTAGTTTGACCCTCGCCGGACCCGGCTTTGAGTGGTTCAAAAACTTAAGGCCAGGAAGCATCCACTCGTTCAAAGACCTAAAGGACATGTTCCTAGCACGGTTCGCTACGTCTATGGTCCAAAAGAAGACCAAGATGTACCTGTGGTCAATCAGGCAAGAGAGTGGCGAGTCTCTTAGACGATACCTCGCCCGATTCACTGAAGAGTCAAACAAGGTCGACCGCTTTGACGACAGTGACGCAATTGCCGCTATCATAGAAGGCTTGCGCACAAGTGACTTCCTCAAGTCTGTCATCGGCCGTGTCCCTTCCACCATGGCCGAGTTAATGACTCGAGCTAAGACCTTCATGGGAGCCGAAGACTACCTCGACGGCCGCAAGAGCACTAATCAAAGCTCTCGCCGCCGAGAAGAACCTAGCCGCGAGCAGAGCGAACCTCGTAAAAGGCGAAACAAGGGGAACCAGGTTCCTAGCAACCAACCCCCTGTACCTCAGAAACCGCGACTTGCGGAAAACTTCAAAGGGTACTCGTCATTCACGCCGCTGAACACGGCACCAGAAAGGATCTTGGCTCTGGCACGTGACAAGTTCACGCCCCCGGCTCCAATGAAGAAGGATCCCGCAACTCGCGATCGATCCAGGTATTGTGAGTTCCATCGGGAATACGGTCATTTGACCTCGGAATGCTACAACCTCAAAAGGCAAATCAAGGCTTTGATCCAACGGGGTGAGCTGAAGGAGTTCGTGTTGCGCATGATTGGCGCTGCGGGCCCCACCGCGAACAGACAACAGTCTGGTCAAGGAGGAGGAACAGCCGCTTCTGCCGACCGAACCACGGCTACTGCCAATGCCAACCCACAACTCCACGTGGTAACCACCATACTGGGAGGTCCACAAGATGGAGATTCGGCCCGACAACGGAAGAAATTCCTTAGGGCCGTGTCATAGGAAGACGCTGCTATGCACGTCAACTTCACATATGAAGAACCTCCGTCCGTGCCTCACGAGACGATGTATTTCACCAATGAAGAGGCCAAGCGAGTTGTGCATCCGCACAATGACGCGATCGTGCTCAAAGCCCAAGTGGCCAATAACTTGGTGAAAAGGTTCTCATCGATAATGGCAGCACTGCTGACATAATTTTCAAGTCCACCCTAGAGCGCATGAAGCTCGGGGGGCTGCGCCCGACTCCGACCCAAACGCCATTGTTTGGGTTCACTGGGGAAAAGGTCATGACCGAGGGCATTATCGACCTGCCGGTCACCTTTGGGACCCCTGGAGGGATCGAGGCCGTTCACATGGTCCCATTCCTAGTGGTCGATCAGGAGTCGCCTTACAACTTAATCATCGGGCGACCCACGTTGAACCGGCTAAGGGCAATCACTTCCACGTATCACCTACTGGTGAAGTTCCCCACCGAAGGAGGAATTGGCATTATGGCTGGAGACCAATCCCAAGCCAGAATATGCTACGTGCAAGGACTTGATGGCAAGTCCGCGGGAAAAGCGGTCAACACAATCTTCCAACTGGAAGACGATTACCCATGCATCCCAAGGGATGCAAGGAAGTTCGGAGAACTTGACCCCCGTGATGAAATCGAAAGACTTAAGGTGGAAACCTCCGATGATCTTGTACCAATCGTCCTGGACGAATCGAAGCCTGATCAGGTTGTAAAAATCGGCACCCGACTTCCACTCGCCATCAAAACTCAGCTTACCGCCTTCCTTAGGGAGTTCAAGGATGTTTTTGCATGGACTCATGCGGACATGCCCGGAATCGATCCCGAGGTAATAGTGCACCGACTGAACGACGACCCGAAAGTCGCCGAAAAAGTGCAGGCTAGACGAACGTTCAACCCAGAACGATACCTGGCCATAAATGAAGAGGCCGAGAAACTCCTCACCGCAAACTTCATTCGAGAGGCTAAGTACCCCAAGTGGGTCGCCAACGTGGTAATGGTAAAAAAGCCCAACGGGAAGTGGCGAATTTGTATAGACTACAATGATCTTAACAAAGCCTGCCCTAAGGACTGGTTTCCACTCTCGCGCATCGAATAACTGGTGGACGACACGGCCGGCCATGAACTTCTAAGCTTCATGGACGCCTATTCAGGCTACAACCAAATTCGAATGCACGAGCCCGATCAAATTAAGACGACCTTTGTCACTGATCGAGGTCTCTACTGTTACAAGGTCATGCCTTTCGGCCTTAAGAACGCGGGAGCAACATACCAACGCTTGGTAAATCGGATCTTCGCCGATCAAATCGGCAAGACGATGGAAGTGTACGTGGACGACATGCTCGTTAAAAGCCTACTGGCAACCAATCACGTACGCGACCTTAGGGAGATGTTCACAATCCTCCACCGATATAAAATGAAGCTCAACCCCAACAAATGCGTATTCGGGGTTGAATCCGGAAAGTTCCTCGGTTATATCGTCAGCCTACGAGGCATAGAGGCGAATCCGGTAAAAATCAAGGCACTCCTTGAAATGAAGTCGCAAGACGAGTCAAAGAGGTACAAAGCCTGACCGGTCGGATTGCCGCTCTGACACGCTTCGTGTCTAAAGCCACCGACAAGTGTCAACCGTTCTTCAAAGCTCTGAAGAAGACGGATTGCTTTGAGTGGACGAACGAATGCGAAAATGCCTTCCAAGAAATGAAGGCTTACTTTGGGTCACCACCATTCCTCTCTAAACCAAGAGAGGGCGAGACGCTATACGTGTATCTCGCCGTCTCTGAAAGAGCTGTAAGTGCTGTCCTTGTCCGCGAAGAAAACAAGGTCCAGTGGCCGATCTACTACGTGAGCAAAGCCTTACTCGACGCGGAAACGCGCTACACCGAGATTGAGAAACTTTCTCTGGCTCTTGTAACGGCAGCTAAGAAGCTACGACCGTACTTCCAAGCTCACCCAATTGCGGTGCGAACTGAGCATCCAATCGGTAAAGCTCTTCAAAAGGGAACATCGACTCGCATGGCGATCTGGTCCCAAGAATTGAGCGAGTACGGGATTGAGTTCCACCCAAGAACGGCTATAAAGGGGCAGGCCTTAGCCGACTTCGTGGCAGAATTCTCCTACGCTCCCGATATGGGAAGAGCGGAAGCCGACCTTAGCGACGATACGCTAACACGGAAACGGAAGGTAGACCCAACGGGTCCCATCTGGGAGTTATACGTAGACGGAGCATCTAATGCTCGGGGTGTTGTCAATGGTGCCGACAAGAAGAGTAGTAGTATCTATTTATGTACATTTGATGTCATATAGTCTTACGAAGACTCTTGCTTGTAATTGCTTATTCATTATTAATAAAGTTGAGACGTTCATTCATTCTTTCTTTGTTTGAAGCTTTATGATAAAACCTTAGTCTTTTAGTCCATAAACAAACTTAACAACTTACGAGGAGACAAATGTAGATTTGCATGAACAAACTCTTCGTAGTTTGCTTAAAACGATATATTCGCAATCTTAGGGTCAAAGGACTATTGACCTCAATATGATTGTTAGAAGAATCTATGATGTCTGGTTATGAGGCATTGAGAGTTGGGGACTCTATAGTTCTTCTAGGTATCTTCCGAAGGTACTGAATTGACCAGTGCACTTCTAGAGACAATATAAGAACAAACCATTTAACCTCTTATGTCTCGAAGTCACTATGTATGAATTGCATCATGCTTACCTTAATCCTGAAATGAGACATGCCATATCACACCTTAGTATTCTCATTTGAGAAAGTCAAAGTTCGGACTCACTATGTGATTCCGAACAAGGCCTATTGGTGAAGTACTAAGTTGTGAGTCTGTCATGAGTAACTTTGTGAAGTTCTCATAGATATGGAATTCATGTACAAGATTGCTGAAATGCAATGTATGTCACCTCATGCTTTGTTCCTTGGAGTGTGAATAAATGAACTGGCCAGTGTCCAAATTGAGTCCTGACTTTTTTGGATGAAACAATGTGACTTGTTAGCTCCTCGTCAATACATTGTTTCTAACTTATTCACAAGCGACAAAGGAGTTGAGGAAATAACAGCTAGAAGGGTAAAATGGTAATTTAGTAAATCCCGACTAGCTGATGACATTCATGAAGGGTAAGCATAGATAATATTCAGTGGATCCGCTCATCATAATTAGGTCGAATTCTTGAGTAGAAAACAAATTCATTTGAACCGAGAGATTTTCAGTGTCAGCTCTTTAGTGGAGTCAGTTGGCATTAAGCTAAACTTGGAAAAGGTTTGTGAACCTCTTGAGTCCAAGTGTTTAGCTCAAGCTTTGTTCATTTGGGTCCATGAGGTCACTGTCACGAATCACATCGATAGGAATAGTTAAACTGGAAGCTAAGTCAAAAGAAGAACGAGACAGTTTTACGAAAATTGTCAAAAGGGTATTTTTGTCTTTTTGGACATAGGACGAAAAGAATGTCAATAAATTTTTTTTGACATTGTCATATGATGACAAATGAAATAAATATTACTCAGCCATATTAGTGTAATTGGGCCTTGAGGATTAATTTCATTTCATAGAATTTTACTTGAAAATTCTTAATGGGCTTTTCTTATGTTGTCATGAACAAATGAAGAAACATCTAGAAGCTCCTTCTAGAAGCTCAAATTTCGTCCAACCCAAGGAAAATAAGGCTGAATTTCGTTCATGCCATAGTGGGAAAGAGAGTTTATTTTGTGCATTGATGTATGAAGATACTTGCCAAAAGAAAAAGGGGAAACAAATTTCCTTAAGAAGGAAAGTGCATTTTCGGCCAACTAAGAGGAAATCAAATGAGGAAACAAATCCTAAGCCTTCATGAGGCATGTTGGACGTGCAAGGCAATAGGAAAAGAGGAAACTACCTTTTGAAGGTAATCCTCCTCCTATAAATAGGAGCCTCATTCCTCACATTTCATTCATCCAAGTTTAAGAGATTTGAGAGACTCTCTCTCTAGAACTTGGCCGAAAATCCTCTCTCTCTCTCTCTAGTTTATTTTCGATATTTTCTTGTCTTGGAACCTAGGTCCTCACTCGACCTAGTGTTTAGCTCTGCGACTTCGAGACTCGTTCTTAAGTCGTAGCGTTTAAAAGTGCCCACTCACTGATTCCTTCTTTTCGAGTGATTTAGTGATAGAAACTTTCGTGGTTGCTCGAGGTGCCGAGGAAAGAAAGAGAGACGTGCTGCGAGGGGAGACGAGCGTTGCGAACTTTCCAAAAGCTTCTTCAAAGTTCAAGCTTCAAGAAAGGTTAGTAAACTTCTAGCTCATATTGGTTTTAATTACATGTACTTGCACTTGTCTAGGTTAGTAAAAACTGTTTTACTAGTAAAATAAAATTTTTAAAACTCCGCCGCTTACCGAAGCGTTAATTATTTTCTCAAACCCTAGATCGATTCCAACAAATGGTATCAGAGCTATGGTCAAAGATTAGCATGTACATGTTTTTAAAATTATGAGCTTGAAAATCGTTTTCGAAAGTTTACTAATTTTGTGACAAGTTAGAATTGTAATCTTAGATTTTTTTTAATTTATTGCTCATGTCTTTAAATTAAAAAGCATGTTGATTTTCTATGAGTTTGGGATGTTTTTAAAACACATTAGAATCAGTTCTAAAAGTTTTTAATTTTTTATATTGAAAAAACGTGTTTTAAAGGTTTGAGAAATTTCGGTAAATTTTGTGACTAGTTACTTTGTCTTTCTAGTTTCTTTTATTTACCGTATTCGTTTTATGCTTGTTGTTATTTCTTTTATGCCTTGTTATTACCTTGCTAATAAAACACAAATAAAAGCTTTAACAAACTTCATAAAACGTTCCGTTACACTCGATTCTTTTTCGCACCTAAAAAGGACCAAGCTTTAATTTAATTCTTTTTCTTCGAGCTGGAGTAAACCCGCATTAAAAGTGGCATAACTCTCTGCTCAGAAATCTAAATTTAATGATTCTTGAATAAAATTAAATCTCTGTCTCTCCTCTGTCCAATGCCACCGGTTTCGGCTGAAAAGGACATCGGAGCCGCCAGTTATGGTGATTTTACTCCGAGGTGCGCGGCTGTCTGAAACTCCAGTTTTTTAGATATCCGGATTTTGAAACCCCACTACCATGAGTTATAGAACTCTAATGAGAAAGTTTTCTTGAGCAAAAATGTTTTTCATATGATTATAAACATGATGTGTAAGATTAAAATGTTTTGATTTTTGAAAGTTTAATTGAAATTAAGTTTTACAAAACTAGTTTGAATTTTGAAAAACCGTTTTCACTTTCAAACTTGAAAATATTTTGTCATCCAAATCAAATAAGTTTTCAAAATGTTTTCAAAACTATATCTATATCACATATGTTCAAAATCTATATGCTCTTGAAAATTTGAGTGGGAGGTCTCCTGGTAGACAAGCCGAAAAATAAAAAGATGTGTAATCTCAAACTTTCAAGTGTTCGAGTGAGTTGAAGTTCACACTTCCCTCACGCACTTTCCCGATATAGAAAATAGTAAAAGATCGAGTATGTCCCTTGTGCCTTTATGCACTAATACTGCTCTGAACATGTCGATCTAGGATTCTCTTCTAGTTGTCCGCTCTGTCGCTCTCTAACTAGGAAATTTGTTTCCGAACTTAAAAGAGTCGATGAACCAACTCCAAAAACTAAGTGGGAGGGTTATACTTGTTGTTTGTAACCCACGATCCCCAACACTAATGAAAAGTGCAAGTGTCGCCGGACTAAGAGTCACCCTCGTGGCCCTCTCTTAAATGAGAGTACTCAAGGGCGCTTTGCTCTGATCATTGCTCAATGAGCTACGTCCGAGAGTGAGACGATGATGGCAAGGCCTCGCCTTGGGGGATTGTTTTTCAAAGTTGACCTTTTGGACTAAGTGGTTGGTTGCACACTTAGGCTCAATCCCTAGTAATCCTCCCTCGAGGCCCTGCGAAAGGATGTGAGTGATCAAACCAATTTACAAGGTGGCTAGTCAAAATAGATGTATTGACATCTTGGCTTAGCATTAATGATGTGTCATTTACTTATAAAAGGAGATTTTTTGCGGCCTTCTCTTGAGGGAGTAAATTATCGTTTGGTTTATAACACCTTTGGATTTTATAAAAGTCTTAATAAAACTTAAATCCTAAACCAAAGACTAATCATAAACTTGTTTCAACTTATATAGGCAATATGTCTCTCAACCATCTCTCAATCTTTCTTTCCTCGATCAAACTCGAAAACGAAAACTACGTAGATTCAAAACGTAACCTCGACATATTTGCTACCATTAACAAGCACAAATGGGTACTCACCACCCCGTGTCCTCCTCTGACGAATGATGATTCAACTCAAGAGGATAATGACGCCGTAGTGGCCTGGCTTCGATCCGATGAGATTGTGAGGTGCTATATCTTGGCATCTATGAACAATATGCTGAAAGAGCAACATCGTAACATCGAGACTGCCACCGAAATGCTCTACAATCTCCTTGAGATGTTTGGAGGGCAAGGTCGTCAAACAAGGCAACAAACAGTCCGACAGTTTATGAACTGTCACATGAAGGCTAGGACTCCTGTTGGAGACTTTATGATATTGATCATTAGTCATCTGAGTAAAATGGAAATCCTAGGATCTAAGATTGATGGGAAGAATATCATAGATATGATCTTAGATACTCTCCCCGCATCTCTTGATACCTCCAAGATGAACTACTCCATAAACAAGCTAGAGTACAATGTTACCAAGCTTATGATGGAATTTCACACTGCTGTTGGTCTCACTAAGAGAAAGAGGAATCAAGGAGAGGCACATGCTACTGAGCACAAAGCCTCCGCCTCTAGAACTGAGAAGGGACCTTACAAGGACGATAAAAAGAACTGTCCTGCCTATCTCAAAGCAAAGGAACATAGTATTGTACTAGTTACCGAAGCATGCTTAGTAGCTGATAATGTATCAACGTGGATTCTTGACTCCGCTGCTACTAACCATATTTGCTGTTCCTTGAATGGTTTCAAGAAAACCAAAAGCTTAGAGGAAGGCGAGTTCTGTTTCAAATGGGGTGATGGGAGCCTGGTGTCTATAAAGGCTGTGGGATCCGTGACGCTGTCTTTTGAAGACCGCACTTTAAACTTGAATAATGTATATTTTGTTCCTACCTTTGGGAAGAACTTAATATCCGTTGCTCGTCTTCGTGAGCAAGATTATTGTTTAAAGTTCATTAAGAATGGAATTCGTATTTCGTTTCCTGATAATTCTTTTGTCACTGATGCATGTATGAAGAATGCTCTTTTCTACATCTATCCCACCCAACCTTCTCTTTTAGACACCGAAATAGATAATGATCTAATTAGGGAGCCAAAGAGGATCAAACTTTCTGAACCCTCCGATCTAACAAAATCAACACACCTATGGCACTTAAGACTTGGTCATATCAGTCTAGAAAGGATTAAGAGACTTGTGAGGGATGGTCCACTCCAAGCCTCTGCAATAGGTTCACTACCTACTTCTGAATCCTGCATAGAAGGAAAAATGACTAAGCGACCTTTCTCTGATAAAGGTCGAAGAGCCACTGAGTTGCTGGAACTAATACATTCTGATGTATGTGGTCCGCTCAGCCAACAGGCACGTGGAGGATACGAATACTTCGTTACCTTCACTGATGATTACTCACGATATGGGTTTGTCTATTTGCTCAAACACAAATCCGAGACCTTTAACGTATTTAAGGTCTTTAGGGCTTTAGTGGAAAAGCAAACTGGCAAAGTGATCAAAACCCTTCGATCTGATCGAGGTGGTGAGTATATGTCTGGAGAGTTCGATGAATTTCTTAAAGAAGAAGGTATTGCTTCTCAGCTTACCGCACCTGGCACACCTCAACAAAACGGAGTGTCAGAGAGAAGAAACCGAACTCTTATGGAGATGGTTAGATCGATGATGAGTTACTCGTCACTCCCGCTTTCCTTTTGGGGATATGCCCTCGAAACAGCCGCTTACATTCTGAACCAAGTTCCGTCTAAAACGGTTCCTGGTACTCCTTATGAAAGATGGACTAGCCGTAAAGTAAGTTTGGGCCACATCCGAATTTGGGGTTGCCCTGCACATGTGCTAAGGCAAAAGACTAGCAAGTTGGCTAGTAGGTCAGAATTGTACCTATTTGTAGGATATCCAAAGGAAACCAAAGGTTTCATTTTCTATAGTCCCGAGGACGATAAGACTTTCGTTAGCACGAATGCTCGTTTCCTCGAGGAGGACTTTATGAAAGATGCAAAACCTAGAAGCAAAATTGTGCTTGAAGAAAAGTTGGGTGAGGAAGCTTCTACCTCATCTGTAAGAACTGTTCTTACCCCAACTGAAACACAACCTAACTCATCAGAATCTCGTCAAGTAGTACTTCGACGTAGTGGGAGGGCTGTTCAACAGCCTGACAGGTACATGTCTTATGGAGACTCTCTTGTAGCCGTCTCCGACATGGATGACCCTGTTTCCTATAGCCAAGCGATGGCTTGTTCTGAATCAAACCTTTGGCTTGACGCCATGAAATTTGAAATGCACTCGATGTATGTCAACAAAGTCTGGAAACTTGTAGACCTTCCTGAAGGGATTAAACCTGTAGGGTGTAAGTGGATATACAAGAAGAAAATGGGTCCTGATGGGAACGTCGAGACGTTCAAAGCACGACTTGTGGCGAAGGGTTATACCCAACAAGAAGAGATTGACTATGAAGAAACCTTCTCGCCAGTCGCGATGCTTAAATCCATCCGCATACTCCTATCCATAGCTGCAGCTCTCGACTATGAGATCTGGCAAATGGATGTCAAGACAGCCTTTCTGAATGGCAATCTTGACGAGCGCATTTACATGGCTCAACCAGACGGTTTCGTGGATAAAGGTCAAGAGACCAAGGTTTGTTAGTTGCTTAAATCTATTTATGGACTAAAGCAAGCATCTAGGTCATGGAACATTAGATTCGATGAAACTGTAAAGAGCTTCGGCTTTGAACAGTCAATAGATGAGCCTTGTGTTTACAAGTTAATACACGAAGGCAAAGTTGTGTTTCTGGTACTATATGTCGATGATATACTACTCATTGGTAATGACGTGGGTAAGTTATCTGAGGTTAAGGTCTGGCTAGCAAAGCAATTCGATATGAAGGATCTAGGAGAAGCCGCGTACATTCTGGGGATCCAAATCTTTCGAGATAGGAAAAACCGGACCCTGTCGCTCTCTCAAGCATCTTATATTGATAAGGTAATGGATCGCTTCTCGATGCAAGACTCTAAGAAGGGCCAAACACCCTTTAGGCATGGAGTTTCACTCTCTAAGGACCAGTCTCCCGAGACTGCACAAGAGATTGAAGACATGAGGAAAATTCCGTACGCCTCTGCCGTAGGAAGCCTCATGTATGCTATGCTTTGCACTAGACCTGATATATGTTTTGCCGTTGGCGTAGTTAGCCGTTTCCAATCCAACCCTGGACCCGAGCACTGGATTGCTGTTAAGCATGTTCTTAAGTATCTTCGAAGAACTAGGAACTTGATGCTTACATACTCAGGTACTGACCTGACTATGACGGGATATACCGACTCCGATTTTCAAGCGAATAAGGATTCCAGGAAATCCACTTCGGGATCTGTGTTCATCCTAAATGGTGGAGCTGTTGTGTGGAGAAGTATTAAGCAATCTTGCATTGCTGACTCCACAATGGAAGCAGAATATGTGGCTGCTTGTGGAGCATCCAAAGAGGCTGTATGGCTTAGAAAATTCCTTAAGTATTTGGAAGTTGTTCCAAACGTCGACGAGCCCATGACCCTTTATTGTGATAATAGTGGGGCTGTCGCTAACTCAAAGGAACCTCGAAGCCATAAGCGCTCTAAACATATAGAGAGGAAATACCATTTGATTCGAGAGATCGCGTAGCGCGGAGATGTGGAGGTGAAGTAGATCTCTAGCAGATCCATTCACCAAGGCCCTAGCAAACAAGGTCTTCGACCGACATTGTGAGGGATTAGGCATGTAGGACTACTCACATCTTCTTTGAGTCAAGTGGGAGTTTGTTGTCACTGGTGCCCACAAGAAGAGTAGTAGTATCTATTTATGTACATTTGATGTCATATAGTCTTACAAAGACTCTTGCTTGTAATTGCTTATTCATTATTAATAAAGTTGAAACGTTCATTCATTCTTTCTTTGTTTGAAGCTTTATGATAAAACCTTAGTCTTTTAGTCCATAAACAAACTTAACAACTTACGAGGAGACAAATGTAGATTTGCGTGAACAAACTCTTCGTAGTTTGCTTAAAACGATATATTCGCAATCTTAGGGTCAAAGGACTATTGACCTCAATATGATTGTTAGAAGAATCTATGATGTCTGGTTATGAGGCATTGAGAGTTGGGGACTCTATAGTTCTTCTAGGTATCTTCCGAAGGTATTGAATTGACCAGTGCACTTCTAGAGACAATATAAGAACAAACCATTTAACCTCTTATGTCTCGAAGTCACTATGTATGAATTGCATCATGCTTACCTTAATCCTGAAATGAGACATGCCATTTCACACCTTAGTATTCTCATTTGAGAAAGTCAAAGTTCGGACTCACTATGTGATTCCGAACAAGGCCTATTGGTGAAGTACTAAGTTGTGAGTCTGTCATTAGTAACTTTGTGAAGTTCTCATAGATATGGAATTCATGTACAAGATTGCTGAAATGCAATGTATGTCACCTCATGCTTTGTTCCTTGGCGTGTGAATAAATGAACTGGCCAGTGTCCAAATTGAGTCCTGACTTTTTTGGATGAAACAATGTGACTTGTTAGCTCCTCGTCAATACATTGTTTCTAACTTATTCACAAGCGACAAAGGAGTTGAGGAAATAACAGCTAGAAGGGTAAAATGGTAATTTAGTAAATCCCGACTAGCTGATGACATTCATGAAGGGTAAGCATAGATAATATTCAGTGGATCCGCTCATCATAATTAGGTCGAATTCTTGAGTAGAAAACAAATTCATTTGAACCGAGAGATTTTCAGTGTCAGCTCTTTAGTGGAGTCAGTTGGCATTAAGCTAAACTTGGAAAAGGTTTGTGAACTTTTGAGTCCAAGTGTTTAGCTCAAGCTTTGTTCATTTGGGTCCATGAGGTCACTGTCACGAATCACATCGATAGGAATAGTTAAACTGGAAGCTAAGTCAAAACAAGAACGAGACAGTTTTACGAAAATTGTCAAAAGGGTATTTTTGTCTTTTTGGACATAGGACGAAAAGAATGTCAATAAATTTTTTTTTGACATTGTCATATGATGACAAATGAAATAAATATTACTCAGCCATATTAGTGTAATTGGGCCTTGAGGATTAATTTCATTTCATAGAATTTTACTTGAAAATTCTTAATGGGCTTTTCTTATGTTGTCATGAACAAATGAAGAAACATCTAGAAGCTCCTTCTAGAAGCTCAAATTTCGTCCAACCCAAGGAAAATAAGGCTGAATTTCGTTCATGCCATAGTGGGAAAGAGAGTTTATTTTGTGCATTTATGTATGAAGATACTTTCCAAAAGAAAAAGGGGAAACAAATTTCCTTAAGAAGGAAAGTGCATTTTCGGCCAACTAAGAGGAAATCAAATGAGGAAACAAATCCTAAGCCTTCATGAGGCATGTTGGACGTGCAAGGCAATAGGAAAAGAGGAAACTACCTTTTGAAGGTAATCCTCCTCCTATAAATAGGAGCCTCATTCCTCACATTTCATTCATCCAAGTTTAAGAGATTTGAGAGACTCTCTCTCTAGAACTTGGCCGAAAATCCTCTCTCTCTCTCTAGTTTATTTTCGATATTTTCTTGTCTTGGCACCTAGGTCCTCACTCGACCTAGTGTTTAGGTCTGCGACTTCGAGACTCGTTCTTAAGTCGTAGCGTTTAAAAGTGCCCACTCACTGATTCCTTCTTTTCGAGTGATTTAGTGATAGAAACTTTCGTGGTTGCTCGAGGTGCCGAGGAAAGAAAGAGAGACGTGCTGCGAGGGGAGACGAGCGTTGCGAACTTTCCAAAAGCTTCTTCAAAGTTCAAGCTTCAAGAAAGGTTAGTAAACTTCTAGCTCATATTGGTTTTAATTACATGTACTTGCACTTGTCTAGGTTAGTAAAAACTGTTTTACTAGTAAAAGAAATTTTTTAAAATTCCGCCGCTTACCGAAGCGTTAATTATTTTCTCAAACCCTAGATCGATTCCAACACGGGGGGCTGGCGCCGGAATAATCTTGATTAACCCCGACGGGGAAAAGCTGCGATATGCCCTTCACTACGGCTTCCAAGCCTCCAACAATGAAGCTGAATACGAAGCGCTCATTGTAGGGATAGAGCTGGCACTGAAACTCGGCTCCCATAACCTGCGAATACACTGCGACTCGCAGTTGATCGTAAACCAGGTTAGAGGAGATTACACCGCCAAGGAACCCAACATGATCGCGTACCTGGCTAAGACAAACTCCAAACTCGATGCCTTCTCTTGGTTTGAGATTCACCAAATCCCGAGAGAACAAAATTCGGAGGCTGACGCGCTTGCTCGCCTCGGATCTGGCATCGACGAAGACGGATTGGGGACCGTACCCATTGAATCTCTCCCACGACCATCCGTCTCCCGAGACGAAGTCGGGACCATAGAGATGGCATCTCAGCTTACTTGGATGGACTCAATTGTCGAGTTTTTGCGAAGAGGGGAACTCCCCGAAGACCGCAAGGAAGCCGATAAACTGAGGACCTTAGCATCCAAATACACGCTCCGTGAGGGCACACTCTATAAGCGCGGTTACTCGACACCGCTGCTCCGATGCCTCGATAGCGTTGAGTCGACCAAGGTCCTCCGCGAAATCCATGAGGGCATCTGCGGAAACCACGCCGCTGGAACTTCCCTTGCGCTCAAAGCGCTTAAGCAAGGCTATTTCTGGCCTACCATGAAGCGAGATGCTTGCGAATGGGCAAGGCGTTGCGATAAATGCCAGCGCTTCGCGGAAATTCCGCGACAGCCCCCGACCCCATTAAGCAGCATCGTTGTCCCACGTCCCTTTGCTAAGTGGGGCGTGGACATCATTGGCAAGCTCCCTAGAGCGCCAAGGCAATACGAGTACGCCATTATCGCCATCGACTACTTCACTAAATGGGTAGAGGCCGAGCCGCTTGCCAGAATAACTGAAGCAAACACGACAAACTTCATCTGGAAGAACATCATATGCAGGCACGGTATCCCCGCCTCGATTGTGACCGACAACGGAGCACAATTTGACAACGCGCGAGTAAGAGATATCTGCGATCAACTGAAGATCAGCAAGACCTTCTCCTCGCCGCGTCATCCTCAGGCCAACGGCCAAGTCGAGGCAGTCAACAAGACAATCAAAAGAAACCTGAAAAAGAAGCTCGAAGACAAGAAAGGCGCCTGGGCCGAGGAATTGCCATTCGTCCTATGGGCATATAGGACAACTGTGCAAAACGCCACCGGCGAGACGCCATTCTCCCTTGCATATGGGGTCGAGGCCGTGGTTCCAATTGAAACCGAGGTACCCACATTCCGAGTCGATACATTCGATGAAGCGGACAATGACGAGGCCATGCGCCTTGAGATGGACCTGATCGATGAAAAGAGAGCGGAAGCATTCAAACGCCTCGCCGCACAGAAGCGCAAGGTCGAAAGGTACTACAACTCCAAGATCAAAAGGCGGACCTTTGCCGTTGGAAGCCTCGTCCTCAGACGAGTGTTCCAGAACACACAAGTCCAAGGCGCCGGCGTCCTAGGCCCGAATTGGGAAGGCACTTACAGAGTCCGCAAAGTCATTCATGACGGGACATACTACATCGAGCACACGGACGGAACTCCG
This sequence comes from Urtica dioica subsp. dioica, assembly GCF_054948205.1. Classification (NCBI taxonomy): domain Eukaryota; kingdom Viridiplantae; phylum Streptophyta; class Magnoliopsida; order Rosales; family Urticaceae; genus Urtica; species Urtica dioica. The sequence goes on from NC_142756.1 coordinate 43,758,461, forward strand.
ATTCGCCACCCGTGGAACGCGGAGCACTTGAGGTAGTACTATCAGTAGCTAGCGTCCCCCGCTTTTTTATCGCTTTTGTTTCCCATTTTCAATAAGGCCTACGAGCCAATGTTTTAGGATTTTATTTTTCTCGCAAGTTCTTCGAAAAAGTAATAAAACTCGAGTTTTCCGTTTCAAATTCCGTTTTATGCAAGTTTTATGGTTATCAAACAATTAACTTATAACCCAAAAACTTGGGGGGGCTAGCTATGGTAAGGAAACTCTCAAAAGAACACGCTCCACCAAAAAACGTAAGACGCCTACATGGCGCAACCGAAGACGCCTACATGGCGCAACCTAAGACGCCTACATGGCGCACTTAAGACGCCTACATGGCGCACGTAAGACGCGTAAAGGCGCAGCACTTAAGACGCCTACATGGCGCAACCTAAGACGCCTACATGGCACACTTAAGAAGCCTACATGGCGCACGTAAGACGCGTAAAGGCGCAGCCCGTAAGATGCCTACATGGCGCAACTTAAGACGCCTACATGGCGCACGTAAGACGCGTAAAGGCGCAGCCCGTAAGACGCCTACATGGCGCAACTTAAGATGCCTACATGGCGCAAGTAAGACACGTAAAGGCGCAACTCGTAAGACGCCTACATGGCGCAACTTAAGACGCCTACATGGCGCAACTTAAGACGCCTACATGGCGCACGTAAGACGCGTAAAGGCGCAGCCCGTAAGACGCCTACATGGCGCAACCTAAGACGCCTACATGGCGCAACCGAAGACGCCTACATGGCGCACGTAAGACGCGTAAAGGCGCAGCCCGTAAGACGCCTACATGGCGCAACCTAAGACGCCTACATGGCGCACGTAAGACGCGTAAAGGCGCAACCCGTAAGACGCCTACATGGCGCAACTTAAGACGCCTACATGGCGCACAAAAGACGCGTAAAGGCGCAGCCCGTAACACGCCTACATGGCGCAACCTAAGACGCCTACATGGCGCACGTAAGACGCGTAAAGGCGCAGCCCGTAAGACGCCTACATGGCGCAATCTAAGACGCCTACATGGCGCACTTAAGACGCCTACATGGCGCAACTTAAGATGCCTACATGGCGCAACCTAAGACGCCTACATGGCGCACTTAAGACGTCTACATGGCGCAACCTAAGACGCCTACATGGCGCAATCCAAGACGCCTGCATGGTGCGCTTAAAACGCCTACCTAGCGCGGCCTGATACGTCCACTTGATGCAATCCGGCACACGTAAGGCGCCTACATAGCATGGCTGACCCGCAGTTGAAAATACTTAAAAACGCGAACCATCCAAGTGACTGGCGTGTTTGAAAAGGTACCCTGCTGAGGTAAAAGGACGGGCAAAACCATTGACACAAACAAATCGACCATCCAAGCATGTCATAAAATATGAATGTGCGAAAACATTCATAAGAATAAATAAAAAAACTTTTCATAAAAGAAAGAGGCAATTGCCTCAAATCCTAGAAAGTATGCGCTAAGACAAGTGCGCTAAAGGGAAAAATCCTAGTAAGCAAGCGCTAAGACAGGTGCGCTGAACGGAAAAACCTAAAAAACATGAGCTAAACACTTGCGCGAGAAAAATAAATAAAGGAAAAGGTCACTCGGCGGGGACATCTCCTACAGGATCGGCCCCGTCAAGTGGTGGGAATAGCGAGTCGAAGAAGTCGAAGTTGACCCCCCGAGAAACATTCTCGGTAGCTGTGGCGTCCCGACACTCCACCGCCGCCGCATGCCTTGCCTCCTCGACTCCGACATCAAAGTCGTCTTGAAGGTCGGACGCAAGCTGTTCCGCCGCGGCTTTCTCCTCGGTGACCCGAACCACCTCCTCCGCCAAGGAGTCGCGCTTACGCTCCGCACGAACACGGGCAGCCTCACTCGATGTAAGCTGGCCCTGAAGAATGCCAACTTCTTCTGTGCGCGATTCCAACTGACGTCGAAGGTCCCGCGCTTCGCTCCGGAAGACCTCCGTCGATCGAGTCGCCACTTCAAGGGCTTGACGTTCCGTCGTTAGCTCCTCAGCCATCTTCGCCACCGCCGCCTGAGCACGGTCGAACTTGCCGCGGGTAACTCCCAATTCCACGCGAGCCTCCTGAAGCTGCTCGCGGAGACTCGCAAACTCCGCCTTTGAGTGAGAGCCTTGCTCGGCGTGGGCCAGCTGAGACTTCGCTTGAGCATGCTCTTCCTGGGCACGGCTCATCCGCCTGATGAGATCGTGAAGGATCTTCTCGCCCCGGGTCGCTCGAGCAAGCACCTGAGAAGGCAAAAAGATCATTTAGCAAAAGACAGGTTCATCACAAACGAGGCAAGGGAAACTTACTCTCTGTGCATCGGAGACGCCGTGACTAAAGAACTCCACGTCGCTGCTGGCCACGACGCTCTTCCACATCTTCATCGAAGATTGAGCGAGGCCAAGGGAACATTCCCCCCTAACCTCTGCAGCCTCCACGTCAACCATCGAGTTTACGCGCTTGGAGTCCGAAGACGTGTCAGGTAAAGCCGAGGAGGAGAGTCGCTTCAAAGAAGCACGAGGACCACTCCCCGTCCGATGATCGGTATCGGGTTTCTCCCGACCGTTCCGAGCGGCAATCCGACAACGGACCGCCGCCAACGACTTCGGGTCCCGAGAAGCCTTCGCTAGGCGCGCTCGAGCCCTTGCCCTAGCCGAAGAAACTACAAAAGCAACCAAAGTCAAAAACCTAAGCTAAAAACAAGAAGCAAGAAGTGTGAAACATCGACATACCTTGCGGATCGCCACTCGAGAGAGATGAAGCGGCACTGGGGGCGCTCTCGGTCCGCTGGCTAGGTGGAAATGGTGGGAACCACCCGGTAGAAGCCATCAGCTCAGGGGAACGAAATCGTTCGACGGCTTTCCGAGCCTCCGACATTCCCCGGATCTCCTTCACAAAGTCGAGGTCATCGGCCCCTACGTTAGCAGAAAACTCGGCCAAGGGGCCGAACCGGAGCGGCGCGTCGCCAAAAGCCTCCGCCGAGACCCACACCCATGGTCGTCGATTATACTTCTCTGAATTGACGATCAGCTTAGTATTCCGGCGATCGCGGGCCACAAAGAAACTGGGTTGCCCGGGCGCAGGGAAGACCGCGATGAGGTTGCGAAAATCACTCACGGTCATTACCCACTCAGTCTGGCAATGCCACTCCATGTGGCACATCGCCACTATACGATAGAATACCGGGCTCATCTGACATGCGTGCACCCCCAAACGGGCGAGAAGCTGCTGAACGATGGGTTGAAACGGCAGCCATAACCCGCAGTTGAGACTTGCAACTGAAACTGCGGCAAATCCATGACGAGGCCGGAAAGGACGGTCGTCCTGTAAAGGACGGAGAAGCGCCACGGACGACGGAATGGCGAATGCCTCCCGGAGACCAACGAATGTCCGGTAGGTGAGCGAGCTCGAAGCATCGACCCCCGAATAATCGAAGTCCTCGGGAGCAGCAAGGCCCTCCTCGGGATACCACTCCGTCCTAGCAAGCGACCTCGCCGATACTAACGCCTCTGCATCAGGGGTCTCGGGCTGAGAATCCCCTGGCTCCACCGAAGGGTCCCCGCCCTCCGACACGACTGCGGCAGCTGCCGACGGTACCTCGGGACACTCCGATGCGAGGCCTTCGGCCCCCGGACATGTCTCTGACTCACCTCCGGGATCTTCAGACTCGGGACCAAAGTCATCCACGCAGTCTATCTCGTCGAGAACCGACTCTAGCGGAGTCACCGCATCCGCGTCCGTAACATCTCCCGGCACGCCTTGAAAGTCCAAGTCGGACTGCGGCACGTCGAGGCGGACTTTGTCGCGAACCCCCTCGCCAACTAAGTTGATCACGAGGCGAGGGGCAGGCTCCCCGGATGCGGGATGATCAAACTCCCCACATGTATCGCGCCCAGTTGGCGCGCACTCTTCAAGAGGCTGAGCAGCGGGCACGGTCGCGCCCAGCTCGCCTTCCTCCAGCCACTGCTCTACTCCGCTTGGATTTTCTTCCACGTGCAGAGGAACTTCCCTTAATCCCGCGAAGAGATCATCCTCTGCGTGTTCAGAACCCTGAAACAAGAGAGAGAAATCAATCTCGGGACTCTCAGCTGAGAAAAGGGGAGGGACACCCATAATGCAAGCGTAAAAAAAGAAAACAAACGTAGAGAAAAGAGAAAAAATAAAGTGAGGAATAAAGGGAAGGGGGGAGGTCTATTTATAGACTTCTAGGGGGGTAGGAGTGGAAATCCTACTCCCACAAGGAGCAAAATCGGAGAAAAAGCTCCAAAAAGTCGGAGTTCTCCCGCGCAAGGCGAACCAGCACCGCGCACGGGGCGCGCCGCGCGCCAAAACTGCGCGCCGCGCCATCCAGGGCGCGCGCTGCGCGGCCCCCTAATAAAAAAAAAAAAAGAGAAAGAGAAGAGGAAAAGATTTTTCCTAGGGGTCACAAGACACGGGAAATATTTTCCTGAAACACCCAACTAGAAGAACAAAAAGTTCATCGCTGGGACGCCTCCCGAACGACGAACTTGGGGGGCTAATGATGTCGGTCGTTTTCGGAAAACCCGAGACGCCAAGAAGGCACGTCGCTCAAAGGGCCGATGGTCAGGCCGGAGGTCCTGAAGAGCGGCAAATCTTCAAGCCCTCGCCCAAACTCTTGACTCCTCGAGTCGAGCTCCGCTCCTCGAGTCGAGCCTTGAGTCAATCTCCTCGAGTCGAGCTTAGCTCCTCGAGTCGAGCCTTGAATTTTTCCTCGAGTCGAGCCTCGAGTCATTCTCGAGTCGAGCCTCGAGTCATTCTCGAGTCGCTCCTCGAGTCAAGTCGCTAGTCGCTCTCGTCGAGTTGAGCCTTGCTCCTCGAATCGAGTCACTCTTGTCAAGTGGAAATCTTCATATTTCACGTGGGAAGAATGATATTCGAAGGCCCGCAAAAGCCCGGCAAGACGAGCCACTCATCACGCACACAACACGCTACGCCGGCTAGCCGTGCAGCAGACGGCGCGCCGCGCCAGGAAGGCGCGCGCCGCGAGCTCTATGCGCCGCGCGACCTGCGCCGCGCCCGGTGACCCTCGCGCCGCGCCTAGTGACCCGCGCGCCGCGCCCCCTGCGCCGCGCGCCGCGCGTTGTGCGCCGCATGCGCCGTGCGCCTCCACTTGATGGCATGCGCGTTCCTAGTCCCACATGGACGAAAAAGGGACCTTCGAAGGCTCCCAAACACCTATATAAACCCCCTCCCATTGAGGGAAAAGCCATCCAATAATTTCTATTCATCTCCGATCGACACGCTCGATTTCTTAGTCTTCTCTGCTTCTCTGGATGCCATATTTGGCCTGAAGCAGACTCTCTTCTCCCTCCCTCGTTCTCAAAGGTTCCGAAGCAGTCACGGGGACTTCCCGGACGTCGCTCCCTTTGACCGAACGTTCTCCGGTGCTCAAGCACGCCCCTAGGGTTCTCGCCTAGAGTTACCCTCGCGCGTCTAACACGCTAGACGCGTACGCGATCTCCGAAGTTCTGAGACGCTACCGGGGACTCCTCGCGCCCCGTCTCCTTCGTCGAGCACGCTCCTCCATCAAGGCTCCGCGCCTCATACAGCGTCCTACACGCTTGACCTACGTTCTGACCTGATCCCACGCACGGGTACGTAGGCAGCCGACAACCAAGGCACGGTCACTCTTCCTCCTCACCCCCTACCTCTCCCGAGAGGCGGGTTGATCGGAGAAAACCCTAACTCGAAACTATCGAGTTCCCACTCTTGGCCCAGGTGCGATCACTTGGTCCGGCCTTGGATCGAACCGCCCGAGGTTTTAAATAGTTGTTCATTTTCGTGCGACAACAAAAACCATAAAGATACCTCGGGAAGCAGGAGCGGCTGATTGAGCCTCGGGACTCGGGGGCCTGCTCGCCCGGAGCGCCTCCTCGGTGCCCGGAGCAAAGGGCGGGAACCACTCGTTGAGCGCCATCAGCTCGGGGGAACGGAACCGCTCGCCAGCCTTGCGAGCTTCCGACATCCCCGATATTTCTCTCACAAAGGGGAGCTTCGCTGCCCCCTCGTCCGCTGAAAAGTCGGCCATGCGGCCGAAGTGAAGGGGCGCCTCACCGAAAGCGTCCGAGGTGACCCATACCCACGCCCGGCGGCTAGGCGGGTCACAATCTTCGACCAGCCTCACGTTGCCCCGGGCATAGGACATATGGAATCCCGGCTGCCCCGGCGCCGGGAAGACGGCGACCAGGTTACGGAAGTCATCCACGGTCATGGCACGCTGTGTCTGGCAGTGCCACTCCATGAAACATGTGGCCAACAGGCGATAGAACGCCGAGCTCATCTGACACGCATGGACCCCGAGCCAGGTCAAGATTTGTTGGACGATCGTGGGGAACGGGAGATGTAACCCGCAGACAAGACTCCCGATCGTCACGGCCGCATACCCGTCCCTGGGATGGGAGGGCCTGTCCTCGGGGGCAGGTCTAAGCAACCCCACCAAGGGAGGGATGTTATACGCCTCCCGAAGCGTGCCGAAGACTCGGGAAGTGAGTGTGCTCGCAGCGTCGATTCCCTTGCAGTCTAAGCCGACGGGGGCAATAGAGTCGCCTACTCCGTACATACGAGTCCTCTCTAGCGATCGGGCGTAGGTGTAACCCGAAGCCTCCACGGGCTCGAGGGCCGGCCATACCATCGCCAACACCTTGCCATCATGTTTCTCCTCCCCCCTCGCGGGAGGAACCTCCAAGTCCTCCTCAGGAACCTCCGAGCCCGACCCTTGGGGATCATCGGAGTAAATCTCGTCCAAGAAAGACTCGGACGGCACAATCGCAAGCTCGACACCCGAGGCATCCAAGTTAGACGCCCGGTGGAGCTCGGCACTCACCACCGCTTCACCCCGCTGCTTGGGCAGGGGGGCGTCAAAGGACGCCTCGCGGGAGACCAGGTTGATCACCAACCTTGACGAACGCGGGCCCTCGGGCCCCTCGTCCTCCCCTTCGGGGCCGCGCCTGGTAGGTGGGCCGCTCCCGGATCCCGCCAGCTCAGCGATCGCCGCGGCATCGGTCTCCAACTCCGCGAGCCATTGGTCGGCCGCGCCAGAGTCTTCCTCGACGAAGATGGGAATCCCGTCGAGCTCCTCAAAGGGACCCTTGGCCGCCCCCCCGAAATTTGGGAGAGGGCAGGAAGGGTCGACCTCGGGATCATCAACACGGGGAACAAGCTAACTCCCCATCAAGAAAAATAATAATAATAATAAAAAGAAGGTCAACGGCCCGGGGGAAATTTCAAAGTCAAAAGAATTTTTCCGATTACCTGCAGGCCGCCAGTATAAACAAGAGGGAGCGGGAGCTCTCCTATTTATATAGAGGAAGGAGCAAACCCTGCTCCTTCCCCCTGCGCGCGCGACACAAGGCCCGGCCCGCGGGCCGGCCTCGCGCGCGCGCCAGTCCCCCAGCGCCAGGCCGCGCGCGGGTCTTGCGGCCCGACCGGTCCGGTCCGGCCCCCAGGAGTCCGACCACAAGAGATATGCGTGCGGACGATCACATGTGATTGAAGGTAAAAATACCTCAACGCCCTTCTCTTTTCTAAAGTTCACGACTTACGTCCCATAAGCCGTAAACTTGGGGGGCTAATGTTACCGGTCGTTTTCGGAACACCGGAAATTCGAAAACAATTCAAGGCCGGCCGGGCTTTGCCGGCCGGAAGCCCAACGGGCCCCGGCCTGTTGGAATTGATCTAGGGTTTAAGAAAAATTTTAACGCTTCGCAAAGCGGCGGAATTTTAAAAATTTTCTTTTCGAGTAAAAACGGTTTTTACTAACCTAGACAAAGAGCAAGTACATGTAATTAAAAACTATTATGAGCATAAAAGTTTACTAACCTTTCTTGAAGCTTGAACTTTGAGAAGCTTTTGGAAAGTTGCAACGCTCGTCTCCCTCGCAGCACGTCTCTCTTGCTTTCCTCGCCAACTCGAGCAACCACGAAAGTTTCTATCACATGAATCACTCGAGAATAAAGGAATTAGTGAGTGGGCACTTTTAAACACGACGACTCGAGAACAAGTCTCAAAGTCGAAGAGCTAAAACCACTAGGTGAAATGAGGACATAGGTGCCAAAACAAAAACAAAAATAACTAGAGAGAGAGAGAGGAGAAATCGTCCACAAGGTCTAGAGAGAGAGTCTCTCAATATCTAACATATGTGGAATGAATCAAATGAGAGGAATGAGGTGGGGTATTTATAGGAGGAGGATTACCTTCAAAAGGTAGTTTCCTCATACCCCTTGCACGTCCAAATGAGCTTCTAGAAGCCTTTGGATTTGTTTCCTCATTTGCTTTCTCTCTTATTGGCCGAAAATGCACTTTCCTTCTAAAGGAAATTTGTTTCCTCTTTTTCTTTTGGCAAGTATCTTCATACATCAATGCACAAAACAAACTCTCTTTTTCTCTATGGGGCTGCACGAAATTAGTCTCCCATTCTCTTGGGTTGGACGGCCAAAGGGCTTCCAGAAAGCCTTTCTAGATTTTTCTTTACTTGTTCATGACAACATAAGAAAAGCCCATTGAGAATTTTCAAGTAAAATTCTATGAAATGAAATTAATCCACAAGGCCCAATGAACACATCATGGCCAAGTGATCTAGGCCATCATATGACCATGTCAAAAAAATTTATTGACATTCATTTCATGCTATGTCCAAAAAGACAAATTTACCCTTTTGACAATTTTCGTAAAACTTGTCTCGTTCTTGTTTTGACTTAGCTTCTAGTTTAACTATTCCTACTCGATATGATTTGTGACAGTGACCTCATGGATCCAAATGAACAAAGCTTGAGCTAAACACTTGGACTCAAAAGTTCACAAACCTTTTCCAAGTTTAGCTTAATGCCAACTGACTCCACTAAAGAGTTGACACTGAAAATCTCTCGGTTCAAATGAATTTATTTTCTACTCAAGAATTCAACCTAATTATGATGAGCGGATCCACTGAATATTATCTATGCTACCCTTCATGAATGTCATCATCTAGTCGGGATTTACTAAATTACCATTTTACCCTTCTAGCTGTTATTTCCTCAACTCCTTTGTCGCTTGTGAATAAGTTAGAAACAATGTATTGACGAGGAGCTAACAAGTCACATTGTTTCATCCAAAAGAGTCAGGACTCAATTTGGACACTGGCCAGTTCATTTATTCACACTCCAAGGAACAAAGCATGAGGTGACATACATTGCATTTCAGCAATCTTGTACATGAATTCCATATCTATGAGAACTTCACAAAGTTACTCATGACAGACTCACAACTTAGTACATCACCAATAGGCCTTGTTCGGAATCACATAGTGAGTCCGAACTTTGACTTTCTCAAATGAGAATACTAAGGTGTGAAATGGCATGTCTCATTTCAGGATTAAGGTAAGCATGATGCAATTCATACATAGTGACTTCGAGACATAAGAGGTTAAATGGTTTGTTCTTATATTGTCTCTAGAAGTGCACTGGTCAATTCAGTACCTTCGGAAGATACCTAGAAGAACTATAGAGTCCCCAACTCTCAATGCCTCATAACCAGACATCATAGATTCTTCTAACAATCATACTGAGGTCAATAGTCCTTTGACCCTAAGATTGCGAATATATCGTTTTAAGCAAACTACGAAGAGTTCGTTCATGCAAACCTGCATTTGTCTCTTCGTAAGTTGTTAAGTTTGTTTATGGACTAAAAGACTAAGGTTTTATCATAAAGCTTCAAACAAAGAAAGAATGAATGAACGTTTCAACTTTATTAATGAATGAATAGGCAATTACAAGCAAGAGTCTTTGTAAGACTATATGACATCAAATGTACATAAATAGACACTACTACTCTTCTTGTGGGCACCATTGACAACACGGCCCACAAGGCCCGAGCGCCCCGATGCGCCCACGGCCCGGCACGGCCGGTGCGCACGCACCTGCCCTCCCAGCCCTGAGGCCCCCGGCCCAATGGGCCTCAGCGCGCCCTATCGCGCCTAGCTCGCACGCACTCTGCGCCCCGGCCTCCCGGCCCGCGCGCGCGCTCCCGCGCACCCCGACCTCCCGGCCTGCGCGCGCCTTGGCACCCGGGCCGAGCGCCCCTGCCGCCTCAGCCGGGTGTCCCCGCCACCTCGGCCACCTCGGTCGAGCACCTTCGCCAGTTCGGCCACTTCGGTCAGGCACCTTCGCCAGCTCGGCCACCTCGGTCGAGCGCCTTCGCCAGCTCGGCCACCTCGGTCGAGCACCTTCGCCAGCTCGGCCACCTCGGTCGAGCACCTTCGCCAGCTCGGCCATCTCGGTCGAGCACCTTCGCCGGCTCGGCCACCTGGGCCGAGCGTCTTCGTCAGCTCAGCCACCTCGGTCGAGCGCCTTCGCCACCTTGGCCGAGCGTTCTTGCCACCTCGGCCGGGCACGCCCGCTTCCCGGCACGCCGCGCCCGGCCAAGTCCCGCGCCTGGCACGCCCCGTGCCCGTCCAGGCGACATGTCCCACGCGCCCTGCGCCCTCTTAGGTGTGAGCCCTCGCGCGCCTCGCTCCCGGCCACCCGGTGGGCCTCAAGGGGCCGGCCCAAGGCCTCCCCCGAAACACTATAAATATCCCCCCCTTGGGGAAGGAAAAGGGACCCCGGTTTTTGACACAACTTACATCCTGGTTGATGCCAATAACACTTCTCTTCTCTCGAGAACTCTTTCTCGCCCTCTTGTGACATTTCCAAGAGCGCGCACTCCTCCTCCCTCGGCTCAGAAAGTCAAGGACCCCCCTCCATGAGAGGGAGCGCGCTCCTCTTCTGCGACCCGAGCCTCTGCAGTACATACTGCCCGCCTGCTTCATGGCCCTTGAGCTAGAACTCCGAGCTACCAGCACGCGACCCCTTTAAAGCCTTCGCTAGAAGCTACGAGCCGGGTCCGGCCCTAAAGCCTTGGATTCACAAAGCCTCCGAGCCCAAGATAGCCTCCCCACACAATTTGAACTACGTTCTGACCTGATCCCTACTAAAGGGTACGTAGGCAGCCAACCTTTGGCACGGTCACACCCCCCAAAACACACCTCAGGGTTTGGAGGGTGTGCAGCTTGGTCTACGAGCTCCCGTTTTTGGCCCGGGCGCGATCACTTGGTCCGGCCTTGGATCGAACTGCCTGAGGTATTTAATCGTTGTTCATTTTCGTGCGACAACACTAAAGACTAAGGTTTTATCATAAAGCTTCAAACAGACAAGGAAGAATGAATGAACGTGTCAAATTTTATTACTAAATAAGCAATTACAAGCAAGAGTCTTCGTGAGACTATTTATAGACACTACTACTCTTCTTGTGGGCACCATTGACAGACGAAACTTGGTTCAGAATGTAAGCGGCTGTTTCGAGGGCATGTCCCCAAAAGGAAAGAGGGAGTGATGAGTAACTCATCATTGATCTAACCATCTCCATGAGAGTTCGGTTTCTTCTCTCTAACACTCCGTTTTGTTGAGGTGTACCAGGTGCGGTAAGCTGATAAGCGATACCTTCTTCTTTAAGAAACTCATTGAATTCTCCAGACATATACTCACCTCCTCGATCAGATCGAAGGGTTTTGATCACTTTGCCAGTTTGCTTTTCTACTAAAGCCCTAAAGACCTTAAATATGTTAAAGGTCTCGTATTTGTGTTTGAGCAAATAGACAAAACCGTATCTTGAGTAATAATCGGTGAAGATAACAAAGTATTCATATCCTCCCCGTGCCTGTGTACTGAGCGGACCACATAAATCAGAATGTACAAGTTCCAGTAATTCAGTGGCTCTTCGACCCTTAGCAGAGAAAGGTCGCTTGGTCATTTTTCCTTCTATGCAAGATTCACAAGTAGGTAGTGAACCTATTGCAGAGGCTTGGAGTGGACCATCCCTTTCAAGTCTCTTAATCATGTCTAGACTGATATGACCAAGTCTTAAGTGCCAGAGATATGTTGATTATATTAGATTGGAGGATTCAGATAGTTTGATCCTCTTTGGCTTGCTAACTATATCATTATCTATTTCAGTGTCTAAAAGAGAAGGTTGAGTGGGATAAATGTAAAAAAGACCATTCTTCATACATGCATCAGTGACAAAAGACTTTGAAAAAGAAATACGAATTCCATTCTTTATAAACTTTAAACAATAATCTTGCTCACGAAGACGAGCAACAGATATTAAGTTCTTCCCAAAGGAAGGAATGAAATAAACATTATTCAAGTTTAAAGTGCGGTTTTCGAAGGACAGCATCACAGATCCCACAGCCTTTGCAGCCACCAGGTTCCCATCACCCCACTTGAAGCAGAAGTCGTCTTCCTTTAAGCTTTTGGTTTTCTTGAAACCAGTCAAGGAACAAAAAATATGGTTAGTAGCAGCGGAGTCAAGAATCCACATTGATACATTATCAGTTACTAAGCATGGTTCGATAATTAGTACAATACTATGTTCCTTTGCTTTGAGATAAGCAAGACAGTTCTTCTTCTCGGCCTTGTGAGGTCTCTTCTTAGATCTAGAGGTGGAGGCTTTGTGCTCAGTAGCATGTGCCTCTTCATGATTCCTCTTTCTCTTGGTGAGACCTTCAGCAGTGTGAAGCTCCTTCATAATCTCGGTAATAGTGTACTCTAGCTTGATCATGGAGTAGTTCATCTTGGAGGTATCAAGAGATGCGGGGGGAGTTTCTAAGATCATATTTATGACATTCTTCCCATCAATCTCAGATCCTAGGATTTCCATCTCATTCAGGTAACTAATGATCAGCATCACATGGTCCCTGACAGGAGTCCCAGCCTTCATGCGACAATTCATAAACTGTCTGACTACTTGTTGTCTGGCCTGACGCCCTTGCCCTCAAAACATCTCATGGAGATCGTAGAGCATGTCAGCGGCTGTCTCAATGTCACAATGTTGCTGTTTCACCACATTGTTCATAGATCCTAAGATATAGCACCTCACAATCTCATCAGAGCGGAGCCAGGCCGCCAAGGCATCTTCGTCCTCTTGAGTCGAATCATTATTCGTTTGAGGAGGACACGGGGTGGTGAGTACCCATTTGTGCTTGTTAATGGTAAGTGTTATGTCGAGGTTACGTTTCCAATCTACGCAGTTCTCGCTTTCGAGTTTATTTGAGGAAAGGATGATTGAGAGAGGGTGGAGAGACATTTTGCCTAATTAAGTTGAAACAAGTTAATGATTAGTCTTTGGTTTAGGATTTAAGTTTTTAAGATTTGATAAAATCCAAAGGTGTTATAAAAAAATGATAATTTACTCCCTCAAGAGAAGGCCGAAAAAAATATCCATTTATAAGTAAATGACACATCATTAATGCTTAGCCAAGATGTCAATACACCAATGTTGACTAGCCACCTTTTAAATTGGTTTGATCACTCACATCGTTTCGCAGAGCCTCAAGGGAGGATTACCAGGGATTGAGTCTAAGTGTGCAACCAACCACTTAGTCTAAAAGGTCAACTTTGAAAAACAATCCCCCAAGAGGAGGCCTTGTCTTCATCGTCTCACTCTCGGACGTAGCTCATCGAGCAATGATCGAAGCAAAAACACCATAAAGTACTCTCATTGAAGAGAGGGCCACAAGAGTGACTCTTAGTCACATGTTAATTGATTCTTTCATTAGTGTTGGACATTGTGGGTTACAAACAACAAGTATAACCCTCCCACTTAGTTTTTGGAGTTGGCACATCGTCTTTATAAGTTCGGAAACAAATTTCCTAGTTATAGAGCGATAGAGTGGACTACTAAAAAGGAATCCTAGATCTTCATGTTCAAGAAAGAGTAGTGTTAGTGCATAAAGGCACAAGGTACATGCTCAGACATTTTCCTATTTTCTATTCGGGAAAGTGCATGAGGCAAGTCTGAACTTCAACTCACTCGAAAACTTGAATGTTTGAGATTACACATCTTTTATTTTTCGGCTTGTCTACGAGGAGACCTCCCACTCGAATTTTCAAGAGCATATAGATTTTGAACATATGTGATATAGATATAGTTTTGAAAACATTTTGAAAACTTATTTGATTTGGATGACAAAATATTTTCAATTTTGAAAACGAACACGGTTTTTCAAAATTCAAACTAGTTTTGTAAAAATTCAATTTAAATTAAACTTTCAAAAATCAAAACATTTTAATCTTTCACATTATGTTTATTATCTTATAAAAAAAAATTACTCAAGGAAATTTTCTCATTAGAGTTCTATAACTCATGGAGTGGGGTCCCAAATTTGGAATTCAGTAATTCTAAAAAACTAGACGTTTGGAACAGCCGCGCACCTCGGAGTAAAATCGCCATAACTGGTGGCTCTGATGTCCTTTTGACCAAAAACCAACTGTATTGGAAAGAGGACAAACACACCTTTAATTTGATTCAAGAATCATTAAATTTCGAATTCTGATCTGAGATTTATGCCACTTTTACTGCGGGTTTTCTCGAGCTCGAAGAAAACTGGAAATAATTAAAGTTCGGACTTTGAGTGCGAAAAAAGAATCGAGTGTAACGGAATGTTTTAGGAAGTTGTTAAAGCTTTTACATGTGTTTTATTAACTTGGTAATAACATGATATAAAATAAAATAACAACAAACATAAAACGTGTTATAGGCCCGACCCCGATCGCGGCGGAACGAAGGCGAAACGACGTCGAACGCACCCCGGCGGCTTGCCCCGGGAATTGGCCGGCCCAAGGGACAGCCTCGGCCAATGGCCGGCCCAAAATACTCTCGGCCATTGGCCGACCCAAGGGCCTGCCTCGGCCAATCGCCGACTCAAGCAATCCCCGGCCATTGGCCGGCCTAAGGGCCAGCCTCGGCCAATGGCCGGCCCAAAATATGCTCGGCCGTTGGCCGGCCCAAGGGCCTGCCTCGGCCAATGGCCGACTCCAAGCTATTCCCGGCCATTGGCCGGGCCGAGGGCCTACCTCGGCCAATGGCCGGCTCGAAGCTATCCTCGGCCATTGGCCGGCCCAATGGCCGAGCCAAAGGTGTCCACTCGGCCAAGGGGTGGCTCAAAACGCCCCTTGGTCGCCTATAAATAAAGAGGTCCGTCCTCTGCCAATGGTAATCCGAATTTGAGTACTAAAATGCTGCTGAACTCATAACTCACTCGTTTCTCTCAAGTGTCGGCTCTCTAAACACCTAACCTCTTTTATCCACCTCAATCCTATTAATGTTGAGCATTTTAGAGGTAAACAGAGGCACCCCCTCTGTTTTCTCTTTGTAGTTCACACTTTCTTAATCGCTTTTCAGGTGTCAAGACGAGACAAGCATCATCAATAGCTAGGGGACGACTTGGGATACCAAGTCCGACACGCTCGAACCAAAGCGAGATCATTTGGTCCGGCCTTGGGTCTGACCGCTTTCGGTTCCTAAATAGTTGTCCGAAAACGAGCGACAACATTTTGGCGATAGAAGGAGGGGACGTCCCGACCTTGGTGACGCTCTCCCTTCCAATCCCTTTTCTTGCTACCTCTACGACTCTTGAGAGATGAGTCAAATACCTACTACCTCCGCAGGCACTCGAGCGACGGGTTCGAGATACGGCCTCCGAAGCCTCGTGCATCGTCTAGGAGGCCAGCCTCGTGACAACGAGAGCCAGCCCCAAGACCTGGCGAATGACCCCAAGGCCGCGCTGCGAGAGGACACGGCTCGAAGGCTCACCGAGTTGCTAGACCGTCCCGGCGTTGACGGCACGCTTATCGCCGACCTTCTCGGCTACGATGTCGAGGATAGATCCGCCCGAGGCAACTCCGACCCCGACTATGTGGGGGAGTCAAAACCGATGAGGCAATGCCTAGCCTCGCTTAGTAACGGTACGAAAGGACGAATGGCGCCCCGGCCGGACCGTCACATCCGGCGCGGCAACACGCACGGTCACACTCCCGAGGACTTGCCCCCTCGGTTTCAAGAGGCGGCCGGACACGGCCCCTCGCCGGGGAGAGAGCCGCCCGCGGGGACGACAGGGCCGACAACCGAAGCGCTCGCCGGACAATCCGGTCAAGGGCGACCTCGCCCCACCAAGCACCGAGTGTAGACCTGAGAGAGCGCCTAACGGCGCAGAGAAACTCCCGAGGGGAGGATCTACGCCAAAGGCTCAACTCCCGAAGGGACGCACTCCCCGCCACCACTCGCGGCCGACCTCAGGCCAATGCCAGGGACCAAGCGTCCAACGAGCGTCAACACGCGGTCCCGACGGTCAGCCCAGCTAACGGGCTCGACATGGTAACGATGATCCAGAGCCTCCAAAACCAGATCATCAAAATGAGGGAGTCGGGGAGGCAAAGGCCTTATGGAGGGATCGAGGAGTCATACTCTCCCTTCGCCGCTCAAATCCTCGTGCAGCCTTGCGTGGGGAATTTCAAGTTACCATCCATCCCTCCTTACGACGGACGGACGGACCCAAACTTCCATTTCCAACAATACGAGACGTGGATGACAATGCAGGGACAGTCGGACGCCACCCTGTGTCAAGCCTTCAGCCTGACCCTCACTGGGTCGGGATTCGAATGGTTCCGGAGTCTAAGACCGGGGAGCATCTCGTCTTTCCGGGCCTTACGAGAGGCCTTCCTTGCTCGTTTCGCCACTCTCGTGGCACAAAAGAAGTCGAAAACCTACCTTGTGTCTATCCGGCAGCGAAGAGACGAGACCTTGAGGCAATACCTCGCTCGCTTCACTGAAGAATCCCACAAGGTCGAAGGGTTCGACGACAAGGATGCCATCACGGCGATCACAGAGGGAGCACGCACAAGCGACTTATAGTTGGAAAGGTCCCGCGGGACATGGCGGAGCTGATGTCGAGAGCCCGCACCTACATGGGGATCGAGGACTACCTCGATGGCCGAGGCGGCTGGAAGTATGGGGGAAAAGTGGTCGTCGTTGCGACGATCAAGACGGAGATCATCCCGACCCTCGAAAGAGGAGGACCAAGGGAGCAGGCCCCTAACGGTCGCTCCCTCCCCGGGCCGAGACCCTCGCATGTCGATAGCTTCCGAAAGTTTTCGGTGTTCACCCCCTAAACACTCCGCAAGAGCGGATCCTAGCTCTGCACCGCGACAAGCTAGGAAGCCCCGCTGCTCTCACGAAAGATCCCGCGAAGCGGGACCGAAGTAAATTATGTGAATACCACCAAGACCATGGACACCTGACGTCCGAATGCTATCAGCTCAAACGTCAGATCGAAGCCCTCGTTCAAGACGGGAAATTGAAGGAATACGTCCATAGAACGATCGGGACGGCCGCGGAAAACGGAGAGCGCCTACGGCAGAAAAGGAAAGGTCCGGCGACAGTTACCGTCACTGATCGGACGGTGAACAAAGAGCTAGAGAGCTCACAAATGCACGTCGTGGGCTCGATCATGGGCGGCCCGGAGTTTGGGGACTCGAGCACGCAACAAAAGAAGTACGTGCGGGAAGTCTCCCAAGGGAAGATAGCGGCCACACATACGAGGCTCCCACTCCGGCCCCGTTCGAGTCCATGTTCTTCACCAGCCAAGAGGCAGTGCGAGTTCTCCATCCGCACAATGACGCGATAGTCGTCTCGGCCCCAGTCGCCAGCAATATTGTCCGAAGGATCCTGATCGACAACGGCAGCTCTGCCGACATCATCTTCAAATCGGCGTTGGACACGATGAAGCTGACCGGGCTGAGACCGACCCTGATCTCGACCCCGCTCTTCGGCTTCTCCGGGAAGAGGGTCATGACGGAGGGCACCATCGATCTCCCGCTTACCTTCGGGACACCGGGGGGAACGAGGTCACCCACATCGTGTCAATCCTGGTTATGGACCAGCCGTCGGCATACAACATCATCATAGGCCGCCCGACTCTCAATCAGTTGAAGGCCATAACTTCCACCTACCACCTAATGATGAAATTCCCGACCGAGAAAGGGATTGCCATAATGTTGGGAGACCAATCGATGGCAAGGATGTGCTACATCCAAGGTGTAGATGGGAAGGGGAAGGGGAAGATGGTAAGCACCATCTTCCAGCTAGGAGACAAATTCCCGTGCAAGATCGAGGAAGGGGGCACCTTCGGAGAGTTGGACCAGAGGGACGATGTCGAGCGTCGGAGGGTGGAGACACCGGATGACCTCGTTCCCATCGTGTTGGACGACGCCAAACCTGACCAAGTAGTCAAGATAGGCGCCCAACTCCCTTCCGAGATCCGACTCCAACTCGCCGCCTTCCTCCGCGAGTTCAAAGACATTTTCGCATGGACACACGCCGACATGTCGGGGATCGACCCCGAGATAATGGTCCACCGTCTCAACGACGATAAGAGGGTGACCGAGTGCGTCCAACCAAGACGGGCGTTTAGCGGAGAGAGGTACCAGCCAATTGGTGAAGAAGTTGAAAAACATCTCGTCGCCAACTTCATCATGGTGGCGGAACACCCCAAGTTGGTGTCTAATGTCGTCATGGTAAAGAAGCCTAACGGGAAGTGGCGGATTTGTATCGATTACAAAGACCTCAACAAGGCCTGCCCGTAAGACAGCTTTCCTCTCCCAAGAATTGAGCAACTCGTGGATTCCACGGAGGGCCATGAACTGCTACGCTTCATGGGCGCCTACTCGGGCTACAATCAAATCCGCATGCACGAGCCGGATCAGATCAAGACCACCTTTGTTACGAACCGCAGACTCTATTGCGACAAGGTCATGCCATTTGGCCTCAAAAACGCAGATGCAACGTATCAAAGGTTGGTAAACCGAATGTTTGCCAAACAGATTGGCAAGACAATGGAGGTCTACGTGGACGACATGTTAATGAAAAGCCTCAAAGCCCACGACCACGTGCGAGACCTCAGAGAGATGTTCGCAATCCTACGGCACTACAAGATGAAGCTCAATCCCAACAAGTGCGCCTTCGGGGTTGAGTCTAGAAAATTCCTAGGCTACATGGTGAGCCGCCGCGGGATCGAAGCTAATCCCGATAAGATTAAGGCGATCTTAGTGATGAGGTCGCCGCAAAAAGTCAAAGAAGTGCAGAGTCTAACAGGAAGAATCGCCGCCCAGACGCGATTCGTCTCCAAGGCCATCGACAGGTGCCAGCCATTTTTCAAAGCATTAAAGAAAACCGACGGGTTCATGTGGACGAAGGAGTGTGAGGAGGAATTCCGCGAAATGAAAACCTACTTTAGCTCTCCCCCGTTCCTTGCCAAACCAAACTACGGCGAGACCTTTTATGTCTACCTCGCGGTTTCCGACAGGGCCGTGAGCGCGGTCCTAGTGCGCGAAGAAAAAAAGGTTCAATGGCCGGTCTATTACGTAAGCAAGGCGCTCCTCGACGCCGAGACTCGATACCCGGAAATCGAGAGATTGTCCCTCGTCCTTGTCATAAGCGCGAGAAAACTCCGCCCTTACTTCCAAGCGCATCCAATCGTGGTGCGCACGGGACATCCCATCGAGAAGGCCTTACAAAAAGGGACCTCGTCTCTGATGGCCGTATGGTCCCAAGAGTTGGGCGAGTACGGGGTCGAGTTTCAACCAAGAACCGCTATCAAAGGCCAAGTCCCCGTCGACTTTGTGGCTGAATTCACCAATGCACCCTCAACATACAAGGGCAATGAAGACAACAAGAACAAGGAAGACAAGGAGAACGACCACGATGGGTCGTCGAAGAAGAGGACCATTGACCCGATAGGGCCGATCTGGGACTTACATGTAGATGGCGCATCGAACGCCCAGGGTGCTGGCGCCAGCGTCGTGCTAAAGAATCTCGATAAGGAAAAGCTGAGATACGCCCTGCGATTCGAGTTCAAGGCCTCCAACAACGAGGTAGTGTACGAGGCTCTGATCGTTGGCTTAGAGTTGGAGAACAAGCTAGGAGTCCAAAATCTGCGCATCCACAGTGACTCACAGTTGATTGTGAACCAGGTTAAAGGCGACTATGCAGCCAAGGAGCCGAACATGGTCGCATATTTGTCAAAGACTCAGAAAAATCTGGAGGCCCTGTCATGGTTCGAGATAGTCCAGGTTCCCCGAGAGGCGAAGCGACGTAGGGATAGATGAAGAAGGAGAAGGCAGCGTCCCAATAGAAGTACTAGCTCGGCCCTACGTCTCGAGAAGCAACGTAGGGGTGGTCGACGAAATTCCTCCCCCCTCATGGATGACGCCACTCGTGGAGTACCTCAAGCGAGGAGTCGTCCCTGAAGACAAGGAAGAGGCTAGAAAGCTGAGAAGCTTGGCGCCGAAATACCCTATGAGGGAGGACAACCTATTCAAGAGAGGTACTCTATGCCCCTTCTCCGATGCTTGACCGAGGTCGAGGCAAAGAAAGCGCTCCGCGAGGTGCACAAAGGGGAGTGTTGAAACCACGCCGCCGGACAATCTTTGGCCCTGAAGATGCTAAGGCTCGGGTACTTTTGGCCTACCTTGAAAAAGGACTCCAACGAGAGGGCCAAAAGATGCGACAAATGCCAAAGGTTTGCCCATATCCCATGTCAAGCGCCGGCCCCACTGTGCCCGATCGTCGTACCTCGACCCTTCGCAAAGTGGGGAATCGACCTCATAGGTGAGCTACCCACGGCCCCAAGACAATACAAGCATGCGATCGTGACTATCGATTACTTCACAAAGTGGGTAGAGGCAGAGTCGCTGGCAAAGATCACGGAGGCCAATACGACTAACTTCATCTGGAAGAACATCGTTTGCCGCTTCGGAATCCACTGATCGATTGTGACCGACAACGAAAAGCAATTCGATAATGCGCGCCTCTAGGACATATGTGAACAGTTGGGCGTCAGCAAGACTTTCTCCTCTCCCCACCATCCTCAAGCCAACGGTCAAGTCGAGGCGGTTAACAAGACAATCAAAGAAAACCTGAAGAAGAAGCTGGAAGAGAGAAAGGGGGATTTGGCCGAAGAGCTCCCAATGGTCCTCTGGGCGTACCGGACCACCACGCGGAATGCAACCGGTGAAACCTCTTTCGCACTTGCATTCGGCATCGAGGCCGTGGTACCCATCGAGACCAAGCTACCAACCTTTCGCATCGAAGATTACGAAGAAGCCACCAACAACAAAGCAATTAGGCTCGAGCTGGACCTCATAGACGAGAAAAGGGCGGACGCACTCACTCGCCTTGCTGCACAAAAGAGGAAGGTCAAGAAGTACTACAATTCCAAGGTCAAGCTGCAGAAGTTCGCTGATGGGAGCTTCGTCCTCAGAAGGGTGTTCCAAAACACCAAAGTGCAGGGAGTGGGAGTCCTGGGCCCCACCTGGAAAGGTCCGTACCCCGTGCGCCGAGCCATACACAACGGCACGTACGAGCTCGAGAACCTAGAAGGGCTCGTGTTTACTCACCCATGGTACGCGAAACATCTGTGGCAATACTATCAATAGAAGCGCGCTCCCGATTTCTGTATGTTTGAATTGTTTTCATCTTATTTCTAGTTTTAGTGTAAGACAATTTCAAGTTTAAATAAGGCCAACGATCTGGGAATGTAATTTTTAACTATTTTGACATGGCAATCGGATTACATTTCGCCTTGAAACCTTTATCTTATAATGTTATAATTTCTAGTCTCCTTTACGAGTACACAAGAAACTCGGGGGGCTAACGGGACATATACATATTTTTCGTGCGACGATCTCGCACGATCCCACACCTCGCGCGCCGAAAGGTAGCGAGTCATCAACGGGTCGGATCCGCGCACCTGACCGCTAGCCTTACACATCTTACGCGCGACGCTCTCACACGATCACACGCCTCGCATGCCGAAAGGTAGCGATCGTCAATGGATCGCATCCGCGCACCGGACCGTTAATCCCGACAGTCAAAACCCAAAACGTGATACGTGTACCGACAGGTATCGCACTCGCTGTGAACTGCGCTTGCCTCAAGCCCGTTCTGGCACATAACGCGCACACCGACAGGTAGCGTACGTGCCTGAAGATGGGCGCGACAGCCGTTCAGCTCTCACGCGCCGATAGGCAGCGAGTCACGAATGAACGGCAAAGACTCGCATCCGCCCGGCGAAACTGGTCTAGCCAGCGTCCGAGGAAAACATCGCTGCCAAGTGTGGCACTAGGCCGTGCAAACCGGTTATGCTAGATATAGTAAACCGGGGGTCGTAAGACACGTACTAGTCGGATTGTGCGAATCGATTACGCTAAGCATGGTAAATCGAGAAAATAAGACGCATGATAAACCAGAAAAAAGCTTTAGCAAAAACGAGCAATGTTGCGGAAACAAACCAACAGAAACAAAAGAAAATATAACAAACAACCAAAAGGAAAACAAGACAAGCGCTAAACAAGTGTGCAGGAAACCGAAATAAAGCCGACTACTCGGAACCGAAGTCGATTTGCTCCTCATCGTTCTCGGGCAAAGGGGCGCCCGACCCATCAGAGGCCTCTCCATCGAGCGGGTAGTTTGTCGATTGAGCAGCTTCCGCAGGAACCTGGGGACGCGGGTCATCCACCTGCGGCGCGTCATCCAAAGGAGGAAACATGGCATCAAAGAAGGAAAAGGTGGTCCCGCGAGACGCGTTCTCCTTCGCGGTCGCATCTCGAACCCCTATGGCCGCCGCATAACGAGCCTCTTCCAACGCGAGGTCCTAGTCATCCTCTAGATCCGCCTTAGATCGCACGGCGTCGTCCTTCTCTTCAATGAGGGTCTGCATCTCCAGTAGCAGAGAATCCCTCTCCCTCTCCGCCTTGACGTGAGAGATCTAGCTCGCCGATAGTCGAGCACGGACGATCTTCAGCTCCGCGTCTCGCCCTGAGAGCGCCGCCTAAAGCTTCCTCGTCTCCCCCATAAAGGTGTCGGCCACTTGCTATGCCTTCTCCCGAGATGCCTGTTCAACCATTCGCAATGATCTCTCGGCAGCCAACTCTGCTCCTAGACGGGACACCTCCTCGCGAGACTGCTTTGATTCCTCCTCGAGCACTTGGAATTCCTGGATAGTCCGGACCCCTGCTAGAGAGGCGGCATGATCGGCCGCCGCGCCCTCCATGTCCGTCTTCATGATTTGCATCCGAAGCAGCAAATCTCGGAGGATGCGATCACCTCGCTCCTGGCGCGCAAGCATCTGCAAAAAAGTATGGCGCACGCACAATTAAGATGAGTATCATAGCTATGCACAAGTCAAGTAGCTGATCGTACCTTCCGGGCATCACTGATCCCGTTTTGGAAGTATTAGATGTCGCTCGTCGTCAGGAGACCCTTAAAGTCTCGCAGGGGGGCTTCGAGGACTCCCCGGGAACACTGGCTCCTCAACTCTGCCGCCTCCGCTAAGAGCATCGAGTCCATGCCGTCTGGCACCGCTGACATATGAGCACGCTTATGGCTGGAAGGCGAGCTGAGAGAGATCGGTGACGAAGGCCGCTTGTTCGAAGAGATAGCCTCGTTCCTTGCCCGTACCGGATATCCCCCCCGACGGGCCTCAACTCGAGAGTGGGCCGCGGCTACGGTTTCGGCAGTGGGTTGCGCCCTCGGCACCCGCGCATGCAAACGATCCCGAACCATGGTATCTATCGCAAAAGGCGTCAATCGGTTAGAACATAATAGTAAAGAATAAGCGATAGAGAACCGCGATAGCATAAAAACACATATATGGATAATACCCCCCGCATGAGGGAGGGGAGCGGACGAACCCCCGACCTCGGACGCGGGGTCCTCCACGATCTCCGCACTAAGGATGGGATGTCGAAGAGCTTCACCGCCTGGTATGAACCACCTAGTTGTCGCCATTAAGTCCGGAGACTCAAACAGTGACCCTTGCCGCCTCGAGTCTGGGATTGCCTTGATCACGGCAACGAGTTCAGAGTCGTCGGCGTCGCCAACGAGCAAGAAATCGGTCGCAGGTTTGAACGCGAGGGGCACCGCCCCGAACGCAAATTCAGACACCCACACCCTAGGGTACAGGTGCTTCGAGGTGACCTTGGTGATGATGGAGAGACGCTTCCGAGGAGTCGCTAGATAGAAACCCAGTTTCCCCGGGACCCCACGAACAACCACGAGATCCTGAATGTCGTCTGCGGTAACAGCCCTCCTCATCGCTCGATAGAGCATCATATGGCATGCCGCGACCACCCGAAAGAAAGATGGAGACATCTGTGACGCGTGCACTCCCAATCGGATCTGCAATTCTTGGATCACCAGCTGAAAGGGCACCGTAGCCCTCCCCGAAGACTCGCCTCGTGAATGGCGGCATACCTCTTCTGTCGGCGAGTCGGGAGATCGTTAGGCAACGGTCGCAGAATCGATATCGATGCCGGGATGTCGAAGCGTTTCCTCAGGCTTAGGAAGCTGGCAAGCAAAAGCGAACTACGTACATCGACACCCGAGCAGTCCAAGTCGCCCCAGACCGCGGATCCCTCGACCGGGAAGGCCAAGGCTCATGACTCCTCTTGCACGGTCAAAGTGGCGGTGACGGCCGACGAGGCGTGGCGACTCGATGACTCACCCGAGCCCTCGGCGTAGGGAGCGATCCTTGGATCGACGGGCTCCTCGCGGCGTTCACACGAATGGGCCGACCGGTCCCTGGCGCACGTGCCCAGCCCGGTGGGTCCCTCCTCTTGTGTGTCAAGCCCGATAGGACTTGTGCCCATCGAGATCGGCCCGCCTAGAGCTCCCGCGCGCCTACCCGGCCCGGTGGGGCTTGTTTCCCCGGTGGTCGTCCCGGCAACGGGCCCGTCACGTACGCCCGGCCCCAAGACGGGCGGGCTGTCCTCGCCAAAGCCCGGCCCATCTGGGTCCCCCTAACGCTCACTGAGTTGTGGGCCTGCCGGGCTTCCCCCTTTGTTGGCAACCGGCCCGGTCGCATGGCCCAACGCGTCTTGGGTAGGTCTCCCCCTGCATAGGCCCAGCCCAGTGTAGGCTAGGGTTTGCAGGGGACTTGGACCGGCCGCCACCTTGCACCCAGCGCTGGCCGGCCGGCGCTTATCGCCCCTAATGCCGGCACCTCCGCCAGCGGCGTCGCTCGCCTCCGGCGGCCCTCCACCGGCGCGCGCCCCCTCATGCATGACCGGGCCCAGGCCTCCCGAGCCTCCATCGCCGCCGTCCACCTGCCAAGTCCCTCCCAGCGCCGACATCGGTCCCGATGTCATTGCCCAGGGCCGGCGCTCCATCTCCGGCGCGGCTCCCCCCGAGGGGTGCGCCCCGCCAACGCCGCCTGGACGCAACCAAATACCACCGCCCAGGTGGGCGAGGTCTTCCCCAACTCCAGGATCGGCCCCAGCAGCGTCGCCCAGGGCCGGCGCGCCGCCTCCGGCATCCTCCCCACCAGGCGCGACGCTTCCTGGCTCGTGCGCCTCTTCGGCACCTCTCGCGCGTTGCCAAACGCCCCCTCCTGGTCGAGGGGGATCTCCTCTGGTGGCGCCTCCAGCCCAGACGACGCCACCTAGGGCCGGCGCGCCTTCGCCCAGGCCCGCCTCACCGAGCGCACATCCCGTGCCGCGCGCATCGCCGATGCCCCCTGGGCTCGGCCAATCGCCCCCGCCCGGCTGGTAGGGGTCTCCCTCGACGCCAGCAGCAGCCTACGAAGCGCTGCCCGCGACCAACGTGCCTTCCCCAGCGCCGGCCTCACCGGAGGCGGTCTCCCCTGTGCTGGGCGACTCACCGGCATACTCCTTGGCGGCCCGGCCTACGCGCATGGCGTCCCCAGTGCGCCCCTCCACCACGCCGATCTTGTGCTGGTCGGCCCAGCTCTCCTCGGCGCCCGGCGCGTCCGAGCCGATGTCCCCTTGGCGGCACGGGCCGTCTCCGACGTGCGCATCCCTTTCCTTGCCAACCAGCCACGCTTCGATCGAGGGAAAATCATCCCCAATCATCTCTACCACGTTGTTGGTCGAAGAGAACGAATGTGGTGCGTTGTAGGTGACCGAGTGAGACGAGAATTGAGCCCAAAAACTATCCAAATCCACGTGTTTATCCCCAAGTAGAGGGAAAAGATCATCCCCGATGGTCCTACACCCCGACAGGTGGTTGGTAGGGTCCATGGACACGTGCAACAAGACAAAAAAAAGAAGAGAGCGGAAAATAATGCGGCCTAAGAAAAAATAAAGGTTAAAGAAAATCGAGACAAACCTTTTGACGATGGGTCCTTCCGGTGGGCCAACGACGACGGATATCTTGAGTTTACCACACGAGTTTCACTCGGGGGGATAATGTTATCGGCCGGACCCGGATCGCGGCCGAACAGAGGCGAAACGGTGTCGAAAGTGCCCCGGCGGCTTGCCCCGGCCATTGGCCGGCCTAAGGGCCAGCCTCGGCCAATGGCCGGCCCAAAATACTCTCGGCCATTGGCCGGCCCAAGGGCCTGCCTCGGCCAATGGGCGACTCAAGTTATCCCCGGCCATTGGCCGGCCCAAGGGCCAGCCTCGGCCAATGGCCGGCCCAAAATACTCTCGGCCATTGGCCGGCCCAAGGGCCTGCCTCGGTCAATGGCCGACTCGAGCTATCCCCGGCCATTGGCCGGCCCAAGGGCTAGTCTCGGCCAATGGCCGACCCAAGATACCTTCG
This sequence comes from Urtica dioica subsp. dioica, assembly GCF_054948205.1. Classification (NCBI taxonomy): domain Eukaryota; kingdom Viridiplantae; phylum Streptophyta; class Magnoliopsida; order Rosales; family Urticaceae; genus Urtica; species Urtica dioica. The sequence goes on from NC_142756.1 coordinate 43,784,932, forward strand.
GCCATTGGTCGGTCCAAGGGCCTGCCTCGGCCAATGGCTGACTGCAAGCTATTCCCGGCCATTGGCCGTCCTGAGGGCCTGCCTCGGCCAATGGCCGGTTCGAAGCTATCCTCTTGTTGGAATTGATCTAATGTTTAAGAAAAAGTTTAACGCTTCGGTAAGCGGCGGAATTTTAAAAATTTTCTTTTTCAAGTAAAACGTTTTTACTAACCTAGACAAAGAGCAAGCACATGTAAATAAAAACTAGTATGAGCATTAAAGATTACTAACCTTCTTAGAAGCTTGAACATTGAGAAGCTTTTAGAAAAGGTTGCAACGTTCGTCTCCCCTCGCAGCACGTCTCTCTTCCTTCCTCGGCAACTCGAGTAACCACGAAAGTTTCTATCACTAAATCAGTCGAGAGAAAAAGGAATTAGTGTGTGGGCACTTTTAAACACTACGATTTAAGAACAAGTCTTGAAGTCAAAGAGCTAAAACACTAGATTGAATGAGGACCTAGGTGCCAAAACAAAAAACGAAATTGACTAGAGAGAGAGAGAGAGAGAGAGGAGTGGGCGGCCACAATGTCTAAAGAGAGAGTCTCTCAATCTCTAACTTATGTAGGATGAGAAAAATGAGAAGAATAAGGGCTCTATTTATAGGAGAGGTTTTACCTTCAATAAGGTAGTTTCCTCTTCTATAGAATATCACATATTCATGAGCAAAAATCCCTTATTTCCCATTCTCTACTTGGACGTGTGGCAGCCTTCTAGAAACAAGATTGTTTCCTATTTTGCTTGCCTTGACCTTGCCTTGGCCGCCCATTACAATTTCCTTCTAGAGGAAATTTGTTTCCTCTTTTTCTTTTGGCAAGTATCTTCATACATTAATGCACAAAATAATCTCTCTTTCACATTAAGCGCTGCACGAAATTTGGTCTCCCATTCACTTGGGTTGGATGGCCAAAAGCCTTCTAGAAAGGCTTTCTAGGGTTTTCTTAATTGTTCATGACAACATAAGAAAAGCCCATTAAGAATTTTCATGTAAAATTCGATGAAATGAAATTATTTCACTAGGCCCAATGAACACATCATGGCCGAGTGATATAATGTCATCATATGACCATGTCAAAAAATTTGTTGACTTTCATTTCATGCCATGTCCAAAAAGACAAAATTACCCTTTTGACAATTTTCGTAAAACTTGTCTCGTTCTTGTTTTGACTTAGCTTCTAGTTTAACTATTCCTACTCAATGTGACTTGTGACAGTGACCTCATGGATGCAAATGAACAAAGCTTGAGCTAAACACTTGGACTCAAAAGTTCACAAACCTTTTCCAAGTTTAGCTTAATGTCAACTGACTCCACTAAAGAGTTGACACTGAAAATCTCTCGGTTCAAATGAATTTATTTTCTACTCAAGAATTTAACCAAATTATGATGAGCGGATCCACTGAATATTATCTGTATTTACCCTTCATGAATATCATCAGCTAGTCGGGATTTACAATATTACCATTTTACCCTTCTAGTTATTATTTCCTCAACTCCTTTGTCGCTTGTGAATAAGTTAGAAACAATGTATTGACAAGAAGCTAACAAGTCACATTGCTTCATCTAAAAGAGTTAGGACTCAATTTGGACACTAGCGAGTTCATTTATTCACATTCCAAGGAACAAAGCATGAGGTGATATACATTGCATTTCAGCAATCTTGTACATGAATTCCATATCTATGAGATCTTCACAAAGTTATTCATGACATGTTCATAACTTAGTACTTCACCAATAGGTCCTGTTAAGAATCACATAGTGAATCCGAACTCCGACTTTCTCAAATGAGAATACGTAAACTATGAAATGCCATGTCTCATTTCAGGATTAAGGTAAGCATGATGCAATTCATACGTAGTGACTTTGAGATATAAGAGAGTAAAAGGTTTGTTCTTATCTTGTCTATAGAAGTGCACTGGTCAATTTAGTACCTTCGGAAGATACCTAGAAGAACTATAGAGTCTCCAACTCTCAATGTTCCATAACCAGACATCATAGATACTCCTAACAATCGTACTGAGATCAATAGTCCTTTGATCCTTAGATTGTGAATATATTGTTTTAAGCAAACCATGAAGAGTTTGTTCATGCAAATCTACATTTATCTCTTCATATGCTGTTAGGTTTGTTTATGGGCTAAAGACTAAGGTTTTATCATAAAGCTTCAGACAAGGAAGGATGAATGAACGTTTCAACTTTTATTAATGAACAAGCAATTACAAGCAAGAGTCTTCGTGAGACTTTATTACATCAAATGTATAAAAGTAAAGACTATAACTCTTTTTGTGGGCACCATTGACAACACTCACCACCCCCTGTCCTCAAACAAATGATGATTCCACACAAGTGGAAAAAGACACCATGGCGGCCTGGCTCCGATCCTATGAGATTGCGAGGTGATATACCTTAACATCGATGAATAATATGTTGCAACAACAACATCGTGACATCGATACTGCCGCCAACATGCTCTACAATCTCCATGAGATGTTTAGAGGGCAAGGACATCACGCAAGGCAACAAGCGGTCCGATAGTTTATGAAATGTCGCATGAAGGCTGGAGCTCCCATTAGAGATCATCTGATGCTTGTTGTCGCAGTTTTTCGGACAACGATTTAGGAGTCAAAGGCGGTTAGACCCAAGGCCGGACCAAGTGGTCTCGTTTTGACTCGAGCGTGTCGGACTTGATATCTCAAGTCGTCCCTTAGCTGTTGGTGATGTCTATTTCGTCCAGGCACCTAAAAAGCAAGCAGGAAGGTGTGAACTACAAATGGAAAACAGGGGGGTTGCCCCTGTTTACCTCTCCGACGCTCAACATTAGTAAGGTTGAGGTAGATTGTAGAGGGTTTGAGTGTTTAGAGGTTGAGACTTGAGAGAAACCAGCGAGGTATGAGTTCGGCAGCGTTTCAGTACTCAAATTTCGGATTACCTGGACCAGGGGAGGGACCCCGGTATTTATAGGCGACCAAGGGGTGTTTGGGCAACCCCTTGGCCGAGTGGGTGCATTAGGCTCGGCCATTGGCCGAGGATGGCCTTTGGGCCGGCCAATGGCCGAGGATAGCTTAGGCTCGGCCATTGGCTGAGGCTGGCCCTTGGGCCGGCCAATGGCCGAGGATAGCATAGGCTCGGCCATTGGCCGAGGCTGGCCCTTGGGCTGGCCAATGGCCGAGGATATTGGGCCGGCCATTGGCCGGGCGGCCGCTGGCCGGGAGTCATTGTGTGGTCCTTGGCTGGCCGGTCGGGAGTCGTCGCGACGGTCCCTCCTATCGCGGTGCATTTTGACTCTTTTGCCCCTTTCGGTCTTTGATGGGCCGACAACATTAGCCCCCCGAGTTTCTGGTCGAGCTTAGGTCGAGTGGAAACTCAAGAATCACGTTTACCTGTGGACTCTAGACGACCGCAATTGAGTTTGTGGTTGCCCCGTGGAAGGGCGTTTAATGCATCACGAGGGATCGCGTTGATGCGTCGCGAGGGACAAGTTTTGTGCGTCATGAGGGATGGCTTTGGTGTGTCGCGTGGGACGGCTTTATTGCGTCACGTCGGATGGCTTCGCGTTACATGTCTTATGTTCTCTATATATTACCGTAATTGATTCGCACAGTTTTGTCGATGCGAGTCTTGTTTTCTCGACCCTTCGACGAAGGTGCAATCGATTCGCCCGTCTTGTCGGTGCGCGGCTTACGTTCTCGACTTACCAATGAAGACGTGATCGATTAGCATGACTTTAGTGTGCGTGGCTTATTTTCTCGACCTACCAATGAAGGCGTGATCGATTAGCACGACTTTATTGTGCGTGGCTTATTTTCTCGACCTACCAATGAAGGCGTGATCGATTAGCATGACTTTATTGTGCGTGGCTTATTTTCTCGACCTACTAATGATGGCGTGATCGATTAGCACGACTTTATTGTGCGTGGCTTATTTTCTCGACCTACCAATGAAGGTGTGATCGATTTGCACGGCTTGGGCCTCGGGGGGCCTCGGTGTCACATTTGTGTGACCGGGTTTTCCGTGGACGCTGGCTAGACCAGTTACGTCCGGCGGACGCAGGCCTGTGAAACCCATTTGTGACTCGCTGCCTATCGGCGCACGAGCTGGGCAGCGAGCGCGGTGCCACATTTGTGTGGCTTGGTTTCCCGTGGACACTGGCTAGACTAGATACGTCCGGCGGACGCAAGCCTTGGAAACCCATTTGTGACTCCCTGCCTATCGGCGCACGAGCTGGGCGGCAAGCGCGGTGCCACATTTATGTGGCCAGGTTTCCCATGGACGCTGGCCAGACCAGGTACGTCCGGCGGACGCAAGCCTTTGAAACCCATTTGTGACTCGCTGTCTATCGGCGCACGAGTTGGGCGGCGAGCGCGGTGCCACATTTGTGTGGCCATACCACCTTATGAGCGTGGCACCCTTAGGCACATGTGTCATGTGATAGGCGGGGTTAGGTGCAGACTTAATCCCCCGGCGAGTGTGGCACCTTAGTGCACTAGTCGTGTATTCGGGTTGAGTCTTGTGCCCTTGTGAGTGCGGCGCCAAGGCACGCATGTCACGCTTGGGGACTCAATTGGCCCGTTCTTCCTCTCACGAGAGCGTCGTGGAGTGAGTTTTGGTGCGTCATTGGGGGCGACATAAGCGCGCCGTTAGGGACGGTTCTTGTGTTCCTCATATGAGAGCACGTAGGTTTGTCATCGAGACTTGTGAGTCTATCGGTTATTGATGAGTCAAGAAGTCGTGCATGTCTAACATGAGGACTTTCAGGTTGAGACTTGCGGAATAGACCCGACCCGAGGATCTACGCGTGAGATCCACTCAAGGGTTGGTCCTGTGTAGAGTTGACATGAGGACTTGGTCGACTCAAGGGCTCGTCACGTGAAAAGTCGACACAAAGTCTTGTTAGTCGACTCGTGAACTCAGAACTCAACTCAAGGAGTGAACTCAGCTCGAGGAGTCATGTAGAGTCGGCACGAGGACTTATCGGTCGACTCGTGGACCCGAGACTCGGCTCAAGGAGTGAACTCAACTAGAGGAATGTACTCAGCTCGAAGAGTGGTGTAGAGTCGGCACGAGGAATAGTTAGTTGGCTCGCGGACTCGGTACTTGACTCGAGGAGGAATGTATAGTCGACATGAGGAATGACTAGTCGAGGGGACATGTAGAGTGGGCACGAAGAGTAGCTTGTCGACCCGTGGACTCAGTGTTCGACTCGAGGAGTGAATTCAACTCGAGGAGAAACGTAGAGTCGGTACGAGGAGTAGCTTATCGACTCGTGGACTCGGTACTCGACTCGAGGAGTGAACTCAACTCGAGGAGAAATGTATAGTCGGCACGAGGAGTAGCTAGTCAACTCGTGGACTCGGTGTTCGACTTGAGGAGTGAACTCAACTCGAGGAGAAACATAGAGTCGGCACGAGGAGTAGCTAGTCGACTCGTGGACTCGGTACTCGACTCGAGGAGTGAAATCAACTCGAGGAGAAACGTAGAGTCGGCACGAGGATTAGCTAGTCGACTCGTGGACTCGGTACTCGACTCGAGGAGTGATCTCAACTCGAGGAGAAACGTAGAGTCGGCACGAGGATTAGCTAGTCGACTCGTGGACTCGGTACTCGACTCGAGGAGTGAACTCAACTTAAGGAGAAATGTAGAGTCGGCACGAGGAGTAGCTAGTCGACTCGTGGGCTCGGTACTCGACTCAAGGAGTGAACTCAACTCGAGGAGAAATGTGGAGTCGGCACGAGGAGTAGCTAGTCGACTCGTGGACTCGGTACTCGACTCGAGGAGTGAACTCAACTCGAGGAGAAACGTAGAGTCGGCACGAGGAGTAGCTAGTCGACTCGGTACTCGACTCGAGGAGTGAACTCAACTCGAGGAGAAATGTAGAGTCGGCACGAGGAGTAGCTAGTTGACTCGTGGACTCGGTACTCAACTCGAGGAGAAATGTAGAGTCGGCACGAGGAGTAGCTTATCGACTCGTGGACTCGGTGCTCGACTCGAGGAGTGAACTCAACTCGAGGAGAAATGTAGAGTCGGCACGAGGAGTAGCTAGTCCACTTGTGGACTCGGTACTCGACTCGAGGAGTGAACTCAACTCGAGGATAAACGTAGAGTCGGCACGAGGAGTAGCTAGTCGTCTCGTGGACTCGGTACTCGACTCGAGGAGTGAACTCAACTCGAGGATAAATGTAGAGTTGGCACGAGGAGTAGTTAGTCGACTCGTGGACTCGGTACTCGACTCGAGGAGTGAACTCAACTCGAGGAGACATGTAAAGTCGGCACGAGGGGTAGCTAGTCGACTCGTGGACTCGGTACTCGACTCGAGGAGTGAACTCAACTCGAGGAGAAACGTAGAGTCGGCACGAGGAGTAGCTAGTCGACTCGTGGACTCGGTACTCGACTCGAGGAGTGAACTCAACTCGAGGAGAAACGTAGACCGTCTCTCCTAAGGACCTCTGTCCTAACCATCGGCCCCTTGAGAGTTTGTTATACCTTTTTTTTTTTGTTTTTGAGTTGTTTTGATGAGTATTGTTTCCTGTTAGCCCCCCGAGTTTCTCGCGTTTGTGAGACAAAGAGTAGGAAACTATCGTATAGGGGGTTTACAATAGTGTGTGTTATCACGTGCAGAATAATTCTTTATTGCAATAAGGGGGTCGTTACAGGTTGGCATTGCACTTGGCCTTCTTTGAAAAAAGAAAATTACATTTTTGAAGTAAAGTGATCACGAAGTCGAGCGAGTTCGGGCGCGAGCTTAAGGGCGGAAGCCGTGATAATCATGGCTTGCTAGCAGATGCGACGAATTCCTTGAGGTCCCCACCTCGAATCAGGAAATCAATTTGCTTCCTAAGCTGGTAGCATTCGGTCGTCACGTGTTCGTGATCTCGGTGATATTCGCATTGCTTGCTTCTGTCCCTCGTCACGGGGTCCGTCTTTAACGGGGGCGGAGATCCTAGCTTCTCCCTGTGTAAGCTCAGGATCCGTTCGGGCGTTGTGTTGAGTGGGATGAAGGATTGCTTCGGGGCTGGAGAAGGGTGGTCATTAGGGACTCGACCGTTTCTACGCCTCTTCCTTCGCGAGCCGAGACCGGTGGCCGGTGCCATGAGTGTGGCAGCGCACTTCTTGTTGGATGCGCGGTCAGCAACGTTGGGTGGTTGATGTCCCAAGACGACTTCTCTCTCGATCCCGCGTTGGGCGTTGAGTTTTTCTTTCAAGTCGCTCCCATGAGATTCCCTTCGGGAATTGAGGCGATCTCTCAAGTCTCCGGTGGCCGTCCCTATCACTTTAGGCGAGGATACATCATTCGAGTGACGTCCTCGACATACGCCATGGCCATTGACGTCGTCATCTCCCCGGGGGTTTTGGACGCGGATGGTGAGCTTGGAGCGTCCCTTTTGGGACCTATAGGTCGAGCGTCCCCGAGCATTACTCGACACTTGACGCCTTGACGTGGTCGCCCGAGGGTGTCCCCTCGAGGGCCCGTGCGTGTGCTCATTAGAAAGTTGACGTCTCGACGCGGTCGCCCGAGGGTGTCCCCTTGGAAGAGTGCGTGTCCGTCCCCTTTCGTGAATAGCGTGGTGGATTCCTGATTTTGCCACATAGTCGTGGTCCTTCTCGTCGTGGTTGGCGTCGTCCTCGATGCCATGGGCGAGGAGATCGGTGATGAGTGCGCCATCGACGCCGGGACAGTTTAGGAGCTCGACGAGCCCTCGAGCCGTGTCCTCTCGGACCGCGGCCTCGGGGTCATTCGCCGAGTCTTGGGGCTGGCTCTCGTTGTCACGAGGTTGCCCTCCTAGACGGTGCTCGAGGCTTCGAAGGCCGTATCTCGAGCTCGTCGCTCGGTCGGCCACAGAGGTGATTGGCAATTGACTTATCTATCGAGAGTTTTGCTGTTGAAGGATGAAGAAGAGTGGTAGAGGGAATGCGTCGCCAAGGTCGAGAGATCCCCTCCTTCTAGCTCCAAAATGTTGTCGCAGTTTTTCGGACAACGATTTAGGAGTCAAAGGCGGTTAGACCCAAGGCCGGACCAAGTGGTCTCGTCTTGACTCGAGCGTGTCGGACTTGATATCTCAAGTCGTCCCTTAGCTGTTGGTGATGTCTATTTCGTCCAGGCACCTGAAAAGCAAGCAGGAAGGTGTGAACTACAAATGGAAAACAGGGGGGTTGCCCCTGTTTACCTCTCCGACGGTCAACATTAGTAGGGTTGAGGTAGATTGTAGAGGGTTTGAGTGTTTAGAGGTTGAGACTTGAGAGAAACGAGCGAGGTATGAGTTCGGCAGCGTTTAAGTACTCAAATTTCAGATTACCTGGACCAGGGGAGGGACCCCGGTATTTATAGGCGACCAAGGGGTGTTTGGGCAATCCCTTGGCCGAGTGGGTGCATTAGGCTCGGCCATTGGCCGAGGATGGCCTTTAGGCCGGCCAATGGCCGAGGATAGCTTAGGCTCGGCCATTGGCCGAGGCTGGCACTTGGGCCGGCCAATGGCCGAGGATAGCTTAGGTTCGGCCATTGGCCGAGGCTGGCCCATGGGCCGGCCAATGGCCGAGGATAGCATAGGCTCGGCCATTGGCCGAGGCTGGCCCTTGGGCCGGCCAATGGCCGAGGATATTGGGCCGGCCATTGGCCGGGCGGCCGCCGGCCGGGAGTCATTGTGTGGTCCTTGGCTGGCCGGTCGGGAGTCGTCGCGACGGTCCCGCCTATCGCGGCGCATTTTGACTCTTTTGCCCCTGTCGGTCTTTGACGGGCCGACAATAATGCTGATCATTAGTTATCTAAATGAAATGGAGATCCTTGGATCTGGGATTGATGGGGAGATCAAAATACGTTTGATCTTGGAAACACTCCCCAAATGTTTTGATACCTTCAAACTGAACTACTCCACGAACAAGCTAGAGTACACTGTCGCCTAGGTTATGAAGTGTTGTCAATGGTGCCCACAAGAAGAGTAGTAGTGTCTATTTATATACATTTGATGTCATATAGTCTTACGAAGACTCTTGCTTGTAATTGCCTATTCATTCATTAATAAAGTTGAAACGTTCATTCAATCTTCCTTGTCTGAAGCTTTATGATAAAACCATAGTCTTTTAGTCCATAAACAAACTTAACAACTTGCGAAGAGACAAATGTAGATTTGCATGAACAAACTCTTCGTAGTTTGCTTAAAACGATATATTCGCAATCTTAGGGTCAAAGGACTATTGACCTCAGTATGATTGTTAGAAGAATCTATGATGTCTGGTTATGAGGCATTGAGAGTTTGGGACTCTATAGTTCTTCTAGGTATCTTCCGAAGATACTGAATTGACCAGTGCACTTCTAGAGACAATATAAGAACAAACCATTTAAACTCTTATGTCTCGAAGTCACTATGTATGAATTGCATCATGCTTACCTTAATCCTGAAATGAGACATGCCATTTCACACCTTAGTATTCTCATTTGAGAAAGTCAAAGTTCGGACTCACTATGTGATTCCGAACAAGGCCTATTGGTGAAGTACTAAGTTGTGAGTCTGTCATGAGTAACTTTGTGAAGTTCTCATAGATATGGAATTCATGTACAAGATTGCTGAAATGCAATGTATGTCACCTCATGCTTTGTTCCTTGGAGTGTGAATAAATGAACTGGCCAGTGTCCAAATTGAGTCCTGACTCTTTTGGATGAAACAATGTGACTTGTTAGCTCCTCGTCAATACATTGTTTCTAACTTATTCACAAGCGACAAAGGAGTTGAGGAAATAACAGCTAGAAGGGTAAAATGGTAATTTAGTAAATCCCGACTAGCTGATGACATTCATGAAGGGTAAACATAGATAATATTCAGTGGATCCGCTCATCATAATTAGGTCGAATTCTTGAGTAGAAAATAAATTCATTTGAACCGAGAGATTTTCAGTGTCAGCTCTTTAGTGGAGTCAGTTGGCATTAAGCTAAACTTGGAAAAGGTTTGTGAACTTTTGAGTCCAAGTGTTTAGCTAAAGCTTTGTTCATTTGGGTCCATGAGGTCACTGTCACGAATCACATCGATAGGAATAGTTAAACTGGAAGCTAAGTCAAAACAAGAACGAAAATTGTCGAAAGGGTATTTTTGTCTTTTGAGACATAAGGATGAAATGGATGTCAATAAATTTTGACAAGTTCATTTGATGACTTAATGTCACTCGGCCATAATATGATTAATTGGGCCTTGTGAATTAATTTCATTTCATAAGAATTTTATTGAAAATTCTTAATGGGCCTTTCACATGTTGTCATGAATAAATGAAGAAGCTTCTAGAAGCTCCTTCTAGAGACATGTTGGGCGCCCAACATACCTAAGGAAAGAGAGTTTATTTTGTGCATAAATGTATTTAGATACTTGCCAAAAGAAAAAGAGGAAACAAATTTCCCACACAAGCATGGGGAATTTCGGCCAAGAGAGCAATAGGCAAGCCAAGGAACAAAAAAGGAAACAAATCCTAGCCTTCTAGAAGGCTGCCTTGGGCGCCTAAGAGGAATGGGAAATAAGGGTTATTTTGCTCATGAATATGTGATATTCTATAGAAGAGGAAACTACCTTATTGAAGGTGAGACCTCTCCTATAAATAGGAGCCTCATTCTTCTCACAATTAATTCATCCAAGTTTAAGAGATTTGAGAGACTCTCTCTCTAGAACTTGGCCGAAGTCCTCTTCTCTCTCTCTCTAGTTTATTTTCGGTTTTCTCTTGTCTTGGCACCTAGGTCCTCACTCGACCTAGTCTTTAGCTCTGCGACTTTGAGACTCGTTCTTAAGTCGTAGTGTTTAAAAGTGCCCACTCACTGATTCCTTCTTTTCGAGTGATTTAGTGATAGAAACTATCGTGGTTGCTCGAGTTCCCGAGGAAAGAAAAGAGAGACGTGCTGCGAGGGGAGACGAACGTTTCCAACCTTCCAAAGGCTCATCAACGTTCAAGCATCAAAAAGGTTAGTAACTTTTATAGCTCATATTAGTTTTTATTTACATGCATATGCTCTTGTCTAGGTTAGTAAAAACTAGTTTTACTTAAAAAGAAAATTTTAAAATTCCGCCGCTTAACGAAGCGTTAAACTTTTTCTCAAACCCTAGATCGATTCCAACAAATGGTATCAGAGCTATGGTCAAAGGAATGCATGTGCATGTTTTTAAATTATGAGCTTGAAAATCGTTTTCGAAAGTTTACTAATTTTGTGACAAGTTAGAATTGTAATCTTAGATTTTTTTAATTTATTGCTCTTGTCTCTAAATTAAAAACCATGTTGATTTTCTATGAGTTTGGGATGATGTTAAAACACATTAGAATCAGTTCTAAAAGTTTTTAATTTTTTATATTGAAAAACGTGTTTTAAAGGTTTGAGAATTTTCGAGTAAATTTTGTGACTAGTTTTATTTTCTTGCTAGTTTCGTTTATTTACTTGAATCGTTTTATGCATGTTGTTATTTCTTTTATGCCTTGTTATTACCTTGCTAATAAAACACAAATAAAAGCTTTAAACAACATCTTAAAACGTTCCGTTACACTTGATTCTTTTTCGCACCTAAGTAGGACCAAGTTTTAATTTATTTCTTTTTCTTCGAGCTGGAGTAAACCCGCATTAAAAGTGGCATAACTCTCTGCTCAGAAATCGAAATTTAATGATTCTTGAATCAAATTAAAGCTCTGTCTGTCCTCTGTCCAATGCCACCGGTTTCGGCTCAAAAGGACATCGGAGCCGCCAGTTATGGCGATTTTACTCCGAGGTGCGCGGCTGTCTGAAACTCCAGTTTTTTAGAAATCCGGATTTTCAAACCCCACTACCATGAGTTATAGAACTCTAATGAGAAAACTTTCTTGAGCAAAAATGTTTTTCATATGATTATAAACATGATGTGTAAAGATTAAAAGTTTTGATTTTTGAAAGATTAATTGAAATTGAATTTTTACAAAACTAGTTTGAATTTTGAAAAACCGTTTTCACTTTCAAACTTGAAAATATTTTGTCATCCAAATCAAATAAGTTTTCAAAATGTTTTCAAAACTATATCTATATCACATATGTTCAAAATCTATATGCTCTTGAAATTTTGAGTGGGAGGTCTCCTTGTAGACAAGCCGAAAAATAAAAAGATGTGTAATCTCAAACTTTCAAGTGTTCGAGTGAGTTGAAGTTCACACTTCCCTCACGCACTTTCCCGAAATAGAAAATAGGAAAAGATCGAGTATGTACCTTGTGCCTTTATGCACTAATACTGCTCTGAACATGTCGATCTAGGATTCTCTTCTAGTTGTCCGCTCTGTCGCTCTCTAACTAGGAAATCTGTTTCCGAACTTAAAAGAGTCGATGAACCAACTCCAAAAACTAAGTGGGAGGGTTATATTCGTTGTTTGTAACCCGCGATCCCCAACACTAGTGAAAGATGCAATAACGTGGGACTAAGAGCCGCTCTTGCGACCCTCACTTAAATGTGAGTACTCCAAGGCGTTATTGCTTCGATCATTGCTCAATGAGCTACGTCCGAGAGTGATGCAATGATGGCAAGGCCTCCCCTTGGGGGATTGTTTTTCAAAGCTGATCTTTTGGACTAAGTGGTTGGTTGCACGCTTAGGCTCAATCCCTAGTATCCTCCCTTGAGGCTCTGCGAAAGGATGTGAGTGATCAAACCAATTTAAAAGGTGGCTAGTCAAAATAGATGTATTGACATCTTGGCTTAGCATTAATGATGTGTCATTTACTTATAAATGGAGATTTTTTGCGGCCTTCTCTTGAGGGAGTAAATTATCGTTTGGTTTATAACACCTTTGGGTTTTACAAAAGTCTTAATGAAACTTAAATCCTAAACCAAAGACTAATCATAAACTTGTTTCAACTTCAATAGGCTATATGTCTCTCAACCATCTCTCAATCTTTCTTTCCTCGATCAAACTCGAAAACGAAAACTACATAGACTCGAAACGTAACCTCGACATAATACCTACCGTTAACAAGCACAAATGGGTACTCACCACCCCATGTCCTCCTCTGACGAATGATGATTCAACCCAAGAGGACAATGACGCCTTAGCGGCCTGGCTTCGATCCGATGAGATTGTGAGGTGCTATATCTTGGCATCTATGAACAATATGCTGAAAGAGCAACATCGTGACTTCGAGACTGCCGCTGACATGCTCTACAATCTCCTTGAGATGTTTGGAGGGCAAAGGCGTCAAACAAGGCTACAAGCAGTCCGACAGTATATGAACTGTCATATGCAGGCTAGGACTCCTATTGGAGACTTTATGATATTGATCATTAGTCATCTGAGTAAAATGGAAATCCTAGGATCTGAGATTGATGGGAAGAATGTCATAGATGTGATCTTAGAAACTCTCCCCGCATCTCTTGATACCTTCAAGATGAACTACTCCATTAACAAGCTAGAGTACACTGTTACCAAGCTTATGGAGGAACTTCACACTGCTGTAGGTTTCACTAAGAGAAAGAGGAATCAAGGAGAGGCACATGCTACCGAGCAAAAAGCCTCCGCCTCTGGAACTAAGAACAGACCTTACAAAGCCGATAAAAAGAACTGTCCTGCCTATCTCAAAGCAAAGGAACATAGTATTGTATTAGTTATCGAAGCATGTTTAGTAGCTGATAATGTATCAACGTGGATTCTTGACTCCGCTGCTACTAACCATATTTGTTGTTCCTTGAATGGTTTCAAGAAAACCAAAAGCTTAGAGGAAGGCGAGTTCTGTTTCAAATGGGGTGATGGGAGCCTGGTGTCTGCGAAGGCTGTGGGATGCGTGACGCTGTCTTTTGAAGACCGCATTTTAAACTTGAATAATGTTTATTTTATTCCTACCTTTGGGAAGAACTTAATATCCGTTGCTCGTCTTCTTGAGCAAGATTATTGTTTAAAGTTCATTAAGAATGGAATTCGTATTTCGTTTCCTGATAATTCTTTAGTCACTGATGCATGTATGAAGAATGGTCTTTTTTACATCTATCCCACTCAACCTTCTCTTTTAGATACCGAAATAGATAACGATCTAATTAGGGAGCCAAAGAGGATCAAACTTTCGGAATCCTCTGATCTAACAAAATCAACATACCTCTGGCACTTAAGACTTGGTCATGTCAGTCTAGATAGGATTAAGAGACTTGTGAGGGATGGTCCACTCCAAGCCTCTGCAATAGGTTCACTACCTACTTGTGAATTCTGTATAGAAGGAAAAATGACTAAGCGACCTTTCTCCGATAAGGGTCGAAGAGCCACTGAGTTGCTGGAACTAATACATTCTGATGTATGTGGTCCGCTCAACCAACAGGCACGTGGAGGATACGAATACTTCGTTACCTTCACTGATGATTACTCAAGATATGGGTTTGTCTATTTGCTTAAACACAAATCCGAGACCTTTAACGTATTTAAGGTCTTTAGGGTTTTAGTGGAAAAGCAAACTGGCAAAGTGATCAAAACCCTTCGATCTGATCGAGGTGGTGAGTATATGTCTGGAGAGTTCGATGACTTTCTTAAAGAAGAAGGTATCGCTTCTCAGCTTACCGCACCTGGCACACCTCAACAAAACGGAGTGTCAGAGAGAAGAAACCGAACTCTTATGGAGATGGTTAGATCAATGATGAGTTACTCATCACTCCCGCTTTCCTTTTGGGGATATGCCCTCGAAACAGCCGCCTACATTCGAAACCAAGTTCCGTCCAAAACGGTTCCTGGTACTCCTTATGAACGATGGACTGGCCGTAAAGTGAATCTTGGCCGCATCCGAATTTGGGGTTGCCCTGCACACGTGCTGAGGCAAAAGACTAGCAAGTTGGCTAGTAGGTCAGAATTGTGCCTGTTTGTAGGATATCTGAAGGAAACCAAAGGTTTTACTGTCTATAGTCCCGAGGACGATAAGACTTTCGTTAGCACGAATGCTCGTTTCCTCGAGGAGGACTTTATGAAGGATGCGAAACCTAGAAGCAAAATTGTGCTTGAAGAAAAGCTGGGTGAGGAAGCTTCTACCTCGTCTGTAAGAACTGTTCTTACCCCAACTGAAACACAACCTAACTCATCAGAATCTCGTCAAGTAGTACTTCGACGTAGTGGGAGGGCTACTCAAAAGCCTGACAGGTACATGTCTTATGGAGACTCTCTTGTAGCCGTCTCCGACATGGATGATCCTGTTTCCTATAGCCAAGCAATGGCTTGTTCTGAATCAAACCTTTGGCTTGACGCCATGAAAGTTGAGATGCACTCGGTGTATGTCAACAAAGTCTGGAAACTTGTAGACCTTCCTGAAGGGATTAAACCCGTAGGGTGTAAGTGGATATACAAGAAGAAAAGGGGTCCTGATGGGAACGTTGAGACGTTCAAAGCACGACTTGTGGCAAAGGGTTATACCCAACAAGAAGGGATTGCCTATGAAGAAACCTTCTCGCCAGTCGCAATACTTAAATCCATCCGCATACTCCTATCCATAGCTGCAGCTCTCGACTGTGAGATCTGGCAAATGGATGTCAAGACAGCCTTTCTGAATGGCAATCTTGACGAGCGCATTTACATGGCTCAACCAGACGGTTTCGTGGATAAAGGTCAAGAGACCAAGGTTTGTGAGTTGCTTAAATCCATTTATGGACTAAAGCAAGCATCTAGGTCATGGAATATTAGATTCGATGAAACTGTAAAGAGCTTCGGCTTTGAACAGTCAATAGATGAGCCTTGTGTTTACAAGTTAATACACGAAGGCAAAGTTGATGCTTACATACTCAGGTACTGACCTGACTATGACGGGATATACCGACTCCGATTTTCAAGCGGATAAGGATTCCAGGAAATCCACTTCGGGATCTGTGTTCATCCTTAATGGTGGAGCTGTCGTGTGGAGGAGTATTAAGCAATCTTGCATTGCTGACTCCACAATGGAGGCAGAATATGTGGCTGCTTGTGAAGCATCCAAAGAGGCTGTATGGCTTAAAAAATTCCTTAAGTATTTGGAAGTTGTTCCAAACGTCGACGAGCCCATGACCCTTTATTGTGATAATAGTGGGGCTGTCGCTAACTCAAAGGAACCTAGAAGCCATAAGCGCTCTAAGCATATTGAGAGGAAATACCATTTGATTCGAGAGATCGCGCAGCGCGGAGACGTGGAGGTGAAGTAGATCTCTGGCAGATCCATTCACCAAGGCCCTAGCGAACATGGTCTTCGACCAACTTCGAGAGGGATTAGGCATGTAGGACTACTCACATCTTCTTTGAGTCAAGTGGGAGTTTGTTATCAATGGTGCCCACAAGAAGAGTAGTAGTGTCTATTTATATACATTTGATGTCATATAGTCTTACGAAGACTCTTGCTTGTAATTGCCTATTCATTCATTAATAAAGTTGAAACGTTCATTCAATCTTCCTTGTCTGAAGCTTTATGATAAAACCATAGTCTTTTAGTCCATAAACAAACTTAACAACTTGCGAAGAGACAAATGTAGATTTGCATGAACAAACTCTTCGTAGTTTGCTTAAAACGATATATTCGCAATCTTAGGGTCAAAGGACTATTGACCTCAGTATGATTGTTAGAAGAATCTATGATGTCTGGTTATGAGGCATTGAGAGTTTGGGACTCTATAGTTCTTCTAGGTATCTTCCGAAGATACTGAATTGACCAGTGCACTTCTAGAGACAATATAAGAACAAACCATTTAAACTCTTATGTCTCGAAGTCACTATGTATGAATTGCATCATGCTTACCTTAATCCTGAAATGAGACATGCCATTTCACACCTTAGTATTCTCATTTGAGAAAGTCAAAGTTCGGACTCACTATGTGATTCCGAACAAGGCCTATTGGTGAAGTACTAAGTTGTGAGTCTGTCATGAGTAACTTTGTGAAGTTCTCATAGATATGGAATTCATGTACAAGATTGCTGAAATGCAATGTATGTCACCTCATGCTTTGTTCCTTGGAGTGTGAATAAATGAACTGGCCAGTGTCCAAATTGAGTCCTGACTCTTTTGGATGAAACAATGTGACTTGTTAGCTCCTCGTCAATACATTGTTTCTAACTTATTCACAAGCGACAAAGGAGTTGAGGAAATAACAGCTAGAAGGGTAAAATGGTAATTTAGTAAATCCCGACTAGCTGATGACATTCATGAAGGGTAAACATAGATAATATTCAGTGGATCCGCTCATCATAATTAGGTCGAATTCTTGAGTAGAAAATAAATTCATTTGAACCGAGAGATTTTCAGTGTCAGCTCTTTAGTGGAGTCAGTTGGCATTAAGCTAAACTTGGAAAAGGTTTGTGAACTTTTGAGTCCAAATGTTTAGCTAAAGCTTTGTTCATTTGGGTCCATGAGGTCACTGTCACGAATCACATCGATAGGAATAGTTAAACTGGAAGCTAAGTCAAAACAAGAACGAAAATTGTCGAAAGGGTATTTTTGTCTTTTGAGACATAAGGATGAAATGGATGTCAATAAATTTTGACAAGTTCATTTGATGACTTAATGTCACTCGGCCATAATATGATTAATTGGGCCTTGTGAATTAATTTCATTTCATAAGAATTTTATTGAAAATTCTTAATGGGCCTTTCACATGTTGTCATGAATAAATGAAGAAGCTTCTAGAAGCTCCTTCTAGAGACATGTTGGGCGCCCAACATACCTAAGGAAAGAGAGTTTATTTTGTGCATAAATGTATTTAGATACTTGCCAAAAGAAAAAGAGGAAACAAATTTCCCACACAAGCATGGGGAATTTCGGCCAAGAGAGCAATAGGCAAGCCAAGGAACAAAAAAGGAAACAAATCCTAGCCTTCTAGAAGGCTGCCTTGGGCGCCTAAGAGGAATGGGAAATAAGGGTTATTTTGCTCATGAATATGTGATATTCTATAGAAGAGGAAACTACCTTATTGAAGGTGAGACCTCTCCTATAAATAGGAGCCTCATTCTTCTCACAATTAATTCATCCAAGTTTAAGAGATTTGAGAGACTCTCTCTCTAGAACTTGGCCGAAGTCCTCTTCTCTCTCTCTCTAGTTTATTTTCGGTTTTCTCTTGTCTTGGCACCTAGGTCCTCACTCGACCTAGTCTTTAGCTCTGCGACTTTGAGACTCGTTCTTAAGTCGTAGTGTTTAAAAGTGCCCACTCACTGATTCCTTCTTTTCGAGTGATTTAGTGATAGAAACTATCGTGGTTGCTCGAGTTCCCGAGGAAAGAAAAGAGAGACGTGCTGCGAGGGGAGACGAACGTTTCCAACCTTCCAAAGGCTCATCAACGTTCAAGCATCAAAAAGGTTAGTAACTTTTATAGCTCATATTAGTTTTTATTTACATGCATATGCTATTGTCTAGGTTAGTAAAAACTAGTTTTACTTAAAAAGAAAATTTTAAAATTCCGCCGCTTAACGAAGCGTTAAACTTTTTCTCAAACCCTAGATCGATTCCAACATGAAGGAGCTTCACACTGCTGAGGGACTCACTAAGAAAAAGAGGACTCAAGGAGAGGTACAAGCTACTGCCTCCACCTCTGGATCTAAGTAGAGACCTCGGAAGACCGAGAAGAAGACCCAACCTAAGGTTCAAAAGAAGAAGAAGACGCCAAAGGTTCCTAAGGTGGACAAGTCTAATGACAAGTACCACCACTGCATTGAGCCTGGTCACTGGCGTAGGAACAGTCTTGCCTACCTTAAAACTAAGGAAAAAGATATTGTACTCGTTACCGAAGCTTGCTTAGTAGCTGATAATGTATCATCGTGGATTCTTGACTCCGCTGCTACTAACCATATTTGCTGCTCCTTAACTTGTTTTAGGAAAAGCAAAAGCTCAGAGGAAGGTGACTTCTACTTCAAGTGGGGTGATGGGAGCTTAGTGTCTGCGAAGGCTGTGGGATCCGTGACGCTGTCTTTTGAAGACCGCAGTTTAAATTTGAATAATGTTTATTATGTTCCTTCCTTTGGGAAAAACCTAATATCTGTTGCTCGACTTTTTGAGCAAGATTATTGTTTAAAGTTTATAAAGAATGGAATTCATATTTCTTTTTCAAATTCTTTTGTCACTGATGCATGTATGATGAATGCTCTTTTCTACATTTATCCAACGCAACCTTCTCTTTTAGACACTGAAATAGATAATGATCTAGTTAGGGAGCCAAAGAGGATCAAACTTTTCGATTCCTCTGATCTAATAAAATCAAAATATCTCTGGCACTTAAGACTTGGTCATATCAATCTAGACAGGATTAAGAGACTTGTGAGGGACGGTCCACTCCAAGCCTCTGCAATAGGTTCACTACCTACTTGTGAATAATACTTCGTTAACTTCACCGATGATTACTCAAGATACGGTTTTGTCTATTTTCTCAAATACAAATCCGAGACCTTTAACGTATTTAAGGTCTTTAGGGCTTTAGTGGAAAAGCAAACTGGCAAATAGATCAAAACCCTTCGATCCGATCGAGGTGGTGAGTATATGTATGGAGAGTTCGATGACTTTCTTAAAAAAGAAGGTATCGCTTCTCAGCTTACAACACCTGGCACACCTAAAAAAAATGGATTGTCAGAGAGAAGGAACAAAACTCTAATGGAGATGGTTAGATCAATGATGAGTTTTTCATCACTCCTCCTTTCCTTTTGGGGATATGCCCTCGAAACAGCCGCTTACATTCTGAACCAAGTTCTGTCTAAAACGGTTCCTGGTACTCCTTATGAATGATGGACTGGCCGTAAAGTAAATCTTGGCCACATTCGAATTTGGGGTTGCTCTGAACAGGTGCTAAGGCAAAAGACTAGCAAATTGGCTAGTAGGTAAGAATTGTGCCTGTTTGTGGTACAAGCAAAGCCAAGCAAGACAATATTACTTGTCACAAAATTACCCGAAATTTCTCAAACTTATCAAAACGTGATTTTGATTATGAAAAAATTAAAAACTTTTAGAACTGATTCTAATGTGTTTTAATATTATCCCAAGGGTGTTGAAAATTAACATGCTTTTTAATTTAAATACACGAGCAATAAATTAAAAGAAATCTAAAATAACAATTCTAGCAAAACCATAACTCGAGTAAATTCAAGAAAACGATTTTTAAACTCATATTTCAAATTATATGCACATGCTTATAATTTGACCATAACTCTGATACCAATTGTTGGAATAGATCTAGGATTAAGAAAAGATTTATCGCTTCTAGCAAGCGGCGGAATATAAAAAGGTTCTTTAAAAACTCGTAAAACGTTATTATAACCTAGACAAAGTGCACGATCATATAATTTAAAATTTTGAAATTACATTTAGTTTTTACTCGGTACCCTCCTTGAATGGAGCTTGAACGTTGAGAAGCCTTAGGAAAATTGAAACGCTCGTCTCTCCACGCAACTCGCCTCTCCCACTAGTGTTTTTGAACGTGTGAGTAACCACAAAAGTTTCTACCACTAGAGTGTTTGAGTATGGTTAGGATTTAGTGTGTGGGCACTTTTAAACACAATGACTCTAGAACTAGTCTATGAACCAAAGAGCTAAAACAAAACGCTAGGTCTAATGAGGACCTAGGTGCCAAAACAAAAGAGCAAAGAGAGAGAGAGAGAGAGAGAGAGAGAGAGAGAGAGAGAGAGAGAGGGTTGGGCGGCTACAAGTTCTAGAGAGAAAAGCTCTCAATCTCTAAAATTGTGTGTCCTGAATTGTGAATGAGGTGGGGTATTTATAGGAGGAGGATTACCTTGAAAAGGTAGTTTCCTCTTTTCTATTGAATATCACATATTCATGAGCAATTATTTGGTTTCCTCTTTCCTTACCTTGGCCGTGCAACATGATGCACCAAGTCCTTAGATTTGTTTCCTCATTTGTTTGCTTCCCTCTTGGCCGCCCCCCTTGGTTTCCTTCTAGAGGAAACTTGTTTCCTCTTTTTTCTTTTGGCAAGTATCTTCATACATCAATGCACTAAATAATCTCTCTTTCCTCTCTATGTTGGACGGTTTGGAGCTTCTAGATGTTTCTCTATTTGTTCATGACAACATAAGAAAAACCCATTAAGAATTTTCACATAAAATTCCATGAAATGAAATTTAATCCTCAAGGCCGAGTGATCAAATTCATTGTCATCATATCACAATGTCAAAAAAAACTTATTTATTGATATTCATACCATCCTATGTCCAAGGGGACAAAATTACCCTTTAGACAATTTTCGTTAAACTTGTGTAGTTCAACATTTGAACTTGTTTTGACTTAGCTTTCATGTTTAACTAATCCTACTCTAAAGACTTGTGGTAGTGACCTCATGGATCCAAATGAACAAAGCTTGAGCTAGCATACTTGGACTCAAAAGTTCACAAACCTTTTCCAAGTTCTAGCTTAATGTCAACTGACTCCACTAAAGAGTTGACACTGAAATCTCTCGGTTCAAATGAATATATTTTCGCGGGATACTTCGTCAGAGGAGCAGGGCTTCTAGCTTGTCGCGGTGCAAAGCTAGGATCTTGTCTGGCGTGGTGTTAAGCGGGGTGAATGCCGAGAATTTTCGAAAACTATCGGCCGGCGGTGGCCTCGGCATGGGAAGGGAGCGACCGTTAGGGGTCTGGTCTCCTTTGTTCGTCCTCTTTTGAGGGTCGGGGCGATCTCTGTCTCGATCATCACGATGACGACTATGTTGTCCGCCATCTTTTCGGCCATCTCGGCCATCGAGGTAGTCCTAGATCCCCATGTAAATGCGGGCTCTCGCCATGAGTTCCTCCATATCCCTCGGGACCTTGCCAACTATAGACTTGAGGAAGTCGCTCGTGTGAGCTCCATCGGTGATGGCCGTTATGGCATCCTTGTCATCGAACCCCTCAACTTTATGGGATTCCTAGGTGAAGCGAGCAAGGTATTGCCTCAGGGTCTCGTCACTTTCTTGTCGGATGGAGAAGAGGTATATCTTCGATTTCTTTTGTGCCACTAGCATAGCGAATCAAGCGAGGAATGCCTCTCGGAGGGCTTGGAAGGATTGGATGCTCCCCGGCCTCAAACTTCTGAACAATTCAAACTTGGACCTGGTGAGGGTCAGGCTGAATGCCTGACACAGGGTGGCGTGAGATTGCCCCTGCATGGCCATCCACGTCTCGTAGTGTTGGATGTGGAAGTTTGGGTCCGTACGCCCGTCATACGGAGGAATCGAGGGTAGCTTGAAGTTCCCGACGCATGGCTGCACCAGGATTTAAGTGGCGAAAGACGAGTAGGATTCCTCGATGGCGCTATAAGGTCTTTGGCCCCCCGATTCCCTCATCTCGATGATTTGATTTTGGAGGCTTTGGATCATTGTCACCATGTCGAGCACGTTAGCCGGGATGATAGCCATGGCCACAGGAGTCACCTGTCGGCGCTCATTGGACGCTTGGTCCCCGACATTGGCCTGATGACGGCCTAGTGTGGCGACGGGTAGCGCATCCCTTTTGGAGTTGAGCCTGTGGCGGACTCGCAAGCGGGATCGTGGAAAATTCTATGAGTACCACCAAAATCACGCTTATCTAACATCAGTATGTTATCAACTCAAGCGTCAGATTGAGGCCCTCATCTAAGATGGAAAGCTAAAAGAATACGTCTTTCGAATGATCGGGACGGCCGCGGTAGGTGGAGAATGACCGCGGCAAGAAAAGAAGGGTCAAGTAACAGTAACCGTTACCGACCGCACCGCGAACAACGAAGCTGAAAGCTCACAAATGCACATTGTGGGCTCGATCATGGGAGGACCCGAGCTTGGGGACTCCAGCACGCAGAGATAGAAATACGTACAGGAAGTCTCTCAGGGGAAGATAGCCCATCATATCAACCACACTTATGATGTGCCACCTTCGACCCCATTCGAGTCCATGTTCTTCACCAACCAGGAAGCGGTGTGCGTGCTGCACCCGCACAACGACGCGATTTTCATCTCGGCGCCATTCGCTAACAACCTCGTCCGAAGAATCCTAATTGAAAATGCCAGCTCGGCTGTCATCATTTTCAAATCAACCTTGGACAAGATGAAGCTGACCAGGCTAAGACCAACCCCGATCTCATCCCCTTTCTTCAGATTCTCCGGTGAAAGGGTGATGACGGAGGGTACCATCGACCTCCCGGTGACCTTCAGGACTCCTCGAGGGATCGAGGTCATCCCCATCGTATCGTTCCAGGTGGTGGATAAACCGACCGTCTACAACATCATCATGGACCGCCCCACTCTGAACCGACTAAAGACCATTAACTCTACCTACGACCTGATGATAAAATTCCCGACCGAGAAAGGAATGACCATAATGCTAGGAGACCAATCAATGGCAAGGATGTGCTGCATACAAGGGGTTGTCAAGAAAATGAAGGGAAAGATGGTGAGTACCATCTATCAACTCGGGGAAAAATTTGCGTGCAAGCTCGATGAATGAGACACCTTTGGGGAGCTAGACCAGACGGACGAAGTCGAGCGTCGGAATGTGGAGACACCGGACGACCTCGTTCGCATCGTGTGTGACGACGCCAAGCCAGACTAGGTAGTCAAAATTGGCGCGTAACTCTCGATTGAGGTCCGACTCTAACTCGCCGCTTTCCTCCGTGAGTTCAAGGATGTCTTCGCGTGGACACACGCCCATATGTCGGGGATCGACCCCGAGATAATGGTCCACCGCCTCAACGACAACAAGAAGATAGTCGAACGCGTTCGACCAAGGCAAACGTTTAGCGGAGAAAGATACCAGGCCATTGGAGAGGAAGTTGACAAACTTTTCGCCCCAACCTCATCAGGGAGGCGGAGCACCCCAAGTGGGTGTCCAATGTGGTGATGGTAAAGAAGCCCAATGGAAAATGGTGGATCTCCAACGACTACAAGGATCTCAACAAAGCCTGCTCGAAAGATAGCTTCCATCTCCCAAGATTCGAGCAACTCGTTGATGCCATGACATGACATGAGTTGCTAAGCTTCATGGACGCCTAGTCAGGGTACAATCAGATCCGCATGCACGAGCCAGATCAATTCAAGACCACCTTCGTTACGAACCGCAGACTTTAATGTTACAAGTTGGTTAATCGGATGTTTGCATACCAGATTGGAAAAACAATGGAGGTTAACGTGGACGACATGCTTGTCAAAATCATCAAAGCCCATGACCACGTCCAAGACCTCAAGGAGATGTTTATGATCTTGCGGCGGTACAAGATGAAGCTCAACCCCAAAAAGTGCACCTTCAGGATTGAATCCGAGAAATTCTAGGGCTACATGGTAAGCCGCCGCGGGATCGAAGCCAATCCCGAGAAGATCAAGGCGATCTTGGAAATGTGATCACCTGAAAAAGTTAAAGAAGTGCAAAGCCTGACAGGTAGGATTGCCGCCCTAATGCGGTTCGTGTCTAAAGCTACCGACAAGTGCCAGCCGTTCTTCAAGGCATTGAAGAAGACCGATGGGTTCGTCTAGACGGAGGAATGTTAGAAGGCGTTCCGCAAGATGAAAGCCTACTTCAGCTCCCCTCCGTTCCTTTCAAAACCTAAGGACGGTGAGACCTTGTACATTTACCTCACGGTTTCCGATGGGGTCCAATGGCCGATGTACTATGTGAGTAAAGCGCTCCTCGACGTCGAAACCCGATACCCGGAAATCGAGAGATTATCCCTCGCTCTTGTCATGAGTGCGACAAAATTGCGCCCCTATTTTTAGGCATACCCTACCACGAATGGCCATCTGGTCCCAGGAATTGGGCGAGTGCGACATCGAGTTTCAACCGAGAACCGCCATTAAAGGTCAGGCCTTCGCGGACTTCGTGGCGGAGTTTTCATGCACACCTCATCTAGGCAAGAATAATAAAATACAGGAAGTCAAGGAGGACAACCGCAATGGTCATCGAAGAAGAGAACTAATGGCCCGATAGGGCTGGCTTGGGACCTACATGTTGACGGTGCATAAAACGCCCAAGGGGCTGGCGCCGACTTCGTACTCACGAATCCCGAGAGGGAAAAATTGAGATACGCCCTGCGATTCGAGTTCAAAGCCTCCAACAATGAGGTAGAGTACGAGGCTTTGATTATTGGCGTAGAGCTGGAAAACAGGCTAGAAGACCGGAACCTACGCATCCATTGCGATTCACAGCTCATTGTGAACCTGGTGAAGGGTGACTACGCAGCCAAGGAACTAAACATGATCGTATACCTATCCAAGACGCAGAAGAACCTTGAGGCACTCTCGTGGTTTGAGATAGTTCAAGTCCCTCGTGAGGCAAACATCGAGGCCGACACCTTGGTGCGCCTCGCATCGGGGATAGATGAAGAACGGGAAGGCAACGTCCCAATAGAGGTTCTAACCCGACCCTACGTCTAGAGAAGTGACGTAGGGGTTATCGATGACGTACCGCCCCCATCATGGATGACACCATTAGTGGAATACCTCAAGCGAGGGGTCATCCCCGACGACATAGAGGAGGTGAGAAAGCTGAGAAGCTTGGCGCCAAAATATACATGAGGGGGGACACTCTATTCAAGAGAGGGCACTCATTGTCGCTCTTTTGGTGCTTGAACAATGTCGAGGTGCATGAGGGCATGTGCAGGAACAACGCCGCTAGACAATCTTTGACACTGAAACTTCTAAGACTCGGATATTTTTGACCAACCTTGAAAAAGGACTCCCATGAGTGGACAAAAAAGTGCGACAAATGTTAGAGGTTCGTTCACGTCCCGCGCCAAGCACCCGCGCCCGCTGTGTCCGATCATCGTATATCCGGCAAAGATCACGGAGGCGAATACGACTAACTTCATGTGGAAGAACATCATTTGCCACTTCCGGATCCCCGCGTCAATTGTTACCGCAACGGAAAACAGTTTGACAACGTGCGCGTCCGCGATATATGCGAGCAGTTGGGGATTAGCAAGACATTATGCTCCCCTCGACATCCACAGGTGAACGGCCAAGTCGAAGCGGTCAACAAGAAAATCAAGTAGAACCTGAAGAAGAAATTGGAAGAGAGAAAGGGAGCGTGGGTTGACGAGCTTCCTATGGTCTTGTCGGCGTACCAAACGACCGCACGAAACGCAACTGGCAAAATCCCGTTCACCCTTGCATTCGGCGTTGAGGTCGTGGTCCCCATCAAAACCAAACTCCCAAATCTCCACATCAAAGAATTCAAGGAAGCTACCAACGATGAGGCAATGAGGCTCGAGCTAGATCTCATAGATGAAAAAAGGGCGGACGCACTTACCTGCCTTGCCGGACAAAAGAGAAAGGTCGAGAAATACTACAATTCCAAAGTCAAGCTTCGGAAGTTTGCCGACGGAAGACTCGTCCTTAGAAGAGTGTTCCAAAACACCAAGGTGCAAGGAGCATGTTGTCGCTGTTTTTTGGACAACTACTTAGGAGCCCAGAGTGGTTAGACCCAAGGCCGGACCAAGTGGTCTCACTCCGGCTCGAGCGTGTCGGACTTGGTATCCCAAGTCGTCCCTTAGCTGTGGGTGAAGCTCACCTCGTCTCGATACCTGAAAAGCAAACAAGAGATTGTGAACTACAAAGGGGAAACAGGGGGGGTGCCCCTGTTTACCTCTCCGACGCTCAACATTAGTGGGATTGAGGTGGAGTATAGAGGTTTTAGGGGTGTTTAGAGGCCGAGACTTGAGAGAAACGAGCGAGGTACGAGTTCGACAGCGTTTCAGTACTCAAGAATGGATTACCTGGACTAGGGGAGCGGCCCCTGTATTTATAGGCAGCCAAGGGGTGGTTTGAAGACCCCTTGGCCGAGTGAGCAAGGTTGGGTCGGCCATTGGCCGGCTGAAGGGTTGGACCGGCCAATGGCCGAGTGAGCATGTTGGGTCGGCCATTGGCCGACTGAAGCTTTGCCTCGGCCAATGGCTGAGTGAACTGGGCCGGCCATTGGCCGGCTGAAGCTTTGCCTCGGCCAATGGCCGAGTGAGACCCTTGGGTCGGCCATTGGACGACTGAAACTTTGCCTCGGCCAATGGCCGAGTGAACTGGGTCGGCCATTGGCCGGCTGAAGCTTTGCCTCGGCCAATGGCCGAGTGAACTGGGCCGGCCATTGGCCGGCTGAAGCTTTGCCTCGGCCAATGGCCGAGTGAGACCCTTGGGCCGGCCATGGGCCAGCTGAGCATATGGCTGGCCATTGGCCGGCTGGAACTTGGGCCGGCCATTTGTTTGGGCCGGCCAATGGCCGAGGCAAGGCTCCGCCGTCAAAGGCCTCGCACCGGTCGCGTGGGTCGAAGTGATGTCTTTTTCCTCAGTCGGCCCTAGACGGGCCGACAACATTAGCCCCCCGAGTTTCTGGTCGAGCGTAGATCGAGTGGAAACTCAAAATCTACGCTTTATACGGATGCGGGATGAACGCTCTCGGGTTTGCGTCACGAGGAACGGCCTTTGCGCGTCGCGAGGGACGGCTTTTTTGCGTCGCGAGGGACGGCTTTTTTTGCGCGTGGCTTATTTTCTCGACTTACCGACGAAGGCGTAATCGATGTACGTCTTTGTTGTGCGCGGCTTATTTTCTCGACCTACCAGTGACGGCGTGATCGATTAGCACGACTTGGGCCTCGGGGGGCCTCGGTGTCACGTTTTGCGTGATTGGGTTTTCCGCGGACGCTGGCCAGACCAGATACGCCCTGGCGGATGCAAGCCTTGAACCCATTTGTAACTCGTTGCCAGCCGGCTCGCGAGCTGGGCGGCGAGCGCGATGCCACATTTGTGTGGCGAGGTTTCCCGCGGACGCTGGCTAGACCAGATACGCCCAGCGGACGCAGATCTTGAACCCATTTGTAACTCGTTGCCTATCGGCCCACGAGCTGGGCGGCGAGCGCGATGCCACATTTGTGTGGCGAGGTTTCCCGTGGACGCTGGCTAGACCAGATACGTGTTGGAATCGATCTAGGGTTTGAGAAAAAGTTTAACGCTTCGTTAAGCGGCGGAATTTTAAAAATTTTCTTTTAAAGTAAAACTAGTTTTTACTAACCTAGACAAGAGCATGTACATGTAAATAAAAACTAATATGAGCTATTAAAGTTACTAACCTTTCTTGAAGCTTGAACTTTGTAGAAGCTTTTGGAAAGTTGCAACGCTCGTCTCCCCTCGCAGCACCTCTCTCTTTCTTTCCTCGGGAACTCGAGCAACCACGATAGTTTCTATCACTAAATCACTCGAAAAGAAGGAATCAGTGAGTGGGCACTTTTAAACACTACGACTTAAGAACAAGTCTTGAAGTCGCAGAGCTAAACGCTAGGTCGAGTGAGGACCTAGGTGCCAAGACAAGAAAAAAAACGAAAATAAACTAGAGAGAGAGAGAGGATTTTCGGCCACCACAAGGTCTAGAGAGAGAAGCTCTCAATCTCTAACTTATGTGGAATCAATAGAATGAGAGGAATGAGGGTCCTATTTATAGGAGAAGGGTTGGCCTTGGAAAGAAGTAGTTTCCTCTTATTTTCCAAGCCTTTATGAGGAAATCTTATTTCCTCTTTTTCCCTTGCTTTGCACGTCCAACATGTGCTTCAATAAGCCTTGGATTTGTTTCCTCATTTAGTTTGTCTCTCTCTTTCCCTTGTGTTGGCCGAACTTATGCTTTCCTCATAGAGGAAATTTGTTTCCTCTTTTTCTTTTGGCAAGTATCTTGATACATTTATGCACAAAATAATTTCTCTTTCCCTTGGGTATTTGGGCGCCCATTTCACATCTAGAAGGAGCTTCTAGAAGCTTCTTCATTTGTTCATGACAACATGTGAAAGGCCCATTAAGAATTTTCAATAAAATTCTTATGAAATGAAATTAATTCACAAGGCCCAATGATCAAGTCATGGCCGAGTATTATTAAGTCATCAAATGAACTTGTCAAAAAATTTATTGACATTCATTTCATCCTTTGTCTCAAAAGACAAAAATACCCTTTTGACTATTTTCGTTCTTGTTTTGACTTAGCTTCCAGTTTAACTATTCCTATCGATGTGATTCGTGACAGTGACCTCATGGACCCAAATGAACAAAGCTTGAGCTAAACACTTGGACTCAAAAGTTCACAAACCTTTTCCAAGTTTAGCTTAATGCCAACTGACTCCACTAAAGAGCTGACACTGAAAATCTCTCGGTTCAAATGAATTTATTTTCTACTCAAGAATTCGACCTAATTATGATGAGCGGATCCACTGAATATTATCTATGTTTACCCTTCATGAATGTCATCAGCTAGTCGGGATTTACTAAATTACCATTTTACCCTTCTAGCTGTTATTTCCTCAACTCCTTTGTCGCTTGTGAATAAGTTAGAAACAATGTATTGACGAGGAGCTAACAAGTCACATTGTTTCATCCAAAAGAGTCAAGACTCAATTTGGACACTGGCCAGTTCATTTATTCACACTCCAAGGAACAAAGCATGAGGTGACATACATTGCATTTCAGCAATCTTGTACATGAATTCCATATCTATGAGAACTTCACAAAGTTACTCATGACAGACTCACAACTTAGTACTTCACCAATAGGCCTTGTTCGGAATCACATAGTGAGTCCGAACTTTGACTTTCTCAAATGAGAATACTAAGGTGTGAAATGGCATGTCTCATTTCAGGATTAAGGTAAGCATGATGCAATTCATACATAGTGACTTCGAGACATAAGAGGTTAAATGGTTTGTTCTTATCTTGTCTCTAGAAGTGCACTGGTCAATTCAGTACCTTCGGAAGATACCTAGAAGAACTATAGAGTTCCTAACTCTCAATGCCTCATAACCAGACATCATAAATTCTTCTAACAATCATACTGAGGTCAATAGTCCTTTGACCCTAAGATTGCGAATATATCGTTTTAAGCAAACTACGAAGAGTTTTTTCATGCAAATCTACATTTGTCTCTTCGTAAGTTGTTAAGTTTGTTTATGGACTAAAAGACTATGGTTTTATCATAAAGCTTCAGACAAGGAAGATTGAATGAACGTTTCAACTTTATTAAAGAATGAATAGGCAATTACAAGTAAGAGTCTTCATGAGACTTTATTTCATCAAATGTTCAAAATAAAGACTACAACTCTTCTTGTGGGCACCATTGACAACAAACTCCCACTTGACTCAAAGAAGGTGTGTGTAGTCCTTCATGCCTAATCCCTCACGATGTTGGTCGAAGACCTTGTTCGCTAGGGCCTTGGTGAATGGATCTGCGAGGTTGTCCACCGTTGAGATCTTCTTCACTTCCACGTCTCCGCGCTGCACGATCTCTCGAATCAAATGGTATTTCCTCTCAATATGCTTAGAGCGCTTATGGCTTCTAGGTTCCTTTGAGTTAGCGACAGCCCCACTATTATCACAATAAAGGGTCATGGGCTCGTCGACGTTTGGAACAACTTCCAAATACTTAAGGAATTTTTTAAGCCATACAGCCTCTTTGGATGCTTCACAAGCAGCCACATATTCTGCCTCCATTGTGGAGTCAGCAATGCAAGATTGCTTAATACTCCTCCACACGACAGCTCCACCATTAAGGATGAACACAGATCCCGAAGTGGATTTCCTGGAATCCTTATCCGCTTGAAAATCGGAGTCGGTATATCCCGTCATAGTCAGGTCAGTACCTGAGTATGTAAGCATCAAGTTCCTAGTTCTTCGAAGATACTTAAGAACATGCTTAACAGCAATCCAGTGCTCGGGTCCAGGGTTGGATTGGAAACGACTAACTATGCCAACGGCGAAACATATATCAGGTCGGGTGCAAAGCATAGCATACATGAGGCTTCCTACGGCAGAGGCGTAAGGAATTTTCCTCATCTCTTCCATCTCTTGTGCAGTCTTGGGAGACTGGTCCTTAGAGAGTGAAACTCCATGCCTAAAGGGTGTTTGACCCCTCTTGCAGTCTTGCATCGAGAAGCGATCCATCACCTTATCAATATAAGATGCTTGAGAGAGCGACAGGGTCCGGTTTTTCCTATCTCGAAAGATTTGGATTCCCAGAATGTATGCAGCTTCTCCTAGATCCTTCATATCGAATTGCTTTGCCAGCCAGACCTTAACCTCAGATAACTTACCCACGTCATTACCAATGAGCAGTATATCATCGACATATAGTACCAGAAACACAACTTTGCCTTCGTGTATTAACTTGTAAACACAAGGCTCATCTATTGACTGTTCAAAGCCGAAGCTCTTTACAGTTTCATCGAATCTAATATTCCATGACCTAGATGCTTGCTTTAGTCCATAAATGGATTTAAGCAACTCACAAACCTTGGTCTCTTGACCTTTATCCACGAAACCGTCTGGTTGAGCCATGTAAATGCGCTCGTCAAGATTGCCATTCAGAAAGGCTGTCTTGACATCCATTTGCCAGATCTCATAGTCGAGAGCTGCAGCTATGGATACGAGTATGCGGATGGATTTAAGCATCGCAACTGGCGAGAAGGTTTCTTCATAGTCAATCCCTTCTTGTTGGGTATAACCCTTCGCCACAAGTCGTGCTTTGAACGTCTCGACGTTCCCATCAGGACCCCTTTTCTTCTTGTATATCCACTTACACCCTACGGGTTTAATCCCTTCAGGAAGGTCTACAAGTTTCCAGACTTTGTTGACATACATCGAGTGCATTTCAACTTTCATGGCGTCAAGCCAAAGGTTTGATTCAGAACAAGCCATTTCTTGGCTATAGGAAACATGATCATCCATGTCGGAGACGGCTACAAGAGAGTCTCCATAAGACATGTATCTGTCAGGCTTTTGAGTAGCCCTCCCACTACGTCGAAGTACTACTTGACAAGATTCTGATGAGTTAGGTTGTGTTTCAGTTGGGGTAAGAACAGTTCTTACAGACGAGGTAGAAGCTTCCTCACCCAACTTTTCTTCAAGCACAATTTTGCTTCTAGGTTTTGCATCCTTCATAAAGTCCTCCTCAAGGAAACGAGCATTCGTACTAACGAAAGTCTTATCGTCCTCGGGACTATAGAAAGTAAAACCTTTGGTTTCCTTCGGATATCCTACAAACAGGCACAATTCTGACCTACTAGCCAACTTGCTAGTCTTTTGCCTCAGCACGTGTGCAGGGCAACCCCAAATTCGGATGCGGCCAAGATTCACTTTACGGCCAGTCCATCGTTCATAAGGAGTACCAGGAACCGTCTTGGACGGAACTTGGTTCAGAATGTAGGCGGCTGTTTCGAGGGCATATCCCCAAAAGGAAAGCGGGAGTGATGAGTAACTCATCATTGATCTAACCATCTCCATAAGAGTTCGGTTTCTTCTCTCTGACACTCCGTTTTGTTGAGGTGTGCCAGGCGCGGTAAGCTGAGAAGCGATACCTTCTTCTTTAAGAAAGTCATCGAACTCTCCAGACATATACTCACCACCTCGATCAGATCGAAGCGTTTTGATCACTTTGCCAGTTTGCTTTTCCACTAAAGCCCTAAAGACCTTAAATACGTTAAAGGTCTCGGATTTGTGTTTAAGCAAATAGACAAACCCATATCGCGAGTAATCATCGGTGAAGGTAACGAAGTATTCGTATCCTCCACGTGCCTGTTGGCTGAGCGGACCACATACATCAGAATGTATTAGTTCCAGCAACTCAGTGGCTCTTCGACCCTTATCGGAGAAAGGTCGCTTAGTCATTTTTCCTTCTATGCAGGATTCACAAGTAGGTAGTGAACCTATTGCAGAGTCTTGGAGTGGACCATCCCTCACAAGTCTCTTAATCCTATCTAGACTGATATGACCAAGTCTTAAGTGCCATAGGTATGTTGATTTTGTTAGATCGGAGGATTCAGAAAGTTTGATCCTCTTTGGCTCCCTAATTAGATGGTTATCTATTTCGGTGTCTAAAAGAGAAGGTTGAGTGGGATAGATGTAGAAAAGAGCATTCTTCATACATGCATCAGTGACAAAAGAATTATCAGGAAACGAAATACGAATTACATTCTTAATGAACTTTAAACAATAATCTTGCTCAAGAAGATGAGCAACGGATATTAAATTCTTCCCAAAGGTCGGAACAAAATAAACATTATTCAAGTTTAAAGTGCGGTCTTCAAAAGACAGCGTCACGGATCCCTCAGCCTTTGCAGACACCAGGCTCCCATCACCCCGTTTGAAACAGAACTCGCCTTCCTCTAAGCTTTTGGTTTTCTTGAAACCATTCAAGGAACAACAAATATGGTTAGTAGCAGCGGAGTCAATAATCCACGATGATACATTATCAGCTACTAAGCATGCTTCGGTAACTAGTACAATACTATGTTCCTTTGCTTTGAGATAGGCGGGACAGTTCTTTTTATCGGCCTTGTCAGGTCTCTTCACAGTTCTAGAGGCGGAGGCTTCTTGCTCAGTAGCATGTGCCTCTCCTTAATTCCTCTTTTTCTTAATGAGACCTACAGCAGTGTGAAGTTCCTCCATAAGCTTGGTAACAGTGTACTCTAGCTTGTTTATGGAGTAGTTCATCTTGGAGGTAAAAAGAGATCCGAGGAGAGTTTCTAAGATCATATCTATGATATTCTTCCCATCAATCTCAGATCCTAGGATTTCCATCTTATTTAGAAAACTAATGATCAGTATCATAAAGTCTCTAACAGGAGTCCTAGCCTTCATATGACAGTTCATAAACTGTCGGACTGCTTGTTGCCTTGCTTGACGCCTTTGCCCTTCAAACATCTCAAAGAGATTGTAGAGCATGTCAGCGGCAGTCTCGATGTCACGATGTTGCTCTTTCAGCACATTGTTCATAGATGCCAAGATATAGCACCTCACAATCTCATCGGATCGAAGCCAGGCCGCTAAGGCGTCATTGTCCTCTTGAATTGAATCATCATTCGTCAGAGGAGGACACGGGGTGGTGAGTACCCATTTGTGCTTGTTAACGGTAGGTATAATGTCGAGGTTACGTTTCGAATCTACGTAGTTTTCGTTTTCGAGTTTGATCGAGGAAAGAAAGATTGAGAGATGGTTGAGAGACATATTGCCTATAAGTTGAAACCAGTTTATGATTAGTCTTTGGTTTAGGATTTAAGTTTCATTAAGACTTTTGTAAAACCCAAAGGTGTTATAAACCAAACGATAATTTACTCCCTCAAGAGAAGGCCGCAAAAAATCTCCATTTATAAGTAAATGACACATCATTAATGCTAAGCCAAGATGTCAATACATCTATTTTGACTAGCCACCTTGTAAATTGGTTTGATCACTCACATCCTTTCGCAGAGCCTCAAGGGAGGATACTAGGGATTGAGCCTAAGTGTGCAACCAACCACTTAGTCCAAAAGATCAGCTTTGAAAAACAATCCCCCAAGGGGAGGCCTTGCCATCATTGCATCACTCTCGGACGTAGCTCATTGAGCAATGATCGAAGCAATAACGCCTTGGAGTACTCACATTTAAGTGAGGGTCGCAAGAGCGGCTCTTAGTCCCACGTTATTGCATCTTTCACTAGTGTTGGGGATCGCGGGTTACAAACAACGAATATAACCCTCCCACTTAGTTTTTGGAGTTGGTTCATCGACTCTTATAAGTTCGGAAACAAATTTCCTAGTTAGAGAGCGACAGAGCGGACAACTAGAAGAGAATCCTAGATCGACATGTTCAGAGCAGTATTAGTGCATAAAGGCACAAGGGACATACTCGATCTTTTCCTATTTTCTATTTCGGGAAAGTGCGTGAGGGAAGTGTGAACTTCAACTCACTCGAACACTTGAAAGTTTGAGATTACACATCTTTTTATTTTTCGGCTTGTCTACAAGGAGACCTCCCACTCAAATTTTCAAGAGCATATAGATTTTGAACATATGTGATATAGATATAGTTTTGAAAACATTTTGAAAACTTATTTGATTTGGATGACAAAATATTTTCAAGTTTGAAAGTGAAAACGGTTTTTCAAAATTCAAACTAGTTTTGTAAAAATTCAATTTCAATTAAACTTTCAAAAATCAAAACATTTTAATCTTACACATCATGTTTATAATCATATGAAAAACATTTTTGCTCAAGAAAGTTTTCTCATTAGAGTTCTATAACTCATGGTAGTGGGGTTTGAAAATCCGGATTTCTAAAAAACTGGAGTTTCAGACAGCCGCGCACCTCGGAGTAAAATCGCCATAACTGGCGGCTCCGATGTCCTTTTGAGCTGAAACTGGTGGCATTGGACAGAGGACAGACAGAGCTTTAATTTGATTCAAGAATCATTAAATTTAGATTTTTGAGAAGAGAGTTATGCCGCTTTTAATGCGGGTTTACATTCAGCTCGAAGAAAAAGAAATAAATTAAAACTTGGTCCTACTTAGGTGCGAAAAAGAATCAAGTGTAACGGAATGTTTTAAGATGTTGTTTAAAGCTTTTATTTGTGTTTTATTAGCAAGGTAATAACAAGGCATAAAATAAATAACAACAAGCATAAAACGATTCAAGTAAAAATAAGAAACTAGCAAGGTAACAAAACTAGTCACAAAATTTTCCTCGAAAATTCTCAAACCTTTAAAACACGTTTTTCAATATAAAAAATTAAAAACTTTTAGAACTGATTCTAATGTGTTTTAACATCATCCCAAACTCATAGAAAATCAACATGCTTTTTTAATTTAAAGACAAGAGCATTAAATTTAAAAAATCTAAGATTACAATTCTAACTTGTCACAAAATTAGTAAACTTTCGAAAACGATTTTCAAGCTCATAATTTAAAAACATGCACATGCATTCCTTTGACCATAGCTCTGATACCATTTGTTGGAATCGATCTAGGGTTTGAGAAAAAGTTTAACGCTTCGTTAAGGGGCGGAATTTTAAAAAATTTCTTTTAAAGTAAAACTAGTTTTTACTAACCTAGACAAGAGCATGTACATGTAAATAAAAACTAATATGAGCTATTAAAGTTACTAACCTTTCTTGAAGCTTGAACTTTGTAGAAGCTTTTGGAAAGTTGCAACGCTCGTCTCCCCTCGCAGCACGTCTCTCTTTCTTTCCTCGGGAACTCGAGCAACCACGATAGTTTCTATCACTAAATCACTCGAAAAGAAGGAATCAGTGAGTGGGCACTTTTAAACACTACGACTTAAGAACAAGTCTTGAAGTCGCAGAGCTAAACGCTAGGTCGAGTGAGGACCTAGGTGCCAAGACAAGAAAAAAAACGAAAATAAACTAGAGAGAGAGAGAGAGGATTTTCGGCCACCACAAGGTCTAGAGAGAGAAGCTCTCAATCTCTAACTTATGTGGAATCAATAGAATGAGAGGAATGAGGGTCCTATTTATAGGAGAAGGGTTGGCCTTGGAAAGAAGTAGTTTCCTCTTATTTTCCAAGCCTTTATGAGGAAATCGTATTTCCTCTTTTTCCCTTGCTTTGCACGTCCAACATGTGCTTCAATAAGCCTTGGATTTGTTTCCTCATTTAGTTTGTCTCTCTCTTTCCCTTGTGTTGGCCGAACTTATGCTTTCCTCATAGAGGAAATTTGTTTCCTCTTTTTCTTTTGGCAAGTATCTTGATACATTTATGCACAAAATAATTTCTCTTTCCCTTGGGTATTTGGGCGCCCATTTCACATCTAGAAGGAGCTTCTAGAAGCTTCTTCATTTGTTCATGACAACATGTGAAAGGCCCATTAAGAATTTTCAATAAAATTCTTATGAAATGAAATTAATTCACAAGGCCCAATGATCAAGTCATGGCCGAGTATTATTAAGTCATCAAATGAACTTGTCAAAAAATTTATTGACATTCATTTCATCCTTTGTCTCAAAAGACAAAAATACCCTTTTGACTATTTTCGTTCTTGTTTCGACTTAGCTTCCAGTTTAACTATTCCTATCGATGTGATTCGTGACAGTGACCTCATGGACCCAAATGAACAAAGCTTGAGCTAAACACTTGGACTCAAAAGTTCACAAACCTTTTCCAAGTTTAGCTTAATGCCAACTGACTCCACTAAAGAGCTGACACTGAAAATCTCTCGGTTCAAATGAATTTATTTTCTACTCAAGAATTCGACCTAATTATGATGAGCGGATCCACTGAATATTATCTATGTTTACCCTTCATGAATGTCATCAGCTAGTCGGGATTTACTAAATTACCATTTTACCCTTCTAGCTGTTATTTCCTCAACTCCTTTGTCGCTTGTGAATAAGTTAGAAACAATGTATTGACGAGGAGCTAACAAGTCACATTGTTTCATCCAAAAGAGTCAAGACTCAATTTGGACACTGGCCAGTTCATTTATTCACACTCCAAGGAACAAAGCATGAGGTGACATACATTGCATTTCAGCAATCTTGTACATGAATTCCATATCTATGAGAACTTCACAAAGTTACTCATGACAGACTCACAACTTAGTACTTCACCAATAGGCCTTGTTCGGAATCACATAGTGAGTCCGAACTTTGACTTTCTCAAATGAGAATACTAAGGTGTGAAATGGCATGTCTCATTTCAGGATTAAGGTAAGCATGATGCAATTCATACATAGTGACTTCGAGACATAAGAGGTTAAATGGTTTGTTCTTATCTTGTCTCTAGAAGTGCACTGGTCAATTCAGTACCTTCGGAAGATACCTAGAAGAACTATAGAGTTCCTAACTCTCAATGCCTCATAACCAGACATCATAGATTCTTCTAACAATCATACTGAGGTCAATAGTCCTTTGACCCTAAGATTGCGAATATATCGTTTTAAGCAAACTACGAAGAGTTTGTTCATGCAAATCTACATTTGTCTCTTCGTAAGTTGTTAAGTTTGTTTATGGACTAAAAGACTATGGTTTTATCATAAAGCTTCAGACAAGGAAGATTGAATGAACGTTTCAACTTTATTAAAGAATGAATAGGCAATTACAAGCAAGAGTCTTCATGAGACTTTATTTCATCAAATGTTCAAAATAAAGACTACAACTCTTCTTGTGGGCACCATTGACAACAATACGCCTAGCGGACGCAGACCTTGAACCCATTTGTAACTCGTTGCCTATCGGCCCACGAGCTGGGCGGCGAGCGCGATGCCACATTTGTGTGGCGAGGTTTCCCGTGGACGCTGGCTAGACCAGATACACCCAGCGGACGCAGACCTTCAACCCATTTGTAACTCGTTGCCTATCAGCCCACGAGCTGGGCGGGGCGCACGATGCCACATTTGTGTGGGGAGGTTTCCCGTGGACGCTGGCTAGACCAGATACGCCCAGCGGACGCAGACCTTGAACCCATTTGTAACTCGTTGCCCATCGGCCCACGAGCTGGGCGGCGAGCGCGATGCCACATTTGTGTGGCGAGGTTTCCCGTGGACGCTGGCTAGACCATATACGCCCAGCGGACGCAGACCTTGAACCCATTTGTAACTCGTCGCCTATCGGCCCACGAGCTGGGCGGCGAGCGCGATGCCACATTTGTGTGGCGAGGTTTCCCGTGGACGCTAGCTAGACCAGATACGCCCAGTAGACGCAGACCTTGAACCCATTTGTAACTCGTTGCCTATCGGCCCACGAGCTGGGCGGCGAGCGCGATGCCACATTTGTGTGGCGAGGTTTCCCGTGGACGCTGGCTAGACCAGATACGCCCAGCGGACGCAAACCTTGAACCCATTTGTAACTCGTTGCCTATCGGCCCACGAGCTGGGCGGCGAGCGCAATGCCACATTTGTGTGGCGAGGTTTCCCGTGGACGCTGGCTAGACCAGATACGCTTAGCGGACGCAGACCTTGAACCCATTTGTAACTCGTTGCCTATCGGCCCACGAGCTGGGCGGCGAGCGCGATGCCACATTTGTGTGGCGAGGTTTCCCGTGGACACTGGCTAGACCAGATACGCCCAGCGGACGCATACCTTGAACCCATTTGTAACTCGTTGCCTATCGGCCCACGAGCTGGGCGGCGAGCGCGATGCCACATTTGTGTGGCGAGGTTTCCCGTGGACGTTGGGTAGACCAGATACGCCCAGCGAACGCCGACCTTGAACCCATTTGTAACTCGTTGCCTATCGGCCCACGAGCTGGGCGGCGAGCACGGATCCAAGATTCAACTCGAGGACTCATGTAGAGCCTGCACGAGGACTAGTTAGTTGACTTGTGGACTTGGACTAAACTCAAGGGCTCTCGTAGAGCCTGCACGAGGAGTTTCGTGAAGAGTCGTCTCGAGGAGTATCGGTCGACTCGCGGACTCGGAGCTCGACTCGAGGAATGAATTCGTCTCGAGGAGACATGTGAAGAGTCGGCACGAGGAGTATTAGTCGACTCGTGGACTCGAACTCGACTCGAGGACTCACATAGAGCCTGCACGAGGAGTTTCGTGAAGAGTCGTCGCGAGGAGTATCGGTCGACTCGCGGACTCGGAGCTCGACTCGAGGAATGAATTCATCTCGAGGAGACATGTGAAGAGTCGGCACGAGGAGTATTAGTCGACTCGTGGACTCGAACTCGACTCGAGGACTCACGTAGAGCCTGCACGAGGAGCTTCGTGAAGAGTCGGCGCGAGGAGTATCGGTCGACTCGCGGACTCGTAGCTCGACTCGAGGAATGAATTCATCTCGAGGAGACATGTGAAGAGTCGGCACGAGGAGTATTAGTCGACTCGTGGACTCGAACTCGACTCGAGGACTCACGTAGAGCCTGCACGAGGAGCTTCGTGAAGAGTCGGCGCGAGGAGCATCGGTCGACTCGCAGACTCGTAGCTCGACTCGAGGAATTAATTCATCTCGAGGAGACGTGTGAAGAGTCGGCACGAGGAG
Organism: Urtica dioica subsp. dioica; assembly: GCF_054948205.1. Taxonomy (NCBI): domain Eukaryota; kingdom Viridiplantae; phylum Streptophyta; class Magnoliopsida; order Rosales; family Urticaceae; genus Urtica; species Urtica dioica. Next base: position 43,824,555 of record NC_142756.1, read on the forward strand.
TATCAGTCGACTCGTGGACTCGAACTCGACTCGAGGACTCACGTAGAGCCAGCACGAGGAGTTTCGTGAAGAGTCGTCGCGAGGAGTATCGGTCGACTCGTGGACTCGGAGCTCGACTCGAGGAATGAACTCATCTCGAGGAGACATGTGAAGAGTCGGCACGAGGAGTATTAGTCGACTCGTGGACTCGAACTCGACTCGAGGACTCACGTAGAGCCTGCACGAGGAGCTTCGTGAAGAGTCGGCGCGAGGAGCATCGGTCGACTCGCGGACTCGGAGCTCGACTCGAGGAATGAATTCGTCTCGAGGAGACATGTGAAGAGTCGGCACGAGGAGTATTAGTCGACTCGTGGACTCGAACTCGACTCGAGGACTCACGTAGAGCCTGCACGAGGAGCTCCGTGAAGAGTCAGCGCGAGGAGCATCGGTCGACTCACGGACTCGTAGCTCGACTCGAGGAATGAATTCTTCTCGAGGAGACATGTGAAGAGTCGGCACGAGGAGTATTAGTCGACTCATGGACTCGAACTCGACTCGAGGACTCACCTAGAGCCTGCACGAGGAGTTTCGTGAAGAGTCGTCGCGAGGAGTATCGGTCGACTCGCGGACTCGGAGCTCCACTCGAGGAATGAATTCGTGTCGAGGAGACATTTGAAGAGTCGGCACGAGGAGTATTAGTCGACTCGTGGACTCGAACTCGACTCGAGGACTCACGTAGAGCCTGCACGAGGAGCTTCGTGAAGAGTCGGCGCGAGGAGCATCGGTCGACTCGCGGACTCGTATCTCGACTCGAGGAATGAATTCATCTCGAGGAGACATGTGAAGAGTCGGCACGAGGAGTATCAGTCGACTCGTGGACTCGAACTCGACTCAAGGACTCACGTAGAGCTTGCACGAGGAGTTTCGTGAAGAGTCTTTCTTTGGGACTTCCGGCCTAACCATCGGCCCCTTGAGACTTTATTATTATTCTTTTTTTTTTTTTGTTGTTGAATTGTTTTTGATTGAGCGTTGATCCCTGTTAGCCCCCCGAGTTTCTTGCGTTTGTGCGACAAAGGCCAAGAAACTCTCGCGTTAGGGGTATACAATAGTGTGCGTTAGATTTTTTCATGTGTGAAATAACTCTTTATTGCAATAAGGGGGTCGTTACAGTTTGTCATGGCACTTGGCCTTCTTTGAAAAAAAAAAGAAATTACATTTTTGTAATGAAAGTGACCACGAAGCCGATCGAGTTCGGGCGTGAATTTAAATGTCGAAGTCGCGACAATCATGGCTTGCTAGCAGATGCGACGAATTCCTCGAAGTCCCCACCTCGAATTAGGGAATCAATTCACTTCTTAAGCTGGTTGCATTTGATCGTCACGTGCCCGTGATCTTTGTGGTATTCGCAGAACCTACTTCGATCTCGCTTCGCGGGGTCCTTTGTCAGTGGAGCGGGGCTTCCCAGCTCGTCGCGGCGTAAGCTCAGGATCCGGTCGGGCGTTGTGTTGAGCGGGACGAAGGATCGCTTCGGGGCTGGAGAAGGGTGGTCGTTAGGGACTTGACCCTTCCGGCGCCTTTTCCTTCGTGACGCGGGACCAACGGCCGGTATCACAAGCGTGGGTGCGCGCTTTTGGTCGAGTGCTCGATCAATGTTGGGTGGTCGCTGCCTCAAGACGATCGTGCTCGCGATCTCGCGTTGGGCGTTGAGCTTTTCTCTCAAGTCGCTCTCATGGGATTCCTTCCGGGAATTGAGGTGATCTCTCAAGTCTCCGGCGGCCGTCCCTATCACTTTAGGCGAGAGTGCGTCATTTGAGTGACGTTCTCGATAGACGACACGGCCATTGTTGTCGTCATCTCCCCAGGGGTTTCGTACGCGGATGGTGAGCTTGGAGCGTCGCTCTCGGGGCCTAGATGTTGAGTGTCCCCGTGTATCGATCGACAATTGTCGTCTTGACGTGGTCGCCCGAGGGTGTCCCCTCGAGGACGCGTGCGGGTGCTCATCAGAAAGTTGATGTTTCGACGCGGCCGCCCGAGGGTGTCCCCTTGGAAGCGTGCGTGTGTGTCCACTTTCGTGAGTAGCGTGGTCGAGGTTGGTCTCGTGGTTGATGTCGCCGACGTTGTTGGAGTCGAGGAGGTCGGCGATGAGCGTATTGGTAACGCCGGGGCGGTCTATTAGTTCGGCGAGCCTTCGAGCCGTGTCCTCTCGGACTGCGGCCTCGGGGTCATTCGCCGGGTCTCGGGGCTGGCTCTCATTATCATGAGGTTGCCCTTCGAGACGGTGCGCAGAGCTTTGGAGGTCGCGCCACGAGCTAGTCGCTCGGGCGCCCGTGGAGGTGCATGGGCTACGACTCATCTCTCGAGAGTCGTAGAAGTGAGAAAAAGACTGGTAGAGGGGATGTGTTGCCAAGGTCGAGAGATGCCCCTCCTTCTAGCGCCAAAATGTTGTCGCTGTTTTTTGGACAACTATTTAGGAGCCCAGAGTGGTTAGACCCAAGGCCGGACCAAGTGGTCTCACTCCGGCTCGAGCGTGTCGGACTTGGTATCCCAAGTCGTCCCTTAGCTGTGGGTGAAGCTCACCTCGTCTCGATACCTGAAAAGCAAACAAGAGATTGTGAACTACAAAGGGGAAACAGGGGGGGTGCCCCTGTTTACCTCTCCGACGCTCAACATTAGTGGGATTGAGGTGGAGTATAGAGGTTTTAGGGGTGTTTAGAGGCCGAGACTTGAGAGAAACGAGCGAGGTACGAGTTCGACAGCGTTTCAGTACTCAAGAATGGATTACCTGGACTAGGGGAGCGGCCCCTGTATTTATAGGCAGCCAAGGGGTGGTTTGAAGACCGCTTGGCCGAGTGAGCAAGGTTGGGTCGGCCATTGGCACGCTGAAGGGTTGGACCGGCCAATGGCCGAGTGAGCATGTTGGGTCGGCCATTGGCCGACTGAAGCTTTGCCTCGGCCAATGGCCGAGTGAACTGGGCCGGCCATTGGCCGGCTGAAGCTTTGCCTCGGCCAATGGCCGAGTGAGACCCTTGGGTCGGCCATTGGCCGACTGAAACTTTGCCTCGGCCAATGGCCGAGTGAACTGGGCCGGCCATTGGCCGGCTGAAGCTTTACCTCGGCCAATGGCCGAGTGAACTGGGCCGGCCATTGGCCGGCTGAAGCTTTGCCTCGGCCAATGGCCGAGTGAGACCCTTGGGCCGGCCATGGGCCGGCTGAGCATATGGCCGGCCATTGGACGGCTGGAACTTGGGCCGGCCATTGGTTTGGGCCGGCCAATGGCCGAGGCAAGGCTCCGCCGTCAAAGGCCTCGCACCGGTCGCGTGGGTCGAAGTGATGTCTTTTTCGTCGTCGGCCCTAGACGGGCCGACAACAGAGCAGAAGTCTTGAGTCCCACCTGGGAGGCCCATATCACGTGCGCTGAGCCATACATGGTGACACCTATGAGTTTGAGAACCTAGAAGGACTCGTGTTCACGCATCCGTGGAATGCCGAGCACTTGAGACAATAATACCGACTCTCCTCTTTCCTTTAATTCAAGTTTGTTAATGACGATTTTAAATTTAAACAAGTCCAACAGTCATGGAATGTAATTTCATTTTCTTTTACGTAATACAAGACTATCGGGTTACATTTCATGTTGTGTTTCATTTCACGTTACCATAATTTCCAATCTCCTCTACGAGTACCCAAGAAACTCGGGGCTAACAAGGATGAATTATCCACGACTCATCCACGCGACACACTCACACAAAAAAGGCAGTCCACACGACTCAAAAGTGGCTCGTGTTCTGACAGGCGCCATATCCGCGCACCGTGCAAATCGGTTACGCCTTCATCGATAAATCCAGAAAATAAGACGCGCATCAACAAAATCGTGCAAATCGATTACGCTGGACATAGTAAATTGAGAAAATAAGACACGTAATAAACATGAGAAGGCTAAATAAAGACAACTGATGTCAAGAAAAGAATCCAACAGGAAAGATGAATCTTCCTCGCGAGCCCGCTTCGCCTCTTCGTCGAGGGCGTCGACCTCATGCGTAGGCTGAACCCTTGCTAGTGCAGTGGCATGCTCGGCCGCAGCGTTCTCCATGCCGGTCTACATGTTACGCATCCGACGCAGCAAGTCTCGAAGAATCTGATCGCCCCACTCCTGACGAGCAAGCATCTACACTGACGGGTAACGCGAGTACAGCTACGATAAACACAATAGTGTAAAAAAAAGCGAAACGCTAAAAGATAAGCCTTGCCATACGAGCATTGCTGACCCTGTTCCTTAAAAACTCCACGTCGCTTCTCGTTAGGAGACCCTTGAAGTCCCTTAAGGAAGAGTCTGAGATTCCCTGGGAGCAATGGTCCCTCAGCTCTGCCGCCTCCGCTAGAAGCCTTGAGTCTACGTCATCTCTCACCACCGGTACGTGAACGTGTTTCGAGCAGGAAGGCGAGTGGTGAGTGACCGACGATGAAGGCCGCTTGTTCAAAGAGTTTGCCCCATTCCGCACCAAGGGAAGAGCCCGCCCGGGTGATCTCTCATGTTGGGATGTGATCCGAGAGCGATTGGCAGCAGTGGCATCAGGAGAGGATTGTGCCCTAGGCAATATCGCATGCAAAGGCTCCCGAGCCATGGTACCTGCCACGAGAAACATCAAACAGTTAGGGCAAAATAATTCACAAAGCATGAGTAATTAATGCGATAAACATAGGGCGTCAAGTACCCCCCGCGCCATGGGAAGGGGCAGACGAACCTCCCGCCTCGGACTCGAGGTCTAACGGGATCTCATCGCAGGATGAGAAACGTTAAGGGGCCTCCTTTCCCGGCACGAACAACCCAGTATTCGCCATCAAGTCGGGGGACTCGAAGAGCAATCCTTGCCTCCTCGAGTCAGGAACCGCCCCGATGACGAGCGCGAGCTCGGAGTACCCTACGTCACCGTCATCTGAGAAGTCGGTTGTGGGCCCAAAGACAAGCGACGCCGCCCTAAAGGCGGACTCGAACACATACACCCAAGGCTACCGGTGCTTCGAAAAAAGGTGAGTATTGCGAAGCGCTTGCGATGGGTTACCATGTAAAAACCCAGTTTCCCGGAGACTCCGCAAACAACTACGAGATTCTGGATATCGTCGGCGGTGACGGGACTCTTCTTCACTTGATAGAGCATCATATAGCATGCAATGACCACACGGTAGAAAGACGGAGAATTTGAGACGCATGCACCTTCAACTGAACCAGCAAATCCTGAATAGCCAATTAGAAGGGTAGTTGTAGCCCTCCGCGAAGGCTCGCCTCATGAACGGCGGCGTACCCTTTCCGTGGATGAGTCGGGAGGTCGTCGGGTAACGGGCGCAGGATCGATATCGATTCCGAGATGTCAAACCGCTTCCTCAAACTCATGAAACTAGCAAGCGAGAGCGAACTCATAATGTGGACACCTAAGCAATTGACACCGACACGAACCACCGACTCCCCGACGTGAAAAGCCAAAGCTCGCTACTCCTCTCGGGCGGTAAAAGTATGCGCCGCGGTCATCGGAGAATGCAGACAGGAGGACTCACCTAAGCCCTCGGTGTCTGGGACATCACTCTGGTCGACCGAGTAATCTGCCTTGTGCCCCACCAAGTCAACGAAGCTCCCCCGACGCACGGCAGAGATGGCCGGACTGCTTCCCTAGTGCTCGCCCGGACTTCCTTCCCGGTGCTCGCCCGAGCGGGCCAAGTGACCTCCCTCGTGCGTGCTCGGTCCAACAGGGCCCCAGCCCCTTACGGCTCGCCCGGCAAGGCCTCCGTCGCGCGGGACCAGCTCGGGTAAGGCCTCAACTCTCGCACCTGGCCCCAAGCCGGCCAGACCCTCCTCGCTCGCACCAGGCCCGAAGACACGGCCCGGCTCTTGACTGACTGGGCCCTCCTAGCACACGCCCAGCCCACCAATGCCTAGATTTCTCGCGAGGGCTGTACCGCCCGCCGCGTCTTGGCCGGCGCCAACCGGTTGGCGCGCTCCCTCCCCAACGTCGACGTCGGCACACCTCCACCGGCGCACGTCTCACCGGAGGTGGCCCGGCCCAGATCGCCCAGAATTCCAGCGCCGCCGGCGTCTAGCAAAACAGGCCCCCCGGCGCACACATCGCTCGAGCTGGCCTCGTCCAGGCCCCGCGACGCTCTCCCGGCACTCCCCCCGGCCGGGCGCCCCTGGCTTGGGTCGCGCGGGAGTCCCACGGCGCTCGCCCCACCTAGGCGTCTCCCGTCCAACACGCACGAGATTCCCTCGATGCTCGGCTTGCCTGGGCGTCTCCCATCCGAGTCGCGCGAGACTCCCCTGGTGCTCGCCTCAGCCAGGCGCCCCTCGCCCGGGTCGCGCGGGACTCTCCTGGCGCTCGCCTCGCCCGGGCGTTTGCCATCTTGGTCGCGCGGGACCTCCCTAGTGCTCGTCTAGTACGGGCCCCGCGGGTCCTCCCCAGCGCGTGCCTCACCCGCCTCTAGTCCGCCACGTCCAGGGGCTCCCCCGACCAGCGCCTCTAGTCCAGCGACCTCGCCAATAGCCGGAGAACCATCCTCACTGGCCAGCCAGGCATCCAGCGAGGAAAAATCACAACCGGCCATGCTTGTCGCTCCTCTCCCATAAAAATTCAAGCACAATGACGAGAGAGGCTGATGATCGGTTGGAGACAAAGAAAATCGGTCCCAAAATTCTTCCAAATCCACGTGGGCATCTCCAATGAAGGCAAGAAAGTCGTCATCGAAGGACCCACTAACCGACAGGTGGTTATTGGGATGCATCGGCACATGTGACGAGAAAAAATAACTAACAATGAGCCGGAAGACAAATAAAATATTATTAAAGAAGAGAGGCCGTACCTCTTGACAATGAGAAGCTCCGACGGGTTGAAGGCGACGGAAAACCTTGAGTTTACCACACGGGCTATGCCCGGTGATAAGCTCGAGGGGCTAATGTTAGCGGCCTATCCTGGACCGGTGAGACAAAGACAAGCCGGTCAATGGCCGGCCCAAAGGCTAGCCTCGGCCATTGGTCGGCCCGAGAGCTAGCGTCAGCCAATGGCCGGCCCAAGGGCTAGCCTCGGCCATTGGCCGGCCCGAGTACCAACCTAGGCCAATGACCGACCCAAGCGCTAGCCTCGGCCATTGGCCGGCCCGAGGGCCAGCCTCGGCCAATGGCCGGTCCAAGGGCTAGCCTCGGCCCTCGGCCGACCTAGAAGCCCTCTTCTGCCAATGGCCGACTCAAGCATTCCCCGGCCATTGGCCAGCCCAAAGTCACTACTGGCCATGGGCCGACTGGATCATTCATCTGCGAATGGCCGAGCCGAGTCTATACCGGCCATCGGCAGGCTCGAACTTCACTCGGCCGATGGCCGACCCAAAACCAACTCTGCCAAGGGGTCCTCCGAACACCCTTTTGTCGCCTATAAATACAGAGGTCCGTCCTCTCCCAAAGGTAATCCAACTTCGAGCCTTGAAACGCTGTCGAACTCATACTTCACTGGTTTCACTCATCCTTGGCCTCTAAACACCTTATCCACGTCAATCCCACTAATGTGTAGCGTCGGAGATGTAAACAGAGGAAACCCCTCAGTTTCCCTTTGATAGCCTCTCGTTTACCCTCTTTTTAGGTACGACGACGATGGACATGACCATTACCACTGCCATAGTAGACTTGAGATACCAAGTCTAAGATGCTCGAAGCCCGAACGTGACCACTTGATTCGGCCATAGGTCGAACCGTTGTGGGTATTAAATAGTTCACAGTTATTGTCATGCCCCGAGAAAGTGGGGTGTGATTATACATGACCATTACCACTGCCATAGTAGACTTGAGATACCAAGTCAAAGACGCTCGAAGCCCGAACGTGACCACTTGATCCGGCCTTAGGTCGAACCGTTGTGGGTATTAAATAGTTCACAGTTATTGTCATGCCCCGAGAAAGTGGGGTGTGATTATTGAATATAATTAAACATTAATAAACTTTACAAAACTAACACACGGTGAATACTCAGCAAACGAGAGATTTTATTTCCATTTGTTACCAAAATCCAAAGCACACTCTCTCAACATGTCTTCTAAGATTTGAATAACTCTCTAAGATTTCCTATCTGTCCGAGGAGGAAAAGCAGTACTAAAATTTAGTATTGTTCCAATGGCTTCTTGGAAACTTTTCCAATAATGAGCAGTGAACCGCGTATCTCGGTCTGAAATAATGCTTAAAGGAACACCGTGATATTTCATCACCTTTTCAAAATACACTTCTGCTAATTTTCGCTTGGAGTATGTTACCTTGATGGGAATGAAATGTGCAGCCTTGGTAAGTCAATCAACGATTATCCAGATCGTGTCAAAGCCTTCCCTTGACTTTGGTAGATTTGTGACATTCCTCGTGGCCTCTATCATTCAGCTTTTACTTTGAGACAATTCTAGCAACTCCTGACATAGTCGAGGATGTCTCTTTTCATATTGCGCCACCAGAACTGTTTCTTCAGATTCTGATACATCTTATTGGCTCCAGGATGTATGGCGTAACGAGACTTATACGTTTCTTCCATAATCGCTTTCTTAAGAACAACTAAACGATTCTTGAAACACAAGCTTCCATCCCCTCGAGCATTCCAATGCTATAGCGTCTCACCATTTTGTAGTCTTGTCAGAACGCCCAGAAGATGCTTATCTTGCTGCTGATTCTCTTTGACTTGCTAGATCAAGTATTGTGGATTTACCAGATTATAAATCATCGCTGAGTCATGATTCTCGAAAAGCTTGAGATCGTAATCTGTTGCGATATTTCTCGCGCACGCAAGCGTACGTGTGTCGCCCAAGTAATATAGAATGTAAATTCGAGTATCGTACCCACAGAGACTAGTCACTCTAGCGATTTTCTAAAACTTGATGCTAATTAATTCCAAGTAAAGTTGAGAAGATGGTTGTAACAAAAGAAATAATAATAAAACTAAAGCAGAACGTTAAAAATGAGTTTTGCAAGAAGAGAAGGTAGGGGTCACGATTTCACCGGAACTAACTAGGTCGGGGGTTTCGGGTTTGAATCAACAAAATCTACTCCTATGGATGCTAATCTCACTCTATCAAAATTATTCACTAGCCTCTCTCGAGTGTTCTAGCAAACCTATGCAATTGACGGATTATTATCCTCTCGGCATCTAATCCTATTAAAACAATCACACGCAATGAAACAAGAGTTCAAATGATTACATAAATTGCCTAGAGTTTAAAACCTAGGATCAACTATGAAGACATGAACAAAAGCACGATTATTTATTCTCTCTCGAGTAGCTAAACAATCCTAGATACAGTTCTAATGGTGATCAAGCATAAGAACGCATAATGAACGATTCATATCAAGCAATCCATAATAATGAAGCAAACAATAATTATCTAACCCTAATGAACCCCCTAACCCTTATCAATCCCGGCTACATCGCAACCCCATAAGAAACTTAGCCTCTAATGGAATTCATAATCAACGCTAAACACAACAGAATAATTAAAAGCACTAAAATAAAGATTGAAGCCAAAACAAAATTCATATTAAATTAAATTGATGTTCAACAATAATTTAAAGCAATGAAATAAATAAAAGAAAGGGAAGAAAGAAGAACGATTGAATTCGGAGAAGGAGAGCTCGTCGGGTTGCCAATTCCGTTGAAGAACGCCGTTTCCTCTTTCAAAAGCTCTCAAGAACAGCCAAACAATAAAAAAATAGAAACTAAAAAAAAGGGAGATTGTGTTTTCAGAGCTTAGAGTTACATATATAGGTTTTGGGGTGATTTTCGGAGCATATTGGGCCTTTTGAATGGGTTGATTCGCTCAAAAACGTCAAAAACGGAAAGTAAGTCCGTCAAAATCCGAAGAGGGGCGCGGCGCGCGGCTCCAAATTTCAGCTTTGCGCGGAGCGCGCGTAAGACTCTGTGATTTTCGAGTTTGCGATTCCCGGTATGCGCGGCGCGCTACTGATGAGGCGCGGCGCGCCTTCTTGAATTTCGCCATCGCGCGGCGCGCGGGTATGGCTGAGCGGCGCGCAGCTCCAATTTTCTTGCTTGTGATTTTTGACTCTATTTCGACCGTTTTATCTTCAAATCCCGTCCTTTTTCCACGAAATTGATTGTAGACGCTCTATTGCTCTTTTGAACCTGAAAATACTCAAAAACATACTAAAAACCATTAAAATACTTGAGGACTCGTCGGTTTTCGGTTTGGGAAATAGGAGTTTTACGCGTGATTAACGCACCTATCAAATCCCCCCAAACTTAAACCGTTGTTTGTCCTCAAGCAACACAAAAGACTAAACAATAAAATAAACACACCAAAGAAGTTACACTAAAAACGAATGGTGATTACAAAGTTAGCAACAATATCAAGTGTTGGTCACATGCCTCAACCTATAAAAATTTCCGAATCCAAGTCAATCATCATATGAAACCAAAAAAAATAATTGGATTGACTAAATGGCCTTTTGTAACACATTCTCGATCAAAATCCCCCGTGTGTGAAATATGTCCCGAAAGAGAGAGAGAGGTCAACTCAAATATGTTCGTTCACATCTTCTAATGTCAAATGCTCAAATAATAATGCGATGAATGAAAATCGAACACCATAATGCTTTTCGCCGCTCAATCTCCACTAATGCAAGACACTTACCGAGGAAATCAATAGGGCTTTGTCGGCTTGTAATGTTAGGCTAGGGTCAACGGTAGGATATGGTCAAAATGTGGCTAAAACGTCAACCTAGCGACTCAAACTCACCAAACTCACCAACTTTCACATGATATTTCTTACTCACCCATTCCCACGTTCATGACATAAAACTTCACCTCTCGAGAACGTTTCCTTTTTCTAAGCCTTTACTTCCCAATGTTTTCCCCCCCAAACTTTGACTATGCAACGTCTAGTCTCTAAAACTAATGTCACAGAACACCACGCCAAAAACTAATACAAATAAATAAATCAATCGCATAAACTAATCGCACCCGGGCCAAAAGTGTGAACTCGATAGTCTCGAGCTAGGTTTTTCTCCGATCAACCCGCCTCTCGGGAGAGGTAGGGGGTGAAGAGGAGGACTGACCGTGCCTTGGGTGTCGGCTGCCTACGTACCCGTGTGTGGGATCAGGTCAGAACGTAGTTTAGGCGTATGAGACGCAGTATGAGGCGCGGAGCCTCAGTGGAGAGGTGTGCTCAACGAAGGAGACGAGGCGTGGAGGAGTCCTCGGCGATGTCTCAGAACTTTGGAGATCGCGTATGCGAGAGAGAATGTGTGTTTTTTCTCTTTTGGAGACGTGGAAGACTCTAAGTCAAGAGTTCCTTGTTGTGGCGGAGATTCCTGACGCGTAGGCGATTCCTAGTTGGAAATGCCGGACGCATAGGCGATTTCTTGTCAGAAATGGTGGACGCGTCTAGGGTGCTAGACGCGTAGGCGATTTTCAGTCGAAAACCGTTATAGCACTCGTGGGCTCAAGATTAATCGTTCGATCAAGAGAGGCGGCACTCGGGAGTCCCCGAAAAGCGCTTCAGAATCTCTGAGAATGAGAAATCGAGGAGAATCCGCTTCAGGCCAAGGATGGCATCCAGAGAAGCAGAGAGAAGTCTCAAGTTCCTTGAGAATAAAATGGGATTGCTTTCCCCTCAATGAGAGGGGTATTTATAGGAGCTTGAGGGCCTTAGAAGGTCCCTTTTTCGTCCATGTAGGACTAGGGGCGCGCGCGCCGTCAATTGGAGGTGCACGGTGCGTGCGGCGCACAAAGCGCGGCGCACAACGCCTGGCGCGCAGGTCACCGGGTGCGGCGCGGGACGCGCGGCGCAGGACGCGCGGCATGCGGTGAGGGCTGCGCGGCGCGCGGCCGGTACGCTGCTTGCTGTGCCTGGTCGACCGGCACGACGTGCTGCGCGCGTGGTTTCCCTGAGGGGTGCGCGCTGCATGGGCCGTCTTATCGGACTCTTGTGTGGTCCTTAGGGGTCTTAGATACCATGCTTGCCACGCGAAATATAAAGGTCTCTACTCGACGAGAGTGGCTCGACTCGAGGAGCGAAGCTCGACTCGAGGAGACTGACTCAAGGCTCGACTCGAGGAGCGAAGCTTGACTCAAGGAGACTGACTCAAGGCTCAACTCGAGGAGCGAAGCTCGACTCGAGGAGACTGAATGAAGTCTCAACTTGAGGAGCGAGGCTCAACTCGGGGAGCCGACTCAAGTCTCAGCTCGAAGGGCTAGGCTCGACTCAAGGAGTCAAGAGTTCGGGCGAGGGCTTGAAGACTTGCCGCTCTTCAGGACCTCTGGCCTAACCATCGGCCCTTTGAGCGACGTGCCTTCTTGGCGTCTCGGGTTTTTCGAAAACGACCGACAACATTAGCCCCCCAAGTTCATTGCTCGGGAGGACCCAGGCGGTGAACTTTGAGTTGTTTCCGCTGGGTGTTTGAGGGAAATAGACTTCCCAGAGCTTCACTGTCATAAAGCCTTTGTGGTTATAAAGAATATTCTCACAATTGCTAGTGCTCTCTCTCGCTTTTCCGTCTCTCTTGACACGAGTGTGTGATCGACACGTGGAGGAGGATCCAAGCGGATAGGAGACGTAGCTCGACGTGGGCGAGGCAGCGTTTGCGTCCGTCGCTCTAGCCCCGGAGCAAAGGGGACATGCGTGGGCAAGCGGGGTGTTGTCGCACGAAAATGAACAACTATTTAAAACCTCGGGCGGTTCGATCCAAGGCCGGACCAAGTGATCGCACCCGGGCCAAGAGTGTGAACTCGATAGTCTCGAGCTAGGGTTTTCTCCGATCAACCCGCCTCTCGGGAGAGGTAGGGGGTGAGGAGGAGGAGTGATCGTGCCTTGGTTGTCGGCTTCCTATGTACCCGTGCGCGGGATCAGGTCAGAACGTAGTTCAAGCGTGAAAGACACAGTATGAGGCGTAGAACCTTGGTGGAGAGGCGTGCTCGATGAAGGAGACGGGGCGCGAGGAGTCCTCGGCAGCGTCTCAAATCCTCGGAGATCGCGTACGCGTCTAGCGTGTTAGACGCGCGAGGGGAACTCTAGTCGAGAACCCTAGGGGCGTGCTTGAGCACCGGTGAACGTTCGGTCAGAGGGAGCGACGTCCGGGAAGTCCCCGTGAGTGCTTCGGAACCTCTGAGAACGGGGGAAAGAGAAGAGAGACTGCTTCAGGCCAAATATGGCATCCAGAGAAGCAGAGAAGAGTAAGAAATCGAGCGTGTCGATAGGAGATGAAGAGAATTTATTGGCCTGCTTTCCCCTCAATGGGAGGGGGTTTATATAGGTGTTTGGGGGCCTTAGAAGGCTTCTTTTTCGTCCATGTGGGACTAGGAACGCGCGCGGCGCACAAAGTGTGGCGCACAACGCGCGGCGCACGGCGCAGGGGGCGCGGCGCACGGCGCAGGGGGCGCGGCGCGCGGGTCACCAGGCGCGGCGCGCGGTGCGCGGCGCAGGACGTGCGGCGCAGGATGCGCGGTGCGGGATGCGCGGCGCATGGAGCGCGCGGCGCGGGCGTGTCATCACGCGGCGGGCGGTCTGCCTGGCGCGGCGCGCGGCCTGTCTGGCGCGGCGCGCAGGTTGCTGTGCTTGGTTGGCCGGCGCGTAGTTTCGCCGAGGGGCGCGTGGTGCATGGTCCGTCTTGTCGGCCTCTTGCGTGGGCCTTTAGGGGTCTTCGAATACCATTCTTGCCACGCAAAATATAGAGAATACGAGAGTGGCTCTACTCGAGGAGACCGACTCAAGGCTCGACTCGAGGAGACTGACTCAAGGCTCAACTCGTGGAGCGAAGCTCGACTCGAGGAGACTGAATGAAGTCTCAACTCGAGGAGTGAGGCTCAACTCGGGGAGCCGACTGAAGTCTCAACTCGAGGGGCTAGGCTCTGTTGGAATCGATCTAGGGTTTGAGAAAATAATTAACGCTTCGGTAAGCGGCGGAATTTTAAAAATTTTCTTTTACAAGTAAAACAGTTTTTACTAACCTAGACAAGTGCAAGTACATGTAATTAAAAACCAATATGAGCTAAGAGTTTACTAACCTTTCTTGAAGCTTGAACTTTGAAGAAGCTTGTGGAAAGTTTGCAACGCTCGTCTCCCCTCGCAGCACGTCTCTCTTTCTTTCCTCGGCACCTCTAGCAACCACGAAAGTTTCTATCACTAAATCACTCGAGAGAAAAGGAATTAGTGAGTGGGCACTTTTAAACACTACGACTTAAGAACGAGTCTTGAAGTCGCAGAGCTAAACTCTAGGTCAAATGAGGACCTAGGTGCCAAAACAAAATCGAAAATAACTAGAGAGAGAGAGAGAGAGAGGATTTCGGCCACAAGGTCTAGAGAGAGAAGCTCTCAATCTCTAACTTATGTGGGATGACTAGAATGAGAGGAATGAGGCCTCTATTTATAGGGGAGGCATGAGCAAATCTTATTTCCTCTTTCCTACCCATGTTGGACGTTCATGACATGTCATGCAAGTCCTTGGATTTGTTTCCTCATTTGTTCTCTCTTAGTTGGCCGAAAAGGCACTTTCCTTCTAAAGGAAATTTGTTTCCTCTTTTTCTTTTGGCAAGTATCTTCATACATCAATGCACAAAATAAACTCTCTTTCCCACTATGGCATGAACGAAATTCAGCCTTATTTTCCTTGGGTTGGACGAAATTTGAGCTTCTAGAAGGAGCTTCTAGATGTTTCTTCATTTGATCATGACAACATAAGAAAAGCCCATTAAGAATTTTCAAGTAAAATTCTATGAAATGAAATTAATCCTCAAGGCCCAATAAACTATTAATGGCTGAGTGTTTTAAGTTTCATTTGTCATCAAATGACCTTGTCAAAAAAAAATTATTGACATTCATTTCGTCCTATGTCCAAAAGGACAAAAATACCCTTTTGACAATTTTCGAAAAAACGCGTCTCGTTTTTGTTTTGGCTTAGCTTCTAGTTTAACTATTCCTACTCGATGTGATTCGTGACAGTGACCTCATGGACCCAAATGAACAAAGCTTGAGCTAAACACTTGGACTCAAAAGTTCACAAACCTTTTCCAAGTTTAGCTAAATGAAAACTGACTCCACTAAAGAGTTGGCACTGAAAATCTCTCGGTTCAAATGAATTTATTTTCTACTCAAGAATTCACCTAATTATAATGAGCGGATCCACTGAATATTATCTATGCTACCCTTCATGAATGTCATCAGCTAGTCGGGATTTACTAAATTACCATTTTACCCTTCTAGCTGTTATTTCCTCAACTCCTTTGTCGCTTGTGAATAAGTTAGAAACAGTGTATTGACGAGGAGCTAACAAGTAATATTGTTTCATCCAAAAGAGCCAGGACTCAATTTGGACACTGGCCAGTTCATTTATTCACACTCCAAGGAACAAAGCATGAGGTGACATACATTGCATTTCAGCAATCTTGTACATGAATTCCATATCTATGAGAACTTCACAAAGTTACTCATGACAGACTCACAACTTAGTACTTCACCAATAGGCCTTGTTCGGAATCACATAGTGAGTCCGAACTTTGACTTTCTCAAATGAGAATACTAAGGTGTGAAATGGCATGTCTCATTTCAGGATTAAGGTAAGCATGATGCAATTCATACATAGTGACTTCGAGACATAAGAGGTTAAATGGTTTGTTCTTATCTTGTCTCTAGAAGTGCACTGGTCAATTCAGTACCTTCGGAAGATACCTAGAAGAACTATAGAGTCCCCAACTCTCAATGCCTCATAACCAGACATCATAGATTCTTCTAACAATCATTCTGAGGTCAATAGTCCTTTGACCCTAAGATTGCGAATATATCGTTTTAAGCAAACTACGAAGAGTTTGTTCATGCAAATCTACATTTGTCTCTTCGTAAGTTGTTAAGTTTGTTTATGGACTAAAAGACTAAGGTTTCATCATAAAGCTTCAAACAAAGAAGATTGAATGAACGTTTCAACTTTTTATTAATGAATAAGCAATTACAAGCAAGAGTCTTCGTAAGACTATATGACATCAAATGTACATAAATAGACACTACTACTCTTCTTGTGGGCACCATTGACAACAAACTCCCACTTGACTCAAAGAAGATGTGAGTAGTCCTACATGCCTAATCCCTCTCGAAGTTGGTCGAAGACCATGTTCGCTAGGGCCTTGGTGAATGGATCTTCCAGAGATCTACTTCACCTCCACGTCTCCGCGTTGCGCGATCTCTCGAATCAAATGGTATTTCCTCTCAATATGTTTAGAGCGCTTATGGCTTCTAGGTTCCTTTGAGTTAGCGACAGCCCCACTATTATCACAATAAAGGGTCACGGGCTCGTCGACGTTTGGAACAACTTCCAAATACTTAAGGAATATTCTAAGCCATACGCACTCTTTGGATGCTTCACAAGCAGCCACATATTCTGCTTCCATTGTGGAGTCAGCAATGCAAGATTGCTTAATACTTCTCCACACAACAGCTCCACCATTAAGGATGAACACAGATCCCGAAGTGGATTTCCTGGAATCCTTATCCGCTTGAAAATCGGAGTCGGTATATCCCGTCATAGTCAGGTCAGTACCTGAGTATGTAAGCATCAAGTTCCTAGTTCTTCGAAGATACTTAAGAACATGCTTAACAGCAATCCAGTGCACGGGTCCAGGGTTGGATTGGAAACGACTAACTACGCCAACGGCGAAACATATATCAGGTCTAGTGCAAAGCATAGCATACATGAGGCTTCCTACGGTAGAGGCGTAAGGAATCTTCCTCATGTCTTCAATCTCTTGTGCGGTCTTGGGAGACTAGTCCTTAGAGAGTGAAACTCCATGCCTAAAGGGTGTTTGACCCCTCTTGTAGTCTTGCATCGAGAAGCGATCCATCACCTTATCAATATAAGATGCTTGAGAGAGCGACAGGGTCCGGTTTTTCCTATCTCGAAAGATTTGGATTCCCAGAATGTATGCGGCTTCTCCTAGATCCTTCATATCGAATTGCTTTGCCAGCCAGACCTTAACCTCAGATAACTTACCCACGTCATTACCAATGAGTAGTATATCATCGACATATAGTACCAGAAACACAACTTTGCCTTCGTGTATTAACTTGTAAACACAAGGCTCATCTATTGACTGTTCAAAGCCGAAGCTCTTTACAGTTTCATCGAATCTAATATTCCATGACCTAGATGCTTGCTTTAGTCCATAAATGGATTTAAGCAACTCACAAACCTTGGTCTCTTGACCTTTATCCACGAAACCGTCTGGTTGAGCCATGTAAATGCGCTCGTCAAGATTGCCATTCAGAAAGGCTGTCTTGACATCCATTTGCCAGATCTCATAGTCGAGAGCTGCAGCTATGGATAGGAGTATGCGGATGGATTTAAGCATCGCGACTGGCGAGAAGGTTTCTTCATAGTCAATCCCTTCTTGTTGGGTATAACCCTTCGCCACAAGTCGTGCTTTGAACGTCTCGACGTTCCCATCAGGACCCCTTTTCTTCTTGTATATCCACTTACACCCTACAGGTTTAATCCCTTCAGGAAGGTCTACAAGTTTCCAGACTTTGTTGACATACATCGAGTGCATTTAAACTTTCATGGCGTCAAGCCAAAGGTTTGATTCAGAACAAGCCATCGCTTGGCTATAGGAAACAGGGTCATCCATGTCGGAGACGGCTACAAGAGAGTCTCCATAAGACATGTACCTGTCAGGCTTCTGAGTAGCCCTCCTACTACGTCTAAGTACTACTTGACGAGATTCTGATGAGTTAGGTTGTGTTTCAGTTGGGGTAAGAACAGTTCTTACAGATGAGGTAGAAGCTTCCTCACCCAACTTTTCTTCAAGCACAATTTTGCTTCTAGGTTTTGCATATTTCATAAAGTCCTCCTCGAGGAAACGAGCATTCGTGCTAACGAAAGTCTTATCGTCCTCGGGACTATAGAAAATAAAACCTTTGGTTTCCTTCGGATATCCTACAAACAGGCACAATTCTGACCTACTAGCCAATTTGCTAGTCTTTTGCCTCAGCACGTGTGCAGGGCAACCCCAAATTCGGATGCGGCCAAGATTCACTTTACGGCCAGTCCATCGTTCATAAGGAGTACCAAGAACCGTTTTGGACGGAACTTGGTTCAGAATGTAGGCGGCTGTTTCGAGGGCATATCCCCAAAAGGAAAGAGGGAGTGATGAGTAACTCATCATTGATCTAACCATCTCCATAAGAGTTCGGTTTCTTCTCTCTGACACTCCGTTTTGTTGAGGTGTGCCAGGTGCGGTAAGCTGAGAAGCGATACCTTCTTCTTTAAGAAAGTCATCGAACTCTCCAGACATATACTCACCACCTCGATCGGATCGAAGGGTTTTGATCACTTTGCCAGTTTGCTTTTCCACTAAAGCCCTAAAGACCTTAAATACGTTAAAGGTCTCGGATTTGTGTTTGAGCAAATAGACAAATCCATATCTTGAGTAATCATCAGTGAAGGTAACGAAGTATTCGTATCCTCCACGTGCCTGTTGGTTGAGTGGACCACATACATCAGAATGTATTAGTTCCAGCAACTCAGTGGCTCTTCGACCCTTATCGGAGAAAGGTCGCTTAGTCATTTTTCCTTCTATACAGGATTCACAAGTAGGTAGTGAACCTATTGCAGAGGCTTGGAGTGGACCATCCCTCACAAGTCTCTTAATCCTATCTAGACTGATATGACCAAGTCTTAAGTGCCAGAGGTATGTTGATTCAGAAAGTTTGATCCTCTTTGGCTCCCTAATTAGATCGTTATCTATTTCGGTGTCTAAAAGAGAAGGTGGAGTGGGATAGATGTAAAAAAGACCATTCTTCATACATGCATCAGTGACGAAAGAATTAGAAAAAGAAATACGAATTCCATTCTTTATAAACTTTAAATAATAATCTTGCTCGAAAAGTTGAGCAACAGATACTAGGTTTTTCCCAAAGGAAGGAACATAATAAACATTATTCAAATTTAAAGTTCGATCTTCAAAAGATAGCATCACGGATCCCATAGCCGTCGCAGACACCACGCTCTCATCACCCCACTTGAAGCAGAAGTCGCCATCCTCTAAGCTTTTGCTTTTCCTAAAACCAGTCAAGGAGCAGCAAATATGGTTAGTAGCAGCGGAGTCAATAATCCACGATGATACATTATCAGCTACTAAACAGGCTTCAGTAACAAGTACAATACCTTTTGCTTTGGTTTTGAGGTAGACAGGACAGTTCCTACGCCAGTGACCAGGCTCGTTGCAGTGGTGGCACTTGTCTTTAGACTTGTCCACCTTCGGAGCCTTTGGCGCCTTCTTCTTCGTTTGAACCTTAGGTTGGTTCTTCTTCTCGGCATTGCGAGGTCTCTTCTTAGATCCATAGGTGGAGGCAGTAGCATGTACTTCTCCTTGAGCCCTCTTTTTCTTAGTGAGTGCCTCAGCGGTTTGAAGTTCCTTCATGAGCTCGGTAACAGTGTACTCCAGCTTGTTCATGGAATAATTCAACTTGAAGTTATCAAAGGTTTCGGGGAGAGTTTCCAAGATCATATCTATTTTAGTCTCCCCATCAATCTCAGATCCAAGAATCTCCATCTCGTTGAGATAGCTAATGATCAGCATCATATGATCTCTAACGGGAGTTCCAGCCTTCATACGACAGTTCATGAATTGTCGGACCGCTTGTTGCCTAGCTTGACGTCCTTGCCCTCCAAACATCTCGTGGAGATTGTAGAGCATATCGGTGGCAGTTTCATAATCACGATGTTGTTGTTGCAACACATTGTTCATCGATGCCAAAATATAGCATATCGCAATCTCATCGGATCGAAGCCAGGCCGCCAGGGCGTCTTTCTCCTCTTGCGTCGAATCTTCATTTGTTTGAGGACAGGGGGTGGTGAGAACCCATTTGTGCTTGTCGACAGTAAGCACTATGTCAAGGTTACGTTTCCAGTCGACGTAATTGTCGCCTTCGAGTTTATTTGAGGAAAGAATTGTAGAGAGAGGGTTGAGAGACATATTGCCTATAAAAGTTGAAACAAGTTTATGATTAGTCTTTGGTTTAGGATTTAAGTTTTATTAAGACTTTTGTAAAATCCAAAGGTGTTATAAACCAAACGATAATTTACTCCCTCAAAAGAAGGCCGCAAAAAATCTCCATTTATAAGTAAATGACACATCATTAATGCTAAGCCAAGATGTCAATACATCTATTTTGACTAGCCACCTTTTAAATTGGTTTGATCACTCACATCCTTTCGCAGAGCCTCAAGGGAGGATACTAGGGATTGAGCCTAAGTGTGCAACCAACCACTTAGTCCAAAAGATCAGCTTTGAAAAACAATCCCCCAAGGGGAGGCCTTGTCATCATTGCATCACTCTCGGACGTAGCTCATTGAGCAATGATCGAAGCAATAACGCCTTGGAGTACTCACATTTAAGTGAGGGTCGCAAGAGCGGCTCTTAGTCCCACGTTATTGCATCTTTCATTAGTGTTGGGGATCGTGGGTTACAAACAACGAATATAACCCTCCCACTTAGTTTTTGGAGATGGTTCATCGACTCTTATAAGTTCGGAAACAAATTTCCTAGTTAGAGAGCGACAGAGCGGACAACTAGAAGAGAATCCTAGATCGACATGTTCAGAGCAGTATTAGTGCATAAAGGCACAAGGTACATACTCGATCTTTTCCTATTTTCTATTTCGGGAAAGTGCGTGAGGGAAGTGTGAACTTCAACTCACTCGAACACTTGAAAGTTTGAGATTACACATCTTTTTATTTTTCGGCTTGTCTACAAGGAGACCTCCCACTCAAATTTTCAAGAGCATATAGATTTTGAACATATGTGATATAGATATAGTTTTGAAAACATTTTGAAAATTTATTTGATTTGGATGACAAAATATTTTTCAAGTTTGAAAGTGAAAACGGTTTTTCAAAATTCAAACTAGTTTTGTAAAAATTCAATTTCAATTAAACTTTCAAAAATCAAAACATTTTAATCTTACACATCATGTTTATAATCATATGAAAAACATTTTTGCTCAAGAAAATTTTCTCATTAGAGTTCTATAACTCATGGTAGTGGGGTTTGAAAATCCGGATTTCTAAAGAACTGGAGTTTCAGACAGCCGCGCACCTCGGAGTAAAATCGCCATATCTGGCGGCTCCGATGTCCTTTTGAGCCGAAACCGGTGGCATTGGACAGAGGACAGACAGAGCTTTAATTTGATTAAAGAATCATTATATTTAGATTTCTGAGCAGAGAGTTATGCCACTTTTAATGCGGGTTTACTCCAGCTCGAAGAAAAAGAAATAAATTAAAGCTTGGTCCTACTTAGGTGCGAAAAAGAATCAAGTGTAACGGAACGTTTTAAGATGTTGTTTAAAGCTTTTATTTGTGTTTTATTAGCAGGGTAATAACATAGAATAAAAGAAATAACAACATGCATAAAACGATTCAAGTAAAAATAAGAAACTAGCAAGATATCAAAACTAGTCACAAAATTTTACTCGAAATTTCTCAAACCTTTAAAACACGTTTTTCAATATAAAAAATTAAAAAATTTTAGAAATGATTCTAATGTGTTTTAAAAACATCCCAAACTCATAGAAAATCAACATGCTTTCTAATTTAAAGACATGGGCAATAAATTAAAAAAAATCTAAGATAACAATTCTAACTTGTCACAAAATTAGTAAACTTTCGAAAACGATTTTCAAGCTCATAATTTTAAAAACATGTACATGCTAATCTTTGACCATAGCTCTGATACCATTTGTTGGAATCGATCTAGGGTTTGAGAAAATAATTAACGCTTCGGTAAGCGGCGGAATTTTAAAAATTTTCTTTTACAAGTAAAACAGTTTTTACTAACCTAGACAAGTGCAAGTACATGTAATTAAAAACCAATATGAGCTAGAAGTTTACTAACCTTTCTTGAAGCTTGAACTTTGAAGAAGCTTGTGGAAAGTTTGCAACGCTCGTCTCCCCTCGCAGCACGTCTCTCTTTCTTTCCTCGGCACCTCGAGCAACCACGAAAGTTTCTATCACTAAATCACTCGAGAGAAAAGGAATTAGTGAGTGGGCACTTTTAAACACTACAACTTAAGAACGAGTCTTGAAGTCGCAGAGCTAAACTCTAGGTCAAATGAGGACCTAGGTGCCAAAACAAAATCGAAAATAACTAGAGAGAGAGAGAGAGGATTTCGGCCACAAGGTCTAGAGAGAGAAGCTTTCAATCTCTAACTTATGTGGGATGACTAGAATGAGAGGAATGAGGCCTCTATTTATAGGGGAGGCATGAGCAAATCTTATTTCCTCTTTCCTACCCATGTTGGACGTTCATGACATGTCATGCAAGTCCTTGGATTTGTTTCCTCATTTGTTCTCTCTTAGTTGGCCGAAAATGCACTTTCCTTCTAAAGGAAATTTGTTTCCTCTTTTTCTTTTGGCAAGTATCTTCACACATCAATGCACAAAATAAACTCTCTTTCCCACTATGGCATGAACGAAATTCAGCCTTATTTTCCTTGGGTTGGACGAAATTTGAGCTTCTAGAAGGAGCTTCTAGATGTTTCTTCATTTGTTCATGACAACATAAGAAAAGCCCATTAAGAATTTTCAAGTAAAATTCTATGAAATGAAATTAATCCTCAAGGCCCAATAAACTATTAATGGCTGAGTGTTTTAAGTTTCATTTGTCATCAAATGACCTTGTCAAAAAAAATTTATTAACATTCATTTCGTCCTATGTCCAAAAGGACAAAAATACCCTTTTGACAATTTTCGAAAAAACGCGTCTCGTTTTTGTTTTGGCTTAGCTTCTAGTTTAACTATTCCTACTCGATGTGATTCGTGACAGTGACCTCATGGACCTAAATGAACAAAGCTTGAGCTAAACACTTGGACTCGAAAGTTCACAAACCTTTTCCAAGTTTAGCTTAATGTCAACTGACTACACTAAAGAGTTGGCACTGAAAATCTCTCGGTTCAAATGAATTTATTTTCTACTCAAGAATTCACCTAATTATAATGAGCGGATTCACTGAATATTATCTATGCTACCCTTCATGAATGTCATCAGCTAGTCGGGATTTACTAAATTACCATTTTACCCTTCTAGCTGTTATTTCCTCAACTCCTTTGTCGCTTGTGAATAAGTTAGAAACAGTGTATTGACGAGGAGCTAACAAGTCACATTGTTTCATCCAAAAGAGTCAGGACTCAATTTGGACACTGGCCAGTTCATTTATTCACACTCCAAGGAACAAAGCATGAGGTGACATACATTGCATTTCAGCAATCTTGTACATGAATTCCATATCTATGAGAACTTCACAAAGTTACTCATGACAGACTCACAACTTAGTACTTCACCAATAGGCCTTGTTCGGAATCAAATAGTGAGTCCGAACTTTGACTTTCTCAAATGAGAATACTAAGGTGTGAAATGGCATGTCTCATTTCAGGATTAAGGTAAGCATGATGCAATTCATACATAGTGACTTCGAGACATAAGAGGTTAAATGGTTTGTTCTTATCTTGTCTCTAGAAGTGCACTGGTCAATTCAGTGCCTTCGGAAGATACCTAGAAGAACTATAGAGTTCCTAACTCTCAATGCCTCATAACCAGACATCATAGATTCTTCTAACAATCATACTGAGGTCAATAGTCCTTTGACCCTAAGATTGCGAATATATCGTTTTAAGCAAACTACGAAGAGTTTGTTCATTCAAATCTACATTTGTCTCTTCGTAAGTTGTTAAGTTTGTTTATGGACTAAAAGACTAAGGTTTTATCATAAAGCTTCGAACAAAGAAGATTGAATGTACGTTTCAACTTTTTATTAATGAATAAGCAATTACAAGCAAGAGTCTTCGTAAGACTATATGACATCAAATGTACATAAATAGACACTACTACTCCTCTTGTGGGCACCATTGACAACAGGCTCGACTCAAGGAGTCAAGAGTTTAGGCGAGGTCTTGAAGACTTGCCTCTCTTCAGGACCTCCGGCCTGACCATCGGCCCTTTGAGCGAAGTGCCTTCTTGGCGTCTTGGGTTTTCTGAAAACGACCGACAACATTAGCCCCCCAAGTTCATCGCTCGGGAGGTGTCCCAGCGATGAACTTTTTGTTCTTCTAGTTAGGTGTTTGAGGAAAATATTTTCCGTGTCTTGTGACCCCGAGGAAAAATCTTTTCCTCTTCTTCTTTCTTCTTTTTTTTTTTGAGTCGGTTCTCGACGAGATAGACTGCGTGGACGACTTTGGTCCCGAGTCTGAAGATCCCGGAGGTGAGTCAGAGACATGTCCAGGGGCCGAAGGCCTCGCATCGGAGCATCCCGAGGTACCGTCGGCGTCTGCCGCGGTTGTGTCGGAGGGCAGGGGCCCTTCCGTGGAGCCAGGGGGTTCTCAGCCCGAGACCCCTGACGCAGAGGCGTTAGTATCGGTGAGGTCGCTTGCTAGGACGGAGTGGTATCCCGAGGAGGGCTTTGCTGCTCCCGAGGACTTCGATTGTTCGGGGGTCGATGCTTCAAGCTCGCTCACCTACCGGACATTCGTCGGTCTCCGGGAGGCATTCGCCATTCCGTCGTCCGCGGCACTTCTCCGTCCCTTACAGGGCGACCGCCCTTTCCGGCCCCGTCGCGGATTTGCCGCGGTTTCAGTTGCGAGTCTCAACTGCGGGTTGTGGCTGCCGTTTCAACCCATCGTTCAGCAGCTTCTCGCCCGTCTGGGGGTGCACGCATGTCAGATGAGTCCGGCATTCTACCGCATCGTGGCGATGTGCCATATGGAGTGGTATTGCCAGACTGAGCGGGTAATGACCGTGAGTGACTTTCGCAATCTCATCGCCGTCTTCCTTATGCCAGGGCAACCCAGTCTCTTCGTGGCCCGCGATCTCCGGAATACTAAGCTGATCATCGATTCGGAGAAGTATAACCGACGACCATGGGTGTGGGTCTCGGCGGAGGCTTTTGGCGATGCGCCGCTCCGGTTCGGCCCCTTGCCCGAGTTTTCTGCTGACGCGGGGGCCGATGACCTCGACTTCGTGAAGGAGATCCGGGGAATGTCGGAGGCTCGGAAAGTCGTCGAACGATTTCGTTCCCCTGAGCTGATGGCTTCCACCGGGTGGTTCCCGCCATTTCCACCTAGCCAGCAGACCGAGAGTGCCCCCAGTGCCGCATCATCTCTCTCGAGTGGTGATCTTCAAGGTCTGTCGATGTTTCACACTTCTTGCTCTTGTTTTAAGCTTAGGTTTTTGACTTTTGTTGCTTTTGTAGTCTCTTCGGCTAGGGCGAGGGCTCGAGCGCGCCTAGCGAAGGCTTCTCGGGACCCGAAGTCGTTGGCGGTGGTCCGTTGTCGGATTGCTGCGCGGAACGGTCTGGAGAAACCCGATACCGTGTTGTCAATGGTGCCCACAAGAAGAGTAGTAGTGTCTATTTGTGTACATTTGATGTAATAAAGTCTCATGAAGACTCTTGCTTGTAATTGCTTATTCATTAATAAAAGTTGAAACGTTCATTCAATCTTCCTTATCTGAAGCTTTATGATAAAACCTTAGTCTTTTAGTCCATAAACAAACTTAACAACTTACGAAGAGACAAATGTAGATTTGCATGAACAAACTCTTCGTAGTTTGCTTAAAACGATATATTCGCAATCTAAGGGTCAAAGGACTATTGGCCTCGGTATGATTGTTAGAAGAATCTATGATGTCTGGTTATGAGGCATTGAGAGTTGGAGACTCTATAGTTCTTCTAGGTATCTTCCGAAGGTACTGAATTGACCAGTGCACTTCTAGAGACAAGATAAGAACAAACCATTTAACCTCTTATGTCTCGAAGTCACTACGTATGAATTGCATCATGCTTACCTTAATCCTGAAATGAGACATGTCATTTCACACCTTAGTATTCTCATTTGAGAAAGTCAGAGTTCGGACTCACTATGTGATTCGAAACAGGGCCTATTGGTGAAGTACTAAGTTGTGAGAATCCATGAGTAACTTTCTTAAAGAAGAAGGAATCGCTTCTCAGCTTACCGCACCTGGCACACCTCAACAAAACGGAGTGTCAGAGAGAAGGAACCGAACTATTAAGGAGATGGTTAGATCAATGATGAGTTAGTCATCACTCCCTCTTTCCTTTTGGGGATATGCCCTCGAAACAGCTGCTTATATTCTGAACCAAGTTCCGTCCAAAAGTGTTCCTGGTACTCCTTATGAACGTTGGACTGGCCGTAAAGTGGATCTTCGCCGCATCAGAATTTGGGGCTGCCCTGCACACGTGCTAAGGCAAAAGACTAGCAAGTTGGCTAGTACGTCAGAATTGTGCCTGTTTGTGGGATATCCAAAGGAAACCAAAGGTTTTACTTTCTATAGTCCCGAGGACGATAAGACTTTCGTTAGCACGAATGCTCGTTTCCTTGAGGAGGACTTTATGAAAGATGCAAAACCTAGAAGCAAAATTGTGCTTGAAGAAAAGTTGGGCGAGGAAACTTCTACCTCATATGTAAGAACTGTTCTTACCCCAACTGAAACACAACCTAACTCATCAGAATCTCGTCAAGTAGTACTTAGATGTAGTGGGAGGGCTACTCAAAAGCCTGACAGGTACATGTCTTATGGAGACTCTCTTGTAGCCGTCTCTGACATGGATGATCCTGTTTCCTATAGCCAAGCGATGGCTTGTTCTGAATCAAACCTTTGGCTTGACGTCATGAAAGTTGAAATGCACTCGATGTATGTCAACAATGTCTGGAAACTTGTAGACCTTCCTGAAGGGATTAAACCCGCAGGGTGTAAGTGGATATACAAGAAGAAAAGGGGTCCTGATGGGAACGTCGAGACGTTCAAAGCACGACTTGTGGCGAAGGGTTATACCCAACAAGAAGGGATTGACTATGAAGAAACCTTCTCGCCAGTCGCGATGCTTAAATCCATCCGCATACTCCTATCCATAGCTGCAGCTCTCGACTATGAGATCTTGCAAATGGATGTCAAGACAGCCTTTCTGAATGGCAATCTTGATGAGCGCATTTACATGGCTCAACCAGACGGTTTCGTGGAAGAAGGTCAAGATACCAAGGTTTGTGAGTTGCTTAAGTCCATTTACGGATTAAAGCAAGCATCTAGGTCATGGAATATTAGATTCGATGAAACTGTAAAGAGCTTTGGCTTTGAACAATCAATAGATGAGCCTTGTGTTTACAAGTTAATACACGAAGGTAAAGTTGTGTTTCTGGTACTATATGTCGATGATATACTACTCATTGGTAATGGTGTGGGTAAGTTATCTGAGGTTAAGGTCTGGCTGGCAAAGCAATTCGATATGAAGGATCTAGGAGAACCCCCTACATTCTGGGGATCCAAATCTTTCGAGATAGGAAAACCGGACCCTGTCGCTCTCTCAAGCATCTTATATTGATAAGGTGATGGATCGCTTCTCGATGCAAGACTCCAAGAAGGGTCAAACACCCTTTAGGCATGGAGTTTCACTCTCTAAGGACCAGTCTCCCAAGACTGCACAAGAGATTGAAGACATGAGGAAGATTCCTTACGCCTCTGCCGTAGGAAGCCTCATGTATGCTATGCTTTGCACTAGACCTGATATATGTTTCGCCGTTGGCGTAGTTAGCCGTTTCCAATCCAACCCTGGACCCGAGCACTGGATTGCTGTTAAGCATGTTCTTAAGTATCTTTGAAGAACTAGGAACTTGATGCTTACATACTCAGGTACTGACCTGACTATGACGGGATATACCGACTCCGATTTTCAAGCGGATAAGGATTCCAGGAAATCCACTTCATGATCTGTGTTCATCCTTAATGGTGGAGCTGTTGTGTGGAGAAGTATTAAGCAATCTTGCATTGCTGACTCCACAATAGAAGCAGAATATGTAACTGCTTGTGAAGCATCCAAAGAGGCTGTATGGCTTAGAAAATTCCTTAAGTATTTGGAAATTGTTTCGAACGTCGACGAGCCCATGACCCTTTATTGTGATAATAGTGGGGCTGTCGCTAACTCAAAGGAACCTCGAAGCCATAAGCGCTCTACACATATTGAGAGGAAATACCATTTGATTCGAGAGATCGCGCAACGTGGAGACGTGGAGGTGAAGTAGATCTCTGACAGATCTGTTCACCAAGGCCCTAGCGAACATGGTCTTCGACCAACTTCGAGAGGGATTAGGCATGTAGGACTACTCACATCTTCTTTGAGTCAAGTGGGAGTTTGTTGTCAATGGTGCCCACAAGAAGAGTAGTAGTGTCTATTTATGTACATTTGATGTCATATAGTCTTACGAAGACTCTTGATTGTAATTGCTTATTCATTAATAATAAAGTTGAAACGTTCATTCATTCTTTCTTTGTTTGAAGCTTTATGATAAAACCTTAGTCTTTTAGTCCTTAAACATACTTAACAACTTACGAAGAGACAAATGTAGATTTGCATGAACAAACTCTTCGTAGTTTGCTTAAAACGATATATTCGCAATCTAAGGGTCAAAGGACTATTGACCTCAGTATGATTGTTAGAAGAATCTATGATGTCTGGTTATGAGGCATTGAGAGTTGGAGACTCTATAGTTCTTCTAGGTATCTTCAGAAGGTACTGAATTGACCAGTGCACTTCTAGAGACAAGATAAGAACAAACCATTTAACCTCTTATGTCTCGAAGTCACTACGTATGAATTGCATCGTGCTTACCTTAATCTTGAAATGAGACATGTCATTTCACACCTTAGTATTCTCATTTGAGAAAGTCAGAGTTCGGACTCACTATGTGATTCGAAACAGGGCCTATTGGTGAAGTACTAAGTTGTGAGAATGTCATGAGTAACTTTGTGAAGTTCTCATAGATATGGAATTCATGTACAAGATTGCTGAAATGCAATGCATGTCACCTCAGGCTTTGTTCCTTGGAGTGTGAATAAATGAACTGGCCAGTGTCCAAATTGAGTCCTGACTCTTTTGGATAAAACAATGTGACTTGTTAGCTCCTCGTCAATACATTGTTTCTAACTTATTCACAAGCGACAAAGGAGTTGAGGAAATAACAGCTAGAAGGGTAAAATGGTAATTTAGTAAATCGCGACTAGCTGATGACATTCATGAAGGGTAGCATAGATAATATTCAGTGGATCCGCTCATTATGATTAGGGGAATTCTTGAGTAGAAAATAAATTCATTTGAACCGAGAGATTTTCAGTGTCAGCTCTTTAGTGGAGTCAGTTGGCATTAAGCTAAACTTAGAAAAGGTTTGTGAACTTTCGAGTCCAAGTGTTTAGCTCAAGCTTTGTTCATTTGGGTCCATGAGGTCACTGTCACGAATCACATCGATATGAATAGTTAAACTGGAAGCTAAGTCAAAACGAGAACGAAAATAGTCAAAAGGGTATTTTTGTCTTTTGAGACAAAGGATGAAATGAATGTCAATAAATTTTTTGACAAGTTCATTTGATGACTTAATGTCACTCGGCCATGACTTGATCATTGGGCCTCGTGAATTAATTTCATTTCATAAGAGTTTTATTGAAAATTCTTAATGGGCCTTTTTCATGTTCTCATGAATAAATGAAGAAGCTTCTAGAAGCTCCTTCTAGAGACATGTTGGGCGCCTACACTATAGAGAAATAGGAGAGTTTATTTTGTGCATAAATGTATTTAGATACTTGCCAAAAGAAAAAGAGGAAACAAATTTGCATATGCATGCATAAGGGAATCGGCCATGTTGAGAGAAAAGGCAAGCCTTGAACAAAATAGGAAACAAATCAAGGCTTCTAGAAGCCTTGTGTTGGCCGAGTGTCTCAAAGGGAAAAAGAGGAAATTGGCTCATGAATATGTGATATTCTATAGAAGAGGAAACTACCTTATTGAAGGTGAGACCTCTCCTATAAATAGGAGCCTCATTTCCTCACAATTCATTCATCCAAGTTTAAGAGATTTGAGAGACTCTCTCTCTAGAACTTGTGGCCGAAACTCCTCTCTCTCTCTCTCTCTAGTTTATTTTCGATTATTCTTGTTTTGGCACCTAGGTCCTCACTCGACCTAGTGTTTAGCTCTGCGACTTCAAGACTTGTTCTTAAGTCGTAGTGTTTAAAAGTGTCCACTCGCTAATTCCTTTATTTTGAGTGATTTAGTGATAGAAACTTTCGTGGTTGCTCGAGGTGCCGAGGAAAGAAAGAGAGACGTGCTGCGAGGGGAGATGAGCATTGCAAACTTTCCAAAAGCTTCTTCAAAGTTCAAGCTTCAAGAAAGGTTAGTAAAAACTGTTTTTAATTACATGTACTTGCTTCTTTGTCTAGGTTAGTAAAAACTGTTTTTACTTGAAAAGAAATTTTTTAAAATTCCGCCGCTTCCCGAAGCGTTTAATATTTTTCTTAAACCCTAGATCAATTCCAACATACTGATCATCGGACGGGGAGCGGTCCTCGCGCTTCTTTGAAGCGACCCTCCTCCTCGGCTTTACTAGACACGTCTTCGGACTCCAAGCGCGTAAACTCGATGGTCGACGTGGAGGCTGCGGAGGTTAGGGGGGAATGTTCCCTGGGCCTTGCTCAATCTTCGATGAAGATGTGGAAGAGCGTCGTGGCCAGCAGCGACGTGGAGTTCTTTCGTCACGGCGTTTCCGATGCACAGAGAGTAAGTTTCCCTTGCCTCGTTTGTGATGAACCTATCTTTCGCTAAACTATCTTTTTGCCTTCTCAGGTGCTTGCTCGAGCGACCCGGGGCGAGAAGATCCTTCTCGACCTCATCAGGCGGATGAGCCGTGCCCAGGAGGAGCTTGCTCAAGTGAAGTCTCAGCTGGCCCACGCCGAGCGAGGTTCTCACTCAAAGGCGGAGTTTGCGAGTCTCCGCGAGCAGCTTCATGAGGCTCGCGTGGAATTGGGAGTTACCTGCGGCAAGTGCGACCGTGCTCAGGAGGCGGTGACGAAGATGGCTGAGGAGCTAACGACGGAATGTCAAGCCATCGAAGTGGCGACTCGATCGACGGAGGTCTTCCGGAGCGAAGCGCGGGACCTTCGACGTCAGTTGGAATCGCGCACAGAAGAAGTTGGCATTCTCCAGGGCCAGCTTACATCGAGCGAGGCTGCCCGTGTTCGTGCGGAGCGTGAGCGCGACTCCTTGGCGGAGGAGGTGGCTCAGGTCACCGAGGAGAAAGCCGCGGCGGAACAGCTTGCGTCCGACCTTCAAGACGACTTTGATGTCGGAGTCGAGGAGGCAAGACATGCGGCGGCGGTGGAGTGTCGGGACACCACAGCTACCGAGAATGTTTCTCGGGGGGTCACCTTCCACTTCTTCGACTCGTTGTTCCCATCACTCGACGGGGCCGATCCTGTAGGCGACGATCCCGCCGAGTGACCTTTTCCTTTCTTTATTTTTCTCGCGCAAGTGTTTAGTGCATGCTTTTTAGGTTTTTCCATTCAGCGCACTTGTCTTAGCGCATGCTTTCTAGGATTTGAGGCAGTTGCCCCTTTCTTTTATGAGAAGTTATTTATTTATCTTATGAATGTTTTCGCACATTCATCTTTTATGGCATGCTTAGATGGTCAATTGTTTGTGTCAATGGTTTTGCCCATCCTTTTACCTCAGCAGGATACCTTTTCAAACACGCCAGTCACTTGGATGGTTTGCGTTCTTAAGTATTTTCAACTGCGAGTCAGCCATGCTACGTAGGCGCCTTACGTGTGCCGGATTGTGCCAAGTGGACGTCTCAGGCCGCGCCAGGTAGGCGTTTTAAGCGCGCCATGTAGGCGTCTTGGGTTGCGCTATGTAGGCGTCTTAGGTTGCGCCATGTAGGCGTCTTAAGTGCGCCATGTAGGTGTCTTAGGTTGCGCCATCTAGGTGTCTTACGTGCGCCATGTAGGCGTCTTAACTGCGCCATGTAGGCGTCTTAGGTTGCACCATGTAGGCGTCTTACGGGTTGCGCCTTTACGCGTCTTACGTGCGCCATGTAGGCGTCTTAAGTGCGCCATGTAGGCGTCTTAGGTTGCGCCATGTAGGCGTCTTATGGGTTGCGCCTTTACGCGTCTTACGTGCGCCATGTAGGCGTCTTAAGTGCGCCATGTAGGCGTCTTAGGTTGCGCCATGTAGGCTTCTTATAGGTTGCGCCTTTACGCGTCTTACGTGTGCCATGTAGGCGTCTTAGGTTGCGCCATGTAGGCGTCTTACGTGCGCCATGTAGGCGTCTTAAGTGCGCCATGTAGGCGTCTTAGGTGCGCCATGTAGGCGTCTTAGGTTGCTCCATGTAGGCGTCTTACGGGTTGCGCCTTTACGCGTCTTACGTGCGCCATGTAGGAGGCGTCTTAGGTTGCGCCATGTAGGCGTCTTACGTGCGCCATGTAGGCGTCTTACGTGCGCCATGTAGGCGTCTTAAGTGCGCCATGTAGGCGTCTTAGGTGCGCCATGTAGGCGTCTTAGGTTGCTCCATGTAGGCGTCTTACGGGTTGCGCCTTTACGCGTCTTACGTGCGCCATGTAGGCGGCTTAGGTTGCGCCATGTAGGCGTCTTACGTGCGCCATGTAGGCATCTTAAGTGCGCCATGTAGGCATCTTAGGTGAGCCATGTAGGCGTCTTAGGTTGCGCCATGTAGGCGTCTTACGGGTTGCGCCTTTACGCGTCTTACGTGCGCCATGTAGGCTTCTTAGGTTGCGCCATGTAGGCGTCTTATGGGTTGTGCCTTTACGCATCTTACGTGCGCCATGTAGGCGTCTTAAGTGCGCCATGTAGGCGTCTTAGGTTGCGCCATGTAGGCGTCTTATGGGTTGCACCTTTACGCGTCTTACGTGCGCCATGTAGGCGTCTTAGGTTACGCCATGTAGGCGTCTTACGGGTTGCGCCTTTACGCGTCTTACGTGCGCCATGTAGGCGTCTTTGGTTGCGCCATGTAGGCGTCTTACGATTTTTTGGTGGAGCATGTTCTTTTGAGAGTGAGCGTGTTGTTTTGAGAGTTTCTTTACCATAGCTAGCCCCCCAAGTTTTTGGGTTATAAGTTAATTGTTGATAACCAGAAAACTTGCACAAAACGGAATTTGGAACGGAAAACTCGAGTTTTATTACTTTTGCGAAAAACTTGCGAGAAAATTAAAATCCTAAAACATTGGCTCGTAGGCCTTATTGAAAATGGGAAATAAAAGCGATAAAAATGCGGGGGACGCTAGCTACTGGTAGTACTGCCTCAAGTGCTCCGCGTTCCACAGGTGGCGAATCGGAGTTCCGTCCGTGTGCTCGATGTAGTATGTCCCGTCGTGAATGACTTTGCGGACTCTGTAAGGGCCTTCACAGTTCGGGCCTAGGACGCCGGCGCCTTGGACTTGTGTGTTCTTGAACACTCGTCTGAGGACGAGGCTTCCGACGGCAAAGGTTCGCCTTTTGATCTTGGAGTTGTAGTATCTTTCGACCTTGCGCTTCTGCGCGGCGAGGCATTTGAATGCTTCTGCTCTCTTTTCATCGATCAGGTCCAACTCAAGGCGCATGGCCTCGTCGTTGTCCGCTTCGTCAAATGTATCGATTCGGAACGTGGGTATCTCGGTTTCAATTGGAACCACGGC
Organism: Urtica dioica subsp. dioica; assembly: GCF_054948205.1. Taxonomy (NCBI): domain Eukaryota; kingdom Viridiplantae; phylum Streptophyta; class Magnoliopsida; order Rosales; family Urticaceae; genus Urtica; species Urtica dioica. Next base: position 43,858,051 of record NC_142756.1, read on the forward strand.
CTCGACCCCATATGCAAGGGAGAATGGCGTCTCGCCGGAGGCATTTCGCTCGGCCCAGGCGCCTTTCTTGTCTTCGACCTTCTTTTTCAGGTTGCTTTTGATAGTCTTGTTGACTGCCTCGACTTGGCCGTTGGCCTGAGGATAACGCGGCGAGGAGAAGGTTTTGCTGATCTTCAATTGATCGCAGATATTTCTTACTCGCGCGTTGTCAAATTGTGCTCTGTTGTCGGTCACAATCGAGGCGGGGATACCGTGCCTGCATATGATGCTTTTCCAGATGAAGTTTGTCGTGTTTGCTTCAGTTATTCTGGCAAGCGGCTCGGCCTCTACCCACTTAGTGAAGTAGTCGATGGCGATAATGGCGTACTCGTATTGCCTTGGCGCTCTAGGGAGCTTACCAATGATGTCCACGCCCCACTTAGCAAAGGGACGTGGGACAACGATGCTGCTTAATGGGGTCGGGGGCTGTCGCGGAATTTCCGCGAAGCGCTGGCATTTATCGCAACGCCTTGCCCATTCGCAAGCATCTCGCTTCATGGTAGGCCAGAAATAGCCTTGCTTAAGCGCTTTGAGCGCTAGGAAAGTTCCAGCGGCGTGGTTCCCGCAGATGCCCTCATGGATTTCGCGGAGGACCTTGGTCGACTCAACGCTATCGAGGCACCGGAGCAGCGGCGTCGAGTAACCGCGTTTATAGAGTATGCCCTCACGGAGCGTGTATTTGGATGCTAAGGCCCTCAGTTTATCGGCTTTCTTGCGGTCTTCGGGGAGTTCCCCTCTTCGGAAAAACTCGACAATTGAGTCCATCCAAGTGGGCTGAGATGCCACCTCTATGGTCCCGACTTCGTCTCGGTAGACGGATGGCCGTGGGAGAAATTCAATGGGTACGGTCCCCAATCCATCTTCGTCGATGCCAGATCCGAGGCGAGCAAGCGCGTCAGCCTCCGAATTTTGTTCTCTCAAATTTGGTGAATCTCGAACCAAGATAAGGCATCGAGTTTGGAGTTTGTCTTAGCCAGGTACGCGACCATGTTAGGTTCCTTGGCGGTGTAATCTCCTTTAACCTGGTTTATGATCAACTGCGAGTCGCAGTGTATTCGCAGGTTATGGGAGCCGAGTTTCTGTGCCAGCTCTATCCCTACAATGAGCGCTTCGTATTCAGCTTCATTGTTGGAGGCTTGGAAGCCGTAGTGAAGGGCGTATCGCAGCTTTTCCCCGTCGGGGTTAATCAAAATTATTCCGGCGCCAGCCCCCCGAGCATTAGATGCCCCATCTACGTATAGCTCCCAGATGGGACCCGTTGGGTCTACCTTCCTTTTCCGAGTTAACGCATCATCGTTCAAGTCAGCTTCCGCTCTTCCCATATCGGGAGTATAAGAGAATTCTGCCACGAAGTCGGCTAAGGCCTGCCCCTTTAAAGCCGTTCTTGGGTGGAACTCAATCCCGTACTCGCTCGATTCTTGGGACCAGATCGCCATGCGAGTCGATGTTCCGTTTTGAAGAGCTTTACCGATTGGATGCTCAGTTCTCACCGCGATCGGGTGAGCTTGGAAGTACAGTCGTAGCTTCTTTGCTGCCGTTACGAGAGCCAGAGAAAGTTTCTCAATCTCGGTGTAGCGCGTTTCCGCGTCGAGTAGGGCTTTGCTCAAGTAGTAGATCGGCCACTGGACCTTGTTTTCTTCGCGGACAAGGACAGCACTTACAGCTCTTTCAGAGACGGCGAGATACACGTATAGCGTCTCGCCCTCTCTCGGTTTAGAGAGGAATGGTGGGGACCCAAAGTAAGCCTTCATTTCTTGGAAGGCACTTTCGCATTCGTCTGTCCACTCAAAGCCGTCAGTCTTCTTCAGAGCTTTGAAGAACGGTTGACACTTGTCGGTGGCTTTAGACACGAAGCGTGTCAAAGCGGCAATCCGACCGGTCAGGCTTTGTACCTCTTTGACTGGTCTTGGCGAATTCATTTCAAGGAGTGCCTTGATTTTTTCCGGGTTCGTCTCTATGCCTCGTCGGCTGACGATGTAACCGAGGAACTTCCCGGATTCAACCCCGAATACGCATTTGTTGGGGTTGAGCTTCATTTTATATCGGTGGAGGATTGTGAACATCTCCCTTAGGTCGCGTACGTGATTGGTTGCTAGTAGGCTTTTAACGAGCATGTCGTCCACGTATACTTCCATCGTCTTGCCGATTTGATCGGCGAAGATCCGATTTACCAAGCGTTGGTACGTTGCTCCCGCGTTCTTAAGGCCGAAAGTCATGACCTTGTAACAGTAGAGACCTCGATCGGTGACAAAGGTCGTCTTAATTTGATCGGGCTCGTGCATTCGAATTTGGTTGTAGCCTGAATAGGCGTCCATGAAGCTTAGAAGTTCATGGCCGGCCGTGGCGTCCACCAGTTGTTCGATGCGCGGGAGTGGAAAGCAGTCCTTAGGGCAGGCTTTGTTAAGATCTTTGTAGTCTATACAAATTCGCCACTTCCCGTTGGGCTTTTTTACCATTACCACGTTGGCGACCCACTTGGGGTACTTAGCCTCTCGAATGAAGTTTGCGGTGAGGAGTTTCTCGACCTCTTCATTTATGGCCAGGTATCGTTCTGGGTTGAACGTTCGTCTAGCCTGCAGTTTTTCGGCGACCTTTAGGTCGTCGTTCAATCGGTGCACTATTACCTCGGGATCGATTCCGGGCATATCCGCATGAGTCCATGCAAAAACATCCTTGAACTCCCTAAGGAAGGCAGTAAGCTGAGTTTTGATGGCGAGTGGAAGTCGGGTGCCGACTTTTATAACCTGATCAGGCTTAGATTCGTCCAGGACGATTGGCACAAGATCATCGGAGATTTCCACCTTGAGTCTTTCGATTTCATCCCGGGGGTCAAGTTCTCCGAACTTCCTTGCATCCCTTGGGTTGCATGGGAAATCGTCTTCCAGTTGGAAGATTATGTTGACCGCTTTTCCCGCGGATTTGCTATCAACTCCTTGTACGTAGCATATTCTGGCTTGGGATTGGTCTCCAGCCATAATGCCAATTCCCACTTCGGTGGGGAATTTCACCAGTAGGTGGTACGTGGAAGTCGTTGCCCTTAGCCGGTTCAACGTGGGTCGCCCGATGATTAAGTTATAAGGCGACTCCTGATCGACCACTAGGAATGGGACCATGTGAACGGCCTCGATTCCTCTAGGGGTCCCAAAGGTGACCGGTAGGTCGATAATGTTGGAATCGATCTAGGGTTTGAGAAAATAATTAACGCTTCGGTAAGCGGCAGAATTTTAAAAATTTTCTTTTACAAGTAAAACAGTTTTTACTAACCTAGACAAGTGCAAGTACATGTAATTAAAAACCAATATGAGCTAGAAGTTTACTAACCTTTCTTGAAGCTTGAACTTTGAAGAAGCTTGTGGAAAGTTTGCAACGCTCGTCTCCCTTCGCAGCACGTCTCTCTTTCTTTCCTTGGCACCTCGAGCAACCACGAAAGTTTCTATCACTAAATCACTCGAAAAGAAGGAATCAGTGAGTGGGCACTTTTAAACACTACGACTTAAGAACGAGTCTCGAAGTCGCAGAGCTAAACACTAGGTCGAGTGAGGACCTAGGTGCCAAGACAAGAAAAAATCGAAAATAAACTAGAGAGAGAGAGAGAGGATTTTCGGCCAAGTTCTAGAGAGAGAGTCTCTCAAATCTCTTAAACTTGGATGAATGAAATGTGAGGAATGAGGCTCCTATTTATAGGAGGAGGATTACCTTCAAAAGGTAGTTTCCTCTTTTCCTATTGCCTTGCACGTCCAACATGCCTCATGAAGGCTTAGGATTTGTTTCCTCATTTGATTTCCTCTTAGTTGGCCGAAAATGCACTTTCCTTCTTAAGGAAATTTGTTTCCCCTTTTTCTTTTGGCAAGTATCTTCATACATCAATGCACAAAATAAACTCTCTTTCCCACTATGGCATGAACGAAATTCAGCCTTATTTTCCTTGGGTTGGACGAAATTTGAGCTTCTAGAAGGAGCTTCTAGATGTTTCTTCATTTGTTCATGACAACATAAGAAAAGCCCATTAAGAATTTTCAAGTAAAATTCTATGAAATGAAATTACTCCTCAAGGCCCAATTACACTAATATGGCTGAGTAATATTTATTTCATTTGTCATCATATGACAATGTCAAAAAAAATTTATTGACATTCTTTTCGTCCTATGTCCAAAAAGACAAAAATACCCTTTTGACAATTTTCGTAAAACTGACTCGTTCTTGTTTTGACTTAGCTTCCAGTTTAACTATTCCTATCGATGTGATTCGTGACAGTGACCTCATGGACCCAAATGAACAAAGCTTGAGCTAAACACTTGGACTCAAGAGGTTCACAAACCTTTTCCAAGTTTAGCTTAATGCCAACTGACTCCACTAAAGAGCTGACACTGAAAATCTCTCGGTTCAAATGAATTTGTTTTCTACTCAAGAATTCGACCTAATTATGATGAGCGGATCCACTGAATATTATCTATGTTTACCCTTCATGAATGTCATCAGCTAAAAAATTACGATTTTACCCTTCTAGTTGTTATTTCCTCAACTCCTTTGTCGCTTGTGAATAAGTTAGAAACAATTTATTGACGAGGAGCTAACAAGTCACATTGTTTCATCCAAAAGAGTCAGGACTCAATTTGGACACTGGCCAGTTCATTTATTCACACTCCAAGGAACAAAGCATGAGGTGACATACATTGTATTTCAGCAATCTTGTACATGAATTCCATATCTATGAGAACTTCACAAAGTTACTCATGACAGACTCACAACTTAGTACTTCACCAATAGGCCTTGTTCGGAATCACATAGTGAGTCCGAACTTTGACTTTCTCAAATGAGAATACTAAGGTGTGAAATGGCATGTCTCATTTCAGGATTAAGGTAAGCATGATGCAATTCATACATAGTGACTTCGAGACATAAGAGGTTAAATGGTTTGTTCTTATATTGTCTCTAGAAGTGCACTGGTCAATTCAGTACCTTCGGAAGATACCTAGAAGAACTATAGAGTCCCCAACTCTCAATGCCTCATAACCAGACATCATAGATTCTTCTAACAATCATACTGAGGTCAATAGTCCTTTGACCCTAAGATTGCGAATATATCGTTTTAAGCAAACTACGAAGAGTTTATTCATGCAAATCTACATTTGTCTCTTCGTAAGTTGTTAAGTTTGTTTATGGACTAAAAGACTAAGGTTTTATCATAAAGCTTCAAACAAAGAAAGAATGAATGAACGTTTCAACTTTATTAATAATGAATAAGCAATTACAAGCAAGAGTCTTCGTACGACTATATGACATCAAATGTACATAAATAGATACTACTACTCTTCTTGTTAGCACCATTGACAACAAACTCCCACTTGACTCAAAGAAGATGTGAGTAGTGCTACATGCCTAATCCCTCACGATGTTGGTCGAAGACCTTGTTCGCTAGGGCCTTGGTGAATGGATCTGCCAGAGATCTACTTCACCTCCACGTCTCCGCGCTGCGCGATCTCTCGAATCAAATGGTATTTCCTCTCTATATGGTTAGAGCGCTTATGGCTTCGAGGTTCCTTTGAGTTAGCGACAGCCCCACTATTATCACAATAAAGGGTCATGGGCTCGTCGACGTTTGGAACAACTTCCAAATACTTAAGGAATTTTCTAAGCCATACAGCCTCTTTGGATGCTCCACAAGCAGCCACATATTCTGCTTCCATTGTAGAGTCAGCAATGCAAGATTGCTTAATACTTCTCCACACAACAGCTCCACCATTTAGGATGAACACAGATCCCGAAGTGGATTTCCTGGAATCCTTATCCGCTTGAAAATCGGAGTCAGTATATCCCGTTATAGTCAGGTCAGTACCTGAGTATGTAAGCATCAAGTTCCTAGTTCTTCAAAGATACTTAAGAACATGCTTAACAGCAATCCAGTGCTCGGGTCCAGGGTTGGATTGGAAACGGCTAACTACGCCAACGGCGAAACATATATCAGGTCTAGTGCAAAGCATAGCATACATGAGGCTTCCTACGGCAGAGGCGTAAGGAATTTTCCTCATGTCTTCAATCTCTTGTGCAGTCTCGGGAGACTGGTCCTTAGAGAGTGAAACTCCATGCCTAAAGGGTGTTTGGCCCTTCTTAGAGTCTTGCATCGAGAAGCGATCCATTACCTTATCAATATAAGATGCTTGAGAGAGCGACAGGGTCCGGATTTTCCAATCTCGAGAGATTTGGATCCCCAGAATGTACGCAGCTTCTCCTAGATCCTTCATATCGAATTGCTTTGCCAGCCAGACCTTAACCTCAGATAACTTACCCACGTCATTACCAATGAGTAGTATATCATCGACTTATAGTACCAGAAACACAACTTTACCTTCGTGTATTAACTTGTAAACACAAGGCTCATCTATTGACTGTTCAAAGCCAAAGCTCTTTACAGTTTCATCGAATCTAATATTCCATGACCTAGATGCTTGCTTTAGTCCATAAATGGATTTAAGCAACTCACAAACCTTGGTCTCTTGACCTTTATCCACGAAACCGTCTGGTTGAGCCATGTAAATGCGCTCGTCAAGATTGCCATTCAGAAAGGCTGTCTTGACATCCATTTGCCAGATCTCATAGTCGAGAGCTGCAGCTATGGATAGGAGTATGCGGATGGATTTAAGCATTGCGACTGGCGAGAAGGTTTCTTCATAGTCAATCCCTTCTTGTTGGGTATAACCCTTCGCCACAAGTCGTGCTTTGAACGTCTCAACGTTCCCATCAGGACCCCTTTTCTTCTTGTATATCCACTTACACCCTACGGGTTTAATCCCTTCAGGAAGGTCTACAAGTTTCCAGACATTGTTGACATACATCGAGTGCATTTCAACTTTCATAGTGTCAAGCCAAAGGTTTGATTCAGAACAAGCCATTGCTTGGCTATAGGAAACAGGGTCATCCATGTCGGAGACGGCTACAAGAGAGTCTCCATAAGACATGTACCTGTCAGGCTTTTGAACAGCCCTCCCACTATGTCGAAGTACTACTTGACGAGATTCTGATGAGTTAGGTTGTGTTTCAGTTGGGGTAAGAACAGTTCTTACAGATGAGGTAGAAGCTTCCTCACCCAACTTTTCTTCAAGCACAATTTTGGTTCTAGGTTTTGCATCTTTCATAAAGTCCTCCTCGAGGAAACGAGCATTCGTTCTAACGAAAGTCTTATCGTCCTCGGGACTATAGAAAGTAAAACCTTTGGTTTCCTTCGGATATCCTACAAACATGCACAATTCTGACCTACTAGCCAACTTGCTAGTCTTTTGCCTCAGCACGTGTGCAGGGCAACCCCAAATTCGGATGTGGCCCAAACTTACTTTACGGCCAGTCCATCTTTCATAAGGAGTACCAGGAACCGTTTTAGACGGAACTTGGTTCAGAATGTAAGCGGCTGTTTCGAGGGCATATCCCTGTTGGAATCGATCTAGGGTTTGAGAAAAAGTTTAACGCTTCGTTAAGCGGCGGAATTTTAAAAATTTTCTTTTTAAGTAAAACTAGTTTTTACTAACCTAGACAAGAGCATGTACATGTAAATAAAAACTAATATGAGCTATAAAAGTTACTAACCTTTTTTGATGCTTGAACGTTGATGAGCCTTTGGAAGGTTGGCAACGTTCGTCTCCCCTCGCAGCACGTCTCTCTTTTCTTTCCTCGGGAACTCGAGCAACCACGATAGTTTCTATCACTAAATCACTTGAAAAGAAGGAATCAGTGAGTGGGCACTTTTAAACACTACGACTTAAGAACGAGTCTCAAAGTCGCAGAGCTAAACACTAGGTCGAATGAGGACCTAGGTGCCAAGACAAGAAAAAATCGAAAATAAACTAGAGAGAGAGAGAAGAGGACTTCGGCCAAGTTCTAGAGAGAGAGTCTCTCAAATCTCTTAAACTTGGATGATTGAAATGTGAGGAATGAGGCTCCTATTTATAGGAGGAGGATTACCTTCAAAAGGTAGTTTCCTCTTTTCCTATTGCCTTGCACGTCCAACATGCCTCATGAAGGCTTAGGATTTGTTTCCTCATTTGATTTTCTCTTAGTTGGCCGAAAATGCACTTTCCTTCTTAAGGAAATTTTTTTCCCCTTTTTCTTTTGGCAAGTATCTTCATACATCAATGCACAAAATAAACTCTCTTTCCCACTATGGCATGAACGAAATTCAGCCTTATTTTCCTTGGGTTGGACGAAATTTGAGCTTCTAGAAGGAGCTTCTAGATGTTTCTTCATTTGTTCATGACAACATAAGAAAAGCCCATTAAGAATTTTCAAGTAAAATTCTATGAAATGAAATTAATCCTCAAGGCCCAATTACACTAATATGGCTGAGTAATATTTATTTCATTTGTCATCATATGACAATGTCAAAAAAATTTATTGACATTCTTTTCGTCCTATGTCCAAAAAGACAAAAATACCCTTTTGACAATTTTCGTAAAACTGTCTCGTTCTTGTTTTGACTTAGCTTCCAGTTTAACTATTCCTATCGATGTGATTCGTGACAGTGACCTCATGGACCCAAATGAACAAAGCTTGAGCTAAACACTTGGACTCAAAAGTTCACAAACCTTTTCCAAGTTTAGCTTAATGCCAACTGACTCCACTAAAGAGCTGACACTGAAAATCTCTCGGTTCAAATGAATTTGTTTTCTACTCAAGAATTCGACCTAATTATGATGAGCGGATCCACTGAATATTATCTATGTTTACCCTTCATGAATGTCATCAGCTAGTCGGGATTTACTAAATTACCATTTTACCCTTCTAGCTGTTATTTCCTCAACTCCTTTGTCGCTTGTGAATAAGTTAGAAACAATGTATTGACGAGGAGCTAACAAGTCACATTGTTTCATCCAAAAGAGTCAGGACTCAATTCGGACACTGGCCAGTTCATTTATTCACACTCCAAGGAACAAAGCATGAGGTGACATACATTGCATTTCAGCAATCTTGTACATGAATTCCATATCTATGAGAACTTCACAAAGTTACTCATGACAGACTCACAACTTAGTACCTCACCAATAGGCCTTGTTCGGAATCACATAGTGAGTCCGAAATTTGACTTTCTCAAATGAGAATACTAAGGTGTGAAATGGCATGTCTCATTTCAGGATTAAGGTAAGCATGATGCAATTCATACATAGTGACTTCGAGACATAAGAGGTTAAATGGTTTGTTCTTATATTGTCTCTAGAAGTGCACTGGTCAATTCAGTACCTTCGGAAGATACCTAGAAGAACTATAGAGTCTCAAACTCTCAATGCCTCATAACCAGACATCATAGATTCTTCTAACAATCATACTGAGGTCAATAGTCCTTTGACCCTAAGATTGCGAATATATCGTTTTAAGCAAACTACGAAGAGTTTGTTCATGCAAGTCTGCATTTGTCTCTTCGTAAGTTGTTTAGTTTGTTTATGGACTAAAAGACTATGGTTTTATCATAAAGCTTCAGACAAGGAAGATTGAATGAACGTTTCAACTTTTTATTTATGAATAAGCAATTACAAGCAAGAGTCTTCGTAAGACTATATGACATCAAATGTACATAAATAGACACTACTACTCTTCTTGTGGGCACCATTGACAACAAACTCCCACTTGACTCAAAGAAGATGTGAGTAGTCCTACATGCCTAATCCCTCTCGAAGTTGGTCGAAGACCATGTTCGCTAGGGCCTTGGTGAATGGATCTTCCAGAGATCTACTTCACTCCACGTCTCCGCGTTGCGCGATCTCTCGAATCAAATGGTATTTCCTCTCAATATGTTTAGAGTGCTTATGGCTTCTAGGTTCCTTTGAGTTAGCGACAGCCCCACTATTATCATAATAAAGGGTCATGGGCTCGTCGACGTTTGGAACAACTTCCAAATACTTAAGGAATTTTTTAAGCCATACAGCCTCTTTGGATGCTTCACAAGCAGCCACATATTCTGCCTCCATTGTGGAGTCAGCAATGCAAGATTGCTTAATACTCCTCCACACGACAGCTCCACCATTAAGGATGAACACAGATCCCGAAGTGGATTTCCTGGAATCCTTATCCGCTTGAAAATCGGAGTCGGTATATCCCGTCATAGTCAGGTCAGTATCTGAGTATGTAAGCATCAAGTTCCTAGTTCTTCGAAGATACTTAAGAACATGCTTAACAGCAATCCAGTGCTCGGGTCCAGGGTTGGATTGGAAACGACTAACTACGCCAACGGCGAAACATATATCAGGTCGGGTGCAAAGCATAGCATACATGAGGCTTCCTACGGCAGAGGCGTAAGGAATTTTCCTCATGTCTTCAATCTCTTGTGCAGTCTTGGGAGACTGGTCCTTAGAGAGTGAAACTCAATGCCTAAAGGGTGTTTGACCCCTCTTGCAGTCTTGCATCGAGAAGCGATCCATCACCTTATCAATATAAGATGCTTGAGAGAGCGACAGGGTCCGGTTTTTCCTATCTCGAAAGATTTGGATTCCCAGAATGTATGCAGCTTCTCCTAGATCCTTCATATCGAATTGCTTTGCCAGCCAGACCTTAGCCTCAGATAACTTACCCACGTCATTACCAATGAGCAGTATATCATCGACATATAGTACCAGAAACACAACTTTGCCTTCGTGTATTAACTTGTAAACACAAGGCTCATCTATTGACTGTTCAAAGCCGAAGCTCTTTACAGTTTCATCGAATCTAATATTCCATGACCTAGATGCTTGCTTTAGTCCATAAATGGATTTAAGCAACTCACAAACCTTGGTCTCTTGACCTTTATCCACGAAACCGTCTGGTTGAGCCATGTAAATGCGCTCGTCAAGATTGCCATTCAGAAAGGCTGTCTTGACATCCATTTGCCAGATCTCATAGTCGAGAGCTGCAGCTATGGATAGGAGTATGCGGATGGATTTAAGCATCGCGACTGGCGAGAAGGTTTCTTCATAGTCAATCCCTTCTTGTTGGGTATAACCCTTTGCCACAAGTCGTGCTTTGAACGTCTCAACGTTCCCATCAGGACCCCTTTTCTTCTTGTATATCCACTTACACCCTACGGGTTTAATCCCTTCAGGAAGGTCTACAAGTTTCCAGACTTTGTTGACATACATCGAGTGCATCTCAACTTTCATGGCGTCAAGCCAAAGGTTTGATTCAGAACAAGCCATTGCTTGGCTATAGGAAACAGGATCATCCATGTCGGAGACGGCTACAAGAGAGTCTCCATAAGACATGTACCTGTCAGGCTTTTGAGTAGCCCTCCCACTACGTCTAAGTACTACTTGACGAGATTCTGACGAGTTAGGTTGTGTTTCAGTTGGGGTAAGAACAGTTCTTACAGATGAGGTAGAAGCTTCCTCACCCAACTTTTCTTCAAGCACAATTTTGCTTCTAGGTTTCGTATCCTTCATAAAGTCCTCCTCAAGGAAACGAGCATTCGTGCTAACGAAAGTTTTATCGTCCTCGGGACTATAGAAAGTAAAACCTTTGGTTTCCTTCGGATATCCTACAAACAGGCACAATTCTGACCTACTAGCCAACTTGCTAGTCTTTTGCCTCAGCACGTGTGCAGGGCAACCCCAAATTCGGATGCGGCCAAGATTCACTTTACGGCCAGTCCATCGTTCATAAGGAGTACCAGGAACCGTCTTGGACGGAACTTGGTTCAGAATGTAGGCGGCTGTTTCGAGGGCATATCCCCAAAAGGAAAGCGGGAGTGATGAGTAACTCATCATCGATCTAACCATCTCCATAAGAGTTCGGTTTCTTCTCTCTGACACTCCGTTTTGTTGAGGTGTGCCAGGTGCGGTAAGCTGAGAAGCGATACCTTCTTCTTTAAGAAAGTCATCGAACTCTCCAGACATATACTCACCACCTCGATCAGATCGAAGGGTTTTGATCACTTTGCCAGTTTGCTTTTCCACTAAAGCCCTAAAGACCTTAAATACGTTAAAGGTCTCGGATTTGTGTTTAAGCAAATAGACAAACCCATATCTTGAGTAATCATCAGTGAAGGTAACGAAGTATTCGTATCCTCCACGTGCCTGTTGGTTGAGCGGACCACATACATCAGAATGTATTAGCTCCAGCAACTCAGTGGCTCTTCGACCCTTATCGGAGAAAGGTCGCTTAGTCATTTTTCCTTCTATGCAGGATTCACAAGTAGGTAGTGAACCTATTGCAGAGGCTTGGAGTGGACCATCCCTCAAAAGTCTCTTAATCCTATCTAGACTGATATGACCAAGTCTTAAGTGCCAGAGGTATGTTGATTTTGTTAGATCGGAGGATTCAGAAAGTTTGATCCTCTTTGGCTCCCTAATTAGATCGTTATCTATTTCGGTGTCTAAAAGAGAAGGTTGAGTGGGATAGATGTAGAAAAGAGCATTCTTCATACATGCATTAGTGACAAAAGAATTATCAGGAAACGAAATACGAATTCCATTCTTAATGAACTTTAAACAATAATCTTGCTCTAGAAGACGAGCAACGGATATTAAGTTCTTCCCAAAGGTTGGAACAAAATAAACATTATTCAAGTTTAAAGTGCGGTCTTCAAAAGACAGCGTCACGGATCCCATAGCCTTCGCAGACACCAGGCTCCCATCACCCCATTTGAAACAGAACTCGCCTTCCTCTAAGCTTTTGGTTTTCTTGAAACCATTCAAGGAACAACAAATATGGTTAGTAGCAGCGGAGTCAAGAATCCACGTTGATACATTATCAGCTACTAAGCATGCTTCGGTAACTAGTACAATACTATGTTCCTTTGCTTTGAGATAGGCGGGACAGTTCTTTTTATCGGCCTTGTGAGGTCTCTTCTTAGTTCCAGAGGCGGAGGCTTTTTGCTCAGTAGCATGTGCCTCTCCTTGATTCCTCTTTCTCTTAGTGAGACCTACAGCAGTGTGAAGTCCCTTCATAAGCTTGGTAACAGTGTACTCTAGCTTGTTTATGAAGTAGTTCATCTTGGAGGTATCAAGAGATGTGGGGAGAGTTTCTAAGATCATATCTATGATCTTCTTCCCATCAATCTCAGATCCTAGGATTTCCATTTTATTTAAAAAACTAATGATCAGTATCATGAAGTCTCCAACAGGAGTCCTAGCCTGCATATGACAGTTCATAAACTGTCGGACTGCTTGTAGCCTTGTTTGACGCCTTTGCCCTCCAAACATCTCAAGGAGATTGTAGAGCATGTCAGCGGCAGTCTCGATGTCACGATGTTGCTCTTTCAGCATATTGTTCATAGATGCCAAGATATAGCACCTCACAATCTCATCGGATCGAAGCCTGGCCGCTAAGGCATCATTGTCCTCTTGAGTTGAATCATCATTCGTCAGAGGAGGACACGGGGTGGTGAGTACCCATTTGTGCTTGTTAACGGTAGGTATTATGTCGAGGTTACGTTTCGAATCTACGTAGTTTTCGTTTTCGAGTTTATTCGAGGAAAGAAAGATTGAGAGATGTTTGAGAGACATATTGCCTATATAAGTTGAAACAAGTTTATGATTAGTCTTTGGTTTAGGATTTAAGTTTTATTAAGACTTTTATAAAATCCAAAGGTGTTATAAACCAAACGATAATTTACTCCCTCAAGAGAAGGCCGCAAAAAATCTCCTTTTATAAGTAAATGACACATCATTAATGCTAAGCCAAGATGTCAATACATCTATTTTGACTAGCCACCTTGTAAATTGGTTTGATCACTCACATCCTTTCGCAGGGCCTCGAGGGAGGATTACTAGGGATTGAGTCTAAGTGTGTAACCAACCACTTAGTCCAAGAGATCGACTTTGAAAAACAATCCACCGAGGGGAGGCCTTGCCATCATCGTCTCACTCTCGGACGTAGCTCATTGAGCAATGATCAGAGCAAAGCGCCCTTGAGTACTCTCATTTAAGAGAGGGCCACGAGGGTGACTCTTAGTCCGGCGACACTTGCACTTTTCATTAGTGTTGGGGATCGTGGGTTACAAACAACAAATATAACCCTCCCACTTAGTTTTTGGAGTTGGTTCATCGACTCTTTTAAGTTCGGAAACAGATTTCCTAGTTAGAGAGCGACAGAGCGGACAACTAGAAGAGAATCCTAGATCAACATGTTCAGAGCAGTATTAGTGCATAAAGGCACAAGGTACATACTCGATCTTTTCCTATTTTCTATTTCGGGAAAGTGCGTGAGGGAAGTGTGAACTTCAACTCACTCGAACACTTGAAAGTTTGAGATTACACATCTTTTTATTTTTCGGCTTTGTCTACAAAAAGACCTCCACTCAAATTTTCAAGAGCATATAGATTTTGAACATATGTGATATAGATATAGTTTTGAAAACATTTTGAAAAATTACTTGATTTGGATGACAAAATATTTTTAAGTTTGAAAGTGAAAACAATTTTTCAAAATTCAAACTAGTTTTGTAAAATTCAATTTCAATTAAACTTTCAAAAATCAAAACATTTTAATCTTACACATCATGTTTATAATCATATGAAAAACATTTTTGCTCAAGAAAATTTTCTCATTAGAGTTCTATAACTCATGGTAGTGGGGTTTGAAAATCCGGAATTCTAAAAAACTGGAGATTCAGACAGCCGCGCACCTCGGAGTAAAATCGCCATAACTGGCGGCTCCGATGTCCTTTTGAGCCGAAACCGGTGGCATTGGACAGAGGACAGACAGAGCTTTAATTTGATTCAAGAATCATTAAATTTAGATTTCTGAGCAGAGAGTTATGCCGCTTTTAATGCGGGTTTACACTCCAGCTCGAAGAAAAAGAAATAAATTAAAGCTTCGTCCTTTTAGGTGCGAAAAAGAATCGAGTGTAACGGAACGTTTTAAGATGTTGTTTAAAGCTTTTATTTGTGTTTTATTAGCAGGGTAACAACATAGAATAAAAGAAATAACAACATGCATAAAACGATTCAAGTAAATAAACGAAACTAGCAAGAAAATAAAACTAGTCACAAAATTTACTCGAAAATTCTCAAACCTTTAAAACACGTTTTTCAATATAAAAAATTAAAAACTTTTAGAACTGATTCTAATGTGTTTTAACATCATCCCAAACTAATAGAAAATCAACATGCTTTTTAATTTAGAGACAAGAGCAATAAATTAAAAATAATCTAAGATTACAATTCTAACTTGTCACAAAATTAGTAAACTTTCGAAAACGATTTTCAAGCTCATAATTTAAAAACATGCACATGCATTCCTTTGACCATAGCTCTGATACCATTTGTTGGAATCGATCTAGGGTTTGAGAAAAAGTTTAACGCTTCGTTAAGCGGCGGAATTTTAAAAATTTTCTTTTTAAGTAAAACTAGTTTTTACTAACCTAGACAAGAGCATGTACATGTAAATAAAAACTAATATGAGCTATAAAAGTTACTAACCTTTTTTGATGCTTGAACGTTGATGAGCCTTTGGAAGGTTGGCAACGTTCGTCTCCCCTCGCAGCACGTCTCTCTTTTCTTTCCTCGGGAACTCGAGCAACCACGATAGTTTCTATCACTAAATCACTCGAAAAGAAGGAATCAGTGAGTGGGCACTTTTAAACACTACGACTTAAGAACGAGTCTCAAAGTCGCAGAGCTAAACACTAGGTCGAATGAGGACCTAGGTGCCAAGACAAGAAAAAATCAAAAATAAACTAGAGAGAGAGAGAAGAGGACTTCGGCTAAGTTCTAGAGAGAGAGTCTCTCAAATCTCTTAAACTTGGATGATTGAAATGTGAGGAATGAGGCTCCTATTTATAGGAGGAGGATTACCTTCAAAAGGTAGTTTCCTCTTTTCCTATTGCCTTGCACGTCCAACATGCCTCATGAAGGCTTAGGATTTGTTTCCTCATTTGATTTCCTCTTAGTTGGCCGAAAATGCACTTTCCTTCTTAAGGAAATTTGTTTCCCCTTTTTCTTTTGGCAAGTATCTTCATACATCAATGCACAAAATAAACTCTCTTTCCCACTATGGCATGAACGAAATTCAGCCTTATTTTCCTTGGGTTGGACGAAATTTGAGCTTCTAGAAGGAGCTTCTAGATGTTTCTTCATTTGTTCATGACAACATAAGAAAAGCCCATTAAGAATTTTCAAGTAAAATTCTATGAAATGAAATTAATCCTCAAGGCCCAATTACACTAATATGGCTGAGTAATATTTATTTCATTTGTCATCATATGACAATGTCAAAAAAATTTATTGACATTCTTTTCGTCCTATGTCCAAAAAGACAAAAATACCCTTTTGACAATTTTCGTAAAACTGTCTCGTTCTTGTTTTGACTTAGCTTCCAGTTTAACTATTCCTATCGATGTGATTCGTGACAGTGACCTCATGGACCCAAATGAACAAAGCTTGAGCTAAACACTTGGACTCAAAAGTTCACAAACCTTTTCCAAGTTTAGCTTAATGCCAACTGACTCCACTAAAGAGCTGACACTGAAAATCTCTCGGTTCAAATGAATTTGTTTTCTACTCAAGAATTCGACCTAATTATGATGAGCGGATCCACTGAATATTATCTATGTTTACCCTTCATGAATGTCATCAGCTAGTCGGGATTTACTAAATTACCATTTTACCCTTCTAGCTGTTATTTCCTCAACTCCTTTGTCGCTTGTGAATAAGTTAGAAACAATGTATTGACGAGGAGCTAACAAGTCACATTGTTTCATCCAAAAGAGTCAGGACTCAATTCGGACACTGGCCAGTTCATTTATTCACACTCCAAGGAACAAAGCATGAGGTGACATACATTGCATTTCGGGAATCTTGTTCATGAATTCCATATCTATGAGAACTTCACAAAGTTACTCATGACAGACTCACAACTTAGTACCTCACCAATAGGCCTTGTTCGGAATCACATAGTGAGTCCGAAATTTGACTTTCTCAAATGAGAATACTAAGGTGTGAAATGGCATGTCTCATTTCAGGATTAAGGTAAGCATGATGCAATTCATACATAGTGACTTCGAGACATAAGAGGTTAAATGGTTTGTTCTTATATTGTCTCTAGAAGTGCACTGGTCAATTCAGTACCTTCGGAAGATACCTAGAAGAACTATAGAGTCTCAAACTCTCAATGCCTCATAACCAGACATCATAGATTCTTCTAACAATCATACTGAGGTCAATAGTCCTTTGACCCTAAGATTGCGAATATATCGTTTTAAGCAAACTACGAAGAGTTTGTTCATGCAAATCTACATTTGTCTCTTCGTAAGTTGTTTAGTTTGTTTATGGACTAAAAGACTATGGTTTTATCATAAAGCTTCAGACAAGGAAGATTGAATGAACGTTTCAACTTTTTATTTATGAATAAGCAATTACAAGCAAGAGTCTTCGTAAGACTATATGACATCAAATGTACATAAATAGACACTACTACTCTTCTTGTGGGCACCATTGACAACAATCCCCAAAAGGAAAGCGGGAGTGATGAGTAACTCATCATCGATCTAACCATCTCCATAAGAGTTCGGTTTCTTCTCTCTGACACTCCGTTTTGTTGAGGTGTGCCAGGTGCAGTAAGCTGAGAAGCGATACCTTCTTCTTTAAGAAAGTCATCGAACTCTCCAGACATATACTCACCACCTCGATCAGATCGAAGGGTTTTGATCACTTTGCCAATTTGCTTTTCCACTAAAGCCCTAAAGACCTTAAATACGTTAAAGGTCTCGGATTTGTGTTTGAGCAAATAGACAAACCCATATCGTGAGTAATCATCAGTGAAGGTAACGAAGTATTTGTATCCTCCACGTGCCTGTTGGATGAGCGGACAACATACATCAGAATGTATTAGTTCCAGCAACTCAGTGGCTCTTCGACCTTTATCAGAGAAAGGTCGCTTAGTCATTTTTCCTTCTATGCAGGATTCACAAGTAGGTAGTGAACCTATTGCAGAGGCTTGGAGTGGACCATCCCTCACAAGTCTCTTAATCCTTACTAGACTGATATGACCAAGTCTTAAGTGCCATAGGTGTGTTGATTTTGTTAGATCGGAGGATTCAGAAAGTTTGATCCTCTTTGGCTCCCTAATTAGATCATTATCTATTTTGGTGTCTAAAAGAGAAGGTTGAGTGGGATAGATGTAGAAAAGAGCATTCTTCATACATGCATCAGTGACAAAAGAATTATCAGGAAACGAAATACGAATTCCATTCTTAATGAACTTTAAACAATAATCTTGCTCACGAAGACGAGCAACGGATATTAAGTTCTACCCAAAGGTAGGAACAAAATAAACATTATTCAAGTTTAAAGTGCGGTCTTCAAAAGACAGCGTCACGGATCCCACGGCCTTTGCAGACACCAGGCTCCCATCACCCCATTTGAAACAGAACTCGCCTTCCTCTAAGCTTTTGGTTTTCTTGAAACCATTCAAGGAACAACAAATATGGTTAGTAGAAGCGGAGTCAATAATCCACGATGATTCATTATCAGAAACTAAGCATGCTTCGGTAACTAGTACAATACTATGTTCCTTTGCTTTGAGATAGGCGGGACAGTTCTTTTTATCGGCCTTGTAAGGTCTCTTCACAGTTCCAGAGGCGGAGGCTTTTTTCTCAGTAGCATGTGCCTCTCCTTGATTCCTCTTTCTCTTAGTGAGACCTACAGCAGTGTGAAGTTCCTCCATAAGCTTGGCAACAGTGTACTCTAGCTTGTTAATGGAGTAGTTTATCTTTAAGGTATCAAGAGATGCGGGGAGAGTTTCTAAGATCACATCTATGACATTCTTCCCATCAATCTCAGATCCTAGGATTTCCATTTTACTCAGATGACTAATGATCAATATCATAAAGTCACCAATAGGAGTCCTAGCCTGCATATGACAGTTCATAAACTGTCGGACTGCTTGTAGCCTTATTTGACGCCTTTGCCCTCCAAACATCTCAAGGAGATTGTAGAGCATGTCAGCGGCAGTCTCGAAGTCATGATGTTGCTCTTTCAGCATATTGTTCATAGATGCCAAGGTATAGCACCTCACAATCTCATCGGATCAAAGCCAGGCCGCTAAGGCGTCATTGTCCTCTTGAGTTGAATCATTATTCGTCAGAGGAGGACATGGGGTGGTGAGTACCCATTTGTGCTTGTTAACGGTAGGTATTATGTCGAGGTTACGTTTCGAGTCTATGTAGTTTTCGTTTTCGAGTTTGTTCGAGGAAAGAATGAAAGAGAGAGAGTTGGGAGACATATTGCCTTGAAAAGTTGAAACAAGTTTATGATTAGTCTTTGGTTTAAGATTTAAGTTTGTTTAAGACTTTATAAAATCCAAAGGTGTTATAAACCAAACGATAATTTACTCCTTCGAGGGAAGGCCGCAAAAAATCTCCATTTATAAGTAAATGACACATCATTAATGCTTAGCCAAGATGTCAATACATCAACATTGACTAGCCACCTTGTAAATTAGTTTGATCACTCACATCCTTTCGCAGGGCCTCGAGGGAGGATTACTAGGGATTGAGTCTAAGTGTGTAACCAACCACTTAGTCCAAGAGATCGACTTTGAAAAACAATCCACCGAGGGGAGGCCTTGCCATCATCGTCTCACTCTCGGACGTAGCTCATTGAGTAATGATCAGAGCAAAGCGCCCTTGAGTACTCTCATTTAAGAGAGGGCCACGAGGGTGACTCTTAGTCCGGCGACACTTGCACTTTTCATTAGTGTTGGGGATCGTGGGTTACAAACAACGAATATAACCCTCCCACTTAGTTTTTGGAGTTGGTTCATCGACTCTTATAATTTCGGAAACAAATTTCCTAGTTAGAGAGCGACAGAGCGGACAACTAGAAGAGAATCCTAGATCGACATGTTCAGAGCAGTATTAGTGCATAAAGGCACAAGGTACATACTCGATCTTTTCCTATTTTCTATTTCGGGAAAGTGCGTGAGGGAAGTGTGAACTTCAACTCACTCGAACACTTGAAAGTTTGAGATTACACATCTTTTTATTTTTCGGCTTGTCTACAAGGAGACCTCCCACTCAAATTTTCAAGAGCATATAGATTTTGAACATATGTGATATAGATATAGTTTTGAAAACATTTTGAAAATTTATTTGATTTGGATGACAAAATATTTTTCAAGTTTGAAAGTGAAAACGGTTTTTCAAAATTCAAACTAGTTTTGTAAAAATTCAATTTCAATTAATCTTTCAAAAATCAAAACTTTTAATCTTACACATCATGTTTATAATCATATGAAAAACATTTTTGCTCAAGAAAATTTTCTCATTAGAGTTCTATAACTCATGGTAGTGGGGTTTGAAAATCCGGATTTCTAAATAAAACTGGAGTTTCAGACAGCCGCGCACCGCGGAGTAAAATCGCCATATCTGGCGGCTCCGATGTCCTTTTGAGCCGAAACCGGTGGCATTGGACAGAGGACAGACAGAGCTTTAATTTGACTCAAGAATCATTAAATTTCTATTTCTGAGCAGAGAGTTATGCCACTTTTAATGCGGGTTTACTCTAGCTCGAAGAAAAAGAAATAATTAAAGCTTGGTCCTTTTTAGGTGCGAAAAAGAATCGAGTGTAACGGAACGTTTTAAGATGTTGTTTAAAGCTTTTATTTGTGTTTTATTAGCAGGGTAATAACATAGAATAAAAGAAATAACAACATGCATAAAACGATTCAAGTAAATAAACGAAACTAGCAAGACAATATAACTAGTCACAAAATTTTACTCGAAATTTCTCAAACCTTTAAAACACGTTTTTCAATATAAAAAATTAAAAAAATTTAGAACTGATTCTAATGTGTTTTAAAAACATCCCAAACTCATAGAAAATCAACATGCTTTTTAATTTAAAGACAAGAGCATTAAATTAAAAAAATCTAAGATTACAATTCTAACTTGTCACAAAATTAGTAAACTTTCGAAAACGATTTTCAAGCTCATAATTTTAAAAACATGTACATGCTAATCTTTGACCTTAGCTCTGATACCATTTGTTGGAATCGATCTAGGGTTTGAGAAAATAATTAACGCTTCGGTAAGCGGCGGAATTTTAAAAAATTTCTTTTACAAGTAAAACAGTTTTTACTAACCTAGACAAGTGCAAGTACATGTAATTAAAAACCAATATGAGCTAGAAGTTTACTAACCTTTCTTGAAGCTTGAACTTTGAAGAAGCTTGTGGAAAGTTTGCAACGCTCGTCTCCCTTCGCAGCACGTCTCTCTTTCTTTCCTTGGTACCTCGAGCAACCACGAAAGTTTCTATCACTAAATCACTCGAAAAGAAGGAATCAGTGAGTGGGCACTTTTAAACACTACGACTTAAGAACGAGTCTCGAAGTCGCAGAGCTAAACACTAGGTCGAGTGAGGACCTAGGTGCCAAGACAAGAAAAAATCGAAAATAAACTAGAGAGAGAGAGAGAGGATTTTCGGCCAAGTTCTAGAGAGAGAGTCTCTCAAATCTCTTAAACTTGGATGAATGAAATGTGAGGAATGAGGCTCCTATTTATAGGAGGAGGATTACCTTCAAAAGGTAGTTTCCTCTTTTCCTATTGCCTTGCACGTCCAACATGCCTCATGAAGGCTTAGGATTTGTTTCCTCATTTGATTTCCTCTTAGTTGGCCGAAAATGCACTTTCCTTCTTAAGGAAATTTGTTTCCCCTTTTTCTTTTGGCAAGTATCTTCATACATCAATGCACAAAATAAACTCTCTTTCCCACTATGGCATGAACGAAATTCAGCCTTATTTTCCTTGGGTTGGACGAAATTTGAGCTTCTAGAAGGAGCTTCTAGATGTTTCTTCATTTGTTCATGACAACATAAGAAAAGCCCATTAAGAATTTTCAAGTAAAATTCTATGAAATGAAATTAATCCTCAAGGCCCAATTACAGTAATATGGCTGAGTAATATTTATTTCATTTGTCATCATATGACAATGTCAAAAAAAATTTATTGACATTCTTTTCGTCCTATGTCCAAAAAGACAAAAATACCCTTTTGACAATTTTCGTAAAACTGACTCGTTCTTGTTTTGACTTAGCTTCCAGTTTAACTATTCCTATCGATGTGATTCGTGACAGTGACCTCATGGACCCAAATGAACAAAGCTTGAGCTAAACACTTGGACTCAAAAGTTCACAAACCTTTTCCAAGTTTAGCTTAATGCCAACTGACTCCACTAAAGAGCTGACACTGAAAATCTCTCGGTTCAAATGAATTTGTTTTCTACTCAAGAATTCGACCTAATTATGATGAGCGGATCCACTGAATATTATCTATGTTTACCCTTCATGAATGTCATCAGCTAACAAATTACGATTTTACCCTTCTAGCTGTTATTTCCTCAACTCCTTTGTCGCTTGTGAATAAGTTAGAAACAATTTATTGACGAGGAGCTAACAAGTCACATTGTTTCATCCAAAAGAGTCAGGACTCAATTTGGACACTGGCCAGTTCATTTATTCACACTCCAAGGAACAAAGCATGAGGTGACATACATTGCATTTCAGCAATCTTGTACATGAATTCCATATCTATGAGAACTTCACAAAGTTACTCATGACAGACTCACAACTTAGTACTTCACCAATAGGCCTTGTTTGGAATCACATAGTGAGTCCGAACTTTGACTTTCTCAAATGAGAATACTAAGGTGTGAAATGGCATGTCTCATTTCAGGATTAAGGTAAGCATGATGCAATTCATACATAGTGACTTCGAGACATAAGAGGTTAAATGGTTTGTTCTTATATTGTCTCTAGAAGTGCACTGGTCAATTCAGTACCTTCGGAAGATACCTAGAAGAACTATAGAGTCCCCAACTCTCAATGCCTCATAACCAGACATCATAGATTCTTCTAACAATCATACTGAGGTCAATAGTCCTTTGACCCTAAGATTGCGAATATATCGTTTTAAGCAAACTACGAAGAGTTTGTTCATGCAAATCTACATTTGTCTCTTCGTAAGTTGTTAAGTTTGTTTATGGACTAAAAGACTAAGGTTTTATCATAAAGTTTCAAACAAAGAAAGAATGAATGAACGTTTCAACTTTATTAATAATGAATAAGCAATTACAAGCAAGAGTCTTCGTAAGACTATATGACATCAAATGTACATAAATAGATACTACTACTCTTCTTGTGGGCACCATTGACAACATATAATGCCCTCGGTCATAACCTTTTCCCCAGTGAACCCAAACAATGGCGTTTGGGTCGGAGTCGGGCGCAGCCCCCCGAGCCTGATGCGCTCTAGGGTGGACTTGAAAATTATGTCGGCAGCGCTGCCGTTATCGATGATAACCCTTTTCACCAAGTTATTGGCCACTTGGGCCTTGAGCACGATCGCGTCATTGTGCGGATGCACAACTCCCTTGGCCTCTTCATTGGTGAAATACATCGTCTCGTGAGGCACGGACGGAGGTTCTTCATCTGTGAAGTTGACGTGCATAGCAGCGTCTTCTTGAGACACGGCCCTAAGGAATTTCTTCCGTTGTCGGGCTGAATCTCCATCTTGTCGACCTCCCAGTATGGTGGTTACCACGTGGAGTTATGGGTTGGCATTGGCAGTAGCCGTGGTTCGATCGGCAGAAGCGGCTGTTCCTCCTCCCTGACCAGACTGTTGTCTGTTCGTGGTTGGGCCCGCAGCGCTAATCATGCGTAACACAAACTCTTTCAGCTCACCCCGTTGGATCAAAGCCTCAATTTGCCTTTTGAGGTTGTAGCATTCCGAGGTCAAATGACCGTATTCCCGATGGAACTCACAATACCTGGATCGATCGCGAGTTGCGGGATCCTTCTTCATTGGAGCCGGGGGCGTGAACTTGTCACGTGCCAGAGCCAAGATCTTTTTCGGCGCTGTGTTAAGCGGTGTGAACGACGAGTACCCTTTGAAGTTTTCCGCAAGTCACGGTTTCTGAGGTACAGGGGGTTGGTTGCTAGAAACCTGGTTCCCCTTGTTTCGCCTTTTACGAGGTTCGTTCTGCTCACGGCTAGGTTCTTCTCGACGGCGAGAGCTTTGATTAGTGCTCTTGCGGCCGTCGAGGTAATCTTCGACTCCCATGAAGGTCTTAGCTCGAGTGATTAACTCGGCCATTGTAGAAGGGACACGGACGACGACAGACTTAAGGAAGTCACTTGTGCGCAAGCCTTCTATGATAGCGGCAATTGCGTCACCGTCGTCAAAGCGGTCGACCTTGTTTGACTCTTCAGTGAATCGGGCGAGGTATTGTCTAAGAGACTCGCCACTCTCTTGCCTGATTGACCACAGGTACATCTTGGTCTTCTTTTGGACCATAGATGTAGCGAACCGTGCTAGGAACATGTCCTTCAGGTCTTTGAACGAGTGGATGGTTCCTGGCTTTAAGTTCTTGAGCCACTCAAAGCCGGGTCCGGCGAGGGTCAAACTAAAAGCTTGGCACATGGCGCCAGGAGAGACACCCTGCATCGTCATCCAGGTTTCATAGTGCTGGATGTGGTAAGCAGGATCTGCTTTCCCATCATAGGGAGCGAGGTTCGGGAGCTTGAAATTCCCCGTACAAACCTCAGCCAGTATCTGAGTAGTGAAAGGCGATGAATTCTCCTCAACGACCCCATAGGCACTTCCACCTATTCCGTATTCTCGGAGATCTCGTACCTCATTTCGAAGGTTGTGGATCATAGTGACCACATCGAGACCGGTCGTTGGAGTAACCCCTTGATCGGCAGGAGTCACCTGCAGCCTCTCGTTAGACCCCTGTCCTGCGCGGCGGTTCCCGTTAGTTGGGGCTGCCAGCGGGATATTGGGTTTAGAGCTTAGTCGCTCTCTCAGATCATTGCCACGCCCAATGCGTTGAGCAGTGAGGTGGTCCCTAAGGTCAGGGCTGGTCGTACGGAGGCGCAGGCTTTGTTTGTGACGGTGCGCTCTCCGCGCGCCCTGACTTTCCGCAACATTCTCCCTCGGACCTAGTCGGTCGAGAGCTGAACGTCGGGAATTCCCCTCTTGAGAAGATGCCGGCGCATCGCCTGTTCGGGGTAAGGGATTCAACGGACCGGCTTCAAACACGGCGGGGAGTCCCCCGTCCTTCATGAGAGAAGTCTCGATATCCTCCGACTCACCAGTACCCTCGTAATCAGGGTCGCGGTCGCGGCTTTCCTCGTTAAGGTTCTCAGGATCCCCGTTGGGGATTATCGTGTCACGCATAGGTTGCTTTGCAGCCAGTCGGCTGTGGTACCTTGCGTTCCTCGCCTTCAGTCGGCGGATACTCTCCTCTAACTCCATGATGCGGTCGTCCCTGCTATCGGGAGATGGAGATGGTGAGCGGGTCGAGCTCTCTTCGTGGAGCGACTCTTCGTCACCATGCGCTCGGGAGCGCAAGAAGTATTTCTTGGTCCCAGTGACGTTTTCGGGGTTGTTCATGCCCTCAGAACGTACGGGTGGTTGGCTACTCATTGTTTCTCAAGTTCGAGAAGGTTGAGTTCGCAGAAGAAAAGAAGAAGATGAACATAAGGGATTTCGGGCTGAATAGGTCGGGAAGTCCCCTCCTTCTAGCGCCAAAATGTTGTCGCACGAAAATGAACAACTATTTTAAACCTCGGGCGGTTCGATCCAAGGCCGGACCAAGTGATATCACCCGGGCCAAGAGTGTGAACTCGATAGTCTAAAGCTAGGGTTTTCTCCGATCAACCCGCCTCTCGTGAGAGGTAGGGGGTGAGGAGGAGGAGTGACCGTGCCTTGGTTGTCGGCTGCCTACGTACCCGTGCGTGGGATCAGGTCAGAACGTAGTTCAAGCGTGAAAGACGCAGTATGAGGCGTAGAACCTTGGTGGAGAGGCGTGCTCGACGAAGGAGATGGGGCGCGAGGAGTCCTCGGCAGCGTCTCAGAACCTCGGAGATCGCGTACGCGTCTAGCGTGTTAGACGCGCGAGGGGAACTCTTGTCGAGAACCCTAGGGGCGTGCTTGAGCACCGGAGAACGTTTGGTCAGAGGCAGCGACGTCCGGGAAGTCCCCGTGAGTGCTACGGAACCTCTGAGAATGGGGGAGAGAGAAGAGAGACTGCTTCAGGCCAAATATGGCATCCAGAGAAGCAGAGAAGAGTAAGAAATCGAGCGTGTCGATAGGAGATGAAGAGAATTTATTGGCCTGCTTTCCCCTCAATGGGAGGGGGTTTATATAGGTGTTGTCGCAGTTTTTCGGACAACGATTTAGGAGTCGTAGACGGTCAGACCCAAGGCCGGACCAAGTGGTCTCGTCTCGACTCGAGCGTGTCGGACTTGGTATCCCAAGTCATCCCTTAGCTGTCTGTGGTATCTATCTCGTCCAGGCACCTGAAAAGCAAGCAAGAAAGGTGTGAACTACAAAGGGAAAACAGGGGGTTGCCCCTGTTTACCTCTCCGATGCTCAACATTAGTAGAATTGAGGTGGTTTGTAGAAGGTTTAGTGTTAAGGAGGGGAGACTTGAGAGAAACGAGCGAGGTATGAGTTCGACAGTGTTTCAGTACTCAAATTCGGATTACCTGGACTAGGGGAGCGGCCCCTGTATTTATATTCGACCACGGGGCGTTATGGGCAACCCCTTGGCCGAGGATAGCCTTGGCTCGGCCATTGGCCGAGGCTGGCCCTTGGGCCGGCCAATGGCCGAGGCTATTTGGGCCGGCCATTGGCCGAGGCTGGCCCTAAGGCCGGCCGAGGCTGGCCCTAAGGCCGGCCAATGGCCGGGGGTAGCTTGGGTCGGCCATTGGCCGAGGCTGGCCTCTGGGCCGGCCAATGGCCGAGGCTGTTTGGGCCGGCCATTGGCCGAGGCTGGCCCTAGGGCCAGCCAATGGCCAGGAGTAGCTTGGGTCGGCCATCGGCCGAGGCTGGCGTCTGGGCCGGCCAATGGCCGAGGCTGTTTGGGCCGGCCATTGGCCGAGGCTGGCCCTAGGGCCGGCCAATGGCCGGGAGTAGCTTGGGTCGGCCAATGGCCGAGGCTAATTGGGCCGGCCATTGGCCGAGGCTGGCCCTAGGGCCGACCAATGGCCGGGGCGAGCTGCCGAGACGCGTTTGACGTCGCTTCGCCTCCGTTCGGCCGCGATCGGGGTCGGGCCGATAACATTAGCCCCCCGAGTTTACGGCCGAGTGAAACTCGTGCGGTAAACTCAAGATTCTTGCCGTCATCGGCCCACCGGAGCAGCCCGTCGTGACAAGGTTTGGCTCGGCTCCTTTAACTATTATTTTTTCTTTTCTCCGGTCACTTTTTGCCTTGTCTCGTTACACGCGTCAATGGACCCTACCAACCACCTGTCGGGGAGTGGGTCCATTGATGACGACCTCTTCCCTTTGCTCGGGAATCAAGACGCGAACTTGGACGAGTTGTGGGCGCAATTTTCATCTCCCTTGGTTATCAGCACCGTGCCGCCTTCACGCCCTTTGAGCAACCACGTAACAGAGATGGACGGGGGGGACTTTCACACTGTCGAAGCATGGGTGGCCGACGAGGAGGAGGGACGGCCCCGGCCGTTAGGGGGACGCCGGCCCAGGAGCGCTGGGCGTCAGGGAGAGCTGGGTCGACTGGCGCAGAGGCGCGCTCGACGAGCCAGTCCCGGGAGAAGATGCGCCAGCCCCTATCGGTGCCGTCTGTGCCGGGAGCGTCGTCAGAGGAGCCCCAGGCGGCGCTGGGGACGCGCGCGGCCCGGGTGGAGTCGCACTCGGCGAGGCGGGCCTGGGCGATGGTGCGCCGGTCTTCGTCGGCGCTCTCTGCGCTGGAGGCGCCGCCGGGGGAGATCCAAGCAGCGCATGGGGAGCGCCCACCCCGGGAGGGGCCGCGCCGACTGAGTCGGGCGTCAGGAGCGTCGCGCCGGCCCTGGGCGGCGATGCCGGGCCTATTTTGCAGGCGAGCGGTGGCGAAGGAGGCCCGGGCAACTCGGTCCCGGCGTTCCCCGAGGAGGGGCGCGCTGGTGGAGGCCGACTGGAGGCGGGCGGCGCCAGTGAAGGGCCGCTGGAGGTGGGCGGCGCTGCTGGCGGGAGCGCCGGCGCCAGTGACCAGGAGGGCCGGCCGGACAGCGCCGGTCGGGGGGCGGCGGCCGAGGCGTTGGTCGCCCTAGCCCTAGGAACCGGCGGGCTAGGGCTGCACGGGGGGAGCCCACCTGGCGGGCCGGGCCGCACTGCTGGGCCAGGTGCGTGCGCCACTGGGCTGGGCGAGAATCCAAGGGGCCCAGGCGACCTGGGTGCGCAAGGGGACTGCCTCCCTGGGCTGGGTACTGGTGAGGCCGGCCCAATGGCCTTGGGCGCACAGCGTGGGGGCTTGGACGCGCGAGGGGGCTCCTACCTGGGCCGGAGGCTGGTGGAGCCGGCCCAATGGCCTTGGGCATCCACCAAGGGAGCCCGGGCGAGACGGGCCTCGCCGAGGATTGCTTGCTTGGTTCGAGGCCAGGCGCCGATGACGGGTCCGCTGCCGGGCCGACCATCAGGAAGACAAGGCCCGCCGAGCCGGCCACCCACGTAACGGCCCAGCCGGCCGGCCTGGGTGATCGCCACGAAGGATCTGCCGGGCCGGGGATCGCCTCCGGCGTCGAGTGCTCGAGCGAGTCGTCGGACCGTCATGCCACACCCGCGGCGATGCCTTCTTTAATAGCGCGGGAGGAAGCACGAGCCCTAGCCTTCCCGACCGGGGTATCGGCAATACGTGGCGGCCTGGATTGCTCGGGTGTCGACATTTCGAGCTCGCTCTCGATCGCTAGTTTTACGAGCTTGAGGAGGCGGTACGGCATCCCGGACTCCATGTCGATCTTGCAACCGTTGCTCGACGATCTTCTGACTCGCCCCCGGAAAGGACACGCTGCCATTCACGAGGCGAGCCTTCACGGAGGGTTACGGTTACCCTTCCAGTCGGTGATCCAAGAGTTACTGATTCGGTTGGGGGTGCACACGTCGCAAATGTCTCCGACCTTCTATCGGGTAGTCGCTGCGTGCCACATGATGCTCTATCGGGCAAAGAGAAGGGCGGTCACCGCGGACGACATCCAAGATCTCGTGCTCGTTCGCGGGGTTCCGGGGAAACCAGGCTTTTACACGGCGTTCACTCGGAAGCGCATCTCCGTCGTCACCAAAGTCACCTCGAAGCATCGATACCCTTGGGTGTGGGTGTCCGAGTCAGCCTTCGGGATCGCGCCTCTCTTCTTCGGCCCCGCGGCCGACTTTCCACCCGTGGGCGATATTGAGGGCTCCGAGCTCGTCGCGGTGATTAGGGCGATCCCGGAATCAAGGCGGCAAGGAACGCTCTTTGAGTCCCCAGACCTAATGGCGAGGACCGGGTGGTTCGTGCCTAGCGACGATGTTCCTTTGTGCCCTATCCTCGACGCGGGGGCAACGGAGGATCCCGAGACCAAGGAGGGGGGTTCGTCAGCTCCTTCCCCCGACACGGGGGGTACTGGCCGCGCATATACTTTCGCGTTACCGCGCTATCGTTGTTTTCCATTATTTATGCTTATCGTTATGTTTTAACTGACAGACACTCTTTTCTTCTCTGCAGGTACCATGGCTCGACGTCATCGACCGCGCACACAAATGCCGAGAGCAACGCCCACCGACGATGCTACGATCGTGGCCCGTCCTCCAGCCGAGGCCCGTCGCGGGGGGTCGCCATCGCGGGCGAGGAAAGAAGCGATCTCCTCCAACAAGCGACCATCATCGTCGGCTTCTCTCGGGTCACCGTTCGGCCACAAACGCGCTCACACATCGACGGTGTCAGACACCTTGGACTCTATGCTCCTAGCAGACGCGGCAGAGTTGAGAGATCAGTGCTCCCGAGGGATCCTTGAGACCTCCTTGCCGGATTTCAAGGGTCTGCTGACGACGAGCGATCTTGAGCATTTCCAGAGCGGGATCGGCGATGCCCGAAAGGTATGACTTGTTTGCTTGTGTTATGTATGATTATCGTGCTCGTCGTGATTATCCGCGTTTCATTTGTTTCCACAGATGCTCGCGCGCCAAGAGCGGAGCGATCGCATTCTCCGAGATATGCTACGACGCATGCAGATCATGGAGAAGGAGAAGACGAGTATGACGGCCGCGCATGCTGCCGCCCTAGCGGGGGCTCGCACCGCCCAAGAGTTTGAGGCGCTCGAGAGGGAGCTGGAGCGAGCTCGCGGGGAATTGGCCGCCGAGAAAGCACTTCGTGAGAAGGCGGAGCAAGCGGCTGACACCTTTCTGGGGGAAACGAAGAAACTCCGGGCGGCACTCTCGAGCCGGGATGCGGAGCTGAGCATCGTCCATGCTCGGCTATCGGCGAGCGAGATCGCTCGGGTCAAGGTCGAGAGGGAGAGGGACACCTTACGGACGGAGATGCAGACCCTCGTCGAGGAGAAGGAAGATGCCGTGCGATCCAAGACGGACTTGGAGGACGACTGGGACTTGGCGTTGGAGGCGGCTCGTTACGAAGCAGCAAGGCGAGTCCGAGATGCGACCGCGAAGGACAACGCGTCTCGTGGGACCACGTTTTCCTTCTTTAACGCCATGTTCCCTCCTTATGATGACGAGCCGCCGGAGGACGACCTGCATCCACAAATCCACGCCGAGGCTGCACAGTCGACGACCCGCCAGCCTGACGGAGAAGCCGTTGGCGGGTTTGGCGCTCCTGGCCCCGAGGGGGATGAAGAGCAAATTGACTTCGGCTCGGAGTAGTCAACTTCTCCTTGGTTTTTCGTGCACTTGTTTAGCGCTTACGTAGTGTTTACTTTCGGATTTTCGTTTGTTTGACATGTATCGCATTCTCATGTTTTTCTTGTTGGGTTGATTGTGCAACATTGTCCTGTTTTGATTGAAGCTTTTTTATTCGCTACGCGTCTTATTTTCTCGATTTGTTGTGCTTAGTGTAATCGATTTGCGCGATTTGAACAATGCGTGTCTCACGAACCCGGTTTACTATGTCTAGCGTAACCGGTTTGCACGGCTTACTGCCGTATTTGGTGGCGAAGTTTCCCGCGGGCGCTGGCTAGACCAGTTTCATCCGGCGGTTGCGATTCTCGGCCATCCCTTCGTGACTCGCTGCCTATCGGCGCGTGTGAGCCGGGTGGCCGTCGCGCTCATCCTCCGGCGAGTACGCTACCTATCGGCGTGCGTATCGGGATGAGTTTGCAGTTCCCAGTGAGCGTGGTACTTGTTGGTACGCGTGTCACGTTTTGGGTTTTGACTGCCGAGATCGACGATCCGGTGCGCGGACGCGATCCGTCGACGCCTTACTGCCTATCGGTGTGCAAGGCGCAACGTTGCGCGAGAGTGTCGCAGCGAAAGACGTGTGAGGTTGGAGGTCCGGTGCGTGGATCCAACTTGTCGACGTTTCGCTATCTCTCAGTGCGGGGTCGGAGGTCCGGTGCACGGATCCGATTTGTGGACGTTTCGCTACCTCTCGGTGTGTGAAAGGTGGAGCGTGAAAAATGGAGTAAATGAGCTTGTTACCCTCATTCTATCCTCCTTAGCCCCCCGAGTTTCTTGGGTGCTCGTAGAGGAGACTAGAAATTATAGTACAATGCTTTGAAGCGAAATGTAATTCATTATATTGTTGAAATGGTTAAAAAATTACATCCCAGGACGTTGGCCGAACTTGAAATTTAAAATTGTCTTTGCTAAAAATTGAAAACAACATGAAAACAACAAAACGTAGAGTGAGCGAAAGGGCGTCTATTGGTAATATTGCCGAAGGTGCTCCGCGTTCCATGGATGCATGAACACGAGTCCCTCCAGGTTCTCGAGCTCGTACGTGCCGTTGTGGATGGCTCGGCGCACACGGTACGGGCCTTCCCAGGTGGGGCCCAGAACTCCCGCACCTTGCACCTTGGTGTTTTGGAACACCCTTCGAAGAACGAGGCTCCCGTCGGCGAACTTCCGCAGCTTGACCTTGGAATTATAGTACTTCTCGACCTTCCTTTTTTGTGCAGCAAGTCGGGTGAGTGCGTTCGCCCTCCTCTCGTCTATGAGGTCTAACTCGAGCCTGATTGCGTCGTCGTTGGTGGCTTCTTCGTACTCCTCGATGCGCAAGGTCGGTAGCTTGGTCTCGACGGGTACGACGGCCTCGACGCCGAACGCGAGAGCGAAAGGGGTTTCGCCAGTCGCATTTCGGGCGGTGGTACGGTACGCCCATAAGACCATGGGGAGCTCGTCGGCCCAAGCCCCCTTTCTTTCCTCCAGCTTCTTCTTCAAGTTCTCTTTGATTGTCTTGTTAACTGCCTCGACTTGACCGTTGGCTTGAGGATGGCGGAGAGAGGAGAAAGTCTTGCTAATGCCCAGTTGTTCGCACATTTCTCGGAGGCGCGCATTGTCGAATTGCTTCCCGTTGTCGATTATAATTGACGCGGGGATCCCGAAGCGGCAGACGATGCTTTTCCAAATGAAGCTTGTCGTGTTCGCCTCGGTGATCTTCGCTAGCGGCTCAGCCTCTACCCACTTTGTGAAGTAATCGATGGCCACGATCGCGTGCTTGTATTGCCTCGGGGCCGTAGGTAGCTCACCGATGAGGTCGATTCCCCACTTCGCGAAAGGTCGCGGCACAATGATTGGACACAATGGGGCCGGTGCTTGACGCGGGATGTGGGCGAACCTTTGGCACTTATCACTGTTGTCGCAGTTTTTCGGACAACGATTTAGGAGTCGCAGACAGTTAGACCCAAGGCCGGACCAAGTGGTCTCGTCTCGACTCGAGCGTGTCGGGCTTGGTATCCCAAGCCGTCCCATAGCTGTAGATGATCTCTATCTCGTCCAAGCACCTGAAACGTGAACAGAAAGGTGTGAACTACAAAGGGGAAACAGAGGGGTTGCCTCTGTTTACCTCTCCGACGCTCAACATTAGTAGGATTGAGGTGGTTTGTAGAGGGTTTAGTGTTTAGAGGTCGAGACTTGAGAGAAACGAGCGAGGTACGAGTTCGACAGCGTTTCAGTACTCAAATTCGGATTACCTGGACTAGGGGAGCGGCCCCTTTATTTATAGGCGACCAAGGGGTGTTATGGGCAACCCCTTGGCCGAGAATTGTCTTGGCCCGGCCATTGGCCGAGACTGGCCCTAGGGCCGGCCAATGGCCGAGGCTATTTGGGCCGGCCATTGGCCGAGGCTGGCCCTAGGGCCGGCCAATGGCCGGGAGTAGAGTGAGTCGGCCATTGGCCGAGACTGGCCCTTGGGCCGGCCAATGGCCGATGCTATCTGGGCCGGCCATTGGCCGAGGCTGGCCCTAGGGCCGGCCAATGGCCGGGAGTAGACCGAGTCGGCCATTGGCCGAGACTGGCCCTAGGGCCGGCCAATGGCCGAGGCTATTTGGGCCGGCCATTGGCCGAGGCTGGCCCTAGGGCCGGCCAATGGCCGGGAGCATCTTGAGTCGGCCATTGGCCGAGGCTGGCCTCTGGGCCGGCCAATGGCCGAGGCCGTTTGGGCCGGCCATTGGCCGGGGCTGGCCCTAGGGCCGGCCAATGGCCGGGGCGAGCTGCCGAGACGAGTCCGACGTTGCTCCGCCTTCGTTCGTCCGCTATCGGGGTTGGGCCGATAACATTAGCCCCCCGAGTTTACGGCCGAGTGAAACTCGTGCCGTAAACTCAAGACTCTCGCCATCGTCGGCCCACCGGAGCAACCCGTCGCGACAAGGTTTGGCTCGGTTCCTTTAATTATTATTATTTTTATTCTCCAGTCACCTTTGCCTTGTCTCGTTAAACGCGTCAATGGACCCTACCAACCACCTGTCGGGGAGTGGGTCCATTGATGACGACCTCTTCTCTTTGTTCGAGAACCAAGATACGAATTTAGACGAATTGTGGGCGCAACTTTCACCTCCATCAGTTACCAACATCGTGCCGCCTTCACGCCCTTTGAGCCATCACGTGACAGAGATGGCCGAGGGAGATTTTCACACGGTTGAAGCATGGCTGGCCGACGGGGAGGAGTATACGTGCACTGGGGACGGCCCCGGCCGCCAAGGGAACGCCGACCCAGGAGCGCCGGGCGTCGGGGAGCGCTAGGCCGACCAGCGCGGGGGCGCGCTTGGGGAACTGGGCCCGGGAGGAGATGCGCTGGCCCCTGTCGGCGCCGTCTGTGCTGGGAGCGTCGCCGGAGGAGCCCCAGGCGGCGCTGGGGACACGCGCGGCCCGGGTGAAGTCGCGCTTGGCGAGGCGGGCCTGGGTGATGGTGCGCCGGTCTTCGTCGGCGCTGTCTGCGCTAGAGGCGCCGCCGGGGGAGATCCAGGCAGCGCAGGATGAGCGCTCGCCCCGGGGGGGGCCGCGCCGGCCGAGTCGGGCGTCAGGAGCGTCGCGCCGGTCCTGGGCGGCGACGCTGGGCTTATTTGGCAGGCGGGCGGCGACGAAGGAGGCCTGGGCGGCTCGGGCCCGGCCTTTCCCGAGGAGGGGCGCGCTGGTGGAGCCCGACTGGAGGCGGGCGGCGCCATTGAAGGGCCGCCGGAGGTGGGCGGCGCCGCTGGGGGGCCGCCGGAGGTGGGCGGCGCTGCCGGAGGGAGCGCCGGCGCCGGTGACGAGGAGGGCCGGCCGGACAGCGCCGGCCGGGGGGCGGCGGCCGAGGCATTGGTCGCCCTAGCCCTAGGAGCTGGCGGGCTAGGGCTGCAAGGGGGGAGCCCACCTAGCGGGCCGGGCCGCTCTGCTGGGCCAGGTGCGCGCGCCACTGGGCCGAGCGAGACTCCCAGGGGCCCAGATGACTTGGGCGCGCGAGAGGACTGCCTCCCTGGACCGGGCGCTGGCGGGGCCGGCCCAATGGCCTTGGGCGCACAATGCAGGGGCCGGACGCGCGAGGGGGCCTCCTACCTGGGCCGGAGGCCGGTGGAGTTGACCCCAATGCCTTGGGCACCCACCGAGGGAGCACGGGCGAGATAGGCCTCGCCGAGGGAAGCTTGCCGGGTCCGAGGCCGGGCGCCGATGACGGGTCCGTTGCAGGGCCGACCACTGGGGGAACAAGGCCTGCCGAGCCAAGCGCCCACGCCACGGTCCCGCCGGCCGGCCTAGGCGATCGCCACGAAGGATCTGCCGGGCCGGGGATCGCTTCCGGCGTCGAGTGCTCGAGCGAGTCGTCGGACCGTCGTGCCGCACCCGCTGCGATGTCTTCTTTAACAGCACGGGAGGAGGCACGAGCTCTAGCCTTTCCGACCGGGGAATCGGCTATACGTGGCGGCCTGGATTGCTCGGGAGTCGACACTCCGAGCTCGCTCTCGATCGCTAGTTTTACGAGCTTGAGGAGGCGATACGGTATCCCGGACTCCGTGACGATCTTGCGACCGTTGCCCGACGATCTTCCGTCTCGCCCCCGGAAAGGATACGCCGCCGTTCATGAGGCGAGCCTTCGCGGAGGGTTACGGTTACCCTTCCAGCCGGTGATCCAAGAGTTATTGGTTCGGTTGGGGGTGCACGCCGCGCAAATGTCTCCGACCTTCTACCGGGTAATCGCCGCGTGCCACATGATGCTTTATCGGGCGAAGAGAAGGGCGGTTACTGCGGACGACATCCAAGATCTCGTGCTCGTTCGCGGGGTTCCGGGGAAACCAGGCTTCTACACGGCGTTTACTCGGAAGCGCATCTCTGTCGTTACCAAGGTTACCTCGAAGCACCGATACCCTTGGGTGTGGGTGTCCGAGTCAGCCTTTGGGAACGCGCCTCTCTTCTTCGGCCCCGCGGCCGACTTCCCACCCGTGGGTGATATCGAAGGCTCCGAGCTCGTCGCGGTGATTAGGGCGATTCCAGAATCAAGGCGGCAAGGGACACTTTTCGAGTCCCCAGACCTGATGGCGAGGACCGGGTGGTTCGTGCCTAGTGACGACGTTCCTTCGCCCCCCGGCCTCGACGCGGGGGCCACGGAGGATCCCGAGACCGAGGAGGGGGTTGCGTCAGCTCCTTCCCCCGACGCGGGGGGTACTGGCCGCGCATACTTTCGCGTTATCGCGCCATCGTCGTTTTTCGTTATTTACGCTTATTTTTATGCTTTAGCTGACAGACGTTCTTTCCTTCTCTACAGGTATCATGGCTCGGCGTCATCGACCACGCACACAAATGCCGAAAACAACGCCCACCGACGATGCCACGACCGTGGCCCGTCCTCCAGCTGAGGTTCGTCGCAGGGGGTCGCCATCGCGGGCGAGGAATGAAGCGATCTCCTCCAACAAGCGACCATCATCGTCGGCTTCTCTCGGGTCACCGTCCGGCCACAAACGCGCTCACATATCGACGGTGCCGGACAGCTTGGACTCTATGCTCCTAGCGGAGGCGGCAGAGCTGAGAGACCAATGCTCCCGAGGGATCCTTGAGACCTCCTTGCGGGATTTCAAGGGTCTGCTGACGATGAGCGACCTCGAGCACTTCCAGAACGGGATCGGCGACGCCCGAAAGGTATGACCCGTTTGCTTGTGTTATGTATGACTGTCGTGCTTATTGTAATTATCCGCGTTTCATTTACTTGCAGATGCTCGCGCGCCAAGAGCGGAGCGATCGCATTCTCCGAGATATGCTACGACGTATGCAACTCATGGAGAAGGAGAAGGCGAGCATGGCGGCCGCGCACGCTGCCGCCCTAGCAGGGGCCCGCACCGCCCGAGAGTTCGAGGCGCTCGAGGGGGAGTTGGAGCGAGCTCGCGGGGAACTGGCCACCGAGAAGGCGCTTCGTGAGAAGGCGGAGCAGGCAGCCGACACCTTCCTGGGGGAAACGAAGAAGCTTCAGACGGCGCTCTCGAGCCGGGATGCAGAGCTGAGCATTGTTCACGCTCGACTATCGGCGAGCGAGATCGCTCGGGTTAAGGTCGAGAGGGAGAGGGATACCCTCCGGACGGAGATGCAGACCCTTGCCGAGGAGAAGGAAGACGCCGTGCGATCCAAGACCGACTTGGAGGATGACTGGGACCTGGCGTTGGAGGCGGCTCGTTACGAGGCGGCCCGGCGAGTTCGGGAAGCGACCGAAAAGGAGAACGCGTCTCGCGGGACCACGTTTTCCTTTTTCAACACCATGTTCCCTCGTTACGACGACGAGCTGCCGGAGGACGACCCGCATCCCCGAATCCCCGCTGAGGCTGCGCAATCGACGACCCATCAACCGGACGGAGAAACCGTCGGCAGGTTCGGCACTTCTTGCCCCGACGAAGACGAGGAGCAGATCGATTTCAGCTCGGAGTAGCCGACTTCTCTTTAGTTTTACGCGCAATTGTTTAGCGCTCGCCTTATGCTTTCTTTCGGATTATTGTTATGTTTGCGTCGTACTTTCGTACTTTTCTTGTTGGGTTGTTTACGCAATATCGTTTTGCTTTGATTGAAGCTTTCTTTTCATCGTGCGTCTTATTTTCTCGACTTTCTACGCTTAGTGTAATCGATTTGCGCAATTTGAATAGTGCGTGTCTTACGAGCCCGGCTTACTATGCTTAGCGTAACCGGTTGGCACGGCTTACTGCCGCATTTGGCGGCGAAGTTTCCCGCGGACGCTGGCTAGACCAGTTTCATCCGGCGGGTGCGATTTCCAGCCATCCATTTGTGACTCGCTGCCTATCGGCGCGCGCGAGCTGGGCGGCCGTCACGCTCATCCTCCGGCGAGTACGCTACCTATCGGCGTGCGTATCGGGATGGGTTTGCAGCTCCCAGTGAGCGTGGTACTCGTTGGTACGCATGTCACGTTATGGGTTTTGACTGCCGAGATCGACAATCCGGTGCGCGGACGTGATCCATCGATGACTTGCCGCCTATCGGTGCGCAAGGTGCATCGGTGCACGAGAGGGTCACAGCAAAAGACGTGCGAGGCCGGAGGTCCGGTGCGCGGATCCAACTCATCGGCGTTTTGCTATCTCTCAGCATACGGCCTCAACCCGTGCGAGAGCGTCGCACGAGGAGGGTACGAAATCGGAGGTCCGGAGCGCGGATCCAATTTATGGGTGTTTTGTTACCGCTTGGCGCGTGGAAAGTGGAGTAAGCGAGCTCGTTACTCTCGCCTTATCCCCCTTAGCCCCCCGAGTTTCTTGGGTGCTCGTAGGGGAGGCTAGAAACTAAGATACAATGTTTTGAAGTGAAATGTAATTCATTAAATTATTGAAATGGTTCAAAAATTACATTCCAGGCCGTCGGCCAAACTTGAAATTGTAAATTGTCTTTGCTAGAATCGAAAATTACATGAAAACAAAAAGCGAAAGAAGGACGAATGAACGTCTACTGGTAATATTGCCGGAGATGTTCCGCGTTCCACGGGTGTGTGAACACGAGTCCCTCCATGTTCTCGAGCTCGTACGTGCCGTTGTGGATGGCTCGGCGCACACGGTACGGGCCTTCCCAGGTGGGGCCTAGAACTCCCGCGCCTTGCACCTTGGTGTTTTGGAACACCCTTCGAAGAACGAGGCTTCCGTCGGCGAACTTCCGCAGCTTGATCTTTGAGTTGTAGTACTTCTCGACCTTCCTCTTTTGCGCAGCAAGCCGGGTGAGTGCGTCTGCCCTCCTTTCGTCTATGAGGTCTAGCTCGAGCCTGATTGCGTCGTCGTTGGCGGCTTCTTCGTACTCCTCGATGCGCAAGGTTGGCAGCTTGGTCTCGACGGGTACCACAGCCTCGACGCCGAACGCGAGAGCGAAAGGGGTTTCGCCGGTCGCGTTTCGAGCGGTGGTGCGGTATGCCCATAAGACCATGGGGAGCTCGTCGGCCCAAGCCCCCTTTCTTGCCTCCAGCTTCTTCTTCAGGTTCTCCTTGATCGTCTTGTTCACCGCCTCGACCTGACCGTTGGCTTGAGGATGGCGAGGAGAGGAGAAAGTCTTGCTAATGCCAAGTTGTTCGCACATTTCTCGGAGGCGTGCATTGTCGAATTGTTTTCCGTTGTCGGTTACAATTGACGCAGGGATCCCGAAGCGGCAGATGATGCTTTTCCAAATGAAGCATGTCGTGTTCGCCTCGGTGATCTTTGCCAGCGGCTCAGCCTCTACCCACTTCGTGAAGTAATCGATAGCCACGATCGCGTGCTTGTATTGTCTCGGGGCCGTAGGTAGCTCGCCGATGAGGTCGATTCCCCACTTCGCGAAAGGTCGCGGCACGATAATCGGACACAAAGGGGCCGGTGCTTGGCGCGGAATGTGGGCGAACCTTTGGCACTTGTCACACTTCCTGGCCCACTCGTGGGAGTCCTTTTTCAAGGTAGGCCAGAAATATCCAAGTCTCAGCAGCTTCAATGCCAAAGATTGCCCGGCGGCGTGGTTACCGCACACCTCCTCGTGCACCTCGTGGAGCGCCTTCTTCGCCTCGACTTCGGTCAAGCAGCGAAGGAGAGGCATAGAGTAGCCTCTCTTGAACAAGCTGTCCTCCCTCATTATGTACTTTGGCGCCAAGCTTCTCAGCTTTCTGGCCTCTTCTCTGTCTTCGGGAACGACTCCTCGCTTAAGAAATTCCACGAGCGGAGTCATCCACGAGGGAGGCGGAGTCTTGTCAACGACCCCTACGTCGCCTCTCGAGACGTAAGGTCGGGTCAACACTTCGATTGGGACGCTGCCCTCGCCCTCCTCGTCTATCCCAGACGTGAGGCGGGCTAGGGTGTCGTCGTCAACGTTCGCCTCTCGAGGAACCTGGACGATCTCGAACCACGATAGGGCCTCCAAGTTCTTTTGAGCTTTGGACAAGTATGCGATCATATGTGGCTCCTTTGCGGCGTAGTCGCCCTTAACCTGATTCACGATCAATTGCGAGTCACAATGGATGCGCAGGTTTCGGGCGCCCAACTTGTTTGCTAGCTCCAAGCCAACGATCAGAGCCTCGTACTCTGCCTCGTTGTTGGAAGCCTTGAACTCGAACCGCAGGGCGTATCTCAGCTTTTCCCTATCGGGATTTGTGAGCACAACGCCGGCGCCAGCCCCCCGGGCGTTTGACGCGCCATCCACGTGCAAGTCCCAGACCGGCCCTATCGGGCCGTTGGTTCTCTTCTTTGACGACTCGCTATGGTCGTCCTTCTTCTCTCCCGTGGTCTCTTTATTCTCGTCGCCCTCGTCGGCTGGGGGCGAGCTTGTGAATTCGGCGATGAAATCGGCGAGGGCCTGACCCTTAATGGTGGTTCTCGGTTGGAACTCGATCCCGTACTCGCCCAGCTCTTGGGACCATATCGCCGTTCGAGAGGAGGTCCCTTTTTGAAGGGCCTTCTCGATGGGAT
The DNA here is from genome assembly GCF_054948205.1 of Urtica dioica subsp. dioica. NCBI lineage: Eukaryota > Viridiplantae > Streptophyta > Magnoliopsida > Rosales > Urticaceae > Urtica > Urtica dioica. The sequence goes on from NC_142756.1 coordinate 43,898,122, forward strand.
GCCCCGAGCGGACCACAATGGGGTGCGCTTGGAAGTAGGGCCGGAGTTTTCTCGCGCTCATGACGAGGGCGAGGGACAGTCTCTCGATTTCCGGGTATCGGGTTTCGGCGTCGAGGAGCGCCTTGCTAACGTAGTAGACCGGCCATTGTACCTTGTCTTCTTCGCGTATGAGAACCGCGCTCACGGCCCTATCGGAAACCGCGAGGTAGAGGAACAAGGTTTCACCGTTCTTCGGCTTTGCGAGGAACGGGGGGGAGGTGAAATAGGCTTTCATATCGCAGAATGCTTCCTCGCACTCCTCCGTCCACACGAACCCGTCGGTCTTCTTCAGTGCCTTGAAGAACGGTTGGCACCTGTCGGTGGCTTTGGAAACAAATCGCGTCAGGGCGGCGATCCTTCCCATCAAGCTTTGAACTTCTTTGACCTTTTGTGGCGACCTCATCTCTAAGATCGCCTTAATCTTCTCAGGATTGGCCTCGATCCCGCGGCGGCTCACCATGTAGCCCATAAACTTTCCAGACTCGACCCCGAAAGCGCACTTGTTGGGGTTAAGCTTCATCTTGTAGCGCCGCAGAATCGTGAACATTTCCCTAAGGTCTCGAACGTGGTCGTGGGGTTTGAGGCTTTTGACAAGCATGTCATCCACGTAGACCTCCATAGTCTTGCCAATTTGATTGGCGAACATGCGGTTCACCAACCTTTGATACGTTGCTCCCGCGTTTTTGAGGCCAAAGGGCATGACCTTGTAACAGTAGAGTCCGCGGTTCGTAACAAAGGTGGTCTTGATCTGATCCGGCTCGTGCATGCGGATCTGGTTGTAGCCTGAATAGGCGTCCATGAAGCTCAGCAACTCGTGGCCCGCCGTGGTGTCCACGAGCTGCTCGATCCTCGGGAGAGGGAAGCTGTCTTTCGGGCAGGCTTTGTTGAGATCTTTGTAATCGATACAGATCCGCCACTTCCCATTTGGCTTCTTGACCATCACCACGTTGGACACCCACTTGGGGTGCTCCGCCTCCCTGATGAAGTCGGCGGCGAGAAGTTTGTCAACTTCTTCACCAATGGCTTGGTACCTCTCCCCACTGAACGCCCATCGCGGTTGGACGCGCTCGGCCACCCTCTTGTCGTCGTTGAGACGATGAACCATGATCTCGGGGTCGATCCCCGGCATGTCGGCGTGTGTCCACGCAAAGACATCTTTGTGCTCTCGGAGGAAAGCGGCGAGCTCGATTCGGGTCTCAGACGGGAGTTGGGCGCCTACCTTGACTACTTGGTCAGGTTTGGCGTCGTCCAACACGACGGGAACGAGGTCGTCCGGTGTCTCCACCTTTCGACGCTCGACTTCGTCCCTTTGGTCTAGCTCTCCGAAGGTGCCTCCTTCCTCTAACTTGCACGGGAATTTGTCTCCAAGTTGGAAGACGGTGCTCACCACCTTCCCTTTCCCTTTTCCGTCCACGCCCTGGATGTAGCACATCCTCGCCATGGATTGGTCTCCCAACATCACGGCGATCCCTTTCTCGGTCGGGAACTTCATCATCAGGTGGTACGTGGACGTTATGGCCTTCAACCGATTGAGAGTCGGGCGGCCGACGATGATGTTGTAAGCCGAGGGCTGATCCACCACTAGGAACGACACGATGTGGGTAACCTCGAGCCCCCCCGGCGTACCGAAGGTAACCGGGAGGTCGATAGTTCCCTCCGTCATAACCCTCTCCCCAGAGAAGCCGAAGAGCGGGGTTGAGATCGGGGTCGGTCTTACCCCGGATAGCTTCATCTCGTCCAACGCCGATTTGAAGATTATGTCGGCGGAGCTCCCATTGTCGATCAGGATTCTCCGGACGAGGTTGTTGGCGACCGGGGCAGAGACGACTATCGCGTCGTTGTGTGGATGGAGAACTCGCGTTGCTTCTTGTCCGGTGAAGAACATGGACTCGAAGGGGGCCGGAGGAGGGACCTCGTACGTATGGTTGATGTAGTGCGCTATTTTCCCTTGGGAAACTTCGCGCACGTACTTCTTCCTTTGCGTAGCCGAGTCTCCGAACTCCGGGCCACCCAAGATTGCACCCACGACGTGAAGTTGCGAGCTCTCCGGCTCTTCGTTTGTCGCGCGGTCCGTGACAGTCACCGTCGCCGGACCTTTCTTCCCTTGCCGCGGGCGACCTCCGTGTGCCGCGGCCGTCCCGATAGTTCTCAGGACGTACTCTTTCAGCTTCCCATCTTGAATCAGGGCCTGAATCTGACGCTTGAGTTGATAGCATTCAGATGTCAGGTGCCCGTGATCTTGATGGTAGTCACAGTACTTGCTTTGATCCCTCTTGGCGGGATCCTTCGTGAGCGGGGTTGGGCTCCCCAACTTGTCACGGTGCAGAGCCAGGATTTGTTCCGGCGGAGTGTTCAGAGGAGTGAATGGCGAGAACTTTCGGAAGCTGTCGACATGTGACGGCCTCGGCCCGGGGAGGGAACGGCCGTTGGGGGCCTGGCTTCCCTTATTCCTCCTCTTTCGGGGGTCGGGACGATCTTCATCTCGATCGTCGCGGCGGTGATTCCCCTGTCCTCCTAACTTTCGACCATCTCGGCCATCGAGATAGTCCTCGACTCCCATGTATGTGCGGGCTCTTGTCATCAGCTCCGCCATGTCACGCGGGACTTGGCCAACAATAGACTTGAGGAAGTCGCTCGTGCGCACCCCCTCGGTGATCGCCGTGATGGCGTCCCTGTCGTCGAACCCTTCGACCTTGTGAGACTCCTCGGTGAAGCGAGCGAGGTATTGTCTCAACGTCTCGTCTCTTCCTTGTCGGATAGAGAGGAGGTGGGTCTTCGGCTTCTTTTGCGCCACGAGGGTGGCGAATCGGGCGAGGAAAGCCTCTCGCAAGGCCCGGAAAGACGGGATGCTTCCCGGCCTCAAGCTTCGGAACCACTCAAACCCCGAGCCTCTGAGGGTCAGGCTGAAGGCTTGGCAGAGGGTGGCGTCCGCCTGCCCCTGCATAGTCATCCACGTCTCATAGTGTTGGACGTGGAAGTGGGGGTCCGTACGTCCATCGTAGGGGGAATGGACGGTAACTTGAAGTTCCCAACGCATGGTTGCGCGAGGATTTGCGCGGCGAAGGGAGAGTATGATTCCTCGATCCCTCCGTACAGCCTTTGCCTCCCCGACTCCCTCATTTCGATGATTTGATTCTGGAGGCTTTGAATCATCGTGACCATGTCGAGCCCGTTAGCGGGGCCGACCGTCGGGGCCACGGGAGTCACTGGTTGGCGTTCGTTGGACGCTTGGTCCACGACATTGGCCTGCGGCCGGCCGAGAGTTGCGGCGGGGAGCGCGTCCCTTCGAGAGTTTAGCCTTTGGCGGAGATCCTCCCCTCGGGAGTTTCTCTGCGCCGTCAAGCGCTCTCTAAGGTCCGCACTCGGTGCGGGGCGAGGTGAGGTCGCCCTTGGTCGGACCGTCCGGCGGGCGCTTCGGCTATCGGCCCCATCATCGACCGGAGTCGCTCTCTCCTCGGCGAGGGGCCGTGTCCGGCCGCCTCTCGAAACCGAGGGGGCGAGTCCCCGAGAATGTGACCGTGCCTGCTGCCGCGCTAGGTGCGACGGCCCGGCCAAAGCGTCGCCGGGCCTCTCGGGCCGTGAAGGGGCGAGGCTAGGCGTTGCCTCGTTGGTCCTCAACTCCCCCACATATTCGGAGTCAGAGTAGTCTTTGGCGGACCTATCTTCGACGTCATAGCCGAGGAGGTCGGCTATGAGCGAACCGTCGACGCCGGGGCGGTCAAGGAGCTCCGCAAGCCGCCGGGCCGTGTCCTCTCGGAGCACGGCCTCGGGGTCAATCATCGGGTCTTGGGGCTGGCTCTCGCTATCGCGAGGTTGCCCTTCAAGACGATGTGCGAGGCATCGAAGACCGTACCTCGAGCTCGTTGCTCGGGTGCCCGCGGAGGTAGTGGGAATGTGACTCATCTCTCGAGAGTCGTGAGAACAAAGGGAGAGAACTGGTAGAGGGAATGCGTCGTCAAGGTCGAGAGGTCCCCTCCTTCTAGCGCCAAAATGTTGTCGCAGTTTTTCGGACAACGATTTAGGAGTCGCAGACGGTTAGACCCAAGGCCGGACCAAGTGGTCTCGTCTCGACTCGAGCGTGTCAGGCTTGGTATCCCAAGCCGTCCCTTAGCTGTAGATGATCTCTATCTCGTCCAAGCACCTGAAACGTGAACAGAAAGGTGTGAACTACAAAGGGGAAACAGAGGGGTTGCCTCTGTTTACCTCTCCGACGCTCAACATTAGTAGGATTGAGGTGGTTTGTAGAGGGTTTAGTGTTTAGAGGTCGAGACTTGAGAGAAACGAGCGAGGTACGAGTTCGACAGCGTTTCAGTACTCAAATTCGGATTACCTGGACTAGGGGAGCGGCCCCTTTATTTATAAGCGACCAAGGGGTGTTATGGGCAACCCCTTGGCCGAGAATTGTCTTGGCCCGGCCATTGGCCGAGACTGGCCCTAGGGCCGGCCAATGGCCGAGGCTATTTGGGCAGGCCATTGGCCGAGGCTGGCCCTAGGGCCGGCCAATGGCCGGGAGTAGAGTGAGTCGGCCATTGGCCGAGACTGGCCCTTGGGCCGGCCAATGGCCGATGCTATCTGGGCCGGCCATTGGCCGAGGCTGGCCCTAGGGCCGGCCAATGGCCGGGAGTAGACCGAGTCGGCCATTGGCCGAGACTGGCCCTTGGGCCGGCCAATGGCCGAGGCTATTTGGACCGGCCATTGGCCGAGGCTGGCCCTAGGGCCGGCCAATGGCCGGGAACATCTTGAGTCGGCCATTGGCCGAGGCTGGCCTCTGGGCCGGCCAATGGCCGAGGCCGTTTGGGCCGGCCATTGGCCGGGGCTGGCCCTAGGGCCGGCCAATGGCCGGGGCGAGCTGCCGAGACGCGTCCGACGTTGCTCCGCCTTCGTTCGTCCGCTATCGGGGTTGGGCCGATAACAATCACATTTTTTGGCCAACTCGTGGGAGTCCTTTCTCAAGGTCGGCCGAAAATATCCAAGTCTTAGCAGCTTTAATGCCAAAGATTGTCCGGCGGCGTGGTTGCCGCACACCCCCTCGTGCACCTCGTGGAGCGCCTTCCTTGCCTCGACTTCGGTCAGGCAGCGGAGAAGGGGCATAGAGTAGCCTCTCTTGAACAAGTTGTCCTCCCTCATTGTGTACTTCGGCGCCAAGCTTCTCAGCTTTCTGGCCTCTTCTTTGTCTTCGGGGACGACTCCTCGCTTTAGGAATTCCACGAGCGGAGTCATCCATGAGGGAGGCGGAGTCTCGTCAACCACCCCTACGTCGCCTCTCGAGACGTAGGGGGTCGGGTCAACACTTCGATCGGGACGCTGCCTTCGCCCTCCTCGTCTATCCCAGACGCGAGGCGAGCCAGGGCATCTGCATCAATGTTCGCCTCTCGAGGAACTTGGACGATCTCAAACCACGACAGGGCCTCTAGATTCTTTTGGGCTTTGGACAAGTATGCGACCATGTTTGGCTCTTTCGCGGCGTAGTCGCCCTTAACCTGGTTCACATCAACTGCGAGTCGCAGTGGATGCGCAGGTTTTGGGCGCCTAGCTTGTTCGCTAGTTCCAAGCCAACGATCAGAGCCTCGTACTCTGCCTCGTTGTTGGAAGCCTTGAACTTGAACTGCAGGGCGTATCTCAGTTTTTCCCTGTCGGGATTTATGATCACAACGCCGGCGCCAGCCCCCCGGGCGTTTGACGCACCATCCACGTGCAAGTCCCAGACCGGCCCTATCGGGTCGTTGGTTCTCTTCTTCGACGACTCTCTGTGGTCGTCCTCCTTGTCTCCTTTGTCTCCCTCGTCAGTTGAGGGCGTGCTTGTGAACTCGGCAACGAAGTCGGCGAGGGCTTGACCCTTGATGGCGGTCCTTGGTTGGAACTCGACCCCGTACTTGCCCAGCTCTTGGGACCATATCGCCATTCGAGAGGAGGTCCCTTTTTTAAGGGCCTTCTCGATGGGATGTCCCGTGCGGACCACAATGGGGTGCGCTTGGAAGTAGGCCCGCAGCTTTCTCGCGCCCATGACTAGGGCGAGGGACAGTCTCTCGATCTCCGGGTATCGGATTTCGGCGTCGAGGAGTGCCTTGCTAACGTAGTAGACCGGCCATTGTACCTTGTCTTCTTCGCGTATGAGGACCGCGCTCACGGCCCTATCGGAAACCGCGAGGTAGAGGTACAAGGTTTCGCCATTCTTCGGCTTCGCGAGGAACGGGGGGGAGGTGAAATAGGCTTTCATATCGCGGAATGCTTCCTCGCACTCCTTCGTCCATACGAACCCGTCGGTCTTCTTCAGTGCCTTGAAGAACGGCTGGCACCTATCAGTGGCTTTGGAAACGAACCGCGTCAGGGCGGCGATCCTTCCCGTCAAGCTTTGAACTTCTTTGACTTTTTGTGGCGACCTCATCTCTAGGATCGCCTTAATCTTCTCAGGATTGGCCTCGATCCCGCGGCGTCTCATCATGTAGCCTAGAAACTTTCCCGACTCGACCCCGAAAGCGCACTTGTTGGGGTTGAGCTTCATCTTGTAGCGTCACAGGATCGTGAACATTTCCCTAAGGTCTCGAACGTGGTCGTGGGCTTTGAGGCTCTTGACAAGCATGTCGTCCACGTAGACCTCCATGGTTTTGCCAATTTGATTGGCGAACATGCGGTTCACCAACCTTTGATACGTCGCTCCCGCGTTTTTGAGGCCAAAGGGCATGACCTTGTAACAGTAAAGTCTGCGGTTCGTAACAAAGGTGGTTTTGATCTGATCCGGCTCATGCATACTGATCTGGTTGTAGCCTGAATAGGCGTCCATGAAGCTCAGCAACTCGTGGCCCGCCGTGGCGTCCATGAGCTGCTCGATCCTCGGGAGAGGGAAGCTGTCTTTCGGGCAGACTTTGTTGAGATCTTTGTAGTCGATACAGATCCGCCACTTCCCGTTTGGCTTCTTGACCATCACCACATTGGACACCCACTTGGGGTGCTCCGCCTCCCTGATGAAGTCGGCGGCGAGAAGTTTGTCAACTTCTTCACCGATGGCTTGGTACCTCTCCCCGCTGAACGCCCGTCGCGGTTGAACGCGCTCGGCCACTCTCTTGTCATCGTTGAGACGATGAACCATTATTTCGGGGTCAATTCCCGGCATGTCGGCGTGCGTCCACGCGAAGACATCTTTGTGCTCTCGGAGGAAAGCGGCGAGCTTGGTTCGGACTTCAGATGGGAGTTGGGCGCCTACCCTGACTACTTGGTCAGGCTTGGCGTCGTCCAACACGACGGGAACGAGGTCGTCCGGTGTCTCCACCTTTCGACGCTCGACATCGTCCCTTTGGTATAGCTCTCCGAAGGTGCCTCCCTCCTCTATCTTGCAGGGGAATTTGTCCCCGAGCTGGAAGATGGTGCTTACCATCATTCCATTCCCTTTTCCGTCCACGCCCTAGATGTAGCACATCCTCGCCATTGACTGGTCTCCCAACATCACGACGATCCCCTTCTCGGTCGGGAATTTCATCATTAGATGGTACGTGGACGTTATGGCCTTCAACCGATTGAGAGTCGGGCGGCCGACGATGATATTGTATGCCGAGGGCTGGTCCACGACAAGGAACGACACGATGTGGGTAACCTCGAGCCCCCCCGGGGTACCGAAGGTAACCGGGAGGTCGATAGTTCCCTCCGTCATGACCCTCTCCCCGGAGAAGCCGAAGAGCGGGGTCGAGATTGGGGTCGGTCTCATCCCGGATAGCTTCATCCTGTCCAACGCCGACTTGAAGATTATGTCGGCGGAGCTCCCATTATCGATCAGGATTCTCCGGACGAGGTTGTTGGCGACCGGGGCAGAGATGACTATCGCGTCGTTGTGTGGATGGAGCACTCGCGCCGCTTCTTGTCCGGTGAAGAACATGGATTCGAAGGGGGCCGGATGAGGGGCCTCGTACGTATGGTCGATGTAGTGCGCTATTTTCCCTTGGGAAACTTCGCGCACGTACTTCTTCCTTTGCGTGGCCGAGTCTCCGAACTCCGGGCCGACCTAGATTGCGCCCACGACGTGAAGTTGCGAGCTCTCCGGTTCTTCGTTTGTCGCACGGTCCGTGACGGTCACCGTCGCCGGACCTTTCTTTTCTTGCCGCGGGCGGCCTCCGTTTGCCGCGGCCGTCCCGATAGTTCTAAGGAAATATTCTTTCAGTTTCCCATCTTGAATCAGGGCCTCAATCTGACGCTTGAGTTGGTAGCATTCGGATGTCAGATGCCCATGATCCTGATGGTAGTCACAATACTTACTTTGATCCCTCTTGGCGGGATCCTTCGTGAGAGGGGTTGGACTCCCCAGCTTGTCACGGTGCAGAGCCAGGATTCGCTCCGGCGAAGTGTTCAGAGGAGTGAATGTCGAGAACTTTAGGAAGCTATCGACATGTGGCGGCCTCGGCCCAGGGAGGGAGCGGCCGTTAGGGGCCTGGCTTCCCTTATTCCTCCTCTTTCGAGGGTCGAGGCGATCTCCGTCTTGATCGTCGTGGCGGCGACTCCCCTGTCCTCCTAACTTTCGGCCATCTCGGCCGTCGAGATAGTCCTCGATTCCCATGTATGTGCGGGCTCTCGTCATTAGCTCCGCCATGTCCCGCGGGACTTGGCCAACAATAGACTTGAGGAAGTCGCTCGTGCGGACTCCCTCAGTGATTGCCGTGATGGCGTCTCTGTCGTCGAACCCTTCGACCTTGTGAGATTCATCAGTGAAGCGAGCGAGGTATTGTCTCAGCGTCTCGTCTCTTCCTTGTCGGATAGAGAGGAGGTGGGTCTTTGGTTTCTTTTGTGCCACGAGGGTGGCGAATCGGGCAAGGAACGCCTCTCGTAAGGCCCGGAAAGACGGGATGCTTCTCGGCCTCAAACTTCAGAACCACTCAAACCCCGACCCTGTGAGGGTCAGGCTGAAGGCTTGGCAGAGGGTGGCGTCCGTCTGCCCTTGCATCGTCATCCATGTCTCATAGTGTTGGACGTGGAAGTGGGGATCCGTACGTCCATCGTAGGGGGGAATGGACGGTAACTTGAAGTTTCCCACGCATGGTTGCGCGAGGACTTGTGCGGCGAAGGGAGAGTATGATTCCTGGATCCCTCCGTACGGCCTTTGCCTCCCTGACTCCCTCATTTCGATGATTTGATTTTGGAGGCTCTGAATCATCGTGACCATGTCAAGCCCGTTAGCGGGGCCGACCGTCGGGGCCACGGGAGTCACCGGTTGGCGTTCGTTGGACACTTGGTCCACGACATTGGCCTGAGGCCGGCCGGGAGTTGCGGCGGGGAGCGCGTCCCTTCGAGAGTTTAGCCTTTGGCGGAGATCTTCCCCTCGGGAGTTTCTTTGCGCCGTCAAGTGCTCTCTAAGGTCCACGCTTGGCGCGGGGCGAGGCGAGGTCGCCCTTGGTCGAACCGTCCGGCGAGCGCTTCGGCTATCGGCCCCGTCATCTACCAGAGTCGCTCTCTCCTCGGCGAGGGGCCGTGTCCGGCCGCCTCTTGAAACCGAGGGGGGAGTCCCCGGGAATGTGACCGCGCCTGCTGTCGCGCCAGGTGCGACGGCCCGGCCAAAGCGTCGTTAGACCTCTCGGGCCGCGAAGGGGTAAGGCTGGGCGTTGCCTCGTTGGTCCTCGACTCCCCCACATATTCGGGGTCGGAGTCGTCTTGGGCAGACCTATCCTCAATGTCATAGCCGAGGAGATTGGCTATGAGCGTACCGTCGACGCCGGGACGGTCAAGGAGCTCCGCAAGCCGTCGGGACGTGTCCTCTCGGAGCTCGGCCTCGGGGTCAATCATCGGGTCTTGGGGCTGGCTCTCGCTATCGCGAGGTTGCCCTTCAAGACGATGTGCGAGTCGTCGAAGGCCGTACCTCGAGCTCGTCGCTCGGGTACCCGCGGAGGTGGTGGGAATGTGACTCATCTCTCGAGAGTCGTGAGAACAAAGGGAGAAAACTGGTAGAGGGAATGCGTCGTCAAGGTCGAGAGATGCCCTCCTTCTAGCGCCAAAATGTTGTCGCAGTTTTTCGGACAATGATTTAGGAGTCGTAGACGGTCAGACACAAGGCCGGACCAAGTGGTCTCGTCTCGACTCGAGCGTGTCGGACTTGGTATCCCAAGTCGTCCCTTAGCTGTCTGTGGTATCTATCTCGTCCAGGCACCTGAAAAGCAAGCAAGAAAGGTGTGAACTACAAAGGGAAAACAGGGGGGTTGCCCCTGTTTACCTCTCCGACGCTCAACATTAGTAGAATTGAGGTGGTTTGTAGAAGGTTTAGTGTTTAGGAGTCGAGACTTGAGAGAAACGAGCGAGGTATGAGTTCGACAGCGTTTCAGTACTCAAATTCGGATTACCTGGACTAGGGGAGCGGCCCCTGTATTTATAGGCGACCAAGGGGCGTTATGGGCAACCCCTTGGCCGAGGATAGCCTTGGCTCGGCCACTGGCCGAGGCTGGCCCTTAGGCCGGCCAATGGCCGAGGCTATTTGGGCCGGCCATTGGCCGAGGCTGGCCCTAAGGCCGGCCAATGGGCAGGGGTAGCTAGGGTCGGCCATTGGCCGAGGCTGGCCTCTGGGCTGGCCAATGGCCGAGGCTGTTTGGGCCGGCCATTGGCCGAGGCTGGCCATAGGGCCGGCCAATGGCCGGGAGTAGCTTGGGTTGGCCATCGGCCAAGGCTGGCCTCTGGGCCGGCCAATGGCCGAGGCTGTTTGGGCCGGCCATTGGCCGAGGCTGGCCCTAGGGCCGGCCAATGGCCGGGAGTAGCTTGGGTCGGCCATTGGTCGAGGCTGGCCTTTGGGCCGGCCAATGGCCGAGGCTAATTGGGCCGGCCATTGGCCGAGGCGGGCCCTAGGGCCGGCCAATGGCCGGGGCGAGCTGCCGAGACGCGTTTGACATCGCTTCGCCTCCGTTCGGCCGCGATCGGGGTCGGGCCGATAACAATAGGTGTTTGGGGGCCTTAGAAGGCTTCTTTTTCGTCCATGTGGGACTAGGAACGCGCGCGGCATCAATTGGAGGCGCACGGAGCGCGCAGCGCACAAAGTGCGGCGCACAACGCGCGGCGCGCGGCGCAGGGGGCGAGGCGCAGGACGTGCGGCGCGGGATGCGCGGCGCATGGAGCGCGCGGCGCGGGCGTGTCATCACGCGGCGCGCGGTCTGCCTGGCGCGGCGCGCGGCCTGTCTGGCGCAGCGCGCAGGTTGCTATGCTTGGTTGGCCGGCGCGTAGTTTTGCTGAGGGGCGCGTGGTGCATGGTCCGTCTTGTCGGCCTCTTGCATGGGCCTTTAGGGGTCTTCGAATACCATTCTTGCCACGCAAAATATAGAGAAGACGAGAGTGGCTCGACTCGAGGAGCGAAGCTCGACTCCAGGAGACCGACTCAAGGCTCGACTCGAGGAGCGAAGCTCGACTCGAGGAGACTAACTCAAGGCTCAACTCGAGGAGCGAAGCTCGACTCGAGGAGACTGAATGAAGTCTCAACTCGAGGAGCAAGGCTCAACTCGGGGAGCCGACTCAAGTCACAACTCGAGGGGCTAGGCTCGACTCAAGGAGTCAAGAGTTTGGGCGAGGGCTTGAAGACTTGCCGCTCTTCAGGACCTCCGGCCTGACCACGGCCCTTTGAGCGACGTGCCTTCTTGGCGTCTTGGGTTTTCCGAAAACGACCGACAACACGGGGCACGCATTTGTGTAGAGGCGGCCCGGTGTGTCGCGGCTTGTTGATCTTTTGGTGAAGTCACGCCCAAGTCATTCTTCGATGGAGTTTTGTTTTGACGATATCATCATCCCTGAGTCCATGGGAGTTGACGGTGACTAGCAGGGCGAAGATTGTGTAATCGTGACCTATTAGGGGAAGATCATGGCGTCCATCTCGGCCAGCTTGGAAGGCGACTGCACTTTTGCGCTTCGCAATGGCGTGCTCATTCCGAGGTCTCGGAGATGGAGGTTGATGCTGCGGGCTGATGCTTCGAGAAGACAGAGTGGCACGTGGTAGGAGGCTCTGCCGCACCGGAGGGCTTCGACTGCTCGGGGATCAACGCTAAAAGTTTGACCACGCATCAAGCATAAGTCGGTCTCACAGGGCATCCGACATTCTCACCCTGGTGACGCTTCCCCGTCTGCATTCGCAAGATCGGCCCTTATTCCCCAGGCGCGAGTGCGGGTCTCTACTTTGGCTGACCTGTTCTTCAGGTCGCTCCAGGTGTTTGCTCGAGGATCAGAACTCGACTCGAGGAGAATGGCTCAACTCGAGGAGCAAGGCTCGACTTGAGGAGAATGACTCGACTTGAGGCTCGACCCGAGGAGAATGGCTCAACTTGAGGAACAGGATTCGACCCGATGAGAATGACTCTACTCAAGGAGCGAAGCTCTACTCGAGGAGAATGACCGGACTCGAGGAGCGAGGCTCGACGCGAGGAGGACGGTGATTTGACTCGAGGAACGAAGCTCGACTTGAGGAGAATGACTCGACTCGAGGAGCGAGGCTCGACTTCGAGGAGAATGACTCGACTCAAGGAGTGAAACTCGACTTCGAGGAGAAAGACTCGACTCAAGGAACGAAACTCGACTCGAGGAGAATGACTCGACTCGAGGAGCAAAGCTCGACTTGAGGAGAATGACTAGACTCGAGGAGCGAGGCTCGACTTCGAGGAGAATGACTCGACTCGAGGAGAATGATTTGACTCGGGGAGCAAGGCTCGACTCGAGGACAGTGATTTGAGTCGAGGAGCGAAGCTCAACTCGAGGAGAATGACTCGACTCGAGGGGCGAGGCTCGACTCGAGGAGAACGACTCATCTCATGGAGCAAGGCTCGACTCGATGAGAGTGACTCGACTCAAGGAGCAAAGCTCTACTCGAGGAGAATGACTCAACTTGAGGAGCGAGGCTCGACTCGAGGAGGACGGTCATTTGACTCGAGGAGCGAAGCTCGATTCGGGGACACTGATTTGACTCAAGGAGCGAAGCTCGACTTGAGGAGAATGACTCGACTCAGGGAGCGAAGCTCGACTCGAGGAAAATGACTCGACTCGAGGAGCGAGGCTCGACTCGAGGAGAATGACTCAACTCGGGGAGCATAGCTCGACTCGAGGAGGATGATTCGACTCGAGGAGCAAGGCTTGACTCGAGGAGGATGACTCGAATCGGGGAGCGAAGCTCGACTCGAGGAGATTCTACATGACCTCATTTGTTGCCTAGGACTCTTCCAGGAGGTGCTTGCTCGAGCGAAGTCTCAGCTAGCTCGGGCCAAGCGAGGTTCTTGGTCAGAGGCGGAGTTTGCGAGCCTTTGCGAGCAGCTTCCATTAGCTCGCATGGAATGGGGAGTCTCCCAAGGCGAGTGTGATCGCGCTCAGCTGACGGTGGCGAATGATGGTAGGACTTACGCCTTGTACGGCGGTTTAGGTGCGCCTTGTGGCGGTTCAAGTGCATTGCGATTAGTCATCACATACAACGCCTTGGGGGGACTCGGAGGGCGTCATGAGAGACGGTTCCGTGCGTCGTTTAGGCGTCATAGGCACGTTGCGATGGATGGCCTAGATGCGCCACGTAGGCTATTTAGGTGCGTCGCGAGGGACGACTTGGTTGCGCCATGTAGGCGTCTTACGTACGCCATGTAGGCGTCTCAAGTGCCCCATGTAGGCGTCTTGGGTGCGCCATGTAGGCGTCTAACGTGCGCCATGTAGGTGTCTTTGGTGCGTCGCGAGGGACGGCTTTGGTGCGCCATGTAGGCGTCTTAGGTGCGCCATGTAGGTGTCTTAGGTGCGCCATGTAGGCGTCTTTGGTGCGCCGCGAAGGACGACGTGGTTGCGCCATGTAGGCGTCTTAGGTGCGTCACGAGGGACAACTTGGTTGCGCCATGTAGGCGTCTTACGTGCGTCGCGAGGGACAGCTTTGGTGCGCCATGTAGGCGTCTTTTGTTGTCAATGGTGCCCATAAGAAGAGAGTAGTAATGTCTATTTATGTACATTTGATTTCATATAGTCTTACGAAGACTCTTGCTTGTAATTGCTTATTCATTAATAAAAAGTTGAAACGTTCATTCAATCTTCCTTGTCTGAAGCTTTATGATAAAACCTTAGTCTTTTAGTCCATAAACAAACTAAACAACTTACGAAGAGACAAATGTAGATTTGCATGAACAAACTCTTCGTAGTTTGCTTAAAACGATATATTCGCAATCTTAGGGTCAAAGGACTATTGACCTCAGTACGATTGTTAGAAGAATCTATGATGTCTGGTTATGAGGCATTGAGAGTTGGGGACTCTATAGTTCTTCTAGGTACCTTCCGAAGGTACTGAATTGACCAGTGCACTTCTAGAGGCAATATAAGAACAAACCATTTAACCTCTTATGTCTCGAAGTTACTCTGTATGAATTGCATCATGCTTACCTTAATCCTGAAATGAGACATGCCATTTCACACCTTAGTATTCTCATTTGAGAAAGTCAAAGTTCGGACTCACTATGTGATTCCAAACAAGGCCTATTGGTGAAGTACTAAGTTGTGAGTATGTCATGAGTAACTTTGTGAAGTTCTCATAGATATGGAATTCATGTACAAGATTGCTGAAATGCAATGTATGTCACCTCATGCTTTGTTCCTTGGAGTGTGAATAAATGAACTGGCCAGTGTCCAAATTGAGTCCTGAGTCTTTTGGATGAAACAATGTGACTTGTTAGCTCCTCGTCAATACATTGTTTCTAACTTATTCACAAGCGACAAAGGAGTTGAGGAAATAACAGCTAGAAGGGTAAAATGGTAATTTAGTAAATCCCGACTAGCTGATGAAATTCATGAAGGGTAGCATAGATAATATTCAGTGGATCCGCTCATTATAATTAGGTGAATTCTTGAGTAGAAAATAAATTCATTTGAACCGAGAGATTTTCAGTGTCAGCTCTTTAGTGGAGTCAGTTGGCATTAAGCTAAACTTGGAAAAAGTTTGTGAACTTTTGAGTCCAAGTGTTTAGCTCAAGCTTTGTTCATTTGGGTCCATGAGGTCACTGTCACGAATCACATCGATAGGAATAGTTAAACTGGAAGCTAAGTCAAAACAAGAACGAAAATAGTCAAAAGGGTATTTTTGTCTTTTGAGACATAGGATGAAATGAATGTCAATAAATTTTTTGACAAGTTCATTTGATGACTTAATGTCACTCGGCCATGACTTGATCATTGGGCCTTGTGAATTAATTTCATTTCATAAGAATTTTATTGAAAATTCTTAATGCGCTTTTCTCATGTTGTCATGAACAAATGAAGAAGCTTCTAGAAGCTCCTTCTAGATGAGAATAGGCGCCCATAATACCCAAGGAAAGAGAAAATATTTTGTGCATAAATGTATCAAGATACTTGCCAAAAGAAAAAGAGGAAACAAATTTCCTATGCTTGCCATAAGGAAATTCGGCCAAACAAGCCAAGAGAAAGTCAAAGGCATGGAATAAAAGAGGAAACTAATCCCTTGTGGATGTGCATGAGGTGGGCGCCTATGTTGATAGGAATGGGTAATAAAAGATTGGTCATAAATGCTTGGAAAATAAGAGGAAACTACTTCTTTCCAAGGCCAACCCTTCTCCTATAAATAGGACCCTCATTCCTCTCATTCTATTCATTCAACATAAGTTAGAGATTGAGAGACTCTCTCTCTAGACATCGTTGGCCGAACTCCTCTCTCTCTCTCTTTCTAGTTTATTATCGATTTTTCTTGTTTTGGCACCTAGGTCCTCACTCGACCTAGTGTTTAGCTCTGCGACTTCGAGACTCGTTCTTAAGTCGTAGTGTTTAAAAGTGCCCACTCACTGATTCCTTCTTTTCGAGTGATTTAGTGATAGAAACTTTCGTGGTTGCTCGAGGTGCCGAGGAAAGAAAGAGAGACGTGCTGCGAGGGGAGACGAGCGTTGCAAACTTTCCAAAAGCTTCTTCAAAGTTCAAGCTTCAAGAAAGGTTAGTAAACTTCTAGCTCATATTGGTTATTAATTACATGTACTTGCACTTGTCTAGGTTAGTAAAAACTGTTTTTACTTGTAAAAGAAAATTTTTAAAATTCCGCCGCTTACCGAAGCGTTAATTATTTTCTTAAACCCTAGATCGATTCCAACATCTTAGGTGCGTCGCGAGGGACGGCTTTGGTGCGCCATGTAGGCGTCTTATGTGCGCAATGTAGGCGTCTTAGGTGCGCCATGTAGGCGTCTTAAGTGCGTCGCGAGGGACGACTTGGTCGCGCCATGTAGGCGTCTTACGCGCGCCATGTAGGCATCTTAGGTGCGCCATGTAGGCGTCTTAGGTGCGCCATGTAGGCATCTTACGTGCGCCATGTAGGCGTCTTTGGTGCATCGCGAGGAACGACTTTGGTGCGCCATGTAGGCGTCTTAGGTGCGCCATGTAGGCGTCTTTGGTGCATCACGAGGGACGACTTTAGCCTGAGTCTCTGGGATGTCTTGTGGCGCGCCGCGGAGGCGTCTTAGCCTGCATCTCTGGGATGTCTTATGGCGCGCCGCGGAGGCGTCTTAGCCTGCATTTCTGGGATGTCTTATGGCACGACGCGGAGGCGTCTTAGCCTGCATCTCTGGGATGTCTTATGGCGCGCCGCGGAGGCGTCTTTAGCCTGCATCTCTTTGATGTCTTATGGCGCGCCGCGGAGGCATCTTAGCCTGCATCTCTGGGATGTCTTATGGCGCGCCGCAGAAGCGTCTTAGCCTGCATCTCTGGGATGTCTTATGGCGCGCCGTGGAGGCGTCTTTAGCCTGCATCTCTGGGATGTCTTATGGCGCGCCGCGGAGGCGTCTTAGCCTGCATCTCTGGGATGTCTTATGGCGCGCCGTGGAGGCGTCTTAAGTGCACGCTCGTCCCGTTTATGTTCGGGTGTTTTGTTTTGGTGGAGTGTGCTTTCTTTTTTGTGGAGCGTACTTTCTTGAGGATTTTGAGTGTATTTACCGTTGCCTATGTCACTAGCCCCCCGAGTTTTTGGGTTTACGATCGTATTTTGATGACTGAAAATCTTTGATAAAGTGGATTTTGAAAGAAAAACCTCAAACTTTATTAATATTGAAAAAATATGAAATCCTAAAACATTGGCTCGTAGGCCTTATTGAATGTTGGAAAGCAAAGAAATAAAATGGGGGGAGCGCTGGCTAGTGGTAGTACTCTCTCAAGTGTTCCGCATTCCACAGGCGACGGATCGGTGTCTCGTCCGTGTATTTGATGTAGTGTGTCTCGTCATGTATGACGTGGCAGACTTTGTGGGGTCCCTCCCTGTTTGGGATAAGGACGTCGACACCGTGCACTTGGGTGTCATGCAGATGTCTTCGTGGATTTCGCGGAGGACCTTCGTCGACTCGAGGCTATCTCTAAGCTGGGAGATCGTGTTAACCGTCTTTCTAGCGGTCTTTCCATCGATTCCTTGGATGTAGCATACTCTGGCTTGGGATTGGTCTCCAGCCATGATGCCGATTCCATCCTCGGTGGGGAACTTCACCAGTAGGTGGTATGTTGAAGTGATGGCCCTTAGTCGGTTCAGCGTGGGTCGCCCAATGATTACATTGTAGGGCGACTCTTGATCGACCACTAGGAATGGGACCATGCGAACGACTTCAATGCCTCCGGGAGTTCCGAAGGTGACCGGAAAATCGATGATGCCTTCGGTCATGACTCTCTCCCCAGTGAACCCGGATAGCGGCGTTTGGGTCGAAGTTGGGCGTAGCCCCCCGAGCTTCATGCGCTCTTGGGTGGACTTGAAAACTATGTTAGGAGCACTGCCGTTGTCGATGAGAACTCTTTTCACCAATTTATTAGCTACTTGGGCTTTGAGCACAATCGCGTCATTGTGCGGATGCACAACTCGCTTGGCCTCTTTGTTGGTGAAATACATCGTCTCGTGGGGCACGGACGGAGGTTCTTCATACATAAGGTTGACGTGCATAGCAGCGTCTTCTTGAGCCACGGCCCTTAGGAATTTTTTCCGTTGTGGATTGGCATTGGCAGTAGCCATGGTTCGTTCGGCAAAAGCGGCTGTTCCTCCTCCCTTGCCAGACTGTGGTCTGTTCGAGGTGGGGCCCGCAGCGCTAATCATGCGTAACACGAACTCTTTTAGCTCACCCCGTTGGATCAATGCCTGGATCTGCCTTTTAAGACTGTAGCATTCGGAGGTCAAGTGACCGTATTCCTGATGGAACTCACAATATTTAGATCTATCACGAGTCGCGGGATCTTTGCTTATTGGAGCCGGGGGAGTGAATTTGTCACGTGCCAAAGCCAGGATCCGCTCTGGCGGCGTGTTCAACGGTGTGAACGACGAGTAGCCCTTAAAGTCTTCCGCAAGTCGCGGCTTTTGGGGCATCGGAGGTCGGCTATTAGAAGTCTGACCCCCTCTATTTCGTCTTTTACGGGAGTTGCCTTGCTCGTTGCTAGGCTCGTCTCGGGGGTGAGGGCTTTGACTATCGCCCTTGCGGCCATCGAGGTAATCTTCGACTCCCATGAAGGTCTTGGCTCGAGTCATTAACTCGGCCATGGTAGAAGGGACACGGCCGATGATGGACTTAAGGAAGTCACTTGTGAGCAAGCCTTCGATGATGGCAGTGATTGCGTCTTTGTCGTCAAAGCGGTCGACCTTATTCGATTCTTCAGTGAATCGGGCGAGGTATCGTCTAAGAGACTCGCCATTCTCTTGCCTGATTGACCACAGGTACATCTTTGTCTTCTTTTGGACCATAGATGTAGCGAAGCGTGCTAGGAACATGTCCTTCAGGTCTTTGAACGAGTGGATGCTTCCTGGCCTTAAGTTCTTGAACCACTCGAAGCCGGGCCTGGCGAGGGTAAGACTAAAAGCTTGGCACAAAGCACCAGGAGAGACACCCTGTATCGTCATCCAGGTTTCATAGTGCTGGACATGGTAAGCAGGATCTGCTTTTCCATCATAGGGAGCGAGGTTCGGGAGTTTGAAATTTCCCGTGCATACCTCGGCCAGTATCTGAGCCGTGAAAGGCGATGGATTCTCCTCGACGACCCCATAGGCACTTCCGCCTATTCCATATTCTCGGAGATCTCGTACTTCATTTCGAAGATTGTGGATCATAGTGATCACATCGAGACCGGTAGTCGGAGTAACTCCCTGTTCGGGAGGAGTTAGCTGCCGCCTTTCATTAGACCCTTGATCCGTGCGGTGGTTCCCGTTAGTTGGGGCTGTTATGGGGATGTTTGGCCGAGAGCTTAGTCGCTCTCTTAGGTCATCGCCACGCTCGATGCGCTGGGCGGTGAGGTGATCCCTAAGGTCAGGGCTTGTCGTACGGAGGCGCAGGCTTCATCTGCGACGGCGTGCTCTCCGCGTACCCTGACTTTCTGCAACATTCTCCCTCGGACCTAGTCGGTCGAGGGCCGAACGTCGGGAATTTCCCTCTTGAGAAGCAACCGGCGCGTCGCCTGTCTGGGGTAGGGGATTCGAAGTCTCGATATCCTCCAACTCTCCAGTACCCTCGTAATCAGGGTCGCGGTCGTGGCTTTCCTCGTTGAGGTTCTCAGGATCCCCGTTGGGGGTCATTGTGTTATGCACGGGTGGCTTCGCAGCCAGTCGGCTGTGGTACCTCGCGTTCTTCGCTTTCAGTTGGCGGACATTCTCCTCCAACTCCATGATGCGGTCGTCCCTTCTATCTGGAGATGGAGATGTTGAGCGGGTCGAGCTCTCTTCGTGGAGCGACTCTTCATCACCATGCGCTCGGGAGCGCAAGAAGTATTTTTTGGTCCCAGTGACGTTATCGGGGTTGTTCACGCCCTCCATTAGGGGTGGGTGGTTGGCTACTCATCTTTTCTCAAGTTCGAGAAAGTTGAGTTTGCAGAAGAAATGAAGAAGCTGAACAGAAGGGATTTCGGGCTGAATAGGTCGGGAAGTCCCCTCCTTGTAGCGCCAAAATGTTGTTGCACGAAAATGAACAACTATTGAAAACCTCGGGCGGTTCGATCCAAGGCCGGACCAAGTGATCGCACCCGGGCCAAAAGTGTGAACTCGATAGTCTCGAGCTAGGTTTTTCTCCGATCAACCCGCCTCTCGGGAGAGGTAAGGGGTGAGGAGGAGGAGTGACCGTGCCTTGGGTGTCGGCTGCCTACGTACCCGTGTGTGGGATCAGGTCAGAACATAGTTCAGGCGTATGAGACGCAGTATGAGGCGCGGAGCCTCGGTGGAGAGGTGTGCTCAACGAAGGAGACGAGGCGCGGAGGAATCCTCGGCGACGTCTCAGAACTTCGGAGATCACGTATGCGAGAGAGAATGTGTGTTTTCTCTCTTTTGGAGACGTGGAAGACTCTAAGTCAAGAGTTCCTTGTTGTGGCGGAGATTCTGGACGCGTAGGCGATTCCTAGTTGGAAATGCCGGACGCGTAGGCGATTTCTTGTCAGAAATGGTGGACGCGTCTAGGGTGCTAGACGCGTATGCGATTTTCAGTCGAAAACCGTTAGAGTACTCGTGGGCTCAAGATTAATAGTTCGATCAACAGAGGCGGCACTCGGGAGTCCCCGGAAAGCGCTTCAGAATCTCTGAGAACGAGAAATCGAGGAGAATCCGCTTCAGGCCAAGGATGGCATCCAGAGAAGCAGAGAGAAGTCTCAAGTTCTTTGAGAATAAAATGGGATCGCTTTTCCCTCAATGAGAGGGGTATTTATAGGTGCTTGAGGGCCTTAGAAGTTCCCTTTTTCGTCCATGTGGGACTAGGGGCGCGCGCGCCGTCAATTGGAGGCGCACGGTGCGCGCGATACAGAGGGCGCGGCGCGGGATGCGCGGTGCGAGATGCGCGGCGCAGGACGCACGGTGCAGGATGCGTGGCGCATGGAGCCCACGGCGTGCGGTCTGCATGGCACGGCGCGCGGCCGGCGCGCTGCTTGCTGTGCCTGGTCGGCCGGCGCGACGTGCTGCGCGCGCGGTTTCCCCGAGGGGTGCGCGGTGCATGGGCCGTCTTGTCGGACTCTTGTATTGTCCTTAGGGGTCTTAGATACCATGCTTGCCACGCGTGATATAAAGGTCTCTACTCGACGAGAGTGGCTCGACTCGAGGAGACTGACTCAAGGCTCGACTCGAGGAGCGAAGCTCGACTCAAGGAGACTGACTCAAGGCTCAACTCGAGGAGCGAAGCTCGAGTTGAGGAGACTGAATGAAGTCTCAACTCGAGGAGCGAGGCTCAACTCGGGGAGCCGACTCAAGTCTCAACTCGAGGGGCTAGGCTCGACTCAAGTCTCAACTCGAGGGGCTAGGCTCGACTCAAGGAGTCAAGAGTTCGAGCGAGGGCTTGAAGACTTGCCGCTCTTCAGGACCTCCGGCCTGACCATCGGCCCTTTGAGGGACGTGCCTTCTTGGTGTCTCGGGTTTTCCGAAAACGACCGACAACACTTCCATATACTCAATCTACCGACGTTGCCTCAAGTTTAGATCTCGTTGAGTAAAGAGTTATTTCAAACTTTTATTATCATAAAAGATTTGAAATCTTACTGCGTAAAGATAGCATCTCCATATCTTCAACGTAAAGATGATGGCTGCTAACTCTAAGTCATGAGTTGGGTAGTTCTTCTCGTGAGGCTCTAATTGATGAGAACCTTAAGCAACTGCATGCCCATTTTGCAACAAAATGCACCCCAGACTTTCTTTAGAAGCATCTGAGTAGGCCTCGTATGGCTCGTCTATTTTCGGGATAGTGAGGATTCGTGCACTGGTTAAGCAAACCATCAACCTTTGAAAAGCATGCTCACACTCGTGATCCCAATCAAATCGAACATTCTTCATAATGAGTTGGGTCATTGATGCGGCTATTCTTGAGAAGTCTTTCACAAACTTTTTGTAGTATCCAGCTAAACCCATAAAACTTCTAATCTCTCCAACGTTCCTTGGTGGCTCCCACTACAAGAGTGCTTTAACCTTAGAAGGATCTACACATATTCCATCTTCGGTCATTACATGCCCAAGAATCTTAACTTCTGTTAAACGAAAATTACACTTCTCTTTCTTGGCACATAACTTATGCTCCCGAAGAGTCTATAAAACAATTCCAAGATGTTGCTCATGCTCTTTTGTTGTTTTTGAGTAAATCCGGATGTCATCGATAACCGTAATGACATAGTGAACTGGTCAAAAACTCGGTTTATCATGTTCATGAAAGCTGCAGGGCATTTGTTATCCAAGAGGCATGACTAAGAACTCAAAATGACCATAACGAGTTTTGAAAGCTATTTTTGGAATATCGTTTTCGTGAATCTTCAACTGATGATACCCGGATCTCAGACCTATCTTAGAGAAGAATTGAGATCCACCCAATTGATCGAACAATTCTTCAATCCTTGGCAATGGGTACCTAAGATAAGATCAATACATAACTTTATGTCCCGATCAAGAGGTAGACTAGTTAACTCTTCTGGAAAACGTTGGGAAATTCATCCACAACAGAAATAACTAATCATGTATTAGCCTCTTCTACGTCGACTTCTGATGCCGAAAGAACTGCATAACATGAAAAGTTTCTTCTTCCTCCAACGTAGGACTTCATGATACAATTCTGCATCCCCTGGTCTTTGCCTTCCTGATAAGAAACTACCTCCCTAGATTCCATACGTAGCGTAACTCTTTACCAATGGAGGTCTAGCTGAACTCTATACGTTGACAACCAATCTATGTCAGAACATTACCTTTCACATGTTATTAATGGCGCCCACAAGAAGAGTTGTAGTCTCTATTTATGTACATTTGATGTAATATAGTCTTACGAAGACTCTTGCTTGTAACTGCTTATTTATTAATAAAAGTAGAAACGTTCATTCATTCTTCCTTGTCTATTTGAAGCTTTATGATAATCAATGGTCTATAGTCATTAAACAAACCTAACAACACATGAAGAGACACATGTAGATGTTGGAATCGATCTAGGATTTAAAAAAATAATTAACGCTTCGGTAAGCGGCGGAATTTTAAAAATTTTCTTTTACAAGTAAAACTAGTTTTTACTAACCTAGACAAAAGAGCAAGTACACGTAATTAAAAACTATTATAAGCTAAGAAGTTTACTAACCTTTCTTGAAGCTTGATCTTTGAGAAGCTCTTAGAGAGTTGCAACGCTCGTCTCCCCTTGCAGCACGTCCCTCTTTCTTTCCTCGGCACCTCGAGCAACCACGAAACTTTCTATCACTAAATCACTCGAGAGAAAATGAATTAGTGAGTGGGCACTTTTAAACACTACGACTTAAGAACGAGTATTGAAGTCGCAGAGCTAAACACTAGGTCAAATGAGGACCTAGGTGCCAAAACAAAAAATCGAAAATAAGCTAGAGAGAGAGAGAGAGGAGTTCGGCCACAATGTCTAGAGAGAGAGTCTCTCAATCTCTAACTTGTGTGGAATGAATAGAATGAGAGTAATGAGGGTCCTATTTATAGGAGAAGGGTTGGCCTTGGAAAGAAGTAGTTTCCTCTTATTTTCCAAGCCTTTATGAGCAATCTTTATTGCCCATTCCCATCCAAGTCACACGGCCAACATGTGCCTTAATGACACCTTGGATTTGTTTCCTCTTTTATTCTTTGCTCTCTCCTTGCTTGTGTGGCCGAATTTCCTTATGGCAAGCATGTGAAATTTGTTTCCTCTTTTTCTTTTGGCAAGTATCTTGATACATTTATGCACAAAATATTCTCTCTTCCTATGGGTATGTTGGGCGCCCATTATGTCTAGAAAAGGCTTCTAGAATTCTCTCTGCATTTGTTCATGACAACATAAGAAAAGGCCCATTTAGAATTTTCAATAAAATTCTTATGAAATGAAATTAATCCACAAGGCCCAATGATCAAGTCATGGCCGAGTGACATTAAGTCATCAAATGAACTTGTCAAAAAATTTATTGACATTCATTTCATCCTTTGTCTCAAAAGAAAAAAATACCCTTTTGACAATTTTCGTTCTTGTTTTGACTTAGCTTCCAGTTTAACTATTCCTATCGATGTGATTCGTGACAGTGACCTCATGGACCCAAATGAACAAAGCTTGAGCTAAACACTTGGACTCAAAAGTTCACAAACCTTTTCCAAGTTTAGCTTAATGCCAACTGACTCCACTAAAGAGCTGACACTGAAAATCTCTCGGTTCAAATAAATTTATTTTCTACTCAAGAATTCACCTAATTATAATGAGCGGATCAATTGAATATTATCTATGTTTACCCTTCATGAATGTCATCAGCTAGTCGGGATTTACTAAATTACCATTTTACCCTTCTAGCTGTTATTTCCTCAACTCCTTTGTCGCTTGTGAATAAGTTAGAAACAATGTATTGACGAGGAGCTAACAAGTCACATTGTTTCATCCAAAAGAGTCAGGACTCAATTTGGACACTGGCCAGTTCATTTATTCACGCTCCAAGGAACAGAGCATGAGGTGACATACATTGCATTTCAGCAATCTTGTACATGAATTCCATATCTATGAGAACTTCACAAAGTTACTCATGGCATACTCACAACTTAGTACTTCACCAATAGGCCCTGTTCGGAATCACATAGTGAGTCCGAACTCTGACTTTCTCAAATGAGAATACTAAGGTGTGAAATGGCATGTCTCATTTCAGGATTAAGGTAAGCATGATGCAATTCATACATAGTGATATCGAGACATAAGAGGTTAAATGGTTTGTTCTTATCTTGTCTCTAGAAGTGCACTGGTCAATTCAGTACCTTCGGAAGATATCTAGAAGAACTATAGAGTCCCCAACTCTCAATGCCTCATAACCAGACATCATAGATTCTTCTAACAATCATACTGAGGTCAATAGTCATTTGACCCTAAGATTGCGAATATATCGTTTTAAGCAAACTACGAAGAGTTTCTTCATGCAAATCTACATTTGTCTCTTCGTAAGTTGTTAAGTTTGTTTATGGACTAAAAGACTAGGTTTTATCATAAAGCTTCAAACAAAGAAAGAATGAATGAACGTTTCAACTTTATTATTAATGAATAAGCAATTACAAGCAAGAGTGTTCGTAAGACTATGTGACATCAAATGTACATAAATAGACACTACTACTCTTCTTGTGGGCACCATTGACAACAGTAGATTTGCATGAACAGACTCTTAATGGTTTACTTAAAACTGCATATTCACAATCTAAGGATCAAAGGACTATTGATCTCAGTACGATTGTTAGGAGAATCTATGATATCTGGTTATGGGACATTGAGAGTTGGAGACTCTATAGTTCTTCTAAGTATCTTCTGAAGGTACTGAATTGACCAGTGCACTTCTAGAGACAGAATAATAACAAACCATTTAACCTCTTATGTCTCGATGTCACTACGTATGAATTGCATCATGCTTACCTCAATCCTGAAATGAGACATGTCATTTAATAGCTTACGTATTCTCATTTGAGACAGTCAGAGTTCGGATTCACTACGTTATTTTGAACAGGACCTATTGGTGAAGTACTAAGTTATGAAGATGTCATGAGTTACTTTGTGAAGATCTCATAGATATGGAATTAATGTAAAAGTTTGCTTTAATGCAATGTATATCACCTCATGCTATGTTCCTTGGAATGTGAATAAATGAACTGGCCACTGTCCAAATTGAGTCATGACTCTTTTGGATGAATCAATGTGACTTATTAGCTCCTCATCAATACATTGTTTCTAACTTATTCACAAGCGACAACGGAGTTGAGGAAATAACAGCTAGAAGGGTAAAATGGTAATTTTGTAAATCCTGACTAGCCGATGATATTCATGAAGGGTAAACATAGATAATATTTTGAATTCTTGAGTAGAAAATAAATTCATTTGAACCGAGAGATTCTCAGTGTCAACTTTTTAGTAGAGTCACTTGACATTAAGCTAAACTTGGAAAAGGTTTGTGAACTTTTGAGTCCATGTATGTTAGCTCAAGCTTTGTTCATTTAGATCCATGAGGTCACTGTCACAAATCATATCGAGTAGGATTAGTTAAACTAGAAGTTATGTCAAAAGAAAAACGAGACAAGTTTTACGAAAATTGTCTAAAGGATAATTTTTTCTTTTTGGACATAAGATGAAATGAATGTCAATAATTTTTTTTTACATTACCATATGATGATATATGTTATCGGCCCGTCTCGGACCGACGAGGACAGAGGTGCCACTTCGACTCGCACGACCGGCGCGAGGCCTCGGACGGCGAAACCTTACCTCGGCCACTGGCCGGCCCAAGGCTCGGCCGGCCATGGCCGACCCAAGGGTCAGCCGGCCAATGGCCGGCCGAAGGTCCAACTCCTTCACTCGGCCAATGGCCGAGTGAAATCCTCAGCCGGCCAGGCTGTTCACTCGGCCAATGGCCGAGTGAACCTTCCAGCAGTTCACTCGGCCAATGCCTGAGTGAACCTTTCAGCCGGCCATGCAGTTCACTCGGCCATTGGCCGAGTGAACCTTCTAGCAGTTCACTCGGCCAATGGCCGAGTGAACCTTCCAGCTGCCCATGCAGTTCACTCGGCCATTGGCCGAGTGAACCTTCCAGCAGTTCACTCGGCCTATGGCCGAGTGAACCTCAGCCGGCCCAAGCTTTTCATTCGGCCAATGGCCGAGTGAACCTCACCACCATGTTCACTCGGCCATTGGCCGACCAAACCATCGAGGGGGTCAATGGCCGACTCAAGCATGCTCACTCGGCCAAGGGGTCTTCAAACCACCTCTTGGCCGCCTATAAATACAGGGGTCGCTCCCCTAGTCCAGGTAATCAAATTTTGAGTCCCGAAACGCTGTCGAACTCGTACTTCACTCGTTTCGCTCATCTTTGGCCTCTCACCACCTCTAAAACCTCTATACTCCACCTCAATCCTACTAATGTTGAGCGTCGGAGAGGTAAACAGAGGCACCCCCTCTGTTTTCCCTTCCTAGTTCACTCGTTCTCTACTCCTTTTCAGGTACTCTGACGAACTCAAGGGACATTCACAGCTAACGGACGACTTGGGATACCAAGTCCGACACGCTCGGGTCAAAGCGAGACCACTTGGTCCGACCTTGGGTCTAACCACCTTTGACTCCTAAATCGTTGTCCGAAAAACAGCGACAACATTTTGGCGCTAGAAGGAGGGGATCTCTCGACCTTGGCAACGCATTCCCTCTACCACTCTTCTTCATCCTTCAACGGCAAAACTCTCAAGAGATGTGTCAATTTCCCGTCACCTCCGTTGACGCCCGAGCGACTAGCTCGAGGCACAACCTCCAAAGCTCTGCGCGCCGTCTCGAAGGGCAACCTCATGATAATGAGAGCCAGCCCGAGACCCGGCGAATGACCCCGAGGCCGCAATCCGAGAGGACGCGGCTCGAAGGCTCGCCGAGCTCCTAGACCGCCCCGGCTGTTGTCAATGGTGCCCACAAGAAGAGTAGTAGTGTCTATTTATGTACATTTGATGTCACATAGTCTTACGAACACTCTTGCTTGTAATTGCTTATTCATTAATAATAAAGTTGAAACGTTCATTCATTCTTTCTTTGTTTGAAGCTTTATGATAAAACCTAGTCTTTTAGTCCATAAACAAACTTAACAACTTACGAAGAGACAAATGTAGATTTGCATGAAGAAACTCTTCGTAGTTTGCTTAAAACGATATATTCGCAATCTTAGGGTCAAAGGACTATTGACCTCAGTATGATTGTTAGAAGAATCTATGATGTCTGGTTATGAGGCATTGAGAGTTGGGGACTCTATAGTTCTTCTAGGTATCTTCCGAAGATACTGAATTGACCAGTGCACTTCTAGAGACAATATAAGAACAAACCATTTAACCTCTTATGTCTCGAAGTCACTATGTATGAATTGCATCATGCTTACCTTAATCCTGAAATGAGACATGCCATTTCACACCTTAGTATTCTCATTTGAGAAAGTCAAAGTTCGGACTCACTATGTGATTCCGAACAAGGCCTATTGGTGAAGTACTAAGTTGTGTGTCTGTCATGAGTAACTTTGTGAAGTTCTCATAGATATGGAATTCATGTACAAGATTGCTGAAATGCAATGTATGTCACCTCATGCTTTGTTCCTTGGAGTGTGAATAAATGAACTGGCCAGTGTCCAAATTGAGTCCTGACTCTTTTGGATGAAACAATGTGACTTGTTAGCTCCTCGTCAATACATTGTTTCTAACTTATTCACAAGCGACAAAGGAGTTGAGGAAATAACAGCTAGAAGGGTAAAATGGTAATTTAGTAAATCCTGACTAGCTGATGACATTCATGAAGGGTAAACATAGATAATATTCATTGGATCCGCTCATCATAATTAGGCCGAATTCTTGAGTAGAAAATAAATTCATTTGAACCGAGAGATTTTCAGTGTCAGCTCTTTAGTGGAGTCAGTTGGCATTAAGCTAAACTTGGAAAAGGTTTGTGAACTTTTGAGTCCAAGTGTTTAGCTCAAGCTTTGTTCATTTGGGTCCATGAGGTCACTGTCACGAATCACATCGATAGGAATAGTTAAACTGGAAGTTAAGTCAAAACAAGAACGAAAATTATCAAAAGGGTATTTTTGTCTTTTGAGACATATGATGAAATGAATGTCAATAAATTTTTTGACAAGTTCATTTGATGACTTAATGTCACTCGGCCATAACTTGTTTATTGGGCCTTGTGAATTAATTTCGTTTCATAAGAATTTTATTGAAAATTCTTAATGGGCTTTTCTGATGTTGTCATGAACAAATGCAGAAGCTTCTAGAAGCTCCTTCTAGATGAGAATAGGGGCCCATAATACCCAAGGAAAGAGAGTTTATTTTGTGCATGAATGTATTTAGATACTTGCCAAAAGAAGAAGAGGAAACAAATTTGCATGTAGATGCACAAGGAATTTCGGCCAAGAGAGTAATGGGCAAGGCAAGGAACAAAAAAAGGAAACAAATCCAAGCCTCTAGGAGGTAGCCTTGGGCGCCCAACATGGAATGGGAAATAAGAGATTTTTGCTCATGAATATGTGATATTCTATAGAAGAATAAAGTACCTTATTGAAGGTAAAACCTCTCCTATAAATAGGAGCCCCATTCCTCACATTTCATTCATCCTAAGTTTAAGAGATTGAGAGACACTCTCTCTAGAACTTGGCCGAAAATCCTCTCTCTCTCTCTCTAGTTTATTTTCGATTTTTTCTTGTCTTGGCACCTAGGTCTCACTCGACCTAGTGTTTAGCTCTACGACTTCGAGACTTGTTCTTAAGTCGTAGTGTTTAAAAGTGCCCACTCACTGATTCCTTCTTTTCGAGTGATTTAGTGATAGAAACTTTCGTGGTTGCTCGAGGTGCCGAGGAAAGAAAGAGAGACGTGCTGTGAGGGGAGACGAGCGTTGCAAAAGCTTCTTCAAAGTTCAAGCTTCAAGAAAGGTTAGTAAACTCTTAGCTCATATTGATTTTTAATTACATGTACTTGCTTCTTTGTCTAGGTTAGTAAAAACTGTTTATACTTGAAATTTTTTTTTTTAAAATTCCGCCGCTTCCCGAAGCGTTTAATCTTTTTCTTAAACCCTAGATCAATTCCAACACCGGCGTCACCGGCGCGCTCATCGCCGACCTCCTCGACTCCTACGACGTCGACGACGTCAACCACGACGAGAGAGACCCCGATTACGTGGCGAAGTCGAGAACCAACAAGACCAATCTCCACCACGATGTTCACGAAAGGGGACGCACGCGCATGCTTCCAAGGGACACCCTCGGGCGACCGCGCTGAGACGTCAACTTTCTAACGAACACGTGCACGCGCCCTTGAGGGGACACCCTCGGGCGACCACGTCAAGGCATCAAGTGTCAAGTAATACTCAGGGACGCTCGACCTCTAGGTCCCGAAGGGGACGCTCCAAGCTCACCATCCGCGTCCAAAACCCCCGAGGAGATGACGACGTCAATGGCCGCGACGTTTGTCGAGGACGTCACTCGAACGGCGTATCCTCGCCCAAAGTGATAGGGACGACCAATGGAGACTTGAGAGATCGCCTCAATTCCCGAAGGGAATCTCACGGGAGCGACTTGAGAGGAAAACTCAACGCCCAACGCGGGATCCAGAGAGAAGTCGTCTTGGGACATCAACCACCCAATGTTGCTGACCGTGCACCCAACAAGAAGCGCGCCACCACACTCATGGCACCGGCTACCGGTCTCGGCTCGCGAAGGAAGAGGCGTAGAAACGGTCCAGTCCCTAATGACCATCCTTCTCCGGCCCCGAAGCAATCCTTCGTCCCACTCAACACGACAACCGACAGGATCTTGAGCTTACATAGAGAAAAGCTGGGATCCCCGCCCCCGATGAAGAAGGACCCCGCAACGCGAGACAAGAGCAAACAGTGCGAATATCACCATGACCACGGGCACGCGACAACAGAATGCTACCAGCTTAGGAAACGAATTGATTCCCTAGTTCGAAGTGGGGACTTCGAGGAATTCGTCTCATCTGCTAGCAAGCCATGATTGTCGCAGCTTCCACCCCCAAACTCACGCCCGAGCTCGATCGACTTCGTGATCGCTTTTATTTCAAAAATGTAATTTTCTTTTTTCAAAAAAGGCCAAGTGCCATGACTACCTGTAACGACCCCGTTTATTGCAATAAAGAATTATTCTACACACACTGTTGTATACCTCCAACACGAGAGTTTCTTGGCCTTCGTCTCACAAACGCAAGAAACTCGGGGGGCTAATGGGGATCAATGCTCAATAAAAAACAACTCAAAAAAAAAAATAATAATAAAAAAAAGAAAAGAAGTCCCAAGGGGCCGATGGTCAGGCTGGAGGTCCCGGAGAGAGACAATCTTCACATGTCTCCTCGAGATGAGTTCATTCCTCGAGCCGAGTTCGAGTCCACGAGTTGAATGATACTCCTCCTGTAGGCTCTACATGAGTCCTCGAGTTGAGTCCCGAGTCCACGAGTCGACTGATACTCCTCGTGCAGGCTCTACATGAGTCCTCGAGTTGAGTCCCGAGTCCATGAGTCGACTGATACTCCTCGTGCAGGCTCTACACGAGTCCTCGAGTTGAGTCCCGAGTCCACGAGTCGACTGATACTCCTCGTGCTGACTCTACATGTCTCCTAGAGACGAGTTCATTCCTCAAGTCGAGTTCGAGTCCACGAGTCGACTGATACTCCTCGTGCCGAATCTTCACGTAACTCCTCGTGCAGGCTCTACATGAGTCCTCGAGTTGAGTCCCGAGTCCACGAGTCGACTGATACTCCTCGGGCCGACTCTTCACGTAACTCCTCGTGCAGGCTCTACATGAGTCCTCGAGTTGAGTCCCGAGTCCACCAGTCGACTGATACTCCTCGTGCCGACTCTATATGTCTCCTCGAGATGAGTTCATTCCTCGAGTCGAGTTCGAGTCCACGAGTCGACTGATACTCCTCGTGCCGACTCTTCACGTAACTCCTCGTGCATGCTCTACATGAGTCCTCGAGTTGAGTCCCTAGTCCACGAGTCGGGTGATACTCCTCGTGCCGACTCTACATGTCTCCTCGAGATGAGTTCATTCCTCGAGCCGAGTTCGAGTCCACGAGTTGACTGATACTCCTCGTGCCGACTCTACATGTCTCCTCGGGATGAGTTCATTCCTCGAGTCGAGTTCGAGTCCACGAGTCGACTGATACTCCTCGTGCCGACACTTCACGTAACTCCTCGTGCTGGCTCTACATGAGTCCTCGAGTTGAGTCCCGAGTCCACGAGTCGACTGATACTCCTCGTGCCAACTCTACATGTCTCCTCGAGATGAGTTCATTCCTCGAGCCGAATTCAAGTCCACGAGTTGACTGATACTCTTCGTGCCGACTCTACATGTCTCCTCGGGATGAGTTCATTCCTCGAGTCGAGTTCGAGTCCACGAGTCGACTGATACTCCTCGTGCCGACTCTTCACATAACTCCTCGTAAAGACTCTACATGAGTCCTCGAGCTGAGTTCGAGTCCACGAGTTCACTGATACTCCTCGTGACGACTCTACATGTCTCCTAGGGATGAGTTCATTCCTCGAGTCGAGTTCGACTCCACGAGTCGACTGATACTCCTCGTGCCGACTCTTCACATAACTCCTCGTACAGGCTCTACATGAGTCCTCGAGTTGAGTCCCGAGTCCACGAGTCGGCAGATACTCCTCGTGCTGACTCTACATGTCTCCTCGAGATGAGTTCATTCCTCGAGCCGAGTTCGAGTCCACGAGTTGACTGATACTCCTCGTGCCGACTCTACATGTCTCCTTGGGATGAGTTCATTCTTCGAGTCGAGTTCGAGTCCACGAGTCGACTGATACTCCTCGTGCCGACTCTTCACGTAACTCCTCGTACAGGCTCTACATGAGTCCTCGAGTTGAGTCCCGAGTCCACAAGTCGACTGATACTTCTCGTGCAGGCTCTACATGAGTCCTCAAGTTGAATCCCGAGTCCATGAGTCGACTGATACTCCTCGTGCATGCTCTACATGAGTCCTCGAGTTGAGTCCCTAGTCAACGAGTCAACTGATACTCCTCGTGCCGACTCTACATGTCTCCTCGAGATGAGTTCATTCCTCAAGTCGAGTTCGAGTCCACGAGTCGACTGATACTCCTCGTGCCGACTCTTCACGTAACTCCTCGTGCAGGCTCGACATGACTCCTCGAGTTGAGTCCCGAGTCCACGAGTCGACTAATACTCCTCGGGCCGACTCTTCACGTAACTCCTCGTGCAGGCTCTACATGAGTCCTCGAGTTGAGTCCCGAGTCCACGAGTCGACTAATACTCCTCGTGCCGACTCTACATGTCTCCTCGAGATGAATTCATTCCTCGAGTCGAGTTCGAGTCCACGAGTCGACTGATACTCCTCGTGCCGACTTTTCATGTAACTCCTCGTGCAGGCTCTACATGAGTCCTCGAGTTGAGTCCCGAGTCCACGAGTCGGCTGATACTCCTCGTGCCGACTCTACATGTCTCCTCGAGATGAGTTCATTCCTCGAGCCGAGTTCGAGTCCACGAGTTGACTGATACTCCTCGTGCCGACTCTACATGTCTCCTCGGGATGAGTTCATTCCTCGAGTCGAGTTCGAGTCCACGAGTCGACTGATACTCCTCGTGCCGACACTTCACGTAACTCCTCGTGCTAGCTCTACATGAGTCCTCGAGTTGAGTCCCGAGTCCACGAGTCGACTGATACTCCTCGTGCCAACTCTACATGTCTCCTCGAGATGAGTTCATTCCTCGAGCCGAATTTGAGTCCACGAGTTGACTGATACTCCTCGTGCCGACTCTACATGTCTCCTCGGGATGAGTTCATTCCTCGAGTCGAGTTCGAGTGCACGAGTCGACTGATACTCCTCGTGCCGACTCTTCACGTAACTCCTCGTAAAGACTCTACATGAGTCCTCGAGCCGAGTTCGAGTCCACAAGTTGACTGATACTCCTCGTGCCGACTCTACATGTCTCCTCGGGATGAGTTCATTCCTCGAGTCGAGTTCGAGTCCACGAGTCGACTGATACTCCTCGTGCCGACTCTTCATGTAACTCCTCGTACAGGCTCTACATGAGTCCTCGAGTTGAGTCCCGAGTCCACGAGTCGGCAGATACTCGTCGTGCTGACTCTACATGTCTCCTCGAGATGAGTTCATTCATCGAACCGAGTTCGAGTCCACGAGTTGACTGATACTCCTCGTGCCGACTCTACATGTCTCCTCGGGATGAGTTCATTCCTCGAGTCGAGTTCAAGTCCACGAGTCGACTGATACTCCTCGTGCCGACACTTCACGTAACTCCTCGTGCCCGCTCTACATGAGTCCTCGAGTTGAGTCCCGAGTCCACGAGTCGACTGATACTCCTCGTGCCAACTCTACATGTCTCCTCGAGATGAGTTCATTCCTCGAGCCGAATTCGAGTCCACGAGTTGACTGATACTCCTCGTGCCGACACTACATGTCTCCTCGGGATGAGTTCATTCCTCGAGTCGAGTTCGAGTGCACGACTCGATTCATACTCCTCGTCCCGACTTTTCACGTAACTCCTCGTAAAGAGTCTACATGAGTCCTCGAGCCGAGTTCGAGTCCACGAGTTGACTGATACTCCTCGTGCCGACTCTACATGTCTCCTCGGGATGAGTTCATTCCTTGAGTCGAGTTCGAGTCCATGAGTCGACTGATACTCCTCGTGCCGACTCTTCACGTAACTCCTCGTACAGGCTCTACATGAGTCCTCGAGTTGAGTCCCGAGTCCACGAGTCGGCAGATACTCCTCGTGCTGACTCTACATGTCTCCTCGAGATGAGTTCATTCCTCGAACCAAGTTCGAGTCCACGAGTTGACTGATACTCCTCGTGCTCACTCTACATGTCTCCTTGGGATGAGATCATTCCTCGAGTCGAGTTCGAGTCCACGAGTCGACTGATACTCCTCGTGCCGACACTTCACGTAACTCCTCGTGCAGGATCTACATGAGTCCTCGAGTTGAGTCCCGAGTCCACGAGTCGACTGATACTCCTCGTGCCAACTCTACATGTCTCCTCGAGATGAGTTCATTCCTCGAGCCGAATTCAAGTTCACGAGTTGACTGATACTCCTCATGCCGACTCTACATGTCTCCTCGGGATGAGTTCATTCCTCGAGTCGAGTTCGAGTCCACGAGTCGACTGATACTCCTCGTGCCGACACTTCACGTAACTCCTCGTGCTCGCTCTACATGAGTCCTCGAGTTGAGTCCCGAGTCCACGAGTCGACTGATACTCCTCGTGCCAACTCTACATGTCTCCTCGAGATGAGTTCATTCCTCGAGCCGAATTCGAGTCCACGAGTTGACTGATACTCCTCGTGCCGACACTACATGTCTCCTCGGGATGAGTTCATACCTCGAGTCGAGGTCGAGTGCACGAATCGACTGATACTCATCGTGCCGACTCTTCACGTAACTCCTCGTAAAGACTCTACATGAGTCCTCGAGCCGAGTTCGAGTCCACGAGTTGACTGATATTCCTCGTGCTGACTCTACATGTCTCCTTGGGATGAGATCATTCCTCGAGTCGAGTTCGAGTCCACGAGTCGACTGATACTCCTCGTGCCGACACTTCACGTAACTCCTCGTGCAGGCTCTACATGAGTCCTCGAGTTGAGTCCCGAGTCCACGAGTCGACTGATACTCCTCGTGCCAACTCTACATGTCTCCTCGAGATGAGTTCATTCCTCGAGCCGAATTCAAGTTCACGAGTTGACTGATACTCCTCATGCCGACTCTACATGTCTCCTCGGGATGAGTTCATTCCTCGAGTCGATTTTGAGTCCACGAGTCGACTGATATTCCTCGTGCCGACTCTTCACGTAACTCCTCGTATAGGCTCTACATGAGTCCTCGAGCGGAGTTTGAGTCCACGAGTTGACTGATACTCCTCGTGCCGACTCTACAAGTCTCCTCGGGATGAGTTCATTCCTCGAGTCGAGTTCGAGTCCACGAGTCCACTGATACTCCACGTGCCGACTCTTCACGTAACTCCTCGTACAGGCTCTACATGAGTCCTCGAGTTGAGTCCCGAGTCCACAAGTCGACTGATACTCCTCGTGCAGGCTCTACATGAGTCCTCGAGTTGAGTCCCGAGTCCGCGCTCGCCGCCCAGCTCGTGAGCCGAAAGGCAGCGAGTTTCAAATGGGTTTCAAAGGCTTGCATCCGCTGGATGTATCTGGTCTAGCCAGCGTCCATGGGAAACCTCGCCACGCAAATGTGGCTCCGCGCTCGCCGCCCAGCTCGTGAGCCGAAAGGAAGCGAGTTTCAAATGGGTTTCAAAGGCTTGCATCCGCCGGACGTATCTGGTCTAGCCAACGTCCACGGGAAACATGTCCACAGAAACGTGGTGCCGCGCTCGCCGCCCAGCTCGTGGGCCGATAGGCAGCGAGTTAAAAATGGGTTTCAAAGACTTGCGTCCGCAGGGCGTAACTGGTCTAGCCAGCGTCCACGGGAAACCTCTCCATGCAAATGTGGCTCCGCGCTCGCCGCCCAGCTCGTGAGCCGAAAGGCAGCGAGTTTCAAATGGGTTTCAAAGGCTTGCGTCCGCCGGACGTACCTGGTCTAGCCAGCGTCCACGGGAAACCTCTCCACGCAAATGTGGCTCCGCGCTCGCCGCCCAGCTCGTGAGCCGAAAGGCAGCGAGTTTCAAATGGGTTTCAAAGGCTTGCATCCGCCGGACGTATCTGGTCTAGCCAACGTCCACGGGAAACATGTCCACAGAAACGTGGTGCCGCGCTCGCCGCCCAGCTCGTGAGCCGATAGGCAGCGAGTTACAAATGGGTTTCAAAGGCTTGCGTCCGCCGGGCGTATCTGGTCTAGCCAGCGTCCACGGGAAACCTCGCCACGTGAATGTGGCACCGTGCTCGCCGCCCAGCTCGTGAGCCGAAAGGCAGCGAGTCACAAATGGGTTTCAAAGGCTTGCGTCCGCCGGACGTACCTGGTCTAGCCAGCGTCCACGGGAAGCCTGGTCACACAAATGTGGCATCGCGCTCGCCGCCCAGCTCGTGATCCGAAAGGCAGCGAGTTACAAATGGGTTTCAAAGGCTTGCGTCCGCCGGACGTACCTGGTCTAGCCAGCGTCCACGGAAAACCCGGTCACATAAACGTGACACCAAGGCCCCCCGAGGCCCAAGTCGTGGAAATCGATCACGCCTTCATTGGTAGGTCGAGAAAATAAGCCACGCACAATAAAGTCGTGCTAATCGATCACGCCTTCATTGGTAGGTCGAGAAAATAAGCCACGGACGATCGACCTGGAACAAAAGCCGTCCCCCGCGACGCACAAAAGCCGTCCCTCGCGACGCACAAAGGCCGTCCCTCGCGACGCGTAGAGGCTTTCCCTCGCGATGCATTAAAAGCCCTTTTTGCGGCACGTTCGCAAACCCGAGAGCGTTCATCCCGCGTCCGCACGCCGGCGTAAGCATTGAGTTTCCACTTGACCTACGCTCGACCGAAAACTCGGGGGGCTAATGTTATCGGCCCGTCTCGGACCGACGAGGA
Source organism: Urtica dioica subsp. dioica (assembly GCF_054948205.1). Classification (NCBI taxonomy): domain Eukaryota; kingdom Viridiplantae; phylum Streptophyta; class Magnoliopsida; order Rosales; family Urticaceae; genus Urtica; species Urtica dioica. Next base: position 43,935,061 of record NC_142756.1, read on the forward strand.
CAAAGGTGCCACTTCGACCCGCACGACCGGCGTGAGGCCTCGGACGGCGAAACCTTGCCTCGGCCACTGGCCGGCCCAACCAACCCATGGCCGGCCCAAGGCTCGGCCGGCCATGGCCGACCCAAGGCTTGGCCGGCCATGGCCGACCCAAGGGTCAGCCGGCCGAAGGTCCAACTCCTTCACTCGGCCAATGGCCGAGTGAAATCCTCAACCGGCCAGGCTGTTCACTCGGCCAATGGCCGAGTGAACCTTCCAGCAGTTCACTCGGCCAATGGCTGAGTGAATCTTTCAGCCGGCCATATAGTTCACTCGGCCATTGGCCGAGTGAACCTTCCAGCAGTTCACTCGGCCAATGGCCGAGTGAACCTTTCAACCGGCCACGCAGTTCACTCGGCCATTGGCCGAGTGAACGACCATGCAGTTCACTCGGCCAGTGGCCGAGTGAACCTTCCAACAGTTCACTCGGCCAATGGGCGAGTGAACCTCAGCCGGCCCAAGCTTTTCACTTGGCCAATGGCCGAGTGAACCTCACCACCATGTTTACTCGGCCATTGGCCGACCCAACCATAGAGGGGGTCAATGGCCGACTCAAGCATGCTCACACGGCCAAGGGGTCTTCAAACCACCTCTTGGCCACCTATAAATACAGGGGCCGCTCCCCTAGTCCAGGTAATCCAATTTTAAGTCCCGAAACGCTGTCGAACTCGTACTTCACTCGTTTCGCTCATCTTTGGCCTCTCACCACCTCTAAAACGTCTATACTCCACCTCAATCCTACTAATGTTGAGCGTCGGAGAGGTAAACAGAGGCACCCCCTCTGTTTTCCCTTCCTAGTTCACCCGTTCTCTACTCCTTTTCAGGTACTCTGACGAACTCAAGGGACATTCACAGCTAAGGGATGACTTGGGATACCAAGTCCGACACGCTCGAGTCAAGGCGAGACCACTTGGTCCGGCCTTGGGTCTAACCGCCTTTGACTCCTAAATCGGTTTCCGAAAAACAGCGACAACAATATATAAACACTCGGCCATGACAACATTTTGGGCCTTGAGGATTAATTTCATTTCATGGAATTTTACGTGAAAATTGTTAATGGGCCTTTCTTATGTTTTCATGAACAAATGAAGAAAAGTCTAGAAACACCTTCTAGAAGGTGTCTTGGCCGTCCAACCCAAAGAGAAAGAGAGACAAAATTTTGTGCATTAATGTTTGAAGATACTTGTCAAAAGAAAAAGAGGAACTAAATTTTCCCTATGAGGAAAGAGTCACACGGCCAAGATAGGGCAAGAGAGAAGCAAGATAAAAGAGGAAACAAATCCAAGGACTTGCTTCATGAGGTTGCACGTCCAAATGGAAAAGAAGGAGGGAAATATTTTCCTCATGAATATGTGATATTCTATAGAAGAGGAAACTACCTTGTTGAAGGCAATTTCTCTCCTATAAATAGAGCCCTCATTCCACACATTTTATTCATTCCAAAGTTTTAGAGATTGAGAGCTTCTCTCTCTAGCATGGCCGCCCCTCTCCCTCTCTCTCTCTGAGTTCTTTTTCGTTTTTTGTTTTGGCACCTAGATCCACATTTGACCTAGTGTTTTAGCTATTCGACTCTTAGACTTGTTCTTGAGTCGTCGTGTTTAAAAGTGCCCACACACTAATTCTTTCTTATCTCGAGTGATTTATGTGATAGAAACTTTCGTGGTTACTCGAGTTCCCGAAGAACGAAGAAAGACGAGCTGCGTGGGGAGACGAACGTCTCAACCTTCCTAAGGCTTCTCAACGTTCAAGCTTCACAAAAGTTAGTAAACATGTAATGCTCTTTAATAGTTTTAATTTAAATATAAACATGTGCTTGCACTTTGTCTAGGTTAGTAAAATCGTTTTACTTGTTTAAAAGAAATTTTTTTAAATTTCGCCGCTTGCTTGAAGCGTTAAATCTTTTCTTAACCCTAGATCAATTACAACATCACGTACATAGGTTGTCCATGTATTCTCCCTATTCAACCAACATTACTAGGCCATATCTTATAAGGCTTTCCATCTCTTACTCATCCTTTCCCGTAGGCCTCTAGATCTTTGAACAAAGCCCTCATACCATCCTTTAACCTCTTGTTGAGACACTATCATCTTTTCTTATTGAGTCCACCAACTTTCATCCTAAAAGCATTGTTCGTAGAAAAATCCCTCTATTTGTTCTTACGTCGTGAGCATCGTACGTTTTCGTGAGCGGTCCTCACGTTAGACTAGCACGATTTTCCAGCTTAGATATCATGAACTCTACACAATACTTTATCAGAGTTATTGATCGTATCCAACTGCATTACAAATCTCCAACTTGCAGATTACTGTATCTTGTAGGTGCATGGATATAAAAAAATCCAAAAACTCTCAAAGACATCGGCCTTTGAAACAATAAGCACTTCATTCACAATATGTGTTATCATCTCCGAAAAGAGGAGATTCATTACTCAGCCATACTAGGTGTAGTCGCTCGTTTTCGGACAACGATTTAGGAACCGAAAGCGGTCAGACCCAAAGCCGGACCAAGTGACCTCGCTTCGGTTCGAGCGTGTCGGACTTGGTATCCAAAGTCGTCCCAATGGCCGAATGAAGATGGGCCGGCCAATGGCCGGGTGAGTTTCACTCGGCCAAAGGCCGAGTGAGGCGTTTGGGTTGGCCAATGGCCGAATGTAGCTGGGTCAGCCATTGGCCGAGTGAGTTTCGGCTGGCCATTGGCCGGACGAGTTTGTCTGGCAGCTTGAACGACCGAAAGAATCGTCGGGTCTCGTTGGACCGATAACATTATCCCCCCGAGTTTGCCGCCGGGCGTAGCCCGTGTGGTAAACTCAAGTGAGGTTTGTCTTTCGCCATCTCGTCAGACCACCTCGTGTTGAACCGGTAAGCCCTTTTTCTTTCGTTATTTTATTCGTTTTCCGACGTCTTTCTTGTTACACGTGCTCATGGGGTCCCCCAGTCACCTATTAGCACGTGGGCCCCCTGAGGACATTTTCACTTTTTTCCTTAACAATTCGCACAAGACCTTAGACGATCTCTTGGACCAATTTTCACCCCCTCCCGTCGATCATCAATTTCTCCCGACTTTGGGCTTGGATTTTTCCGGCCGGGCGACGATGGGCTCGGGCGACAGTGATTTGTCTTGGTTGACTGGTGAGGACGTGCATGTGGCGGCCGGCAGCGCTATCGCGCCACCTGAACCGGCCGAGCACACCATGGGTGACGCAGGGGCGGCCGGAACGAGTGTCCCCCGGACGAGGTGAGCACCGGGAGGGCCTTGCGCGGCCAGGGCGATGGGTGCACGGCCGAGGGAAGCGCCGTGGAGGGCATTGGCGGGCCGCGCGCGACAGACCCGGCCGGGACATGCGCCGAGGGGGCTTTCCCGCTGGGCTCCGGTGGTCTCGGCAGGATGCACGCCTCTGACGACGGCTTCCCAGGCGAGGCAGGCCGAGGGAGGGACACGCGGGACCCGGGTGACCTCGTCTAGGTACGTTCCGGCATGGGAGAGGTCGCGCCCCAGGTGGCGAGGCTCAATTTGCTACGCGCTGGCGGCGCTAATGGACTGTGCGCGCCAGGCGGGGCAGCGTCGGGCCGGGAGCGCGCCGGGGACGAGGCGCCGGTGCCAAACAAGGGCGGATGGGTGGATGCCAGCCCTGGCGATGGGCTGTGTCGGGCGGAGGTCGCCGACCGGGACTGCGACGGCTGACGTGCTGCCCGCCCAAACCCTAGGGTTTGGTGGGCCTGGGCCGCACGAGGACAGCCCGCCCAGCCATGGGCCGGGCCACGCTGCGGGGCCGGAGGCGCCTGCCGGTGAGGAGGCGCTGGGGCCGTACAAGGGCGGGCGGGTGGACGTCAGCGCCGGCACGGGGCCGCGCCGGCCGGGAGGCACCGGTAGAGGGGAGGCGACGGCCGAGATGCTGCCCGCCCAAACCCTAGGGTTTGGCGGGCCTGGGCCGCGCGAGGACAGCCCGTCCAGCAATGGGCCAGAGGAGCGCGTCACCGGGCCGGGGGAGCACGCCATCGGGTCGGGGCCTGGTAAGGCCAGCCCACTTGCTTTGGGCAGGGATTGCGCGAGAGGGTCTGTCTGACCGAGCCAAGCGCGAGCGAGGAGGTCCGTCTGGCCGGCCCATCTACGAGCGAGGAAGCACGACCGGCCAGCCCGGGTGCCGGCGTCGGGGACCACCCGGCCGGCCCAGGCGCGGGCGAGGCAGCCCGCCTTGCCGGTCCGGGCGCACGCCGAGACGATTATCTCGCCGACTCGATGGGTCACGCCGTGGACGCCCCGACCGGCCTTGAAGACTTAGCGAACCCGGAAGGTTCAGGTGAGTCTCTTCTACTTTTTTCATCGGCGGTCGAGGTGCGTACCTTCACCGCTCGAGAGGAGGAGCGCGCCTCATCATTCTCTATCAGGGAATCGGTGATTCGAGGCGGCTTTGACTGTTCCGAAGTCCACTTCTCGAGCTCCCTTTCACTCGTAAGCTTCAGGGGCTTGAGGAAGTGATTCCACATTCCGTCATCCGTATCGCTATTGAGACCGATACCCGATGACCTTCCGACTCGTCCGCGAAGGGGATACGCCACTATCCACGAGGCAAGCTTCCGCGGGGAGTATGGCTGCCTTTCCAGCGTGTGATCCAAGATCTTCTGGTTTGACTGAACGTTCACGCGTCGCAGATGTCTCCATCCTTCTACTGCGTGGTGGCGGCATGTCACATGATGCTCCACCATGCGAAGGGCCGGGCCGTGACGGCTGACGATATGAGGAATCTTGTGTCCGTCTATGATGTCCCCAGGAAGCCTGGCTTCTACAAGGTCCAACATCGCAAGCGTTTCCCCATACTCACCAAGCTATCTTCCAAGCATCGTTATTCTTGGGTGTGGGTGTCCGAATCCGCCTTTGGGATGGCGCCTCTTGTCTTTGGCCCTGCGGTCGACTTCCCGACCGACCGCGGCACTGAGAGCTCTGAACTCGCGCTCGTGATCGGGGCTGTTCCAGACTCGAGGCGACAAGGGTCGCTTTTTGAGTCCCCAGACCTCATGGCGACTACCGGATGCTTCGTGCCTGACGATGAAGTTCCCCGACGTCCTAGCCCTGGCACGGAGGTCGTGGGGGACGCCGAGTCTAAGGAAGGGGGTTCTTCCGCTCCCCTCCTCGAAGCGGGGGGTACTAATCATATACATGTCTTTTATGCTATCGCAATATTCTTTTGATCGTGTTTATCGTTATGTTCTAACCGATCGACGCCCTTTCCTTTATATTTTTGACAGATACCATGGTTCGGGATCGCTCGCGTGCGCGGGTGCCAAGGGTAGAACCTACTACCGAAGCTATGGCCGCGGCTCGCTCTCGAGTTGAAGCTCGTCGCGGGGAATCACCGGTGCGGGTGAGGAATGAAGCAATCTCTTTAAACAAGCGACCATTGTCATTGATCTCTCTCGGTTCACCCTCCAGCCATAAGCGTGCTCATACGTTGGCAGCGCCAGACGGCATGGATTCGATGCTCCTAGCGGAGGCGGCGGAGCTGAGTGGCCAATGTTCCGAGGGAATCCTTGAAACCTCCCTGCGAGATTTTAAGGGTCTCCTGACGACGAGCGACCTCGAGTACTTCCAAAATGGGATCAGCGACGCTCGAAAGGTACGATCCGCTTGTTTGACTTACATACAGCCATCACATTTATCCTGATTGTACGTACGCCACCCTCCTTTGCAGATGCTCGCGTGTCAAGAGCGAGGCGACCACATTCTCCGAGACCTGTTGCGGTGAATGCAGATCATGAAAAGAGACATGGAGAGCGCGGCGGTCGACCACGCCGCCGCTCTAGTGGGGGTCCGGACTGCCCAGGAGTTTCAGGCGCTCGAGGAGGAGTCGAAGCGAACCCGCGAGGAATTGATCGCCGAGAGATCACTGCGTATGGCTGAACAGGCGTCTCGGGTGAAGGCGGAACAAGCGGCCGACACTTTCTTGGGGGAGACTAAGAAACTTCAAGCGGCGCTCTCAGGCCGAGACAAGGAGCTAAAGATCGCCCATGCACGACTATCGGCGAGCGAGATCTCTCGCGTCAAGGCGGAGAGGGAAATGGATTCTCTGCTAGTGGAGATGCAGACCCTCATCGAAGAGAAGGACGACGCCGTGCAATCCAAGGCGGATCTAGAGGATGACTGGGACCTTGCCTTGGAAGAGGCTCGTTACGCGGCGGCCGTACGGGGTCGAGATGCGACCGCGAAGGAGAACGCGTCTCGTGGGACCACCTTTTCCTTTTTTGATGGCATGTTTCCTCCTTTGGACGATGCGCCACAGACGGAAGACCCATGTTCCCAGGTTCCCGCGGAGGCTGCTCAATCGCAAACTGCCCAACCGATGGAGAGGCCACCGATGGGTCGGGCGTCCCTTTGCCCGAGAACGATGAGGAGCAAATCGACTTTGGTTCCGAGTAGTCGGCTTTATTTTGGTTTCTTGCGCACTTGTTTAGCGCTTGTCTTGTTTTCCTTTCGGATATTTGTTATACTTTCTTTTGTTGGATATTTGTCGTATTTCCTTTTCTTTCCGTTGGGTTCTCTCCGCAACATTGCTTGTTTTTGCTAAAGCTTTTTCCGCTTTATCATACGTCTTATTTTCTCGATTTACTATGCTTAGAAAAATCGATTCGCGTAATCCGGCCAGTGCGTGTCTTACAACCCCTGATTTACTATATCTATCATAATCGGTTTGCACGGCTTAGTGCCACACTTAGCGGCGAGGTTTTCCGCAGATGCTGGCTAGACCAGTTTTGTCCGGCAGGTGCGACTCTTTGCCATCCATTCGTAACTCGCTGCCTATCGGCGCATGCAAGCTGGACGGCTGTCGCACCCATCTTCCGGCTTGTGCGCTACCTGTCGGCGTGCGCGTTGTGTGCCAGGACGGGCTTGAGGCAAGCGCAGTTCCCAGTGAGCGCGGTACCTGTCGGTACACGTACCACGTTTTGGACTTTGACTGCCAGGATAAATGGTCGGATGCGCGGACGAGATCAGTCGACGCCCCGCTACCTATCGGCGTGCGAGGCATAGAATCGTGCGAGAGCGTCGCGCGAAAGATGTGTAGGGTCAGAGGTCCAGTGCACGGATCTGACTCGTTGACGTCTCGCTACCTTTCGGTGCACGAAGCGTGGAATCTGTTGTCGGTCGTTTTCGGAAAACCCGAGACGCCAAGAAGGCACGTCGCTCAAAGGGCCGATGGTCAGGCCGGAGGTCCTGAAGAGCGGCAAGTCTTCAAGCCCTCGCCCGAATTCTTCACTCCTTGAGTCGAGCCTAGCCCCTCGAGTTGAGACTTGAGTCGGCTCCCCGAGTTGAGCCTCGCTCCTCGAGTTGAGACTTCATTCAGTCTCCTCGAGTCGAGCTTCGCTCCTCGAGTTGAGCCTTGAGTCAGTCTCCTTGAGTCTAGCTTCGCTCCTCGAGTCGAGCCTTGAGTCAGTCTCTTCGAGTCGAGCTTCGCTCCTCGAGTCGAGCCACTCTCGTCGAGTAGAGACCTTTATATTTCGTGTGGCAAGCATGGTATCTAAGACCCCTAAGGACCACACAAGAGTCCGACAAGACGGCCCATGCACCGCGCACCCCTCGGGGAAACCGCGCGCGCAGCAAGTCGCGCCGGCCGACCAGGCACAGCAAGCAGCGCGCCGGCCGCGCGCCGCGCAGACAGACCGCGCGCCGCGCGCTCCATGCGCCGCGCGTCCTGCGCCGCGCATCCCGCGCCGCGCCCGGTGACCTGCCCGCCGCGCGCGCCGTGCACCTCCAATTGACGGCGCGCGCGCCCCTAGTCCCACATGGACGAAAAAGAAGCCTTCTAAGGCCCTCAAACACCTATAAATACCCCTCTCATTGAGGGGAAAGCCACCCCATTCATTCTCAAGGAACTTGAGACCTCTCTCTGCTTCTCTAGATGCCATCCTTGGCCTGAAGCAGATTCTCCTCGATTTCTTGTTCTAAGAGATTCTGAAGCGCTTTCCGGGGACTCCCGAGTGCCGCCTCTCTTGATCGAACGATTATACTTGAGCCCACGAGTCCTCTAACGGTTTTCGACTGAAAATCGCCTACGTGTCTAGCACCCTAGACGCGTCCACCATTTCTGACAAGAAATCTCCTACGCGTCCGACATTTCCAACTAGGAATCGCCTACGTGTCCGGAATCTCCGCCACAACAAGGAACTCTTGACTTAGAGTCTTCCACGTCTCCAAAAGAGAGAAAACACACATTCTCTCTCTCATACGCGATCTCCGAAGTTCTGAGACGTCGCCGAGGACTCCTCCGCGCCTCGTCTCCTTCGTTGAGCACGCCTCTCCACCAAGGCTCTGCGCCTCATACTGCGTCTCACACGCTTGAACTACGTTCTGACCTGATCCCACACACGGGTACGTAGGCAGCCGACACCCAAGGCACGGTCACTCCTCCTCCTCACCCCTTACCTCTTCCGACAGGCTGGTTGATCGGAGAAAACCTAGCTCGAGACTATCGAGTTCACACTCTTGGCCCGGGTGCGATCACTTGGTCCGGCCTTGGATCTAACCGCCTGAGGTTTTAAATAGTTGTTCATTTTCGTGCGACAACATTTTGGCGCTAGAAGGAGGGGACTTCCCGACCTGTTCAGCCCGAAATCCCTTATGTTCATCTTCTTCTTTTCTTCTACGAACTCAACCTTCTCGAACTTGAGAAAATATGAGTAGTTATTCACCCGTACGTTCTGAGGGCATGAACAACCCCGATAACGTCACTGGGACCAAAAAATATTTCTTGCGCTCCCACGCGCATGGTGATGAAGAGTCGCTCCACGAAGAGAGCTCGACCCGCTCACCATCTCCATCTCCAGACAGCAGGGACGACCGCATCATGGAGTTGGAGGAGAATATCCGCCAACTAAAGGCGAAGAACGCGAGGTACCTAAGCCGATTGGCTGCGAAGCAACCTGCGCATAACACAATGACCCCCAACGGGCAATTCGGAGGATATCGAGACTTCTCTCACGAAGGACGTGGAACACCCCGCCGTGTTTGAAGCCGGTCCTTCGAATCCCCTACCTCGGACAGGCGACGCGCCGGCTGCTTCTCAAGAGGGAAATTCCCGACGTTCGGCCCTCGACCGACTAGGTCAAAGGGAGAATGTTACGGAGAGTCAGGGCACGCAGAGAGCGCGCCATCACAGACGAAGCCCGCACCTCCGTACGACAAGCCCTGATCTTAGGGATCATCTCACTGCTCGACGCATCGAGCCTGGCGATGACCTAAGAGAGCGACTAAGCTCTCGGCCAAACATCCCCGTAGTAGCCCCAACTAACGGGAACCGCCGCACGGGTCAAGGGTCTAATGAAAGGTGGCTAACTCCTCCCGAACAGGGAGTTACTCCGACTACCGGTCTCGATGTGATCACTATGGTCCACAATCTTCAAAATAAAGTACGAGATCTCCGAGAACACGTAATAGGCGGAAGTGCCTATGGGGTTGTCGAGGAGAATTCATCCCCTTTCACGGCCCAGATACTGGCCGAGGTATGCACGGGAAATTTCAAACTCCCGAACCTTGCTCCATATGATGGAAAAGCGGATCCCGCTTACCATATCCAGCACTATGAAACCTGGATGACGATGCAGTGTGTCGCCCCCGGCGCCATGTGCCAAGCTTTTAGCCTTACCCTCGCCGGCCCGGCTTCGAGTGGTTCAAGAACTTAAGGCCGGGAAGCATCCGATCGTTCAAAGACTTGAAGGACATGTTCCTAGCACGCTTTGCTACATCTATGGTCCAAAAGAAGACCAAGATATACCTGTGGTCAATCAGGCAAGAGAATGGCGAGTCTCTTAGACGATACCTCGCCCGATTCACTGAAGAATCGAATAAGGTCGACCGCTTTGACGAAAAAGACGCAATCACTACCATCATTGAAGGCTTGCGCACAAGTGACTTCCTTAAGTCCATCGTCGGCCGTGTCCCTTCTACCATGGCCGAGTTAATGACTCGAGCCAAGACCTTCATGGGAGTCGAAGATTACCTCGATGGCCGTAAGGGCGATAGTCAAAGCCCTCACCGCCGAGACGAGCCTAGCAACGAGCAAGGCAACTCCCGTAAAAGACGAAACAGAGGGGGTCAGACTTCTAATAGCCGACCTTCGATGCCCCAAAAGCCGCGACTTGCGGAAGACTTTAAGGGCTACTCGTCGTTCACGCCGTTGAACACAATGCCGGATCAAATCCGAGCTTTAGCGCGTGACAAGTTCACTCCCCCAGCTCCAATAAGCAAAGATCCCGCGACTCGTGATAGATCTAAATATTGTGAGTTCCATCAGGAATACGGTCACTTGACCTCCGAATGCTACAGTCTTAAAAGGCAGATCGAGGCATTGATCCAACGGGGTGAGCTAAAAGAGTTTGTGTTACGCATGATTAGCGCTGCGGGCCCCACCTCGAACAGACCACAGTCTGGCAAGGGAGGAGGAACAGCCGCTTCTGCCGACCGAACCACAGCTACTGCCAATGCCAATCCACAACTCCACATTGTAACCACCATACTAGGTGGCCCACAAGATGGAGATTCAGCCCGACAACGGAAAAGATTCCTAAGGGCCGTGGCTCAAGAAGACGCTGCTATACACGTCAACCTCACCTATGAAGAACCTCCGTCCATGCCTCATGAGACGATGTACTTCACCAACGAAGAGGCCAAGCGAGTTGTGCATCCGCACAATGACGCGATTGTGCTCAAGGCCCAAGTGCCTAATAACTTGGTGAAAAGAGTTCTCATCGACAACGGCAGCGCTGCCGACATAATTTTCAAGTCCACCCTAGAGCGTATGAAGCTCGGGTGGCTACGCCCAACTCCGACCCAAACGCCTCTATTCGGGTTCACTGGGGAGAGAGTCATGACCGAAGGGGTCATCGATTTTTCGGTCACCGTCGGAACTCCCGGAGGTATTGAAGTCGTTCACATGCTCCTATTCCTAGTGGTCGATCAAGAGTCGCCCTACAATGTAATCATTGGGCGACCCACGCTAAACCGACTAAGGGCCATTACTTCAACATACCACCTACTGGTGAAGTTCCCCACCGAGGAGGGGATCGGCATCATGGCTGAAGACCAATCCCAAGCCAAAGTATGCTACATTCAAGGAATCGATGGAAAGACCGCTAGAAAGACGATTAACACGATCTCCCAATTCAGAGATAGCGTCGAGTCGACCAAGGTCCTCCGCGAAATCCACGAAGACCTCTGCATGACACTCAAGTGGAAGGTGACGGCGTCCTCATCCCAAGCAGAGAGGGACCCTACAGAGTCCTCCAAGTCATACATGACGGGACCTACTACATCAAATACATAAACGAAACACCGATCTGTCGCCTGTGGAATGCGGAACACTTGAGGCAGTACTACCAGTAGCCAGCGCTTCCCCCCATTTTATTTCTTTGCTTTCCAACATTCAATAAGGCCTACGAGCCAATGTTTTAGAATTTCAAATTTTTGCAATATTAATAAAGTTCGAGGTTTTTCTTTCAAAATCCACTTTATACAAGATTTTCAGTCATCAAAATACGATTGTAAACCCAAACATTTGGGGGGCTAGTAACATAGGCAACGGTAAAATCCTCAAGAAAGTACGCTCCACCCAAAGAAAGTACGCTCCACCAAAACAAAACACCCGAACACAAACGGGAACGAGCGTTCAACTAAGACTCCTCCGCGGCGCGCCATAAGACATCCCAGAGATGCAGGCTAAGACGCCTCCGCGGCGCGCCGTAAGACATCCCCGCGATGCAGGCTAAGGCGCCTCCGCGGCGCGCCGTAAGACATCCCAGAGATGCAGGCTAAAGACGCCTCCGCGGCGCGCCGTAAGACATCCCCGCGATGCAGGCTAAGACGCCTCCGCGGCGCGCCGTAAGACATCCCAGAGATGCAGGCTAAGACGCCTCCGCGGCACGCCGTAAGACATCCCCGCGATGCAGGCTAAGACGCCTCCGCGGCGCGCCATAAGACATCCCAGAGATGCAGGCTAAGACGCCTCCACGGCGCGCCGGAAGACATCCCCGAGATGCAGGCTAAGACGCCTCCGCGGCGTGCCATAAGACATCCCAGAGATGCAGGCAAAAGTCGTCCCTCGTGACGCACCAAAGACGCCTACATGGCGCACCTAAGACGCCTACATGGCGCACGTAAGATGCCCACATGGCGCACCAAAGCCGTCCCTCGCGACGCACCAAAGACGCCTACATGGCGCACCAAAGCCGTCCCTCGCGACGCACCAAGGACGCCTACATGGCGCACGAAAGACGCCTACATGGCGCACCTAAGACGCCTACATGGCGCGCTTAAGATGCCTACATGGCACATCTAAAAAGCCTATAAGACGCACCGAAACCACCATACTAGGCTTAGGTCCTGCCATCTTCGCCACCGCCAACTGGGCACGATCACGCTCGCCTTGGGAGACTCCCCATTCCGCGCGAGCTAATTGAAGCTGCTCACAAAGACTCGCGAACTTCGCCTCTGAGCAAGAACTTCGCTCGGCCTGAGCTAATTGAGACTTCGCTCGAACAAACTCCTCCTGGAAGAGTCCCAGGCAACGGACGAGGTCGTGTAGATTCTCCTCGAGTCGAGCCTGGCTCCTCGAGTCAAGCTTCGCTCCTCGAGTCGAGTCATTCTCCTCGAAGTCGAGCTTCGCTCCTTGAGTCGAGTCATTCTCCTCGAAGTTGAGCCTCGCTCCTCGAGTCGAGTCATTCTTCTCGAGTCGAGCTTTGCTCCTCGAGTCGAGTCATTCTCCTCGAGTGGAGCTTCGCTCCTTGAGTCGAGTCATTCTCCTCGAAGTCGAGCTTCCCTCCTTGAGTCGAGTCATTCTCCTCGAAGTCGAGCTTCGCTCCTTGAGTCGAGTCATTCTCCTCGAAGTCGAGCTTCGCTCCTTGAGTTGAGTCATTCTCCTCGAAGTCGAGCCTCGCTCCTCCAGTCGAGTCATTCTCCTCAAGTCGAGCGTCGCTCCTCGAGCCGAGTCATCCTCCTCGAGTCGAGTCATTCTCCTCGAAGTCGAACTTCGCTCCTTGAGTCGAGTCGTTCTCCTCGAAGTCGAGCCTCGCTCCTCGAGTCAAGTCATTCTTCTCGAGTCGAGCTTTGCTCCTCGAGTCGAGTCATTCTCCTCGAGTCGAGCTTCAAACCTTGAGTCGAGTCATTCTCCTCGAAGTCGAGCTTCGCTCCTTGAGTCGAGTCATTCTCCTCGAAGTCGAGCTTCGCTCCTTGAGTCGAGTCATTCTCCTTGAAGTCGAGCCTCACTCCTCGAGTCGAGTCATTCTCCTCAAGTCGAGCGTCGCTCCTCGAGCCGAGTCATCCTCCTCGAGTCGAGTCATTCTCCTCGAACCGAACCATTCTCCTCGAGTCGAGCCCCACTCCTCGAGTCGAGTCATTCTCCTCAAGTCGAGCTTTGCTCCTCGAGTCGAGTCATTCTCCTCGAGTCGAGCTTCGCTTCTTGAGTCGAGTCATTCTCCTCGAAGTCGAGCCTTTCTCCTCGAGTCGAGTCATTCTCCTCGAGTTGAGCTTCGCTCCTTGAGTCGAGTCATTCTCCTCAAAGTCGATCCTTGCTCCTCGAGTCGAGCCATTCTCCTCAAGTCGAGTCCCGCTCCTCGAGCAAGCACCTGCAACAACTTGAAGAACAGGCTAGCCAAAGCAAGACAATTGCAAAATAAAGCAAAAAGACAAACAAAGAAAAACATGCCCTCTGAGCGTAAAAAACGCCATGATATGAGAAGTCTACATCACTACTCGTTACGATGTCCCTTCGCATCTATAACAGAGACTCGCACTCGCGCCTGGGGAATAAGGGCCGATCTTCCGAATGCAGACGGGGAAGCGTCACCAGAGCTGGAATGGCGGATGCCCCGTGAGACCGACTTATGCTCGGTGCATCGTCAAACTTTTAGCGTTGATCCCCGAGCAGTCGAAGCCCTCCGGTGCGGCAGAGCCTTTCACCAGGTGGCACTCCGTATTCTCGAAGTATCAGCCCGCAGCATCAACCTCCGTCTTCGAGACCTCGGAATGAGCACGCCTTTGCGAAACGCAAAAGTGCAGTCGCCTTCCAAGCTGGCCGAGATGGACGCCATGATCTTCCCCTAAACAGGTCACGATTGCACAATCGTCACCCTGCTAGTCACCGTCGAGTCCCATGGACTCCGGGTTGATGATATCATCAAACAAAATGCCATCGAAGAAAGACTTGGGCATGACCTCGCCCAAAGATCAACTAGCCGTAACGCGCCGATCCGTCTCTGCGCACACGCAGGCCCTACCTGCCCACGCATGTCCCTTTGCTCCGGGGCTAGAGCGACGGACGCAAACGCGTCTGCCTCGCCCACGTCGAGCTACGTCTTCTATCCGCTTGGATCCTCCTCCACGTGTCGATAACACACTCGTGTCAAGAAAGACGGAAAAGCGAGAGAGAGCACTAGCAACTATGAGAATATTCTTTATAACCACAAAAGCTTTGTGACAGTGAAGCTCTGGGAAGTCTATTTTCCTCAAACACCCGACGGAAACAACTAAAAGTTCACCGCCCGGTGACTCCCGAGCAATGAACTTGGGGGCTAATGTTGTCGGTCGTTTTCGGAAAACCCGAGACGCCAAGAAGGCACGTCGCTCAAAGGGCCAATGGTCAGGCCGAAGGTCCTGAAGAGCGGCAAGTCTTCAAGCCCTCGCCCGAACTCTTGACTCCTTGAGTCGAGCCTAGCCCCTCGAGTTGAGACTTGAGTCGGCTCCCCGAGTTGAGCCTCGCTCCTCGAGTTGAGACTTCATTCAGTGTCCTCGAGTCGAGTTTCGCTCCTCGAGTTGAGCCTTGAGTCACTCTCCTTGAGTCGAGCTTTGCTCCTCGAGTCGAGCCTTGAGTCAGTCTCCTCGAGTCGAGCCACTCTCGTCGAGTAGAGACCTTTATATTCAGCGTGGCAAGCATGGTATCTAAGACCCCTAAGGACCACACAAGAGTCCGCAAGACGGCCCATGCACCGCGCACCCCTCGAGGAAACCGCGCGCGCAGCAAGTCGCGTCGGCGCGTCTCGGGAGAAGGCGGAACAAGTGGCCGACACTTTCTTAGGGGAGACGAAGAAACTTCAAGCGGCGCTCTCAGGTCGAGACGAGGAGCTAAAGATCGCCCATGCACGACTATCGGCGAGCGAGATCTCTGGCGTCAAGGCGGAGAGGGAAATGGATTCTCTGCTAGTGGAGATGCAGACCCTCATCGAAGAGAAGGACGACACCGTGTGATCCAAGGCGGATCTAGAGGATGACTGGGACCTTGCCTTGGAAGAGGCTAGTTACGCGGCGGCCGTACGGGTTCGAGATGCGATTGCGAAGGAGAACGCGTCCCGTGGGACCACCTTTTCCTTTTTTGATGGCATGTTTCCTCCTTTGGACGATGCCCCACAGACGGATGACCCATGTTCCCAGGTTCCCGCGGAGGCTGCTCAATCGCAAACTGCCCGCCCGATGGAGAGGCCACCGATGGGTCGGGCGTCCCTTTGCCCGAGAACGATGAGGAGCAAATCGACTTTGGTTTCGAGTAGTCGGCTTTATTTTGGTTTCCCGCGCACTTGTTTAGCGCTTGTCTTGTTTTCCTTTCGGATATTTGTTATACTTTCTTTTGTTGGATATTTGTCGTATTTCCTTTTCTTTCCGTTGGGTTCTCTCCGCAACATTGCTTGTTTTTGCTAAAGCTTTTTCCGGTTTATCATGCGTCTTATTTTCTCGATTTACTATGCTTAGCGAAATCGATTCGCGTAATCCGGCCAGTGCGTGTCTTACAACCCCCGATTTACTATATCTATCATAATCGGTTTGCACGGCTTAGTGCCACACTCAGCGGCGAGGTTTTCCGCAGATGCTGGCTAGACCAGTTTTGTTCGGGAGGTGCGACCCTTTGCCATCCATTCGTGACTCGCTGCCTATCGGCGCATGCAAGCTGGACGGTTGTCGCACCCATCTTCTGGCTTGTGCGCTACATGTCGACGTGCGCGTTGTGTGCCAGGACGGGCTTGAGGCAAGCGCAGTTCCCAGTGAGCACGGTACCTGTCGGTACACGTACCACGTTTTGGACTTTGACTGCCAGGATCAATGGTACGATGCGCGGACATGATCAGTCGACGCCCCGCTACCTATCGGCATGCGAGGCATGGAATCGTGCGAGAGCGTCGCGCGAAAGATGTGTAGGGTCAGAGGTCCAGTGCACGGATCCGACTCGTTGACGTCTCGCTACCTTTCAGTGCACGAAGCGTGGAATCTGTTGTCGATCATTTTCGGAAAACCCGAGACGCCAAGAAGGCACGTCGCTCAAAAGGCCGATGGTTAGGCCGGAGGTCCTGAAGAGCGGCATGTCTTCAAACCCTCGCCCAAACGCTTGACTCCTTGAGTCGAGCCTAGCCCCTCGAGTTGAGACTTGAGTCGGCTCCCCGAGTTGAGCCTCGCTCCTCGAGTTGAGACTTCATTCAGTCTCCTCGAGTCGAGCTTCGCTCCTAAGTTGAGCGTTGAGTCAGCCTCCTTGAGTCGAGCTTCGCTCCTCGAGTCGAGCCTTGAGTCAGTCTCCTCGAGTCGAGCTTCGCTCCTCGAGTCGAGCCACTCTCGTCGAGTAGAGACCTTTATATTTCGCGTGGTAAGCATGGTATCTAAGACCCCTAAGGACCACACAAGAGTCCGACAAGACAGCCCATGCACCGCGCACCCCTCGGGAAAACCGCGCGCGCAGCAAGTCACGCCGGCCGACCAGGCACAGCAAGCAACGCGCCGGCCGCGCGCCGCGCCAGACAGACCACGCGCTGCGCGCTCCATGCGCCGCGCATCCTGCGCCGCGCGTCCTGCGCCGCGCATCCCGCGCCACGACCCCTGCGCCGCGCGCCGCGCGTTGTGCGCCGCGCGCGCCGTGCGCCTCCAATTGACGGCGCGCGCGCCCCTAGTCCCACATGGACGAAAAAGAAGCCTTCTAAGGCCCTCAAACACCTATAAATACCCCTCTCATTGAGGGGAAAGCCACCCCATTCATTCTCAAGGATCTTGAGACCTCTCTCTGCTTCTCTAGATGCCATCCTTGGCCTGAAGCAGATTCTCCTCGATTTCTCGTTCTCAAAGATTCTGAAGCGCTTTCCGGGGACTCCCGAGTGCCGCCTCTCTTGATCGAACGATTAATCTTGAGCCCACGAGTGCTCTAACGGTTTTCGACTGAAAATCGCCTACGCGTCTAGCACCCTAGACGCGTCCACCATTTCTGACAAGAAATCGCCTACGCGTCCGGCATTTCCAACTAGGAATCGCCTACGCTTCCGGAATCTCCGCCACAACAAGGAACTATTCACTTAGAGTCTTCCACGTCTCCAAAAGAGAGAAAACACACATTCTCTCTCTCATACGCGATGTCCGAAGTTCTGAGACGTCGCCGAGGACTCCTCCGCGCCTCATCTCCTTCGTTGAGCATGCCTCTCCACCAAGGCTCCGCGCCTCATACTGCGTCTCACACGCTTGAACTACGTTCTGACCTGATCCCACACACGGGTACGTAGGCAGCCGACACCCAAGGCACGGTCACTCCTCCTCCCCACCCCCTACCTCTTCCGAGAGGCGGGTTGATCGGAGAAAACCTAGCTCGAGACTATCGACTTCACACTCTTTACCCGGGTGCGATCACTTGGTCCGGCCTTGGATCGAACCGCCCGAGGTTTTAAATAGTTGTTCATTTTCGTGCGACAACAGAATCGTGCGAGAGCGTCGCGTGAAAAATGTGTGCCTGTTAGCTGTTACTTGTTAGCCCCCCGAGTTTCTTGTGTACTCGTAGAGGAGACTAGAAATTATAACAACATATGACAACGGTTTTTGAGGCGAAATGTAATCCCATTACTATGTTGAAATAAGCGAAAATTACATTCCCAGGCCACTGGTCTTATTTAAATTTGAAATTGTCTTTCACTAAAACCGGAAATAAAATGAAAACAATCAAACATAAAGAAATCGGGAGCAGGCTTCTATTGGTAGTATTGCCCGAAGTGTTCGGCGTTACATGGATGTGTGAACACGAGTCCTTCTAGGTTCACGAAATCATATGTACCACCATGGATGGCTCGACGCACACAATACGGGCCTTCCCAGGTGGGACCCAGGACTCCCGCTCCCTGCACCTTGGTGTTTTGGAACACCCTTCTGAGGACCAGGCTCCCGTCGGTGAACTTTCGCAACTTGACCTTCGAATTATAGTACATTTCGACCTTCCTCTTCTGTGCGGCGAGGCGAGTGAGCGTGTTCGCCCTCTTCTCGTCTATGAGGTCCAGCTCGAGCCTTATTGCTTCGTTGTTGGCGGCTTCCTTGAACTCTTCGATGCGGAAAGTCAGCAGCTTGGTCTCGACGGGTACCACGGCGTCGATGCAGAATGCAAGTGCGAAAAGGGTTTCGCCGGTTCCGTTCCGCGCAGTAGTCCGATACGCCCAGAGGACCATGGGGAGCTCCTCGGCCCACGCCCCCTTTCTTTCCTCTAGCGTCTTTTTCAAGTTTTCCTTGATTGTCTAGTTGACCGCCTCGACTTGACCTTTGGCCTGAGGATGACGGGGAGAGGAGAAGGTCTTGCTGATGCCCAACTATTCGCATATGTCCCGGACACGCGCATTATCGAATTGCTTTTCGTTGTCGGTCACGATCGATGCGGGGATTCCGAAGCAGCAGACAATGTTCTTCCAGATGAAGTTAGTCGTGTTCACCTCCGTGATCTTTGCTAGCGGTTCGGCCTCTACCCATTTTTTGAAGTAATCGATAGCGACGATTGCGTGCTTGTATTGTCTCGGGGCCGTAGGCATCTTACCGATGAGGTCGATTCCCCATTTTGCGAGGGGTACGATAATCGGGCACAATGGGGCCGGTGCTTGACGCGGGATGTGGGCAAACCTTTGGCATTTGTCACATCTTTTGGCCCATTCGTGGGAGTCCTTTTTCAAGGATGGCAAAAAGTACCCGAGCCTTAGCAGCTTCAGGGCCAAGGATTGCCCGGCGGCGTGGTTCCCGCACACCCCCTCGTCCACTTCGCGGAGCGCTTTCTTCGCTTCGACCTCGGTCAAGCATCAGAGAAGGGGCATAGAGTATCCTCTCTTGAACAGGTTGTCCTCCCTCATCATGTATTTCAGCGCCAGGCTTTTTAGCTTTCTGGTCTCTTCCTTGTTTTCGGGGATGACTCCTCGCTTGAGGTATTCCACGAGTGGCGTCATCCACGAGGGGGGTGGAGCTTCGTCGATCACACCTACGTCGCTCCTCGAGACGTAGGGTCGAGTTAGTACTTCTATTGGGACGCTGCCCTCTCCCTTATCGTCTATCCCTGACGCAAGGCGCACCAGGGCGTCTGCGTCAATGTTCGCCTCTCGGGGAACCTAGACTATCTCGAACCATGACAGGGCCTCTAGGTTTTTCCGAGTCTTTGACAGATATACGACCATGTTCGGCTCCTTGGCTGCGTAGTTTCCTTTAACCTGGTTCACAATCAACTATGAGTCGCAATGGATGCGCATGTTTTGGACTCCTAACTTGTTCGCCAACTCCAAGCCAATGATCAGAGCCTCGTACTCTGCCTCGTTGTTGGAGGCCTTAAACTTGAATCGTAGGGCGTATCTCAGTTTTTCCCTATCGGGATTTGTGAGCACGACGCCGATGCAGCCCCCTGGACGTTCGATGCGCCATCTACGTGTAAGTCCCAGACCGGTCCTATCGGGTCAATGGTCCTCTTCTTCGACTACCCATTGTGGTTATTCTCCTTGTCTTCCTCGTTCTCGCTGTCTTCGTTGTCCTTGTCTGTTGAGGGCGCGTTGGTGAATTCGGCCACAAAGTCGGCAAGGGCCTGGCCTTTGATAGCGATTCTCGGTTGAAACTTGACCCCGTACTCGCCCAGCTCTTGGGACCATATGGCCATCCGTGACGAGGTCCCTTTTTGCAAAGCCTTCTCGATGGGATGTCCCGTGCGCACCACGATTGGATGCGCTTGGAAGTAAGGGCGCAGTTTTCTCGCGCTCATGACAAGGGACGGGGACAATCTCTCGATTTCCGGGTATCGAGTCTCGGCGTCAAGGAGCGCCTTGCTTACGTAATAGACCGGCCATTGGACCTTGTTTTCTTCGCGCACTAGGACCGTGCTCACGGCCCAGTCGGAAACCACGAGGTAGACATACAAGGTCTCGCCGTCGTTTGGTTTCGCAAGGAACGGAGGAGAGCTGAAGTAGGTTTTCATTTCGTGGAATGCGCCCTCACACTTCTTCGTCCACACGAACTCATCGGTCTTCTTCAATGCTTTAAAAAATGGTTGGCACCTGTTGGTTTCCTTGGAAACGAATCGCATTAAGGCGGCGATCCTTCCCATCAAACTCTATACTTCCTTGACTTTTTTGTGGCGACCTCATTTCCAAGATCGCCTTGATCTTCTCGGGATTAGCTTCGATCCTGCGGCGGCTCACCATGTAGCCCATGAATTTTTCGGACTCAACGCCAAAAGCGCACTTATTGGGATTGAGCTTCATCTTGTAGCGCCGCAAGATTGCAAACATCTCCCTGAGGTCTTGAACGTGGTCGTGGCCTTAAGGCTTTTGACTAACATGTCGTCCACGTAAACTTAAATTGTTTTGCAAATCTGGTTGGCGAACATTCGGTTTACCAGCCTTTGATATGTCGCACCCACGTTTTTTAGGCCAAAGGGCATTACCTTGTAGCATTAGAGCCCGCGGTTCGTAACAAAGGTGGTCTTGATCTGATCCGGCTCGTGCATGTGGATCTGATTGTAGCCCGAGTAGGCGTCCATGAAGCTTAGCGGTTCATGGCCCACCGTGGCATCCACGAGTTGCTCAATTCTCGGGAGAGGAAAGTTGTCTTCCGGCCAGGCCTTGTTGAGGTCTTTGTAATCGGTACAAATCCGCCACTTCCCGTTAGGCTTCTTCACCATGACCAAATTGGACACCCACTTGGGGTGTTCCACCTCCCTAATGAAGTTGGCGGCGAGAAGCTTGTTGACCTCTTCACCAATGGCCTGGTACCTCTCCCCGCTGAATGCCCGTTGTTGTCGCTGTTTTTTCGGACAACTATTTAGGAGCCCAAAGTGGTTAGACCCAAGGCCAGACCAAGTGGTCTCACTTCGGCTCGAGGGTGTCGGGCTTGGTATCCCAAGCCGTCCCTTAGCTGTTGGTGGTGTCAATCTCGTCCAGGCACCTGAAAAGCAAGCAGAAAGAGGCGTGAACTACAAAGGGGAAACAGAGGGGGTGCCTCTGTTTACCTCTCCGACGCTCAACATTAGTAGGATTGAGGTGGATATAGAAGGTTTAGAGGTGGTGAGAGGCCATAGATGAGTGAAACGAGTGAAGTACGAGTTCGACAACGTTTCGGGACTCAAAATTGGATTACCTAGACTAGGGGAGTGGCCCCTGTATTTATAGGCAGCCAATGGGTGGTTTGAAGACCCCTTGGCCGAGTGAGCAAGTTTGGGTCGGCCAATGGCCGAGGGAAGGCTCTAGAGCCGGCCATTGGCCGAGCGAAGGCTCTAGAGCCGGCCAATGGCCGAGGGAAGGCTCTAGAGCCAGCCATTGGCCGAGGCAAGCCTTGGGCCGGCCAATGGCCGAGGCAAGCCTTGAGCCGGCCAATGGCCGAGGCAAGCCTTGGGCCGGCCAATGGCCGAGGCAAGCCTTGAGCTGGCCAATGGCCGAGGCAAGCCTTGGGCTGGCTGTTGGCTGAGGCAAGGCCGAGGCCAGCCCTTCTGCCGGATGGGACTTGGTTGGCCGGGAGGCGGCGTTGTGATTTTGCCCCTGTCGATCGTTGACGGGCGGACAACATTAGCCCCCCGAGTTTCCGGTCGAGCGTGGGTCGAGTGGAAACTCAAGAATCATGTTGACGCGCGGACTTCAGACGAACCCTCTCGAGTTCGCGAGTGCGCCAATTAAAGGTTTTCAACGCATCGCGAGAGGTGGTTCTAGTGCGTCACGAGGGACGATCCTTGCGCGTTGCGAGGGACGGCTTATTGTGCGTCACGAGGGACGGCTTATTGTGCGTCACGAGGGACGGCCTTTGTGCGTCGCAAGGGACGGCTTATTGTGCATCACGAGGGATGGCTTTTGTTCCGAGTTGATCGTGCGTGACTTATTTTCTTGACCTACCAATGAAGGCGTGATCGGTCCGCACGGCCTGGGCCTCGGGGGGCCTTGGTGCCACGTTTGTGTGACCGGGTTTCCCGCGGACGCTGGCTAGACCAGATACGCCCGGGCGGACGCAAGCCTTTGAAACCCATTTGTAACTCGCTGCCTTTCGGCTCACGAGCTGGGCGGCAAACGCGGTGACACATTTGTGCGGCCAGGTTTTCCGTGGACGCTGGCTAGACCAGATACGCCCTGGCGGACGCAAGCCTTGAACCCATTTGTAACTCCTTGCCTATCAGCTCACGAGCTGGGCGGCGAGCGCGATGCCATATTTGTGTGGCCAGGTTTCCCGTGGACGCTGGCTAGACCAGATACGCCCTGGCGGACGCAAGCCTTGAACCCATTTGTAACTCCTTGCCTATCAGCTCACGAGCTGGGCGGCGAGCGCGATGCCATATTTGTGTGGCCAGGTTTCTCGTCGAGTTGAGCCTTGCTCCTCGAATCGAGTCACTCTCGTCAAGTGGAAATCTTCATATTTCACGTGGGAAGAATGATATTCGAAGGCCCGCAAGAGCCCGGCAAGACGAGCCGTTCATCACGCACACAACACGCTACGCCGGCCAGCCGTGCAGCAGACGGCACGCCGCGCCAGGCAGGCGCGCGCCGCGCAACCTGCGCCGCACAACCTGCGCCGCGCTTTGTGCGCCGCACGCGCCGTGCGCCTCCACTTAATGGCATGCGCGTTCCTAGTCCCACATGGACGAAAAAGGGACCTTCGAAGGCTCCCAAACACCTATATAAACCCCCTCCCATTGAGGGGAAAGGGATCCCATACTATCCCATTGAATCCTATTCAATTCGATAAATTCTCTTCATTTCCTATCGACACGCTCGATTTCTTACTCTTCTCTGCTTCTCTGGATGCCATATTTGGCCTGAAGCAGACTCTCTTCCCTCTCCCCCGTTCTCAAAGGTTCCGAAGCACTCACGGGGACTTCCCGGACGTCGCTCCCTTTGACCGAACGTTCTCCGGTGCTCAAGCACGCCCCTAGGGTTCTCAACTAGAGTTCCCCTCGCGCGTCTAACACGCTAGACGCGTACACGATCTCCGAAGTTCTGAGACGCTGCCAAGGACTCCTCGCGCCCCGTCTCCTTCGTCGAGCACGCCTCTCCACCCTGGCTCCGCGCCTCATACTGCGTCCTACACGCTTGAACTACGTTCTGATCACCTGATCCCACGCACGGGTACGTAGGCAGCCGACAACCAAGGCACGGTCACTCCTCCTCCTCACCCCCTACCTCTCCCGAGAGGCGGGTTGATCGAAGAAAACCCTAGCTCGAGACTATCGAGTTCACACTCTTGGCCCGGGTGCGATCACTTGGTCCGGCCTTGGATCGAACCGCCCGAGGTTTTAAATAGTTGTTCATTTTCGTGCGACAACAGTAAGCATGATGCAATTCATACGTAGTGACTTCGAGACATAAAGGGTTAAATGGTTTGTTCTTATCTTGTCTCTAGAAGTGCAGTGGTCAATTCAGTACCTTCGGAAGATACCTAGACATCATAGATTCTCCTAACAATCGAACTGAGGTCAATAGTCCTTTGACCCTTAGATTGCGAATATATCGTTTTAAGCAAACCATGAAGAGTTTTTTCATGCAAATCTACATTTGTCTCTTCATGTGTTGTTAGGTTTGTTTATGGACTAAAGACTAAGGTTTTATCATAAAGCTTTAGACAATGAATAATGAATGAACGTTTCAATTTTTTAGTAATGAATAAGCAATTACAAGAAACTACCTTTATGAAGGTCATCCCTCCCCTATAAATAGAGGCCTCATTCTCATTGTTTTCTCATTCCACATAAGTTAGAGATTGAGAGCTTCTCTCTGTAGACCTTGTGGTGGCCGCCCCCTTCCCTCTCTCTCTCTAGTTTTCTTTCATTTTTGTTTTGGCAGCTAGGTCCACATTTGACCTAATGTTTTTAGCTCTTCGACTTTGAGACTTGTTCTTGAGTCGTCGTGTTTAAAAGTGCCCACACACTAATTCCTTTCTTTCTCGAGTGATTTTAGTGATAGAATCATTCGTGGTTGCTCGAGTTGCTGAAGAAAGAAGAGAGACGTGCTGCGAGGGGAGACGAACGTTTCAACCTTCGGAAGGCTTCTCAACGTTCAAGCTTCTCAAAGGTTAGTAAATATATAATGCTCATTAATGTTTTAATTTATATGTACTTGCTCTTTGTCTAGGTTACTAAAAACGTTTTACTTGTTTTAAAGAAAATTTTTAAATTCCGCCTCTTGCTCGAAGCGTTAAACTTTTTCTTAACCCTAGATCAATTCCAACAGTGATCGGGTGGACACTCTCGGACATCAAAGGGATCAACCCATCCTATTGCATTCACCGCATACTCTTGGAGGACGAACATCGTCCCTCGGTGGAACACCAAAGATGCCTAAATCCGGCGATGAAGGAGGTCGTGATGAAGGAGATCATGAAGTGGCTCGATGTCGGGGTCATTTACCCGATCTCCGACAGTGCACGGGTAAGTCCGGTGCAATGCCTTCCGAAGAAAGGCGAAATGACGGTGGTAAGAAACGAAAATAACGAGCTCATTTCCACTCGGACGGTGACCGGGTACAGAATTTGCATGGATTACCGGAAGCTCAACAATGCCACATGCAAAGACCACTTCCCACTCCCCTTCATCGACGTGATGCTCGACCGTCTCGTAGGCCACAAGTATTATTGCTTCCTTGATGGCTATTTCGGTTATAACCAGATCACTATTGCATCGGAATATCAGGAGAAGACCATCTTTACATGACCTTATGGCACTTTCGCCTTCAAGCGAATGCCGTTTGGGCTATGTAACGCACCATCCACGTTCCAAAGATGCATGATGGCCATCTTCTCCGACATGGTAGAGAAGACAATTGAGGTTTTTATGGAAGATTTTTCTATATTTGGCGCTACATTTGATCAATGTTTGGAGAATCTGTCTCAGGTGCTCAAGAGGTGTGAAGAAATGAACCTCGTTCTAAACTTGGAGAAGAGCCATTTCATGGTACAAGAAGGCATCGTGCTGGGCCACAGAGTCTCAAAGGACAGATAAGAGGTGGACCGAGCGAAAATTTCAACAATAGAGAAGCTACCACCGCCAACTTCGGTCAAAGGAGTGAGAAGTTTCCTGGGGCATGCCGGCTTCTATAGGCGCTTCATCAAGGACTTCTCCAAAATTACAAAGCCACTATGCAGACTACTCGAGAAAGACGCCAAGTTCTCCTTCTCCACCGAGTGCTTAGAGGCCTTCAACTCCCTCAAGCAGTGACTCAGCACCACCCCGATTATCACCGCCCCAGACTAAAGTCTTCCGTTCGAGATCATGAGCGACGCCAGCGACCACGCAGCGGGTGCAGTACTTGGGAAACGTAAAGATAAGGCTTTCCACGCTATTTACTATGCGATCTGGACCCTTAACGAAGCCCAAGTGAACTCCACGATGACGGAGAAAGAGCTTCGCGCATTGGTGTTCGCCTTCGACAAGTTCAGACCCTATATCATCGGCAACAAGGTGATCGTCTACACCGACCACGCAGCCATATGATACCTAATGGAAAATAAGGACGCCAAACCACGCCTAATCCGTTGGGTCCTTCTGCTCCAAGAGTTTGACATCGAGGTCAAAGCCAAGAAGGGCACAGAGAATCTAGTAGCCGACCACCTATCGAGACTGGAGACGCTCGAGCACATTCCGGACAAGACGGTACTCATCAACGATGACTTCCCCGACGAGAAGCTCTTGGCTGTCATCGAGCCATCCTCCCCTGGTATGCTGACATCGTGAATTACCTCATAGGCAAAGTGATGCCTACTGACCTCAAGACATACCAGAAGCGGAAATTTCTTTCAGAGGTCCGGAGGTATTACTGGGAGGAGCCGATTCTCTGTCGGTAGTGAGCAGATATGATCGTGAAGAGGTGTGTTCCAGAGGACGAGATGGAGTCATTCCAACGACATTGCCACGGTCTCGAGTGCGGAGGTCACTTCGGTCCGAACCGCACGGCAGCAAAAGTTCTTCAAAGCGGCTTCTATTGGCCGATGCTCTTCAAAGACAGTCGTGACTTCATCATTGCCTGTGACCGGTGCCAACGAACACGTAATATTTCTAACCGGAATGAGATGCCAGTCACTAACATCTTGGAAATAGAACCGTAGGACGTCTGGGGATTTTCGTCCTCCTACGGAAACAAGTACATTCTCTTGGCGGTGGATTACGTATCCAAGTGGGTTGAGGCCAACGCTACTTCATCAAGCGATGGGAAGGTGGTCTTGAAGTTCTTAAAGACCATCTTCACCCGATTCGGCACACCACGAGCCATCATCAGTGACGGGGGAGCACACTTTTGCAACCGGAAGTTCGACGCACAACCCGCCAAATACAGCATCACACACCGGAAGACATTGGCTTACCACCCTCAAGCCAATGGTCAAGCGGCGGCCTCTAACCGGGTAATCAAGCAAATCCAAGAAAAGACGGTGAGAAGTTCTCTAAAAGACTGGGCCGCCAAGCTCGGCGATGCACTGTGGGCCTACCGCACAGCTTATAAGACGCCAATCTGTACGTCCCCGTACCACCTCATTTACAAGAAAGCATGCCATTTGCCAGTCGAGCTAGAGCATAGGGCGCTTTGGGCGATGAAGAAGCTGAACTTCGACTACAAAGCTTCGGGCCAATAGAGACTTCTTCAGCTGAACACCCTTGATGAACTCCGACGAGAAGCGTACGAGAATGCCAAAATCTACAAGGAGAAGACCAAAGCGTGGCACGACAAGAACATCGTCAGTAAGGACCTCAAGTCGGGTCAGAAGGTACTCCTCTATAATTTCAGGTTGAAGCTTTTCTCCGGGAAGCTAAAGTCGTGATGGTCGGGCCCGTTCGAAGTCGTGAATGTATATCCACACGGGTGGGTGGAACTGGCGAACAAGCAAGGACAACGCTTCAAAGTCACCGGTCAAAGGGTGAAGCCATAATTTGGTGGCTTGTTAGAAATTGAGAAAGCGGTGACCTTCATCACCTCCATTTCGTGAAAAGAAGACATATCCCGTCAAGCTATTGACATTAATTAAAGCGCTAATCGGGAGGCAACCCGACTTTCTTTCGTTATATCTTAATTTTTTTTATTTGCTTGAACTCGGTATTTTATTTGCTTTATTAGTTTTCTTGTTTTCCAAAAAAAAAATACGCATATCGCGTACCGCGGGGAAGCCCTTCCGTGGCGCGCGGACCTAACCTTGGGCAATTTTCATTCACATAGTCATATGCGCGGAGCGCACGTAAGCCGAAGTTTAGTCCGCGCGCCGCGCGGTCAACATGTGCGCGGCGCGATGACAACATGAGTCCACACGCCGCGGGATCCCTTACGTGCGGCGCACAAAATGAAGTTTTTGCACTAAAAGTTACAGAGTCTTATGCGCGCTCCGCGCGTTTGTCAAGATTCTGGTCCGCGCGATGCGCAGAACAAGGCGCGCGGCGCGCGGACCCGCGTAAGTGGTTATCAATTGGGTTCTTGGGTTATTTTTTTCTCGTATAATTCTCTCTTCTCCGCTTTCTCTCGAACCCTAACCCATTCTTCACAAAAATTCAACCCCAATCATCATAAAAACACAAAATTTGATAATCACACTTCTCGCACTTTATTTATCTACCTCAATTTGTGTGAGTTGTGTTTGTTTTTGGGTGTTTCTCATCTCTTCAACCTCTCGATCCCCAACACATGAAGGTATGGTTTTCTAACTCGAATTTTATTGTAATATGGTGATGATTTCGTGATTTTAAGAGTGAATTTGAGAATGTTGGCTATAGGAAAGGTTTAGTTACTCTTCATGACTCAAGTTTGCATCAAAAATTGGCATGCACCCTACGTGTTCGATGAAATACCTGAACGAACGTACAATGGAAAAAGTGAAATATTTACGTACGATTACGGGTCAATAAGCACGGGATCTAGTTGTGAATATGTTTGGGGGGTAAAAAGGGGTTAATAGACGGTCATCATAATATCTTTGACTCATTTTGCGTTGTGTTTTGTAGATGCAACGAGCTTCGACATCAAGAGTCAACCCCAAACGTGTTCGTCGATCGGTGGCGGCTTTACCTCGACCATCTACGTTACTTGAGTGTGCCGGTGAGGTGTGAGATGCCATATCAAAAAATGGATTGATAGCTGAGCGTATGCTTACTCCCAATCGAATGTGCGGGAATATGTGGGCACAAATCCAGAGTCTCCATTGGGAGAAACTGTGCAACATTGAGACGCCAACATCACCGAAGTTGGTGCGAGAGTTCTACGCCAATCTCTTCGTAACGGAGGGAAATCTCGTCAAAGTGCGTAATGTAATGGTGAACATCTCGCCACCGGCGCTCAACGACTATCTCGGGATCCGAGAACCTGAGAATGACGACTACGCCGACCTCTGCCTGTATCCACAATGGGAGGAATGGATTCGCTTCCTCGCCCACCCCGGAGCCACCTACAAGACGAAAGTGGTGCATGGCCAAGAGGTCCCGAGCCACCTCCCCATATCGAGCCTGAACCGTTACGCAAAGGTATGGCAGCACTTTATCTGTGCCACGATCCTTCCTAACCTACGGGAACACACGGTGGATCTCCAACGCTTGGCTCTACTCGTGTGCATCGTCACCGGAAAAGGCGTCAACATTGGAAAGATCTTGAAAGAAAGATTCTTGTTCTATGCAAATCATGATACTGACGTCACGCTCGGCAACGGGGGGCTCATCACACAGCTCTACCTCAACGATGGACATCAAATCCCGGCCTCTGAGACGCGAGAAAAATTAGGGGACCCAATCGACGATCGGAAGATCATGAGCTTGAAGCAGTGGAAACACGAAGCAGCACATCCGGACGGGTGCGGGTCCATAGACATTCCCGAACAATACCAAGGCAACCCAGGTGCCCCCATCTTAGATGCTCCCGAAGAAGTTGCACCCTCGGTCACGACCAACGAAGCACCCACAGCCGGATACAATGAAGTGTTATCCATGATGAACCGGTTCGACCACCACTTGGGTAAAATCGACCAGAACATCGAAACACTTGGCCAACTACATAACGCAATTGGAAACTCCCTCACCGACTTCTGCCAACGGCAACGAGATAGAGATGAGTTCCACCAAAACGTCTACAACACGTGGACAACGCACCATCAAAGCTTCCCCACTCCTCATCCCGATGCTCAAGCCAGAACATATCTTGACGCCCCCCATCTACCCAACCTGAAGCACCTAATGGCACCATACCTGCGACCCCGACGAGGACGATAACCATGGCCGCGATGAGTAGGGGCGCTCGACCACCCCCGCAAGGTACGTCCTTCCATCCTTGTTTTTGCATAGGTACATTGAGGTCAATGTAAGTTTTTAGTTTGGGGGAAGGGGATAAATTTTTTGTCTTGCGGTGGTGTTTTATATACTAGAAGTTAATTTTCTAGGTTGCTGTATATTTTAGGATAATTGGTAAAAATTGGTGTTTTGTCTGCTTTGATTGACTCGATAAATGTTTGCTGATGATATGGATAGTCTTGAGCTATAGATATGTCAAAAGATCTGTAAATTACCAAGTAAAAAAGAATCTTGTTGAGTTCTGTGTACTACCTAAAGCCCGAATAATGTTTGTCTCGATGCTTATATGACATTCAGTAGTATTCTAATTAGTTCTAAAAAGTGACCACTGAACACACTAAGAACCTCTTCGGATCCCTAGTCGAGGCGAAATTGAGTGCATGCTGGTCTATAAGAATGATATAGGCATTAGGAATGACCCGTCAAGCCAAAAAACCAACCCAGAAATATGTATCAAGTAGAACCCACTCACAAAAAGCCGAACAATTTGTCCTCTCTCGTTACTTAGTAAAAAAAAGCCGAGCCAATAAGTTTGAAATCCCACAAAGAACCCAGTTAATTTTAGCGATTCCTGAGTGACGTATTCGAGTGAATTCTTCAAATTTTGTGATATGTACTTCGACCACACTCTCTGTGTTTGTTAGATTTTTAGACACCACACCGGTGTTTTATCCGTCCTTATCTCGTGTAAAAAAAGTATAATAATCACAAGTGTGCCTAATTGAGGTGTTTGTAGTTCTAGCGTGGTGGTCTATTATGTTCATTTGAAGAATTTTGTGGTAGTTGAGTCGAAATTTGTGGTGGATTTGGGGAGGAGAGACTAAAGAAGTAAGATGTTCTCAAAAGGAGTATTCAAAGCCAAGAACATTGAAAAATGAGTGAGTGAAGGAATAGGATAGTGTTTTGGTGAGGATGGAGTCGCTAAAGTTAATGTCGAAGCCACTAAAAATTTGTTTCCCCACCCGAACCTAAGCCTAAACATTACAAGCCTTTAAGACCTATTCATGAGCTAGGAATGACGTTTGCACATTAGTGGAGATCAAGGATGAAGAGAAGGCATATGGTGTGTCAAATCGAATAAATTGTCATTCAAAGGAAACGATTCTTGTCGTCGCGTCATAGGATTGGAAAGATTACGAGACTTGGGAATCAAAAGTTAATCGAGACAAAAGAACATTGCAAACGGCTAGGGCTAACACGAATTTGTAAGGATTCTTTTAAACTTGGTAGTTGACTTGGAGTTTAAAACCACAGATGTCTATGTCGATGTAAGTCTAGAGGATTGAAGTGGAGGCAAGCATGAGTCGATCATTTTAGTCAGGGCATTGAAATTTACCAATTTTAGTCTTAGATAACTTCTTTTGTGTGATTTTACGTTTTTGTTTTTCTTTTGTTACTTGAGGACAAGTAACAGTTTAAGTTTGGGGGGATTTGATAGGTGCGTTAATCACGCGTAAAACTCCTATTTCCCGAACCAAACACCGACGAGTCCTCGAGTATTTTAATAGCTTTTAGTAGGTCTTTGCGTAGTTTCAGGTTCAAAGGAGCAATAGTGTGTCAACAGTCAATTTCAGGGAAAAAGGACAGGATTTGGAAACAAAACAGTCGAAATGAAGTAAAAAATGTTGGAATTGATCTAGGGTTTAAGAAAAAGTTTAACGCTTCGTTAAGCGGCGAAATTTTAAAAATTTTCTTTTCAAGTAAAAACGGTTTTTACTAACCTAGACAAAGAGCAAGTACATATAAATAAAAACTATAATGAGGATAGAAGTTTACTAACCTTTCTTGAAGCTTGAACTTTGAGAAGCTTTTGGAAAGTTTGCAACGCTCGTCTCCCTCGCAGCACGTCTCTCTTTCGCTCCTTGGCTCCTCGAGCAACCACGAAAGTTTCTATCACTAAATCACTCGAAATAAAAGGAATTAGTGAGTGGGCACTTTTAAACACTACGGCTTAAGAACGAGTCTTGAAGTCGCAGAGCTAAACTCTAGGTCAAATGAGGACCTAGGTGCCAAAACAATAAAACGAAATTGACTAGAGAGAGAGAGGAGAGGGGCGGCCAAGTTCTAGAGAGAGAGTCTCTCAAATCTCTTAAACTTGGATGAATGAAATGTGAGGAATGAGGCTCCTATTTATAGGAGAGGCTTTACCTTCAATAAGGTAGTTTCCTCTTCTATAGAATATCACATATTCATGAGCCAATTTACTCTTTTTCCTCTTGAGATACTCGGCCAACACAAGGCTTCTAGAAGCCTTGATTTGTTTCCTATTTTGTTCCTTTCTAGCCTTGGCCGATTCCCATGTGCATCCATATGCAAATTTGTTTCCTCTTTTTCTTTTGGAAAGTATCTTGATACATTTATGCACAAAATCTTCTCTCTACCTATGGGTATGTTGGGCGCCCAAACTCATTCTAGAAGGAGCTTCTAGAAATTTCTTCATTTGTTCATGACAACATGAGAAAGGCCCATTAAGAATTTTCAATAAATTTTTTATGAAATGAAATTAATCCCCAAGGCCCAATAAGACTAATATTGGCCGAGTGAAATTAGGTCATTAAATGAACTTGTCAAAAAATTTATTGACATTCATTTCATCCTATGTCTTAAAAGACAAAAATACCCTTTTGACAATTTTCGTTCTTGTTTTGACTTAGCTTCCAGTTTAACTATTCCTATTCAATGTGATTCGTGACAGTGACCTCATGGATCCAAATGAACAAAGCTTGAGCTAAAATACTTGGACTCAAAAGTTCACAAACCTTTTCCAAGTTTAGCTTAATGTCGACTGACTCCACTAAAGAGTTGACACTGAAAATCTCTCGGTTCAAGTGAATTTATTTTCTACTCAAGAATTCAACCTAATTATAATGAGTGGATCCACAGAATATTATCATGTTTACCCTTCATGAATATCATCAGCTAGTCGGGATTTACAAAATTACCATTTTACCCTTGTAGCTGTTATTTCCTCAACTCATTTGTCGCTTGTAAATAAGTGAGAAACAATGTATTGACGAGGAGCTAACAAGTCACATTATTTCATCCAAAAGTGTCAAGACTCAATTTGGACACTGGCCAGTTCAGTTATTCACACTCCAAGGAACAAATCATGAGGTGATATATATTGCATTTGAGTAATCTTGTACATGAATTCCATATCTATGAGAACTTCACAAAGTTACTCATGACATTCTCACAACTTAGTACTTCACCAATAGGCCTTGTTTGGAATCACATAGTGAGTCCGAACTCTGACTTTCTCAAATGAGAATACTAAGGTGTGAAATGACATTTCTCATTTCAAGATTAAGGTAAGCACGATGTAATACATACGTAGTGACTTCGAGACATAAGAGGTTAAATGGTTTGTTCTTATGTTGTGTCTATAAGTGCACTGGTCAATTCAGTACCTTCGGAAGATACCTAGAAGAACTATAGAGTCTCCAACTCTCAATGCCTCATAACCAGACATCATAGATTCTTCTAACAATCATATTGAGGTCAATAGTCCTTTGACCCTTTGATTGCGAATATATCGTTTTAAGCAAACTACGAAGAGTTTGTTCATGCAAATCTACATTTGTCTCTTCATAAGTTGTTTAGTTTGTTTATGGACTAAAGACTAATGTTTTATCATAAAGCTTCAAACAAACACGGAAGAATGAATGAACGTTTCAACTTTTTATTAATGAATAAGCAATTACAAGCAAGAGTCTTCATGTGACTTTATTACATCAAATGTATACTATAAAGATTACAACTCTTCTTGTGGGCACCATTGACAGCAAACTCCCACTTGACTCAAAGAAGATGTATGTAGTCCTTCATGCCTAATCCCTCTCGATGTTGGTCGAAGACCTTGTTCGCTAGGTTGTCCACCGTTGAGATCTTCTTCACTTCCACGTCTCCGCGCTGCACGATCTCTCGAATCAAATGGTATTTCCTCTCAATATGCTTAGAGCGCTTATGGCTTCGAGGTTCCTTTGAGTTAGCGACAGCCCCACTATTATCACAATAAAGGGTCATGGGCTCGTCGGCGTTTGGAACAACTTCCAAATACTTAAGGAATTTTCTAAGCCATACAGCCTCTTTGGATGCTTCACAAGCAGCCACATATTCTGCTACCATTGTGGAGTCAGCAATGCAAGATTGCTTAATACTTCTCCACACAACAGCTCCACCATTAAGGATGAACACAGATCTCGAAGTGGATTTCCTGGAATCCTTATCCGCTTGAAAATCGGAGTCGGTATATCCCGTCATAGTCAGGTCAGTACCTGAGTATGTAAGCATTGTTGTCGGTCGTTTTCGGAAAACCCGAGACGCCAAGAAGGCACGTCACTCAAAGGGCCGATGGTCAGGCCGGAGGTCCTGAAGAGCGGCAGGTCTTCAAGCCTTCGCCTAAACTCTTGACTCCTCGAGTCGAGCTTCGCTCCTCGAGTCGAGCCTTGAGTCAATCTCCTCGAGTCGAGCTTCGCTCCTCGAGTCGAGCCTCGAGTCAATCTCCTCGAGTCGAGCTTCGCTCCTCGAGGCGAGCCTTGAGTTGTTCCTCGAGTCGAGCCTCGAGTCGGTCTCCTCGAGTTGAGCTTCACTCCTCAAGACGAGCCTCGAGTCGCTCCTCGAATCGAGTCACTCTCGCCAAGTAAAAACCCTCATATTTCATGTGGCAAGAATGGTATTCGAAGGTCCGCAAGAGCCCGACGAGGCGGGCCATGCGCCGCGCGCGCAGCCGCGCCGGCCAACCAAGCGCAGCAGCCCGCGCGCCGCGCCAGACGGGCCGCGCGCCGCGCCAAGCAGACCGCGCGCCGCGTGATGACACGCCCGCGCCGCACATCCAGCGCCGCGCATCGCGCGCCGCGCCTGGTGACCCGCGCGCCGCGCCCCCTGCGCCGCGCGCCGCACGCCGCGCGTTGTGCGCCGCACTTTGTGCGCCGCGCGCGCCGTGCGCCTCCAATTAATGCCACGCGCATTCCTAGTCCCACATGGACGAAAAAGGAGCCTCTTAAGGCCCCCAAACACCTATAAATACCCCCTCTTATTGAGGGGAAAGCCATCCCATTTCTTTCTCAAGGAACTTGAGACTTCTCTCCGCTTCTCTAGATGCCATCCTTGGCCTGAAGCGGATTCTCCACGATTTCTCGCTCTCCGAGATTCTGAAGCGCTTTCCGGGGACTCCCGAGTGCCGCCTCTCTTGATCGAGCGATTAATCTTGAGCCCACGAGTGCTCTAACGGTTTTCTACTGAAAATCGCCTACGCGTCTAGCACCCTAGACGCGTCCGCCATTTCTGACAAGAAATCGCCTACGCGTCCGGCATTTCCGACCAGGAATCGCCTACGCGTCCGGAATCTCCGCCACAACAAGGAACTCTTGACTTAGAGTCTTCCACGTCTCCAAAAGAGAGAAAACACACATTCTCTCTCGCGTTCACGATCTCCGAAGTCCTGAGACGCCGCCGAGGACTCCTCGAGCCCCGTTTCCTTCGTCGAGCACGCTTCTCCACCAAGGCTCCGCGCCTCATACAGCGTCCTACACGCTTGAACTACGTTCTGACCTGATCCCACACACGGGTACGTAGGCAGCCGACAACCAAGGCACGGTCACTCCTCCTCCTCACCCCCTACCTCTCCCGAGAGGCGGGTTGATCGGAGAGAACCCTTGCTCGAGACTATCGAGTTCACACTCTTGGCCCGGGTGCGATCACTTGGTCCGGCCTTGGATCGAACCGCCCGAGGTTTTAAATAGTTGTTCATTTTCGTGCGACAACATTTTGGCGCTAGAAGGAGGGGACTTCCCGACCTATTCAGCCCGAAATCCCTTCTATTCATCTTCTTCTTTTCTTCTACAAACTCAACTTTCTCGAACTTGAGAAAAGATGAGTACTCAACCACCTGTACGTTCTGAGGGCGTGAACAACCCCGAAAACGTCACTGGGACCAAGAAATACTTCTTGCGCTCCCGAGCGCATGGTGACGAAGAGTCGCTCCACGAAGAGATCTCGACCCGCTCACCATCTCCATCTCCTGATAGCAGGGACAACCGCATCATGGAGCTGGAGGAGAGTATCCGCCAACTAAAGGCGAAGAACGCGAGGTACCACAGCCAACTGGCTACCAGGCAACCCGCGCATAACGCAATGACCCCCAATGGGGATCCTGAGAACCTCAACGAGGAAAGCCACGACCGTGACCCTGACTATGAGGGTACTTGCGATCCGGAGGATATCGAGACTTCTCTCACGAAGGACGGAGTACTCCCCGCCATGTTTGAAGCCGGTCCTCCGAATCCCCTACCCCGGAAAGGCGACGCGCCGGCTGCTTCTCAAGAGGGAAACTCCCGACGCTCGGCCCTCGACCGACTGGGTCGAAGGGAGAACGTTGAGGAAAGTCAGGGCACGCGGAGAGCGCGCCGTCGCAGACGAAGCCTGCGCCTCCGAACGACCAGCCCAGATCTTAGGGATCACCTCACCGCCCAACGCATCGAGCGTGGCGATGACCTAAGGGAGCGACTAAGCTCTCGGCCAAACATCCCCGTAGCAGCCCCAACTAACGGGAACCGCCGAACGGGTCAAGGGTCAAATGAAAGACGACAGGTGACTCCTCCCGAACAGGGAGTTACTCCGAC
The DNA here is from genome assembly GCF_054948205.1 of Urtica dioica subsp. dioica. Taxonomy (NCBI): domain Eukaryota; kingdom Viridiplantae; phylum Streptophyta; class Magnoliopsida; order Rosales; family Urticaceae; genus Urtica; species Urtica dioica. The sequence goes on from NC_142756.1 coordinate 43,971,230, forward strand.
TACCGGTCTCGATGTGATCACAATGATGCACAATCTTCGAAATGAAGTACGTGATCTCCGAGAACACGGAATAGGCGGAAGTGCCTATGGGGTCGTTGAGGAGAAGTCCTCGCCTTTCACGGCTCAGATATTGGCCGAGGTATGTACGGGAAATTTCAAACTCCCGAACCTCGCTCCATATAATGGAAAAGCAGATCCTGCTTACCACATCCAGCACTATGAAACCTGGATGACGATGCAGGGTGTCACTCCCGGCGCTACGTGCCAAGCTTTTAGTCTTACCCTCGCCGGACCCGGCTTTGAGTGGTTCAAGAACTTAAGGCCGGGAAGCATCCGCTCGTTCAAAGACCTGAAGGACATGTTCCTAGCACGGTTCGCTACGTCTATGGTCCAAAGGAAGACCAAGATGTACCTGTGGTCAATCAGGCAAGAGGATGGCGAGTCCCTTAGACGATACCTCGCCCGATTCACTGAAGAATCGAATAAGGTCGACCGCTTTGACGACAAAGACGCAATCACCGCCATCACTGAAGGCTTGCGCACAAGTGACTTCCTTAAGTCCATCGTCGGCCGTGTCCCTTCTACCATGGCCGAGTTAATGACTCGAGCCAAGACCTTCATGGGAGTCGAAGATTACCTCGATGGTCGCAAGGGCAATGATCAAAGCCCTCACCACCGAGACGAGCCTAGCAACGAGCAAGGAAACTCCCGTAAAAGGCGAAACAGAGGACGTCAGACTTTTAATAGACGACCTCCGATGCCCCAGAAGCCGCGACTTGCGGAAGACTTTAAGGGCTACTCGTCGTTCACACCGTTGAACGCAACGCCGGAGCAAATCCTAGCTTTAGCGCGTGACAAGTTCACTCCCCCGGCTCCAATGAACAAAGATCCCGCGACTCGCGATAGATCTAAATATTGCGAGTTCCATCAGGAATACGGTCACTTGACCTCTGAATGCTATAGTCTTAAAAGGCAGATCGAGGCATTGATCCAACGGGGTGAGCTAAAAGAGTTCGTGTCACGCATGATTAGCGCTGCGGGCCCCACCTCGAACAGACCACAGTCTGGCAGGGGAGGAGGAACAGCCGCTTCTGCCGACCGAACCACGGCTACTGCCAATGCCAATCCACAACTCCACGTTGTGACCACCATATTGGGAGGTCCACAAGATGGAGATTCGGCCCGACAACGGAAAAAATTCCTAAAGGCCGTGGCTCAAGAAGACGCTGCTATGCACGTCAACCTCACGTATGAAGAACCTCCGTCCGTGCCTCACGAGACGATGCATTTCACCAACAAAGAGGCCAAGCGAGTTGTGCATCCGCACAATGACGCAATTGTGCTCAAAGCCCAAGTAGCTAATAACTTGGTGAAAAGAGTTCTCATCGACAACGGCAGTGCTGCCGACATAATTTTCAAGTCCACCCTAGAGCGCATGAAGCTCGGGGGGCTACGCCCAACTCCGACCCAAACGCCTCTATTCGGGTTCACTGGGAAGAGAGTCATGACTGAAGGCGTCATCGATCTGCCGGTCACCTTCGGAACTCCCGGAGGCATTGAAGTCGTTCACATGGTCCCATTCCTAGTGGTCGACCAAGAGTCCCCCTACAACGTAATCGTTGGGCGACCCACGTTGAACCGGCTAAGGGCAATCACTTCAACATACCACCTACTGGTGAAGTTCCCTACCAAGGATGGAATCGGCATCATGGCTGGAGATCAATCCCAAGCCAGAATATGTTACATCCAGGGAATCGATGGAAAGACCGCTAAAAAGACGGTTAACACGATCTCTCAGCTCAGAGATAGCGTCGAGTCGACCAAGGTCCTCCGCGAAGTCCATAAAGACACCTGCATGACACCCAAGTGCAAGGTAATGGCGTCCTCATCAGAGACCCCACACGGTCTACCAGGTCATACATGGACGAGACACCGATCTATCGCCTGTGGAATGCAGAACACTTGAAGAGAGTACTACCACTAGCCAGCGCTCCCCCCATTTATTTATTTGCTTTCTAAACAATAAGGCCTACGAGCCAACGTTTTAGGATTTCAAATTTTTTGCAATGTTAATAAAGTTCGATGTTTTTCTTTTAAAATCCACTTTATCAAAGATTTTTAATCATCAAGATTACACTTGTAAACCCAGAACTCGGGGGGCTAGTCCTATAGGCAATGGTATGTACACTAAAAATCCTCTAGAAAGTACGCTCCACAAAAAGAAAGCACGCTCCATCAAAACAAAACACCCGAACACAAAACGGGAGCAAGCGTGCACGTAAGACGCCTCTGTGGCGCGCCGTAAGACATCCCAGAGATGCAGGCTAAAGACGCCCCCGTGGCGCGCCCAAGAGACATCCCCAAGATGCAGGCTAAAGACGCCCCCGCGGCGCGCCCACGAGACATCCCCGAGATGCAGGCTAAAGACGCCCCCGCGGCGCGCCCACGAGACATCCCCGAGATGCAGGCTAAAGACGCCCCCGCGGCGCGCCCACGAGACATCCCCGAGATGCAGGCTAAAGACGCCCCCGCGGCGCGCCCACGAGACATCCCCGAGATGCAGGCTAAAGACGCCCTCGCGGCGCGCCCACGAGACATCCCCGAGATGCAGGCTAAAGACGCCCCCGCGGCGCGCCCACGAGACATCCCAGAGATGCAGGCTAAAGACGCCCCCGCGGCGCGCCCACGAGACATCCCAGAGATGCAGGCTAAAGACGCCCCCGCGGCGCGCCCACGAGACATCCCAGAGATGCAGGCTAAAGACGCCCCCGCGGCGCGCCCAAGAGACATCCCCGAGATGCAGGCTAAAGACGCCCCCGCGGCGCGCCCACGAGACATCCCCGAGATGCAGGCTAAAGACGCCCCCGCGGCGCGCCCACGAGACATCCCCGAGATGCAGGCTAAAGACGTCCCCGCGGCGCGCCCACGAGACATCCCCGAGATGCAGGCTAAAGACGCCCCCGCGGCGCGCCCACGAGACATCCCCGAGATGCAGGCTAAAGACGCCCCCGCGGCGCGCCCACGAGACATCCCCGAGATGCAGGCTAAAGACGCCCCCGCGGCACGCCCACGAGACATCCCCGAGATGCAGGCTAAAGACGCCCCCGCGGCGCGCCCACGAGACATCCCCGAGATGCAGGCTAAAGACGCCTCCGCGGCACGCCCAAGAAACATCCCCGAGATGCAGGCTAAAGCCGTCCCTCGCGACGCAACAAAGACGCCTACATGGCGCACGTAAGACGCGTAAAGGCGCAGCCCGTGAGACGCCTACATGGCGCAACCTAAGACGCCTACATGGCGCACGTAAGACGCGTAAAGGCGCAGCCTGTAAGACGCCTACATGGCGCAACCTAAGACGCCTACATGGCGCAACCTAAGACGCCTACATGGCGCACGTAAGACGCGTAAAGGCGCAGCCCGTAAGACGCCTACATGGCGCAACCTAAGACGCCTACATGGCGCACTTAAGACGCCTACATGGCGCACGTAAGACGCCTACATGGCGCAACCTAAGACGCCTACATGGCGCACTTAAGACGCCTACATTGCGCAGCCTAAGACACCTAAACGACGCACAAAACCGTCTCTCACAACGCGCTCTGAGTCGCCACGAGGTGTTGCATATGATGACTAAATTGCAACGCACCTGAACCGCCGTACGAGGCGCGGTTCATGCCATCTTCGCCATCGCCAACTAAACACGATCACCGTGGGAGAATCCCCGTTCCATGCGAGTTAATTGAAGCTGCTCGCAAAAACTCGCGACCCCCGCCTCTGAGCAAGAACCTCGCTCAGCCTGAACTAGCTAAGACTTCGCTCCTCGAGTCGAGTCATGCTCCTCGAGTCAAGTCACTCTCCTCGAGTCGAGCTTCGCTCCCCGAGTCAAGTAATTCCCTTTGAGTCGAGCCTCGCTCCCTGAGTTGAGTCATTCTCCTCGAGTCGAGCCTTGCTCCTCAAATCGCACCATTCTCCTCGAGTCGAACTTCGCTCCTCGAGTCGGGTCATTCTCCTCGAGTCAAGCTTCGCTCCCCGAGTCGAGTCATTCCCCTTGAGTCGAGCCTCGCTCCCCGAGTCGAGTCACTCTCCTCGAGTCGAGCCTTGCTCCTCAAATCGAACCATTCTCCTCGAGTCGAACTTCGCTCCTCGAGTTGAGCCATTCTCCTCGAGTCGAGCTCTGCTCCTCGAGACGAGTCATCCTCCTCGAGCCGAGCTTCGCTCCTCGAGTTGAGCCATTCTCCTCGAGTCGAGCTCTGCTCCTCGAGACGAGTCATCCTCCTCGAGTCGAGCTTCGCTCCTAGAGTTGAGCCATTCTCCTTGAGTCGAGCATCGCTCCTTAAAGTCGAGCCGCTCTCCTTGAATCGAGCCTTGCTCCTCGAGTCAGGACATCCTCCTCAAGTCGAGTCACGCCCTCCTCGAGTCGAGCCATGCTCCTCGAGTCGAGTCGCTCTCCTCGAGTCGAGCATCACCCCTTTCATCAAGTCATTCTTCTCGAGTCGAGCTTCGCTCCTCGAGTCGAGTCATCCTCCTCGAGTCGAGTTTCGCTCCTCGAGTCGAGTCAGTCTCCCCGAGTTGAGCTTCGCTCCTCGAGTCAAGTCATTCTCCTCGAGTCGAGCTTCGCTCCTCGAGTCGAGTCATCCTCCTCTAGTCGAGCTTCGCTCCTCGAGTCGAGTCATCCTCCTCGAGTCGAGCTTCGCTTCTCGAGTCGAGTCAGTCTCCTCGAGTTGAGCTTCGCCCCTCGAGTCAAGTCATTCTTCTCGAGTCGAGCTTCGCTCCTCGAGTCGAGTCATCCTCCTCGAGTCGAGTTTCGCTCCTTGAGTCGAGCCATTCTCCCCGAGTTGAGTCTTGCTCCTCGAATTGAGTCATACACCTCGAGTCGAGCATCGCTCCTCGAGTAGAGTCATATTCCTTAATGTCCAGCCAGTCTCCTTGAGTCGAGTCTAGCCTCTCGAGTTGAGACTTGAGTCGGCTCCCCGAGTCGAGCCTAGCCCCTCGAGTTGAGACTCGAGTCGGCTCCCCGAGTTGAGCTTCGCTCCTTGAGTTGAGACTTGATTCAGTCTCCTCAAGTCGAGCTTCGCTCCTCGAGTCGAGCCTTGAGTCAGTCTCCTCGAGTCGAGCTTCGCTCCTCGAATCGAGCCTCGAGTCAGTCTCCTCGAGACGAGTCCCACTCCTCGAACAAACGCCTGGAGCGACCTGAAGAACAGGTCAGCCAAGGTAGAGACCCGCGCTCGCGCCTGGGGAATAAGGACCGATCTTCCCAACGCAGACGAAGAAGCGTCACCAAGGCGGGAATGGCGGATGCCCCGTGAGGCCGACTTATGCTTGATGCGTGGTCAAACTTTTAGCGTTTATCCCCGAGCAGTCGAAGCCCTCCGGTGCGGCAGAGCCTTCCGCCAGGTGCCGCTCCGTCTTCTCGAAGCATCAGCCCGCAGCATCAACCTCCATCTTCGAGACCTCGGAATGAGCACGCCTTTGCAAAATGCAAAAGTGCAGTCGCCTTCCAAGCTGGCCGAGACGGAAGCCATGATCTTCCCCTAATAGGTCACGATTACACAATCATCACCCTGCTAGTCACCGTCGAGTCCCATGGACTCCGGATTGATGACATTATCAAACAAAACGCCATCGAAGGTTAACTCGGGCGTAACATCGCCAAAAGATCAATAAGCCGCGACGCGCCGACACACCTCTACATAAATGCACGCCCTACTCGCGCATGCATATCCCATTTGCTCCGGGGCTAGAGCGACGAACGCAAGCGCGTTCGCCTCGCCCACGTTGAGCTACGCCTCCTATCCGCTTGGATCCTCCTCCACGTGTACATCACACACTCGTGTCGAGAGAGAAGGAAAAGCGAGAGAAAGCACTAGCAATTGTGAGAGTATTCTTTATAATCACAAAGGCTTCGCAACAGTGAAGCTCTGGAAAGTCTATTTTCCTCAAACACCCAACTAGAAGAACAAAAAGTTCATCGCTGGGACGCCTCCCGAGCGACGAACTTGGGGGGCTAATGTTGTCGGTCGTTTTCGGAAAACCCGAGACGCCAAGAAGGCACGTCACTCAAAGGGCCGATGGTCAGGCCGGAGGTCCTGAAGAGCGGCAGGTCTTCAAGCCTTCGCCTAAACTCTTGACTCCTCGAGTCGAGCTTCGCTCCTCGAGTCGAGCCTTGAGTCAATCTCCTCGAGTCGAGCTTCGCTCCTCGAGTCGAGCCTCGAGTCAATCTCCTCGAGTCGAGCTTCGCTCCTCGAGGCGAGCCTTGAGTTGTTCCTCGAGTCGAGCCTCGAGTCGGTCTCCTCGAGTTGAGCTTCACTCCTCAAGACGAGCCTCGAGTCGCTCCTCGAATCGAGTCACTCTCGCCAAGTAAAAACCCTCATATTTCATGTGGCAAGAATGGTATTCGAAGGTCCGCAAGAGCCCGACGAGGCGGGCCATGCGCCGCGCGCGCAGCCGCGCCGGCCAACCAAGCGCAGCAGCCCGCGCGCCGCGCCAGACGGGCCGCGCGCCGCGCCAAGCAGACCGCGCGCCGCGTGATGACACGCCCGCGCCGCACATCCAGCGCCGCGCATCGCGCGCCGCGCCTGGTGACCCGCGCGCCGCGCCCCCTGCGCCGCGCGCCGCGCGCCGCGCGTTGTGCGCCGCACTTTGTGCGCCGCGCGCGCCGTGCGCCTCCAATTAATGCCACGCGCATTCCTAGTCCCACATGGACGAAAAAGGAGCCTCTTAAGGCCCCCAAACACCTATAAATACCCCCTCTCATTGAGGGGAAAGCCATCCCATTTCTTTCTCAAGGAACTTGAGACTTCTCTCCGCTTCTCTAGATGCCATCCTTGGCCTGAAGCGGATTCTCCACGATTTCTCGCTCTCGGAGATTCTGAAGCGCTTTCCGGGGACTCCCGAGTGCCGCCTCTCTTGATCGAGCGATTAATCTTGAGCCCACGAGTGCTCTAACGGTTTTCTACTGAAAATCGCCTACGCGTCTAGCACCCTAGACGCGTCCGCCATTTCTGACAAGAAATCGCCTACGCGTCCGGCATTTCCGACCAGGAATCGCCTACGCGTCCGGAATCTCCGCCACAACAAGGAACTCTTGACTTAGAGTCTTCCACGTCTCCAAAAGAGAGAAAACACACATTCTCTCTCGCGTTCACGATCTCCGAAGTCCTGAGACGCCGCTGAGGACTCCTCGAGCCCCGTTTCCTTCGTCGAGCACGCTTCTCCACCAAGGCTCCGCGCCTCATACAGCGTCCTACACGCTTGAACTACGTTCTGACCTGATCCCACACACGGGTACGTAGGCAGCCGACAACCAAGGCACGGTCACTCCTCCTCCTCACCCCCTACCTCTCCCGAGAGGCGGGTTGATCGGAGAGAACCCTTGCTCGAGACTATCGAGTTCACACTCTTGGCCCGGGTGCGATCACTTGGTCCGGCCTTGGATCGAACCGCCCGAGGTTTTAAATAGTTGTTCATTTTCGTGCGACAACAAGCATCAAGTTCCTAGTTCTTCGAAGATACTTGAGAACATGCTTAACAGCAATCCAATGCTCGGGTCCAGGGTTAGGTTGGAAACGGCTAACTACGCCAACGGCGATACAGATGTCAGGTCTAGTGCAAAGCATAGCATACATGAGGCTTCCTACGGCAGAGGCATAAGGAATTTTCCTCATGTCTTCAATCTCTTGCGCAGTCTTGGGAGACTGGTCCTTAGAGAGTGAGACTTCATGCCTAAAGGGTGTTTGGCCCTTCTTGGAGTCTTGCATCGAGAACCGATCCATCACCTTATCAATATAAGATGCTTGAGAGAGCGACAGGGTCCGGTTTTTCCTATCTCGAAAGATTTGGATTCCCAGAATGTACGCGGCTTCTCCTAGATCCTTCATATCGAATTGCTTTGCCAGCCAGACCTTAACCTCAGATAACTTACCCACGTCATTACCAATGAGTAGTATATCATCGACATATAGTACCAGAAACACAACTTTGCCTTCGTGTATTAACTTGTAAACACAAGGCTCATCTATTGACTGTTCAAAACCGAAGCTTTTTACAGTTTCATCGAATCTAATATTCCATGACCTAGATGCTTGCTTTAGTCCATAAATGGATTTAACCAACTCACAAACCTTGGTCTCTTGACCTTCTTCCACGAAACCGTCTGGTTGAGCCATGTCAATATGCTCGTCAAGATTGCCATTCGGAAAGGCTGTCTTGACATCCATTTGCCAGATCTCATAGTCGAGAGCTGCAGCTATGGATAAGAGTATGCGGATGGATTTAAGCATCGCGACTGGTGAGAAGGTTTCTTCATAGTCAATCCCTTCTTGTTGGGTATAACCCTTCACCACAAGTCGTGCTTTGAACGTCTCGACGTTCCCATCAGGACCCCTTTTCTTCTTGTATATCCACTTACACCCTACGGGTTTAATCCCTTCAGGAAGGTCTACAAGTTTCCAGACTTTGTTGACATACATCGAGTGCATCTCAACTTTCATGGCGTCAAGCCAAAGGTTTGATTCAGAACAAGCCATCGCTCGGCTATAGGAAACAGGATCATCCATGTCAGAGACGGCTACGAGAGAGTCTCCATAAGACATGTACCTGTCAGGCTTTTGAGTAGCCCTCCCACTACGTCGAAGTACTAGTTGATGAGATTCTGATGAGTTAGGTTGTGTTTCAGTTGGGGTAGGAACAGTTCTTACAGATGAGGTAGAAGCTTCCTCACCCAACTTTTCTTCAAGCACAAATTTGCTTCTAGGTTTAGCATCCTTCATAAAGTCCTTCTCAAGGAAACGAGCATTCGTGCTAACGAAAGTCTTATCGTCCTCGGGACTATGGAAGATGAAACCCTTGGTTTCCTTTGGATATCCCACAAACAAGCACAATTCTGACCTACTAGCCAACTTGCTAGTCTTTTGCCTTAGCACATGTGCAGGGCAACCCCAAATTCGGATGTGGCCCAAACTTACTTTACGGCCAGTCCATCTTTCATAAGGAGTACCAGGAACCGTTTTAGACGGAACTTGGTTCAGAATGTAAGCGGCTGTTTCGAGGGCATATCCCCAAAAGGAAGGAGGGAGTGATGAGTAACTCATCATTGATCTAACCATCTCCATTAGAGTTCGGTTCCTTCTCTCTGACACTCCGTTTTATTGAGGTGTGCCAGGTGCGGTAAGCTGAGAAGCGATACCTTCTTCTTTAAGAAAGTCATCGAACTCTCCAGACATATACTCACCACCTCGATCGGATCGAAGGGTTTTGATCACTTTGCCAGTTTGCTTTTCCACTAAAGCCCTAAAGACCTTAAATACGTTAAAGGTCTCGGATTTGTGTTTGAGCAAATAGACAAAACCATATCGTGAGTAATCATCGGTGAAGGTAACGAAGTATTCGTATCCTCCACGTGCCTGTTGGCTGAGCGGACCACATACATCAGAATGTATTAGGTCCAGCAACTCAGTGGCTCTTCGACCCTTATCAGAGAAAGGTCGCTTAGTAATTTTTCCTTCTATGCAGGATTCACAAGTAGGTAGTGAACCTATTGCAGAGGCTTGGAGTGGACTGTCCCTCACAAGTCTCTTAATCCTATCTAGACTGATATGACCAAGTCTTAAGTGCCATAGGTGTGTTGATTTTGTTAGATCGGAGGATCCAGAAAGTTTGATCCTCTTTGGCTCCCTAATTAGATCATTATCTATTTCGGTGTCTAAAATGGAAGGTTGAGTGGGATAAATGTAAAAAAGACCATTCTTCATACATGCATCAGTGACAAAAAAATTAGAAAAAGAAATACGAATTCCATTCTTTATAAACTTTAAATAATAATCTTGCTCTAAAAGTTGAGCAACAGATATTAAGTTTTTCCTAAAGGAAGGAACATAATAAACATTATTCAAATTTAAAGTGCGATCTTCAAAAGATAGCGTCACGGATCCCACAGCCTTCGCAGACACCACGCTCCCATCACCCCACTTGAAGCAGAAGTCGCCATCCTCTAAGCTTTTGCTTTTCCTAAAACCAGTTAAGGAGCAGCAAATATGGTTAGTAGCAGCGGAGTCAATAATCCACGATGATACATTATCAGCTACTAAACAAGCTTCAGTAATAAGTACAATACCTTTTACTTTGGTTTTGAGGTAGGCAGGACAGTTCCTACGCCAGTGACCAGGCTCATTGCAGTGGTGGCATTTGTCGTTAGACTTATCCACCTTCGGAGCCTTTGGCGCCTTCTTCTTCGTTTGAACCTTAGGTTGGTTCTTCTTCTCCGCCTTGCGAGGTCTCTTCTTAGATCCAGAGGTGGAGGCAGTAGCATGTACCTCTCCTAGAGCCCACTTGAAGGTGGAGTGCCTCAGCGGTTTGAAGTTCCTTCATGAGCTCGGTAACAGTGTACTCTAGCTTGTTCATGGAGTAATTCAACTTGAAGGTATCAAAGGTTTCGGGGAGAGTTTCCAAGATTATATCTATTTTAGTTTCCCCATCAATCTCAGATCCAAGGATCTCCATTTCGTTTAGATAGCTAATGATGAGCATCATATGATCTCTAACGGGAGTCCCAGCCTTCATGCGACAGTTCATAAACTGTCGGACCGCTTTTGCTTAGCTTGACGTCCTTGCCCTCCAAACATCTCATGGAGATTGTAGAGCATATCGGTGGAAGTTTCGTAATCACGATGTTGTTGTTGCAACACATTGTTCATCGATGCCAAAATATAGCACCTCGCAATCTCATCGGATCAAAGCCAGGCCGCCAGGGCGTCTTTTTCCTCTTGCGTCGAATCTTCATTCGTTTGAGGACAGGGGGTGGTGAGAACCCATTTGTGCTTGTCGACGGTAAGGACTATGTCGAGGTTACGTTTCCAGTCGACGTAATTGTCGCCTTCGAGTTTATTCGAGGAAAGAATGGTTGAGAGAGGGTTGAGAGACATATTGCCTATAAAAGTTTAAACAAGTTTATGATTTGTCTTTGTTTTAGGATTTAAGTTTTATTTAAGACTTTGATAAAATCCAAAGGTGTTATAAACCAAACGATAATTTACTCCTTCGAGGGAAGGTCGCAAAAAATCTCCATTTATAACTAAATGACACATCATTAATGCTTAGCCAAGATGTCAATACACCAATTTTGACCAGCCACCTTTTAAATTGGTTTGATCACTCATATCCTTTCGCAGGGCCTCGAGAGATGATTACTAGGGATTGAGTCTAAGTGTGTAACCAACCACTTAGTCCAAAAGATTGACTTTGAAAAACAATACGCCGTGGGGAGGTCTTGTCTCATTGTCTCACTTTCGGATTTAGCTCATTGAGCAATGATCAGTGCAAAGCGCCCTTGAGTACTCTCATTTAAGAGAGGGCCACGAGGGTGACTCTTAGTCTAGCGACAATTGCACTTTTCATTAGTGTTGGGGATTGTGGGTTACAAACAACAAGTATAACCCTCCCACTTAGTTTTTGGAGTTGGTTCATCTACTCTTATAAGTTCGGAAACAGTTTTCCCAGTTATAGAGCGATAGAGCGGACAACTAGAAGAGAATCCTAGATATTCATGTTCAGAGCAGTATTAGTGCATAAAGGCACAAGGTACATACTCGATCTTTTCCTATTTTCTGTTTTGAGAAAGTGCGTGAGGGAAGTGTGAACTTCAACTCACTCGAACACTTGAAAGTTTGAGATTACACATCTTTTTATATTTTGGCTTGTCTAAAGGGAGACCTCCCACTTAAATTTTCAAGAGCATATAGATTTTGAACATATGTGATATAGATATAGTTTTGAAAATTTATTTGATTTGGATGACAAAATATTTTTCAAGTTTGAAAGTGAAAACGGTTTTTCAAAATTCAAACTAGTTTTGTAAATATACAATTTCAATTAAACTTTAAAAATCAAAACATTTTAATCTTACACATCATGTTTATAATCTTATAAAAAAACATTTTTTCTCAAGAAATGTGTCTCATTAGAGTTCTATAACTCATGGTAGTGGGGCTGAAAATCCGGAATTCTAAAAAACTGGAGTTTCGGAACAGCCGCGCACCTCGGAGTAAAATCGCCATAACTGGCCTTTCCGATGTCCTTTTGATCTGAAACTCAATTGTTTCATCCAAAAGAGTCAAGACTCAATTTGGACACTGGCTAGTTCATTTATTCACACTCCAAGGAACAAAGCATGAAGTGATATATATTGCATTTCAGCAATCTTGTACATGAATTCCATATCTATGAGAACTTCACAAAGTTACTCATGACATTCTCACAACTTAGTACTTCACCAATAGGCCTTGTTCGGAATCACATAGTGAGTCCGAACTCTGACTTTCTCAAATGGGAATACTAAGGTGTGCAATGACATGTCTCATTTCAGGATTAAGGTAAGCACGATGCAATTCATACATAGTGACTTCGAGACATAAGAGGTTAAATGGTTTGTTCTTATCTTGTCTCTAGAAATGCACTAGTCAATTCAGTACGTTTGGAAGATACCTAGAAGAACTATAGAGTCTCCAACTCTCAATGCCTCATAACCAGACATCATAGATTCTTCTAACAATCATACTGAGGTCAATAGTCCTTTGACCCTTAGATTGCGAATATATCGTTTTAAGCAAACTACGAAGAGTTTGTTCATGCAAATCTACATTTGTCTCTTTGTAAGTTGTTTAGTTTGTTTATGGACTAAAGACTAATGTTTTATCACAAATCTTCAAACAGACACGGAAGAATGAATGAACGTTTCAACTTTTTCTTAATGAATAAGCAATTACAAGCAAGAGTCTTCATGAGACTTTATTACATCAAATGTATAATATAAAGATTACAACGCTTCTTGTGGGCACCATTGACAACAAAAAAGCGATGGGCAAGAAAATTGGCGACTCCGCGCGCCGCGCGCACTCCATCGCGCGCAGAGGAAGACAGACTTTGAGACCATGCGCCGCGTGCTTCTGTTCGCGCGCCGTGCATACTGGGAGCACAAACCACGAAAACACACAAAGTCTTATGCGCGGAGCGCGCGTAAGCTGGAGTCTAGTCCGCGCTCCGTGCATCGACCACCGTGCGCCGCGCCTCCGATTTGCTGGAATAGGAAATAAACATTTTCTAAAGATTTTTTACCCTTGGATTTAATTGGAAGGCTCAGATGACTCCGAAAAACACACATTCAGAGATAAAAACACATTTTGTAACCTAATTAACTCATTCTTAATTCTTAGAGTTGTTTTCTACTTTGCACTTTTCTTTGAGAGCTTTTGTTTGGGAGCAAAGTTGAGTCAAAGATCCGACAAACAAGCAACCGTGAAGTCCTGTTTTTAATAGTTTTTCCTTCTTTCCCTTATTCTCCAGTACTCTAATTCTCGTTAATTGATAGCCTCATTCTTCCCGTCATGAATTTCGTATTGCTTCTCTTATTTATGGTTATTTTGATTCTCATCTTGATCATTATGCTTATGAATATGGATTCCGCTAGAGGCTAGGTTTTTAGTGGGGTTGCGATGTAGCCGAATTGAATTGAGTTAGGGGGTTTCGTTAGGGTGAAATTATGCTTTGATTTACTTAATTATTCATGCTTGTGTGAATGTGTTCTTAATGCGTTCTTTAGATTGGCCATCTCTAGGATTGTTTTTAGGAGTTTTAGTCACTCGAGAGAGGGCGAAAACTCAAGCTCATAATTCGTGCTTCGTTTTGTTCTTAGGTTGCCGAACTGCTTAAGCTTAATGTAATTGTTTGAATTCTCGTGTTTATTGCTCGTAATTGTTTTAATAGGATTAGAGGCCGAGAGGATATATAATCCGTCAATTACGTAGGTTACTAGATCACTCGAGAGAGGCTAGTAATATCATAGGGAGAGTGAGATTAGCGTGAATAGAGTAGTTCAACGTGTTCGAACCTGAAACCCCAGAGTCTTAATTTTCCGGTGAAGTCGTGACCCCCATTTTCTCTTATTCAAAGTTTCGTGTTTAATCTCCGTTACTGTTTTTGTTAGTTTAATTATAGTCAATACTCGCACCACCAACTTTAAGTCCGTGAAATCAATTTGCTCTACGTTGTTTAACGCCGCTATAGTAATTAGTCTCTGTGGGATCGATATCCGTTACTTACGTAACACTATTACTTGTTTGATACGTCCGCTTGCATGCTAGTTATAAAAATATCGCAACAACTACTCACATCTTCATTTGATGTAATATAGTCTTACGAAGACTCTTGCTTGTAACTGCTTATTTATTAATAAAAGTTGAAACGTTCATTGATTCTTCCTTGTATGTTTCAGGCTTTATAATAATGTATAGTCTATATTCCTTAAACAAACCTAACAACACATGAAGAGACAAATGTAGATTTGCTTTAACAAACTCTTCATGGTTTGCCTAAAAATGCACATTCACAATCTAAGGATAAAAAGACTATTGATCTCAGTACGATTGTTAGGAGAATCTATGATGTCTGGTTATGGGACATTGAGAGTTGGAGACTCTATAGTTCTTCTATGTATCTTTTGATGGTACTGAATTGACCATTGCACTTCTAGAGACAGAATAAGAACAAACCATTTAACCTCTTATGTCTCGAAGTCACTACGTATGAATTGCATCATTCTTACCTCAATCCTGAGCTGAGATATGTCATTTCATGGCTTACGTATTCTCATTTGAGAAAGTCACAGTTCGAATTCACTATGTGATTATGAACATGACCTATTGCTGAAGTACTAAGCTATTAAGATTTCCTGTATAAGATTGCTGAAATGCAATGTATATCACCTCATGCTTTGTTCCTTGGAATGTGAATAAATGAACTACCCAGTGTCCAAATTGAGTCATGACTCTTTTTGATGAATCAATGTCACTTGTTAGCTCCTCGTCAATACATAGTTTGTAACTTATTCATAAGTGACAAAGGAGTTGAGGAAATAACAGCTAGAAGGGTAAAATGGTAATTTTGTAAATCCCGACTAGCTGATGATATTCATGAAGGGTAAACATAGATAATATTCAGTGGATCCACTCATCATAATTAAGTTAAATTCTTGAGGAGCAAATAAATTCATTCGAAACGAGAGATTCTAAGTGTCAACTCTTTAGTGGAGTTAGTTAACATTAAGCTAAACTTGGAAAAGGTTTGTGAACTTTTGAGTCCAATTATTTAGCTTAAGCTCTGTTCATTTGTATCCATGAGGTCACTGTCACAAATCATATCGAGCAGGAATAGTTAAACTAGAAGCTAAGTCAAAACAAGAACGATACAAATTTTACGAAAATTGTCTAAAGGGTATTTTTGTCTTTTAGGACATAGGATGAAATGAATGTCAATAAATTTTTTGACATTGTCATATAATGACATATAAACACTAGGCCAAGTTAAATAATTTGGGCCTTGTGGATTAATTTCTTTTAACGGAATTTTACTTTAAAATTCTTAATGGGCCTTTTCTTATGTTGTCATGAACAAATGAAGAAATATCTAGAAGCTCCTGCTAGAGCATGTTGGCCGTCCAACCCAATAGAGAAAAAGAGAGATTATTTTGTGCATCGATGTATCAAGATACTTGCCAAAAGAAAAAGAGGAAATAAATTTCCTCTATTAGGAAAAAAAAAGTTTCGGCCAAGCAAGTCAAGAGAGAAGCAAAATAAAAGTGGAAACAAATCCAAGGTGTCATGAAGACTCATGTTGGCCGTGTGACTTTGAAAGAATAAGGTCAATATTTCCTCATGAATATGTGACATTCTATAGAAGAGGAAACTACCTTGTTGAAGGTAATTCCTCTCCTATAAATAGAGCCCTCATTCCTCTCATTTTAGAGATTGAGAGCTTCTCTCTCTGGAACCTCTTGGCCGCCCCTCTCCCTCTATCTCTCTAAGTTCTTTTCGTTTTTGTTTTGGAACCTAGGTCCACATTTGACCTAGTGTTTTAGCTCTTTGACTCTTAGACTTTTTCTTGAGTCGTCGTCTTTAAAAGTGCGCACACACTAATTCCTTTCTTTCTCGAGTGATTCTTGTGATAGAAACTTTCGTGGTTACTCGAGTTTCCCGAAGAACGAAGAAAGACGAGCTGCGTGGGGAGAGAAACGTTTCAACCTTCCTAAGGCTTCTTAACGTTCAAGCTTCACAAAGCTTAGTAAACGATTATTACTTTTAGATAGTTATAAATATAAACATGTGCTTGCTCTTTGTCTAGGTGAGTAAAATCGTTTTACTTGTTTAAAAGAAAATTTTTGAATTCTGCCGCCTGCTCGAAGCGTTAAATCTTTTCTTAACCCTAGATTAATTCCAATAGAAATACCATTTGATTCGAGAGATCGTTCAGTGCGGAGACGTGGTGGTGAAGAAGATCTTGACGGTGGACAACCTAGTAGATCCATTCACCAAGGCTTTAGCCAACAAGGTGTTTGACCAGCATCTGGAGCGATTAGGCATGAAGGACTACTCACATCTTCTTTGATTAAAGTGGGAGTTTGTTGGCATTGGTGCCCACATGAAGAGTAGTAGTCATAACTTGTATACATTTGATGATGTAATAAAGTCTTACGAAGACTCTTGCTCGTAACTGCTGAACAATTAATAAAAGTTGAAACTTTCATTCATTCTTCCTTGTATGTTTGAAGTTTTATGATAAATTATAGTCTTTAGTCCTTAAACAAACCTAACAACAAATGAAGAGTCAAATATAGATTTGTATGAATAAACTCTTCATGGTTTGCTTAAAATAGCATATTCACAATCTAAGGATCAAAGGGCTATTGATCACAGTACGATTGTTAGGAGAATCTATGATGTCTGGTTATGAGACATAGAGAGTTGGAGACTCTATAGTTCTTCCTAGGTATCTTCTGAAGGTACCGAATTGACCAGCCCACTTCTAGAGACATTGTAAGAACTATTGTCGCTCGTTTTCGGACAACGATTTAGGAGCCCCAAACGGTTTGACCCAAGGCCGGACCAAGTGATCGCATTCGGGCTCAAGCGTGTCGGACTTGGTATCCCAAGCCTTCCCTTAGATGTAGATGATGTTTGGCACGCCTCAACACCTAAAAAGCAAGAAAGAATGTGTGAACTACAAAGGGGAAACAAAGGGGGTGCCTCTGATAACGTCTCCGACGCTCAACATTAGTAGGATTGAGGTGGGTAAAAGAGGTTATGTGTTTAGAGAGCCGAGACTTGAGAGAAATGAGTGAGTTATGGGTACAGCAGCGTTTCAGTACTCAAATTCGGATTACCTGTCTCGAGGGGTTGAGCCTCGTATTTATAGGCGACCAAGGGACGTTTTGAAGGCCCCTTGGCCGAGTGAAGTTGAGTCGGCCATCGGCCGGGTGAGACTCGATCGGCCGATGGCCGAGGGAGAAGTTGGACGCCGGATGAGGTTCACTCGGCCATTGGCCGAGTGAAATGCTGGACGCCGGATGAGGTTCACTCGGCCATTGGCCGAGTGAAATGCTGAACGCCGGATGAGGTTCACTCGGCCATTGGCCGAGTGAAATGCTGAACGCCGGATGAGGTTCACTCGGCCATTGGCCGAGTGAAATGCCTTGGCCATGAGAGGATTCACTCGGCCATTGGCCGAGTGAACTGTTGGGCCGGCAAGAGGTTTCACTCGGCCCTTGGCCTAGTGAACTTGTTGGGCCGGCTGAGGATTCACACGGCCATTGGCCGAGTGAACTGATGGGCCGGGTGAGATTCACTCGGCCTTTGGCCGAGTGAACTTCTTGGGCCGGCCAATGGCTGAGTGAATTGGGCCGGCCATTGGCCGGGTGAGCTTGTCCGACCGCCTGAAAGGTCGATCGCCTCGTCGGACCTCGTCGGGCCGATAACATTAGCCCCCCGAGTTTGCCACCGGGCGTAGCCCCTGCCATTCTTGTAACCGTCACCTGTATTCCGCGCAGGTGTGTCCGCAACCCCCAGGACGACTATTTTGTAAAATACCCCACCCATCATCGGATGATCTTTAGGTGTGTGGTTAACTCTAGCGAGCTCCGCCCCTCGTCGTCTCATCGGACCGCCTTATTTTCAATTGGTAAGCCTTTCTTTTTAACTTTATTTTATTCGCCTTTCGTCTTTTGCGTTCATCTTTTTGTCTCGACGCACATGCCCATGGACCCTACCAACCACCTGTCGGGGTGTGGGACCACCGAAGATGATATTTTTCTTCTACTCGGGAATCAAAACGTGGATTTGGACAGTTTTTGGGCGTAATTTTCGTCTCCCTCGGTAACCTACAGCGCACCGCCTTCGTTTTCTTCGAGCAATAGCGTGGTAGAGATGGTCGGGGGCGACTTTTCTTCGATCGAAGCATGGCTGGTTGGCGAGGAAGAGGACGCGCATGCCGAGGAGAGCCGGGTCGACCAGCGCTAGGCCGGCTTGGTCGATGAGCGCGCCAGGGATGTCCCGCGCGCAGGCCGGGCCACCCATGACGACGCCGGCGAGCCGCCCAGCGCGGGGGAGGCCGCCTCCAGTGAGGCCGGTGCCGGGGAAGGCGTGTTGGCCGTGGGCGACGCCTCGCAGGCCGCTGCTGGTGTCGAGGGAGACCCCTCCTAGTCGGGTAGGATTGACTGGCCGAGCCCGGCGGGTGCCGGCGACGTGCGAGGGTGCTCCGTGTTGTCAATGGTGCCCACAAGAAGAGTTGTAGTCTTTATTTTGTACATTTGATGTAATAAAGTCTCATGAAGACTCTAGCTTGTAATTGCCTATCTATTCATTAATAAAGTTGAAACGTTCATTCAATCTTCCTTGTCTGAAGCTTTATGATAAAACCTTAGTCTTTTAGTCCATAAACAAACTTAACAACTTACAAAGAGACAAATGTAGATTTGCATGAACAAACTCTTCGTAGTTTGCTTAAAACGATATATTCGCAATCTTAGGGTCAAAGGACTATTGACCTCAGTATGATTGTTAGAAGAATCTATGATGTCTGGTTATGAGGCATTGAGAGTTGGAGACTCTATAGTTCTTCTAGGTATCTTCCGAAGGTACTGAATTGACCAATGCACTTCTAGAGACAATATAAGAACAAACCATTTAACCTCTTATGTCTCGAAGTCACTATGTATGAATTGCATCATGCTTACCTTAATCCTGAAATGAGACATGCCATTTCACACCTTAGTATTCTCATTTGAGAAAGTCAAAGTTCGGACTCACTATGTGATTCCGAACAAGGCCTATTGGTGAAGTGCTAAGTTGTGAGTCTGTCATGAGTAACTTTGTGAAGTTCTCATAGATATGGAATTCATGTACAAGATTGCTGAAATGCAATGTATGTCACCTCATGCTTTGTTCCTTGGAGTGTGACTAAATGAACTGGCCAGTGTCCAAATTGAGTCCTGACTCTTTTGGATGAAACAATGTGACTTGTTAGCTCCTCGTCAATACATTGTTTCTAACTTATTCACAAGCGACAAAGGAGTTGAGGAAATAACAGCTAGAAGGGTAAAATGGTAATTTAGTAAATCCCGACTAGCTGATGACATTCATGAAGGGTAACATAGATAATATTCAGTGGATCCGCTCATCATAATTAGGTCGAATTCTTGAGTAGAAAATAAATTCATTTGAACCGAGAGATTTTCAGTGTCAGCTCTTTAGTGGAGTCAGTTGTCATGAACAAGTGGAAAAGCTTCTAGAAGGCTCCAAGTCTCTCTAGAAGGAGCTTCTAGAAGCTTCTTCATTTGTTCATGACAACATGAGAAAGGCCCATTAAGAATTTTTCAATAAAATTCTCATGAAATGAAATTAATTCACAAGGCCCAGTTAATCATATTATGGCCGAGTGACATTAAGTCATCAAATGAACTTGTCAAAATTTATTGACATCCATTTCATCCTTATGTCTCAAAAGACAAAAATACCCTTTCGACAATTTTCGTTCTTGTTTTGACTTAGCTTCCAGTTTAACTATTCCTATCGATGTGATTCCTGACAGTGACCTCATGGACCCAAATGAACAAAGCTTGAGCTAAACACTTGGACTCAAAAGTTCAGAAACACTTGTCCAAGTTTAGCTTAATGCCAACTGACTCCACTAAAGAGCTGACACTGAAAATCTCTCGGTTCAAATGAATTTGTTTTCTACTCAAGAATTCGACCTAATTATGATGAGCGGATCCACTGAATATTATCTATGTTTACCCTTCATGAATGTCATCAGCTAGTCGGGATTTACTAAATTACCATTTTACCCTTCTAGCTGTTATTTCCTCAACTCCTTTGTCGCTTGTGAATAAGTTAGAAACAATGTATTGACGAGCAGCTAACAAG
This sequence comes from Urtica dioica subsp. dioica, assembly GCF_054948205.1. NCBI lineage: Eukaryota > Viridiplantae > Streptophyta > Magnoliopsida > Rosales > Urticaceae > Urtica > Urtica dioica. The sequence continues at coordinate 43,991,473 of NC_142756.1, forward strand.
TCACATTGTTTCATCCAAAAGAGTCAGGACTCAATTTGGACACTGGCCAGTTCATTTATTCACACTCCAAGGAATAAAGCATCATGTGACATGCATTGCATTTCAGCAATCTTGTACATGAATTCCATATCTATGAGAACTTCACAAAGTTACTCATGACAGACTCACAACTTAGCACTTCACCAATAGGCCTTGTTCAGAATCACATAGTGAGTCCGAACTTTGACTTTCTCAAATGAGAATACTAAGGTGTGAAATGGCATGTCTCATTTCAGGATTAGGGTAAGCATGATGCAATTCATACATAGTGACTTCGAGACATAAGAGGTTAAATGGTTTGTTCTTATATTGTCTCTAGAAGTGCACTGGTCAATTCAGTACCTTCTAAAGATACCTAGAAGAACTATAGAGTCCCAAACTCTCAATGCCTCATAACCAGACATCATAGATTCTTCTAACAATCATACTGAGGTCAATAGTCCTTTGACCCTAAGATTGCGAATATGTCGTTTTAAGCAAACTATGAAGAGTTTGTTCATGCAAATCTACATTTGTCTATTCGTAAGTTGTTAAGTTTGTTTATGGACTAAAAGACTAAGGTTTTATCATAAAGCTTCAAACAAAGAAAGAATGAATGAACGTTTCAACTTTATTATTAAAGAATAAGCATTTACAAGCAAGAGTCTTCGTAAGACTATATTACATCAAATGTACACAAATAGACACTACTACTCTTCTTGTGGGCACCATTGACAACACTGCTGTGGCCGGTCTTGGAGTCGGGGAAGACCCCGCCCACACGGGCGGGGGTGTTTGGCCGCGTCCAGGCGATGTTGGTGGCGCGCATACCTTAGGGGGGACCCGCGTCCGGCGAGTCAGGCGCCGGAGATGGTGCGCCGGCCCTGGGCGGCGACGCCGGGGCCGATGCTGGCGCCGGGAGGGACCCCACCCTCTCAGGTGGGGCTGCTTGGCAGGTGGCGGCTGCGATGGATGCTCCAGAGGCCTTGGCCCGGCCATGCTTGAGGGTGCGCGTGCTGGTGGAAGGCTGCCGTAGGCGGGGGATGCTGCTGACGGGGACGCCGGCACTAGGGGCGATGAGCGCCGGCCGGCCATCGCCGGGTACAGGGAGGCGGCCGACCTAAGCCCCCTGCAAACCCTAGCTCCCATTGGGCCGGGCCTAGGCAGGGGGAGCCCTACCCACGGCGAGTTGGGCCAGGCAACCGGGCCGGTTGCCAACCATGGGGGGAACCCAGCCGGCCCACAACTTAACTGGGCGAGGGGGGCCTTCTTGGGCCGGGCCTTGGCGAGGATGACCTGGGGGCCCCGGGGCCTCGTACGCGCGATGGGCCCATGGCCGGGCCGGATGGGGAAGAAGGGCCCGCCTATTCGGGCGCGCGCGCAAGGGACCGGCCGGCCCACCCGGGCGAACACCGCGAGGGACCTCTTGAGCCGAGGACTGCCCCCAATGCCGAGGGCTCGGGCGAGTCGTCGAGTCGTTGCACCTTGTCAACCGCCACAATCACTTCGACCGCGTAGGAGGAGGAGCGCGCCTCATCATATCCTATCGGGGAATCGGTGATTCAAGGTGGGTTTGACTGTTCCGGAGTCGACTTCTCGAGCTCCCTTTCACTTGCCAGCTTCAGGGGCTTGAGGAAGCGATTCCACATTCCGCTATTAGTATCGATATTGCGACCGATGCCCGACGATCTTCCGACTTGTCCGTGAAGGGGATACACCGCTATCCACGAGGCGAGTGTCCGCGGGTGGTTACGACTACCTTTCCAACCCGTGATCCAAGATCTTTTAGTTCGACTGAACGTCCATGCATCGTAGATGTCTCCATCTTTTTACCGTGTGGTGGTGGCGTGCCACATGATGCTTCACCGAGTGAAGCGTCGGGCCGCGACGGCCGATGACATCAGGAATCTTGTGTCCGTCTACGACGTCCCCGGGAAGCCTGGCTTCTACGAGGTCCAACATCGCAAGCGCTTCCCCATACTCACCAAGCTATCTTCCAAGCATCGATATCCTTGGGTGTGGGTGTTTGAACATGTATTTGGGGCGGCGCCTCTCTCCTTCGGCCCCGCGGCCGATTTTCCAGCCGATCATGGCATCAAGAGCTCCGAGCTTGCGTCATGGTCGGGGCGGTACCAGATTCGAGGCGATAGGGATCGCTCTTCGAGTCCCCGGATCTCATGGCGACTACCGGGTGGTTCTTGCCTGGCGATGAAGCTCCCCAATGCCCTGGCCTCGGCGCGGAGGTTGTGGAGGACCCCGAGTCAGAGGCGGGGGGTTCGTCTGCTCCCCTCCCCGACGTGGGGGGTATTAACCATATATATATGCTTTTGTGCTACCGCAGCTTTCTGTCGTTTAAGCTTATTGTTATGTTCTAACCGACTGAGGCCTTTTCTTTTTTGCAGATACCATGGTCCGAGATCAGTCGCGCGCGCGAGTGCCGAGGGTAGAACCTACTGTTGAAGCTGTGGCCGTGGCTCGTTCCCGAGTTGAGGCTCATCGCGGGGATCGCCAGCGTGGGCGAGGAACAAGGCGATCTCTTCGAACAAGCGACCGTCGTCGTCGATCTCCCTCGGTCCACCCTCCGGCCATAAGCATGCTCACACGTTGGCAGCGCCAGACAGCATGGATTTGATGCTCCTAGCGGAGGCCACGGAGCTGAGAGGCCAATGTTCCCAGGGGATCCTCGAAACCTCCTTGCGAGATTTTAAGGGTCTCCTGACGACGAGCGACCTTGAGTACTTCCAAAACGGAATCAGCGACGCTCGAAAGGTATGACTCGCTTGTTTGACTTACACGCAACCATTATAGTTGTTCTTATTGTACGTACACCACCCCTTTTCACAGAAGCTCGCGCGTCAAGAATGGGGCGACCGCATTCTCCGACCACGCTGGCGCTTTAGTGGGGGTTCGGACTGCCCAAGAGTTTCAGGCGCTCGAGGAGGAGTCGAAGCGAACCCGCGAGGAATTGGTGGCCGAGAGATCACTGTGTATGGTTGAGCAGGCGTCTCGGGAGAAGACGGAGCAAGCCGCCGACACTTTCCTGGGGGAGACGAAGAAACTTCAAGTGGCGCTCTCAAGCCGAGACGAGGAGCCGAAGATCGTTCATGCTCGACTATCGGCGAGCGAGATCTCCCGCGTCAAGGCGGAGAGGGAGAGAGATTCTCTACTAGTGGAGATGCAGACACTCATTGAGGAGAAGGACGACGCTGTGTGATCCAAGGCGGACCTAGAGGATGATTGGGACCTAGCATTGGAAGAGACCCGTTATGCGGCGGCCGTACGAGTTCGAGACGCAACCGCGAAGGAGAACACGTCTCGCGGGACCACCTGTTCCTTCTTCAACGCCATGTTTCCTCCTCTGGATGACGCGCCACAGGTGGACGACCCGCATCCACGGGTTCCCGCGGAGGCTGCTCAATCGACGAATTGCGTGCTTGACGGAGAGGCTACCGACGGGTCGGGCGCCCCTCGCACCGAGGATGACGAGGAGCAGATCGACTTCGGTTCCGAGTAGTCGACTTTATTCCTTTTTTTCCGCGCACTTGTTTAACGCTTGCCTTGTTTATCCTTTCGGATATTTGTTATGATTTCTTCTATTGGATATTCGTCGTATTTCCATGTTCTTTTCATTGGGTTGTTTATGCGACATTGCTTGCTTTAGCTAAAGCTTTTTCCGGTTTATCATGCGTCTTATTTTCTCGATTTACTATGCTTAGCGTAACCGATTTGTGCGTGTCTTACTGTTGGAATCGATCTAGGGTTTAAGAAAAAGTTTAACGCTTCGGTAAGCGGCGGAATTTTAAAAATTTTCTTTTACAAGTAAAACAGTTTTTACTAACCTAGACAAAAAGCAAGCACATGTAAATAAAAACTAATATGAGCATATTAAATTTACTAACCTTTTTAGAAGCTTGAACGTTGAGAAGCTTTTGGAAAGGGTTGCAATGTTCCTCTCCCTCGCAACACATCTCTCTTTCTTTCCTCGACACCTCGAGCAACCACGAAAGTTTCTATCACTAAATCACTAGAGAGAAAAGGAATTAGTGAGTGGGCACTTTTAAACACTACGACTTAAGAACGAGTCTTGAAGTCGAAGAGCTAAACTCTAGGTCAAATGAGGATCTAGGTGCCAAAACAATAAAAACGAAATTGAATAGAGAGAGAGATAGGATCGGCCAAGCTAGAGAGAGAAGCTCTCAAATCTCTAGAACTTAAGATGAATGAAATGTGTGGAATGAGGCTCCTATTTATAGGAGAGGTCTCACCTTCAATAAGGTAGTTTCCTCTTCTATAGAATATCACATATTCATGGGCCAATTTCCCTTTTTCCTTCATGAGGTGCACGGCCAAGACTTACCAAGTAAGTCCTTGGATTTGTTTCCTCTTTTGTTTGCTTCTCCCTTGACTCCTCTTGGCCGATTCTCTTTGTTCCTCTTAGAGGAAATTTGTTTCCTCTTTTTCTTTTGGCAAGTATCTTGATACATTTATGCACAAAATATTCTCACTTTCTTTGCGTATGTTGGGCGCCTTGTTGTCGCAGTTTTTCGGACAACGATTTAGGAGTCGCAGACGGTTAGACCCAAGGCCTGACCAAGTGGTCTCGTCTTGACTCGAGCGTGTCGGGCTTGGTATCCCAAGCCGTCCCTTAGCTGCAGGTGGTCTCTATCTCGTCCAAGCACCTGAAATGTGAACAAAAAGGTGTGAACTACAAAGGGGAAACAGAGGGGTTGCCTCTGTTTACCTCTCCGACGCTCAATATTAGTAGGATTGAGGTGGTTTGTAGAGGGTTTAGTGTTTAGAGGCCGAGACTTGAGAGAAACGAGCGAGGTACGAGTTCGACAGCGTTTCAGTACTCAAATTTGGATTACCTGGACTAGGGGAGCGGCCCCTCTATTTATAGGCGACCAAGGGGCGTCATGGGCGACCCCTTGGCTGAGAATTGCCTTGGCCCGGCCATTGGCCGAGACTGGCCCTTGGGCCGGCCAATGGCCGAGGCTATTTGGGCCGGCCAATATGAGCTAGAAGTTTACTAACCTTTCTTGAAGCTTGAACTTTGAAGGAGCTTGTGGAAAGTTTGCAACGCTCGTCTCCCCTCGCAGCACGTCTCTCTTTCTTTCCTCGGCACCTCGAGCAACCACGAAAGTTTCTATCACTAAATCACTCGAAAAGAAGGAATCAGTGAGTGGGCACTTTTAAACGCTACGACTTAAGAACGAGTCTCGAAGTCGCAGAGCTAAACACTAGGTCGAGTGAGGACCTAGGTGCCAAGACAAGAAAAAATCGAAAATAAACTAGAGAGAGAGAGAGAGGATTTTCGGCCAACAATGTCTAGAGAGAGAGTCTCTCAATCTCTAACTTATGTTGAATGAATGAAATGAAGGGAATGAGGGTCCTATTTATAGGAGAGGGGTTGGCCTTGGAAAAAAGTAGTTTCCTCTTATTTTCCAAGCCTTTATGAGCAATCTTTTATTACCCATACCTATCAATATAGGCGCCCATCTCATACAATCCACAAGGGATTAGTTTCCTTTTTTGTTTCCCTTCTTGGTGCCTTGGCCGATTCTCCTTGTTTCCTCATAGAGGAAATTTGTTTCCTCTTTTTCTTTTGGCAAGTATCTTGATACATTTATGCACAAAATATTCTCTTTCTCTTGGGTATTTTGGGCGCCCATCTCTCATCTAGAAGGAGCTTCTAGAAGCTTCTTCATTTGTTCATGACAACATGAGAAAAGCCGCCCATTAACAATTTTCAATAAAATTCTTATGAAATGAAATTAATCCACAAGGCCCAATAAACAAGTTATGGCCGAGTGACATTAAGTCATCAAATGAACTTGTCAAAAAATTTATTGACATTCATTTCATCCTTTGTCTCAAAAGACAAAAATACCCTTTTAACTATTTGCGTTCTTGTTTTGACTTAGCTTCCAGTTTAACTATTCCTATCGATGTGATTCGTGACAGTGACCTCATGGACCCAAATGAACAAAGCTTGAGCTAAACACTTGGACTCAAAAGTTCACAAACCTTTTCCAAGTTTAGCTTAATGCCAACTGACTCCACTAAAGAGCTGACACTGAAAATCTCTCGGTTCAAATGAATTTATTTTCTACTCAAGAATTCGACCTAATTATGATGAGCGGATCCACTGAATATTATCTATGTTTACCCTTCATGAATGTCATCAGCTAGTCGGGATTTACTAAATTACCATTTTACCCTTCTAGCTGTTATTTCCTCAACTCCTTTGTCGCTTGTGAATAAGTTAGAAACAATGTATTCACGAGGAGCTAACAAGTCACATTGTTTCATCCAAAAGAGTCAGGACTCAATTTGGACACTGGCCAGTTCATTCATTCACACTCCAAGGAACAAAGCATGAGGTGACATACATTGCATTTCAGCAATCTTGTACATGAATTCCATATCTATGAGAACTTCACAAAGTTACTCATGACAGACTCACAACTTAGTACTTCACCAATAGGCCTTGTTCGGAATCACATAGTGAGTCCGAACTTTGACTTTCTCAAATGAGAATACTAAGGTGTGAAATGGCGTGTCTCATTTCAGGATTAAGGTAAGCATGATGCAATTCATACATAGTGACTTCGAGACATAAGAGGTTAAATGGTTTGTTCTTATATTGTCTCTAGAAGTGCACTGGTCAATTCAGTACCTTCGGAAGATACCTAGAAGAACTATAGAGTTCCCAACTCTCAATGCCTCATAACCAGACATCATAGATTCTTCTAACAATCATACTGAGGTCAATAGTCCTTTGACCCTAAGATTGCGAATATATCGTTTTAAGCAAACTACGAAGAGTTTGTTCATGCAAATCTACATTTGTCTCTTCGTAAGTTGTTAAGTTTGCTTATGGACTAAAAGACTAAGGTTTTATCATAAAGCTTCAAACAAAGAAAGAATGAATGAACGTTTCAACTTTATTAATGAATAGATAGGCAATTACAAGCAAGAGTCTTCATGAAACTTTATTACATCAAATGTACAAAATAAAGACTACAACTCTTCTTGTGAGCACCATTGACAACAAACTCCCACTTGACTCAAAGAAGGTGTGTGTAGTCCTTCATGCCTAATCCCTCATGATGTTGGTCGAAGACCTTGTTCGCTAGGGCCTTGGTGAATGGATCTGCGAGGTTGTCCACCGTTGAGATCTTCTTCACTTCCACGTCTCCGAGCTGCACGATCTCTCGAATCAAATGGTATTTCCTCTCAATATGTTTAGAGCGCTTATGGCTTCTAGGTTCCTTTGAGTTAGCGACAGCCCCACTATTATCACAATAAAGGGTCATGGGCTCGTCGACATTTGGAACAACTTCCAAATACTTAAGGAACTTTCTAAGCCATACAGCCTCTTTGGATGCTTCACAAGCAGCCACATATTATGCTTCCATTGTGGAGTCAGCAATGCAAGATTGCTTAATACTTATCCACACAACAGCTCCACCATTAAGGATGAACACAGATCCCGAAGTGGATTTCCTGGAATCCTTATCCGCTTGAAAATCGGAGTCGGTATATCCCGTCATAGTCAGGTCAGTACCTGAGTATGTAAGCATCAAGTTCCTAGTTCTTCGAAGATACTTAAGAACATGCTTAACAGCAATCCAGTGCTCGGGTCCAGGGTTGGATTGGAAACGGCTAACTACACCAACGGCGAAACATATATCAGGTCTAGTGCAAAGCATAGCATACATGAGGCTTCCTACGGCAGAGGCGTAAGGAATCTTCCTCATGTCTTCAATCTCTTGTGCAGTCTTGGGAGACTGGTCCTTAGAGAGTTAAACTCCATGCCTAAAGGGTGTTTGACCCCTCTTGCAGTCTTGCATCGAGAAGCGATCCATCACCTTATCAATATAAGATGCTTGAGAGAGCGACAGGGTGCGGTTTTTCCTATCTCAAAAGATTTGGATTCCCAGAATGTATGCGGCTTCTCCTAGATCCTTCATATCGAATTGCTTTGCCAGCCAGACCTTAACCTCAGATAACTTACCCACGTCATTACCAATGAGTAGTATATCATCGACATATAGTACCAGAAACACAACTTTGCCTTCGTGTATTAACTTGTAAACACAAGGCTCATCTATTGACTGTTCAAAGCCGAAGCTCTTTACAGTTTCATCGAATCTAATATTCCATGACCTAGATGCTTACTTTAGTCCATAAATGGATTTAAGCAACTCACAAACCTTAGTCTCTTGACCTTTATCCACGAAACCGTCTGGTTGAGCCATGTAAATGCGCTCGTCAAGATTGCCATTCAGAAAGGCTGTCTTGACATCCATTTGCCAGATCTCATAGTCGAGAGCTGCAGCTATGGATAGGAGTATGCGGATGAATTTAAGCATCGCGACTGGCGAGAAGGTTTCTTCATAGTCAATCCCTTCTTGTTGGGTATTACCCTTCGCCACAAGTCGTGCTTTGAACGTCTCGACGTTCCCATAAGGACCCTTTTTCTTCTTGTATATCCATTTACACCCTACGGGTTTAATCCCTTCAGGAAGGTCTACAAGTTTCCAGACTTTGTTGACATACATCGAGTGCATTTCAACTTTCATGGCGTCAAGCCAAAGGTTTGATTCAGAACAAGCCATCGCTTGGCTATAGGAAACAGGGTCATCCATGTCGGAGACGGCTACAAGAGAATCTGCATAAGACATGTACCTGTCAGGCTTTTGAGTAGCCCTCCCACTACGTCTAAGTACTACTTGACAAGATTCTGATGAGTTAGGTTGTGTTTCAGTTGGGGTAAGAACAGTTCTTACAGATGAGGTAGAAGCTTCCTCACCCAACTTTTCTTCAAGCACAATTTTGCTTCTAGGTTTTGCATCTTTCATAAAGTCCTCCTCGAGGAAACGAGCATTCGTGCTAACGAAAGTCTTATCGTCCTCGGGACTATAGAAAGTAAAACCTTTGGTTTCCTTCGGATATCCTACAAACAGGCACAATTCTGACCTACTAGCCAACTTGCTAGTCTTTTGCCTCAGCACGTGTGCAGGGCAACCCCAAATTCGGATGCGGCCAAGATTCACTTTACGGCCAGTCCATCGTTCATAAGGAGTACCAGGAACCGTTTTAGACGGAACTTGGTTCAGAATGTAAGCGGCTGTTTCGAGGGCATATCCCTAAAAGGAAGGAGGGAGTGACGAGTAACTCATCATTGATCTAACCATCTCCATTAGAGTTCGGTTCCTTCTCTCTGACACTCCATTTTGTTGAGGTGTGCCAGGTGCGGTAAGCTGAGAAGCGATACCGTCTTCTTTAAGAAAGTCATCGAACTCTCCAGACATATACTCACCACCTCGATCGGATCGAAGGGTTTTGATCACTTTGCCAGTTTGCTTTTCCACTAAAGCCCTAAAGACCTTAAATACGTTAAAGGTCTCAGATTTGTGATTGAGCAAATAGACAAACCCATATCGTGAGTAATCATCGGTGAAGGTAACAAAGTATTCGTATCCTCCACGTGCCTGTTGGCTGAGCGGACTACATACATCAGAATGTACTAGTTCCAGCAACTCAGTGGCTCTTCGACCCTTATCAGAGAAAGGTCGCTTAGTCATTTTTCCTTCTATGCAGGATTCACAAGTAGGTAGTGAACCTATTGCAGAGGCTTATAGTGGACCATCCCTCACAAGTCTCTTAATCCTTTCTAGACTGATATGACCAAGTCTTAAGTGCCATAGGTATGTTGATTTTGTTAGATCGGAGGATTCAGAAAGTTTGATCCTCTTTGGCTCCCTAATTAGATCATTATCTATTTCGGTGTCTAAAAGAGAAGGTTGAGTGGGATAGATGTAAAAAAGAGCATTCTTCATACATGCATCAGTGACAAAAGAATTATCAGGAAACGAAATACGAATTCCATTCTTAATGAACTTTAAACAATAATCTTGCCCAAGAAGACGAGCAACGGATATTAAGTTCTTACCAAAGGTAGGAACAAAATAAACATTATTCAAGTTTATAGTACGGTCTTCAAAAGACAATGTCACGGATCCCACAGCCTTTGCAAACACCAGGCTCCCATCACCCCATTTGAAACAGAACTCGCCTTCCTCTAAGCTTTTGGTTTTCTTAAAACCATTCAAGGAACACAAATATGATTAGTAGCAGCGGAGTCAAGAATCCACGTTGATACATTATCAGCTACTATGCATGCTTCAGTAACTAGTACAATGCTATGTTCCTTTGCTTTAAGATAGGCAGTACAGTTCTTTTTATCGGCCTTGTGAGGTCTCTTCTTAGTTCCAGAGGCGGAGGCCTTTTGCACAGTAGCATGTGCCTCTCCTTGATTCCTCTTTCTCTTAGTGAGACGTACAGCAGTGTGAAGTTCCATCATAAGCTTGGTAACAGTGTACTCTAACTTGTTTATGGAGTAGTTCATCTTGGAGGTATCAAGAGATGCGGGGAGAGTTTCTAAGATCATATCTATGACATTCTTCCCATCAATCTCAGATCCTAGGATTTCCATTTTATTCAGAAAACTAATGATCAGTATCATGAAGTCTCCAACAGGAGTCCTAGCCTGCATATGACAGTTCATAAACTGTCGGACTGCTTGTAGCCTTGTTTGATGCATTTGCCCTCCAAACATCTCATGGAGACTGGTGAGCATGTCGACGGCAATCTCGATGTCACGATGTTGTTGTTGCAACACATTGTTCATTGATGCTAAGATATAGCACCTCACAATCTCATCGGAGCAGAGCAAGGCCGTCAAGGCGTCTTTGTCCTCTTGAGTTGAATCATTATTCGTCAGAGGAGGACACGGGGTGGTGAGTACCCATTTGTGCTTGGTAAGGATTATGTCGAGGTTATGTTTCGAATCTGCGCAGTTTTTGTTTTCGAGGTTGTTCAAGGAAAGAATGAACGAGAGAAGGTTGAGAGACATGTTGCTTATTTAAGTTGAAACAAGTTTATGATTAGTCTTTGGTTTAGGATTTAAGTTTTATTAAGACTTTTATAAAATCCAAAGGTGTTATAAACCAAACGATAATTTACTCCCTCAAGAGAAGGCCGCAAAAAATCTCCTTTTATAAGTAAATGACACATCATTAATGCTAAGCCAAGATGTCAATACATCTATTTTGACTAGCCACCTTGTAAATTGGTTTGATCACTCACATCCTTTCGCAGGGCCTCGAGGGAGGATTACTAGGGATTGAGCCTAAGTGTGCAACCAACCACTTAGTCCAAAAGGTCAACTTTGAAAAACAATCCCCCAAGGGGAGGCCTTGCCATCATCGTCTCACTCTCGGACGTAGCTCATTGAGCAATGATCAGAGCAAAGCGCCCTTGACACTTGCACTTTTCATTTGTGTTGGGCCACGAGGGTGACTCTTAGTCCGGTGACACTTGCACTTTTCATTTGTGTTGGGGATCGTGGGTTACAAACAACAAGTATAACCCTCCCACTTAGTTTTTGGAGTTGGTTCATCGACTCTTATAAGTTCGGAAACAGATTTCCTAGTTAGAGAGCGACAGAGCGGACAACTAGAAGAGAATCCTAGATCGACATGTTCAGAGTAGTATTAGTGCATAAAGGCACAAGGTACATACTCGATCTTTTCCTATTTTCTATTTCGGGAAAGTGCGTGAGGGAAGTGTGAACTTCAACTCACTCGAACACTTGAAAGTTTGAGATTACACATCTTTTTATTTTTCGGCTTGTCTACAAAGAGACCTCCCACTCAAATTTTCAAGAGCATATAGATTTTGAACATATGTGATATAGATATAGTTTTGAAAACATTTTGAAAATTTATTTGATTTGGATGACAAAATATTTTTCAAGTTTGAAAGTGAAAACGGTTTTTCAAAATTCAAACTAGTTTTGTAAAAATTCAATTTCAATTAAACTTTCAAAAATCAAAACATTTTAATCTTACACATCATGTTTATAATCATATGAAAAACATTTTTGCTCAAGAAAATTTTCTCATTAGAGTTCTATAACTCATGGTAGTGGGGTGTGAAAATCCGGATTTCTAAAAAACTGGAGTTTCAGACAGCCGCGCACCTCGGAGTAAAATCGCCATATCTGGCGGCTCCGATGTCCTTTTGAGCCGAAACCGGTGGAATTGGACAGAGGACAGACGGAGCTTTAATTTGATTCAAGAATCACTAAATTTAGATTTGTGAGCAGAGAGTTATACCACTTTTAATGCGGGTTTACTCCAGCTCGAAGAAAAAGAAATAAATTAAAGCTTGGTCCTATTTAGGTGCGAAAAAGAATCAAGTGTAACGGAACGTTTTAAGATGTTGTTTAAAGCTTTTATTTGTGTTTTATTAGCAGGGTAATAACATAGAATAAAAGAAATAACAACAAGCATAAAACGAATACGGTAAATAAAAGAAACTAGAAAGACAAAGTAACTAGTCACAAAATTTACCGAAATTTCTCAAACCTTTAAAACACGTTTTTCAATATAAAAAATTAAAAACTTTTAGAACTGATTCTAATGTGTTCTAAAAACATCCCAAACTTATAGAAAATCAACATGCTTTTTAATTTAAAGACATGAGCAATAAATTAAAAAAAAATCTAAGATAACAATTCTAACTTGTCACAAAATTGGTAAACTTTCGAAAACGATTTTCAAGCTCATAATTTTAAAAACATTTACATGCTAATCATTGACCATAGCTCTGATAACATTTGTTGGAATCGATCTAGGGCTTGAGAAAATAATTAACGCTTCGGTAAGCGGCAGAATTTTAAAAATTTTCTTTTACAAGTAAAACAGTTTTTACTAACCTAGACAAGTGCAAGTACATGTAATTAAAAACCAATATGAGCTAGAAGTTTACTAACCTTTCTTGAAGCTTGAACTTTGAAGGAGCTTGTGGAAAGTTTGCAACGCTCGTCTCCCCTCGCAGCACGTCTATCTTTCTTTCCTCGGCACCTCGAGCAACCACGAAAGTTTCTATCACTAAATCACTCGAAAAGAAGGAATCAGTGAGTGGGCACTTTTAAACGCTACGACTTAAGAACGAGTCTCGAAGTCGCAGAGCTAAACACTAGGTCGAGTGAGGACCTAGGTGCCAAGACAAGAAAAAATCGAAAATAAACTAGAGAGAGAGAGAGAGGATTTTCGGCCAACAATGTCTAGAGAGAGAGTCTCTCAATCTCTAACTTATGTTGAATGAATGAAATGAAGGGAATGAGGGTCCTATTTATAGGAGAGGGGTTGGCCTTGGAAAGAAGTAGTTTCCTCTTATTTTCCAAGCCTTTATGTGCAATCTTTTATTACCCATACCTATCAATATAGGCGCCCATCTCATACAATCCACAAGGGATTAGTTTCCTCTTTTGTTTCCCTTCTTGGTGCCTTGGCCGATTCTCCTTGTTTCCTCATAGAGGAAATTTGTTTCCTCTTTTTGTTTTGGCAAGTATCTTGATACATTTATGCACAAAATATTCTCTTTCTCTTGGGTATTTTGGGCGCCCATCTCTCATCTAGAAGGAGCTTCTAGAAGCTTCTTCATTTGTTCATCATAACATGAGAAAAGCCCATTAAGAATTTTCAATAAAATTCTTATGAAATGAAATTAATCCACAAGGCCCAATAAACAAGTTATGGCCGAGTGACATTAAGTCATCAAATGAACTTGTCAAAAAATTTATTGACATTCATTTCATCCTTTGTCTCAAAAGACAAAAATACCCTTTTAACTATTTTCGTTCTTGTTTTGACTTAGCTTCCAGTTTAACTATTCCTATCGATGTGATTCGTGACAGTGACCTCATGGACCCAAATGAACAAAGCTTGAGCTAAACACTTGGACTCAAAAGTTCACAAACCTTTTCCAAGTTTAGCTTAATGCCAACTGACTCCACTAAAGAGCTGACACTGAAAATCTCTCGGTTCAAATGAATTTATTTTCTACTCAAGAATTCGACCTAATTATGATGAGCGGATCCACTGAATATTATCTATGTTTACCCTTCATGAATGTCATCAGCTAGTCGGGATTTACTAAATTACCATTTTACCCTTCTAGCTGTTATTTCCTCAACTCCTTTGTCGCTTGTGAATAAGTTAGAAACAATGTATTGACGAGGAGCTAACAAGTCACATTGTTTCATCCAAAAGAGTCAGGACTCAATTTGGACACTGGCCAGTTCATTTATTCACACTCCAAGGAACAAAGCATGAGGTGACATACATTGCATTTCATCAATCTGGTACATGAATTCCATATCTATGAGAACTTCACAAAGTTACTCATGACAGACTCACAACTTAGTACTTCACCAATAGGCCTTGTTCGAAATCACATAGTGAGTCCGAAATTTGACTTTCTCAAATGAGAATACTAAGGTGTGAAATGGCATGTCTCATTTCAGGATTAAGGTAAGCATGATGCAATTCATACATAGTGACTTCGAGACATAAGAGGTTAAATGGTTTGTTCTTATATTGTCTCTAGAAGTGCACTGGTCAATTCAGTACCTTCGGAAGATACCTAGAAGAACTATAGAGTCCCCAACTCTCAATGCCTCATAACCAGACATCATAGATTCTTCTAACAATTTATACTGAGGTCAATAGTCCTTTGACCCTAAGATTGCGAATATATCGTTTTAAGCAAACTACGAAGAGTTTGTTCATGCAAATCTACATTTGTCTCTTCGTAAGTTGTTAAGTTTGTTTATGGACTAAAAGACTAAGGTTTTATCATAAAGCTTCAAACAAAGAAAGAATGAATGAACGTTTCAACTTTATTAATGAATAGATAGGCAATTACAAGCAAGAGTCTTCATGAAACTTTATTACATCAAATGTACAAAATAAAGACTACAACTCTTCTTGTGGGCACCATTGACACGCCGAGCCGGGCACCCACGTCACGGTCCAGCCGGCCGGCCTGGGCGATCGCCACAAAGGATCTGTCGGGCCGGGGATCGCCTCCGGCGTCGAGTGCTCGAGCGAGTCGTTGGACCGTCATGTCACACCCGCTGCGATGTCTTCTTTAACAGCGCGGGAGGAAGCACGAGCCCTAGCCTTTCCGACCGGGGGATCGGCAATACGTGGCGGGCTGGATTGCTCGGGAGTCGACACTCCGAGCTCGCTCTCGATCGCTAGTTTTACGAGCTTGAGGAGGCGATACGGCATCCCGGACTCCGTGATGACCTTGCGACCGTTGCCCGACGATCTTCCGACTCGCCCCCGGAAAGGACACGCCTGTTGTCAATGGTGCCCACAAGAAGAGTTGTAGTCTTTATTTTGAACATTTGATGTAATAAAGTCTCATGAAGACTCTTGCTTGTAATTGCCTATTCATTCATTAATAAAGTTGAAACGTTCATTCAATCTTCCTTGTCTGAAGCTTTATGATAAAACCATAGTCTTTTAGTCGATAAACAAACTTAACAACTTACGAAGAGACAAATGTAGATTTGCATGAACAAACTCTTCGTAGTTTGCTTAAAACGATATATTCACAATCTTAGGGTCAAAGGACTATTGACCTTAGTATGATTGTTAGAAGAATCTATGATGTCTGGTTATGAGGCATTGAGAGTTAGGAACTCTATAGTTCTTCTAGGTATCTTCCGAAGGTACTGAATTGACCAGTGCACTTCTAGAGACAAGATAAGAACAAACCATTTAACCTCTTATGTCTCGAAGTCACTATGTATGAATTGCATCATGCTTACCTTAATCCTGAAATGAGACATGCCATTTCACACCTTAGTATTCTCATTTGAGAAAGTCAAAGTTTGGACTCACTATGTGATTCCGAACAAGACCTATTGGTGAAGTACTAAGTTGTGAGTCTGTCATGAGTAACTCTGTGAAATTCTCATAGATATGGAATTCATGTACAAGATTGCTGAAATGCAATGTATGTCACCTCATGCTTTGTTCCTTGGAGTGTGAATAAATGAACTGGCCAGTGTCCAAATTGAGTCTTGACTCTTTTGGATGAAACAATGTGACTTGTTAGCTCCTCGTCAATACATTGTTTCTCACTTATTCACAAGCGACAAAGGAGTTGAGGAAATAACAGCTAGAAGGGTAAAATGGTAATTTAGTAAATCCCGACTAGCTGATGACATTCATGAAGGGTAAACATAGATAATATTCAGTGGATCCGCTCATCATAATTAGGTCGAATTCTTGAGTAGAAAATAAATTCATTTGAACCGAGAGATTTTCAATGTCAGCTCTTTAGTGGAGTCAGTTGGCATTAAGCTAAACTTGGAAAAGGTTTGTGAACTTTTGAGTCCAAGTGTTTAGCTAAAGCTTTGTTCATTTGGGTCCATGAGGTCACTGTCAGGAATCACATCGATAGGAATAGTTAAACTGGAAGCTAAGCCAAAACAAGAACGAAAATAGTTAAAAGGGTATTTTTGTCTTTTGAGACAAAGGATGAAATGAATGTCAATAAATTTTTTGACAAGGTCATTTTGTGACATGTTTCACTCGGCCATGACTTGATCATTGGGCCTTGTGAATTAATTTCGTTTCATGAGAATTTTATTGAAAATTCTTAATGGGCCTTTCTCATGTTGTCATGAACAAATGAAGAAGCTTCTAGAAGCTCCTTCTAGAGAGACTTGGGCGCCTACCCTAATAGAGAAATAGGAGAGTTTATTTTGTGCATAAATGTATTTAGATACTTGCCAAAAGAAAAAGAGGAAACAAATTTGCATAAGGATGCACAAGGGAATCGGCCACATTGAGAGACAAGGCAAGCCTTGAACAAAATAGGAAAGAAATCAAGGCTTCTAGAAGCCCTAGCTTGGCCGAGTATCTCAAAGGGAAAAAAGGGGAAATTGCTCATGAATATGTGATATTCTATAGAAGAGGAAACTACCTTATTGAAGGTGAGACCTCTCCTATAAATAGGAGCCTCATTTCCTCACATTTCATTCATCCAAGTTTAAGAGATTTGAGAGACTCTCTCTCTAGAACTTGGCCGAAGTCCTCTTCTCTCTCTCTCTAGTTTATTTTCGGTTTTCTCTTGTCTTGGCACCTAGGTCCTCACTCGACCTAGTCTTTAGCTCTGCGACTTTGAGACTCGTTCTTAAGTCGTAGTGTTTAAAAGTGCCCACTCACTGATTCCTTCTTTTCGAGTGATTTAGTGATAGAAACTATCGTGGTTGCTCGAGTTCCCGAGGAAAGAAAAGAGAGACGTGCTGCGAGGGGAGACGAACGTTGCCAACCTTCCAAAGGGTCATCAACGTTCAAGCATCAAAAAGGTTAGTAACTTTAATAGCTCATATTAGTTTTTATTTACATGCACATGCTCTTGTCTAGGTTAGTAAAAACTAGTTTTACTTAAAAAGAAAATTTTTAAAATTCCGCCGCTTAACGAAGCGTTAAACTTTTTCTCAAACCCTAGATCGATTCCAACAAATGGTATCAGAGCTATGGTCAAAGGAATGCATGTGCATGTTTTAAAATTATGAGCTTGAAAATCGTTTTCGAAAGTTTACTAATTTTGTGACAAGTTAGAATTGTAATCTTAGATTTTTTTTTAATTTATTGCTCATGCCTTTAAATTAAAAACCATGTTGATTTTCTATGAGTTTGGGATGATGTTAAAACACATTAGAATCAGTTCTAAAAGTTTTTAATTTTTTATATTGAAAAACGTGTTTTAAAGGTTTGAGATTTTTCGAGTAAATTTTGTGACTAGTTTTTTTTTTCTTGCTAGTTTCGTTTATTTACTTGAATCGTTTTATGCATGTTGTTATTTCTTTTATTCTATGTTATTACCCTGCTAATAAAACACAAATAAAAGCTTTAAACAACTTCATAAAACGTTCCGTTACACTCGATTCTTTTTCGCACCTAAAAGGACAAAGCTTTAATTTATTTCTTTTTCTTCGAGCTGGAATGTAAACCCGCATTAAAAGCGGCATAACTCTCTGCTCAGAAATCGAAATTTAATGATTCTTGAATCAAATTAAAGCTCTGTCTGTCCTCTGTCCAATACAAGGAGCCGCCAGTTATGGCGATTTTACTCCGAGGTGTGCGGCTGTCTGAAACTCCAGTTTTTTAGAAATCCGGATTTTCAAACCCCACTACCATGAGTTATAGAACTCTAATGAGAAAACTTTCTTGAGCAAAAATGTTTTTCATATGATTATAAACATGATGTGTAAGATTAAAATGTTTTGATTTTTGAAAGTTTAATTGAAATTGAATTTTTACAAAACTAGTTTGAATTTTGAAAAACCGTTTTCACTTTCAAACTTGAAAATATTTTGTCATCCAAATCAAATAAGTTTTCAAAATGTTTTCAAAACTATATCTATATCACATATGTTCAAAATCTATATGCTCTTGAAATTTTGAGTGGGAGGTCTCTTTGTAGACAAAACCGAAAAATAAAAAGATGTGTAATCTCAAACTTTCAAGTGTTCGAGTGAGTTGAAGTTCACACTTCCCTCACGCACTTTCCCGAAATAGAAAATAGGAAAAGATCGAGTATGTCCCTTGTGACTTTATGCACTAATACTGCTCTGAACATGTCGATCTAGGATTCTCTTCTAGTTGTCCGCTCTGTGGCTCTCTAACTAGGAAATTTGTTTCCGAACTTATAAGAGTCGATGAACCAACTCCAAAAACTAAGTGGGAGGGTTATACTCGTTGTTTGTAACCCGCGATCCCCAACACTAATGAAAGATGCAATAACGTGGGACTAAGAGCCGCTCTTGCGACCCTCACTTAAATGTGAGTACTCCAAGGCGTTATTGCTTCGATCATTGCTCAATGAGCTACGTCCGAGAGTGATGCAATGATGGCAAGGCCTCCCCTTGGGGGATTGTTTTTCAAAGCTGATCCTTTGGACTAAGTGGTTGGTTGCACACTTAGGCTCAATCCCTAGTATCCTTCCTTAAGGCTCTGCGAAAGGATATGAGTGATCAAATCAATTTACAAGGTGGCTAGTCAAAATGATGTACTGACATCTTGGCTTAGCATTAATGATGTGTCATTTACTTATAAATGGAGATTTTTTGCGGCCTTCTCTTGAGGGAGTAAATTATCGTTTAGTTTATAACACCTTTGGATTTTATAAAAGTCTTAATAAAACTTAAATCCTAAACCAAAGACTAATCATAAACTTGTTTCAACTGTTATAGGCAATATGTCTCTCAACCCTCTCTCAACAATTCTTTCCTCAAATAAACTCGAAGGCGACAATTACGTCGACTGGAAACGTAACCTCGACATAGTCCTTACTGTCGACAAGCACAAATGGGTTCTCACCACCCCCTGTCCTCAAACGAATGAAGATTCGACGCAAGAGGAGAAAGACGCCCTGGCGGCCTGGCTTCGATCCGATGAGATTGCGAGGTGCTATATTTTGGCATCGATGAACAATGTGTTGCAACAACAACATCGTGATTATGAAACTGCCACCGATATGCTCTACAATCTCCATGAGATGTTTGGAGGGCAAGGACGTCAAGCTAGGCAACAAGCGGTCCGACAATTCATGAATTGTCGTATGAAGGCTGGAACTCCCGTTAGAGATCATATGATGCTGATCATTAGCTATCTAAACGAAATGGAGATTCTTGGATCTGAGATTGATGGGGAGACTAAAATAGATATGATCTTGGAAACTCTCCCCGAAACCTTTGATACCTTCAAGTTGAACTATTCCATGAACAAGCTGGAGTACACTGTTACCGAGCTCATGAAGGAACTTCAAACCGCTGAGGCACTCACTAAGAAAAAGAGGGCTCAAGGAGAAGTACATGCTACTGCCTCCACCTCTGGATCTGAGAAGAGACCTCGCAATGCCGAGAAAAAGAACCAACCTAAGGTTCAAACGAAGAAGAAGGCGCCAAAGGCTCCAAAGGTGGACAAGTCTAAAGACAAGTGCCACCACTGCAATGAGCCTGGTCACTGGCATAGGAACTGTCCCGCCTACCTCAAAACCAAAGCTAAAGGTATTGTACTTGTTACTGAAGCCTGTTTAGTAGCTGATAATGTATCATCGTGGATTATTGACTCCGCTGCTACTAACCATATTTGCTGCTCCTTGACTAGTTTTAGGAAAAGCAAAAGCTTAGAGGATGGCGACTTCTGCTTCAAGTGGGGTGATGAGAGCATGGTGTCTGCGAAGGCTGTGGGATCCGTGACGCTATCTTTTGAAGATCGAACTTTAAATTTGAATAATGTTTATTATGTTCCTTCCTTTGGGAAAAACCTAGTATCTGTTGCTCAACTTTTCGAGCAAGATTATTATTTAAAGTTTATAAAGAATGGAATTCGTATTTCTTTTTCTAATTCTTTTGTCACTGATGCATGTATGAAGAATGGTCTTTTTTACATCTATCCCACTCAACCTTCTCTCTTAGACACCGAAATAGATAACGATCTAATTAGGGAGCCAAAGAGGATCAAACTTTCTGAATCCTCCGATCTAACAAAATCAACATACCTCTGGCACTTAAGACTTGGTCATATCAGTCTAGATAGGATTAAGAGACTTGTGAGGGATGGTCCACTCCAAGCCTCTGCAATAGGTTCACTACCTACTTGTGAATCCTGCATAGAAGGAAAAATGACTAAGCGACCTTTCTCCGATAAGGGTCGAAGAGCCACTGAGTTGCTGGAACTAATACATTCTGATGTATGTGGTCCGCTCAACCAACAGGCACGTGGAGGATACGAATACTTCGTTACCTTCACTGATGACTACTCAAGATATGGGTTTGTCTATTTGCTTAAACACAAATCCGAGACCTTTAACGTATTTAAGGTCTTTAGGGCTTTAGTGGAAAAGCAAACTGGCAAAGTGATCAAAACCCTTCGATCTGATCGAGGTGGTGAGTATATGTCTGGAGAGTTCGATGACTTTCTTAAAGAAGAAGGTATCGCTTCTCAGCTTACCGCGCCTGGCACACCTCAACAAAACGGAGTGTCAGAGAGAAGAAACCGAACTCTTATGGAGATGGTTAGATCAATGATGAGTTACTCATCACTCCCGCTTTCCTTTTGGGGATATGCCCTCGAAACAGCCGCCTACATTCTGAACCAAGTTCCATCCAAGACGGTTCCTGGTACTCCTTATGAACGATGGACTGGCCGTAAAGTGAATCTTGGCCGCATCCGAATTTGGGGTTGCCCTGCACACGTGCTGAGGCAAAAGACTAGCAAGTTGGCTAGTAGGTCAGAATTGTGCCTGTTTGTAGGATATCCGAAGGAAACCAAAGGTTTTACTTTCTATAGTCCCGAGAACGATAAGACTTTCGTTAGCACGAATGCTCGTTTCCTTGAGGAGGACTTTATGAAGAATGCGAAACCTAGAAGCAAAATTGTGCTTGAAGAAAAGTTGGGTGAGGAAGCTTCTACCTCATCTGTAAGAACTGTTCTTACCCCAACTGAAACACAACCTAACTCATCAGAATCTCGTCAAGTAGTACTTAGACGTAGTGGGAGGGCTACTCAAAAGCCTGACAGGTACATGTCTTATGGAGACTCTCTTGTAGCCGTCTCCGACATGGATGACCCTGTTTCCTATAGCCAAGCGATGGCTTGTTCTGAATCAAACCTTTGGCTTGACGCCATGAAAGTTGAAATGCACTCGATGTATGTCAACAAAGTCTGGAAACTTGTAGACCTTCCTGAAGGGATTAAACCCGTAGGGTGTAAGTGGATATACAAGAAGAAAAGGGGTCCTGATGGGAACGTCGAGACGTTCAAAGCACGACTTGTGGCAAAGGGTTATACCCAACAAGAAGGGATTGACTATGAAGAAACCTTCTCGCCAGTCGCGATGCTTAAATCCATCCGCATACTCCTATCCATAGCTGCAGCTCTCGACTATGAGATCTGGCAAATGGATGTCAAGACAGCCTTTCTGAATGGCAATCTTGACGAGCGCATTTACATGGCTCAACCATACGGTTTCGTGGATAAAGGTCAAGAGACCAAGGTTTGTGAGTTGCTTAAATCCATTTATGGACTAAAGCAAGCATCTAGGTCATGGAATATTAGATTCGATGAAACTGTAAAGAGCTTCGGCTTTGAACAGTCAATAGATGAGCCTTATGTTTACAAGTTAATACACGAAGGCAAAGTTGTGTTTCTGGTACTATATGTCGATGATATACTACTCATTGGTAATGACGTGGGTAAGTTATCTGAGGTTAAGGTCTGGCTGGCAAAGCAATTCGATATGAAGGATCTAGGAGAAGCTGCATACATTCTGGGAATCCAAATCTTTCGAGATAGGAAAAACCGGACCCTGTCGCTCTCTCAAGCATCTTATATTGATAAGGTGATGGATCGCTTCTCGATGCAAGACTGCAAGAGGGGTCAAACACCCTTTAGGCATGGAGTTTCATTCTCTAAGGACCAGTCTCCCAAGACTGCACAAGAGATTGAAGACATGAGGAAAATTCCTTATGCCTCTGCCGTAGGAAGCCTCATGTATGCTATGCTTTGCACCCGACCTGATATATGTTTCGCCGTTGGCGTAGTTAGTCGTTTCCAATCCAACCCTGGACCCGAGCACTGGATTGCTGTTAAGCATGTTCTTAAGTATCTTCGAAGAACTAGGAACTTGATGCTTACATACTCAGGTACTGACCTGACTATGACGGGATATACCGACTCCAATTTTCAAGCGGATAAGGATTCCAGGAAATCCACTTCGGGATCTGTGTTCTTCCTTAATGGTGGAGCTGTCGTGTGGAGGAGTATTAAGCAATTTTGCATTGCTGACTCCACAATGGAGGCAGAATATGTGGCTGCTTGTGAAGCATCCAAAGAGGCTGTATGGCTTAAGAAATTCCTTAAGTATTTGGAAGTTGTTCCAAACGTCGACGAACCCATGACCCTTTATTGTGATAATAGTGGGGCTGTCGCTAACTCAAAGGAACCTAGAAGCCATAAGCGCTCTAAGCATATTGAGAGGAAGTACCATTTGATTCGAGAGATCGTGCATCGCGGAGACGTGGAAGTGAAGAAGATCTCAACGGTGGACAACCTCGCAGATCCATTCACCAAGGCCCTAGCGAACAAGGTCTTCGACCAACATCGTGAGGGATTAGGCATGAAGGACTACACACACCTTCTTTGAGTCAAGTGGGAGTTTGTTGTCAATGGTGCCCACAAGAAGAGTTGTAGTCTTTATTTTGAACATTTGATGTAATAAAGTCTCATGAAGACTCTTGCTTGTAATTGCCTATTCATTCATTAATAAAGTTGAAACGTTCATTCAATCTTCCTTGTCTGAAGCTTTATGATAAAACCATAGTCTTTTAGTCCATAAACAAACTTAACAACTTACGAAGAGACAAATGTAGATTTGCATGAACAAACTCTTCGTAGTTTGCTTAAAACGATATATTCACAATCTTAGGGTCAAAGGACTATTGACCTTAGTATGATTGTTAGAAGAATCTATGATGTCTGGTTATGAGGCATTGAGAGTTAGGAACTCTATAGTTCTTCTAGGTATCTTCCGAAGGTACTGAATTGACCAGTGCACTTCTAGAGACAAGATAAGAACAAACCATTTAACCTCTTATGTCTCGAAGTCACTATGTATGAATTGCATCATGCTTACCTTAATCCTGAAATGAGACATGCCATTTCACACCTTAGTATTCTCATTTGAGAAAGTCAAAGTTCGGACTCACTATGTGATTCCGAACAAGACCTATTGGTGAAGTACTAAGTTGTGAGTCTGTCATGAGTAACTTTGTGAAATTCTCATAGATATGGAATTCATGTACAAGATTGCTAAAATGCAATGTATGTCACCTCATGCTTTGTTCCTTGGAGTGTGAATAAATGAACTGGCCAGTGTCCAAATTGAGTCTTGACTCTTTTGGATGAAACAATGTGACTTGTTAGCTCCTCGTCAATACATTGTTTCTAACTTATTCACAAGCGACAGAGGAGTTGAGGAAATAACAGCTAGAAGGGTAAAATGGTAATTTAGTAAATCCCGACTAGCTGATGACATTCATGAAGGGTAAACATAGATAATATTCAGTGGATCCGCTCATCATAATTAGGTCGAATTCTTGAGTAGAAAATAAATTCATTTGAACCGAGAGATTTTCAGTGTCAGCTCTTTAGTGGAGTCAGTTGGCATTAAGCTAAACTTGGAAAAGGTTTATGAACTTTGGAGTCCAAGTGTTTAGCTAAAGCTTTGTTCATTTGGGTCCATGAGGTCACTGTCACGAATCACATCGATAGGAATAGTTAAACTGGAAGCTAAGCCAAAACAAGAACGAAAATAGTTAAAAGGGTATTTTTGTCTTTTGAGACAAAGGATGAAATGAATGTCAATAAATTTTTTGACAAGGTCATTTTGTGACATGTTTCACTCGGCCATGACTTGATCATTGGGCCTTGTGAATTAATTTCGTTTCATGAGAATTTTATTGAAAATTCTTAATGGGCCTTTCTCATGTTGTCATGAACAAATGAAGAAGCTTCTAGAAGCTCCTTCTAGAGAGACTTGGGCGCCTACCCTAATAGAGAAATAGGAGAGTTTATTTTGTGCATAAATGTATTTAGATACTTGCCAAAAGAAAAAGAGGAAACAAATTTGCATAAGGATGCACAAGGGAATCGGCCACATTGAGAGACAAGGCAAGCCTTGAACAAAATAGGAAACAAATCAAGGCTTCTAGAAGCCCTAGCTTGGCCGAGTATCTCAAAGGGAAAAAAGGGGAAATTGCTCATGAATATGTGATATTCTATAGAAGAGGAAACTACCTTATTGAAGGTGAGACCTCTCCTATAAATAGGAGCCTCATTTCCTCACATTTCATTCATCCAAGTTTAAGAGATTTGAGAGACTCTCTCTCTAGAACTTGGCCGAAGTCCTCTTCTCTCTCTCTCTAGTTTATTTTCGGTTTCTCTTGTCTTGGCACCTAGGTCCTCACTCGACCTAGTCTTTAGCTCTGCGACTTTGAGACTCGTTCTTAAGTCGTAGTGTTTAAAAGTGCCCACTCACTGATTCCTTCTTTTCGAGTGATTTAGTGATAGAAACTATCGTGGTTGCTCGAGTTCCCGAGGAAAGAAAAGAGAGACGTGCTGCGAGGGGAGACGAACGTTGCCAACCTTCCAAAGGCTCATCAACATTCAAGTATCAAAAAGGTTAGTAACTTTAATAGCTCATATTAGTTTTTATTTACATGCACATGCTCTTGTCTAGGTTAGTAAAAACTAGTTTTACTTAAAAAGAAAATTTTTAAAATTCCGCCGCTTAACGAAGCGTTAAACTTTTTCTCAAACCCTAGATCGATTCCAACAATGCCGCCATTCACGAGGCGAGCCTTCGCGGAGGGTTACGGTTACCCTTCCAGCCGGTGATCCAAGAGTTACTGATTCGGTTGGGGGTGGACGCGTCGCAAATGTCTCCGACCTTCTATCGGGTAGTCGCTGCGTGCCACATGATGCTCTACCGGGCAAAGAGAAGGGCGGTCACCGCGGATGACATCCAAGATCTCGTCCTCGTTCGTGGGGTTCCGGGTAAACCAGGCTTCTACACGGCGTTCACTCGGAAGCGCATCTCTGTCGTCTCCAAAGTTACCTCGAAGCACCGATACCCTTGGGTGTGGGTGTCCGAGTCAGCCTTTGGGATCGCGCCTCTCTTCTTCAGCCCCGCGGCCAACTTCCCACCCGTGGGTGATATCGAGGGCTCCGAGCTCGTCGCGGTGATTAGGGCGATCCTGGAATCAAGGCGGCAAGGAACACTCTTCGAGTCCCCAGACCTAATGGCGAGGACCGGGTGGTTCGTGCTTAGCGACGACGTTCCTTCGCCCCCCGGCCTCGACGCGGGGGCCACGGAGGATCCTGAGACCAAGGAGGGGGATGCGTCGGCTCCTTCCCCCGACGCGGGGGGTACTGGCCGCGCATACACTTTCGCGTTATCGTGCTATCGTTGTTTTCCATTATTTATGCTTATTGTTATGCTTTGACTGACAGACGCTCTTTTCTTTTCTATAGGTATTATGGCTCGACGTCATCGACCACACACACAAATGCCGAGAGTAACGCCCACCGACGATGCGACGACCGTGGCCCGCCCTCCAGCTGAGGCCCGTCGTAGAGGGTCGCCATCGCGGGCGAGGAATGAAGCGATCTCCTCCAACAAGCGACCATCATCATCGGCTTCTCTTGGGTCACCGCCCGGCCACAAACGCGCTCACACATCAACGGTGTCAGACAGCTTGGACTCTATGCTCCTAGCGGAGGCGGCAGAGTTGAGAGACCAATGCTCCCGAGCGATCCTCGAGACCTCCTTGCGGGATTTCAAGGGTCTACTGACGACGAGCGACCTTGAGCACTTCCAGAACGGGATCGGCGACGCCCGAAAGGTATGACTCGTCTTGCTTGTGTTATGTATGACTGTCGTGCTTATTGTAATTATCCGCGTTTCATTTGCTTGCAGATGCTCGCGCGCCAAGAGCGGAGCGATCGCATTCTCCGAGATATGCTGCGACGCATGCAGATCATGGAGAGGGAGAAGACGAGCATGGCGGCCGCGCACGCTGCTGCCCTAGCGGGGGCTCGCACCGCCCAAGAGTTTGAGGCGCTCGAGGGGGAGCTGGAGCGAGCTCGTGGGGAAATGGCTACCGAGAAGGCGCTTCGTGAGAAGGCGGAGCAGGCAGCCGACACCTTCCTGGGGGAAATGAAGAAACTTCAGACGGCACTCTCGAGCCGGGATGCGGAGCTGAGCATCGTCCACGCTCGACTGTCGGCGAGTGAGATCGCTCGGGTGAAGGTCGAGAGGGAGAGGGACACTCTTCGGACGGAGATGCAGACCCTTGCCGAGGAGAAGGAAGACGCCGTGCGATCCAAGACTGACTTAGAGGACGACTGGGACTTGGCATTGGAGGCGGCTCGTTACGAGGCGGCCAGGCGAGTTCGGGAAGCGACCGCGAAGGAGAATGCGTCTCACGGGACCACGTTCTCCTTTTTCAACACCATGTTCCCTCCTTACGACGACGAGCCGCCGGAAGATGACCCGCATCCACGAATCCCCGCCGAGGCTGCGCATTCGACGACCCATCAGCCGGATGGAGAAGCCGTTGGCGGGTTCGGTGCTTCTTGCCCCGAAGAAGATGAGGAGCAGATCGATTTCGGCTCGGAGTAGCCAACTTTTCTTGAGTTTTTCGCGCAATTCTTTAGCGCTTACGTATCGTTTGCTTTCGGATTCTCATTTGTTCGGCATGCATCGTACTTTCTTTGTTTTTCTCGCCGGTTTGTGTGACATTGTCTTGCTTTGATTGAAGTTTTCACATTCGTTATGCGTCTTATTTTCTCGATCTATCATGCTCAGTATATCGGTTTGCGCAATTTGAATAGTGCGTGTCTTACGAGCCCGGCTTACTTATGCTTAGCGTAACCGGTTGGCACGGCTTACTGCCGCATTTGGCGGCGAAGTTTCCCGCGGAAGCTGGCTAGACCAGTTTCATCCGGCGGGTCCGACTTTTGGCCATCCATTCGTGACTCGCCGCCTATCGGCGTGCGCGAGCTGGGTGGCCGTCGCGCTCATCCTCTGGCGAGTACGCTACCTATCGGCGTGCGTATCGGGATGAGTTCGCAGTTCCCAGTGAGCGTGGTACTTGTTGGTACGCGTGTCACGTTTTGGGTTTTGACTGCCGGGATCGACAATCCGGTGCGTGAATGTGATCCATCGATGTCTCGCCGCCTATCGGTGCGCAAGGTGCATCGGTGCGCGAGAGGGTCGCAGCAAAAGACGTGCGAGGCCGGAGGTCCGGTGCGCGGATCCAACTTGTCGACATTTCGCTATCTCTCGGCGTACGACCTCAACCCGTGCGAGAGCGTCGCACGAGGAGGGTACGAAGTCGGAGGTCCGGTGCGCGGATCCGATTTATGGGTGTTTTGTTACCGCTTGGTGCGTGAAAACTGGAGTAGGCGGGCTTGTTACCCTCACCTTACCCTCCTTAGCCCCCCGAGTTTCTTGGGTGCTCGTAGAGGAGGCTAGAAACTAAAATACAATGTTTTGAAGTGAAATGTAATTCATTAAATTATTGAAATGGTTCAAAAATTACATCCCAGGCCGTTGGCCAAACTTGAAATTTTAAATTGTCTTTGCTAGAATAAAAAATTACATGAAAACAACAAAGCGTAAGACGGACGAACGAACATCTATTGGTAATATTGCCGGAGGTGCTCCGCGTTCCACGGGTGTGTGAACACGAGTCCCTCCATGTTCTCGAGCTCGTATGTGCCGTTGTGGATGGCTCGGCGCACACGGTACGGGCCTTCCCACGTGGGGCCTAGAACTCCCGCGCCTTGTACCTTGGTGTTTTGGAACACCCTTCGAAGAATGAGGCTTCCGTCGGAGAACTTCCGCAGCTTGATCTTTGAGTTGTAGTACTTCTCGACTTTCCTCTTTTGCGCAGCAAGCCGGGTGAGTGCGTCCGCCCTCCTTTCGTCTATGAGGTCTAGCTCGAGCCTGATTGCGTCGTCGTTGGCGGCTTCTTCATACTCCTCGATGCGCAAGGTTGGTAGCTTGGTCTCGACGGGTACCACGGCCTCGACGCCGAATGCGAGAGCGAAAGGGGTTTCGCCGGTCGCATTTCGAGCGGTGGTGCGGTACGCCCATAAGACCATGGGGAGCTCGTCGGCCCAAGCCCCCTTTCTTTCCTCCAGCTTCTTCTTCAAGTTCTCTTTGATTGTTTTGTTAACTGTTGTCGGCCCGTCTAGGGCCAACGGGAACAAAGGCATCTCTTCGACCCACGTGGCTAGTACGAGGTCTTGGGCGGCGAAACCCTGACTCAACCAGGGGCCGGCCCAAACCAATGGCCAAGTCAAACGCCTTGCCCAGCCAGGGGCCGAGTCAATGGCTCACTCGGCCATTGGCTGGGTCAAATGGCTCACTCCGCCATTGGGCAGTTCACTCGGCCAATGGCCGAGTGAACCCTCCAGCCACCAAGGCAGTTCACTCGGCCATTGGCCGAGTGAACCTTCCATCAGTTCACTCGGCCAATGGCCGAGTGAACCTTTCAGCCGCCCAGGCAGTTCACTCGGCCATTGGCCGAGTGAACCTTTCAGCCGCCCAGGCAGTTCACTCGGCCATTGGCCGAGTGAACCTTCCAGCAGTTCACTCGGCCAATGGCCGAGTGAACCTTCCAGCTGCCCATGCAGTTCACTCGGCCATTGGCCGAGTTAACCTTCCAGCAGTTCACTCGGCCAATGGCAGAGTGAACCTCAGCCGGCCTAAACTTTTCACTCGGCCAATGGCCGAGTGAACCTCAGCACCATGTTCACTCGGCCATTGGCCGACCCAACCATTGAAGGAGTAAAATGGCCGACTCAAGCATGCTCACTCGGCCAAGGGGTCTTCAAACCACCTCTTGGCCGCCTATAAATACAAGGGTCCCTCCCTTGACCCAGGTAATCCATTCTTGAGTACTGAAACGCTGTCGAACTCGTACCTCGCTCGTTTCTCTCAAGTCTCGGCCTCTAAACACCCCTAAAACCTCTATACTCCACCTCTATCCCACTAATGTTGAGCGTCGGAGAGGTAAACAGGGGCACCCCCCCTGTTTCCCCTTTGTAGTTCACAATCTCTTGTTCGCTTTTCAGGTATCGAGACGAGGTGAGCTTCACCCACAGCTAAGGGACGACTTGGGATACCAAGTCCGACACGCTCGAGCCGGAGTGAGACCACTTGGTCCGGCCTTGGGTCTAACCACTCTGGGCTCCTAAATAGTTGTCCAAAAATCAGCGACAACATTTTGGCGCTAGAAGGAGGGGACCTCGACGCTCTCCCTTCCATTCCTCTATCACTACACCTACGACTCTCGAGAGATGAGTCATGTGCCTGCCACCCCCGTTGGCGCCCGAGCGACTAGCTCAAGGCACGGCCTCCAAAGCTCTGCACACGGTCTCGAAGGGCAACCTCATGATAATGAGAGCCAGCCCCGAGACCCGACGAATGACCCCGAGGCCGCAGTCCGAGAGGACACGGCTCGAAGGCTCGCTGAGCTCCTAGACCGCCCCGGCGTCACCGGCGCGCTTATCGTCGACCTCCTCGACTCCAACAACGCCGACATCAACCACGAGACCAACCTCGACCGTGCTATTCACGAAAGTGGACACACGCGCACGCTTCCAAGGGGACACCCTCGGGCGGCCGCGTCGAAACGTTAACTTTCTGATGAGCACCCGCACGCGCCCTCGAGGGGACACCCTCGGGCGACAACGTCAAGGCGTCAAAGCTCGCGCAATACCCGAGGATGCTCGGTCTCGAGGTCCCGAAAGGGACGCTCCAAGCTCACCATCCGCGTCCAAAACCCTTGTGAAGGTGACAACGTCAATGGTCGCGGCCTCTGCCAAAGGCGTCGCCTGAGTGACACGCCCTTAGCAAGGGTGATAGGGACGGCCTCCGGAGACTTGAGAGACCGCCTCAGCTCTCAACGAGAAGATCACGAGTTCGACTTGAGAGATAAACTCGACGCTCAAAGCGAGACCGCGATCGTCTTGGGGCAGCGACCACCCAACATTGATCGAGCACCCAACCGGAAGCGCGCAGCCGCGCTTGTGATACCGGTCGTCGGTCCAGAGTCACGAAGGAAAAGGCACCGGAAGGGTCAAGTCCCTAATGACCACCCTTCTCTAGCCACGAAGCGATCCTTCATCCCTCTCAACACGACGCCCGATCAGATCCTGAGCTTACGCCGCGATGAGCTGGGAATCCCCGCTCCACTCACAAAGGACCCCGCGAAGCGAGATCGAAGTAGGTTCTGCGAATACCATAAAGATCACGGGCACGTGACGATCGAATGCAACCAGCTTAAGAAGCGAATTGATTCCCTAATTCGAGGTGGGGACTTCAAGGAGTTCGTCGCATCTGCTAGCAAGCCATGATTGTCGCGACCTCGACCTTTAAATTCACGCCCGAACCCGATCGGCTTCGTGATCGCTTTTATTTCAAAATTGTAATTTTCTTTTTTCTCAAAAGAAGGCCAAGTGCCATGACTACCTGTAACAACCCCCTTTATTGCAATAAAGAGTTATTCTACACATGACAACTTTTTGACGCGCACTATTGTGTACCTCCAACACAAGAGTTTCTTGGCCTTCGTCTCACAAACGCAAGAAACTCGGGGGGCTAACAGGGATCAATGCTCAATCAAAAACAACTCAACAACAACTCAAAAACAAAAATAATAATAAAGTCTCAAGGGGCCGATGGTTAGGCCGGAGGTCCCAAAGAAAGACTCTTCACGAAACTCCTCGTGCAGGCTCTACGTGGGTCCTCGAGTCGAGTTCGAGTCCACGAGTCGACTGATACTCCTCGTGCCGACTCTTCACATGTCTCCTCGAGATGAGTTCATTCCTCGAGTCGAGCTCCTAGTCCGCGAGTCGACCGATGCTCCTCGCGCCGACTCTCCACGAAACTCCTCGTGCAGGCTCTACGTGAGTCCTCGAGTCGAGTTCGAGTCCACGAGTCGATTGATACTCCTCGTGCCGACTCTTCACGTAACTCCTCGAGACGAGCTCATTTCTCGAGTGGAGCTCCGAGTCCATGAGTCGACCGATACTCCTCACGCCGACTCTTCACGAAACTCCTCATGCAGTCTCTATGTGAGTCCTCGAGTCGAGTCCGAGTCCGCGAGTCGAAAAGCTACTCCTCGTGCCGACTCCACATGTCTCCTAGAGATGAGTTCATTCCTCGAGTCGAGTTTGAGTCCACGAGTCGACAAGCTACTCCTCGTGCCGACTCCACATGTCTCCTACAGATGAGATCATTCCTTGAGTCGAGTTGGAATCCACGAGTCGACCGATACTCGTCGTGCCGATTCTTCGCATATCTCCTCGAGATGAGTTCATTCCTCGAGTCGAGCTCCGAGTCCGCGATTCGACCGATACTCCTCGCGCCGACTCTCCACAAAACTCCTCGTGCAGGCTCTACGAGAGCCCTCGAGTTGAGACCCGAGTCCACAAGCCAACTAACCACTCGTCGTGCAGGCTCTACAAGAGCCCTCGAGTTGAGTCCCAAGTCCACAAGTCAACTAACTATTCCTCGTGCAGGCTCTACATGAGCCCTCGAGTTGAGTCTTGAGTCCGCGCTCGCCACCCAGCTCGTGAGCCGATAGGCAACGAGTTACAAATGGGTTCAAGGTTTGCGTCCGTTGGGCGTATCTGGTCTAGCCAGCGTCCACAGGAAACCTGGCCACACAAATGTGGCATCGCGCCCGCCGCCCAGCTCGTGGGCCGATAGGCAACGAGTTACAAATGGGTTCAAGGTTTGCGTCCGCTGGGCGTATCTGGTCTAGCCAGCGTCCACGGGAAACCTCGCCACACAAATGTGGCATCGCGCTCGCCGCCCAGCTCGTGGGCCGCTAGGCAACGAGTTACAAATGGGTTCAAGGTTTGCGTCCGCTGGGCGTATCTGGTCTAGCCAGCGTCCACGGGAAACCTCGCCACACAAAAGTGGCATCGCACTCGCCGCCCAGCTCGTGGGCCGATAGGCATAGAGTTACAAATGGGTTCAAGGTTTGCGTCTGCTGGGAGTATATGGTCTAGCCAGCATCCACGGGAAACCTGGCCACACAAATGTGGCGTCGCGCTCGCCGCCCTGCTCGTGGGCCGATAGGCAACGAGTTACAAATGGGTTCAAGGTTTGCGTCTGCTGGGCGTATCTGGTCTAGCCAGCGTCCACGAGAAACCTCGCCACACAAAAGTGGCATCGCACTCGCCGCCCAGCTCGTGGGCCGATAGGCAACGAGTTACAAATGGGTTCAAGGTTTGCGTCCGCTGGGCGTATCTGGTCTAGCCAGCGTCCACGGGAAACCTCGCCACACAAAAGTGGCATCGCACTCGCCGCCCAGCTCGTGGGCCGATAGGCATAGAGTTACAAATGGGTTCAAGGTTTGCGTCTGCTGGGAGTATCTGGTCTAGCCAGCATCCACGGGAAACCTGGACACACAAATGTGGCGTCGCGCTCGCCGCCCAGCTCGTGGGCCGATAGGCAACGAGTTACAAATGGGTTCAAGGTTTGCGTCCGCTGGGCGTATCTGGTCTAGCCAGCGTCCACGGGAAACCTCGCCACACAAAAGTGGCATCGCACTCGCCGCCCAGCTCGTGGGCCGATAGGCAACGAGTTACAAATGGGTTCAAGGTCTGCGTCCGCTGGGCGTATCTGGTCTAGCCAGCGTCCACGGGAAACCTCGCCACATAAATGTGGCATCGCGCTCGCCGCCCAGCTCGTGGGCCGATAGGCAACGAGTTACAAATGGGTTCAAGGTTTGCGTCCGCTGGGCGTATCTGGTCTAGCCAGCGTCCACGGGAAACCTCGCCACACAAAAGTGGCATCGCACTCGCCGCCCAGCTCGTGGGCCGATAGGCAACGAGTTACAAATGGGTTCAAGGTGTGCGTCCGCTGGGCGTATCTGGTCTAGCCAGCGTCCACGGGAAACCTGGCCACACAAATGTGGCATCGCGCTCGCCGCCCAGCTCGTGAGCCGATGGGCAACGAGTTACAAATGGGTTCAAGGCTTGCGTCCGCCAGGGCGTATCTGGTCTGGCCAGCGTCCGCGGAAAACCCGATCACGCAAACATGACACCGAGGCCCCCCGAGGCCCAAGTCGTGCTAATCGATCACACCTTCACTGGTAGATCGAGAAAATAAGCCGCGCACAACAAAGACGTGCAAGTCGATTATGCCTTTGTCGGTAAGTCGAGAAAATAAGGCACGTGCGACAAAAGCCGTCCCTCGCGACGCACAAGAGCCGTCCCTCGTGACGCACAAAAGCCGTCCCTCGCGACTCACGAAAGCGGTCCCTCGTGACGCACAAAAGCCGTCCCTCGTGACGCACAAAGGCCGTCCCTCGTGACGCATAAAAGCCGTCCCTCGTGACGCACAAAGGCCGTCCCTCGTGACGCACAAAGGCCGTCCCTCGTAACGCACAAAAGCCGTCCCTCGTGACGCACAAAGGCCATCCCTCGTGACGCATAAAAGCCGTCCCTCGTGACGCACAAAGGCAGTCCCTCGCGATGCACAAAAGCCGTCCCTCGCGACGCACGAAAGCCGTCCCTCGTGACGCACAAAGGCCGTCCCTCGTGACGCACAAAAGCCGTCCCTCGCGACGCACGAAAGCCGTCCCTCATGACGCATAAAGGCCGTCCCTTGTGACGCATAAAAGCCGTCCTTCGTGACGCACAAAGGCCGTCCCTCGCGACGCGCAAGGGCCGTTCCCCGTGATGCAAACCCGAGAGCATTCATCCCGCATCCGCATAAAAGCGTAGATTTTGAGTTTCCACTCGACCTACGCTCGACCGGAAACTCGGGGGGCTAATGTTGTCGGCCCGTCTAGGGCCAACGGGAACAAAGGCATCTCTTCGACCCACGTGGCTAGTACGAGGTCTTAGGCGGCGAAACCCTGACTCAACCAGGGGCCGGCCCAAAGCAATGGCCAAGTCAAACGCCTTGCCCAGTCAGGGCCGAGTCAATGGCTCACTCGGCCATTGGCTGGGTCAAATGGCTCACTCGGCCATTCGGCAGTTCACTCGGCCAATGGCCGAGTGAACCCTCCAGCCACCAAGGCAGTTCACTCGGCCATTGGCCGAGTGAACCTTCCAGCAGTTCACTCGGTCAATGGCCGAGTGAACCTTTCAGCCGCCCAGGCAGTTTACTCGGCCATTGGCCGAGTGAACCTTCCAGCAGTTCACTCGGCCAATGGCCGAGTGAACCTTCCAGCTGCCCATGCAGTTCACTCGGCCATTGGCCGAGTGAACCTTCCAGCAGTTCACTCGGCCAATGGCCGAGTGAACCTCAGCTGGCCTAAGCTTTTCACTCGGCCAATGGCCGAGTGAACCTCACCACCATGTTCACTCGGCCATTGGCCGACCCAACCATTGAAGGAGTCAAATGGCTGACTCAAGCATGCTCACTCGGCCAAGGGGTCTTCAAACCACCTCTTGGCCGCCTATAAATACAAGGGTCCCTCCCTTGACCCAGGTAATCCATTCTTGAGTACTGAAACGCTGTCGAACTCGTACCTCGCTCGTTTCTCTCAAGTCTCGGCTTCTAAACACCCCTAAAACCTCTATACTCCACCTCAATCCCACTAATGTTGAGCGTCGGAGAGGTAAACAGGGGCACCCCCCCTGTTTCCCCTTTGTAGTTCACAATCTCTTGTTCGCTTTTCAGGTATCGAGACGACGTGAGCTTCACCCACAGCTATGGGACGACTTGGGATACCAAGTCCGACACGCTCGAGCCGGAGTGAGACCACTTGGTCCGGCCTTGGGTCTAACCACTCTGGGCTCCTAAATAGTTGTCCAAAAATCAGCGACAACATTAACCGCCTCGACTTGACCGTTGGCTTGAGGATGGCGAGGAGAGGAGAAAGTCTTGCTAATGCCCAGTTGTTCGCACATTTCTCAGAGGCGCGCGTTGTTGAATTGTTTCCCGTTGTCGGTTACAATTGACGCGGGGATCCCGAAGTGGCAGATGATGCTTTTCCAGATGAAGCTTGTCGTGTTCGCCTCAGTGATCTTCGCTAGCGGTTCAGCCTCTACCCACTTTGTGAAGTAATCGATGGCCACGATTGCGTGCTTGTATTGCCTTGGGGCCGTAGGTAGCTCACCGATGAGGTCGATTCCGCACTTCGCGAAAGGTCGCGGCACAATGACCGGACAGAACGGGGCCGGTGCTTGACGCGGGACGTGGGCGAACCTTTGGCACTTATCACACTTTTTGGCCCACTCGTGGGAGTCCTTTTTCAAGGTCGGCCAAAAATATCCAAGTCTCAGTAGCTTCAATGCCAACGATTGCCTAGCGGCGTGGTTTCCGCACACCCCTTCGTGCACCTCGCGGAGCGCCTTCCTCGCCTCGACTTCGGTCAGGCAGCGGAGAAGGGGCATGGAGTAGCCTCTCTTGAACAAGTTATCCTCCCTCATTGTGTACTTCGGCGCCAAGCTTCGCAGCTTTCTGGCCTCTTCTTTGTCTTCGGGGATGACTCCTCGCCTAAGGAATTCCACGAGCGGAGTCATCCATGAGGGAGGCGGAGTCTCGTCAACTACCCCCACGTCGCCTCTCGAGACGTAGGGTCGGGTCAACACTTCGATTGGGACGCTGCCCTCGCCCTCCTCGTCTATCCCAGACGCGAGGCGAGCCAGAGCGTCAGCTTCAATGTTCACCTCTCGAGGAACTTGGACGATCTCGAACCACGACAAGGCCTCTAGATTCTTTTGGGCCTTGGACAGGTATGTGACCATGTTTGGGCCTTTGTGGCGTAGTCGCCCTTAACCTGGTTCACAATCAGTTGCGAGTCGCAATGGATGCGCAGGTTTTGGGCGCCTAACTTGTTCGCTAGCTCCAAGCCAACGATCAGAGCCTCGTACTCTGCCTCGTTGTTGGAAGCCTTGAACTCGAACCGCAAGGCGTATCTCACCTTTTCCCTATCGGGATTTGTGAGCACAACGCCGGCGCCAGCCCCCCGGGCGTTTGACGCGCCATCCACGTGCAAGTCCCAGACCGGCCCTATCGGGTTGTTGGTTCTCTTCTTCGACGACTCGCTGTGGTCGTCCTTCTACTCTTTCGCGCTCTTACTATTTTCGTCGCCCTCGTCGGTCGGGTGCGCTTGTGAATTCGGCGATGAAGTCGGCGACGGCCTGACCCTTGATGGCGGTTCTCGGTTGGAACTCGACCCCGTACTCGCCCAGCTCTTGGGACCATATCGCCATTCGAGAGGAGGTCCCTTTTTGATGGGCCTTCTCGATGGGATGTCCCAAGCGGACCACAATGGGGTGCGCTTGAAAGTAGGGCCGGAGCTTTCTCGCGCTCATGACGAGGGCGAGGGACAGTCTCTCGATTTCCGGGTATCGGGTTTCAGCGTCGAGAAGCGCCTGGCTAACGTAGTAGACCGGCCATTGTACCTTGTCCTCTTCGCGTATGAGGACCGCGCTCACGGCCCTATCGGAAACCGCGAGGTAGAGGTATAGGGTCTCGCCATTCCTTGGCTTCGCGAGGAACGGGGGGGAGGTGAAATAGGCTTTCATATCTCGGAATGCTTCCTCGCACTCCTCCGTCCATATGAACCCGTCGGTCTTCTTCAGTGCCTTGAAGAACGGTTGGCACCTATCAGTGGCTTTGGAAACGAATCGCGTCAGGGCGGCGATCCTTCCCGTCAAGCTTTGAACTTCCTTGACTTTCTGTGGCGACCTCATCTCTAAGATCACCTTAATCTTCTCAGGATTGGCCTCGATCCCGCGGCGGTTCACCATGTAGCCCAGAAACTTTCCAGACTCGACCCCGAAAGCGGACTTGTTGAGGTTGAGCTTCATTTTGTAGCGTCGCAGGATCGTGAACATTTCCCTAAGGTCTCGAACGTGGTCGTGGGCTTTGCGACTTTTGACAAGCATGTCGTCCACGTAGACCTCCATAGTTCTGCCAATTTGATTGGCGAACATGTCGTTCACCAACCTTTGATACGTCGCTCCCGCGTTTTTGAGGCCAAAGGGCATGACCTTGTAACAGTAAAGTCCGCGGTTCGTAACAAAGGTGGTTTTGATCTGATCCGGCTCACGCATGCGGATCTGGTTGTAGCCTGAATAGGCGTCCATGAAGCTCAGCAACTCGTGGCCCGCCGTGGCGTCCACGAGCTTCTCGATCCTCGGGAGAGGGAAGCTGTCTTTCGCGCAGGCCTTGTTGAGATCTTTGTAGTCGATACAGATCCGCCACTTCCCGTTTGGCTTCTTGACCATCACCACATTGGACACCCACTTGGGGTGCTCCGCCTCCCTGATGAAGTCGGCGGCGAGAAGTTTGTCAACTTCTTCACCAATGGCTTGGTACCTCTCCCCACTGAACGCACACCGCGGTTGGACGCGCTCGGCCACTCTCTTGTCGTCGTTGAGACGATGAACCATGATTTCGGGGTCGATCCCCGGCATGTCAGCGTGTGTCCACGCGAAGACATCTTTGTGCTCTCGGAGGAAAGCGGCGAGCTCGGTTCGGACTTCAGACGAGAGTTGGGCGCCTACCTTGACCACTTGGTTAGGCTTGGCGTCGTCCAACACGACGGGAACGAGGTCGTCCGGTGTCTCCACCTTTCGACGCTCGACTTCGTCCGGTGAAGAACGTGGACTCAAAGGTACTCCCGTCCATTGGCCGGCCCTAGGGCCAGCCTCGGCCAATGGCCGGCCCAAATAGCCTCGGCCATTGGCCGGCCCAAGGGCCAGTCTCGGCCAATGGCCGGGCCAAGACAATTCTTGGCCAAGGGGTTGCCCATAACGCCCCTTGGTCGCCTATAAATAGAGGGGCCGCTCCCCTAGTCCAGGTAATCCGAATTTGAGTACTGAAACGCTGTCGAACTCGTACCTCGCTCGTTTCTCTCAAGTCTCGACCTCTAAACACTAAACCCTCTACAAACCACCTCAATCCTACTAATGTTGAGCGTCGGAGAGGTAAACAGAGGCAACCCCTTTGTTTCCCCTTTGTAGTTCACACCTTCTCTGCTTGCTTTTCAGGTGCCTGGACGAGACAGATACCACAGACAGCTAAGGGAAGACTTGGGATACCAAGTCCGACACGCTCGAGTCGAGACGAGACCACTTGGTCCGGCCTTGGGTCTAACCGTCTGCGACTCCTAAATCGTTGTCCGAAAAACTGCGACAACATTTTGGCGCTAGAAGGAGGGGATCTCTCGACCTTGACGACGCATTCCCTCTACCAGTCTTCTCCCTTTGTTCTCACGACTCTCGAGAGATGAGTCACATTCCCACCACCTCCGCGGGTACCCGAGCGACGAGCTCGAGGTACGGTCTTCGACGCCACGCACATCGTCTTGAAGGGCAACCTCACGATAGCGAGAGCCAGCCCCAAGACCCGATGATTGACCCCGAGGCCGACCGGCCCAACGGCTTGTGGAGCTCCTTGACCGCCCCGGCGTCGACGGTACGCTCATAGCCGACCTCCTCGGCTATGACATTGAAGATAGGTCCGCCCAAGACGACTCCGACCCCGAGTATGTGGGGGAGTCAAGGACCAATGAGGCAACGCCCAGCCTTGCCCCTACACGGCCCGAGAGGTCTAACAATGCTTTGGCCGGGCCGTCGCACCTAGCGCGGCAGTAGGCACGGTCACATTCCCGGGGACTCGCCCCTCGGTTTCAAGAGGCGGCCGGACACGGCCCCTCGCCGAGGAGAGAGCGACTCTGGTAGATGATGGGGCCGATAGCCGAAGCGCCCGCCGGACGGTTCGACCAAGGGCGACCTCGCCTCGCCCCGCGCCAAGCGTGGACCTTAGAGAGCACTTGACGGCGCAAATAAACTCCCGAGGGGAGGATCTCCGCCAAAGGCTAAACTCTCGGAGGGACGCGCTCCCCGCCGCAACTCTCGGCCGGCCTCAGGCCAATGTCGTGGACCAAGCGTCCAACGAGCGCCAACCGGTGACTCCCGTGGCCCCGACGGTCGGCCCCGCTAACGGGCTCGACATGGTCACAATGATTCAGAGCCTCCAAAATCAAATCATAGAAATGAGGGAGTCAGGGAGGCAAAGGCCGTATGGAGGGATCGAGGAATCATACTCTCCCTTCACCGCACAAGTCCTCGCGCAACCATGCGTGGGAAACTTCAAGTTACCGTCCATTCCCCCCTACGATGGACGTACGGATCCCCACTTCCACGTCCAGCACTATGAGACGTGGATGACGATGCAAGGGCAGACGGACGCCACCCTCTGCCAAGCCTTCAGCCTGACCCTCACAGGGTCGGGGTTTGAGTGGTTTCGAAGTTTGAGGCCGGGAAGCATCCCGTCTTTCCGGGCCTTACGAGAGGCGTTCCTCGCCCGATTCGCCACCCTCGTGGCGCAAAAGAAACCGAAGACCCACCTCCTCTCTATCCGACAAGGAAGAGACGAGACGTTGAGACAATACCTCGCTCGCTTCACCGAGGAGTCTCACAAGGTCGAAGGGTTCAACGACAGGGACGCCATCATGGCGATCACTGAGGGAGTACACACGAGCGACTTCCTCAAGTCTATTGTTGGCCAAGTCCCACGAGACATGGTGGAGTTAATGACGAGAGCCCGCACGTATATGGGAGTCGAGGACTATCTCGATGGCCGAGATGACCGAAAGTCAGGAGGACAGGGGAGTCGCCACCGCGACGATCGAGATGAAGATCGTCCCGACCCTCGGAAGAGGAGGAATAAGGGAAACCAGGCCCCTAACGACCGCTCCCTCCCTGGGCCGAGACCGCCACATGTCGATAGCTTCCGAAAGTTCTTGCCATTCACTCCTCTGAACACTTCGCCGGAGCGAATCCTAGGTCTGCACCGTGACAAGTTGGGGAGTCCAACCCCTCTCACGAAGGATCCCGCCAAAAGGGATCAAAGCAAGTACTGTGACTACCATCAGGATCACATGCACCTGACATCCGAATGCTATCAACTCAAGCGTCAGATTGAGGCCCTGATTCAAGATGGGAAGCTGAAAGAATACGTCCTTAGAACTATTGGGACGGCCGCGGCGCACGGAGGCCGCCCGCGGCAAGGAAAGAAAGGTCCGGTGACGGTGACCGTCACGGAGCGCGCGACAAACGAAGAACCGGAGAGCTCGCAACTTCACGTCGTGGGCGCGATCTTGGGTGGCCTGGAATTCGGAGACTCGGCTACGCAAAGGAAGAAGTACGTGCGCGAAGTTTCCCAAGGGAAAATAGCGCACTACATCAACCATACGTACGAGGCCCCTCCTCCGGCCCCCTTCGAATCCATGTTCTTCACCGGACAAGAAGCGACGCGAGTGCTTCATCCACACAACGACGCGATCGTCATCTCTGCCCCGGTCACCAACAACCTCGTCCGGAGAATCCTGATCGACAATGGAAGCTCCGCCGACATAATCTTCAAGTCGGCGTTGGACAGGATGAAGCTATCCGGGATGAGACCGACCCCGATCTCGACCCCGCTCTTCGGCTTCTACGGGGAGAGGGTCATGACGGAGGGGACTATCGACCTCCCGGTTACCTTCGGTATGCTCGAGGTTACCCACATCGTGTCATTCCTAGTGGTGGATCAGCCCTCGGCTTACAACATCATCGTCGGCCGCCCGACTCTCAATCGGTTGAAGGCCATAACGTCCACGTATCACCTGATGATGAAGTTCCCGACCGAGAAAGGAATCGCCGTGATGATGGGAGACCAATCCATGGCGAGGATGTGCTACATCCAGGGCGTGGATGGAAAAGGGAAAGGAAAGATGGTGAGCACCGTCTTCCAACTCGGGGACAAATTCCCGTGCAACTTAGAGGAGAGAGGCACCTTCGGAGAGCTAGACCAAAGAGACGATGTCAAGCGTCGAAAGGTGGAGACGCCGGACGACCTCGTTCCTGTCATGTTGGACGACGCCAAGCCTGACCAAGTAGTCAAGGTAAGCGCCCAACGCCCGTCTGAGACCCGAATCGAGCTCGCCGCTTTCCTCCGAGAGCACAAAGATGTCTTTGCGTGGACACACGCCGACATGCCGGGAATTGACCCCGAAATAATGGTTCATCGTCTCAACGACGACAAGATAGTGGCCGAGCGCGTTCAACCGCGACGGGCGTTCAGCGGGGAGAGGTACCAAGCCATTGGTGAAGAAGTTGACAAACTTCTCGCCGCCGACTTCATCAGGGAGGCGGAGCACCCCAAGTGGGTGTGCAATGTGGTGATGGTCAAGAAGCCAAACGGGAAGTGGCGGATCTGTATCGACTACAAAGATCTCAACAAGGCCTGCGCGAAAGACAGCTTCCCTCTCCCGAGGATCGAGAAGCTCGTGGACGCCACGGCGGGCCACGAGTTGCTGAGCTTCATGGACGCCTATTCAGGCTACAACCAGATCCGCATGCGTGAGCCGGATCAGATCAAAACCACCTTTGTTACGAACCGCGGACTTTACTGTTACAAGGTCATGCCCTTTGGCCTCAAAAACGCGGGAGCGACGTATCAAAGGTTGGTAAACCGCATGTTAGCCAATCAAATTGGCAAAACTATGGAGGTCTACGTGGACGACATGCTTATCAAAAGCCTCAAAGCCAACGACCACGTTCGAGACCTTAGGGAAATGTTCACGATCCTGCGACGCTACAAAATGAAGCTCAACCCTAACAAGTGCGCTTTCGGGGTCGAGTCTGGAAAGTTTCTGGGCTACATGGTGAGCCGCCGCGGGATCGAGGCCAATCCTGAGAAGATTAAGGCGATCCTAGAGATGAGGTC
The DNA here is from genome assembly GCF_054948205.1 of Urtica dioica subsp. dioica. Taxonomy (NCBI): domain Eukaryota; kingdom Viridiplantae; phylum Streptophyta; class Magnoliopsida; order Rosales; family Urticaceae; genus Urtica; species Urtica dioica. The sequence continues at coordinate 44,033,701 of NC_142756.1, forward strand.
GCCACAAAAAGTCAAAGAAGTTCAAAGCTTGACGGGAAGAATCGCCGCCCTGACGCGATTCATTTCCAAAGCCACTGATAGGTGCCAACCGTTCTTCAAGGCACTAAAGAAGACCGACAGGTTCGTGTGGACGGAGGAGTGCGAGGAAGCGTTCCGCAATATGAAAGCCTATTTCACCTCCCCCCGTTCCTCGCGAAGCCGAAGAATGGCGAAACCTTATACCTCTACCTCGCGGTTTTCGATAGGGCCGTGAGCGCGGTCCTCATACGCGAAGAGGACAAGGTACAATGGCCGGTCTACTACGTTAGCAAGGCGCTCCTCGACGCCGAAACCCGATACCCGGAAATCGAGAGACTGTCCCTCGCCCTCGTCATGAGCGCGAGAAAGCTCCGGCCCTACTTCCAAGCGCACCCCATTGTGGTCCGCTCAGGACATCCCATCGAGAAGGCCCTTCAAAAAGGGACCTCCTCTCGAATGGCGATATGGTCCCAAGAGTTGGGCGAGTACGGGATCGAGTTCCAACCGAGAACCGCCATTAAGGGTCAGGCCCTCGCCGACTTCATCGCCGAGTTCACAAGCACGCCCCCAACCAACGATGGCGACGAGAGTGGTAAGAGCACGAAAGACAAGGAGAACGACCACAGGGAGTCGTCAAAGAAGAGAACCAACGACCCGATAGGGCCGGTCTGGGACTTATACGTGGATGGCGCGTCAAACGCCCGGGGGGCTGGCACCGGCGTTGTGCTCACAAATCCCGATAGGGAAAAGCTGAGATACGCCATGCGGTTCGAGTTCAAGGCTTCCAACAACGAGGCAAAGTACGAGGCTCTGATCGTTGGCTTGGAGCTAGCGAACAAGTTAGGCGCCCAAAACCTGCGCATCCATTGCGATTCGCAACTGATTGTGAACCAGGTTAAGGGCGACTACGCCGCAAAGGAGCCACACATGATCGCATACTTGTCCAAGGCCCAAAAGAACCTAGAGGCCCTGTCGTGGTTCGAGATCGTCCAGGTTCCCCGGGAAGCGAACATTGACGCTGACGCCCTGGCCCGCCTCGCATCTGGGATAGACGAGGAGGGCGAAGGCAGCGTCCCTATCGAGGTACTGACCCGACCCTACGTCTCGAGAGGCGACGTGGGGGTAGTTGACGAGACTCCGCCTCCCTCGTGGATGACTCCGCTCGTGGAATTCCTTAGGCGAGGATTCGTCCCCGAAGACAAAGAAGAGGCCAGAAAGCTGAGAAGCTTGGCGCCGAAGTACACAATGAGGGAGGATAACCTGTTCAAGAGAGGCTACTCTATGCCCCTTCTCCGCTGCCTAACCGAAGTCGAGGCGAGGAAAGCGCTCCGCGAAGTGCACGAAGGGGTGTGCGAAAACCACGCCGCTGGGCAATTGTTGGCATTGAAGCTACTGAGACTTGGATACTTTTGGCCGACCTTGAAAAAGGACTCCCACGAGTGGGCCAAAAAGTGTGATAAGTGCCAAAGGTTCGCCCACATCCCGCGTCAAGCACCGGCCCCATTGTGCCCAATCATCGTGCCGCGACCTTTCGCGAAGTGGGGAATCGACCTCATCGGTGAGCTACCTACTGTTGTCAATGGTGCCCACAAGAAGAGTTGTAGTCTTTATTTTGTACATTTGATGTAATAAAGTCTCATGAAGACTCTTGCTTGTAATTGCCTATCTATTAATTAATAAAGTTGAAACGTTCATTCATTCTTTCTTTGTTTGAAGCTTTATGATAAAACCTTAGTCTTTTAGTCCATAAACAAACTTAACAACTTACGAAGAGACAAATGTAGATTTGCATGAACAAACTCCTCGTAGTTTGCTTAAAACGATATATTCGCAATCTTAGGGTCGAAGGACTATTGTCCTCAGTATGATTGTTAGAAGAATCTATGATGTCTGGTTATGAGGCATTGAGAGTTGGGGACTCTATAGTTCTTCTAGGTATCTTCCGAAGGTACTGAATTGACCAGTGCACGTCTAGAGACAATATAAGAACAAACCATTTAACCTCTTATGTCTCGAAGTCACTATGTATGAATTGCATCATGCTTACCTTAATCCTGAAATGAGGCATGCCATTTCACACCTTAGTATTCTCATTTGAGAAAGTCAAAGTTCGGACTCACTATGTGATTCCGAACAAGGCCTATTGGTGAAGTACTAAGTTGTGAGTCTGTCATGAGTAACTTTGTGAAGTTCTCATAGATATGGAATTCATGTACAAGATTGCTGAAATGCAATGTATGTCACCTCATGCTTTGGTCCTTGGAGTGTGAATAAATGAACTGGCCAGTGTCCAAATTGAGTCCTGACTCTTTTGGATGAAACAATGTGACTTGTTAGCTCCTCGTCAATACATTGTTTCTAACTTATTCACAAGCGACAAAGGAGTTGAGGAAATAACAGCTAGAAGGGTAAAATGGTAATTTAGTAAATCCCGACTAGCTGATGACATTCATGAAGGGTAAACATAGATAATATTCAGTGGATCCGCTCATCATAATTAGGTCGAATTCTTGAGTAGAAAATAAATTCATTTGAACCGAGAGATTTTCAGTGTCAGCTCTTTAGTGGAGTCAGTTGGCATTAAGCTAAACTTGGAAAAGGTTTGTGAACTTTTGAGTCCAAGTGTTTAGCTCAAGCTTTGTTCATTTGGGTCCATGAGGTCACTGTCACGAATCACATCGATAGGAATAGTTAAACTGGAAGCTAAGTCAAAACAAGAACGAAAATAGTTAAAAGGGTATTTTTGTCTTTTGAGACAAATGATGAAATGAATGTCAATAAATTTTTTGACAAGTTCATTTGATGATTTAATGTCACTCAACCATAACTTGTTTATTGGGCCTTGTGGATTAATTTCATTTCATAAGAATTTTATTGAAAATTCTTAATGGGCTTTTCTCATGTTGTCATGAACAAATGAAGAAGCTTCTAGAAGCTCCTTCTAGATAAGGGATGGGCGCCCAAAATACCCAAGAAAAAGAGAATATTTTGTGCATAAATGTATCAAGATACTTGCCAAAAGAAAAAGAGGAAACAAATTTCCTCTATGAGGAAACAAGGAGAATCGGCCAAGGCAACCAAGAAGGGAAACAAAAGAGGAAACTAATCCCTTGTGGATTGTATGAGATGGGCGCCTATATTGATAGGTATGGGTAATAAAAGATTGCTCATAAAGGCTTAAAAAATAAGAGGAAACTACTTCTTTCCAAGGCCAACCCCTCTCCTATAAATAGGACCATCATTCCCTTCATTTTATTCATTCAACACAAGTTAGAGATTGAGAGACTCTCTCTCTAGACATTGTTGGCCGAAAATCCTCTCTCTCTCTCTCTAGTTTATTTTCGATTTTCTTGTTTTGGCACCTAGGTCCTCACTCGACCTAGTGTTTAGCTCTGCGACTTCGAGACTCGTTCTTAAGTCGTAGTGTTTAAAAGTGCCCACTCACTGATTCCTTCTTTTCGAGTGATTTAGTGATAGAAACTTTCGTGGTTGCTCGAGGTGCCGAGGAAAGAAAGAGAGATGTGCTGCGAGGGGAGACGAGCGTTGCAAACTTTCCAAAAGCTTCTTCAAAGTTCAAGCTTCAAGAATGGTTAGTAAACTTCTAGCTCATATTGGTTTTTAATTACATGTACTTGCTTCTTTGTCTAGGTTAGTAAAAACTGTTTTTACTTGAAAAGAAATTTTTTAAAATTCCGCCGCTTCCCGAAGCGTTTAATCTTTTTCTTAAACCCTAGATCAATTCCAACAAATGGTATCAGAGCTATGGTCAAAGATTAGCATGTACATGTTTTTAAAATTATGAGCTTGAAAATCGTTTTCGAAAGTTTACTAATTTTGTGACAAGTTAGAATTGTAATCTTAGATTTTTTTTAATTTAATGCTCTTGTCTTTAAATTAAAAAGCATGTTGATTTTCTATGAGTTTGGGATGTTTTTAAAACACATTAGAATCAGTTCTAAAAGTTTTTAATCTTTTATATTGAAAAACGTGTTTTAAAGTTTTGAGAAATTTCGGTAAATTTTGTGACTAGTTACTTTGTCTTTCTAGTTTCTTTTATTTACCGTATTCGTTTTATGCTTGTTGTTATTTATTTTATTCTATGTTATTACCCTGCTAATAAAACACAAATAAAAGCTTTAAACAACATCTTAAAACGTTCCGTTACACTCGATTCTTTTTCGCACCTAAAAAGGACCAAGCTTTAATTTATTTCTTTTTCTTCGAGCTGGAGTAAACCCGCATTAAAAGTAGCATAACTCTCTGCTCAGAAATCTAAATTTAATGATTCTTGAATCAAATTAAAGCTCTGTCTGTCCTCTGTCCAATGCCACCGGTTTCGGCTGAAAAGGACATCGGAGCCGCCAGATATGGCGATTTTACTCCGAGGTGCGCGGCTGTCTGAAATTCCAGTTTTTTAGAAATCCGGATTTTCAAACCCCACTACCATGAGTTATAGAACTCTAATGAGAAAATTTTCTTGAGCAAAAATGTTTTTCATATGATTATAAACATGATGTGTAAGATTAAAATGTTTTGATTTTTGAAAGTTTAATTGAAATTGAATTTTTACAAAACTAGTTTGAATTTTGAAAAACCGTTTTCACTTTCAAACTTGAAAATATTTTGTCATCCAAATCAAATAAATTTTCAAAATGTTTTCAAAACTATATCTATATCACATATGTTCAAAATCTATATGCTCTTGAAAATTTGAGTGGGAGGTCTCCTTGTAGACAGGCCGAAAAATAAAAAGATGTGTAATCTCAAACTTTCAAGTGTTCGAGTGAGTTGAAGTTCACACTTCCCTCACGCACTTTCCCGAAATAGAAAATAGGAAAAGATCGAGTATGTACCTTGTGCCTTTATGCACTAATACTGCTCTGAACATGTCGATCTAGGATTCTCTTCTAGTTGTCCGCTCTGTCGCTCTCTAACTAGGAAATTTGTTTCCGAACTTATAAGAGTCGATGAACCATCTCCAAAAACTAAGTGGGAGGGTTATATTCGTTGTTTGTAACCCACGATCCCCAACACTAATGAAAGATGCAATAACGTGGGACTAAGAGCCGCTCTTGCGACCCTCACTTAAATGTGAGTACTCCAAGGCGTTATTGCTTCGATCATTGCTCAATGAGCTACGTCCGAGAGTGATGCAATGATGACAAGGCCTCCCCTTGGGGGATTGTTTTTCAAAGCTGATCTTTTGGACTAAGTGGTTGGTTACACACTTAGGCTCAATCCCTAGTAATCCTCCCTTGAGGCTCTGCGAAAGGATGTGAGTGATCAAACCAATTTAAAAGGTGGCTAGTCAAAATAGATGTATTGACATCTTGGCTTAGCATTAATGATGTGTCATTTACTTATAAATGGAGATTTTTTGCGGCCTTCTCTTGAGGGAGTAAATTATCGTTTGGTTTATAACACCTTTGGATTTTACAAAAGTCTTAATAAAACTTAAATCCTAAACCAAAGACTAATCATAAACTTGTTTCAACTTTTATAGGCAATATGTCTCTCAACCCTCTCTCTACAATTCTTTCCTCGAATAAACTCGAAGGCGACAATTATGTCGACTGGAAACGTAACCTCGACATAGTCCTTACTGTCGACAAGCACAAATGGGTTCTCACCACCCCCTGTCCTCAAACGAATGAAGATTCGACGCAAGAGGACAAAGACGCCCTGGCGGCCTGGCTTCGATCCGATGAGATTGCGAGATGCTATATTTTGGTATCGATGAACAATGTGTTGCAACAACAACATCGTGATTACGAAACTGCCACCGATATGCTCTACAATCTCCTTGAGATGTTTGGAGGGCAAGGACGTCAAGCTAGGCAACAAGCGGTCCGAAAATTCATGAACTGTCGAATGAAGGCTGGAACTCCCGTTAGAGATCATATGATGCTGATCATTAGCTATCTCAACGAGATGGAGATCCATGGATCTGAGATTGATGGGGAGACTAAAATAGATATGATCTTGGAAACTCTCCCCGAAACCTTTGATACCTTCAAGTTGAATTATTCCATGAACAAGCTAGAGTACACTGTTACCGAGCTCATGAAGGAACTTCAAACCGCTGAGGCACTCACTAAGAAAAAGAGGGCTCAAGGAGAAGTACATGCTACTGCCTCCACCTCTGGATCTAAGAAGAGACCTCGCAACGCCGAGAAGAGGAACCAACCTAAGGTTCAAACGAAGAAGAAGGCGCCAAAGGCTCCGAAGGTGAACAAGTCTAAAGACAAGTGCCACCACTGCAACGAGCCTGGTCACTGGCGTAGGAACTGTCCCGCCTACCTCAAAACCAAAGCAAAAGGTATTGTACTTGTTACTGAAGCCTGTTTAGTAGCTGATAATGTATCATCGTGGATTATTGACTCCGCTGCTACTAACCATATTTGTTGCTCCTTGACTGGTTTTAGGAAAAGCAAAAGCTTAGAGGATGGCGACTTCTGCTTCAAGTGGGGTGATGAGAGCGTGGTGTCTGCGAAGGCTGTGGGATCCGTGACGCTATCTTTTGAAGATCGAACTTTAAATTTGAATAATGTTTATTATGTTCCTTCCTTTGGGAAAAACCTAGTATCTGTTGCTCAACTTTTCGAGCAAGATTATTATTTAAAGTTTATAAAGAATGGAATTCGTATTTCTTTTTCTAATTCTTTTGTCACTGATGCATGTATGAAGAATGGTCTTTTTTACATCTATCCCACTCAACCTTCTCTTTTAGACACCGAAATAGATAACGATCTAATTAGGGAGCCAAAGAGGATCAAACTTTCTGAATCCTCCGATCTAACAAAATCAACATACCTCTGGCACTTAAGACTTGGTCATATCAGTCGAGATAGGATTAAGAGACTTGTGAGGGATGGTCCACTCCAAGCCTCTGCAATAGGTTCACTACCCACTTGTGAATCCTGTATAGAAGGAAAAATGACTAAGCGACCTTTCTCCGATAAGGGCAGAAGAGCCACTGAGTTGCTGGAACTAATACATTCTGATGTATGTGGTCCGCTCAACCAACAGGCACGTGGAGGATACAAATACTTCGTTACCTTCACTGATGATTACTCAAGATATGGGTTTGTCTATTTGCTCAAACACAAATCCGAGACCTTTAACGTATTTAAGGTCTTTAGGGCTTTAGTGGAAAGGCAAACTGGCAAAGTGATCAAAACCCTTCGATCTGATCGAGGTGGTGAGTATATGTCTGGAGAGTTCGATGACTTTCTTAAAGAAGAAGGTATCGCTTCTCAGCTTACCGCACCTGGCACACCTCAATAAAACGGAGTGTCAGAGAGAAGGAACCGAACTCTAATGGAGATGGTTAGATCAATGATGAGTTACTCATCACTCCCTCCTTCCTTTTGGGGATATGCCCTCGAAACAGCCGCCTACATTCTGAACCAAGTTCCGTCCAAAACGGTTCCTGGTACTCCTTATGAACGATGGACTGGCCGTAAAGTGAATCTTGGCCGCATCCGAATTTGGGGTTGCCCTGCACACGTGCTAAGGCAAAAGACTAGCAAGTTGGCTAGTAGGTCAGAATTGTGCCGGTTTGTAGGATATCTGAAGGAAACCAAAGGTTTTACTTTCTATAGTCCCGAGGACGATAAGATTTTCGTTAGCACGAATGCTCGTTTCCTTGAGGAGGACTTTATGAAGGATGCGAAACCTAGAAGCAAAATTGTGCTTGAAGAAAAGTTGGGTGAGGAAGCTTCTACCTCATCTGTAAGAACTGTTCTTACCCCAACTGAAACACAACCTAAGTCATCAGAATCTCGTCAAGTAGTACTTCGACGTAGTGGGAGGGCTGTTCAAAAGCCTGACAGGTACATGTCTTATGGAGACTCTCTTGTAGCCGTTTCTAACATGGATGATCCTGTTTCCTATAGCCAAGCGATGGCTTGTTCTGAATCAAACCTTTGGCTTGATGCCATGAAAGTTGAAATCCACTCGATGTATGTCAACAAAGTCTGGAAACTTGTAGACCTTCCTGAAGGGATTAAACCCGTAGGGTGTAAGTGGATATACAAGATGAAAAGGGGTCCTGATGGGAACGTCGAGACGTTCAAAGCACGACTTGTGGCGAAGGGTTATACCCAACTAGAAGGGATTGACTATGAAGAAACCTTCTCGCCAATTGCGATGCTTAAATCCATCCGCATACTCCTATCCATAGCTGCAGCTCTCGACTATGAGATCTGGCAAATGGATGTCAAGACAGCCTTTCTGAATGGCAATCTTGACGAGCGCATTTACATGGCTCAACCAGACGGTTTTGTGGATAAAGGTCAAGAGACCAAGGTTTGTGAGTTGCTTAAATCCATTTATGGACTAAAGCAAGCATCTAGGTCATGGAATATTAGATTCGATGAAACTGTAAAGAGCTTTGGCTTTGAACAGTCAATAGATGAGCCTTGTGTTTACAAGTTAATACACGAAGGTAAAGTTGTGTTTCTGGTACTATATGTCGATGATATACTGCTCATTTGTAATGACGTGAGTAAGTTATCTGATGTTAAGGTCTGGCTGGCAAAGCAATTCGATATGAAGGATCTAGGAGAAGCCGTGTACATTATGGGGATCCAAATCTTTCGAGATAGGAAAAACCGGACCCTGTCGCTCTCTCAAGCACCTTATATTGATAAGGTGATGGATCGCTTCTCGATGCAAGACTGCAAGAGGGGTCAAACACCCTTTAGGCATGGAGTTTCACTCTCTAAGGACCAGTCTCCCAAGACTGCACAAGAGATTGAAGACATGAGGAAGATTCCTTACGCCTCTGCCGTAGGAAGCCTCATGTATGCTATGCTTTGCACTAGACCTGATATATGTTTCGTTGTTGGCGTAGTTAGCCGTTTCCAGTCCAACCCTGGACCCAAGCACTGGATTGCTGTTAAGCATGTTCTTAAGTATCTTCGAAGAACTAGCAACTTGATGCTTACATACTCAGGTACTGACCTGACTATGACGGGATATACCGATTCCGATTTTCAAGCGGATAAGGACTCCAGGAAATCCACTTCGGGATCTGTGTTCATCCTTAATGGTGGAGCTGTTGTGTGGAGAAGTATTAAGCAATCTTGCATTGCTGACTCCACAATGGAAGCAGAATATGTGGCTGCTTGTGAAGCATCCAAAGAGGCTGTATGGCTTAGAAAGTTCCTTAAGTATTTGGAAGTTGTTCCAAACGTCGACGAACCCATGACCCTTTATTGTGATAATAGTGGGGCTGTCGCTAACTCAAAGGAACCTAGAAGCCATAAGCGCTCTAAGCATATTGAGAGGAAATACCATTTGATTCGAGAGATCGTGCAGCGCGGAGACGAGGAAGTGAAGAAGATCTCAACGGTGGACAACCTCGCAGATCCATTCACCAAGGCCCTAGCGAACAAGGTCTTCGACCAACATCGTGAGAGATTAGGCATGAAGGACTACACACACCTTCTTTGAGTCAAGTGGGAGTTTGTTGTCAATGGTGCCCACAAGAAGAGTTGTAGTCTTTATTTTGTACATTTGATGTAATAAAGTCTCATGAAGACTCTTGCTTGTAATTGCCTATCTATTCATTAATAAAGTTGAAACGTTCATTCATTCTTTCTTTGTTTGAAGCTTTATGATAAAACCTTAGTCTTTTAATCCATAAACAAACTTAACAACTTACGAAGAGACAAATGTAGATTTGCATGAACAAACTCTGCGTAGTTTGCTTAAAATTATATATTCGCAATCTTAGGGTCAAAGGACTATTGTCCTCAGTATGATTGTTAGAAGAATCTATGATGTCTGGTTATGAGGCATTGAGAGTTGGGGACTCTATAGTTCTTCTAGGTATCTTCCGAAGGTACTGAATTGACCAGTGCACTTCTAGAGACAATATAAGAACAAACCATTTAACCTCTTATGTCTCGAAGTCACTATGTATGAATTGCATCATGCTTACCTTAATCCTGAAACGAGACATGCCATTTCACACCTTAGTATTCTCATTTGAGAAAGTCAAAGTTCGGACTCACTATGTGATTCCGAACAAGGCCTATTGGTGAAGTACTAAGTTGTGAGTCTGTCATGAGTAACTTTGTGAAGTTCTCATAGATATGGAATTCATGTACAAGATTGCTGAAATGCAATGTATGTCACCTCATGCTTTGTTCCTTGGAGTGTGAATAAATGAACTGGCCAGTGTCCAAATTGAGTCCTGACTCTTTTGGATGAAACAATGTGACTTGTTAGCTCCTCGTCAATACATTGTTTCTAACTTATTCACAAGCGACAAAGGATTTGAGGAAATAACAGCTAGAAGGGTAAAATGGTAATTTAGTAAATCCCGACTAGCTGATGACATTCATGAAGGGTAAACATAGATAATATTCAGTGGATCCGCTTATCATAATTAGGTCGAATTCTTGAGTAGAAAATAAATTCATTTGAACCGAGAGATTTTCAGTGTCAGCTCTTTAGTGGAGTCAGTTGGCATTAAGATAAACTTGGAAAAGGTTTGTGAACTTTTGAGTCCAAGTGTTTAGCTCAAGCTTTGTTCATTTGGGTCCATGAGGTCACTGTCACGAATTACATCGATAGGAGTAGTTAAACTGGAAGCTAAGTCAAAACAAGAACGAAAATAGTTAAAAGGGTATTTTTGTCTTTTGAGACAAAGGATGAAATGAATGTCAATAAATTTTTTGACAAGTTCATTTGATGACTTAATGTCACTCGGCCATAACTTGTTTATTGGGCCTTGTGGATTAATTTCATTTCATAAGAATTTTATTGAAAATTCTTAATGGGCTTTTCTCATGTTGTCATGAACAAATGAAGAAGCTTCTAGAAGCTCCTTCTAGATAAGAGATGGGCGCCCAAAATACCTAAGAGAAAGAGAATATTTTGTGCATAAATGTATCAAGATACTTGCCAAAAGAAAAAGAGGAAACAAATTTCCTCTATGAGGAAACAAGGAGAATCGACCAAGGCAACCAAGAAGGGAAACAAAAGAGGAAACTAATCCGTTGTGGATTGTATGAGATGGGCGCCTATATTGATAGGTATGGGTAATAAAAGATTGCTCATAAAGGCTTGAAAAATAAGAGGAAACTACTTCTTTCCAAGGCCAACCCCTCTCCTATAAATAGGACCCTCATTCCCTTCATTTTATTCATTCAACACAAGTTAGAGATTGAGAGACTCTCTCTCTAGACATTGTTGGCCGAAAATCCTCTCTCTCTCTCTCTAGTTTATTTTCGATTTTCTTGTTTTGGCACCTAGGTCCTCACTCGACCTAGTGTTTAGCTCTGCGACTTCGAGACTCGTTCTTAAGTCGTAGTGTTTAAAAGTGCCCACTCACTGATTCCTTCTTTTCGAGTGATTTAGTGATAGAAACTTTCGTGGTTGCTCGAGGTGCCGAGGAAAGAAAGAGAGACGTGCTGCGATGGGAGTCGAGCGTTGCAAACTTTCCAAAAGCTTCTTCAAAGTTCAAGCTTCAAGAAAGGTTAGTAAACTTCTAGCTCATATTGGTTTTTAATTACATGTACTTGCTTCTTTGTCTAGGTTAGTAAAAACTGTTTTTATTTGAAAATAAATTTTTTAAAATTCCGCCGCTTCCCGAAGCGTTTAATCTTTTTCTTAAACCCTAAATCAATTCCAACACCTATGGCCCCGAGACAATACAAACACGCAATTGTGGCCGTCGATTACTTCACAAAGTGGGTAGTGGCCGAGCCGCTGGCAAAGATCACTGAGGCGAACACGACGAGCTTCATTTGGAAAAGCATCATCTGCTGCTTCGGGATCCCCGCGTCAATTGTAACCGACAACGGGAAACAATTCGACAACGCGCGCCTCCGAGAAATGTGCGAACAACTGGGCATTAGCAAGACTTTCTCCTCTCCTCGCCATCCTCAAGCCAACGGTCAAGTCGAGGCGGTTAACAAGACAATCAAAGAGAACTTGAAGAAGAAGCTGGAGGAAAGAAAAGGGGCTTGGGCCAACGGGCTCCCCATGGTCTTATGGGCGTACCGCACCACCGCTCGAAATGCGACCGGGGAAACCCCTTTCGCTCTCGCATTCGGCGTCGAGGCCGTGGTACCCGTCGAGACCAAGCTACCAACCTTGCGCATTGAGGAGTACGAAGAAGCCGCCAACGACGACGCAATCAGGTTCGAGCTAGACCTCATAGACGAAAGGAGGGCGGACTCACTCACCCGACTTGCTGCGCAAAAGAGGAAAGTCGAGAAGTACTACAACTCAAAGATCAAGCTGCGGAAGTTCTCCGACGGAAGCCTCGTTCTTCGAAGGGTGTTCCAAAACACCAAGGTACAAGGTGCGGGAGTTCTAGGCCCCACATGGGAAGGCCCGTACCGTGTACGCCGAGCCATCCACAACGGCACATACGAACTCGAGAACATGGAGGGACTCGTGTTCACACACCCGTGGAACGCGGAGCACCTTCGGCAATATTACCAGTAGACGTTCATTCGTCCATTTTTCGCTTTGTTGTTTTCATGTAATTTTCGATTCTAGCAAAGACAATTTAAAATTTCAAGTTTGGCCAACGGCCTGGGATGTCATTTTTGAACCATTTCAATAATTTAATGAATTACATTTCACTTCAAAACATTGTATCTTAGTTTCTAGCCTCCTCTACGAGCACCCAAGAAGCTCGGGGGGCTAAGGAGGATAAGGTGAGGGTAACAAGCCCGCCTACTCCACTTTTCACGCACCAAGCGGTAACAAAACACCCATAAATCGGATCCGCGCACCGGACCTCCGACTTCGTACCCTCCTCGTGCGACGCTCTCGCACGGGTTGAGGTCGTACGCCGAGAGATAGCGAAACGTCGACAAGTTGGATCCGCGCACCGGACCTCCTGCCTCGCACGTCTTTTGCTGCGACCCTCTCGCGCACCGATGCACCTTGCGCACCGATAGGCGGCAAGGCATCGATGGATCACGTCCGCGCACTGGATCGTCGATCCCGGCAGTCAAAACCCAAAACGTGACACGCGTACCAACAAGTACCACGCTCACTGGGAACAGCGAACTCATCCCGATACGCACGCCGATAGGTAGCGTACTCACAGGAGGATGAGCGCGACGGCCACCCAGCTCGCGCACGCCGATAGGCGGCGAGTCACGAATGGATGGCCAAAAGTCGCACCCGCCGGATGAAACTGGTCTAGCCAGCATCCGCGGGAAACTTCGCCGCCAAATGCGGCAGTAAGCCGTGCCAACCGGTTACGCTAAGCATAGTAAGCCGGGCTCGTAAGACATGCACTATTCAAATTGCGCAAACCGATATACTGAGCATGATAGACCGAGAAAATAAGACGCATAACGAATGTAAAAACTTCAATCAAAGCAAGACAATGTCACACAATCAAACCGGCGAGAAAAAACAAAGATAGTACGATGCATGCCGAACAAATGAGAATCCCAAAGCAAACGATACGTAAGCGCTAAACAATTGCGCGAAAAACTAAAGAAAAGTTGGCTACTCCGAGCCGAAATCGATCTGCTCCTCATCTTCTTCGAGGCAAGAAGCGCCGAACCCGCCGACGGCTTCTCCGTCCGGTTGATGGGTCGTCGATTGCGTAGCCTCGGTAGGGATTCGGGGATGCGGGTCGTCCTTCGGCAGCTCGTCGTCGTAAGGAGGGAACATGGTGTTGAAAAAGGAAAACGTGGTCCCGCGAGACGCGTTCTCCTTCGCGGTCGCTACCCGAACTCGCCTGGCCGCCTCGTAACGAGCCGCCTCCAACGCCAAGTCCCAGTCGTCCTCCAAGTCAGTCTTGGATCGCACGGCATCTTCCTTCTCGTCGGCAAGGGTCTGCATCTCCGTCCGAAGGGTATCCCTCTCCCTCTCGACCTTAACCCGAGCGATCTCGCTCGCCGATAGTCGAGCATGGACGATGCTCAGCTCTGCATCCCGGCTCAAGAGTGCCGTCTGAAGCTTCTTCGTTTCCCCCAGGAAGGTGTCGGCTGCCTGCTCCGTCTTCTCACAAAGCGCCTTCTCGGTGGCCAATTCCCTGCGAGCTCGCTCTAGCTCCCCCTCGAGCGCCTCGAACTCTTGGGCGGTGCGAGCCCCCGCTAGGGCGGCAGCGTGCGCAGCCGCCATGCTCGTCTTCTCCTTCTCCATGATTTGCATGCGTCGTAGCATATCTCGGAGAATGCGATCGCTCCGCTCTTGGCGCGCGAGCATCTGCAAGCAAATGAAACGCGGATGATTACAATAAGCACGACAGCCATACATAACACAAGCAAACGAGTCATACCTTTCGGGCGTCGCCGATCCCGTTCTGGAAGTGCTCAAGGTCGCTCGTCGTCAGCAGACCCTTGAAATCCCGCAAGGAGGTCTCAAGGATCCCTCGGGAGCATTGGTCTCCAACTCTGCCGCCTCCGCTGGGAGCATAGAGTCCAAGCTGTCTGACACCATCGATGTGTGAGCGCGTTTGTGGCCGGACGGTGACCCGAGAGAAGCCGACGATGATGGTCGCTTATTGGAGGAGATCGCTTCATTCCTCGCCCGCGATGGCGACGCTCCACGACGGGCCTCGGCTGGAGGGCGAGCCACGGTCGTAGCATCGTCGGTGGGCGTTGCTCTCGGCATTTGTGTGCGTGGTCGATGACGTCGAGCCATGATACCTGTAGAGAAGAAAAGAGCGTCTGTCAGTTAAAGCATACCAATAAGCGTAAATAATGGAAAACAACGATAGCGCGGTAACGTGAAAGTATATGCGCGGCCAGTACCCCCCACGTCGGGGAAGGGGCTGACGCACCCCCCTCCTCGGTCTCGGGATCCTCCGTGGCCCCCGCGTCGAGGCCGGGGAGCGAAGGAACGTCGTCGCTAGGCACGAACCACCCCGTCCTCGCCATTAGGTCTGGGGACTCGAAGAGTGTTCCTTGTCGCCTTGATTCCGGGATCGCCCTAATCACCGCGACGAGCTCGGAGCCCTCGATATCGCCCACAGGTGGGAAGTCGGCCGCGGGGCCGAAGAAGAGAGGCGCGATCCCAAAGGCTGACTCGGACACCCACACCCAAGGGTATCGGTGCTTCGAGGTAACTTTGGTGACGACAGAGATGCGCTTCCGAGTGAACGCCGTGTAGAAGACGGGTTTCCCCGGAACCCCGCGAACGAGCATGAGATCTTGGATGTCGTCCGCGGTGACCGCCCTTCTCTTTGCCCGATAAAGCATCATGTGGCACGCAGCGACTACCCGATAGAAGGTCGGAGACATTTGCGACGCGTGCACCCCCAACCGAATCAGTAACTCTTGGATCACCGGCTGGAAGGGTAACCGTAACCCTCCACGAAGGCTGCCTCGTGAATGGCGGCGTGTCCTTTCCGGGGGCGAGTCGGAAGATCGTCGGGCAACGATCGCAAGATCGTCACGGAGTCCGGGATGCCGTATCGCCTCCTCAAGCTCGTAAAACTAGCGATCGAGAGCAAGCTCGGAGTGTCGACTCCCGAGCAATCCAGGCCGCCACGTATTGCCGATCCCCCGGTCGGAAAGGCTAGGGCTCGTGCTTCCTCCCGCGCTGTTAATGTTGGAATCGATCTAGGGTTTGAGAAAAAGTTTAACGCTTCGTTAAGCGGCGGAATTTTAAAAATTTTCTTTTAAAGTAAAACTAGTTTTTACTAACCTAGACAAGAGCATGTACATGTAAATAAAAACTAATATGAGCTATTAAAGTTACTAACCTTTCTTGAAGCTTGAACCTTGTAGAAGCTTTTGGAAAGTTGCAACGCTCGTCTCCCCTCGCAGCACGTCTCTCTTTCTTTCCTCGGCACCTCGAGCAACCACGAAAGTTTCTATCACTAAATCACTCGAAAAGAAGGAATCAGTGAGTGGGCACTTTTAAACACTACGACTTGAGAACGAGTCTCGAAGTCGCAGAGCTAAACACTAGGTCGAGTGAGGACCTAGGTGCCAAGACAATAAATAATCGAAAATAAACTAGAGAGAGAGAGAGAGGATTTTCGGCCAAGTTCTAGAGAGAGAGTCTCTCAAATCTCTTAAACTTGGATGATTCAATTGTGAGGAAATGAGGCTCCTATTTATAGGAGAGGTCTCACCTTCAATAAGGTAGTTTCCTCTTCTACAGAATATCACATATTCATGAGCAATTTCCTCTTTTTTCCCTTTGAGATACTCGGCCAAGCTAGGGCTTCTAGAAGCCTTGATTTGTTTCCTATTTTGTTCAAGGCTTGCCTTGTCTCTCAATGTGGCCGATTCCCTTGTGCATCCTTATGCAAATTTGTTTCCTCTTTTTCTTTTGGCAAGTATTTAAATACATTTATGCACAAAATAAACTCTCGTATTTCTCTATTAGGGTAGGCGCCCAAGTCTCTCTAGAAGGAGCTTCTAGAAGCTTCTTCATTTGTTCATGACAACATGAGAAAGGCCCATTAAGAATTTTCAATAAAATTCTCATGAAACGAAATTAATTCACAAGGCCCAATGATCAAGTCATGGCCGAGTGAAACATGTCACAAAATGACCTTGTCAAAAAATTTATTGACATTCATTTCATCCTTTGTCTCAAAAGACAAAAATACCCTTTTAACTATTTTCGTTCTTGTTTTGGCTTAGCTTCCAGTTTAACTATTCCTATCGATGTGATTCGTGACAGTGACCTCATGGACCCAAATGAACAAAGCTTTAGCTAAACACTTGGACTCAAAAGTTCACAAACCTTTTCCAAGTTTAGCTTAATGCCAACTGACTCCACTAAAGAGCTGACACTGAAAATCTCTCGGTTCAAATGAATTTATTTTCTACTCAAGAATTCGACCTAATTATGATGAGCGGATCCACTGAATATTATCTATGTTTACCCTTCATGAATGTCATCAGCTAGTCGGGATTTACTAAATTACCATTTTACCCTTCTAGCTGTTATTTCCTCAACTCCTTTGTCGCTTGTGAATAAGTTAGAAACAATGTATTGACGAGGAGCTAACAAGTCACATTGTTTCATCCAAAAGAGTCAAGACTCAATTTGGACACTGACCAGTTCATTTATTCACACTCCAAGGAACAAAGCATGAGGTGACATACATTGCATTTCAGCAATCTTGTACATGAATTCCATATCTATGAGAACTTCACAAAGTTACTCATGACAGACTCACAACTTAGTACTTCACCAATAGGCCTTGTTCGGAATCACATAGTGAGTCCGAACTTTGACTTTCTCAAATGAGAATACTAAGGTGTGAAATGGCATGTCTCATTTCAGGATTAAGGTAAGCATGATGCAATTCATACATAGTGACTTCGAGACATAAGAGGTTAAATGGTTTGTTCTTATCTTGTCTCTAGAAGTGCACTGGTCAATTCAGTACCTTCGGAAGATACCTAGAAGAACTATAGAGTTCCTAACTCTCAATGCCTCATAACCAGACATCATAGATTCTTCTAACAATCATACTGAGGTCAATAGTCCTTTGACCCTAAGATTGCGAATATATCGTTTTAAGCAAACTACGAAGAGTTTGTTCATGCAAATCTACATTTGTCTCTTCGTAAGTTGTTAAGTTTGTTTATGGACTAAAAGACTATGGTTTTATCATAAAGCTTCAGACAAGGAAGATTGAATGAACGTTTCAACTTTATTAATGAATGAACAGGCAATTACAAGCAAGAGTCTTCATGAGACTTTATTACATCAAATGTTCAAAATAAAGACTACAACTCTTCTTGTGGGCACCATTGACAACAAACTCCCACTTGACTCAAAGAAGGTGTGTGTAGTCCTTCATGCCTAATCCCTCACGATGTTGGTCGAAGACCTTGTTCGCTAGGGCCTTGGTGAATGGATCTGCGAGGTTGTCCACCGTTGAGATCTTCTTCACTTCCACGTCTCCGCGCTGCACGATCTCTCGAATCAAATGGTACTTCCTCTCAATATGCTTAGAGCGCTTATGGCTTCTAGGTTCCTTTGAGTTAGCGACAGCCCCACTATTATCACAATAAAGGGTCATGGGTTCGTCGATGTTTGGAACAACTTCCAAATACTTAAGGAATTTCTTAAGCCATACAGCCTCTTTGGATGCTTCACAAGCAGCCACATATTCTGCCTCCATTGAGGAGTCAGCAATGCAAGATTGCTTAATACTCCTCCACACGACAGCTCCACCATTTAGG
Source organism: Urtica dioica subsp. dioica (assembly GCF_054948205.1). Taxonomy (NCBI): domain Eukaryota; kingdom Viridiplantae; phylum Streptophyta; class Magnoliopsida; order Rosales; family Urticaceae; genus Urtica; species Urtica dioica. Next base: position 44,051,865 of record NC_142756.1, read on the forward strand.
ATGAACACAGATCCCGAAGTGGATTTCCTGGAATCCTTATCCGCTTGAAAATCGGAGTCGGTATATCCCGTCATAGTCAGGTCAGTACCTGCGTATGTAAGCATCAAGTTCCTAGTTCTTCGAAGATACTTAAGAACATGCTTAATAGCAATCCAGTGCTCGGGTCCAGGGTTGGATTGGAAACGACTAACTACGCCAACGGCGAAACATATATCAGGTCGGGTGTAAAGCATAGCATACATGAGGCTTCCTACGGCAGAGGCGTAAGGAATTTTCCTCATGTCTTCAATCTCTTGTGCAGTCTTGGGAGACTGGTCCTTAGAGAGTGAAACTCCATGCCTAAAGGGTGTTTGACCCCTCTTGCAGCCTTGCATCGAGAAGCGATCCATCACCTTATCAATATAAGATGCTTGAGAGAGCAACAGGGTCTGGTTTTTCCTATCTCGAAAGATTTGGATTCCCAGAATGTATGCAGCTTCTCCTAGATCCTTCATATCGAATTGCTTTGCCAGCCAGACCTTAACCTCAGATAACTTACCCACGTCATTACCAATGAGTAGTATATCATCGACATATAGTACCAGAAACACAACTTTGCCTTCGTGTATTAACTTGTAAACACAAGGCTCATCTATTGACTGTTCAAAGCCGAAGCTCTTTACAGTTTCATCGAATCTAATATTCCATGACCTAGATGCTTGCTTTAGTCCATAAATGGATTTAAGCAACTCACAAACCTTGGTCTCTTGACCTTTATCCACGAAACCGTCTGGTTGAGCCATGTAAATGCGCTCGTCAAGATTGCCATTCAGAAAGGCTGTCTTGACATCCATTTGCCAGATCTCATAGTCGAGAGCTGCAGCTATGGATAGGAGTATGCGGATGGATTTAAGCATCGCGACTGGCGAGAAGGTTTCTTCATAGTCAATCCCTTCTTGTTGGGTATAACCCTTCGCCACAAGTCGTGCTTTGAACGTCTCAACGTTCCCATCAGGACCCCTTTTCTTCTTGTATATCCACTTACACCCTACGGGTTTAATCCCTTCAGGAAGGTCTACAAGTTTCCAGACTTTGTTGACATACATCGAGTGCATCTCAACTTTCATGGCGTCAAGCCAAAGGTTTGATTCAGAACAAGCCATTGCTTGGCTATAGGAAACAGGATCATCCATGTCGGAGACGGCTACAAGAGAGTCTCCATAAGACATGTACCTGTCAGGCTTTTGAGTAGCCCTCCCACTACGTCGAAGTACTACTTGACGAGATTCTGATGAGTTAGGTTGTGTTTCAGTTGGGGTAAGAACAGTTCTTACAGACGAGGTAGAAGCTTCCTCACCCAACTTTTCTTCAAGCACAATTTTGCTTCTAGGTTTTGCATCCTTCATAAAGTCCTCCTCAAGGAAACGAGCATTCGTTCTAACGAAAGTCTTATCGTCCTCGGGACTATAGAAAGTAAAACCTTTGGTTTCCTTCGGATATCCTACAAACAGGCACAATTCTGACCTACTAGCCAACTTGCTAGTCTTTTGCCTCAGCACGTGTGCAGGGCAACCCCAAATTCGGATACGGCCAAGATTCACTTTACGGCCAGTCCATCGTTCATAAGGAGTACCAGGAACCGTTTTGGACGGAACTTGGTTCAGAATGTAGGCGGCTGTTTTGAGGGCATATCCCCAAAAGGAAAGCGGGAGTGATGAGTAACTCATCATTGATCTAACCATCTCCATAAGAGTTCGGTTTCTTCTCTCTGACACTCCGTTTTGTTGAGGTGTGCCAGGTGCGGTAAGCTGAGAAGCGATACCTTCTTCTTTAAGAAAGTCATCGAACTCTCCAGACATATACTCACCACCTCGATCAGATCGAAGGGTTTTGATCACTTTGCCAGTTTGCTTTTCCACTAAAGCCCTAAAGACCTTAAATACGTTAAAGGTCTCGGATTTGTGTTTAAGCAAATAGACAAACCCATATCTTGAGTAGTCATCAGTGAAGGTAACGAAGTATTCGTATCCTCCACGTGCCTGTTGGTTGAGCGGACCACATACATCAGAATGTATTAGTTCCAGCAACTCAGTGGCTCTTCGACCCTTATCGGAGAAAGGTCGCTTAGTCATTTTTCCTTCTATGCAGGATTCACAAGTAGGTAGTGAACCTATTGTAGAGGCTTGGAGTGGACCATCCCTCACAAGTCTCTTAATCCTATCTAGACTGATATGACCAAGTCTTAAGTGCCAGAGGTATGTTGATTTTGTTAGATCGGAGGATTCAGAAAGTTTGATCCTCTTTGGCTCCCTAATTAGATCGTTATCTATTTCGGTGTCTAAGAGAGAAGGTTGAGTGGGGTAGATGTAAAAAAGACCATTCTTCATACATGCATCAGTGACAAAATAATTAGAAAAAGAAATACGAATTCCATTCTTTATAAACTTTAAATATTAATCTTGCTCGAAAAGTTGAGCAACAGATACTAGGTTTTTCCCAAAGGAAGGAACATAATAAACATTATTCAAATTTAAAGTTCGATCTTCAAAAGATAGCGTCACGGATCCCACAGCCTTCGCAGACACCACGCTCTCATCACCCCACTTGAAGCAGAAGTCGCCATCCTCTAAGCTTTTGCTTTTCCTAAAACCAGTCAAGGAGCAGCAAATATGGTTAGTAGCAGCGGAGTCAATAATCCACGATGATACATTATCAGCTACTAAATAGGCTTCAGTAACAAGTACAATACCTTTAGCTTTGGTTTTGAGGTAGGCGGGACAGTTCCTACGCCAGTGACCAGGCTCATTGCAGTGGTGGCACTTGTCTTTAGACTTGTCCACCTTTGGAGCCTTAGGCGCCTTCTTCTTCGTTTGAACCTTAGGTTGGTTCTTCTTCTCGGCATTGCGAGGTCTCTTCTTAGATCCAGAGGTGGAGGCAGTAGCATGTACTTCTCCTTGAGCCCTCTTTTTCTTAGTGAGTGCCTCAGCGGTTTGAAGTTCCTTCATGAGCTCGGTAACAGTGTACTCCAGCTTGTTCATGGAATAGTTCAACTTGAAGGTATTAAAGGTTTCGGGGAGAGTTTCCAAGATCATATCTATTTTAGTCTCCCCATCAATCTCAGATCCAAGAATCTCCATTTCGTTTAGATAGCTAATGATCAGCATCATATGATCTCTAACGGGAGTTCCAGCCTTCATACGACAGTTCATGAATTGTCGGACCGCTTGTTGCCTAGCTTGACGTCCTTGCCCTCCAAACATCTCATGGAGATTGTAGAGCATATCGGTGGCAGTTTCATAATCACGATGTTGTTGTTGCAACACATTGTTTATCGATGCCAAAATATAGCACCTCGCAATCTCATCGGATCGAAGCCAGGCCGCCAGGGCGTCTTTCTCCTCTTGCGTCGAATCTTCATTCGTTTGAGGACAGGGGGTGGTGAGAACCCATTTGTGCTTGTCGACAGTAAGGACTATGTCGAGGTTACGTTTCCAGTCGACGTAATTGTCGCCTTCGAGTTTATTTGAGGAAAGAATTGTTGAGAGAGGGTTGAGAGACATATTGCCTATAACAGTTGTAACAAGTTTATGATTAGTCTTTGGTTTAGGATTTAAGTTTTATTAAGACTTTTTATAAAATCCAAAGGTGTTATAAACTAAACGATAATTTACTCCCTCAAGAGAAGGCCGCAAAAAATCTCCATTTATAAGTAAATGACACATCATTAATGCTAAGCCAAGATGTCAGTACATCATTTTGACTAGCCACCTTGTAAATTGGTTTGATCACTCATATCCTTTCGCAGAGCCTTAAGGAAGGATACTAGGGATTGAGCCTAAGTGTGCAACCAACCACTTAGTCCAAAAGATCAGCTTTGAAAAACAATCCCCCAAGGGGAGGCCTTGCCATCATTGCATCACTCTCGGACGTAGCTCATTGAGCAATGATCGAAGCAATAACGCCTTGGAGTACTCACATTTAAGTGAGGGTCGCAAGAGCGGCTCTTAGTCCCACGTTATTGCATCTTTCATTAGTGTTGGGGATCGCGGGTTACAAACAACGAGTATAACCCTCCCACTTAGTTTTTGGAGTTGGTTCATCGACTCTTTTAAGTTCGGAAACAGATTTCCTAGTTAGAGAGCGACAGAGCGGACAACTAGAAGAGAATCCTAGATCGACATGTTCAGAGCAGTATTAGTGCATAAAGGCACAAGGTACATACTCGATCTTTTCCTATTTTCTATTTCGGGAAAGTGCGTGAGGGAAGTGTGAACTTCAACTCACTCGAACACTTGAAAGTTTGAGATTACACATCTTTTTATTTTTCGGCTTGTCTACAAGGAGACCTCCCACTCAAATTTTCAAGAGCATATAGATTTTGAACATATGTGATATAGATATAGTTTTGAAAACATTTTGAAAATTTATTTGATTTGGATGACAAAATATTTTTCAAGTTTGAAAGTGAAAACGGTTTTTCAAAATTCAAACTAGTTTTGTAAAAATTCAATTTCAATTAAACTTTCAAAAATCAAAACATTTTAATCTTACACATCATGTTTATAATCATATGAAAAACATTTTTGCTCAAGAAAGTTTTCTCATTAGAGTTCTATAACTCATGGTAGTGGGGTTTGAAAATCCGGATTTCTAAAAAACTGGAGTTTCAGACAGCCGCGCACCTCGGAGTAAAATCGCCATAACTGGCGGCTCCGATGTCCTTTTGACCCGAAACCGGTGGCATTGGACAGAGGACAGACAGAGCTTTAATTTGATTCAAGAATCATTAAATTTCGATTTCTGAGCAGAGAGTTATGTCGCTTTTAATGTGGGTTTACATTCCAGCTCGAAGAAAAAGAAATATATTAAAGCTTCGTCCTTTTAGGTGCGAAAAATAATCGAGTGTAACGGAACGTTTTATGAAGGTTATTAAAGCTTTTATTTGTGTTTTATTAGCAAGGTAATAACATAGAATAAAAGAAATAACAACAAGCATAAAACGATTCAAGTAAAAATAAGAAACTAGCAAGGTAACAAAACTAGTCACAAAATTTTACTCGAAAAATTCTCAAACCTTTAAAACACGTTTTTCAATATAAAAAATTAAAAACTTTTAGAACTGATTCTAATGTGTTTTAACATCATCCCAAACTCATAGAAAATCAACATGGTTTTTAATTTAAAGGCATGAGCAATAAATTAAAAAAAACTAAGATTACAATTCTAACTTGTCACAAAATTAGTAAACTTTCGAAAACGATTTTCAAGCTCATAATTTAAAAACATGCACATGCATTCCTTTGACCATAGCTCTGATACCATTTGTTGGAATCGATCTAGGGTTTGAGAAAAAGTTTAACGCTTCGTTAAGCGGCGGAATTTTAAAAATTTTCTTTTAAAGTAAAACTAGTTTTTACTAACCTAGACAAGAGCATGTACATGTAAATAAAAACTAATATGAGCTATTAAAGTTACTAACCTTTCTTGAAGCTTGAACCTTGTAGAAGCTTTTGGAAAGTTGCAACGCTCGTCTCCCCTCGCAGCACGTCTCTCTTTCTTTCCTCGGCACCTCGAGCAACCACGAAAGTTTCTATCACTAAATCACTCGAAAAGAAGGAATCAGTGAGTGGGCACTTTTAAACACTACGACTTGAGAACTAGTCTCGAAGTCGCAGAGCTAAAGACTAGGTCGAGTGAGGACCTAGGTGCCAAGACAAGAGAAAACCGAAAATAAACTAGAGAGAGAGAGAAGAGGACTTCGGCCAAGTTCTAGAGAGAGAGTCTCTCAAATCTCTTAAACTTGGATGAATGAAATGTGAGGAAATGAGGCTCCTATTTATAGGAGAGGTCTCACCTTCAATAAGGTAGTTTCCTCTTCTATAGAATATCACATATTCATGAGCAATTTCCCCTTTTTTCCCTTTGAGATACTCGGCCAAGCTAGGGCTTCTAGAAGCCTTGATTTGTTTCCTATTTTGTTCAAGGCTTGCCTTGTCTCTCAATGTGGCCGATTCCCTTGTGCATCCTTATGCAAATTTGTTTCCTCTTTTTCTTTTGGCAAGTATCTAAATACATTTATGCACAAAATAAACTCTCCTATTTCTCTATTAGGGTAGGCGCCCAAGTCTCTCTAGAAGGAGCTTCTAGAAGCTTCTTCATTTGTTCATGACAACATGAGAAAGGCCCATTAAGAATTTTCAATAAAATTCTCATGAAACGAAATTAATTCACAAGGCCCAATGATCAAGTCATGGCCGAGTGAAACATGTCACAAAATGACCTTGTCAAAAAATTTATTGACATTCATTTCATCCTTTGTCTCAAAAGACAAAAATACCCTTTTAACTATTTTCGTTCTTGTTTTGGCTTAGCTTCCAGTTTAACTATTCCTATCGATGTGATTCGTGACAGTGACCTCATGGACCCAAATGAACAAAGCTTTAGCTAAACACTTGGACTCAAAAGTTCACAAACCTTTTCCAAGTTTAGCTTAATGCCAACTGACTCCACTAAAGAGCTGACACTGAAAATCTCTCGGTTCAAATGAATTTATTTTCTACTCAAGAATTCGACCTAATTATGATGAGCGGATCCACTGAATATTATCTATGTTTACCCTTCATGAATGTCATCAGCTAGTCGGGATTTACTAAATTACCATTTTACCCTTCTAGCTGTTATTTCCTCAACTCCTTTGTCGCTTGTGAATAAGTTAGAAACAATGTATTGACGAGGAGCTAACAAGTCACATTGTTTCATCCAAAAGAGTCAAGACTCAATTTGGACACTGGCCAGTTCATTTATTCACACTCCAAGGAACAAAGCATGAGGTGACATACATTGCATTTCAGCAATCTTGTACATGAATTCCATATCTATGAGAACTTCACAAAGTTACTCATGACAGACTCACAACTTAGTACTTCACCAATAGGCCTTGTTCGGAATCACATAGTGAGTCCGAACTTTGACTTTCTCAAATGAGAATACTAAGGTGTGAAATGGCATGTCTCATTTCAGGATTAAGGTAAGCATGATGCAATTCATACATAGTGACTTCGAGACATAAGAGGTTAAATGGTTTGTTCTTATCTTGTCTCTAGAAGTGCACTGGTCAATTCAGTACCTTCGGAAGATACCTAGAAGAACTATAGAGTTCCTAACTCTCAATGCCTCATAACCAGACATCATAGATTCTTCTAACAATCATACTGAGGTCAATAGTCCTTTGACCCTAAGATTGCGAATATATCGTTTTAAGCAAACTACGAAGAGTTTGTTCATGCAAATCTACATTTGTCTCTTCGTAAGTTGTTAAGTTTGTTTATGGACTAAAAGACTATGGTTTTATCATAAAGCTTCAGACAAGGAAGATTGAATGAACGTTTCAACTTTATTAATGAATGAACAGGCAATTACAAGCAAGAGTCTTCATGAGACTTTATTACATCAAATGTTCAAAATAAAGACTACAACTCTTCTTGTGGGCACCATTGACAACAGTTAAAGAAGACATCGCAGCGGGTGTGACATGACGGTCCAACGACTCGCTCGAGCACTCGACGCCGGAGGCGATCCCCGGCCCGGCAGATCCTTCGTGGCAATCGCCCGGGCCGGCCGGCTGGACCGTGACGTGGGTGCCCGGCTCGGTGGGCCTTGTCCTCCCAATGGTCGGCCCGGCAATGGACCCGTAATCGGCGCCCGGCCTCGAACCCGGCAAGCTTCCCTCGGCGAGGCCCGTCTCGTCCGGGCTCCCTTGGCGGATGCCCAAGGCCGTTGGGCCGGCTCCACAAGCCTCCGGCCCGGGTAGGAGGCCCTCTCCCGTGTCCGGGCCCCCGCGCTATGCGCCCAAGGCCAATGGGCCGGCCCCGCCAGCGCCCGGCCCGGGGAGGCAGCCCTCTTGCGCGCCCAAGTCACCTGGGTCCCTGGGAGTCCCGCTCAGCCCAGTGGCGCGCGCCTCCGGCCCAGCAGAGCGGCCCGGCCCGCTAAGTGGGCTCCCCCCTTGCAGCCCTAGCCTCGGCCGCTGCCCCCCGGCCGGCGCTGTCCGGCCGGCCCTCCTCGTCACCGGCGCCGGCGCTCCCTCCAGCAGCGCCGCCCACCTCCGGCGGCCCTCCAGCAGCGCCGCCCACCTCCGGCGGCCCTTCATCGGCGCCGCCCGCCTGCTCCTGACGCCCGACTCGGCCGGCGCGGCCCCTCCAGGGGCGAGCGCTCGTCCTACGCTGCTTGGATCTCCCCCGGTGGCGCCTCCAGCGCAGACAGCACCGACGAAGACCGGCGCACCATCGCCCAGGCCCGCCTCGCCGAGTGCGACCTCACCCGGGCCGCGCGCGTCCCCAGCGCCGCCTGAGGCTCCTCCGGCGACGCTCCCAGCACATACGGCGCGGACAGGGGCCGGCGCATCTTCTCCCGGGCCCAGTTCGCCAAGCGCGCCCCCGCGCTGGTCGGTCCAGCGCTCCCCGATGCCCAGCGCTCCTGGGCCGGCGTTCCCCTAGCGGCCGGGGCCGTCCCCAATGCGCGTGTACTCCTCCCCGTCGGCCAGCCATGCTTCGACCGTGTGAAAGTCCCCCCCGGCCATCTCTGTCACGTGGTGGCTCAAAGGGCGTGAAGGCGGCACGATGTTGGTAACCGAGGGAGATGAAAGTTGCGCCCACAATTCGTCTAAATTCGCGTCTTGATTCTCGAGCAAAGAGAAGAGGTCGTCATCAATGGACCCACTCCCCGACAGGTGGTTGGTAGGGTCCATTGACGCGTTCAACGAGACAAGGCAAAAGTGACCGGAGAATAAAAAAAATAATAATAATTAAAGGAACCGAGCCAAACCTTGTCGCGACGGGTTGCTCCGGTGGGCTGATGACGGCAAGAGTCTCGAGTTTACCGCACGAGTTTCACTCGGCCGTAAACTCGGGGGGCTAATGTTATCGGCCCGACCCCGATAGCGGCCTAACGGAGGCAAAGCGACGTCGAACGCGTCTCGGCAGTTCGCCCCGGCCATTGGTCGGCCCTAGGGCCAGCCTCGGCCAATGGCCGGCCCAAACAGCTTCGGCCATTGGCCGGCCCAGAGGCCAGCCTCGGCCAATGGCCGACTCAAGATACTCCCGGCCATTGGCCAGCCCTAGGGCCAGCCTCGGCCAATGGCCGGCCCAAATAGCCTCGGCCATTGGCCGGCCCAAGGGCCAGTCTCGGCCAATGGCCGACTCAATCTACTCCCGGCCATTGGCCGGCCCTAGGGCCAGCCTCGGCCAATGGCCGGCCCAAACAACCTCGGCCATTGGCCGGCCCAGAGGCCAGCCTCGGCCAATGGCCGACTCAAGATACTCCCGGCCATTGGCCGGCCCTAGGGCCAGCCTCGGCCAATGGCCGACCCAAATAGCCTCGGCCATTGGCCGGCCCAAGGGCCACTCGGCCAATGGCCGACTCAAGCTACTCCCGGCCATTGGCCGGCCCTAGGGCCAGCCTCGGCCAATGGCCGGCCCAAATAGCCTCGGCCATTGGCCGGCCCAAGGGCCAGTCTCGGCCAATGGCCGGGCCAAGACAATTCTCGGCCAAGGGGTTGCCCATAACGCCCCTTGGTCGCCTATAAATAGAGGGGCCGCTCCCCTAGTCCAGGTAATCCGAATTTGAGTACTGAAACGCTGTCGAACTCGTACCTCGCTCGTTTCTCTCAAGTCTCGACCTCTAAACACTAAACCCTCTACAAACCACCTCAAATATACTAATGTTGAGCGTCGGAGAGGTAAACAGAGGCAACCCCTCTGTTTCCCCTTTGTAGTTCACACCTTCTCTGCTTGCTTTTCAGGTGCCTGGGCGAGACAGATACCACAGACAGCTAAGGGAAGACTTGGGACACCAAGTCCGACACGCTCGAGTCGAGACGAGACCACTTTGTCCGGCCTTGGGTCTAACCGTCTGCGACTCCTAAATCGTTGTCCGAAAAACTACGACAATAATTCTTATGAAATGAAATTTATCCACATGGCCCAATGATCAAGTCATGGCCGAGTATTATTGAGTCATCAAATGACCATGTCAAAAAAATTTATTGACATTCATTTCATCCTATGTCTCAAAAGACAAAAATACCATTTTGATAATTTTCGTTCTTGTTTTGACTTAGCTTCCAGTTTAACTATTCCTACTCGATGTGATTCGTGATAGTGACATCATGGATCTAAATGAACAAAGCTTGAGCTAAATACTTGGACTCAAAAGTTCACAAACCTTTTCCAAGTTTAGCTTAATGTCAATTGACTCCACTAAAGAGTTGACACTGAAAATCTCTCGATTCAAATGAATTTATTTTCTACTCAACAATTCAACCTAATTGTAATGAGCGGATCCACATAATATTATGAGTGTTTACCCTTCATGAATATCATCAGCTAGTCGGGATTTACAAAATTACCATTTTACCCTTCTAGATGTTATTTCTTCAATTCCTTTGTCGCTTGTGAATAAGTTAGAAACAATGTATTGACAAGGAGCTAACAAGTCACATTGTTTCATCCAAAAGAGTGAGGACTCAATTTGGACACTAGCCAGTTCATTTATTCACACTCCAAGGAACAAAGCATGAGGTGATATACATTGCATTTCAGCAATCTTGTACATGAATTCCATATCTATGAGAACTTCACAAAGTTACTCATGACATTCTCGCAACTTAGTACTTCACCAATAGGCCCTGTTCGGAATCACATAGTGAGTCCGAACTCTGACTTTCTCAAATGAGAATACGTAAGTTATGAAATGACATGTCTCATTTCAGGATTAAGGTAAGCATGATGCAATTCATATGTAGTGACTTCGAGACATAAGAGGTTAAATGGTTTGTTCGTCTCTAGAAGTGCACTGGTCAATTTAGTACCTTAAGAAGATACCTAGAAGAACTATAGTGTCTCCAACTCTCAATGCCCCATAACCAGACATCATAGATTCTCCTAACAATCGTACTGAGGTCAATAGTCCTTTGACCCTCAGATTGCGAATATATCGTTTTAAGAAAACTACGAAGAGTTTGTTCATGCAAATCTACATTTGTCTCTTCGTAAGTTGTTAAGTTTGTTTATGGACTAAAGACGAATGTTTTATCATAAAGCTTCAAACAGACAAGAAAGAATGAATGAACATTTCTACTTTATTAATGAATAAGCAATTACAAGCAAGAGTTTTCATGAGACTTTATTACATCAAATGTACAAAATAAAGAATACAACTCTTCTTGTGGGCACCATTGACAACACTTACGACCCTCGGCTTACTATATCTAGCGTAACCGGTTTGCACGGCTAAGTGCCACACCTGACGGCGAGGTTTTCCGCGGACACTGGCTAGACCAGTTTCGTCGGGCGGATACGAGTCTTCGCCATTTGTTGTCGCAGTTTTTCGGACAACGATTTAGGAGTCGCAAACAGTAAGACCCAAGGCCGGACCAAGTGGTCTCGTCTCGACTCGAGCGTGTCGGGCTTGGTATCCCAAGCCGTCCCTTAGCTGTAGGTGATCTCTATCTCGTCCAAGCACCTGAAATGTAAGCAACAAGGTGTGAACTACAAAGGGGAAACAGAGGGGTTGCCTCTGTTTACCTCTCCGACGCTCAACATTAGTAGGATTGAGGTGGATATAGGAGGTGTAAGTGTTTAGAGGCCGAGACTTGAGAGAAACGAACGAGGTACGAGTTCGACAGCGTTTCAGTACTCAAATTCGGATTACCTGGGTCAAGGGAGAGACCCTCATATTTTTAGGCGGCGAAGGGGTGTTTGGGGAACCCCTTGACCGAACGCCGGCCTTGGAGAGCCGGCCTTGGAGAGCCGGCCTTGGAGCGCCGGCCTTGGAGCACCGGCCTTGGAGAGCCGGCCTTGGAGCGCCGGCCTTGGAGCGCCGGCCTTGGAGAGCCGGCCTTGGAGCGCCGGCCTTGGAGCTCCGGCCTTGGAGCGCCGGCCTTGGAGAGCCGGCCTTGGAGAGCCGGCCATGGAGAGCCGGCCATGGAGAGCCGGCCATGGAGAGCCGGCCATGGAGAGCCGGCCTTGGAGAGCCGGCCTTGGAGAGCCGACCATGGAGAGCCGGGCGTGGAGAGCCGGGCGTGGAGAGCCGGCCTTGGAGAGCCAGCCATGGAGAGCCGGCCATGGCGAGCGCCGGCCCCAGACGAGCGCCGGGCTCAGGACGGCCGCCAGCGTGGCCGTCGTCGAACTACCGGGCCGAGACGGATCGGTAACATTAGCCCCCCGAGGTTATCACCGATTGTAAATCGCGTGGTAAACTCAAAGTCCAACGTTGGCCCATCGGAGAAGCCCGCCGCCAAGAGGTATGCTCCGACGTCCTTTCATATTATTTTTATTATTATTTTTTGTCGATCGTGCTCGCCTCGCTATTCGCGCCCATGGACCCCATTGACCACCTATCGCGGTGTGGGACCATTGATGACGGCTTACACGATTTGTTTGAGGAGAACCACGTGGATTTGGATGCTTTTTGGGCTCAATTTTCGCCCCCATCAACACCTCCCGACACACGACACTCGTCACATTCGTTCAACGCCATCGAGATGACCGGAGAGGATCTTTCATTAGTGGAGGCATGGCTGGCCGACGAGGGAGAGGGCGCGCGTGCCGGAGGCGGCCAGCGCCGGCAGGGGGACGCTGGGGACAGCGCGCGCGCTGGAGGAGGCGCCCGGGACTGGGACGGCGCCGGCGGCGCTGGAGACGTCGGGGAGGACCTGCCCAGGCCAGGAGGCGAAGCCCCTTCGCCCGCTGAAGGCCTGGGCGGCGCGCGCGTGCCGGAGACGGCCGCGCCTGGAGCGGCCGACGCTGGAGGAGACGTGCCGGAGGAGGGCGATGTCGGGGGGGACGCGCCGACCAGGGAGGACGCGACCTGGGTCAACCCCAGCCCCGGGGAAACCCTACCCCGCCTGGGCCGGGCCGACCAGGCGTTCACCAGGCGCGCCGACGAGGGGGAACGCCCGGACGACGCGAGCGACCCCGGGGCGGCCGCGCGCGGCGAAGCCGGCGCCGACAGGGGCGCGCCGACCGGTCTCGACGCTGTCTGGGCCAGTCTTGACGCAGGGGAGGCCGTTGCTCGGCCGGTGGCGGCCACCGGGTGGCCTGCAGATGACGCGCGGGAGCACAGCCCGCCGGGCCCGGCCGCGCCGACGATGGTGCGCGCCGCTGGAGGGCCGCCGATGCCGGGAGACACCGGCCAGGGAGGGGCCGGCGCCGGGCAGGAGGTGGTGCCGCCGGGGTGCGCCGGCCAGGGGGCGGCCACTTGCCCAGCCCTAGGGCAAACCCTAGGCCCCATTGGGCCGGGCCTGGGCGAGGAGAGTGCAGCCGGCCAGGAGCCGGGCCGGGCCGGTGCGCGCGAGGAAGGCCCAACCGGCTAGAGGCCGGATGGGGCCACTGGGCTGTGCGCGCGCGAGGAGGGCCCAGCAAGCCGTGAGCTGGGCCGGGCGGATGGGCCGGACGCGCCTGGGACGAGCGCTGGGACGCCCGGGCAGGCCTCAAGTGCCGGAGACCCGACTGGCCGAGAGCCGGGCCGGGCCGACGGGCCCAAGGCCGGAGGTCGCCTGGACCGCGCGTGGAGGAGCCACCCAGCCAGGAGACGGGCTGGGTCCTCGGGCTTGACGTGCACACAGGAGGGAGCGTTGCCGACCACAGGATGGGCCGGCCCGAGGGCTGTGACCCGGCCGGCCGGCAACCAATCGAGCGCTCGGGTAACGTCCCGGGCTCCGAACGCTCCGGCGACTCATCGAGCCATCGTGCAGCACCTACGGCGAGGGGACTTTCTTCCACTGCGCAGGAGGAAACACGGACCTCAACCATCCGGATAGGAGAGTCAGTCGTGCGGGGCAACCTCGACTGCTCGGGTGTCGATGTCCCGAGCTTGATCTCCATCGTCAGTTTCAAGAGCCTTAGGAAACGCTACAGCATCCCGGATTCTGTGTCAATCCTCAGACCGTTGCCCGACGATCTTCCGTCTCGCCCTCGAAAGGGGTATGCCGCGGTCCACGAGGCGAGTCTTCGCGGGGGACTAAGGTTGCCTTTTCAGCCGGTTATCCAGGAGTTGTTAGCTCGACTGGGGGTTCACGCTTTACAGATGTCCCCGGCCTTCTACCGGCTGGTCGCGGCGTGCCATATGATGCTTTATGGGGCAAAGAAGAGGGCCGTCACCACCGACGACATCCAGGACCTCATGACGATACGAGGGGTGCCGGGGAAGCCGGGCTTCTACCTAGCGCTACATCGCAAGCGTTTCGTCATCGTCAGCAATGTTAACTCGAAGCATAGATATCCTTGGATATGGGTGTCCGAGTCAACCTTCGGGGCCGCGCCTCTCTTCTTCGGTCTCGCGGCCGATTTCCCACCTATGGGCAATATCGAGGGTTTTGAGCTTCATGCGGTGATCAGGGCGATCCCGGAATCGAGGCGGCAAGGGCCGCACTTCGAATCCCCAGACCTAATGGCAAGGACTAGGTAGTTCACGCCTGGAGACGACGCTCCTCCGTGCTCGGGCCTCGGCGCGGAGGCTACGGAGGACCCTGAATCAGAGGCGGGGGGCTCGTCTGCCCCCCCCCCCCTGACGTGGGGGGTACCAACCACACACATGCTTCCAGTTAGTGCACATTCCGTTGTATTGTACTCTAACCTGTCATCTCTTTATCTTTTTCAGATACCATGACCCGGCGACACCGACCACGCACGCAGGTACCGAGGGTGGCGCCCGACGTTGAGGCCGTGACCGCGGCTCAACTATAAGCTGAGGCCCGCCATGGAGGGCTTCCAACGCGGGCGAGGACTGAGGCGAACTCTTCGAATAAGCGACCATCGTCGACGACCCTCCCCGGCTCGTCCTCCGGCCACAAGCGCGCTCATACGTCGGCGACGTCAGACGGCATGGAGTCGATGCTCTTGGCGGAGGCGGCGGAGTTGAGGGACCAATGTTCTCGAGGGATCCTTGAAACCTCTCTACGGGATTTCAAGAGTCTCCTGACGGCGAGTGACCTTGAGCATTTCCAGAGCGGGATCGGCGACGCCCGAAAGGTACAATTTGCTTGTTTGTCTTATTTGTGATTATTGTGCTTATTTCGATCGCATGTACGTTGTTTGTTTCCACAGATGCTCGCGCGCCAAGAACGGTGCGACCGTATTCTCCGGGACTTGCTGCGTCGCATGCAGATCATGGAGAAAGACAGGGAGAACACGGCGGCCGCCCATGCCGTCGCTTTGGCGGGGGTCCGCACCGTCCAAGAGTTTCAGGCGCTTGAGGAGGAACTGAAGCGAGCTCGTGAGAAGGCGGTGGCCGAGAAGGCGTCTCGGGAGAAGGCTGAGCAGGCGGCCGATACTTTCTTAGGGGAGACAAAGAAACTCTAGGCGACACTCTCGAGCCGAGACGAGGAGCTGAACATCGTCCACGCCCGACTGTCGGCGAGCGAGATCTCCCGGGTCAAGGCCGAGAGGGAGAGGGAAACCTTGCGAGCGGAGGTGCAGACCCTCGTCGAGGAGAAGGATGACGCCGTGCGATCCAAGACGGAGTTGACGGAGGACTAGGATCTCTCGCTGGAGGTGGCCCGTTACGAGGTGGCCATGCGGGTCAAAGACGCGACCGCGGAGGAGAACGCGTCTCGAGGGATCACATTTTCCTTCTTCAACGCCATGTTTCCTCGCCTGGAGGACGAGTTGCCGGAGGATGACCTACCTCCCGAAGTCCCTGCGGAGGCCGCCCAGTCGTCAAACTGTCGGCCCGGTGGAGAAACCGTTGGCAGGTCGGGCACCCCTCGCCCTGAAGACGACGAAGAGCAGGTCGCCTATGGCTCAGAGTAGCCGAGTTTTCTTTGGTTTTCTGCGCATTTGTTTAGCGCTCGCTTTACACTTTCTTTTGGATTTCTGTTATGTTTGACATGTGTCGTACTTTCGTACTTTTCTCGTCGGGTTGTTTGTGCAACATCGTTTTTCTTTTATGGAAGCTTTCTTTTTATTGTGCGTCTTATTTTCTCGACTTGCTATGCTTAGTGTAATTGATTTGCACAATTTTAACTGGTGCGTGTCTTACGAACTCGGCTTACTATGTTTAGCGTAACCGGTTGGCACGGCTTACTGCCGCATTTGGCGGCGAAGTTTCCCGCGGACGCTGGCTAGACCAGTTTCATCTGGCAGGTGCGATTCTCGGCCATCCATTCGTGACTCGCTGCCTATCCGCGCGTGCGAGCTGGGTGGCCGTCGCGCTCATTTTCCAGCGAGTACATTACCTATCGGCGTGCGTATCGCGACGAGCTCGCAGTTCCCAGTGAGCGTGGTACATGTCGGTACGCGTGTCACGTTTTGGGTTTTGACTGCCGGGATCGACAATCCGGTGCCCGGACGTGATCCATCGATGCCTTGCTGCCTATCGGTGTGCAAGGTGCATCATCGCGCGAGAGGGTCGCAGCAAAAGACGTGCGAGGTCGGAGGTCCGGTGCACGGATCCAACTTGTCGACGTTTCGCTATCTCTCGGCGTACGGCCTCAACCCGTGCGAGAGCGTCGCACGATGAGGGTATGAAGTCGGAGGTCCGGCGCACGGATCCGATTTATGGGTGTTTCGTTACCGCTTGGTGCGTGAAAAGTGGAGTAAGCGAGCTTGTTACTCTCGCCTTATCCCCCTTAACCCCCCGAGTTTCTTGGGTGCTCGTAGAGGAGGCTAGAAATTATAATACAATGATTTGAAGCGAAATGTAATTCATTATATTGTTGAAATGGTTAAAAAATTACATCCCAGGCCGTTGGCCGAACATGAAATTTTAAATAGTCTTGCTAGAATCGAAAATTACATGAAAACAACAAAGCGTAAAATGGACGAATGAACATCTATTGGTAATATTGCCGAAGGTGCTCCGCGTTCCACGGGTATGTGAACACGAGTCCCTCCATGTTCTCGAGCTCATACGTGCCATTGTGGATGGCTCGGCGCACACGGTACGGGCCTTCCCAGGTGGGGCCTAGAACTCCCGCACCCTGCACCTTGGTGTTTTGGAACACCCTTCGAAGAACGAGGCTTCCGTCGGCGAACTTCCGCAGCTTGATCTTTGAGTTGTAGTATTTCTCAACTTTCTTCTTTTGCGCAGCAAGTCGGGTGAGTGCGTCCGACCTCCTCTCGTCTATGAGGTCTAACTCGAGCCTGATTGCGTCATCGTTGGTGGCTTCTTCGTACTCCTCGATGCGCAAGGTTGGTAGTTTGGTCTCGACGGGTACCACGGCCTCGACGCCGAATGCGAGAGCGAAAGGGGTTTCGCCGGTCGCATTTCGAGCGGTGGTGCGGTACGCCCATAAGACCATGGGGAGCTCATCGGCCCAAGCCCCCTTTCTTTCCTCCAGCTTCTTCTTCAAGTTCTCTTTGATTGTCTTGTTAACCGCCTCGACTTGACCGTTGGCTTGAGGATGGCGGGGAGAGGAGAAAGTCTTGCTAATGCCCAGTTGTTCGCACATTTCTCGGAGGCGCGCGTTGTCGAATTGTTTCCCGTTGTCGGTTACAATTCACGCGGGGATCCCGAAGTGGCAGATGATGCTTTTCCAAATGAAGCTCGTCGTGTTCGCCTCAGTGATCTTCGCTAGCGGCTCAGCCTCTACCCACTTTGTGAAGTAATCGATGGCCACGATCGCGTGCTTGTATTGCCTCGGGGCCGTAGGTAGCTCACCGATGAGGTCGATTCCCCACTTCGCGAAAGGTCGCGGCACAATGATCGGACACAATGGGGCCGGTGCTTGACGCGGTATGTGGGCGAACCTTTGGCATTTATCACACCTTTTGGCCCACTCGTGGGAGTCCTTTTTCAAGGTCGGCCAAAAATATCCAAGTCTTAGCAGCTTTAATGCCAAAGATTGTCCGGCGGCGTGGTTTCCGCACACCCCCTCGTGCACTTCGCGGAGCGCCTTCCTCGCCTCGACTTCGGTCAGGCAGCGGAGAAGGGGCATAGAGTAGCCTCTCTTGAACAAGTTGTCCTCCCTCATTGTGTACTTCGGTGCCAAGCTTCTCAGCTTTCTGGCCTCTTCTCTGTATTCGGGAACGACTCCTCGCTTAAGGAATTCCACGAGCGGAGTCATCCATGAGGGAGGCGGAGTCTCCTCAACTACCCCTACGTCGCCTCTCGAGACGTAGGGTCGGGTCAACACTTCGATCGGGACGCTGCCTTCTCCTTCCTCGTCTATCCCAGACGCGAGGCGAGCCAGAGCGTCAGCGTCAATGTTCGCCTCGCGAGGAACTCGGATGATTTCGAACCATGACAGGGCCTCCAGGTTCTTTTGGGCCTTGGACAAGTACGCGATCATATGTGGCTCTTTCGCGGCATAGTCGCCCTTAACCTGGTTCACAATCAATTGCGAGTCGCAATGGATGCGCAGGTTTTGGGCGCCTAACTTGTTCGCTAGCTCCAAGCCAACGATCAGAGCCTCGTACTCTGCCTCGTTGTTGGAAGCCTTGAACTTGAACCGCAGGGCGTATCTCAGCTTTTCCCCATCGGGATTTGTGAGCAGAACGCCGGCGCCAGCCCCCCGGGCGTTTGACGTGCCATCCACGTGCAAGTCCCAGACCGGCCCTATCAGGTCGTTGGTTCTCTTCTTCGACGACTCGCCATGGTCATCCTCCTTGTCTTCCGTGCTATTACTACTCTCGTCGCCCTCGTTGGTTGGGGGCGCGCTTGTGAACTCGGCGATGAAGTCGGCGAGGGCCTGACCCTTAATGGCGGTTCTCAGTTGGAACTCGATCCCGTACTCGCCCAGCTCTTGGGACCATATCGCCATTCGAGAGGAGGTCCCTTTTTGAAGGGCCTTCTCGATGGGATGTCCCGAGCGGACCACAATGGGGTGCGCTTGGAAGTAGGGCCGGAGCTTTCTCGCGCTCATGACGAGGGCGAGGGACAGTCTCTCGATTTCCGGGTATCGGGTTTCGGCATCGAGGAGCGCCTTGCTAACGTAATAGACTGGCCATTGCACCTTGTCTTCTTCGCGTATGAGAACCGCGCTCACGGCCCTATCGGAAACCGCGAGGTAGAGGTACAAGGTTTCGCCATTCTTCGGCTTCGCCAGGAACGGGGGGGAGGTGAAATAGGCTTTCATATCGCGGAATGCTTCCTCGCACTCCTCCGTCCACACGAACCCGTCGGTCTTCATTAGTGCCTTGAAGAACGGTTGGCACTTATCAGTGGCTTTGGAAACGAATCGCGTCAGGGCGGCGATCCTTCCCGTCAAGCTTTGAACTTCTTTGACTTTTTGTGGCGACCTCATCTCTAAGATCGCCTTAATCTTCTCAGGATTGGCCTCGATCCCGCGGCGGCTCACCATGTAGCCCAGAAACTTTCCAGACTCGACCCCGAAAGCTCACTTGTTGGGGTTGAGCTTCATTTTGTAGCGTCGCAGGATCGTGAACATTTCCCTAAGGTCTCGAACGTGGTCGTTGGCTTTGAGGCTTTTGACCAGCATGTCGTCCACGTAGACCTCCATAGTTTTGCCAATTTGATTGGCGAACATGCGGTTCACCAACCTTTGATACGTCGCTCCCGCGTTTTTTAGGCCAAAGGGCATGACCTTGTAACAGTAAAGTCCGCGGTTCGTAACAAAGGTGGTTTTGATCTGATCCGGCTCGTGCATGCGGATCTGGTTGTAGGCTGAATAGGCGTCCATGAAGCTCAGCAACTCGTGGCCCGCCGTGGCGTCCACGAGCTGCTCGATCCTCGGGAGAGGGAAGCTGTCTTTCGGGCAGGCTTTGTTGAGATCTTTGTAGTCGATGCAGATCCGCCACTTCCCGTTTGGCTTCTTGACCATCACCACATTGGACACCCACTTGGGGTGCTCCGCCTCCCTGATGAAGTCGGCGGCGAGAAGTTTGTCAACTTCTTCACCAATGGCTTGGTACCTCTCCCCGCTGAACGCCCGCCGCGGTTGAACGCACTCGGCCACTCTCTTGTCGTCGTTGAGACGATGAACCATTATTTCGGGGTCAATTCCCGGCATGTCGCCGTGTGTCCACGCAAAGACATCTTTGTGCTCTCGGAGGAAAGCGGCGAGCTTGATTCGGGTCTCAGATGGGGGTTGGGCACCTACCTTGACTACTTGGTCAGGCTTGGCGTCGTCCAACACGACGGGAATGAGGTCGTCCGGTGTCTCCACCTTTCGACGCTCGACATCGTCCCTTTGGTCTAGCTCTTCGAAGGTGCCTCCCTCCTCTAACTTGCACAGGAATTTGTCCTCAAGTTGGAAGACGGTGCTCACCATCTTTCCTTTCCCTTTTCCGTCCACGCCCTGGATGTAGCACATCCTTGCCATGGATTGGTCTCCCAACATCACGGCGATTCCTTTCTCAGTTGGGAACTTCATCATCAGGTGGTACATGGACGTTATGGCCTTCAACCGATTGAGAGTCGGGCGGCCGACGATGATGTTGTAAGCCGAGGGCTGATCCACCACTAGGAACGACACGATGTGGGTAACCTCGAGCCCCCCCGGCGTACCGAAGGTAACCGGGATGTCGATAGTTCCCTCCGTCATGACCCTCTCCCCGGAGAAGCCGAAGAGCGGGGTTGAGATTGGGGTCGGTCTCATCCCGGATAGTTTCATCCTGTCCAACGCCGACTTGAAGATTATGTCGGCGGAGCTCCCATTGTCGATCAGGATTCTTCGGACGAGGTTGTTGGCGACCGGGGCAGAGACGACTATCGCGTCGTTGTGTGGATGGAGCACTCGCGCCGCTTCTTGTCCGGTGAAGAACATGGATTCGAAGGGGGCCGGAGGAGGGGCCTCGTACGTATGGTTGATGTAGTGCGCTATTTTCCCTTGGGAAACTTCGCGCACGTACTTCTTCCTCTGCGTGGCCGAGTCCCCGAACTCCGGGCCGCCCAAGATTGCGCCCACGACGTGAAGTTGCGAGCTCTCCGGTTCTTCGTTCGCCGCGCGGTCCGTGACGGTCACCGTCGCCGGCCCCTTCTTTCCTTGCCGCGGGCGGCCTCCGTGCGCCGCGGCCGTCCCGATAGTTCTAAGGACGTATTCCTTCAGTTTCCCGTCTTGAATCAGGGCCTCAATCTGACGCTTGAGTTGGTAGCATTCGGATGTCAGGTGCCCGTGATCCTGATGGTACTCACAGTACTTGCTTTGATCCCTCTTGGCGGGATCCTTCGTGAGAGGGGTTGGACTCCCCAGCTTGTCCCGGTGCAGAGCCAGGATCCGCTCCGGCGAAGTGTTCAGAGGAGTAAATGTCGAGAACTTTCGGAAGCTATCGACATGTGGAGGCCTCGGCCCGGGGAGGGAGCGGCCGTTAGGGGCCTGGCCTCCCTTATTCCTCCTCTTTCGAGGGTCGGGACGATCTTCGTCTCGATCGTCGCGGCGGCGACTCCCCTGTCCTCCTGACTTTCGGCCATCTCGGCCATCGAGATAGTCCTTGACTCCCATATACGTGCGGGCTCTCGCCATTAGCTCCGCCATGTCTCGTGGGACTTGGCCAACAATAGACTTAAGGAAGTCGCTCGTGCGGACTCCCTCAGTGATCGCCGTGACCTTGTGAGACTCCTCAGTGAAGCGAGCGAGGTATTGTCTCAGCGTCTTGTCTCTTCCTTGTCGGATAGAGAGGAGGTGCGTCTTTGGTTTCTTTTGCACCATGAGGGTGGCGAATCGGGCAAGGAACGCCTCTCGCAAGGCCCGGAAAGACGAGATGCTTCCCGGCCTCAATCTTCGGAACCACTCAAACCCCGACCCTGTGAGGGTCAGGCTAAAGGCTTGACAGAGGGTGGCGTCTGTCTGCCCTTGCATCGTCATCCACGTCTCATAGTGTTGGACGTGGAAGTGGGGATCCGTACGTCCATCGTAGGGGGTAATGGACGGTAACTTGAAGTTTCCTACGCATGGTTGCGCGAGGACTTGTGCGGCGAAGGGAGAGTATGATTCCTCGATCCCTCCGTATGGCCTTTGCCTCCCTGACTCCCTCATCTCGATGATTTGATTTTGGAGGCTCTGAATCATCGTGACCATGTCGAGCCCGTTAGCGGGGCCGACCGTCGGGGCCACGGGAGTCACCGGTGGCGTTCGTTGGACGCTTGGTCCACGACATTGGCCTGAGGCCGGCCGAGAGTTGCGGCGGGGAGCGCGTCCCTTCGAGAGTTTAGCCTTTCGCGGAGATCCTCCCCTCGGGAGTTTCTCTGCGCCGTCAAGCGCTCTCTAAGGTCCACGCTTGGTGCAGGGCGAGGCGAGGTCGCCCTTGGTCAAACCGTCCGGCGGGCGCTTCGGCTATCGGCCCCATCATCTACCAGAGTCGCTCTCTCCTAGGCGAGGGGCCGTGTCTGGCCGCCTCTCGAAACCGAGGGGGCGAGTCCCCGGGAATGTGACTGTGCCAGCTGCCGCGCTAGGTGCGACGGCCCGGCCAAAGCATTGTTAGACCTCTCGGGCCGCGAAGGGGCAAGGCTAGGTGTTGCCTCATTGGTCCTCGACTCCCCCACATATTCGGGGTCGGAGTCGTCTTGGGCGGACCTATCCTCAATGTCATAGCCGAGGAGATCGGCTATGAGCGTACCGTCGACGCCGGGACGGTCAAGGAGCTCCGCAAGCCACCGGGCCGTGTCCTCTCGGAGCTAGGCCTCGGGGTCAGTCATCGGGTCTTGGGGCTGGCTCTCGCTATCGCGAGGTTGCCCTTCAAGACGATGTGCGAGGCGTCGAAGACCGTACCTCGAGCTCGTCGCTCGGGTACCCGCGGAGGTGGTGGGAATGTGACTCATCTCTCGAGAGTCGTGAGAACAAAGGGAGAAGACTGGTAGAGGGAATGCGTCGTCAAGGTTGAGAGATCCCCTCCTTCTAGCGCCAAAATGTTGTCGCAGTTTTTCGGACAACGATTTAGGAGTCGCAAACGGTCAGACCCAAGGCCGGACCAAGTGGTCTCGTCTCGACTCGAGCGTGTCGGGCTTGGTATCCCAAGCCGTCCCTTAGCTGTAGGTGATCTCTATCTCGTCCAAGCACCTGAAATGTAAGCAACAAGGTGTGAACTACAAAGGGGAAACAGAGGGGTTGCCTCTGTTTACCTCTCCGATGCTCAACATTAGTAGGATTGAGGTGGATATAGGAGGTGTAAGTGTTTAGAGGCCGAGACTTGAGAGAAACGAACGAGGTACGAGTTCGACAGCGTTTCAGTACTCAAATTCGGATTACCTGGGTCAAGGGAGAGACCCTCATATTTATAGGCGGCCAAGGGGTGTTTGGGGAACCCCTTGACCGAGCGCCGGCCTTGGAGACCCGGCCTTGGAGAGACGGCCTTGGAGCGCCGGCCTTGGAGAGCCGGCCTTGGAGCGCCGGCCTTGGAGAGCCGGCCTTGGAGCGCCGGCCTTGGAGAGCCGGCCTTGGAGAGCCGGCCATAGAGAGCCGGCCATGGAGAGCCGGCCATGGCGAGCGCCGGCCCCGGACGAGCGCCGGGCTCAGGACGGCCGCCAGCGTGGCCGTCGTCGAACTACCGGCCGAGACGGATCGGTAACACCATTCATTAGTGACTCGCTGCCTGTCGGCGCGTGCAACCTAAGCGGCTATCGCGCCCACCTTCCGGCACGTACGCTACCTGTCGGCGTGCGCGTTGTGTGCCAGAATGGGCTTGAGGCGAGCGTAGTTCCCAGCGAGTGCGATACCCGTCGGTACGCGTATCACGTTTTGGGTTTTGGCTGCCAAGATCAACGGTCCGGTGCGCGGATGCGATCTGTCGATGCCCCGCTACCTATCAGTGTGCGAGGCGTGGAATCATGCGAGAGCGTCGCGCGAAAGATGTGGAAGGTCAGAGGTCCAGTGCGCGGATCCGACCAGTTGACGCTTCACTACCTTTCGATGCGCGAAGCGTTGAATCGTGCGAGAGCGTCGCGCGAAAGATGTGCAAGGTCAGAGGTCCGGTGCGCGGATCCGACCCGTTGATGTTCCGCTACCTTTCGGTGCGCGAAGCGTTGAATCATGCGAGAGCGTCGCACGAAAGATGTGTACCTGTTACCCATTAGCCCCCCGAGTTTCTTGTGTACTCGCAGAGGAGACTATAAATTATAATACTATAGGATAAAGGTTTCGAAGCGAAATGTAATTCGATTACCATGTCAAAATAGTTAAAAATTACATTCCCAAGCCATTGGCCTTATTTGAAATTTGAAATTGTGTTTCGCTAAAATCGGAAATAAGAGGAAAATAACTAAATATAAAGAAGGCGGGAGTGGGCTATTAGTAGTATTGCCGCAGGTACTCCGCGTTCCACGGGTGGGTGAACACGCGCCCTTCTACATTCTCGAGGTCGTATGTGCCGTTGTGTATGGCTCGGCGCACGCGGTACGGGACTTCCCAGGTGGGGCCCAGAACTCCTGCCCCCTGCACCTTGGTGTTTTGGAACACCCTTCTGAGGACGAGGCTCCCGTCAGCGAGTTTCCGCAGCTTGACCTTGGAATTGTAGTACTTCTCGACCTTCCTCTTATGTGCACCAAGGCGGGTGAGTGCGTCCGTCCTCTTCTCGCCTATGAGGTCCAGCTCGAGCCTGATTGCTTCCTTGTTGGCAGCTTCTTTATACTCTTCGATGCGAAAGGTTCGCATCTTGGTCTCGACAGGTACCACGGCCTCGATACCGAATGCAAGAGTGAAAGGGGTTTCGCCGGTCACGTTCCACGCGGTGGTTCGGTATGCCCAGAGGACCATGGGAAGCTCTTTGGCCCAAGCCCCCTTTCTCTCTTCCAGCTTCTTATTCAGGTTCTCTTTGATTGTCTTGTTATTGCCTTGACCTGACCGTTGGCTTGAGGATGGCGGGGAGAGGAGAAAGTCTTGCTGATGCCCAACTGTTCGCACATGTCCCGGAGGTGCGCATTATCGAATTGCTTTCTGTTGTCGGTCACAATCGACACGAGGATCCCGAAGCGACAGACAATGTTCTTCCAGATGAAGCTCGTCGTGTTCGCCTCCGTGATCTTCGCTAACGGTTCGGCCTTTACCCATTTCATGAAGTAATCGATAGCCACGATCGCGTGCTTGTACTGCCTCGAGGCCGTAGGCAGCTCACCAATGAGGTCAATTCCCCACTTCGCGAAGGGTCGAGGTACAATGATCAGGCACAATGGGGCCGGTGCTTGGCATGGGACGTGGGCAAACCTCTGGCATTTGTCGCATCTTTTGGCCCACTCGTGGGAGTCCTTTTACAAGGTAGGCCAAAAGTACCCAGGCCTTAGCAGCTTCAGGGCCAAAGACTGTCTGGCGGCGTGGTTTCCGCAAACCCCGTCGTGCACCTCCCGGAGCGCTTTCTTTGCCTCGACCTCGGTCAAGCATCGGAGAAGGGGCATGGAGTATCCTCTCTTGAACAGATTGTCTCCCCTCATCGTATATTTCGGTGCCAAGCTTCTTAGCTTTCTAGCCTCTTCTTTGTCTTCAGGGACGACTCCTCGCCTGAGGTACTCCACGAGTGGTGTCATCCATGAGGGGGGCGGGGTTCCGTCAACCACCCCTACGTCGCCTCTCGAGACGTAGGGTTGAGTCAGTACTTCTATTAGGATGCTGCCTTCTCCCTCTTCGTCTATCCCGGACGCAAGGCGCGCCAGGGCGTCGGCGTCAATGTTCGCCTCTCGGGGGACCTCGACTATCTCAAACCATGACAGAGCCTCCAGATTCTTCTAGGTCTTTGACAGATATGCAACCATGTTCGGCTCTTTGGCTGCATAGTCGCCCTTAACCTAGTTCACAATCAATTGTGAGTCACAGTGGATGCGCAGGTTTCGAACACCTAGCTTGTTTTCCAATTCCAAGCCAACGATCAGAGCCTCGTACTCTGCCTCGTTGTTGCAAGCCTTGAACTCGAATCACAAGGCGTATCTCAGTTTTTCCCTGTCGGGATTCATGAGCACAACGCCGGCGCCAGCCCCCTGGGCATTTGATGCGCCATCCACGTGTAAACCTTCTTCGACGACCCATCGTGGTCATTCTCCTTGTCTTCCTCGTTCTCGTTGTCTTTGTTGCCTTCGTTTGTTGAGGGTGCATTGGTGAATTCGGCCACGAAGTCGGCGAGGGCCTAGCCCTTGATGGCAGTTCTCGGTTGAAACTCGACCCCGTACTCACCCAGCTCTTGGGACCATATGGCCATTCGATACGAGGTCCCTTTTTGTAAGGCCTTCTCTATGGGATGTCCCGTATGTACCACGATTGGGTGCGCTTGGAAGTAGGGGCAATGTTTTCTCGCGCTCGTGACAAGGGCAAGGGACAATCTCTCGATTTCCGGGTATCGAGTCTCGGCGTCGAGGAGCGCCTTGCTAACGTAGTAAACCGGCCATTGTATCTTGTCTTCTTCGCGTATTAGAACTGCGCTCACGGCCCTGTCGGAAACCGCGAGGTAGACATACAAGGTTTCACCATCCTTCGGTTTTGCGATGAACGGGGGGGAGCTGAAGTAGGCTTTCATTTCGCAGAACGCCTCCTCCCACTCCTTCTTCCACACAAACCCGTCGGTCTTCTTCAACGCCTTTAAAAATGGTTGGCACCTATCGGTTGCCTTGGAGACGAATCGCGTTAAGGTGGCGATCCTTCCCATCAAACTCTGTACTTCTTTGACTTTCTGTGGCGACCTCATCTCTAAGATCGCCTTAATCTTCTCGGGATTAGCTTTAATCCCACGGCGGCTCACCATGTAGCCCAGGAATTTTCCGGACTCAACCCCAAAAGCGCACTTATTGGGATTGAGCTTCATCTTGTGGCGCCGCAAGATTGTGAACATTTCCCTGAGGTCTCGAACATGGTCATGGGCCTTAAGGCTTTTGACTAGCATGTCGTGCATGTAGACCTCCATCGTTTTGCCAGTTTGATTGGCGAACATTCGGTTCACCAACCTTTGATACGTTGCTCCCGCGTTTTTGAGGCCAAAGGGCATGACCTTGTAGCAATAAAGTCCACGGTCCGTAACAAAGGTGATCTTGATTTGATCCGGCTCGTGCATGCGGATCTGATTGTAGCCTGGGTAGGCGTCCATGAAGCTTAGCAGCTCGTGGCATGTCGTGGCATCCACAAGTTGCTCGATTCTCGGGAGAGGGAAGCTGTCTTTTGGGCATGCCTTGTTGAGGTCTTTGTAATAGATACAAATTCACCACTTCCCGTTTGGCGTCTTAACCATGACGACATTGGACACCCACTTGGGGTGTTCCGCCTCCCTGATGAAGTTGGCGGTGAGAAGTTTGTCAACTTCTTCACCAATGGCTTGGTACCTCTCTCCACTGAACACCCGTCTCGGTTGGACGTGTGTCCACGTGAAGACGTCTTTGAACTCGCGGAGGAAGGCTGCGAGCTGGAGTCGGATTTCGGACGGGAGCTGGGTGCTTACCTTGACTACTTGGTCAGGCTTGGCGTCGTCCAGCACGACAGGAACGAGGTCATCCGTTGTCTCCACCTTCTGACGCTCGACATCGTCCCTTTGCTCCAATTCTCCGAAGGTGCCCCCTTCCTTGATCTTGCATGGGAATTTGTCTCCGAGCTGGAAGATGGTGCTCACCATCTTTCCCTTTCCCTTTTCGTCCACACCTTGGATGTAGCACATCCTTGCCATCGATTGGTCTCCCAACATTATGGCAATCTCTTTCTCGGTCAGGAATTTCATCATCAGGTGGTAGGTGGACGTTATGGCCTTCAACCGATTGAGAGTCGGGCGGCCGATGATGATTATATAGGCCCAGGGCTGGTCCAAAACCAAGAACGACACGATGTGGGTGACCTCGATCCCCCCCGGTGTCCCGAAGGTGACCGGGAGGTCGATGGTACCCTCAGTCATGACCCTCTCCCCGGAGAAGCCGAAGAGTGGGGTTGAGATCGGGTCGGTCTCAGCCCGGTCAGCTTCATTCTGTCCAATGCCAATTTGAAGATAATGTCGGCAGAGCTGCCATTGACGATCAGGATTCTCCGGACAAGATTGTTGGCGACCGGGGCCAAGACGACTATCGCGTCATTGTGCGGGTGGAGAACTCGCACCGCCTCTTGGCTGGTGAAAAACATGGACTCGAACGTGGCCGGAGGAGGAGCCTCGTATGTTTGGTTGATGTACTGCGCTATCTTCCCTTGGGATACTTCTCGCACGTACTTCTTCCTTTGTGCGCCCGAGTCCCCGAACTCCGGGCCGCCCATGACGTGCATTTGTGAGCCCTCCAGTTCTTGGTTCGCTGCTTGGTCCGTAACGGTTACCGTCGCCGGACCTTTCCTCTCTTGCCGCGGGCGCTCTCTGTTTGCCGCGGCCGTCCCGATCGTTCTAAGGACGTATTCTTTCAACTTCCTATCTTGAATGAGGGCTTCGATCTGACGTTTGAGGTGGTAACATTCGGACGTCAGGTGCCCATGGTCTTGGTGGTATTCACATAATTTACTTCGGTACCGCTTCGCGGGATCCTTCGTGAGTGGAGCGGGGCTTCCTAGCTTGTCGCGGTGTAGAGCTAGGATCTGCTCTTATGGAGTGTTCAGGGGGGTGAATGCCGAAAACTTTCGGAAGCTATCGACATGTGAGGGTCTCGTCCCAGGGAGGGAGCGACCGTTAGGGGCCTGGCCTCCCTTGTTCCTCCTCTTTCGAGGGTCGGGACGATCTCCGTCCTGATCGTCGCGACGGCGACCGCTTTACCCCCTAACTTTTGGCCATCTCGGCCATCGAGGTAGTCCTCGATTCCCATGTAGGTGCGGGCCCTCGACATTAGCTCCGCCATGTCCTGCGGGACCTTTCCAACAATAGATTTGAGGAAGTTGCTCGTGCGAGCTCCCTCGGCGATCGCCGTGATGGCGTCTTTATCGTCGAACCCTTCGACCTTGTGAGATTCTTCGGTGAAGCGAGCAAGATACTGCCTCAAGGTCTCGTCTCTCCCCTGCCGAATAGACAGGAGGTAGTTTTTCGACTTCTTTTCTGCCACGAGGGTGGCGAAACGAGCATGGAAGTCCTCTCGCAAGGCCCGGAAGGACGAGATGCTCCCAGGTCTTAGACTCCGGAACTATTCGAATCCCGACCCTGTGAGGGTCAGGCTGAAGGCTTGACACAGGGTGGCGTCCGACTCTCCCTGCATCATCATCCACGTCTCGTAATGCTGGATATGGAAGTTTGGGTCCGTCCGCCCGTCGTAGGGAGGGATGGACGGCAGTTTGAAATTCCCCACGCAAGGCTGCGCAAGGATTTGAGCGGCGAAGGGAGAGTATGACTCCTCGATCCCTCCATACGGCCTTTGCCTCCCCGACTCCCTCATTTCGATGATTTGGTTTTGGAGGCTCTGAATCATCGTTACCATGTCGAGCCCGTTAGCCGGGCTGACCGCCGGGACCGCGGGAGTCGCCTGTTCACGATCGTTGGACACTTGGTCCCCAGCATTGGCCTGAGGTCGGCCACGAGTTGTTGTGGGGAGTGCGACCCTCCGGGAGTTCAGCCTTTGGCGAAGATCCTCCCCTCGGGAGTTTCACTGCGTAGTTAGGCGCTCTCTTAAGTCCACACTCGGCGCTTGGCGGGGCGAGGTCGCCCTTGGCTGGATTGTCCGGCGAGCGCTCCGGCTATCGGCCCCATCGTCCCCTAGGGCCGCTCTCTCCACGGCGAGGGGCCGTGTCGGGCCGCCTCTTCAAACCGAGGGGTCGAGTCCTCGGGAATGTGACCGTGCCTGTTGCCGCGCCGGGTGCGACGGCCTGGCCAAGGCGCCATTCGTCCTTTCGGACCGTGATCGGGCGAGGCTAGGAGTTGCCTCGTCGGTTCTTGACTGCCCCACATTGTCGGGGTCGGAGTCACCTCGGGCGGACCTATCCTCGACGTCGTAGCCGAGAAGGTCGGCGATGAGCATGCCGTTGACGCCGGGACGGTCTAGGAGATCGGTGAGCCTTCGAGCCGTGTGCTCTTGGAGCGTGGCCTCTGGGTCATTCGCCGGTACTTGGGGCTGGCTCTCATTTTCACGAGGCTGCCCTCCTAGATGGTGCGCGAGGCTTCGGACACCGTACCTCGAGCTCGTCGCTTGAGTGCATGCGGAGGTAGCGGGAATTTGACTCATATCTCGAGAGTCGTAGAGGTATGAAGAAGAAGGATTGGAAGGGAGAGCGTCGCCAAGGTCGGGAGGCCCCGTCCTTCTGCGCCAAAATGTTGTCGCTCATTTTCGGACAACGATTTAGGAGCCCCAAACGGTTCAACCCAAGGCCGGACCAAGTGATCGCATTCGGGCTCAAGCATGTCAGACTTGGTATCCCAAGCCTTCCCTTAGCCGTAGATGATGTTTGGCTCGCCTCAACACCTGAAAAGTAAGAAAGAATGTGTGATCTACAAAGGGGAAACAGAGGGGGTGCCTCTGTTTACCTCTCCGACGCTCAACATTAGTAGGATTGAGGTGGGTAAAAGAGGTTAGGTGCTTAGAGAGCCGAGAGTTGAGAGAAACGAGTACGTTATGAGTTCAGCAACATTTCAGTACTCAAATTCGGAATACCTGGCTCGAGGGGTCGAGCCTCGTATTTCTAGGTGACCAAGGGACGGTTTGAAGGCCCCTTGGCCGAGTGAAGTTGAGTCGGCCATCGGCCGGGTGAGACTTGATCGGTCGATGGCCGAGCGAGAAGTTGGACACCGGATGAGGTTCACTCGGCCATTGGCCAAGTGAAATGCTAGACCCCGGATGAGGTTCACTCGGCCATTGGCCGAGTGAAATGCTGAACGCTGGATGAGGTTCACTTGGCCATTGGCCGAGTGAAATGCCTGGGCCGGGAGAGGATTCACTCGGCCATTGGCCGAGTGAACTGTTGGGCCGGCTGGAGGTTTCACTCGGCCCTTGGCCGAGTGAACTTGTTGGGCCGGCTGAGGATTCACTCGGCCATTGCCCGAGTGAACTGATGGGCCACGTGAGATTCACTCGGCCATCGGTCGAGTGAACTGCTTGGGCTGGCCAATGGCCGAGTCAACTGGGCCGGCCATTGGCCAGGTGAGCTTGTCCGGCCGCCCGAGAGGTCGATCGCGTCTTCGGACCTCGTCGGGCAGATAACAAGAACAAACCATTTAACCTCTTCTATCTCAGAGTCACTGTGTATGAATTGCATCATGCTTACCTCAATCCTGAAATGAGACATGTCATTTCACAGCTTACGTATTCTCATTTGAGAAAGTGGGAGTTCGGACTCACTATGTGATTCTGGACAAGACCTATTGGTGAAGTACTAAGTTGTGAAGATGTCATGAGTAACTTTGTGAAGTTCTCATAGATATGGAATTCATGTACAAGATTGCTGAAATGCAATATATATCACCTAGGGGTGGCAATTCATGTACATATCATATTCAATTTTGTTTTATTTCAATTAAATTCATATCGAACAATTTTCATTCACAATCACAATAACTATCATCTCATAATAACGTAACATATTCAATTTTATTGGATTTCAGTTAAATTCATCTTGAAAAATCACAATTCGAAATTGATAGTCACAATAACTATAGTCTCATAATACCGTATCACATTCAATTTTATTAATTTTATTTCAATTCAATTCATATCGAACAATTACAATTCACTATCATCTCTTAATAACGTATCATATTCAATTTTATTGATTTTAATTCAATTCAATTCATAATCACAAAAACTATCATCTCATAATAACGTATCATATTCAATTTTATTTGATTTTAATTCAATTCAATTTACAATCACAATAACAATAGCCTCATAATAACGTATCGTATTCAATTTTATTTGATTTAAATTCATATCAAACAATCACAATTCACAATTTACAATAACACTAACAATAGTCTCATTATAACCTACCGTATTCAATTTTATTTGATTTCAATTCAATTCATATCCAACAATAACAATTCACAATTTACAATCACAATAACACTAGTCTCATAATAACGTATTGTATTCAATTTTATTTGATTTCAATTCACATCGAACAATCACAATTCACAATTTACAATCACAATAACACTAGTCTCATAATAACGTATTGTATTCAATTTTATTTGATTTAAATTCACATCGAACAATCACAATTCACAATTTACAATCACATTAACAACAGTCTCATAATAACGTATCTTATTCAATTTTCATGTAATTAACAGATTATTATTATTTTATATAATTATAAATTTCTATTATTATTTCATGTATGTGTAATTTTTTAGATTAATATTAAGATTTAATATCATCCATAACATTCCCTTCATTTTTTTCATCAAATTTCAATCTAAAAAATTTCTATTTTGTTTTACCCCCATCACTTTCCCGCCCTTTTGGTCTAATTTTTGTGTGAAAAAAATAAAATAAAATAAAAAATGCAACCATAAACAAAAGGAAATTACAAGGCACGTCACTAGAGCAGAGCAGAGGCAAGAAAAGAAAAAAAATCGGATCTACGACTCGCCCTTGAGCTTGACCACAAGGCGGCGAATATCTGTCTTTCGATTCAAGATCTACGACTGAGGCTTCCTCCGTCGGACATCTCGGAGTGGCTTCCCCACCTCCACACCCACTCGGTAGCCTCCAGCGGTGACCAAAAAGTTCGAGCCCGCTGAAGCATGACTTTTTGGCCTACACGACTCGTTATGGCGACTCAGGAAGAAGTCCGTCGCGAGAGAGATGATTGAACAGGAAATCGACGAGTCCGAGGAAAAGAAGCCGAAGAAACAGACTAAGAAAAGGAAGCCGTTTTCTGATTATGCTGGTGTGGTTAGGATCGCGGGGATTTATCGGCAAGCTTCTATGAGGTACAAAGATGATGTCGATCTCTGGTTTCGGTACCTTGAGTTCTGTAGACAGCGCAGGAATGGAAATATGAAGTATGTGATTTTTTTCATTTGTATCTTTGTGATCTTCTTTTCCTATTCTGGAGCTTGTGGAAGTGTGAGAAACTGAATGATTTGATTTAGTTTCGAAGGTGGTAATTTCAACCCTTTGATTCTTTAGTCAACCCTTTCTATAATAAACCTAATTTTAGAACCAAAATATATTTTCTAACCTCATTGATCGATGAAAGAAAGACAGACAAGCATTAGAATATCATGTTGAGGAGATAAGAACTGGAAATTTAAATGCGTGAACCAGGTTTATTGTTGAAAAAATTTAGGTCTTCTTTTATTTCTCATTTTTTTTCCGTATAACTTGCAGGTCCTAGCTCAGGCAATTAGGTTCCATACAATGGTCCCGGGACTTTGGATTTACGCGGCCGCTTGGGAATTCGATCACAACTTGAACGTCGCGGCTGCTCGTGCTCTGATGCAGAGTGGCCTGAGAGCTTGCCCTAATTCGGAGGATCTCTGGATTGAGTATCTCCAGCTCACTTGGTGGAGATAGAGAGAGGCGCGTGGTATTCACTGTGGTGGTCGGAGTCGTTCGTCGCCGGCGTCTTTAGGTTCTTCTTCCTCCTTCGTTCTTCTTCGTCTTTCTTCGTTGTTTCTTTTCTTCTTCAATCTCGTTTAGAATATGGTGTTTGGCTCAGGTTTTCGTTTTTTTAAAGGCTAGGTGCGACTTTGTGGACAAGAGGAAGGGTTGAAGCCTCGTTTGTTCTCTCAATCACCAGGTAAAGGAAAACTTCGATATTGTTGATTTTGAATCCCACTTTTGTTTCAGAATCAGGTCTTTGTTCAAATTTCATCCTCGTTGTTCGGTCTGTGATTGTTTTGAACTGCTTTATTAATATGTAATTTTGGGTATATTCACTTGGAATTGAATTTGTAATTTTGGGTATATTCGCTAGGAATTGAATCTGTAATTTTTTTTTTGTTGAACTTTTGATTTTGACTATAGACTATCAATATGTATTTCCCAGCAGCTCTAAATTTATTGATTGTGTAACACAATGGTCGTAAAACTGACCGTAAAAGCGAGATCGTTGGCACATTGCCATGATTCGGCATAACCCATGCCTCATCTTAATCGATTGCGGTCATTTTCAGGTACAACTTAGTATATGAATTCTTTCAGAATATCAAGGACATGTTTTGACTTCTCGTGCTCATTTTCAGGTACAACTTAATTATTTTTCAGCACAACTCTCTGTCTATGACCTCTATTATTTCAAATAAAGATGTATTTGGTACTATCTTGTTTAGTCTCGCTCTCAACCACAAGCATGTACTTTTCCTTTTAATATCAAACTCACTATGTTCTTTCGTCCGAACGATTCATGTTTGAATGTAATGTACTCTGTTTTTTTTTCCTTTTATACATGAGCATGTATTTTGACCCTGCATTTTTCGGCTATATCTTGGGTAAGTTACCTATTATGTTTGAGATATTTTTACTTTGTTAAGACTATTTTTTTTTCTTATATGATTATTATGGTTTTGATAATTGAATCGCGATTAATTGAGTCCAATTGTCCAAATACGATTAAAACACGATTAAATAACCCATTTAACACGACTATTAAATGGTTTAATTTAAATGGTTATGGATCTGTAAAAAAATAAACGGTCGGATTTGGATCTAAACTTCAAACACGATTAATAAATGGTCGGATTTGGTTCTAACAATTATTTATGCAAACACGATTAACACGACACGATTACGACACGAACACGAAATTGCCATCCCTAATATCACCTCATACTTTGTTCCTTGGAATGTGAATAAATGAACTGGCACTACTACAAATTTGGGCTTCCACAACGGTACAGAACCGTTGTGGAAAGATTCCACAACGGTACATTACCGTTGAGGAATCCTTCGCTGTGGAATGTTTCGACAACGGTACTCGTCCCGTTGTGGAAAAGTATTGATTCCAGTCCCGTTGTAGAAATTTCCATGATTCCACAACGGGACTATTCCGTTGTGGAAAAATTGCACAAATTTATTTAATTCGCCGCGGCAACGTGTATCGTTCACCGCGGCGAAACTTTCCACAACGGGACATTTGTCCCGTTGTGTAATATTTCGCCGCGGCGAACGATACACGTTGCCGCGGCGAACTAAAGTATTTTTCTTTGCCTAACGCGCCACGGCCACGTTATGTATTCACCGCGGCTAGATATTCCACAACGGTACAATTGTCCCGTTGTGGAATACCTCGCCGCGGCGAACACGTAACGTGGTTGCGGCGAGTTAGTGTTGATTTTTTTAAAAATATTCGCCGCGGCAAGGTACATGTTTCGCCGCTGCGAGTTGTATTCCCAGGAAAATGTACCGCGGCACGGAATATTACACGCCATGGCCAAATTGTACCTGAGCGCTATTTTTACAATTTTCCAATTAAAAAACCTGAAAATGAAATTATATATCCCAAACCAAATATCCAAACATCCAAAACATATCAATTACATCCGAAACAAAGTATATATCCAAAAACATCCAAAAGATAAAAAAAAAATATCTATATCATCCAAAATCAAACTAATATTCACATTCTATAAAAGTTTGTACGTAAAATACCCACTCTTCTCGAACTTTTTCTAAGTTATCCGGTGTATATGACTTCTTCATTGTAGTTTATCTAGACCAACTCCAACAATATCACCCATATAACTTAAGGCATAATACCCGCATTCCGTGTTTCCGATTTTTCTAGGAGCCGAAGCACAAGTGATTAAAGTTGATTGGCCGTTGTCTCGGGCTCCTTGGTTCTCAAGCTTGAAATCCGAAAAAATCCTTATACGCACAACAATAAAAAATTAGAAAACAAATATTGGTGTAAATGAAATATTTCAAATAACATGTTATTAATTTACCTTTTCATCAACTTCCTTAAATCGGATGGGATTTTATTCTTCAACGGGTCGAAGAACATCGCTTGATCTTTCCAAAGATCGAAGACAACAAGCATCCAATGATCATTTAAATTGTACGGCATCAAAACTAGTTGTCTTGGTTTTACATTTCTAACCATTTAGCCGATTTGCTTGACTCGTTTGGACAAATGAGCCTCGTCGTTGTTGGTTTGGAGGTAGCAACTCAAACGCGCTTCTACAAAACACATTACTTCACTCCGCTTATTTTTTTGTAATCTGGATTGTAGATAACTACGAAAAAAAAATATTGAATTAGTTAATAAAATGAAATATTATATATTGATATAAGATAAAGCATATAAAAGAAATATTTACCCCATGTAAACTGTGATGCACGACGCGCCAATTTCCTCGTATCTAAGGAATTCTCTAACATCTTTAAACGTTACCATAATAGGCACTACGGCGATACTTGCACAAACTTTGACATTGATTGAATCCCCTTTCAGTAACATTATTCGGTTGGCATGTTGTGCTAGCAATCGAAACTTTGGATTAATCAAATTGTTCGAAATCTTCTTATCGTCTTCGGGGCTAGGTTCACTATCACCACCGACCTTCAACGCTTGTGTGACCACCGGGCCGAGACTCTCTTTTGAAATTTCGGTTTCTACTAATCTCTTTGGCCACTTAACGAATCCCCCTATGGCTTCTTCGATAGTCTTGGCTTCATCGGTGGGGATCGGCAAAAAAGATTTCTTAATCAAAGTCGCCGCAACGCTTACTAGTACATTTACATCCTCCAAAGATGAGAAATGAATGGATTTGGCTTTCATGTACACTCGCCCATTTGCTACATGAACCGTGCCTCCATTCGCAAAATCATCTAAGAGGAGAAGGCATTCGATGCTGTCATCCGAAGACGGTGTCACCGGCGTGGTTGGATTCATTGAACAACTTGCTCGAACAGTATAGGGCTTGTCGACACTTAGAGGATCGACACGCGAACGCTCTATGACACCAACATTGAGATCCACGGCAACGTCATGTTGAGATTGTTTATCTAATAAATTCACTAATGTTATTAAAAAAAAGTACAAAAATATTTAACTTTATTCCTTGTATTAAAAAATTGAAAATTACCTAAAGACGTCGCTTTTTTACCCATGTCATAATCACCTTTAGCCATCTCTTCACCGTCAACAATGTTTTCATACTGAACATATTCGTTTGTGGGACGTAGAACACTCGGCAACTCGTCATTAGCATCTTCGAGGCTCAAACCATTTTGAGTTAAGGCTTTCATGATGAAAGTTTTTAACTAACACATTTCTCTACGTAACTTAGTTACATCATCGATCGAGTTTGAAGGGCGAGATACGGAATTGCAACTTGACGAGTATTTAGATTGCCCACTGTTGTCGCAGTTTTTCGGACAACGATTTAGGAGTCGCAGACGGTTAGACCCAAGGCCAGACCAAGTGGTCTCGTCTCGACTCGAGCGTGTCGGGCTTGGTATCCCAAGCCGTCCCTTAGCTGTAGGTGATCTCTATCTCGTCCAAGCACCTGAAACGTGAACAGAAAGGTGTGAACTACAAAGGGGAAACAGAGGGGTTGCCTCTGTTTACCTCTCCGACGCTCAACATTAGTGGGATTGAGGTGGTTTGTAGAGGGTTTAGTGTTTAGAGGTCGAGACTTGAGAGAAACGAGCGAGGTACGAGTTCGACAGCGTTTCAGTACTCAAATTCGGATTACCTGGACTAGGGGAGCGGCCCCTTTATTTATAGGCGACCAAGGGGTGTTATGGGCAACCCCTTGGCCGAGAATTGTCTTGGCCCGGCCATTGGCCGAGACTGGCCCTTGGGCCGGCCAATGGTCGAGGCTATCTGGGCCGGCCATTGGCCGAGGCTGGCCCTAGGACCGGCCAATGGCCGGGAGTAGCTTGAGTCGGCCATTGGCCGAGACTGTCCCTTGGGCCGGCCAATGGCCGAGGCTGGCCCTAGGGCCGGCCAATGGCCGGGAGCAGATTGAGTCGGCCATTGGCCGAGACTGGCCCTTGGGCCGGCCAATGGCCGGGGCTATTTGGGCCGGCCATTGGCCGAGGCTGGCCCTAGGGCCGGCCAATGGCCGGGAGCATCTTGAGTCGGCGATTGGCCGAGGCTGGCCTCTGGGCCAGCCAATGGCCGAGGCTGTTTGGGCCGGCCATTGGCCGAGGCTGGCCCTAGGGCCGGCCAATGGCCGGGAGCATCTTGAGTCGGCCATTGGCCGAGGCTGGCCTCTGGGCCGGCCAATGGCCAAGGCTGTTTGGGCCGGTCATACGCCGGGCGGCCGCCGGCCGGGAGCTGGCCGGACGGCACTTGGCCGGCCGGGAGCCGCCGTGCGGGCCTTGCACCGGTCGTGTGGATCTAAGCGATGCCTTAGTTCTCGTCGGTCCGAGACGGACCGACAACACCCACGAACACGACCGTAATGTTCCTTAGTTCCTAAAGTGTCTTGTAAGACACTTCCCATTGACTCATCCGTAACTTCTTGAGTTAACTTTCCCTTCACATATAATTGATTGTTAATAAGATTATAATATTTAATTGATGATTTCAAAATGAAAAACTTACGATTTTTTCTCCCATTGACTTATATTTCTCATCCTTATAGTTTATTTCGTCCTTCATTCTCGACTCAACCCATAATACCTTCTTTGTAGGCGATTGACCAGTCTCCTCATACTATATATTATATATCAAACAATACCACAAATCAATTAATTAAATGCTATATTACAAAACAAGGATAACAAAATGAAACATGTAATAAATCTAACCTTTTTTTATCAAGTTTGCGATATCCATTGCGACCGGGTCTAGATTTGTACACGTTCTTTCCGGCTAGTTCTTTCCCATTTTTCGATGATTTTTTGAACACTTCGGAACGTCTATACTCAACAAATTTTATCCAATCCTCTTCGGTGATATTTCCATAGCGTTTTAAAACGTATTCCGGCCTCTTCAAGGTGCTTGGATCATTGAGGATATCTTTGATATGATCGTTGTATAGCTCGTGACGAAAAAATCTCGACGCTTCTCCAACTCTCATAAGACAATTACGCTTATATATTATAGGAACTGTAAAAGCTTCACATATTTCATTCCAAATCCTTTCTTTTAGTTGTTTATGCTCTTTTAGTCTCCAATCGAGCATCGTAATCGGAACGTGTTCTCTAGCTAAAACGCCAAAATAACTCGATAACTCATCACCCTCCTTATTCATTGGTTGATTTTTTTCATCAAATAATACATTTATTTTCCTACCAAGAGTTTTACACTTATTAACCTTGGGCATAAGAGTATTTCTTCTTTTCTCGGGACCATCGATATTGGTGGATCTCCGTTTACCTCTAACGGTACTAGTGGAGGTAGTAGACATAATATATGAAAAAACAAATCAACACAAACTCAAACCGAAATTCAATCTAATATTCCAACACAAACTCAAACCGAAATTCAATTTCAATTCAAAACAATACCAACAAAAACTCAAACCGAAATTCAATCTAATATTCCAACACAAACTCAAACCGAAATTCAATTTCAATTCAAAACAATTTCTACACAAACTCAAACCGAAATTCAATCTAATATTCTAACTCAATTCCAACTCATAATCAAGGTAATCAAATATTCTAACTCAAATCCAACATTAATTTAGACACAAATACACAATTCTAACCTAATTTCAACATAAAAGTACAAATTAAATAAAAAAAACACACTTACCCGGAGTGAAGACGACGAGCACGGGGCGTGGGAGTCAATGGAGTTTGTGTGTTGTGGTCGGAGACGTCGGTTTTTGTAGGTGGGAATGTTTGGTGGGTTTGTGAAGGGTGGGTTTCTGAAGAGTGGGTTTGTGTGGGTGGGAATGTTTGGTGGGTTTGATGGGTTTCGAAGAAGGGGGCGGAGGAAGAAGAAGAGAGAGGACGAGAAGAAGAAGGAGTGGCGGAGGAAGAAGAAGAGAGAGGGGAGAGAGTGATGGCGGCGGAGGAATAAGAAGAGAGAGGGGAGAGTGAGGGCGGCGGAAGAAGAAGAGAGATGGGAGAGTGAGGGCGGCAAAGGAAGAAGAAGAGAGAGGAGATAGTGAGGTCGGCGACGGCGGTAGAGGAAGAAGAAGAGAGAAGGAATTAGGGTGGCGACGGCGGTGGAGGAAGAAGGAGGGGGCGGCGGTAAGGGTTGGAGAGAGAGATAGTGGGTTTTTGTCGGAGAGAGAGAGGGAAGAAGAATTTCTGAAATTTTTGAAAAAAAATCGAGGGGGAAATTTATAAGTGTCCAGTCTGCGACATTTCACCGCGGCGAACATTAGACGTCGCCGCGGCGAAATGTGTTCAACAACGGGACAAACCGTCCCATTGTGCATGTCTCGCCGCGGCAACGTATGACGTTCGCCGTGGCTAACTCATCTCGCCGCGGCCAATATAAGGCGTCGCCGCGGCAAGATTCCTCCCCAGAAATCTAGAGACTGTGTAACTCTTTCGCCGCGGCAACGTATATTGTTGGCCGCGGCGAAAATAATTCGCCGCAGCTAATATAAACGGTGGCCGCGGCGAGTTTCTTACCTAGAAATCTAGAGACTCTGGAACTATTTCGCTGCGGCCACATGTATTGTTGGCCGCTGCGACATTATCTTGCCGCGGCCAAAGTAAGCCTTGGCCGCGGCGAGACTTTTTCCGTAGTTTTACAACGGGCCAGTTGTCCCGTTGTGCAATAGTTCGCCGCAGTCAGGTATATATTTGGTCGCTGCGAAAGTTCGCGAGCTGGTCATATTAATTAAATTTTCTTGTCATTTTCACTTTTTTATCTCAAAACCTAACTCGGAAAATCACTCCAAACACAATTCCGACCCGTTCTGCGCCATCCTTGGTTACTACTCTCAACTACATGTTGTCAATGGTCCCCACAAGAAGAGTAGTAGTGTCTATTTATGTACATTTGATGTCATACAGTCTTACGAAGACTCTTGCTTGTAATTGCTTATTCTTTAATAATAAAGTTGAAACGTTCATTCATTCTTTCTTTGTTTGAAGCTTTATGATAAAACCTTAGTCTTTTAGTCCATAAACAAACTAAACAACTTACGAAGAGACAAATGTAGATTTGCATGAACAAACTCTTCGTAGTTTGCTTAAAACGATATATTCGCAATCTTAGGGTCAAAGGACTATTGACCTCAGTATGATTGTTAGAAGAATCTATGATGTCTGGTTATGAGGCATTGAGAGTTGGAGACTCTATAGTTCTTCTAGGTATCTTCTGAAGGTACTGAATTGACCAGTGCACTTCTAGAGACAATATAAGAACAAACCATTTAACCTCTTATGTCTCGAAGTCACTATGTATGAATTGCATCATGCTTACCTTAATCCTGAAATGAGACATGCCATTTCACACCTTAGTATTCTCATTTGAGAAAGTCAAAGTTCGGACTCACTATGTGATTCCGAACAAGGCCTATTGGTGAAGTACTAAGTTGTGAGTCTGTCATGAGTAACTTTGTGAAGTTCTCATAGATATGGAATTCATGTACAAGATTGCTGAAATGCAATGTATGTCACCTCATGCTTTGTTCCTTGGAGTGTGAATAA
This sequence comes from Urtica dioica subsp. dioica, assembly GCF_054948205.1. Taxonomy (NCBI): domain Eukaryota; kingdom Viridiplantae; phylum Streptophyta; class Magnoliopsida; order Rosales; family Urticaceae; genus Urtica; species Urtica dioica. The sequence goes on from NC_142756.1 coordinate 44,093,106, forward strand.
ATGAACTGGCCAGTGTCCAAATTGAGTCCTGACTCTTTTGGATGAAACAATGTGACTTGTTAGCTCCTCGTCAATACATTGTTTCTAACTTATTCACAAGCGACAAAGGAGTTGAGGAAATAACAGTTAGAAGGGTAAAATGGTAATTTAGTAAATCCCGACTAGCTGATGACATTCATGAAGGGTAAACATAGATAATATTCAGTGGATCCGCTCATCATAATTAGGTCGAATTCTTGAGTAGAAAATAAATTCATTTGAACCGAGAGATTTTCAGTGTCAGCTCTTTAGTGGAGTCAGTTGGCATTAAGCTAAACTTGGAAAAGGTTTGTGAACTTTTGAGTCCAAGTTTTTAGCTCAAGCTTTGTTCATTTGGGTCCATGAGGTCACTGTCACGAATCACATCGATAGGAATAGTTAAACTGGAAGCTAAGTCAAAACAAGAACGAAAATAGTCAAAAGGGTATTTTTGTCTTTTGAGACATAAGATGAAATGAATGTCAATAAATTTTTTGACATGGTCATTTGATGACAAGTTTCACTCAGCCAAAATAAGATTTATTGGGCCTTGTGGATTAATTTCATTTCATAAGAATTTTATTGAAAATTCTTAATGGGCCTTTTTCATGTTGTCATGAACAAGTGGAAAAGCTTCTAGAAGGCATTTCTAGCATTAGAATAGGCGCCCACCACCCAAGAGGAAAGAGAGATTATTTTGTGCATAAATGTATTTAGATACTTGCCAAAAGAAAAAGAGGAAACAAATTTGCATATAGATGCACAAGGAATTTCGGCCAAGAGAGTAATGGGCAAGGCAAGGAACAAAAAAGGAAACAAATCCAAGCCTCTAGGAGGCAGCCTTGGGCGCCCAACATGGAATGGGAAATAAGGGATTTTTGCTCATGAATATGTGATATTCTATAGAAGAGGAAAGTACCTTATTGAAGGTAAAACCTCTCCTATAAATAGGAGCCCCATTCCTCACATTTCATTCATCCAAGTTTAAGAGATTTGAGAGACTCTCTCTCTAGAACTTGTGGCCGAAAATCCTCTCTCTCTCTCTCTAGTTTATTTTCGATTTTTTCTTGCTTTGGCACCTAGGTCCTCACTCGACCTAGTGTTTAGCTCTGCGACTTCGAGACTCGTTCTTAAGTCGTAGTGTTTAAAAGTGCCCACTCACTGATTCCTTCTTTTCGAGTGATTTAGTGATAGAAACTTTCGTGGTTGCTCGAGGTGCCGAGGAAAGAAAGAGAGACGTGCTGCGAGGGGAGACGAGCGTTGCAAACTTTCCACAAGCTTCTTCAAAGTTCAAGCTTCAAGAAAGGTTAGTAAACTTCTAGCTCATATTGGTTTTTAATTACATGTACATGCACTTGTCTAGGTTAGTAAAAACCGTTTTTACTTGTAAAAGAAATTTTTTAAAATTCCGCCGCTTCCCGAAGCGTTAATTATTTTCTTAAACCCTAGATCGATTCAAACACTACACATCCATGTCTTGTAAGTAATTATCTCCTACTTGCTTTGAATATGCTTCTCTAGTATAATATGATAATTAGAATGGGTATTTGTTTTAAAATCTAGGGGTTTCAATCATTGAAGATGAAAAAATGGATGTTGGAGAATAGATTAAATGAGATATATCGAGGAGGTGTAGATTAGTTTTGTAAATTTGCTAGAGAGAATATGGAGGAAGTGAAATCTATTCGTTGTCCTTGTGTTCGATGTGGAAATCATAGGCATTTTTCGCTTGATGTTGTTCGAACTCATTTGTTTGTCCACAGAATAATGACCTCCTATCGAAGATGGTATTACCATGGTGAGGTTTTTCGTTCAACGATAAACAATAGCGACAATGATATGGAAGATGATGTTGATGATATGCCCGGGATGATGAATGCTTTGGAAGACGATTTTGTTGACCGCCCGCAGTTGTTTGAGTCGATGATGATGGATGCGGAGACACCATTATATGAAGGGTGTACAAGCTTTTCGAAGTTGTCGTTTTTAGTCACATTGTTCCATTTGAAGGCGTCGGGTGGTTGGACAAACACTAGCTTTACAAAATTGTTGGAAACGCTTAAAGAAGCCTTTCCGAAAGGCAATAAAGTTCCTTTAAGTATGTATGAGGCAAAGAAAACTTTGGGAACATTAGGTATGAAGTACGAGAAGTTTCATGCGTGCCTGAATGATTGTGTTCAATACATACAACGAGCATGAAAATCTAGATGAATGTCCGACGTGCAAAGAGTCGAGGTGGAAGACAGGTAAAATGCCACGTGACGGGGTCAAAGGAGTTCCAGTTAAGGTATGTATTTACTACTCTATTATCAAATACATATATAGTCTATAATGATATGTTTCTTATTGTTTTTTTTAATGATTACGGTCATTATGGTACATTCCTCCTATGCCACGCTTCCGAAGAATGTTTAATAGTGCCAAACACGCCAAGAACATGGTTTGGCACTCTGAAAAACGTGTCAATGATGGTGTTCTCAGACATCCTGCCGATGCTGCCAAATGGAAATACTTTGATTTAGAGTATAAGGATTTCAGTGTTGATCCCCGTAATCTTCGCCTTTGTTTAGTCACTGATGGTATGAACCCGTTTAGCATGATGAGTAGTAAATACAGTGTTTGGCCGGTTATATTGGTGAACTACAATCTCCCTCCAAAACTGTGTATGAAGAGAAAGTTCTTGATGTTAACGCTTCTAATATCAGGACCGAGTCAACCTGGTAATGATATCGATGTCTATTTGGCACCGCTTGTCGATGATTTGAAGATGTTAAGGGAGACGGGTGTCAAGGTCAAAGACGCTTATCGTGGAGATTCTTTCAACTTACGGGCAATGTTAATGTGGACTATTAACGACTTTCCAGCCTATGGGAAGTTGTCAGGATATTCTGTGAAATGCTCGATTGGTTGCCCTATTTGCATGAAAGACACATCTTCCCTCCGGTTGAAGCATGGGAAGAAGAGTGTTTTTCTCGGGCATATAAGATTTTTACCAAGAGACCACCCGTTTAGAAGGTTAAAACAAGCATTTGATGGCAACAAAGAAGAACGGTTTCCTCCTCGAATTTTGTCTGGTGAAGATGTGTACGAGATGGTAAAAAATGTAAATGAAGTCCTTGGAAAGAGAAAGCGTCGTGCTAGTACTAAATAGTCGTTTCAAGAGAATCCTTGGAAGAAGAAATCGATATTCTACGACCTTCTGTATTGGACGACGCACTACGTTCGGAATTGTCTTGATGTTATGCATATCGAGAAAAATGTTTGCGAATCCCTTATAGGTACGCTTCTTGATAATCCAAATAAATCGAAAGACGGAATAAAATCTAGAATGGATCTCAAGGAGCTGAACATAAGAAGTATTTTGCATGCTGACGAGGAGTGCGGACAAAAAATAAAATTACCAGCGGCAAAGTACACTCTAGATCGGAAGGAGAAGAAGAAGTTGTGTAAATGGTTTGCGTCTATCAAAGTTCCTGATGGTCATTCTTCAAACTATACGAGATTTGTATCTATGAAAGATTTGAGACTTATTGGAATGAAGACTCACGATTGTCATGTGCTTCTACAATAAATGATACCTCTCGCCTTGCGTGGAATTTAGTCACCCGATGTGAGATTTGCAATATCCAAGATATGTGTATTCTTCAACTCGATTTGCTCGAAGGTTATCGATCCTATATGCTTGGATTCACTACAATCAGAGTTGGTTAAAACTCTTTGCATGCTAGAAAAGATTTTCCCACCTTCGTTTTTTGACATCATGATTCACTTAACTGTTCACTTGGTACGTGAAGTGAAATTATGTGGGCCTATATTTTTACGTCGGATGTATCCAATCGAACTTTACATGAAAGTGTTGAAGAGTTATGTGAAGAACTACAATAGGCCGGAAGGGAGCATAGTGGAAAACTATATAGCAGAGGAGTCCGTTGAATTTTGTTCGGAGTATTTAACTAATGCAGACGCGATTGGGTTGCCAAACAACACAAGTCATGAATCAAAAGCTCTGTCTATAGGTATTTTTTGTGACAGTTTCTTTTGTGTATTTAACTTATTAATGAAAGGACAACTATTTATATGAGTGGTTATTTGTAGGTACTTATTCTAGCGTCAATCGGAAAGAGTGGGAGCAGGCCAGTCTCCATGTTTTGCATAACGTTTCCGAAGTCACGCCGTTTGTGGATATTCATTTGAGTGTGTTGTCGGCACGTTCCGGGTCGACAGCGCCCGCGGGCGCCCGCGGGGTCCCATGGCCGAGAGGCCAAAGACCGGTCCACCAGGGCTCGGCCTCCACTCGGCCTCATGAGCTCGACCTCTACTCGGCCTCATGGGCTCGGCCTCCACTCGGCCTCATGAGCTCGACCACTACTCGGCCTCATGGGCTCGGCCTCCACTCGGCCTCATGAGCTCGACCTCTACTCGACCTCATGAGCTCGGCCTCCACTCGGTCTCCTGAGCTCGACCTCTACTCGGCCTCATGAGCTCGACTTCCACGCGGCCTCATGAGCTCGGCCTTCACTCGGCCTCATGAGCTCGACCTCTACTCGGCCTCATGAGCTCGACCTCCACTCGGCCTCGCTCGACCTCCGCTCGGCCTCATGAGCTCGACCTCCGCTCGGCCTCATGAGCTCGACCTCCGCTCGGCGTCATGAGCTTGACCTCCGGTCAGCCTCATGATGGACGCACTGACCTAGACTTCCACATCAGCTCGACCTCCACGTCTCAGAGGCGTCCCTCGCCTCCATGGGCGCCTCAGAGGCTTCCCTCGCCTTCATGGCCACCTCAGAGGCGCCCCCTGCCTCCATGGCCGTCTCAGAGGCGTCCCTCGCCTCCATGGCCACCTCAGAGGCGTCCCTCGCCTCCATGGCCGCCTCAGAGGCATCCCCTGCCTCCATGGCCATCTCAGAGGCATCCCTCACTTCCATGGCCACCTCAGAGGCGTCCCTCGCCTCCATGGCCGCCTCAGAGGCGTCCCCTGCCTCCATGGCCATCTCAGAGGCGTCCCTCGCCTCCATGGCCATCTCAGAGGCGCCCCCTGCCTCCATGGCCGCCTCAGTGGCGTCCCTCGGCCAAGGGTATGCCCCAAAAGCCCCTTTGATTGCCTATAAATACCGGGGTCCCCCCTCCCCCCGGTCCAGGTAATCCGAATTTGAGCACTGAAACGCTGCCGAACTCGTACCTCGCCCGTTTCTCTCAAATCTCGGCCTCTAAACACCTAAACCCTCTTTATCCACCTCAATCCTACTAATGTTGAGCGTCGGAGAGGTAAACAGAGGCAACCCCTCTGTTTCCCCTTTGTAGTTCACACCTCTCTGCTTGCTTTTCAGGTGCTGAACGAGATAGACACTACCGACAGCTAAGGGACGACTTGGGATACCGAGTCCGACACGCTTAAGCCCGAACGCTACCACTTGGTCCGGCCTTGGGTCGAACCGTTTGGGGCTTCTAACTAGTTGTCCGAAAAATGTGACAACATTTTGGCGCTAGAAGGAGGGGGACCGCCCGACCTTGGCGACGCTCTCCCTTCCATTCCTCTTTCCTGCTACTTCTACGACTCTCGAGAGATGAGTCATGTCCCCGCCACCTCCGTGGGCGCCCGAGCGACTAGTTCGAGGCACGACCTTCAAAGCTCTGCGCACCGTCTTGAAGGGCAACCTCATGATAATGAGAGCCAGCCCCGAGACCCGACGAATGACCCCGAGGCCGCAGTCCGAGAGGACTCGGCTCGAAGGCTCGCCGAGCTCCTAGACCGTCCCGACGTCACCGGCGCGCTCATCGCCGACCTCCTCGACTCCAACAACTACGTCGACCATGACGAGAAAGACCCTGATTACGTGGCGAAGTCGAGAACCAGCGAGACAAACCTCGACCACGCTATTCACGAAAGCGAATGCGCACGCACGCCTTCGAGGAGACTCCCTAAGGCGACCGCATCAAGGCATCCGCCGTCGAGCGAACAAACACATGCGCTCTCAAGGGGACATCCTTGAGAGACCGCATCGAGACGTCAAAGATCGCGCAATGCTCGAGGATGCTCAATCTCAAGGTCCAGAAAGGGACGCTCCAAGCTCACCATTCGCGTCCAAGGCCTCCGATTGGGCGACGACACCGAAGGTCGTGGCGCCCATCGAGGACGTCACTTGAACGACGTATCCTTTCCGAGGGTAATAGGGACGGCCAACGGAGACTTGAGAGACCATCTCGATTCCCGAAGGAAATCCCGTGGATGCGAATTGAGAGAGAAACTCAACGCCCGACGTGAGACCGTGAGAGGGGTTGCCTTGGGACACCAACCACCCAATGTTGCCGACCGTGCATCCAACAAAAAGCGCGATGCCACTCTCACGGCACCGACCGCCGGTCTCGGCTCACGAAAGAAGAGGCGTAGAAATGGTCAAGTCCCTAATGACCACCCTCCTCCGACCCCGAAGCGATCCTTCGTCCCTCTCAACGCGACGGCCGACAGGATCCTGAGCTTACACAGAGAGAAGCTGGGATCCCCACCTCCGATGAAGAAGGACCCCGCAACGCGAGACAAGAGCAAATGGTGCGAGTATCACCGTGATCACGGGCACACGACAATTGAATGCGACCAACTTAGGAAGCGAATTGATCCCTTAATTCGATGTGGGGACTTCAAGGAATTCGTCGCATCCGATAGCAAGCCATGATTGTCGCAGCTTCGACCCTTAAACTCACGCTCGAACTCGCTCGACTTTGTAATCGCTTCATTTCAATTATGCAATTTTCTTTTTTCCAAAGAAGGCCAAGTGCCATGATAGCTTGTAACGACCCCCTTATTGCAATAAAGAGTTATCCTATACATGGCAACACACACTATTGTATACCTCCAACACGAGAGTTTCTTGGCCTTCGTCTCACAAACACAAGAAACTCGGGGGGCTAACAGAGATCAATAACCAATCAACTAAACAACTCAAAAAGAAAAAAAACAAAATAAAAGTAAAAGCATAACAAAGCCTCAAGGGGCCAATGGTTAGGCCGGGGGTCCCAGAGAGAGACGGTCTACATTTCTCCTCGAGCTGAGTTCACTGCTCGAGTCGAGTACCGAGTCCACGAGTCGACTAGCTACTCCTCGTGTCGACTCTATGTTTCTCTTCGAGTTGAGTTCACTCGTCGAGTCGAGTACCGAGTCCACGAGTCGACAAGCCACTCCTCGTGCCGACTCTACGTTACTCCTCGAGTCGAGTACCGAGTCCACGAGTCGACTAGCTACTCCTCGTGCCGACTCTACGTTTCTCCTCGAGTTGAGTTCAGTCCTCGAGCCGAGTACCAAGTCCACGAGTCGACAAGCCACTCCTCGTGCCGACTCTATGTTTCTCCTCGAGTTGAGTTCACTCCTCGAGTCGAGTACCGAGTCCACGAGTCGAGTAGCTACTCCTTGTTCCGACTCTACATTACTCCTCGAGTCGAGTACCGAGTCCACGAGGCGACAAGCCACTCCTCGTGCCGACTCTACGTTTCTCCTCGAGTTGAGTTCACTCCTCAAGTCGAGTACCGAGTCCACGAGCCGACTAATAAATCTTCATGCCAGCTCTACACCTTACTGGCCCTCGAGTCGACCTTACGTGTAACTCCTCGAGTCGAGTCTATTCCTCAAGTTGAGTCCCAAAACCCACGAATCAACTCGAAAGTCCTCGTGTCAAAAATCTATAACTTCCTGAGTCACCAGCCAACGATAGACTCACAAGATTCAATGATGAATCTAAATGCTCTCACACAAGCAACAAAAATCGCCCCTAAACAGTAAACCAAAATTCGCTCCACGACGCTCTCGTGAGAGAAGGAATGGGCCAATTGAGTCCCCAGGCATGACGCGCGCGCCATGGCTTCGCATTCGCAAGGGCACAAGACTCGACCCAAGAGACTCAACCCAAAAACGCGACCAGTGCACTAAGGTGCCACACTCGCCGGGGGATCAAGTCTACACCTAACCCCGCCTATCACACGACACGCGCACCAAAGGGTGCCACGCTCGTGAGGTGAAACGGCCACACAAATGTGGCGTCGCGCTCCCCGCCCAGCTCGTGAGCCGAAAGGCAGCGAGTCACAAATGGGTTTCAAAGGCTTGCGTCCGCCGGACGTATCTGGTATAGCCAGCGTCCACGGGAAGCCCGGCCACACAAATGTGGCACTGCGCTCGCCGCCCAGCTCGTGAGCCGAAAGGCAGCGAGTCACAAATGGGTTTCAAAGGCTTGCGTCCGTCGGACGTATCTGGTCTAGCCAGCGTCCACGGGAAACCCGGCCACACAAATGTAGCACCGCGCTCGCCGCCCAGCTCGTGAGCCGAAAGGCAGCGAGTCACAAATGGGTTTCAAAGGCTTCCGTCCGCCGGACGTATCTGGTCTAGCCAGCGTCCACGGGAAACCCAGCCTCACAAATGTGGTGCCGCGCTCGCCGCCCAACTCGTGAGCCGAAAGGAAGCGAGTCACAAATGGGTTTCAAAGGCTTGCGTCCGCCGGAGGTATCTGGTCTAGCCAGCGTCCACGGGAAGCCCGGCCACACAAATGTGGCACCGCGCTCGCCGCCCAGCTCGTGAGCCGAAAGGCAGCGAGTCACAAATGGGTTTCAAAGGCTTGCGTCCGTCGGACGTATCTGGTCTAGCCAGCGTCCACGGGAAACCCGGCCACACAAATATGGCACCGCGCTCGCAGTCCAGCTCGTGAGCCGAAAGGCAGCGAGTCACAAATGGGTTTCAAAGTCTTGCGTCTGCCGGACGTATCTGGTCTTGCCAGCGTCCACGGGAAACCCCGCCACACAAATGTGGCACCGCGCTCGCCGCCCAGCTGGTGAGCCGAAAGGCAGCGAGTCACAAATAGGTTTCAAAGGCTTGCGTCCGCCGGACGTATCTGGTCTAGCCAGCGTCCAAGGGAAACCCGACCACACAAATAAGGAGCCGCGCTCGCCGCCCAGCTCTTGAGCCGAAAGGCAGCGAGTCACAAATGTGTTTTAAAGGCTTGCGTCGGTCGGACGTATCTGGTCTAGCCAGCGTCCAGGGGAAACCCGGCCACACAAAAATTTGGCACAGCGCTAGCCGCCCAGCTCGTGAGAAGAAAGGCAGCGAGTCACAAATGGGTTTCGAAGGCTTGCGTCTGCCGAACGTATCTGGTTGAGCCAGCATCCACGGGAAACCTGGCCACACAAATGTGGCACCGCGCTCGCCGCCCAGCTCGTGAGCCGAAAGGCAGCAAGTCACAAATGGGTTTCAAAGGCTTGCGTCCGCCGGACGTATCTGGTCTAGCCAGCGTCCACGGGAAACCCGGCCACACAAATGTGGCACCGCGCTCGCCGCCCAGCTCCTGAGCCGAAAGGCAGCGAGTCACAAATTGGTTTCAAAGGCTTGCGTACGCCGGACGTATCTGGTCGAGCCAGCGTCCATGGGAAGCCCGGCCACATAAATGTGGCACTGCGCTCCCCGCCCAGCTCGTGAGCCTAAAGGCAGCGAGTCACAAATGGGTTTCAAAGGCGTGGGACCGTCGGTCGTATCTGGTCTAGCCAGCGTCCATGGGATACCTGGCAACACAAATGTGGCACCGCGCTCGCTGCCCAGCTAGTGAGCCGAAAGGCAGCGAGTCACAAATGGGTTTCTAAGGCTTGCGTCCGCCGGACGTATCTGGTCTACCCAGCGTCCACGGGAAAACCGGCCACACAAATGTGGCACCGCGCTCACCGCCCAGCTCATGAGCCGAAAGGCAGCGAGTCACAAATGGGTTACAAAGGCTTGCGTCCGCCGGACGTATCTGGTCTAGCCAGCGTCCACGGGAAACCTGGCCACACAAATGTGGCGCCGCGCTTGCCGCCCAACTCATGAGCCGAAAGGCAGTGAGTCACAAATGGGTTACAAAGGCTTGCGTCCGTCGGACGTATCTGGTCTAGCCAGCGTCCACGGGAAGCCCGGCCACACAAATGTGGCACCGCGCTCGCCGCCCAGCTCGTGAGCCGAAAGGCAGCGAGTCACAAATGGCTTTCAAAGGCTTGCGTCCATCGGACATAACTGGTCTAGCCAGCGTCCACGGGAAACCCGGCCACACACATGTGACACCGCGCTCGCCGCCCAGCTCTTGAGCCGAAAGGCAGCGAGTCACAAATGGCTTTCAAAGGCTTGCATCCGTCGGACGTAACTGGTCTAGCCAGCGTCCACGGGAAACCCGGCCACACACATGTGACACCGCGCTCGCCGCCCAGCTCGTGAGCCGAAAAGCAGCGAGTCACAAATGGGTTTCAAAGGCTTGCGACTTCCGGAGGTATCTGGTCTAGCGAGCGTCCATGGAAAACCCGGCCACACAAATGTCGCACCGCGCTCGCCGCCCAGCTCGTGAGCCGAAAGGCAGCGAGTCACAAATGGGTTTCAAAGGCTTGCGTCTGCCAGATGTATCTGGTCTAGGCAGCGTCCACGGGAAACCCGGCCACATAAATGTGGCACCGTGCTCGCCGCCTAACTCGTGAGCCGAAAGGCAGCGAGTCACAAATGGGTTTCAAAGGCTTGCGTCCGCCGGACGTATCTGGTCCAGCCAGCGTCCACGGGAAACCCGGCCACACAAATGTGACATCGCGCTCGCCGCCCAGCTCGTGAGCCGAAAGGTTGCGAGTCACAAATGGGTTTCAAAGACTTGCGTCCGCCGGACGTATCTGGTCTAGCCAGCGTCCACGGGAAACCCGGCCACACAAATGTGGCACCGCGCTCGCCGCCCAGCTCCTGAGCCGAAAGGCAGCGAGTCACAAATTGGTTTCAAAGGCTTGCGTACGCCGGACGTATCTGGCCTAGCCAGCGTCCATGGGAAGCCCGGCCACATAAATGTGGCACCGCGCTCCCCGCCCAGCTCGTGAGCCTAAAGGCAGCGAGTCACAAATGGGTTTCAAAGGCGTGGGACCGTCGGTCGTATCTGGTCTAGCCAGCGTCCATGGGATACCTGGCCACACAAATGTGGCACCGCGCTCGCTGCCCAGCTAGTGAGCCGAAAGGCAGCGAGTCACAAATGGGTTTCTAAGGCTTGCGTCCGCCGGACGTATCTGGTCTACCCAGCGTCCACGGGAAACCCGGCCACACAAATGTGGCACCGCGCTCACCGCCCAGCTCATGAGCCGAAAGGCAGCGAGTCACAAATGGCTTACAAAGGCTTGCGTCCGCCGGACGTATCTGGTCTAGCCAGCGTCCACGGGAAACCTGGCCACACAAATGTGGCGCCGCGCTTGCCGCCCAACTCATGAGCCGAAAGGCAGTGAGTCACAAATGGGTTACAAAGGCTTGCGTCCGTCGGACGTATCTGGTCTAGCCAGCGTCCACGGGAAGCCCGGCCACACAAATGTGGCACCGCGCTCGCCGCCCAGCTCGTGAGCCGAAAGGCAGCGAGTCACAAATGGCTTTCAAAGGCTTGCGTCCATCGGACATAACTGGTCTAGCCAGCGTCCACGGGAAACCCGGCCACACACATGTGACACCGCGCTCGCCGCCCAGCTCTTGAGCCGAAAGGCAGCGAGTCACAAATGGCTTTCAAAGGCTTGCATCCGTCGGACGTAACTGGTCTAGCCAGCGTCCACGGGAAACCCGGCCACACACATGTGACACCGCGCTCGCCGCCCAGCTCGTGAGCCGAAAAGCAGCGAGTCACAAATGGGTTTCAAAGGCTTGCGACTTCCGGACGTATCTGGTCTAGCGAGCGTCCATGGAAAACCCGGCCACACAAATGTCGCACCGCGCTCGCCGCCCAGCTCGTGAGCCGAAAGGCAGCGAGTCACAAATGGGTTTCAAAGGCTTGCGTCTGCCAGATGTATCTGGTCTAGGCAGCGTCCACGGGAAACCCGGCCACATAAATGTGGCACCGTGCTCGCCGCCCAACTCGTGAGCCGAAAGGCAGCGAGTCACAAATGGGTTTCAAAGGCTTGCGTCCGCCGGACGTATCTGGTCCAGCCAGCGTCCACGGGAAACCCGGCCACACAAATGTGACATCGCGCTCGCCGCCCAGCTCGTGAGCCGAAAGGTTGCGAGTCACAAATGGGTTTCAAAGGCTTGCGTCCGCCGGACGTATCTGGTCTAGCCAGCGTCCACGGGAAACCCGGCCACACAAATGTGGCACCGCGCTCGCCGCCCAGCTCCTGAGCCGAAAGGCAGCGAGTCACAAATTGGTTTCAAAGGCTTGCGTACGCCGGACGTATCTGGTCTAGCCAGCGTCCATGGGAAGCCCGGCCACATAAATGTGGCACCGCGCTCCCCGCCCAGCTCGTGAGCCTAAAGGCAGCGAGTCACAAATGGGTTTCAAAGGCGTGGGACCGTCGGTCGTATCTGGTCTAGCCAGCGTCCATGGGATACCTGGCCACACAAATGTGGCACCGCGCTCGCTGCCCAGCTAGTGAGCCGAAAGGCAGCGAGTCACAAATGGGTTTCTAAGGCTTGCGTCCGCCGGACGTATCTGGTCTACCCAGCGTCCACGGGAAACCCGGCCACACAAATGTGGCACCGCGCTCACCGCCCAGCTCATGAGCCGAAAGGCAGCGAGTCACAAATGGCTTACAAAGGCTTGCGTCCGCCGGACGTATCTGGTCTAGCCAGCGTCCACGGGAAACCTGGCCACACAAATGTGGCGCCGCGCTTGCCGCCCAACTCGTGAGCCGAAAGGCAGTGAGTCACAAATGGGTTACAAAGGCTTGCGTCCGTCGGACGTATCTGGTCTAGCCAGCGTCCACGGGAAGCCCGGCCACACAAATGTGGCACCGCGCTCGCCGCCCAGCTCGTGAGCCGAAAGGCAACGAGTCACAAATGGCTTTCAAATGCTTGCGTCCATCGGACATAACTGGTCTAGCCAGCGTCCACGGGAAACCCGGCCACACACATGTGACACCGCGCTCGCCGCCCAGCTCTTGAGCCGAAAGGCAGCGAGTCACAAATGGCTTTCAAAGGCTTGCATCCGTCGGACGTAACTGGTCTAGCCAGCGTCCACGGGAAACCCGGCCACACACATGTGACACCGCGCTCGCCGCCCAGCTCGTGAGCCGAAAAGCAGCGAGTCACAAATGGGTTTCAAAGGCTTGCATCCGCCGGACGTATCTGGTCTAGCCAGCGTCCACGGGAAACCCGGCCACACAAATGTGACATCGCGCTCGCCGCCCAGCTCGTGAGCCGAAAGGTTGCGAGTCACAAATGGGTTTCAAAGGCTTGCGTCCGCCGGACGTATCTGGTCTAGCCAGCCTGCACGGGAAGCCCGGCCACACAAATGTGGCACCGCGCTCGCCGCCCAGCTCGTGAGCCGAAAGGCAGCGAGTCACAAATAGGTTTCAAAGGCTTGCGTCCGCCGGACGTATCTGGTCTAGCCAGCGTCCACGGGAAACCCGGCCACACACATGTGACACCGCGCTCGCCGCCTAGCTCTTGAGCCGAAAGGCAGCGAGTCACAAATGGGTTTCAAAGGCTTGCGTCTGCCAGATGTATCTGGTCTAGGCAGCGTCCACGGGAAACCCGGCCACATAAATGTGGCACCGTGCTCGCCGCCCAACTCGTGAGCCGAAAGGCAGCGAGTCACAAATGGGTTTCAAAGGCTTGCGTCCGCCGGACGTATCTGGTCCAGCCAGCGTCCACGGGAAACCCGGCCACACAAATGTGACATCGCGCTCGCCGCCCAGCTCGTGAGCCGAAAGGTTGCGAGTCACAAATGGGTTTCAAAGGCTTGCGTCCGCCGGACGTATCTGGTCTAGCCAGCGTCCACGGGAAACCCGGCCACACAAATGTGGCACCGCGCTCGCCGCCCAGCTCCTGAGCCGAAAGGCAGCGAGTCACAAATTGGTTTCAAAGGCTTGCGTACGCCGGACGTATCTGGCCTAGCCAGCGTCCATGGGAAGCCCGGCCACAAAAATGTGGCACCGCGCTCCCCGCCCAGCTCGTGAGCCTAAAGGCAGCGAGTCACAAATGGGTTTCAAAGGCGTGGGACCGTCGGTCGTATCTGGTCTAGCCAGCGTCCATGGGATACCTGGCCACACAAATGTGGCACCGCGCTCGCTGCCCAGCTAGTGAGCCGAATGGCAGCGAGTCACAAATGGGTTTCTAAGGCTTGCGTCCGCCGGACGTATCTGGTCTACCCAGCGTCCACGGGAAACCCGGCCACACAAATGTGGCACCGCGCTCACCGCCCAGCTCATGAGCCGAAAGGCAGCGAGTCACAAATGGCTTACAAAGGCTTGCGTCCGCCGGACGTATCTGGTGTAGCCAGCGTCCACGGGAAACCTGGCCACACAAATGTGGCGCCGCGCTTGCCGCCCAACTCGTGAGCCGAAAGGCAGTGAGTCACAAATGGGTTACAAAGGCTTGCGTCCGTCGGACGTATCTGGTCTAGCCAGCGTCCACGGGAAGCCCGGCCACACAAATGTGGCACCGCGCTCGCCGCCCAGCTCGTGAGCCGAAAGGCAACGAGTCACAAATGGCTTTCAAATGCTTGCGTCCATCGGACATAACTGGTCTAGCCAGCGTCCACGGGAAACCCGGCCACACACATGTGACACCGCGCTCGCCGCCCAGCTCTTCAGCCGAAAGGCAGCGAGTCACAAATGGCTTTCAAAGGCTTGCATCCGTCGGACGTAACTGGTCTAGCCAGCGTCCACGGGAAACCCGGCCACACACATGTGACACCGCGCTCGCCGCCCAGCTCGTGAGCCGAAAAGCAGCGAGTCACAAATGGGTTTCAAAGGCTTGCGTCCGCCGGACGTATCTGGTCCAGCCAGCGTCCACGGGAAACCCGGCCACACAAATGTGACATCGCGCTCGCCGCCCAGCTCGTGAGCCGAAAGGTTGCGAGTCACATATGGGTTTCAAAGGCTTGCGTCCGCCGGACGTATCTGGTCTAGCCAGCCTGCACGGGAAGCCCGGCCACACAAATGTGGCACCGCGCTCGCCGCCCAGCTCGTGAGCCGAAAGGCAGCGAGTCACAAATAGGTTTCAAAGGCTTGCGTCCGCCGGACGTATCTGGTCTAGGCAGCGTCCACGGGAAACCCGGCCACACACATGTGACACCGCGCTCGCCGCCTAGCTCTTGAGCCGAAAGGCAGCGAGTCACAAATGGGTTTCAAAGGCTTGCGTCTGCCAGATGTATCTGGTCTAGGCAGCGTCCACGGGAAACCCGGCCACATAAATGTGGCACCGTGCTCGCCGCCCAACTCGTGAGCCGAAAGGCAGCGAGTCACAAATGGGTTTCAAAGGCTTGCGTCCGCCGGACGTATCTGGTCCAGCCAGCGTCCACGGGAAACCCGGCCACACAAATGTGACATCGCGCTCGCCGCCCAGCTCGTGAGCCGAAAGGTTGCGAGTCACAAATGGGTTTCAAAGGCTTGCGTCCGCCGGACGTATCTGGTCTAGCCAGCCTGCACGGGAAGCCCGGCCACACAAATGTGGCACCGCGCTCGCCGCCCAGCTCGTGAGCCGAAAGGCAGCGAGTCACAAATAGGTTTCAAAGGCTTGCGTCCGCCGGACGTATCTGGTCTAGCCAGCGTCCATGGGAAACCCGGCCACAAAAATGTGGCACCGGGCTCGCCGCCCAGCTCGTGAGCCGAAAGGCAGCGAGTCACAAATGGGTTTCAAAGGCTTGCGTCTGGCGGACGTATCTGGTCTAGCGAGCGTCCATGGAAAACTCGGCCACACAAATGTCGCACCGCGCTCGCCGCCTAGCTCGTGAGCCGAAAGGCAGCGAGTCACAAATGGGTTTCAAAGGCTTGCGTCTGCCGGACGTATCTGGTCTAGGCAGCGTCCACGGGAAACCCGGCCACACAAATGTGGCACCGCGCTCGCCGCCCAACTCGTGAGCCGAAAGGCAGCGAGTCACAAATGGGTTTCAAAGGCTTGCGTCCGCCGGACGTATCTGGTCTAGCCAGCGTCCACGGGAAACTCGGCCACACAAATGTGGCATCGCGCTCGCCGCCCAGCTCGTGAGCCGAAAGGCAGCGAGTCACAAATGGGTTTCAAAGGCTTGCGTCCGCCGGACGTAACTGGTCTAGCCAGCGTGCACGGGAAGCCCGGCCACACAAATGTGGCACAGCGCTCGCCGCCCAGCTCGTGAGCCGAAAGGCAGCGAGTCACAAATGGGTTTCAAAGGCTTGCGTCCGCCAGACGTATCTGGTCTAGGCAGCGTCCACGGGAAACCCGGCCACACAAATGTGGCACCGCGCTCGCCGCCCAGCTCGTGATTCGAAAGGCAGCGAGTCACAAATGGGGTTCAAAGGCTTGCGTCCGCCAGACGTATCTGGTCTAGCCAGCGTCCACGGGAAACCCGGCCACACAAATGTGGCATCGCGCTCGCCGCCCAGCTCGTGAGCCGAAAGGCAGCGAGTCACAAATGGGTTTCAAAGGCTTGCGTCCGCCGGATGTATCTGGTCTAGCCAGCCTGCACGAAAAGCCCGGCCACACAAATGTGGCACCGCGCTCGCCGCCCAGCTCGTGAGCCGAAAGGCAGCGAGTCACAAATGGGTTTCAAAGGCTTGCGTCCGTCGGACGTATCTGGTCTAGCCAGCGTCCACGCGAAACCCGGCCACACACATGTGACACCGCGTTCGCCGACCAGCTCTTGAGCCGAAAGGCAACGAGTCACAAATGGGTTTCAAAGGCTTGCGTCTGCCGGACGTATCTGGTCTAGCCAGCGTCTATGGGAAACCCGGCCACACAAATGTGGCACCGGGCTCACCGCCCAGCTCGTGAGCCGAAAGGCAGCGAGTCACAAATGGGTTTCAAAGGCATGCGTCCGCCGGACGTATCTGGTCTAGCCAACGTCCACGGGAAACCCGGCCACACAACTGTGGCATCGCGCTCGCCGCCCAGCTCTTGAGCCGAAAGGTAGCGAGTCACAAATGGGTTTCAAAGGCTTGCGTCCGCCGGACGTAACTGGTCTACCCAGCGTCCACGGGAAGCCCGGCCACACAAATGTGGCACCGCGCTCGCCGCCCAGCTCGTGAGCCGAAAGGCAGCGAGTCACAAATGGGTTTCAAAGGCTTGCGTCCGCCGGACGTATCTGGTCCAGCCAGCGTCCACGGGAAACCCGGCCATACAAATGTGACATCGCGCTCGCCGCCCAGCTCGTGAGCCTAAAGGCAGCGAGTCACAAATGGGTTTCAAAGGCTTGCGTCCGCCAGACGTATCTGGTCAGGCCAGCCTGCACGGGAATCCCGGCCACACAAATGTGGCACCGCGCTCGCCGCCCAGCTCGTGAGCCGAAAGGCAGCGAGTCACAAATGGGTTTCAAAGGCTTGCGTCTGCCGGACGTATCTTGTCTAGCCAGAGTCCACGGGAAACCCGGCCACACACATGTGACATCGCGCTCGCCGCTCAGCTCTTGAGCCGAAAGGCAGCGAGTCACAAATGGGTTTCAAAGGCTTGCGTCTGCCGAACGTATCTGGTCTAGCCAGCGTCCATGGGAAACCCGGCCACACAAATGTGGCACCGGGCTCGCCGCCCAGCTCGTGAGCCGAAAGGCAGCGAGTCACAAATGAGTTTCAAAGGCTTGCGTCTGCCGGACGTATCTGGTCTAGCGAGCGTCCATGGAAAACCCGGCCACACAAATGTCGCACCGCGCTCGCCGCCCAGTTCGTGAGCCGAAAGGCAGCGAGTCAAAAATGGGTTTCAAAGGCTTGCGTCTGCCGGACGTATATGGTCTAGGCAGCGTCCACGGGAAACCCGGCCACACAGATGTGGCACCGCGCTCGCCGCCCAACTCGTGAGCCGAAAGGCAGCGAGTCACAAATGGGTTTCAAAGGCTTGCGTCCGTCGGATGTATCTGGTCTAGGCATCCTGCACAGGAAGCCCGGCCACACACATGTGGCACCGCGCTCGCCGCCCAGCTCGTGAGCCGAAAGGCAGCGAGTCACAAATGGGTTTCAAAGGCTTGCGTCTGCCGGACGTATCTGGTCTAGCCAGCGTCCATGGGAAACCCGGCCACACAAATGTGGCACCGGGCTCGCCGCCCAGCTCGTGAGCCGAAAGGCAGCGAGTCACAAATGGGTTTCAAAGGCTTGCGTCCGCCGGACGTATCTGGTCTAGCCAGCGTCCACGGGAAACCCGGCCACACAAATGTGGCATCGCGCTCGCCGCCCAGCTCGTGAGCCGAAAGGCAGCGAGTCACAAATGGGTTTCAAAGGCTTGCGTCCGTCGGATGTATCTGGTCTAGCCAGCCTGCACAGGAAGCCCGGCCACACAAATGTGGCACCGCGCTCGCCGCCCAGCTCGTGAGCCGAAAGGTAGCGAGTCACAAATGGGTTTCAAAGGCTGCGTCCGCCGGACGTATCTGGTCTAGCCAGCGTCCACGGGAAACCCGGTCACACACATGTGACACCGCGTTCACCGCCCAGCTCTTGAGCCGAAAGGCAGCGAGTCACAAATGGGTTTCAAAGTCTTGCGTCTGCCGGACGTATCTGGTCTAGCCAGCGTCCATGGGAAACCCGGCCACACAAATGTGGCACCGGGCTCGCCGCCCAGCTCGTGAGCCGAAAGGCAGCGAGTCACAAATGGGTTTCAAAGGCTTGCGTCCGCCGGACGTATCTGGTCTAGCCAGCGTCCACGGGAAACCCGGCCGCACAACTGTGGCATCGCGCTCGCCGCCCAGCTCTTGAGCCGAAAGGAAGCGAGTCACAAATGGGTTTCAAAGGCTTGCGTCCGCCGGACGTAACTGGTCTAGCCAGCGTCCACGGGAAGCCCGGCCACACAAATGTGGCACCGCGCTCGCTGCCCAGCTCGTGAGCCGAAAGGCAGCGAGTCACAAATGGGTTTCAAAGGCTTGCGTCCCCCGGACGTATCTGGTCCAGCCAGCGTCCACGGGAAACCCGGCCACACAAATGTGACATCGCGCTCGCCGCCCAGCTGTTGAGCCGTAAGGCAGCGAGTCACAAATGGGTTTCAAAGGCTTGCGTCCGCCAGACGTATCTGGTCTAGCCAGCGTCCACGAGAAACCCGGCCACACAAATGTGGCATCGCGCTCGCCGCCCAGCTCGTGAGCCGAAAGGCAGCGAGTCACAAATGGGTTTCAAAGGCTTGCGTCCGCCGGATGTATCTGGTCTAGCCAGCCTGCACGGGAAGCCCGGCCACACAAATGTTGGAATCGATCTAGGGTTTAAGAAAAAGTGTAACGCTTCGTTAAGCGGCGGAATTTTAAAAATTTTCTTTTTAAGTAAAACTAGTTTTTACTAACCTAGACAAGAGCATATGCATGTAAATAAAAACTAATATGAGCTATAAAAGTTACTAACCTTTTTGATGCTTGAACGTTGATGAGCCTTTGGAAGGTTGGCAACGTTCGTCTCCCCTCGCAGCACGTCTCTCTTTCTTTCCTCGGCACCTCGAGCAACCACGAAAGTTTCTATCACTAAACCACTCGAAATAAAGGAATTAGTGAGTGGGCACTTTTAAACACTACGACTTAAGAACGAGTCTCGAAGTCGCAGAGCTAAACACTAGGTCGAGTGAGGACCTAGGTGCCAAGACAAGAAATAATCGAAAATATAAACTAGAGAGAGAGAGAGGAAGGGGCGGCCAAGTCTAGAGAGAGAGGCTCTCAATCTCTAAAACTTTGCATGAATGAAAAGTGTGGAATGAGGCTCCTATTTATAGGAGAGGTCTCACCTTGAATAAGGTAGTTTCCTCTTCTATAGAATATCACATATTCATGAGCCAATTTCCCTTTTCCTTCAAAGAGGTGCACGTCCAAGACAAAACAAGTAAGTCCTTGGATTTGTTTCCTCTTTTGTTTGCTTCTCTCTTGACCACATTTGGGCGCCCACCATGTTTCCTCTTAGGGGAAATTTGTTTCCTCTTTTTCTTTTGGCAAGTATCTTGATACATTTATGCACAAAATATTCTCTCTTCCTATGGGTATTATGGGCGCCTATCACCTTCTAGAAGGGGCTTCTAGAAGCTTTTCCATTTTGTTCATGACAACATGAAAAAGGCCCATTAAGAATTTTCAATAAAATTCTTATGAAATGAAATTAATCCACAAGGCCCAATTAATCATATTATGGCCGAGTGACATTAAGTCATCAAATGAACTTGTCAAAAAATTTATTGACATTCATTTCATCCTTTGTCTCAAAAGACAAAAATACCCTTTTGACTATTTTCGTTCTTGTTTTGACTTAGCTTCCAGTTTAACTATTCCTATCGATGTGATTCGTGACAGTGACCTCATGGACCCAAATGAACAAAGCTTTACCTAAACACTTGGACTCAAAAGTTCACAAACCTTTTCCAAGTTTAGCTTAATGCCAGCTGACTCCACTAAAGAGCTGACACTGAAAATCTCTCGGTTCAAATGAATTTGTTTTCTACTCAAGAATTCGACCTAATTATAATGAGCGGATCCACTGAATATTATCTATGCTACCCTTCATGAATGTCATCAGCTAGTCGGGATTTACTAAATTACCATTTTACCCTTCTAGCTGTTATTTCCTCAACTCCTTTGTCGCTTGTGAATAAGTTAGAAACAATGTATTGACGAGGAGCTAACAAGTCACATTGTTTCATCCAAAAGAGTCAGGACTCAATTTGGACACTGGCCAGTTCATTTATTCACACTCCAAGGAACAAAGCATGAGGTGACATACATTGCATTTCAGCAATCTTGTACATGAATTCCATATCTATGAGAACTTCACAAAGTTACTCATGACAGACTCACAACTTAGTACCTCACCAATAGGTCTTGATCGGAATCACATAGTGAGTCCGAAATTTGACTTTCTCAAATGAGAATACTAAGGTGTGAAATGGCATGTCTCATTTCAGGATTAAGGTAAGCATGATGCAATTCATACATAGTGACTTCGAGACATAAGAGGTTAAATGGTTTGTTCTTATATTGTCTCTAGAAGTGCACTGGTCAATTCAGTACCTTCGGAAGATACCTAGAAGAACTATAGAGTCTCCAACTCTCAATGCCTCATAACCAGACATCATAGATTCTTCTAACAATCATACTGAGGTCAATAGTCCTTTGACCCTAAGATTGCGAATATATCGTTTTAAGCAAACTACGAAGAGTTTGTTCATGCAAATCTACATTTGTCTCTTCGTAAGTTGTTTAGTTTGTTTATGGACTAAAAGACTATGGTTTTATCATAAAGCTTCAGACAAGGAAGATTGAATGAACGTTTCAACTTTTTATTAATGAATAAGCAATTACAAGCAAGAGTCTTCGTAAGACTATATGACATCAAATGTACATAAATAGACACTACTACTCTTCTTGTGGGCACCATTGACAACAAACTCCCACTTGACTCAAAGAAGATGTGAGTAGTCCTTTATGCCTAATCCCTCTCGATGTTGGTCGAAGACCTGGTTCGCTAGGGCCTTGGTGAATGGATCTACCAGAGATCTACTTCACCTCCACGTCTCCGCGTTGCACGATCTCTCTAATCAAATGGTATTTCCTCTCAATATGCTTAGAGCGCTTATGGCTTCTAGGTTCCTTTGAGTTAGCGACAGCCCCACTATTATCACAATAAAGGGTCATGGGCTCGTCGACGTTTGGAACAACTTCCAAAAACTTAAGGAATTTTCTAAGCCATACAGCCTCTTTGGATGCTTCACAAGCAACCACAAATTCTGCTTCCATTGTGGAGTCAGCAATGCAAGATTGCTTAATACTTCTCCACACAACAGCTCCACCATTAAGGATGAACACAGATCCCGAAGTGGATTTCCTGGAATCCTTATCCGCTTGAAAATCGGACTCGGTATATCCCGTCATAGTCAGGTCAGTACCTGAGTATGTAAGCATCAAGTTCCTAGTTCTTCGAAGATACTTAAGAACATGCTTAACAGCAATCCAGTGCTCGGGTCCAGGGTTGGATTGGAAACGGCTAACTACGCCAACGGCGAAACAGATGTCAGGTCTAGTGCAAAGCATAGCATACATAAGGCTTCCTACGGCAGAGGCGTAAGGAATTTTCCTCATGTCTTCAATCTCTTGTGCAGTCTTGGGAGACTGGTCCTTAGAGAGTGAAACTCCATGCCTAAAGGGTGTTTGACCCCTCTTGCAGTCTTGCATCGAGAAGCGATCCATCACCTTATCAATATAAGATGCTTGAGAGAGCGACAGGGTCCGGTTTTCCTATCTCGAAAGATTTGGATTCCCAGAATGTATGCGGCTTCTCCTAGATCCTTCATATCGAATTGCTTTGCCAGCCAGACCTTAACCTCAGATAACTTACCCACGTCATTACCAATGAGTAGTATATCATCGACATATAGTACCAGAAACACAACTTTGCCTTCGTGTATTAACTTGTAAACACAAGGCTCATCTATTGACTGTTCAAAGCCGAAGCTCTTTACAGTTTCATCGAATCTAATATTCCATGACCTAGATGCTTGCTTTAATCCATAAATGGATTTAAGCAACTCACAAACCTTGGTCTCTTGACCTTTATCCACGAAACCGTCTGGTTGAGCCATGTAAATGCGCTCGTCAAGATTGCCATTCAGAAAGGCTGTCTTGACATCCATTTGCAGATCTCATAGTCGAGAGCTGCAGCTATGGATAGGAGTATGCGGATGGATTTAAGCATCGCGACTGGCGAGAAGGTTTCTTCATAGTCAATCCCTTCTTGTTGGGTATAACCCTTCGCCACAAGTCGTGCTTTGAACGTCTCGACTTTCCCATCAGGACCCCTTTTCTTCTTGTATATCCACGTACACCCTACGGGTTTAATCCCTTCAGGAAGGTCTACAAGTTTCCAGACTTTGTTGACATACATCGAGTGCATTTCAACTTTCATGGCGTCAAGCCAAAGGTTTTATTCAGAACAAGCCATCGCTTGGCTATAGGAAACAGGGTCATCCATGTCGGAGACGGCTACAAGAGAGTCTCCATAAGACATGTACCTGTCAGGCTTCTGAGTAGCCCTCCCACTACGTCTAAGTACTACTTGACGAGATTCTGATGAGTTAGGTTGTGTTTCAGTTGGGGTAAGAACAGTTCTTACAGATGAGGTAGAAGCTTCCTCACCCAACTTTTCTTCAAGCACAATTTTGCTTCTAGGTTTTGCATCTTTCATAAAGTCCTCCTCGAGGAAACGAGCATTCGTGCTAACGAAAGTCTTATCGTCCTCGGGACTATAGAAAGTAAAACCTTTGGTTTCCTTCGGATATCCTACAAACAGGCACAATTCTGGCCTACTAGCCAACTTGCTAGTCTTTTGCCTCAGCACGTGTGCAGGGCAACCCCAAATTCGGATGCGGCCAAGATTCACTTTACGGCCAATCCATCGTTCATAAGGAGTACCAGGAACCGTTTTGGACGGAACTTGGTTCAGAATGTAGGCGGCTGTTTCGAGGGCATATCCCCAAAAGGAAAGCGGGAGTGATGAGTAACTCATCATTGATCTAACCATCTCCATAAGAGTTCGGTTTCTTCTCTCTGACACTCCGTTATGTTGAGGTGTGCCAGGTGCGGTAAGCTGAGAAGCGATACCTTCTTCTTTAAGAAAGTCATCGAACTCTCCAAACATATACTCACCACCTCGATCAGATCGAAGGGTTTTGATCACTTTGCCAGTTTGCTTTTCCACTAAAGCCCTAAAGACCTTAAATACGTTAAAGGTCTCGGATTTGTGTTTAAGCAAATAGACAAACCCATATCGCGAGTAATCATCGGTGAAGGTAACGAAGTATTCGTATCCTCCACGTGCCTGTTGGCTGAGCGGACCACATACATCAGAATGTATTAGTTCCAGCAACTCAGTGGCTCTTCGACCCTTATCAGAGAAAGGTCGCTTAGTCATTTTTCCTTCTATGCAGGATTCACAAGTAGGTAGTGAACCTATTGCAGAGGCTTCGAGTGGACCGTCCCTCACAAGTCTCTTAATCCTATCTAGACTGATATGACCAAGTCTTAAGTGCCATAGGTATGTTGATTTTGTTAGATCGGAGGATTCAGAAAGTTTGATCCTCTTTGGCTCCCTAATTAGATCGTTATCTATTTCGGTGTCTAAAAGAGAAGGTTGAGTGGGATAGATGTAGAAAAGAGCATTCTTCATACATGCATCAGTGACAAAAGAATTATCAGGAAACGAAATACTAATTCCATTCTTAATGAACTTTAAACAATAATCTTGCTCTAGAACACGAGCAACGGATATTAAGTTCTTCCCAAAGGTAGGAACAAAATAAACATTATCCAAGTTTAAAGTGCGGTCTTCAAAAGACAGCGTCACGGATCCCACAGCCTTCGCAGACACCAGGCTCCCATCACCCCATTTGAAACAGAACTCGCCTTCCTCTAAACTTTTGGTTTTCTTGAAACCATTCAAGGAACAACAAATATGGTTAGTAGCAGCGGAGTCAAGAATCCACGTTGATACATTATCAGCTACTAAGCATGCTTCGGTAACTAGTACAATACTATGTTCCTTTGCTTTGAGATAGGCGGGATAGTTCTTTTTATCGGCTTTGTAAGGTCTGTTCTTAGTTCCAGAGGCGGAGGCTTTTTGCTCAGTAGCATGTGTCTCTCCTTGATTCCTCTTTCTCTTATTGAGACCTACAGCAGTGTGAAGCTCCTTCATAAGCTCGGTAACAGTGTACTTTAGCTTTGTAATGGAATAGTTCAGCTTGGAGGTATCAAGAGATGCGGGGAGAGTTTCTAAGATCATATCTATGATATTCTTCCCATGAATCTCTGATCCTAGGATTTCCATTTTACTCAGATGACTAATGATCAATATCATAAAGTCTCCAACATAAGTCCTAGCCTTCATGCGACAGTTCATAAACTGTAGGACTGCTTGTAGCCTTGTTTGACGCCTTTGCCCTCCAAACATCTCAAGGAGATTGTAGAGCACGTCAGCGGCAGTCTCAAAGTCACGATGTTGCTCTTTCAGCATATTGTTCATAGATGCCAAGATATAGCACCTCACAATCTCATCGGATCGAAGCCAGGCCGCTAAGGCGTCATTGTCCTCTTGAATTGAATCATCATTCGTCAGAGGAGGACACGGGGTGGTGAGTACCCATTTGTGCTTGTTAACGGTAGGTATTATGTCGAGGTTACGTTTCGAATTTACGTAGTTTTCGTTTTCGAGTTTGATCGAGGAAAGAAAGATTGAGAGATGGTTGAGAGACATATTGCCTATATAAGTTGAAACAAGTTTATGATTAGTCTTTGGTTTAGGATTTAAGTTTCATTAAGACTTTTGTAAAACCCAAAGGTGTTATAAACCAAACGATAATTTACTCCCTCAAGAAAAGGCCGCAAAAAATCTCCATTTATAAGTAAATGACACATCATTAATGCTAAGCCAAGATGTCAATACATCTATTTTGACTAGCCACCTTGTAAATTGGTTTGATCACTCATATCCTTTCGCAGAGCCTTAAGGAAGGATACTAGGGATTGAGCCTAAGTGTGCAACCAACCACTTAGTCCAAAAGATTAGCTTTGAAAAACAATCCCCCAAGGGGAGGCCTTGCCATCATTGCATCACTCTCGGACGTAGCTCATTGAGCAATGATCGAAGCAATAACGCCTTGGAGTACTCACATTTAAGTGAGGGTCGCAAGAGCGGCTCTTAGTCCCACGTTATTGCATCTTTCACTAGTGTTGGGGATCGCGGGTTACAAACAACGAGTATAACCCTCCCACTTAGTTTTTGGAGTTGGTTCATCGACTCTTTTAAGTTCGGAAACAAATTTCCTAGTTAGAGAGCGACAGAGCGGACAACTAGAAGAGAATCCTAGATCGACATGTTCAGAGCAGTATTAGTGCATAAAGGCACAAGGTACATACTCGATCTTTTCCTATTTTCTATTTCGGGAAAGTGCGTGAGGGAAGTGTGAACTTCAACTCACTCGAACACTTGAAAGTTTGAGATTACACATCTTTTTATTTTTCGGCTTGTCTACAAGGAGACCTCCCACTCAAATTTTCAAGAGCATATAGATTTTGAACATATGTGATATAGATATAGTTTTGAAAACATTTTGAAAACTTATTTGATTTGGATGACAAAATATTTTCAAGTTTGAAAGTGAAAACGGTTTTTCAAAATTCAAACTAGTTTTGTAAAAAAAACAATTTCAATTAATCTTTCAAAAATCAAAACTTTTAATCTTACACATCATGTTTATAATCTTATAAAAAACAATTTTGCTCAAGAAAATTTTCTCATTAGAGTTCTATAACTCATGGTGGTGGGGTTTGAAAATCCGGATTTCTAAAAAAAACTGGAGTTTCAGACAGCCGCGCACCTCGGAGTAAAATCGTCATATCTGGCGGCTCCGATATCCTTTTGAGCCGAAACCGGTGGCATTGGACTGAGGACAGAAAGAGCTTTAATTTGATTTAAGAATCATTAAATTTCGATTTTTGAGCAGAGAGTTATGCCGCTTTTAATGCGGGTTTACATTCCAGCTCGAAGAAAAAGAAATAAATTAAAGCTTCGTCCTTTTAGGTGCGAAAAAGAATCGAGTGTAACGGAACGTTTTAAGATATTGTTTAAAGCTTTTATTTGTGTTTTATTAGCAGGGTAATAAAATAGAATAAAAGAAATAACAACATGCATAAAACGATTCAAGTAAATAAACGAAACTAGCAAGAAAATAAAACTAGTCACAAAATTTACTCGAAAAATCTCAAACCTTTAAAACACGTTTTTCAATATAAAAAATTAAAAACTTTTAGAACTGATTCTAATGTGTTTTAACATCATCCCAAACTCATAGAAAATCAACATGGTTTTTAATTTAAAGACAAGAGCATTAAATTAAAAAAAAATCTAAGATTACAATTCTAACTTGTCACAAAATTAGTAAACTTTCGAAAACGATTTTCAAGCTCATAATTTTAAAAACATGTACATGCTAATCTTTGACCATAGCTCTGATACCATTTGTTGGAATCCATCTAGGGTTTAAGAAAAAGTTTAACGCTTCGTTAAGCGGCGGAATTTTAAAAATTTTCTTTTTAAGTAAAACTAGTTTTTACTAACCTAGACAAGAGCATATGCATGTAAATAAAAACTAATATGAGCTATAAAAGTTACTAACCTTTTTGATGCTTGAACGTTGATGAGCCTTTGGAAGGTTGGCAACGTTCGTCTCCCCTCGCAGCACGTCTCTCTTTCTTTCCTCGGCACCTCGAGCAACCACGAAAGTTTCTATCACTAAACCACTCGAAATAAAGGAATTAGTGAGTGGGCACTTTTAAACACTACGACTTAAGAACGAGTCTCGAAGTCGCAGAGCTAAACACTAGGTCGAGTGAGGACCTAGGTGCCAAGACAAGAAATAATCGAAAATATAAACTAGAGAGAGAGAGAGGAAGGGGCGGCCAAGTCTAGAGAGAGAGGCTCTCAATCTCTAAAACTTTGCATGAATGAAAAGTGTGGAATGAGGCTCCTATTTATAGGAGAGGTCTCACCTTCAATAAGGTAGTTTCCTCTTCTATAGAATATCACATATTCATGAGCCAATTTCCCTTTTCCTTCAAAGAGGTGCACGTCCAAGACAAAACAAGTAAGTCCTTGGATTTGTTTCCTCTTTTGTTTGCTTCTCTCTTGACCACATTTGGGCGCCCACCATGTTTCCTCTTAGGGGAAATTTGTTTCCTCTTTTTCTTTTGGCAAGTATCTTGATACATTTATGCACAAAATATTCTCTCTTCCTATGGGTATTATGGGCGCCTATCACCTTCTAGAAGGGGCTTCTAGAAGCTTTTCCATTTTGTTCATGACAACATGAAAAAGGCCCATTAAGAATTTTCAATAAAATTCTTATGAAATGAAATTAATCCACAAGGCCCAATTAATCATATTATGGCCGAGTGACATTAAGTCATCAAATGAACT
This sequence comes from Urtica dioica subsp. dioica, assembly GCF_054948205.1. Classification (NCBI taxonomy): domain Eukaryota; kingdom Viridiplantae; phylum Streptophyta; class Magnoliopsida; order Rosales; family Urticaceae; genus Urtica; species Urtica dioica. The sequence continues at coordinate 44,120,949 of NC_142756.1, forward strand.
TGTCAAAAAATTTATTGACATTCATTTCATCCTTTGTCTCAAAAGACAAAAATACCCTTTTGACTATTTTCGTTCTTGTTTTGACTTAGCTTCCAGTTTAACTATTCCTATCGATGTGATTCGTGACAGTGACCTCATGGACCCAAATGAACAAAGCTTTACCTAAACACTTGGACTCAAAAGTTCACAAACCTTTTCCAAGTTTAGCTTAATGCCAGCTGACTCCACTAAAGAGCTGACACTGAAAATCTCTCGGTTCAAATGAATTTGTTTTCTACTCAAGAATTCGACCTAATTATAATGAGCGGATCCACTGAATATTATCTATGCTACCCTTCATGAATGTCATCAGCTAGTCGGGATTTACTAAATTACCATTTTACCCTTCTAGCTGTTATTTCCTCAACTCCTTTGTCGCTTGTGAATAAGTTAGAAACAATGTATTGACGAGGAGCTAACAAGTCACATTGTTTCATCCAAAAGAGTCAGGACTCAATTTGGACACTGGCCAGTTCATTTATTCACACTCCAAGGAACAAAGCACGAGGTGACATACATTGCATTTCAGCAATCTTGTACATGAATTCCATATCTATGAGAACTTCACAAAGTTACTCATGACAGACTCACAACTTAGTACCTCACCAATAGGCCTTGATCGGAATCACATAGTGAGTCCGAAATTTGACTTTCTCAAATGAGAATACTAAGGTGTGAAATGGCATGTCTCATTTCAGGATTAAGGTAAGCATGATGCAATTCATACATAGTGACTTCGAGACATAAGAGGTTAAATGGTTTGTTCTTATATTGTCTCTAGAAGTGCACTGGTCAATTCAGTACCTTCGGAAGATACCTAGAAGAACTATAGAGTCTCCAACTCTCAATGCCTCATAACCAGACATCATAGATTCTTCTAACAATCATACTGAGGTCAATAGTCCTTTGACCCTAAGATTGCGAATATATCGTTTTAAGCAAACTACGAAGAGTTTGTTCATGCAAATCTACATTTGTCTCTTCGTAAGTTGTTTAGTTTGTTTATGGACTAAAAGACTATGGTTTTATCATAAAGCTTCAGACAAGGAAGATTGAATGAACGTTTCAACTTTTTATTAATGAATAAGCAATTACAAGCAAGAGTCTTCGTAAGACTATATGACATGAAATGTACATAAATAGACACTACTACTGTTCTTGTGGGCACCATTGACAACAACAAATGTGGCACCGCGCTCGCTGCCCAGCTCGTGAGCTGAAAGGCAGCGAGTCATAAATGGGTTTCAAAGGCTTGCGTCCGGCGGATGTATCTGGTCTAGCCAGCTTGCACGGGAAGCCCGGCCACACACATGTGACACCGCGTTCACCGCCCAGCTCTTGAGACGAAAGGCAGCGAGTCACAAATGGGTTTCAAAGGCTTGCGTCTGCCGGACGTATCTGGTCTAGCCAGCGTCCATGGGAAACCCGGCCACACAAATGTGGCACCGGGCTCGCCGCCCAGCTCGTGAGCCGAAAGGCAGCGAGTCACAAATGGGTTTCAAAGGCTTGCGTCCGCCGGACGTAACTGGTCTAGCCAGCGTCCACGGGAAACCCGGCCACACACATGTGACACCGCGTTCGCCGCCCAGCTCTTGAGCCGAAAGGCAGCGAGACACAAATGGTTTTCAAAGGCTTGCGTCTGCCGGACGTATCTGGTCTAGCCAGCGTCCACGGGAAACCCGGCCACACACATGTGACACCGCGTTCGCCGCCCAGCTCTTGAGCCGAAAGGCAGCGAGTCACAAATGGGTTTCAAAGGCTTGCGTCTGCCGGACGTATCTGGTCTAGCCAGCGTCCATGGGAAACCCGGCCACACAAATGTGGCACCGGGCTCGCCGCCCAGCTCGTGAGCCGAAAGGCAGCGAGTCACAAATGGGTTTCAAAGGCTTGCGTCCGCCGGACGTATCTGGTCTAGCCAGCGTCCACGGGAAACCCGGTCACACACATGTGACACCGCGTTCACCGCCCAGCTCTTGAGCCGAAAGGCAGCGAGTCACAAATGGGTTTCAAAGGCTTGCGTCTGCCGGACGTATCTGGTCTAGCCAGCGTCCATGGGAAACCCGGCCACACAAATGTGGCACCGGGCTCGCCGCCCAGCTCGTGAGCCGAAAGGCAGCGAGTCACAAATGGGTTTCAAAGGCTTGCGTCCGCCGGACGTATCTGGTCTAGCCAGCGTCCACGGGAAACCCGGCCACACAACTGTGGCATCGCACTCGCCGCCCAGCTCTTGAGCCGAAAAGAAGCGAGTCACAAATGGGTTTCAAAGGCTTGCGCCCGCCGGACGTAACTGGTCTAGCCAGCGTCCACGGGAAGCCCGGCCACACAAATGTGGCACCGCGCTCGCTGCCCAGCTCGTGAGCCGAAAGGCAGCGAGTCACAAATGGGTTTCAAAGGCTTGCGTCCCCCGGACGTATCTGGTCCAGCCAGCGTCCACGGGAAACCCGGCCACACAAATGTGACATCGCGCTCGCCGCCCAGCTGTTGAGCCGTAAGGCAGCGAGTCACAAATGGGTTTCAAAGGCTTGCGTCCGCCAAACGTATCTGGTCTAGCCAGCGTCCACGGGAAACCCGGCCACACAAATGTGGCATCGCTCTCGCCGCCCAGCTCGTGAGCCGAAAGGCAGCGAGTCACAAATGGGTTTCAAAGGCTTGCGTCCGCCGGATGTATCTAGTCTAGCCAGCCTGCACGGGAAGCCCGGCCACACAAATGTGGCACTGCGCTCGCCGCCCAGCTCGTGAGCCGAAAGGCAGCGAGTCACAAATGGGTTTCAAAGGCTTGCGTCCGCCGGATGTATCTGGTCTAGCCAGCCTGCACGGGAAGCCCGGCCACACAAATGTGGCACCGCGCTCGCCGCCCAGCTCGTGAGCCGAAAGGCAGCGAGTCACAAATGGTTTTCAAAGGCTTGCGTCTGCCGGACGTATCTGGTCTAGCCAGCGTCCATGGGAAACCCAGCCACACAAATGTGGCACCGGACTCGCCGCCCAGCTCGTGAGCCGAAAGGCAGCGAGTCACAAATGGGTTTCAAAGGCTTGCGTTCGCCGGACGTATCTGGTCTAGCCAGCGTCGACGGGAAACCCGGCAACACACATGTGACACCGCGTTCACCGCCCAGCTCTTGAGACGAAAGGCAGCGAGTCACAAATGGGTTTCAAAGGCTTGCGTCTGCCGGACGTATCTGGTCTAGCCAGTGTCCATGGGAAACCCGGCCACACAAATGTGGCACCGGGCTCGCTGCCCAGCTCGTGAGCCGAAAGGCAGCGAGTCACAAATGGGTTTCAATGGCTTGCGTCCGCCGGACGTATCTGGTCTAGCCAGCGTCCACGGGAAACCCGGCCACACAACTGTGGCATCGCGCTCGCCGCCCAACTCTTGAGCCGAAAGGCAGCGAGTCACAAATGGGTTTCAAAGGCTTGCGTCCGCCGGACGTAACTGGTCTACCCAGCGTCCACGGGAAACCCGGCCACACAAATGTGGCACCGCGCTCGCCGCCCAGCTCGTGAGCCGAAAGGCAGCGAGTCACAAATGGGTTTCAAAGGCTTGCGTCCGCCGGACGTATCTGGTCTAGCCAGCGTCCACGAGAAACCCGGCCACACACATGTGACACCGCGTTCGCCGCCCAGCTCTTGAGCCGAAAGGCAGCGAGTCACAAATGGTTTTCAAAGGCTTGCGTCTGCCGGACGTATCTGGTCTAGCCAGCGTCCATGGGAAACCCGGCCACACAAATGTGGCACCGGACTCGCCGCCCAGCTCGTGAGCCGAAAGGCAGCGAGTCACAAATGGGTTTCAAAGGCTTGCGTCCGCCGGACGTATCTGGTCTAGCCAGCGTCGACGGGAAACCCGGCAACACACATGTGACACCGCGTTCACCGCCCAGCTCTTGAGACGAAAGGCAGCGAGTCACAAATGGGTTTCAAAGGCTTGCGTCTGCCGGACGTATCTGGTCTAGCCAGTGTCCATGGGAAACCCGGCCACACAAATGTGGCACCGGGCTCGCTGCCCAGCTCGTGAGCCGAAAGGCAGCGAGTCACAAATGGGTTTCAATGGCTTTCGTCCGCCGGACGTATCTGGTCTAGCCAGCGTCCACGGGAAACCCGGCCACACAACTGTGGCATCGCGCTCGCCGCCCAACTCTTGAGCCGAAAGGCAGCGAGTCACAAATGGGTTTCAAAGGCTTGCGTCCGCCGGACGTAACTGGTCTACCCAGCGTCCACGGGAAACCCGGCCACACAAATGTGGCACCGCGCTCGCCGCCCAGCTCGTGAGCCGAAAGGCAGCGAGTCACACATGGGTTTCAAAGGCGTGCGACCGTCGGACGTATCTGGTCTACCCAGCATCCACGGGAAACCCGACCGCACAAATGTGGCACCGCGCTCGCCGTCCAGCTCATGAGCCGAAAGGCAGCGAGTCACAAATGGGTTTCAAAGGCTTGCATCCGCCGGACGTATCTGGTCTAGCCAGCGTCCACGGGAAACCTGGCCACACAAATGTGGCACTGCGCTCGCCGCCCAACTCGAGAGCCGAAAGGCAGCGAGTCACAAATGGGTTTCAAAGGCGTGCGACCGTCGGACGTATCTGGTCTAGCCAGCATCCACGGGAAACCTGGCCACACAAATGTGGCACCGCGCTCGCCATCCAGCTCGTGAGCCGAAAGGCAGCGAGTCATAAATGGGTTTCAAAGGCTTGCGTCTGCCGGACGTATCTGGTCTACCCAGCGTCCACGGGAAACCCGGCCACACAAATGTGGCACCGCGCTCGCCGTCCAGCTCATGAGCCGAAAGGCAGCGAGTCACAAATGGGTTTCAAAGGCTTGCATCCGCCGGACGTATCTGGTCTAGCCAGCGTCCACAGGAAACCTGGCCACACAAATGTGGCACCGCGCTCGCCGCCCAACTCGTGAGCCGAAAGGCAGCGAGTCACAAATGGGTTTCAAAGGCTTGCGTCCGTCAGACGTATCTGGTCTAGCCAGCGTCCACGGGAAACCCGGCCACACAAATGTGGCACCGCGCTCGCCGCCCAGCTCGCGAGCCGAAAGGCAGCGAGTCACAAATGGGTTTCAAAGGCGTGCGACCGTCGGACGTATCTGGTCTACCCAGCGTCCACGGGAAACCCGACAACACAAATGTGGCACCGCGCTCGCCGTCCAGCTCATGAGCCGAAAGGCAGCGAGTCACAAATGGGTTTCAAAGGCTTGCATCCGCCGGACGTATCTGGTCTAGCCAGCGTCCACGGGAAACCTGGCCACACAAATGTGGCACCGCGCTCGCCGCCCAACTCGTGAGCCGAAAGGCAGCGAGTCACAAATGGGTTTCAAAGGCGTGCGACCGTCGGACGTATCTGGTCTAGCCAGCATCCACGGGATACCTGGCCACACAAATGTGGCACCGCGCTCGCCATCCAGCTTGTGAGCCGAAAGGCAGCGAGTCATAAATGGGTTTCAAAGGCTTGCGTCCGACGGACGTATCTAGTCTACCCAGCGTCCACGGGAAACCCGGCCACACAAATATGGCACCGCGATCGCCGCCCAGCTCGTGAGCCTAAAGGCAGCGAGTCACAAATGGGTTTCAAAGGCTTGCGTCCGCCGGACGTAACTGGTCTAGCCAGCGTCCACGGGAAGCCCGGCCACACAAATGTGGCACCGCGCTCGCCGCCCAGCTCGCAAGCCGAAAGGCAGCGAGTCACAAATGGGTTTCAAAGGCTTGCGTCCCCCGGACGTATCTGGTCCAGCCAGCGTCCACGGGAAACCCGGCCACACAAATGTGACATCGCGCTCGCCGCCCAGCTGTTGAGCCGAAAGGCAGCGAGTCACAAATGGGTTTCAAAGGCTTGCGTCTGCCTGACGTATCTTGTCTAGCCAGCGTCCATGGGAAACCCGGCCACACAAATGTGGCACCGGGTTCGCCGCCCAGCTCGTGAGCCGAAAGGCAGCGAGTCACAAATGGGTTTCAAAGGCTTGCGTCAGCCGGACGTATCTGGTCTAGCGAGCGTCCATGAAAAACCCGGCCACACAAATGTCGCACCGTGCTCGCCGCCCAGCTCGTGAGCCGAAAGGCAGCGAGTCACAAATGGGTTTCAAAGGCGTGCGACCGTCGGACGTATCTGGTCTACCCAGCGTCCACGGGAAACCTGGCCACACAAATGTGGCACCGCGCTCGCCATCCAGCTCGTGAGCCGAAAGGCAGCGAGTCATAAATGGGTTTCAAAGGCTTGCGTCCGCCGGACGTATCTGGTCTACCCAGCGTCCACGGGAAACCCGGCCACACAAATGTGACATCGCGCTCGCCGCCCAACTGTTGAGCCGAAAGGCAGCGAGTCACAAATGGGTTTCAAAGGCTTGCGTCTGCCTGACGTATCTGGTCTAGCCAGCGTCCATGGGAAACCCGGCCACACAAATGTGGCACCGGGGTCGCCGCCCAGCTCGTGAGCCGAAAGGCAGCGAGTCACAAATGGGTTTCATAGGCTTGCGTCAGCCGGACGTATCTGGTCTAGCGAGCGTCCATGGAAAACCCGGCCACACAAATGTCGCACCGCGCTCGCCGCCCAGCTCGTGAGCCGAAAGGCAGCGAGTCACAAATGGGTTTCAAAGGCGTGCGACCGTCGGACGTATCTGGTCTACCCAGCGTCCACGGGAAACTTGGCCACACAAATGTGGCACCGCGCTCGCCATCCAGCTCGTGAGCCAAAAGGCATCGAGTCATAAATGGGTTTCAAAGGCTTGCGTCCGCCTGACGTATCTGGTCTACCCATCGTCCACGGGAAACCCGACAACACAAATGTGGCACCGCGCTCACCGTCCAGCTCATGAGCCGAAAGGCAGCGAGTCACAAATGGGTTTCAAAGGCTTGCGTCCGCCGGACGTATCTGCTCTAGCCAGCGTCCACGGGAAACCCGGCCACAAAAATGTGGCACCGCGCTCGCCGTCCAGCTCATGAGCCGAAAGGCAGCGAGTCACAAATGGGTTTCAAAGGCTTGCGTCCGCTGGACGTATCTGGTCGAGCCAGCATCCACGGGAAACCCGGCCACACAAATTTGGTGCCGCTCTCGCCGCCCAGCTCATGAGCCGCAAGGCAGCGAGTCACAAATGGGTTTCAAAGGCTTGCGTCCGCCGGACGTATCTGGTCTAGCCAGCGTCCACGGGAAACCCGGCCACACAAATATGGCACCGCACTCGCCGCCCAGCTCGTGAGCCGAAAGGCAGCGAGTCACAAATGGGTTTCAAAGGCTTGCGTCCGCCGGACGTATCTGGTCTAGCTGGCGTCCACGGGAAGCTCGGCCACACAAATATGGCACCGCGCTCGCCGCCCAGCTCGTGAGCCTAAAGGCAGCGAGTCACAAATGGGTTTCAAAGGCTTGCGTCCGCCGGACGTAACTGGTCTAGCCAGCGTCCACGGGAAGCCCGGCCACACAAATGTGGCACCGCGCTCGCCGCCCAGCTCGCAAGCCGAAAGGCAGCGAGTCACAAATGGGTTTCAAAGGCTTGCGTCCCCCGGACGTATCTGGTCCAGCCAGCGTCCACGGGAAACCCGGCCACACAAATGTGACATCGCGCTCGCCGCCCAGCTGTTGAGCCGAAAGGCAGCGAGTCACAAATGGGTTTCAAAGGCTTGCGTCTGCCTGACGTATCTTGTCTAGCCAGCGTCCATGGGAAACCCGGCCACACAAATGTGGCACCGGGTTCGCCGCCCAGCTCGTGAGCCGAAAGGCAGCGAGTCACAAATGGGTTTCAAAGGCTTGCGTCAGCCGGACGTATCTGGTCTAGCGAGCGTCCATGAAAAACCCGGCCACACAAATGTCGCACCGTGCTCGCCGCCCAGCTCGTGAGCCGAAAGGCAGCGAGTCACAAATGGGTTTCAAAGGCGTGCGACCGTCGGACGTATCTGGTCTACCCAGCGTCCACGGGAAACCTGGCCACACAAATGTGGCACCGCGCTCGCCATCCAGCTCGTGAGCCGAAAGGCAGCGAGTCATAAATGGGTTTCAAAGGCTTGCGTCCGCCGGACGTATCTGGTCTACCCAGCGTCCACGGGAAACCCGGCCACACAAATGTGACATCGCGCTCGCCGCCCAACTGTTGAGCCGAAAGGCAGCGAGTCACAAATGGGTTTCAAAGGCTTGCGTCTGCCTGACGTATCTGGTCTAGCCAGCGTCCATGGGAAACCCGGCCACACAAATGTGGCACCGGGGTCGCCGCCCAGCTCGTGAGCCGAAAGGCAGCGAGTCACAAATGGGTTTCAAAGGCTTGCGTCAGCCGGACGTATCTGGTCTAGCGAGCGTCCATGGAAAACCCGGCCACACAAATGTCGCACCGCGCTCGCTGCCCAGCTCGTGAGCCGAAAGGCAGCGAGTCACAAATGGGTTTCAAAGGCGTGCGATCGTCGGACGTATCTGGTCTACCCAGCGTCCACGGGAAACTTGGCCACACAAATGTGGCACCGCGCTCGCCATCCAGCTCGTGAGCCGAAAGGCAGCGAGTCATAAATGGGTTTCAAAGGCTTGCGTCCGCCTGACGTATCTGGTCTACCCAGCGTCCACGGGAAACCCGACAACACAAATGTGGCACCGCGCTCGCCGTCCAGCTCATGAGCCGAAAGGCAGCGAGTCACAAATGGGTTTCAAATGCTTGCGTCCGCCGGTCGTATCTGGTCTAGCTAGCGTCCACGGGAAACCCGGCCACACAAATGTGGCACCGCGCTCGCCTCGCAGCTCGTGAGCCGAAAGGCAGCGAGTCATAAATGGGTTTCAAAGGCTTGCGTGCGCCGGACGTATATGGTCTACCCAGCGTCCACGGGAAACCCGGCCACACAAATGTGGCACCGCGCTCGCCGTCCAGCTCATGTGCCGAAAGGCAGCGAGTCACAAATGGGTTTCAAAGGCTTGCGTCCGTCGGACGTATCTGGTCTAGCCAGCGTCCACGGGAAACCCGGCCACAAAAATGTGGCACCGCGCTCGCCGTCCAGCTCATGAGCCGAAAGGCAGCGAGTCACAAATGGGTTTCAAAGGCTTGCGTCCGCTGGACGTATCTGGTCGAGCCAGCGTCCACGGGAAACCCGGCCACACAAATTTGGTGCCGCTCTCGCCGCCCAGCTCATGAGCCGCAGGGCAGCGAGTCACAAATGGGTTTCAAAGGCTTGCGTCTGCCGGACGTATCTGGTCTAGCCAGCGTCCACGGGAAACCCGGCCACACAAATATGGCACCGCGCTCGCCGCCCAGCTCGTGAGCCGAAAGGCAGCGAGTCACAAATGGGTTTCAAAGGCTTGCGTCCGCCGGACGTATCTGGTCTAGCCAGCGTCCACGGGAAGCTCGGCCACACAAATATGGCACCGCGCTCGCCGCCCAGCTCGTGAGCTTAAAGGCAGCGAGTCACAAATGGGTTTCAAAGGCTTGCGTCCGCCGGACGTAACTGGTCTAGCCAGCGTCCACGGGAAGCCCAGCCACACAAATGTGGCACCGCGCTCGCCGCCCAGCTCGCGAGCCGAAAGGCAGCGAGTCACAAATGGGTTTCAAAGGCTTGCGTCCCCCGGACGTATCTGGTCCACCCAGCGTCCACGGGAAACCCGGCCACACAAATGTGGCACCGCGCTCGCCGTCCAGCTCATGAGCCGAAAGGCAGCGAGTCACAAATGGGTTTCAAAGGCTTTCGTCTGCCGGACGTATCTGGTCTAGCCAGCGTCCATGGGAAACCCGGCCACACAAATGTGGCACCGGGCTCGCCGCCCAGCTCGTGAGCCGAAAGGCAGCGAGTCACAAATGGGTTTCAAAGGCTTGCGTCAGCCGGACGTATCTGGTCTAGCGAGCGTCCATGAAAAACCCGGCCACACAAATGTCGCACCGCGCTCGCCGCCCAGCTCGTGAGCCGAAAGGCAGCGAGTCACAAATGGGTTTCAAAGGCGTGCGACCGTCGGACGTATCTGGTCTACCCAGCGTCCACGGGAAACCCGACAACACAAATGTGGCACCGCGCTCGCCGTCCAGCTCATGAGCCGAAAGGCAGCGAGTCACAAATGGGTTTCAAAGGCTTGCATCCGCCGGACGTATCTGGTCTAGCCAGCGTCCACGGGAAACCTGGCCACACAAATGTGGCACCGCGCTCGCCGCCCAACTCGTGAGCCGAAAGGCAGCGAGTCACAAATGGGTTTCAAAGGCGTGCGACCGTCGGACGTATCTGGTCTAGCCAGCATCAACGGGAAACTTGGCCACACAAATGTGGCACCGCGCTCGCCATCCAGCTCGTGAGCCGAAAGGCAGCGAGTCATAAATGGGTTTCAAAGGCTTGCGTCCGCCGGACGTATCTGGTCTAGCCAGCGTCCACGGGAAACTTGGCCACACAAATGTGGCACCGCGCTCGCCATCCAGCTCGTGAGCCGAAAGGCAGCGAGTCATAAATGGGTTTCAAAGGCTTGCGTCAGCCGGACGTATCTGGTCTAGCGAGCGTCCATGAAAAACCCGGCCACACAAATGTCGCACCGCGCTCGCCGCCCAGCTCGTGAGCCGAAAGGCAGCGAGTCACAAATGGGTTTCAAAGGCGTGCGACCGTCGGACGTATCTGGTCTAGCCAGCGTCCACGGGAAACCCGGCCACACAAATGTGGCACCGCGCTCGCCGCCCAGCTCGTGAGCCGAAAGGCAGCGAGTCGCAAATGGGTTTCAAAGGCGTGCGACCGTCGGACGTATCTGGTCTACCCAGCGTCCACGGGAAACCCGACAACACAAATGTGGCACCGCGCTCGCCGTCCAGCTCATGAGCCGAAAGGCAGCGAGTCACAAATGGGTTTCAAAGGCTTGCATCCGCCGGACGTATCTGGTCTAGCCAGCGTCCACGGGAAACCTGGCCACACAAATGTGGCACCGCGCTCGCCGCCCAACTCGTGAGCCGAAAGGCAGCGAGTCACAAATGGGTTTCAAAGGCGTGCGACCGTCGGACGTATCTGGTCTAGCCAGCATCCACGGGAAACCTGGCCACACAAATGTGGCACCGCGCTCGCCATCCAGCTCGTGAGCCGAAAGGCAGCGAGTCATAAATGGGTTTCAAAGGCTTGCGTCCGCCGGACGTATCTGGTCTACCCAGCGTCCACGGGAAACCCGGCCACACAAATGTGGCACCGCGCTCGCCGTCCAGCTCATGAGCCGAAAGGCAGCGAGTCACAAATGGGTTTCAAAGGCTTGCATCCGCCGGACGTAACTGGTCTAGCCAGCGTCCACAGGAAACCTGGCCACACAAATGTGGCACCGCGCTCGCCGCCCAACTCGTGAGCCGAAAGGCAGCGAGTCATAAATGGGTTTTAAAGGCTTGCGTCCGTCGGACGTATCTGGTCTAGCCAGCGTCCACGGGAAACCCGGCCACACAAATGTGGCACCGCGCTCGCCGCCCAGCTCGTGAGCCGAAAGGCAGCGAGTCACAAATGGGTTTCAAAGGCGTGCGACCGTCGGACGTATTTGGTCTACCCAGCGTCCACGGGAAACCCGACAACACAAATGTGGCACCGCGCTCGCCGTCCAGCTCATGAGCCGAAAGGCAGCGAGTCACAAATGGGTTTCAAAGGCTTGCATCCGCCGGACGTATCTAGTCTAGCCAGCGTCCACGGGAAACCTGGCCACACAAATGTGGCACCGCGCTCGCCGCCCAACTCGTGAGCCGAAAGGCAGCGAGTCACAAATGGGTTTCAAAGGCGTGCGACCGTCGGACGTATCTGGTCTAGCCAGCATCCACGGGAAACCTGGCCACACAAATGTGGCACCGCGCTCGCTGTTATCGGCCCGACGAGGTCCGACGGCTCGATCGACACTTCGGGCGGCCGAGCAAGCTCACTCGGCCATTGGCCGAGTGAAACCCTACTTCCAGCCCACACTCGGCCGGCCCATCAACTCACTCGGCCAATGGCCGAGTGAGCCTTCTCTCGGTCCAAGCCCATTACTCGGCCAATGGCCGAGTGAACTTCTTCATATGTTCACTCGGCCAATGGCCGGACGAGGCCCACCATGCTCACTCGGCCCATGGCCGAATGAAGCCTCAGACGTCCCAGCGTGTTCGCCCGGCCAAGGGCCGAATGAAGTCTCCAGCCGGCCCACCATGCTCGCTCGGCCTATGGCCGAGTGAGGCCCCGAGCGGCCCAGCACGCTCGGTCGGCCGAAGGCCGAATGAAGACCCCTGCCGGCCCAACAGCTCACTCGGTCAACAGCGAGTGAGTCTTCTCTCGGCCCAGACTCTTCGCTCGGCCATCACTCGGCCGATGGCCGAGTCAAGCTCACCCGGCGTCCAGTCCTTCACTCGGCCATTGGCCGAGTGAACCTCCCCCGGCGTCCATTCCTTCACTCGGCCATTGGCCGAGTGAATCTCCCTCGGCGACCATCATCTCACTCGGCCATCGGCCGGCCCAACCTCACTCGGCCGATGGCCGACTCAGCCTCACTCGGCCAAGGGACCCTCAACACGTCTCTTGGTCGCCTATAAATAGAGGAGTCCATTCTCTAGTCCAGGTAATCCGAATTTGAGTACTGAAACGCTGTCGAACTCGTACCTCGCTCGTTTCTCTCAAGTCTCGACCTCTAAACACTAAACCCTCTACAAACCACCTCAATCCTACTGATGTTGAGCGTCGGAGAGGTAAACAGAGGCAACCCCTCTGTTTCCCCTTTGTAGTTCACACCTTTCTGTTCATGTTTCAGGTGCTTGGACGAGATAGAGATCATCTACGGCTAAGGGACGGCTTGGGATACCAAGCCCGACACGCTCGAGTCGAGACGAGACCACTTGGTCCGGCTTTGGGTCTAACCGTCTACGACTCCTAAATCGTTGTCCGAAAAACTGCGACAACATTTTGGCGCTAGAAGGAGGGGATCTCTCGACCTTGACGACGCATTCCCTCTACCGGGTTTCTCCCTTTGTTCTCACGACTCTCGAGAGATGAGTCACGTTCCCACTACCTCCGCGGGTACCCGAGCGACAAGCTCGAGGTATGGTCTTCGACGCCTCGCACATCGTCTTGAAGGGCAACCTCGCGATAGCGAGAGCCAGCCCCAAGACCCGATGATTGACCCCGAGGCCGTGCTCCGAGAGGACACGGCCCGGCGGCTTGCGGAGCTCCTTGACCGACCCGGCGTCGATGGTTCGCTCATAGCCGACCTCCTCGGCTATGACGTTGAAGATAGGTCCGCTAGAGACTACTCCGACTCCGAATATGTGGGGGAGTCGAGGACCAACGAGGCAACGCCTAGCCTCGCCCCTTCACGGCCCGAGAGGCCCAACGACGCTTTGGCCGGACCGTCGCACATAGCGCGGCAGCAGGCACGGTCACATTCCCGGGGACTCGCCCCCTCGGTTTCAAGAGGTGGCCGGACACGGCCCCTCGCCGAGGAGAGAGCGACTCTGGTAGACGATGGGGCCGACAGCCGAAGCGCCCGCCGGACGGCCCGACCAAGGGCGACCTCACCTCGCCCCGCACCGAGTGCGGACCTTAGAGAGCGCTTGACGGCGCAGAGAAACTCCCGAGGGGAGGATCTCCGCCAAAGGCTAAACTCTCGAAGGGACGCGCTCCCCGCCGCAACTCTCGGCCGGCCGCAGGCCAATGTCGTGGACCAAGCGTCCAACGAACGCCAACCGGTGACTCCCGTGGCCCCGACAGTCGGCCCCGCTAACGGGCTCGACATGGTCACGATGATTCAAAGCCTCCAGAATCAAATCATCGAAATGAGGGAGTCGGGGAGGCAAAGGCCGTACGGAGGGATCGAGGAATCATACTCTCCCTTCGCCGCGCAAATCCTCGCGCAACCATGCGTGGGGAACTTCAAGTTACCGTCCATTCCCCCCTACGATGGACATACGGACCCCCACTTCCACGTCCAACACTATGAGACATGGATGACTATGCAGGGGCAGGCGGACGCCACCCTCTGCCAAGCCTTCAGCCTGACCCTCACAGGCTCAGGGTTTGAGTGGTTCCGAAGCTTGAGGCCGGGAAGCATCCCGTCTTTCCGGGCCTTGCGAGAGGCTTTCCTCGCCCGATTCGCCACCCTCGTGGCACAAAAGAAGCCGAAGACCCACCTCCTCTCTATCCGACAAGGAAGAGACGAGACGTTGAGACAATACCTCGCTCGCTTCACCGAGGAGTCTCACAAGGTCGAAGGGTTCGACGACAGGGACGCCATCACGGCGATCACCGAGGGAGTGCGCACGACCGACTTCCTCAAGTCTATTGTTGGCCAAGTCCCGCGTGACATGGCGGAGCTGATGACAAGAGCCCGCACATACATGGGAGTCGAGGACTATCTCGATGGCCGAGATGGCCGAAAGGCAGGAGGACAGGGGAGTCGCCGCCGCGACGATCGAGATGAAGATCGTCCCGACCCCCGAAAGAGGAGGAATAAGGGAAGCCAGGCCCCTAACGGCCGTTCCCTCCCCGGGCCGAAGCCGTCGCATGTCGACAGCTTCCGGAGGTTCTCGCCATTCACTCCCCTGAACACTCCGCCGGAGCAAATCCTAGCTCTGCACCGTGACAAGTTGGGGAGCCCGACCCCGCTCACGAAGGATCCCGCCAAGAGGGATCAAAGCAAGTATTGTGACTACCATCAAGATCACGGGCACCTGACATTCGAATGCTATCAACTCAAGCGTCAGATTGAGGCCCTGATTCAAGATGGGAAGCTGAAAGAGTACGTCCTGAGAACTATCGGGACGGCCGCGGCGCACGGAGGTTGCCCGCGGCAAGGGAAGAAAGGCCCGGCGACGGTGACTGTCACGGACCGAGCGACAAACGAAGAGCCGGAGAGCTCACAACTTCACGTCGTGGGTGCAATCTTGGGTGGCCCGGAGTTCGGAGACTCGGCTACGCAAAGGAAGAAGTACGTGCGCGAAGTTTCCCAAGGGAAAATAGCGCACTACATCAACCACACGTACGAGGTCCCTCCTCCGGCCCCCTTCGAGTCCATGTTCTTCACCGGACAAGAAGCAACGCGAGTTCTCCATCCGCACAATGACGCGATAGTCGTCTCTGCCCCGGTCGCCAACAACCTCGTCCGGAGAATCCTGATCGACAATGGGAGCTCCGCCGACATAATCTTCAAATCTGCGTTGGACAGGATGAAGCTGTCCGGGGTAAGACCGACCTCGATCTCAACCCCGCTCTTCGGCTTCTCTGGGGAGAGGGTTATGACGGAGGGAACTATCGACCTCCCGGTTACCTTCGGTACGCCGGGGGCCCTCGAGGTTACCCACATCGTGTCGTTCCTGGTGGTGGATCAGCCCTCGGCTTACAACATCATCGTCGGCCGCCCGACTCTCAATCGGTTGAAGGCCATAACGTCCACGTACCACCTGATGATGAAGTTCCCGACCGATAAAGGGATCGCCGTGATGTTGGGAGACCAATCCATGGCGAGGATGTGCTACATCCAGGGCGTGGATGGAAAAGGGAAAGCGAAGGTGGTGAGCACCGTCTTCCAACTCGGAGACAAATTCCCGTGCAAGTTAGAAGAAGGAGGCACCTTCGGAGAGCTAGACCAAAGGGACGAAGTCGAGCGTCGAAAGGTGGAGACACCGGACGACCTCGTTCCCGTCGTGTTGGACGACGCCAAACCTGACCAAGTAGTCAAAGTAGGCGCCCAACTCCCGTCTGAGACCCGAGTCGAGCTCGCCGCTTTCCTCCGAGAGCACAAAGATGTCTTTGCGTGGACACACGCTGACATGCCGGGGATCGACCCCGAGATCATGGTTCGTCGTCTCAACGATGACAAGAGGGTGGCCGAGCGCGTTCAGCCGCGACGGGCGTTCAGTGGGGAGAGGTACCAAGCCATTGGTGAAGAAGTTGACAAACTTCTCGCCGCCGACTTCATCAGGGAGGCGGAGCACCCCAAGTGGGTGTCCAACGTGGTGATGGTCAAGAAGCCAAACGGGAAGTGGCGGATCTGTATCGATTACAAAGATCTCAACAAAGCCTGCCCGAAAGACAGCTTCCCTCTCCCGAGGATCGAGCAGCTCGTGGACGCCACGGCGGGCCACGAGTTGCTGAGCTTCATGGAGGCCTATTCAGGCTACAACCAGATCCGCATGCACGAGCCGGATCAAATTAAAACCACCTTTGTTACGAACCGCGGACTTTACTGTTACAAGGTCATGCCCTTTGGCCTCAAAAACGCGGGAGCGACGTATCAAAGGTTGGTGAACCGCATGTTCGCCAATCAAATTGGCAAGACTATGGAGGTCTACGTGGATGACATGCTTGTCAAAAGCCTGAAAGCCCGCGACCACGTTCGAGACATTAGGGAAATGTTCACGATCCTGCGGCGCTACAAGATGAAGCTTAACCCCAACAAGTGCGCTTTCGGGGTCGAGTCTGGAAAGTTTCTGGGCTACATGGTGAGCCGCCGCGGGATCGAGGCCAATCCTGAGAAGATCAAGGCGATCTTAGAGATGAGGTCGCCACAAAAGGTCAAAGAAGTTCAAAGCCTGACGGGAAGGATCGCCGCCCTGACGCGATTTGTTTCCAAAGCCACTGACAGGTGCCAACCGTTCTTCAAGGCACTGAAGAAGACCGACGGGTTCGTGTGGACGGAGGAGTGCGAGGAAGCATTCCGCGATATGAAAGCCTATTTCACCTCCCCCCCGTTCCTCGCGAAGCCGAAGAATGGCGAAACCTTGTTCCTCTACCTCGCGGTTTCCGATAGGGCCGTGAGCGCGGTTCTCATACGCGAAGAAGACAAGGTGCAATGGCCAGTCTACTACGTTAGCAAGGCGCTCCTCGACGCCGAAACCCGATACCCCGAGATCGAGAGACTGTCCCTCGCCCTCGTCATGAGCGCGAGAAAGCTCCGGCCCTACTTCCAGGCGCACCCCATCGTGGTCCGCTCGGGGCACCCCATCGAGAAGGCCCTTCAAAAAGGGACCTCCTCTCGAATGGCGATATGGTCCCAAGAGCTGGGCGAATACGGGGTCGAGTTCCAACCGAGAACCGCCATTAAGGGTCAGGCCCTCGCCGACTTCATCGCCGAGTTCACAAGCGCGCCCCCAACCAATGAGGGCGACGAAAGAAGTAAGACCACGGAAGACAAGGAGGACGACCATAGCGAGTCGTCAAGGAAGAGAACCAACGACCCGATAGGGCCGGTCTGGGACTTACACGTGGATGGCGCGTCAAACGCCCGGGGGGCTGGCACCGGCGTTGTGCTCACAAATCCCGATAGGGAAAAGCTGAGGTACGCCCTGCGGTTCGAGTTCAAGGCTTCCAACAACGAGGCAGAGTACGAGGCTCTGATTGTTGGCTTGGAGCTTGCGAACAAGTTGGGCGCCCAAAACCTGCGCATCCATTGCGACTCGCAATTGATCGTGAATCAGGTTAAGGGCGACTATGCCGCAAAGGAGCCACACATGATCGCCTACTTGTCCAAGGCCCAAAAGAACTTGGAGGCCCTGTCGTGGTTCGAGATCGTCCAGGTCCCTCGAGAGGCAAACGTTGACGCCGACGCCCTAGCTCGCCTCGCGTCTGGGATAGACGAGGAAGGCGAGGGAAGCGTCCCAATCGAAGTGTTGACCCGTCCCTACGTCTCGAGAGGCGACGTAGGGGTCATTGACGAGACTCCGCCTCCCTCATGGATGACCCCGCTCGTGGAATTCCTTAAACGAGGAGTCGTCCCCGAGGATAAAGAAGAAGCTAGAAAGCTGAGAGGCCTAGCCCCAAAGTACACGATGAGGGAGGATAGTTTGTTCAAGAGAGGCTACTCCATGCCCCTTCTCCGTTGCCTGACCGAGGTGGAGGCGAGGAAAGCACTCCACGAGGTGCACGAGGGGGTGTGCGGTAACCACGCCGCCGGGCAATCTTTGGCATTGAAGTTGCTAAGACTTGGATATTTCTGGCCAACCTTGAAAAAGGACTCCCACGAGTGGGCCAAGAAGTGTGACAAGTGCCAAAGGTTCGCCCACATTCCGCGCCAAGCACCGGCCCCTTTGTGTCCGATTATCGTGCCGCGACCTTTCGCGAAGTGGGGAATCGACCTCATCGGCGAGCTACCTACGGCCCCGAGACAATACAAGCACGCGATCGTGGCTATCGATTACTTCACGAAGTGGGTAGAGGCTGAACCGCTAGCAAAGATCACCGAGGCGAACACGACAAGCTTCATTTGGAGAAACATCATCTGCCGCTTCGGGATCCCTGCGTCAATTGTAACCGACAACGGGAAACAATTCGACAATGCGCGCCTCCGAGAAATGTGCGAACAGCTTGGCATTAGCAAGACTTTCTCCTCTCCCCGCCATCCCCAAGCCAACGGTCAGGTCGAGGCGGTGAATAAGACGATCAAGGAGAACCTGAAGAAGAAGCTGGAGGCAAGAAAGGGGGCTTGGGCTGACGAGCTCCCCATGGTCTTATGGGCATACCGCACCACCGCCCGAAACGCGACCGGCGAAACCCCTTTCGCTCTCGCGTTCGGCGTCGAGGCTGTGGTACCCGTCAAGATCAAGTTGCCAACCTTGCGCATCGAGGAGTACGACGAAGCCGCCAACGACGACGCGATCAGGCTCGAGCTAGACCTCATAGACGAAAGGAGGGCGGACGCACTTACCCGGCTTGCTGCGCAGAAGAGGAAGGTCGAGAAGTACTACAACTCGAAGATCAAGCTGCGGAAGTTCGCCGACGGAAGCCTCGTTCTTCGAAGGGTGTTCCAAAACACCAAAGTGCAAGGTGCGGGAGTTCTCAGCCCCACCTGGGAAGGCCCGTACCGTGTGCGCCGAGCCATCCACAATGGCACATACGAGCTCGAGAACATGGAAGGACTCGTGTTCACGCACCCGTGGAATGCGGAACACCTCCGGCAATATTATCAATAGACGTTCAATCGTTCTTTTTTCGCTTTTTGTCTTCATGTAATTTTCAATTTTAGCAAAGACAATTTACAATTTCAAGTTTGGCCAATGGCCTGGGATGTAATTTTTGAACCATTTCAATAATTTAATGAATTACATTTCACTTCAAAACATTGTATCTTAGTTTCTAGCCTCCTCTACGAGCACCCAAGAAACTCGGGGGGCTAAGGGGGATAAGGCGAGAGTAACGAGCTCGCTCACTCCACTTTCCACGCGCCAAGCGGTAACAAAACACCCATAAATCGGATCCGCGCTCCGGACCTCCGACTTCGTACCCTCCTCGTGCGACGCTCTCGCACGGGTTGAGGCCGTATGCCGAGAGATAGCGAAACGTCGATGAGTTGGATCCGCGCACCGGACCTCCGGCCTCACACGTCTTTTGCTGCGACCCTCTCGTGCACCGATGCACCTTGCGCACCGATAGGCGGCAAGTCATCGATGGATCACGTCCGCGCACCGGATTGTCGATCTCGGCAGTCAAAACCCAAAATGCGGCACGCGTACCGACGAGTACCACGCTCACTGGGAGCTGCAAACCCATCCCGATACGCACGCCGATAGGTAGCATACTCGCCGGAGGATGAGCACGACGGCCACCCAGCTCGCGCGTGCCGATAGGCAGCGAGTCACAAATGGATGGCCGGAAATCGCACCCGCCGGATGAAACTGGTCTAGCCAGCGTCCGCGGGAAACCTTGCCGCCAAATGCGGCAGTAAGCCGTGCCAACCGGTTACGCTAAGCATAGTAAGCCGGGCTCGTAAGACACGCACTATTCGAATTGCGCAAATCGATTACACTAAGCGTAGAAAGTCGAGAAAATAAGACGCACGATGAAAAGAAAGCTTCAATCAAAGCAAAACAATATTGCGTAAACAACCCAATAAGAAAGGTACGAAAGTACGACGCAAACATAACAATAATCCGAAAGAAAGCATAAAGCGAGCACTAAACAAGTGCGCGAAAAACCAAGGAAAACTCAACTAGTCCGAGGCAAAGTCGACTTGCTCTTCATCTCCTTCAGGGTCAGGGGCGCCAAACCCGCCAACGGCTTCTCCGTCAGGCTGGTGGGTCGTCGACTGAGCAGCCTCGGCGGGGATCTGTGGATGCAAGTCTTCCTCCGGTGGCTCGTCATCGTAAGGAGGGAACATGGTGTTGAAAAAGGAAAACGTGGTCCCGCGAGACGCGTTCTCCTTCTCGGTCGCTTCCCGAACTCGCCGGGCCGCCTCGTAACGAGCCGCCTCCAACGCCAAGTCCCAGTCGTCCTCCAAGTCGGTCTTGGATCGCACGGCGTCTTCCTTCTCTTCAACAAGGGTCCGCATCTCCGTCCGGAGGGTATCCCTCTCCCTCTCGACCTTCACCCGAGCGATCTCGCTCGCCGATAGTCGAGCGTGAACGATGCTCAGCTCTGCATCCCGGCTCGTGAGCGCCGCCTGAAGCTTCTTCGTTTCCCCCAGGAAGGTGTCGGCCGCCTGCTCCGCCTTCTCACGAAGCGCCTTCTCAGTGGCCAATTCCCCGCGAGCTCGCTCCAGCTCCCCCTCGAGCGCCTCAAACTCTCGGGCGGTGCGAGCCCCTGCTAGGGCGGCAGCGTGCGCAGCCGCCATGCTCGTCTTCTCCTTCTCCATGATTTGCATGCGTCGTAGCATATCTCGGAGAATGCAATCGCTCCGCTCTTGGCGCGCGAGCATCTGCAAGCAAGCGAAACGCGGATAATTACAATAAGCACGACAGTCATACATAACACAAGCAAACGAGCCATACCTTTCGGGCATCGCCGATCCCGTTCTGGAAGTGCTCAAGATCGCTCGTCGTCAGCAGGCCTTTGAAATCCCGCAAGGAGGTCTCAAGGATCCCTCGGGAGCACTGGTCTCTCAACTCTGCCGCCTCCGTTAGGAGCATAGAATCCAGGCTGTCTGACACTGTCAATGTGTGAGCGCGTTTGTGGCCGGACGGTGACCCGAGAGAAGCCGACGATGATGGTCGCTTGTTGGAGGAGATCGTTTCGTTCCTCGCCCGCGATGGCGACCCCCCGCGACGGGCCTCGGCTGGAGGGCGAGCCACGATCGTAGCATCATCGGTGGGCGTTTCTCTCGGCATTTGGGTGCGCGGTCGGTGACGTCGAGCCATGGCACCTGCAGAGAAGAAAAGCGCGTTTGTCAGTTAAAACGTAATGGTAAGCGTAAATAATGGAAGAACTACGATAACACGACGACGCATGTTCTTTCAGTACCCCCCGCGTCGGGTGGGGGAGCAGACGAACCCCCCGCCTCGGATTCCGGGCCAGTCTCCACTCCAGGTCCGGAACATGAGGAGTCTTCGTCAGCAGGCACGAACCATCCGGTGGTTGCCATAAGATCCGGGGACTCGAAAAGCGATCCTTGCCGCCTCGAGTCGGGAACCGCTCCGATCACGAGCGCAAGTTCGGAGCTCTCGATGCCATAGTCGGCCGGGAATTCAGCAACGGGGCCAAAGGTGAGAGGAGCCGTCCCGAAGGCAGAGTCGGACACCCACACCCAAGGGTATCGGTGTTTCGAGGTCAGCTTCGTGAGGATGGTGAATCGCTTCCGGTGCTGGACCTTGTAGAAGCCGGGTTTCTCGGGGACATCGAAGACGGCCACGAGATTCCTGATGTCGTCGGCCGTCACGGCTCGACCGTTCGCTCGGTGCAGCATCATGTGGCAGGCCGCCACCATACGGTAGAAGGATGGGGACATCTGGGCCGCATGAACACCGAGCCGAGCTAGAAGATCCTGGATCACGGGCTGAAAAGGCAGTCGTAACCCTCCCCGGAGGCTCGCCTCGTGAACGGCGGCGTACCCCTTCCGAGGGCGAGTCGGCAGATCGCCGGGCAGCGGTCGCAAAAGCGATACGGCCGACGGGATGTGGAACCGCTTCCTCAAACCGCTAAAGCTAGCAAATGAGAGCGAACTCGGGAAATCGATGCCAGAACAGTCAAAGCTATCTCGAATCGCCGTTTCCCCGAGGGGAAACGACGAGGTTCGTTCTTCTTCCTGCGCAGTCGAGCTTGTTGGGGTGGCCGATAGGATGCGACGACCCGACGTCTCGCCCGAACCCTCATGGTGCCCGCTACGATAGCTCGCTCGGGCCGTGGTATGCGCGCTCGGCCCATTGGGGCCCGTTTCCCGGTTGTTGACCACGAGGGGCGGCTCCGTCGGCGCGTCCGGCCCGTTCGTGAGCCCGTGGTGCGCGTCAAGCGATGGGATGGCCGTGTGGCCCCCATAGGATGCGTCCGGCCCAAGCTCGCGATTCGGCCCGAAGTCCGAGGAGGGGTCAAGCTCTCTCTCGCCCAGGCCCGGCCCAATGGGTCCTAGGGTTTGAGCACGCTCCAAGCTTTCCCCACCTAGGCCCGGCCCAATGGGCCCTAGGGTTTGGGAGGGGTCCAAGCTGGCCGCCCCCTCTCCTCCAACAATGGATGGCCGGCGCGTCTCGTCTCCGGCGCCGGCTCCTCCGCCCATGACGCCGGCCGCCACCGGCGGCGTCTCCTCGTCGCGCGGGCGCCCCGGCCTGGTTGGGGCTGGTCCACCCGGGCCACCATGGTCTCCGGCCACCTGCAACACGGCCCCACCCGCGTGGGAAGAGCCTTCCACGAAGCCGACCCGGCCAGGCGCGGCCTCTCCAGCGCCGGCGCCGCCTCCACCGGCCCGAGCGGCGTGCCCCTCGCCTGGGTTCGTCGCGCGCGCCTCCACCAGCGCCCCCCCGGGGTTGGGCTCGCCACAGACGGCGCCGACACAGCCGGCCGAGGCCTCCCCGGCAGCAGCGCGGCCTCGCTCGACCCTGCCTGCGCTGTCCCCAGCCGCGTCGACCCCGCCGGTGCTGTCCCCGGCCGACCCGGCCTCGTCTACGCGCTCGTCCACCTCGGCCCGCTCGGCCGACCCGGCCACGCCACAGCGCGACCCAGCCCCGGCAGCGTGCGCCCCGGCTGCTTCCTCGCTCGCCTCAGCCACACCAGCGCTCGCCTCGGCCTCGCCAGCGTCGCCCTCGGCCGCTAGGTGTTCTCCCTCGCCCGCCAACCAAGCATCCACCGTGGGGAGGTCTTGGCCGTCCAAATTCATTGTCATTCGATCTAGGAAAACCAAACCTAGAGTGGGGAGAGAGTTGTGATCAACCGGGGGCGGTGAAATTCGATCAAGAAGACCGTCCAAAGTCTCGTAAGGGTCGTCAAAGAGGAACGAGACGAAGTCCTCGGGGGGCCCACTGGCCGACGTGTGGTTGGGGGACCCCATGGGCGCGAATAACGACAAACACGTCAGCAAAAACATTAAAATAATACCTAAGGTGAGCGGGCTTACCAATTGTTGACGAGACGGTTCGGCGAGACGACGGAAGGCGGAGCTGCTTGAGTTTACCACACGGGCTACGCCCGGTGCCAAACTCGGGGGGCTAATGTTATCGGCCCGACGAGGTCCGACGGCTCGATCGACACTTCGGGCGGCCGAGCAAGCTCACTCGGCCATTGGCCGAGTGAAACCCTACTTCCAGCCCACACTCGGCCGGCCCATCAACTCACTCGGCCAATGGCCGAGTGAGCCTTCTCTCGGTCCAAGCCCATTACTCGGCCAATGGCCGAGTGAACTTCTTCATATGTTCACTCGGCCAATGGCCGGACGAGGCCCACCATGCTCACTCGGCCCATGGCCGAATGAAGCCTCAGACGTCCCAGCGTGTTCGCCCGGCCAAGGGCCGAATGAAGTCTCCAGCCGGCCCACCATGCTCGCTCGGCCTATGGCCGAGTGAGGCCCCGAGCGGCCCAGCACGCTCGGTCGGCCGAAGGCCGAATGAAGACCCCTGCCGGCCCAACAGCTCACTCGGTCAACAGCCGAGTGAGTCTTCTCTCGTCGCAGACTCTTCGCTCGGCCATCACTCGGCCGATGGCCGAGTCAAGCTCACCCGGCGTCCAGTCCTTCACTCGGCCATTGGCCGAGTGAACCTCCCCCGGCGTCCATTCCTTCACTCGGCCATTGGCCGAGTGAATCTCCCTCGGCGACCATCATCTCACTCGGCCATCGGCCGGCCCAACCTCACTCGGCCGATGGCCGACTCAGCCTCACTCGGCCAAGGGACCCTCAACACGTCTCTTGGTCGCCTATAAATAGAGGAGTCCATTCTCTAGTCCAGGTAATCCGAATTTGAGTACTGAAACGCTGTCGAACTCGTACCTCGCTCGTTTCTCTCAAGTCTCGACCTCTAAACACTAAACCCTCTACAAACCACCTCAATCCTACTGATGTTGAGCGTCGGAGAGGTAAACAGAGGCAACCCCTCTGTTTCCCCTTTGTAGTTCACACCTTTCTGTTCATGTTTCAGGTGCTTGGACGAGATAGAGATCATCTACGGCTAAGGGACGGCTTGGGATACCAAGCCCGACACGCTCGAGTCGAGACGAGACCACTTGGTCCGGCTTTGGGTCTAACCGTCTACGACTCCTAAATCGTTGTCCGAAAAACTGCGACAACATTTTGGCGCTAGAAGGAGGGGATCTCTCGACCTTGACGACGCATTCCCTCTACCGGGTTTCTCCCTTTGTTCTCACGACTCTCGAGAGATGAGTCACGTTCCCACTACCTCCGCGGGTACCCGAGTGACAAGCTCGAGGTATGGTCTTCGACGCCTCGCACATCGTCTTGAAGGGCAACCTCGCGATAGCGAGAGCCAGCCCCAAGACCCGATGATTGACCCCGAGGCCGTGCTCCGAGAGGACACGGCCCGGCGGCTTGCGGAGCTCCTTGACCGACCCGGCGTCGATGGTTCGCTCATAGCCGACCTCCTCGGCTATGACGTTGAAGATAGGTCCGCTAGAGACTACTCCGACTCCGAATATGTGGGGGAGTCGAGGACCAACGAGGCAACGCCTAGCCTCGCCCCTTCGCGGCCCGAGAGGCCCAACGACGCTTTGGCCGGACCGTCGCACATAGCGCGGCAGCAGGCACGGTCACATTCCCGGGGACTCGCCCCCTTGGTTTCAAGAGGTGGCCGGACACGGCCCCTCGCCGAGGAGAGAGCGACTCTGGTAGACGATGGGGCCGACAGCCGAAGCGCCCGCCGGACGGCCCGACCAAGGGCGACCTCACCTCGCCCCGCACCGAGTGCGGACCTTAGAGAGCGCTTGACGGCGCAGAGAAACTCCCGAGGGGAGGATCTCCGCCAAAGGCTAAACTCTCGAAGGGACGCGCTCCCCGCCGCAACTCTCGGCCGGCCGCAGGCCAATGTCGTGGACCAAGCGTCCAACGAACGCCAACCGGTGACTCCCGTGGCCCCGACAGTCGGCCCCGCTAACGGGCTCGACATGGTCACGATGATTCAAAGCCTCCAGAATCAAATCATCGAAATGAGGGAGTCGGGGAGGCAAAGGCCGTACGGAGGGATCGAGGAATCATACTCTCCCTTCGCCGCGCAAATCCTCGCGCAACCATGCGTGGGGAACTTCAAGTTACCGTCCATTCCCCCCTACGATGGACATACGGACCCCCACTTCCACGTCCAACACTATGAGACATGGATGACTATGCAGGGGCAGGCGGACGCCACCCTCTGCCAAGCCTTCAGCCTGACCCTCACAGGCTCAGGGTTTGAGTGGTTCCGAAGCTTGAGGCCGGGAAGCATCCCGTCTTTCCGGGCCTTGCGAGAGGCTTTCCTCGCCCGATTCGCCACCCTCGTGGCACAAAAGAAGCCGAAGACCCACCTCCTCTCTATCCGACAAGGAAGAGACGAGACGTTGAGACAATACCTCGCTCGCTTCACCGAGGAGTCTCACAAGGTCGAAGGGTTCAACGACAGGGACGCCATCACGGCGATCACCGAGGGAGTGCGCACGACCGACTTCCTCAAGTCTATTGTTAGCCAAGTCCCGCGTGACATGGCGGAGCTGATGACAAGAGCCCGCACATACATGGGAGTCGAGGACTATCTCGATGGCCGAGATGGCCGAAAGGCAGGAGGACAGGGGAGTCGCCGCCGCGACGATCGAGATGAAGATCGTCCCGACCCCCGAAAGAGGAGGAATAAGGGAAGCCAGGCCCCTAACGGCCGTTCCCTCCCCGGGCCGAAGCCGTCGCATGTCGACAGCTTCCGGAGGTTCTCGCCATTCACTCCCCTGAACACTCCGCCGGAGCAAATCCTAGCTCTGCACCGTGACAAGTTGGGGAGCCCGACCCCGCTCACGAAGGATCCCGCCAAGAGGGATCAAAGCAAGTATTGTGACTACCATCAAGATCACGGGCACCTGACATCCGAATGCTATCAACTCAAGCGTCAGATTGAGGCCCTGATTCAAGATGGGAAGCTGAAAGAGTACGTCCTGAGAACTATCGGGACGGCCGCGGCGCACGGAGGTTGCCCGCGGCAAGGGAAGAAAGGCCCGGCGACGGTGACTGTCACGGACCGAGCGACAAACGAAGAGCCGGAGAGCTCACAACTTCACGTCGTGGGTGCAATCTTGGGTGGCCCGGAGTTCGGAGACTCGGCTACGCAAAGGAAGAAGTACGTGCGCGAAGTTTCCCAAGGGAAAATAGCGCACTACATCAACCACACGTACGAGGTCCCTCCTCCGGCCCCCTTCGAGTCCATGTTCTTCACCGGACAAGAAGCAACGCGAGTTCTCCATCCGCACAATGACGCGATAGTCGTCTCTGCCCCGGTCGCCAACAACCTCGTCCGGAGAATCCAGAGGAGTCCATTCTCTAGTCCAGGTAATCCGAATTTGAGTACTGAAACGCTGTCGAACTCGTACCTCGCTCGTTTCTCTCAAGTCTCGACCGCTAAACACTAAACCCTCTACAAACCACCTCAATCCTACTGATGTTGAGCGTCGAAGAGGTAAACAGAGGCAACCCCTCTGTTTCCCCTTTGTAGTTCACACCTTTCTGTTCACGTTTCAGGTGCTTGGACGAGATAGAGATCATCTACGGCTAAGGGACGGCTTGGGATACCAAGCCCGACACGCTCGAGTCGAGACGAGACCACTTGGTCCGGCTTTGGGTCTAACCGTCTACGACTCCTAAATCGTTGTCCGTAAAACTGCGACAACACTCGCCATCCAGCTCGTGAGCCGAAAGGCAGCGAGTCATAAATGGGTTTCAAAGGCTTGCGTCCGCCGGACGTATCTAGTCTACCCAGCGTCCACGGGAAACCCGACCACACAAATGTGGCACCGCGCTCGCCGTCCAGCTCATGAGCCGAAAGGCAGCGAGTCACAAATGGGTTTCAAAGGCTTGCATCCGCCGGACGTATCTGGTCTAGCCAGCGTCCACGGGAAACCTGGCCACACAAATGTGGCATCCCGCTCGCCGCCCAACTCGTGAGCCGAAAGGCAGCGAGTCACAAATGGGTTTCAAAGGCTTGCGTCCGTCGGACGTATCTTGTCTAGCCAGCTTCCACGGGAAACCCGGCCACACAAATGTGGCACCGCGCTCGCTGCCCAGCTCGTGAGCCGAAAGGCAGCGAGTCACAAATGGGTTTTAAAGGCTTGCGTCCGCCGGACGTATCTGGTCGAGCCAGCGTCCACGGGAAACCCGGCCACACAAATGCGGCACCGCGCTCGCCTCCCAGCTCGTGAGCCGAAGGGCAGCGAGTCACAAATGGGTTTCAAAGGCTTGCGTCCGCCGGACGTATCTGGTGTAGCCAGCGTCCACGGGAAGCCCGGCCACACAAATATGGCACCGCGATCGCCGCCCAGCTCGTGAGCCTAAAGGCAGCGAGTCACAAATGGGTTTCAAAGGCTTGCGTCCGCCGGACGTAACTAGTCTAGCCAGCGTCCACGGGAAGCCCGGCCACACAAATGTGGCACCGCGCTCGCCGCCCAGCTCGTGACCCGAAAGGCAGCGAGTCACAAATGGGTTTCAAAGGCTTGCGTCCCTCGGACGTATCTGGTCCAGCCAGCGTCCACGGGAAACCCGGCCACACAAATGTGACATCGCGCTCGCCGCCCAGCTGTTGAGCCGAAAGGCAGCGAGTCACAAATGGGTTTCAAAGGCTTGCGTCTGCCGGACGTATCTGGTCTAGCCAGCGTCCATGGGAAACCCGGCCACACAAATGTGGCACCGGGCTCGCCGCCCAGCTCGTGAGCCGAAAGGCAGCGAGTCACAAATGGGTTCCAAAGGCTTGCGTCAGCCGGACGTATCTGGTCTAGCGAGCGTCCATGAAAAACCCGGCCACACAAATGTCGCACCGTGCTCGCCGCCCAGCTCGTGAGCCGAAAGGCAGCGAGTCACAAATGGGTTTCAAAGGCGTGCGATCGTCGGACATATCTGGTCTACCCAGCGTCCACGGGAAACCTGGCCACACAAATGTGGCACCGCGCTCGCCATCCAACTCGTGAGCCGAAAGGCAGCGAGTCATAAATGGGTTTCAAAGGCTTGCGTCCGCCGGACGTATCTGGTCTACCCAGCGTCCACGGGAAACCCGACAACACAAATGTGGCACCGCGCTCGCCGTCCAGCTCATGAGCCGAAAGGCAGCGAGTCACAAACGGGTTTCAAAGGCTTGCATCCGCCGGACGTATCTGGTCTAGCCAGCGTCCACGGGAAACCTGGCCACACAAATGTGGCACCGCGCTCGCCGCCCAACTCGTGAGCCGAAAGGCAGCGAGTCACAAATGGGTTTCAAAGGCTTGCGTCCGTCGGACGTATCTGGTCTAGCCAGCGTCCATGGGAAACCCGGCCACACAAATGTGGCACCGCGCTCGCCGCCCAGCTCGTGAGCCGAAAGGCAGCGAGTCACAAATGGGTTTTAAAGGCTTGCGTCCGCCGGACGTATCTGGTCTAGCCAGCGTCCACGGGAAGCCCGGCCACACAAATATGGCACCGCGCTCGCCGCCCAGCTCCTGAGCCTAAAGGCAGCGAGTCACAAATGGGTTTCAAAGGCTTGCGTCCGCCGGACGTAACTGGTCTAGCCAGCGTCCACGGGAAGCCCGGCCACACAAATGTGGCACCGCGCTCGCCGCCCAGCTCGTGAGCCGAAAGGCGGCGAGTCACAAATGGGTTTCAAAGGCTTGCGTCCCCCGGACGTATCTGGTCCAGCCAGCGTCCACGGGAAACCCGGCCACACAAATGTGACATCGCGCTCGCCGCCCAGCTGTTGAGCCGAAAGGCAGCGAGTCACAAATGGGTTTCAAAGGCTTGCGTCTGCCGGACGTATCTGGTCTAGTCAGCGTCCATGGGAAACCCGGCCACACAAATGTGGCACCGGGCTCGCCGCCCAGCTCGTGAGCAGAAAGGCAGCGAGTCACAAATGGGTTTCAAAGGCTTGCGTCAGCCGGACGTATCTGGTCTAGCGAGCGTCCATGAAAAACCCGACCACACAAATGTCGCACCGTGCTCGCCGCCCAGCTCGTGAGCCGAAAGGCAGCGAGTCACAAATGGGTTTCAAAGGCGTGCGACCGTCGGACGTATCTGGTCTACACAACATCCACGGGAAACTTGGCCACACAAATGTGGCACCGCGCTCGCCATCCAGCTCGTGAGCCGAAAGGCAGCGAGTCATAAATGGGTTTCAAAGGCTTGCGTCCGCCGGACGTATCTGGTCTACCCAGCGTCCACGGGAAACCCGACAACACAAATGTGGCACCGCGCTCGCCGTCCAGCTCATGAGCCGAAAGGCAGCGAGTCACAAATGGGTTTCAAAGGCTTGCATACGCCGGACGTATCTGGTCTAGCCAGCGTCCACGGGAAACCTGGCCACACAAATGTGGCACCGCGCTCGCCGCCCAACTCGTGAGCCGAAAGGCAGCGAGTCACAAATGGGTTTCAAAGGCGTGCGACCGTCGGACGAATCTGGTCTAGCCAGCATCCACGGGAAACCTGGCCACACAAATGTGGCACCGCGCTCGCCATCCAGCTCGTGAGCCGAAAGGCTGCGAGTCATAAATGGGTTTCAAAGGCTTGCGTCCGCCGGACGTATCTGGTCTACCTAGCGTCCACGGGAAACCCGGCCACACAAATGTGGCACCGCGCTCGCCGTCCAGCTCATGAGCCGAAAGGCAGCGAGTCACAAATTGGTTTCAAAGGCTTGCATCCGCCGGACGTATCTGGTCTAGCCAGCGTCCACGGGAAACCTGGCCACACAAATGTGGCACCGCGCTCGCCGCCCAACTCGTGAGCCGAAAGGCAGCGAGTCACAAATGGGTTTCAAAGGCTTGCGTCCTTCGGACGTATCTGGTCTAGCCAGCGTCCACGGGAAACCCGGCCACACAAATGTGGCACCGCGCTCGCCACCCAGCTCGTGAGCCGAAAGGCAGCGAGTCACAAATGGGTTTTAAAGGCTTGCGTCCAACGGACGTATCTGGTCGAGCCAGCATCCACGGGAAACCCGGCCACACAAATGTGGCACCGCGCTCGCCTCCCAGCTCGTGAGCCGAAGGGCAGCGAGTCACAAATGGGTTTCAAAGGCTTGCGTCCGCCGGACGTATCTGGTCTAGCCAGCGTCCACGGGAAACCCGGCCACACAAATGTGGTACCACGCGTCGCCCAGCTCGTGAGCCGAAAGGCAGCGAGTCACAAATGGGTTTCAAAGGCTTGCGTCCGCCGTACGTATCTGGTCGAGCCAGCGTCCACGGGAAGCCCGGCCACACAAATATGGCACCGCGCTCACCGCCCAGCTCGTGCGCCTAAAGGCAGCGAGTCACAAATGGGTTTCAAAGGCGTGCGACCGTCGGACGAATCTGGTCTAGCCAGCATCCACGGGAAACCTGGCCACACAAATGTGGCACCGCGCTCGCCATCCAGCTCGTGAGCCGAAAGGCAGCGAGTCATAAATGGGTTTCAAAGGCTTGCGTCCGCCGGACGTATCTGGTCTACCCAGCGTCCACGGGAAACCCGGCCACACAAACGTGGCACCGCGCTCGCCGTCCAGCTCATGAGCCGTAAGGCAGCGAGTCACAAATGGGTTTCAAAGGCTTGCATCCGCCGGACGTATCTGGTCTAGCCAGCGTCCACGGGAAACCCGGCCACACAAATGTGGCACCGCGCTCGCCGTCCAGCTCGTGAGCCGAAAGGCAGCGAGTCACAAATGGGTTTTAAAGGCTTGCGTCCGCCGGACGTATCTGGTCTAGCCAGCGTCCATGGGAAACCCGGCCACACAAATGTGGCACCGCGCTCGCCGCCCAGCTCGTGAGCCGAAAGGCAGCGAGTCACAAATGGGTTTTAAAGGCTTGCGTCCGCCGGACGTATCTGGTCTAGCCAGCGTCCACGGGAAGACCGGCCACACAAATATGGCACCGCGCTCGCCACTCAGCTCCTGAGCCTAAAGGCAGCGAGTCACAAATGGGTTTCAAAGGCTTGCGTCCGCCGGACGTAACTGGTCTAGCCAGCGTCCACGGGAAGCCCGGCCACACAAATGTGGCACCGCGCTCGCCGCCCAGCTCGTGAGCCGAAAGGCAGCGAGTCACAAATGGGTTTCAAAGGCTTGCGTCCCCCGGACGTATCTGGTCCAGCCAGCGTCCACGGGAAACCCGGCCACACAAATGTGACATCGCGCTCGCCGCCCAGCTGTTGAGCCGAAAGGCAGCGAGTCACAAATGGGTTTCAAAGGCTTGCGTCTGCCGGACGTATCTGGTCTACTCAGCGTCCATGGGAAACCCGGCCACACAAATGTGGCACCGGGCTCGCCGCCCAGCTCGTGAGTCGAAAGGCAGCGAGTCACAAATGGGTTTCAAAGGCTTGCGTCCGCCGTACGTATCTGGTCGAGCCAGCGTCCACGGGAAGCCCGGCCACACAAATATGGCACCGCGCTCGCCGCCCAGCTCGTGCGCCTAAAGGCAGCGAGTCACAAATGGGTTTCAAAGGCGTGCGACCGTCGGACGAATCTGGTCTAGCCAGCATCCACGGGAAACCTGGCCACACAAATGTGGCACCGCGCTCGCCATCCAGCTCGTGAGCCGAAAGGCAGCGAGTCATAAATGGGTTTCAAAGGCTTGCGTCCGCCGGACGTATCTGGTCTACCCAGCGTCCACGGGAAACCCGGCCACACAAACGTGGCACCGCGCTCGCCGTCCAGCTCATGAGCCGTAAGGCAGCGAGTCACAAATGGGTTTCAAAGGCTTGGATCCGCCGGACGTATCTGGTCTAGCCAGCGTCCACGGGAAACCTGGCCACACAAATGTGGCACCGCGCTCGCCGCCCAACTCGTGAGCCGAAAGGCAGCGAGTCACAAATGGGTTTCAAAGGCTTGCGTCCGTCGGACGTATCTGGTCTAGCCAGCGTCCACGGGAAACCCGGCCACACAAATGTGGCACCGCGCTCGCCGCCCAGCTCGTGAGCCGAAAGGCAGCGAGTCACAAATGGGTTTTAAAGGCTTGCGTCCACCGGACGTATCTGGTCGAGCCAGCATCCACGGGAAACCCGGCCACACAAATGTGGCACCGCGCTCGCCTCCCAGCTCGTGAGCCGAAGGGCAGCGAGTCACAAATGGGTTTCAAAGGCTTGCGTCCGCCGGACGTATCTGGTCTAGCCAGCGTCCACGGGAAACCCGGCCACACAAATGTGGTACCACGCGTCGCCCAGCTCGTGAGCCGAAAGGCAGCGAGTCACAAATGGGTTTCAAAGGCTTGCGTCCGCCGTACGTATTTGGTCGAGCCAGCGTCCACGGGAAGCCCGGCCACACAAATATGGCACCGCGCTCGCTGCCCAGCTCGTGAGCCTAAAGGCAGCGAGTCACAAATGGGTTTCAAAGGCGTGCGACCGTCGGACGTATCTGGTCTAGCTAGCATCCACGGGAAACCTGGCCACACAAATGTGGCACCGCGCTCGCCATCCAGCTCGTGAGCCGAAAGGCAGCGAGTCATAAATGGGTTTCAAAGGCTTGCGTCCGCCGAACGTATCTTGTCTACCCAGCGTCCACGGGAAACCCGGCCACACAAATGTGGCACCACGCTCGCCGTCCAGCTCATGAGCCGAAAGGCAGCGAGTCACAAATGGGTTTCACAGGCTTGCATCCGCCGGACGTATCTGGTCTAGCCAGCTTCCACAGGAAACCTGGCCACACAAATGTGGTGCCGCGCTCGCCGCCCAGCTCATGAGCCGAAAGGCAGCGAGTCACAAATGGGTTTCAAAGGCTTACGTCTGCCGGACGTATCTGGTCTAGCCAGCGTCCACGGGAAACCCGGCCACACAAATGTGGCACCGCGCTCGCCGTCCAGCTCATGAGCTGAAAGGCAGCGAGTCACAAATGGGTTTCAAAGGCTTGCGTCCGCCGGACGTATCTGGTCGAGCCAGCGTCCACGGGAAACCCGGCAACACAAATGTGGTGCCGCGCTCGCTGCCCAGCTCATGAGCCTAAAGGCAGCGAGTCACAAATGGGTTTCAAAGGCTTGCGTCCGCCTGACGTAACTAGTCTAGCCAGCGTCCACGGGAAGCCCGGCCACACAAATGTGGCACCGCGCTCGCCGCCCAGCTCGTGACCCGAAAGGCAGCGAGTCACAAATGGGTTTCAAAGGCTTGCGTCCCTCGGACGTATCTGGTCCAGCCAGCGTCCACGGGAAACCCGGCCACACAAATGTGACATCGCGCTCGCCGCCCAGCTGTTGAGCCGAAAGGCAGCGAGTCACAAATGGGTTTCAAAGGCTTGCGTCCGCCGTACGTATCTGGTCGAGCCAGCGTCCACGGGAAGCCCGGCCACACAAATATGGCACCGCGCTCGCTGCCCAGCTCGTGAGCCTAAAGGCAGCGAGTCACAAATGGGTTTCAAAGGCGTGCGACCGTCGGACGTATCTGGTCTAGCTAGCATCCACGGGAAACCTGGCCACACAAATGTGGCACCGCGCTCGCCATCCAGCTCGTGAGCCGAAAGGCAGCGAGTCATAAATGGGTTTCAAAGGCTTGCGTCCGCCGAACGTATCTGGTCTACCCAGCGTCCACGGGAAACCCGGCCACACAAATGTGGCACCACGCTCGCCGTCCAGCTCATGAGCCGAAAGGCAGCGAGTCACAAATTGGTTTCACAGGCTTGCATCCGCCGGACGTATCTGGTCTAGCCAGCTTCCACAGGAAACCTGGCCACACAAATGTGGTGCCGCGCTCGCCGCCCAGCTCATGAGCCGAAAGGCAGCGAGTCACAAATGGGTTTCAAAGGCTTACGTCTGCCGGACGTATCTGGTCTAGCCAGCGTCCACGGGAAACCCGGCCACACAAATGTGGCACCGCGCTCGCCGTCCAGCTCATGAGCCGAAAGGCAGCGAGTCACAAATGGGTTTCAAAGGCTTGCGTCCGCCGGACGTATCTGGTCGAGCCAGCGTCCACGGGAAACCCGGCAACACAAATGTGGTGCCGCGCTCGCTGCCCAGCTCATGAGCCTAAAGGCAGCGAGTCACAAATGGGTTTCAAAGGCTTGCGTCCGCCTGACGTAACTAGTCTAGCCAGCGTCCACGGGAAGCCCGGCCACACAAATGTGGCACCGCGCTCGCCGCCCAGCTCGTGACCCGAAAGGCAGCGAGTCACAAATGGGTTTCAAAGGCTTGCATCCCTCGGACGTATCTGGTCCAGCCAGCGTCCACGGGAAACCCGGCCACACAAATGTGACATCGCGCTCGCCGCCCAGCTGTTGAGCCGAAAGGCAGCGAGTCAAAAATGGGTTTCAAAGGCTTGCGTCTGCCGGACGTATCTGGTCTAGCCAGCGTCCATGGGAAACCCGGCCACACAAATGTGGCACCGGGCTCGCCGCCCAGCTCGTGAGCCGAAAGGCAGCGAGTCACAAATGGGTTCCAAAGGCTTGCGTCAGCCGGACGTATCTGGTCTAGCTAGCGTCCATGAAAAACCCGGCCACACAAATGTCGCACCGTGCTCGCCGCCCAGCTCGTGAGCCGAAAGGCAGCGAGTCACAAATGGGTTTCAAAGGCGTGCGACCGTCGGACATATCTGGTCTACCCAGCGTCCATGGGAAACCTGGCCACACAAATGTGGCACCGCGCTCGCCATCCAGCTCGTGAGCCGAAAGGCAGCGAGTCATAAATGGGTTTCAAAGGCTTGCGTCCGCCGGACGTATCTGGTCTACCCAGCGTCCACGGGAAACCCGACAACACAAATGTGGCACCGCGCTCGCCGTCCAGCTCATGAGCCGAAAGGCAGCGAGTCACAAACGGGTTTCAAAGGCTTGCATCCGCCGGACATATTTGGTCTAGCCAGCGTCCACGGGTAACCTGGCCACACAAATGTGGCACCGCGCTCGCCGCCCAACTCGTGAGCCGAAAGGCATCGAGTCACATATGGGTTTCAAAGGCGTGCGACCGTCGTACGTATCTGGTCTAGCCAGCATCCACGGAAAACCTGGCCACACAAATGTGGCACCGCGCTCGCCATCCAGCTCGTGAGCCGAAAGGCAGCGAGTCATAAATGGGTTTCAAAGGCTTGCGTCCGCCGGACGTATCTGGTTTACCCAGCGTCCACGGGAAACCCGGCCACACAAATGTGGCATCGCGCTCGCCGTCCAGCTCATGAGCCGAAAGGCAGCGAGTCACAAATGGGTTTCAAAGGCTTGCATCCGCCGGACGTATCTGGTCTAGCCAGCGTCCACGGGAAACCTGGCCACACAAATGTGGCACCGCGCTCGCCGCCCAACTCGTGAGCCGAAAGGCAGCGAGTCACAAATGGGTTTCAAAGGCTTGCATCCGTCGGACGTATCTGGTCTAGCCAGCGTCCATGGGAAACCCGGCCACACAAATGTGGCATCGCGCTCGCCGCCCAGCTCGTGAGCCGAAAGGCAGCGAGTCACAAATGGGTTTTAAAGGCTTGCGTCCGCCGGACGTATCTGGTCTAGCCAGCGTCCACGGGAAGCCCGGCCACACAAATATGGCACCGCGCTCGCCGCCCAGCTCCTGAGCCTAAAGGCAGCGAGTCACAAATGGGTTTCAAAGGCTTGCGTCCGCCGGACGTAACTGGTCTAGCCAGCGTCCACGGGAAGCCCGGCCACACAAATGTGGCACCGCGCTCGCCGCCCAGCTCGTGAGCCGAAAGGCAGCGAGTAACAAATGGGTTTCAAAGGCTTGCGTCCCCCGGACGTATCTGGTCCAGCCAGCGTCCACGGGAAACCCGGCCACACAAATGTGACATCGCGCTCGCCGCCCAGCTGTTGAGCCGAAAGGCAGCGAGTCACAAATGGGTTTCAAAGGCTTGCGTCTGCCGGACGTATCTGGTCTAGTCAGCGTCCATGGGAAACCCGGCCACACAAATGTGGCACCGGGCTCGCCGCCCAGCTCGTGAGCCGAAAGGCAGCGAGTCACAAATGGGTTTCAAAGGCTTGCGTCAGCCGGACGTATCTGGTCTAGCGAGCGTCCATGAAAAACCCGACCACACAAATGTCGCACCGTGCTCGCCGCCCAGCTCGTGAGCCGAAAGGCAGCGAGTCACAAATGGGTTTCAAAGGCGTGCGACCGTCGGACGTATCTGGTCTACACAACATCCACGGGAAACTTGGCCACACAAATGTGGCACCGCGCTCGCCATCCAGCTCGTGAGCCGAAAGGCAGCGAGTCATAAATGGGTTTCAAAGGCTTGCGTCCGCCGGACGTATCTGGTCTACCCAGCGTCCACGGGAAACCCGACAACACAAATGTGGCACCGCGCTCGCCGTCCAGCTCATGAGCCGAAAGGCAGCGAGTCACAAATGGGTTTCAAAGGCTTGCATCCGCCGGACGTATCTGGTCTAGCCAGCGTCCACGGGAAACCTGGCCACACAAATGTGGCACCGCGCTCGCCGCCCAACTCGTGAGCCGAAAGGCAGCGAGTCACAAATGGGTTTCAAAGGCGTGCGACCGTCGGACGAATCTGGTCTAGCCAGCATCCACGGGAAACCTGGCCACACAAATGTGGCACCGCGCTCGCCATCCAGCTCGTGAGCCGAAAGGCTGCGAGTCATAAATGGGTTTCAAAGGCTTGCGTCCGCCGGACGTATCTGGTCTACCCAGCGTCCACGGGAAACCCGGCCACACAAATGTGGCACCGCGCTCGCCGTCCAGCTCATGAGCCGAAAGGCAGCGAGTCACAAATTGGTTTCAAAGGCTTGCATCCGCCGGACGTATCTGGTCTAGCCAGCGTCCACGGGAAACCTGGCCACACAAATGTGGCACCGCGCTCGCCGCCCAACTCGTGAGCGGAAAGGCAGCGAGTCACAAATGGGTTTCAAAGGCTTGCGTCCGTCGGACGTATCTGGTCTAGCCAGCGTCCACGGGAAACCCGGCCACACAAATGTGGCACCGCGCTCGCCACCCAGCTCGTGAGCCGAAAGGCAGCGAGTCACAAATGGGTTTTAAAGGCTTGCGTCCAACGGACGTATCTGGTCGAGCCAGCATCCACGGGAAACCCGGCCACACAAATGTGGCACCGGGCTCGCCGCCCAGCTCGTGAGCCGAAAGGCAGCGAGTCACAAATGGGTTTCAAAGGCTTGCGTCAGCCGGACGTATCTGGTCTAGCGAGCGTCCATGAAAAACCCGACCACACAAATGTCGCACCGTGCTCGCCGCCCAGCTCGTGAGCCGAAAGGCAGCGAGTCACAAATGGGTTTCAAAGGCGTGCGACCGTCGGACGTATCTGGTCTACACAACATCCACGGGAAACTTGGCCACACAAATGTGGCACCGCGCTCGCCATCCAGCTCGTGAGCCGAAAGGCAGCGAGTCATAAATGGGTTTCAAAGGCTTGCGTCCGCCGGACGTATCTGGTCTACCCAGCGTCCACGGGAAACCCGACAACACAAATGTGGCACCGCGCTCGCCGTCCAGCTCATGAGCCGAAAGGCAGCGAGTCACAAATGGGTTTCAAAGGCTTGCATCCGCCGGACGTATCTGGTCTAGCCAGCGTCCACGGGAAACCTGGCCACACAAATGTGGCACCGCGCTCGCCGCCCAACTCGTGAGCCGAAAGGCAGCGAGTCACAAATGGGTTTCAAAGGCGTGCGACCGTCGGACGAATCTGGTCTAGCCAGCATCCACGGGAAACCTGGCCACACAAATGTGGCACCGCGCTCGCCATCCAGCTCGTGAGCCGAAAGGCTGCGAGTCATAAATGGGTTTCAAAGGCTTGCGTCCGCCGGACGTATCTGGTCTACCCAGCGTCCACGGGAAACCCGGCCACAAAAATGTGGCACCGCGCTCGCCGTCCAGCTCATGAGCCGAAAGGCAGCGAGTCACAAATTGGTTTCAAAGGCTTGCATCCGCCGGACGTATCTGGTCTAGCCAGCGTCCACGGGAAACCTGGCCACACAAATGTGGCACCGCGCTCGCCGCCCAACTCGTGAGCCGAAAGGCAGCGAGTCACAAATGGGTTTCAAAGGCTTGCGTCCGTCGGACGTATCTGGTCTAGCCAGCGTCCACGGGAAACCCGGCCACACAAATGTGGCACCGCGCTCGCCACCCAGCTCGTGAGCCGAAAGGCAGCGAGTCACAAATGGGTTTTAAAGGCTTGCGTCCAACGGACGTATCTGGTCGAGCCAGCATCCACGGGAAACCCGGCCACACAAATGTGGCACCGCGCTCGCCTCCCAGCTCGTGAGCCGAAGGGCAGCGAGTCACAAATGGGTTTCAAAGGCTTGCGTCCGCCGGACGTATCTGGTCTAGCCAGCGTCCACGGGAAACCCGGCCACACAAATGTGGTACCACGCGTTGCCCAGCTCGTGAGCCGAAAGGCAACGAGTCACAAATGGGTTTCAAAGGCTTGCGTCCGCCGGACGTATCTGGTCTAGCCAGCGTCCACGGGAAACCCGGCCACACAAATGTGGTACCACGCGTCGCCCAGCTCGTGAGCCGAAAGGCAGCGAGTCACAAATGGGTTTCAAAGGCTTGCGTCCGCCGTACGTATCTGGTCGAGCCAGCATCCACGGGAAACCCGGCCACACAAATATGGCACCGCGCTCACCGCCCAGCTCGTGCGCCTAAAGGCAGCGAGTCACAAATGGGTTTCAAAGGCGTGCGACCGTCGGACGAATCTGGTCTAGCCAGCATCCACGGGAAACCCGGCCACACAAATGTGGCACCGCGCTCGCCGCCCAACTCGTGAGCCGAAAGGCAGCGAGTCATAAATGGGTTTCAAAGGCTTGCGTCCGCCGGACGTATCTGGTC
Source organism: Urtica dioica subsp. dioica (assembly GCF_054948205.1). Taxonomy (NCBI): domain Eukaryota; kingdom Viridiplantae; phylum Streptophyta; class Magnoliopsida; order Rosales; family Urticaceae; genus Urtica; species Urtica dioica. The sequence continues at coordinate 44,159,889 of NC_142756.1, forward strand.
TACCCAGCGTCCACGGGAAACCCGGCCACACAAACGTGGCACCGCGCTCGCCGTCCAGCTCATGAGCCGTAAGGCAGCGAGTCACAAATGGGTTTCAAAGGCTTGCATCCGCCGGACGTATCTGGTCTAGCCAGCGTCCACGGGAAACCCGGCCACACAAATGTGGCACCGCGCTCGCCGCCCAGCTCGTGAGCCGAAAGGCAGCGAGTCACAAATGGGTTTTAAAGGCTTGCGTCCGCCGGACGTATCTGGTCTAGCCAGCGTCCATGGGAAACCCGGCCACACAAATGTGGCACCGCGCTCGCCGCCCAGCTCGTGAGCCGAAAGGCAGCGAGTCACAAATGGGTTTTAAAGGCTTGCGTCCGCCGGACGTATCTGGTCTAGCCAGCGTCCACGGGAAGACCGGCCACACAAATATGGCACCGCGCTCGCCGCTCAGCTCCTGAGCCTAAAGGCAGCGAGTCACAAATGGGTTTCAAAGGCTTGCGTCCGCCGGACGTAACTGGTCTAGCCAGCGTCCACGGGAAGCCCGGCCACACAAATGTGGCACCGCGCTCGCCGCCCAGCTCGTGAGCCGAAAGGCAGCGAGTCACAAATGGGTTTCAAAGGCTTGCGTCCCCCGGACGTATCTGGTCCAGCCAGCGTCCACGGGAAACCCGACCACACAAATGTGACATCGCGCTCGCCGCCCAGCTGTTGAGCCGAAAGGCAGCGAGTCACAAATGGGTTTCAAAGGCTTGCGTCTGCCGGACGTATCTGGTCTAGTCAGCGTCCATGGGAAACCCGGCCATACAAATGTGGCACCGGGCTCGCTGCCCAGCTCGTGAGTCGAAAGGCAGCGAGTCACAAATGGGTTTCAAAGGCTTGCGTCAGCCGGACGTATCTGGTCTAGCGAGCGTCCATGAAAAACCCGACCACACAAATGTCGCACCGCGCTCGCCGCCCAGCTCGTGAGCCGAAAGGCAGCGAGTCACAAATGGGTTTCAAAGTCGTGCGACCGTCGGACGTATCTGGTCTACACAACATCCACGGGAAACTTGGCCACACAAATGTGGCACCGCGCTCGCCATCCAGCTCGTGAGCCGAAAGGCAGCGAGTCATAAATGGGTTTCAAAGGCTTGCGTCCGCCGGACGTATCTGGTCTACCCAGCGTCCACGGGAAACCCGACAACACAAATGTGGCACCACGCTCGCCGTCCAGCTCATGAGCCGAAAGGCAGCGAGTCACAAATGGGTTTCAAAGGCTTGCATCCGCCGGACGTATCTGGTCTAGCCAGCGTCCACGGGAAACCTGGCCACACAAATGTGGCACCGAGCTCGCCGCCCAACTCGTGAGCCGAAAGGCAGCGAGTCACAAATGGGTTTCAAAGGCGTGCGACCGTCGGACGAATCAGGTCTAGCCAGCATCCACGGGAAACCTGGCCACACAAATGTGGCACCGCGCTCGCCATCCAGCTCGTGAGCCGAAAGGCTGCGAGTCATAAATGGGTTTCAAAGGCTTGCGTCCGCCGGACGTATCTGGTCTACCCAGCGTCCACGGGAAACCCGGCCACACAAATGTGGCACCGCGCTCGCCGTCCAGCTCATGAGCCGAAAGGCAGCGAGTCACAAATTGGTTTCAAAGGCTTGCATCCGCAGGACGTATCTGGTCTAGCCAGCGTCCACGGGAAACCTGGCCACACAAATGTGGCACCGCGCTCGCCGCCCAACTCGTGAGCCGAAAGGCAGCGAGTCACAAATGGGTTTCAAAGGCTTGCGTCCGTCGGACGTATCTGGTCTAGCCAGCGTCCACGGGAAACCCGGCCACACAAATGTGGCACCGCGCTCGCCGCCCAGCTCGTGAGCCGAAAGGCAGCGAGTCACAAATGGGTTTTAAAGGCTTGCGTCCAACGGACGTATCTGGTCGAGCCAGCATCCACGGGATACCCGGCCACACAAATGTGGCACCGCGCTCGCCTCCCAGCTCGTGAGCCGAAGGGCAGCGAGTCACAAATGGGTTTCAAAGGCTTGCGTCCGCCGGACGTATCTGGTCTAGCCAGCGTCCACGGGAAACCCGGCCACACAAATGTGGTACCACGCGTCGCCCAGCTCGTGAGCCGAAAGGCAGCGAGTCACAAATGGGTTTCAAAGGCTTGCGTCCGCCGTACGTATCTGGTCGAGCCAGCGTCCACGGGAAGCCCGGCCACACAAATATGGCACCGCGCTCGCCGCCCAGCTCGTGCGCCTAAAGGAAGCGAGTCACAAATGGGTTTCAAAGGCGTGCGACCGTCGGACGAATCTGGTCTAGCCAGCATCCACGGGAAACCTGGCCACACAAATGTGGCACCGCGCTCGCCATCCAGCTCGTGAGCCGAAAGGCAGCGAGTCATAAATGGGTTTCAAAGGCTTGCGTCCGCCGGACGTATCTGGTCTACCCAGCGTCCACGGGAAACCCGGCCACACAAACGTGGCACCGCGCTCGCCGTCCAGCTCATGAGCCGTAAGGCAGCGAGTCACAAATTGGTTTCAAAGGCTTGCATCCGCCGGACGTATCTGGTCTAGCCAGCGTCCACGGGAAACCTGGCCACACAAATGTGGCACCGCGCTCGCCGCCCAACTCGTGAGCCGAAAGGCAGCGAGTCACAAATGGGTTTCAAAGGCTTGCGTCCGTCGGACGTATCTGGTCTAGCCAGCGTCCACGGGAAACCCGGCCACACAAATGTGGCACCGCGCTCGCCGCCCAGCTCGTGAGCCGAAAGGCAGCGAGTCACAAATGGGTTTTAAAGGCTTGCGTCCACCGGACGTATCTGGTCGAGCCAGCATCCACGGGAAACCCGGCCACACAAATGTGGCACCGCGCTCGCCTCCCAGCTCGTGAGCCGAAGGGCAGCGAGTCACAAATGGGTTTCAAAGGCTTGCGTCCGCCGGACGTATCTGGTCTAGCCAGCGTCCACGGGAAACCCGGCCACACAAATGTGGTACCACGCGTCGCCCAGCTCGTGAGCCGAAAGGCAGCGAGTCACAAATGGGTTTCAAAGGCTTGCGTCCGCCGTACGTATCTGGTCGAGCCAGCGTCCACGGGAAGCCCGGCCACACAAATATGGCACCGCGCTCGCTGCCCAGCTCGTGAGCCTAAAGGCAGCAAGTCACAAATGGGTTTCAAAGGCGTGCGACCGTCGGACGTATCTGGTCTAGCTAGCATCCACGGGAAACCTGGCCACACAAATGTGGCACCGCGCTCGCCATCCAGCTCGTGAGCCGAAAGGCAGCGAGTCATAAATGGGTTTCAAAGGCTTGCGTCCGCCGGACGTATCTGGTCTACCCAGCGTCCACGGGAAACCCGGCAACACAAATGTGGTGCCGCGCTCGCTGCCCAGCTCATGAGCCGAAGGGAAGCGAGTCACAAATGGGTTTCAAAGGCTTGCGTCCGCCGGACGTATCTGGTGTAGCCAGCGTCCACGGGAAACCCGGCCACACAAATGTGGCACTGCCCTCGCCGCCCAGCTCGTGAGCCGAAAGGCAGCGAGTCACAAATGGGTTTCAAAGGCTTGCGTCCGCCGGACGTATCTGGTCGAGCCAGCGTCCACGGGAAACCCGGCCACACAAATGTGGCACCGCGCTCGCCTCCCAGCTCGTGAGCCGAAGGGCAGCGAGTCACAAATGGATTTCAAAGGCTTGCATCCGCCGGACGTATCTGGTGTAGCCAGCGTCCACGGGAAACCCGGCCACACAAATGTGGTACCACGCTCGTCGCCCAGCTCGTGAGCTGAAAGGCAGCGAGTCACAAATGGGTTTCAAAGGCTTGTGTCCGCCGGACGTATCTGGTCTAGCCCGCGTCCACGGGAAACCCGGCCACACAAATGTGGTACCACGCTCGTCACCCAGCTCGTGAGCCGAAAGGCAGCGAGTCACAAATGGGTTTCAAAGGCTTGCGTCCGCCGGACGTATCTGGTCGAGCCAGCGTCCACGGGAAGCCCGGCCACACAAATATGGCACCGCGCTCGCCGCCCAGCTCGTGAGCCTAAAGGTAGCGAGTCAGAAATGGGTTTCAAAGGCGTGCGACCGTCGGACGTATCTGGTCTAGCCAGCATCTACGGGAAACCTGGCCACATAAATGTGGCACCGCGCTCGCCATCCAGCTCGTGAGCCGAAAGGCAGCGAGTCATAAATGGGTTTCAAAGGCCTGCGTCCGCCGGACGTATTTGGTCTACCCAGCGTCCACGGGAAACCCGGCCACACAAATGTGGCACCGCGCTCGCCGTCCAGCTCATGAGCCGAAAGGCAGCGAGTCACAAATGGGTTTCAAAGGCTTGCATCCGCCGGACGTATCTGGTCTAGCCAGCGTCCACGGGAAACCTGGCCACACAAATGTGGCACCGCGCTCGCCGCCCAACTCGTGAGCCGAAAGGCAGCGAGTCACAAATGGGTTTCAAAGGCTTGCGTCCGCCGGACGTATCTGATCTAGCCAGCGTCCACGGGAAACCCGGGCACACAAATGTGGCACCGCGCTCGCCGCCCAGCTCGTGAGCCAAAGGGCAGCGAGTCACAAATGGGTTTTAAAGGCTTGCGTCCGCCGGACATATCTGGTCGAGCCAGCGTCCACGGGAAACCCGGCCACACAAATGTGGCACCGCGCTCGCCTCCCAGCTCGTGAGCCGAAGGGCAGCGAGTCACAAATGGGTTTCAAAGGCTTGCGTCCGCCGGACGTATCTGGTCTAGCCAGCGTCCACGGGAAACCCGGCCACACAAATGTGGTACCACGCGTCGCCCAGCTCGTGAGCCGAAAGGCAGCGAGTCACAAATGGGTTTCAAAGGCTTGCGTCCGCCGTACGTATCTGGTCGAGCCAGCGTCCACGGGAAGCCCGGCCACACAAATATGGCACCGCGCTCGCCGCCCAGCTCGTGCGCCTAAAGGCAGCGAGTCACAAATGGGTTTCAAAGGCGTGCGACCGTCGGACGAATCTGGTCTAGCCAGCATCCACGGGAAACCTGGCCACACAAATGTGGCACCGCGCTCGCCATCCAGCTCGTGAGCCGAAAGGCAGCGAGTCATAAATGGGTTTCAAAGGCTTGCGTCCGCCGGACGTATCTGGTCTACCCAGCGTCCACGGGAAACCCGGCCACACAAACGTGGCACCGCGCTCGCCGTCCAGCTCATGAGCCGTAAGGCAGCGAGTCACAAATGGGTTTCAAAGGCTTGCATCCGCCGGACGTATCTGGTCTAGCCAGCGTCCACGGGAAACCTGGCCACACAAATGTGGCACCGCGCTCGCCGCCCAACTCGTGAGCCGAAAGGCAGCGAGTCACAAATGGGTTTCAAAGGCTTGCGTCCGTCGGACGTATCTGGTCTAGCCAGCGTCCACGGGAAACCCGGCCACACAAATGTGGCACCGCGCTCGCCGCCCAGCTCGTGAGCCGAAAGGCAGCGAGTCACAAATGGGTTTTAAAGGCTTGCGTCCACCGGACGTATCTGGTCGAGCCAGCATCCACGGGAAACCCGGCCACACAAATGTGGCACCGCGCTCGCCTCCCAGCTCGTGAGCCGAAGGGCAGCGAGTCACAAATGGGTTTCAAAGGCTTGCGTCCGCCGGACGTATCTGGTCTAGCCAGCGTCCACGGGAAACCCGGCCACACAAATGTGGTACCACGCGTCGCCCAGCTCGTGAGCCGAAAGGCAGCGAGTCACAAATGGGTTTCAAAGGCTTGCGTCCGCCGTACGTATCTGGTCGAGACAGCGTCCACGGGAAGCCCGGCCACACAAATATGGCACCGCGCTCGCCGCCCAGCTCGTGAGCCTAAAGGCAGCGAGTCACAAATGGGTTTCAAAGGCGTGCGACCGTCGGACGTATCTGGTCTAGCTAGCATCCACGGGAAACCTGGCCACACAAATGTGGCACCGCGCTCGCCATCCAGCTCGTGAGCCGAAAGGCAGCGAGTCATAAATGGGTTTCAAAGGCTTGCGTCCGCCGAACGTATCTGGTCTACCCAGCGTCCATGGGAAACCCGGCCACACAAATGTGGCACCACGCTCGCCGTCCAGCTCATGAGCCGAAAGGCAGCGAGTCACAAATGGGTTTCACAGGCTTGCATCCGCCGGACGTATCTGGTCTAGCCAGCTTCCACAGGAAACCTGGCCACACAAATGTGGTGCCGCGCTCGCCGCCTAGCTCATGAGCCGAAAGGCAGCGAGTCACAAATGGGTTTCAAAGGCTTACGTCTGCCGGACGTATCTGGTCTAGCCAGCGTCCACGGGAAACCCGGCCACACAAATGTGGCACCGCGCTCGCCGTCCAGCTCATGAGCCGAAAGGCAGCGAGTCACAAATGGGTTTCAAAGGCTTGCGTCCGCCGGACGTATCTGGTCGAGCCAGCGTCCACGGGAAACCCGGCAACACAAATGTGGTGCCGCGCTCGCTGCCCAGCTCATGAGCCGAAGGGAAGCGAGTCACAAATGGGTTTCAAAGGCTTGCGTCCGCCGGACGTATCTGGTGTAGCCAGCGTCCACGGGAAACCCGGCCACACAAATGTGGCACTGCCCTCGCCGCCCAGCTCGTGAGCCGAAAGGCAGCGAGTCACAAATGGGTTTCAAAGGCTTGCGTCCGCCGGACGTATCTGGTCGAGCCAGCGTCCACGGGAAACCCGGCCACACAAATGTGGCACCGCGCTCGCCTCCCAGCTCGTGAGCCGAAGGGCAGCAAGTCACAAATAGATTTCAAAGGCTTGCATCCGCCGGACGTATCTGGTGTAGCCAGCGTCCACGGGAAACCCGGCCACACAAATGTGGTACCACGCTCGTCGCCCAGCTCGTGAGCTGAAAGGCAGCGAGTCACAAATGGGTTTCAAAGGCTTGTGTCCGCCGGACGTATCTGGTCTAGCCCGCGTCCACGGGAAACCCGGCCACACAAATGTGGTACCACGCTCGTCACCCAGCTCGTGAGCCGAAAGGCAGCGAGTCACAAATGGGTTTCAAAGGCTTGCGTCCGCCGGACGTATCTGGTCGAGCCAGCGTCCACGGGAAGCCCGGCCACACAAATATGGCACCGCGCTCGCCGCCCAGCTCGTGAGCCTAAAGGCAGCGAGTCAGAAATGGGTTTCAAAGGCGTGCGACCGTCGGACGTATCTGGTCTAGCCAGCATCTACGGGAAACCTGGCCACATAAATGTGGCACCGCGCTCGCCATCCAGCTCGTGAGCCGAAAGGCAGCGAGTCATAAATGGGTTTCAAAGGCCTGCGTCCGCCGGACGTATCTGGTCTACCCAGCGTCCACGGGAAACCCGGCCACACAAATGTGGCACCGCGCTCGCCGTCCAGCTCATGAGCCGAAAGGCAGCGAGTCACAAATGGGTTTCAAAGGCTTGCATCCGCCGGACGTATCTGGTCTAGCCAGCGTCCACGGGAAACCTGGCCACACAAATGTGGCACCGCGCTCGCCGCCCAACTCGTGAGCCGAAAGGCAGCGAGTCACAAATGGGTTTCAAAGGCTTGCGTCCGCTGGACGTATCTGGTCTAGCCAGCGTCCACGGGAAACCCGGGCACACAAATGTGGCACCGCGCTCGCCGCCCAGCTCGTGAGCCAAAGGGCAGCGAGTCACAAATGGGTTTTAAAGGCTTGCGTCCGCCGGACGTATCTGGTCGAGCCAGCGTCCACGGGAAACCCGGCCACACAAATGTGGCACCGCGCTCGCCTCCCAGCTCGTGAGCCGAAGGGCAGCGCGTCATAAATGGGTTTCAAAGGCTTGCGTCCGCCGGACGTATCTGGTCTAGCCAGCGTCCACGGGAAACCCGGCCACACAAATGTGGTACCACGCTCGTCGCCCAGCTCGTGAGCCGAAAGGCAGCGAGTCACAAATGGGTTTCAAAGGCTTGCGTCCGCCGTACGTATCTGGTCGAGCCAGCGTCCACGGGAAGCCCGGCCACACAAATATGGCACCGCGCTCGCCGCCCAACTCGTGAGCCTAAAGGCAGCGAGTCACAAATGGGTTTCAAAGGCGTGCGACCGTCGGACGTATCTGGTCTAGCCAGCATCCACGGGAAACCTGGCCACACAAATGTGGCACCGCGCTCGCCATCCAGCTCGTGAGCCGAAACGCAGCGAGTCATAAATGGGTTTCAAAGGCCTGCGTCCGCCGGACGTATCTGGTCTACCCAGCGTCCACGGGAAACCCGGCCACACAAATGTGGCACCACGCTCGTCGTCCAGCTCATGAGCCGAAAGGCAGCGAGTCACAAATGGGTTTCAAAGGCTTGCATCCGCCGGACGTATCTGGTCTAGCCAGCTTTCACAGGAAACCTGGCCACACAAATGTGGTGCCGCGCTCGCCGCCCAGCTCATGAGCCGAAAGGCAGCGAGTCACAAATGGGTTTCAAAGGCTTACGTCCGCCGGACGTATCTGGTCTAGCCAGCGTCCACGGGAAACCCGGCCACACAAATGTGGCACCGCGCTCGCCGTCCAGCTCATGAGCCGAAAGGCAGCGAGTCACAAATGGGTTTCAAAGGCTTGCGTCCGCCGGACGTATCTGGTCGAGCCAGCGTCAACGGGAAACCCGGCAACACAAATGTGGTGCCGCGCTCGCTGCCCAGCTCATGAGCCGAAGGAAAGCGAGTCACAAATGGGTTTCAAAGGCTTGCGTCCGCCGGACGTATCTGGTGTAGCCAGCGTCCACGGGAAACCCGGCCACACAAATGTGGCACCGCGCTCGCCGCCCAGCTCGTGAGCCGAAAGGCAGCGAGTCACAAATGGGTTTCAAAGGCTTGCGTCTGCCGGACGTATCTGGTCGAGCCAGCGTCCACGGGAAACCCGGCCACACAAATGTGGCACCGCGCTCGCCTCCCAGCTCGTGAGCAGAAGGGCAGCGAGTCACAAATGGATTTCAAAGGCTTGCATCCGCCGGACGTATCTGGTGTAGCCAGCGTCCACGGGAAACCCGGCCACACAAATGTGGTACCACGCTCGTCGCCCAGCTCGTGAGCCGAAAGGCAGCGAGTCACAAATGGGTTTCAAAGGCTTGCGTCCGCCGGACGTATCTGGTCTAGCCCGCGTCCACGGGAAACCCGGCCACACAAATGTGGTACCACGCTCGTCACCCAGCTCGTGAGCCGAAAGGCAGCGAGTCACAAATTGGTTTCAAAGGCTTGCGTCCGCCGGACGTATCTGGTTGAGCCAGCGTCCACGGGAAGCCTGGCCACACAAATATGGCACCGCGTTCGCCGCCCAGCTCGTGAGCCTAAAGGCAGCGAGTCAGAAATGGGTTTCAAAGGCGTGCGACCGTCGGACGTATCTGGTCTAGCCAGCATCCACGGGAAACCTAGCCACACAAATGTGGCACCGCGCTCGCCATCCAGCTCGTGAGCCGAAAGGCAGCGAGTCATAAATGGGTTTCAAAGGCTTGCGTCCGCCGGACGTATCTGGTCTACCCAGCGTCCACGGGAAACCCGGCCACACAAATGTGGCACCGCGCTCGCCGTCCAGCTCATGAGCCGAAAGGCAGCGAGTCACAAATGGGTTTCAAAGGCTTGCGTCCGCCGGACGTATCTGGTCTAGCCAGCGTCCACGGGAAACCCGGGCACACAAATGTGGCACCGCGCTCGCCGCCCAGCTCGTGAGCTGAAAGGCAGCGAGTCACAAATGGGTTTTAAAGGCTTGCGTCCGCCGGACGTATCTGGTCTAGCCAGCGTCCACGGGAAACCTGGCCACACAAATGTGGCACCGCGCTCGCCGCCCAACTCGTGAGCCGAAAGGCAGCGAGTCACAAATGGGTTTCAAAGGCTTGCGTCCGCCGGACGTATCTGGTCTAGCCAGCGTCCACGGGAAACCCGGCCACACAAATGTGGCACCGCGCTCGCCTCCCAGCTCGTGAGCCGAAGGGCAGCGAGTCATAAATGGGTTTCAAAGGCTTGCGTCCGCCGGACGTATCTGGTCTAGCCAGCGTCCACGGGAAACCCGGCCACACAAATGTGGTACCACGCTCGTCGCCCAGCTCGTGATCCGAAAGGCAGCGAGTCACAAATGGGTTTCAAAGGCTTGCGTCTGCCGGACGTATCTGGTCGAGGCAGCGACCACGGGAAGCCCGGCCACACAAATCTGGCACCGCGCTCGCCGCCCAGATCATGAGCCGAAAGGCAGCGAGTCACAAATGGGTTTCAAAGGCTTGCGTCCGCCGGACGTATCTGGTCTACCCAGCGTCCACGGGAAACCCGGCCACACAAATGTGGCACCGCGCTCGCCTCCCAGCTCGTGAGCCGAAAGGCAGCGAGTCATAAATGGGTTTCAAAGGCTTGCGTCCGCCGGACGTATCTGGTCTACCCAGCGTCCACGGGAAACCCGGCCACACAAATGTGGCACCGCGCTCGCCGTCCAGCTCATGAACCGAAAGGCAGCGAGTCACAAATGGGTTTCAAAGGCTTGCATCCGCCGGACGTATCTTGTCTAGCCAGCGTCCACGGGAAACCTGGCCGCACAAATGTGGTGCCGCGCTCGCCGCCCACCTCATTAGCCGAAAGGCAGCGACTCACAAATGGGTTTCAAAGGCTTGTGTCCGCCGGATGTATCTGGTCTAGCCAGCGTCCACGGGAAACCCGGCCACACAAATGTGGCACCGCGCTCGCCGTCCAGCTCATGAGCCGAAAGGCAGCAAGTCACAAATGGGTTTCAAAGGCTTGCGTCCGCCGGACGTATCTGGTCGAGCCAGCGTCCACGGGAAACCCGGCCACACAAATGTGGTGCCGCGCTAGCCGCCCAGCTCATGAGCCGAAGGGAAGCGAGTCACAAATGGGTTTCAAAGGCTTGCGTCCGCCGGACGTATCTGGTGTAGCCAGCGTCCACGGGAAACCCGGCCACACAAATGTAGCACAGCGCTCGCCGCCCAGCTCGTGAGCTGAAAGGCAGCGAGTCACAAATGGGTTTCAAAGGCTTGCGTCCGCCGGACGTATCTGGTCGAGCCAGCGTCCACGGGAAACCCGGCCACACAAATGTGGCACCGCGCTCGCCTCCCAGCTCGTGAGCCGAAGGGCAGCGAGTCACAAATGGGTTTCAAAGGCTTGCATCCGCCGGACGTATCTGGTCTAGCCAGCGTCCACGGGAAACCCGGCCACACAAATGTGGTACCACGCTCGTCGCCCAGCTCGTGAGCCGAAAGGCAGCGAGTCACAAATGGGTTTCAAAGGCTTGCGTCTGCCGGACGTATCTGGTCGAGGCAGCGTCCACGGGAAGCCCGACCACACAAATATGGCACCGCGCTCGCCGCCCAGCTCATGAGCCGAAAGGCAGCGAGTCACAAATGGGTTTCAAAGGCTTGCGTCCGCCGGACGTATCTGGTCTAGCCAGCGTCCACGGGAAACCCGGCCACACAAATGTCGCACCGCGCTCGCCTCCCAGCTCGTGAGCCGAAAGGCAGCGAGTCATAAATGGGTTTCAAAGGCTTGCGTCCGCCGGACGTATATGGTCTAGCCAGCGTCCACGGGAAGCCCGGCCACACAAATATGGCACCGCGCTCGCCGCCCAGCTCGTGAGCATAAAGGCAGCGAGTCACAAATGGGTTTCAAAGGCGTGCGACCGTCGGACGTATCTGGTCTACCCAGCGTCCACGGGAAACCTGGCCACACAAATGTGGCACCGCGCTCGCCATCCAGCTCGTGAGCCGAAAGGCAGCGAGTCATAAATGGGTTTCAAAGGCTTGCGTCCGCCGGACGTATCTGGTCTACCAAGCGTCCACGGGAAACCCGACAACACAAATGTGGCACCTCGCTCGCCGTCCAACTCATGAGCCGAAAGGCAGCGAGTCACAAATGGGTTTCAAAGGCTTGCATCCGCCGGACGTATCTGGTCTAGCCAGCGTCCACGGAAACCCGGCCACACAAATCTGGTGCCGCGCTCGCCGCCCAGCTCATGAGCCGAAAGGCAGCGAGTCACAAATGGGTTTCAAAGGCTTGCGTCCGCCGGACGTATCAGGTCTAGCCAGCGTCCACGGGAAACCCGGCCACACAAATGTGGTGCCGCGCTCGCCGCCCAGCTCGTGAGCCGAAAGGCAGCGAGTTACAAATGGGTTTCAAAGGCTTGCGTCCGCCGGACGTATCTGGTCTAGCCAGCGTCCACGGGAAGCCCGGCCACACAAATATGGCACCACGCTCGCCGCCCAGCTCGTAAGTATAAAGGCAGCGAGTCACAAATGGGTTTCAAAGGCGTGCGACCGTCGGACGTATCTGGTCTACCCAGCGTCCACGGGAAACCTGGCCACACAAATGTGGCACCGTGCTCGCCATCCAGCTCGTGAGCCGAAAGGCAGCGAGTCATAAATGGGTTTCAAAGGCTTGCGTCCGCCGGACGTATCTGGTCTACCCAGCGTCCACGGGAAACCCGACAACACAAATGTGGCACCGCGCTCGCCGTCCAGCTCATGAGCCGAAAGGCAGCGAGTGACAAATGGGTTTCAAAGGCTTGCATCCCCGGACGTATCTGGTCTAGCCAGCGTCCACGGGAAACCTGGCCACACAAATGTGGTGCCGCGCTCACCGCCCAGCCCATGAGCCGAAAGGCAGCGAGTCACAAATGGGTTTCAAAGGCTTGCGTCCGCCGGACGTATCTGGTCTAGCCAGCGTCCACGGGAAACCCGGCCACACAAATGTGGCACCGCGCTCGCCGTCTAGCTCATGAGCCGAAAGGCAGCGAGTCACAAATGGGTTTCAAAGGCTTGCGTCCGCTAGACGTATCTGGTCGAGCCAGCGTCCACGGGAAACCCGGCCACACAAATGTGGTGCCGCGCTCGCCGCCCAGCTCATGAGCCGCAGGGCAGCGAGTCACAAATGGGTTTCAAAGGCTTGCGTCCGCCGGACGTATCTGGTCTAGCCAGCGTCCACGGGAAACCCGGCCACACATATGTGGCACCGCGCTCGCCGCCCAGCTCGTGAGCCGAAAGGCAGCGAGTCACAAATGGGTTTCAAAGGCTTGTGTCTGACGGACGTATCTGGTCTAGCCAGCGTCCAAGGGAAGCCCGGCCACACAAATATGGCACCGCGCTCGCCGCCCAGCTCGTGAGCCTAAAGGCAGCGAGTCACAAATGGGTTTCAAAGGCGTGCGACCGTCGGACGTATCTGGTCTACCCAGCGTCCGCCGGACGTATCTGGTCTACCTAGCGTCCACGGGAAACCCGGCCACACAAATGTGGCACCGCGCTCGCTGTCCAGCTCATGAGCCGAAAGGCAGCGAGTCACAAATGGGTTTCAAAGGCTTGCATCCGCCGGACGTATCTGGTCTAGCCAGCGTCCACGGGAAACCTGGCCACACAAATGTGGTGCCGCGCTCGCCGCCCAGCTCATGAGCCGAAAGGCAGCGAGTCACAAATGGGTTTCAAAGGCTTGCGTCTGCCGGACGTATCTGGTCGAGGCAGCGTCCACGGGAAGTCCGGCCACACAAATATGGCACCGCGCTCGCCGCCCAGCTCATGAGCCGAAAGGCAGCGAGTCACAAATGGGTTTCAAAGGCTTGCGTCCGCCGGACGTATCTGGTCTAGCCAGCGTCCACGGGAAACCCGGCCACACAAATGTCGCACCGCGCTCGCCACCCAGCTCGTGAGCCGAAAGGCAGCGAGTCATAAATGGGTTTCAAAGGCTTGCGTCCGCCAGACGTATATGGTCTACCCAGCGTCCACGGGAAACCCGGCTACACAAATGTGGCACCGCGCTCGCCGTCCAGCTCATGAGCCGAAAGGCAGCGAGTCACAAATGGGTTTCAAAGGCTTGCGTCCGTTGGACGTATCTGGTCGAGCCAGCGTCCACGGGAAACCCGGCCACACAAATGTGGTGCCGCGCTCGCCGCCCAGCTCATGAGCCGCAGGGCAGCGAGTCACAAATGGGTTTCAAAGGCTTGCGTCCGCCGGACGTATTTGGTCTAGCCAACGTCCATTGGAAACCCGGCCACACAAATGTGGCACCGCGCTCGCCGCCCAGCTCGTGAGCCTAAAGGCAGCGAGTCACAAATGGGTTTCAAAGGCGTGCGACCGTCGGACGTATCTGGTCTACCCAGCGTCCACGGGAAACCTGGCCACACAAATGTGGCACCGCGCTCGCCATCCAGCTCGTGAGCCGAAAGGCAGCGAGTCATAAATGGGTTTCAAAGGCTTGCGTCCGCCGGACGTATCTGGTCTACCCAGCGTCCACGGGAAACCCGACAACACAAATGTGGCACCTCGCTCGCCGTCCAGCTCATGAGCCGAAAGGCAGCGAGTCACAAATGGGTTTCAAAGGCTTGCATCCGCCGGACGTATCTGGTCTAGCCAGCGTCCACGGGAAACCCGGTCACACAAATGTGGTGCCACGCTCGCCGCCCAGCTCATGAGCCGAAAGGCAGCGAGTCACAAATGGGTTTCAAAGGCTTGCGTCCGCCGGACGTATCAGGTCTAGCCAGCGTCCACGGGAAACCCGGCCACACAAATGCAGTGCCGCGCTCGCCGCCCAGCTCGTGAGCCGAAAGGCAGCGAGTTACAAATGGGTTTCAAAGGCTTGCGTCCGCCGGACGTATCTGGTCTAGCCAGCGTCCACGGGAAACCCGGCCACACAAATGTCGCACCGCGCTCGCCACCCAGCTCGTGAGCCGAAAGGCAGCGAGTCATAAATGGGTTTCAAAGGCTTGCGTCCGCCAGACGTATATGGTCTACCCAGCGTCCACGGGAAACCCGGCTACACAAATGTGGCACCGCGCTCGCCGTCCAGCTCATGAGCCGAAAGGCAGCGAGTCACAAATGGGTTTCAAAGGCTTGCGTCCGTTGGACGTATCTGGTCGAGCCAGCGTCCACGGGAAACCCGGCCACACAAATGTGGTGCCGCGCTCGCCGCCCAGCTCATGAGCCGCAGGGCAGCGAGTCACAAATGGGTTTCAAAGGCTTGCGTCCGCCGGACGTATTTGGTCTAGCCAACGTCCATTGGAAACCCGGCCACACAAATGTGGCACCGCGCTCGCCGCCCAGCTCGTGAGCCTAAAGGCAGCGAGTCACAAATGGGTTTCAAAGGCGTGCGACCGTCGGACGTATCTGGTCTACCCAGCGTCCACGGGAAACCTGGCCACACAAATGTGGCACCGCGCTCGCCATCCAGCTCGTGAGCCGAAAGGCAGCGAGTCATAAATGGGTTTCAAAGGCTTGCGTCCGCCGGACGTATCTGGTCTACCCAGCGTCCACGGGAAACCCGACAACACAAATGTGGCACCTCGCTCGCCGTCCAGCTCATGAGCCGAAAGGCAGCGAGTCACAAATGGGTTTCAAAGGCTTGCATCCGCCGGACGTATCTGGTCTAGCCAGCGTCCACGGGAAACCCGGTCACACAAATGTGGTGCCACGCTCGCCGCCCAGCTCATGAGCCGAAAGGCAGCGAGTCACAAATGGGTTTCAAAGGCTTGCGTCCGCCGGACGTATCAGGTCTAGCCAGCGTCCACGGGAAACCCGGCCACACAAATGCAGTGCCGCGCTCGCCGCCCAGCTCGTGAGCCGAAAGGCAGCGAGTTACAAATGGGTTTCAAAGGCTTGCGTCCGCCGGACGTATCTGGTCTAGCCAGCGTCCACGGGAAGCCCGGCCACACAAATATGGCACCACGCTCGCCGCCCAGCTCGTGAGCATAAAGGCAGCGAGTCACAAATGGGTTTCAAAGGCGTGCGACCGTCGGACGTATCTGGTCTACCCAGCGTCCACGGGAAACCTGGCCACACAAATGTGGCACCGTGCTCGCCATCCAGCTCGTGAGCCGAAAGGCAGCGAGTCATAAATGGGTTTCAAAGGCTTGCGTCCGCCGGACGTATCTGGTCTACCCAGCGTCCACGGGAAACCCGACAACACAAATGTGGCACCGCGCTCGCCGTCCAGCTCATGAGCCGAAAGGCAGCGAGTGACAAATGGGTTTCAAAGGCTTGCATCCCCGGACGTATCTGGTCTAGCCAGCGTCCACGGGAAACCTGGCCACACAAATGTGGTGCCGCGCTCGCCGCCCAGCTCATGAGCCGAAAGGCAGCGAGTCACAAATGGGTTTCAAAGGCTTGCGTCCGCCGGACGTATCTGGTCTAGCCAGCGTCCACGGGAAACCCGGCCACACAAATGTGGCACCGCGCTCGCCGTCTAGCTCATGAGCCGAAAGGCAGCGAGTCACAAATGGGTTTCAAAGGCTTGCGTCCGCTGGACGTATCTGGTCGAGCCAGCGTCCACGGGAAACCCGGCCACACAAATGTGGTGCCGCGCTCGCCGCCCAGCTCATGCGCCGCAGGGCAGCGAGTCACAAATGGGTTTCAAAGGCTTGCGTCCGCCGGACGTATCTGGTCTAGCCAGCGTCCACGGGAAACCCGGCCACACATATGTGGCACCGCGCTCGCCGCCCAGCTCGTGAGCCGAAAGGCAGCGAGTCACAAATGGGTTTCAAAGGCTTGCGTCTGACGGACGTATCTGGTCTAGCCAGCGTCCAAGGGAAGCCCGGCCACACAAATATGGCACCGCGCTCGCCGCCCAGCTCGTGAGCCTAAAGGCAGCGAGTCACAAATGGGTTTCAAAGGCGTGCGACCGTCGGACGTATCTGGTCTACCCAGCGTCCACGGGAAACCTGGCCACACAAATGTGGCACCGCGCTCGCCATCCAGCTCATGAGCCGAAAGGCAACGAGTCATAAATGGGTTTCAAAGGCTTGCGTCCGCCGGACGTATCTGGTCTACCTAGCGTCCACGGGAAACCCGGCCACACAAATGTGGCACCGCGCTCGCTGTCCAGCTCATGAGCCGAAAGGCAGCGAGTCACAAATGGGTTTCAAAGGCTTGCATCCGCCGGACGTATCTGGTCTAGCCAGCGTCCACGGGAAACCTGGCCACACAAATGTGGTGCCACGCTCGCCGCCCAGCTCATGAGCCGAAAGGCAGCGAGTCACAAATGGGTTTCAAAGGCTTGCGTCTGCCGGACGTATCTGGTCGAGGCAGCGTCCACGGGAAGTCCGGCCACACAAATATGGCACCGCGCTCGCCGCCCAGCTCATGAGCCGAAAGGCAGCGAGTCACAAATGGGTTTCAAAGGCTTGCGTCCGCCGGACGTATCTGGTCTAGCCAGCGTCCACGGGAAACCCGACCACACAAATGTCGCACCGCGCTTGCCACCCAGCTCGTGAGCCGAAAGGCAGCGAGTCATAAATGGGTTTCAAAGGCTTGCGTCCGCCAGACGTATATGGTCTACCCAGCGTCCACGGGAAACCCGGCCACACAAATGTGGCACCGCGCTCGCCGTCCAGCTCATGAGCCGAAAGGCAGCGAGTCACAAATGGGTTTCAAAGGCTTGCGTCCGTTGGACGTATCTGGTCGAGCCAGCGTCCACGGGAAACCCGGCCACACAAATGTGGTGCCGCGCTCGCCGCCCAGCTCATGAGCCGCAGGGCAGCGAGTCACAAATGGGTTTCAAAGGCTTGCGTCCGCCGGACGTATCTGGTCTAGCCAGCGTCCATGGGAAACCCGGCCACACAAATGTGGCACCGCGCTCGCCGCCCAGCTCGTGAGCCGAAAGGCAGCGAGTCACAAATGGGTTTCAAAGGCTTGCGTCCGCCGGACGTATCTGGTCTAGCCAGCGTCCACGGGAAGCCCGGCTACACAAATATGGCACCGCGCTCGCCGCCCAGCTCGTGAGCCTAAAGGCAGCGAGTCACAAATGGGTTTCAAAGGCGTGCGACCGTCGGACGTATCTGGTCTACCCAGCGTCCACGGGAAACCTGGCCACACAAATGTGGCACCGCGCTCGCCGTCTAGCTCATGAGCCGAAAGGCAGCGAGTCACAAATGGGTTTCAAAGGCTTGCGTCCGCTGGACGTATCTGGTCGAGCCAGCGTCCACGGGAAACCCGGCCACACAAATGTGGTGCCGTGCTCGCCGCCCAGCTCATGAGCCGCAAGGCAGTGTTGGAATCGATCTAGGGTTTAAGAAAAAGTTTAACGCTTCGTTAAGCGGCGGAATTTTAAAAATTTTCTTTTTAAGTAAAACTAGTTTTTACTAACCTAGACAAGAGCATGTACATGTAAATAAAAACTAATATGAGCTATTAAAGTTACTAACCTTTCTTGAAGCTTGAACCTTGTAGAAGCTTTTGGAAAGTTGCAACGCTCGTCTCCCCTCGCAGCACGTCTCTCTTTCTTTCCTCGGCACCTCGAGCAACCACGAAAGTTTCTATCACTAAATCACTCGAAAAGAAGGAATCAGTGAGTGGGCACTTTTAAACACTACGACTTAAGAACGAGTCTCGAAGTCGCAGAGCTAAACACTAGGTCTAGTGAGGACCTAGGCGCCAAGACAAGAAAAATCGAAAATATAAACTAGAGAGAGAGAGGAAGGGGCGGCCAAGTCTAGAGAGAGAAGCTCTCAATCTCTAAAACTTTGCATGAATGAAAATTGTGGAATGAGGCTGCTATTTATAGGAGAGGTCTCACCTTCAATAAGGTAGTTTCCTCTTCTATAGAATATCACATATTCATGAGCCAATTTCCCTTTTCCTTCAAAGAGGTGCACGTCCAAGACAAAACAAGTAAGTCCTTGGATTTGTTTCCTCTTTTGTTTGCTTCTCTCTTGACCACATTTGGGCGCCCACCATGTTTCCTCTTAGGGGAAATTTGTTTCCTCTTTTTCTTTTGGCAAGTATCTTGATACATTTATGCACAAAATATTCTCTCTTCCTATTGGTATTATGGGCGCCTATCACCTTCTAGAAGGGGCTTCTAGAAGCTTTTCCATTTCGTTCATGACAACATGAAAAAGGCCCATTAAGAATTTTCAATAAAATTCTTATGAAATGAAATTAATCCACAAGGCCCAATTAATCATATTATGGCCGAGTGACATTAAGTCATCAAATGAACTTGTCAAAAAATTTAGTGACATTCATTTCATCCTTTGTCTCAAAAGACAAAAATACCCTTTTGACTATTTTCGTTCTTGTTTTGACTTAGCTTCCAGTTTAACTATTCCTATCGATGTGATTCGTGACAGTGACCTCATGGACCCAAATGAACAAAGCTTTAGCTAAACACTTGGACTCAAAAGTTCACAAACCTTTTCCAAGTTTAGCTTAATGCCAGCTGACTCCACTAAAGAGCTGACACTGAAAATCTCTCGGTTCAAATGAATTTGTTTTCTACTCAAGAATTCGACCTAATTATAATGAGCGGATCCACTGAATATTATCTATGTTTACCCTTCATGAATGTCATCAGCTAGTCAGGATTTACTAAATTACCATTTTACCCTTCTAGCTGTTATTTCCTCAACTCCTTTGTCGCTTGTGAATAAGTTAGAAACAATGTATTGACGAGGAGCTAACAAGTCACATTGTTTCATCCAAAAGAGTCAGGACTCAATTTGGACACTACCCAGTTCATTTATTCACACTCCAAGGAACAAAGCATGAGGTGACATACATTGCATTTCAGCAATCTTGTACATGAATTCCATATCTATGAGAACTTCACAAAGTTACTCATGACAGACTCACAACTTAGTACTTCACCAATAGGCCTTGTTCGGAATCACATAGTGAGTCCGAACTTTGACTTTCTCAAATGAGAATACTAAGGTGTGAAATGGCATGTCTCATTTCAGGATTAAGGTAAGCATGATGCAATTCATACATAGTGACTTCGAGACATAAGAGGTTAAATTGTTTGTTCTTATATTGTCTCTAGAAGTGCACTGGTCAATTCAGTATCTTCGGAAGATACCTAGAAGAACTATAGAGTCTCCAACTCTCAATGCCTCATAACCAGACATCATAGAATCTTCTAACAATCATACTGAGGTCAATAGTCCTTTGACCCTAAGATTGCGAATATATCGTTTTAAGCAAACTACGAAGAGTTTGTTCATGCAAATCTACATTTGTCTCTTCGTAAGTTGTTAAGTTTGTTTATGGACTAAAAGACTAAGGTTTTATCATAAAGCTTCAAACAAAGAAAGAATGAATGAACGTTTCAACTTTATTAATGAATAGATAGGCAATTACAAGCAAGAGTCTTCGTAAGACTATATGACATCAAATGTACATAGATAGACACTACTACTCTTCTTGTGGGCACCATTGACAACAAACTCCCACTTGACTCAAAGAAGATGTGAGTAGTCCTACATGCCTAATCCTTCTTGAAGTTGGTCGAAGACCAGGTTCGCTAGGGCCTTGGTGAATAGATCTACAAGAGATCTACTTCACCTCCACGTCTCCGCGTTGCGCGATCTCTCGAATCAAATGGTATTTCCTCTCAATATGCTTAGAGTGCTTATGGCTTCTAGGTTCCGTTGAGTTAGCGACAGCCCTACTATTATCACAATAAAGGGTCATGGGCTCGTCGATGTTTGGAACAACTTCCAAATACTTAAGGAATTTTCTAAGCCATACAGCCTCTTTGGATGCTTCACAAGCAGCCACATATTCTGCTTCCATTGTGGAGTCAGCAATGCAAGATTGCTTAATACTTCTCCACACAACAGCTCCACCATTAAGGATGAACACAGATCCCGAAGTGGATTTCCTGGAATCCTTATCCGCTTGAAAATCGGAGTCGGTATATCCCGTCATAGTCAGGTCAGTACCTGAGTATGTAAGCATCAAGTTCCTAGTTCTTCGAAGATACTTAAGAACATGCTTAACAGCAATCCAGTGCTCGGGTCCAGGGTTGGATTGGAAACGGCTAACTACGCCAACGGCGAAACAGACGTCAGGTCTAGTGCAAAGCATAGCATACATAAGGCTTCCTACGGCAGAGGCGTAAGGAATTTTCCTCATGTCTTCAATCTCTTGTGCGGTCTTGGGAGACTGGTCCTTAGAGAGTGAAACTCCATGCCCAAAGGGTGTTTGACCCCTCTTGCAGTCTTGCATCGAGAAGCGATCCATCACCTTATCAATATAAGATGCTTGAGAGAGCGACAGGGTCCGGTTTTTCCTATCTCGAAAGATTTGGATTCCCAGAATGTACGCGGCTTCTCCTAGATCCTTCATATCGAATTGCTTTGCTAGCCAGACCTTAACCTCAGATAACTTACCCACGTCATTACCAATGAGTAGTATATCATCGACATATAGTACCAGAAACACAACTTTACCTTCGTGTATTAACTTGTAAACACAAGGCTCATCTATTGACTGTTCAAAGCCGAAGCTCTTTACAGTTTCATCGAATCTAATATTCCATGACCTAGATGCTTGCTTTAGTCCATAAATGGATTTAAGCAACTCACAAACCTTGGTCTCTTGACCTTTATCCACGATACCGTCTGGTTGAGCCATGTAAATTCGCTCGTCAAGATTGCCATTCAGAAAGGCTGTCTTGACATCCATTTGCCAGATCTCATAGTCGAGAGCTGCAGCTATGGATAGGAGTATGCGGATGGATTTAAGCATCGCGACTGGCGAGAAGGTTTCTTCATAGTCAATCCCTTCTTGTTGGGTATAACCCTTCGCCACAAGTCGTGCTTTGAACGTCTCAACGTTCCCATCAGGACCCCTTTTCTTCTTGTATATCCACTTACACCCTATGGGTTTAATCCCTTCAGGATGGTCTACAAGTTTCCAGACTTTGTTGACATACATCGAGTGCATCTCAACTTTCATGGCGTCAAGCCAAAGGTTTGATTCAGAACAAGCCATTGCTTGGCTATAGGAAACAGGATCATCCATGTCGGAGACGGCTACAAGAGAGTCTCCATAAGACATGTACCTGTCAGGCTTTTCAGTAGCCCTCCCACTACGTCGAAGTACTACTTGACGAGATTTTGATGAGTTAGGTTGTGTTTCAGTTGGGGTAAGAACAGTTCTTACAGACGAGGTAGAAGCTTCCTCACCCAACTTTTCTTCAAGCACAATTTTGCGTCTAGGTTTTGCATCCTTCATAAAGTCCTCCTCAAGGAAACGAGCATTCGTGCTAACGAAAGTCTTATCGTCCTCGGGACTATAGAAAGTAAAACCTTTGGTTTCCTTCGGATATCCTACAAACAGGCACAATTCTGACCTACTAGCCAACTTGCTAGTCTTTTGCCTCAGCACGTGTGCAGGGCAACCCCAAATTCGGATGCGGCCAAGATTCACTTTACGGCCAGTCCATCGTTCATAAGGAGTACCAGGAACCGTCTTGGACGGAACTTGGTTTAGAATGTAGGCGGCTATTTCGAGGGCATATCCCCAAAAGGAAAGCGGGAATGATGAGTAACTCATCATTGATCTAACCATCTCCATAAGAGTTCGGTTTCTTCTCTCTGACACTCCGTTTTGTTGAGGTGTGCCAGGCGCGGTAAGCTGAGAAGCGATACCTTCTTCTTTAAGAAAGTCATCGAACTCTCCAGACATATACTCACCACCTCGATCAGATCGAAGGGTTTTGATCACTTTGCCAGTTTGCTTTTCCACTAAAGCCCTAAAGACCTTAAATACGTTAAAGGTCTCGGATTTGTGTTTAAGCAAATAGACAAACCCATATCTTGAGTAGTCATCTGTGAAGGTAACGAAGTATTCGTATCCTCCACGTGCCTGTTGGTTGAGCGGACCACATACATCAGAATGCATTAGTTCCAGCAACTCAGTGGCTCTTCGACCCTTATCGGAGAAAGGTCGCTTAGTCATTTTTCCTTCTATGCAGGATTCACAAGTAGGTAGTGAACCTATTGCAGAGGCTTGGAGTGGACCATTCCTCACAAGTCTCTTAATCCTATCTAGACTGATATGACCAAGTCTTAAGTGCCAGAGGTATGTTGATTTTGTTAGATCGGAGGATTCAGAAAGTTTGATCCTCTTTGGCTCCCTAATTAGATCGTTATCAATTTCGGTGTCTAAAAGAGAAGGTTGAGTGGGATAGATGTAGAAAAGAGAATTCTTCATACATGCATTAGTGACAAAAGAATTATCAGGAAACGAAATACGAATTCCATTCTTTATGAACTTTAAACAATAATCTTGCTCACGAAGACGAGCAACGGATATTAAGTTCTTCCCAAAGGTAGGAACAAAATAAACATTATTCAAGTTTAAAGTGCGGTCTTCAAAAGACAGCGTCACAGATCCCACAGCCTTCGCGGACACCAGGCTCCCATCACCCCATTTGAAACAGAACTCGCCTTCCTCTAAGCTTTTGGTTTTCTTGAAACCATTCAAGGAACAGCAAATATGGTTAGTAGCAGCGGAGTCAAGAATCCACGTTGATACATTATCAGCTACTAAGCATGCTTCAGTAACTAGTACAATACTATGTTCCTTTGCTTTGAGATAGGCGGGACAGTTCTTTTTATCGGCCTTGTAAGGTCTCTTCACAGTTCCAGAGGCGGAGGCTTTTTGCTCAGTAGCATGTGCCTCTCCTTGATTCCTCTTTCTCTTAGTGAGACCTACAGCAGTGTGAAGTTCCTCCATAAGCTTGGTAACAGTGTACTCTAGCTTGTTAATGGAGTAGTTCATCTTGGAGGTATCAAGAGATACGGGGAGAGTTTCTAAGATCATATCTATGATATTCTTCCCATCATTCTCAGATCTTAGGATTTCCATTTTATTCAGAAAACTAATGATCAGTATCATGAAGTCTCCAACAGGAGTCCTAGCCTGCATATGACAGTTCATAAACTGTCGGACTGCTTGTAGCCTTGTTTGACGCCTTTGCCTTCCAAACATCTCAAGGAGATTGTAGAGCATGTCAGCGGCAGTCTCAAAGTCACGATGTTGCTCTTTCAGCATATTGTTCATAGATGCCAAGATATAGCACCTCACAATCTCATCGGATCGAAGCCAGGCCGCTAAGGCGTCATTGTCCTCTTGAGTTGAATCATCATTCGTCAGAGGAGGACACGGGGTGGTGAGTACCCATTTGTGCTTGTTAACGGTAGGTATTATGTCGAGGTTACGTTTCGAATCAACGTAGTTTTCGTTTTCGAGTTTATTCGAGGAAAGAAATATTGAGAGATGTTTGAGAGACATATTGCCTATATAAGTTGAAACAAGTTTATGATTAGTCTTTGGTTTAGGATTTAAGTTTTATTAAGACTTTTGTAAAACCCAAAGGTGTTATAAACTAAACGATAATTTACTCCCTCAAGAGAAGGCCGCAAAAAATCTCCATTTATAAGTAAATGACACATCATTAATGCTAAGCCAAGATGTCAGTACATCATTTTGACTAGCCACCTTGTAAATTGGTTTGATCACTCATATCCTTTCGCAGAGCCTTAAGGAAGGATACTAGGGATTGAGCCTACGTGTGCAACCAACCACTTAGTCCAAAAGATCAGCTCTGAAAAACAATCCCCCAAGGGGAGGCCTTGCCATCATTGCATCACTCTCGGACGTAGCTCATTGAGCAATGATCGAAGCAATAACGCCTTGGAGTACTCACATTTAAGTGAGGGTCGCAAGAGCGGCTCTTAGTCCCACGTTATTGCATCTTTCATTAGTGTTGGGGATCGTGGGTTACAAACAACGAGTATAACCCTCCCACTTAGTTTTTGGAGTTGGTTCATCGACTCTTTTAAGTTCGGAAACAAATTTCCTAGTTAGAGAGCGACAGAGCGGACAACTAGAAGAGAATCCTAGATCGACATGTTCAGAGCAGTATTAGTGCATAAAGGCACAAGGGACATACTCGATCTTTTCCTATTTTCTATTTCGGGAAAGTGCGTGAGGGAAGTGTGAACTTCAACTCACTCGAACACTTGAAAGTTTGAGATTACACATCCTTTTATTTTTCGGCTTGTCTACAAGGAGACCTCCCACTCAAATTTTCAAGAGCATATAGATTTTGTACATATGTGATATAGATATAGTTTTGAAAACATTTTGAAAACTTATTTGATTTGGATGACAAAATATTTTCAAGTTTGAAAGTGAAAACGGTTTTTCAAAATTCAAACTAGTTTTGTAAAAAAAAAAACAATTTCAATTAATCTTTCAAAAATCAAAACTTTTAATCTTTACACATCATGTTTATAATCATATGAAAAACATTTTTGCTCAAGAAAATTTTCTCATTAGAGTTCTATAACTCATGGTAGTGGGGTTTGAAAATCCGGATTTCTAAAAAAACTGGAGTTTCAGACAGCCGCGCACCTCGGAGTAAAATCGCCATATCTGGCGGCTCCGATGTCCTTTTCAGCCGAAACCGGTGGTATTGGACAGAGGACAGACAGAGCTTTAATTTGATTCAAGAATCATTAAATTTCGATTTCTGAGCAGAGAGTTATGCCGCTTTTAATGCGGGTTTACATTCCAGCTCGAAGAAAAAGAAATAAATTAAAGCTTCGTCCTTTTAGGTGCGAAAAAGAATCGAGTGTAACGGAACGTTTTAAGATATTGTTTAAAGCTTTTATTTGTGTTTTATTAGCAGGGTAATAACATAGAATAAAAGAAATAACAACATGCATAAAACGATTCAAGTAAATAAACGAAACTAGCAAGAAAATAAAACTAGTCACAAAATTTACTCGAAAATTCTCAAACCTTTAAAACACGTTTTTCAATATAAAAAATTAAAAACTTTTAGAACTGATTCTAATGTGTTTTAACATCATCCCAAACTCATAGAAAATCAACATGGTTTTTAATTTAAAGGCATGAGCAATAAATTAAAAAATCTAAGATTACGATTCTAACTTGTCACAAAATTAGTAAACTTTCGAAAACGATTTTCAAGCTCATAATTTAAAAACATGCACATGCATTCCTTTGACCATAGCTCTGATACCATTTGTTGGAATCGATCTAGGGTTTAAGAAAAAGTTTAACGCTTCGTTAAGCGGCGGAATTTTAAAAATTTTCTTTTTAAGTAAAACTAGTTTTTACTAACCTAGACAAGAGCATGTACATGTAAATAAAAACTAATATGAGCTATTAAAGTTACTCACCTTTCTTGAAGCTTGAACCTTGTAGAAGCTTTTGGAAAGTTGCAACGCTCGTCTCCCCTCGCAGCACGTCTCTCTTTCTTTCCTCGGCACCTCGAGCAACCACGAAAGTTTCTATCACTAAATCACTCGAAAAGAAGGAATCAGTGAGTGGGCACTTTTAAACACTACGACTTAAGAACGAGTCTCGAAGTCGCAGAGCTAAACACTAGGTCGAGTGAGGACCTAGGCGCCAAGACAAGAAAAATCGAAAATATAAACTAGAGAGAGAGAGGAAGGGGCGGCCAAGTCTAGAGAGAGAAGCTCTCAATCTCTAAAACTTTGCATGAATGAAAAGTGTGGAATGAGGCTCCTATTTATAGGAGAGGTCTCACCTTCAATAAGGTAGTTTCCTCTTCTATAGAATATCACATATTCATGAGCCAATTTCCCTTTTCCTTCAAAGAGGTGCACGTCCAAGACAAAACAAGTAAGTCCTTGGATTTGTTTCCTCTTTTGTTTGCTTCTCTCTTGACCACATTTGGGCGCCCACCATGTTTCCTCTTAGGGGAAATTTGTTTCCTCTTTTTCTTTTGGCAAGTATCTTGATACATTTATACACAAAATATTCTCTCTTCCTATTGGTATTATGGGCGCCTATCACCTTCTAGAAGGGGCTTCTAGAAGCTTTTCCATTTTGTTCATGACAACATGAAAAAGGCCCATTAAGAATTTTCAATAAAATTCTTATGAAATGAAATTAATCCACAAGGCCCAATTAATCATATTATGGCCGAGTGACATTAAGTCATCAAATGAACTTGTCAAAAAATTTATTGACATTCATTTCATCCTTTGTCTCAAAAGACAAAAATACCCTTTTGACTATTTTCGTTCTTGTTTTGACTTAGCTTCCAGTTTAACTATTCCTATCGATGTGATTCGTGACAGTGACCTCATGGACCCAAATGAACAAAGCTTTAGCTAAACACTTGGACTCAAAAGTTCACAAACCTTTTCCAAGTTTAGCTTAATGCCAGCTGACTCCACTAAAGAGCTGACACTGAAAATCTCTCGGTTCAAATGAATTTGTTTTCTACTCAAGAATTCGACCTAATTATAATGAGCGGATCCACTGAATATTATCTATGTTTACCCTTCATGAATGTCATCAGCTAGTCGGGATTTACTAAATTACCATTTTACCCTTCTAGCTGTTATTTCCTCAACTCCTTTGTCGCTTGTGAATAAGTTAGAAACAATGTATTGACGAGGAGCTAACAAGTCACATTGTTTCATCCAAAAGAGTCAGGACTCAATTTGGACACTGGCCAGTTCATTTATTCACACTCCAAGGAACAAAGCATGAGGTGACATACATTGCATTTCACCAATCTTGTACATGAATTCCATATCTATGAGAACTTCACAAAGTTACTCATGACAGACTCACAACTTAGTACTTCACCAATAGGCCTTGTTCGGAATCACATAGTGAGTCCGAACTTTGACTTTCTCAAATGAGAATACTAAGGTGTGAAATGGCATGTCTCATTTCAGGATTAAGGTAAGCATGATGCAATTCATACATAGTGACTTCGAGACATAAGAGGTTAAATGGTTTGTTCTTATATTGTCTCTAGAAGTGCACTGGTCAATTCAGTATCTTCGGAAGATACCTAGAAGAACTATAGAGTCTCCAACTCTCAATGCCTCATAACCAGACATCATAGAATCTTCTAACAATCATACTGAGGTCAATAGTCCTTTGACCCTTAGATTGCGAATATATCGTTTTAAGCAAACTACGAAGAGTTTGTTCATGCAAATCTACATTTGTCTCTTCGTAAGTTGTTAAGTTTGTTTATGGACTAAAACACTAAGGTTTTATCAGAAAGCTTCAAACAAAGAAAGAATGAATGAACGTTTCAACTTTATTAATGAATAGATAGGCAATTACAAGCAAGAGTCTTCGAAAGACTATATGACATCAAATGTACATAGATAGACACTACTACTCTTCTTGTGGGCACCATTGACAACAGGCAGCGAGTCACAAATGGGTTTCAAAGGCTTGCGTCCGCCGGACGTATCTGGTCTAGCCAGCGTCCACGGGAAACCTGGCCACACATATGTGGCACCGCGCTCGCCGCCCAGCTCGTGAGCCGAAAGGCAGCGAGTCACAAATGGGTTTCAAAGGCTTGCGTCCGCCGGACGTATCTGGTCTAGCCAGCGTCCACGGGAAGCCCGGCCACACAAATATGGCACCGCGCTCGCCGCCCAGCTCGTGAGCCTAAAGGCAGCGAGTCACAAATGGGTTTCAAAGGCGTGCGACCGTCGGACGTATCTGGTCGACCAAGCGTCCACGGGAAACCTGGCCACACAAATGTGGCACCGTGCTCGCCATCCAGCTCGTGAGCCGAAAGGCAGCGAGTCATAAATGGGTTTCAAAGGCTTGCGTCCGTCGGACGTATCTGGTCTACCCAGCGTCCACGGGAAACCCGGCCACACAAATGTGGCACCGCGCTCGCTGTCCAGCTCATGAGCCGAAAGGCAGCGAGTCACAAATGGGTTTCAAAGGCTTGCATCTGCCGGACGTATCTGGTCTAGAAAGCGTCCACGGGAAACGTGGCCACACAAATGTGGTGCCGCGCTCGGCGCCCAGCTCATGAGCCGAAAGGCAGCGAGTCACAAATGGGTTTCAAAGGCTTACGTCCGCCGGACGTATCTGGTCTAGCCAGCGTCCACGGGAAACCTGGCCACACAAATCTGGCACCGCGCTCGCCGTCCAGCTCATGAGCCGAAAGGCAGCGAGTCACAAATGGTTTTCAAAGGCTTGCGTCCGCCGGACGTATCTGGTCGAGCCAGCGTCCACGGGAAACCCGGCCACACAAATGTGGTCCCGCGCTAGCCGCCCAGCTCATGAGCCGAAGGGAAACGAGTCACAAATGGGTTTCAAAGGCTTGCGTACGCCGGACGTATTTGGTGTAGCCAGCGTCCACGGGAAACCCGGCCACACAAATGTGGCACAGCGCTCGCCGCCCAGCTCGTGAGCCGAAAGGCAGCGAGTCACAAATGGGTTTCAAAGGCTTGCGTCCGCCGGACGTATCTGGTCGAACCAGCGTCCACGGGAAACTCGGCCACACAAATGTGGCACCGCGCTCGCCTCCCAGCTCGTGGGCCGAAGGGCAGCGAGTCACAAATGGATTTCAAAGGCTTGCGTCCGCCGGACGTATCTGGTGTAGCCAGCGTCCACGGGAAACCCGGCCACACAAATGTGGTACCACGATCGTCGCCCAGCTCGTGAGCCGAAAGGCAGTGAGTCACAAATGGGTTTCAAAGGCTTGCGTCCGCCGGACGTATCTGGTCGAGCCAGCGTCCACGGGAAACCCGGCCACACAAATGTGGCACCGCGCTAGCCGCCCAGCTCATGAGCCGAAGGGAAGCGAGTCACAAATGGGTTTCAAAGGCTTGCGTCCGCCGGACGTATCTGGTGTAGCGAGCGTCCACGGGAAACCCGGCCACACAAATGTGGCACCGCGCTCGCCGTCTAACTCATGAGCCGAAAGGCAGCGAGTCACAAATGGGTTTCAAAGGCTTGCATCTGCCGGACGTATCTTGTCTAGCCAGCGTCCACGGGAAGCCCGGCCACACAAATATGGCACCGCGCTCGCCGCCCAGCTCGTGAGCCTAACGGCAGCGAGTCACAAATGGGTTTCAAAGGCGTGCGACCGTCGGACGTATCTGGTCTACCCAGCGTCCACGGGAAACCTGGCCACACAAATGTGGCACCGCGCTCGCCATCCAGCTCGTGAGCCGAAAGGCAGCGAGTCATAAATGGATTTCAAAGGCTTGCGTCCGCCGGACGTATCTGGTCTACCCAGCGTCCCCGGGAAACCCGGCCACACAAATGTGGCACCGCGCTCGCTGTCCAGCTCATGACCCGAAAGGCAGCGAGTCACAAATGGGTTTCAAAGGCTTGCATCCGCCGGACGTATCTGGTCTAGCCAGCGTCCACGGGAAACCTGGCCACACAAATGTGGTGCCGCGCTCGCCGCCCAGCTCATGAGCCGAAAGGCAGCGAGTCACAAATGGGTTTCAAACGCTTACGTCCGCCGGACGTATCTGGTCTAGCCAGCGTCCACGGGAAACCCGGCCACACAAATGTGGCACCGCGCTCGCCGTCCAGCTCATGAGCCGAAAGGCAGCGAGTCACAAATGGGTTTCAAAGGCTTGCGTCCGCCGGACGTATCTGGTCGAGCCAGCGTCCACGGGAAACCCGGCCACACAAATGTGGTGCCGCGCTAGCCGCCCAGCTCATGAGCCGAAGGGAAGCGAGTCACAAATGGGATTCAAAGGCTTGCGTCCGCCGGACGTATCTGGTGTAGCCAGCGTCCAAGGGAAACCCGACACACAAATGTGGCACAGCGCTCGCCGCCCAGCTCGTGAGCCGAAAGGCAGCGAGTCACAAATGGGTTTCAAAGGCTTGCGTCCGCCGGACGTATCTGGTCGAGCCAGCGTCCACGGGAAACCCGGCCACACAAATGTGGCACCGCGCTCGCCTCCCAGCTCGTGAGCCGAAGGGCAGCGAGTCACAAATGGATTTCAAAGGCTTGCGTCCGCCGGACGTATCTGGTGTAGCCAGCGTCCACGGGAAACCCGGCCACACAAATGTGGTACCACGATCGTCGCCTAGCTCGTGAGCCGAAAGGCAGCGAGTCACAAATGGGTTTCAAAGGCTTGCGTCCGCCGGACGTATCTGGTCGAGCCAGCGTCCACGGGAAACCCGGCCACACAAATGTGGTGCCGCGCTAGCCGCCCAGCTCATGAGCCGAAGGGAAGCGAGTCACAAATGGGTTTCAAAGGCTTGCGTCCGCTGGACGTATCTGGAGTAGCCAGCGTCCACGGGAAACCCGGCCACACAAATGTGGCACAGCGCTCGCCGCCCAGCTCGTGAGCCGAAAGGCAGCGAGTCATAAATGGGTTTCAAAGGCTTGCGTCCGCCGGACGTATCTGGTCGAGCCAGCGTCCACGGGAAACCCGGCCACACAAATGTGGCACCGCGCTCGCCTCCCAGCTCGTGAGCCGAAGGGCAGCGAGTCACAAATGGATTTCAAAGGCTTGCGTCCGCCGGACGTATCTGGTGTAGCCAGCGTCCACGGGAAACCCGACACACAAATGTGGCACAGCGCTCGCCGCCCAGCTCGTGAGCCGAAAGGCAGCGAGTCACAAATGGGTTTCAAAGGCTTGCGTCCGCCGGACGTATCTGGTCGAGCCAGCGTCCACGGGAAACCCGGCCACACAAATGTGGTGCCGCGCTAGCCGCCCAGCTCATGAGCCGAAGGGAAGCGAGTCACAAATGGGTTTCAAAGGCTTGCGTCCGCCGGACGTATCTGGTGTAGCCAGCGTCCACGGGAAACCCGACACACAAATGTGGCACAGCGCTCGCCGCCCAGCTCGTGAGCCGAAAGGCAGCGAGTCACAAATGGGTTTCAAAGGCTTGCGTCCGCCGGACGTATCTGGTCGAGCCAGCGTCCACGGGAAACCCGGCCACACAAATGTGGCACCGCGCTCGCCTCCCAGCTCGTGAGCCGAAGGGCAGCGAGTCACAAATGGATTTCAAAGGCTTGCGTCCGCCGGACGTATCTGGTGTAGCCAGCGTCCACGGGAAACCCGGCCACACAAATGTGGTACCACGATCGTCGCCTAGCTCGTGAGCCGAAAGGCAGCAAGTCACAAATGGGTTTCAAAGGCTTGCGTCCGCTGGACGTATCTGGTCGAGCCAGCGTCCACGGGAAACCCGGCCACACAAATGTGGCACCGCGCTAGCCGCCCAGCTCATGAGCCGAAGGGAAGCAAGTCACAAATGGGTTTCAAAGGCTTGCGTCCGCCGGACGTATCTGGTGTAGCCAGCGTCCACGGGAAACCCGGCCACACAAATGTGGCACCGCGCTCGCCGTCTAGCTCATGAGTCGAAAGGCAGCGAGTCACAAATGGGTTTCAAAGGCTTTCATCTGCCGGACGTATCTTGTCTAGCCAGCGTCCACGGGAAACCTGGCCACACAAATGTGGTACCGCGCACGCCGCCCAGCTCATGCGCCGAAAGGCAGCGAGTCACAAATGGGTTTCAAAGGCTTGCGTCCGTCGGACGTATCTGGTCTAGCCAGCGTCCACGGGAAACCCGGCCACACAAATGTGGCACCGCGCTCGCCGTCCAGCTCATGAGCCGAAAGGCAGCGAGTCACAAATGGGTTTCAAAGTCTTGCGTCCGCTGGATGTATCTGGTCGAGCCAGCGTCCACGGGAAACCCGGCCACACAAATGTGGTGCCGCGCTCGCCACCCAGCTCATGAGCCGCAGGGCAGCGAGTCACAAATGGGTTTCGAAGGCTTGCGTCCACCGGACGTATCTGGTCTAGCCAGCGTCCACGGGAAACCCGGCCACACAAATGTGGCACCGCGCTCGCCGCCCAACTCGTGAGCCGAAAGGCAGCGAGTCACAAATGGGTTTCAAAGGCTTGCGTCCGCCGGACGTATCTGGTCTAGCCAGCATCCACGGGAAACCCGGCCACACAAATGTGGTACCACGCTCGTCACCCAGCTCGTGAGCCGAAAGGCAGCGAGTCACAAATGGGTTTCAAAGGCTTGCGTCCGCCGGACGTATCTGGTCGAGCCAGCGTCCACGGGAAGCCCGGCCAGACAAATATGGCACCGCCCTCGCCGCCCAGCTCGTGAGCTTAAAGGCAGCGAGTCACAAATGGGTTTCAACGGCGTGCGACCGTCGGACGTATCTGGTCTAGCCAGCATCCACGGGAAACCTGGCCACACAAATGTGGCACCGCGCTCGCCATCAAGTGCGTGAGCCAAAAGGCAGCGACTCATAAATGGGTTTCAAAGGCTTGCGTCCGCCGGACGTATCTGGTCTACCCAGCGTCCTCGGGAAACCCGACCACACAAATGTGGCACCGTGCTCGCCGTCCAGCTCATGAGCCGAAAGGCAGCGAGTCACAAATGGGTTTCAAAGGCTTGCATCCGCCGGACGTATCTGGTCTAGCCAGCGTCCACGATAAACCCGGCCACACAAATGTGGTGCCGCGCTCGCCGCCCAGCTCATGAGCCGAAAGGCAGCGAGTCACAAATGGGTTTCCAAGGCTTACGTCCGCCGGACGTATCTGGTATAGCCAGCGTCCACGGGAAACCCGGCCACAGAAATGTGGCACCGTGCTCGCCGTCCAGCTCATGAGCCGAAAGGCAGCGAGTCACAAATGGGTTTCAAAGGCGTGCGACCGTCGGACGTATCTGGTCTAGCCAGCATCCACGGGAAACCTGGCCACACAAATGTGGCACCGCGCTCGCCATCCAGCGCGTGAGCTGAAAGGCAGCGAGTCATAAATGGGTTTCAAAGGCTTGCGTCCGCCGGACGTATCTGGTCTACCCAGCATCCACGGGAAACCCGGCCACACAAATGTGGCACCGCGCTCGCCGTCCAGCTCATGAGCCGAAAGGCAGCGAGTCACAAATGGGTTTCAAAGGCTTGCATCTGCCGGACGTATCTTGTCTAGCCAGCGTCCACGGGAAACCTGGCTACACAAATGTGGTGCCGCGCTCGCCGCCCAGCTCATGAGCCGAAAGGCAGCGAGTCACAAATGGGTTTCAAAGGCTTGCATCCACCGGACGTATCTGGTCTAGCCAGCGTCCACGGGAAACCTGGCCACACAAATGTGGTTCCGCGCTCGCCGCCCAGCTCATGAGCCGAAAGGCAGCGAGTCACAAATGGGTTTCAAAGGCGTGCGACCGTCGGACGTATTTGGTCTAGCCAGCATCCACGGGAAACCTGGCCACACAAATGTGGCACCGCGCTCGCCATCCAGCGCGTGAGCCGAAAGGCAACGAGTCATAAATGGGTTTCAAAGGCTTGCGTCCGCCGGACGTATCTGGTCTACCCAGCGTCCACGGGAAACCCGGCCACACAAATGTGGCACCGCGCTCGCCGTCCAGCTCATGAGCCGAAAGGCAGCGAGTCACAAATGGGTTTCAAAGTCTTGCGTCCGCTGGATGTATCTGGTCGAGCCAGCGTCCACGGGAAACCCGGCCACACAAATGTGGTGCCGCGCTCGCCGCCCAGCTCATGAGCCGCAGGGCAGCGAGTCACAAATGGGTTTCGAAGGCTTGCGTCCGCCGGACGTATCTGGTCTAGCCAGCGTCCACGGGAAACCCGGCCACACAAATGTGGCACCGCGCTCGCCGCCCAACTCGTGAGCCGAAAGGCAGCGAGTCACAAATGGGTTTCAAAGGCTTGCGTCCGCCGGACGTATCTGGTCTAGCCAGCATCCACGGGAAACCCGGCCACACAAATGTCGTACCACGCTCGTCACCCAGCTCGTGAGCCGAAAGGCAGCGAGTCACAAATGGGTTTCAAAGGCTTGCGTCCGCCGGACGTATCTGGTCGAGCCAACGTCCACGGGAAGCCCGGCCACACAAATATGGCACCGCCCTCGCCGCCCAGCTCGTGAGCTTAAAGGCAGCGAGTCACAAATGGGTTTCAAAGGCGTGCGACTGTCGGACGTATCTGGTCTAGCCAGCATCCACGGGAAACCTGGCCACACAAATGTGGCACCGCGCTCGCCATCCAGTGCGTGAGCCAAAAGGCAGCGACTCATAAATGGGTTTCAAAGGCTTGCGTCCGCCGGACGTATCTGGTCTACCCAGCGTCCCCGGGAAACCCGGCCACACAAATGTGGCACCGCGCTCCCCGTCCAGCTCATGAGCCGAAAGGCAGCGAGTCACAAATGGGTTTCAAAGGCTTGCATCCGCCGGACGTATCTGGTCTAGCCAGCGTCCACGATAAACCCGGCCACACAAATGTGGTGCCGCGCTCGCCGCCCAGCTCATGAGCCGAAAGGCAGCGAGTCACAAATGGGTTTCAAAGGCTTACGTCCGCCGGACGTATCTGGTCTAGCCAGCGTCCACGGGAAACCCGGCCACAGAAATGTGGCACCGTGCTCGCCGTCCAGCTCATGAGCCGAAAGGCAGGGAGTCACAAATGGGTTTCAAAGGCGTGCGACCGTCGGACGTATCTGGTCTAGCCAGCATCCACGGGAAACCTGGCCACACAAATGTGGCACCGCGCTCGGCATCCAGCGCGTGAGCCGAAAGGTAGCGAGTCATAAATGGGTTTCAAAGGCTTGCCTCCGCCGGACGTATCTGGTCTACCCAGCGTCCACGGGAAACCCGGCCACACAAATGTGGCACCGCGCTCGCCGTCCAGCTCATGAGCCGAAAGGCAGCGAGTCACAAATGGGTTTCAAAGGCTTTCATCTGCCGGACGTATCTTGTCTAGCCAGCGTCCACGGGAAACCTGGCTACACAAATGTGGTGCCGCGCTCGCCGCCCAGCTCATGAGCCGAAAGGCAGCGAGTCACAAATGGGTTTCAAAGGCTTGCATCCACCGGACGTATCTGGTCTAGCCAGCGTCCACGGGAAACCTGGCCACACAAATGTGGTTCCGCGCTCGCCGCCCAGCTCATGAGCCGAAAGGCAGCGAGTCACAAATGGGTTTCAAAGGCGTGCGACCGTCGGACGTATTTGGTCTAGCCAGCATCCACGGGAAACCTGGCCACACAAATGTGGCACCGCGCTCGCCATCCAGCGCGTGAGCCGAAAGGCAACGAGTCATAAATGGGTTTCAAAGGCTTGCGTCCGCCGGACGTATCTGGTCTACCCAGCGTCCACGGGAAACCCGGCCACACAAATCTGGCACCGCGCTCGTCGTCCAGCTCATGAGCCAAAAGGCAGCGAGTCACAAATGGGTTTCAAAGGCTTGCCTCTGCCGGACGTATCTTGTCTAGCCAGCGTCCACGGGAAACCTGGCCACACAAATGTGGTGCCGCGCTCGCCGCCCAGCTAATGAGCCGAAAGGCAGCGAGTCACAAATGGGTTTCAAAGGCTTACGTCCGCCGGACGTATCTGGTCTAGCCAGCGTCCACGGGAAACCCGGCCACAGAAATATGGCACCGTGCTCGCCGTCCAGCTCATGAGCCGAAAGGCAGCGAGTCACAAATGGGTTTCAAAGGCGTGCGACCGTCGGACGTATCTGGTCTAGCCAGCATCCACGGGAAACCTGGCCACACAAATGTGGCACCGCGCTCGCCATCCAGTGCGTGAGCCAAAAGGCAGCGACTCATAAATGGGTTTCAAAGGCTTGCGTCCGCCGGACGTATCTGGTCTACCCAGCGTCCCCGGGAAACCCGACCACACAAATGTGGCACCGCGCTCGCCGTCCAGCTCATGAGCCGAAAGGCAGCGAGTCACAAATGGGTTTCAAAGGCTTGCATCTACCGGACGTATATTGTCTAGCCAGCGTCCACGGGAAACCTGGCCACACAAATGTGGTGCCGCGCTCGCCGCCTAGCTCATGAGCCGAAAGGCAGCGAGTCACAAATGGGTTTCAAAGGCTTGCGTCCGCCGGACGTATCTGGTCTAGCCAGCGTCCAAGGGAAACCCGGCCACACAAATGTGGCACCGCGCTCGCCGTCCAGCTCATGAGCCGAAAGGCAGCGAGTCACAAATGGGTTTCAAAGGCTTGCGTCCGCTGGATGTATCTGGTCGAGCCAGCCTCCACGGGAAACCCGGCCACATAAATGTGGTGCCGCGCTCGCCGCCCAGCTCATGAGCCGCAGGGCAGCGAGTCACAAATGGGTTTCAAAGGCTTGCGTCCGCCGGACGTATCTGGTCTACCCAGCGTCCACGGGAAACCCGGCCACACAAATGTGGCACCGCGCTCGCCGCCCAACTCGAGAGCCGAAAGGCAGCGAGTCACAAATGGGTTTCAAAGGCTTGCGTCCACCGGACGTATCTGGTCTAGCCAGCGTCCACGGGAAACCCGGCCACACAAATGTGGTACCACGCTCGTCACCCAGCTCGTGAGCCGAAAGGCAGCGAGTCACAAATGGGTTTCAAAGGCTTGCGTCTGCCGGACGTATCTGGTCGAGCCAGCGTCCAAGGGAAGCCCGGCCACACAAATATGGCACCGCACTCGCCGCCCAGCTGGCAGCGAGTCACAAATGGGTTTCAAAGGCTTGCATCCGCCGGACGTATCTGGTCTAGCCAGCGTCCACGATAAACCCGGCCACACAAATGTGGTGCCGCGCTCGCCGCCCAGCTCATGAGCCGAAAGGCAGCGAGTCACAAATGGGTTTCAAAGGCTTACGTCCGCCGGACGTATCTGGTCTAGCCAGCGTCCACGGGAAACCCGGTCACAGAAATGTGGCACCGTGCTCGCCGTCCAGCTCATGAGCCGAAAGGCAGGGAGTCACAAATGGGTTTCAAAGGCGTGCGACCGTCGGACGTATCTGGTCTAGCCAGCATCCACGGGAAACCTGGCCACACAAATGTGGCACCGCGCTCGCCATCCAGCGCGTGAGCCGAAAGGTAGCGAGTCATAAATGGGTTTCAAAGGCTTGCCTCCGCCGGACGTATCTGGTCTACCCAGCGTGCACGGGAAACCCGGCCACACAAATGTGGCACCGCGCTCGCCGTCCAGCTCATGAGCCGAAAGGCAGCGAGTCACAAATGGGTTTCAAAGGCTTGCATCCACCGGACGTATCTGGTCTAGCCCGCGTCCACGGGAAACCTGGCCACACAAATGTGGTTCCGCGCTCGCCGCCCAGCTCATGAGCCTAAAGGCAGCGAGTCACAAATGGGTTTCAAAGGCGTGCGACCGTCGGACGTATTTGGTCTAGCCAGCATCCACGGGAAACCTGGCCACACAAATGTGGCACCACGCTCGCCATCCAGCGCGTGAGCCGAAAGGCAACGAGTCATAAATGGGTTTCAAAGGCTTGCGTCCGCCGGACGTATCTGGTCTACCCAGCGTCCACGGGAAACCCGGCCACACAAATGTGGCACCGCGCTCGCCGTCCAGCTCATGAGCCGAAAGGCAGCGAGTCACAAATGGGTTTCAAAGTCTTGCGTCCGCTGGATGTATCTGGTCGAGCCAGCGTCCACGGGAAACCCGGCCACACAAATGTGGTGCCGCGCTCGCCGCCCAGCTCATGAGCCGCAGGGCAGCGAGTCACAAATGGGTTTCGAAGGCTTGCGTCCGCCGGACGTATCTGGTCTAGCCAGCGTCCACGGGAAACCCGGCCACACAAATGTGGCACCGCGCTCGCCGCCCAACTCGTGAGCCGAAAGGCAGCGAGTCACAAATGGGTTTCAAAGGCTTGCGTCCGCCGGACGTATCTGGTCTAGCCAGCATCCACGGGAAACCCGGCCACACAAATGTCGTACCACGCTCGTCACCCAGCTCGTGAGCCGAAAGGCAGCGAGTCACAAATGGATTTCAAAGGCTTGCGTCCGCCGGACGTATCTGGTCGAGCCAACGTCCACGGGAAGCCCGGCCACACAAATATGGCACCGCCCTCGCCGCCCTGCTCGTGAGCTTAAAGGCAGCGAGTCACAAATGGGTTTCAAAGGCGTGCGACCGTCGGACGTATCTGGTCTAGCCAGCATCCACGGGAAACCTGGCCACACAAATGTGGCACCGCGCTCGCCATCCAGTGCGTGAGCCAAAAGGCAGCGACTCATAAATGGGTTTCAAAGGCTTGCGTCCGCCGGACGTATCTGGTCTACCCAGCGTCCCCGGGAAACCCGGCCACACAAATGTGGCACCGCGCTCGCCGTCCAGCTCATGAGCCGAAAGGCAGCGAGTCACAAATGGGTTTCAAAGGCTTGCATCCGCCGGACGTATCTGGTCTAGCCAGCGTCCACGATAAACCCGGCCACACAAATGTGGTGCCGCGCTCGCCGCCCAGCTCATGAGCCGAAAGGCAGCGAGTCACAAATGGGTTTCAAAGGCTTACGTCCGCCGGACGTATCTGGTCTAGCCAGCGTCCACGGGAAACCCGGCCACAGAAATGTGGCACCGTGCTCGCCGTCCAGCTCATGAGCCGAAAGGCAGGGAGTCACAAATGGGTTTCAAAGGCGTGCGACCGTCGGACGTATCTGGTCTAGCCAACATCCACGGGAAACCTGGCCACACAAATGTGGCACCGCGCTCGCCATCCAGCGCGTGAGCCGAAAGGTAGCGA
This sequence comes from Urtica dioica subsp. dioica, assembly GCF_054948205.1. Classification (NCBI taxonomy): domain Eukaryota; kingdom Viridiplantae; phylum Streptophyta; class Magnoliopsida; order Rosales; family Urticaceae; genus Urtica; species Urtica dioica. The sequence continues at coordinate 44,198,782 of NC_142756.1, forward strand.
GTCATAAATGGGTTTCAAAGGCTTGCCTCCGCCGGACGTATCTGGTCTACCCAGCGTCCACGGGAAACCCGGCCACACAAATGTGGCACCGCGCTCGCCGTCCAGCTCATGAGCCGAAAGGCAGCGAGTCACAAATGGGTTTCAAAGGCTTGCATCCGCCGGACGTATCTGGTCTAGCCAGCGTCCACGGGAAACCCGGCCACACAAATGTGGTGCCGCGCTCGCCGCCCAGCTCATGATTCGAAAGGCAGCGAGTCACAAATGGGTTTCAAAGGCTTACGTCCGCCGGACGTATCTGGTCTAGCCAGCGTCCACGGGAAACCCGGCCACAGAAATGTGGCACCGTGCTCGCTGTCCAGCTCATGAGCCGAAAGGCAGCGAGTCACAAATGGGTTTCAAAGACGTGCGATCGTCGGACGTATCTGGTCTAGCCAGCATCTACGGGAAACCTGGCCACACAAATGTGGCACCGCGCTCGCCATCCAGCGCGTGAGCCGAAAGGCAGCGAGTCATAAATGGGTTTCAAAGGCTTGCGTCCGCCGGACGTATCTGGTCTACCCAGCGTGCACGGGAAACCCGGCCACACAAATGTGGCACCGCGCTCGCCGTCCAGCTCATGAGCCGAAAGGCAGCGAGTCACAAATGGGTTTCAAAGGCTTGCATCCACCGGACGTATCTGGTCTAGCCCGCGTCCACGGGAAACCTGGCCACACAAATGTGGTTCCGCGCTCGCCGCCCAGCTCATGAGCCTAAAGGCAGCGAGTCACAAATGGGTTTCAAAGGCGTGCGACCGTCGGACGTATTTGGTCTAGCCAGCATCCACGGGAAACCTGGCCACACAAATGTGGCACCACGCTCGCCATCCAGCGCGTGAGCCGAAAGGCAACGAGTCATAAATGGGTTTCAAAGGCTTGCGTCCGCCGGACGTATCTGGTCTACCTAGCGTCCACGGGAAACCCGGCCACACAAATGTGGCACCGCGCTCGCCGTCCAGCTCATGAGCCGAAAGGCAGCGAGTCACAAATGGGTTTCAAAGTCTTGCGTCCGCTGGATGTATCTGGTCGAGCCAGCGTCCACGGGAAACCCGGCCACACAAATGTGGTGCCGCGCTCGCCGCCCAGCTCATGAGCCGCAGGGCAGCGAGTCACAAATGGGTTTCGAAGGCTTGCGTCCGCCGGACGTATCTGGTCTAGCCAGCGTCCACGGGAAACCCGGCCACACAAATGTGGCACCGCGCTCGCCGCCCAACTCGTGAGCCGAAAGGCAGCGAGTCACAAATGGGTTTCAAAGGCTTGCGTCCGCCGGACGTATCTGGTCTAGCCAGCATCCACGGGAAACCCGGCCACACAAATGTCGTACCACGCTCGTCACCCAGCTCGTGAGCCGAAAGGCAGCGAGTCACAAATGGATTTCAAAGGCTTGCGTCCGCCGGACGTATCTGGTCGAGCCAACGTCCACGGGAAGCCCGGCCACACAAATATGGCACCGCCCTCGCCGCCCTGCTCGTGAGCTTAAAGGCAGCGAGTCACAAATGGGTTTCAAAGGCGTGCGACCGTCGGACGTATCTGGTCTAGCCAGCATCCACGGGAAACCTGGCCACACAAATGTGGCACCGCGCTCGCCATCCAGTGCGTGAGCCAAAAGGCAGCGACTCATAAATGGGTTTCAAAGGCTTGCGTCCGCCGGACGTATCTGGTCTACCCAGCGTCCCCGGGAAACCCGGCCACACAAATGTGGCACCGCGCTCGCCGTCCAGCTCATGAGCCGAAAGGCAGCGAGTCACAAATGGGTTTCAAAGGCTTGCATCCGCCGGACGTATCTGGTCTAGCCTGCGTCCACGATAAACCCGGCCACACAAATGTGGTGCCGCGCTCGCCGCCCAGCTCATGAGCCGAAAGGCAGCGAGTCACAAATGGGTTTCAAAGGCTTACGTCCGCCGGACGTATCTGGTCTAGCCAGCGTCCACGGGAAACCCGGCCACAGAAATGTGGCACCGTGCTCGCCGTCCAGCTCATGAGCCGAAAGGCAGGGAGTCACAAATGGGTTTCAAAGGCGTGCGACCGTCGGACGTATCTGGTCTAGCCAGCATCCACGGGAAACCTGGCCACACAAATGTGGCACCGCGCTCGCCATCCAGCGCGTGAGCCGAAAGGCAACGAGTCATAAATGGGTTTCAAAGGCTTGCGTCCGCCGGACGTATCTGGTCTACCCAGCGTCCACGGGAAACCCGGCCACACAAATGTGGCACCGCGCTCGCCGTCCAGCTCATGAGCCGAAAGGCAGCGAGTCACAAATGGGTTTCAAAGTCTTGCGTCCGCTGGATGTATCTGGTCGAGCCAGCGTCCACGGGAAACCCGGCCACACAAATGTGGTGCCGCGCTCGCCGCCCAGCTCATGAGCCGCAGGGCAGCGAGTCACAAATGGGTTTCGAAGGCTTGCGTCCGCCGGACGTATCTGGTCTAGCCAGCGTCCACGGGAAACCCGGCCACACAAATGTGGCACCGCGCTCGCCGCCCAACTCGTGAGCCGAAAGGCAGCGAGTCACAAATGGGTTTCAAAGGCTTGCGTCCGCCGGACGTATCTGGTCTAGCCAGCATCCACGTGAAACCCGGCCACACAAATGTCGTACCACGCTCGTCACCCAGCTCGTGAGCCGAAAGGCAGCGAGTCACAAATGGGTTTCAAAGGCTTGCGTCCGCCGGACGTATCTGGTCGAGCCAACGTCCACGGGAAGCCCGGCCACACAAATATGGCACCGCCCTCGCCGCCCTGCTCGTGAGCTTAAAGGCAGCGAGTCACAAATGGGTTTCAAAGGCGTGCGACCGTCGGACGTATCTGGTCTAGCCAGCATCCACGGGAAACCTGGCCACACAAATGTGGCACCGCGCTCGCCATCCAGTGCGTGAGCCAAAAGGCAGCGACTCATAAATGGGTTTCAAAGGCTTGCGTCCGCCGGACGTATCTGGTCTACCCAGCGTCCCCGGGAAACCCGGCCACACAAATGTGGCACCGCGCTCGCCGTCCAGCTCATGAGCCGAAAGGCAGCGAGTCACAAATGGGTTTCAAAGGCTTGCATCCGCCGGACGTATCTGGTCTAGCCAGCGTCCACGATAAACCCGGCCACACAAATGTGGTGCCGCGCTCGCCGCCCAGCTCATGAGCCGAAAGGCAGCGAGTCACAAATGGGTTTCAAAGGCTTACGTCCGCCGGACGTATCTGGTCTAGCCAGCGTCCACGGGAAACCCGGCCACAGAACTGTGGCACCGTGCTCGCCGTCCAGCTCATGAGCCGAAAGGCAGGGAGTCACAAATGGGTTTCAAAGGTGTGCGACCGTCGGACGTATCTGGTCTAGCCAGCATCCACGGGAAACCTGGCCACACAAATGTGGCACCGCGCTCGCCATCCAGCGCGTGAGCCGAAAGGTAGCGAGTCATAAATGGGTTTCAAAGGCTTGCCTCCGCCGGACGTATCTGGTCTACCCAGCGTCCACGGGAAACCCGGCCACACAAATGTGGCACCGCGCTCGCCGTCCAGCTCATGAGCCGAAAGGCAGCGAGTCACAAATGGGTTTCAAAGGCTTTCATCTGCCGGACGTATCTTGTCTAGCCAGCGTCCACGGGAAACCTGGCTACACAAATGTGGTGCCGCGCTCGCCGCCTAGCTCATGAGCCGAAAGGCAGCGAGTCACAAATGGGTTTCAAAGGCTTGCATCCACCGGACGTATCTGGTCTAGCCAGCGTCCACGGGAAACCTGGCCACACAAATGTGGTTCCGCGCTCGCCGCCCAGCTCATGAGCCGAAAGGCAGCGAGTCACAAATGGGTTTCAAAGGCGTGCGACCGTCGGACGTATTTGGTCTAGCCAGCATCCACGGGAAACCTGGCCACACAAATGTGGCACCGCGCTCGCCATCCAGCGCGTGAGCCGAAAGGCAACGAGTCATAAATGGGTTTCAAAGGCTTGCGTCCGCCGGACGTATCTGGTCTACCCAGCGTCCACGGGAAACCCGGCCACACAAATGTGGCACCGCGGTCGTCGTCCAGCTCATGAGCCAAAAGGCAGCGAGTCACAAATGGGTTTCAAAGGCTTGCCTCTGCCGGACGTATCTTGTCTAGCCAGCGTCCACGGGAAACCTGGCCACACAAATGTGGTGCCGCGCTCGCCGCCCAGCTCATGAGCCGAAAGGCAGCGAGTCACAAATGGGTTTCAAAGGCTTACGTCCGCCGGACGTATCTGGTCTAGCCAGCGTCCACGGGAAACCCGGCCACAGAAATATGGCACCGTGCTCGCCGTCCAGCTCATGAGCCGAAAGGCAGCGAGTCACAAATGGGTTTCAAAGGCGTGCGACCGTCGGACGTATCAGGTCTAGCCAGCATCCACGGGAAACCTGGCCACACAAATGTGGCACCGCGCTCGCCATCCAGTGCGTGAGCCAAAAGGCAGCGACTCATAAATGGGTTTCAAAGGCTTGCGTCCGCCGGACGTATCTGGTCTACCCAGCGTCCCCGGGAAACCCGACCACACAAATGTGGCACCGCGCTCGCCGTCCAGCTCATGAGCCGAAAGGCAGCGAGTCACAAATGGGTTTCAAAGGCTTGCATCTGCCGGACGTATATTGTCTAGCCAGCGTCCACGGGAAACCTGGCCACACAAATGTGGTGCCGCGCTCGCCGCCCAGCTCATGAGCCGAAAGGCAGCGAGTCACAAATGGGTTTCAAAGGCTTGCGTCCGCCGGACGTATCTGGTCTAGCCAGCGTCCAAGGGAAACCCGGCCACACAAATGTGGCACCGCGCTCGCCGTCCAGCTCATGAGCCGAAAGGCAGCGAGTCACAAATGGGTTTCAAAGGCTTGCGTCCGCTGGATGTATCTGGTCGAGCCAGCCTCCACGGGAAACCCGGCCACATAAATGTGGTGCCGCTCTCGCCGCCCAGCTCATGAGCCGCAGGGCAGCGAGTCACAAATGGGTTTCAAAGGCTTGCGTCCGCCGGACGTATCTGGTCTACCCAGCGTCCACGGGAAACCCGGCCACACAAATGTGGCACCGCGCTCGCCGCCCAACTCGAGAGCCGAAAGGCAGCGAGTCACAAATGGGTTTCAAAGGCTTGCGTCCACCGGACGTATCTGGTCTAGCCAGCGTCCACGGGAAACCCGGCCACACAAATGTGGTACCACGCTCGTCACCCAGCTCGTGAGCCGAAAGGCAGCGAGTCACAAATGGGTTTCAAAGGCTTGCGTCTGCCGGACGTATCTGGTCGAGCCAGCGTCCAAGGGAAGCCCGGCCACACAAATATGGCACCGCACTCGCCGCCCAGCTGGCAGCGAGTTACAAATGGGTTTCAAAGGCGTGCGACCGCCGGACGTATCTGGTCTAGCCAGCATCCACGGGAAACCTGGCCACACAAATGTTGTGCCGCGCTCGCCGCCCAGCTCATGAGCCGAAAGGCAGCGAGTCACAAATGGGTTTCAAAGGCTTACGTCCGCCGGACGTATCTGGTCTAGCCAGCGTCCACGGGAAACCCGGCCACAGAAATGTGGCACCGTGCTCGCCGTCCAGCTCATGAGCCGAAAGGCAGCGAGTCACAAATGGGTTTCAAAGGCGTGCGACCGTCGGACGTATCTGGTCTAGCCAGCATCCACGGGAAACCTGGCCACACAAATATGGCACCGCGCTCGCCATCCAGCGCGTGGGCCGAAAGGCAGCGAGTCATAAATGGGTTTCAAAGGCTTGCGTCCGCCGGACGTATCTGGTCTACCTAGCGTCCACGGGAAACCCGGCCACACAAATGTGGCACCGCGCTCACCGTCCAGCTCATGAGCCGAAAGGCAGCGAGTCACAAATGGGTTTCAAAGGCTTGCATCCGCCGGACGTATCTGGTCTAGCCAGCGTCCACGGGAAACCCGGCCACACAAATGTGGTGCCGCGCTCGCCGCCCAGCTCATGATTCGAAAGGCAGCGAGTCACAAATGGGTTTCAAAGGCTTACGTCCGCCGGACGTATCTGGTCTAGCCAGCGTCCACGGGAAACCCGGCCACAGAAATGTGGCACCGTGCTCGCCGTCCAGCTCATGAGCCGAAAGGCAGCGAGTCACAAATGGGTTTCAAAGACGTGCGATCGTCGGACGTATCTGGTCTAGCCAGCATCCACGGGAAACCTGGCCACACAAATGTGGCACCGCGCTCGCCATCCAGCGCGTGAGCCGAAAGGCAGCGAGTCATAAATGGGTTTCAAAGGCTTGCGTCCGCCGGACGTATCTGGTCTACCCAACGTGCACGGGAAACCCGGCCACACAAATGTGGCACCGCGCTCGCCGTCCAGCTCATGAGCCGAAAGGCAGTGAGTCACAAATGGGTTTCAAAGGCGTGCGACCGTCGGACGTATTTGGTCTAGCCAGCATCCACGGGAAACCTGGCCACACAAATGTGGCACCGCGCTCGCCATCCAGCGCGTGAGCCGAAAGGCAACGAGTCATAAATGGGTTTCAAAGGCTTGCGTCCGCCGGACGTATCTGGTCTACCCAGCGTCCACGGGAAACCCGGCCACACAAATGTGGCACCGCGGTCGTCGTCCAGCTCATGAGCCAAAAGGCAGCGAGTCACAAATGGGTTTCAAAGGCTTGCCTCTGCCGGACGTATCTTGTCTAGCCAGCGTCCACGGGAAACCTGGCCACACAAATGTCGTGCCGCGCTCGCCGCCCAGCTCATGAGCCGAAAGGTAGCGAGTCACAAATGGGTTTCAAAGGCTTACGTCCGCCGGACGTATCTGGTCTAGCCAGCGTCCACGGGAAACCCGGCCACAGAAATATGGCACCGTGCTCGCCGTCCAGCTCATGAGCCGAAAGGCAGCGAGTCACAAATGGGTTTCAAAGGCGTGCGACCGTCAGACGTATCTGGTCTAGCCAGCATCCACGGGAAACCTGGCCACACAAATGTGGCACCGCGCTCGCCATCCAGTGCGTGAGCCAAAAGGCAGCGACTCATAAATGGGTTTCAAAGGCTTGCGTCCGCCGGACGTATCTGGTCTACCCAGCGTCCCCGGGAAACCCGACCACACAAATGTGGCACCGCGCTCGCCGTCCAGCTCATGAGCCGAAAGGCAGCGAGTCACAAATGGGTTTCAAAGGCTTACGTCCGCCGGACGTATCTGGTCTAGCCAGCGTCCACGGGAAACCCGGCCACAGAAATATGGCACCGTGCTCGCCGTCCAGCTCATGAGCCGAAAGGCAGCGAGTCACAAATGGGTTTCAAAGGCGTGCGACCGTCGGACGTATCTGGTCTAGCCAGCATCCACGGGAAACCTGGCCACACAAATGTGGCACCGCGCTCGCCATCCAGTGCGTGAGCCAAAAGGCAGCGACTCATAAATGGGTTTCAAAGGCTTGCGTCCGCCGGACGTATCTGGTCTACCCAGCGTCCCCGGGAAACCCGACCACACAAATGTGGCACCGCGCTCGCCGTCCAGCTCATGAGCCGAAAGGCAGCGAGTCACAAATGGGTTTCAAAGGCTTGCATCTGCCGGACGTATATTGTCTAGCCAGCGTCCACGGGAAACCTGGCCACACAAATGTGGTGCCGCGCTCGCCGCCCAGCTCATGAGCCGAAAGGCAGCGAGTCACAAATGGGTTTCAACGGCTTGCGTCCGCCGGACGTATCTGGTCTAGCCAGCGTCCAAGGGAAATCCGGCCACACAAATGTGGCACCGCGCTCGCCGTCCAGCTCATGAGCCGAAAGGCAGCGAGTCACAAATGGGTTTCAAAGGCTTGCGTCCGCTGGATGTATCTGGTCGAGCCAGCCTCCACGGGAAACCCGGCCACATAAATGTGGTGCCGCGCTCGCCGCCCAGCTCATGAGCCGCAGGGCAGCGAGTCACAAATGGGTTTCAAAGGCTCGCGTCCGCCGGACGTATCTGGTCTACCCAGCGTCCACGGGAAACCCGGCCACACAAATGTGGCACCGCGCTCGCCGCCCAACTCGAGAGCCGAAAGGCAGCGAGTCACAAATGGGTTTCAAAGGCTTGCGTCCACCGGACGTATCTGGTCTAGCCAGCGTCCACGGGAAACCCGGCCACACAAATGTGGTACCACGCTCGTCACCCAGCTCGTGAGCCGAAAGGCAGCGAGTCACAAATGGGTTTCAAAGGCTTGCGTCTGCCGGACGTATCTGGTCGAGCCAGCGTCCAAGGGAAGCCCGGCCACACAAATATGGCACCGCACTCGCCGCCCAGCTGGCAGCGAGTTACAAATGGGTTTCAAAGGCGTGCGACCGCCGGACGTATCTGGTCTAGCCAGCATCCACGGGAAACCTGGCCACACAAATGTTGTGCCGCGCTCGCCGCCCAGCTCATGAGCCGAAAGGCAGCGAGTCACAAATGGGTTTCAAAGGCTTACGTCCGCCGGACGTATCTGGTCTAGCCAGCGTCCACGGGAAACCCGGCCACAGAAATGTGGCACCGTGCTCGCCGTCCAGGTCATGAGCCGAAAGGCAGCGAGTCACAAATGGGTTTCAAAGGCGTGCGACCGTCGGACGTATCTGGTCTAGCCAGCATCCACGGGAAACCTGGCCACACAAATGTGGCACCGCGCTCGCCATCCAGCGCGTGGGCCGAAAGGCAGCGAGTCATAAATGGGTTTCAAAGGCTTGCGTCCGCCGGACGTATCTGGTCTACCTAGCGTCCACGGGAAACCCGGCCACACAAATGTGGCACCGCGCTCGCCGTCCAGCTGATGAGCCGAAAGGCAGCGAGTCACAAATGGGTTTCAAAGGCTTGCATCCGCCGGACGTATCTGGTCTAGCCAGCGTCCACGGGAAACCCGGCCACACAAATGTGGTGCCGCGCTCGCCGCCCAGCTCATGATTCGAAAGGCAGCGAGTCACAAATGGGTTTCAAAGGTTTACGTCCGCCGGACGTATCTGGTCTAGCCAGCGTCCACGGGAAACCCGACCACAGAAATGTGGCACCGTGCTCGCCGTCCAGCTCATGAGCCGAAAGGCAGCGAGTCACAAATGGGTTTCAAAGACGTGCGATCGTCGGACGTATCTGGTCTAGCCAGCATCCACGGGAAACCTGGCCACACAAATGTGGCACCGCGCTCGCCATCCAGCGCGTGAGCCGAAAGGCAGCGAGTCATAAATGGGTTTCAAAGGCTTGCGTCCGCCGGACGTATCTAGTCTACCCAGCGTGCACGGGAAACCCGGCCACACAAATGTGGCACCGCGCTCGCCGTCCAGCTCATGAGCCGAAAGGCAGCGAGTCACAAATGGGTTTCAAAGGCTTGCATCCACCGGACGTATCTGGTCTAGCCCGCGTCCACGGGAAACCTGGCCACACAAATGTGGTTCCGCGCTCGCCGCCCAGCTCATGAGCCTAAAGGCAGCGAGTCACAAATGGGTTTCAAAGGCGTGCGACCGTCGGACGTATTTGGTCTAGCCAGCATCCACGGGAAACCTGGCCACACAAATGTGGCACCGCGCTCGCCATCCAGCGCGTGAGCCGAAAGGCAACGAGTCATAAATGGGTTTCAAAGGCTTGCGTCCGCCGGACGTATCTGGTCTACCCAGCGTCCACGGGAAACCCGGCCACACAAATGTGGCACCGCGGTCGTCGTCCAGCTCATGAGCCAAAAGGCAGCGAGTCACAAATGGGTTTCAAAGGCTTGCCTCTGCCGGACGTATCTTGTCTAGCCAGCGTCCACGGGAAACCTGGCCACACAAATGTGGTGCCGCGCTCGCCGCCCAGCTCATGAGCCGAAAGGTAGCGAGTCACAAATGGGTTTCAAAGGCTTACGTCCGCCGGACGTATCTGGTCTAGCCAGCGTCCACGGGAAACCCGGCCACAGAAATATGGCACCGTGCTCGCCGTCCAGCTCATGAGCCGAAAGGCAGCGAGTCACAAATGGGTTTCAAAGGCGTGCGACCGTCAGACGTATCTGGTCTAGCCAGCATCCACGGGAAACCTGGCCACACAAATGTGGCACCGCGCTCGCCATCCAGTGCGTGAGCCAAAAGGCAGCGACTCATAAATGGGTTTCAAAGGCTTGCGTCCGCCGGACGTATCTGGTCTACCCAGCGTCCCCGGGAAACCCGACCACACAAATGTGGCACCGCGCTCGCCGTCCAGCTCATGAGTCGAAAGGCAGCGAGTCACAAATGGGTTTCAAAGGCTTACGTCCGCCGGACGTATCTGGTCTAGCCAGCGTCCACGGGAAACCCGGCCACAGAAATATGGCACCGTGCTCGCCGTCCAGCTCATGAGCCGAAAGGCAGCGAGTCACAAATGGGTTTCAAAGGCGTGCGACCGTCGGACGTATCTGGTCTAGCCAGCATCCACGGGAAACCTGGCCACACAAATGTGGCACCGCGCTCGCCATCCAGTGCGTGAGCCAAAAGGCAGCGACTCATAAATGGGTTTCAAAGGCTTGCGTCCGCCGGACGTATCTGGTCTACCCAGCGTCCCCGGGAAACCCGACCACACAAATGTGGCACCGCACTCGCCGTCCAGCTCATGAGCCGAAAGGCAGCGAGTCACAAATGGGTTTCAAAGGCTTACGTCCGCCGGACGTATCTGGTCTAGCCAGCGTCCACGGGAAACCCGGCCACAGAAATATGGCACCGTGCTCGCCGTCCAGGTCATGAGCCGAAAGGCAGCGAGTCACAAATGGGTTTCAAAGGCGTGCGACCGTCGGACGTATCTGGTCTAGCCAGCATCCACGGGAAACCTGGCCACACAAATGTGGCACCGCGCTCGCCATCCAGCGCGTGGGCCGAAAGGCAGCGAGTCATAAATGGGTTTCAAAGGCTTGCGTCCGCCGGACGTATCTGGTCTACCTAGCGTCCACGGGAAACCCGGCCACACAAATGTGGCACCGCGCTCGCCGTCCAGCTGATGAGCCGAAAGGCAGCGAGTCACAAATGGGTTTCAAAGGCTTGCATCCGCCGGACGTATCTGGTCTAGCCAGCGTCCACGGGAAACCCGGCCACACAAATGTGGTGCCGCGCTCGCCGCCCAGCTCATGATTCGAAAGGCAGCGAGTCACAAATGGGTTTCAAAGGTTTACGTCCGCCGGACGTATCTGGTCTAGCCAGCGTCCACGGGAAACCCGACCACAGAAATGTGGCACCGTGCTCGCCGTCCAGCTCATGAGCCGAAAGGCAGCGAGTCACAAATGGGTTTCAAAGACGTGCGATCGTCGGACGTATCTGGTCTAGCCAGCATCCACGGGAAACCTGGCCACACAAATGTGGCACCGCGCTCGCCATCCAGCGCGTGAGCCGAAAGGCAGCGAGTCATAAATGGGTTTCAAAGGCTTGCGTCTGCCGGACGTATCTAGTCTACCCAGCGTGCACGGGAAACCCGGCCACACAAATGTGGCACCGCGCTCGCCGTCCAGCTCATGAGCCGAAAGGCAGCGAGTCACAAATGGGTTTCAAAGGCTTGCATCCACCGGACGTATCTGGTCTAGCCCGCGTCCACGGGAAACCTGGCCACACAAATGTGGTTCCGCGCTCGCCGCCCAGCTCATGAGCCTAAAGGCAGCGAGTCACAAATGGGTTTCAAAGGCGTGCGACCGTCGGACGTATTTGGTCTAGCCAGCATCCACGGGAAACCTGGCCACACAAATGTGGCACCGCGCTCGCCATCCAGCGCGTGAGCCGAAAGGCAACGAGTCATAAATGGGTTTCAAAGGCTTGCGTCCGCCGGACGTATCTGGTCTACCCAGCGTCCACGGGAAACCCGGCCACACAAATGTGGCACCGCGGTCGTCGTCCAGCTCATGAGCCAAAAGGCAGCGAGTCACAAATGGGTTTCAAAGGCTTGCCTCTGCCGGACGTATCTTGTCTAGCCAGCGTCCACGGGAAACCTGGCCACACAAATGTGGTGCCGCGCTCGCCGCCCAGCTCATGAGCCGAAAGGTAGCGAGTCACAAATGGGTTTCAAAGGCTTACGTCCGCCGGACGTATCTGGTCTAGCCAGCGTCCACGGGAAACCCGGCCACAGAAATATGGCACCGTGCTCGCCGTCCAGCTCATGAGCCGAAAGGCAGCGAGTCACAAATGGGTTTCAAAGGCGTGCGACCGTCAGACGTATCTGGTCTAGCCAGCATCCACGGGAAACCTGGCCACACAAATGTGGCACCGCGCTCGCCATCCAGTGCGTGAGCCAAAAGGCAGCGACTCATAAATGGGTTTCAAAGGCTTGCGTCCGCCGGACGTATCTGGTCTACCCAGCGTCCCCGGGAAACCCGACCACACAAATGTGGCACCGCGCTCGCCGTCCAGCTCATGAGCCGAAAGGCAGCGAGTCACAAATGGGTTTCAAAGGCTTACGTCCGCCGGACGTATCTGGTCTAGCCAGCGTCCACGGGAAACCCGGCCACAGAAATATGGCACCGTGCTCGCCGTCCAGCTCATGAGCCGAAAGGCAGCGAGTCACAAATGGGTTTCAAAGGCGTGCGACCGTCGGACGTATCTGGTCTAGCCAGCATCCACGGGAAACCTGGCCACACAAATGTGGCACCGCGCTCGCCATCCAGTGCGTGAGCCAAAAGGCAGCGACTCATAAATGGGTTTCAAAGGCTTGCGTCCGCCGGACGTATCTGGTCTACCCAGCGTCCCCGGGAAACCCGACCACACAAATGTGGCACCGCGCTCGCCGTCCAGCTCATGAGCCGAAAGGCAGCGAGTCACAAATGGGTTTCAAAGGCTTACGTCCGCCGGACGTATCTGGTCTAGCCAGCGTCCACGGGAAACCCGGCCACAGAAATATGGCACCGTGCTCGCCGTCCAGGTCATGAGCCGAAAGGCAGCGAGTCACAAATGGGTTTCAAAGGCGTGCGACCGTCGGACGTATCTGGTCTAGCCAGCATCCACGGGAAACCTGGCCACACAAATGTGGCACCGCGCTCGCCATCCAGCGCGTGGGCCGAAAGGCAGCGAGTCATAAATGGGTTTCAAAGGCTTGCGTCCGCCGGACGTATCTGGTCTACCTAGCGTCCACGGGAAACCCGGCCACACAAATGTGGCACCGCGCTCGCCGTCCAGCTGATGAGCCGAAAGGCAGCGAGTCACAAATGGGTTTCAAAGGCTTGCATCCGCCGGACGTATCTGGTCTAGCCAGCGTCCACGGGAAACCCGGCCACACAAATGTGGTGCCGCGCTCGCCGCCCAGCTCATGATTCGAAAGGCAGCGAGTCACAAATGGGTTTCAAAGGTTTACGTCCGCCGGACGTATCTGGTCTAGCCAGCGTCCACGGGAAACCCGACCACAGAAATGTGGCACCGTGCTCGCCGTCCAGCTCATGAGCCGAAAGGCAGCGAGTCACAAATGGGTTTCAAAGACGTGCGATCGTCGGACGTATCTGGTCTAGCCAGCATCCACGGGAAACCTGGCCACACAAATGTGGCACCGCGCTCGCCATCCAGCGCGTGAGCCGAAAGGCAGCGAGTCATAAATGGGTTTCAAAGGCTTGCGTCTGCCGGACGTATCTAGTCTACCCAGCGTGCACGGGAAACCCGGCCACACAAATGTGGCACCGCGCTCGCCGTCCAGCTCATGAGCCGAAAGGCAGCGAGTCACAAATGGGTTTCAAAGGCTTGCATCCACCGGACGTATCTGGTCTAGCCCGCGTCCACGGGAAACCTGGCCACACAAATGTGGTTCCGCGCTCGCCGCCCAGCTCATGAGCCTAAAGGCAGCGAGTCACAAATGGGTTTCAAAGGCGTGCGACCGTCGGACGTATTTGGTCTAGCCAGCATCCACGGGAAACCTGGCCACACAAATGTGGCACCGCGCTCTCCATCCAGCGCGTGAGCCGAAAGGCAACGAGTCATAAATGGGTTTCAAAGGCTTGCGTCCGCCGGACGTATCTGGTCTACCCAGCGTCCACGGGAAACCCGGCCACACAAATGTGGCACCGCGGTCGTCGTCCAGCTCATGAGCCAAAAGGCAGCGAGTCACAAATGGGTTTCAAAGGCTTGCCTCTGCCGGACGTATCTTGTCTAGCCAGCGTCCACGGGAAACCTGGCCACACAAATGTGGTGCCGCGCTCGCCGCCCAGCTCATGAGCCGAAAGGTAGCGAGTCACAAATGGGTTTCAAAGGCTTACGTCCGCCGGACGTATCTGGTCTAGCCAGCGTCCACGGGAAACCCGGCCACAGAAATATGGCACCGTGCTCGCCGTCCAGCTCATGAGCCGAAAGGCAGCGAGTCACAAATGGGTTTCAAAGGCGTGCGACCGTCAGACGTATCTGGTCTAGCCAGCATCCACGGGAAACCTGGCCACACAAATGTGGCACCGCGCTCGCCATCCAGTGCGTGAGCCAAAAGGCAGCGACTCATAAATGGGTTTCAAAGGCTTGCGTCCGCCGGACGTATCTGGTCTACCCAGCGTCCCCGGGAAACCCGACCACACAAATGTGGCACCGCGCTCGCCGTCCAGCTCATGAGCCGAAAGGCAGCGAGTCACAAATGGGTTTCAAAGGCTTACGTCCGCCGGACGTATCTGGTCTAGCCAGCGTCCACGGGAAACCCGGCCACAGAAATATGGCACCGTGCTCGCCGTCCAGCTCATGAGCCGAAAGGCAGCGAGTCACAAATGGGTTTCAAAGGCGTGCGACCGTCGGACGTATCTGGTCTAGCCAGCATCCACGGGAAACCTGGCCACACAAATGTGGCACCGCGCTCGCCATCCAGTGCGTGAGCCAAAAGGCAGCGACTCATAAATGGGTTTCAAAGGCTTGCGTCCGCCGGACGTATCTGGTCTACCCAGCGTCCCCGGGAAACCCGACCACACAAATGTGGCACCGCGCTCGCCGTCCAGCTCATGAGCCGAAAGGCAGCGAGTCACAAATGGGTTTCAAAGGCTTACGTCCGCCGGACGTATCTGGTCTAGCCAGCGTCCACGGGAAACCCGGCCACAGAAATATGGCACCGTGCTCGCCGTCCAGGTCATGAGCCGAAAGGCAGCGAGTCACAAATGGGTTTCAAAGGCGTGCGACCGTCGGACGTATCTGGTCTAGCCAGCATCCACGGGAAACCTGGCCACACAAATGTGGCACCGCGCTCGCCATCCAGCGCGTGGGCCGAAAGGCAGCGAGTCATAAATGGGTTTCAAAGGCTTGCGTCCGCCGGACGTATCTGGTCTACCTAGCGTCCACGGGAAACCCGGCCACACAAATGTGGCACCGCGCTCGCCGTCCAGCTGATGAGCCGAAAGGCAGCGAGTCACAAATGGGTTTCAAAGGCTTGCATCCGCCGGACGTATCTGGTCTAGCCAGCGTCCACGGGAAACCCGGCCACACAAATGTGGTGCCGCGCTCGCCGCCCAGCTCATGATTCGAAAGGCAGCGAGTCACAAATGGGTTTCAAAGGTTTACGTCCGCCGGACGTATCTGGTCTAGCCAGCGTCCACGGGAAACCCGACCACAGAAATGTGGCACCGTGCTCGCCGTCCAGCTCATGAGCCGAAAGGCAGCGAGTCACAAATGGGTTTCAAAGACGTGCGATCGTCGGACGTATCTGGTCTAGCCAGCATCCACGGGAAACCTGGCCACACAAATGTGGCACCGCGCTCGCCATCCAGCGCGTGAGCCGAAAGGCAGCGAGTCATAAATGGGTTTCAAAGGCTTGCGTCCGCCGGACGTATCTAGTCTACCCAGCGTGCACGGGAAACCCGGCCACACAAATGTGGCACCGCGCTCGCCGTCCAGCTCATGAGCCGAAAGGCAGCGAGTCACAAATGGGTTTCAAAGGCTTGCATCCACCGGACGTATCTGGTCTAGCCCGCGTCCACGGGAAACCTGGCCACACAAATGTGGTTCCGCGCTCGCCGCCCAGCTCATGAGCCTAAAGGCAGCGAGTCACAAATGGGTTTCAAAGGCGTGCGACCGTCGGACGTATTTGGTCTAGCCAGCATCCACGGGAAACCTGGCCACACAAATGTGGCACCGCGCTCGCCATCCAGCGCGTGAGCCGAAAGGCAACGAGTCATAAATGGGTTTCAAAGGCTTGCGTCCGCCGGACGTATCTGGTCTACCCAGCGTCCACGGGAAACCCGGCCACACAAATGTGGCACCGCGGTCGTCGTCCAGCTCATGAGCCAAAAGGCAGCGAGTCACAAATGGGTTTCAAAGGCTTGCCTCTGCCGGACGTATCTTGTCTAGCCAGCGTCCACGGGAAACCTGGCCACACAAATGTGGTGCCGCGCTCGCCGCCCAGCTCATGAGCCGAAAGGTAGCGAGTCACAAATGGGTTTCAAAGGCTTACGTCCGCCGGACGTATCTGGTCTAGCCAGCGTCCACGGGAAACCCGGCCACAGAAATATGGCACCGTGCTCGCCGTCCAGCTCATGAGCCGAAAGGCAGCGAGTCACAAATGGGTTTCAAAGGCGTGCGACCGTCAGACGTATCTGGTCTAGCCAGCATCCACGGGAAACCTGGCCACACAAATGTGGCACCGCGCTCGCCATCCAGTGCGTGAGCCAAAAGGCAGCGACTCATAAATGGGTTTCAAAGGCTTGCGTCCGCCGGACGTATCTGGTCTACCCAGCGTCCCCGGGAAACCCGACCACACAAATGTGGCACCGCGCTCGCCGTCCAGCTCATGAGCCGAAAGGCAGCGAGTCACAAATGGGTTTCAAAGGCTTACGTCCGCCGGACGTATCTGGTCTAGCCAGCGTCCACGGGAAACCCGGCCACAGAAATATGGCACCGTGCTCGCCGTCCAGCTCATGAGCCGAAAGGCAGCGAGTCACAAATGGGTTTCAAAGGCGTGCGACCGTCGGACGTATCTGGTCTAGCCAGCATCCACGGGAAACCTGGCCACACAAATGTGGCACCGCGCTCGCCATCCAGTGCGTGAGCCAAAAGGCAGCGACTCATAAATGGGTTTCAAAGGCTTGCGTCCGCCGGACGTATCTGGTCTACCCAGCGTCCCCGGGAAACCCGACCACACAAATGTGGCACCGCGCTCGCCGTCCAGCTCATGAGCCGAAAGGCAGCGAGTCACAAATGGGTTTCAAAGGCTTACGTCCGCCGGACGTATCTGGTCTAGCCAGCGTCCACGGGAAACCCGGCCACAGAAATATGGCACCGTGCTCGCCGTCCAGGTCATGAGCCGAAAGGCAGCGAGTCACAAATGGGTTTCAAAGGCGTGCGACCGTCGGACGTATCTGGTCTAGCCAGCATCCACGGGAAACCTGGCCACACAAATGTGGCACCGCGCTCGCCATCCAGCGCGTGGGCCGAAAGGCAGCGAGTCATAAATGGGTTTCAAAGGCTTGCGTCCGCCGGACGTATCTGGTCTACCTAGCGTCCACGGGAAACCCGGCCACACAAATGTGGCACCGCGCTCGCCGTCCAGCTGATGAGCCGAAAGGCAGCGAGTCACAAATGGGTTTCAAAGGCTTGCATCCGCCGGACGTATCTGGTCTAGCCAGCGTCCACGGGAAACCCGGCCACACAAATGTGGTGCCGCGCTCGCCGCCCAGCTCATGATTCGAAAGGCAGCGAGTCACAAATGGGTTTCAAAGGTTTACGTCCGCCGGACGTATCTGGTCTAGCCAGCGTCCACGGGAAACCCGACCACAGAAATGTGGCACCGTGCTCGCCGTCCAGCTCATGAGCCGAAAGGCAGCGAGTCACAAATGGGTTTCAAAGACGTGCGATCGTCGGACGTATCTGGTCTAGCAAGCATCCACGGGAAACCTGGCCACACAAATGTGGCACCGCGCTCGCCATCCAGCGCGTGAGCCGAAAGGCAGCGAGTCATAAATGGGTTTCAAAGGCTTGCGTCCGCCGGACGTATCTAGTCTACCCAGCGTGCACGGGAAACCCGGCCACACAAATGTGGCACCGCGCTCGCCGTCCAGCTCATGAGCCGAAAGGCAGCGAGTCACAAATGGGTTTCAAAGGCTTGCATCCACCGGACGTATCTGGTCTAGCCCGCGTCCACGGGAAACCTGGCCACACAAATGTGGTTCCGCGCTCGCCGCCCAGCTCATGAGCCTAAAGGCAGCGAGTCACAAATGGGTTTCAAAGGCGTGCGACCGTCGGACGTATTTGGTCTAGCCAGCATCCACGGGAAACCTGGCCACACAAATGTGGCACCGCGCTCGCCATCCAGCGCGTGAGCCGAAAGGCAACGAGTCATAAATGGGTTTCAAAGGCTTGCGTCCGCCGGACGTATCTGGTCTACCCAGCGTCCACGGGAAACCCGGCCACACAAATGTGGCACCGCGGTCGTCGTCCAGCTCATGAGCCAAAAGGCAGCGAGTCACAAATGGGTTTCAAAGGCTTGCCTCTGCCGGACGTATCTTGTCTAGCCAGCGTCCACGGGAAACCTGGCCACACAAATGTGGTGCCGCGCTCGCCGCCCAGCTCATGAGCCGAAAGGTAGCGAGTCACAAATGGGTTTCAAAGGCTTACGTCCGCCGGACGTATCTGGTCTAGCCAGCGTCCACGGGAAACCCGGCCACAGAAATATGGCACCGTGCTCGCCGTCCAGCTCATGAGCCGAAAGGCAGCGAGTCACAAATGGGTTTCAAAGGCGTGCGACCGTCAGACGTATCTGGTCTAGCCAGCATCCACGGGAAACCTGGCCACACAAATGTGGCACCGCGCTCGCCATCCAGTGCGTGAGCCAAAAGGCAGCGACTCATAAATGGGTTTCAAAGGCTTGCGTCCGCCGGACGTATCTGGTCTACCCAGCGTCCCCGGGAAACCCGACCACACAAATGTGGCACCGCGCTCGCCGTCCAGCTCATGAGCCGAAAGGCAGCGAGTCACAAATGGGTTTCAAAGGCTTACGTCCGCCGGACGTATCTGGTCTAGCCAGCGTCCACGGGAAACCCGGCCACAGAAATATGGCACCGTGCTCGCCGTCCAGCTCATGAGCCGAAAGGCAGCGAGTCACAAATGGGTTTCAAAGGCGTGCGACCGTCGGACGTATCTGGTCTAGCCAGCATCCACGGGAAACCTGGCCACACAAATGTGGCACCGCGCTCGCCATCCAGTGCGTGAGCCAAAAGGCAGCGACTCATAAATGGGTTTCAAAGGCTTGCGTCCGCCGGACGTATCTGGTCTACCCAGCGTCCCCGGGAAACCCGACCACACAAATGTGGCACCGCGCTCGCCGTCCAGCTCATGAGCCGAAAGGCAGCGAGTCACAAATGGGTTTCAAAGGCTTACGTCCGCCGGACGTATCTGGTCTAGCCAGCGTCCACGGGAAACCCGGCCACAGAAATATGGCACCGTGCTCGCCGTCCAGGTCATGAGCCGAAAGGCAGCGAGTCACAAATGGGTTTCAAAGGCGTGCGACCGTCGGACGTATCTGGTCTAGCCAGCATCCACGGGAAACCTGGCCACACAAATGTGGCACCGCGCTCGCCATCCAGCGCGTGGGCCGAAAGGCAGCGAGTCATAAATGGGTTTCAAAGGCTTGCGTCCGCCGGACGTATCTGGTCTACCTAGCGTCCACGGGAAACCCGGCCACACAAATGTGGCACCGCGCTCGCCGTCCAGCTGATGAGCCGAAAGGCAGCGAGTCACAAATGGGTTTCAAAGGCTTGCATCCGCCGGACGTATCTGGTCTAGCCAGCGTCCACGGGAAACCCGGCCACACAAATGTGGTGCCGCGCTCGCCGCCCAGCTCATGATTCGAAAGGCAGCGAGTCACAAATGGGTTTCAAAGGTTTACGTCCGCCGGACGTATCTGGTCTAGCCAGCGTCCACGGGAAACCCGACCACAGAAATGTGGCACCGTGCTCGCCGTCCAGCTCATGAGCCGAAAGGCAGCGAGTCACAAATGGGTTTCAAAGACGTGCGATCGTCGGACGTATCTGGTCTAGCAAGCATCCACGGGAAACCTGGCCACACAAATGTGGCACCGCGCTCGCCATCCAGCGCGTGAGCCGAAAGGCAGCGAGTCATAAATGGGTTTCAAAGGCTTGCGTCCGCCGGACGTATCTAGTCTACCCAGCGTGCACGGGAAACCCGGCCACACAAATGTGGCACCGCGCTCGCCGTCCAGCTCATGAGCCGAAAGGCAGCGAGTCACAAATGGGTTTCAAAGGCTTGCATCCACCGGACGTATCTGGTCTAGCCCGCGTCCACGGGAAACCTGGCCACACAAATGTGGTTCCGCGCTCGCCGCCCAGCTCATGAGCCTAAAGGCAGCGAGTCACAAATGGGTTTCAAAGGCGTGCGACCGTCGGACGTATTTGGTCTAGCCAGCATCCACGGGAAACCTGGCCACACAAATGTGGCACCGCGCTCGCCATCCAGCGCGTGAGCCGAAAGGCAACGAGTCATAAATGGGTTTCAAAGGCTTGCGTCCGCCGGACGTATCTGGTCTACCCAGCGTCCACGGGAAACCCGGCCACACAAATGTGGCACCGCGGTCGTCGTCCAGCTCATGAGCCAAAAGGCAGCGAGTCACAAATGGGTTTCAAAGGCTTGCCTCTGCCGAACGTATCTTGTCTAGCCAGCGTCCACGGGAAACCTGGCCACACAAATGTGGTGCCGCGCTCGCCGCCCAGCTCATGAGCCGAAAGGTAGCGAGTCACAAATGGGTTTCAAAGGCTTACGTCCGCCGGACGTATCTGGTCTAGCCAGCGTCCACGGGAAACCCGGCCACAGAAATATGGCACCGTGCTCGCCGTCCAGCTCATGAGCCGAAAGGCAGCGAGTCACAAATGGGTTTCAAAGGCGTGCGACCGTCAGACGTATCTGGTCTAGCCAGCATCCACGGGAAACCTGGCCACACAAATGTGGCACCGCGCTCGCCATCCAGTGCGTGAGCCAAAAGGCAGCGACTCATAAATGGGTTTCAAAGGCTTGCGTCCGCCGGACGTATCTGGTCTACCCAGCGTCCCCGGGAAACCCGACCACACAAATGTGGCACCGCGCTCGCCGTCCAGCTCATGAGCCGAAAGGCAGCGAGTCACAAATGGGTTTCAAAGGCTTACGTCCGCCGGACGTATCTGGTCTAGCCAGCGTCCACGGGAAACCCGGCCACAGAAATATGGCACCGTGCTCGCCGTCCAGCTCATGAGCCGAAAGGCAGCGAGTCACAAATGGGTTTCAAAGGCGTGCGACCGTCGGACGTATCTGGTCTAGCCAGCATCCACGGGAAACCTGGCCACACAAATGTGGCACCGCGCTCGCCATCCAGTGCGTGAGCCAAAAGGCAGCGACTCATAAATGGGTTTCAAAGGCTTGCGTCCGCCGGAAGTATCTGGTCTACCCAGCGTCCCCGGGAAACCCGACCACAAAAATGTGGCACCGCGCTCGCCGTCCAGCTCATGAGCCGAAAGGCAGCGAGTCACAAATGGGTTTCAAATGCTTGCATCCGCCGGACGTATCTGATCTAGCCAGCGTCCACGGGAAACCCGGCCACACAAATGTGGTGCCGCGCTCGCCGCCCAGCTCATGATTCGAAAGGCAGCGAGTCACAAATGGGTTTCAAAGGCTTACGTCCGCCGGACGTATCTGGTCTAGCCAGCGTCCACGGGAAACCCGGCCACAGAAATGTGGCACCGTGCTCGCCGTCCAGCTCATGAGCCGAAAGGCAGCGAGTCACAAATGGGTTTCAAAGACGTGCGACCGTCGGACGTATCTGGTCTAGCCAGCATCCACGGGAAACCTGGCCACACAAATGTGGCACCGCGCTCGCCATCCAGCGCGTGAGCCGAAAGGCAGCGAGTCACAAATGGGTTTCAAAGGCTTGCGTCCGCCGGACGTATCTGGTCTACCCAGCGTCCACGGGAAACCCGGCCACACAAATGTGGCACCGCGCTCGCCGTCCAGCTCATGAGCCGAAAGGTAGCGAGTCACAAATGGGTTTCAAAGGCTTGCATCCACCGGACGTATCTGGTCTAGCCAGCGTCCACGGGAAACCTGGCCACACAAATGTGGTTCCGCGCTCGCCGCCCAGCTCATGAGCCGAAAGGCAGCGAGTCACAAATGGGTTTCAAAGGCGTGCGACCGTCAGACGTATCTGGTCTAGCCAGCATCCACGGGAAACCTGGCCACACAAATGTGGCACCGCGCTCGCCATCCAGTGCGTGAGCCAAAAGGCAGCGACTCATAAATGGGTTTCAAAGGCTTGCGTCCGCCGGACGTATCTGGTCTACCCAGCGTCCCCGGGAAACCCGACCACACAAATGTGGCACCGCGCTCGCCGTCCAGCTCATGAGCCGAAAGGCAGCGAGTCACAAATGGGTTTCAAAGGCTTACGTCCGCCGGACGTATCTGGTCTAGCCAGCGTCCACGGGAAACCCGGCCACAGAAATATGGCACCGTGCTCGCCGTCCAGCTCATGAGCCGAAAGGCAGCGAGTCACAAATGGGTTTCAAAGGCGTGCGACCGTCGGACGTATCTGGTCTAGCCAGCATCCACGGGAAACCTGGCCACACAAATGTGGCACCGCGCTCGCCATCCAGTGCGTGAGCCAAAAGGCAGCGACTCATAAATGGGTTTCAAAGGCTTGCGTCCGCCGGACGTATCTGGTCTACCCAGCGTCCCCGGGAAACCCGACCACACAAATGTGGCACCGCGCTCGCCGTCCAGCTCATGAGCCGAAAGGCAGCGAGTCACAAATGGGTTTCAAATGCTTGCATCCGCCGGACGTATCTGATCTAGCCAGCGTCCACGGGAAACCCGGCCACACAAATGTGGTGCCGCGCTCGCCGCCCAGCTCATGATTCGAAAGGCAGCGAGTCACAAATGGGTTTCAAAGGCTTACGTCCGCCGGACGTATCTGGTCTAGCCAGCGTCCACGGGAAACCCGGCCACAGAAATGTGGCACCGTGCTCGCCGTCCAGCTCATGAGCCGAAAGGCAGCGAGTCACAAATGGGTTTCAAAGACGTGCGACCGTCGGACGTATCTGGTCTAGCCAGCATCCACGGGAAACCTGGCCACACAAATGTGGCACCGCGCTCGCCATCCAGCGCGTGAGCCGAAAGGCAGCGAGTCACAAATGGGTTTCAAAGGCTTGCGTCCGCCGGACGTATCTGGTCTACCCAGCGTCCACGGGAAACCCGGCCACACAAATGTGGCACCGCGCTCGCCGTCCAGCTCATGAGCCGAAAGGTAGCGAGTCACAAATGGGTTTCAAAGGCTTGCATCCACCGGACGTATCTGGTCTAGCCAGCGTCCACGGGAAACCTGGCCACACAAATGTGGTTCCGCGCTCGCCGCCCAGCTCATGAGCCGAAAGGCAGCGAGTCACAAATGGGTTTCAAAGGCGTGCGACCGTCAGACGTATCTGGTCTAGCCAGCATCCACGGGAAACCTGGCCACACAAATGTGGCACCGCGCTCGCCATCCAGTGCGTGACCCAAAAGGCAGCGACTCATAAATGGGTTTCAAAGGCTTGCGTCCGCCGGACGTATCTGGTCTACCCAGCGTCCCCGGGAAACCCGACCACACAAATGTGGCACCGCGCTCGCCGTCCAGCTCATGAGCCGAAAGGCAGCGAGTCACAAATGGGTTTCAAAGGCTTACGTCCGCCGGACGTATCTGGTCTAGCCAGCGTCCACGGGAAACCCGGCCACAGAAATATGGCACCGTGCTCGCCGTCCAGCTCATGAGCCGAAAGGCAGCGAGTCACAAATGGGTTTCAAAGGCGTGCGACCGTCGGACGTATCTGGTCTAGCCAGCATCCACGGGAAACCTGGCCACACAAATGTGGCACCGCGCTCGCCATCCAGTGCGTGAGCCAAAAGGCAGCGACTCATAAATGGGTTTCAAAGGCTTGCGTCCGCCGGACGTATCTGGTCTACCCAGCGTCCCCGGGAAACCCGACCACACAAATGTGGCACCGCGCTCGCCGTCCAGCTCTTGAGCCGAAAGGCAGCGAGTCAGAAATGGGTTTCAAATGCTTGCATCCGCCGGACGTATCTGATCTAGCCAGCGTCCACGGGAAACCCGGCCACACAAATGTGGTGCCGCGCTCGCCGCCCAGCTCATGATTCGAAAGGCAGCGAGTCACAAATGGGTTTCAAAGGCTTACGTCCGCCGGACGTATCTGGTCTAGCCAGCGTCCACGGGAAACCCGGCCACAGAAATGTGGCACCGTGCTCGCCGTCCAGCTCATGAGCCGAAAGGCAGCGAGTCACAAATGGGTTTCAAAGACGTGCGACCGTCGGACGTATCTGGTCTAGCCAGCATCCACGGGAAACCTGGCCACACAAATGTGGCACCGCGCTCGCCATCCAGCGCGTGAGCCGAAAGGCAGCGAGTCACAAATGGGTTTCAAAGGCTTGCGTCCGCCGGACGTATCTGGTCTACCCAGCGTCCACGGGAAACCCGGCCACACAAATGTGGCACCGCGCTCGCCGTCCAGCTCATGAGCCGAAAGGTAGCGAGTCACAAATGGGCTTCAAAGGCTTGCATCCACCGGACGTATCTGGTCTAGCCAGCGTCCACGGGAAACCTGGCCACACAAATGTGGTTCCGCGCTCGCCGCCCAGCTCATGAGCCTAAAGGCAGCGAGTCACAAATGGGTTTCAAAGGCGTGCGACCGTCGGACGTATTTGGTCTAGCCAGCATCCACGGGAAACCTGGCCACACAAATGTGGCACCGCGCTCGCCATCAAGCGCGTGAGCCGAAAGGCAACGAGTCATAAATGGGTTTCAAAGGCTTGCGTCCGCCGGACGTATTTGGTCTACCCAGCGTCCACGGGAAACCCGGCCACACAAATGTGGCACCGCGGTCGTCGTCCAGCTCATGAGCCAAAAGGCAGCGAGTCACAAATGGGTTTCAAAGGCTTGCCTCTGCCGGACGTATCTTGTCTAGCCAGCGTCCACGGGAAACCTGGCCACACAAATGTGGTGCCGCGCTCGCCGCCCAGCTCATGAGCCGAAAGGCAGCGAGTCACAAATGGGTTTCAAAGGCTTACGTCTGCCGGACGTATCTGGTCTAGCCAGCGTCCACGGGAAACCCGGCCACAGAAATATGGCACCGTGCTCGCCGTCCAGCTCATGAGCCGAAAGGCAGCGAGTCACAAATGGGTTTCAAAGGCTTGCATCCACCGGACGTATCTGGTCTAGCCAGCGTCCACGGGAAACCTGGCCACACAAATGTGGTTCCGCGCTCGCCGCCCAGCTCATGAGCCTAAAGGCAGCGAGTCACAAATGGGTTTCAAAGGCGTGCGACCGTCGGACGTATTTGGTCTAGCCAGCATCCACGGGAAACCTGGCCACACAAATGTGGCACCGCGCTCGCCATCAAGCGCGTGAGCCGAAAGGCAACGAGTCATAAATGGGTTTCAAAGGCTTGCGTCCGCCGGACGTATTTGGTCTACCCAGCGTCCACGGGAAACCCGGCCACACAAATGTGGCACCGCGGTCGTCGTCCAGCTCATGAGCCAAAAGGCAGCGAGTCACAAATGGGTTTCAAAGGCTTGCCTCTGCCGGACGTATCTTGTCTAGCCAGCGTCCACGGGAAACCTGGCCACACAAATGTGGTGCCGCGCTCGCCGCCCAGCTCATGAGCCGAAAGGCAGCGAGTCACAAATGGGTTTCAAAGGCTTACGTCTGCCGGACGTATCTTGTCTAGCCAGCGTCCACGGGAAACCCGGCCACAGAAATATGGCACCGTGCTCGCCGTCCAGCTCATGAGCCGAAAGGCAGCGAGTCACAAATGGGTTTCAAAGGCTTGCATCCGCCGGACGTATCTGGTCTAGCCAGCGTCCACGGGAAACCCGGCCACACCAATGTGGTGCCGCGCTCGCCGCCCAGCTCATGATTCGAAAGGCAGCAAGTCACAAATGGGTTTCAAAGGCTTACGTCCGCCGGACGTATCTGGTCTAGCCAGCGTCCACGGGAAACCCGGCCACAGAAATGTGGCACCGTGCTCGCCGTCCAGCTCATGAGCCGAAAGGCAGCGAGTCACAAATGGGTTTCAAAGACGTGCGACCGTCGGACGTATCTGGTCTAGCCAGCATCCACGGGAAACCTGGCCACACAAATGTGGCACCGCGCTCGCCATCCAGCGCGTGAGCCGAAAGGCAGCGAGTCATAAATGGGTTTCAAAGGCTTGCGTCCGCCGGACGAATCTGGTCTACCCAGCGTGCACGGGAAACCCGGCCACACAAATGTGGCACCGCGCTCGCCGTCCAGCTCATGAGCCGAAAGGCAGCGAGTCACAAATGGGTTTCAAAGGCTTGCATCTGCCGGACGTATCTTGTCTAGAAAGCGTCCACGGGAAACGTGGCCACACAAATGTGGTGCCGCGCTCGGCGCCCAGCTCATGAGCCGAAAGGCAGCGAGTCACAAATGGGTTTCAAAGGCTTACGTCCGCCGGACGTATCTGGTCTAGCCAGCGTCCACGGGAAACCCGGCCACACAAATGTGGCACCGCGCTCGCCGTCCAGCTCATGAGCCGAAAGGCAGCGAGTCACAAATGGGTTTCAAAGGCTTGCGTCCGCCGGACGTATCTGGTCGAGCCAGCGTCCACGGGAAACCCGGCCACACAAATGTGGTCCCGCGCTAGCCGCCCAGCTCATGAGCCGAAGGGAAACGAGTCACAAATGGGTTTCAAAGGCTTGCGTCCGCCGGACGTATTTGGTGTAGCCAGCGTCCACGGGAAACCCGGCCACACAAATGTGGCACAGCGCTCGCCGCCCAGCTCGTGAGCCGAAAGGCAGCGAGTCACAAATGGGTTTCAAAGGCTTGCGTCCGCCGGACGTATCTGGTCGAACCAGCGTCTACGGGAAACCCGGCCACACAAATGTGGCACCGCGCTCGCCTCCCAGCTCCTGAGCCGAAGGGCAGCGAGTCACAAATGGATTTCAAAGGCTTGCGTCCGCCGGACGTATTTGGTCTACCCAGCGTCCACGGGAAACCCGGCCACACAAATGTGGCACCGCGGTCGTCGTCCAGCTCATGAGCCAAAAGGCAGCGAGTCACAAATGGGTTTCAAAGGCTTGCCTCTGCCGGACGTATCTTGTCTAGCCAGCGTCCACGGGAAACCTGGCCACACAAATGTGGTGCCGCGCTCGCCGCCCAGCTCATGAGCCGAAAGGCAGCGAGTCACAAATGGGTTTCAAAGGCTTACGTCTGCCGGACGTATCTGGTCTAGCCAGCGTCCACGGGAAACCCGGCCACAGAAATATGGCACCGTGCTCGCCGTCCAGCTCATGAGCCGAAAGGCAGCGAGTCACAAATGGGTTTCAAAGGCGTGCGACCGTCGGACGTATCTGGTCTAGCCAGCATCCACGGGAAACCTGGCCACACAAATGTGGCACCGCGCTCGCCATCCAGTGCGTGAGCCAAAAGGCAGCGACTCATAAATGGGTTTCAAAAGCTTGCGTCCGCCGGACGTATCTGGTCTACCCAGCGTCCCCGGGAAACCCGACCACACAAATGTGGCACCGCGCTCGCCGTCCAGCTCATGAGCCGAAAGGCAGCGAGTCACAAATGGGTTTCAAAGGCTTGCATCCGCCGGACGTATCTGGTCTAGCCAGCGTCCACGGGAAACCCGGCCACACCAATGTGGTGCCGCGCTCGCCGCCCAGCTCATGATTCGAAAGGCAGCGAGTCACAAATGGGTTTCAAAGGCTTACGTCCGCCGGACGTATCTGGTCTAGCCAGCGTCCACGGGAAACCCGGCCACAGAAATGTGGCACCGTGCTCGCCGTCCAGCTCATGAGCCGAAAGGCAGCGAGTCACAAATGGGTTTCAAAGACGTGCGACCGTCGGACGTATCTGGTCTAGCCAGCATCCACGGGAAACCTGGCCACACAAATGTGGCACCGCGCTCGCCATCCAGCGCGTGAGCCGAAAGGCAGCGAGTCATAAATGGGTTTCAAAGGCTTGCGTCCGCCGGACGTATCTGGTCTACCCAGCGTGCACGGGAAACCCGGCCACACAAATGTGGCACCGCGCTCGCCGTCCAGCTCATGAGCCGAAAGGCAGCGAGTCACAAATGGGTTTCAAAGGCTTGCATCTGCCGGACGTATCTTGTCTAGAAAGCGTCCACGGGAAACGTGGCCACACAAATGTGGTGCCGCGCTCGGCGCCCAGCTCATGAGCCGAAAGGCAGCGAGTCACAAATGGGTTTCAAAGGCTTACGTCCGCCGGACGTATCTGGTCTAGCCAGCGTCCACGGGAAACCCGGCCACACAAATGTGGCACCGCGCTCGCCGTCCAGCTCATGAGCCGAAAGGCAGCGAGTCACAAATGGGTTTCAAAGGCTTGCGTCCGCCGGACGTATCTGGTCGAGCCAGCGTCCACGGGAAACCCGGCCACACAAATATGGTCCCGCGCTAGCCGCCCAGCTCATGAGCCGAAGGGAAACGAGTCACAAATGGGTTTCAAAGGCTTGCGTCCGCCGGACGTATTTGGTGTAGCCAGCGTCCACGGGAAACCCGGCCACACAAATGTGGCACAGCGCTCGCCGCCCAGCTCGTGAGCCGAAAGGCAGCGAGTCACAAATGGGTTTCAAAGGCTTGCGTCCGCCGGACGTATCTGGTCGAACCAGCGTCCACGGGAAACCCGGCCACACAAATGTGGCACCGCGCTCGCCTCCCAGCTCGTGAGCCGAAGGGCAGCGAGTCACAAATGGATTTCAAAGGCTTGCGTCCGCCGGACGTATCTGGTGTAGCCAGCGTCCACGGGAAACCCGGCCACACAAATGTGGTACCACGATCGTCGCCCAGCTCGTGAGCCGAAAGGCAGTGAGTCACAAATGGGTTTCAAAGGCTTGCGTCCGCCGGACGTATCTGGTCGAGCCAGCGTCCACGGGAAACCCGGCCACACAAATGTGGCACCGCGCTAGCCGCCCAGCTCATGAGCCGAAGGGAAGCGAGTCACAAATGGGTTTCAAAGGCTTGCGTCCGCCGGACGTATCTGGTGTAGCGAGCGTCCACGGGAAACCCGGCCACACAAATGTGGCACCGCGCTCGCCGTCTAACTCATGAGCCGAAAGGCAGCGAGTCACAAATGGGTTTCAAAGGCTTGCATCTGCCGGACGTATCTTGTCTAGCCAACGTCCACGGGAAGCCCGGCCACACAAATATGGCACCGCGCTCGCCGCCCAGCTCATGAGCCGAAAGGCAGCGAGTCACAAATGGGTTTCAAAGACGTGCGACCGTCGGACGTATCTGGTCTACCCAGCGTCCACGGGAAACCTGGCCACACAAATGTGGCACCGCGCTCGCCATCCAGCTCGTGAGCCGAAAGGCAGCGAGTCATAAATGGGTTTCAAAGGCTTGCGTCCGCCGGACGTATCTGGTCTACCCAGCGTCCACGGGAAACCCGGCCACACAAATGTGGTCCCGCGCTAGCCGCCCAGCTCATGAGCCGAAGGGAAACGAGTCACAAATGGGTTTCAAAGGCTTGCGTCCGCCGGACGTATTTGGTGTAGCCAGCGTCCACGGGAAACCCGGCCACACAAATGTGGCACAGCGCTCGCCGCCCAGCTCGTGAGCCGAAAGGCAGCGAGTCACAAATGGGTTTCAAAGGCTTGCGTCCGCCGGACGTATCTGGTCGAACCAGCGTCCACGGGAAACCCGGCCACACAAATGTGGCACCGCGCTCGCCTCCCAGCTCGTGAGCCGAAGGGCAGCGAGTCACAAATGGATTTCAAAGGCTTGCGTCCGCCGGACGTATCTGGTCTACCCAGCGTCCCCGGGAAACCCGACCACACAAATGTGGCACCGCGCTCGCCGTCTAACTCATGAGCCGAAAGGCAGCGAGTCACAAATGGGTTTCAAAGGCTTGCATCTGCCGGACGTATCTTGTCTAGCCAACGTCCACGGGAAGCCCGGCCACACAAATATGGCACCGCGCTCGCCGCCCAGCTCGTGAGCCTAACGGCAGCGAGTCACAAATGGGTTTCAAAGGCGTGCGACCGTCGGATGTATCTGGTCTACCCAGCGTCCACGGGAAACCTGGCCACACAAATGTGGCACCGCGCTCGCCATCCAGCTCGTGAGCCGAAACGCAGCGAGTCATAAATGGGTTTCAAAGGCTTGCGTCCGCCGGACGTATCTGGTCTACCCAGCGTCCACGGGAAACCCGGCCACACAAATGTGGCACCGCGGTCGTCGTCCAGCTCATGAGCCAAAAGGCAGCGAGTCACAAATGGGTTTCAAAGGCTTGCCTCTGCCGGACGTATCTTGTCTAGCCAGCGTCCACGGGAAACCTGGCCACACAAATGTGGTGCCGCGCTCGCCGCCCAGCTCATGAGCCGAAAGGCAGCGAGTCACAAATGGGTTTCAAAGGCTTACGTCCGCCGGACGTATCTGGTCTAGCCAGCGTCCACGGGAAACCCGGCCACAGAAATATGGCACCGTGCTCGCCGTCCAGCTCATGAGCCGAAAGGCAGCGAGTCACAAATGGGTTTCAAAGGCGTGCGACCGTCGGACGTATCTGGTCTAGCCAGCATCCACGGGAAACCTGGCCACACAAATGTGGCACCGCGCTCGCCATCCAGTGCGTGAGCCAAAAGGCAGCGACTCATAAATGGGTTTCAAAGGCTTGCGTCCGCCGGACGTATCTGGTCTACCCAGCGTCCCCGGGAAACCCGACCACACAAATGTGGCACCGCGCTCGCCGTCCAGCTCATGAGCCGAAAGGCAGCGAGTCACAAATGGGTCTCAAAGGCTTACGTCCGCCGGACGTATCTGGTCTAGCCAGCGTCCACGGGAAACTCGGCCACAGAAATATGGCACCGTGCTCGCCGTCCAGCTCATGAGCCGAAAGGCAGCGAGTCACAAATGGGTTTCAAAGGCGTGCG
Source organism: Urtica dioica subsp. dioica (assembly GCF_054948205.1). Lineage (NCBI taxonomy): Eukaryota > Viridiplantae > Streptophyta > Magnoliopsida > Rosales > Urticaceae > Urtica > Urtica dioica. The sequence continues at coordinate 44,229,519 of NC_142756.1, forward strand.
ACCGTCGGACGTATCTGGTCTAGCCAGCATCCACGGGAAACCTGGCCACACAAATGTGGCACCGCGCTCGCCATCCAGTGCGTGAGCCAAAAGGCAGCGACTCATAAATGGGTTTCAAAGGCTTGCGTCCGCCGGACGTATCTGGTCTACCCAGCGTCCCCGGGAAACCCGACCACACAAATGTGGCACCGCGCTCGCCGTCCAGCTCATGAGCCGAAAGGCAGCGAGTCACAAATGGGTTTCAAATGCTTGCATCCGCCGGACGTATCTGATCTAGCCAGCGTCCACGGGAAACCCGGCCACACAAATGTGGTGCCGCGCTCGCCGCCCAGCTCATGATTCGAAAGGCAGCGAGTCACAAATGGGTTTCAAAGGCTTACGTCCGCCGGACGTATCTGGTCTAGCCAGCGTGCACGGGAAACCCGGCCACACAAATGTGGCACCGCGCTCGCCGTCCAGCTCATGAGCCGAAAGGCAGCGAGTCACAAATGGGTTTCAAAGGCTTGCGTCCGCCGGACGTATCTGGTCTACCCAGCGTGCACGGGAAACCCGGCCACACAAATGTGGCACCGCGCTCGCCGTCCAGCTCATGAGCCGAAAGGTAGCGAGTCACAAATGGGTTTCAAAGGCTTGCATCCACCAGACGTATCTGGTCTAGCCAGCGTCCACGGGAAACCTGGCCACACAAATGTGGTTCCGCGCTCGCCGCCCAGCTCATGAGCCTAAAGGCAGCGAGTCACAAATGGGTTTCAAAGGCGTGCGACCGTCGGACGTATTTGGTCTAGCCAGCATCCACGGGAAACCTGGCCACACAAATGTGGCACCGCGCTCGCCATCCAGCGCGTGAGCCGAAAGGCAACGAGTCATAAATGGGTTTCAAAGGCTTGCGTCCGCCGGACGTATTTGGTCTACCCAGCGTCCACGGGAAACCCGGCCACACAAATGTGGCACCGCGGTCGTCGTCCAGCTCATGAGCCAAAAGGCAGCGAGTCACAAATGGGTTTCAAAGGCTTGCCTCTGCCGGACGTATCTTGTCTAGCCAGCGTCCACGGGAAACTTGGCCACACAAATGTGGTGCCGCGCTCGCCGCCCAGCTCATGAGCCGAAAGGCAGCGAGTCACAAATGGGTTTCAAAGGCTTACGTCTGCCGGACGTATCTGGTCTAGCCAGCGTCCACGGGAAACCCGGCGACAGAAATATGGCACCGTGCTCGCCGTCCAGCTCATGAGCCGAAAGGCAGCGAGTCACAAATGGGTTTCAAAGGCGTGCGACCGTCGGACGTATCTGGTCTAGCCAGCATCCACGGGAAACCTGGCCACACAAATGTGGCACCGCGCTCGCCATCCAGTGCGTGAGCCAGAAGGCAGCGACTCATAAATGGGTTTCAAAAGATTGCGTCCGCCGGACGTATCTGGTCTACCCAGCGTCCCCGGGAAACCCGACCACACAAATGTGGCACCGCGCTCGCCGTCCAGCTCATGAGCCGAAAGGCAGCGAGTCACAAATGGGTTTCAAAGGCTTGCATCCGCCGGACGTATCTGGTCTAGCCAGCGTCCACGGGAAACCCGGCCACACCAATGTGGTGCCGCGCTCGCCGCCCAGCTCATGATTCGAAAGGCAGCGAGTCACAAATGGGTTTCAAAGGCTTACGTCCGCCGGACGTATCTGGTCTAGCCAGCGTCCACGGGAAACCCGGCCACAGAAATGTGGCACCGTGCTCGCCGTCCAACTCATGAGCCGAAAGGCAGCGAGTCACAAATGGGTTTCAAAGACGTGCGACCGTCGGACGTATCTGGTCTAGCCAGCATCCACGGGAAACCTGGCCACACAAATGTGGCACCGCGCTCGCCATCCAGCGCGTGAGCCGAAAGGCAGCGAGTCATAAATGGGTTTCAAAGGCTTGCGTCCGCCGGACGTATCTGGTCTAGCCAGCGTGCACGGGAAACCCGGCCACACAAATGTGGCACCGCGCTCGCCGTCCAGCTCATGAGCCGAAAGGCAGCGAGTCACAAATGGGTTTCAAAGGCTTGCATCTGCCGGACGTATCTTGTCTAGAAAGCGTCCACGGGAAACGTGGCCACACAAATGTGGTGCCGCGCTCGGCGCCCAGCTCATGAGCCGAAAGGTAGCGAGTCACAAATGGGTTTCAAAGGCTTACGTCCGCCGGACGTATCTGGTCTAGCCAGCGTCCACGGGAAACCCGGCCACACAAATGTGGCACCGCGCTCGCCGTCCAGCTCATGAGCCGAAAGGCAGCGAGTCACAAATGGGTTTCAAAGGCTTGCGTCCGCCGGACGTATCTGGTCGAGCCAGCGTCCACGGGAAACCCGGCCACACAAATGTGGTCCCGCGCTAGCCGCCCAGCTCATGAGCCGAAGGGAAACGAGTCACAAATGGGTTTCAAAGGCTTGCGTCCGCCGGACGTATTTGGTGTAGCCAGCGTCCACGGGAAACCCGGCCACACAAATGTGGCACAGCGCTCGCCGCCCAGCTCGTGAGCCGAAAGGCAGCGAGTCACAAATGGGTTTCAAAGGCTTGCGTCCGCCGGACGTATCTGGTCGAACCAGCGTCCACGGGAAACCCGGCCACACAAATGTGGCACCGCGCTCGCCTCCCAGCTCGTGAGCCGAAGGGCAGCGAGTCACAAATGGATTTCAAAGGCTTGCGTCCGCCGGACGTATCTGGTGTAGCCAGCGTCCACGGGAAACCCGGCCACACAAATGTGGTACCACGATCGTCGCCCAGCTCGTGAGCCGAAAGGCAGTGAGTCACAAATGGGTTTCAAAGGCTTGCGTCCGCCGGACGTATCTGGTCGAGCCAGCGTCCACGGGAAACCCGGCCACACAAATGTGGCACCGCGCTAGCCGCCCAGCTCATGAGCCGAAGGGAAGCGAGTCACAAATGGGTTTCAAAGGCTTGCGTCCGCCGGACGTATCTGGTGTAGCGAGCGTCCACGGGAAACCCGGCCACACAAATGTGGCACCGCGCTCGCCGTCTAACTCATGAGCTGAAAGGCAGCGAGTCACAAATGAGTTTCAAAGGCTTGCATCTGCCGGACGTATCTTGTCTAGCCAGCGTCCACGGGAAGCCCGGCCACACAAATATGGCACCGCGCTCGCCGCCCAGCTCGTGAGCCTAACGGCAGCGAGTCACAAATGGGTTTCAAAGGCGTGCGACCGTCGGACGTATCTGGTCTACCCAGCGTCCACGGGAAACCTGGCCACACAAATGTGGCACCGCGCTCGCCATCCAGCTCGTGAGCCGAAAGGCAGCGAGTCATAAATGGGTTTCAAAGGCTTGCGTCCGCCGGACGTATCTGGTCTACCCAGCGTCCCCGGGAAACCCGGCCACACAAATGTGGCACCGCGCTCGTTGTCTAGCTCATGAGCCGAAAGGCAGCGAGTCACAAATGGGTTTCAAAGGCTTGCATCCGCCGGACGTATCTGGTCTAGCCAGCGTCCACGGGAAACCTGGCCACACAAATGTGGTGCCGCGCTCGCCGCCCAGCTCATGAGCCGAAAGGCAGCGAGTCACAAATGGGTTTCAAACGCTTACGTCCGCCGGACGTATCTGGTCTAGCCAGCGTCCACGGGAAACCCGGCCACACAAATGTGGCACCGCGCTCGCCGTCCAGCTCATGAGCCGAAAGGCAGCGAGTCACAAATGGGTTTCAAAGGCTTGCGTCCGCCGGACGTATCTGGTCGAGCCAGCGTCCACGGGAAACCCGGCCACACAAATGTGGTGCCGCGCTAGCCGCCCAGCTCATGAGCCGAAGGGAAGCGAGTCACAAATGGGTTTCAAAGGCTTGCGTCCGCCGGACGTATCTGGTGTAGCCAGCGTCCACGGGAAACCCGACACACAAATGTGGCACAGCGCTCGCCGCCCAGCTCGTGAGCCGAAAGGCAGCGAGTCACAAATGGGTTTCAAAGGCTTGCGTCCGCCGAACGTATCTGGTCGAGCCAGCGTCCACGGGAAACCCGGCCACACAAATGTGGTGCCGCGCTCGCCGCCCAGCTCATGAGCCGAAAGGCAGCGAGTCACAAATGGGTTTCAAAGGCGTGCGACCGTCGGACGTATCTGGTCTAGCCAGCATCCACGGGAAACCTGGCCACAGAAATGTGGCACCGCGCTCGCCATCCAGCGCGTGAGCCGAAAGGCAACGAGTCATAAATGGGTTTCAAAGGCTTGCGTCCACCGGACGTATCTGGTCTACCCAGCGTCCACGGGAAACCCGGCCACACAAATGTGGCACCGCGCTCGCCGTCCAGCTCATGAGCCGAAAGGCAGCGAGTCACAAATGGGTTTCAAAGGCTTGCCTCTGCCGGACGTATCTTGTCTAGCCAGCGTCCACGGGAAACCTGGCCACACAAATGTGGTGCCGCGCTCGCCGCCCAGCTCATGAGCCGAAAGGCAGCGAGTCACAAATGGGTTTCAAAGGCTTACGTCCGCCGGACGTATCTGGTCTAGCCAGCGTCCACGGGAAACCCGGCCACAGAAATGTGGCACCGTGCTCGCCGTCAAGCTCATGAGCCGAAAGGCAGCGAGTCACAAATGGGTTTCAAAGGCGTGCGACCGTCGGACGTATCTGGTCTAGCCAGCATCCACGGGAAACCTGGCCACACAAATGTGGCACCGCGCTCGCCATCCAGCGCGTGGGCCGAAAAGCAGCGAGTCATAAATGGGTTTCAAAGGCTTGCGTCCGCCGGACGTATCTGGTGTAGCCAGCGTCCACGGGAAACCCGACACACAAATGTGGCACAGCGCTCGCCGCCCAGCTCGTGAGCCGAAAGGCAGCGAGTCACAAATGGGTTTCAAAGGCTTGCGTCCGCCGAACGTATCTGGTCGAGCCAGCGTCCACGGGAAACCCGGCCACACAAATGTGGTGCCGCGCTCGCCGCCCAGCTCATGAGCCGAAAGGCAGCGAGTCACAAATGGGTTTCAAAGGCGTGCGACCGTCGGACGTATCTGGTCTAGCCAGCATCCACGGGAAACTTGGCCACAGAAATGTGGCACCGCGCTCGCCATCCAGCGCGTGAGCCGAAAGGCAACGAGTCATAAATGGGTTTCAAAGGCTTGCGTCCACCGGACGTATCTGGTCTACCCAGCGTCCACGGGAAACCCGGCCACACAAATGTGGCACCGCGCTCGCCGTCCAGCTCATGAGCCGAAAGGCAGCGAGTCACAAATGGGTTTCAAAGGCTTGCCTCTGCCGGACGTATCTTGTCTAGCCAGCGTCCACGGGAAACCTGGCCACACAAATGTGGTGCCGCGCTCGCCGCCCAGCTCATGAGCCGAAAGGCAGCGAGTCACAAATGGGTTTCAAAGGCTTACGTCCGCCGGACGTATCTGGTCTAGCCAGCGTCCACGGGAAACCCGGCCACAGAAATGTGGCACCGTGCTCGCCGTCAAGCTCATGAGCCGAAAGGCAGCGAGTCACAAATGGGTTTCAAAGGCGTGCGACCGTCGGACGTATCTGGTCTAGCCAGCATCCACGGGAAACCTGGCCACACAAATGTGGCACCGCGCTCGCCATCCAGCGCGTGGGCCGAAAGGCAGCGAGTCATAAATGGGTTTCAAAGGCTTGCGTCCGCCGGACGTATCTGGTCTACCTAGCGTCCACGGGAAACCCGGCCACACAAATGTGGCACCGCGCTCGCCGTCCAGGTCATGAGCCGAATGGCAGCGAGTCACAAATGGGTTTCAAAGGCTTGCATCCGCCGGACGTATCTGGTCTAGCCAGCGTCCACGGGAAACCCGGCCACACAAATGTGGTGCCGCGCTCGCCGCCCAGCTCATGATTCGAAAGGCGGCGAGTCACAAATGGGTTTCAAAGGCGTGCGACCGTCGGACGTATCTGGTCTAGCCAGCATCCACGGGAAACCTGGCCACAGAAATGTGGCACCGCGCTCGCCGTCCAGCTCATGAGCCGAAAGGCAGCGAGTCACAAATGGGTTTCAAAGACGTGCGACCGTCGGACGTATCTGGTCTAGCCAGCATCCACGGGAAACCTGGCCACACAAATGTGGCACCGCGCTCGCCATCCAGCGCGTGAGCCGAAAGGCAGCGAGTCATAAATGGGTTTCAAAGGCTTGCGTCCGCCGGACGTATCTGGTCTACCCAGCGTGCACGGGAAACCCGGCCACACAAATGTGGCACCGCGCTCGCCGTCCAGCTCATGAGCCGAAAGGCAGCGAGTCACAAATGGGTTTCAAAGGCTGGCATCTGCCGGACGTATCTTGTCTAGCCAGCGTCCACGGGAAACCTGGCTACACAAATGTGGTGCCGCGCTCGCCGCCCAGCTCATGAGCCGAAAGGCAGCGAGTCACAAATGGGTTTCAAAGGCTTGCATCCACCGGACGTATCTGGTCTAGCCAGCGTCCAAGGGAAACCTGGCCACACAAATGTGGTGCCGCGCTCACCGCCCAGCTCATGAGCCGAAAGGCAGCGAGTCACAAATGGGTTTCAAAGGCGTGCGACCGTCGGACGTATCTGGTCTAGCCAGCATCCACGGGAAACCTGGCCACAGAAATGTGGCACCGCGCTTGCCATCCAGCGCGTGAGCCGAAAGGCAACGAGTCATAAATGGGTTTCAAAGGCTTGCGTCCACCGGACGTATCTGGTCTACCCAGCGTCCACGGGAAACCCGGCCACACAAATGTGGCACCGCGCTCGCCGTCCAGCTCATGAGCCGAAAGGCAGCGAGTCACAAATGGGTTTCAAAGGCTTGCCTCTGCCGGACGTATCTTGTCTAGCCAGCGTCCACGGGAAACCTGGCCACACAAATGTGGTGCCGCGCTCGCCGCCCAGCTCATGAGCCGAAAGGCAGCGAGTCACAAATGGGTTTTAAAGGCTTACGTCCGCCGGACGTATCTGGTCTAGCCAGCGTCCACGGGAAACCCGTTCACAGAAATGTGGCACCGTGCTCGCCGTCCAGCTCATGAGCCGAAAGGCAGCGAGTCACAAATGGGTTTCAAAGGCGTGCGACCGTCGGACGTATCTGGTCTAGCCAGCATCCACGGGAAACCTGGCCACACAAATGTTGCACCGCGCTCGCCATCCAGCGCGTGAGCCGAAAGGCAGCGAGTCATAAATGGGTTTCAAAGGCTTGCGTCCGCCGGACGTATCTGGTCTACCCAGCGTCCACGGGAAACCCGGCCACACAAATGTGGCACCGCGCTCGCCGTCCAGCTCATGAGCCGAAAGGCAGCGAGTCACAAATGGGTTTCAAAGGCTTGCGTCCGCTGGACGTATCTGGTCGAGCCAGCGTCCACGGGAAACCCGGCCACACAAATGTGGTGCCGCGCTCGCCGCCCAGCTCATGAGCCGAAAGGCAGCGAGTCACAAATGGGTTTCAAAGGCGTGCGACCGTCGGACGTATCTGGTCTAGCCAGCATCCACGGGAAACCTGGCCACAGAAATGTGGCACCGCGCTCGCCATCCAGCGCGTGAGCCGAAAGGCAACGAGTCATAAATGGGTTTCAAAGGCTTGCGTCCACCGGACGTATCTGGTCTACCCAGCGTCCACGGGAAACCCGGCCACACAAATGTGGCACCGCGCTCGCCGTCCAGCTCATGAGCCGAAAGGCAGCGAGTCACAAATGGGTTTCAAAGGCTTGCCTCTGCCGGACGTATCTTGTCTAGCCAGCGTCCACGGGAAACCTGGCCACACAAATGTGGTGCCGCGCTCGCCGCCCAGCTCATGAGCCGAAAGGCAGCGAGTCACAAATGGGTTTCAAAGGCTTACGTCCGCCGGACGTATCTGGTCTAGCCAGCGTCCACGGGAAACCCGGCCACAGAAATGTGGCACCGTGCTCGCCGTCAAGCTCATGAGCCGAAAGGCAGCGAGTCACAAATGGGTTTCAAAGGCGTGCGACCGTCGGACGTATCTGGTCTAGCCAGCATCCACGGGAAACCTGGCCACACAAATGTGGCACCGCGCTCGCCATCCAGCGCGTGGGCCGAAAGGCAGCGAGTCATAAATGGGTTTCAAAGGCTTGCGTCCGCCGGACGTATCTGGTCTACCTAGCGTCCAAGGGAAACCCGGCCACACAAATGTGGCACCGCGCTCGCCGTCCAGGTCATGAGCCGAATGGCAGCGAGTCACAAATGGGTTTCAAAGGCTTGCATCCGCCGGACGTATCTGGTCTAGCCAGCGTCCACGGGAAACCCGGCCACACAAATGTGGTGCCGCGCTCGCCGCCCAGCTCATGATTCGAAAGGCGGCGAGTCACAAATGGGTTTCAAAGGCGTGCGACCGTCGGACGTATCTGGTCTAGCCAGCATCCACGGGAAACCTGGCCACAGAAATGTGGCACCGCGCTCGCCGTCCAGCTCATGAGCCGAAAGGCAGCGAGTCACAAATGGGTTTCAAAGACGTGCGACCGTCGGACGTATCTGGTCTAGCCAGCATCCACGGGAAACCTGGCCACACAAATGTGGCACCGCGCTCGCCATCCAGCGCGTGAGCCGAAAGGCAGCGAGTCATAAATGGGTTTCAAAGGCTTGCGTCCGCCGGACGTATCTGGTCTACCCAGCGTGCACGGGAAACCCGGCCACACAAATGTGGCACCGCGCTCGCCGTCCAGCTCATGAGCCGAAAGGCAGCGAGTCACAAATGGGTTTCAAAGGCTGGCATCTGCCGGACGTATCTTGTCTAGCCAGCGTCCACGGGAAACCTGGCTACACAAATGTGGTGCCGCGCTCGCCGCCCAGCTCATGAGCCGAAAGGCAGCGAGTCACAAATGGGTTTCAAAGGCTTGCATCCACCGGACGTATCTGGTCTAGCCAGCGTCCAAGGGAAACCTGGCCACACAAATGTGGTGCCGCGCTCACCGCCCAGCTCATGAGCCGAAAGGCAGCGAGTCACAAATGGGTTTCAAAGGCGTGCGACCGTCGGACGTATCTGGTCTAGCCAGCATCCACGGGAAACCTGGCCACAGAAATGTGGCACCGCGCTTGCCATCCAGCGCGTGAGCCGAAAGGCAACGAGTCATAAATGGGTTTCAAAGACTTGCGTCCACCGGACGTATCTGGTCTACCCAGCGTCCACGGGAAACCCGGCCACACAAATGTGGCACCGCGCTCGCCGTCCAGCTCATGAGCCGAAAGGCAGCGAGTCACAAATGGGTTTCAAAGGCTTGCCTCTGCCGGACGTATCTTGTCTAGCCAGCGTCCACGGGAAACCTGGCCACACAAATGTGGTGACGCGCTCGCCGCCCAGCTCATGAGCCGAAAGGCAGCGAGTCACAAATGGGTTTTAAAGGCTTACGTCCGCCGGACGTATCTGGTCTAGCCAGCGTCCACGGGAAACCCGTTCACAGAAATGTGGCACCGTGCTCGCCGTCCAGCTCATGAGCCGAAAGGCAGCGAGTCACAAATGGGTTTCAAAGGCGTGCGACCGTCGGACGTATCTGGTCTAGCCAGCATCCACGGGAAACCTGGCCACACAAATGTTGCACCGCGCTCGCCATCCAGCGCGTGAGCCGAAAGGCAGCGAGTCATAAATGGGTTTCAAAGGCTTGCGTCCGGCGGACGTATCTGGTCTACCCAGCGTCCACGGGAAACCCGGCCACACAAATGTGGCACCGCGCTCGCCGTCCAGCTCATGAGCCGAAAGGCAGCGAGTCACAAATGGGTTTCAAAGGCTTGCGTCCGCTGGACGTATCTGGTCGAGCCAGCGTCCACGGGAAACCCGGCCACACAAATGTGGTGCCGCGCTCGCCGCCCAGCTCATGAGCCGAAAGGCAGCGAGTCACAAATGGGTTTCAAAGGCGTGCGACCGTCGGACGTATCTGGTCTAGCCAGCATCCACGGGAAACCTGGCCACAGAAATGTGGCACCGCGCTCGCCATCCAGCGCGTGAGCCGAAAGGCAACGAGTCATAAATGGGTTTCAAAGGCTTGCGTCCACCGGACGTATCTGGTCTACCCAGCGTCCACGGGAAACCCGGCCACACAAATGTGGCACCGCGCTCGCCGTCCAGCTCATGAGCCGAAAGGCAGCGAGTCACAAATGGGTTTCAAAGGCTTGCCTCTGCCGGACGTATCTTGTCTAGCCAGCGTCCACGGGAAACCTGGCCACACAAATGTGGTGCCGCGCTCGCCGCCCAGCTCATGAGCCGAAAGGCAGCGAGTCACAAATGGGTTTCAAAGGCTTACGTCCGCCGGACGTATCTGGTCTAGCCAGCGTCCACGGGAAACCCGGCCACAGAAATGTGGCACCGTGCTCGCCGTCAAGCTCATGAGCCGAAAGGCAGCGAGTCACAAATGGGTTTCAAAGGCGTGCGACCGTCGGACGTATCTGGTCTAGCCAGCATCCACGGGAAACCTGGCCACACAAATGTGGCACCGCGCTCGCCATCCAGCGCGTGGGCCGAAAGGCAGCGAGTCATAAATGGGTTTCAAAGGCTTGCGTCCGCCGGACGTATCTGGTCTACCTAGCGTCCACGGGAAACCCGGCCACACAAATGTGGCACCGCGCTCGCCGTCCAGCTCATGAGCCGAAAGGCAGCGAGTCACAAATGGGTTTCAATGGCTTGCATCCGCCGGACGTATCTGGTATAGCCAGCGTCCACGTGAAACCCGGCCACACAAATGTGGTGCCGCGCTCGCCGCCCAGCTCATGATTCGAAAGGCGGCGAGTCACAAATGGGTTTCAAAGGCGTGCGACCGTCGGACGTATCTGGTCTAGCCAGCATCCACGGGAAACCTGGCCACAGAAATGTGGCACCGCGCTCGCCGTCCAGCTCATGAGCCGAAAGGCAGCGAGTCACAAATGGGTTTCAAAGACGTGCGACCGTCGGACGTATCTGGTCTAGCCAGCATCCACGGGAAACCTGGCCACACAAATGTGGCACCGCGCTCGCCATCCAGCGCGTGAGCCGAAAGGCAGCGAGTCATAAATGGGTTTCAAAGGCTTGCGTCCGCCGGACGTATCTGGTCTACCCAGCGTGCACGGGAAACCCGGCCACACAAATGTGGCACCGCGCTCGCCGTCCAGCTCATGAGCCGAAAGGCAGCGAGTCACAAATGGGTTTCAAAGGCTGGCATCTGCCGGACGTATCTTGTCTAGCCAGCGTCCACGGGAAACCTGGCTACACAAATGTGGTGCCGCGCTCGCCGCCCAGCTCATGAGCAGAAAGGCAGCGAGTCACAAATGGGTTTCAAAGGCTTGCATCCACCGGACGTATTCTGTCTAGCCAGCGTCCAAGGGAAACCTGGCCACACAAATGTGGTGCCGCGCTCGCCGCCCAGCTCATGAGCCGAAAGGCAGCGAGTCACAAATGGGTTTCAAAGGCGTGCGACCGTCAGACGTATCTGGTCTAGCCAGCATCCACGGGAAACCTGGCCACAGAAATGTGGCACCGCGCTTGCCATCCAGCGCGTGAGCCGAAAGGCAACGAGTCATAAATGGGTTTCAAAGGCTTGCGTCCACCGGACGTATCTGGTCTACCCAGCGTCCACGGGAAACCCGGCCACACAAATGTGGCACCGCGCTCGCCGTCCAGCTCATGAGCCGAAAGGCAGCGAGTCACAAATGGGTTTCAAAGGCTTGCCTCTGCCGGACGTATCTTGTCTAGCCAGCGTCCACGGGAAACCTGGCCACACAAATGTGGTGCCGCGCTCGCCGCCCAGCTCATGAGCCGAAAGGCAGCGAGTCACAAATGGGTTTTAAAGGCTTACGTCCGCCGGACGTATCTGGTCTAGCCAGCGTCCACGGGAAACCCGTTCACAGAAATGTGGCACCGTGCTCGCCGTCCAGCTCATGAGCCGAAAGGCAGCGAGTCACAAATGGGTTTCAAAGGCGTGCGACCGTCGGACGTATCTGGTCTAGCCAGCATCCACGGGAAACCTGGCCACACAAATGTGGCACCGCGCTCGCCATCCAGCGCGTGAGCCGAAAGGCAGCGAGTCATAAATGGGTTTCAAAGGCTTGCGTCCGCCGGACGTATCTGGTCTACCCAGCGTCCACGGGAAACCCGGCCACACAAATGTGGCACCGCGCTCGCCGTCCAGCTCATGAGCCGAAAGGCAGCGAGTCACAAATGGGTTTCAAAGGCTTGCATCCACCGGACGTATCTGGTCTAGCCAGCGTCCACGGGAAACCTGGCCACACAAATGTGGTGCCGCGCTCGCCGCCCAGCTCATGAGCCGAAAGGCAGCGAGTCACAAATGGGTTTCAAAGGCTTACGTCCGCCGGACGTATCTGGTCTAGCCAGCGTCCACGGGAAACCCAGCCACAGAAATGTGGCACCGTGCTCGCCGTCAAGCTAATGAGCCGAAAGGCAGCGAGTCACAAATGGGTTTCAAAGGCGTGCGACCGTCGGACGTATTTGGTCTAGCCAGCATCCACGGGAAACCTGGCCACACAAATGTGGCACCGCGCTCGCCATCCAGCGCGTGAGCCGAAAGGCAGCGAGTCACAAATGGGTTTCAAAGGCGTGCGACCGCCGGGCGTATCTGGTCTACCCAGCGTCCACGGGAAACCCGGCCACACAAATGTGGCACCGCGCTTGCCATCCAGCGCGTGAGCCGAAAGGTAGCGAGTCATAAATGGGTTTCAAAGGCTTGCGTTCCCCGGACGTATCTGGTCTACCCAGCGTCCACGGGAAACCCGGCCACACAAATGTGGCACCGCGCTCGCCGTCCAGCTCATGAGCCGAAAGGCAGCGAGTCACAAATGGGTTTCAAAGACGTGCGACCGTCGGACGTATCTGGTCTAGCCAGCATCCACGGGAAACCTGGCCACACAAATGTGGCACCGCGCTCGCCATCCAGCGCGTGAGCCGAAAGGCAGCGAGTCATAAATGGGTTTCAAAGGCTTGCGTCCGCCGGACGTATCTGGTCTACCCAGCGTGCACGGGAAACCCGGCCACACAAATGTGGCACCGCGCTCGCCGTCCAGCTCATGAGCCGAAAGGCAGCGAGTCACAAATGGGTTTCAAAGGCTGGCATCTGCCGGACGTATCTTGTCTAGCCAGCGTCCACGGGAAACCTGGCTACACAAATGTGGTGCCGCGCTCGCCGCCCAGCTCATGAGCCGAAAGGCAGCGAGTCACAAATGGGTTTCAAAGGCTTGCATCCACCAGACGTATCTGGTCTAGCCAGCGTCCAAGGGAAACCTGGCCACACAAATGTGGTGCCGCGCTCGCCGCCCAGCTCATGAGCCGAAAGGCAGCGAGTCACAAATGGGTTTCAAAGGCGTGCGACCGTCGGACGTATCTGGTCTAGCCAGCATCCACGGGAAACCTGGCCACAGAAATGTGGCACCGCGCTCGCCATCCAGCGCGTGAGCCGAAAGGCAACGAGTCATAAATGGGTTTCAAAGGCTTGCGTCCACCGGACGTATCTGGTCTACCCAGCGTCCACGGGAAACCCGGCCACACAAATGTGGCACCGCGCTCGCCGTCCAGCTCATGAGCCGAAAGGCAGCGAGTCACAAATGGGTTTCAAAGGCTTGCCTCTGCCGGACGTATCTTGTCTAGCCAGCGTCCACGGGAAACCTGGCCACACAAATGTGGTGCCGCGCTCGCCGCCCAGCTCATGAGCCGAAAGGCAGCGAGTCACAAATGGGTTTTAAAGGCTTACGTCCGCCGGACGTATCTGGTCTAGCCAGCGTCCACGGGAAACCCGGCCACAGAAATGTGGCACCGTGCTCGCCGTCCAGCTCATGAGCCGAAAGGCAGCGAGTCACAAATGGGTTTCAAAGGCGTGCGACCGTCGGACTTATCTGGTCTAGCCAGCATCCACGGGAAACCTGGCCACATAAATGTGGCACCGCGCTCGCCATCCAGCGCGTGAGCCGAAAGGCAGCGAGTCATAAATGGGTTTCAAAGGCTTGCGTCCGCCGGACGTATCTGGTCTACCCAGCGTCCACGGGAAACCCGGCCACACAAATGTGGCACCGCGCTCGCCGTCCAGCTCATGAGCCGAAAGGCAGCGAGTCACAAATGGGTTTCAAAGGCTTGCATCCACCGGACGTATCTGGTCTAGCCAGCGTCCACGGGAAACCTGGCCACACAAATGTGGTGCCGCGCTCGCCGCCCAGCTCATGAGCCGAAAGGCAGCGAGTCACAAATGGGTTTCAAAGGCTTACGTCTACCGGACGTATCTGGTCTAGCCAGCGTCCACGGGAAACGCGGCGACAGAAATATGGCACCGTGCTCGCCGTCCAGCTCATGAGCCGAAAGGCAGCGAGTCACAAATGGGTTTCAAAGGCGTGCGACCGTCGGACGTATCTGGTCTAGCCAGCATCCACGGGAAACCTGGCCACACAAATGTGGCACCGCGCTCGCCATCCAGTGCGTGAGCCAAAAGGCAGCGACTCATAAATGGGTTTCAAAAGCTTGCGTCCGCCGGACGTATCTGGTCTACCCAGCGTCCCCGGGAAACCCGACCACACAAATGTGGCACCGCGCTCGCCGTCCAGCTCATGAGCCGAAAGGCAGCGAGTCACAAATGGGTTTCAAAGGCTTGCATCCGCCGGACGTATATGGTCTAGCCAGCGTCCACGGGAAACCCGGCCACACCAATGTGGTGCCGCGCTCGCCGCACAGCTCATGATTCGAAAGGCAGCGAGTCACAAATGGGTTTCAAAGGCTTACGTCCGCCGGACGTATCTGGTCTAGCCAGCGTCCACGGGAAACCCGGCCACAGAAATGTGGCACCGTGCTCGCCGTCCAACTCATGAGCCGAAAGGCAGCGAGTCACAAATGGGTTTCAAAGACGTGCGACCGTCGGACGTATCTGGTCTAGCCAGCATCCACGGGAAACCTGGCCACACAAATGTGGCACCGCGCTCGCCATCCAGCGCGTGAGCCGAAAGGCAGCGAGTCATAAATGGGTTTCAAAGGCTTGCGTCCGCCGGACGTATCTGGTCTAGCCAGCGTGCACGGGAAACCCGGCCACACAAATGTGGCACCGCGCTCGCCGTCCAGCTCATGAGCCGAAAGGCAGCGAGTCACAAATGGGTTTCAAAGGCTTGCATCTGCCGGACGTATCTTGTCTAGAAAGCGTCCACGGGAAACGTGGCCACACAAATGTGGTGCCGCGCTCGGCGCCCAGCTCATGAGCCGAAAGGCAGCGAGTCACAAATGGGTTTCAAAGGCTTACGTCCGCCGGACGTATCTGGTCTAGCCAGCGTCCACGGGAAACCCGGCCACACAAATGTGGCACCGCGCTCGCCGTCCAGCTCATGAGCCGAAAGGCAGCGAGTCACAAATGGGTTTCAAAGGCTTGCGTCCGCCGGACGTATCTGGTCGAGCCAGCGTCCACGGGAAACCCGGCCACACAAATGTGGTCCCGCGCTAGCCGCCCAGCTCATGAGCCGAAGGGAAACGAGTCACAAATGGGTTTCAAAGGCTTGCGTCCGCCGGACGTATTTGGTGTAGCCAGCGTCCACGGGAAACCCGGCCACACAAATGTGGCACAGCGCTCGCCGCCCAGCTCGTGAGCCGAAAGGCAGCGAGTCACAAATGGGTTTCAAAGGCTTGCGTCCGCCGGACGTATCTGGTCGAACCAGCGTCCACGGGAAACCCGGCCACACAAATGTGGCACCGCGCTCGCCTCCCAGCTCGTGAGCCGAAGGGCAGCGAGTCACAAATGGATTTCAAAGGCTTGCGTCCGCCGGACGTATCTGGTGTAGCCAGCGTCCACGGGAAACCCGGCCACACAAATGTGGTACCACGATCGTCGCCCAGCTCGTGAGCCGAAAGGCAGTGAGTCACAAATGGGTTTCAAAGGCTTGCGTCCGCCGGACGTATCTGGTCGAGCCAGCGTCCACGGGAAACCCGGCCACACAAATGTGGCACCGCGCTAGCCGCCCAGCTCATGAGCCGAAGGGAAGCGAGTCACAAATGGGTTTCAAAGGCTTGCGTCCGCCGGACGTATCTGGTGTAGCGAGCGTCCACGGGAAACCCGGCCACACAAATGTGGCACCGCGCTCGCCGTCTAACTCATGAGCCGAAAGGCAGCGAGTCACAAATAGGTTTCAAAGGCTTGCATCTGCCGGACGTATCTTGTCTAGCCAGCGTCCACGGGAAGCCCGGCCACACAAATATGGCACCGCGCTCGCCGCCCAGCTCGTGAGCCTAACGGCAGCGAGTCACAAATGGGTTTCAAAGGCGTGCGACCGTCGGACGTATCTGGTCTACCCAGCGTCCACGGGAAACCTGGCCACACAAATGTGGCACCGCGCTCGCCATCCAGCTCGTGAGCCGAAAGGCAGCGAGTCATAAATGGGTTTCAAAGGCTTGCGTCCGCCGGACGTATCTGGTCTACCCAGCGTCCCCGGGAAACCCGGCCACACAAATGTGGCACCGCGCTCGCTGTCTAGCTCATGAGCCGAAAGGCAGCGAGTCACAAATGGGTTTCAAAGGCTTGCATCCGCCGGACGTATCTGGTCTAGCCAGCGTCCACGGGAAACCTGGCCACACAAATGTGGTGCCGCGCTCGCCGCCCAGCTCATGAGCCGAAAGGCAGCGAGTCACAAATGGGTTTCAAATGCTTACGTCCGCCGGACGTATCTGGTCTAGAAAGCGTCCACGGGAAACCCGGCCACACAAATGTGGCACCGCGCTCGCCGTCCAGCTCATGAGCCGAAAGGCAGCGAGTCACAAATGGGTTTCAAAGGCTTGCGTCCGCCGGACGTATCTGGTCGAGCCAGCGTCCACGGGAAACCCGGCCACACAAATGTGGTGCCGCGCTAGCCGCCCAGCTCATGAGCCGAAGGGAAGCGAGTCACAAATGGGTTTCAAAGGCTTGCGTCCGCCGGACGTATCTGGTGTAGCCAGCGTCCACGGGAAACCCGACACACAAATGTGGCACAGCGCTCGCCGCCCAGCTCGTGAGTCGAAAGGCAGCGAGTCACAAATGGGTTTCAAAGGCTTGCGTCCGCCGGACGTATCTGGTCGAGCCAGCGTCCACGGGAAACCCGGCCACACAAATGTGGTGCCGCGCTCGCCGCCCAGCTCATGAGCCGAAAGGCAGCGAGTCACAAATGGGTTTCAAAGGCGTGCGACCGTCGGACGTATCTGGTCTAGCCAGCATCCACGGGAAACCTGGCCACAGAAATGTGGCACCGCGCTCGCCATCCAGCGCGTGAGCCGAAAGGCAACGAGTCATAAATGGGTTTCAAAGGCTTGCGTCCACCGGACGTATCTGGTCTACCCAGCGTCCACGGGAAACCCGGCCACACAAATGTGGCACCGCGCTCGCCGTCCAGCTCATGAGCCGAAAGGCAGCGAGTCACAAATGGGTTTCAAAGGCTTGCCTCTGCCGGACGTATCTTGTCTAGCCAGCGTCCACGGGAAACCTGGCCACACAAATGTGGTGCCGCGCTCGCCGCCCAGCTCATGAGCCGAAAGGCAGCGAGTCACAAATGGGTTTCAAAGGCTTACGTCCGCCGGACGTATCTGGTCTAGCCAGCGTCCACGGGAAACCCGGCCACAGAAATGTGGCACCGTGCTCGCCGTCAAGCTCATGAGCCGAAAGGCAGCGAGTCACAAATGGGTTTCAAAGGCGTGCGACCGTCGGACGTATCTGGTCTAGCCAGCATCCACGGGAAACCTGGCCACACAAATGTGGCACCGCGCTCGCCATCCAGCGCGTGGGGCGAAAGGCAGCGAGTCATAAATGGGTTTCAAAGGCTTGCGTCCGCCGGACGTATCTGGTCTACCTAGCGTCCACGGGAAACCCGGCCACACAAATGTGGCACCGCGCTCGCCGTCCAGCTCATGAGCCGAAAGGCAGCGAGTCACAAATGGGTTTCAAAGGCTTGCATCCGCCGGACGTATCTGGTCTAGCCAGCGTCCACGGGAAACCCGGCCACACAAATGTGGTGCCGCGCTCGCCGCCCAGCTCATGATTCGAAAGGCGGCGAGTCACAAATGGGTTTCAAAGGCGTGCGACCGTCGGACGTATCTGGTCTAGCCAGCATCCACGGGAAACCTGGCCACAGAAATGTGGCACCGCGCTCGCCGTCCAGCTCATGAGCCGAAAGGCAGCGAGTCACAAATGGGTTTCAAAGACGTGCAACCGTCGGACGTATCTGGTCTAGCCAGCATCCACGGGAAACCTGGCCACACAAATGTGGCACCGCGCTCGCCATCCTGCGCGTGAGCCGAAAGGCAGCGAGTAATAAATGGGTTTCAAAGGCTTGCGTCCGCCGGACGTATCTGGTCTACCCAGCGTGCACGGGAAACCCGGCCACACAAATGTGGCACCGCGCTCGCCGTCCAGCTCATGAGCCGAAAGGCAGCGAGTCACAAATGGGTTTCAAAGGCTGGCATCTGCCGGACGTATCTTGTCTAGCCAGCGTCCACGGGAAACCTGGCTACACAAATGTGGTGCCGCGCTCGCCGCCCAGCTCATGAGCCGAAAGGCAGCGAGTCACAAATGGGTTTCAAAGGCTTGCATCCACCGGAAGTATCTGGTCTAGCCAGCGTCCAAGGGAAACCTGGCCTCACAAATGTGGTGCCGCGCTCGCCGCCCAGCTCATGAGCCGAAAGGCAGCGAGTCACAAATGGGTTTCAAAGGCGTGCGACCGTCGGACGTATCTGGTCTAGCCAGCATCCACGGGAAACCTGGCCACAGAAATGTGGCACCGCGCTTGCCATCCAGCGCGTGAGCCGAAAGGCAACGAGTCATAAATGGGTTTCAAAGGCTTGCGTCCACGAGACGTATCTGGTCTACCCAGCGTCCACGGGAAACCCGGCCACACAAATGTGGCACCGCGCTCGCCGTCCAGCTCATGAGCCGAAAGGCAGCGAGTCACAAATGGGTTTCAAAGGCTTGCCTCTGCCGGACGTATCTTGTCTAGCCAGCGTCCACGGGAAACCTGGCCACACAAATGTGGTGCCGCGCTCGCCGCCCAGCTCATGAGCCGAAAGGCAGCGAGTCACAAATGGGTTTTAAAGGCTTACGTCCGCCGGACCTATCTGGTCTAGCCAGCGTCCACGGGAAACCCGTTCACAGAAATGTGGCACCGTGCTCGCCGTCCAGCTCATGAGCCGAAAGGCAGCGAGTCACAAATGGGTTTCAAAGGCGTGCGACCGTCGGACGTATCTGGTCTAGCCAGCATCCACGGGAAACCTGGCCACACAAATGTGGCACCGCGCTCGCCATCCAGCGCGTGAGCCGAAAGGCAGCGAGTCATAAATGGGTTTCAAAGGCTTGCGTCCGCCGGACGTATCTGGTCTACCCAGCGTCCACGGGAAACCCGGCCACACAAATGTGGCACCGCACTCGCCGTCCAGCTCATGAGCCGAAAGGCAGCGAGTCACAAATGGGTTTCAAAGGCTTGCGTCCGCCGGACGTATCTGGTCGAGCCAGCGTCCACGGGAAACCCGGCCACACAAATGTGGTGCCGCGCTCGCCGCCCAGCTCATGAGCCGAAAGGCAGCGAGTCACAAATGGGTTTCAAAGGCGTGCGACCGTCAGACGTATCTGGTCTAGCCAGCATCCACGGGAAACCTGGCCACAGAAATGTGGCACCGCGCTCGCCATCCAGCGCGTGAGCCGAAAGGCAACGAGTCATAAATGGGTTTCAAAGGCTTGCGTCCACCGGACGTATCTGGTCTACCCAGCGTCCACGGGAAACCCGGCCACACAAATGTGGCACCGCGCTCGCCGTCCAGCTCATGAGCCGAAAGGCAGCGAGTCACAAATGGGTTTCAAAGGCTTGCCTCTGCCGGACGTATCTTGTCTAGCCAGCGTCCACGGGAAACCTGGCCACACAAATGTGGTGCCGCGCTCGCCGCCCAGCTCATGAGCCGAAAGGCAGCGAGTCACAAATGGGTTTCAAAGGCTTACGTCCGCCGGACGTATCTGGTCTAGCCAGCGTCCACGGGAAACCCGGCCACAGAAATGTGGCACCGTGCTCGCCGTCAAGCTCATGAGCCGAAAGGCAGCGAGTCACAAATGGGTTTCAAAGGCGTGCGACCGTCGGACGTATCTGGTCTAGCCAGCATCCACGGGAAACCTGGCCACACAAATGTGGCACCGCGCTCGCCATCCAGCGCGTGGGCCGAAAGGCAGCGAGTCATAAATGGGTTTCAAAGGCTTGCATCCGCCGGACGTATCTGGTCTAGCCAGCGTCCACGTGAAACCCGGCCACACAAATGTGGTGCCGCGCTCGCCGCCCAGCTCATGATTCGAAAGGCGGCGAGTCACAAATGGGTTTCAAAGGCGTGCGACCGTCGGACGTATCTGGTCTAGCCAGCATCCACGGGAAACCTGGCCACAGAAATGTGGCACCGCGCTCGCCGTCCAGCTCATGAGCCGAAAGGCAGCGAGTCACAAATGGGTTTCAAAGACGTGCGACCGTCGGACGTATCTGGTCTAGCCAGCATCCATGGGAAACCTGGCCACACAAATGTGGCACCGCGCTCGCCATCCAGCGCGTGAGCCGAAAGGCAGCGAGTCATAAATGGGTTTCAAAGGCTTGCGTCCGCCGGACGTATCTGGTCTACCCAGCGTGCACGGGAAACCCGGCCACACAAATGTGGCACCGCGCTCGCCGTCCAGCTCATGAGCCGAAAGGCAGCGAGTCACAAATGGGTTTCAAAGGCTGGCATCTGCCGGACGTATCTTGTCTAGCCAGCGTCCACGGGAAACCTGGCTACACAAATGTGGTGCCGCGCTCGCCGCCCAGCTCATGAGCCGAAAGGCAGCGAGTCACAAATGGGTTTCAAAGGCTTGCATCCACCGGACGTATCTGGTCTAGCCAGCGTCCAAGGGAAACCTGGCCACACAAATGTGGTGCCGCGCTCGCCGCCCAGCTCATGATTCGAAAGGCAGCGAGTCACAAATGGGTTTCAAAGGCGTGCGACCGTCGGACGTATCTGGTCTAGCTAGCATCCACGGGAAACCTGGCCACAGAAATGTGGCACCGCGCTCGCCGTCCAGCTCATGAGCCGAAAGGCAGCGAGTCACAAATGGGTTTCAAAGACGTGCGACCGTCGGACGTATCTGGTCTAGCCAGCATCCATGGGAAACCTGGCCACACAAATGTGGCACCGCGCTCGCCATCCAGCGCGTGAGCCGAAAGGCAGCGAGTCATAAATGGGTTTCAAAGGCTTGCGTCCGCCGGACGTATCTGGTCTACCCAGCGTGCACGGGAAACCCGGCCACACAAATGTGGCACCGCGCTCGCCGTCCAGCTCATGAGCCGAAAGGCAGCGAGTCACAAATGGGTTTCAAAGGCTGGCATCTGCCGGACGTATCTTGTCTAGCCAGCGTCCACGGGAAACCTGGCCACACAAATGTGGCACCGCGCTCGCCATCCAGCGCGTGAGCCGAAAGGCAGCGAGTCATAAATGGGTTTCAAAGGCAGCGAGTCACAAATGGGTTTCAAAGGCGTGCGACCGTCGGACGTATCTGGTCTAGCCAGCATCCACGGGAAACCTGGCCACAGAAATGTGGCACCGCGCTTGCCATCCAGCGCGTGAGCCGAAAGGCAACGAGTCATAAATGGGTTTCAAAGGCTTGCGTCCACCGGACGTATCTGGTCTACCCAGCGTCCACGGGAAACCCGGCCACACAAATGTGGCACCGCGCTCGCCGTCCAGCTCATGAGCCGAAAGGCAGCGAGTCACAAATGGGTTTCAAAGGCTTGCCTCTGCCGGACGTATCTTGTCTAGCCAGCGTCCACGGGAAACCTGGCCACACAAATGTGGTGCCGCGCTCGCCGCCCAGCTCATGAGCCGAAAGGCAGCGAGTCACAAATGGGTTTTAAAGGCTTACGTCCGCCGGACCTATCTGGTCTAGCCAGCGTCCACGGGAAACCCGTTCACAGAAATGTGGCACCGTCCTCGCCGTCCAGCTCATGAGCCGAAAGGCAGCGAGTCACAAATGGGTTTCAAAGGCGTGCGACCGTCGGACGTATCTGGTCTAGCCAGCATCCACGGGAAACCTGGCCACACAAATGTGGCACCGCGCTCGCCATCCAGCGCGTGAGCCGAAAGGCAGCGAGTCATAAATGGGTTTCAAAGGCTTGCGTCCGCCGGACGTATCTGGTCTACCCAGCGTCCACGGGAAACCCGGCCACACAAATGTGGCACCGCGCTCGCCGTCCAGCTCATGAGCCGAAAGGCAGCGAGTCACAAATGGGTTTCAAAGGCTTGCGTCCGCCGGACGTATCTGGTCGAGCCAGCGTCCACGGGAAACCCGGCCACACAAATGTGGTGCCGCGCTCGCCGCCCAGCTCATGAGCCGAAAGGCAGCGAGTCACAAATGGGTTTCAAAGGCTTGCATCCACCGGACGTATCTGGTCTAGCCAGCGTCCAAGGGAAACCTGGCCACACAAATGTGGTGCCGCGCTCGCCGCCCAGCTCATGATTCGAAAGGCAGCGAGTCACAAATGGGTTTCAAAGGCGTGCGACCGTCGGACGTATCTGGTCTAGCCAGCATCCACGGGAAACCTGGCCACAGAAATGTGGCACCGCGCTCGCCGTCCAGCTCATGAGCCGAAAGGCAGCGAGTCACAAATGGGTTTCAAAGACGTGCGACCGTCGGACGTATCTGGTCTAGCCAGCATCCATGGGAAACCTGGCCACACAAATGTGGCACCGCGCTCGCCATCCAGCGCGTGAGCCGAAAGGCAGCGAGTCATAAATGGGTTTCAAAGGCTTGCGTCCGCCGGACGTATCTGGTCTACCCAGCGTGCACGGGAAACCCGGCCACACAATTGTGGCACCGCGCTCGCCGTCCAGCTCATGAGCCGAAAGGCAGCGAGTCACAAATGGGTTTCAAAGGCTGGCATCTGCCGGACGTATCTTGTCTAGCCAGCGTCCACGGGAAACCTGGCCACACAAATGTGGCACCGCGCTCGCCATCCAGCGCGTGAGCCGAAAGGCAGCGAGTCATAAATGGGTTTCAAAGGCAGCGAGTCACAAATGGGTTTCAAAGGCGTGCGACCGTCGGACGTATCTGGTCTAGCCAGCATCCACGGGAAACCTGGCCGCAGAAATGTGGCACCGCGCTTGCCATCCAGCGCGTGAGCCGAAAGGCAACGAGTCATAAATGGGTTTCAAAGGCTTGCGTCCACCGGACGTATCTGGTCTACCCAGCGTCCACGGGAAACCCGGCCACACAAATGTGGCACCGCGCTCGCCGTCCAGCTCATGAGCCGAAAGGCAGCGAGTCACAAATGGGTTTCAAAGGCTTGCGTCTGCCGGACGTATCTTGTCTAGCCAGCGTCCACGGGAAACCTGGCCACACAAATGTGGTGCCGCGCTCGCCGCCCAGCTCATGAGCCGAAAGGCAGCGAGTCACAAATGGGTTTTAAAGGCTTACGTCCGCCGGACCTATCTGGTCTAGCCAGCGTCCACGGGAAACCCGTTCACAGAAATGTGGCACCGTGCTCGCCGTCCAGCTCATGAGCCGAAAGGCAGCGAGTCACAAATGGGTTTCAAAGGCGTGCGACCGTCGGACGTATCTGGTCTAGCCAGCATCCACGGGAAACCTGGCCACACAAATGTGGCACCGCGCTCGCCATCCAGCGCGTGAGCCGAAAGGCAGCGAGTCATAAATGGGTTTCAAAGGCTTGCGTCCGCCGGACGTATCTGGTCTACCCAGCGTCCACGGGAAACCCGGCCACACAAATGTGGCACCGCGCTCGCCGTCCAGCTCATGAGCCGAAAGGCAGCGAGTCACAAATGGGTTTCAAAGGCTTGCGTCCGCCGGACGTATCTGGTCGAGCCAGCGTCCACGGGAAACCCGGCCACACAAATGTGGTGCCGCGCTCGCCGCCCAGCTCATGAGCCGAAAGGCAGCGAGTCACAAATGGGTTTCAAAGGCGTGCGACCGTCGGACGTATCTGGTCTAGCCAGCATCCACGGGAAACCTGGCCACAGAAATGTGGCACCGCGCTCGCCATCCAGCGCGTGAGCCGAAAGGCAACGAGTCATAAATGGGTTTCAAAGGCTTGCGTCCACCGGACGTATCTGGTCTACCCAGCGTCCACGGGAAACCCGGCCACACAAATGTGGCACCGCGCTCGCCGTCCAGCTCATGAGCCGAAAGGCAGCGAGTCACAAATGGGTTTCAAAGGCTTGCCTCTGCCGGACGTATCTTGTCTAGCCAGCGTCCACGGGAAACCTGGCCACACAAATGTGGTGCCGCCCTCGCCGCCCAGCTCATGAGCCGAAAGGCAGCGAGTCACAAATGGGTTTCAAAGGCTTACGTCCGCCGGACGTATCTGGTCTAGCCAGCGTCCACGGGAAACCCGGCCACAGAAATGTGGCACCGTGCTCGCCGTCAAGCTCATGAGCCGAAAGGCAGCGAGTCACAAATGGGTTTCAAAGGCGTGCGACCGTCGGACGTATCTGGTCTAGCCAGCATCCACGGGAAACCTGGCCACACAAATGTGGCACCGCGCTCGCCATCCAGCGCGTGGGCCGAAAGGCAGCGAGTCATAAATGGGTTTCAAAGGCTTGCGTCCGCCGGACGTATCTGGTCTACCTAGCGTCCACGGGAAACCCGGCCACACAAATGTGGTGCCGCGCTCGCCGCCCAGCTCATGATTCGAAAGGCAGCGAGTCACAAATGGGTTTCAAAGGCGTGCGACCGTCGGACGTATCTGGTCTAGCCAGCATCCACGGGAAACCTGGCCACAGAAATGTGGCACCGCGCTCGCCGTCCAGCTCATGAGCCGAAAGGCAGCGAGTCACAAATGGGTTTCAAAGACGTGCGACCGTCGGACGTATCTGGTCTAGCCAGCATCCACGGGAAACCTGGCCACACAAATGTGGCACCGCGCTCGCCATCCAGCGCGTGAGCCGAAAGGCAGCGAGTCATAAATGGGTTTCAAAGGCTTGCGTCCGCCGGACGTATCTGGTCTACCCAGCGTGCACGGGAAACCCGGCCACACAAATGTGGCACCGCGCTCGCCGTCCAGCTCATGAGCCGAAAGGCAGCGAGTCACAAATGGGTTTCAAAGGCTGGCATCTGCCGGACGTATCTTGTCTAGCCAGCGTCCACGGGAAACCTGGCTACACAAATGTGGTGCCGCGCTCGCCGCCCAGCTCATGAGCCGAAAGGCAGCGAGTCACAAATGGGTTTCAAAGGCTTGCATCCACCGGACGTATCTGGTCTAGCCAGCGTCCAAGGGAAACCTGGCCACACAAATGTGGTGCCGCGCTCGCCGCCCAGCTCATGATTCGAAAGGCAGCGAGTCACAAATGGGTTTCAAAGGCGTGCGACCGTCGGACGTATCTGGTCTAGCCAGCATCCACGGGAAACCTGGCCACAGAAATGTGGCACCGCGCTCGCCGTCCAGCTCATGAGCCGAAAGGCAGCGAGTCACAAATGGGTTTCAAAGACGTGCGACCGTCGGACGTATCTGGTCTAGCCAGCATCCATGGGAAACCTGGCCACACAAATGTGGCACCGCGCTCGCCATCCAGCGCGTGAGCCGAAAGGCAGCGAGTCATAAATGGGTTTCAAAGGCTTGCGTCCGCCGGACGTATCTGGTCTACCCAGCGTGCACGGGAAACCCGGCCACACAATTGTGGCACCGCGCTCGCCGTCCAGCTCATGAGCCGAAAGGCAGCGAGTCACAAATGGGTTTCAAAGGCTGGCATCTGCCGGACGTATCTTGTCTAGCCAGCGTCCACGGGAAACCTGGCCACACAAATGTGGCACCGCGCTCGCCATCCAGCGCGTGAGCCGAAAGGCAGCGAGTCATAAATGGGTTTCAAAGGCAGCGAGTCACAAATGGGTTTCAAAGGCGTGCGACCGTCGGACGTATCTGGTCTAGCCAGCATCCACGGGAAACCTGGCCGCAGAAATGTGGCACCGCGCTTGCCATCCAGCGCGTGAGCCGAAAGGCAACGAGTCATAAATGGGTTTCAAAGGCTTGCGTCCACCGGACGTATCTGGTCTACCCAGCGTCCACGGGAAACCCGGCCACACAAATGTGGCACCGCGCTCGCCGTCCAGCTCATGAGCCGAAAGGCAGCGAGTCACAAATGGGTTTCAAAGGCTTGCGTCTGCCGGACGTATCTTGTCTAGCCAGCGTCCACGGGAAACCTGGCCACACAAATGTGGTGCCGCGCTCGCCGCCCAGCTCATGAGCCGAAAGGCAGCGAGTCACAAATGGGTTTTAAAGGCTTACGTCCGCCGGACCTATCTGGTCTAGCCAGCGTCCACGGGAAACCCGTTCACAGAAATGTGGCACCGTGCTCGCCGTCCAGCTCATGAGCCGAAAGGCAGCGAGTCACAAATGGGTTTCAAAGGCGTGCGACCGTCGGACGTATCTGGTCTAGCCAGCATCCACGGGAAACCTGGCCACACAAATGTGGCACCGCGCTCGCCATCCAGCGCGTGAGCCGAAAGGCAGCGAGTCATAAATGGGTTTCAAAGGCTTGCGTCCGCCGGACGTATCTGGTCTACCCAGCGTCCACGGGAAACCCGGCCACACAAATGTGGCACCGCGCTCGCCGTCCAGCTCATGAGCCGAAAGGCAGCGAGTCACAAATGGGTTTCAAAGGCTTGCGTCCGCCGGACGTATCTGGTCGAGCCAGCGTCCACGGGAAACCCGGCCACACAAATGTGGTGCCGCGCTCGCCGCCCAGCTCATGAGCCGAAAGGCAGCGAGTCACAAATGGGTTTCAAAGGCGTGCGACCGTCGGACGTATCTGGTCTAGCCAGCATCCACGGGAAACCTGGCCACAGAAATGTGGCACCGCGCTCGCCATCCAGCGCGTGAGCCGAAAGGCAACGAGTCATAAATGGGTTTCAAAGGCTTGCGTCCACCGGACGTATCTGGTCTACCCAGCGTCCACGGGAAACCCGGCCACACAAATGTGGCACCGCGCTCGCCGTCCAGCTCATGAGCCGAAAGGCAGCGAGTCACAAATGGGTTTCAAAGGCTTGCCTCTGCCGGACGTATCTTGTCTAGCCAGCGTCCACGGGAAACCTGGCCACACAAATGTGGTGCCGCCCTCGCCGCCCAGCTCATGAGCCGAAAGGCAGCGAGTCACAAATGGGTTTCAAAGGCTTACGTCCGCCGGACGTATCTGGTCTAGCCAGCGTCCACGGGAAACCCGGCCACAGAAATGTGGCACCGTGCTCGCCGTCAAGCTCATGAGCCGAAAGGCAGCGAGTCACAAATGGGTTTCAAAGGCGTGCGACCGTCGGACGTATCTGGTCTAGCCAGCATCCACGGGAAACCTGGCCACACAAATGTGGCACCGCGCTCGCCATCCAGCGCGTGGGCCGAAAGGCAGCGAGTCATAAATGGGTTTCAAAGGCTTGCGTCCGCCGGACGTATCTGGTCTACCTAGCGTCCACGGGAAACCCGGCCACACAAATGTGGCACCGCGCTCGCCGTCCAGCTCATGAGCCGAAAGGCAGCGAGTCACAAATGGGTTTCAAAGGCTTGCATCCGCCGGACGTATCTCGTCTAGCCAGCGTCCACGTGAAACCCGGCCACACAAATGTGGTGCCGCGCTCGCCGCCCAGCTCATGATTCGAAAGGCGGCGAGTCACAAATGGGTTTCAAAGGCGTGCGACCGTCGGACGTATCTGGTCTAGCCAGCATCCACGGGAAACCTGGCCACAGAAATGTGGCACCGCGCTCGCCGTCCAGCTCATGAGCCGAAAGGCAGCGAGTCATAAATGGGTTTCAAAGGCTTGCGTCCACCGGACGTATCTGGTCTACCCAGCGTCCACGGGAAACCCGGCCACACAAATGTGGCACCGCGCTCGCCGTCCAGCTCATGAGCCGAAAGGCAGCGAGTCACAAATGGGTTTCAAAGGCTTGCCTCTGCCGGACGTATCTTGTCTAGCCAGCGTCCACGGGAAACCTGGCCACACAAATGTGGTGCCGCGCTCGCCGCCCAGCTCATGAGCCGAAAGGCAGCGAGTCACAAATGGGTTTTAAAGGCTTACGTCCGCCGGACGTATCTGGTCTAGCCAGCGTCCATGGGAAACCCGTTCACAGAAATGTGGCACCGTGCTCGCCGTCCAGCTCATGAGCCGAAAGGCAGCGAGTCACAAATGGGTTTCAAAGGCGTGCGACCGTCGGACGTATCTGGTCTAGCCAGCATCCACGGGAAACCTGGCCACACAAATGTGGCACCGCGCTCGCCATCCAGCGCGTGAGCCGAAAGGCAGCGAGTCATAAATGGGTTTCAAAGGCTTGCGTCCGCCGGACGTATCTGGTCTACCCAGCGTCCACGGGAAACCCGGCCACACAAATGTGGCACCGCGCTCGCCGTCCAGCTCATGAGCCGAAAGGCAGCGAGTCACAAATGGGTTTCAAAGGCTTGCATCCACCGGACGTATCTGGTCTAGCCAGCGTCCACGGGAAACCTGGCCACACAAATGTGGTGCCGCGCTCGCCGCCCAGCTCATGAGCCGAAAGGCAGCGAGTCACAAATGGGTTTCAAAGGCTTACGTCCGCCGGACGTATCTGGTCTAGCCAGCGTCCACGGGAAACCCAGCCACAGAAATGTGGCACCGTGCTCGCCGTCAAGCTCATGAGCCGAAAGGCAGCGAGTCACAAATGGGTTTCAAAGGCGTGCGACCGTCGGACGTATTTGGTCGAGCCAGCATCCACGGGAAACCCGGCCACACAAATGTGGCACCGCGCTCGCCATCCAGCGCGTGAGCCGAAAGGCAGCGAGTCACAAATGGGTTTCAAAGGCGTGCGACCGTCGGACGTATCTGGTCTAGCCAGCATCCACGGGAAACCTGGCCACAGAAATGTGGCACCGCGCTCGCCATCCAGCGCGTGAGCCGAAAGGCAACGAGTCATAAATGGGCTTCAAAGGCTTGCGTCCACCGGACGTATATGGTCTACCCAGCGTCCACGGGAAACCCGGCCACACAAATGTGGCACCGCGCTCGCCGTCCAGCTCATGAGCCGAAAGGCAGCGAGTCACAAATGGGTTTCAAAGGCTTGCCTCTGCCGGACGTATCTTGTCTAGCCAGCGTCCACGGGAAACCTGGCCACACAAATGTGGTGCCGCGCTCGCCGCCCAGCTCATGAGCCGAAAGGCAGCGAGTCACAAATGGGTTTCAAAGGCTTACGTCCGCCGGACGTATCTGGTCTAGCCAGCGTCCACGGGAAACCCGGCCACAGAAATGTGGCACCGTGCTCGCCGTCAAGCTCATGAGCCGAAAGGCAGCGAGTCACAAATGGGTTTCAAAGGCGTGCGACCGTCGGACGTATCTGGTCTAGCCAGCATCCACGGGAAACCTGGCCAAACAAATGTGGCACCGCGCTCGCCATCCAGCGCGTGGGGCGAAAGGCAGCGAGTCATAAATGGGTTTCAAAGGCTTGCGTCCGCCGGACGTATCTGGTCTACCTAGCGTCCACGGGAAACCCGGCCACACAAATGTGGCACCGCGCTCGCCGTCCAGCTCATGAGCCGAAAGGCAGCGAGTCACAAATGGGTTTCAAAGGCTTGCATCCGCCGGACGTATCTCGTCTAGCCAGCGTCCACGTGAAACCCGGCCACACAAATGTGGTGCCGCGCTCGCCGCCCAGCTCATGATTCGAAAGGCGGCGAGTCACAAATGGGTTTCAAAGGCGTGCGACCGTCGGACGTATCTGGTCTAGCCAGCATCCACGGGAAACCTGGCCACAGAAATGTGGCACCGCGCTCGCCGTCCAGCTCATGAGCCGAAAGGCAGCGAGTCACAAATGGGTTTCAAAGACGTGCGACCGTCGGACGTATCTGGTCTAGCCAGCATCCACGGGAAACCTGGCCACACAAATGTGGCACCGCGCTCGCCATCCAGCGCGTGAGCCGAAAGGCAGCGAGTCATAAATGGGTTTCAAAGGCTTGCGTCCGCCGGACGTATCTGGTCTACCCAGCGTGCACGGGAAACCCGGCCACACAAATGTGGCACCGCGCTCGCCGTCCAGCTCATGAGCCGAAAGGCAGCGAGTCACAAATGGGTTTCAAAGGCTGGCATCTGCCGGACGTATCTTGTCTAGCCAGCGTCCACGGGAAACCTGGCTACACAAATGTGGTGCCGCGCTCGCCGCCCAGCTCATGAGCCGAAAGGCAGCGAGTCACAAATGGGTTTCAAAGGCTTGCATCCACCGGACGTATCTGGTCTAGCCAGCGTCCAAGGGAAACCTGGCCACACAAATGTGGTGCCGCGCTCGCCGCCCAGCTCATGAGCCGAAAGGCAGCGAGTCACAAATGGGTTTCAAAGGCGTGCGACCGTCGGACGTATCTGGTCTAGCCAGCATCCACGGGAAACCTGGCCACAGAAATGTGGCACCGCGCTTGCCATCCAGCGCGTGAGCCGAAAGGCAACGAGTCATAAATGGGTTTCAAAGGCTTGCGTCCGCCGGACGTATCTGGTCTACCCAGCGTCCACGGGAAACCCGGCCACACAAATGTGGCACCGCGCTCGCCGTCCAGCTCATGAGCCGAAAGGCAGCGAGTCACAAATGGGTTTCAAAGGCTTGCCTCTGCCGGACGTATCTTGTCTAGCCAGCGTCCACGGGAAACCTGGCCACACAAATGTGGTGCCGCGCTCGCCGCCCAGCTCATGAGCCGAAAGGCAGCGAGTCACAAATGGGTTTTAAAGGCTTACGTCCGCCGGACGTATCTGGTCTAGCCAGCGTCCATGGGAAACCCGTTCACAGAAATGTGGCACCGTGCTCGCCGTCCAGCTCATGAGCCGAAAGGCAGCGAGTCACAAATGGGTTTCAAAGGCGTGCGACCGTCGGACGTATCTGGTCTAGCCAGCATCCACGGGAAACCTGGCCACACAAATGTGGCACCGCGCTCGCCATCCAGCGCGTGAGCCGAAAGGCAGCGAGTCATAAATGGGTTTCAAAGGCTTGCGTCCGCCGGACGTATCTGGTCTACCCAGCGTCCACGGGAAACCCGGCCACACAAATGTGGCACCGCGCTCGCCGTCCAGCTCATGAGCCGAAAGGCAGCGAGTCACAAATGGGTTTCAAAGGCTTGCATCCACCGGACGTATCTGGTCTAGCCAGCATCCACGGGAAACCTGGCCACACAAATGTGGTGCCGCGCTCGCCGCCCAGCTCATGAGCCGAAAGGCAGCGAGTCACAAATGGGTTTCAAAGGCTTACGTCCGCCGGACGTATCTGGTCTAGCCAGCGTCCACGGGAAACACAGCCACAGAAATGTGGCACCGTGCTCGCCGTCAAGCTCATGAGCCGAAAGGCAGCGAGTCACAAATGGGTTTCAAAGGCGTGCGACCGTCGGACGTATTTGGTCTAGCCAGCATCCACGGGAAACCTGGCCACACAAATGTGGCACCGCGCTCGCCATCCAGCGCGTGAGCCGAAAGGCAGCGAGTCACAAATGGGTTTCAAAGGCGTGCGACCGCCGGGCGTATCTGGTCTACCCAGCGTCCACGGGAAACCCGGCCACACAAATGTGGCACCGCGCTTGCCATCCAGCGCGTGAGCCGAAAGGTAGCGAGTCATAAATGGGTTTCAAAGGCTTGCGTCCCCCGGACGTATCTGGTCTACCCAGCGTCCACGGGAAACCCGGCCACACAAATGTGGCACCGCGCTCGCCGTCCAGCTCATGAGCCGAAAGGCAGCGAGTCACAAATGGGTTTCAAAGACGTGCGACCGTCGGACGTATCTGGTCTAGCCAGCATCCACGGGAAACCTGGCCACACAAATGTGGCACCGCGCTCGCCATCCAGCGCGTGAGCCGAAAGGCAGCGAGTCATAAATGGGTTTCAAAGGCTTGCGTCCGCCGGACGTATCTGGTCTACCCAGCGTGCACGGGAAACCCGGCCACACAAATGTGGCACCGCGCTCGCCGTCCAGCTCATGAGCCGAAAGGCAGCGAGTCACAAATGGGTTTCAAAGGCTGGCATCTGCCGGACGTATCTTGTCTAGCCAGCGTCCACGGGAAACCTGGCTACACAAATGTGGTGCCGCGCTCGCCGCCCAGCTCATGAGCCGAAAGGCAGCGAGTCACAAATGGGTTTCAAAGGCTTGCATCCACCGGACGTATCTGGTCTAGCCAGCGTCCAAGGGAAACCTGGCCACACAAATGTGGTGCCGCGCTCGCCGCCCAGCTCATGAGCCGAAAGGCAGCGAGTCACAAATGGGTTTCAAAGGCGTGCGACCGTCGGACGTATCTGGTCTAGCCAGCATCCACGGGAAACCTGGCCACGGAAATGTGGCACCGCGCTCGCCATCCAGCGCGTGAGCCGAAAGGCAACGAGTCATAAATGGGTTTCAAAGGCTTGCGTCCACCGGACGTATCTGGTCTACCCAGCGTCCACGGGAAACCCGGCCACACAAATGTGGCACCGCGCTCGCCGTCCAGCTCATGAGCCGAAAGGCAGCGAGTCACAAATGGGTTTCAAAGGCTTGCCTCTGCCGGACGTATCTTGTCTAGCCAGCGTCCACGGGAAACCTGGCCACACAAATGTGGTGCCGCGCTCGCCGCCCAGCTCATGAGCCGAAAGGCAGCGAGTCACAAATGGGTTTTAAAGGCTTACGTCCGCCGGACGTATCTGGTCTAGCCAGCGTCCACGGGAAACCCGGCCACAGAAATGTGGCACCGTGCTCGCCGTCCAGCTCATGAGCCGAAAGGCAGCGAGTCACAAATGGGTTTCAAAGGCGTGCGACCGTCGGACTTATCTGGTCTAGCCAGCATCCACGGGAAACCTGGCCACACAATTGTGGTACCGCGCTCGCCATCCAGCGCGTGAGCCGAAAGGCAGCGAGTCATAAATGGGTTTCAAAGGCTTGCGTCCGCCGGACGTATCTGGTCTACCCAGCGTCCACGGGAAACCCGGCCACACAAATGTGGCACCGTGCTCGCCGTCCAGCTCATGAGCCGAAAGGCAGCGAGTCACAAATGGGTTTCAAAGGCTTGCATCCACCGGACGTATCTGGTCTAGCCAGCGTCCACGGGAAACCTGGCCACACAAATGTGGTGCCGCGCTCGCCGCCCAGCTCATGAGCCGAAAGGCAGCGAGTCACAAATGGGTTTCAAAGGCTTACGTCCGCCGGACGTATCTGGTCTAGCCAGCGTCCACGGGAAACCCAGCCACAGAAATGTGGCACCGTGCTCGCCGTCAAGCTCATGAGCCGAAAGGCAGCGAGTCACAAATGGGTTTCAAAGGCGTGCGACCGTCGGACGTATCTGGTCTAGCCAGCATCCACGGGAAACCTGGCCACACAAATGTGGCACCGCGCTCGCCATCCAGCGCGTGAGCCGAAAGGCAGCGAGTCACAAATGGGTTTCAAAGGCGTGCGACCGCCGGGCGTATCTGGTCTACCCAGCGTCCACGGGAAACCCGGCCACACAAATGTGGCACCGCGCTTGCCATCCAGCGCGTGAGCCGAAAGGTAGCGAGTCATAAATGGGTTTCAAAGGCTTGCGTCCCCCGGACGTATCTGGTCTACCCAGCGTCCACGGGAAACCCGGCCACACAAATGTGGCACCGCGCTCGCCGTCCAGCTCATGAGCCGAAAGGCAGCGAGTCACAAATGGGTTTCAAAGACGTGCGACCGTCGGACGTATCTGGTCTAGCCAGCATCCACGGGAAACCTGGCCACACAAATGTGGCACCGCGCTCGCCATCCAGCGCGTGAGCCGAAAGGCAGCGAGTCATAAATGGGTTTCAAAGGCTTGCGTCCGCCGGACGTATCTGGTCTACCCAGCGTGCACGGGAAACCCGGCCACACAAATGTGGCACCGCGCTCGCCGTCCAGCTCATGAGCCGAAAGGCATAGAGTCACAAATGGGTTTCAAAGGCGGGCATCTGCCGGACGTATCTTGTCTAGCCAGCGTCCACGGGAAACCTGGCTACACAAATGTGGTGCCGCGCTCGCCGCCCAGCTCATGAGCCGAAAGGCAGCGAGTCACAAATGGGTTTCAAAGGCTTGCATCCACCGGACGTATCTGGTCTAGCCAGCGTCCAAGGGAAACCTGGCCACACAAATGTGGTGCCGCGCTCGCCGCCCAGCTCATGAGCCGAAAGGCAGCGAGTCACAAATGGGTTTCAAAGGCGTGCGACCGTCGGACGTATCTGGTCTAGCCAGCATCCACGGGAAACCTGGCCACAGAAATGTGGCACCGCGCTCGCCATCCAGCGCGTGAGCCGAAAGGCAACGAGTCATAAATGGGTTTCAAAGGCTTGCGTCCACCGGACGTATCTGGTCTACCCAGCGTCCACGGGAAACCCGGCCACACAAATGTGGCACCGCGCTCGCCGTCCAGCTCATGAGCCGAAAGGCAGCGAGTCACAAATGGGTTTCAAAGGCTTGCCTCTGCCGGACGTATCTTGTCTAGCCAGCGTCCACGGGAAACCTGGCCACACAAATGTGGTGCCGCGCTCGCCGCCCAGCTCATGAGCCGAAAGGCAGCGAGTCACAAATGGGTTTTAAAGGCTTACGTCCGCCGGACGTATCTGGTCTAGCCAGCGTCCACGGGAAACCCGGCCACAGAAATGTGGCACCGTGCTCGCCGTCCAGCTCATGAGTCGAAAGGCAGCGAGTCACAAATGGGTTTCAAAGGCGTGCGACCGTCGGACTTATCTGGTCTAGCCAGCATCCACGGGAAACCTGGCCACACAAATGTGGCACCGCGCTCGCCATCCAGCGCGTGAGCCGAAAGGCAGCGAGTCATAAATGGGTTTCAAAGGCTTGCGTCCGCCGGACGTATCTGGTCTACCCAGCGTCCACGGGAAACCCGGCCACACGAATGTGGCACCGCGCTCGCCGTCCAGCTCATGAGCCGAAAGGCAGCGAGTCACAAATGGGTTTCAAAGGCTTGCATCCACCGGACGTATCTGGTCTAGCCAGCGTCCACGGGAAACCTGGCCACACAAATGTGGTGCCGCGCTCGCCGCCCAGCTCATGAGCCGAAAGGCAGCGAGTCACAAATGGGTTTCAAAGGCATACGTCCGCCGGACGTATCTGGTCTAGCCAGCGTCCACGGGAAACCCAGCCACAGAAATGTGGCACCGTGCTCGCCGTCCAGCTCATGAGCCGAAAGGCAGCGAGTCACAAATGGGTTTCAAAGGCGTGCGACCGTCGGACGTATCTGGTCTAGCCAGCATCCACGGGAAACCTGGCCACACAAATGTGGCACCGCGCTCGCCATCCAGCGCGTGAGCCGAAAGGCAGCGAGTCACAAATGGGTTTCAAAGGCGTGCGACCGCCGGGCGTATCTGGTCTACCCAGCGTCCACGGGAAACCCGGCCACACAAATGTGGCACCGCGCTTGCCATCCAGCGCGTGAGCCGAAAGGTAGCGAGTCATAAATGGGTTTCAAAGGCTTGCGTCCCCCGGACGTATCTGGTCTACCCAGCGTCCACGGGAAACCCGGCCACACAAATGTGGCACCGCGCTCGCCGTCCAGCTCATGAGCCGAAAGGCAGCGAGTCACAAATGGGTTTCAAAGACGTGCGACCGTCGGACGTATCTGGTCTAGCCAGCATCCACGGGAAACCTGGCCACACAAATGTGGCACCGCGCTCGCCATCCAGCGCGTGAGCCGAGAGGCAGCGAGTCATAAATGGGTTTCAAAGGCTTGCGTCCGCCGGACGTATCTGGTCTACCCAGCGTGCACGGGAAACCCGGCCACACAAATGTGGCACCGCGCTCGCCGTCCAGCTCATGAGCCGAAAGGCATAGAGTCACAAATGGGTTTCAAAGGCGGGCATCTGCCGGACGTATCTTGTCTAGCCAGCGTCCACGGGAAACCTGGCTACACAAATGTGGTGCCGCGCTCGCCGCCCAGCTCATGAGCCGAAAGGCAGCGAGTCACAAATGGGTTTCAAAGGCTTGCATCCACCGGACGTATCTGGTCTAGCCAGCGTCCAAGGGAAACCTGGCCACACAAATGTGGTGCCGCGCTCGCCGCCCAGCTCATGAGCCGAAAGGCAGCGAGTCACAAATGGGTTTCAAAGGCGTGCGACCGTCGGACGTATCTGGTCTAGCCAGCATCCACTGGAAACCTGGCCACAGAAATGTGGCACCGCGCTCGCCATCCAGCGCGTGAGCCGAAAGGCAACGAGTCATAAATGGGTTTCAAAGGCTTGCGTCCACCGGACGTATCTGGTCTACCCAGCGTCCACGGGAAACCCGGCCACACAAATGTGGCACCGCGCTCGCCGTCCAGCTCATGAGCCGAAAGGCAGCGAGTCACAAATGGGTTTCAAAGGCTTGCCTCTGCCGGACGTATCTTGTCTAGCCAGCGTCCACGGGAAACCTGGCCACACAAATGTGGTGCCGCGCTCGCCGCCCAGCTCATGAGCCGAAAGGCAGCGAGTCACAAATGGGTTTTAAAGGCTTACGTCCGCCGGACGTATCTGGTCTAGCCAGCGTCCACGGGAAACCCGGCCACAGAAATGTGGCACCGTGCTCGCCGTCCAGCTCATGAGTCGAAAGGCAGCGAGTCACAAATGGGTTTCAAAGGCGTGCGACCGTCGGACTTATCTGGTCTAGCCAGCATCCACGGGAAACCTGGCCACACAAATGTGGCACCGCGCTCGCCATCCAGCGCGTGAGGCGAAAGGCAGCGAGTCATAAATGGGTTTCAAAGGCTTGCGTCCGCCGGACGTATCTGGTCTACCCAGCGTCCACGGGAAACCCGGCCACACAAATGTGGCACCGCGCTCGCCGTCCAGCTCATGAGCCGAAAGGCAGCGAGTCACAAATGGGTTTCAAAGGCTTGCATCCACCGGACGTATCTGGTCTAGCCAGCGTCCACGGGAAACCTGGCCACACAAATGTGGTGCCGCGCTCGCCGCCCAGCTCATGAGCCGAAAGGCAGCGAGTCACAAATGGGTTTCAAAGGCTTACGTCCGCCGGACGTATCTGGTCTAGCCAGCGTCCACGGGAAACCCAGCCACAGAAATGTGGCACCGTGCTCGCCGTCCAGCTCATGAGCCGAAAGGCAGCGAGTCACAAATGGGTTTCAAAGGCGTGCGACCGTCGGACGTATCTGGTCTAGCCAGCATCCACGGGAAACCTGGCCACACAAATGTGGCACCGCGCTCGCCATCCAGCGCGTGAGCCGAAAGGCAGCGAGTCACAAATGGGTTTCAAAGGCGTGCGACCGCCGGGCGTATCTGGTCTACCCAGCGTCCACGGGAAACCCGGCCACACAAATGTGGCACCGCGCTTGCCATCCAGCGCGTGAGCCGAAAGGTAGCGAGTCATAAATGGGTTTCAAAGGCTTGCGTCCCCCGGACGTATCTGGTCTACCCAGCGTCCACGGGAAACCCGGCCACACAAATGTGGCACCGCGCTCGCCGTCCAGCTCATGAGCCGAAAGGCAGCGAGTCACAAATGGGTTTCAAAGACGTGCGACCGTCGGACGTATCTGGTCTAGCCAGCATCCACGGGAAACCTGGCCACACAAATGTGGCACCGCGCTCGCCATCCAGCGCGTGAGCCGAGAGGCAGCGAGTCATAAATGGGTTTCAAAGGCTTGCGTCCGCCGGACGTATCTGGTCTACCCAGCGTGCACGGGAAACCCGGCCACACAAATGTGGCACCGCGCTCGCCGTCCAGCTCATGAGCCGAAAGGCATAGAGTCACAAATGGGTTTCAAAGGCGGGCATCTGCCGGACGTATCTTGTCTAGCCAGCGTCCACGGGAAACCTGGCTACACAAATGTGGTGCCGCGCTCGCCGCCCAGCTCATGAGCCGAAAGGCAGCGAGTCACAAATGGGTTTCAAAGGCTTGCATCCACCGGACGTATCTGGTCTAGCCAGCGTCCAAGGGAAACCTGGCCACACAAATGTGGTGCCGCGCTCGCCGCCCAGCTCATGAGCCGAAAGGCAGCGAGTCACAAATGGGTTTCAAAGGCGTGCGACCGTCGGACGTATCTGGTCTAGCCAGCATCCACGGGAAACCTGGCCACAGAAATGTGGCACCGCGCTCGCCATCCAGCGCGTGAGCCGAAAGGCAACGAGTCATAAATGGGTTTCAAAGGCTTGCGTCCACCGGACGTATCTGGTCTACCCAGCGTCCACGGGAAACCCGGCCACACAAATGTGGCACCGCGCTCGCCGTCCAGCTCATGAGCCGAAAGGCAGCGAGTCACAAATGGGTTTCAAAGGCTTGCCTCTGCCGGACGTATCTTGTCTAGCCAGCGTCCACGGGAAACCTGGCCACACAAATGTGGTGCCGCGCTCGCCGCCCAGCTCATGAGCCGAAAGGCAGCGAGTCACAAATGGGTTTTAAAGGCTTACGTCCGCCGGACGTATCTGGTCTAGCCAGCGTCCACGGGAAACCCGGCCACAGAAATGTGGCACCGTGCTCGCCGTCCAGCTCATGAGTCGAAAGGCAGCGAGTCACAAATGGGTTTCAAAGGCGTGCGACCGTCGGACTTATCTGGTCTAGCCAGCATCCACGGGAAACCTGGCCACACAATTGTGGCACCGCGCTCGCCATCCAGCGCGTGAGCCGAAAGGCAGCGAGTCATAAATGGGTTTCAAAGGCTTGCGTCCGCCGGACGTATCTGGTCTACCCAGCGTCCACGGGAAACCCGGCCACACAAATGTGGCACCGCGCTCGCCGTCCAGCTCATGAGCCGAAAGGCAGCGAGTCACAAATGGGTTTCAAAGGCTTGCATCCACCGGACGTATCTGGTCTAGCCAGCGTCCACGGGAAACCTGGCCACACAAATGTGGTGCCGCGCTCGCCGCCCAGCTCATGAGCCGAAAGGCAGCGAGTCACAAATGGGTTTCAAAGGCTTACGTCCGCCGGACGTATCTGGTCTAGCCAGCGTCCACGGGAAACCCAGCCACAGAAATGTGGCACCGTGCTCGCCGTCCAGCTCATGAGCCGAAAGGCAGCGAGTCACAAATGGGTTTCAAAGGCGTGCGACCGTCGGACGTATCTGGTCTAGCCAGCATCCACGGGAAACCTGGCCACACAAATGTGGCACCGCGCTCGCCATCCAGCGCGTGAGCCGAAAGGCAGCGAGTCACAAATGGGTTTCAAAGGCGTGCGACCGCCGGGCGTATCTGGTCTACCCAGCGTCCACGGGAAACCCGGCCACACAAATGTGGCACCGCGCTTGCCATCCAGCGCGTGAGCCGAAAGGTAGCGAGTCATAAATGGGTTTCAAAGGCTTGCGTCCCCCGGACGTATCTGGTCTACCCAGCGTCCACGGGAAACCCGGCCACACAAATGTGGCACCGCGCTCGCCGTCCAGCTCATGAGCCGAAAGGCAGCGAGTCACAAATGGGTTTCAAAGACGTGCGACCGTCGGACGTATCTGGTCTAGCCAGCATCCACGGGAAACCTGGCCACACAAATGTGGCACCGCGCTCGCCATCCAGCGCGTGAGCCGAAAGGCAGCGAGTCATAAATGGGTTTCAAAGGCTTGCGTCCGCCGGACGTATCTGGTCTACCCAGCGTGCACGGGAAACCCGGCCACACAAATGTGGCACCGCGCTCGCCGTCCAGCTCATGAGCCGAAAGGCATAGAGTCACAAATGGGTTTCAAAGGCGGGCATCTGCCGGACGTATCTTGTCTAGCCAGCGTCCACGGGAAACCTGGCTACACAAATGTGGTGCCGCGCTCGCCGCCCAGCTCATGAGCCGAAAGGCAGCGAGTCACAAATGGGTTTCAAAGGCTTGCATCCACCGGACGTATCTGGTCTAGCCAGCGTCCAAGGGAAACCTGGCCACACAAATGTGGTGCCGCGCTCGCCGCCCAGCTCATGAGCCGAAAGGCAGCGAGTCACAAATGGGTTTCAAAGGCGTGCGACCGTCGGACGTATCTGGTCTAGCCAGCATCCACGGGAAACCTGGCCACAGAAATGTGGCACCGCGCTCGCCATCCAGCGCGTGAGCCGAAAGGCAACGAGTCATAAATGGGTTTCAAAGGCTTGCGTCCACCGGACGTATCTGGTCTACCCAGCGTCCACGGGAAACCCGGCCACACAAATGTGGCACCGCGCTCGCCGTCCAGCTCATGAGCCGAAAGGCAGCGAGTCACAAATGGGTTTCAAAGGCTTGCCTCTGCCGGACGTATCTTGTCTAGCCAGCGTCCACGGGAAACCTGGCCACACAAATGTGGTGCCGCGCTCGCCGCCCAGCTCATGAGCCGAAAGGCAGCGAGTCACAAATGGGTTTTAAAGGCTTACGTCCGCCGGACGTATCTGGTCTAGCCAGCGTCCACGGGAAACCCGGCCACAGAAATGTGGCACCGTGCTCGCCGTCCAGCTCATGAGCCGAAAGGCAGCGAGTCACAAATGGGTTTCAAAGGCGTGCGACCGTCGGACGTATCTGGTCTAGCCAGCATCCACGGGAAACCTGGCCACACAAATGTGGCACCGCGCTCGCCATCCAGCGCGTGAGCCGAAAGGCAGCGAGTCATAAATGGGTTTCAAAGGCTTGCGTCCGCCGGACGTATCTGGTCTACCCAGCGTCCACGGGAAACCCGGCCACACAAATGTGGCACCGCGCTCGCCGTCCAGCTCATGAGCCGAAAGGCAGCGAGTCACAAATGGGTTTCAAAGACGTGCGACCGTCGGACGTATCTGGTCTAGCCAGCATCCACGGGAAACCTGGCCACACAAATGTGGCACCGCGCTCGCCATCCAGCGCGTGAGCCGAAAGGCAGCGAGTCATAAATGGGTTTCAAAGGCTTGCGTCCGCCGGACGTATCTGGTCTACCCAGCGTGCACGGGAAACCCGGCCACACAAATGTGGCACCGCGCTCGCCGTCCAGCTCATGAGCCGAAAGGCATAGAGTCACAAATGGGTTTCAAAGGCGGGCATCTGCCGGACGTATCTTGTCTAGCCAGCGTCCACGGGAAACCTGGCTACACAAATGTGGTGCCGCGCTCGCCGCCCAGCTCATGAGCCGAAAGGCAGCGAGTCACAAATGGGTTTCAAAGGCTTGCATCCACCGGACGTATCTGGTCTAGCCAGCGTCCAAGGGAAACCTGGCCACACAAATGTGGTGCCGCGCTCGCCGCCCAGCTCATGAGCCGAAAGGCAGCGAGTCACAAATGGGTTTCAAAGGCGTGCGACCGTCGGACGTATCTGGTCTAGCCAGCATCCACGGGAAACCTGGCCACAGAAATGTGGCACCGCGCTCGCCATCCAGCGCGTGAGCCGAAAGGCAACGAGTCATAAATGGGTTTCAAAGGCTTGCGTCCACCGGACGTATCTGGTCTACCCAGCGTCCACGGGAAACCCGGCCACACAAATGTGGCACCGCGCTCGCCGTCCAGCTCATGAGCCGAAAGGCAGCGAGTCACAAATGGGTTTCAAAGGCTTGCCTCTGCCGGACGTATCTTGTCTAGCCAGCGTCCACGGGAAACCTGGCCACACAAATGTGGTGCCGCGCTCGCCGCCCAGCTCATGAGCCGAAAGGCAGCGAGTCACAAATGGGTTTTAAAGGCTTACGTCCGCCGGACGTATCTGGTCTAGCCAGCGTCCACGGGAAACCCGGCCACAGAAATGTGGCACCGTGCTCGCCGTCCAGCTCATGAGCCGAAAGGCAGCGAGTCACAAATGGGTTTCAAAGGCGTGCGACCGTCGGACGTATCTGGTCTAGCCAGCATCCACGGGAAACCTGGCCACACAAATGTGGCACCGCGCTCGCCATCCAGCGCGTGAGCCGAAAGGCAGCGAGTCATAAATGGGTTTCAAAGGCTTGCGTCCGCCGGACGTATCTGGTCTACCCAGCGTCCACGGGAAACCCGGCCACACAAATGTGGCACCGCGCTCGCCGTCCAGCTCATGAGCCGAAAGGCAGCGAGTCACAAATGGGTTTCAAAGGCTTGCATCCACCGGACGTATCTGGTCTAGCCAGCGTCCACGGGAAACCTGGCCACACAAATGTGGTGCCGCGCTCGCCGCCCAGCTCATGAGCCGAAAGGCAGCGAGTCACAAATGGGTTTCAAAGGCTTACGTCCGCCGGACGTATCTGGTCTAGCCAGCGTCCACGGGAAACCCAGCCACAGAAATGTGGCACCGTGCTCGCCGTCCAGCTCATGAGCCGAAAGGCAGCGAGTCACAAATGGGTTTCAAAGGCGTGCGACCGTCGGACGTATCTGGTCTAGCCAGCATCCACGGGAAACCTGGCCACACAAATGTGGCACCGCGCTCGCCATCCAGCGCGTGAGCCGAAAGGCAGCGAGTCACAAATGGGTTTCAAAGGCGTGCGACCGCCGGGCGTATCTGGTCTACCCAGCGTCCACGGGAAACCCGGCCACACAAATGTGGCACCGCGCTTGCCATCCAGCGCGTGAGCCGAAAGGCAGCGAGTCATAAATGGGTTTCAAAGGCTTGCGTCCCCCGGACGTATATGGTCTACCCAGCGTCCACGGGAAACCCGGCCACACAAATGTGGCACCGCGCTCGCCGTCCAGCTCATGAGCCGAAAGGCAGCGAGTCACAAATGGGTTTCAAAGGCTTGCATCTGCCGGACGTATCTTGTCTAGCCAGCGTCCACGGGAAACCTGGCTACACAAATGTGGTGCCGCGCTCGCCGCCCAGCTCATGAGCCGAAAGGCAGCGAGTCACAAATGGGTTTCAAAGGCTTGCATCCACCAGACGTATCTGGTCTAGCCAGCGTCCACGGGAAACCTGGCCACACAAATGTGGTGCCGCGCTCGCCGCCCAGCTCATGAGCCGAAAGGCAGCGAGTCAGAAATGGGTTTCAAAGGCGTGCGACCGTCGGACGTATCTGGTCTAGCCAGCATCCACGGGAAACGTGGCCACACAAATGTGGCACCGCGCTCGCCATCCAGCGCGTGAGCCGGAAGGCAGCGAGTCACAAATGGGTTTCAAAGGCGTGCGACCGCCGGGCGTATCTGGTCTACCCAGCGTCCACGGGAAACCCGGCCACACAAATGTGGCACCGCGCTTGCCATCCAGCGCGTGAGCCGAAAGGCAGCGAGTCATAAATGGGTTTCAAAGGCTTGCGTCCCCCGGACGTATCTGGTCTACCCAGCGTCCACGGGAAACCCGGCCACACAAATGTGGCACCGCGCTCGCCGTCCAGCTCATGAGCTGAAAGGCAGCGAGTCACAAATGGGTTTCAAAGGCTTGCATCTGCCGGACGTATCTTGTCTAGCCAGCGTCCACGGGAAACCTGGCTACACAAATGTGGTGCCGCGCTCGCCGCCCAGCTCAAGAGCCGAAAGGCAGCGAGTCACAAATGGGTTTCAAAGGCTTGCATCCACCAGACGTATCTGGTCTAGCCAGCGTCCACGGGAAACCTGGCCACACAAATGTGGTGCCGCGCTCGCCGCCCAGCTCATGAGCCGAAAGGCAGCGAGTCAGAAATGGGTTTCAAAGGCGTGCGACCGTCGGACGTATCTGGTCTAGCCAGCATCCACGGGAAACGTGGCCACACAAATGTGGCACCGCGCTCGCCATCCAGCGCGTGAGCCGGAAGGCAGCGAGTCACAAATGGGTTTCAAAGGCGTGCGACCGCCGGGCGTATTTGGTCTACCCAGCGTCCACGGGAAACCCGGCCACACAAATGTGGCACCGCGCTTGCCATCCAGCGCGTGAGCCGAAAGGCAGCGAGTCATAAATGGGTTTTAAAGGCTTGCGTCCCCCGG
The DNA here is from genome assembly GCF_054948205.1 of Urtica dioica subsp. dioica. Classification (NCBI taxonomy): domain Eukaryota; kingdom Viridiplantae; phylum Streptophyta; class Magnoliopsida; order Rosales; family Urticaceae; genus Urtica; species Urtica dioica. The sequence continues at coordinate 44,273,039 of NC_142756.1, forward strand.
ACGTATCTGGTCTACCCAGCGTCCACGGGAAACCCGGCCACACAAATGTGGCACCGCGCTCGCCGTCCAGCTCATGAGCCGAAAGGCAGCGAGTCACAAATGGGTTTCAAAGGCTTGCATCTGCCGGACGTATCTTGTCTAGCCAGCGTCCACGGGAAACCTGGCTACACAAATGTGGTGCCTCGCTCGCCGCCCAGCTCATGAGCCTAAAGGCAGCGAGTCACAAATGGGTTTCAAAGGCTTGCATCCACCGGACGTATCTGGTCTAGCCAGCGTCCACGGGAAACCTGGCAACACAAATGTGGTGCCGCGCTCGCCGCCCAGCTCATGAGCCGAAAGGCAGCGAGTCACAAATGGGTTTCAAAGGCGTGCGACCGTCGGACGTATCTGGTCTACCTAGCGTCCACGGGAAACCCGGCCACACAAATGTGGCACCGCGCTCGCCGTCCAGCTCATGAGCCGAAAGGCAGCGAGTCACAAATGGGTTTCAAAGGCTTGCATCCGCCGGACGTATCTGGTCTAGCCAGCGTCCACGGGAAACCCGGCCACACAAATGTGGTGCCGCGCTCGCCACCCAGCTCATGATTCGAAAGGCAGCGAGTCACAAATGGGTTTCAAAGGCTTACGTCCGCCGGACGTATCTGGTCTAGCCAGCGTCCACGGGAAACCCGGCCACAGAAATGTGGCACCGTGCTCGCCGTCCAGCTCATGAGCCGAAAGGCAGCGAGTCACAAATGGGTTTCAAAGACGTGCGACCGTCGGACGTATCTGGTCTAGCCAGCATCCACGGGAAACCTGGCCACACAAATGTGGCACCGCGCTCGCCATCCAGCGCGTGAGCCGAAAGGCAGCGAGTCATAAATGGGTTTCAAAGGCTTGCGTCCGCCGGACGTATCTGGTCTACCCAGCGTGCACGGGAAACCCGGCCACACAAATGTGGCACCGCGCTCGCCGTCCAGCTCATGAGCCGAAAGGCAGCGAGTCACAAATGGGTTTCAAAGGCTTGCATCTGCCGGACGTATCTTGTCTAGCCAGCGTCCACGGGAAACCTGGCTACACAAATGTGGTGCCGCGCTCGCCGCCCAGCTCATGAGCCGAAAGGCAGCGAGTCACAAATGGGTTTCAAAGGCTTGCATCCACCGGACGTATCTGGTCTAGCCAGCGTCCACGGGAAACCTGGCCACACAAATGTGGTGCCGCGCTCGCCGCCCAGCTCATGAGCCAAAAGGCAGCGAGTCACAAATGGGTTTCAAAGGCGTGCGACCGTCGGACGTATCTGGTCTAGCCAGCATCCACGGGAAACCTGGCCACACAAATGTGGCACCGCGCTCGCCATCCAGCGCGTGAGCCGAAAGGCAACGAGTCATAAATGGGTTTCAAAGGCTTGCGTCCACCGGACGTATCTGGTCTACCCAGCGTCCACGGGAAACCCGGCCACACAAATGTGGCACCGCGCTCGCCGTCCAGCTCATGAGCCGAAAGGAAGCGAGTCACAAATGGGTTTCAAAGGCTTGCCTCTGCCGGACGTATCTTGTCTAGCCAGCGTCCACGGGAAACCTGGCCACACAAATGTGGTGCCGCGCTCGCCGCCCAGCTCATGAGCCGAAAGGCAGCGAGTCACAAATGGGTTTCAAAGGCTTACGTCCGCCGGACGTATCTGGTCTAGCCAGCGTCCACGGGAAACCTGGCCACACAAATGTGGCACCGCGCTCGCCATCCAGCGCGTGAGCCGAAAGGCAGCGAGTCACAAATGGGTTTCAAAGGCGTGCGACCGCCGGGCGTATCTGGTCTACCCAGCGTCCACGGGAAACCCGGCCACACAAATGTGGCACCGCGCTTGCCATCCAGCGCGTGAGCCGAAAGGCAGCGAGTCATAAATGGGTTTAAAAGGCTTGCGTCCCCCGGACGTATCTGGTCTACCCAGCGTCCACGGGAAACCCGGCCACACAAATGTGGCACCGCGCTCGCCGTCCAGCTCATGAGCCGAAAGGCAGCGAGTCACAAATGGGTTTCAAAGGCTTGCATCTGCCGGACGTATCTTGTCTAGCCAGCGTCCACGGGTAACCTGGCTACACAAATGTGGTGCCTCGCTCGCCGCCCAGCTCATGAGCCTAAAGGCAGCGAGTCACAAATGGGTTTCAAAGGCTTGCATCCACCGGACGTATCTGGTCTAGCCAGCGTCCACGGGAAACCTGGCAACACAAATGTGGTGCCGCGCTCGCCGCCCAGCTCATGAGCCGAAAGGCAGCGAGTCACAAATGGGTTTCAAAGGCGTGCGACCGTCGGACGTATCTGGTCTACCTAGCGTCCACGGGAAACCCGGCCACACAAATGTGGCACCGCGCTCGCCGTCCAGCTCATGAGCCGAAAGGCAGCGAGTCACAAATGGGTTTCAAAGGCTTGCATCCGCCGGACGTATCTGGTCTAGCCAGCGTCCACGGGAAACCCGGCCACACAAATGTGGTGCCGCGCTCGCCACCCAGCTCATGATTCGAAAGGCAGCGAGTCACAAATGGGTTTCAAAGGCTTACGTCCGCCGGACGTATCTGGTCTAGCCAGCGTCCACGGGAAACCCGGCCACAGAAATGTGGCACCGTGCTCGCCGTCCAGCTCATGAGCCGAAAGGCAGCGAGTCACAAATGGGTTTCAAAGACGTGCGACCGTCGGACGTATCTGGTCTAGCCAGCATCCACGGGAAACCTGGCCACACAAATGTGGCACCGCGCTCGCCATCCAGCGCGTGAGCCGAAAGGCAGCGAGTCATAAATGGGTTTCAAAGGCTTGCGTCCGCCGGACGTATCTGGTCTACCCAGCGTGCACGGGAAACCCGGCCACACAAATGTGGCACCGCGCTCGCCGTCCAGCTCATGAGCCGAAAGGCAGCGAGTCACAAATGGGTTTCAAAGGCTTGCATCTGCCGGACGTATCTTGTCTAGCCAGCGTCCACGGGAAACCTGGCTACACAAATGTGGTGCCGCGCTCGCCGCCCAGCTCATGAGCCGAAAGGCAGCGAGTCACAAATGGGTTTCAAAGGCTTGCATCCACCGGACGTATCTGGTCTAGCCAGCGTCCACGGGAAACCTGGCCACACAAATGTGGTGCCGCGCTCGCCGCCCAGCTCATGAGCCAAAAGGCAGCGAGTCACAAATGGGTTTCAAAGGCGTGCGACCGTCGGACGTATCTGGTCTAGCCAGCATCCACGGGAAACCTGGCCACACAAATGTGGCACCGCGCTCGCCATCCAGCGCGTGAGCCGAAAGGCAACGAGTCATAAATGGGTTTCAAAGGCTTGCGTCCACCGGACGTATCTGGTCTACCCAGCGTCCACGGGAAACCCGGCCACACAAATGTGGCACCGCGCTCGCCGTCCAGCTCATGAGCCGAAAGGAAGCGAGTCACAAATGGGTTTCAAAGGCTTGCCTCTGCCGGACGTATCTTGTCTAGCCAGCGTCCACGGGAAACCTGGCCACACAAATGTGGTGCCGCGCTCGCCGCCCAGCTCATGAGCCGAAAGGCAGCGAGTCACAAATGGGTTTCAAAGGCTTACGTCCGCCGGACGTATCTGGTCTAGCCAGCGTCCACGGGAAACCTGGCCACACAAATGTGGCACCGCGCTCGCCATCCAGCGCGTGAGCCGAAAGGCAGCGAGTCACAAATGGGTTTCAAAGGCGTGCGACCGCCGGGCGTATCTGGTCTACCCAGCGTCCACGGGAAACCCGGCCACACAAATGTGGCACCGCGCTTGCCATCCAGCGCGTGAGCCGAAAGGCAGCGAGTCATAAATGGGTTTAAAAGGCTTGCGTCCCCCGGACGTATCTGGTCTACCCAGCGTCCACGGGAAACCCGGCCACACAAATGTGGCACCGCGCTCGCCGTCCAGCTCATGAGCCGAAAGGCAGCGAGTCACAAATGGGTTTCAAAGGCTTGCATCTGCCGGACGTATCTTGTCTAGCCAGCGTCCACGGGAAACCTGGCTACACAAATGTGGTGCCGCGCTCGCCGCCCAGCTCATGAGCCGAAAGGCAGCGAGTCACAAATGGGTTTCAAAGGCTTGCATCCACCGGACGTATCTGGTCTAGCCAGCGTCCACGGGAAACCTGGCCACACAAATGTGGTGCCGCGCTCGCCGCCCAGCTCATGAGCCGAAAGGCAGCGAGTCAGAAATGGGTTTCAAAGGCGTGCAACCGTAGGACGTATCTGGTCTAGCCACCATCCACGGGAAACGTGGCCACACAAATGTGGCACCGCGCTCGCCATCCAGCGCGTGAGCCGGAAGGCAGCGAGTCACAAATGGGTTTCAAAGGCGTGCGACCGCCGGGCGTATCTGGTCTACCCAGCGTCCACGGGAAACCCGGCCACACAAATGTGGCACCGCGCTTGCCATCCAGCGCGTGAGCCGAAAGGCAGCGAGTCATAAATGGGTTTCAAAGGCTTGCGTCCCGCGGACGTATCTGGTCTACCCAGCGTCCACGGGAAACCCGGCCACACAAATGTGGCACCGCGCTCGCCGTCCAGCTCATGAGCCGAAAGGCAGCGAGTCACAAATGGGTTTCAAAGGCTTGCCTCTGCCGGACGTATCTTGTCTAGCCAGCGTCCACGGGAAACCTGGCCACACAAATGTGGCACCGCACTCGCCGTCCAGCTCATGAGCCGAAAGGCAGCGAGTCACAAATGGGTTTCAAAGGCTTGCATCCACCGGACGTATCTGGTCTAGCCAGCGTCCACGGGAAACCTGGCCACACAAATGTGGTGCTGCGCTCGCCGCCCAGCTCATGAGCCGAAAGGCAGCGAGTCACAAATGGGTTTCAAAGGCGTGCGACCGTCGGACGTATCTGGTCTAGCCAGCATCCACGGGAAACCTGGCCACACAAATGTGGCACCGCGCTCGCCATCCAGCGCGTGAGCCGAAAGGCAGCGAGTCATAAATGGGTTTCAAAGGCTTGCGTCCGCCGAAAGTATCTGGTCTACCCAGCGTCCACGGGAAACCCGGCCACACAAATATGGCACCGCGCTCATCGTCCAGCTCATGAGCCGAAAGGCAGCGAGTCACAAATGGGTTTCAAAGGCTTGCATCCGCCGGACGTATCTGGTCTACCCAGCGTCCACGGGAAACCCGGCCACAGAAATGTGGCACCGTGCTCGCCGTCCAGCTCATGAGCCGAAAGGCAGCGAGTCACAAATGGGTTTCAAAGGCGTGCGACCGTCGGACGTATCTGGTCTAGCCAGCATCCACGGGAAACCTGGCCACACAAATGTGGCACCGCGCTCGCCATCCAGCGCGTGAGCCGAAAGGCAGCGAGTCATAAATGGGTTTCAAAGGCTTGCGTCCGCCGGACGTATCTGGTCTACCCAGCGTCCACGGGAAACCCGGCCACACAAATGTGGCACCGCGCTCGCCGTCCAGCTCATGAGCCGAAAGGCAGCGAGTCACAAATGGGTTTCAAAGGCTTACGTCCGCCGGACGTATCTGGTCTAGCCAGCGTCCACGGGAAACCCGGCCACAGAAATGTGGCACCGTGCTCGCCGTCCAGCTCATGAGCCGAAAGGCAGCGAGTCACAAATGGGTTTCAAAGGCGTGCGACCGTCGGACTTATCTGGTCTAGCCAGCATCCACGGGAAACCTGGCCACACAAATGTGGCACCGCGCTCGCCATCCAGCGCGTGAGCCGAAAGGCAGCGAGTCATAAATGGGTTTCAAAGGCTTGCGTCCGCCGGACGTATCTGGTCTACCCAGCGTGCACGGGAAACCCGGCCACACAAATGTGGCACCGCGCTCGCCGTCCAGCTCATGAGCCGAAAGGCAGCGAGTCACAAATGGGTTTCAAAGGCTGGCATCTGCCGGACGTATCTTGTCTAGCCAGCGTCCACGGGAAACCTGGCTACACAAATGTGGTGCCGCGCTCGCCGCCCAGCTCATGAGCCGAAAGGCAGCGAGTCACAAATGGGTTTCAAAGGCTTGCATCCACCAGACGTATCTGGTCTAGCCAGCGTCCACGGGAAACCTGGCCACACAAATGTGGTGCCGCGCTTGCCATCCAGCGCGTGAGCCGAAAGGCAGCGAGTCAGAAATGGGTTTCAAAGGCGTGCGACCGTCGGACGTATCTGGTCTAGCTAGCATCCACGGGAAACGTGGCCACACAAATGTGGCACCGCGCTCGCCATCCAGCGCGTGAGCCGGAAGGCAGCGAGTCACAAATGGGTTTCAAAGGCGTGCGACCGCCGGGCGTATCTGGTCTACCCAGCGTCCACGGGAAACCCGGCCACACAAATGTGGCACCGCGCTTGCCATCCAGCGCGTGAGCCGAAAGGCAGCGAGTCATAAATGGGTTTCAAAGGCTTGCGTCCCCCGGACGTATCTGGTCTACCCAGCGTCCACGGGAAACCCGGCCACACAAATGTGGCACCGCGCTCGCCGTCCAGCTCATGAGCCGAAAGGCAGCGAGTCACAAATGGGTTTCAAAGGCTTGCATCTGCCGGACGTATCTTGTCTAGCCAGCGTCCACGGGAAACCTGGCTACACAAATGTGGTGCCGCGCTCGCCGCCCAGCTCAAGAGCCGAAAGGCAGCGAGTCACAAATGGGTTTCAAAGGCTTGCATCCACCAGACGTATCTGGTCTAGCCAGCGTCCACGGGAAACCTGGCCACACAAATGTGGTGCCGCGCTCGCCGCCCAGCTCATGAGCCGAAAGGCAGCGAGTCAGAAATGGGTTTCAAAGGCGTGCGACCGTCGGACGTATCTGGTCTAGCCAGCATCCACGGGAAACGTGGCCACACAAATGTGGCACCGCGCTCGCCATCCAGCGCGTGAGCCGGAAGGCAGCGAGTCACAAATGGGTTTCAAAGGCGTGCGACCGCCGGGCGTATCTGGTCTACCCAGCGTCCACGGGAAACCCGGCCACACAAATGTGGCACCGCGCTTGCCATCCAGCGCGTGAGCCGAAAGGCAGCGAGTCATAAATGGGTTTTAAAGGCTTGCGTCCCCCGGACGTATCTGGTCTACCCAGCGTCCACGGGAAACCCGGCCACACAAATGTGGCACCGCGCTCGCCGTCCAGCTCATGAGCCGAAAGGCAGCGAGTCACAAATGGGTTTCAAAGGCTTGCATCTGCCGGACGTATCTTGTCTAGCCAGCGTCCACGGGAAACCTGGCTACACAAATGTGGTGCCTCGCTCGCCGCCCAGCTCATGAGCCTAAAGGCAGCGAGTCACAAATGGGTTTCAAAGGCTTGCATCCACCGGACGTATCTGGTCTAGCCAGCGTCCACGGGAAACCTGGCAACACAAATGTGGTGCCGCGCTCGCCGCCCAGCTCATGAGCCGAAAGGCAGCGAGTCACAAATGGGTTTCAAAGGCGTGCGACCGTCGGACGTATCTGGTCTACCTAGCGTCCACGGGAAACCCGGCCACACAAATGTGGCACCGCGCTCGCCGTCCAGCTCATGAGCCGAAAGGCAGCGAGTCACAAATGGGTTTCAAAGGCTTGCATCCGCCGGACGTATCTGGTCTAGCCAGCGTCCACGGGAAACCCGGCCACACAAATGTGGTGCCGCGCTCGCCACCCAGCTCATGATTCGAAAGGCAGCGAGTCACAAATGGGTTTCAAAGGCTTACGTCCGCCGGACGTATCTGGTCTAGCCAGCGTCCACGGGAAACCCGGCCACAGAAATGTGGCACCGTGCTCGCCGTCCAGCTCATGAGCCGAAAGGCAGCGAGTCACAAATGGGTTTCAAAGACGTGCGACCGTCGGACGTATCTGGTCTACCTAGCGTCCACGGGAAACCCGGCCACACAAATGTGGCACCGCGCTCGCCGTCCAGCTCATGAGCCGAAAGGCAGCGAGTCACAAATGGGTTTCAAAGGCTTGCATCTGCCGGACGTATCTTGTCTAGCCAGCGTCCACGGGAAACCTGGCTACACAAATGTGGTGCCGCGCTCGCCGCCCAGCTCATGAGCCGAAAGGCAGCGAGTCACAAATGGGTTTCAAAGGCTTGCATCCACCGGACGTATCTGGTCTAGCCAGCGTCCACGGGAAACCTGGCCACACAAATGTGGTGCCGCGCTCGCCGCCCAGCTCATGAGCCAAAAGGCAGCGAGTCACAAATGGGTTTCAAAGGCGTGCGACCGTCGGACGTATCTGGTCTAGCCAGCATCCACGGGAAACCTGGCCACACAAATGTGGCACCGCGCTCGCCATCCAGCGCGTGAGCCGAAAGGCAACGAGTCATAAATGGGTTTCAAAGGCTTGCGTCCACCGGACGTATCTGGTCTACCCAGCGTCCACGGGAAACCCGGCCACACAAATGTGGCACCGCGCTCGCCGTCCAGCTCATGAGCCGAAAGGAAGCGAGTCACAAATGGGTTTCAAAGGCTTGCCTCTGCCGGACGTATCTTGTCTAGCCAGCGTCCACGGGAAACCTGGCCACACAAATGTGGTGCCGCGCTCGCCGCCCAGCTCATGAGCCGAAAGGCAGCGAGTCACAAATGGGTTTCAAAGGCTTACGTCCGCCGGACGTATCTGGTCTAGCCAGCGTCCACGGGAAACCTGGCCACACAAATGTGGCACCGCGCTCGCCATCCAGCGCGTGAGCCGAAAGGCAGCGAGTCACAAATGGGTTTCAAAGGCGTGCGACCGCCGGGCGTATCTGGTCTACCCAGCGTCCACGGGAAACCCGGCCACACAAATGTGGCACCGCGCTTGCCATCCAGCGCGTGAGCCGAAAGGCAGCGAGTCATAAATGGGTTTAAAAGGCTTGCGTCCCCCGGACGTATCTGGTCTACCCAGCGTCCACGGGAAACCCGGCCACACAAATGTGGCACCGCGCTCGCCGTCCAGCTCATGAGCCGAAAGGCAGCGAGTCACAAATGGGTTTCAAAGGCTTGCATCTGCCGGACGTATCTTGTCTAGCCAGCGTCCACGGGAAACCTGGCTACACAAATGTGGTGCCGCGCTCGCCGCCCAGCTCATGAGCCGAAAGGCAGCGAGTCACAAATGGGTTTCAAAGGCTTGCATCCACCGGACGTATCTGGTCTAGCCAGCGTCCACGGGAAACCTGGCCACACAAATGTGGTGCCGCGCTCGCCGCCCAGCTCATGAGCCGAAAGGCAGCGAGTCAGAAATGGGTTTCAAAGGCGTGCAACCGTCGGACGTATCTGGTCTAGCCACCATCCACGGGAAACGTGGCCACACAAATGTGGCACCGCGCTCGCCATCCAGCGCGTGAGCCGGAAGGCAGCGAGTCACAAATGGGTTTCAAAGGCGTGCGACCGCCGGGCGTATCTGGTCTACCCAGCGTCCACGGGAAACCCGGCCACACAAATGTGGCACCGCGCTTGCCATCCAGCGCGTGAGCCGAAAGGCAGCGAGTCATAAATGGGTTTCAAAGGCTTGCGTCCCGCGGACGTATCTGGTCTACCCAGCGTCCACGGGAAACCCGGCCACACAAATGTGGCACCGCGCTCGTCGTCCAGCTCATGAGCCGAAAGGCAGCGAGTCACAAATGGGTTTCAAAGGCTTGCCTCTGCCGGACGTATCTTGTCTAGCCAGCGTCCACGGGAAACCTGGCCACACAAATGTGGCACCGCACTCGCCGTCCAGCTCATGAGCCGAAAGGCAGCGAGTCACAAATGGGTTTCAAAGGCTTGCATCCACCGGACGTATCTGGTCTAGCCAGCGTCCACGGGAAACCTGGCCACACAAATGTGGTGCTGCGCTCGCCGCCCAGCTCATGAGCCGAAAGGCAGCGAGTCACAAATGGGTTTCAAAGGCGTGCGACCGTCGGACGTATCTGGTCTAGCCAGCATCCACGGGAAACCTGGCCACACAAATGTGGCACCGCGCTCGCCATCCAGCGCGTGAGCCGAAAGGCAGCGAGTCATAAATGGGTTTCAAAGGCTTGCGTCCGCCGAAAGTATCTGGTCTACCCAGCGTCCACGGGAAACCCGGCCACACAAATATGGCACCGCGCTCATCGTCCAGCTCATGAGCCGAAAGGCAGCGAGTCACAAATGGGTTTCAAAGGCTTGCATCCGCCGGACGTATCTGGTCTACCCAGCGTCCACGGGAAACCCGGCCACAGAAATGTGGCACCGTGCTCGCCGTCCAGCTCATGAGCCGAAAGGCAGCGAGTCACAAATGGGTTTCAAAGGCGTGCGACCGTCGGACGTATCTGGTCTAGCCAGCATCCACGGGAAACCTGGCCACACAAATGTGGCACCGCGCTCGCCATCCAGCGCGTGAGCCGAAAGGCAGCGAGTCATAAATGGGTTTCAAAGGCTTGCGTCCGCCGGACGTATCTGGTCTACCCAGCGTCCACGGGAAACCCGGCCACACAAATGTGGCACCGCGCTCGCCGTCCAGCTCATGAGCCGAAAGGCAGCGAGTCACAAATGGGTTTCAAAGGCTTACGTCCGCCGGACGTATCTGGTCTAGCCAGCGTCCACGGGAAACCCGGCCACAGAAATGTGGCACCGTGCTCGCCGTCCAGCTCATGAGCCGAAAGGCAGCGAGTCACAAATGGGTTTCAAAGGCGTGCGACCGTCGGACTTATCTGGTCTAGCCAGCATCCACGGGAAACCTGGCCACACAAATGTGGCACCGCGCTCGCCATCCAGCGCGTGAGCCGAAAGGCAGCGAGTCATAAATGGGTTTCAAAGGCTTGCGTCCGCCGGACGTATCTGGTCTACCCAGCGTGCACGGGAAACCCGGCCACACAAATGTGGCACCGCGCTCGCCGTCCAGCTCATGAGCCGAAAGGCAGCGAGTCACAAATGGGTTTCAAAGGCTGGCATCTGCCGGACGTATCTTGTCTAGCCAGCGTCCACGGGAAACCTGGCTACACAAATGTGGTGCCGCGCTCGCCGCCCAGCTCATGAGCCGAAAGGCAGCGAGTCACAAATGGGTTTCAAAGGCTTGCATCCACCGGACGTATCTGGTCTAGCCAGCGTCCAAGGGAAACCTGGCCACACAAATGTGGTGCCGCGCTCGCCGCCCAGCTCATGAGCCGAAAGGCAGCGAGTCACAAATGGGTTTCAAAGGCGTGCGACCGTCGGACGTATCTGGTCTAGCCAGCATCCACGGGAAACCTGGCCACAGAAATGTGGCACCGCGCTCGCCATCCAGCGCGTGAGCCGAAAGGCAACGAGTCATAAATGGGTTTCAAAGGCTTGCGTCCACCGGACGTATCTGGTCTACCCAGCGTCCACGGGAAACCCGGCCATACAAATGTGGCACCGCGCTCGCCGTCCAGCTCATGAGCCGAAAGGCAGCGAGTCACAAATGGGTTTCAAAGGCTTGCCTCTGCCGGACGTATCTTGTCTAGCCAGCGTCCACGGGAAACCTGGCCACACAAATGTGGTGCCGCGCTCGCCGCCCAGCTCATGAGCCGAAAGGCAGCGAGTCACAAATGGGTTTTAAAGGCTTACGTCCGCCGGACGTATCTGGTCTAGCCAGCGTCCACGGGAAACCCGGCCACAGAAATGTGGCACCGTGCTCGCCGTCCAGCTCATGAGCCGAAAGGCAGCGAGTCACAAATGGGTTTCAAAGGTGTGCGACCGTCAGACTTATCTGGTCTAGCCAGCATCCACGGGAAACCTGGCCACACAAATGTGGCACCGCGCTCGCCATCCAGCGCGTGAGCCGAAAGGCAGCGAGTCATAAATGGGTTTCAAAGGCTTGCGTCCGCCGGACGTATCTGGTCTACCCAGCGTCCACGGGAAACCCGGCCACACAAATGTGGCACCGCGCTCGCCGTCCAGCTCATGAGCCGAAAGGCAGCGAGTCACAAATGGGTTTCAAAGGCTTGCATCCACCGGACGTATCTGGTCTAGCCAGCGTCCACGGGAAACCTGGCCACACAAATGTGGTGCCGCGCTCGCCGCCCAGCTCATGAGCCGAAAGGCAGCGAGTCACAAATGGGTTTCAAAGGCTTGCATCCGCCGGACGTATCTGGTCTAGCCAGCGTCCACGGGAAACCCGGCCACACAAATGTGGTGCCGCGCTCGCCGCCCAGCTCATGATTCGAAAGGCAGCGAGTCACAAATGGGTTTCAAAGGCTTACGTCCGCCGGACGTATCTGGTCTAGCCAGCGTCCACGGGAAACCCGGCCACAGAAATGTGGCACCGTGCTCGCCGTCCAGCTCATGAGCCGAAAGGCAGCGAGTCACAAATGGGTTTCAAAGACGTGCGACCGTCGGACGTATCTGGTCTAGCCAGCATCCACGGGAAACCTGGCCACACAAATGTGGCACCGCGCTCGCCATCCAGCGCGTGAGCCGAAAGGCAGTGAGTCATAAATGGGTTTCAAAGGCTTGCGTCCGCCGGACGTATCTGGTCTACCCAGCGTGCACGGGAAACCCGGCCACACAAATGTGGCACCGCGCTCGCCGTCCAGCTCATGAGCCGAAAGGCAGCGAGTCACAAATGGGTTTCAAAGGCTTGCATCTTCCGGACGTATCTTGTCTAGCCAGCGTCCACGGGAAACCTGGCTACACAAATGTGGTGCCGCGCTCGCCGCCCAGCTCATGAGCCGAAAGGCAGCGAGTCACAAATGGGTTTCAAAGGCTTGCATCCACCGGACGTATCTGGTCTAGCCAGCGTCCACGGGAAACCTGGCCACACAAATGTGGTGCCGCGCTCGCCGCCCAGCTCATGAGCCAAAAGGCAGCGAGTCACAAATGGGTTTCAAAGGCGTGCGACCGTCGGACGTATCTGGTCTAGCCAGCATCCACGGGAAACCTGGCCACACAAATGTGGCACCGCGCTCGCCATCCAGCGCGTGAGCCGAAAGGCAACGAGTCATAAATGGGTTTCAAAGGCTTGCGTCCACCGGACGTATCTGGTCTACCCAGCGTCCACGGGAAACCCGGCCACACAAATGTGGCACCGCGCTCGCCGTCCAGCTCATGAGCCGAAAGGAAGCGAGTCACAAATGGGTTTCAAAGGCTTGCCTCTGCCGGACGTATCTTGTCTAGCCAGCGTCCACGGGAAACCTGGCCACACAAATGTGGTGCCGCGCTCGCCGCCCAGCTCATGAGCCGAAAGGCAGCGAGTCACAAATGGGTTTCAAAGGCTTACGTCCGCCGGACGTATCTGGTCTAGCCAGCGTCCACGGGAAACCCAGCCACAGAAATGTGGCACCGTGCTCGCCGTCCAGCTCATGAGCCGAAAGGCAGCGAGTCACAAATGGGTTTCAAAGGCGTGCGACCGTCGGACGTATCTGGTCTAGCCAGCATCCACGGGAAACCTGGCCACACAAATGTGGCACCGCGCTCGCCATCCAACGCGTGAGCCGAAAGGCAGCGAGTCACAAATGGGTTTCAAAGGCGTGCGACCGCCGGGCGTATCTGGTCTACCCAGCGTCCACGGGAAACCCGGCCACACAAATGTGGCACCGCGCTTGCCATCCAGCGCGTGAGCCGAAAGGCAGCGAGTCATAAATGGGTTTCAAAGGCTTGCGTCCCCCGGACGTATCTGGTCTACCCAGCGTCCACGGGAAACCCGGCCACACAAATGTGGCACCGCGCTCGCCGTCCAGCTCATGAGCCGAAAGGCAGCGAGTCACAAATGGGTTTCAAAGGCTTGCATCTGCCGGACGTATCTTGTCTAGCCAGCGTCCACGGGAAACCTGGCTATACAAATGTGGTGCCGCGCTCGCCGCCCAGCTCATGAGCCGAAAGGCAGCGAGTCACAAATGGGTTTCAAAGGCTTGCATCCACCGGACGTATCTGGTCTAGCCAGCGTCCACGGGAAACCTGGCCACACAAATGTGGTGCCGCGCTCGCCGCCCAGCTCATGAGCCGAAAGGCAGCGAGTCAAAAATGGGTTTCAAAGGCGTGCGACCGTCGGACGTATCTGGTCTAGCCAGCATCCACGGGAAACGTGGCCACACAAATGTGGCACCGCGCTCGCCATCCAGCGCGTGAGCCGGAAGGCAGCGAGTCACAAATGGGTTTCAAAGGCGTGCGACCGCCGGGCGTATCTGGTCTACCCAGCGTCCACGGGAAACCCGGCCACACAAATGTGGCACCGCGCTTGCCATCCAGAGCGTGAGCCGAAAGGCAGCGAGTCATAAATGGGTTTCAAAGGCTTGCGTCCCCCGGACGTATCTGGTCTACCCAGCGTCCACGGGAAACCCGGCCACACAAATGTGGCACCGCGCTCGCCGTCCAGCTCATGAGCCGAAAGGCAGCGAGTCACAAATGGGTTTCAAAGGCTTGCCTCTGCCGGACGTATCTTGTCTAGCCAGCGTCCACGGGAAACCTGGCCACACAAATGTGGCACCGCACTCGCCGTCCAGCTCATGAGCCGAAAGGCAGCGAGTCACAAATGGGTTTCAAAGGCTTGCATCCACCGGACGTATCTGGTCTAGCCAGCGTCCACGGGAAACCTGGCCACACAAATGTGGTGCCGCGCTCGCCGCCCAGCTCATGTGCCGAAAGGCAGCGAGTCACAAATGGGTTTCAAAGGCGTGCGACCGTCGGACGTATCTGGTCTAGCCAGCATCCACGGGAAACCTGGCCACACAAATGTGGCACTGCGCTCGCCATCCAGCGCGTGAGCCGAAAGGCAGCGAGTCATAAATGGGTTTCAAAGGCTTGCGTCCGCCGAAAGTATCTGGTCTACCCAGCGTCCACGGGAAACCCGGCCACACAAATATGGCACCGCGCTCATCGTCCAGCTCATGAGCCGAAAGGCAGCGAGTCACAAATGGGTTTCAAAGGCTTGCATCCGCCGGACGTATCTGGTCTACCCAGCGTCCACGGGAAACCCGGCCACAGAAATGTGGCACCGTGCTCGCCGTCCAGCTCATGAGCCGAAAGGCAGCGAGTCACAAATGGGTTTCAAAGGCGTGCGACCGTCGGACGTATCTGGTCTAGCCAGCATCCACGGGAAACCTGGCCACACAAATGTGGCACCGCGCTCGCCATCCAGCGCGTGAGCCGAAAGGCAGCGAGTCATAAATGGGTTTCAAAGGCTTGCGTCCGCCGGACGTATCTGGTCTACCCAGCGTCCACGGGAAACCCGGCCACACAAATGTGGCACCGCGCTCGCCGTCCAGCTCATGAGCCGAAAGGCAGCGAGTCACAAATGGGTTTCAAAGGCTTACGTCCGCCGGACGTATCTGGTCTAGCCAGCGTCCACGGGAAACCCGGCCACAGAAATGTGGCACCGTGCTCGCCGTCCAGCTCATGAGCCGAAAGGCAGCGAGTCACAAATGGGTTTCAAAGGCGTGCGACCGTCGGACTTATCTGGTCTAGCCAGCATCCACGGGAAACCTGGCCACACAAATGTGGCACCGCGCTCGCCATCCAGCGCGTGAGCCGAAAGGCAGCGAGTCATAAATGGGTTTCAAAGGCTTGCGTCCGCCGGACGTATCTGGTCTACCCAGCGTGCACGGGAAACCCGGCCACACAAATGTGGCACCGCGCTCGCCGTCCAGCTCATGAGCCGAAAGGCAGCGAGTCACAAATGGGTTTCAAAGGCTGGCATCTGCCGGACGTATCTTGTCTAGCCAGCGTCCACGGGAAACCTGGCTACACAAATGTGGTGCCGCGCTCGCCGCCCAGCTCATGAGCCGAAAGGCAGCGAGTCACAAATGGGTTTCAAAGGCTTGCATCCACCGGACGTATCTGGTCTAGCCAGCGTCCAAGGGAAACCTGGCCACACAAATGTGGTGCCGCGCTCGCCGCCCAGCTCATGAGCCGAAAGGCAGCGAGTCACAAATGGGTTTCAAAGGCGTGCGACCGTCGGACGTATCTGGTCTAGCCAGCATCCACGGGAAACCTGGCCACAGAAATGTGGCACCGCGCTCGCCATCCAGCGCGTGAGCCGAAAGGCAACGAGTCATAAATGGGTTTCAAAGGCTTGCGTCCACCGGACGTATCTGGTCTACCCAGCGTCCACGGGAAACCCGGCCACACAAATGTGGCACCGCGCTCGCCGTCCAGCTCATGAGCCGAAAGGCAGCGAGTCACAAATGGGTTTCAAAGGCTTGCCTCTGCCAGACGTATCTTGTCTAGCCAGCGTCCACGGGAAACCTGGCCACACAAATGTGGTGCCGCGCTCGCCGCCCAGCTCATGAGCCGAAAGGCAGCGAGTCACAAATGGGTTTTAAAGGCTTACGTCCGCCGGACGTATCTGGTCTAGCCAGCGTCCACGGGAAACCCGGCCACAGAAATGTGGCACCGTGCTCGCCGTCCAGCTCATGAGCCGAAAGGCAGCGAGTCACAAATGGGTTTCAAAGGCGTGCGACCGTCGGACTTATCTGGTCTAGCCAGCATCCACGGGAAACCTGGCCACACAAATGTGGCACCGCGCTCGCCATCCAGCGCGTGAGCCGAAAGGCAGCGAGTCATAAATGGGTTTCAAAGGCTTGCGTCCGCCAGACGTATCTGGTCTACCCAGCGTCCACGGGAAACCCGGCCACACAAATGTGGCACCGCGCTCGCCGTCCAGCTCATGAGCCGAAAGGCAGCGAGTCACAAATGGGTTTCAAAGGCTTGCATCCACCGGACGTATCTGGTCTAGCCAGCGTCCACGGGAAACCTGGCCACACAAATGTGGTGCCGCGCTCGCCGCCCAGCTCATGAGCCGAAAGGCAGCGAGTCACAAATGGGTTTCAAAGGCTTACGTCCGCCGGACGTATCTGGTCTAGCCAGCGTCCACGGGAAACCCAGCCACAGAAATGTGGCACCGTGCTCGCCGTCCAGCTCATGAGCCGAAAGGCAGCGAGTCACAAATGGGTTTCAAAGGCGTGCGACCGTCGGACGTATCTGGTCTAGCCAGCATCCACGGGAAACCTGGCCACACAAATGTGGCACCGCGCTCGCCATCCAGCGCGTGAGCCGAAAGGCAGCGAGTCACAAATGGGTTTCAAAGGCGTGCGACCGCCGGGCGTATCTGGTCTACCCAGCGTCCACGGGAAACCCGGCCACACAAATGTGGCACCGCGCTTGCCATCCAGCGCGTGAGCCGAAAGGCAGCGAGTCATAAATGGGTTTCAAAGGCTTGCGTCCCCCGGACGTATCTGGTCTACCCAGCGTCCACGGGAAACCCGGCCACACAAATGTGGCACCGCGCTCGCCGTCCAGCTCATGAGCCGAAAGGCAGCGAGTCACAAATGGGTTTCAAAGGCTTGCATCTGCCGGACGTATCTTGTCTAGCCAGCGTCCACGGGAAACCTGGCTACACAAATGTGGTGCCGCGCTCGCCGCCCAGCTCATGAGCCGAAAGGCAGCGAGTCACAAATGGGTTTCAAAGGCTTGCATCCACCGGACATATCTGGTCTAGCCAGCGTCCACGGGAAACCTGGCCACACAAATGTGGTGCCGCGCTCGCCGCCCAGCTCATGAGCCGAAAGGCAGCGAGTCAGAAATGGGTTTCAAAGGCGTGCGACCGTCGGACGTATCTGGTCTAGCCAGCATCCACGGGAAACGTGGCCACACAAATGTGGCACCGCGCTCGCCATCCAGCGCGTGAGCCGGAAGGCAGCGAGTCACAAATGGGTTTCAAAGGCGTGCGACCGCCGGGCGTATCTGGTCTACCCAGCGTCCACGGGAAACCCGGCCACACAAATGTGGCACCGCGCTTGCCATCCAGCGCGTGAGCCGAAAGGCAGCGAGTCATAAATGGGTTTCAAAGGCTTGCGTCCCCCGGACGTATCTGGTCTACCCAGCGTCCACGGGAAACCCGGCCACACAAATGTGGCACCGCGCTCGCCGTCCAGCTCATGAGCCGAAAGGCAGCGAGTCACAAATGGGTTTCAAAGGCTTGCATCTGCCGGACGTATCTTGTCTAGCCAGCGTCCACGGGAAACCTGGCTACACAAATGTGGTGCCTCGCTCGCCGCCCAGCTCATGAGCCTAAAGGCAGCGAGTCACAAATGGGTTTCAAAGGCTTGCATCCACCGGACGTATCTGGTCTAGCCAGCGTCCACGGGAAACCTGGCCACACAAATGTGGTGCCGCGCTCGCCGCCCAGCTCATGAGCCGAAAGGCAGCGAGTCACAAATGGGTTTCAAAGGCGTGCGACCGTCGGACGTATCTGGTCTACCTAGCGTCCACGGGAAACCCGGCCACACAAATGTGGCACCGCGCTCTCCGTCCAGCTCATGAGCCGAAAGGCAGCGAGTCACAAATGGGTTTCAAAGGCTTGCATCCGCCGGACGTATCTGGTCTAGCCAGCGTCCACGGGAAACCCGGCCACACAAATGTGGTGCCGCGCTCGCCGCCCAGCTCATGATTCGAAAGGCAGCGAGTCACAAATGGGTTTCAAAGGCTTACGTCCGCCGGACGTATCTGGTCTAGCCAGCCTCCACGGGAAACCCGGCCACAGAAATGTGGCACCGTGCTCGCCGTCCAGCTCATGAGCCGAAAGGCAGCGAGTCACAAATGGGTTTCAAAGACGTGCGACCGTCGGACGTATCTGGTCTAGCCAGCGTCCACGGGAAACCTGGCCACACAAATGTGGTGCCGCGCTCGCCGCCCAGCTCATGAGCCGAAAGGCAGCGAGTCACAAATGGGTTTCAAAGGCGTGCGACCGTCGGACGTATCTGGTGTACCTAGCGTCCACGGGAAACCCGGCCACACAAATGTGGCACCGCGCTCGCCGTCCAGCTCATGAGCCGAAAGGCAGCGAGTCACAAATGGGTTTCAAAGGCTTGCATCCGCCGGACGTATCTGGTCTAGCCAGCGTCCACGGGAAACCCGGCCACACAAATGTGGTGCCGCGCTCGCCGCCCAGCTCATGATTCGAAAGGCAGCGAGTCACAAATGGGTTTCAAAGGCTTACGTCCGCCGGACGTATCTGGTCTAGCCAGCCTCCACGGGAAACCCGGCCACAGAAATGTGGCACCGTGCTCGCCGTCCAGCTCATGAGCCGAAAGGCAGCGAGTCACAAATGGGTTTCAAAGACGTGCGACCGTCGGACGTATCTGGTCTAGCCAGCATCCACGGGAAACCTGGCCACACAAATGT
This sequence comes from Urtica dioica subsp. dioica, assembly GCF_054948205.1. Classification (NCBI taxonomy): domain Eukaryota; kingdom Viridiplantae; phylum Streptophyta; class Magnoliopsida; order Rosales; family Urticaceae; genus Urtica; species Urtica dioica. The sequence goes on from NC_142756.1 coordinate 44,292,011, forward strand.
GGCACCGCGCTCGCCATCCAGCGCGTGAGCCGAAAGGCAACGAGTCATAAATGGGTTTCAAAGGCTTGCGTCCACCGGACGTATCTGGTCTACCCAGCGTCCACGGGAAACCCGGCCACACAAATGTGGCACCGCGCTCGCCATCCAGCGCGTGAGCCGGAAGGCAGCGAGTCACAAATGGGTTTCAAAGGCGTGCGACCGCCGGGCGTATCTGGTCTACCCAGCGTCCACGGGAAACCCGGCCACACAAATGTGGCACCGCGCTTGCCATCCAGCGCGTGAGCCGAAAGGCAGCGAGTCATAAATGGGTTTCAAAGGCTTGCGTCCCCCGGACGTATCTGGTCTACCCAGCGTCCACGGGAAACCCGGCCACACAAATGTGGCACCGCGCTCGCCGTCCAGCTCATGAGCCGAAAGGCAGCGAGTCACAAATGGGTTTCAAAGGCTTGCATCTGCCGGACGTATCTTGTCTAGCCAGCGTCCACGGGAAACCTGGCTACACAAATGTGGTGCCTCGCTCGCCGCCCAGCTCATGAGCCTAAAGGCAGCGAGTCACAAATGGGTTTCAAAGGCTTGCATCCACCGGACGTATCTGGTCTAGCCAGCGTCCACGGGAAACCTGGCCACACAAATGTGGTGCCGCGCTCGCCGCCCAGCTCATGAGCCGAAAGGCAGCGAGTCACAAATGGGTTTCAAAGGCGTGCGACCGTCGGACGTATCTGGTCTACCTAGCGTCCACGGGAAACCCGGCCACACAAATGTGGCACCGCGCTCGCCGTCCAGCTCATGAGCCGAAAGGCAGCGAGTCACAAATGGGTTTCAAAGGCTTGCATCCGCCGGACGTATCTGGTCTAGCCAGCGTCCACGGGAAACCCGGCCACACAAATGTGGTGCCGCGCTCGCCGCCCAGCTCATGATTCGAAAGGCAGCGAGTCACAAATGGGTTTCAAAGGCTTACGTCCGCCGGACGTATCTGGTCTAGCCAGCCTCCACGGGAAACCCGGCCACAGAAATGTGGCACCGTGCTCGCCGTCCAGCTCATGAGCCGAAAGGCAGCGAGTCACAAATGGGTTTCAAAGACGTGCGACCGTCGGACGTATCTGGTCTAGCCAGCATCCACGGGAAACCTGGCCACACAAATGTGGCACCGCGCTCGCCATCCAGCGCGTGAGCCGAAAGGCAGCGAGTCATAAATGGGTTTCAAAGGCTTGCGTCCGCCGGACGTATCTGGTCTACCCAGCGTGCACGGGAAACCCGGCCATACAAATGTGGCACCGCGCTCGCCGTCCAGCTCATGAGCCGAAAGGCAGCGAGTCACAAATGGGTTTCAAAGGCTTGCATCTGCCGGACGTATCTTGTCTAACCAGCGTCCACGGGAAACCTGGCTACACAAATGTGGTGCCGCGCTCGCCGCCCAGCTCATGAGCCGAAAGGCAGCGAGTCACAAATGGGTTTCAAAGGCTTGCATCCACCGGACGTATCTGGTCTAGCCAGCGTCCACGGGAAACCTGGCCACACAAATGTGGTGCCGCGCTTGCCGCCCAGCTCATGAGCCAAAAGGCAGCGAGTCACAAATGGGTTTCAAAGGCGTGCGACCGTCGGACGTATCTGGTCTAGCCAGCATCCACGGGAAACCTGGCCACACAAATGTGGCACCGCGCTCGCCATCCAGCGCGTGAGCCGAAAGGCAACGAGTCATAAATGGGTTTCAAAGGCTTGCGTCCACCGGACGTATCTGGTCTACCCAGCGTCCACGGGAAGCCCGGCCACACAAATGTGGCACCGCGCTCGCCGTCCAGCTCATGAGCCGAAAGGAAGCGAGTCACAAATGGGTTTCAAAGGCTTGCCTCTGCCGGACGTATCTTGTCTAGCCAGCGTCCACGGGAAACCTGGCCACACAAATGTGGTGCCGCGCTCGCCGCCCAGCTCATGAGCCGAAAGGCAGCGAGTCACAAATGGGTTTCAAAGGCTTACGTCCGCCGGACGTATCTGGTCTAGCCAGCGTCCACGGGAAACCCGGCCACAGAAATGTGGCACCGTGCTCGCCGTCCAGCTCATGAGCCGAAAGGCAGCGAGTCACAAATGGGTTTCAAAGGCGTGCGACCGTCGGACTTATCTGGTCTAGCCAGCATCCACGGGAAACCTGGCCACACAAATGTGGCACCGCGCTCGCCATCCAGCGCGTGAGCCGAAAGGCAGCGAGTCATAAATGGGTTTCAAAGGCTTGCGTCCGCCGGACGTATCTGGTCTACCCAGCGTCCACGGGAAACCCGGCCACACAAATGTGGCACCGCGCTCGCCGTCCAGCTCATGAGCCGAAAGGCAGCGAGTCACAAATGGGTTTCAAAGGCTTACGTCCGCCGGACGTATCTGGTCTAGCCAGCGTCCACGGGAAACCCGGCCACAGAAATGTGGCACCGTGCTCGCCGTCCAGCTCATGAGCCGAAAGGCAGCGAGTCACAAATGGGTTTCAAAGGCGTGCGACCGTCGGACTTATCTGGTCTAGCCAGCATCCACGGGAAACCTGGCCACACAAATGTGGCACCGCGCTCGCCATCCAGCGCGTGAGCCGAAAGGCAGCGAGTCATAAATGGGTTTCAAAGGCTTGCGTCCGCCGGACGTATCTGGTCTACCCAGCGTCCACGGGAAACTCGGCCACACAAATGTGGCACCGCGCTCGCCGTCCAGCTCATGAGCCGAAAGGCAGCGAGTCACAAATGGGTTTCAAAGGCTTGCATCCACCGGACGTATCTGGTCTAGCCAGCGTCCACGGGAAACCTGGCCACACAAATGTGGTGCCGCGCTCGCCGCCCAGCTCATGAGCCGAAAGGCAGCGAGTCACAAATGGGTTTCAAAGGCTTACGTCCGCCGGACGTATCTGGTCTAGCCAGCGTCCACGGGAAACCCAGCCACAGAAATGTGGCACCGTGCTCGCTGTCCAACTCATGAGCCGAAAGGCAGCGAGTCACAAATGGGTTTCAAAGGCGTGCGACCGTCGGACGTATCTGGTCTAGCCAGCATCCACGGGAAACCTGGCCACACAAATGTGGCACCGCGCTCGCCATCCAGCGCGTGAGCCGAAAGGCAGCGAGTCACAAATGGGTTTCAAAGGCGTGCGACCGCCGGGCGTATCTGGTCTACCCAGCGTCCACGGGAAACCCGGCCACACAAATGTGGCACCGCGCTTGCCATCCAGCGCGTGAGCCGAAAGGCAGCGACTCATAAATGGGTTTCAAAGGCTTGCGTCCCCCGGACGTATCTGGTCTACCCAGCGTCCACGGGAAACCCGGCCACACAAATGTGGCACCGCGCTCGCCGTCCAGCTCATGAGCCGAAAGGCAGCGAGTCACAAATGGGTTTCAAAGGCTTGCATCCACCGGACGTATCTGGTCTAGCCAGCGTCCACGGGAAACCCGGCCACAGAAATGTGGCACCGTGCTCGCCGTCCAGCTCATGAGCCGAAAGGCAGCGAGTCACAAATGGGTTTCAAAGGTGTGCGACCGTCAGACTTATCTGGTCTAGCCAGCATCCACGGGAAACCTGGCCACACAAATGTGGCACCGCGCTCGCCATCCAGCGCGTGAGCCGAAAGGCAGCGAGTCATAAATGGGTTTCAAAGGCTTGCGTCCGCCGGACGTATCTGGTCTACCCAGCGTCCACGGGAAACCCGGCCACACAAATGTGGCACCGCGCTCGCCGTCCAGCTCATGAGCCGAAAGGCAGCGAGTCACAAATGGGTTTCAAAGGCTTGCATCCACCGGACGTATCTGGTCTAGCCAGCGTCCACGGGAAACCTGGCCACACAAATGTGGTGCCGCGCTCGCCGCCCAGCTCATGAGCCGAAAGGCAGCGAGTCACAAATGGGTTTCAAAGGCTTGCATCCGCCGGACGTATCTGGTCTAGCCAGCGTCCACGGGAAACCCGGCCACACAAATGTGGTGCCGCGCTCGCCGCCCAGCTCATGATTCGAAAGGCAGCGAGTCACAAATGGGTTTCAAAGGCTTACGTCCGCCGGACGTATCTGGTCTAGCCAGCGTCCACGGGAAACCCGGCCACAGAAATGTGGCACCGTGCTCGCCGTCCAGCTCATGAGCCGAAAGGCAGCGAGTCACAAATGGGTTTCAAAGACGTGCGACCGTCGGACGTATCTGGTCTAGCCAGCATCCACGGGAAACCTGGCCACACAAATGTGGCACCGCGCTCGCCATCCAGCGCGTGAGCCGAAAGGCAGTGAGTCATAAATGGGTTTCAAAGGCTTGCGTCCGCCGGACGTATCTGGTCTACCCAGCGTGCACGGGAAACCCGGCCACACAAATGTGGCACCGCGCTCGCCGTCCAGCTCATGAGCCGAAAGGCAGCGAGTCACAAATGGGTTTCAAAGGCTTGCATCTTCCGGACGTATCTTGTCTAGCCAGCGTCCACGGGAAACCTGGCTACACAAATGTGGTGCCGCGCTCGCCGCCCAGCTCATGAGCCGAAAGGCAGCGAGTCACAAATGGGTTTCAAAGGCTTGCATCCACCGGACGTATCTGGTCTAGCCAGCGTCCACGGGAAACCTGGCCACACAAATGTGGTGCCGCGCTCGCCGCCCAGCTCATGAGCCAAAAGGCAGCGAGTCACAAATGGGTTTCAAAGGCTTACGTCCGCCGGACGTATCTGGTCTAGCCAGCGTCCACGGGAAACCCGGCCACAGAAATGTGGCACCGTGCTCGCCATCCAGCGCGTGAGCCGAAAGGCAGCGAGTCATAAATGGGTTTCAAAGGCTTGCGTCCGCCGGACGTATCTGGTCTACCCAGCGTCCACGGGAAACCCGGCCACACAAATGTGGCACCGCGCTCGCCGTCCAGCTCATGAGCCGAAAGGCAGCGAGTCACAAATGGGTTTCAAAGGCTTACGTCCGCCGGACGTATCTGGTCTAGCCAGCGTCCACGGGAAACCCGGCCACAGAAATGTGGCACCGTGCTCGCCGTCCAGCTCATGAGCCGAAAGGCAGCGAGTCACAAATGGGTTTCAAAGGCGTGCGACCGTCGGACTTATCTGGTCTAGCCAGCATCCACGGGAAACCTGGCCACACAAATGTGGCACCGCGCTCGCCATCCAGCGCGTGAGCCGAAAGGCAGCGAGTCATAAATGGGTTTCAAAGGCTTGCGTCCGCCGGACGTATCTGGTCTACCCAGCGTCCACGGGAAACTCGGCCACACAAATGTGGCACCGCGCTCGCCGTCCAGCTCATGAGCCGAAAGGCAGCGAGTCACAAATGGGTTTCAAAGGCTTGCATCCACCGGACGTATCTGGTCTAGCCAGCGTCCACGGGAAACCTGGCCACACAAATGTGGTGCCGCGCTCGCCGCCCAGCTCATGAGCCGAAAGGCAGCGAGTCACAAATGGGTTTCAAAGGCTTACGTCCGCCGGACGTATCTGGTCTAGCCAGCGTCCACGGGAAACCCAGCCACAGAAATGTGGCACCGTGCTCGCTGTCCAACTCATGAGCCGAAAGGCAGCGAGTCACAAATGGGTTTCAAAGGCGTGCGACCGTCGGACGTATCTGGTCTAGCCAGCATCCACGGGAAACCTGGCCACACAAATGTGGCACCGCGCTCGCCATCCAGCGCGTGAGCCGAAAGGCAGCGAGTCACAAATGGGTTTCAAAGGCGTGCGACCGCCGGGCGTATCTGGTCTACCCAGCGTCCACGGGAAACCCGGCCACACAAATGTGGCACCGCGCTTGCCATCCAGCGCGTGAGCCGAAAGGCAGCGACTCATAAATGGGTTTCAAAGGCTTGCGTCCCCCGGACGTATCTGGTCTACCCAGCGTCCACGGGAAACCCGGCCACACAAATGTGGCACCGCGCTCGCCGTCCAGCTCATGAGCCGAAAGGCAGCGAGTCACAAATGGGTTTCAAAGGCTTGCATCCACCGGACGTATCTGGTCTAGCCAGCGTCCACGGGAAACCCGGCCACAGAAATGTGGCACCGTGCTCGCCGTCCAGCTCATGAGCCGAAAGGCAGCGAGTCACAAATGGGTTTCAAAGGTGTGCGACCGTCAGACTTATCTGGTCTAGCCAGCATCCACGGGAAACCTGGCCACACAAATGTGGCACCGCGCTCGCCATCCAGCGCGTGAGCCGAAAGGCAGCGAGTCATAAATGGGTTTCAAAGGCTTGCGTCCGCCGGACGTATCTGGTCTACCCAGCGTCCACGGGAAACCCGGCCACACAAATGTGGCACCGCGCTCGCCGTCCAGCTCATGAGCCGAAAGGCAGCGAGTCACAAATGGGTTTCAAAGGCTTGCATCCACCGGACGTATCTGGTCTAGCCAGCGTCCACGGGAAACCTGGCCACACAAATGTGGTGCCGCGCTCGCCGCCCAGCTCATGAGCCGAAAGGCAGCGAGTCACAAATGGGTTTCAAAGGCTTGCATCCGCCGGACGTATCTGGTCTAGCCAGCGTCCACGGGAAACCCGGCCACACAAATGTGGTGCCGCGCTCGCCGCCCAGCTCATGATTCGAAAGGCAGCGAGTCACAAATGGGTTTCAAAGGCTTACGTCCGCCGGACGTATCTGGTCTAGCCAGCGTCCACGGGAAACCCGGCCACAGAAATGTGGCACCGTGCTCGCCGTCCAGCTCATGAGCCGAAAGGCAGCGAGTCACAAATGGGTTTCAAAGACGTGCGACCGTCGGACGTATCTGGTCTAGCCAGCATCCACGGGAAACCTGGCCACACAAATGTGGCACCGCGCTCGCCATCCAGCGCGTGAGCCGAAAGGCAGTGAGTCATAAATGGGTTTCAAAGGCTTGCGTCCGCCGGACGTATCTGGTCTACCCAGCGTGCACGGGAAACCCGGCCACACAAATGTGGCACCGCGCTCGCCGTCCAGCTCATGAGCCGAAAGGCAGCGAGTCACAAATGGGTTTCAAAGGCTTGCATCTTCCGGACGTATCTTGTCTAGCCAGCGTCCACGGGAAACCTGGCTACACAAATGTGGTGCCGCGCTCGCCGCCCAGCTCATGAGCCGAAAGGCAGCGAGTCACAAATGGGTTTCAAAGGCTTGCATCCACCGGACGTATCTGGTCTAGCCAGCGTCCACGGGAAACCTGGCCACACAAATGTGGTGCCGCGCTCGCCGCCCAGCTCATGAGCCAAAAGGCAGCGAGTCACAAATGGGTTTCAAAGGCGTGCGACCGTCGGACGTATCTGGTCTAGCCAGCATCCACGGGAAACCTGGCCACACAAATGTGGCACCGCGCTCGCCATCCAGCGCGTGAGCCGAAAGGCAACGAGTCATAAATGGGTTTCAAAGGCTTGCGTCCACCGGACGTATCTGGTCTACCCAGCGTCCACGGGAAACCCGGCCACACAAATGTGGCACCGCGCTCGCCGTCCAGCTCATGAGCCGAAAGGAAGCGAGTCACAAATGGGTTTCAAAGGCTTGCCTCTGCCGGACGTATCTTGTCTAGCCAGCGTCCACGGGAAACCTGGCCACACAAATGTGGTGCCGCGCTCGCCGCCCAGCTCATGAGCCGAAAGGCAGCGAGTCACAAATGGGTTTCAAAGGCTTACGTCCGCCGGACGTATCTGGTCTAGCCAGCGTCCACGGGAAACCCAGCCACAGAAATGTGGCACCGTGCTCGCCGTCCAGCTCATGAGCCGAAAGGCAGCGAGTCACAAATGGGTTTCAAAGGCGTGCGACCGTCGGACGTATCTGGTCTAGCCAGCATCCACGGGAAACCTGGCCACACAAATGTGGCACCGCGCTCGCCATCCAACGCGTGAGCCGAAAGGCAGCGAGTCACAAATGGGTTTCAAAGGCGTGCGACCGCCGGGCGTATCTGGTCTACCCAGCGTCCACGGGAAACCCGGCCACACAAATGTGGCACCGCGCTTGCCATCCAGCGCGTGAGCCGAAAGGCAGCGAGTCATAAATGGGTTTCAAAGGCTTGCGTCCCCCGGACGTATCTGGTCTACCCAGCGTCCACGGGAAACCCGGCCACACAAATGTGGCACCGCGCTCGCCGTCCAGCTCATGAGCCGAAAGGCAGCGAGTCACAAATGGGTTTCAAAGGCTTGCATCTGCCGGACGTATCTTGTCTAGCCAGCGTCCACGGGAAACCTGGCTATACAAATGTGGTGCCGCGCTCGCCGCCCAGCTCATGAGCCGAAAGGCAGCGAGTCACAAATGGGTTTCAAAGGCTTGCATCCACCGGACGTATCTGGTCTAGCCAGCGTCCACGGGAAACCTGGCCACACAAATGTGGTGCCGCGCTCGCCGCCCAGCTCATGAGCCGAAAGGCAGCGAGTCAAAAATGGGTTTCAAAGGCGTGCGACCGTCGGACGTATCTGGTCTAGCCAGCATCCACGGGAAACGTGGCCACACAAATGTGGCACCGCGCTCGCCATCCAGCGCGTGAGCCGGAAGGCAGCGAGTCACAAATGGGTTTCAAAGGCGTGCGACCGCCGGGCGTATCTGGTCTACCCAGCGTCCACGGGAAACCCGGCCACACAAATGTGGCACCGCGCTTGCCATCCAGAGCGTGAGCCGAAAGGCAGCGAGTCATAAATGGGTTTCAAAGGCTTGCGTCCCCCGGACGTATCTGGTCTACCCAGCGTCCACGGGAAACCCGGCCACACAAATGTGGCACCGCGCTCGCCGTCCAGCTCATGAGCCGAAAGGCAGCGAGTCACAAATGGGTTTCAAAGGCTTGCCTCTGCCGGACGTATCTTGTCTAGCCAGCGTCCACGGGAAACCTGGCCACACAAATGTGGCACCGCACTCGCCGTCCAGCTCATGAGCCGAAAGGCAGCGAGTCACAAATGGGTTTCAAAGGCTTGCATCCACCGGACGTATCTGGTCTAGCCAGCGTCCACGGGAAACCTGGCCACACAAATGTGGTGCCGCGCTCGCCGCCCAGCTCATGTGCCGAAAGGCAGCGAGTCACAAATGGGTTTCAAAGGCGTGCGACCGTCGGACGTATCTGGTCTAGCCAGCATCCACGGGAAACCTGGCCACACAAATGTGGCACTGCGCTCGCCATCCAGCGCGTGAGCCGAAAGGCAGCGAGTCATAAATGGGTTTCAAAGGCTTGCGTCCGCCGAAAGTATCTGGTCTACCCAGCGTCCACGGGAAACCCGGCCACACAAATATGGCACCGCGCTCATCGTCCAGCTGATGAGCCGAAAGGCAGCGAGTCACAAATGGGTTTCAAAGGCTTGCATCCGCCGGACGTATCTGGTCTACCCAGCGTCCACGGGAAACCCGGCCACAGAAATGTGGCACCGTGCTCGCCGTCCAGCTCATGAGCCGAAAGGCAGCGAGTCACAAATGGGTTTCAAAGGCGTGCGACCGTCGGACGTATCTGGTCTAGCCAGCATCCACGGGAAACCTGGCCACACAAATGTGGCACCGCGCTCGCCATCCAGCGCGTGAGCCGAAAGGCAGCGAGTCATAAATGGGTTTCAAAGGCTTGCGTCCGCCGGACGTATCTGGTCTACCCAGCGTCCACGGGAAACCCGGCCACACAAATGTGGCACCGCGCTCGCCGTCCAGCTCATGAGCCGAAAGGCAGCGAGTCACAAATGGGTTTCAAAGGCTTACGTCCGCCGGACGTATCTGGTCTAGCCAGCGTCCACGGGAAACCCGGCCACAGAAATGTGGCACCGTGCTCGCCGTCCAGCTCATGAGCCGAAAGGCAGCGAGTCACAAATGGGTTTCAAAGGCGTGCGACCGTCGGACTTATCTGGTCTAGCCAGCATCCACGGGAAACCTGGCCACACAAATGTGGCACCGCGCTCGCCATCCAGCGCGTGAGCCGAAAGGCAGCGAGTCATAAATGGGTTTCAAAGGCTTGCGTCCGCCGGACGTATCTGGTCTACCCAGCGTGCACGGGAAACCCGGCCACACAAATGTGGCACCGCGCTCGCCGTCCAGCTCATGAGCCGAAAGGCAGCGAGTCACAAATGGGTTTCAAAGGCTGGCATCTGCCGGACGTATCTTGTCTAGCCAGCGTCCACGGGAAACCTGGCTACACAAATGTGGTGCCGCGCTCGCCGCCCAGCTCATGAGCCGAAAGGCAGCGAGTCACAAATGGGTTTCAAAGGCTTGCATCCACCGGACGTATCTGGTCTAGCCAGCGTCCAAGGGAAACCTGGCCACACAAATGTGGTGCCGCGCTCGCCGCCCAGCTCATGAGCCGAAAGGCAGCGAGTCACAAATGGGTTTCAAAGGCGTGCGACCGTCGGACGTATCTGGTCTAGCCAGCATCCACGGGAAACCTGGCCACAGAAATGTGGCACCGCGCTCGCCATCCAGCGCGTGAGCCGAAAGGCAACGAGTCATAAATGGGTTTCAAAGGCTTGCGTCCACCGGACGTATCTGGTCTACCCAGCGTCCACGGGAAACCCGGCCACACAAATGTGGCACCGCGCTCGCCGTCCAGCTCATGAGCCGAAAGGCAGCGAGTCACAAATGGGTTTCAAAGGCTTGCCTCTGCCAGACGTATCTTGTCTAGCCAGCGTCCACGGGAAACCTGGCCACACAAATGTGGTGCCGCGCTCGCCGCCCAGCTCATGAGCCGAAAGGCAGCGAGTCACAAATGGGTTTTAAAGGCTTACGTCCGCCGGACGTATCTGGTCTAGCCAGCGTCCACGGGAAACCCGGCCACAGAAATGTGGCACCGTGCTCGCCGTCCAGCTCATGAGCCGAAAGGCAGCGAGTCACAAATGGGTTTCAAAGGCGTGCGACCGTCGGACTTATCTGGTCTAGCCAGCATCCACGGGAAACCTGGCCACACAAATGTGGCACCGCGCTCGCCATCCAGCGCGTGAGCCGAAAGGCAGCGAGTCATAAATGGGTTTCAAAGGCTTGCGTCCGCCAGACGTATCTGGTCTACCCAGCGTCCACGGGAAACCCGGCCACACAAATGTGGCACCGCGCTCGCCGTCCAGCTCATGAGCCGAAAGGCAGCGAGTCACAAATGGGTTTCAAAGGCTTGCATCCACCGGACGTATCTGGTCTAGCCAGCGTCCACGGGAAACCTGGCCACACAAATGTGGTGCCGCGCTCGCCGCCCAGCTCATGAGCCGAAAGGCAGCGAGTCACAAATGGGTTTCAAAGGCTTACGTCCGCCGGACGTATCTGGTCTAGCCAGCGTCCACGGGAAACCCAGCCACAGAAATGTGGCACCGTGCTCGCCGTCCAGCTCATGAGCCGAAAGGCAGCGAGTCACAAATGGGTTTCAAAGGCGTGCGACCGTCGGACGTATCTGGTCTAGCCAGCATCCACGGGAAACCTGGCCACACAAATGTGGCACCGCGCTCGCCATCCAGCGCGTGAGCCGAAAGGCAGCGAGTCACAAATGGGTTTCAAAGGCGTGCGACCGCCGGGCGTATCTGGTCTACCCAGCGTCCACGGGAAACCCGGCCACACAAATGTGGCACCGCGCTTGCCATCCAGCGCGTGAGCCGAAAGGCAGCGAGTCATAAATGGGTTTCAAAGGCTTGCGTCCCCCGGACGTATCTGGTCTACCCAGCGTCCACGGGAAACCCGGCCACACAAATGTGGCACCGCGCTCGCCGTCCAGCTCATGAGCCGAAAGGCAGCGAGTCACAAATGGGTTTCAAAGGCTTGCATCTGCCGGACGTATCTTGTCTAGCCAGCGTCCACGGGAAACCTGGCTACACAAATGTGGTGCCGCGCTCGCCGCCCAGCTCATGAGCCGAAAGGCAGCGAGTCACAAATGGGTTTCAAAGGCTTGCATCCACCGGACATATCTGGTCTAGCCAGCGTCCACGGGAAACCTGGCCACACAAATGTGGTGCCGCGCTCGCCGCCCAGCTCATGAGCCGAAAGGCAGCGAGTCAGAAATGGGTTTCAAAGGCGTGCGACCGTCGGACGTATCTGGTCTAGCCAGCATCCACGGGAAACGTGGCCACACAAATGTGGCACCGCGCTCGCCATCCAGCGCGTGAGCCGGAAGGCAGCGAGTCACAAATGGGTTTCAAAGGCGTGCGACCGCCGGGCGTATCTGGTCTACCCAGCGTCCACGGGAAACCCGGCCACACAAATGTGGCACCGCGCTTGCCATCCAGCGCGTGAGCCGAAAGGCAGCGAGTCATAAATGGGTTTCAAAGGCTTGCGTCCCCCGGACGTATCTGGTCTACCCAGCGTCCACGGGAAACCCGGCCACACAAATGTGGCACCGCGCTCGCCGTCCAGCTCATGAGCCGAAAGGCAGCGAGTCACAAATGGGTTTCAAAGGCTTGCATCTGCCGGACGTATCTTGTCTAGCCAGCGTCCACGGGAAACCTGGCTACACAAATGTGGTGCCTCGCTCGCCGCCCAGCTCATGAGCCTAAAGGCAGCGAGTCACAAATGGGTTTCAAAGGCTTGCATCCACCGGACGTATCTGGTCTAGCCAGCGTCCACGGGAAACCTGGCCACACAAATGTGGTGCCGCGCTCGCCGCCCAGCTCATGAGCCGAAAGGCAGCGAGTCACAAATGGGTTTCAAAGGCGTGCGACCGTCGGACGTATCTGGTCTACCTAGCGTCCACGGGAAACCCGGCCACACAAATGTGGCACCGCGCTCTCCGTCCAGCTCATGAGCCGAAAGGCAGCGAGTCACAAATGGGTTTCAAAGGCTTGCATCCGCCGGACGTATCTGGTCTAGCCAGCGTCCACGGGAAACCCGGCCACACAAATGTGGTGCCGCGCTCGCCGCCCAGCTCATGATTCGAAAGGCAGCGAGTCACAAATGGGTTTCAAAGGCTTACGTCCGCCGGACGTATCTGGTCTAGCCAGCCTCCACGGGAAACCCGGCCACAGAAATGTGGCACCGTGCTCGCCGTCCAGCTCATGAGCCGAAAGGCAGCGAGTCACAAATGGGTTTCAAAGACGTGCGACCGTCGGACGTATCTGGTCTAGCCAGCGTCCACGGGAAACCTGGCCACACAAATGTGGTGCCGCGCTCGCCGCCCAGCTCATGAGCCGAAAGGCAGCGAGTCACAAATGGGTTTCAAAGGCGTGCGACCGTCGGACGTATCTGGTGTACCTAGCGTCCACGGGAAACCCGGCCACACAAATGTGGCACCGCGCTCGCCGTCCAGCTCATGAGCCGAAAGGCAGCGAGTCACAAATGGGTTTCAAAGGCTTGCATCCGCCGGACGTATCTGGTCTAGCCAGCGTCCACGGGAAACCCGGCCACACAAATGTGGTGCCGCGCTCGCCGCCCAGCTCATGATTCGAAAGGCAGCGAGTCACAAATGGGTTTCAAAGGCTTACGTCCGCCGGACGTATCTGGTCTAGCCAGCCTCCACGGGAAACCCGGCCACAGAAATGTGGCACCGTGCTCGCCGTCCAGCTCATGAGCCGAAAGGCAGCGAGTCACAAATGGGTTTCAAAGACGTGCGACCGTCGGACGTATCTGGTCTAGCCAGCATCCACGGGAAACCTGGCCACACAAATGTGGCACCGCGCTCGCCATCCAGCGCGTGAGCCGAAAGGCAACGAGTCATAAATGGGTTTCAAAGGCTTGCGTCCACCGGACGTATCTGGTCTACCCAGCGTCCACGGGAAACCCGGCCACACAAATGTGGCACCGCGCTCGCCATCCAGCGCGTGAGCCGGAAGGCAGCGAGTCACAAATGGGTTTCAAAGGCGTGCGACCGCCGGGCGTATCTGGTCTACCCAGCGTCCACGGGAAACCCGGCCACACAAATGTGGCACCGCGCTTGCCATCCAGCGCGTGAGCCGAAAGGCAGCGAGTCATAAATGGGTTTCAAAGGCTTGCGTCCCCCGGACGTATCTGGTCTACCCAGCGTCCACGGGAAACCCGGCCACACAAATGTGGCACCGCGCTCGCCGTCCAGCTCATGAGCCGAAAGGCAGCGAGTCACAAATGGGTTTCAAAGGCTTGCATCTGCCGGACGTATCTTGTCTAGCCAGCGTCCACGGGAAACCTGGCTACACAAATGTGGTGCCTCGCTCGCCGCCCAGCTCATGAGCCTAAAGGCAGCGAGTCACAAATGGGTTTCAAAGGCTTGCATCCACCGGACGTATCTGGTCTAGCCAGCGTCCACGGGAAACCTGGCCACACAAATGTGGTGCCGCGCTCGCCGCCCAGCTCATGAGCCGAAAGGCAGCGAGTCACAAATGGGTTTCAAAGGCGTGCGACCGTCGGACGTATCTGGTCTACCTAGCGTCCACGGGAAACCCGGCCACACAAATGTGGCACCGCGCTCGCCGTCCAGCTCATGAGCCGAAAGGCAGCGAGTCACAAATGGGTTTCAAAGGCTTGCATCCGCCGGACGTATCTGGTCTAGCCAGCGTCCACGGGAAACCCGGCCACACAAATGTGGTGCCGCGCTCGCCGCCCAGCTCATGATTCGAAAGGCAGCGAGTCACAAATGGGTTTCAAAGGCTTACGTCCGCCGGACGTATCTGGTCTAGCCAGCCTCCACGGGAAACCCGGCCACAGAAATGTGGCACCGTGCTCGCCGTCCAGCTCATGAGCCGAAAGGCAGCGAGTCACAAATGGGTTTCAAAGACGTGCGACCGTCGGACGTATCTGGTCTAGCCAGCATCCACGGGAAACCTGGCCACACAAATGTGGCACCGCGCTCGCCATCCAGCGCGTGAGCCGAAAGGCAGCGAGTCATAAATGGGTTTCAAAGGCTTGCGTCCGCCGGACGTATCTGGTCTACCCAGCGTGCACGGGAAACCCGGCCATACAAATGTGGCACCGCGCTCGCCGTCCAGCTCATGAGCCGAAAGGCAGCGAGTCACAAATGGGTTTCAAAGGCTTGCATCTGCCGGACGTATCTTGTCTAACCAGCGTCCACGGGAAACCTGGCTACACAAATGTGGTGCCGCGCTCGCCGCCCAGCTCATGAGCCGAAAGGCAGCGAGTCACAAATGGGTTTCAAAGGCTTGCATCCACCGGACGTATCTGGTCTAGCCAGCGTCCACGGGAAACCTGGCCACACAAATGTGGTGCTGCGCTTGCCGCCCAGCTCATGAGCCAAAAGGCAGCGAGTCACAAATGGGTTTCAAAGGCGTGCGACCGTCGGACGTATCTGGTCTAGCCAGCATCCACGGGAAACCTGGCCACACAAATGTGGCACCGCGCTCGCCATCCAGCGCGTGAGCCGAAAGGCAACGAGTCATAAATGGGTTTCAAAGGCTTGCGTCCACCGGACGTATCTGGTCTACCCAGCGTCCACGGGAAACCCGGCCACACAAATGTGGCACCGCGCTCGCCGTCCAGCTCATGAGCCGAAAGGAAGCGAGTCACAAATGGGTTTCAAAGGCTTGCCTCTGCCGGACGTATCTTGTCTAGCCAGCGTCCACGGGAAACCTGGCCACACAAATGTGGTGCCGCGCTCGCCGCCCAGCTCATGAGCCGAAAGGCAGCGAGTCACAAATGGGTTTCAAAGGCTTACGTCCGCCGGACGTATCTGGTCTAGCCAGCGTCCACGGGAAACCCGGCCACAGAAATGTGGCACCGTGCTCGCCGTCCAGCTCATGAGCCGAAAGGCAGCGAGTCACAAATGGGTTTCAAAGGCGTGCGACCGTCGGACTTATCTGGTCTAGCCAGCATCCACGGGAAACCTGGCCACACAAATGTGGCACCGCGCTCGCCATCCAGCGCGTGAGCCGAAAGGCAGCGAGTCATAAATGGGTTTCAAAGGCTTGCGTCCGCCGGACGTATCTGGTCTACCCAGCGTCCACGGGAAACCCGGCCACACAAATGTGGCACCGCGCTCGCCGTCCAGCTCATGAGCCGAAAGGCAGCGAGTCACAAATGGGTTTCAAAGGCTTACGTCCGCCGGACGTATCTGGTCTAGCCAGCGTCCACGGGAAACCCGGCCACAGAAATGTGGCACCGTGCTCGCCGTCCAGCTCATGAGCCGAAAGGCAGCGAGTCACAAATGGGTTTCAAAGGCGTGCGACCGTCGGACTTATCTGGTCTAGCCAGCATCCACGGGAAACCTGGCCACACAAATGTGGCACCGCGCTCGCCATCCAGCGCGTGAGCCGAAAGGCAGCGAGTCATAAATGGGTTTCAAAGGCTTGCGTCCGCCGGACGTATCTGGTCTACCCAGCGTCCACGGGAAACTCGGCCACACAAATGTGGCACCGCGCTCGCCGTCCAGCTCATGAGCCGAAAGGCAGCGAGTCACAAATGGGTTTCAAAGGCTTGCATCCACCGGACGTATCTGGTCTAGCCAGCGTCCACGGGAAACCTGGCCACACAAATGTGGTGCCGCGCTCGCCGCCCAGCTCATGAGCCGAAAGGCAGCGAGTCACAAATGGGTTTCAAAGGCTTACGTCCGCCGGACGTATCTGGTCTAGCCAGCGTCCACGGGAAACCCAGCCACAGAAATGTGGCACCGTGCTCGCTGTCCAACTCATGAGCCGAAAGGCAGCGAGTCACAAATGGGTTTCAAAGGCGTGCGACCGTCGGACGTATCTGGTCTAGCCAGCATCCACGGGAAACCTGGCCACACAAATGTGGCACCGCGCTCGCCATCCAGCGCGTGAGCCGAAAGGCAGCGAGTCACAAATGGGTTTCAAAGGCGTGCGACCGCCGGGCGTATCTGGTCTACCCAGCGTCCACGGGAAACCCGGCCACACAAATGTGGCACCGCGCTTGCCATACAGCGCGTGAGCCGAAAGGCAGCGACTCATAAATGGGTTTCAAAGGCTTGCGTCCCCCGGACGTATCTGGTCTACCCAGCGTCCACGGGAAACCCGGCCACACAAATGTGGCACCGCGCTCGCCGTCCAGCTCATGAGCCGAAAGGCAGCGAGTCACAAATGGGTTTCAAAGGCTTGCATCTGCCGGACGTATCTTGTCTAGCCAGCGTCCACGGGAAACCTGGCTACACAAATGTGGTGCCGGGCTCGCCGCCCAGCTCATGAGCCGAAAGGCAGCGAGTCACAAATGGGTTTCAAAGGCTTGCATCCACCGGACGTATCTGGTCTAGCCAGCGTCCACGGGAAACCTGGCCACACAAATGTGGTGCCGCGCTCGCCGCCCAGCTCATGAGCCGAAAGGCAGCGAGTCATAAATGGGTTTCAAAGGCGTGCGACCGTCGGACGTATCTGGTCTAGCCAGCATCCACGGGAAACGTGGCCACACAAATGTGGCACCGCGCTCGCCATCCAGCGCGTGAGCCGAAAGGCAGCGAGTCACAAATGGGTTTCAAAGGCGTGCGACCGCCGGGCGTATCTGGTCTACCCAGCGTCCACGGGAAACCCGGCCACACAAATGTGGCACCGCGCTTGCCATCCAGCGCGTGAGCCGAAAGGCAGCGAGTCATAAATGGGTTTCAAAGGCTTGCGTCCCCCGGACGTATCTGGTCTACCCAGCGTCCACGGGAAACCCGGCCACACAAATGTGGCACCGCGCTCGCCGTCCAGCTCATGAGCCGAAAGGCAGCGAGTCACAAATGGGTTTCAAAGGCTTGCATCTGCCGGACGTATCTTGTCTAGCCAGCGTCCACGGGAAACCTGGCTACACAAATGTGGTGCCTCGCTCGCCGCCCAGCTCATGAGCCTAAAGGCAGCGAGTCACAAATGGGTTTCAAAGGCTTGCATCCACCGGACGTATCTGGTCTAGCCAGCGTCCACGGGAAACCTGGCCACACAAATGTGGTGCCGCGCTCGCCGCCCAGCTCATGAGCCGAAAGGCAGCGAGTCACAAATGGGTTTCAAAGGCGTGCGACCGTCGGACGTATCTGGTCTACCTAGCGTCCACGGGAAACCCGGCCACACAAATGTGGCACCGCGCTCGCCGTCCAGCTCATGAGCCGAAAGGCAGCGAGTCACAAATGGGTTTCAAAGGCTTGCATCCGCCGGACGTATCTGGTCTAGCCAGCGTCCACGGGAAACCCGGCCACACAAATGTGGTGCCGCGCTCGCCGCCCAGCTCATGATTCGAAAGGCAGCGAGTCACAAATGGGTTTCAAAGGCTTACGTCCGCCGGACGTATCTGGTCTAGCCAGCGTCCACGGGAAACCCGGCCACAGAAATGTGGCACCGTGCTCGCCGTCCAGCTCATGAGCCGAAAGGCAGCGAGTCACAAATGGGTTTCAAAGGCGTGCGACCGTCGGACTTATCTGGTCTAGCCAGCATCCACGGGAAACCTGGCCACACAAATGTGGCACCGCGCTCGCCATCCAGCGCGTGAGCCGAAAGGCAGCGAGTCATAAATGGGTTTCAAAGGCTTGCGTCCGCCGGACGTATCTGGTCTACCCAGCGTCCACGGGAAACCCGGCCACACAAATGTGGCACCGCGCTCGCCGTCCAGCTCATGAGCCGAAAGGCAGCGAGTCACAAATGGGTTTCAAAGGCTTACGTCCGCCGGACGTATCTGGTCTAGCCAGCGTCCACGGGAAACCCGGCCACAGAAATGTGGCACCGTGCTCGCCGTCCAGCTCATGAGCCGAAAGGCAGCGAGTCACAAATGGGTTTCAAAGGCGTGCGACCGTCGGACTTATCTGGTCTAGCCAGCATCCACGGGAAACCTGGCCACACAAATGTGGCACCGCGCTCGCCATCCAGCGCGTGAGCCGAAAGGCAGCGAGTCATAAATGGGTTTCAAAGGCTTGCGTCCGCCGGACGTATCTGGTCTACCCAGCGTCCACGGGAAACCCGGCCACACAAATGTGGCACCGCGCTCGCCGTCCAGCTCATGAGCCGAAAGGCAGCGAGTCACAAATGGGTTTCAAAGGCTTGCATCCACCGGACGTATCTGGTCTAGCCAGCGTCCACGGGAAACCTGGCCACACAAATGTGGTGCCGCGCTCGCCGCCCAGCTCATGAGCCGAAAGGCAGCGAGTCACAAATGGGTTTCAAAGGCTTACGTCCGCCGGACGTATCTGGTCTAGCCAGCGTCCACGGGAAACCCAGCCACAGAAATGTGGCACCGTGCTCGCTGTCCAATTCATGAGCCGAAAGGCAGCGAGTCACAAATGGGTTTCAAAGGCGTGCGACCGTCGGACGTATCTGGTCTAGCCAGCATCCACGGGAAACCTGGCCACACAAATGTGGCACCGCGCTCGCCATCCAGCGCGTGAGCCGAAAGGCAGCGAGTCACAAATGGGTTTCAAAGGCGTGCGACCGCCGGGCGTATCTGGTCTACCCAGCGTCCACGGGAAACCCGGCCACACAAATGTGGCACCGCGCTTGCCATCCAGCGCGTGAGCCGAAAGGCAGCGACTCATAAATGGGTTTCAAAGGCTTGCGTCCCCCGGACGTATCTGGTCTACCCAGCGTCCACGGGAAACCCGGCCACACAAATGTGGCACCGCGCTCGCCGTCCAGCTCATGAGCCGAAAGGCAGCGAGTCACAAATGGGTTTCAAAGGCTTGCATCTGCCGGACGTATCTTGTCTAGCCAGCGTCCACGGGAAACCTGGCTACACAAATGTGGTGCCGCGCTCGCCGCCCAGCTCATGAGCCGAAAGGCAGCGAGTCACAAATGGGTTTCAAAGGCTTGCATCCACCGGACGTATCTGGTCTAGCCAGCGTCCACGGGAAACCTGGCCACACAAATGTGGTGCCGCGCTCGCCGCCCAGCTCATGAGCCGAAAGGCAGCGAGTCATAAATGGGTTTCAAAGGCGTGCGACCGTCGGACGTATCTGGTCTAGCCAGCATCCACGGGAAACGTGGCCACACAAATGTGGCACCGCGCTCGCCATCCAGCGCGTGAGCCGAAAGGCAGCGAGTCACAAATGGGTTTCAAAGGCGTGCGACCGCCGGGCGTATCTGGTCTACCCAGCGTCCACGGGAAACCCGGCCACACAAATGTGGCACCGCGCTTGCCATCCAGCGCGTGAGCCGAAAGGCAGCGAGTCATAAATGGGTTTCAAAGGCTTGCGTCCCCCGGACGTATCTGGTCTACCCAGCGTCCACGGGAAACCCGGCCACACAAATGTGGCACCGCGCTCGCCGTCCAGCTCATGAGCCGAAAGGCAGCGAGTCACAAATGGGTTTCAAAGGCTTGCATCTGCCGGACGTATCTTGTCTAGCCAGCGTCCACGGGAAACCTGGCTACACAAATGTGGTGCCTCGCTCGCCGCCCAGCTCATGAGCCTAAAGGCAGCGAGTCACAAATGGGTTTCAAAGGCTTGCATCCACCGGACGTATCTGGTCTAGCCAGCGTCCACGGGAAACCTAGCCACACAAATGTGGTGCCGCGCTCGCCGCCCAGCTCATGAGCCGAAAGGCAGCGAGTCACAAATGGGTTTCAAAGGCGTGCGACCGTCGGACGTATCTGGTCTACCTAGCGTCCACGGGAAACCCGGCCACACAAATGTGGCACCGCGCTCGCCGTCCAGCTCATGAGCCGAAAGGCAGCGAGTCACAAATGGGTTTCAAAGGCTTGCATCCGCCGGACGTATCTGGTCTAGCCAGCGTCCACGGGAAACCCGGCCACACAAATGTGGTGCCGCGCTCGCCGCCCAGCTCATGATTCGAAAGGCAGCGAGTCACAAATGGGTTTCAAAGGCTTACGTCCGCCGGACGTATCTGGTCTAGCCAGCGTCCACGGGAAACCCGGCCACAGAAATGTGGCACCGTGCTCGCCGTCCAGCTCATGAGCCGAAAGGCAGCGAGTCACAAATGGGTTTCAAAGACGTGCGACCGTCGGACGTATCTGGTCTAGCCAGCATCCACGGGAAACCTGGCCACACAAATGTGGCACCGCGCTCGCCATCCAGCGCGTGAGCCGAAAGGCAGCGAGTCATAAATGGGTTTCAAAGGCTTGCGTCCGCCGGACGTATCTGGTCTACCCAGCGTGCACGGGAAACCCGGCCACACAACTGTGGCACCGCGCTCGCCGTCCAGCTCATGAGCCGAAAGGCAGCGAGTCACAAATGGGTTTCAAAGGCTTGCATCTGCCGGACGTATCTTGTCTAGCCAGCGTCCACGGGAAACCTGGCCACACAAATGTGGCACCGCGCTCGCCATCCAGCGCGTGAGCCGAAAGGCAGCGAGTCATAAATGGGTTTCAAAGGCTTGCGTCCGCCGGACGTATCTGGTCTACCCAGCGTCCACGGGAAACCCGGCCACACAAATGTGGCACCGCGCTCGCCGTCCAGCTCATGAGCCGAAAGGCAGCGAGTCACAAATGGGTTTCAAAGGCTTACGTCCGCCGGACGTATCTGGTCTAGCCAGCGTCCACGGGAAACCCGGCCACAGAAATGTGGCACCGTGCTCGCCGTCCAGCTCATGAGCCGAAAGGCAGCGAGTCACAAATGGGTTTCAAAGGCGTGCGACCGTCGGACTTATCTGGTCTAGCCAGCATCCACGGGAAACCTGGCCACACAAATGTGGCACCGCGCTCGCCATCCAGCGCGTGAGCCGAAAGGCAGCGAGTCATAAATGGGTTTCAAAGGCTTGCGTCCGCCGGACGTATCTGGTCTACCCAGCGTCCACGGGAAACCCGGCCACACAAATGTGGCACCGCGCTCGCCGTCCAGCTCATGAGCCGAAAGGCAGCGAGTCACAAATGGGTTTCAAAGGCTTGCATCCACCGGACGTATCTGGTCTAGCCAGCGTCCACGGGAAACCTGGCCACACAAATGTGGTGCCGCGCTCGCCGCCCAGCTCATGAGCCGAAAGGCAGCGAGTCACAAATGGGTTTCAAAGGCTTACGTCCGCCGGACGTATCTGGTCTAGCCAGCGTCCACGGGAAACCCAGCCACAGAAATGTGGCACCGTGCTCGCTGTCCAACTCATGAGCCGAAAGGCAGCGAGTCACAAATGGGTTTCAAAGGCGTGCGACCGTCGGACGTATCTGGTCTAGCCAGCATCCACGGGAAACCTGGCCACACAAATGTGGCACCGCGCTCGCCATCCAGCGCGTGAGCCGAAAGGCAGCGAGTCACAAATGGGTTTCAAAGGCGTGCGACCGCCGGGCGTATCTGGTCTACCCAGCGTCCACGGGAAACCCGGCCACACAAATGTGGCACCGCGCTTGCCATCCAGCGCGTGAGCCGAAAGGCAGCGACTCATAAATGGGTTTCAAAGGCTTGCGTCCCCCGGACGTATCTGGTCTACCCAGCGTCCACGGGAAACCCGGCCACACAAATGTGGCACCGCGCTCGCCGTCCAGCTCATGAGCCGAAAGGCAGCGAGTCACAAATGGGTTTCAAAGGCTTGCATCTGCCGGACGTATCTTGTCTAGCCAGCGTCCACGGGAAACCTGGCTACACAAATGTGGTGCCGCGCTCGCCGCCCAGCTCATGAGCCGAAAGGCAGCGAGTCACAAATGGGTTTCAAAGGCTTGCATCCACCGGACGTATCTGGTCTAGCCAGCGTCCACGGGAAACCTGGCCACACAAATGTGGTGCCGCGCTCGCCGCCCAGCTCATGAGCCGAAAGGCAGCGAGTCACAAATGGGTTTCAAAGGCGTGCGACCGTCGGACGTATCTGGTCTAGCCAGCATCCACGGGAAACGTGGCCACACAAATGTGGCACCGCGCTCGCCATCCAGCGCGTGAGCCGAAAGGCAGCGAGTCACAAATGGGTTTCAAAGGCGTGCGACCGCCGGGCGTATCTGGTCTAGCCAGCGTCCACGGGAAACCCGGCCACACAAATGTGGTGCCGCGCTCGCCGCCCAGCTCATGATTCGAAAGGCAGCGAGTCACAAATGGGTTTCAAAGGCTTACGTCCGCCGGACGTATCTGGTCTAGCCAGCGTGCACGGGAAACCCGGCCACACAACTGTGGCACCGCGCTCGCCGTCCAGCTCATGAGCCGAAAGGCAGCGAGTCACAAATGGGTTTCAAAGGCTTGCATCTGCCGGACGTATCTTGTCTAGCCAGCGTCCACGGGAAACCTGGCTACACAAATGTGGTGCCGCGCTCGCCGTCCAGCTCATGAGCCGAAAGGCAGCGAGTCACAAATGGGTTTCAAAGGCTTACGTCCGCCGGACGTATCTGGTCTAGCCAGCGTGCACGGGAAACCCGGCCACACAACTGTGGCACCGCGCTCGCCGTCCAGCTCATGAGCCGAAAGGCAGCGAGTCACAAATGGGTTTCAAAGGCTTGCATCCACCGGACGTATCTGGTCTAGCCAGCGTCCACGGGAAACCTGGCCACACAAATGTGGTGCCGCGCTCGCCGCCCAGCTCATGAGCCAAAAGGCAGCGAGTCACAAATGGGTTTCAAAGGCGTGCGACCGTCGGACGTATCTGGTCTAGCCAGCATCCACGGGAAACCTGGCCACCCAAATGTGGCACCGCGCTCGCCATCCAGCGCGTGAGCCGAAAGGCAGCGAGTCACAAATGGGTTTCAAAGGCGTGCGACCGCCGGGCGTATCTGGTCTACCCAGCGTCCACGGGAAACCCGGCCACACAAATGTGGCACCGCGCTTGCCATCCAGCGCGTGAGCCGAAAGGCAGCGAGTCATAAATGGGTTTCAAAGGCTTGCGTCCCCCGGACATATCTGGTCTACCCAGCGTCCACGGGAAACCCGGCCACACAAATGTGGCACCGCGCTCGCCGTCCAGCTCATGAGCCGAAAGGCAGCGAGTCACAAATGGGTTTCAAAGGCTTGCATCTGCCGGACGTATCTTGTCTAGCCAGCGTCCAAGGGAAACCTGGCTACACAAATGTGGTGCCGCGCTCGCCGCCCAGCTCATGAGCCGAAAGGCAGCGAGTCACAAATGGGTTTCAAAGGCTTGCATCCACCGGACGTATCTGGTCTAGCCAGCGTCCACGGGAAACCTGGCCACACAAATGTGGTGCCGCGCTCGCCGCCCAGCTCATGAGCCGAAAGGCAGCGAGTCATAAATGGGTTTCAAAGGCGTGCGACCGTCGGACGTATCTGGTCTAGCCAGCATCCACGGGAAACGTGGCCACACAAATGTGGCACCGCGCTCGCCATCCAGCGCGTGAGCCGAAAGGCAGCGAGCCACAAATGGGTTTCAAAGGCGTGCGACCGCCGGGCGTATCTGGTCTACCCAGCGTCCACGGGAAACCCGGCCACACAAATGTGGCACCGCGCTTGCCATCCAGCGCGTGAGCCGAAAGGCAGCGAGTCATAAATGGGTTTCAAAGGCTTGCGTCCCCCGGACGTATCTGGTCTACCCAGCGTCCACGGGAAACCCGGCCACACAAATGTGGCACCGCGCTCGCCGTCCAGCTCATGAGCCGAAAGGCAGCGAGTCACAAATGGGTTTCAAAGGCTTGCATCTGCCGGACGTATCTTGTCTAGCCAGCGTCCACGGGAAACCTGGCTACACAAATGTGGTGCCTCGCTCGCCGCCCAGCTCATGAGCCTAAAGGCAGCGAGTCACAAATGGGTTTCAAAGGCTTGCATCCACCGGACGTATCTGGTCTAGCCAGCGTCCACGGGAAACCTGGCCACACAAATGTGGTGCCGCGTTCGCCGCCCAGCTCATGAGCCGAAAGGCAGCGAGTCACAAATGGGTTTCAAAGGCGTGCGACCGTCGGACGTATCTGGTCTACCTAGCATCCACGGGAAACCCGGCCACACAAATGTGGCACCGCGCTCGCCGTCCAGCTCATGAGCCGAAACGCAGCGAGTCACAAATGGGTTTCAAAGGCTTGCATCCGCCGGACGTATCTGGTCTAGCCAGCGTCCACGGGAAACCCGGCCACACAAATGTGGTGCCGCGCTCGCCGCCCAGCTCATGATTCGAAAGGCAGCGAGTCACAAATGGGTTTCAAAGGCTTACGTCCGCCGGACGTATCTGGTCTAGCCAGCGTCCACGGGAAACCCGCCCACAGAAATGTGGCACCGTGCTCGCCGTCCAGCTCATGAGCCGAAAGGCAGCGAGTCACAAATGGGTTTCAAAGACGTGCGACCGTCGGACGTATCTGGTCTAGCCAGCATCCACGGGAAACCTGGCCACACAAATGTGGCACCGCGCTCGCCATCCAGCGCGTGAGCCGAAAGGCAGCGAGTCATAAATGGGTTTCAAAGGCTTGCGTCCGCCGGACGTATCTGGTCTACCCAGCGTGCACGGGAAACCCGGCCACACAAATGTGGCACCGCGCTCGACGTCCAGCTCATGAGCCGAAAGGCAGCGAGTCACAAATGGGTTTCAAAGGCTTGCATCTGCCGGACGTATCTTGTCTAGCCAGCGTCCACGGGAAACCTGGCTACACAAATGTGGTGCCGCGCTCGCCGCCCAGCTCATGAGCCGAAAGGCAGCGAGTCACAAATGGGTTTCAAAGGCTTGCATCCACCGGACGTATCTGGTCTAGCCAGCGTCCACGGGAAACCCGGCCACACAAATGTGGCACCGCGCTCGCCATCCAGCACGTGAGCCGAAAGGCAGCGAGTCATAAATGGGTTTCAAAGGCTTGCGTCCGCCGGACGTATCTGGTCTACCCAGCGTGCACGGGAAACCCGGCCACACAAATGTGGCACCGCGCTCGCCGTCCAGCTCATGAGCCGAAAGGCAGCGAGTCACAAATGGGTTTCAAAGGCTTGCATCTGCCGGACGTATCTTGTCTAGCCAGCGTCCACGGGAAACCTGGCTACACAAATGTGGTGCCTCGCTCGCCGCCCAGCTCATGAGCCTAAAGGCAGCGAGTCACAAATGGGTTTCAAAGGCTTGCATCCACCGGACGTATCTGGTCTAGCCAGCGTCCACGGGAAACCTGGCCACACAAATGTGGTGCCGCGTTCGCCGCCCAGCTCATGAGCCGAAAGGCAGCGAGTCACAAATGGGTTTCAAAGGCGTGCGACCGTCGGACGTATCTGGTCTACCTAGCATCCACGGGAAACCCGGCCACACAAATGTGGCACCGCGCTCGCCGTCCAGCTCATGAGCCGAAACGCAGCGAGTCACAAATGGGTTTCAAAGGCTTGCATCCGCCGGACGTATCTGGTCTAGCCAGCGTCCACGGGAAACCCGGCCACACAAATGTGGTGCCGCGCTCGCCGCCCAGCTCATGATTCGAAAGGCAGCGAGTCACAAATGGGTTTCAAAGGCTTACGTCCGCCGGACGTATCTGGTCTAGCCAGCGTCCACGGGAAACCCGCCCACAGAAATGTGGCACCGTGCTCGCCGTCCAGCTCATGAGCCGAAAGGCAGCGAGTCACAAATGGGTTTCAAAGACGTGCGACCGTCGGACGTATCTGGTCTAGCCAGCATCCACGGGAAACCTGGCCACACAAATGTGGCACCGCGCTCGCCATCCAGCGCGTGAGCCGAAAGGCAGCGAGTCATAAATGGGTTTCAAAGGCTTGCGTCCGCCGGACGTATCTGGTCTACCCAGCGTGCACGGGAAACCCGGCCACACAAATGTGGCACCGCGCTCGACGTCCAGCTCATGAGCCGAAAGGCAGCGAGTCACAAATGGGTTTCAAAGGCTTGCATCTGCCGGACGTATCTTGTCTAGCCAGCGTCCACGGGAAACCTGGCTACACAAATGTGGTGCCGCGCTCGCCGCCCAGCTCATGAGCCGAAAGGCAGCGAGTCACAAATGGGTTTCAAAGGCTTGCATCCACCGGACGTATCTGGTCTAGCCAGCGTCCACGGGAAACCTGGCCACACAAATGTGGCACCGCGCTCGCCATCCAGCACGTGAGCCGAAAGGCAGCGAGTCATAAATGGGTTTCAAAGGCTTGCGTCCGCCGGACGTATCTGGTCTACCCAGCGTGCACGGGAAACCCGGCCACACAAATGTGGCACCGCGCTCGCCGTCCAGCTCATGAGCCGAAAGGCAGCGAGTCACAAATGGGTTTCAAAGGCTTGCATCTGCCGGACGTATCTTGTCTAGCCAGCGTCCACGGGAAACCTGGCTACACAAATGTGGTGCCGCGCTCGCCGCCCAGCTCATGAGCCGAAAGGCAGCGAGTCACAAATGGGTTTCAAAGGCTTGCATCCACCGGACGTATCTGGTCTAGCCAGCGTCCACGGGAAACCTGGCCACACAAATGTGGCACCGCGCTCGCCATCCAGCGCGTGAGCCGAAAGGCAGCGAGTCATAAATGGGTTTCAAAGGCTTGCGTCCGCCGGACGTATCTGGTCTACCCAGCGTGCACGGGAAACCCGGCCACACAAATGTGGCACCGCGCTCGCCGTCCAGCTCATGAGCCGAAAGGCAGCGAGTCACAAATGGGTTTCAAAGGCTTGCATCTGCCGGACGTATCTTGTCTAGCCAGCGTCCACGGGAAACCTGGCTACACAAATGTGGTGCCGCGCTCGCCGCCCAGCTCATGAGCCGAAAGGCAGCGAGTCACAAATGGGTTTCAAAGGCTTGCATCCACCGGACGTATCTGGTCTAGCCAGCGTCCACGGGAAACCTGGCCACACAAATGTGGTGCCGCGCTCGCCGCCCAGCTCATGAGCCAAAAGGCAGCGAGTCACAAATGGGTTTCAAAGGCGTGCGACCGTCGGACGTATCTGGTCTAGCCAGCATCCACGGGAAACCTGGCCACACAAATGTGGCACCGCGCTCGCCATCCAGCGCGTGAGCCGAAAGGCAGCGAGTCACAAATGGGTTTCAAAGGCGTGCGACCGCCGGGCGTATCTGGTCTACCCAGCGTCCACGGGAAACCCGGCCACACAAATGTGGCACCGCGCTCGCCGTCCAGCTCATGAGCCGAAAGGCAGCGAGTCACAAATGGGTTTCAAAGGCTTGCATCTGCCGGACGTATCTTGTCTAGCCAGCGTCCACGGGAAACCTGGCTACACAAATGTGGTGCCGCGCTCGCCGCCCAGCTCATGAGCCGAAAGGCAGCGAGTCACAAATGGGTTTCAAAGGCTTGCATCCACCGGACGTATCTGGTCTAGCCAGCGTCCACGGGAAACCTGGCCACACAAATGTGGTGCCGCGCTCGCCGCCCAGCTCATGAGCCGAAAGGCAGCGAGTCACAAATGGGTTTCAAAGGCGTGCGACCGTCGGACGTATCTGGTCTAGCCAGCATCCACGGGAAACGTGGCCACACAAATGTGGCACCGCGCTCGCCATCCAGCGCGTGAGCCGAAAGGCAGCGAGTCACAAATGGGTTTCAAAGGCGTGCGACCGCCGGGCGTATCTGGTCTAGCCAGCGTCCACGGGAAACCCGGCCACACAAATGTGGTGCCGCGCTCGCCGCCCAGCTCATGATTCGAAAGGCAGCGAGTCACAAATGGGTTTCAAAGGCTTACGTCCGCCGGACGTATCTGGTCTAGCCAGCGTGCACGGGAAACCCGGCCACACAACTGTGGCACCGCGCTCGCCGTCCAGCTCATGAGCCGAAAGGCAGCGAGTCACAAATGGGTTTCAAAGGCTTGCATCTGCCGGACGTATCTTGTCTAGCCAGCGTCCACGGGAAACCTGGCTACACAAATGTGGTGCCGCGCTCGCCGTCCAGCTCATGAGCCGAAAGGCAGCGAGTCACAAATGGGTTTCAAAGGCTTACGTCCGCCGGACGTATCTGGTCTAGCCAGCGTGCACGGGAAACCTGGCCACACAACTGTGGCACCGCGCTCGCCGTCCAGCTCATGAGC
The DNA here is from genome assembly GCF_054948205.1 of Urtica dioica subsp. dioica. NCBI lineage: Eukaryota > Viridiplantae > Streptophyta > Magnoliopsida > Rosales > Urticaceae > Urtica > Urtica dioica. The sequence goes on from NC_142756.1 coordinate 44,320,489, forward strand.
CGAAAGGCAGCGAGTCACAAATGGGTTTCAAAGGCTTGCATCCACCGGACGTATCTGGTCTAGCCAGCGTCCACGGGAAACCTGGCCACACAAATGTGGTGCCGCGCTCGCCGCCCAGCTCATGAGCCAAAAGGCAGCGAGTCACAAATGGGTTTCAAAGGCGTGCGACCGTCGGACGTATCTGGTCTAGCCAGCATCCACGGGAAACCTGGCCACCCAAATGTGGCACCGCGCTCGCCATCCAGCGCGTGAGCCGAAAGGCAGCGAGTCACAAATGGGTTTCAAAGGCGTGCGACCGCCGGGCGTATCTGGTCTACCCAGCGTCCACGGGAAACCCGGCCACACAAATGTGGCACCGCGCTTGCCATCCAGCGCGTGAGCCGAAAGGCAGCGAGTCATAAATGGGTTTCAAAGGCTTGCGTCCCCCGGACATATCTGGTCTACCCAGCGTCCACGGGAAACCCGGCCACACAAATGTGGCACCGCGCTCGCCGTCCAGCTCATGAGCCGAAAGGCAGCGAGTCACAAATGGGTTTCAAAGGCTTGCATCTGCCGGACGTATCTTGTCTAGCCAGCGTCCAAGGGAAACCTGGCTACACAAATGTGGTGCCGCGCTCGCCGCCCAGCTCATGAGCCGAAAGGCAGCGAGTCACAAATGGGTTTCAAAGGCTTGCATCCACCGGACGTATCTGGTCTAGCCAGCGTCCACGGGAAACCTGGCCACACAAATGTGGTGCCGCGCTCGCCGCCCAGCTCATGAGCCGAAAGGCAGCGAGTCATAAATGGGTTTCAAAGGCGTGCGACCGTCGGACGTATCTGGTCTAGCCAGCATCCACGGGAAACGTGGCCACACAAATGTGGCACCGCGCTCGCCATCCAGCGCGTGAGCCGAAAGGCAGCGAGCCACAAATGGGTTTCAAAGGCGTGCGACCGCCGGGCGTATCTGGTCTACCCAGCGTCCACGGGAAACCCGGCCACACAAATGTGGCACCGCGCTTGCCATCCAGCGCGTGAGCCGAAAGGCAGCGAGTCATAAATGGGTTTCAAAGGCTTGCGTCCCCCGGACGTATCTGGTCTACCCAGCGTCCACGGGAAACCCGGCCACACAAATGTGGCACCGCGCTCGCCGTCCAGCTCATGAGCCGAAAGGCAGCGAGTCACAAATGGGTTTCAAAGGCTTGCATCTGCCGGACGTATCTTGTCTAGCCAGCGTCCACGGGAAACCTGGCTACACAAATGTGGTGCCTCGCTCGCCGCCCAGCTCATGAGCCTAAAGGCAGCGAGTCACAAATGGGTTTCAAAGGCTTGCATCCACCGGACGTATCTGGTCTAGCCAGCGTCCACGGGAAACCTGGCCACACAAATGTGATGCCGCGTTCGCCGCCCAGCTCATGAGCCGAAAGGCAGCGAGTCACAAATGGGTTTCAAAGGCGTGCGACCGTCGGACGTATCTGGTCTACCTATCATCCACGGGAAACCCGGCCACACAAATGTGGCACCGCGCTCGCCGTCCAGCTCATGAGCCGAAACGCAGCGAGTCACAAATGGGTTTCAAAGGCTTGCATCCGCCGGACGTATCTGGTCTAGCCAGCGTCCACGGGAAACCCGGCCACACAAATGTGGTGCCGCGCTCGCCGCCCAGCTCATGATTCGAAAGGCAGCGAGTCACAAATGGGTTTCAAAGGCTTACGTCCGCCGGACGTATCTGGTCTAGCCAGCGTCCACGGGAAACCCGCCCACAGAAATGTGGCACCGTGCTCGCCGTCCAGCTCATGAGCCGAAAGGCAGCGAGTCACAAATGGGTTTCAAAGACGTGCGACCGTCGGACGTATCTGGTCTAGCCAGCATCCACGGGAAACCTGGCCACACAAATGTGGCACCGCGCTCGCCATCCAGCGCGTGAGCCGAAAGGCAGCGAGTCATAAATGGGTTTCAAAGGCTTGCGTCCGCCGGACGTATCTGGTCTACCCAGCGTGCACGGGAAACCCGGCCACACAAATGTGGCACCGCGCTCGACGTCCAGCTCATGAGCCGAAAGGCAGCGAGTCACAAATGGGTTTCAAAGGCTTGCATCTGCCGGACGTATCTTGTCTAGCCAGCGTCCACGGGAAACCTGGCTACACAAATGTGGTGCCGCGCTCGCCGCCCAGCTCATGAGCCGAAAGGCAGCGAGTCACAAATGGGTTTCAAAGGCTTGCATCCACCGGACGTATCTGGTCTAGCCAGCGTCCACGGGAAACCTGGCCACACAAATGTGGCACCGCGCTCGCCATCCAGCACGTGAGCCGAAAGGCAGCGAGTCATAAATGGGTTTCAAAGGCTTGCGTCCGCCGGACGTATCTGGTCTACCCAGCGTGCACGGGAAACCCGGCCACACAAATGTGGCACCGCGCTCGCCGTCCAGCTCATGAGCCGAAAGGCAGCGAGTCACAAATGGGTTTCAAAGGCTTGCATCTGCCGGACGTATCTTGTCTAGCCAGCGTCCACGGGAAACCTGGCTACACAAATGTGGTGCCGCGCTCGCCGCCCAGCTCATGAGCCGAAAGGCAGCGAGTCACAAATGGGTTTCAAAGGCTTGCATCCACCGGACGTATCTGGTCTAGCCAGCGTCCACGGGAAACCTGGCCACACAAATGTGGCACCGCGCTCGCCATCCAGCGCGTGAGCCGAAAGGCAGCGAGTCATAAATGGGTTTCAAAGGCTTGCGTCCGCCGGACGTATCTGGTCTACCCAGCGTGCACGGGAAACCCGGCCACACAAATGTGGCACCGCGCTCGCCGTCCAGCTCATGAGCCGAAAGGCAGCGAGTCACAAATGGGTTTCAAAGGCTTGCATCTGCCGGACGTATCTTGTCTAGCCAGCGTCCACGGGAAACCTGGCTACACAAATGTGGTGCCGCGCTCGCCGCCCAGCTCATGAGCCGAAAGGCAGCGAGTCACAAATGGGTTTCAAAGGCTTGCATCCACCGGACGTATCTGGTCTAGCCAGCGTCCACGGGAAACCTGGCCACACAAATGTGGTGCCGCGCTCGCCGCCCAGCTCATGAGCCAAAAGGCAGCGAGTCACAAATGGGTTTCAAAGGCGTGCGACCGTCGGACGTATCTGGTCTAGCCAGCATCCACGGGAAACGTGGCCACACAAATGTGGCACCGCGCTCGCCATCCAGCGCGTGAGCCGAAAGGCAGCGAGTCACAAATGGGTTTCAAAGGCGTGCGACCGCCGGGCGTATCTGGTCTACCCAGCGTCCACGGGAAACCCGGCCACACAAATGTGGCACCGCGCTCGCCGTCCAGCTCATGAGCCGAAAGGCAGCGAGTCACAAATGGGTTTCAAAGGCTTGCATCTGCCGGACGTATCTTGTCTAGCCAGCGTCCACGGGAAACCTGGCTACACAAATGTGGTGCCTCGCTCGCCGCCCAGCTCATGAGCCTAAAGGCAGCGAGTCACAAATGAGTTTCAAAGGCTTGCATCCACCGGACGTATCTGGTCTAGCCAGCGTCCACGGGAAACCTGGCCACACAAATGTGGTGCCGCGCTCGCCGCCCAGCTCATGATCCGAAAGGCAGCGAGTCACAAATGGGTTTCAAAGGCGTGCGACCGTCGGACGTATCTGGTCTACCTAGCGTCCACGGGAAACCCGGCCACACAAATGTGGCACCGCGCTCGCCGTCCAGCTCATGAGCCGAAAGGCAGCGAGTCACAAATGGGTTTCAAAGGCTTGCATCCGCCGGACGTATCTGGTCTAGCCAGCGTCCACGGGAAACCCGGCCACACAAATGTGGTGCCGCGCTCACCGCCCAGCTCATGATTCGAAAGGCAGCGAGTCACAAATGGGTTTCAAAGGCTTACGTCCGCCGGACGTATCTGGTCTAGCCAGCGTCCACGGGAAACCCGGCCACAGAAATGTGGCACCGTGCTCGCCGTCCAGCTCATGAGCCGAAAGGCAGCGAGTCACAAATGGGTTTCAAAGACGTGCGACCGTCGGACGTATCTGGTCTAGCCAGCATCCACGGGAAACCTGGCCACACAAATGTGGCACCGCGCTCGCCATCCAGCGCGTGAGCCGAAAGGCAGCGAGTCATAAATGGGTTTCAAAGGCTTGCGTCCGCCGGACGTATCTGGTCTACCCAGCGTGCACGGGAAACCCGGCCACACAAATGTGGCACCGCGCTCGCCGTCCAGCTCATGAGCCGAAAGGCAGCGAGTCACAAATGGGTTTCAAAGGCTTGCATCTGCCGGACGTATCTTGTCTAGCCAGCGTCCACGGGAAACCTGGCTACACAAATGTGGTGCCGCGCTCGCCGCCCAGCTCATGAGCCGAAAGGCAGCGAGTCACAAATGGGTTTCAAAGGCTTGCATCCACCGGACGTATCTGGTCTAGCCAGCGTCCACGGGAAACCTGGCCACACAAATGTGGTGCCGCGCTCGCCGCCCAGCTCATGAGCCAAAAGGCAGCGAGTCACAAATGGGTTTCAAAGGCGTGCGACCGTCGGACGTATCTGGTCTAGCCAGCATCCACGGGAAACCTGGCCACACAAATGTGGCACCGCGCTCGCCATCCAGCGCGTGAGCCGAAAGGCAACGAGTCATAAATGGGTTTCAAAGGCGTGCGACCGCCGGGCGTATCTGGTCTACCCAGCGTCCACGGGAAACCCGGCCACACAAATGTGGCACCGCGCTTGCCATCCAGCGCGTGAGCCGAAAGGCAGCGAGTCATAAATGGGTTTCAAAGGCTTGCGTCCCCCGGACGTATCTGGTCTACCCAGCGTCCACGGGAAACCCGGCCACACAAATGTGGCACCGCGCTCGCCGTCCAGCTCATGAGCCGAAAGGCAGCGAGTCACAAATGGGTTTCAAAGGCTTGCATCTGCCGGACGTATCTTGTCTAGCCAGCGTCCAAGGGAAACCTGGCTACACAAATGTGGTGCCGCGCTCGCCGCCCAGCTCATGAGCCGAAAGGCAGCGAGTCACAAATGGGTTTCAAAGGCTTGCATCCACCGGACGTATCTGGTCTAGCCAGCGTCCACGGGAAACCTGGCCACACAAATGTGGTGCCGCGCTCGCCGCCCAGCTCATGAGCCGAAAGGCAGCGAGTCATAAATGGGTTTCAAAGTCGTGCGACCGTCGGACGTATCTGGTCTAGCCAGCATCCACGGGAAACGTGGCCACACAAATGTGGCACCGCGCTCGCCATCCAGCGCGTGAGCCGAAAGGCAGCGAGTCACAAATGGGTTTCAAAGGCGTGCGACCGCCGGGCGTATCTGGTCTACCCAGCGTCCACGGGAAACCCGGCCACACAAATGTGGCACCGCGCTTGCCATCCAGCGCGTGAGCCGAAAGGCAGCGAGTCATAAATGGGTTTCAAAGGCTTGCGTCCCCCGGACGTATCTGGTCTACCCAGCGTCCACGGGAAACCCGGCCACACAAATGTGGCACCGCGCTCGCCGTCCAGCTCATGAGCCGAAAGGCAGCGAGTCACAAATGGGTTTCAAAGGCTTGCATCTGCCGGACGTATCTTGTCTAGCCAGCGTCCACGGGAAACCTGGCTACACAAATGTGGTGCCTCGCTCGCTGCCCAGCTCATGAGCCTAAAGGCAGCGAGTCACAAATGGGTTTCAAAGGCTTGCATCCACCGGACGTATCTGGTCTAGCCAACGTCCACGGGAAACCTGGCCACACAAATGTGGTGCCGCGCTCGCCGCCCAGCTCATGAGCCGAAAGGCAGCGAGTCACAAATGGGTTTCAAAGGCGTGCGACCGTCGGACGTATCTGGTCTACCTAGCGTCCACGGGAAACCCGGCCACACAAATGTGGCACCACGCTCGTCGTCCAGCTCATGAGCCGAAAGGCAGCGAGTCACAAATGGGTTTCAAAGGCTTGCATCCGCCGGACGTATCTGGTCTAGCCAGCGTCCACGGGAAACCCGGCCACACAAATGTGGTGCCGCGCTCGCCGCCCAGCTCATGATTCGAAAGGCAGCGAGTCACAAATGGGTTTCAAAGGCTTACGTCCGCCGGACGTATCTGGTCTAGCCAGCGTCCACGGGAAACCCGGCCACAGAAATGTGGCACCGTGCTCGCCGTCCAGCTCATGAGCCGAAAGGCAGCGAGTCACAAATGGGTTTCAAAGACGTGCGACCGTCGGACGTATCTGGTCTAGCCAGCATCCACGGGAAACCTGGCCACACAAATGTGGCACCGCGCTCGCCATCCAGCGCGTGAGCCGAAAGGCAGCGAGTCATAAATGGGTTTCAAAGGCTTGCATCCGCCGGACGTATCTGGTCTACCCAGCGTGCACGGGAAACCCGGCCACACAAATGTGGCACCGCGCTCGCCGTCCAGCTCATGAGCCGAAAGGCAGCGAGTCACAAATGGGTTTCAAAGGCTTGCATCTTCCGGACGTATCTTGTCTAGCCAGCGTCCACGGGAAACCTGGCTACACAAATGTGGTGCCGCGCTCGCCGCCCAGCTCATGAACCGAAAGGCAGCGAGTCACAAATGGGTTTCAAAGGCTTGCATCCACCGGACGTATCTGGTCTAGCCAGCGTCCACGGAAACCTGGCCACACAAATGTGGTGCCGCGCTCGCCGCCCAGCTCATGAGCCAAAAGGCAGCGAGTCACAAATGGGTTTCAAAGGCGTGCGACCGTCGGACGTATTTGGTCTAGCCAGCATCCACGGGAAACCTGGCCACACAAATGTGGCACCGCGCTCGCCATCCAGCGCGTGAGCCGAAAGGCAACGAGTCATAAATGGGTTTCAAAGGCGTGCGACCGCCGGGCGTATCTGGTCTACCCAGCGTCCACGGGAAACCCGGCCACACAAATGTGGCACCGCGCTTGCCATCCAGCGCGTGAGCCGAAAGGCAGCGAGTCATAAATGGGTTTCAAAGGCTTGCGTCCCCCGGACGTATCTGGTCTACCCAGCGTCCACGGGAAACCCGGCCACACAAATGTGGCACCGCGCTCGCCGTCCAGCTCATGAGCCGAAAGGCAGCGAGTCACAAATGGGTTTCAAAGGCTTGCATCTGCCGGACGTATCTTGTCTAGCCAGCGTCCACGGGAAACCTGGCTACACAAATGTGGTGCCGCGCTCGCCGCCCAGCTCATGATTCGAAAGGCAGCGAGTCACAAATGGGTTTCAAAGGCTTACGTCCGCTGGACGTATCTGGTCTAGCCAGCGTCCACGGGAAACCCGGCCACAGAAATGTGGCACCGTGCTCGCCGTCCAGCTCATGAGCCGAAAGGCAGCGAGTCACAAATGGGTTTCAAAGACGTGCGACCGTCGGACGTATCTGGTCTAGCCAGCATCCACGGGAAACCTGGCCACACAAATGTGGCACCGCGCTCGCCATCCAGCGCGTGAGCCGAAAGGCAGCGAGTCATAAATGGGTTTCAAAGGCTTGCGTCCGCCGGACGTATCTAGTCTACCCAGCGTGCACGGGAAACCCGGCCACACAAATGTGGCACCGCGCTCGCCGTCCAGCTCATGAGCCGAAAGGCAGCGAGTCACAAATGGGTTTCAAAGGCTTGCATCTGCCGGACGTATCTTGTCTAGCCAGCGTCCACGGGAAACCTGGCTACACAAATGTGGTGCCGCGCTCGCCGCCCAACTCATGAGCCGAAAGGCAGCGAGTCACAAATGGGTTTCAAAGGCTTGCATCCACCGGACGTATCTGGTCTAGCCAGCGTCCACGGAAACCTGGCCACACAAATGTGGTGCCGCGCTCGCCGCCCAGCTCATGAGCCAAAAGGCAGCGAGTCACAAATGGGTTTCAAAGGCGTGCGACCGTCGGACGTATTTGGTCTAGCCAGCATCCACGGGAAACCTGGCCACACAAATGTGGCACCGCGCTCGCCATCCAGCGCGTGAGCCGAAAGGCAACGAGTCATAAATGGGTTTCAAAGGCGTGCGACCGCCGGGCGTATCTGGTCTACCCAGCGTCCACGGGAAACCCGGCCACACAAATGTGGCACCGCGCTTGCCATCCAGCGCGTGAGCCGAAAGGCAGCGAGTCATAAATGGGTTTCAAAGGCTTGCGTCCCCCGGACGTATCTGGTCTACCCAGCGTCCACGGGAAACCCGGCCACACAAATGTGGCACCGTGCTCGCCGTCCAGCTCATGAGCCGAAAGGCAGCGAGTCACAAATGGGTTTCAAAGGCTTGCATCTGCCGGACGTATCTTGTCTAGCCAGCGTCCAAGGGAAACCTGGCTACACAAATGTGGTGCCGCGCTCGCCGCCCAGCTCATGAGCCGAAAGGCAGCGAGTCACAAATGGGTTTCAAAGGCTTGCATCCACCGGACGTATCTGGTCTAGCCAGCGTCCACGGGAAACCTGGCCACACAAATGTGGTGCCGCGCTCGCCGCCCAGCTCATGAGCCGAAAGGCAGCGAGTCATAAATGGGTTTCAAAGGCGTGCGACCGTCGGACGTATCTGGTCTAGCCAGCATCCACGGGAAACGTGGCCACACAAATGTGGCACCGCGCTCGCCATCCAGCGCGTGAGCCGAAAGGCAGCGAGTCACAAATGGGTTTCAAAGGCGTGCGACCGCCGGGCGTATCTGGTCTACCCAGCGTCCACGGGAAACCCGGCCACACAAATGTGGCACCGCGCTTGCCATCCAGCGCGTGAGCCGAAAGGCAGCGAGTCATAAATGGGTTTCAAAGGCTTGCGTCCCCCGGACGTATCTGGTCTAGCCAGCGTCCACGGGAAACCTGGCTACACAAATGTGGTGCCGCGCTCGCCGCCCAGCTCATGAGCCGAAAGGCAGCGAGTCACAAATGGGTTTCAAAGGCTTGCATCCACCGGACGTATCTGGTCTAGCCAGCGTCCACGGGAAACCTGGCCACACAAATGTGGCACCGCGCTCGCCATCCAGCGCGTGAGCCGAAAGGCAGCGAGTCATAAATGGGTTTCAAAGGCTTGCGTCCGCCGGACGTATCTGGTCTACCCAGCGTGCACGGGAAACCCGGCCACACAAATGTGGCACCGCGCTCGCCGTCCAGCTCATGAGCCGAAAGGCAGCGAGTCACAAATGGGTTTCAAAGGCTTGCATCTGCCGGACGTATCTTGTCTAGCCAGCGTCCACGGGAAACCTGGCTACACAAATGTGGTGCCGCGCTCGCCGCCCAGCTCATGAGCCGAAAGGCAGCGAGTCACAAATGGGTTTCAAAGGCTTGCATCCACCGGACGTATCTGGTCTAGCCAGCGTCCACGGGAAACCTGGCCACACAAATGTGGTGCCGCGCTCGCCGCCCAGCTCATGAGCCAAAAGGCAGCGAGTCACAAATGGGTTTCAAAGGCGTGCGACCGTCGGACGTATCTGGTCTAGCCAGCATCCACGGGAAACCTGGCCACACAAATGTGGCACCGCGCTCGCCATCCAGCGCGTGAGCCGAAAGGTAACGAGTCATAAATGGGTTTCAAAGGCGTGCGACCGCCGGGCGTATCTGGTCTACCCAGCGTCCACGGGAAACCCGGCCACACAAATGTGGCACCGCGCTTGCCATCCAGCGCGTGAGCCGAAAGGCAGCGAGTCATAAATGGGTTTCAAAGGCTTGCGTCCCCCGGACGTATCTGGTCTACCCAGCGTCCACGGGAAACCCGGCCACACAAATGTGGCACCGCGCTCGCCGTCCAGCTCATGAGCCGAAAGGCAGCGAGTCACAAATGGGTTTCAAAGGCTTGCATCTGCCGGACGTATCTTGTCTAGCCAGCGTCCAAGGGAAACCTGGCTACACAAATGTGGTGCCGCGCTCGCCGCCCAGCTCATGAGCCGAAAGGCAGCGAGTCACAAATGGGTTTCAAAGGCTTGCATCCACCGGACGTATCTGGTCTAGCCAGCGTCCACGGGAAACCTGGCCACACAAATGTGGTGCCGCGCTCGCCGCCCAGCTCATGAGCCGAAAGGCAGCGAGTCATAAATGGGTTTCAAAGGCGTGCGACCGTCGGACGTATCTGGTCTAGCCAGCATCCACGGGAAACGTGGCCACACAAATGTGGCACCGCGCTCGCCATCCAGCGCGTGAGCCGAAAGGCAGCGAGTCACAAATGGGTTTCAAAGGCGTGCGACCGCCGGGCGTATCTGGTCTACCCAGCGTCCACGGGAAACCCGGCCACACAAATGTGGCACCGCGCTTGCCATCCAGCGCGTGAGCCGAAAGGCAGCGAGTCATAAATGGGTTTCAAAGGCTTGCGTCCCCCGGACGTATCTGGTCTACCCAGCGTCCACGGGAAACCCGGCCACACAAATGTGGCACCGCGCTCGCCGTCCAGCTCATGAGCCGAAAGGCAGCGAGTCACAAATGGGTTTCAAAGGCTTGCATCTGCCGGACGTATCTTGTCTAGCCAGCGTCCACGGGAAACCTGGCTACACAAATGTGGTGCCTCGCTCGCCGCCCAGCTCATGAGCCTAAAGGCAGCGAGTCACAAATGAGTTTCAAAGGCTTGCATCCACCGGACGTATCTGGTCTAGCCAGCGTCCACGGGAAACCTGGCCACACAAATGTGGTGCCGCGCTCGCCGCCCAGCTCATGAGCCGAAAGGCAGCGAGTCACAAATGGGTTTCAAAGGCGTGCGACCGTCGGACGTATCTGGTCTACCTAGCGTCCACGGGAAACCCGGCCACACAAATGTGGCACCGCGCTCGCCGTCCAGCTCATGAGCCGAAAGGCAGCGAGTCACAAATGGGTTTCAAAGGCTTGCATCCGCCGGACGTATCTGGTCTAGCCAGCGTCCACGGGAAACCCGGCCACACAAATGTGGTGCCGCGCTCACCGCCCAGCTCATGATTCGAAAGGCAGCGAGTCACAAATGGGTTTCAAAGGCTTACGTCCGCCGGACGTATCTGGTCTAGCCAGCGTCCACGGGAAACCCGGCCACAGAAATGTGGCACCGTGCTCGCCGTCCAGCTCATGAGCCGAAAGGCAGCGAGTCACAAATGGGTTTCAAAGACGTGCGACCGTCGGACGTATCTGGTCTAGCCAGCATCCACGGGAAACCTGGCCACACAAATGTGGCACCGCGCTCGCCATCCAGCGCGTGAGCCGAAAGGCAGCGAGTCATAAATGGGTTTCAAAGGCTTGCGTCCGCCGGACGTATCTGGTCTACCCAGCGTGCACGGGAAACCCGGCCACACAAATGTGGCACCGCGCTCGCCGTCCAGCTCATGAGCCGAAAGGCAGCGAGTCACAAATGGGTTTCAAAGGCTTGCATCTGCCGGACGTATCTTGTCTAGCCAGCGTCCACGGGAAACCTGGCTACACAAATGTGGTGCCGCGCTCGCCGCCCAGCTCATGAGCCGAAAGGCAGCGAGTCACAAATGGGTTTCAAAGGCTTGCATCCACCGGACGTATCTGGTCTAGCCAGCGTCCACGGGAAACCTGGCCACACAAATGTGGTGCCGCGCTCGCCGCCCAGCTCATGAGCCAAAAGGCAGCGAGTCACAAATGGGTTTCAAAGGCGTGCGACCGTCGGACGTATCTGGTCTAGCCAGCATCCACGGGAAACCTGGCCACACAAATGTGGCACCGCGCTCGCCATCCAGCGCGTGAGCCGAAAGGCAACGAGTCATAAATGGGTTTCAAAGGCGTGCGACCGCCGGGCGTATCTGGTCTACCCAGCGTCCACGGGAAACCCGGCCACACAAATGTGGCACCGCGCTTGCCATCCAGCGCGTGAGCCGAAAGGCAGCGAGTCATAAATGGGTTTCAAAGGCTTGCGTCCCCCGGACGTATCTGGTCTACCCAGCGTCCACGGGAAACCCGGCCACACAAATGTGGCACCGCGCTCGCCGTCCAGCTCATGAGCCGAAAGGCAGCGAGTCACAAATGGGTTTCAAAGGCTTGCATCTGCCGGACGTATCTTGTCTAGCCAGCGTCCAAGGGAAACCTGGCTACACAAATGTGGTGCCGCGCTCGCCGCCCAGCTCATGAGCCGAAAGGCAGCGAGTCACAAATGGGTTTCAAAGGCTTGCATCCACCGGACGTATCTGGTCTAGCCAGCGTCCACGGGAAACCTGGCCACACAAATGTGGTGCCGCGCTCGCCGCCCAGCTCATGAGCCGAAAGGCAGCGAGTCATAAATGGGTTTCAAAGGCGTGCGACCGTCGGACGTATCTGGTCTAGCCAGCATCCACGGGAAACGTGGCCACACAAATGTGGCACCGCGCTCGCCATCCAGCGCGTGAGCCGAAAGGCAGCGAGTCACAAATGGGTTTCAAAGGCGTGCGACCGCCGGGCGTATCTGGTCTACCCAGCGTCCACGGGAAACCCGGCCACACAAATGTGGCACCGCGCTTGCCATCCAGCGCGTGAGCCGAAAGGCAGCGAGTCATAAATGGGTTTCAAAGGCTTGCGTCCCCCGGACGTATCTGGTCTACCCAGCGTCCACGGGAAACCCGGCCACACAAATGTGGCACCGCGCTAGCCGTCCAGCTCATGAGCCGAAAGGCAGCGAGTCACAAATGGGTTTCAAAGGCTTGCATCTGCCGGACGTATCTTGTCTAGCCAGCGTCCACGGGAAACCTGGCTACACAAATGTGGTGCCTCGCTCGCTGCCCAGCTCATGAGCCTAAAGGCAGCGAGTCACAAATGGGTTTCAAAGGCTTGCATCCACCGGACGTATCTGGTCTAGCCAGCGTCCACGGGAAACCTGGCCACACAAATGTGGTGCCGCGCTCGCCGCCCAGCTCATGAGCCGAAAGGCAGCGAGTCACAAATGGGTTTCAAAGGCGTGCGACCGTCGGACGTATCTGGTCTACCTAGCGTCCACGGGAAACCCGGCCACACAAATGTGGCACCGCGCTCGTCGTCCAGCTCATGAGCCGAAAGGCAGCGAGTCACAAATGGGTTTCAAAGGCTTGCATCCGCCGGACGTATCTGGTCTAGCCAGCGTCCACGGGAAACCCGGCCACACAAATGTGGTGCCGCGCTCGCCGCCCAGCTCATGATTCGAAAGGCAGCGAGTCACAAATGGGTTTCAAAGGCTTACGTCCGCCGGACGTATCTGGTCTAGCCAGCGTCCACGGGAAACCCGGCCACAGAAATGTGGCACCGTGCTCGCCGTCCAGCTCATGAGCCGAAAGGCAGCGAGTCACAAATGGGTTTCAAAGACGTGCGACCGTCGGACGTATCTGGTCTAGCCAGCATCCACGGGAAACCTGGCCACACAAATGTGGCACCGCGCTCGCCATCCAGCGCGTGAGCCGAAAGGCAGCGAGTCATAAATGGGTTTCAAAGGCTTGCATCCGCCGGACGTATCTGGTCTACCCAGCGTGCACGGGAAACCCGGCCACACAAATGTGGCACCGCGCTCGCCGTCCAGCTCATGAGCCGAAAGGCAGCGAGTCACAAATGGGTTTCAAAGGCTTGCATCTGCCGGACGTATCTTGTCTAGCCAGCGTCCACGGGAAACCTGGCTACACAAATGTGGTGCCGCGCTCGCCGCCCAACTCATGAGCCGAAAGGCAGCGAGTCACAAATGGGTTTCAAAGGCTTGCATCCACCGGACGTATCTGGTCTAGCCAGCGTCCACGGAAACCTGGCCACACAAATGTGGTGCCGCGCTCGCCGCCCAGCTCATGAGCCAAAAGGCAGCGAGTCACAAATGGGTTTCAAAGGCGTGCGACCGTCGGACGTATTTGGTCTAGCCAGCATCCACGGGAAACCTGGCCACACAAATGTGGCACCGCGCTCGCCATCCAGCGCGTGAGCCGAAAGGCAACGAGTCATAAATGGGTTTCAAAGGCGTGCGACCGCCGGGCGTATCTGGTCTACCCAGCGTCCACGGGAAACCCGGCCACACAAATGTGGCACCGCGCTTGCCATCCAGCGCGTGAGCCGAAAGGCAGCGAGTCATAAATGGGTTTCAAAGGCTTGCGTCCCCCGGACGTATCTGGTCTACCCAGCGTCCACGGGAAACCCGGCCACACAAATGTGGCACCGCGCTCGCCGTCCAGCTCATGAGCCGAAAGGCAGCGAGTCACAAATGGGTTTCAAAGGCTTGCATCAGCCGGACGTATCTTGTCTAGCCAGCGTCCACGGGAAACCTGGCTACACAAATGTGGTGCCGCGCTCGCCGCCCAGCTCATGATTCGAAAGGCAGCGAGTCACAAATGGGTTTCAAAGGCTTACGTCCGCCGGACGTATCTGGTCTAGCCAGCGTCCACGGGAAACCCGGCCACAGAAATGTGGCACCGTGCTCGCCGTCCAGCTCATGAGCCGAAAGGCAGCGAGTCACAAATGGGTTTCAAAGACGTGCGACCGTCGGACGTATCTGGTCTAGCCAGCATCCACGGGAAACCTGGCCACACAAATGTGGCACCGCGCTCGCCATCCAGCGCGTGAGCCGAAAGGCAGCGAGTCATAAATGGGTTTCAAAGGCTTGCGTCCGCCGGACGTATCTGGTCTACCCAGCGTGCACGGGAAACCCGGCCACACAAATGTGGAACCGCGCTCGCCGTCCAGCTCATGAGCCGAAAGGCAGCGAGTCACAAATGGGTTTCAAAGGCTTGCATCTGCCGGACGTATCTTGTCTAGCCAGCGTCCACGGGAAACCTGGCTACACAAATGTGGTGCCGCGCTCGCCGCCCAACTCATGAGCCGAAAGGCAGCGAGTCACAAATGGGTTTCAAAGGCTTGCATCCACCGGACGTATCTGGTCTAGCCAGCGTCCACGGAAACCTGGCCACACAAATGTGGTGCCGCGCTCGCCGCCCAGCTCATGAGCCAAAAGGCAGCGAGTCACAAATGGGTTTCAAAGGCGTGCGACCGTCGGACGTATTTGGTCTAGCCAGCATCCACGGGAAACCTGGCCACACAAATGTGGCACCGCGCTCGCCATCCAGCGCGCGAGCCGAAAGGCAACGAGTCATAAATGGGTTTCAAAGGCGTGCGACCGCCGGGCGTATCTGGTCTACCCAGCGTCCACGGGAAACCCGGCCACACAAATGTGGCACCGCGCTTGCCATCCAGCGCGTGAGCCGAAAGGCAGCGAGTCATAAATGGGTTTCAAAGGCTTGCGTCCCCCGGACGTATCTGGTCTACCCAGCGTCCACGGGAAACCCGGCCACACAAATGTGGCACCGCGCTCGCCGTCCAGCTCATGAGCCGAAAGGCAGCGAGTCACAAATGGGTTTCAAAGGCTTGCATCTGCCGGACGTATCTTGTCTAGCCAGCGTCCAAGGGAAACCTAGCTACACAAATGTGGTGCCGCGCTCGCCGCCCAGCTCATGAGCCGAAAGGCAGCGAGTCACAAATGGGTTTCAAAGGCTTGCATCCACCGGACGTATCTGGTCTAGCCAGCGTCCACGGGAAACCTGGCCACACAAATGTGGTGCCGCGCTCGCCGCCCAGCTCATGAGCCGAAAGGCAGCGAGTCATAAATGGGTTTCAAAGGCGTGCGACCGTCGGACGTATCTGGTCTAGCCAGCATCCACGGGAAACGTGGCCACACAAATGTGGCACCGCGCTCGCCATCCAGCGCGTGAGCCGAAAGGCAGCGAGTCACAAATGGGTTTCAAAGGCGTGCGACCGCCGGGCGTATCTGGTCTACCCAGCGTCCACGGGAAACCCGGCCACACAAATGTGGCACCGCGCTTGCCATCCAGCGCGTGAGCCGAAAGGCAGCGAGTCATAAATGGGTTTCAAAGGCTTGCGTCCCCCGGACGTATCTGGTCTACCCAGCGTCCACGGGAAACCCGGCCACACAAATGTGGCACCGCGCTCGCCGTCCAGCTCATGAGCCGAAAGGCAGCGAGTCACAAATGGGTTTCAAAGGCTTGCATCTGCCGGACGTATCTTGTCTAGCCAGCGTCCACGGGAAACCTGGCTACACAAATGTGGTGCCTCGCTCGCCGCCCAGCTCATGAGCCTAAAGGCAGCGAGTCACAAATGGGTTTCAAAGGCTTGCATCCACCGGACGTATCTGGTCTAGCCAGCGTCCACGGGAAACCTGGCCACACAAATGTGGTGCCGCGCTCGCCGCCCAGCTCATGAGCCGAAAGGCAGCGAGTCACAAATGGGTTTTAAAGGCGTGCGACCGTCGGACGTATCTGGTCTACCTAGCGTCCACGGGAAACCCGGCCACACAAATGTGGCACCGCGCTCGCCGTCCAGCTCATGAGCCGAAAGGCAGCGAGTCACAAATGGGTTTCAAAGGCTTGCATCCGCCGGACGTATCTGGTCTAGCCAGCGTCCACGGGAAACCCGGCCACACAAATGTGGTGCCGCGCTCGCCGCCCAGCTCATGATTCGAAAGGCAGCGAGTCACAAATGGGTTTCAAAGGCTTACGTCCGCCGGACGTATCTGGTCTAGCCAGCGTCCACGGGAAACCCGGCCACAGAAATGTGGCACCGTGCTCGCCGTCCAGCTCATGAGCCGAAAGGCAGCGAGTCACAAATGGGTTTCAAAGACATGCGACCGTCGGACGTATCTGGTCTAGCCAGCATCCACGGGAAACCTGGCCACACAAATGTGGCACCGCGCTCGCCATCCAGCGCGTGAGCCGAAAGGCAGCGAGTCATAAATGGGTTTCAAAGGCTTGCGTCCGCCGGACGTATCTGGTCTACCCAGCGTGCACGGGAAACCCGGCCACACAAATGTGGCACCGCGCTCGCCGTCCAGCTCATGAGCCGAAAGGCAGCGAGTCACAAATGGGTTTCAAAGGCTTGCATCTGCCGGACGTATCTTGTCTAGCCAGCGTCCACGGGAAACCTGGCTACACAAATGTGGTGCCGCGCTCGCCGCCCAGCTCATGAGCCGAAAGGCAGCGAGTCACAAATGGGTTTCAAAGGCTTGCATCCACCGGACGTATCTGGTCTAGCCAGCGTCCATGGGAAACCTGGCCACACAAATGTGGTGCCGCGCTCGCCGCCCAGCTCATGAGCCAAAAGGCAGCGAGTCACAAATGGGTTTCAAAGGCGTGCGACCGTCGGACGTATCTGGTCTAGCCAGCATCCACGGGAAACCTGGCCACACAAATGTGGCACCGCGCTCGCCATCCAGCGCGTGAGCCGAAAGGCAACGAGTCATAAATGGGTTTCAAAGGCTTGCGTCCACCGGACGTATCTGGTCTACCCAGCGTCCACGGGAAACCCGGCCACACAAATGTGGCACCGCGCTCGCCGTCCAGCTCATGAGCCGAAAGGCAGCGAGTCACAAATGGGTTTCAAAGGCTTGCCTCTGCCGGACGTATCTTGTCTAGCCAGCGTCCACGGGAAACCTGGCCACACAAATGTGGTGCCGCGCTCGCCGCCCAGCTCATGAGCCGAAAGGCAGCGAGTCACAAATGGGTTTCAAAGGCTTACGTCCGCCGGACGTATCTGGTCTAGCCAGCGTCCACGGGAAACCCGGCCACAGAAATGTGGCACCGTGCTCGCCGTCCAGCTCATAAGCCGAAAGGCAGCGAGTCACAAATGGGTTTCAAAGGCGTGCGACCGTCGGACGTATCTGGTCTAGCCAGCATCCACGGGAAACCTGGCCACACAAATGTGGCACCGCACTCGCCATCCAGCGCGTGAGCCGAAAGGCAGCGAGTCACAAATGGGTTTCAAAGGCTTGCATCCACCGGACGTATCTGGTCTAGCCAGCGTCCACGGGAAACCTGGCCACACAAATGTGGTGCCGCGCTCGCCGCCCAGCTCATGAGCCGAAAGGCAGCGAGTCACAAATGGGTTTCAAAGGCTTACGTCCGCCGGACGTATCTGGTCTAGCCAGCGTCCACGGGAAACCCAGCCACAGAAATGTGGCACCGTGCTCGCCGTCCAGCTCATGAGCCGAACGGCAGCGAGTCACAAATGGGTTTCAAAGACGTGCGACCGTCGGACGTATCTGGTCTAGCCAGCATCCACGGGAAACCTGGCCACACAAATGTGGCACCGCGCTCGCCATCCAGCGCGTGAGCCGAAAGGCAGCGAGTCATAAATGGGTTTCAAAGGCTTGCGTCCGCCGGACGTATCTGGTCTACCCAGCGTGCACGGGAAACCCGGCCACACAAATGTGGCACCGCGCTCGCCGTCCAGCTCATGAGCCGAAAGACAGCGAGTCACAAATGGGTTTCAAAGGCTTGCATCTGCCGGACGTATCTTGTCTAGCCAGCGTCCACGGGAAACCTGGCTACACAAATGTGGTGCCGCGCTCGCCGCCCAGCTCATGAGCCGAAAGGCAGCGAGTCACAAATGGGTTTCAAAGGCTTGCATCCACCGGACGTATCTGGTCTAGCCAGCGTCCACGGGAAACCTGGCCACACAAATGTGGTGCCGCGCTCGCCGCCCAGCTCATGAGCCGAAAGGCAGCGAGTCACAAATGGGTTTTAAAGGCTTACGTCCGCCGGACGTATCTGGTCTAGCCAGCGTCCACGGGAAACCCGGCCACAGAAATGTGGCACCGTGCTCGCCGTCCAGCTCATGAGCCGAAAGGCAGCGAGTCACAAATGGGTTTCAAAGGCGTGCGACCGTCGGACTTATCTGGTCTAGCCAGCTTCCACGGGAAACCTGGCCACACAAATGTGGCACCGCGCTCGCCATCCAGCGCGTGAGCCGAAAGGCAGCGAGTCATAAATGGGTTTCAAAGGCTTGCGTCCGCCGGACGTATCTGGTCTACCCAGCGTCCACGGGAAACCCGGCCACACAAATGTGGCACCGCGCTCGCCGTCCAGCTCATGAGCCGAAAGGCAGCGAGTCACAAATGGGTTTCAAAGGCTTGCATCCACCGGACGTATCTGGTCTAGCCAGCGTCCACGGGAAACCTGGCAACACAAATGTGGTGCCGCGCTCGCCGCCCAGCTCATGAGCCGAAAGGCAGCGAGTCACAAATGGGTTTCAAAGGCTTACGTCCGCCGGACGTATCTGGTCTAGCCAGCGTCCACGGGAAACCCAACCACAGAAATGTAGCACCGTGCTCGCCGTCCAGCTCATGAGCCGAAAGGCAGCGAGTCACAAATGGGTTTCAAAGGCGTGCGACCGTCGGACGTATCTGGTCTAGCCAGCATCCACGGGAAACCTGGCCACACAAATGTGGCACCGCGCTCGCCATCCAGCGCGTGAGCCGAAAGGCAGCGAGTCACAAATGGGTTTCAAAGGCGTGCGACCGCCGGGCGTATCTGGTCTACCCAGCGTCCACGGGAAACCCGGCCACACAAATGTGGCACCGCGCTTGCCATCCAGCGCGTGAGCCGAAAGGCAGCGAGTCATAAATGGGTTTCAAAGGCTTGCTTCCCCCGGACGTATCTGGTCTACCCAGCGTCCACGGGAAACCCGGCCACACAAATGTGGCACCGCGCTCGCCGTCCAGCTCATGAGCCGAAAGGCAGCGAGTCACAAATGGGTTTCAAAGGCTTGCATCTGCCGGACGTATCTTGTCTAGCCAGCGTCCACGGGAAACCTGGCTACACAAATGTGGTGCCGCGATCGCCGCCCTGCTCATGAGCCGAAAGGCAGCGAGTCACAAATGGGTTTCAAAGGCTTGCATCTGCCGGACGTATCTTGTCTAGCCAGCGTCCACGGGAAACCTGGCTACACAAATGTGGTGCCGCGCTCGCCGCCCAACTCATGAGCCGAAAGGCAGCGAGTCACAAATGGGTTTCAAAGGCTTGCATCCACCGGACGTATCTGGTCTAGCCAGCGTCCACGGGAAACCTGGCCACACAAATGTGGTGCCGCGCTCGCCGCCCAGCTCATGAGCCGAAAGGCAGCGAGTCAGAAATGGGTTTCAAAGGCGTGCGACCGTCGGACGTATCTGGTCTAGCCAGCATCCACGGGAAACCTGGCCACACAAATGTGGCACCGCGCTCGCCATCCAGCGCGTGAGCCGAAAGGCAGCGAGTCACAAATGGGTATCAAAGGCGTGCGACCGCCGGGCGTATCTGGTCTACCCAGCGTCCACGGGAAACCCGGCCACACAAATGTGGCACCGCGCTTGCCATCCAGCGCGTGAGCCGAAAGGCAACGAGTCATAAATGGGTTTCAAAGGCTTGCGTCCCCCGGACGTATCTGGTCTACCCAGCGTCCACGGGAAACCCGGCCACACAAATGTGGCACCGCGCTCGCCGTCCAGCTCATGAGCCGAAAGGCAGCGAGTCACAAATGGGTTTCAAAGGCTTGCATCTGCCGGACGTATCTTGTCTAGCCAGCGTCCACGGGAAACCTGGCTACACAAATGTGGTGCCTCGCTCGCCGCCCAGCTCATGAGCCGAAAGGCAGCGAGTCACAAATGGGTTTCAAAGGCTTGCATCCACCGGACGTATCTGGTCTAGCCAGCGTCCACGGGAAACCTGGCCACACAAATGTGGTGCCGCGCTCGCCATCCAGCGCGTGAGCCGAAAGGCAGCGAGTCACAAATGGGTTTCAAAGGCGTGCGACCGCCGGGCGTATCTGGTCTACCCAGCGTCCACGGGAAACCCGGCCACACAAATGTGGCACCGCGCTTGCCATCCAGCGCGTGAGCCGAAAGGCAGCGAGTCATAAATGGGTTTCAAAGGCTTGCTTCCCCCGGACGTATCTGGTCTACCCAGCGTCCACGGGAAACCCGGCCACACAAATGTGGCACCGCGCTCGCCGTCCAGCTCATGAGCCGAAAGGCAGCGAGTCACAAATGGGTTTCAAAGGCTTGCATCTGCCGGACGTATCTTGTCTAGCCAGCGTCCACGGGAAACCTGGCTACACAAATGTGGTGCCGCGATCGCCGCCCAGCTCATGAGCCGAAAGGCAGCGAGTCACAAATGGGTTTCAAAGGCTTGCATCTGCCGGACGTATCTTGTCTAGCCAGCGTCCACGGGAAACCTGGCTACACAAATGTGGTGCCGCGCTCGCCGCCCAACTCATGAGCCGAAAGGCAGCGAGTCACAAATGGGTTTCAAAGGCTTGCATCCACCGGACGTATCTGGTCTAGCCAGCGTCCACGGGAAACCTGGCCACACAAATGTGGTGCCGCGCTCGCCGCCCAGCTCATGAGCCGAAAGGCAGCGAGTCAGAAATGGGTTTCAAAGGCGTGCGACCGTCGGACGTATCTGGTCTAGCCAGCATCCACGGGAAACCTGGCCACACAAATGTGGCACCGCGCTCGCCATCCAGCGCGTGAGCCGAAAGGCAGCGAGTCACAAATGGGTATCAAAGGCGTGCGACCGCCGGGCGTATCTGGTCTACCCAGCGTCCACGGGAAACCCGGCCACACAAATGTGGCACCGCGCTTGCCATCCAGCGCGTGAGCCGAAAGGCAGCGAGTCATAAATGGGTTTCAAAGGCTTGCGTCCCCCGGACGTATCTGGTCTACCCAGCGTCCACGGGAAAAACCCGGCCACACAAATGTGGCACCGCGCTCGCCGTCCAGCTCATGAGCCGAAAGGCAGCGAGTCACAAATGGGTTTCAAAGGCTTGCATCTGCCGGACGTATCTTGTCTAGCCAGCGTCCACGGGAAACCTGGCTACACAAATGTGGTGCCTCGCTCGCCGCCCAGCTCATGAGCCGAAAGGCAGCGAGTCACAAATGGGTTTCAAAGGCTTGCATCCACCGGACGTATCTGGTCTAGCCAGCGTCCACGGGAAACCTGGCCACACAAATGTGGTGCCGCGCTCGCCGCCCAGCTCATGAGCCGAAAGGCAGCGAGTCACAAATGGGTTTCAAAGGCGTGCGACCGTCGGACGTATCTGGTCTACCTAGCGTCCACGGGAAACCCGGCCACACAAATGTGGCACCGCGCTCGCCGTCCAGCTCATGAGCCGAAAGGCAGCGAGTCACAAATGGGTTTCAAAGGCTTGCATCCACCGGACGTATCTGGTCTAGCCAGCGTCCGCGGGAAACCTGGCCACACAAATGTGGTGCCGCGCTCGCCGCCCAGCTCATGAGCCAAAAGGCAGCGAGTCACAAATGGGTTTCAAAGGCGTGCGACCGTCGGACGTATCTGGTCTAGCCAGCATCCACGGGAAACCTGGCCACAGAAATGTGGCACCGCGCTCGCCATCCAGCGCGTGAGCCGAAAGGCAACGAGTCATAAATGGGTTTCAAAGGCTTGCGTCCACCGGACGTATCTGGTCTACCCAGCGTCCACGGGAAACCCGGCCACACAAATGTGGCACCGCGCTCGCCGTCCAGCTCATGAGCCGAAAGGCAGCGAGTCACAAATGGGTTTCAAAGGCTTGCCTCTGCCGGACGTATCTTGTCTAGCCAGCGTCCACGGGAAACCTGGCCACACAAATGTGGTGCCGCGCTCGCCGCCCAGCTCATGAGCCGAAAGGCAGCGAGTCACAAATGGGTTTTAAAGGCTTACGTCCGCCGGACGTATCTGGTCTAGCCAGCGTCCACGGGAAACCCGGCCACAGAAATGTGGCACCGTGCTCGCCGTCCAGCTCATGAGCCGAAAGGCAGCGAGTCACAAATGGGTTTCAAAGGCGTGCGACCGTCGGACTTATCTGGTCTAGCCAGCATCCACGGGAAACCTGGCCACACAAATGTGGCACCGCGCTCGCCATCCAGCGCGTGAGCCGAAAGGCAGCGAGTCATAAATGGGTTTCAAAGGCTTGCGTCCGCCGGACGTATCTGGTCTACCCAGCGTCCACGGGAAACCCGGCCACACAAATGTGGCACCGCGCTCGCCGTCCAGCTCATGAGCCGAAAGGCAGCGAGTCACAAATGGGTTTCAAAGGCTTGCATCCACCGGACGTATCTGGTCTAGCCAGCGTCCACGGGAAACCTGGCCACACAAATGTGGTGCCGCGCTCGCCGCCCAGCTCATGAGCCGAAAGGCAGCGAGTCACAAATGGGTTTCAAAGGCTTACGTCCGCCGGACGTATCTGGTCTAGCCAGCGTCCACGGGAAACCCAACCACAGAAATGTGGCACCGTGCTCGCCGTCCAGCTCATGAGCCGAAAGGCAGCGAGTCACAAATGGGTTTCAAAGGCGTGCGACCGTCGGACGTATCTGGTCTAGCCAGCATCCACGGGAAACCTGGCCACACAAATGTGGCACCGCGCTCGCCATCCAGCGCGTGAGCCGAAAGGCAGCGAGTCACAAATGGGTTTCAAAGGCGTGCGATCGCCGGGCGTATCTGGTCTACCCAGCGTCCACGGGAAACCCGGCCACACAAATGTGGCACCGCGCTTGCCATCCAGCGCGTGAGCCGAAAGGCAGCGAGTCATAAATGGGTTTCAAAGGCTTGCTTCCCCCGGACGTATCTGGTCTACCCAGCGTCCACGGGAAACCCGGCCACACAAATGTGGCACCGCGCTCGCCGTCCAGCTCATGAGCCGAAAGGCAGCGAGTCACAAATGGGTTTCAAAGGCTTGCATCTGCCGGACGTATCTTGTCTAGCCAGCGTCCACGGGAAACCTGGCTACACAAATGTGGTGCCGCGCTCGCCGCCCAGCTCATGAGCCGAAAGGCAGCGAGTCACAAATGGGTTTCAAAGGCTTGCATCCACCGGACGTATCTGGTCTAGCCAGCGTCCACGGGAAACCTGGCCACACAAATGTGGTGCCGCGCTCGCCGCCCAGCTCATGAGCCGAAAGGCAGCGAGTCAGAAATGGGTTTCAACGGCGTGCGACCGTCGGACGTATCTGGTCTAGCCAGCATCCACGGGAAACCTGGCCACACAAATGTGGCACCGCGCTCGCCATCCAGCGCGTGAGCCGAAAGGCAGCGAGTCACAAATGGGTTTCAAAGGCGTGCGACCGCCGGGCGTATCTGGTCTACCCAGCGTCCACGGGAAACCCGGCCACACAAATGTGGCACCGCGCTTGCCATCCAGCGCGTGAGCCGAAAGGCAGCGAGTCATAAATGGGTTTCAAAGGCTTGCGTCCCCCGGACGTATCTGGTCTACCCAGCGTCCACGGGAAACCCGGCCACACAAATGTGGCACCGCGCTCGCCGTCCAGCTCATGAGCCGAAAGGCAGCGAGTCACAAATGGGTTTCAAAGGCTTGCATCCACCGGACGTATCTGGTCTAGCCAGCGTCCACGGGAAACCTGGCCACACAAATGTGGTGCCGCGCTCGCCGCCCAGCTCATGAGCCGAAAGGCAGCGAGTCACAAATGGGTTTCAAAGGCTTACGTCCGCCGGACGTATCTGGTCTAGCCAGCGTCCACGGGAAACCTGGCCACACAAATGTGGTGCCGCGCTCGCCGCCCAGCTCATGAGCCGAAAGGCAGCGAGTCACAAATGGGTTTCAAAGGCGTGCGACCGTCGGACGTATCTGGTCTACCTAGCGTCCACGGGAAACCCGGCCACACAAATGTGGCACCGCGCTCGCCGTCCAGCTCATGAGCCGAAAGGCAGCGAGTCACAAATGGGTTTCAAAGGCTTGCATCCGCCGGACGTATCTGGTCTAGCCAGCGTCCACGGGAAACCCGGCCACACAAATGTGGTGCCGCGCTCGCCACCCAGCTCATGATTCGAAAGGCAGCGAGTCACAAATGGGTTTCAAAGGCTTACGTCCGCCGGACGTATCTGGTCTAGCCAGCGTCCACGGGAAACCCGGCCACAGAAATGTGGCACCGTGCTCGCCGTCCAGCTCATGAGCCGAAAGGCAGCGAGTCACAAATGGGTTTCAAAGACGTGCGACCGTCGGACGTATCTGGTCTAGCCAGCATCCACGGGAAACCTGGCCACACAAATGTGGCACCGCGCTCGCCATCCAGCGCGTGAGCCGAAAGGCAGCGAGTCATAAATGGGTTTCAAAGGCTTGCGTCCGCCGGACGTATCTGGTCTACCCAGCGTGCACGGGAAACCCGGCCACACAAATGTGGCACCGCGCTCGCCGTCCAGCTCATGAGCCGAAAGGCAGCGAGTCACAAATGGGTTTCAAAGGCTTGCATCTGCCGGACGTATCTTGTCTAGCCAGCGTCCACGGGAAACCTGGCTACACAAATGTGGTGCCGCGCTCGCCGCCCAGCTCATGAGCCGAAAGGCAGCGAGTCACAAATGGGTTTCAAAGGCTTGCATCCACCGGACGTATCTGGTCTAGCCAGCGTCCACGGGAAACCTGGCCACACAAATGTGGTGCCGCGCTCGCCGCCCAGCTCATGAGCCAAAAGGCAGCGAGTCACAAATGGGTTTCAAAGGCTTGCCTCTGCCGGACGTATCTTGTCTAGCCAGCGTCCACGGGAAACCTGGCCACACAAATGTGGTGCCGCGCTCGCCGCCCAGCTCATGAGCCGAAAGGCAGCGAGTCACAAATAGGTTTCAAAGGCTTACGTCCGCCGGACGTATCTGGTCTAGCCAGCGTCCACGGGAAACCCGGCCACAGAAATGTGGCACCGTGCTCGCCGTCCAGCTCATGAGCCGAAAGGCAGCGAGTCACAAATGGGTTTCAAAGGCGTGCGACCGTCGGACGTATCTGGTCTAGCCAGCATCCACGGGAAACCTGGCCACACAAATGTGGCACCGCACTCGCCATCCAGCGCGTGAGCCGAAAGGCAGCGAGTCACAAATGGGTTTCAAAGGCTTGCATCCACCGGACGTATCTGGTCTAGCCAGCGTCCACGGGAAACCTGGCCACACAAATGTGGTGCCGCGCTCGCCGCCCAGCTCATGAGCCGAAAGGCAGCGAGTCACAAATGGGTTTCAAAGGCTTACGTCCGCCGGACGTATCTGGTCTAGCCAGCGTCCACGGGAAACCCAGCCACAGAAATGTGGCACCGTGCTCGCCGTCCAGCTCATGAGCCGAAAGGCAGCGAGTCACAAATGGGTTTCAAAGACGTGCGACCGTCGGACGTATCTGGTCTAGCCAGCATCCACGGGAAACCTGGCCACACAAATGTGGCACCGCGCTCGCCATCCAGCGCGTGAGCCGAAAGGCAGCGAGTCATAAATGGGTTTCAAAGGCTTGCGTCCGCCGGACGTATCTGGTCTACCCAGCGTGCACGGGAAACCCGGCCACACAAATGTGGCACCGCGCTCGCCGTCCAGCTCATGAGCCGAAAGGCAGCGAGTCACAAATGGGTTTCAAAGGCTTGCATCTGCCGGACGTATCTTGTCTAGCCAGCGTCCACGGGAAACCTGGCTACACAAATGTGGTGCCGCGCTCGCCGCCCAGCTCATGAGCCGAAAGGCAGCGAGTCACAAATGGGTTTCAAAGGCTTGCATCCACCGGACGTATCTGGTCTAGCCAGCGTCCGCGGGAAACCTGGCCACACAAATGTGGTGCCGCGCTCGCCGCCCAGCTCATGAGCCAAAAGGCAGCGAGTCACAAATGGGTTTCAAAGGCGTGCGACCGTCGGACGTATCTGGTCTAGCCAGCATCCACGGGAAACCTGGCCACACAAATGTGGCACCGCGCTCGCCATCCAGCGCGTGAGCCGAAAGGCAACGAGTCATAAATGGGTTTTAAAGGCTTGCGTCCACCGGACGTATCTGGTCTACCCAGCGTCCACGGGAAACCCGGCCACACAAATGTGGCACCGCGCTCGCCGTCCAGCTCATGAGCCGAAAGGCAGCGAGTCACAAATGGGTTTCAAAGGCTTGCCTCTGCCGGACGTATCTTGTCTAGCCAGCGTCCACGGGAAACCTGGCCACACAAATGTGGTGCCACGCTCGCCGCCCAGCTCATGAGCCGAAAGGCAGCGAGTCACAAATGGGTTTCAAAGGCTTACGTCCGCCGGACGTATCTGGTCTAGCCAGCGTCCACGGGAAACCCGGCCACAGAATTGTGGCACCGTGCTCGCCGTCCAGCTCATGAGCCGAAAGGCAGCGAGTCACAAATGGGTTTCAAAGGCGTGCGACCGTCGGACGTATCTGGTCTAGCCAGCATCCACGGGAAACCTGGCCACACAAATGTGGCACCGCACTCGCCATCCAGCGCGTGAGCCGAAAGGCAGCGAGTCACAAATGGGTTTCAAAGGCTTGCATCCACCGGACGTATCTGGTCTAGCCAGCGTCCACGGGAAACCTGGCCACACAAATGTGGTGCCGTGCTCGCCGCCCAGCTCATGAGCCGAAAGGCAGCGAGTCACAAATGGGTTTCAAAGGCTTACGTCCGCCGGACGTATCTGGTCTAGCCAGCGTCCACGGGAAACCCAGCCACAGAAATGTGGCACCGTGCTCGCCGTCCAGCTCATGAGCCGAAAGGCAGCGAGTCACAAATGGGTTTCAAAGGCGTGCGACCGTCGGACGTATCGTGTCTAGCCAGCATCCACGGGAAACCTGGCCACACAAATGTGGCACCGCGCTCGCCATCCAGCGCGTGAGCCGAAAGGCAGCGAGTCACAAATGGGTTTCAAAGGTGTGCGACCGCCGGGCGTATCTGGTCTACCCAGCGTCCACGGGAAACCCGGCCACACAAATGTGGCACCGCGCTCGCCATCCAGCGCGTGAGCCGAAAGGCAGCGAGTCATAAATGGGTTTCAAAGGCTTGCATCCGCCGGACGTATCTGGTCTAGCCAGCGTCCACGGGAAACCTGGCCACACAAATGTGGTGCCGCGCTCGCCGCCCAGCTCATGAGCCGAAAGGCAGCGAGTCACAAATGGGTTTCAAAGGCGTGCGACCGTCGGACGTATCTGGTCTAGCCAGCATCCACGGGAAACCTGGCCACACAAATGTGGCACCGTGCTCGCCATCCAGCGCGTGAGCCGAAAGGCAGCGAGTCACAAATGGGTTTCAAAGGTGTGCGACCGCCGGGCGTATCTGGTCTACCCAGCGTCCACGGGAAACCCGGCCACACAAATGTGGCACCGCGCTCGCCATCCAGCGCGTGAGCCAAAAGGCAGCGAGTCATAAATGGGTTTCAAAGGCTTGCGTCCGCCGGACGTATCTGGTCTACCCAGCGTCCACGGGAAACCCGGCCACACAAATGTGGCACCACGCTCGCCGTCCAGCTCATGAGCCAAAAGGCAGCGAGTCACAAATGGGTTTCAAAGGCTTGCATCCGCCGGACGTATCTGGTCTAGCCAGCGTCCACGGGAAACCTGGCCACACAAATGTGGCACCGTGCTCGCCGTCCAGCTCATGAGCCGAAAGGCAGCGAGTCACAAATGGGTTTCAAAGGTGTGCGACCGTCGGACGTATCTGGTCTAGCCAGCATCCACGGGAAACCTGGCCACACAAATGTGGCACCGCGCTCGCCATCCAGCGCGTGAGCCGAAAGGCAGCGAGTCATAAATGGGTTTCAAAGGCTTGCGTCTGCTGGACGTATCTGGTCTACCCAGCGTCCACTTGAAACCCGGCCACAGAAATGTGGCACCGTGCTCGCCGTCCAGCTCATGAGCCGAAAGGCAGCGAGTCACAAATGGGTTTCAAAGGCGTGCGACCGTCGAACGTATCTGGTCTAGCCAGCATCCACGGGAAACCTGGCCACACAAATGTGGCACCGCGCTCGCCATCCAGCGCGTGAGCCGAAAGGCAGCGAGTCATAAATGGGTTTCAAAGGCTTGCGTCCGCCGGGCGTATCTGGTCTAAACAGCGTCCACGCGAAACCCGGCCACACAAATGTGGCACCGCGCTCGCCGTCCAGCTCATGAGCCGAAAGGCAGCGAGTCACAAATGGGTTTCAAAGGCTTGCATCCGCCGGACGTATCTGGTCTAGCCAGCGTCCACGGGAAACCTGGCCACACAAATGTGGTGCCGCGCTCGCCGCCCAGCTCATGAGCCGAAAGGCAGCGAGTCACAAATGGGTTTCAAAGGCGTGCGACCGTCGGACGTATCTGGTCTAGCCAGCATCCACGGGAAACCTGGCCACACAAATGTGGCACCGTGCTCGCCATCCAGCGCGTGAGCCGAAAGGCAGCGAGTCACAAATGGGTTTCAAAGGTGTGCGACCGCCGGGCGTATCTGGTCTACCCAGCGTCCACGGGAAACCCGGCCACACAAATGTGGCACCGCGCTCGCCATCCAGCGCGTGAGCCAAAAGGCAGCGAGTCATAAATGGGTTTCAAAGGCTTGCGTCCGCCGGACGTATCTGGTCTACCCAGCGTCCACGGGAAACCCGGCCACACAAATGTGGCACCACGCTCGCCGTCCAGCTCATGAGCCAAAAGGCAGCGAGTCACAAATGGGTTTCAAAGGCTTGCATCCGCCGGACGTATCTGGTCTAGCCAGCGTCCACGGGAAACCTGGCCACACAAATGTGGCACCGTGCTCGCCGTCCAGCTCATGAGCCGAAAGGCAGCGAGTCACAAATGGGTTTCAAAGGTGTGCGACCGTCGGACGTATCTGGTCTAGCCAGCATCCACGGGAAACCTGGCCACACAAATGTGGCACCGCGCTCGCCATCCAGCGCGTGAGCCGAAAGGCAGCGAGTCATAAATGGGTTTCAAAGGCTTGCGTCTGCTGGACGTATCTGGTCTACCCAGCGTCCACTTGAAACCCGGCCACAGAAATGTGGCACCGTGCTCGCCGTCCAGCTCATGAGCCGAAAGGCAGCGAGTCACAAATGGGTTTCAAAGGCGTGCGACCGTCGAACGTATCTGGTCTAGCCAGCATCCACGGGAAACCTGGCCACACAAATGTGGCACCGCGCTCGCCATCCAGCGCGTGAGCCGAAAGGCAGCGAGTCATAAATGGGTTTCAAAGGCTTGCGTCCGCCGGGCGTATCTGGTCTAAACAGCGTCCACGCGAAACCCGGCCACACAAATGTGGCACCGCGCTCGCCGTCCAGCTCATGAGCCGAAAGGCAGCGAGTCACAAATGGGTTTCAAAGGCTTGCATCCGCCGGACGTATCTGGTCTAGCCAGCGTCCACGGGAAACCTTGCCACACAAATGTGGCACCGTGCACGCCGTCCAGCTCATGAACCGAAAGGCAGCGAGTCACAAATGGGTTTCAAAGGCGTGCGACCGTCGGACGTATCTGGTCTAGCCAGCATCAACGGGAAACCTGGCCACACAAATGTGGCACCGCGCTCGCCATCCAGCGCGTGAGCCGAAAGGCAGCGAGTCATAAATGGGTTTCAAAGGCTTGCGTCCGCCGGACGTATCTGGTCTACCCAGCGTCCACGGGAAACCCGGCCACACAAATGTGGCACCGCGCTCGCCGTCCAGCTCATGAGGCGAAAGGCAGCGAGTCACAAATGGGTTTCAAAGGCTTGCATCTGCCGGATGTATCTTGTCTAGCCAGCGTCCACGGGAAACCTGGCCACACAAATGTGGTGCCGCGCTCGCCGCCCAGCTCATGAACCGAAAAGCAGCGAGTCACAAATGGGTTTCAAAGGCTTGCATCCACCGGACGTATCTGGTCTAGCCAGCGTCCACGGGAAACCTGGCCACACAAATGTGGTGCCGCGCTCGCCGCCCAGCTCATGAGCCGAAAGGCAGCGAGTCACAAATGGGTTTCAAAGGCGTGCGACCGTCGGACGTATCTGGTCTAGCCAGCATCCACGGGAAACTCGGCCACACAAATGTGGCACCGCGCTCGCCATCCAGCGCGTGAGCCGAAAGGCAGCGAGTCATAAATGGGTTTCAAAGGCTTGCGTCCGCCGGACGTATCTGGTTTACCCAGCGTCCACGGGAAACCCAGCCACACAAATGTGGCACCGCGCTCGCCGTCCAGCTCATGAGCCGAAAGGCAGCGAGTCACAAATGGGTTTCAAAGGCTTGCATCCGCCGGACGTATCTGGTCTAGCCAGCGTCCACGGGAAACCTGGCCACACAAATGTGGCACCGTGCACGCCGTCCAGCTCATGAGCCGAAAGGCAGCGAGTCACAAATGGGTTTCAAAGGCGTGCGACCGTCGGACGTATCTGGTCTAGCCAGCATCCACGGGAAACCTGGCCACACAAATGTGGCACCGCGCTCGCCATCCAGCGCGTGAGCCGAAAGGCAGCGAGTCATAAATGGGTTTCAAAGGCTTGCGTCCGCCGGACGTATCTGGTCTACCCAGCGTCCACGGGAAACCCGGCCACACAAATGTGGCACCGCGCTCGCCGTCCAGCTCATGAGCCGAAAGGCAGCGAGTCACAAATGGGTTTCAAAGGCTTGCATCCGCCGGACGTATCTGGTCTAGCCAGCGTCCACGGGAAACCTGGCCACACAAATGTGGCACCGTGCACGCCATCCAGCTCATTAGCCGAAAGGCAGCGAGTCACAAATGGTTTTCAAAGGCTTGCATCCGCCGGACGTATCTGGTCTAGCCAGCGTCCACGGGAAACCCAGCCACACAAATGTGGTGCCGCGCTCGCCGCCCAGCTCATGAGCCGAAAGGCAGCGAGTCACAAATGGGTTTCAAAGGCTTGCATCCACCGGACGTATCTGGTCTAGCCAGCGTCCACGGGAAACCTGGCCACACAAATGTGGTGCCGCGCTCGCCGCCCAGCTCATGAGCCGAAAGGCAGCGAGTCACAAATGGGTTTCAAAGGCGTGCGACCGTCGGACATATCTGGTCTAGCCAACATCCACGGGAAACCTGGCCACACAAATGTGGCACCGCGCTCGCCATCCAGCGCGTGAGCCGAAAGGCAACGAGTCATAAATGGGTTTCAAAGGCTTGCGTCCGCCGGACGTATCTGGTCTACCCAGCGTCCACGGGAAACCCGGCCACACAAATGTGGCACCGCGCTCGCCGTCCAGCTCATGAGCCGAAAGGCAGCGAGTCACAAATGGGTTTCAAAGGCTTGCCTCTGCCGGACGTATCTTGTCTAGCCAGCGTCCACGGGAAACCTGGCCACACAAATCTGGTGCCGCGCTCGCCGCCCAGCTCATGAGCCGAAAGGCAGCGAGTCACAAATGGGTTTCAAAGGCTTACGTCCGCCGGACGTATCTGGTCTAGCCAGCATCCACGGGAAACCCGGCCACAGAAATGTGGCACCGTGCTCGCCGTCCAGCTCATGAGCCGAAAGGCAGCGAGTCACAAATGGGTTTCAAAGGCGTGCGACCGTCGGACGTATCTGGTCTAGCCAGCATCCACGGGAAACCTGGCCACACAAATGTGGCACCGCGCTCGCCATCCAGGGCGTGAGCCGAAAGGCAGCGAGTCATAAATGGGTTTCAAAGGCTTGCGTCCGCCGGACGTATCTGGTCTACCCAGCGTCCACGGGAAACCCGGCCACACAAATGTGGCACCGCGCTCGCCGTCCAGCTCATGAGCCGAAAGGCAGCGAGTCACAAATGGGTTTCAAAGGCGTGCGACCGTCGGACGTATCTGGTCTAGCCAGCATCCACGGGAAACCTGGCCACACAAATGTGGCACCGCGCTCGCCATCCAGCGCGTGAGCCGAAAGGCAACGAGTCATAAATGGGTTTCAAAGGCTTGCATCCGCCGGACGTATCTGGTCTAGCCAGCGTCCACGGGAAACCTGGCCACACAAATGTGGCACCGTGCTCGCCGTCCAGCTCATGAGCCGAAAGGCAGCGAGTCACAAATGGGTTTCAAAGGTGTGCGACCGTCGGACGTATCTGGTCTAGCCAGCATCCACGGGAAACCTGGCCACACAAATGTGGCACCGCGCTCGCCATCCAGCGCGTGAGCCGAAAGGCAGCGAGTCATAAATGGGTTTCAAAGGCTTGCGTCTGCTGGACGTATCTGGTCTACCCAGCGTCCACTTGAAACCCGGCCACAGAAATGTGGCACCGTGCTCGCCGTCCAGCTCATGAGCCGAAAGGCAGCGAGTCACAAATGGGTTTCAAAGGCGTGCGACCGTCGAACGTATCTGGTCTAGCCAGCATCCACGGGAAACCTGGCCACACAAATGTGGCACCGCGCTCGCCATCCAGCGCGTGAGCCGAAAGGCAGCGAGTCATAAATGGGTTTCAAAGGCTTGCGTCCGCCGGGCGTATCTGGTCTAAACAGCGTCCACGCGAAACCCGACCACACAAATGTGGCACCGCGCTCGCCGTCCAGCTCATGAGCCGAAAGGCAGCGAGTCACAAATGGGTTTCAAAGGCTTGCATCCGCCGGACGTATCTGGTCTAGCCAGCGTCCACGGGAAACCTTGCCACACAAATGTGGCACTGTGCACGCCGTCCAGCTCATGAACCGAAAGGCAGCGAGTCACAAATGGGTTTCAAAGGCGTGCGACCGTCGGACGTATCTGGTCTAGCCAGCATCAACGGGAAACCTGGCCACACAAATGTGGCACCGCGCTCGCCATCCAGCGCGTGAGCCGAAAGGCAGCGAGTCATAAATGGGTTTCAAAGGCTTGCGTCCGCCGGACGTATCTGGTCTACCCAGCGTCCACGGGAAACCCGGCCACACAAATGTGGCACCGCGCTCGCCGTCCAGCTCATGAGGCGAAAGGCAGCGAGTCACAAATGGGTTTCAAAGGCTTGCATCTGCCGGATGTATCTTGTCTAGCCAGCGTCCACGGGAAACCTGGCCACACAAATGTGGTGCCGCGCTCGCCGCCCAGCTCATGAACCGAAAAGCAGCGAGTCACAAATGGGTTTCAAAGGCTTGCATCCACCGGACGTATCTGGTCTAGCCAGCGTCCACGGGAAACCTGGCCACACAAATGTGGTGCCGCGCTCGCCGCCCAGCTCATGAGCCGAAAGGCAGCGAGTCACAAATGGGTTTCAAAGGCGTGCGACCGTCGGACGTATCTGGTCTAGCCAGCATCCACGGGAAACTCGGCCACACAAATGTGGCACCGCGCTCGCCATCCAGCGCGTGAGCCGAAAGGCAGCGAGTCATAAATGGGTTTCAAAGGCTTGCGTCCGCCGGACGTATCTGGTCTACCCAGCGTCCACGGGAAACCCAGCCACACAAATGTGGCACCGCGCTCGCCGTCCAGCTCATGAGCCGAAAGGCAGCGAGTCACAAATGGGATTCAAAGGCTTGCATCCGCCGGACGTATCTGGTCTAGCCAGCGTCCACGGGAAACCTGGCCACACAAATGTGGCACCGTGCACGCCGTCCAGCTCATGAGCCGAAAGGCAGCGAGTCACAAATGGGTTTCAAAGGCGTGCGACCGTCGGACGTATCTGGTCTAGCCAGCATCCACGGGAAACCTGGCCACACAAATGTGGCACCGCGCTCGCCATCCAGCGCGTGAGCCGAAAGGCAGCGAGTCATAAATGGGTTTCAAAGGCTTGCGTCCGCCGGACGTATCTGGTCTACCCAGCGTCCACGGGAAACCCGGCCACACAAATGTGGCACCGCGCTCGCCGTCCAGCTCATGAGCCGAAAGGCAGCGAGTCACAAATGGGTTTCAAAGGCTTGCATCCGCCGGACGTATCTGGTCTAGCCAGCGTCCACGGGAAACCTGGCCACACAAATGTGGCACCGTGCACGCCGTCCAGCTCATGAGCCGAAAGGCAGCGAGTCACAAATGGTTTTCAAAGGCTTGCATCCGCCGGACGTATCTGGTCTAGCCAGCGTCCACGGGAAACCCAGCCACACAAATGTGGTGCCGCGCTCGCCGCTCAGCTCATGAGCCGAAAGGCAGCGAGTCACAAATGGGTTTCAAAGGCTTGCATCCACCGGACGTATCTGGTCTAGCCAGCGTCCACGGGAAACCTGGCCACACAAATGTGGTGCCGCGCTCGCCGCCCAGCTCATGAGCCGAAAGGCAGCGAGTCACAAATGGGTTTCAAAGGCGTGCGACCGTCGGACATATCTGGTCTAGCCAACATCCACGGGAAACCTGGCCACACAAATGTGGCACCGCGCTCGCCATCCAGCGCGTGAGCCGAAAGGCAACGAGTCATAAATGGGTTTCAAAGGCTTGCGTCCGCCGGACGTATCTGGTCTACCCAGCGTCCACGGGAAACCCGGCCACACAAATGTGGCACCGCGCTCGCCGTCCAGCTCATGAGCCGAAAGGCAGCGAGTCACAAATGGGTTTCAAAGGCTTGCCTCTGCCGGACGTATCTTGTCTAGCCAGCGTCCACGGGAAACCTGGCCACACAAATGTGGTGCCGCGCTCGCCGCCCAGCTCATGAGCCGAAAGGCAGCGAGTCACAAATGGGTTTCAAAGGCTTACGTCCGCCGGACGTATCTGGTCTAGCCAGCATCCACGGGAAACCCGGCCACAGAAATGTGGCACCGTGCTCGCCGTCCAGCTCATGAGCCGAAAGGCAGCGAGTCACAAATGGGTTTCAAAGGCGTGCGACCGTCGGACGTATCTGGTCTAGCCAGCATCCACGGGAAACCTGGCCACACAAATGTGGCACCGCGCTCGCCATCCAGGGCGTGAGCCGAAAGGCAGCGAGTCATAAATGGGTTTCAAAGGCTTGCGTCCGCCGGACGTATCTGGTCTACCCAGCGTCCACGGGAAACCCGGCCACACAAATGTGGCACCGCGCTCGCCGTCCAGCTCATGAGCCGAAAGGCAGCGAGTCACAAATGGGTTTCAAAGGCGTGCGACCGTCGGACGTATCTGGTCTAGCCAGCATCCACGGGAAACCTGGCCACACAAATGTGGCACCGCGCTCGCCATCCAGCGCGTGAGCCGAAAGGCAACGAGTCATAAATGGGTTTCAAAGGCTTGCGTCCGCCGGGCGTATCTGGTCTACCCAGCGTCCACGGGAAACCCGGCCACACAAATGTGGCACCGCGCTCGCCGTCCAGCTCATGAGCCGAAAGGCAGCGAGTCACAAATGGGTTTCAAAGGCTTGCATCTGCCGGATGTATCTTGTCTAGCCAGCGTCCACGGGAAACCTGGCCACACAAATGTGGTGCCGCGCTCGCCGCCCAGCTCATGAGCCGAAAGGCAGCGAGTCAAAAATGGGTTTCAAAGGCTTGCATCCACCGGACGTATCTGGTCTAGCCAGCGTCCACGGGAAACCTGGCCACACAAATGTGGTGCCGCGCTCGCCGCCCAGCTCATGAGCCGAAAGGCAGCGAGTCACAAATGGGTTTCAAAGGCGTGCGACCGTCGGACGTATCTGGTCTAGCCAGCATCCACGGGAAACCTGGCCACACAAATGTGGCACCGCGCTCGCCATCCAGCGCGTGAGCTGAAAGGCAGCGAGTCATAAATGGGTTTCAAAGGCTTGCGTCCGCCGGACGTATCTGGTCTACCCAGCGTCCACGGGAAACCCGGCCACACAAATGTGGCACCGCGCTCGCCGTCCAGCTCATGAGCCGAAAGGCAGCGAGTCACAAATGCGTTTCAAAGGCTTGCATCCGCCGGACGTATCTGGTCTAGCCAGCGTCCACGGGAAACCTGGCCACACAAATGTGGCACCGTGCACGCCGTCCAGCTCATGAGCCGAAAGGCAGCGAGTCACAAATGGGTTTCAAAGGCGTGCGACCGTCGGACGTATCTGGTCTAGCCAGCATCCACGGGAAACCTGGCCACACAAATGTGGCACCGCGCTCGCCATCCAGCGCGTGAGCCGAAAGGCAGCGAGTCATAAATGGGTTTCAAAGGCTTGCGTCCGCCGGACGTATCTGGTCTACCTAGCGTCCACGGGAAACCCGGCCACAGAAATGTGGCACCGTGCTCGCCGTCCAGCTCATGAGCCGAAAGGCAGCGAGTCACAAATGGGTTTCAAAGGCGTGCGACCGTCGGACGTATCTGGTCTAGCCAGCATCCACGGGAAACCTGGCCACACAAATGTGGCACCGCGCTCGCCATCCAGCGCGTGAGCCGAAAGGCAGCTAGTCATAAATGGGTTTCAAAGGCTTGCGTCCGCCGGACGTATCTGGTCTACCCAGCGTCCACGGGAAACCCGGCCACACAAATGTGGCACCGCGCTCGCCGTCCAGCTCATGAGCCGAAAGGCAGCGAGTCACAAATGGGTTTCAAAGGCTTGCATCCGCCGGACGTATCTGGTCTAGCCAGCGTCCACGGGAAACCTGGCCACACAAATGTGGCACCGTGCACGCCGTCCAGCTCATTTGCCGAAAGGCAGCGAGTCACAAATGGTTTTCAAAGGCTTGCATCCGCCGGACGTATCTGGTCTAGCCAGCGTCCACGGGAAACCCAGCCACACAAATGTGGTGCCGCGCTCGCCGCCCAGCTCATGAGCCGAAAGGCAGCGAGTCACAAATGGGTTTCAAAGGCTTGCATCCACCGGAAGTATCTGGTCTAGCCAGCGTCCACGGGAAACCTGGCCACACAAATGTGGTGCCGTGCTCGCCGCCCAGCTCATGAGCCGAAAGGCAGCCAGTCACAAATGGGTTTCAAAGGCGTGCGACCGTCGGACGTATCTGGTCTAGCCAGCATCCACGGGAAACCTGGCCACACAAATGTGGCACCGCGCTCGCCATCCAGCGCGTGAGCCGAAAGGCAACGAGTCATAAATGGGTTTCAAAGGCTTGCGTCCGCCGGACGTATCTGGTCTACCCAGCGTCCACGGGAAACCCGGCCACACAAATGTGGCACCGCGCTCGCCGTCCAGCTCATGAGCCGAAAGGCAGCGAGTCACAAATGGGTTTCAAAGGCTTGCCTCTGCCGGACGTATCTTGTCTAGCCAGCGTCCACGGGAAACCTGGCCACACAAATGTGGTGCCGCGCTCGCCGCCCAGCTCATGAGCCGAAAGGCAGCGAGTCACAAATGGGTTTCAAAGGCTTACGTCCGCCGGACGTATCTGGTCTAGCCAGCATCCACGGGAAACCCGGCCACAGAAATGTGGCACCGTGCTCGCCGTCCAGCTCATGAGCCGAAAGGCAGCGAGTCACAAATGGGTT
This sequence comes from Urtica dioica subsp. dioica, assembly GCF_054948205.1. Lineage (NCBI taxonomy): Eukaryota > Viridiplantae > Streptophyta > Magnoliopsida > Rosales > Urticaceae > Urtica > Urtica dioica. The sequence goes on from NC_142756.1 coordinate 44,357,979, forward strand.
TCAAAGGCGTTCGACCGTCGGACGTATCTGGTCTAGCCAGCATCCACGGGAAACCTGGCCACACAACTGTGGCACCGCGCTCGCCATCCAGCGCGTGAGCCGAAAGGCAGCGAGTCATAAATGGGTTTCAAAGGCTTGCGTCCGCCGGACGTATCTGGTCTACCCAGCGTCCACGGGAAACCCGGCCACACAAATGTGGCACCGCGCTCGCCGTCCAGCTCATGAGCCGAAAGGCAGCGAGTCACAAATGGGTTTCAAAGGCGTGCGACCGTCGGACGTATCTGGTCTAGCCAGCATCCACGGGAAACCTGGCCACACAAATGTGGCACCGCGCTCGCCATCCAGCGCGTGAGCCGAAAGGCAACGAGTCATAAATGGGTTTCAAAGGCTTGCGTCCGCCGGGCGTATCTGGTCTACCCAGCGTCCACGGGAAACCCGGCCACACAAATGTGGCACCGCGCTCGCCGTACAGCTCATGAGCCGAAAGGCAGCGAGTCACAAATGGGTTTCAAAGGCTTGCATCTGCCGGATGTATCTTGTCTAGCCAGCGTCCACGGGAAACCTGGCCACACAAATGTGGTGCCGCGCTCGCCGCCCAGCTCATGAGCCGAAAGGCAGCGAGTCACAAATGGGTTTCAAAGGCTTGCATCCACCGGACGTATCTGGTCTAGCCAGCGTCCACGGGAAACCTGGCCACACAAATGTGGTGCCGCGCTCGCCGCCCAGCTCATGAGCCGAAAGGCAGCGAGTCACAAATGGGTTTCAAAGGCGTGCGACCGTCGGACGTATCTGGTCTAGCCAGCATCCACGGGAAACCTGGCCACACAAATGTGGCACCGCACTCGCTATCCAGCGCGTGAGCTGAAAGGCAGCGAGTCATAAATGGGTTTCAAAGGCTTGCGTCCGCTGGACGTATCTGGTCTACCCAGCGTCCACGGGAAACCCGGCCACACAAATGTGGCACCGCGCTCGCCGTCCAGCTCATGAGCCGAAAGGCAGCGAGTCACAAATGCGTTTCAAAGGCTTGCATCCGCCGGACGTATCTGGTCTAGCCAGCGTCCACGGGAAACCTGGCCACACAAATGTGGCACCGTGCACGCCGTCCAGCTCATGAGCCGAAAGGCAGCGAGTCACAAATGGGTTTCAAAGGCGTGCGACCGTCGGACGTATCTGTTCTAGCCAGCATCCACGGGAAACCTGGCCACACAAATGTGGCACCGCGCTCGCCATCCAGCGCGTGAGCCGAAAGGCAGCGAGTCATAAATGGGTTTCAAAGGCTTGCATCCGCCGGACGTATCTGGTCTACCTAGCGTCCACGGGAAACCCGGCCACAGAAATGTGGCACCGTGCTCGCCGTCCAGCTCATGAGCCGAAAGGCAGCGAGTCACAAATGGGTTTCAAAGGCGTGCGACCGTCGGACGTATCTGGTCTAACCAGCATCCACGGGAAACCTGGCCACACAAATGTGGCACCGCGCTCGCCATCCAGCGCGTGAGCCGAAAGGCAGCGAGTCATAAATGGGTTTCAAAGGCTTGCGTCCGCCGGACGTATCTGGTCTACCCAGCGTCCACGGGAAACCCGGCCACACAAATGTGGCACCGCGCTCGCCGTCCAGCTCATGAGCCGAAAGGCAGCGAGTCACAAATGGGTTTCAAAGGCTTGCATCCGCCGGACGTATCTGGTCTAGCCAGCGTCCACGGGAAACCTGGCCACACAAATGTGGCACCGTGCACGCCGTCCAGCTCATGAGCCGAAAGGCAGCGAGTCACAAATGGGTTTCAAAGGCTTGCATCCGCCGGTCGTATCTGGTCTAGCCAGCGTCCACGGGAAACCCAGCCACACAAATGTGGTGCCGCGCTCGCCGCCCAGCTCATGAGCCGAAAGGCAGCGAGTCACAAATGGGTTTCAAAGGCTTCCATCCACCGGACGTATCTGGTCTAGCCAGCGTCCACGGGAAACCTGGCCACACAAATGTGGTGCCGCGCTCGCCGCCCAGCTCATGAGCCGAAAGGCAGCGAGTCACAAATGGGTTTCAAAGGCGTGCGACCGTCGGACGTATCTAGTCTAGCCAGCATCCACGGGAAACCTGGCCACACAAATGTGGCACCGCGCTCGCCATCCATCGCGTGAGCCGAAAGGCAGCGAGTCATAAATGGGTTTCAAAGGCTTGCGTCCGCCGGACGTATCTGGTCTACCCAGCGTCCACGGGAAACCCGGCCACACAAATGTGGCACCGCGCTCGCCGTCCAGCTCATGAGCCGAAAGGCAGCGAGTCACAAATGGGTTTCAAAGGCTTGCATCCGCCGGACGTATCTGGTCTAGCCAGCGTCCACGGGAAACCTGGCCACACAAATGTGGCACCGTGCACGCCGTCCAGCTCATGAGCCGAAAGGCAGCGAGTCACAAATGGGTTTCAAAAATTTGCATCCGCCGGACGTATCTGGTCTAGCCAGCGTCCACGGGAAACCCAGCCACACAAATGTGGTGCCGCGCTCGCCGCCCAGCTCATGAGCCGAAAGGCAGCGAGTCACAAATGGGTTTCAAAGGCTTGCATCCACCGGACGTATCTGGTCTAGCCAGCGTCCACGGGAAACCTGGCCACACAAATGTGGTGCCGCGCTCGCCGCCCAGCTCATGAGCCGAAAGGCAGCGAGTCACAAATGGGTTTCAAAGGCGTGCGACCGTCGGACGTATCTGGTCTAGCCAGCATCCACGGGAAACCTGGCCACACAAATGTGGCACCGCGCTCGCCATCCAGCGCGTGAGCCGAAAGGCAACGAGTCATAAATGGGTTTCAAAGGCTTGCGTCCGCCGGACGTATCTGGTCTACCCAGCGTCCACGGGAAACCCGGCCACACAAATGTGGCACCGCGCTCGCCGTCCAACTCATGAGCCGAAAGGCAGCGAGTCACAAATGGGTTTCAAAGGCTTGCCTCTGCCGGACGTATCTTGTCTAGCCAGCGTCCACGGGAAACCTGGCCACACAAATGTGGTGCCGTGCTCGCCGCCCAGCTCATGAGCCGAAAGGCAGCGAGTCACAAATGGGTTTCAAAGGCTTGCATCCACCGGACGTATCTGGTCTAGCCAGCGTCCACGGGAAACCTGGCCAAACAAATGTGGTGCCGCGCTCGCCGCCCAGCTCATGAGCCGAAAGGCAGCGAGTCACAAATGGGTTTCAAAGGCGTGCGACCGTCGGACGTATCTAGTCTAGCCAGCATCCACGGGAAACCTGGCCACACAAATGTGGCACCGCGCTCGCCATCCAGCGCGTGAGCCGAAAGGCAGCGAGTCATAAATGGGTTTCAAAGGCTTGCGTCCGCCGGACGTATCTGGTCTACCCAGCGTCCACGGGAAACCCGGCCACACAAATGTGGCACCGCGCTCGCCGTCCAGCTCATGAGCCGAAAGGCAGCGAGTCACAAATGGGTTTCAAAGGCTTGCATCCGCCGGACGTATCTGGTCTAGCCAGCGTCCACGGGAAACCTGGCCACACAAATGTGGCATCGTGCACGCCGTCCAGCTCATGAGCCGAAAGGCAGCGAGTCACAAATGGGTTTCAAAGGCTTACGTCCGCCGGACGTATCTGGTCTAGCCAGCGTCCACGGGAAACCCGGCCACAGAAATGTGGCACCGTGCTCGCCGTCCAGCTCATGAGCCGAAAGGCAGCGAGTCACAAATGGGTTTCAAAGGCGTGCGACCGTCGGACGTATCTGGTCTAGCCAGCATCCACGGGAAACCTGGCCACACAAATGTGGCACCGCGCTCGCCATCCAGCGCGTGAGCCGAAAGGCAGCGAGTCATAAATGGGTTTCAAAGGCTTGCGTCCGCCAGACGTATCTGGTCTACACAGCGTGCACGGGAAACCCGGCCACACAAATGTGGCACCGCGCTCGCCGTCCAGCTCATGAGCCGAAAGGCAGCGAGTCACAAATGGGTTTCAAAGGCTTGCATCTGCCGGACGTATCTTGTCTAGCCAGCGTCCACGGGAAACCTGGCTACACAAATGTGGTGCCGCGCTCGCCGCCCAGCTCATGAGCCGAAAGGCAGCGAGTCACAAATGGGTTTCAAAGGCTTGCATGCACCAGACGTATCTGGTCTAGCCAGCGTCCACGGGAAACCTGGCCACACAAATGTGGTGCCGCGCTCGCCGCCCAGCTCATGAGCCGAAAGGTAGCGAGTCACAAATGGGTTTCAAAGGCGTGCGACCTTCGGCCGTATCTGGTCTAGCCAGCATCCACGGGAAACCTGGCCACTCAAATGTGGCACCGCGCTCGCCATCCAGCGCGTGAGCCGAAAGGCAACGAGTCATAAATGGGTTTCAAAGGCTTGCGTCCGCCGGACGTATCTGGTCTACCCAGCGTCCACGGGAAACCCGGCCACACAAATGTGGCACCGCGCTCGCCGTCCAGCTCATGAGCCGAAAGGCAGCGAGTCACAAATGGGTTTCAAAGGCTTGCCTCTGCCTGACGTATCTTGTCTAGCCAGCGTCCACGGAAACCTGGCCACACAAATGTGGTGCCGCGCTCGCCGCCCAGCTCATGAGCCGAAAGGCAGCGAGTCACAAATGGGTTTCAAAGGCTTACGTCCGCCGGACGTATCTGGTCTAGCCAGCGTCCACGGGAAACCCGGCCACAGAAATGTGGAACCGTGCTCGCCGTCCAGCTCATGAGCCGAAAGGCAGCGAGTCACAAATGGGTTTCAAAGGCTTGCATCCACCGGACGTATCTGGTCTAGCCAGCGTCCACGGGAAACCTGGCCACACAAATGTGGTGCCGCGCTCGCCGTCCAGCGCGTGAGCCGAAAGGCAACGAGTCATAAATGGGTTTCAAAGGCTTGCGTCCGCCGGGCGTATCTGGTCTACCCAGCGTCCACGGGAAACCCGGCCACACAAATGTGGCACCGCGCTCGCCGTCCAGCTCATGAGCCGAAAGGCAGCGAGTCACAAATGGGTTTCAAAGGCTTGCATCTGCCGGATGTATCTTGTCTAGCCAGCGTCCACGGGAAACCTGGCCACACAAATGTGGTGCCGCGCTCGCCGCCCAGCTCATGAGCCGAAAGGCAGCGAGTCACAAATGGGTTTCAAAGGCTTGCATCCACCGGACGTATCTGGTCTAGCCAGCGTCCACGGGAAACCTGGCCACACAAATGTGGTGCCGCGCTCGCCGCCCAGCTCATGAGCCGAAAGGCAGCGAGTCACAAATGGGTTTCAAAGGCGTGCGACCGTCGGACGTATCTAGTCTAGCCAGCATCCACGGGAAACCTGGCCACACAAATGTGGCACCGCGCTCGCCATCCAGCGCGTGAGCCGAAAGGCAGCGAGTCATAAATGGGTTTCAAAGGCTTGCGTCCGCCGGACGTATCTGGTCTACCCAGCGTCCACGGGAAACCCGGCCACACAAATGTGGCACCGCGCTCGCCGTCCAGCTCATGAGCCGAAAGGCAGCGAGTCACAAATGGGTTTCAAAGGCTTGCATCCGCCGGACGTATCTGGTCTAGCCAGCGTCCACGGGAAACCCGGCCACACAAATGTGGTGCCGCGCTCGCCGCCCAGCTCATGAGCCGAAAGGCAGCGAGTCACAAATGGGTTTCAAAGGCTTACGTCCGCCGGACGTATCTGGTCTAGCCAGCGTCCACGGGAAACCCGGCCACAGAAATGTGGCACCGTGCTCGCCGTCCAGCTCATGAGCCGAAAGGCAGCGAGTCACAAATGGGTTTCAAAGGCGTGCGACCGTCGTACGTATCTGGTCTAGCCAGCATCCACGGGAAACCTGGCCACACAAATGTGGCACCGCGCTCGCCATCCAGCGCGTGAGCCGAAAGGCAGCGAGTCATAAATGGGTTTCAAAGGCTTGCGTCCGCCGGACGTATCTGGTCTACACAGCGTGCACGGGAAACCCGGCCACACAAATGTGGCACCGCGCTCGCCGTCCAGCTCATGAGCCGAAAGGCAGCGAGTCACAAATGGGTTTCAAAGGCTTGCATCTGCCGGACGTATCTTGTCTAGCCAGCGTCCACGGGAAACCTGGCTACACAAATGTGGTGCCGCGCTCGCCACCCAGCTCATGAGCCGAAAGGCAGCGAGTCACAAATGGGTTTCAAAGGCTTGCATCCACCGGACGTATCTGGTCTAGCCAGCGTCCACGGGAAACCTGGCCACACAAATGTGGTGCCGCGCTCGCCGCCCAGCTCATGAGCCGAAAGGTAGCGAGTCACAAATGGGTTTCAAAGGCGTGCGACCTTCGGACGTATCTGGTCTAGCCAGCATCCACGGGAAACCTGGCCACACAAATGTGGCACCGCGCTCGCCATCCAGCGCGTGAGCCGAAAGGCAACGAGTCATAAATGGGTTTCAAAGGCTTGCGTCCGCCGGACGTATCTGGTCTACCCAGCGTCCACGGGAAACCCGGCCACACAAATGTGGCACCGCGCTCGCCGTCCAGCTCATGAGCCGAAAGGCAGCGAGTCACAAATGGGTTTCAAAGGCTTGCCTCTGCCGGACGTATCTTGTCTAGCCAGCGTCCACGGGAAACCTGGCCACACAAATGTGGTGCCGCGCTCGCCGCCCAGCTCATGAGCCGAAAGGTAGCGAGTCACAAATGGGTTTCAAAGGCTTACGTCCGCCGGACGTATCTGGTCTAGCCAGCGTCCACGGGAAACCCGGCCACAGAAATGTGGAACCGTGCTCGCCGTCCAGCTCATGAGCTGAAAGGCAGCGAGTCACAAATGGGTTTCAAAGGCTTGCATCCAACGGACGTATCTGGTCTAGCCAGCGTCCACGGGAAACCTGGCCACACAAATGTGGTGCTGCGCTCGCCGTCCAGCGCGTGAGCCGAAAGGCAACGAGTCATAAATGGGTTTCAAAGGCTTGCGTCCGCCGGGCGTATCTGGTCTACCCAGCGTCCACGGGAAACCCGGCCACACAAATGTGGCACCGCGCTCGCCGTCCAGCTCATGAGCCGAAAGGCAGCGAGTCACAAATGGGTTTCAAAGGCTTGCATCTGCCGGATGTATCTTGTCTAGCCAGCGTCCACGGGAAACCTGGCCACACAAATGTGGTGCCGCGCTCGCCGCCCAGCTCATGAGCCGAAAGGCAGCGAGTCACAAATGGGTTTCAAAGGCTTGCATCCACCGGACGTATCTGGTCTAGCCAGCGTCCACGGGAAACCTGGCCACACAAATGTGGTGCCGCGCTCGCCGCCCAGCTCATGAGCCGAAAGGCAGCGAGTCACAAATGGGTTTCCAAGGCGTGCGACCGTCGGACGTATCTAGTCTAGCCAGCATCCACGGGAAACCTGGCCACACAAATGTGGCACCGCGCTCGCCATCCAGCGCGTGAGCCGAACGGCAGCGAGTCATAAATGGGTTTCAAAGGCTTGCGTCCGCCGGACGTATCTGGTCTACCCAGCGTCCACGGGAAACCCGGCCACACAAATGTGGCACCGCGCTCGCCGTCCAGCTCATGAGCCGAAAGGCAGCGAGTCACAAATGGGTTTCAAAGGCTTGCATCCGCCGGACGTATCTGGTCTAGCCAGCGTCCACGGGAAACCTGGCCACACAAATGTGGCACCGTGCACGCCGTCCAGCTCATGAGCCGAAAGGCAGCGAGTCACAAATGGGTTTCAAAAATTTGCATCCGCCGGACGTATCTGGTCTAGCCAGCGTCCACGGGAAACCCAGCCACACAAATGTGGTGCCGCGCTCGCCGCCCAGCTCATGAGCCGAAAGGCAGCGAGTCACAAATGGGTTTCAAAGGCTTGCATCCAGCGGACGTATTTGGTCTAGCCAGCGTCCACGGGAAACCTGGCCACACAAATGTGGTGCCGCGCTCGCCGCCCAGCTCATGAGCCGAAAGGCAGCGAGTCACAAATGGGTTTCAAAGGCGTGCGACCGTCGGACGTATCTGGTCTAGCCAGCATCCACGGGAAACCTGGCCACACAAATGTGGCACCGCGCTCGCCATCCAGCGCGTGAGCCGAAAGGCAACGAGTCATAAATGGGTTTCAAAGGCTTGCGTCCGCCGGACGTATCTGGTCTACCCAGCGTCCACGGGAAACCCGGCCACACAAATGTGGCACCGCGCTCGCCGTCCAACTCATGAGCCGAAAGGCAGCGAGTCACAAATGGGTTTCAAAGGCTTGCCTCTGCCGGACGTATCTTGTCTAGCCAGCGTCCATGGGAAACCTGGCCACACAAATGTGGTGCCGCGCTCGCCGCCCAGCTCATGAGCCGAAAGGCAGCGCGTCACAAATGGGTTTCAAAGGCTTACGTCCACCGGACGTATCTGGTCTAGCCAGCGTCCACGGGAAACCCGGCCACAAAAATGTGGCACCGTGCTCGCCGTCCAGCTCATGAGCCGAAAGGCAGCGAGTCACAAATGGGTTTCAAAGGCGTGCGACCGTCGGACGTATCTAGTCTAGCCAGCATCCACGGGAAACCTTGCCACACAAATGTGGCACCGCGCTCGCCATCCAGCGCGTGAGCCGAAAGGCAGCGAGTCATAAATGGGTTTCAAAGGTTTCCGTCCGCCGGACGTATCTGGTCTACCCAGCGTCCACGGGAAACCCGGCCACACAAATGTGGCACCGCGCTCGCCGTCCAGCTCATGAGCCGAAAGGCAGCGAGTCACAAATGGGTTTCAAAGGCTTGCATCCGCCGGACGTATCTGGTCTAGCCAGCGTCCACGGGAAACCCGGCCACACAAATGTGGTGCCGCGCTCGCCGCCCAGCTCATGAGCCGAAAGGAAGCGAGTCACAAATGGGTTTCAAAGGCTTACGTCCGCCGGACGTATCTGGTCTAGCCAGCGTCCACGGGAAACCCGGCCACAGAAATGTGGCACCGTGCTCGCCGTCCAGCTCATGAGCCGAAAGGCAGCGAGTCACAAATGGGTTTCAAAGGCGTGCGACCGTCGGACGTATCTGGTCTAGCCAGCGTCCACGGGAAACCTGGCCACACAAATGTGGTGCCGCGCTCGCCGCCCAGCTCATGAGCCGAAAGGTAGCGAGTCACAAATGGGTTTCAAAGGCGTGCGACCTTCGGACGTATCTGGTCTAGCCAGCATCCACGGGAAACCTGGCCACACAAATGTGGCACCGCGCTCGCCATCCAGCGCGTGAGCCGAAAGGCAACGAGTCATAAATGGGTTTCAAAGGCTTGCGTCCGCCGGACGTATCTGGTCTACCCAGCGTCCACGGGAAACCCGGCCACACAAATGTGGCACCGCGCTCGCCGTCCAGCTCATGAGCCGAAAGGCAGCGAGTCACAAATGGGTTTCAAAGGCTTGCCTCTGCCGGACGTATCTTGTCTAGCCAGCGTCCACGGGAAACCTGGCCACACAAATGTGGTGCCGCGCTCGCCGCCCAGCTCATGAGCCGAAAGGCAGCGAGTCACAAATGGGTTTCAAAGGCTTACGTCCGCCGGACGTATCTGGTCTAGCCAGCGTCCACGGGAAACCCGGCCACAGAAATGTGGAACCGTGCTCGCCGTCCAGCTCATGAGCCGAAAGGCAGCGAGTCACAAATGGGTTTCAAAGGCTTGCATCCAACGGACGTATCTGGTCTAGCCAGCGTCCACGGGAAACCTGGCCACACAAATGTGGTGCCGCGCTCGCCGTCCAGCGCGTGAGCCGAAAGGCAATGAGTCATAAATGGGTTTCAAAGGCTTGCGTCCGCCGGGCGTATCTGGTCTACCCAGCGTCCACGGGAAACCCGGCCACACAAATGTGGCACCGCGCTCGCCGTCCAGCTCATGAGCCGAAAGGCAGCGAGTCACAAATGGGTTTCAAAGGCTTGCATCCAGCGGACGTATCTGGTCTAGCCAGCGTCCACGGGAAACCTGGCCACACAAATGTGGTGCCGCGCTCGCCGCCCAGCTCATGAGCCGAAAGGCAGCGAGTCACAAATGGGTTTCAAAGGCGTGCGACCGTCGGACGTATCTGGTCTAGCCAGCATCCACGGGAAACCTGGCCACACAAATGTGGCACCGCGCTCGCCATCCAGCGCGTGAGCCGAAAGGCAACGAGTCCTAAATGGGTTTCAAAGGCGTGCGTCCGCCGGACGTATCTGGTCTACCCAGCGTCCACGGGAAACCCGGCCACACAAATGTGGCACCGCGCTCGCCGTCCAACTCATGAGCCGAAAGGCAGCGAGTCACAAATGGGTTTCAAAGGCTTGCCTCTGCCGGACGTATCTTGTCTAGCCAGCGTCCACGGGAAACCTGGCCACACAAATGTGGTGCCGCGCTCGCCGCCCAGCTCATGAGCCGAAAGGCAGCGCGTCACAAATGGGTTTCAAAGGCTTACGTCCACCGGACGTATCTGGTCTAGCCAGCGTCCACGGGAAACCCGGCCACAAAAATGTGGCACCGTGCTCGCCGTCCAGCTCATGAGCCGAAAGGCAGCGAGTCACAAATGGGTTTCAAAGGCGTGCGACCGTCGGACGTATCTGGTCTAGCCAGCACCCACGGGAAACCTTGCCACACAAATGTGGCACCGCGCTCGCCATCCAGCACGTGAGCCGAAAGGCAGCGAGTCATAAATGGGTTTCAAAGGCTTGCGTCCGCCGGACGTATCTGGTCTACCCAGCGTCCACGGGAAACCCGGCCACACAAATGTGGCACCGCGCTCGCCGTCCAGCTCATGAGCCGAAAGGCAGCGAGTCACAAATGGGTTTCAAAGGCTTGCATCCGCCGGACGTATCTGGTCTAGCCAGCGTCCACGGGAAACCCGGCCACACAAATGTGGTGCCGCGCTCGCCGCCCAGCTCATGAGCCGAAAGGCAGGGAGTCACAAATGGGTTTCAAAGGCTTACGTCCGCCGGACGTATCTGGTCTAGCCAGCGTCCACGGGAAACCCGGCCACAGAAATGTGGCACCGTGCTCGCCGTCCAGCTCATGAGCCGAAAGGCAGCGAGTCACAAATGGGTTTCAAAGGCGTGCGACCGTCGGACGTATCTGGTCTAGCCAGCATCCACGGGAAACCTGGCCACACAAATGTGGCACCGCGCTCGCCATCCAGCGCGTGAGCCGAAAGGCAGCGAGTCATAAATGGGTTTCAAAGGCTTGCGTCCGCCGGACGTATCTGGTCTACACAGCGTGCACGGGAAACCCGGCCACACAAATGTGGCACCGCGCTTGCCGTCCAGCTCATGAGCCGAAAGGCAGCGAGTCACAAATGGGTTTCAAAGGCTTGCATCTGCCGGACGTATCTTGTCTAGCCAGCGTCCACGGGAAACCTGGCTACACAAATGTGGTGCCGCGCTCGCCGCCCAGCTCATGAGCCGAAAGGCAGCGAGTCACAAATGGGTTTCAAAGGCTTGCATCCACCGGACGTATCTGGTCTAGCCAGCGTCCACGGGAAACCTGGCCACACAAATGTGGTGCCGCGCTCGCCGCCCAACTCATGAGCCGAAAGGTAGCGAGTCACAAATGGGTTTCAAAGGCGTGCGACCTTCGGACGTATCTGGTCTAGCCAGCATCCACGGGAAACCTGGCCACACAAATGTGGCACCGCGCTCGCCATCCAGCGCGTGAGCCGAAAGGCAACGAGTCATAAATGGGTTTCAAAGGCTTGCGTCCGCCGGACGTATCTGGTCTACCCAGCGTCCACGGGAAACCCGGCCACACAAATGTGGCACCGCGCTCGCCGTCCAGCTCATGAGCCGAAAGGCAGCGAGTCACAAATGGGTTTCAAAGGCTTGCCTCTGCCGGACGTATCTTGTCTAGCCAGCGTCCACGGGAAACCTGGCCACACAAATGTGGTGCCGCGCTCGCCGCCCAGCTCATGAGCAGAAAGGCAGCGAGTCACAAATGGGTTTCAAAGGCTTACGTCCGCCGGACGTATCTGGTCTAGCCAGCGTCCACGGGAAACCCGGCCACAGAAATGTGGAACCGTGCTCGCCGTCTAGCTCATGAGCCGAAAGGCAGCGAGTCACAAATGGGTTTCAAAGGCTTGCATCCAACGGACGTATCTGGTCTAGCCAGCGTCCACGGGAAACCTGGCCACACAAATGTGGTGCCGCGCTCGCCGTCCAGCGCGTCAGCCGAAAGGCAACGAGTCATAAATGGGTTTCAAAGGCTTGCGTCCGCCGGGCGTATCTGGTCTACCCAGCGTCCACGGGAAACCCGGCCACACAAATGTGGCACCGCGCTCGCCGTCCAGCTCATGAGCCGAAAGGCAGCGAGTCACAAATGGGTTTCAAAGGCTTGCATCTGCCGGATGTATCTTGTCTAGCCAGCGTCCACGGGAAACCTGGCCACACAAATGTGGTGCCGCGCTCGCCGCCCAGCTCATGAGCCGAAAGGCAGCGAGTCACAAATGGGTTTCAAAGGCTTGCATCCACCGGACGTATCTGGTCTAGCCAGCGTCCACGGGAAACCTGGCCACACAAATGTGGTGCCGCGCTCGCCGCCTAGCTCATGAGCCGAAAGGCAGCGAGTCACAAATGGGTTTCAAAGGCGTGCGACCGTCGGACGTATCTAGTCTAGCCAGCATCCACGGGAAACCTGGCCACACAAATGTGGCACCGCGCTCGCCATCCAGCGCGTGAGCCGAAAGGCAGCGAGTCAAAAATGGGTTTCAAAGGCTTGCGTCCGCCGGACGTATCTGGTCTACCCAGCGTCCACGGGAAACCCGGCCACACAAATGTGGCACCGCGCTCGCCGTCCAGCTCATGAGCCGAAAGGCAGCGAGTCACAAATGGGTTTCAAAGGCTTGCATCCGCCGGACGTATCTGGTCTAGCCAGCGTCCACGGGAAACCTGGCCACACAAATGTGGCACCGTGCACGCCGTCCAGCTCATGAGCCGAAAGGCAGCGAGTCACAAATGGGTTTCAAAAATTTGCATCCGCCGGACGTATCTGGTCTAGCCAGCGTCCACGGGAAACCCAGCCACACAAATGTGGTGCCGCGCTCGCCGCCCAGCTCATGAGCCGAAAGGCAGCGAGTCACAAATGGGTTTCAAAGGCTTGCATCCAGCGGACGTATCTGGTCTAGCCAGCGTCCACGGGAAACCTGGCCACACAAATGTGGTGCCGCGCTCGCCGCCCAGCTCATGAGCCGAAAGGCAGCGAGTCACAAATGGGTTTCAAAGGCGTGCGACCGTCGGACGTATCTGGTCTAGCCAGCATCCACGGGAAACCTGGCCACACAAATGTGGCACCGCGCTCGCCATCCAGCGCGTGAGCCGAAAGGCAACGAGTCCTAAATGGGTTTCAAAGGCTTGCATCCGCCGGACGTATCTGGTCTACCCAGCGTCCACGGGAAACCCGGCCACACAAATGTGGCACCGCGCTCGCCGTCCAACTCATGAGCCGAAAGGCAGCGAGTCACAAATGGGTTTCAAAGGCTTGCCTCTGCCGGACGTATCTTGTCTAGCCAGCGTCCACGGGAAACCTGGCCACACAAATGTGGTGCCGCGCTCGCCGCCCAGCTCATGAGCCGAAAGGCAGCGCGTCACAAATGGGTTTCAAAGGCTTACGTCCACCGGACGTATCTGGTCTAGCCAGCGTCCACGGGAAACCCGGCCACAAAAATGTGGCACCGTGCTCGCCGTCCAGCTCATGAGCCGAAAGGCAGCGAGTCACAAATGGGTTTCAAAGGCGTGCGACCGTCGGACGTATCTGGTCTAGCCAGCATCCACGGGAAACCTTGCCACACAAATGTGGCACCGCGCTCGCCATCCAGCACGTGAGCCGAAAGGCAGCGAGTCATAAATGGGTTTCAAAGGCTTGCGTCCGCCGGACGTATCTGGTCTACCCAGCGTCCACGGGAAACCCGGCCACACAAATGTGGCACCGCGCTCGCCGTCCAGCTCATGAGCCGAAAGGCAGCGAGTCACAAATGGGTTTCAAAGGCTTGCATCCGCCGGACGTATCTGGTCTAGCCAGCGTCCACGGGAAACCCGGCCACACAAATGTGGTGCCGCGCTCGCCGCCCAGCTCATGAGCCGAAAGGCAGCGAGTCACAAATGGGTTTCAAAGGCTTACGTCCGCCGGACGTATCTGGTCTAGCCAGCGTCCACGGGAAACCCGGCCACAGAAATGTGGAACCGTGCTCGCCGTCCAGCTCATGAGCCGAAAGGCAGCGAGTCACAAATGGGTTTCAAAGGCGTGCGACCGTCGGACGTATCTGGTCTAGCCAGCATCCACGGGAAACCTGGCCACACAAATGTGGCACCGCGCTCGCCATCCAGCGCGTGAGCCGAAAGGCAGCGAGTCATAAATGGGTTTCAAAGGCTTGCGTCCGCCGGACGTATCTGGTCTACCCAGCGTCCACGGGAAACCCGGCCACACAAATGTGGCACCGCGCTCGCCGTCCAGCTCATGAGCCGAAAGGCAGCGAGTCACAAATGGGTTTCAAAGGCTTGCATCCGCCGGACGTATCTGGTCTAGCCAGCGTCCACGGAAAACCTGGCCACACAAATGTGGTGCCGCGCTCGCCGCCCAGCTCATGAGCCGAAAGGCAGCGAGTCACAAATGGGTTTCAAAGGCTTACGTCCGCCGGACGTATCTGGTCTAGCCAGCGTCCACGGGAAACCCGGCCACAGAAATGTGGCACCGTGCTCGCCGTCCAGCTCATGAGCCGAAAGGCAGCGAGTCACAAATGGGTTTCAAAAGCGTGCGATCGTCGGACGTATCTGGTCTAGCCAGCATCCACGGGAAACCTGGCCACACAAATGTGGCAACGCGCTCGCCATCCAGCGCGTGAGCCGAAAGGCAGCGAGTCATAAATGGGTTTCAAAGGCTTGCGTCCGCCGGGCGTATCTGGTCTACCCAGCGTCCACGGGAAACCCGGCCACACAAATGTGGCACCGCGCTCGCCGTCCAGCTCATGAGCCGAAAGGCAGCGAGTCACAAATGGGTTTCAAAGGCTTGCATCCGCCGGACGTATCTGGTCTAGCCAGCGTCCACGGGAAACCCGGCCACACAAATGTGGTGCCGCGCTCGCCGCCCAGCTCATGAGCCGAAAGGCAGCGAGTCACAAATGGGTTTCAAAGGCTTACGTCCGCCGGACGTATCTGGTCTAGCCAGCGTCCACGGGAAACCCGGCCACAGAAATGTGGCACCGTGCTCGCCGTCCAGCTCATGAGCCGAAAGGCAGCGAGTCACAAATGGGTTTCAAAGGCGTGCGACCGTCGGACGTATCTGGTCTAGCCAGCATCCACGGGAAACCTGGCCACACAAATGTGGCACCGCGCTCGCCATCCAGCGCGTGAGCCGAAAGGCAGCGAGTCATAAATGGGTTTCAAAGGCTTGCGTCCGCCGGACGTATCTGGTCTACACAGCGTGCACGGGAAACCCGGCCACACAAATGTGGCACCGCGCTCGCCGTCCAGCTCATGAGCCGAAAGGCAGCGAGTCACAAATGGGTTTCAAAGGCTTGCATCTGCCGGACGTATCTTGTCTAGCCAGCGTCCACGGGAAACCTGGCTACACAAATGTGGTGCCGCGCTCGCCGCCCAGCTCATGAGCCGAAAGGCAGCGAGTCACAAATGGGTTTCAAAGGCTTGCATCCAACGGACGTATCTGGTCTAGCCAGCGTCCACGGGAAACCTGGCCACACAAATGTGGTGCCGCGCTCGCCGCCCAGCTCATGAGCCGAAAGGTAGCGAGTCGCAAATGGGTTTCAAAGGCGTGCGACCTTCGGACGTATCTGGTCTAGCCAGCATCCACGGGAAACCTGGCCACACAAATGTGGCACCGCGCTCGCCATCCAGCGCGTGAGCCGAAAGGCAACGAGTCATAAATGGGTTTCAAAGGCTTGCGTCGGCCGGACGTATCTGGTCTACCCAGCGTCCACGGGAAACCCGGCCACACAAACGTGGCACCGCGCTCGCCGTCCAGCTCATGAGCCGAAAGGCAGCGAGTCACAAATGGGTTTCAAAGGCTTGCCTCTGCCGGACGTATCTTGTCTAGCCAGCGTCCACGGGAAACCTGGCCACACAAATGTGGTGCCGCGCTCGCCGCTCAGCTCATGAGCCGAAAGGCAACGAGTCACAAATGGGTTTCAAAGGCTTACGTCCGCCGGACGTATCTGGTCTAGCCAGCGTCCACGGGAAACCCGGCCACAGAAATGTGGAACCGTGCTCGCCGTCCAGCTCATGAGCCGAAAGGCAGCGAGTCACAAATGGGTTTCAAAGGCGTGCGACCGTCGGACGTATCTGGTCTAGCCAGCATCCACGGGAAACCTGGCCACACAAATGTGGCACCGCGCTCGCCATCCAGCGCGTGAGCCGAAAGGCAGCGAGTCATAAATGGGTTTCAAAGGCTTGCGTCCGCCGGACGTATCTGGTCTACCCAGCGTCCACGGGAAACCCGGCCACACAAATGTGGCACCGCGCTCGCCGTCCAGCTCATGAGCCGAAAGGCAGCGAGTCACAAATGGGTTTCAAAGGCTTGCATCCGCCGGACGTATCTGGTCTAGCCAGCGTCCACGGGAAACCTGGCCACACAAATGTGGTGCCGCGCTCGCCGCCTAGCTCATGAGCCGAAAGGCAGCGAGTCACAAATGGGTTTCAAAGGCTTACGTCCGCCGGAAGTATCTGGTCTAGCCAGCGTCCACGGGAAACCCGGCCACAGAAATGTGGCACCGTGCTCGCCGTCCAGCTCATGAGCCGAAAGGCAGCGAGTCACAAATGGGTTTCAAAGGCGTGCGATCGTCGGACGTATCTGGTCTAGCCAGCATCCACGGGAAACCTGGCCACACAAATGTGGCACCGCGCTCGCCATCCAGCGCGTGAGCCGAAAGGCAGCGAGTCATAAATGGGTTTCAATGGCTTGCGTCCGCCGGGCGTATCTGGTCTACCCAGCGTCCACGGGAAACCCGACCACACAAATGTGGCACCGCGCTCGCCGTCCAGCTCATGAGCCGAAAGGCAGCAAGTCACAAATGGGTTTCAAAGGCTTGCATCTGCCGGACGTATCTTGTCTTGCCAGCGTCCACGGGAAACCTGGCCACACAAATGTGGTGCCGCGCTCGCTGCCCAGCTCATGAGCCGAAAGGCAGCGAGTCACAAATGGGTTTCAAAGGCTTGCATCCACCGGACGTATCTGGTCTAACCAGCGTCCACGGGAAACCTGGCCACACAAATGTGGTGCCGCGCTCGCCGCCCAGCTCATGAGCCGAAAGGCAGCGAGTCACAAATGGGTTTCAAAGGCGTGCGACCGTCGGACGTATCTGGTCTAGCCAGCACCCACGGGAAACCTGGCCACACAAATGTGGCACCGCGCTCGCCATCCAGCGCGTGAGCCGAAAGGCAGCGAGTCATAAATGGGTTTCAAAGGCTTGCGTCCGCCGGACGTATCTGGTCTACCCAGCGTCCACGGGAACCCCGGCCACACAAATGTGGCACCGTGCTCGCCGTCCAGCTCATGAGCCGAAAGGCAGCGAGTCACAAATGGGTTTCAAAGGCTTGCAACCACCGGACGTATCTGGTCTAGCCAGCGTCCACGGGAAACCTGGCCACACAAATGTGGTGCCGCGCTCGCCGCCCTGCTCATGAGCCGAAAGGCAGCGAGTCACAAATGGGTTTCAAAAGCTTGCATCCACCGGACGTATCTGGTCTACCCAGCGTCCACGGGAAACCCGGCCACACAAATGTGGCACCGCGCTCGCCGTCCAGCTCATGAGCCGAAAGGCAGCGAGTCACAAATGGGTTTCAAAGGCTTGCATCCGCCGGACGTATCTTGTCTTGCCAGCGTCCACGGGAAACCTGGCCACACAAATGTGGTGCCGCCCTCGCCGCCCAGCTCATGAGCCGAAAGGCAGCGATTCACAAATGGGTTTCAAAGGCTTGCATCCACCGGACGTATCTGGTCTAGCCAGCGTCCACGGCAAACCTGGCCACACAAATGTGGTGCCGCGCTCGCCGCCCAGCTCATGAGCCGAAAGGCAGCGAGTCACAAATGTGTTTCAAAGGCTTACGTCCGCTGGACGTATCTGGTCTAGCCAGCGTCCACGGGAAACACGGCCATAGAAATTTTGCACCGTGCTCGCCGTCCAGCTCATGAGCCGAAAGGCAGCGAGTCACAAATGGGTTTCAAAGGCGTGCGACCGTCGGACGTATCTGGTCTAGCCAGCATCCACGGGAAACCTGGCCACACAAATGTGGCACCGCGCTCGCCATCCAGCGCGTGAGCCGAAAGGCAGCGAGTCATAAATGGGTTTCAATGGCTTGCGTCCGCCGGACGTATCTGGTCTACCCAGCGTCCACGGGAAACCCGGCCACACAAATGTGGCACCGCGCTCGCCGTCCAGCTCATGAGCCGAAAGGCAGCGAGTCACAAATGGGTTTCAAAGGCTTGCATCCACCGGACGTATCTGGTCTAGCCAGCGTCCACGGGAAACCTGGCCACACAAATGTGGTGCCGCGCTCGCCGCCCAGCTCATGAGCCGAAAGGCAGCGAGTCACAAATGGGTTTCAAAGGCTTACATCCGCCGGACGTATCTGGTCTAGCCAGCGTCCACGGGAAACCCGGCCACAGAAATGTGGCACCGTGCTCGCCGTCCAGCTCATGAGCCGAAAGGCAGCGAGTCACAAATGGGTTTCAAAGGCGTGCGATCGTCGGACGTATCTGGTCTAGCCAGCATCCACGGGAAACCTGGCCACACAAATGTGGCACCGCGCTCGCCATCCAGCGCGTGAGCCGAAAGGCAGCGAGTCATAAATGGGTTTCAAAGGCTTGCGTCCGCCGGGCGTATCTGGTCTACCCAGCGTCCACGGGAAACCCGGCCACACGAATGTGGCACCGCGCTCGCCGTCCAGCTCATGAGCCGAAAGGCAGCGAGTCACAAATGGGTTTCAAAGGCTTGCATCTGCCGGACGTATCTTGTCTTGCCAGCGTCCACGGGAAACCTGGCCACACAAATGTGGTGCCGCGCTCGCCGCCCAGCTCATGAGCCGAAAGGCAGCGAGTCACAAATGGGTTTCAAAGGCTTGCATCCACCGGACGTATCTGGTCTAGCCAGCGTCCACGGGAAACCTGGCCACACAAATGTGGTGCCGCGCTCGCCGCCCAGCTCATGAGCCGAAAGGCAGCGAGTCACAAATGGGTTTCAAAGGCGTGCGACGGTCGGACGTATCTGGTCTAGCCAGCATCCACGGGAAACCTGGCCACACAAATGTGGCACCGCGCTCGCCATCCAGCGCGTGAGCCGAAAGGCAGCGAGTCGTAAATGGGTTTCAAAGGCTTGCATCCGCCGGACGTATCTGGTCTACCCAGCGTGCACGGGAAACCCGGCCACACAAATGTGGCACCGCGCTCGCCGTCCAGCTCATGAGCCGAAAGGCAGCGAGTCACAAATGGGTTTCAAAGGCTTGCATCTGCCGGACGTATCTTGTCTAGCCAGCGTCCACGGGAAACCTGGCTACACAAATGTGGTGCCGCGCTCGCCGCCCAGCTCATGAGCCGAAAGGCAGCGAGTCACAAATGGGTTTCAAAGGCTTGCATCCACCGGACGTATCTGGTCTAGCCAGCGTCCACGGGAAACCTGGCCACACAAATGTGGTGCCGCGCTCGCCGCCCAGCTCATGAGCCGAAAGGCAGCGAGTCACAAATGGGTTTCAAAGGCTTGCATCCACCGGACGTATCTGGTCTACCCAGCGTCCACGGGAAACCCGGCCACACAAATGTGGCACCGCGCTCGCCATCCAGCGCGTGAGCCGAAAGGCAACGAGTCATAAATGGGTTTCAAAGGCTTGCGTCCGCCGGACGTATCTGGTCTACCCAGCGTCCACGGGAAACCCGGCCACACAAATGTGGCACCGCGCTCGCCGTCCAGCTCATGAGCCGAAAGGCAGCGAGTCACAAATGGGTTTCAAAGGCTTGCCTCTGCCGGACGTATCTTGTCTAGCCAGCGTCCACGGGAAACCTGGCCACACAAATGTGGTGTCGCGCTCGCCGCCCAGCTCATGAGCCGAAAGGCAGCGAGTCACAAATGGGTTTCAAAGGCTTACGTCCGCCGGACGTATCTGGTCTAGCCAGCGTCCACGGGAAACCTGGCCACACAAATGTGGTGCCGCGCTTGCCGCCCAGCTCATGAGCCGAAAGGTAGCGAGTCACAAATGGGTTTCAAAGGCGTGCGACCTTCGGACGTATCTGGTTTAGCCAGCATCCACGGGAAACCTGGCCACACAAATGTGGTGCCGCGCTCGCCGCCCAGCTCATGAGCCGAAAGGTAGCGAGTCACAAATGGGTTTCAAAGGCGTGCGACCTTCGGACGTATCTGGTCTAGCCAGCATCCACGGGAAACCTGGCCACACAAATGTGGCACCGCGCTCGCCATCCAGCGCGTGAGCCGAAAGGCAACGAGTCATAAATGGGTTTCAAAGGCTTGCGTCCGCCGGACGTATCTGGTCTACCCAGCGTCCACGGGAAACCCGGCCACACAAATGTGGCACCGCGCTCGCCGTCCAGCTCATGAGCCGAAAGGCAGCGAGTCACAAATGGGTTTCAAAGGCTTGCCTCTGCCGGACGTATCTTGTCTAGCCAGCGTCCACGGGAAACCTGGCCACACAAATGTGGTGCCGCGCTCGCCGCCCAGCTCATGAGCCGAAAGGCAGCGAGTCACAAATGGGTTTCAAAGGCTTACGTCCGCCGGACGTATCTGGTCTAGCCAGCGTCCACGGGAAACCCGGCCACAGAAATGTTGAACCGTGCTCGCCGTCCAGCTCATGAGCCGAAAGGCAGCGAGTCACAAATGGGTTTCAAAGGCGTGCGACCGTCGGACGTATCTGGTCTAGCCAGCACCCACGGGAAACCTGGCCACACAAATGTGGCACCGCGCTCGCCATCCAGCGCGTGAGCCGAAAGGCAGCGAGTCATAAATGGGTTTCAAAGGCTTGCGTCCGCCGGACGTATCTGGTCTACCCAGCGTCCACGGGAACCCCGGCCACACAAATGTGGCACCGTGCTCGCCGTCCAGCTCATGAGCCGAAAGGCAGCGAGTCACAAATGGGTTTCAAAGGCTTGCAACCACCGGACGTATCTGGTCTAGCCAGCGTCCACGGGAAACCTGGCCACACAAATGTGGTGCCGCGCTCGCCGCCCTGCTCATGAGCCGAAAGGCAGCGAGTCACAAATGGGTTTCAAAGGCTTGCATCCGCCGGACGTATCTTGTCTTGCCAGCGTCCACGGGAAACCTGGCCACACAAATGTGGTGCCGCCCTCGCCGCCCAGCTCATGAGCCGAAAGGCAGCGATTCACAAATGGGTTTCAAAGGCTTGCATCCACCGGACGTATCTGGTCTAGCCAGCGTCCACGGCAAACCTGGCCACACAAATGTGGTGCCGCGCTCGCCGCCCAGCTCATGAGCCGAAAGGCAGCGAGTCACAAATGTGTTTCAAAGGCTTACGTCCGCTGGACGTATCTGGTCTAGCCAGCGTCCACGGGAAACACGGCCATAGAAATTTTGCACCGTGCTCGCCGTCCAGCTCATGAGCCGAAAGGCAGCGAGTCACAAATGGGTTTCAAAGGCGTGCGACCGTCGGACGTATCTGGTCTAGCCAGCATCCACGGGAAACCTGGCCACACAAATGTGGCACCGCGCTCGCCATCCAGCGCGTGAGCCGAAAGGCAGCGAGTCATAAATGGGTTTCAATGGCTTGCGTCCGCCGGACGTATCTGGTCTACCCAGCGTCCACGGGAAACCCGGCCACACAAATGTGGCACCGCGCTCGCCGTCCAGCTCATGAGCCGAAAGGCAGCGAGTCACAAATGGGTTTCAAAGGCTTGCATCCACCGGACGTATCTGGTCTAGCCAGCGTCCACGGGAAACCTGGCCACACAAATGTGGTGCCGCGCTCGCCGCCCAGCTCATGAGCCGAAAGGCAGCGAGTCACAAATGGGTTTCAAAGGCTTACATCCGCCGGACGTATCTGGTCTAGCCAGCGTCCACGGGAAACCCGGCCACAGAAATGTGACACCGTGCTCGCCGTCCAGCTCATGAGCCGAAAGGCAGCGAGTCACAAATGGGTTTCAAAGGCGTGCGATCGTCGGACGTATCTGGTCTAGCCAGCATCCACGGGAAACCTGGCCACACAAATGTGGCACCGCGCTCGCCATCCAGCGCGTGAGCCGAAAGGCAGCGAGTCATAAATGGGTTTCAAAGGCTTGCGTCCGCCGGGCGTATCTGGTCTACCCAGCGTCCACGGGAAACCCGGCCACACGAATGTGGCACCGCGCTCGCCGTCCAGCTCATGAGCCGAAAGGCAGCGAGTCACAAATGGGTTTCAAAGGCTTGCATCTGCCGGACGTATCTTGTCTTGCCAGCGTCCACGGGAAACCTGGCCACACAAATGTGGTGCCGCGCTCGCCGCCCAGCTCATGAGCCGAAAGGCAGCGAGTCACAAATGGGTTTCAAAGGCTTGCATCCACCGGACGTATCTGGTCTAGCCAGCGTCCACGGGAAACCTGGCCACACAAATGTGGTGCCGCGCTCGCCGCCCAGCTCATGAGCCGAAAGGCAGCGAGTCACAAATGGGTTTCAAAGGCGTGCGACGGTCGGACGTATCTGGTCTAGCCAGCATCCACGGGAAACCTGGCCACACAAATGTGGCACCGCGCTCGCCATCCAGCGCGTGAGCCGAAAGGCAGCGAGTCGTAAATGGGTTTCAAAGGCTTGCATCCGCCGGACGTATCTGGTCTACCCAGCGTGCACGGGAAACCCGGCCACACAAATGTGGCACCGCGCTCGCCGTCCAGCTCATGAGCCGAAAGGCAGCGAGTCACAAATGGGTTTCAAAGGCTTGCATCTGCCGGACGTATCTTGTCTAGCCAGCGTCCACGGGAAACCTGGCTACACAAATGTGGTGCCGCGCTCGCCGCCCAGCTCATGAGCCGAAAGGCAGCGAGTCACAAATGGGTTTCAAAGGCTTGCATCCACCGGACGTATCTGGTCTAGCCAGCGTCCACGGGAAACCTGGCCACACAAATGTGGTGCCGCGCTTGCCGCCCAGCTCATGAGCCGAAAGGCAGCGAGTCACAAATGGGTTTCAAAGGCTTGCATCCACCGGACGTATCTGGTCTACCCAGCGTCCACGGGAAACCCGGCCACACAAATGTGGCACCGCGCTCGCCATCCAGCGCGTGAGCCGAAAGGCAACGAGTCATAAATGGGTTTCAAAGGCTTGCGTCCGCCGGACGTATCTGGTCTACCCAGCGTCCACGGGAAACCCGGCCACACAAATGTGGCACCGCGCTCGCCGTCCAGCTCATGAGCCGAAAGGCAGCGAGTCACAAATGGGTTTCAAAGGCTTGCCTCTGCCGGACGTATCTTGTCTAGCCAGCGTCCACGGGAAACCTGGCCACACAAATGTGGTGTCGCGCTCGCCGCCCAGCTCATGAGCCGAAAGGCAGCGAGTCACAAATGGGTTTCAAAGGCTTACGTCCGCCGGACGTATCTGGTCTAGCCAGCGTCCACGGGAAACCTGGCCACACAAATGTGGTGCCGCGCTTGCCGCCCAGCTCATGAGCCGAAAGGTAGCGAGTCACAAATGGGTTTCAAAGGCGTGCGACCTTCGGACGTATCTGGTTTAGCCAGCATCCACGGGAAACCTGGCCACACAAATGTGGTGCCGCGCTCGCCGCCCAGCTCATGAGCCGAAAGGTAGCGAGTCACAAATGGGTTTCAAAGGCGTGCGACCTTCGGACGTATCTGGTCTAGCCAGCATCCACGGGAAACCTGGCCACACAAATGTGGCACCGCGCTCGCCATCTAGCGCGTGAGCCGAAAGGCAACGAGTCATAAATGGGTTTCAAAGGCTTGCGTCCGCCGGACGTATCTGGTCTACCCAGCGTCCACGGGAAACCCGGCCACACAAATGTGGCACCGCGCTCGCCGTCCAGCTCATGAGCCGAAAGGCAGCGAGTCACAAATGGGTTTCAAAGGCTTGCCTCTGCCGGACGTATCTTGTCTAGCCAGCGTCCACGGGAAACCTGGCCACACAAATGTGGTGCCGCGCTCGCCGCCCAGCTCATGAGCCGAAAGGCAGCGAGTCACAAATGGGTTTCAAAGGCTTACGTCCGCCGGACGTATCTGGTCTAGCCAGCGTCCACGGGAAACCCGGCCACAGAAATGTTGAACCGTGCTCGCCGTCCAGCTCATGAGCCGAAAGGCAGCGAGTCACAAATGGGTTTCAAAGGCGTGCGACCGTCGGACGTATCTGGTCTAGCCAGCATCCACGGGAAACCTGGCCACACAAATGTGGCACCGCGCTCGCCATCCAGCGCGTGAGCCGAAAGGCAGCGAGTCATAAATGGGTTTCAAAGGCTTGCGTCCGCCGGACGTATCTGGTCTACCCAGCGTCCACGGGAAACCCGGCCACACAAATGTGGCACCGCGCTCGCCGTCCAGCTCATGAGCCGAAAGGCAGCGAGTCACAAATGGGTTTCAAAGGCTTGCATCCGCCGGACGTATCTGGTCTAGCCAGCGTCCACGGGAAACCTGGCCACACAAATGTGGTGCCGCGCTTGCCGCCTAGCTCATGAGCCGAAAGGCAGCGAGTCACAAATGGGTTTCAAAGGCTTACGTCCGCCGGACGTATCTGGTCTAGCCAGCGTCCACGGGAAACCCGGCCACAGAAATGTGGCACCGTGCTCGCCGTCCAGCTCATGAGCCGAAAGGCAGCGAGTCACAAATGGGTTTCAAAGGCGTGCGATCGTCGGACGTATCTGGTCTAGCCAGCATCCACGGGAAACCTGGCCACACAAATGTGGCACCGCGCTCGCCATCCAGCGCGTGAGCCGAAAGGCAGCGAGTCATAAATGGGTTTCAAAGGCTTGCGTCCGCCGGGCGTATCTGGTCTACCCAGCGTCCACGGGAAACCCGGCCACACAAATGTGGCACCGCGCTCGCCGTCCAGCTCATGAGCCGAAAGGCAGCAAGTCACAAATGGGTTTCAAAGGCTTGCATCTGCCGGACGTATCTTGTCTTGCCAGCGTCCACGGGAAACCTGGCCACACAAATGTGGTGCCGCGCTCGCCGCCCAGCTCATGAGCCGAAAGGCAGCGAGTCACAAATGGGTTTCAAAGGCTTGCATCCACCGGACGTATCTGGTCTAACCAGCGTCCACGGGAAACCTGGCCACACAAATGTGGTGCCGCGCTCGCCGCCCAGCTCATGAGCCGAAAGGCAGCGAGTCACAAATGGGTTTCAAAGGCGTGCGACCGTCGGACGTATCTGGTCTAGCCAGCACCCACGGGAAACCTGGCCACACAAATGTGGCACCGCGCTCGCCATCCAGCGCGGGAGCCGAAAGGCAGCGAGTCATAAATGGGTTTCAAAGGCTTGCATCCGCCGGACGTATCTGGTCTACCCAGCGTCCACGGGAAACCCGGCCACACAAATGTGGCACCGTGCTCGCCGTCCAGCTCATGAGCCGAAAGGCAGCAAGTCACAAATGGGTTTCAAAGGCTTGCATCCACCGGACGTATCTGGTCTAGCCAGCGTCCACGGGAAACCTGGCCACACAAATGTGGCACCGCGCTCGCCGTCCAGCTCATGAGCCGAAAGGCAGCGAGTCACAAATGGGTTTCAAAGGCTTGTATCCACCGGACGTATCTGGTCTACCCAGCGTCCACGGGAAACCCGGCCACACAAATGTGGCACCGCGCTCGCCGTCCAGCTCATGAGCCGAAAGGCAGCGAGTCACAAATGGGTTTCAAAGGCTTGCATCTGCCGGACGTATCTTGTCTTGCCAGCGTCCACGGGAAACCTGGCCACACAAATGTGGTGCCGCCCTCGCCGCCCAGCTCATGAGCCGAAAGGCAGCGAGTCACAAATGGGTTTCAAAGGCTTGCATCCACCGGACGTATCTGGTCTAGCCAGCGTCCACGGGAAACCTGGCCACACAAATGTGGTGCCGCGCTCGCCGCCCAGCTCATGAGCCGAAAGGCAGCGAGTCACAAATGGGTTTCAAAGGCTTACGTCCGCCGGACGTATCTGGTCTAGCCAGCGTCCACGGGAAACCCGGCCATAGAAATTTTGCACCGTGCTCGCCGTCCAGCTCATGAGCCGAAAGGCAGCGAGTCACAAATGGGTTTCAAAGGCGTGCGACCGTCGGACGTATCTGGTCTAGCCAGCATCCACGGGAAACCTGGCCACACAAATGTGGCACCGCGCTCGCCATCCAGCGCGTGAGCCGAAAGGCAGCGAGTCATAAATGGGTTTCAATGGCTTGCGTCCGCCGGACGTATCTGGTCTACCCAGCGTCCACGGGAAACCCGGCCACACAAATGTGGCACCGCGCTCGCCGTCCAGCTCATGAGCCGAAAGGCAGCGAGTCACAAATGGGTTTCAAAGGCTTGCATCCACCGGACGTATCTGGTCTAGCCAGCGTCCACGGGAAACCTGGCCACACAAATGTGGTGCCGCGCTCGCCGCCCAGCTCATGAACCGAAAGGCAGCGAGTCACAAATGGGTTTCAAAGGCTTACGTCCGCCGGACGTATCTGGTCTAGCCAGCGTCCACGGGAAACCCGGCCACAGAAATGTGGCACCGTGCTCGCCGTCCAGCTCATGAGCCGAAAGGCAGCGAGTCACAAATGGGTTTCAAAGGCGTGCGATCGTCGGACGTATCTGGTCTAGCCAGCATCCACGGGAAACCTGGCCACACAAATGTGGCACCGCGCTCGCCATCCAGCGCGTGAGCCGAAAGGCAGCGAGTCATAAATGGGTTTCAAAGGCTTGCGTCCGCCGGGCGTATCTGGTCTACCCAGCGTCCACGGGAAACCCGGCCACACAAATGTGGCACCGCGCTCGCCGTCCAGCTCATGAGCCGAAAGGCAGCGAGTCACAAATGGGTTTCAAAGGCTTGCATCTGCCGGACGTATCTTGTCTTGCCAGCGTCCACGGGAAACCTGGCCACACAAATGTGGTGCCGCGCTCGCCGCCCAGCTCATGAGCCGAAAGGCAGTGAGTCACAAATGGGTTTCAAAGGCTTGCATCCACCGGACGTATCTGGTCTAGCCAGCGTCCACGGGAAACCTGGCCACACAAATGTGGTGCCGCGCTCGCCGCCCAGCTCATGAGCCGAAAGGCAGCGAGTCACAAATGGGTTTCAAAGGCGTGCGACGGTCGGACGTATCTGGTCTGGCCAGCATCCACGGGAAACCTGGCCACACAAATGTGGCACCGCGCTCGCCATCCAGCGCGTGAGCCGAAAGGCAGCGAGTCGTAAATGGGTTTCAAAGGCTTGCATCCGCCGGACGTATCTGGTCTACCCAGCGTGCACGGGAAACCCGGCCACACAAATGTGGCACCGCGCTCGCCGTCCAGCTCATGAGCCGAAAGGCAGCGAGTCACAAATGGGTTTCAAAGGCTTGCATCTGCCGGACGTATCTTGTCTAGCCAGCGTCCACGGGAAACCTGGCTACACAAATGTGGTGCCGCGCTCGCCGCCCAGCTCATGAGCTGAAAGGCAGCGAGTCACAAATGGGTTTCAAAGGCTTGCATCCACCGGACGTATCTGGTCTAACCAGCGTCCACGGGAAACCTGGCCACACAAATGTGGTGCCGCGCTCGCCGCCCAGCTCATGAGCCGAAAGGCAGCGAGTCACAAATGGGTTTCAAAGGCGTGCGACCGTCGGACGTATCTGGTCTAGCCAGCACCCACGGGAAACCTGGCCACACAAATGTGGCACCGCGCTCGCCATCCAGCGCGGGAGCCGAAAGGCAGCGAGTCATAAATGGGTTTCAAAGGCTTGCATCCGCCGGACGTATCTGGTCTACCCAGCGTCCACGGGAAACCCGGCCACACAAATGTGGCACCGTGCTCGCCGTCCAGCTCATGAGCCGAAAGGCAGCGAGTCACAAATGGGTTTCAAAGGCTTGCATCCACCGGACGTATCTGGTCTAGCCAGCGTCCACGGGAAACCTGGCCACACAAATGTGGCACCGCGCTCGCCGTCCAGCTCATGAGCCGAAAGGCAGCGAGTCACAAATGGGTTTCAAAGGCTTGCATCCACCGGACGTATCTGGTCTACCCAGCGTCCACGGGAAACCCGGCCACACAAATGTGGCACCGCGCTCGCCGTCCAGCTCATGAGCCGAAAGGCAGCGAGTCACAAATGGGTTTCAAAGGCTTGCATCTGCCGGACGTATCTTGTCTTGCCAGCGTCCACGGGAAACCTGGCCACACAAATGTGGTGCCGCCCTCGCCGCCCAGCTCATGAGCCGAAAGGCAGCGAGTCACAAATGGGTTTCAAAGGCTTGCATCCACCGGACGTATCTGGTCTAGCCAGCGTCCACGGGAAACCTGGCCACACAAATGTGGTGCCGCGCTCGCCGCCCAGCTCATGAGCCGAAAGGCAGCGAGTCACAAATGGGTTTCAAAGGCTTGCATCCACCGGACGTATCTGGTCTAGCCAGCGTCCACGGGAAACCTGGCCACACAAATGTGGTGCCGCGCTCGCCGCCCAGCTCATGAGCCGAAAGGCAGCGAGTCACAAATGGGTTTCAAAGGCGTGCGACGGTCGGACGTATCTGGTCTAGACAGCATCCACGGGAAACCTGGCCACACAAATGTGGCACCGCGCTCGCCATCCAGCGCGTGAGCCGAAAGGCAGCGAGTCGTAAATGGGTTTCAAAGGCTTGCATCCGCCGGACGTATCTGGTCTACCCAGCGTGCACGGGAAACCCGGCCACACAAATGTGGCACCGCGCTCGCCGTCCAGCTCATGAGCCGAAAGGCAGCGAGTCACAAATGGGTTTTAAAGTCTTGCATCTGCCGGACGTATCTTGTCTAGCCAGCGTCCACGGGAAACCTAGCTACACAAATGTGGTGCCGCGCTCGCCGCCCAGCTCATGAGCCGAAAGGCAGCGAGTCACAAATGGGTTTCAAAGGCTTGCATCCACCGGACGTATCTGGTCTAACCAGCGTCCACGGGAAACCTGGCCACACAAATGTGGTGCCGCGCTCGCCGCCCAGCTCATGAGCCGAAAGGCAGCGAGTCACAAATGGGTTTCAAAGGCGTGCGACCGTCGGACGTATCTGGTCTAGCCAGCACCCACGGGAAACCTGGCCACACAAATGTGGCACCGCGCTCGCCATCCAGCGCGGGAGCCGAAAGGCAGCGAGTCATAAATGGGTTTCAAAGGCTTGCATCCGCCGGACGTATCTGGTCTACCCAGCGTCCACGGGAAACCCGGCCACACAAATGTGGCACCGTGCTCGCCGTCCAGCTCATGAGCCGAAAGGCAGCGAGTCACAAATGGGTTTCAAAGGCTTGCATCCACCGGACGTATCTGGTCTAGCCAGCGTCCACGGGAAACCTGGCCACACAAATGTGGCACCGCGCTCGCCGTCCAGCTCATGAGCCGAAAGGCAGCGAGTCACAAATGGGTTTCAAAGGCTTGCATCCACCGGACGTATCTGGTCTACCCAGCGTCCACGGGAAACCCGGCCACACAAATGTGGCACCGCGCTCGCCGTCCAGCTCATGAGCCGAAAGGCAGCGAGTCACAAATGGGTTTCAAAGGCTTGCATCTGCCGGACGTATCTTGTCTTGCCAGCGTCCACGGGAAACCTGGCCACACAAATGTGGTGCCGCCCTCGCCGCCCAGCTCATGAGCCGAAAGGCAGCGAGTCACAAATGGGTTTCAAAGGCTTGCATCCACCGGACGTATCTGGTCTAGCCAGCGTCCACGGGAAACCTGGCCACACAAATGTGGTGCCGCGCTCGCCGCCCAGCTCATGAGCCGAAAGGCAGCGAGTCACAAATGGGTTTCAAAGGCTTACGTCCGCCGGACGTATCTGGTCTAGCCAGCGTCCACGGGAAACCCGGCCATAGAAATTTTGCACCGTGCTCGCCGTCCAGCTCATGAGCCGAAAGGCAGCGAGTCACAAATGGGTTTCAAAGGCGTGCGACCGTCGGACGTATCTGGTCTAGCCAGCATCCACGGGAAACCTGGCCACACAAATGTGGCACCGCGCTCGCCATCCAGCGCGTGAGCCGAAAGGCAGCGAGTCATAAATGGGTTTCAATGGCTTGCGTCCGCCGGACGTATCTGGTCTACCCAGCGTCCACGGGAAACCCGGCCACACAAATGTGGCACCGCGCTCGCCGTCCAGCTCATGAGCCGAAAGGCAGCGAGTCACAAATGGGTTTCAAAGGCTTGCATCCACCGGACGTATCTGGTCTAGCCAGCGTCCATGGGAAACCTGGCCACACAAATGTGGTGCCGCGCTCGCCGCCCAGCTCATGAATCGAAAGGCAGCGAGTCACAAATGGGTTTCAAAGGCTTACGTCCGCCGGACGTATCTGGTCTAGCCAGCGTCCACGGGAAACCCGGCCACAGAAATGTGGCACCGTGCTCGCCGTCCAGCTCATGAGCCGAAAGGCAGCGAGTCACAAATGGGTTTCAAAGGCGTGCGATCGTCGGACGTATCTGGTCTAGCCAGCATCCACGGGAAACCTGGCCACACAAATGTGGCACCGCGCTCGCCATCCAGCGCGTGAGCCGAAAGGCAGCGAGTCATAAATGGGTTTCAAAGGCTTGCGTCCGCCGGGCGTATCTGGTCTACCCAGCGTCCACGGGAAACCCGGCCACACAAATGTGGCACCGCGCTCGCCGTCCAGCTCATGAGCCGAAAGGCAGCGAGTCACAAATGGGTTTCAAAGGCTTGCATCTGCCGGACGTATCTTGTCTTGCCAGCGTCCACGGGAAACCTGGCCACACAAATGTGGTGCCGCGCTCGCCGCCCAGCTCATGAGCCGAAAGGCAGCGAGTCACAAATGGGTTTCAAAGGCTTGCATCCACCGGACGTATCTGGTCTAGCCAGCGTCCACGGGAAACCTGGCCACACAAATGTGGTGCCGCGCTCGCCGCCCAGCTCATGAGCCGAAAGGCAGCGAGTCACAAATGGGTTTCAAAGGCGTGCGGCGGTCGGACGTATCTGGTCTAGCCAGCATCCACGGGAAACCTGGCCACACAAATGTGGCACCGCGCTCGCCATCCAGCGCGTGAGCCGAAAGGCAGCGAGTCGTAAATGGGTTTCAAAGGCTTGCATCCGCCGGACGTATCTGGTCTACCCAGCGTGCACGGGAAACCCGGCCACACAAATGTGGCACCGCGCTCGCCGTCCAGCTCATGAGCCGAAAGGCAGCGAGTCACAAATGGGTTTCAAGGGCTTGCATCTGCCGGACGTATCTTGTCTAGCCAGCGTCCACGGGAAACCTGGCTACACAAATGTGGTGCCGCGCTCGCCGCCCAGCTCATGAGCCGAAAGGCAGCGAGTCACAAATGGGTTTCAAAGGCTTGCATCCACCGGACGTATCTGGTCTAGCCAGCGTCCACGGGAAACCTGGTCACACAAATGTGGTGCCGCGCTCGCCGCCCAGCTCATGAGCCGAAAGGCAGCGAGTCACAAATGGGTTTCAAAGGCTTGCATCCACCGGACGTATCTGGTCTAGCCAGCGTCCACGGGAAACCTGGCCACACAAATGTGGTGCCGCGCTCGCCGCCCAGCTCATGAGCCGAAAGGCAGCGAGTCACAAATGGGTTTCAAAGGCTTGCATCCACCGGACGTATCTGGTCTAACCAGCGTCCACGGGAAACCTGGCCACACAAATGTGGTGCCGCGCTCGCCGCCCAGCTCATGAGCCGAAAGGCAGCGAGTCACAAATGGGTTTCAAAGGCGTGCGACCGTCGGACGTATCTGGTCTAGCCAACACCCACGCGAAACCTGGCCACACAAATGTGGCACCGCGCTCGCCATCCAGCGCGTGAGCCGAAAGGCAGCGAGTCATAAATGGGTTTCAAAGGCTTGCATCCGCCGGACGTATCTGGTCTACCCAGCGTCCACGGGAAACCCGGCCACACAAATGTGGCACCGTGCTCGCCGTCCAGCTCATGAGCCGAAAGGCAGCGAGTCACAAATGGGTTTCAAAGGCTTGCATCCACCGGACGTATCTGGTCTAGCCAGCGTCCACGGGAAACCTGGCCACACAAATGTGGCACCGCGCTCGCCGTCCAGCTCATGAGCCGAAAGGCAGCGAGTCACAAATGGGTTTCAAAGGCGTGCGATCGTCGGACGTATCTGGTCTAGCCAGCATCCACGGGAAACCTGGCCACACAAATGTGGCACCGCGCTCGCCATCCAGCGCGTGAGCCGAAAGGCAGCGAGTCATAAATGGGTTTCAAAGGCTTGCGTCCGCCGGACGTATCTGGTCTACCCAGCGTGCACGGGAAACCCGGCCACACAAATGTGGCACCGCGCTCGCCGTCCAGCTCATGAGCCGAAAGGCAGCGAGTCACAAATGGGTTTCAAAGGCTTGCATCTGCCGGACGTATCTTGTCTTGCCAGCGTCCACGGGAAACCTGGCCACACAAATGTGGTGCCGCGCTCGCCGCCTAGCTCATGAGCCGAAAGGCAGCGAGTCACAAATGGGTTTCAAAGGCTTGCATCCACCGGACGTATCTGGTCTAGCCAGCGTCCACGGGAAACCTGGCCACACAAATGTGGTGCCGCGCTCGCCGCCCAGCTCATGAGCCGAAAGGCAGCGAGTCACAAATGGGTTTCAAAGGCTTGCATCCACCGGACGTATCTGGTCTAGCCAGCGTCCACGGGAAACCTGGCCACACAAATGTGGTGCCGCGCTCGCCGCCCAGCTCATGAGCCGAAAGGCAGCGAGTCACAAATGGGTTTCAAAGGCGTGCGACCGTCGGACGTATCTGGTCTAGCCAGCATCCACGGGAAACCTGGCCACACAAATGTGGCACCGCGCTCGCCATCCAGCGCGTGAGCCGAAAGGCAGCGAGTCATAAATGGGTTTCAAAGGCTTGCGTCCGCCGGACGTATCTGGTCTACCCAGCGTGCACGGGAAACCCGGCCACACAAATGTGGCACCGCGCTCGCCGTCCAGCTCATGAGCCGAAAGGCAGCGAGTCACAAATGGGTTTCAAAGGCTTGCATCTGCCGGACGTATCTTGTCTAGCCAGCGTCCACGGGAAACCTGGCTACACAAATGTGGTGCCGCGCTCGCCGCCCAGCTCATGAGCCGAAAGGCAGCGAGTCACAAATGGGTTTCAAAGGCGTGCATCCACCGGACGTATCTGGTCTAGCCAGCGTCCACGGGAAACCTGGCCACACAAATGTGGTGCCGCGCTCGCCGCCCAGCTCATGAGCCGAAAGGCAGCGAGTCACAAATGGGTTTCAAAGGCTTGCATCCACCGGACGTATCTGGTCTAGCCAGCGTCCACGGGAAACCTGGCCACACAAATGTGGTGCCGCGCTCGCCGCCCAGCTCATGAGCCGAAAGGCAGCGAGTCACAAATGGGTTTCAAAGGCGTGCGACCGTCGGACGTATCTGGTCTAGCCAACACCCACGCGAAACCTGGCCACACAAATGTGGCACCGCGCTCGCCATCCAGCGCGTGAGCCGAAAGGCAGCGAGTCATAAATGGGTTTCAAAGGCTTGCATCCGCCGGACGTATCTGGTCTACCCAGCGTCCACGGGAAACCCGGCCACACAAATGTGGCACCGTGCTCGCCGTCCAGCTCATGAGCCGAAAGGCAGCGAGTCACAAATGGGTTTCAAAGGCTTGCATCCACCGGACGTATCTGGTCTAGCCAGCGTCCACGGGAAACCTGGCCACACAAATGTGGCACCGCGCTCGCCGTCCAGCTCATGAGCCGAAAGGCAGCGAGTCACAAATGGGTTTCAAAGGCGTGCGATCGTCGGACGTATCTGGTCTAGCCAGCATCCACGGGAAACCTGGCCACACAAATGTGGCACCGCGCTCGCCATCCAGCGCGTGAGCCGAAAGGCAGCGAGTCATAAATGGGTTTCAAAGGCTTGCGTCCGCCGGACGTATCTGGTCTACCCAGCGTGCACGGGAAACCCGGCCACACAAATGTGGCACCGCGCTCGCCGTCCAGCTCATGAGCCGAAAGGCAGCGAGTCACAAATGGGTTTCAAAGGCTTGCATCTGCCGGACGTATCTTGTCTTGCCAGCGTCCACGGGAAACCTGGCCACACAAATGTGGTGCCGCGCTCGCCGCCTAGCTCATGAGCCGAAAGGCAGCGAGTCACAAATGGGTTTCAAAGGCTTGCATCCACCGGACGTATCTGGTCTAGCCAGCGTCCACGGGAAACCTGGCCACACAAATGTGGTGCCGCGCTCGCCGCCCAGCTCATGAGCCGAAAGGCAGCGAGTCACAAATGGGTTTCAAAGGCTTGCATCCACCGGACGTATCTGGTCTAGCCAGCGTCCACGGGAAACCTGGCCACACAAATGTGGTGCCGCGCTCGCCGCCCAGCTCATGAGCCGAAAGGCAGCGAGTCACAAATGGGTTTCAAAGGCGTGCGACCGTCGGACGTATCTGGTCTAGCCAGCATCCACGGGAAACCTGGCCACACAAATGTGGCACCGCGCTCGCCATCCAGCGCGTGAGCCGAAAGGCAGCGAGTCATAAATGGGTTTCAAAGGCTTGCGTCCGCCGGACGTATCTGGTCTACCCAGCGTGCACGGGAAACCCGGCCACACAAATGTGGCACCGCGCTCGCCGTCCAGCTCATGAGCCGAAAGGCAGCGAGTCACAAATGGGTTTCAAAGGCTTGCATCTGCCGGACGTATCTTGTCTAGCCAGCGTCCACGGGAAACCTGGCTACACAAATGTGGTGCCGCGCTCGCCGCCCAGCTCATGAGCCGAAAGGCAGCGAGTCACAAATGGGTTTCAAAGGCGTGCATCCACCGGACGTATCTGGTCTAGCCAGCGTCCACGGGAAACCTGGCCACACAAATGTGGTGCCGCGCTCGCCGCCCAGCTCATGAGCCGAAAGGCAGCGAGTCACAAATGGGTTTCAAAGGCGTGCGACCGTCGGACGTATCTGGTCTAGCCAGCATCCACGGGAAACCTGGCCACACAAATGTGGCACCGCGCTCGCCATCCAGCGCGTGAGCCGAAAGGCAACGAGTCATAAATGGGTTTCAAAGGCTTGCGTCCGCCGGACGTATCTGGTCTACCCAGCGTCCACGGGAAACCCGGCCACACAAATGTGGCACCGCGCTCGCCGTCCAGCTCATGAGCCGAAAGGCAGCGAGTCACAAATGGGTTTCAAAGGCTTGCCTCTGCCGGACGTATCTTGTCTAGCCAGCGTCCACGGGAAACCTGGCCACACAAATGTGGTGCCGCGCTCGCCGCCCAGCTCATGAGCCGAAAGGCAGCGAGTCACAAATGGGTTTCAAAGGCTTACGTCCGCCGGACGTATCTGGTCTAGCCAGCGTCCACGGGAAACCCGGCCACAGAAATGTGGCACCGTGCTCGCCGTCCAGCTCATGAGCCGAAAGGCAGCGCGTCACAAATGGGTTTCAAAGGCGTGCGACCGTCGGACGTATCTGGTCTAGCCAGCATCCACGGGAAACCTGGTAACACAAATGTGGCACCGCGCTCGCCATCCAGCACGTGAGCCGAAAGGCAGCGAGTCATAAATGGGTTTCAAAGGCTTGCGTCCGCCGGACGTATCTGGTCTACCCAGCGTCCACGGGAAACCCGGCCACACAAATGTGGCACCGCGCTCGCCGTCCAGCTCATGAGCCGAAAGGCAGCGAGTCACAAATGGGTTTCAAAGGCTTGCATCCACCGGACGTATCTGGTCTAGCCAGCGTCCACGGGAAACCTGGCCACACAAATGTGGTGCCGCGCTCGCCGCCCAGCTCATGAGCCGAAAGGCAGCGAGTCACAAATGGGTTTCAAAGGCTTACGTCCGCCGGACGTATCTGGTCTAGCCACCGTCCACGGGAAACCCGGCCACATAAATGTGGCACCGTGCTCGCCGTCCAGCTCATGAGCCGAAAGGCAGCGAGTCACAAATGGGTTTCAAAGGCGTGCGATCGTCGAACGTATCTGGTCTAGCCAGCATCCACGGGAAACCTGGCCACACAAATGTGGCACCGCGCTCGCCATCCAGCGCGTGAGCCGAAAGGCAGCGAGTCATAAATGGGTTTCAAAGGCTTGCGTCCGCCGGACGTATCTGGTCTACCCAGCGTGCACGGGAAACCCGGCCACACAAATGTGGCACCGCGCTCGCCGTCCAGCTCATGAGCCGAAAGGCAGCGAGTCACAAATGGGTTTCAAAGGCTTGCATCTGCCGGACGTATCTTGTCTTGCCAGCGTCCACGGGAAACCTGGCCACACAAATGTGGTCCCGCGCTCGCCGCCCAGCTCATGAGCCGAAAGGCAGCGAGTCACAAATGGGTTTCAAAGGCTTGCATCCACCGGACGTATCTGGTCTAGCCAGCGTCCACGGGAAACCTGGCCACACAAATGTGGTGCCGCGCTCACCGCCCAGCTCATGAGCCGAAAGGCAGCGAGTCACAAATGGGTTTCAAAGGCTTGCATCCACCGGACGTATCTGGTCTAGCCAGCGTCCACGGGAAACCTGGCCACACAAATGTGGTGCCGCGCTCGCCGCCCAGCTCATGAGCCGAAAGGCAGCGAGTCACAAATTTGTTTCAAAGGCGTGCGACCGTCGGACGTATCTGGTCTAGCCAGCATCCACGGGAAACCTGGCCACACAAATGTGGCACCGCGCTCGCCATCCAGCGCGTGAGCCGAAAGGCAGCGAGTCATAAATGGGTTTCAAAGGCTTGCGTCCGCCGGACGTATCTGGTCTACCCAGCGTCCACGGGAAACCCGGCCACACAAATGTGGCACCGCGCTCGCCGTCCAGCTCATGAGCCGAAAGGCAGCGAGTCACAAATGGGTTTCAAAGGCTTGCATCTGCCGGACGTATCTTGTCTAGCCAGCGTCCACGGGAAACCTGGCTACACAAATGTGGTGCCGCGCTCGCCGCCCAGCTCATGAGCCGAAAGGCAGCGAGTCACAAATGGGTTTCAAAGGCGTGCATCCTTCGGACGTATCTGGTCTAGCCAGCGTCCACGGGAAACCTGGCCACACAAATGTGGTGCCGCGCTCGCCGCCCAGCTCATGAGCCGAAAGGCAGCGAGTCACAAATGGGTTTCAAAGGCGTGCGACCGTCGGACGTATCTGGTCTAGCCAGCATCCACGGGAAACCTGGCCACACAAATGTGGCACCGCGCTCGCCATCCAGCGCGTGAGCCGAAAGGCAACGAGTCATAAATGTGTTTCAAAGGCTTGCGTCCGCCGGACGTATCTGGTCTACCCAGCGTCCACGGGAAACCCGGCCACACAAATGTGGCACCGCGCTCGCCGTCCAGCTCATGAGCCGAAAGGCAGCGAGTCACAAATGGGTTTCAAAGGCTTGCATCTGCCGGACGTATCTTGTCTTGCCAGCGTCCACGGGAAACCTGGCCACACAAATGTGGTGCCGCGCTCGCCGCCCAGCTCATGAGCCGAAAGGCAGCGAGTCACAAATGGGTTTCAAAGGCTTGCATCCACCGGACGTATCTGGTCTAGCCAGCGTCCACGGGAAACCTGGCCACACAAATGTGGTGCCGCGCTCACCGCCCAGCTCATGAGCCGAAAGGCAGCGAGTCACAAATGGGTTTCAAAGGCTTGCATCCACCGGACGTATCTGGTCTAGCCAGCGTCCACGGGAAACCTGGCCACACAAATGTGGTGCCGCGCTCGCCGCCCAGCTCATGAGCCGAAAGGCAGCGAGTCACAAATTTGTTTCAAAGGCGTGCGACCGTCGGACGTATCTGGTCTAGCCAGCATCCACGGGAAACCTGGCCACACAAATGTGGCACCGCGCTCGCCATCCAGCGCGTGAGCCGAAAGGCAGCGAGTCATAAATGGGTTTCAAAGGCTTGCGTCCGCCGGACGTATCTGGTCTACCCAGCGTCCACGGGAAACCCGGCCACACAAATGTGGCACCGCGCTCGCCGTCCAGCTCATGAGCCGAAAGGCAGCGAGTCACAAATGGGTTTCAAAGGCTTGCATCTGCCGGACGTATCTTGTCTAGCCAGCGTCCACGGGAAACCTAGCTACACAAATGTGGTGCCGCGCTCGCCGCCCAGCTCATGAGCCGAAAGGCAGCGAGTCACAAATGGGTTTCAAAGGCGTGCATCCACCGGACGTATCTGGTCTAGCCAGCGTCCACGGGAAACCTGGCCACACAAATGTGGTGCCGCGCTCGCCGCCCAGCTCATGAGCCGAAAGGCAGCGAGTCACAAATGGGTTTCAAAGGCGTGCGACCGTCGGACGTATCTGGTCTAGCCAGCATCCACGGGAAACCTGGCCACACAAATGTGGCACCGCGCTCGCCATCCAGCGCGTGAGCCGAAAGGCAACGAGTCATAAATGGGTTTCAAAGGCTTGCGTCCGCCGGACGTATCTGGTCTACCCAGCGTCCACGGGAAACCCGGCCACACAAATGTGGCACCGCGCTCGCCGTCCAGCTCATGAGCCGAAAGGCAGCGAGTCACAAATGGGTTTCAAAGGCTTGCCTCTGCCGGACGTATCTTGTCTAGCCAGCGTCCACGGGAAACCTGGCCACACAAATGTGGTGCCGCGCTCGCCGCCCAGCTCATGAGCCGAAAGGCAGCGAGTCACAAATGGGTTTCAAAGGCTTACGTCCGCCGGACGTATCTGGTCTAGCCAGCGTCCACGGGAAACCCGGCCACAGAAATGTGGCACCGTGCTCGCCGTCCAGCTCATGAGCCGAAAGGCAGCGAGTCACAAATGGGTTTCAAAGGCGTGCGACCGTCGGACGTATCTGGCCTAGCCAGCATCCACGGGAAACCTGGCCACACAAATGTGGCACCGCGCTCGCCATCCAGCACTTGAGCCGAAAGGCAGCGAGTCATAAATGGGTTTCAAAGGCTTGCGTCCGCCGGACGTATCTGGTCTACCCAGCGTCCACGGGAAACCCGGCCACACAAATGTGGCACCGCGCTCGCCGTCCAGCTCATGAGCCGAAAGGCAGCGAGTCACAAATGGGTTTCAAAGGCTTGCATCCACCGGACGTATCTGGTCTAGCCAGCGTCCACGGGAAACCTGGCCACACAAATGTGGTGCCGCGCTCGCCGCCCAGCTCATGAGCCGAAAGGCAGCGAGTCACAAATGGGTTTCAAAGGTTTACGTCCGCCGGACGTATCTGGTCTAGCCAGCGTCCACGGGAAACCCGGCCACAGAAATGTGGCACCGT
The DNA here is from genome assembly GCF_054948205.1 of Urtica dioica subsp. dioica. NCBI lineage: Eukaryota > Viridiplantae > Streptophyta > Magnoliopsida > Rosales > Urticaceae > Urtica > Urtica dioica. The sequence goes on from NC_142756.1 coordinate 44,397,045, forward strand.
GCTCGCCGTCCAGCTCATGAGCCGAAAGGCAGCGAGTCACAAATGGGTTTCAAAGGCGTGCGATCGTCGGACGTATCTGGTCTAGCCAGCATCCACGGGAAACCTGGCCACACAAATGTGGCACCGCGCTCGCCATCCAGCGCGTGAGCCGAAAGGCAACGAGTCATAAATGTGTTTCAAAGGCTTGCGTCCGCCGGACGTATCTGGTCTACCCAGCGTCCACGGGAAACCCGGCCACACAAATGTGGCACCGCGCTCGCCGTCCAGCTCATGAGCCGAAAGGCAGCGAGTCACAAATGGGTTTCAAAGGCTTGCCTCTGCCGGACGTATCTTGTCTAGCCAGCGTCCACGGGAAACCTGGCCACACAAATGTGGTGCCGCGCTCGCCGCCCAGCTCATGAGCCGAAAGGCAGCGAGTCACAAATGGGTTTCAAAGGCTTACGTCCGCCGGACGTATCTGGTCTAGCCAGCGTCCACGGGAAACCCGGCCACAGAAATGTGGCACCGTGCTCGCCGTCCAGCTCATGAGCCGAAAGGCAGCGCGTCACAAATGGGTTTCAAAGGCGTGCGACCGTCGGACGTATCTGGTCTAGCCAGCATCCACGGGAAACCTGGTAACACAAATGTGGCACCGCGCTCGCCATCCAGCACGTGAGCCGAAAGGCAGCGAGTCATAAATGGGTTTCAAAGGCTTGCGTCCGCCGGACGTATCTGGTCTACCCAGCGTCCACGGGAAACCCGGCCACACAAATGTGGCACCGCGCTCGCCGTCCAGCTCATGAGCCGAAAGGCAGCGAGTCACAAATGGGTTTCAAAGGCTTGCATCCACCGGACGTATCTGGTCTAGCCAGCGTCCACGGGAAACCTGGCCACACAAATGTGGTGCCGCGCTCGCCGCCCAGCTCATGAGCCGAAAGCCAGCGAGTCACAAATGGGTTTCAAAGGCTTACGTCCGCCGGACGTATCTGGTCTAGCCACCGTCCACGGGAAACCCGGCCACATAAATGTGGCACCGTGCTCGCCGTCCAGCTCATGAGCCGAAAGGCAGCGAGTCACAAATGGGTTTCAAAGGCGTGCGATCGTCGAACGTATCTGGTCTAGCCAGCATCCACGGGAAACCTGGCCACACAAATGTGGCACCGCGCTCGCCATGCAGCGCGTGAGCCGAAAGGCAGCGAGTCATAAATGGGTTTCAAAGGCTTGCGTCCGCCGGACGTATCTGGTCTACCCAGCGTGCACGGGAAACCCGGCCACACAAATGTGGCACCGCGCTCGCCGTCCAGCTCATGAGCCGAAAGGCAGCGAGTCACAAATGGGTTTCAAAGGCTTGCATCTGCCGGACGTATCTTGTCTTGCCAGCGTCCACGGGAAACCTGGCCACACAAATGTGGTGCCGCGCTCGCCGCCCAGCTCATGAGCCGAAAGGCAGCGAGTCACAAATGGGTTTCAAAGGCTTGCATCCACCGGACGTATCTGGTCTAGCCAGCGTCCACGGGAAACCTGGCCACACAAATGTGGTGCCGCGCTCACCGCCCAGCTCATGAGCCGAAAGGCAGCGAGTCACAAATGGGTTTCAAAGGCTTGCATCCACCGGACGTATCTGGTCTAGCCAGCGTCCACGGGAAACCTGGCCACACAAATGTGGTGCCGCGCTCGCCGCCCAGCTCATGAGCCGAAAGGCAGCGAGTCACAAATTTGTTTCAAAGGCGTGCGACCGTCGGACGTATCTGGTCTAGCCAGCATCCACGGGAAACCTGGCCACACAAATGTGGCACCGCGCTCGCCATCCAGCGCGTGAGCCGAAAGGCAGCGAGTCATAAATGGGTTTCAAAGGCTTGCGTCCGCCGGACGTATCTGGTCTACCCAGCGTCCACGGGAAACCCGGCCACACAAATGTGGCACCGCGCTCGCCGTCCAGCTCATGAGCCGAAAGGCAGCGAGTCACAAATGGGTTTCAAAGGCTTGCATCTGCCGGACGTATCTTGTCTAGCCAGCGTCCACGGGAAACCTAGCTACACAAATGTGGTGCCGCGCTCGCCGCCCAGCTCATGAGCCGAAAGGCAGCGAGTCACAAATGGGTTTCAAAGGCGTGCATCCACCGGACGTATCTGGTCTAGCCAGCGTCCACGGGAAACCTGGCCACACAAATGTGGTGCCGCGCTCGCCGCCCAGCTCATGAGCCGAAAGGCAGCGAGTCACAAATGGGTTTCAAAGGCGTGCGACCGTCGGACGTATCTGGTCTAGCCAGCATCCACGGGAAACCTGGCCACACAAATGTGGCACCGCGCTCGCCATCCAGCGCGTGAGCCGAAAGGCAACGAGTCATAAATGGGTTTCAAAGGCTTGCGTCCGCCGGACGTATCTGGTCTACCCAGCGTCCACGGGAAACCCGGCCACACAAATGTGGCACCGCGCTCGCCGTCCAGCTCATGAGCCGAAAGGCAGCGAGTCACAAATGGGTTTCAAAGGCTTGCCTCTGCCGGACGTATCTTGTCTAGCCAGCGTCCACGGGAAACCTGGCCACACAAATGTGGTGCCGCGCTCGCCGCCCAGCTCATGAGCCGAAAGGCAGCGAGTCACAAATGGGTTTCAAAGGCTTACGTCCGCCGGACGTATCTGGTCTAGCCAGCGTCCACGGGAAACCCGGCCACAGAAATGTGGCACCGTGCTCGCCGTCCAGCTCATGAGCCGAAAGGCAGCGAGTCACAAATGGGTTTCAAAGGCGTGCGACCGTCGGACGTATCTGGTCTAGCCAGCATCCACGGGAAACCTGGCCACACAAATGTGGCACCGCGCTCGCCATCCAGCGCGTGAGCCGAAAGGCAACGAGTCATAAATGGGTTTCAAAGGCTTGCGTCCGCCGGACGTATCTGGTCTACCCAGCGTCCACGGGAAACCCGGCCACACAAATGTGGCACCGCGCTCGCCGTCCAGCTCATGAGCCGAAAGGCAGCGAGTCACAAATGGGTTTCAAAGGCTTGCCTCTGCCGGACGTATCTTGTCTAGCCAGCGTCCACGGGAAACCTGGCCACACAAATGTGGTGCCGCGCTCGCCGCCCAGCTCATGAGCCGAAAGGCAGCGAGTCACAAATGGGTTTCAAAGGCTTACGTCCGCCGGACGTATCTGGTCTAGCCAGCGTCCACGGGAAACCCGGCCACAGAAATGTGGCACCGTGCTCGCCGTCCAGCTCATGAGCCGAAAGGCAGCGAGTCACAAATGGGTTTCAAAGGCGTGCGACCGTCGGACGTATCTGGTCTAGCCAGCATCCACGGGAAACCTGGCCACACAAATGTGGCACCGCGCTCGCCATCCAGCGCGTGAGCCGAAAGGCAGCGAGTCATAAATGGGTTTCAAAGGCGTGCGACCGTCGGACGTATCTGGTCTAGCAAGCGTCCACGGGAAACCCGGCCACACAAATGTGGCACCGCGCTCGCCGTCCAGCTCATGAGCCGAAAGGCAGCGAGTCATAAATGGGTTTCAAAGGCTTGCGTCCGCCGGACGTATCTGGTCTACCCAGCGTCCACGGGAAACCCGGCCACACAAATGTGGCACCGCGCTCGCCGTCCAGCTCATGAGCCGAAAGGCAGCGAGTCACAAATGGGTTTCAAAGGCTTGCCTCTGCCGGACGTATCTTGTCTAGCCAGCGTCCACGGGAAACCTGGCCACACAAATGTGGTGCCGCGCTCGCCGCCCAGCTCATGAGCCGAAAGGCAGCGAGTCACAAATGGGTTTCAAAGGCTTACGTCCGCCGGACGTATCTGGTCTAGCCAGCGTCCACGGGAAACCCGGCCACAGAAATGTGGCACCGTGCTCGCCGTCCAGCTCATGAGCCGAAAGGCAGCGAGTCACAAATGGGTTTCAAAGGCGTGCGACCGTCGGACGTATCTGGTCTAGCCAGCATCCACGGGAAACCTGGCCACAAAAATGTGGCACCGCGCTCGCCATCCAGCGCGTGAGCCGAAAGGCAGCGAGTCATAAATGGGTTTCAAAGGCTTGCGTCCGCCGGACGTATCTGGTCTACCCAGCGTGCACGGGAAACCCGGCCACACAAATGTGGCACCGCGCTCGCCGTCCAGCTCATGAGCCGAAAGGCAGCGAGTCACAAATGGGTTTCAAAGGCTTGCATCTGCCGGACGTATCTTGTCTTGCCAGCGTCCACGGGAAACCTGGCCACACAAATGTGGTGCCGCGCTCGCCGCCCAGCTCATGAGCCGAAAGGCAGCGAGTCACAAATGGGTTTCAAAGGCTTGCATTTACCGGACGTATCTGGTCTAGCCAGCGTCCACGGGAAACCTGGCCACACAAATGTGGTGCCGCGCTCGCCGCCCAGCTCATGAGCCGAAAGGCAGCGAGTCACAAATGGGTTTCAAAGTCTTGCATCCACCGGACGTATCTGGTCTAGCCAGCATCCACGGGAAACCTGGCCACACAAATGTGGTAACGCGCTCGCCGCCCAGCTCATGAGCCGAAAGGCAGCGAGTCACAAATGGGTTTCAAAGGCGTGCGACCGTCGGACGTATCTGGTCTAGCCAGCATCCACGGGAAACCTGGCCACACAAATGTGGCACCGCGCTCGCCATCCAGCGCGTGAGCCGAAAGGCAGCGAGTCATAAATGGGTTTCAAAGGCTTGCGTCCGCCGGACGTATCTGGTCTACCCAGCGTGCACGGGAAACCCGGCCACACAAATGTGGCACCGCGCTCGCCGTCCAGCTCATGAGCCGAAAGGCAGCGAGTCACAAATGGGTTTCAAAGGCTTGCATCTGCCGGACGTATCTTGTCTAGCCAGCGTCCACGGGAAACCTGGCTACACAAATGTGGTGCCGCGCTCGCCGCCCAGCTCATGAGCCGAAAGGCAGCGAGTCACAAATGGGTTTCAAAGGCGTACATCCACCGGACGTATCTGGTCTAGCCAGCGTCCACGGGAAACCCGGCCACAGAAATGTGGCACCGTGCTCGCCGTCCAGCTCATGAGCCGAAAGGCAGCGAGTCACAAATGGGTTTCAAAGGCGTGCGACCGTCGGACGTATCTGGTCTAGCCAGCATCCACGGGAAACCTGGCCACACAAATGTGGCACCGCGCTCGCCATCCAGCGCGTGAGCCGAAAGGCAGCGAGTCATAAATGGGTTTCAAAGGCTTGCGTCCGCCGGACGTATCTGGTCTACCCAGCGTCCACGGGAAACCCGGCCACACAAATGTGGCATTGCGCTCGCCGTCCAGCTCATGAGCCGAAAGGCAGCGAGTCACAAATGGGTTTCAAAGGCTTGCATCCACCGGACGTATCTGGTCTAGCCAGCGTCCACGGGAAACCTGGCCACACAAATGTGGTGCCGCGCTCGCCGCCCAGCTCATGAGCCGAAAGGCAGCGAGTCACAAATGGGTTTCAAAGGCTTACGTCCGCCGGACGTATCTGGTCTAGCCAGAGTCCACGGGAAACCCGGCCACAGAAATGTGGCACCGTGCTCGCCGTCCAGCTCATGAGCCGAAAGGCAGCGAGTCACAAATGGGTTTCAAAGGCGTGCGATCGTCGGACGTATCTGGTCTAGCCAGCATCCACGGGAAACCCGGCCACAGAAATGTGGCACCGTGCTCGCCGTCCAGCTCATGAGCCGAAAGGCAGCGAGTCACAAATGGGTTTCAAAGGCGTGCGATCGTCGGACGTATCTGGTCTAGCCAGCATCCACGGGGAACCTGGCCACACAAATGTGGCACCGCACTCGCCGTCCAGCTCATGAGCCGAAAGGCAGCGAGTCACAAATGGGTTTCAAAGGCTTGCATCTGCCGGACGTATCTTGTCTTGCCAGCGTCCACGGGAAACCTGGCCACACAAATGTGGTGCCGCGCTCGCCGCCCAGCTCATGAGCCGAAAGGCAGCGAGTCACAAATGGGTTTCAAAGGCTTGCATCCACCGGACGTATCTGGTCTAGCCAGCGTCCACGGGAAACCTGGCCACACAAATGTTGTGCCGCGCTCGCCGCCCAGCTCATGAGCCGAAAGGCAGCGAGTCACAAATGGGTTTCAAAGGCGTGCGACCGTCGGACGTATCTGGTCTAGCCAGCACCCACGGGAAACCTGGCCACACAAATGTGGCACCGCGCTCGCCATCTAGCGCGTGAGCCGAAAGGCAGCGAGTCATAAATCGGTTTCAAAGGCTTGCGTCCGCCGGACGTATCTGGTCTACCCAGCGTCCACGGGAAACCCGGCCACACAAATGTGGCACCGTGCTCGCCGTCCAGCTCATGAGCCGAAAGGCAGCGAGTCACAAATGGGTTTCAAAGGCTTGTATCCACCGGACGTATCTGGTCTAGCCAGCGTCCACGGGAAACCTGGCCACACAAATGTGGTGCCGCGCTCGCTGCCCTGCTCATGAGCCGAAAGACAGCTAGTCACAAATGGGTTTCAAAGGCTTGCATCCACCGGACGTATCTGGTCTAGCCAGCGTCCACGGGAAACCTGGCCACACAAATGTGGCACCGCGCTCGCCGTCCAGCTCATGAGCCGAAAGGCAGCGAGTCACAAATGGGTTTCAAAGGCTTGCCTCTGCCGGACGTATCTTGTCTAGCCAGCGTCCACGGGAAACCTGGCCACACAAATGTGGTGCCGCGCTCGCCGCCCAGCTCATGAGCCGAAAGGCAGCGAGTCACAAATGGGTTTCAAAGGCTTGCATCCACCGGACGTATCTGGTCTAGCCAGCGTCCACGGGAAACCTGGCCACACAAATGTTGTGCCGCGCTCGCCGCCCAGCTCATGAGCCGAAAGGCAGCGAGTCACAAATGGGTTTCAAAGGCGTGCGACCGTCGGACGTATCTGGTCTAGCCAGCACCCACGGGAAACCTGGCCACACAAATGTGGCACCGCGCTCGCCATCTAGCGCGTGAGCCGAAAGGCAGCGAGTCATAAATCGGTTTCAAAGGCTTGCGTCCGCCGGACGTATCTGGTCTACCCAGCGTCCACGGGAAACCCGGCCACACAAATGTGGCACCGTGCTCGCCGTCCAGCTCATGAGCCGAAAGGCAGCGAGTCACAAATGGGTTTCAAAGGCTTGTATCCACCGGACGTATCTGGTCTAGCCAGCGTCCACGGGAAACCTGGCCACACAAATGTGGTGCCGCGCTCGCTGCCCTGCTCATGAGCCGAAAGACAGCTAGTCACAAATGGGTTTCAAAGGCTTGCATCCACCGGACGTATCTGGTCTAGCCAGCGTCCACGGGAAACCTGGCCACACAAATGTGGCACCGCGCTCGCCGTCCAGCTCATGAGCCGAAAGGCAGCGAGTCACAAATGGGTTTCAAAGGCTTGCCTCTGCCGGACGTATCTTGTCTAGCCAGCGTCCACGGGAAACCTGGCCACACAAATGTGGTGCCGCGCTCGCCGCCCAGCTCATGAGCCGAAAGGCAGCGAGTCACAAATGGGTTTCAAAGGCTTACGTCCGCCGGACGTATCTGGTCTAGCCAGCGTCCACGGGAAACCCGGCCACAGAAATGTGGCACCGTGCTCGCCGTCCAGCTCATGAGCCGAAAGGCAGCGAGTCACAAATGGGTTTCAAAGGCGTGCGACCGTCGGACGTATCTGGTCTAGCCAGCATCCACGGGAAACCTGGCCACACAAATGTGGCACCGCGCTCGCCATCCAGCGCGTGAGCCGAAAGGCAGCGAGTCATAAATGGGTTTCAAAGGCTTGCATCCACCGGACGTATCTGGTCTAGCCAGCGTCCACGGGAAACCTGGCCACACAAATGTGGCACCGCGCTCGCCGTCCAGCTCATGAGCCGAAAGGCAGCGAGTCACAAATGGGTTTCAAAGGCTTGCCTCTGCCGGACGTATCTTGTCTAGCCAGCGTCCACGGGAAACCTGGCCACACAAATGTGGTGCCGCGCTCGCCGCCCAGCTCATGAGCCGAAAGGCAGCGAGTCACAAATGGGTTTCAAAGGCTTACGTCCGCCGGACGTATCTGGTCTAGCCAGCGTCCACGGGAAACCCGGCCACAGAAATGTGGCACCGTGCTCGCCGTCCAGCTCATGAGCCGAAAGGCAGCGAGTCACAAATGGGTTTCAAAGGCGTGCGACCGTCGGACGTATCTGGTCTAGCCAGCATCCACGGGAAACCTGGCCACACAAATGTGGCACCGCGCTCGCCATCCAGCGCGTGAGCCGAAAGGCAGCGAGTCATAAATGGGTTTCAAAGGCTTGCGTCCGCCGGACGTATCTGGTCTACCCAGCGTCCACGGGAAACCCGGCCACACAAATGTGGCACCGCGCTCGCCGTCCAGCTCATGAGCCGAAAGGCAGCGAGTCACAAATGGGTTTCAAAGGCTTGCATCCACCGGACGTATCTGATCTAGCCAGCGTCCACGGGAAACCTGGCCACACAAATGTGGTGCCGCGCTCGCCGCCCAGCTCATGAGCCGAAAGGCAGCGAGTCACAAATGGGTTTCAAAGGCTTACGTCCGCCGGACGTATCTGGTCTAGCCAGCGTCCACGGGAAACCCGGCCACACAAATGTGGCACCGTGCTCGCCGTCCAGCTCATGAGCCGAAAGGCAGCGAGTCACAAATGGGTTTCAAAGGCGTGCGATCGTCGGACGTATCTGGTCTAGCCAGCATCCACGGGAAACCTGGCCACACAAATGTGGCACCGCGCTCGCCATCCAGCGCGTGAGCCGAAAGGCAGCGAGTCATAAATGGGTTTCAAAGGCTTGCGTCCGCCGGACGTATCTGGTCTACCCAGCGTGCACGGGAAACCCGGCCACACAAATGTGGCACCGCGCTCGCCGTCCAGCTCATGAGCCGAAAGGCAGCGAGTCACAAATGGGTTTCAAAGGCTTGCATCTGCCGGACGTATCTTGTCTTGCCAGCGTCCACGGGAAACCTGGCCACACAAATGTGGTGCCGCGCTCGCCGCCCAGCTCATGAGCCGAAAGGCAGCGAGTCACAAATGGGTTTCAAAGGCTTGCATTTACCGGACGTATCTGGTCTAGCCAGCGTCCACGGGAAACCTGGCCACACAAATGTGGTGCCGCGCTCGCCGCCCAGCTCATGAGCCGAAAGGCAGCGAGTCACAAATGGGTTTCAAAGTCTTGCATCCACCGGACGTATCTGGTCTAGCCAGCATCCACGGGAAACCTGGCCACACAAATGTGGTAACGCGCTCGCCGCCCAGCTCATGAGCCGAAAGGCAGCGAGTCACAAATGGGTTTCAAAGGCGTGCGACCGTCGGACGTATCTGGTCTAGCCAGCATCCACGGGAAACCTGGCCACACAAATGTGGCACCGCGCTCGCCATCCAGCGCGTGAGCCGAAAGGCAGCGAGTCATAAATGGGTTTCAAAGGCTTGCGTCCGCCGGACGTATCTGGTCTACCCAGCGTGCACGGTAAACCCGGCCACACAAATGTGGCACCGCGCTCGCCGTCCAGCTCATGAGCCGAAAGGCAGCGAGTCACAAATGGGTTTCAAAGGCTTGCATCTGCCGGACGTATCTTGTCTAGCCAGCGTCCACGGGAAACCTGGCTACACAAATGTGGTGCCGCGCTCGCCGCCCAGCTCATGAGCCGAAAGGCAGCGAGTCACAAATGGGTTTCAAAGGCGTACATCCACCGGACGTATCTGGTCTAGCCAGCGTCCACGGGAAACCTGGCCACACAAATGTGGTGCCGCGCTCGCCGCCCAGCTCATGAGCCGAAAGGCAGCGAGTCACAAATGGGTTTCAAAGGCGTGCGACCGTCGGACGTATCTGGTCTAGCCAGCATCCACGGGAAACCTGGCCACACAAATGTGGCACCGCGCTCGCCATCCAGCGCGTGAGCCGAAAGGCAACGAGTCATAAGTGGGTTTCAAAGGCTTGCGTCCGCCGGACGTATCTGGTCTACCCAGCGTCCACGGGAAACCCGGCCACACAAATGTGGCACCGCGCTCGCCGTCCAGCTCATGAGCCGAAAGGCAGCGAGTCACAAATGTGTTTCAAAGGCTTGCCTCTGCCGGACGTATCTTGTCTAGCCAGCGTCCACGGGAAACCTAGCCACACAAATGTGGTGCCGCGCTCGCCGCCCAGCTCATGAGCCGAAAGGCAGCGAGTCACAAATGGGTTTCAAAGGCTTACGTCCGCCGGACGTATCTGGTCTAGCCAGCGTCCACGGGAAACCCGGCCACAGAAATGTGGCACCGTGCTCGCCGTCCAGCTCATGAGCCGAAAGGCAGCGAGTCACAAATGGGTTTCAAAGGCGTGCGACCGTCGGACGTATCTGGTCTAGCCAGCATCCACGGGAAACCTGGCCACACAAATGTGGCACCGCGCTCGCCATCCAGCGCGTGAGCCGAAAGGCAGCGAGTCATAAATGGGTTTCAAAGGCTTGCGTCCGCCGGACGTATCTGGTCTACCCAGCGTCCACGGGAAACCCGGCCACACAAATGTGGCATTGCGCTCGCCGTCCAGCTCATGAGCCGAAAGGCAGCGAGTCACAAATGGGTTTCAAAGGCTTGCATCCACCGGACGTATCTGGTCTAGCCAGCGTCCACGGGAAACCTGGCCACACAAATGTGGTGCCGCGCTCGCCGCCCAGCTCATGAGCCGAAAGGCAGCGAGTCACAAATGGGTTTCAAAGGCTTACGTCCGCCGGACGTATCTGGTCTAGCCAGAGTCCACGGGAAACCCGGCCACAGAAATGTGGCACCGTGCTCGCCGTCCAGCTCATGAGCCGAAAGGCAGCGAGTCACAAATGGGTTTCAAATGCGTGCGATCGTCGGACGTATCTGGTCTAGCCAGCATCCACGGGAAACCCGGCCACAGAAATGTGGCACCGTGCTCGCCGTCCAGCTCATGAGCCGAAAGGCAGCGAGTCACAAATGGGTTTCAAAGGCGTGCGATCGTCGGACGTATCTGGTCTAGCCAGCATCCACGGGGAACCTGGCCACACAAATGTGGCACCGCACTCGCCGTCCAGCTCATGAGCCGAAAGGCAGCGAGTCACAAATGGGTTTCAAAGGCTTGCATCTGCCGGACGTATCTTGTCTTGCCAGCGTCCACGGGAAACCTGGCCACACAAATGTGGTGCCGCGCTCGCCGCCCAGCTCATGAGCCGAAAGGCAGCGAGTCACAAATGGGTTTCAAAGGCTTGCATCCACCGGACGTATCTGGTCTAGCCAGCGTCCACGGGAAACCTGGCCACACAAATGTTGTGCCGCGCTCGCCGCCCAGCTCATGAGCCGAAAGGCAGCGAGTCACAAATGGGTTTCAAAGGCGTGCGACCGTCGGACGTATCTGGTCTAGCCAGCACCCACGGGAAACCTGGCCACACAAATGTGGCACCGCGCTCGCCATCTAGCGCGTGAGCCGAAAGGCAGCGAGTCATAAATCGGTTTCAAAGGCTTGCGTCCGCCGGACGTATCTGGTCTACCCAGCGTCCACGGGAAACCCGGCCACACAAATGTGGCACCGTGCTCGAGGTCCAGCTCATGAGCCGAAAGGCAGCGAGTCACAAATGGGTTTCAAAGGCTTGTATCCACCGGACGTATCTGGTCTAGCCAGCGTCCACGGGAAACCTGGCCACACAAATGTGGTGCCGCGCTCGCTGCCCTGCTCATGAGCCGAAAGACAGCTAGTCACAAATGGGTTTCAAAGGCTTGCATCCACCGGACGTATCTGGTCTAGCCAGCGTCCACGGGAAACCTGGCCACACAAATATGGCACCGCGCTCGCCGTCCAGCTCATGAGCCGAAAGGCAGCGAGTCACAAATGGGTTTCAAAGGCTTGCATCCACCGGACGTATCTGGTCTACCCAGCGTCCACGGGAAACCCGGCCACACAAATGTGGCACCGCGCTCGCCGTCCAGCTCATGAGCCGAAAGGCAGCGAGTCACAAATGGGTTTCAAAGGCTTGCATCTGCCGGACGTATCTTGTCTTGCCAGCGTCCACGGGAAACCTGGCCACACAAATGTGGTGCCGCGCTCGCCGCCCAGCTCATGAGCCGAAAGGCAGCGAGTCACAAATGGGTTTCAAAGGCTTGCATCCACCGGACGTATCTGGTCTAGCCAGCGTCCACGGGAAACCTGGCCACACAAATGTGGTGCCGCGCTCGCCGCCCAGCTCATGAGCCGAAAGGCAGCGAGTCACAAATGGGTTTCAAAGGCTTACGTCCGCCGGACGTATCTGGTCTAGCCAGCGTCCACGGGAAACCCGGCCACAGAAATGTGGCACCGTGCTCGCCGTCCAGCTCATGAGCCGAAAGGCAGCGAGTCACAAATGGGTTTCAAAGGCTTGCCTCTGCCGGACGTATCTTGTCTAGCCAGTGTCCACGGGAAACCTGGCCACACAAATGTGGTGCCGCGCTCGCCGCCCAGCTCATGAGCCGAAAGGTAGCGAGTCACAAATGGGTTTCAAAGGCTTACGTCCGCCGGACGTATCTGGTCTAGCCAGCGTCCACGGGAAACCCGGCCACAGAAATGTGGCACCGTCCTCGCCGTCCAGCTCATGAGCCGAAAGGCAGCGAGTTACAAATGGGTTTCAAAGGCGTGCGACCGTCGGACGTATCTGGTCTAGCCAGCATCCACGGGAAACCTGGCCACACAAATGTGGCACCGCGCTCGCCATCCAGCGCGTGAGCCGAAAGGCAGCGAGTCATAAATGGGTTTCAAAGGCTTGCGTCCGCCGTACGTATCTGGTCTACCCAACGTCCACGGGAAACCCGGCCACACAAATGTGGCACCGCGCTCGCCGTCCAGCTCATGAGCCGAAAGGCAGCGAGTCACAAATGGGTTTCAAAGGCTTGCATCCACCGGACGTATCTGGTCTAGCCAGCGTCCACGGGAAACCTGGCCACACAAATGTGGTGCCGCGCTCGCCGCCCAGCTCATGAGCCGAAAGGCAGCGAGTCACAAATGGGTTTCAAAGGCTTACGTCCGCCGGACGTATCTGGTCTAGCCAGCGTCCACGGGAAACCCGGCCACAGAAATGTGGCACCGTGCTCGCCGTCCAGCTCATGAGCCGAAAGGCAGCGAGTCACAAATGGGTTTCAAAGGCTTGCCTCTGCCGGACGTATCTTGTCTAGCCAGCGTCCACGGGAAACCTGGCCACACAAATGTGGTGCCGCGCTCGCCGCCCAGCTCATGAGCCGAAAGGCAGCGAGTCACAAATGGGTTTCAAAGGCTTACGTCCGCCGGACGTATCTGGTCTAGCCAGCGTCCACGGGAAACCCGGCCACAGAAATGTGGCACCGTCCTCGCCGTCCAGCTCATGAGCCGAAACGCAGCGAGTTACAAATGGGTTTCAAAGGCGTGCGACCGTCGGACGTATCTGGTCTAGCCAGCATCCACGGGAAACCTGGCCACACAAATGTGGCACCGCGCTCGCCATCCAGCGCGTGAGCCGAAAGGCAGCGAGTCATAAATGGGTTTCAAAGGCTTGCGTCCGCCGTACGTATCTGGTCTACCCAACGTCCACGGGAAACCCGGCCACACAAATGTGGCACCGCGCTCGCCGTCCAGCTCATGAGCCGAAAGGCAGCGAGTCACAAATGGGTTTCAAAGGCTTGCATCCACCGGACGTATCTGGTCTAGCCAGCGTCCACGGGAAACCTGGCCACACAAATGTTGTGCCGCGCTCGCCGCCCAGCTCATGAGCCGAAAGGCAGCGAGTCACAAATGGGTTTCAAAGGCGTGCGACCGTCGGACGTATCTGGTCTAGCCAGCACCCACGGGAAACCTGGCCACACAAATGTGGCACCGCGCTCGCCATCTAGCGCGTGAGCCGAAAGGCAGCGAGTCATAAATCGGTTTCAAAGGCTTGCGTCCGCCGGACGTATCTGGTCTACCCAGCGTCCACGGGAAACCCGGCCACACAAATGTGGCACCGTGCTCGCCGTCCAGCTCATGAGCCGAAAGGCAGCGAGTCACAAATGGGTTTCAAAGGCTTGTATCCACCGGACGTATCTGGTCTAGCCAGCGTCCACGGGAAACCTGGCCACACAAATGTGGTGCCGCGCTCGCTGCCCTGCTCATGAGCCGAAAGACAGCTAGTCACACATGGGTTTCAAAGGCTTGCATCCACCGGACGTATCTGGTCTAGCCAGCGTCCACGGGAAACCTGGCCACACAAATATGGCACCGTGCTCGCCGTCCAGCTCATGAGCCGAAAGGCAGCGAGTCACAAATGGGTTTCAAAGGCTTGCCTCTGCCGGACGTATCTTGTCTAGCCAGCGTCCACGGGAAACCTGGCCACACAAATGTGGTGCCGCGCTCGCCGCCCAGCTCATGAGCCGAAAGGCAGCGAGTCACAAATGGGTTTCAAAGGCTTACGTCCGCCGGACGTATCTGGTCTAGCCAGCGTCCACGGGAAACCCGGCCACAGAAATGTGGCACCGTCCTCGCCGTCCAGCTCATGAGCCGAAACGCAGCGAGTTACAAATGGGTTTCAAAGGCGTGCGACCGTCGGACGTATCTGGTCTAGCCAGCATCCACGGGAAACCTGGCCACACAAATGTGGCACCGCGCTCGCCATCCAGCGCGTGAGCCGAAAGGCAGCGAGTCATAAATCGGTTTCAAAGGCTTGCGTCCGCCGGACGTATCTGGTCTACCCAGCGTCCACGGGAAACCCGGCCACACAAATGTGGCACCGTGCTCGCCGTCCAGCTCATGAGCCGAAAGGCAGCGAGTCACAAATGGGTTTCAAAGGCTTGTATCCACCGGACGTATCTGGTCTAGCCAGCGTCCACGGGAAACCTGGCCACACAAATGTGGTGCCGCGCTCGCTGCCCTGCTCATGAGCCGAAAGACAGCTAGTCACAAATGGGTTTCAAAGGCTTGCATCCACCGGACGTATCTGGTCTAGCCAGCGTCCACGGGAAACCTGGCCACACAAATATGGCACCGCGCTCGCCGTCCAGCTCATGAGCCGAAAGGCAGCGAGTCACAAATGGGTTTCAAAGGCTTGCATCCACCGGACGTATCTGGTCTACCCAGCGTCAACGGGAAACCCGGCCACACAAATGTGGCACCGCGCTCGCCGTCCAGCTCATGAGCCGAAAGGCAGCGAGTCACAAATGGGTTTCAAAGGCTTGCATCTGCCGGACGTATCTTGTCTTGCCAGCGTCCACGGGAAACCTGGCCACACAAATGTGGTGCCGCGCTCGCCGCCCAGCTCATGAGCCGAAAGGCAGCGAGTCACAAATGGGTTTCAAAGGCTTGCATCCACCGGACGTATCTGGTCTAGCCAGCGTCCACGGGAAACCCGGCCACAGAAATGTGGCACCGTCCTCGCCGTCCAGCTCATGAGCCGAAAGGCAGCGAGTTACAAATGGGTTTCAAAAGCGTGCGACCGTCGGACGTATCTGGTCTAGCCAGCATCCACGGGAAACCTGGCCACACAAATGTGGCACCGCGCTCGCCATCCAGCGCGTGAGCCGAAAGGCAGCGAGTCATAAATGGGTTTCAAAGGCTTCCGTCCGCCGTACGTATCTGGTCTACCCAACGTCCACGGGAAACCCGGCCACACAAATGTGGCACCGCGCTCGCCGTCCAGCTCATGAGCCGAAAGGCAGCGAGTCACAAATGGGTTTCAAAGGCTTGCATCCACCGGACGTATCTGGTCTAGCCAGCGTCCACGGGAAACCTGGCCACACAAATGTTGTGCCGCGCTCGCCGCCCAGCTCATGAGCCGAAAGGCAGCGAGTCACAAATGGGTTTCAAAGGCGTGCGACCGTCGGACGTATCTGGTCTAGCCAGCACCCACGGGAAACCTGGCCACACAAATGTGGCACCGCGCTCGCCATCTAGCGCGTGAGCCGAAAGGCAGCGAGTCATAAATCGGTTTCAAAGGCTTGCGTCCGCCGGACGTATCTGGTCTACCCAGCGTCCACGGGAAACCCGGCCACACAAATGTGGCACCGTGCTCGCCGTCCAGCTCATGAGCCGAAAGGCAGCGAGTCACAAATGGGTTTCAAAGGCTTGTATCCACCGGACGTATCTGGTCTAGCCAGCGTCCACGGGAAACCTGGCCACACAAATGTGGTGCCGCGCTCGCTGCCCTGCTCATGAGCCGAAAGACAGCTAGTCACAAATGGGTTTCAAAGGCTTGCATCCACCGGACGTATCTGGTCTAGCCAGCGTCCACGGGAAACCTGGCCACACAAATATGGCACCGCGCTCGCCGTCCAGCTCATGAGCCGAAAGGCAGCGAGTCACAAATGGGTTTCAAAGGCTTGCATCCACCGGACGTATCTGGTCTACCCAGCGTCCACGGGAAACCCGGCCACACAAATGTGGCACCGCGCTCGCCGTCCAGCTCATGAGCCGAAAGGCAGCGAGTCACAAATGGGTTTCAAAGGCTTGCATCTGCCGGACGTATCTTGTCTTGCCAGCGTCCACGGGAAACCTGGCCACACAAATGTGGTGCCGCGCTCGCCGCCCAGCTCATGAGCCGAAAGGCAGCGAGTCACAAATGGGTTTCAAAGGCTTGCATCCACCGGACGTATCTGGTCTAGCCAGCGTCCACGGGAAACCTGGCCACACAAATGTGGTGCCGCGCTCGCCGCCCAGCTCATGAGCCGAAAGGCAGCGAGTCACAAATGGGTTTCAAAGGCTTACGTCCGCCGGACGTATCTGGTCTAGCCAGCGTCCACGGGAAACCCGGCCACAGAAATGTGGCACCGTGCTCGCCGTCCAGCTCATGAGCCGAAAGGCAGCGAGTCACAAATGGGTTTCAAAGGCTTGCCTCTGCCGGACGTATCTTGTCTAGCCAGTGTCCACGGGAAACCTGGCCACACAAATGTGGTGCCGCGCTCGCCGCCCAGCTCATGAGCCGAAAGGTAGCGAGTCACAAATGGGTTTCAAAGGCTTACGTCCGCCGGACGTATCTGGTCTAGCCAGCGTCCACGGGAAACCCGGCCACAGAAATGTGGCACCGTCCTCGCCGTCCAGCTCATGAGCCGAAAGGCAGCGAGTTACAAATGGGTTTCAAAGGCGTGCGACCGTCGGACGTATCTGGTCTAGCCAGCATCCACGGGAAACCTGGCCACACAAATGTGGCACCGCGCTCGCCATCCAGCGCGTGAGCCGAAAGGCAGCGAGTCATAAATGGGTTTCAAAGGCTTGCGTCCGCCGTACGTATCTGGTCTACCCAACGTCCACGGGAAACCCGGCCACACAAATGTGGCACCGCGCTCGCCGTCCAGCTCATGAGCCGAAAGGCAGCGAGTCACAAATGGGTTTCAAAGGCTTGCATCCACCGGACGTATCTGGTCTAGCCAGCGTCCACGGGAAACCTGGCCACACAAATGTGGTGCCGCGCTCGCCGCCCAGCTCATGAGCCGAAAGGCAGCGAGTCACAAATGGGTTTCAAAGGCTTACGTCCGCCGGACGTATCTGGTCTAGCCAGCGTCCACGGGAAACCCGGCCACAGAAATGTGGCACCGTGCTCGCCGTCCAGCTCATGAGCCGAAAGGCAGCGAGTCACAAATGGGTTTCAAAGGCTTGCCTCTGCCGGACGTATCTTGTCTAGCCAGCGTCCACGGGAAACCTGGCCACACAAATGTGGTGCCGCGCTCGCCGCCCAGCTCATGAGCCGAAAGGCAGCGAGTCACAAATGGGTTTCAAAGGCTTACGTCCGCCGGACGTATCTGGTCTAGCCAGCGTCCACGGGAAACCCGGCCACAGAAATGTGGCACCGTCCTCGCCGTCCAGCTCATGAGCCGAAAGGCAGCGAGTTACAAATGGGTTTCAAAGGCGTGCGACCGTCGGACGTATCTGGTCTAGCCAGCATCCACGGGAAACCTGGCCACACAAATGTGGCACCGCGCTCGCCATCCAGCGCGTGAGCCGAAAGGCAGCGAGTCATAAATGGGTTTCAAAGGCTTGCGTCCGCCGTACGTATCTGGTCTACCCAACGTCCACGAGAAACCCGGCCACACAAATGTGGCACCGCGCTCGCCGTCCAGCTCATGAGCCGAAAGGCAGCGAGTCACAAATGGGTTTCAAAGGCTTGCATCCACCGGACGTATCTGGTCTAGCCAGCGTCCACGGGAAACCTGGCCACACAAATGTGGTGCCGCGCTCGCCGCCCAGCTCATGAGCCGAAAGGTAGCGAGTCACAAATGGGTTTCAAAGGCTTACGTCCGCCGGACGTATCTGGTCTAGCCAGCGTCCACGGGAAACCCGGCCACAGAAATGTGGCACCGTCCTCGCCGTCCAGCTCATGAGCCGAAAGGCAGCGAGTTACAAATGGGTTTCAAAGGCGTGCGACCGTCGGACGTATCTGGTCTAGCCAGCATCCACGGGAAACCTGGCCACACAAATGTGGCACCGCGCTCGCCATCCAGCGCGTGAGCCGAAAGGCAGCGAGTCATAAATGGGTTTCAAAGGCTTGCGTCCGCCGTACGTATCTGGTCTACCCAACGTCCACGGGAAACCCGGCCACACAAATGTGGCACCGCGCTCGCCGTCCAGCTCATGAGCCGAAAGGCAGCGAGTCACAAATGGGTTTCAAAGGCTTGCATCCACCGGACGTATCTGGTCTAGCCAGCGTCCACGGGAAACCTGGCCACACAAATGTGGTGCCGCGCTCGCCGCCCAGCTCATGAGCCGAAAGGCAGCGAGTCACAAATGGGTTTCAAAGGCTTACGTCCGCCGGACGTATCTGGTCTAGCCAGCGTCCACGGGAAACCCGGCCACAGAAATGTGGCACCGTCCTCGCCGTCCAGCTCATGAGCCGAAAGGCAGCGAGTTACAAATGGGTTTCAAAGGCGTGCGACCGTCGGACGTATCTGGTCTAGCCAGCATCCACGGGAAACCTGGCCACACAAATGTGGCACCGCGCTCGCCATCCAGCGCGTGAGCCGAAAGGCAGCGAGTCATAAATGGGTTTCAAAGGCTTGCGTCCGCCGTACGTATCTGGTCTACCCAACGTCCACGGGAAACCCGGCCACACAAATGTGGCACCGCGCTCGCCGTCCAGCTCATGAGCCGAAAGGCAGCGAGTCACAAATGGGTTTCAAAGGCTTGCATCCACCGGACGTATCTGGTCTAGCCAGCGTCCACGGGAAACCTGGCCACACAAATGTGGTGCCGCGCTCGCTGCCCTGCTCATGAGCCGAAAGACAGCTAGTCACAAATGGGTTTCAAAGGCTTGCATCCACCGGACGTATCTGGTCTAGCCAGCGTCCACGGGAAACCTGGCCACACAAATATGGCACCGCGCTCGCCGTCCAGCTCATGAGCCGAAAGGCAGCGAGTCACAAATGGGTTTCAAAGGCTTACATCCACCGGACGTATCTGGTCTACCCAGCGTCCACGGGAAACCCGGCCACACAAATGTGTCACCGCGCTCGCCGTCCAGCTCATGAGCCGAAAGGCAGCGAGTCACAAATGGGTTTCAAAGGCTTGCATCTGCCGGACGTATCTTGTCTTGCCAGCGTCCACGGGAAACCTGGCCACACAAATGTGGTGCCGCGCTCGCCGCCCAGCTCATGAGCCGAAAGGCAGCGAGTCACAAATGGGTTTCAAAGGCTTGCATCCACCGGACGTATCTGGTCTAGCCAGCGTCCACGGGAAACCTGGCCACACAAATGTGGTGCCGCGCTCGCCGCCCAGCTCATGAGCCGAAAGGCAGCGAGTCACAAATGGGTTTCAAAGGCTTACGTCCGCCGGACGTATCTGGTCTAGCCAGCGTCCACGGGAAACCCGGCCACAGAAATGTGGCACCGTGCTCGCCGTCCAGCTCATGAGCCGAAAGGCAGCGAGTCACAAATGGGTTTCAAAGGCTTGCCTCTGCCGGACGTATCTTGTCTAGCCAGTGTCCACGGGAAACCTGGCCACACAAATGTGGTGCCGCGCTCGCCGCCCAGCTCATGAGCCGAAAGGTAGCGAGTCACAAATGGGTTTCAAAGGCTTACGTCCGCCGGACGTATCTGGTCTAGCCAGCGTCCACGGGAAACCCGGCCACAGAAATGTGGCACCGTCCTCGCCGTCCAGCTCATGAGCCGAAAGGCAGCGAGTTACAAATGGGTTTCAAAGGCGTGCGACCGTCGGACGTATCTGGTCTAGCCAGCATCCACGGGAAACCTGGCCACACAAATGTGGCACCGCGCTCGCCATCCAGCGCGTGAGCCGAAAGGCAGCGAGTCATAAATGGGTTTCAAAGGCTTGCGTCCGCCGTACGTATCTGGTCTACCCAACGTCCACGGGAAACCCGGCCACACAAATGTGGCACCGCGCTCGCCGTCCAGCTCATGAGCCGAAAGGCAGCGAGTCACAAATGGGTTTCAAAGGCTTGCATCCACCGGACGTATCTGGTCTAGCCAGCGTCCACGGGAAACCTGGCCACACAAATGTGGTGCCGCGCTCGCCGCCCAGCTCATGAGCCGAAAGGCAGCGAGTCACAAATGGGTTTCAAAGGCTTACGTCCGCCGGACGTATCTGGTCTAGCCAGCGTCCACGGGAAACCCGGCCACAGAAATGTGGCACCGTGCTCGCCGTCCAGCTCATGAGCCGAAAGGCAGCGAGTCACAAATGGGTTTCAAAGGCTTGCCTCTGCCGGACGTATCTTGTCTAGCCAGCGTCCACGGGAAACCTGGCCACACAAATGTGGTGCCGCGCTCGCCGCCCAGCTCATGAGCCGAAAGGCAGCGAGTCACAAATGGGTTTCAAAGGCTTACGTCCGCCGGACGTATCTGGTCTAGCCAGCGTCCACGGGAAACCCGGCCACAGAAATGTGGCACCGTCCTCGCCGTCCAGCTCATGAGCCGAAAGGCAGCGAGTTACAAATGGGTTTCAAAGGCGTGCGACCGTCGGACGTATCTGGTCTAGCCAGCATCCACGGGAAACCTGGCCACACAAATGTGGCACCGCGCTCGCCATCCAGCGCGTGAGCCGAAAGGCAGCGAGTCATAAATGGGTTTCAAAGGCTTGCGTCCGCCGTACGTATCTGGTCTACCCAACGTCCACGGGAAACCCGGCCACACAAATGTGGCACCGCGCTCGCCGTCCAGCTCATGAGCCGAAAGGCAGCGAGTCACAAATGGGTTTCAAAGGCTTGCATCCACCGGACGTATCTGGTCTAGCCAGCGTCCACGGGAAACCTGGCCACACAAATGTGGTGCCGCGCTCGCCGCCCAGCTCATGAGCCGAAAGGCAGCGAGTCACAAATGGGTTTCAAAGGCTTACGTCCGCCGGACGTATCTGGTCTAGCCAGCGTCCACGGGAAACCCGGCCACAGAAATGTGGCACCGTGCTCGCCGTCCAGCTCATGAGCCGAAAGGCAGCGAGTCACAAATGGGTTTCAAAGGCTTGCCTCTGCCAGACGTATCTTGTCTAGCCAGTGTCCACGGGAAACCTGGCCACACAAATGTGGTGCCGCGCTCGCCGCCCAGCTCATGAGCCGAAAGGTAGCGAGTCACAAATGGGTTTCAAAGGCTTACGTCCGCCGGACGTATCTGGTCTAGCCAGCGTCCACGGGAAACCCGGCCACAGAAATGTGGCACCGTCCTCGCCGTCCAGCTCATGAGCCGAAAGGCAGCGAGTTACAAATGGGTTTCAAAGGCGTGCGACCGTCGGACGTATCTGGTCTAGCCAGCATCCACGGGAAACCTGGCCACACAAATGTGGCACCGCGCTCGCCATCCAGCGCGTGAGCCGAAAGGCAGCGAGTCATAAATGGGTTTCAAAGGCTTGCGTCCGCCGTACGTATCTGGTCTACCCAACGTCCACGGGAAACCCGGCCACACAAATGTGGCACCGCGCTCGCCGTCCAGCTCATGAGCCGAAAGGCAGCGAGTCACAAATGGGTTTCAAAGGCTTGCATCCACCGGACGTATCTGGTCTAGCCAGCGTCCACGGGAAACCTGGCCACACAAATGTGGTGCCGCGCTCGCCGCCCAGCTCATGAGCCGAAAGGCAGCGAGTCACAAATGGGTTTCAAAGGCTTACGTCCGCCGGACGTATCTGGTCTAGCCAGCGTCCACGGGAAACCCGGCCACAGAAATGTGGCACCGTGCTCGCCGTCCAGCTCATGAGCCGAAAGGCAGCGAGTCACAAATGGGTTTCAAAGGCTTGCCTCTGCCAGACGTATCTTGTCTAGCCAGTGTCCACGGGAAACCTGGCCACACAAATGTGGTGCCGCGCTCGCCGCCCAGCTCATGAGCCGAAAGGTAGCGAGTCACAAATGGGTTTCAAAGGCTTACGTCCGCCGGACGTATCTGGTCTAGCCAGCGTCCACGGGAAACCCGGCCACAGAAATGTGGCACCGTCCTCGCCGTCCAGCTCATGAGCCGAAAGGCAGCGAGTTACAAATGGGTTTCAAAGGCGTGCGACCGTCGGACGTATCTGGTCTAGCCAGCATCCACGGGAAACCTGGCCACACAAATGTGGCACCGCGCTCGCCATCCAGCGCGTGAGCCGAAAGGCAGCGAGTCATAAATGGGTTTCAAAGGCTTGCGTCCGCCGTACGTATCTGGTCTACCCAACGTCCACGGGAAACCCGGCCACACAAATGTGGCACCGCGCTCGCCGTCCAGCTCATGAGCCGAAAGGCAGCGAGTCACAAATGGGTTTCAAAGGTTTGCATCCACCGGACGTATCTGGTCTAGCCAGCGTCCACGGGAAACCTGGCCACACAAATGTGGTGCCGCGCTCGCCGCCCAGCTCATGAGCCGAAAGGCAGCGAGTCACAAATGGGTTTCAAAGGCTTACGTCCGCCGGACGTATCTGGTCTAGCCAGCGTCCACGGGAAACCCGGCCACAGAAATGTGGCACCGTGCTCGCCGTCCAGCTCATGAGCCGAAAGGCAGCGAGTCACAAATGGGTTTCAAAGGCTTGCCTCTGCCGGACGTATCTTGTCTAGCCAGCGTCCACGGGAAACCTGGCCACACGAATGTGGTGCCGCGCTCGCCGCCCAGCTCATGAGCCGAAAGGCAGCGAGTCACAAATGGGTTTCAAAGGCTTACGTCCGCCGGACGTATCTGGTCTAGCCAGCGTCCACGGGAAACCCGGCCACAGAAATGTGGCACCGTCCTCGCCGTCCAGCTCATGAGCCGAAAGGCAGCGAGTTACAAATGGGTTTCAAAGGCGTGCGACCGTCGGACGTATCTGGTCTAGCCAGCATCCACGGGAAACCTGGCCACACAAATGTGGCACCGCGCTCGCCATCCAGCGCGTGAGCCGAAAGGCAGCGAGTCATAAATGGGTTTCAAAGGCTTGCGTCCGCCGTACGTATCTGGTCTACCCAATGTCCACGGGAAACCCGGCCACACAAATGTGGCACCGCGCTCGCCGTCCAGCTCATGAGCCGAAAGGCAGCGAGTCACAAATGGGTTTCAAAGGCTTGCATCCACCGGACGTATCTGGTCTAGCCAGCGTCCACGGGAAACCTGGCCACACAAATGTGGTGCCGCGCTCGCCGCCCAGCTCATGAGCCGAAAGGCAGCGAGTCACAAATGGGTTTCAAAGGCTTACGTCCGCCGGACGTATCTGGTCTAGCCAGCGTCCACGGGAAACCCGGCCACAGAAATGTGGCACCGTGCTCGCCGTCCAGCTCATGAGCCGAAAGGCAGCGAGTCACAAATGGGTTTCAAAGGCTTGCCTCTGCCGGACGTATCTTGTCTAGCCAGCGTCCACGGGAAACCTGGCCACACAAATGTGGTGCCGCGCTCGCCGCCCAGCTCATGAGCCGAAAGGCAGCGAGTCACAAATGGGTTTCAAAGGCTTACGTCCGCCGGACGTATCTGGTCTAGCCAGCGTCCACGGGAAACCCGGCCACAGAAATGTGGCACCGTCCTCGCCGTCCAGCTCATGAGCCGAAAGGCAGCGAGTTACAAATGGGTTTCAAAGGCGTGCGACCGTCGGACGTATCTGGTCTAGCCAGCATCCACGGGAAACCTGGCCACACAAATGTGGCACCGCGCTCGCCATCCAGCGCGTGAGCCGAAAGGCAGCGAGTCATAAATGGGTTTCAAAGGCTTGCGTCCGCCGTACGTATCTGGTCTACCCAGCGTCCACGGGAAACCCGGCCACACAAATATGGCACCGCGCTCGCCGTCCAGCTCATGAGCCGAAAGGCAGCGAGTCACAAATGGGTTTCAAAGGCTTGCATCCACCGGACGTATCTAGTCTAGCCAGCGTCCACGGGAAACCTGGCCACACAAATGTGGTGCCGCGCTCGCCGCCCAGCTCATGAGCCGAAAGGCAGCGAGTCACAAATGGGTTTCAAAGGCTTACGTCCGCCGGACGTATCTGGTCTAGCCAGCGTCCACGGGAAACCCGGCCACAGAAATGTGGCACCGTGCTCGCCGTCCAGCTCATGAGCCGAAAGGCAGCGAGTCACAAATGGGTTTCAAAGGCGTGCGATCGTCGGACGTATCTGGTCTAGCCAGCATCCACGGGAAACCTGGCCACACAAATGTGGCACCGCGCTCGCCATCCAGCGCGTGAGCCGAAAGGCAGCGAGTCATAAATGGGTTTCAAAGGCTTGCGTCCGCCGGGCGTATCTGGTCTACCCAGCGTCCACGGGAAACCCGGCCACACAAATGTGGCACCGCGCTCGCCGTCCAGCTCATGAGCCGAAAGGCAGCGAGTTACAAATGGGTTTCAAAGGCTTGCATCTGCCGGACGTATCTTGTCTTGCCAGCGTCCACGGGAAACCTGGCCACACAAATGTGGTGCCGCGCTCGCCGCCCAGCTCATGAGCCGAAAGGCAGCGAGTCACAAATGTGTTTCAAAGGCTTGCATCCACCGGACGTATCTGGTCTAGCCAGCGTCCACGGGAAACCTGGCCACACAAATGTGGTGCCGCGCTCGCCGCCCAGCTCATGAGCCGAAAGGCAGCGAGTCACAAATGGGTTTCAAAGGCGTGCGATCGTCGGACGTATCTGGTCTAGCCAGCATCCACGGGAAACCTGGCCACACAAATGTGGCACCGCGCTCGCCATCCAGCGCGTGAGCCGAAAGGCAGCGAGTCATAAATGGGTTTCAAAGGCTTGCGTCCGCCGGACGTATCTGGTCTACCCAGCGTCCACGGGAAACCCGGCCACACAAATGTGGCACGGTGCTCGCCGTCCAGCTCATGAGCCGAAAGGCAGCGAGTCACAAATGGGTTTCAAAGGCTTGCATCCACCGGACGTATCTGGTCTAGCCAGCGTCCACGGGAAACCTGGCCACACAAATGTGGTGCCGCGCTCGCCGCCCTGCTCATGAGCCGAAAGGCAGCGAGTCACAAATGTGTTTCAAAGGCTTGCATCCACCGGACGTATCTGGTCTAGCCAGCGTCCACGGGAAACCTGGCCACACAAATGTGGTGCCGCGCTCGCCGCCCAGCTCATGAGCCGAAAGGCAGCGAGTCACAAATGGGTTTCAAAGGCGTGCGACCGTCGGACCTATCTGGTCTAGCCAGCATCCACGGGAAACCTGGCCACACAAATGTGGCACCGCGCTCGCCATCCAGCGCGTGAGCCGAAAGGCAGCGAGTCATAAATGGGTTTCAAAGGCTTGCGTCCGCCGGACGTATCTGGTCTACCCAGCGTCCACGGGAAACCCGGCCACACAAATGTGGCACGGTGCTCGCCGTCCAGCTCATGAGCCGAAAGGCAGCGAGTCACAAATGGGTTTCAAAGGCTTGCATCCACCGGACGTATCTGGTCTAGCCAGCGTCCACGGGAAACCTGGCCACACAAATGTGGTGCCGCGCTCGCCGCCCTGCTCATGAGCCGAAAGGCAGCGAGTCACAAATGGGTTTCAAAGGCTTGCATCCACCGGACGTATCTGGTCTAGCCAGCGTCCACGGGAAACCCGGCCACACAAATGTGGCACCGCGCTCGCCGTCCAGCTCATGAGCCGAAAGGCAGCGAGTCACAAATGGGTTTCAAAGGCTTGCATCTGCCGGACGTATCTTGTCTTGCCAGCGTCCACGGGAAACCTGGCCACACAAATGTGGTGCCGCGCTCGCCGCCCAGCTCATGAGCCGAAAGGCAGCGAGTCACAAATGGGTTTCAAAGGCTTGCATCCACCGGACGTATCTGGTCTAGCCAGCGTCCACGGGAAACCTGGCCACACAAATGTGGTGCCACGCTCGCCGCCCAGCTCATGAGCCGAAAGGCAGCGAGTCACAAATGGGTTTTAAAGGCTTACGTCCGCCGGACGTATCTGGTCTAGCCAGCGTCCACGGGAAACCCGGCCACAGAAATGTGGCACCGTACTCGCCGTCCAGCTCATGAGCCGAAAGGCAGCGAGTCACAAATGGGTTTCAAAGGCGTGCGATCGTCGGACGTATCTGGTCTAGCCAGCATCAACGGGAAACCTGGCCACACAAATGTGGCACCGCGCTCGCCATCCAGCACGTGAGCCGAAAGGCAGCGAGTCATAAATGGGTTTCAAAGGCTTGCCTCTGCCGGACGTATCTTGTCTAACCAGCGTCCACGGGAAACCTGGCCACACAAATGTGGTGCCGCGCTCGCCGCCCAGCTCATGAGCCGAAAGGCAGCGAGTCACAAATGGGTTTCAAAGGCTTACGTCCGCCGGACGTATCTGGTCTAGCCAGCGTCCACGGGAAACCCGGCCACAGAAATGTGGCACCGTCCTCGCCGTCCAGCTCATGAGCCGAAAGGCAGCGAGTTACAAATGGGTTTCAAAGGCGTGCGACCGTCGGACGTATCTGGTCTAGCCAGCATCCACGGGAAACCTGGCCACACAAATGTGGCACCGCGCTCGCCATCCAGCGCGTGAGCCGAAAGGCAGCGAGTCATAAATGGGTTTCAAAGGCTTGCGTCCGCCGTACGTATCTGGTCTACCCAACGTCCACGGGAAACCCGGCCACACAAATGTGGCACCGCGCTCGCCGTCCAGCTCATGAGCCGAAAGGCAGCGAGTCACAAATGGGTTTCAAAGGCTTGCATCCACCGGACGTATCTGGTCTAGCCAGCGTCCACGGGAAACCCGGCCACACAAATGTGGCACCGCGCTCGCCGTCCAGCTCATGAGCCGAAAGGCAGCGAGTCACAAATGGGTTTCAAAGGCTTGCATCTGCCGGACGTATCTTGTCTTGCCAGCGTCCACGGGAAACCTGGCCACACAAATGTGGTGCCGCGCTCGCCGCCCAGCTCATGAGCCGAAAGGCAGCGAGTCACAAATGGGTTTCAAAGGCTTGCATCCACCGGACGTATCTGGTCTAGCCAGCGTCCACGGGAAACCTGGCCACACAAATGTGGTGTCGCGCTCGCCGCCCAGCTCATGAGCCGAAAGGCAGCGAGTCACAAATGGGTTTCAAAGGCTTACGTCCGCCGGACGTATCTGGTCTAGCCAGCGTCCACGGGAAACCCGGCCACAGAAATGTGGCACCGTGCTCGCCGTCCAGCTCATGAGCCGAAAGGCAGCGAGTCACAAATGGGTTTCAAAGGCTTGCCTCTGCCGGACGTATCTTGTCTAGCCAGTGTCCACGGGAAACCTGGCCACACAAATGTGGTGCCGCGCTCGCCGCCCAGCTCATGAGCCGAAAGGTAGCGAGTCACAAATGGGTTTCAAAGGCTTACGTCCGCCGGACGTATCTGGTCTAGCCAGCGTCCACGGGAAACCCGGCCACAGAAATGTGGCACCGTCCTCGCCGTCCAGCTCATGAGCCGAAAGGCAGCGAGTTACAAATGGGTTTCAAAGGCGTGCGACCGTCGGACGTATCTGGTCTAGCCAGCATCCACGGGAAACCTGGCCACACAAATGTGGCACCGCGCTCGCCATCCAGCGCGTGAGCCGAAAGGCAGCGAGTCATAAATGGGTTTCAAAGGCTTGCGTCCGCCGTACGTATCTGGTCTACCCAACGTCCACGGGAAACCCGGCCACACAAATGTGGCACCGCGCTCGCCGTCCAGCTCATGAGCCGAAAGGCAGCGAGTCACAAATGGGTTTCAAAGGCTTGCATCCACCGGACGTATCTGGTCTAGCCAGCGTCCACGGGAAACCTGGCCACACAAATGTGGTGCCGCGCTCGCCGCCCAGCTCATGAGCCGAAAGGCAGCGAGTCACAAATGGGTTTCAAAGGCTTACGTCCGCCGGACGTATCTGGTCTAGCCAGCGTCCACGGGAAACCCGGCCACAGAAATGTGGCACCGTGCTCGCCGTCCAGCTCATGAGCCGAAAGGCAGCGAGTCACAAATGGGTTTCAAAGGCTTGCCTCTGCCGGACGTATCTTGTCTAGCCAGCGTCCACGGGAAACCTGGCCACACAAATGTGGTGCCGCGCTCGCCGCCCAGCTCATGAGCCGAAAGGCAGCGAGTCACAAATGGGTTTCAAAGGCTTACGTCCGCCGGACGTATCTGGTCTAGCCAGCGTCCACGGGAAACCCGGCCACAGAAATGTGGCACCGTCCTCGCCGTCCAGCTCATGAGCCGAAAGGCAGCGAGTTACAAATGGGTTTCAAAGGCGTGCGACCGTCGGACGTATCTGGTCTAGCCAGCATCCACGGGAAACCTGGCCACACAAATGTGGCACCGCGCTCGCCATCCAGCGCGTGAGCCGAAAGGCAGCGAGTCATAAATGGGTTTCAAAGGCTTGCGTCCGCCGTACGTATCTGGTCTACCCAACGTCCACGGGAAACCCGGCCACACAAATGTGGCACCGCGCTCGCCGTCCAGCTCATGAGCCGAAAGGCAGCGAGTCACAAATGGGTTTCAAAGGCTTGCATCCACCGGACGTATCTGGTCTAGCCAGCGTCCACGGGAAACCTGGCCACACAAATGTGGTGCCGCGCTCGCCGCCCAGCTCATGAGCCGAAAGGCAGCGAGTCACAAATGGGTTTCAAAGGCTTACGTCCGCCGGACGTATCTGGTCTAGCCAGCGTCCACGGGAAACCCGGCCACAGAAATGTGGCACCGTGCTCGCCGTCCAGCTCATGAGCCGAAAGGCAGCGAGTCACAAATGGGTTTCAAAGGCTTGCCTCTGCCGGACGTATCTTGTCTAGCCAGCGTCCACGGGAAACCTGGCCACACAAATGTGGTGCCGCGCTCGCCGCCCAGCTCATGAGCCGAAAGGCAGCGAGTCACAAATGGGTTTCAAAGGCTTACGTCCGCCGGACGTATCTGGTCTAGCCAGCGTCCACGGGAAACCCGGCCACAGAAATGTGGCACCGTCCTCGCCGTCCAGCTCATGAGCCGAAAGGCAGCGAGTTACAAATGGGTTTCAAAGGCGTGCGACCGTCGGACGTATCTGGTCTAGCCAGCATCCACGGGAAACCTGGCCACACAAATGTGGCACCGCGCTCGCCATCCAGCGCGTGAGCCGAAAGGCAGCGAGTCATAAATGGGTTTCAAAGGCTTGCGTCCGCCGTACGTATCTGGTCTACCCAACGTCCACGGGAAACCCGGCCACACAAATGTGGCACCGCGCTCGCCGTCCAGCTCATGAGCCGAAAGGCAGCGAGTCACAAATGGGTTTCAAAGGCTTGCATCCACCGGACGTATCTGGTCTAGCCAGCGTCCACGGGAAACCTGGCCACACAAATGTGGTGCCGCGCTCGCCGCCCAGCTCATGAGCCGAAAGGCAGCAAGTCACAAATGGGTTTCAAAGGCTTACGTCCGCCGGACGTATCTGGTCTAGCCAGCGTCCACGGGAAACCCGGCCACAGAAATGTGGCACCGTCCTCGCCGTCCAGCTCATGAGCCGAAAGGCAGCGAGTTACAAATGGGTTTCAAAGGCGTGCGACCGTCGGACGTATCTGGTCTAGCCAGCATCCACGGGAAACCTGGCCACACAAATGTGGCACCGCGCTCGCCATCCAGCGCGTGAGCCGAAAGGCAGCGAGTCATAAATGGGTTTCAAAGGCTTGCGTCCGCCGTACGTATCTGGTCTACCCAACGTCCACGGGAAACCCGGCCACACAAATGTGGCACCGCGCTCGCCGTCCAGCTCATGAGCCGAAAGGCAGCGAGTCACAAATGGGTTTCAAAGGCTTGCATCCACCGGACGTATCTGGTCTAGCCAGCGTCCACGGGAAACCTGGCCACACAAATGTGGTGCCGCGCTCGCCGCCCAGCTCATGAGCCGAAAGGCAGCGAGTCACAAATGGGTTTCAAAGGCTTACGTCCGCCGGACGTATCTGGTCTAGCCAGCGTCCACGGGAAACCCGGCCACAGAAATGTGGCACCGTGCTCGCCGTCCAGCTCATGAGCCGAAAGGCAGCGAGTCACAAATGGGTTTCAAAGGCTTGCCTCTGCCGGACGTATCTTGTCTAGCCAGCGTCCACGGGAAACCTGGCCACACAAATGTGGTGCCGCGCTCGCCGCCCAGCTCATGAGCCGAAAGGCAGCGAGTCACAAATGGGTTTCAAAGGCTTACGTCCGCCGGACGTATCTGGTCTAGCCAGCGTCCACGGGAAACCCGGCCACAGAAATGTGGCACCGTCCTCGCCGTCCAGCTCATGAGCCGAAAGGCAGCGAGTTACAAATGGGTTTCAAAGGCGTGCGACCGTCGGACGTATCTGGTCTAGCCAGCATCCACGGGAAACCTGGCCACACAAATGTGGCACCGCGCTCGCCTTCCAGCGCGTGAGCCGAAAGGCAGCGAGTCATAAATGGGTTTCAAAGGCTTGCGTCCGCCGTACGTATCTGGTCTACCCAACGTCCACGGGAAACCCGGCCACACAAATGTGGCACCGCGCTCGCCGTCCAGCTCATGAGCCGAAAGGCAGCGAGTCACAAATGGGTTTCAAAGGCTTGCATCCACCGGACGTATCTGGTCTAGCCAGCGTCCACGGGAAACCTGGCCACACAAATGTGGTGCCGCGCTCGCCGCCCAGCTCATGAGCCGAAAGGCAGCGAGTCACAAATGGGTTTCAAAGGCTTACGTCCGCCGGACGTATCTGGTCTAGCCAGCGTCCACGTGAAACCCGGCCACAGAAATGTGGCACCGTGCTCGCCGTCCAGCTCATGAGCCGAAAGGCAGCGAGTCACAAATGGGTTTCAAAGGCTTGCCTCTGCCGGACGTATCTTGTCTAGCCAGCGTCCACGGGAAACCTGGCCACACAAATGTGGTGCCGCGCTCGCCGCCCAGCTCATGAGCCGAAAGGCAGCGAGTCACAAATGGGTTTCAAAGGCTTACGTCCGCCGGACGTATCTGGTCTAGCCAGCGTCCACGGGAAACCCGGCCACAGAAATGTGGCACCGTCCTCGCCGTCCAGCTCATGAGCCGAAAGGCAGCGAGTTACAAATGGGTTTCAAAGGCGTGCGACCGTCGGACGTATCTGGTCTAGCCAGCATCCACGGGAAACCTGGCCACACAAATGTGGCACCGCGCTCGCCTTCCAGCGCGTGAGCCGAAAGGCAGCGAGTCATAAATGGGTTTCAAAGGCTTGCGTCCGCCGTACGTATCTGGTCTACCCAACGTCCACGGGAAACCCGGCCACACAAATGTGGCACCGCGCTCGCCGTCCAGCTCATGAGCCGAAAGGCAGCGAGTCACAAATGGGTTTCAAAGGCTTGCATCCACCGGACGTATCTGGTCTAGCCAGCGTCCACGGGAAACCTGGCCACACAAATGTGGTGCCGCGCTCGCCGCCCAGCTCATGAGCCGAAAGGCAGCGAGTCACAAATGGGTTTCAAAGGCTTACGTCCGCCGGACGTATCTGGTCTAGCCAGCGTCCACGTGAAACCCGGCCACAGAAATGTGGCACCGTGCTCGCCGTCCAGCTCATGAGCCGAAAGGCAGCGAGTCACAAATGGGTTTCAAAGGCTTGCCTCTGCCGGACGTATCTTGTCTAGCCAGCGTCCACGGGAAACCTGGCCACACAAATGTGGTGCCGCGCTCGCCGCCCAGCTCATGAGCCGAAAGGCAGCGAGTCACAAATGGGTTTCAAAGGCTTACGTCCGCCGGACGTATCTGGTCTAGCCAGCGTCCACGGGAAACCCGGCCACAGAAATGTGGCACCGTCCTCGCCGTCCAGCTCATGAGCCGAAAGGCAGCGAGTTACAAATGGGTTTCAAAGGCGTGCGACCGTCGGACGTATCTGGTCTAGCCAGCATCCACGGGAAACCTGGCCACACAAATGTGGCACCGCGCTCGCCATCCAGCGCGTGAGCCGAAAGGCAGCGAGTCATAAATGGGTTTCAAAGGCTTGCGTCCGCCGTACGTATCTGGTCTACCCAACGTCCACGGGAAACCCGGCCACACAAATGTGGCACCGCGCTCGCCGTCCAGCTCATGAGCCGAAAGGCAGCGAGTCACAAATGGGTTTCAAAGGCTTGCATCCACCGGACGTATCTGGTCTAGCCAGCGTCCACGGGAAACCTGGCCACACAAATGTGGTGCCGCGCTCGCCGCCCAGCTCATGAGCCGAAAGGCAGCGAGTCACAAATGGGTTTCAAAGGCTTACGTCCGCCGGACGTATCTGGTCTAGCCAGCGTCCACGGGAAACCCGGCCACAGAAATGTGGCACCGTGCTCGCCGTCCAGCTCATGAGCCGAAAGGCAGCGAGTCACAAATGGGTTTCAAAGGCTTGCCTCTGCCGGACGTATCTTGTCTAGCCAGCGTCCACGGGAAACCTGGCCACACAAATGTGGTGCCGCGCTCGCCGCCCAGCTCATGAGCCGAAAGGCAGCAAGTCACAAATGGGTTTCAAAGGCTTACGTCCGCCGGACGTATCTGGTCTAGCCAGCGTCCACGGGAAACCCGGCCACAGAAATGTGGCACCGTCCTCGCCGTCCAGCTCATGAGCCGAAAGGCAGCGAGTTACAAATGGGTTTCAAAGGCGTGCGACCGTCGGACGTATCTGGTCTAGCCAGCATCCACGGGAAACCTGGCCACACAAATGTGGCACCGCGCTCGCCATCCAGCGCGTGAGCCGAAAGGCAGCGAGTCATAAATGGGTTTCAAAGGCTTGCGTCCGCCGTACGTATCTGGTCTACCCAACGTCCACGGGAAACCCGGCCACACAAATGTGGCACCGCGCTCGCCGTCCAGCTCATGAGCCGAAAGGCAGCGAGTCACAAATGGGTTTCAAAGGCTTGCATCCACCGGACGTATCTGGTCTAGCCAGCGTCCACGGGAAACCTGGCCACACAAATGTGGTGCCGCGCTCGCCGCCCAGCTCATGAGCCGAAAGGCAGCGAGTCACAAATGGGTTTCAAAGGCTTACGTCCGCCGGACGTATCTGGTCTAGCCAGCGTCCACGGGAAACCCGGCCACAGAAATGTGGCACCGTGCTCGCCGTCCAGCTCATGAGCCGAAAGGCAGCGAGTCACAAATGGGTTTCAAAGGCTTGCCTCTGCCGGACGTATCTTGTCTAGCCAGCGTCCACGGGAAACCTGGCCACACAAATGTGGTGCCGCGCTCGCCGCCCAGCTCATGAGCCGAAAGGCAGCGAGTCACAAATGGGTTTCAAAGGCTTACGTCCGCCGGACGTATCTGGTCTAGCCAGCGTCCACGGGAAACCCGGCCACAGAAATGTGGCACCGTCCTCGCCGTCCAGCTCATGAGCCGAAAGGCAGCGAGTTACAAATGGGTTTCAAAGGCGTGCGACCGTCGGACGTATCTGGTCTAGCCAGCATCCACGGGAAACCTGGCCACACAAATGTGGCACCGCGCTCGCCATCCAGCGCGTGAGCCGAAAGGCAGCGAGTCATAAATGGGTTTCAAAGGCTTGCGTCCGCCGTACGTATCTGGTCTACCCAACGTCCACGGGAAACCCGGCCACACAAATGTGGCACCGCGCTCGCCGTCCAGCTCATGAGCCGAAAGGCAGCGAGTCACAAATGGGTTTCAAAGGCTTGCATCCACCGGACGTATCTGGTCTAGCCAGCGTCCACGGGAAACCTGGCCACACAAATGTGGTGCCGCGCTCGCCGCCCAGCTCATGAGCCGAAAGGCAGCGAGTCACAAATGGGTTTCAAAGGCTTACGTCCGCCGGACGTATCTGGTCTAGCCAGCGTCCACGGGAAACCCGGCCACAGAAATGTGGCACCGTGCTCGCCGTCCAGCTCATGAGCCGAAAGGCAGCGAGTCACAAATGGGTTTCAAAGGCTTGCCTCTGCCGGACGTATCTTGTCTAGCCAGCGTCCACGGGAAACCTGGCCACACAAATGTGGTGCCGCGCTCGCCGCCCAGCTCATGAGCCGAAAGGCAGCAAGTCACAAATGGGTTTCAAAGGCTTACGTCCGCCGGACGTATCTGGTCTAGCCAGCGTCCACGGGAAACCCGGCCACAGAAATGTGGCACCGTCCTCGCCGTCCAGCTCATGAGCCGAAAGGCAGCGAGTTACAAATGGGTTTCAAAGGCGTGCGACCGTCGGACGTATCTGGTCTAGCCAGCATCCACGGGAAACCTGGCCACACAAATGTGGCACCGCGCTCGCCATCCAGCGCGTGAGCCGAAAGGCAGCGAGTCATAAATGGGTTTCAAAGGCTTGCGTCCGCCGTACGTATCTGGTCTACCCAACGTCCACGGGAAACCCGGCCACACAAATGTGGCACCGCGCTCGCCGTCCAGCTCATGAGCCGAAAGGCAGCGAGTCACAAATGGGTTTCAAAGGCTTGCATCCACCGGACGTATCTGGTCTAGCCAGCGTCCACGGGAAACCTGGCCACACAAATGTGGTGCCGCGCTCGCCGCCCAGCTCATGAGCCGAAAGGCAGCGAGTCACAAATGGGTTTCAAAGGCTTACGTCCGCCGGACGTATCTGGTCTAGCCAGCGTCCACGGGAAACCCGGCCACAGAAATGTGGCAACGTGCTCGCCGTCCAGCTCATGAGCCGAAAGGCAGCGAGTCACAAATGGGTTTCAAAGGCTTGCCTCTGCCGGACGTATCTTGTCTAGCCAGCGTCCACGGGAAACCTGGCCACACAAATGTGGTGCCGCGCTCGCCGCCCAGCTCATGAGCCGAAAGGCAGCGAGTCACAAATGGGTTTCAAAGGCTTACGTCCGCCGGACGTATCTGGTCTAGCCAGCGTCCACGGGAAACCCGGCCACAGAAATGTGGCACCGTCCTCGCCGTCCAGCTCATGAGCCGAAAGGCAGCGAGTTACAAATGGGTTTCAAAGGCGTGCGACCGTCGGACGTATCTGGTCTAGCCAGCATCCACGGGAAACCTGGCCACACAAATGTGGCACCGCGCTCGCCTTCCAGCGCGTGAGCCGAAAGGCAGCGAGTCATAAATGGGTTTCAAAGGCTTGCGTCCGCCGTACGTATCTGGTCTACCCAACGTCCACGGGAAACCCGGCCACACAAATGTGGCACCGCGCTCGCCGTCCAGCTCATGAGCCGAAAGGCAGCGAGTCACAAATGGGTTTCAAAGGCTTGCATCCACCGGACGTATCTGGTCTAGCCAGCGTCCACGGGAAACCTGGCCACACAAATGTGGTGCCGCGCTCGCCGCCCAGCTCATGAGCCGAAAGGCAGCGAGTCACAAATGGGTTTCAAAGGCTTACGTCCGCCGGACGTATCTGGTCTAGCCAGCGTCCACGTGAAACCCGGCCACAGAAATGTGGCACCGTGCTCGCCGTCCAGCTCATGAGCCGAAAGGCAGCGAGTCACAAATGGGTTTCAAAGGCTTGCCTCTGCCGGACGTATCTTGTCTAGCCAGCGTCCACGGGAAACCTGGCCACACAAATGTGGTGCCGCGCTCGCCGCCCAGCTCATGAGCCGAAAGGCAGCGAGTCACAAATGGGTTTCAAAGGCTTACGTCCGCCGGACGTATCTGGTCTAGCCAGCGTCCACGGGAAACCCGGCCACAGAAATGTGGCACCGTCCTCGCCGTCCAGCTCATGAGCCGAAAGGCAGCGAGTTACAAATGGGTTTCAAAGGCGTGCGACCGTCGGACGTATCTGGTCTAGCCAGCATCCACGGGAAACCTGGCCACACAAATGTGGCACCGCGCTCGCCATCCAGCGCGTGAGCCGAAAGGCAGCGAGTCATAAATGGGTTTCAAAGGCTTGCGTCCGCCGTACGTATCTGGTCTACCCAACGTCCACGGGAAACCCGGCCACACAAATGTGGCACCGCGCTCGCCGTCCAGCTCATGAGCCGAAAGGCAGCGAGTCACAAATGGGTTTCAAAGGCTTGCATCCACCGGACGTATCTGGTCTAGCCAGCGTCCACGGGAAACCTGGCCACACAAATGTGGTGCCGCGCTCGCCGCCCAGCTCATGAGCCGAAAGGCAGCGAGTCACAAATGGGTTTCAAAGGCTTACGTCCGCCGGACGTATCTGGTCTAGCCAGCGTCCACGGGAAACCCGGCCACAGAAATGTGGCACCGTGCTCGCCGTCCAGCTCATGAGCCGAAAGGCAGCGAGTCACAAATGGGTTTCAAAGGCTTGCCTCTGCCGGACGTATCTTGTCTAGCCAGCGTCCACGGGAAACCTGGCCACACAAATGTGGTGCCGCGCTCGCCGCCCAGCTCATGAGCCGAAAGGCAGCAAGTCACAAATGGGTTTCAAAGGCTTACGTCCGCCGGACGTATCTGGTCTAGCCAGCGTCCACGGGAAACCCGGCCACAGAAATGTGGCACCGTCCTCGCCGTCCAGCTCATGAGCCGAAAGGCAGCGAGTTACAAATGGGTTTCAAAGGCGTGCGACCGTCGGACGTATCTGGTCTAGCCAGCATCCACGGGAAACCTGGCCACACAAATGTGGCACCGCGCTCGCCATCCAGCGCGTGAGCCGAAAGGCAGCGAGTCATAAATGGGTTTCAAAGGCTTGCGTCCGCCGTACGTATCTGGTCTACCCAACGTCCACGGGAAACCCGGCCACACAAATGTGGCACCGCGCTCGCCGTCCAGCTCATGAGCCGAAAGGCAGCGAGTCACAAATGGGTTTCAAAGGCTTGCATCCACCGGACGTATCTGGTCTAGCCAGCGTCCACGGGAAACCTGGCCACACAAATGTGGTGCCGCGCTCGCCGCCCAGCTCATGAGCCGAAAGGCAGCGAGTCACAAATGGGTTTCAAAGGCTTACGTCCGCCGGACGTATCTGGTCTAGCCAGCGTCCACGGGAAACCCGGCCACAGAAATGTGGCACCGTGCTCGCCGTCCAGCTCATGAGCCGAAAGGCAGCGAGTCACAAATGGGTTTCAAAGGCTTGCCTCTGCCGGACGTATCTTGTCTAGCCAGCGTCCACGGGAAACCTGGCCACACAAATGTGGTGCCGCGCTCGCCGCCCAGCTCATGAGCCGAAAGGCAGCGAGTCACAAATGGGTTTCAAAGGCTTACGTCCGCCGGACGTATCTGGTCTAGCCAGCGTCCACGGGAAACCCGGCCACAGAAATGTGGCACCGTCCTCGCCGTCCAGCTCATGAGCCGAAAGGCAGCGAGTTACAAATGGGTTTCAAAGGCGTGCGACCGTCGGACGTATCTGGTCTAGCCAGCATCCACGGGAAACCTGGCCACACAAATGTGGCACCGCGCTCGCCATCCAGCGCGTGAGCCGAAAGGCAGCGAGTCATAAATGGGTTTCAAAGGCTTGCGTCCGCCGTACGTATCTGGTCTACCCAGCGTCCACGGGAAACCCGGCCACACAAATATGGCACCGCGCTCGCCGTCCAGCTCATGAGCCGAAAGGCAGCGAGTCACAAATGGGTTTCAAAGGCTTGCATCCACCGGACGTATTTGGTCTAGCCAGCGTCCACGGGAAACCTGGCCACACAAATGTGGTGCCGCGCTCGCCGCCCAGCTCATGAGCCGAAAGGCAGCGAGTCACAAATGGGTTTCAAAGGCTTACGTCCGCCGGACGTATCTGGTCTAGCCAGCGTCCACGGGAAACCCGGCCACAGAAATGTGGCACCGTGCTCGCCGTCCAGCTCATGAGCCGAAAGGCAGCGAGTCACAAATGGGTTTCAAAGGCGTGCGATCGTCGGACGTATCTGGTCTAGCCAGCATCCACGGGAAACCTGGCCACACAAATGTGGCACCGCGCTCGCCATCCAGCGCGTGAGCCGAAAGGCAGCGAGTCATAAATGGGTTTCAAAGGCTTGCGTCCGCCGGGCGTATCTGGTCTACCCAGCGTCCACGGGAAACCCGGCCACACAAATGTGGCACCGCGCTCGCCGTCCAGCTCATGAGCCGAAAGGCAGCGAGTTACAAATGGGTTTCAAAGGCTTGCATCTGCCGGACGTATCTTGTCTTGCCAGCGTCCACGGGAAACCTGGCCACACAAATGTGGTGCCGCGCTCGCCGCCCAGCTCATGAGCCGAAAGGCAGCGAGTCACAAATGTGTTTCAAAGGCTTGCATCCACCGGACGTATCTGGTCTAGCCAGCGTCCACGGGAAACCTGGCCACACAAATGTGGTGCCGCGCTCGCCGCCCAGCTCATGAGCCGAAAGGCAGCGAGTCACAAATGGGTTTCAAAGGCGTGCGACCGTCGGACCTATCTGGTCTAGCCAGCATCCACGGGAAACCTGGCCACACAAATGTGGCACCGCGCTCGCCATCCAGCGCGTGAGCCGAAAGGCAGCGAGTCATAAATGGGTTTCAAAGGCTTGCGTCCGCCGGACGTATCTGGTCTACCCAGCGTCCACGGGAAACCCGGCCACACAAATGTGGCACGGTGCTCGCCGTCCAGCTCATGAGCCGAAAGGCAGCGAGTCACAAATGGGTTTCAAAGGCTTGCATCCACCGGACGTATCTGGTCTAGCCAGCGTCCACGGGAAACCTGGCCACACAAATGTGGTGCCGCGCTCGCCGCCCTGCTCATGAGCCGAAAGGCAGCGAGTCACAAATGGGTTTCAAAGGCTTGCATCCACCGGACGTATCTGGTCTAGCCAGCGTCCACGGGAAACCCGGCCACACAAATGTGGCACCGCGCTCGCCGTCCAGCTCATGAGCCGAAAGGCAGCGAGTCACAAATGGGTTTCAAAGGCTTGCATCTGCCGGACGTATCTTGTCTTGCCAGCGTCCACGGGAAACCTGGCCACACAAATGTGGTGCCGCGCTCGCCGCCCAGCTCATGAGCCGAAAGGCAGCGAGTCACAAATGGGTTTCAAAGGCTTGCATCCACCGGACGTATCTGGTCTAGCCAGCGTCCACGGGAAACCTGGCCACACAAATGTGGTGCCACGCTCGCCGCCCAGCTCATGAGCCGAAAGGCAGCGAGTCACAAATGGGTTTTAAAGGCTTACGTCCGCCGGACGTATCTGGTCTAGCCAGCGTCCACGGGAAACCCGGCCACAGAAATGTGGCACCGTACTCGCCGTCCAGCTCATGAGCCGAAAGGCAGCGAGTCACAAATGGGTTTCAAAGGCGTGCGATCGTCGGACGTATCTGGTCTAGCCAGCATCCACGGGAAACCTGGCCACACAAATGTGGCACCGCGCTCGCCATCCAGCACGTGAGCCGAAAGGCA
This sequence comes from Urtica dioica subsp. dioica, assembly GCF_054948205.1. Taxonomy (NCBI): domain Eukaryota; kingdom Viridiplantae; phylum Streptophyta; class Magnoliopsida; order Rosales; family Urticaceae; genus Urtica; species Urtica dioica. The sequence goes on from NC_142756.1 coordinate 44,436,319, forward strand.
GCGAGTCATAAATGGGTTTCAAAGGCTTGCCTCTGCCGGACGTATCTTGTCTAGCCAGCGTCCACGGGAAACCTGGCCACACAAATGTGGTGCCGCGCTCGCCGCCCAGCTCATGAGCCGAAAGGCAGCGAGTCACAAATGGGTTTCAAAGGCTTACGTCCGCCGGACGTATCTGGTCTAGCCAGCGTCCACGGGAAACCCGGCCACAGAAATGTGGCACCGTCCTCGCCGTCCAGCTCATGAGCCGAAAGGCAGCGAGTTACAAATGGGTTTCAAAGGCGTGCGACCGTCGGACGTATCTGGTCTAGCCAGCATCCACGGGAAACCTGGCCACACAAATGTGGCACCGCGCTCGCCATCCAGCGCGTGAGCCGAAAGGCAGCGAGTCATAAATGGGTTTCAAAGGCTTGCGTCCGCCGTACGTATCTGGTCTACCCAACGTCCACGGGAAACCCAGCCACACAAATGTGGCACCGCGCTCGCCGTCCAGCTCATGAGCCGAAAGGCAGCGAGTCACAAATGGGTTTCAAAGGCTTGCATCCACCGGACGTATCTGGTCTAGCCAGCGTCCACGGGAAACCTGGCCACACAAATGTGGTGCCGCGCTCGCCGCCCAGCTCATGAGCCGAAAGGCAGCGAGTCACAAATGGGTTTCAAAGGCTTACGTCCGCCGGACGTATCTGGTCTAGCCAGCGTCCACGGGAAACCCGGCCACAGAAATGTGGCACCGTGCTCGCCGTCCAGCTCATGAGCCGAAAGGCAGCGAGTCACAAATGGGTTTCAAAGGCTTGCCTCTGCCGGACGTATCTTGTCTAGCCAGCGTCCACGGGAAACCTGGCCACACAAATGTGGTGCCGCGCTCGCCGCCCAGCTCATGAGCCGAAAGGCAGCGAGTCACAAATGGGTTTCAAAGGCTTGCATCCACCGGACGTATCTGGTCTAGCCAGCGTCCACGGGAAACCTGGCCACACAAATGTGGTGCCACGCTCGCCGCCCAGCTCATGAGCCGAAAGGCAGCGAGTCACAAATGGGTTTCAAAGGCGTGCGACCGTCGGACCTATCTGGTCTAGCCAGCATCCACGGGAAACCTGGCCACACAAATGTGGCACCGCGCTCGCCATCCAGCGCGTGAGCCGAAAGGCAGCGAGTCATAAATGGGTTTCAAAGGCTTGCGTCCGCCGGACGTATCTGGTCTACCCAGCGTCCACGGGAAACCCGGCCACACAAATGTGGCACGGTGCTCGCCGTCCAGCTCATGAGCCGAAAGGCAGCGAGTCACAAATGGGTTTCAAAGGCTTGCATCCACCGGACGTATCTGGTCTAGCCAGCGTCCACGGGAAACCTGGCCACACAAATGTGGTGCCGCGCTCGCCGCCCTGCTCATGAGCCGAAAGGCAGCGAGTCACAAATGGGTTTCAAAGGCTTGCATCCACCGGACGTATCTGGTCTAGCCAGCGTCCACGGGAAACCCGGCCACACAAATGTGGCACCGCGCTCGCCGTCCAGCTCATGAGCCGAAAGGCAGCGAGTCACAAATGGGTTTCAAAGGCTTGCATCTGCCGGACGTATCTTGTCTTGCCAGCGTCCACGGGAAACCTGGCCACACAAATGTGGTGCCGCGCTCGCCGCCCAGCTCATGAGCCGAAAGGCAGCGAGTCACAAATGGGTTTCAAAGGCTTGCATCCACCGGACGTATCTGGTCTAGCCAGCGTCCACGGGAAACCTGGCCACACAAATGTGGTGCCACGCTCGCCGCCCAGCTCATGAGCCGAAAGGCAGCGAGTCACAAATGGGTTTTAAAGGCTTACGTCCGCCGGACGTATCTGGTCTAGCCAGCGTCCACGGGAAACCCGGCCACAGAAATGTGGCACCGTACTCGCCGTCCAGCTCATGAGCCGAAAGGCAGCGAGTCACAAATGGGTTTCAAAGGCGTGCGATCGTCGGACGTATCTGGTCTAGCCAGCATCCACGGGAAACCTGGCCACACAAATGTGGCACCGCGCTCGCCATCCAGCACGTGAGCCGAAAGGCAGCGAGTCATAAATGGGTTTCAAAGGCTTGCCTCTGCCGGACGTATCTTGTCTAGCCAGCGTCCACGGGAAACCTGGCCACACAAATGTGGTGCCGCGCTCGCCGCCCAGCTCATGAGCCGAAAGGCAGCGAGTCACAAATGGGTTTCAAAGGCTTACGTCCGCCGGACGTATCTGGTCTAGCCAGCGTCCACGGGAAACCCGGCCACAGAAATGTGGCACCGTCCTCGCCGTCCAGCTCATGAGCCGAAAGGCAGCGAGTTACAAATGGGTTTCAAAGGCGTGCGACCGTCGGACGTATCTGGTCTAGCCAGCATCCACGGGAAACCTGGCCACACAAATGTGGCACCGCGCTCGCCATCCAGCGCGTGAGCCGAAAGGCAGCGAGTCATAAATGGGTTTCAAAGGCTTGCGTCCGCCGTACGTATCTGGTCTACCCAACGTCCACGGGAAACCCAGCCACACAAATGTGGCACCGCGCTCGCCGTCCAGCTCATGAGCCGAAAGGCAGCGAGTCACAAATGGGTTTCAAAGGCTTGCATCCACCGGACGTATCTGGTCTAGCCAGCGTCCACGGGAAACCTGGCCACACAAATGTGGTGCCGCGCTCGCCGCCCAGCTCATGAGCCGAAAGGCAGCGAGTCACAAATGGGTTTCAAAGGCTTACGTCCGCCGGACGTATCTGGTCTAGCCAGCGTCCACGGGAAACCCGGCCACAGAAATGTGGCACCGTGCTCGCCGTCCAGCTCATGAGCCGAAAGGCAGCGAGTCACAAATGGGTTTCAAAGGCTTGCCTCTGCCGGACGTATCTTGTCTAGCCAGCGTCCACGGGAAACCTGGCCACACAAATGTGGTGCCGCGCTCGCCGCCCAGCTCATGAGCCGAAAGGCAGCGAGTCACAAATGGGTTTCAAAGGCTTGCATCCACCGGACGTATCTGGTCTAGCCAGCGTCCACGGGAAACCTGGCCACACAAATGTGGTGCCACGCTCGCCGCCCAGCTCATGAGCCGAAAGGCAGCGAGTCACAAATGGGTTTTAAAGGCTTACGTCCGCCGGACGTATCTGGTCTAGCCAGCGTCCACGGGAAACCCGGCCACAGAAATGTGGCACCGTACTCGCCGTCCAGCTCATGAGCCGAAAGGCAGCGAGTCACAAATGGGTTTCAAAGGCGTGCGATCGTCGGACGTATCTGGTCTAGCCAGCATCCACGGGAAACCTGGCCACACAAATGTGGCACCGCGCTCGCCATCCAGCACGTGAGCCGAAAGGCAGCGAGTCATAAATGGGTTTCAAAGGCTTGCCTCTGCCGGACGTATCTTGTCTAGCCAGCGTCCACGGGAAACCTGGCCACACAAATGTGGTGCCGCGCTCGCCGCCCAGCTCATGAGCCGAAAGGCAGCGAGTCACAAATGGGTTTCAAAGGCTTACGTCCGCCGGACGTATCTGGTCTAGCCAGCGTCCACGGGAAACCCGGCCACAGAAATGTGGCACCGTCCTCGCCGTCCAGCTCATGAGCCGAAAGGCAGCGAGTTACAAATGGGTTTCAAAGGCGTGCGATCGTCGGACGTATCTGGTCTAGCCAGCATCCACGGGAAACCTGGCCACACAAATGTGGCACCGCGCTCGCCATCCAGCGCGTGAGCCGAAAGGCAGCGAGTCATAAATGGGTTTCAAAGGCTTGCGTCCGCCGTACGTATCTGGTCTACCCAGCGTCCACGGGAAACCCGGCCACACAAATATGGCACCGCGCTCGCCGTCCAGCTCATGAGCCGAAAGGCAGCGAGTCACAAATGGGTTTCAAAGGCTTGCATCCACCGGACGTATCTGGTCTAGCCAGCGTCCACGGGAAACCTGGCCACACAAATGTGGTGCCGCGCTCGCCGCCCAGCTCATGAGCCGAAAGGCAGCGAGTCACAAATGGGTTTCAAAGGCTTACGTCCGCCGGACGTATCTGGTCTAGCCAGCGTCCACGGGAAACCCGGCCACAGAAATGTGGCACCGTGCTCGCCGTCCAGCTCATGAGCCGAAAGGCAGCGAGTCACAAATGGGTTTCAAAGGCGTGCGATCGTCGGACGTATCTGGTCTAGCCAGCATCCACGGGAAACCTGGCCACACAAATGTGGCACCGCGCTCGCCATCCAGCGCGTGAGCCGAAAGGCAGCGAGTCATAAATGGGTTTCAAAGGCTTGCGTCCGCCGTACGTATCTGGTCTACCCAACGTCCACGGGAAACCCAGCCACACAAATGTGGCACCGCGCTCGCCGTCCAGCTCATGAGCCGAAAGGCAGCGAGTCACAAATGGGTTTCAAAGGCTTGCATCCACCGGACGTATCTGGTCTAGCCAGCGTCCACGGGAAACCTGGCCACACAAATGTGGTGCCGCGCTCGCCGCCCAGCTCATGAGCCGAAAGGCAGCGAGTCACAAATGGGTTTCAAAGGCTTACGTCCGCCGGACGTATCTGGTCTAGCCAGCGTCCACGGGAAACCCGGCCACAGAAATGTGGCACCGTGCTCGCCGTCCAGCTCATGAGCCGAAAGGCAGCGAGTCACAAATGGGTTTCAAAGGCTTGCCTCTGCCGGACGTATCTTGTCTAGCCAGCGTCCACGGGAAACCTGGCCACACAAATGTGGTGCCGCGCTCGCCGCCCAGCTCATGAGCCGAAAGGCAGCGAGTCACAAATGGGTTTCAAAGGCTTACGTCCGCCGGACGTATCTGGTCTAGCCAGCGTCCACGGGAAACCCGGCCACAGAAATGTGGCACCGTCCTCGCCGTCCAGCTCATGAGCCGAAAGGCAGCGAGTTACAAATGGGTTTCAAAGGCGTGCGACCGTCGGACGTATCTGGTCTAGCCAGCATCCACGGGAAACCTGGCCACACAAATGTGGCACCGCGCTCGCCATCCAGCGCGTGAGCCGAAAGGCAGCGAGTCATAAATGGGTTTCAAAGGCTTGCGTCCGCCGTACGTATCTGGTCTACCCAGCGTCCACGGGAAACCCGGCCACACAAATATGGCACCGCGCTCGCCGTCCAGCTCATGAGCCGAAAGGCAGCGAGTCACAAATGGGTTTCAAAGGCTTGCATCCACCGGACGTATCTGGTCTAGCCAGCGTCCACGGGAAACCTGGCCACACAAATGTGGTGCCGCGCTCGCCGCCCAGCTCATGAGCCGAAAGGCAGCGAGTCACAAATGGGTTTCAAAGGCTTACGTCCGCCGGACGTATCTGGTCTAGCCAGCGTCCACGGGAAACCCGGCCACAGAAATGTGGCACCGTGCTCGCCGTCCAGCTCATGAGCCGAAAGGCAGCGAGTCACAAATGGGTTTCAAAGGCGTGCGATCGTCGGACGTATCTGGTCTAGCCAGCATCCACGGGAAACCTGGCCACACAAATGTGGCACCGCGCTCGCCATCCAGCGCGTGAGCCGAAAGGCAGCGAGTCATAAATGGGTTTCAAAGGCTTGCGTCCGCCGGGCGTATCTGGTCTACCCAGCGTCCACGGGAAACCCGGCCACACAAATGTGGCACCGCGCTCGCCGTCCAGCTCATGAGCCGAAAGGCAGCGAGTTACAAATGGGTTTCAAAGGCTTGCATCTGCCGGACGTATCTTGTCTTGCCAGCGTCCACGGGAAACCTGGCCACACAAATGTGGTGCCGCGCTCGCCGCCCAGCTCATGAGCCGAAAGGCAGCGAGTCACAAATGTGTTTCAAAGGCTTGCATCCACCGGACGTATCTGGTCTAGCCAGCGTCCACGGGAAACCTGGCCACACAAATGTGGTGCCGCGCTCGCCGCCCAGCTCATGAGCCGAAAGGCAGCGAGTCACAAATGGGTTTCAAAGGCGTGCGACCGTCGGACCTATCTGGTCTAGCCAGCATCCACGGGAAACCTGGCCACACAAATGTGGCACCGCGCTCGCCATCCAGCGCGTGAGCCGAAAGGCAGCGAGTCATAAATGGGTTTCAAAGGCTTGCGTCCGCCGGACGTATCTGGTCTACCCAGCGTCCACGGGAAACCCGGCCACAGAAATGTGGCACGGTGCTCGCCGTCCAGCTCATGAGCCGAAAGGCAGCGAGTCACAAATGGGTTTCAAAGGCTTGCATCCACCGGACGTATCTGGTCTAGCCAGCGTCCACGGGAAACCTGGCCACACAAATGTGGTGCCGCGCTCGCCGCCCTGCTCATGAGCCGAAAGGCAGCGAGTCACAAATGGGTTTCAAAGGCTTGCATCCACCGGACGTATCTGGTCTAGCCAGCGTCCACGGGAAACCCGGCCACACAAATGTGGCACCGCGCTCGCCGTCCAGCTCATGAGCCGAAAGGCAGCGAGTCACAAATGGGTTTCAAAGGCTTGCATCTGCCGGACGTATCTTGTCTTGCCAGCGTCCACGGGAAACCTGGCCACACAAATGTGGTGCCGCGCTCGCCGCCCAGCTCATGAGCCGAAAGGCAGCGAGTCACAAATGGGTTTCAAAGGCTTGCATCCACCGGACGTATCTGGTCTAGCCAGCGTCCACGGGAAACCTGGCCACACAAATGTGGTGCCACGCTCGCCGCCCAGCTCATGAGCCGAAAGGCAGCGAGTCACAAATGGGTTTTAAAGGCTTACGTCCGCCGGACGTATCTGGTCTAGCCAGCGTCCACGGGAAACCCGGCCACAGAAATGTGGCACCGTACTCGCCGTCCAGCTCATGAGCCGAAAGGCAGCGAGTCACAAATGGGTTTCAAAGGCGTGCGATCGTCGGACGTATCTGGTCTAGCCAGCATCCACGGGAAACCTGGCCACACAAATGTGGCACCGCGCTCGCCATCCAGCACGTGAGCCGAAAGGCAGCGAGTCATAAATGGGTTTCAAAGGCTTGCGTCCGCAGGGCGTATCTGGTCTACGCAGCGTCCACGGGAAACCCGGCCACACAAATGTGGCACCGCGCTCGCCGTCCAGCTCATGAGCCGAAAGGCAGCGAGTCACAAATGGGTTTCAAAGGCTTGCATCCACCGGACGTATCTGGTCTAGCCAGCGTCCACGGGAAACCTGGCCACACAAATGTGGTGCCGCGCTCGCCGCCCAGCTCATGAGCCGAAAGGCAGCGAGTCACAAATGGGTTTCAAAGGCTTACGTCCGCCGGACGTATCTGGTCTAGCCAGAGTCCACGGGAAACCCGGCCACAGAAATGTGGCACCGTGCTCGCCGTCCAGCTCATGAGCCGAAAGGCAGCGAGTCACAAATGGGTTTCAAAGGCGTGCGATCGTCGGACGTATCTGGTCTAGCCAGCATCCACGGGAAACCTGGCCACACAAATGTGGCACCGCGCTCGCCATCCAGCGCGTGAGCCGAAAGGCAGCGAGTCATAAATGGGTTTCAAAGGCTTGCGTCCGCCGGGCGTATTTGGTCTACCCAGCGTCCACGGGAAACCCGGCCACACAAATGTGGCACCGCACTCGCCGTCCAGCTCATGAGCCGAAAGGCAGCGAGTCACAAATGGGTTTCAAAGGCTTGCATCTGCCGGACGTATCTTGTCTTGCCAGCGTCCACGGGAAACCTGGCCACACAAATGTGGTGCCGCGCTCGCCGCCCAGCTCATGAGCCGAAAGGCAGCGAGTCACAAATGGGTTTCAAAGGCTTGCATCCACCGGACGTATCTGGTCTAGCCAGCGTCCACGGGAAACCTGGCCACACAAATGTTGTGCCGCGCTCGCCGCCCAGCTCATGAGCCGAAAGGCAGCGAGTCACAAATGGGTTTCAAAGGCGTGCGACCGTCGGACGTATCTGGTCTAGCCAGCACCCACGGGAAACCTGGCCACACAAATGTGGCACCGCGCTCGCCATCCAGCGCGTGAGCCGAAAGGCAGCGAGTCATAAATCGGTTTCAAAGGCTTGCGTCCGCCGGACGTATCTGGTCTACCCAGCGTCCACGGGAAACCCGGCCACACAAATGTGGCACCGCACTCGCCGTCCAGCTCATGAGCCGAAAGGCAGCGAGTCACAAATGGGTTTCAAAGGCTTGCATCTGCCGGACGTATCTTGTCTTGCCAGCGTCCACGGGAAACCTGGCCACACAAATGTGGTGCCGCGCTCGCCGCCCAGCTCATGAGCCGAAAGGCAGCGAGTCACAAATGGGTTTCAAAGGCTTGCATCCACCGGACGTATCTGGTCTAGCCAGCGTCCACGGGAAACCTGGCCACACAAATGTTGTGCCGCGCTCGCCGCCCAGCTCATGAGCCGAAAGGCAGCGAGTCACAAATGGGTTTCAAAGGCGTGCGACCGTCGGACGTATCTGGTCTAGCCAGCACCCACGGGAAACCTGGCCACACAAATGTGGCACCGCGCTCGCCATCTAGCGCGTGAGCCGAAAGGCAGCGAGTCATAAATCGGTTTCAAAGGCTTGCGTCCGCCGGACGTATCTGGTCTACCCAGCGTCCACGGGAAACCCGGCCACACAAATGTGGCACCGTGCTCGCCGTCTAGCTCATGAGCCGAAAGGCAGCGAGTCACAAATGGGTTTCAAAGGCTTGCATCCACCGGACGTATCTGGTCTAGCCAGCGTCCACGGGAAACCTGGCCACACAAATGTGGTGCCGCGCTCGCCGCCCTGCTCATGAGCCGAAAGGCAGCTAGTCACAAATGGGTTTCAAAGGCTTGCATCCACCGGACGTATTTGGTCTAGCCAGCATCCACGGGAAACCTGGCCACACAAATGTGGCACCGCGCTCGCCGTCCAGCTCATGAGCCGAAAGGCAGCGAGTCACAAATGGGTTTCAAAGGCTTGCATCTGCCGGACGTATCTTGTCTTGCCAGCGTCCACGGGAAACCTGGCCACACAAATGTGGTGCCGCGCTCGCCGCCCAGCTCATGAGCCGAAAGGCAGCGAGTCACAAATGGGTTTCAAAGGCTTGCATTCACCGGACGTATCTGGTCTAGCCAGCGTCCACGGGAAACCTGGCCACACAAATGTTGTGCCGCGCTCGCCGCCCAGCTCATGAGCCGAAAGGCAGCGAGTCACAAATGGGTTTCAAAGGCGTGCGACCGTCGGACGTATCTGGTCTAGCCAGCACCCACGGGAAACCTGGCCACACAAATGTGGCACCGCGCTCGCCATCTAGCGCGTGAGCCGAAAGGCAGCGAGTCATAAATCGGTTTCAAAGGCTTGCGTCCGCCGGACGTATCTGGTCTACCCAGCGTCCACGGGAAACCCGGCCACACAAATGTGGCACCGTGCTCGCCGTCCAGCTCATGAGCCGAAAGGCAGCGAGTCACAAATGGGTTTCAAAGGCTTGCATCCACCGGACGTATCTGGTCTAGCCAGCGTCCACGGGAAACCTGGCCACACAAATGTGGTGCCGCGCTCGCCGCCCTGCTCATGAGCCGAAAGGCAGCTAGTCACAAATGGGTTTCAAAGGCTTGCATCCACCGGACGTATTTGGTCTAGCCAGCGTCCACGGGAAACCTGGCCACACAAATGTGGCACCGCGCTCGCCGTCCAGCTCATGAGCCGAAAGGCAGCGAGTCACAAATGGGTTTCAAAGGCTTGCATCCACCGGACGTATCTGGTCTACCCAGCGTCCACGGGAAACCCGGCCACACAAATGTGGCACCGCGCTCGCCGTCCAGCTCATGAGCCGAAAGGCAGTGAGTCACAAATGGGTTTCAAAGGCTTGCATCTGCCGGACGTATCTTGTCTTGCCAGCGTCCACGGGAAACCTGGCCACACAAATGTGGTGCCGCGCTTGCCGCCCAGCTCATGAGCCGAAAGGCAGCGAGTCACAAATGGGTTTCAAAGGCGTGCGACCGTCGGACGTATCTGGTCTAGCCAGCACCCACGGGAAACCTGGCCACACAAATGTGGCACCGCGCTCGCCATCTAGCGCGTGAGCCGAAAGGCAGCGAGTCATAAATCGGTTTCAAAGGCTTGCGTCCGCCGGACGTATAAGGTCTACCCAGCGTCCACGGGAAACCCGGCCACACAAATGTGGCACCGTGCTCGCCGTCCAGCTCATGAGCCGAAAGGCAGCGAGTCACAAATGGGTTTCAAAGGCTTGCATCCACCGGACGTATCTGGTCTAGCCAGCGTCCACGGGAAACCTGGCCACACAAATGTGGTGCCGCGCTCGCCGCCCTGCTCATGAGCCGAAAGGCAGCTAGTCACAAATGGGTTTCAAAGGCTTGCATCCACCGGACGTATTTGGTCTAGCCAGCGTCCACAGGAAACCTGGCCACACAAATGTGGCACCGCGCTCGCCGTCCAGCTCATGAGCCGAAAGGCAGCGAGTCACAAATGGGTTTCAAAGGCTTGCATCCACCGGACGTATCTGGTCTACCCAGCGTCCACGGGAAACCCGGCCACACAAATGTGGCACCGCGCTCGCCGTCCAGCTCATGAGCCGAAAGGCAGCGAGTCACAAATGGGTTTCAAAGGCTTGCATCTGCCGGACGTATCTTGTCTTGCCAGCGTCCACGGGAAACCTGGCCACACAAATGTGGTGCCGCGCTTGCCGCCCAGCTCATGAGCCGAAAGGCAGCGAGTCACAAATGGGTTTCAAAGGCGTGCGACCGTCGGACGTATCTGGTCTAGCCAGCACCCACGGGAAACCTGGCCACACAAATGTGGCACCGCGCTCGCCATCTAGCGCGTGAGCCGAAAGGCAGCGAGTCATAAATCGGTTTCAAAGGCTTGCGTCCGCCGGACGTATCTGGTCTACCCAGCGTCCACGGGAAACCCGGCCACACAAATGTGGCACCGTGCTCGCCGTCCAGCTCATGAGCCGAAAGGCAGCGAGTCACAAATGGGTTTCAAAGGCTTGCATCCACCGGACGTATCTGGTCTACCCAGCGTCCACGGGAAACCCGGCCACACAAATGTGGCACCGCGCTCGCCGTCCAGCTCATGAGCCTAAAGGCAGCGAGTCACAAATGGGTTTCAAAGGCTTGCATCTGCCGGACGTATCTTGTCTTGCCAGCGTCCACGGGAAACCTGGCCACACAAATGTGGTGCCGCGCTTGCCGCCCAGCTCATGAGCCGAAAGGCAGCGAGTCACAAATGGGTTTCAAAGGCTTGCATCCACCGGACGTATCTGGTCTAGCCAGCGTCCACGGGAAACCTGGCCACACAAATGTGGTGCCGCGCTCGACGCCCAGCTCATGAGCCGAAAGGCAGCGAGTCACAAATGGGTTTCAAAGGCGTGCGACCGTCGGACGTATCTGGTCTAGCCAGCACCCACGGGAAACCTGGCCACACAAATGTGGCACCGCGCTCGCCATCTAGCGCGTGAGCCGAAAGGCAGCGAGTCATAAATCGGTTTCAAAGGCTTGCGTCCGCCGGACGTATCTGGTCTACCCAGCGTCCACGGGAAACCCGGCCACACAAATGTGGCACCGTGCTCGCCGTCCAGCTCATGAGCCGAAAGGCAGCGAGTCACAAATGGGTTTCAAAGGCTTGCATCCACCGGACGTATCTGGTCTAGCCAGCGTCCACGGGAAACCTGGCCACACAAATGTGGTGCCGCGCTCGCCGCCCTGCTCATGAGCCGAAAGGCAGCTAGTCACAAATGGGTTTCAAAGGCTTGCATCCACCGGACGTATTTGGTCTAGCCAGCGTCCACAGGAAACCTGGCCACACAAATGTGGCACCGCGCTCGCCGTCCAGCTCATGAGCCGAAAGGCAGCGAGTCACAAATGGGTTTCAAAGGCTTGCATCCACCGGACGTATCTGGTCTACCCAGCGTCCACGGGAAACCCGGCCACACAAATGTGGCACCGCGCTCGCCGTCCAGCTCATGAGCCGAAAGGCAGCGAGTCACAAATGGGTTTCAAAGGCTTGCATCTGCCGGACGTATCTTGTCTTGCCAGCGTCCACGGGAAACCTGGCCACACAAATGTGGTGCCGCGCTTGCCGCCCAGCTCATGAGCCGAAAGGCAGCGAGTCACAAATGGGTTTCAAAGGCGTGCGACCGTCGGACGTATCTGGTCTAGCCAGCACCCACGGGAAACCTGGCCACACAAATGTGGCACCGCGCTCGCCATCTAGCGCGTGAGCCGAAAGGCAGCGAGTCATAAATCGGTTTCAAAGGCTTGCGTCCGCCGGACGTATCTGGTCTACCCAGCGTCCACGGGAAACCCGGCCACACAAATGTGGCACCGTGCTCGCCGTCCAGCTCATGAGCCGAAAGGCAGCGAGTCACAAATGGGTTTCAAAGGCTTGCATCCACCGGACGTATCTGGTCTAGCCAGCGTCCACGGGAAACCTGGCCACACAAATGTGGTGCCGCGCTCGCCGCCCTGCTCATGAGCCGAAAGGCAGCTAGTCACAAATGGGTTTCAAAGGCTTGCATCCACCGGACGTATTTGGTCTAGCCAGCGTCCACAGGAAACCTGGCCACACAAATGTGGCACCGCGCTCGCCGTCCAGCTCATGAGCCGAAAGGCAGCGAGTCACAAATGGGTTTCAAAGGCTTGCATCCACCGGACGTATCTGGTCTACCCAGCGTCCACGGGAAACCCGGCCACACAAATGTGGCACCGCGCTCGCCGTCCAGCTCATGAGCCTAAAGGCAGCGAGTCACAAATGGGTTTCAAAGGCTTGCATCTGCCGGACGTATCTTGTCTTGCCAGCGTCCACGGGAAACCTGGCCACACAAATGTGGTGCCGCGCTTGCCGCCCAGCTCATGAGCCGAAAGGCAGCGAGTCACAAATGGGTTTCAAAGGCTTGCATCCACCGGACGTATCTGGTCTAGCCAGCGTCCACGGGAAACCTGGCCACACAAATGTGGTGCCGCGCTCGCCGCCCAGCTCATGAGCCGAAAGGCAGCGAGTCACAAATGGGTTTCAAAGGCTTACGTCCGCCGGACGTATCTGGTCTAGCCAGCGTCCACGGGAAACCCGGCCACAGAAATGTGGCACCGTGCTCGCCGTCCAGCTCATGAGCCGAAAGGCAGCGAGTCACAAATGGGTTTCAAAGGCGTGCGACCGTCGGACGTATCTGGTCTAGCCAGCATCCACGGGAAACCTGGCCACACAAATGTGGCACCGCGCTCGCCATCCAGCGCGTGAGCCGAAAGGCAACGAGTCATAAATGGGTTTCAAAGGCTTGCGTCCGCCGGACGTATCTGGTCTACCCAGCGTCCACGGGAAACCCGGCCACACAAATGTGGCACCGCGCTCGCCGTCCAGCTCATGAGCCGAAAGGCAGCGAGTCACAAATGGGTTTCAAAGGCTTGCCTCTGCCGGACATATCTTGTCTAGCCAGCGTCCACGGGAAACCTGGCCACACAAATGTGGTGCCGCGCTCGCCGCCCAGCTCATGAGCCGAAAGGCAGCGAGTCACAAATGGGTTTCAAAGGCTTACGTCCGCCGGACGTATCTGGTCTAGCCAGCGTCCACGGGAAACCCGGCCACAGAAATGTGGCACCGTCCTCGCCGTCCAGCTCATGAGCCGAAAGGCAGCGAGTTACAAATGGGTTTCAAAGGCGTGCGACCGTCGGACGTATCTGGTCTAGCCAGCATCCACGGGAAACCTGGCCACACAAATGTGGCACCGCGCTCGCCATCCAGCGCGTGAGCCGAAAGGCAGCGAGTCATAAATGGGTTTCAAAGGCTTGCGTCCGCCGTACGTATCTGGTCTACCCAGCGTCCACGGGAAACCCGGCCACACAAATGTGGCACCGCGCTCGCCGTCCAGCTCATGAGCCGAAAGGCAGCGAGTCACAAATGGGTTTCAAAGGCTTGCATCCACCGGACGTATCTGGTCTAGCCAGCGTCCACGGGAAACCTGGCCACACAAATGTGGTGCCGCGCTCGCCGCCCAGCTCATGAGCCGAAAGGCAGCGAGTCACAAATGGGTTTCAAAGGCTTACGTCCGCCGGACGTATCTGGTCTAGCCAGCGTCCACGGGAAACCCGGCCACAGAAATGTGGCACCGTGCTCGCCGTCCAGCTCATGAGCCGAAAGGCAGCGAGTCACAAATGGGTTTCAAAGGCGTGCGATCGTCGGACGTATCTGGTCTAGCCAGCATCCACGGGAAACCTGGCCACACAAATCTGGCACCGCGCTCGCCATCCAGCGCGTGAGCCGAAAGGCAGCGAGTCATAAATGGGTTTCAAAGGCTTGCGTCCGCCGGGCGTATCTGGTCTACCCAGCGTCCACGGGAAACCCGGCCACACAAATGTGGCACCGCGCTCGCCGTCCAGCTCATGAGCCGAAAGGCAGCGAGCTACAAATGGGTTTCAAAGGCTTGCATCTGCCGGACGTATCTTGTCTTGCCAGCGTCCACGGGAAACCTGGCCACACAAATGTGGTGCTGCGCTCGCCGCCCAGCTCATGAGCCGAAAGGCAGCGAGTCACAAATGTGTTTCAAAGGCTTGCATCCACCGGACGTATCTGGTCTAGCCAGCGTCCACGGGAAACCTGGCCACACAAATGTGGTGCCGCGCTCGCCGCCCAGCTCATGAGCCGAAAGGCAGCGAGTCACAAATGGGTTTCAAAGGCGTGCGACCGTCGGACCTATCTGGTCTAGCCAGCATCCACGGGAAACCTGGCAACACAAATGTGGCACCGCGCTCGCCATCCAGCGTGTGAGCCAAAAGGCAGCGAGTCATAAATGGGTTTCAAAGGCTTGCGTCCGCCGGACGTATCTGGTGTACCCAGCGTCCACGGGAAACCCGGCCACACAAATGTGGCACGGTGCTCGCTGTCCAGCTCATGAGCCGAAAGGCAGCGAGTCACAAATGGGTTTCAAAGGCTTGCATCCACCGGACGTATCTGGTCTAGCCAGCATCCACGGGAAACCTGGCCACACAAATGTGGTGCCGCGCTCGCCGCCCTGCTCATGAGCCGAAAGGCAGCGAGTCACAAATGGGTTTCAAAGGCTTGCATCCACCGGACGTATCTGGTCTAGCCAGCGTCCACGGGAAACCCGGCCACACAAATGTGGCACCGCGCTCGCCGTCCAGCTCATGAGCCGAAAGGCAGCGAGTCACAAATGGGTTTCAAAGGCTTGCATCTGCCGGACGTATCTTGTCTTGCCAGCGTCCACGGTAAACCTGGCCACACAAATGTGGTGCTGCGCTCGCCGCCCAGCTCATGAGCCGAAAGGCAGCGAGTCACAAATGGGTTTCAAAGGCTTGCATCCACCGGACGTATCTGGTCTAGCCAGCGTCCACGGGAAACCTGGCCACACAAATGTGGTGCCACGCTCGCCGCCCAGCTCATGAGCCGAAAGGCAGCGAGTCACAAATGGGTTTTAAAGGCTTACGTCCGCCGGACGTATCTGGTCTAGCCAGCGTCCACGGTAAACCCGGCCACAGAAATGTGGCACCGTACTCGCCGTCCAGCTCATGAGCCGAAAGGCAGCGAGTCACAAATGGGTTTCAAAGGCGTGCGATCGTCGGACGTATCTGGTCTAGCCAGCATCCACGGGAAACCTGGCCACACAAATGTGGCACCGCGCTCGCCATCCAGCACGTGAGCCGAAAGGCAGCGAGTCATAAATGGGTTTCAAAGGCTTGCGTCCGCAGGGCGTATCTGGTCTACCCAGCGTCCACGGGAAACCCGGCCACACAAATGTGGCACCGCGCTCGCCGTCCAGCTCATGAGCCGAAAGGCAGCGAGTCACAAATGGGTTTCAAAGGCTTGCATCTGCCGGACGTATCTTGTCTTGCCAGCGTCCACGGGAAACCTGGCCACACAAATGTGGTGCCGCGCTCGCCGCCCAGCTCATGAGCCGAAAGGCAGCGAGTCACAAATGGGTTTCAAAGGCTTGCATCCACCGGACGTATCTGGTCTAGCCAGCGTCCACGGGAAACCTGGCCACACAAATGTGGCACCGCGCTCGCCGTCCAGCTCATGAGCCGAAAGGCAGCGAGTCACAAATGGGTTTCAAAGGCTTGCATCTGCCGGACGTATCTTGTCTTGCCAGCGTCCACGGGAAACCTGGCCACACAAATGTGGTGCCGCGCTCGCCGCCCAGCTCATGAGCCGAAAGGCAGCGAGTCACAAATGGGTTTCAAAGGCTTGCATCCACCGGACGTATCTGGTCTAGCCAGCGTCCACGGGAAACCTGGCCACACAAATGTGGTGCCGCGCTCGCCGCCCAGCTCATGAGCCGAAAGGCAGCGAGTCACAAATGGGTTTCAAAGGCTTACGTCCGCCGGACGTATCTGGTCTAGCCAGCGTCCACGGGAAACCCGGCCACAGAAATGTGGCACCGTGATCGCCGTCCAGCTCATGAGCCGAAAGGCAGCGAGTCACAAATGGGTTTCAAAGGCGTGCGATCGTCGGACGTATCTGGTCTAGCCAGCATCCACGGGAAACCTGGCCACACAAATGTGGCACCGCGCTCGCCATCCAGCACGTGAGCCGAAAGGCAGCGAGTCATAAATGGGTTTCAAAGGCTTGCGTCCGCATGGCGTATCTGGTCTACCCAGCGTCCACGGGAAGCCCGGCCACACAAATGTGGCACCGCGCTCGCCGTCCAGCTCATGAGCCGAAAGGCAGCGAGTCACAAATGGGTTTCAAAGGCTTGCATCTGCCGGACGTATCTTGTCTTGCCAGCGTCCACGGGAAACCTGGCCACACAAATGTGGTGCCGCGCTCGCCGCCCAGCTCATGAGCCGAAAGGCAGCGAGTCACAAATGGGTTTCAAAGGCTTACGTCCGCCGGACGTATCTGGTCTAGCCAGCGTCCACGGGAAACCCGGCCACAGAAATGTGGCACCGTGCTCGCCGTCCAGCTCATGAGCCGAAAGGCAGCGAGTCACAAATGGGTTTCAAAGGCGTGCGATCGTCGGACGTATCTGGTCTAGCCAGCATCCACGGGAAACCTGGCCACACAAATGTGGCACCGCGCTCGCCATCCAGCACGTGAGCCGAAAGGCAGCGAGTCATAAATGGGTTTCAAAGGCTTGCGTCCGCAGGGCGTATCTGGTTTACCCAGCGTCCACGGGAAACCCGGCCACACAAATGTGGCACCGCGCTCGCCGTCCAGCTCATGAGCCGAAAGGCAGCGAGTCACAAATGGGTTTCAAAGGCTTGCATCTGCCGGACGTATCTTGTCTTGCCAGCGTCCACGGGAAACCTGGCCAAACAAATGTGGTGCCGCGCTCGCCGCCCAGCTCATGAGCCGAAAGGCAGCGAGTCACAAATGGGTTTCAAAGGCTTGCATCCACCGGACGTATCTGGTCTAGCCAGCGTCCACGGGAAACCTAGCCACACAAATGTGGCACCGCGCTCGCCGTCCAGCTCATGAGCCGAAAGGCAGCGAGTCACAAATGGGTTTCAAAGGCTTGCATCCACCGGACGTATCTGGTCTACCCAGCGTCCACGGGAAACCCGGCCACACAAATGTGGCACCGCGCTCGCCGTCCAGCTCATGAGCCGAAAGGCAGCGAGTCACAAATGGGTTTCAAAGGCTTGCATCTGCCGGACGTATCTTGTCTTGCCAGCGTCCACGGGAAACCTGGCCACACAAATGTGGTGCCGCGCTCGCCGCCCAGCTCATGAGCCGAAAGGCAGCGAGTCACAAATGGGTTTCAAAGGCCTGCATCCACCGGACGTATCTGGTCTAGCCAGCGTCCACGGGAAACCTGGCCACACAAATGTGGTGCCGCGCTCGCCGCCCTGCTCATGAGCCGAAAGGCAGCGAGTCATAAATGGGTTTCAAAGGCCTGCATCCACCGGACGTATCTGGTCTAGCCAGCGTCCACGGGAAACCTGGCCACGCAAATGTGGTGCCGCGCTCGCCGCCCAGCTCATGAGCCGAAAGGCAGCGAGTCACAAATGGGTTTCAAAGGCTTGCATCCACCGGACGTATCTGGTCTAGCCAGCGTCCACGGGAAACCTGGCCACACAAATGTGGTGCCGCGCTCGCCGCCCTGCTCATGAGCCGAAAGGCAGCGAGTCATAAATGGGTTTCAAAGGCCTGCATCCACCGGACGTATCTGGTCTAGCCAGCGTCCACGGGAAACCTGGCCACACAAATGTGGCACCGCGCTCGCCGTCCAGCTCATGAGCCGAAAGGCAGCGAGTCACAAATGGGTTTCAAAGGCTTGCATCCACCGGACGTATCTGGTCTACCCAGCGTCCACGGGAAACCCGGCCACAGAAATGTGGCACCGCGCTCGCCGTCCAGCTCATGAGCCGAAAGGCAGCGAGTCACAAATGGGTTTCAAAGGCTTGCATCTGCCGGACGTATCTTGTCTTGCCAGCGTCCACGGGAAACCTGGCCACACAAATGTGGTGCCGCGCTCGCCGCCCAGCTCATGAGCCGAAAGGCAGCGAGTCACAAATGGGTTTCAAAGGCCTGCATCCACCGGACGTATCTGGTCTTGCCAGCGTCCACGGGAAACCTGGCCACACAAATGTGGTGCCGCGCTCGCCGCCCAGCTCATGAGCCGAAAGGCAGCGAGTCACAAATGGGTTTCAAAGGCCTGCATCCACCGGACGTATCTGGTCTAGCCAGCGTCCACGGGAAACCTGGCCACACAAATGTGGTGCCGCGCTCGCCGCCCAGCTCATGAGCCGAAAGGCAGCGAGTCACAAATGGGTTTCAAAGGCTTGCATCCACCGGACGTATCTGGTCTAGCCAGCGTCCACGGGAAACCTGGCCACACAAATGTGGTGCCGCGCTCGCCGCCCTGCTCATGAGCCAAAAGGCAGCGAGTCATAAATGGGTTTCAAAGGCCTGCATCCACCGGACGTATCTGGTCTAGCCAGCGTCCACGGGAAACCTGGCCACACAAATGTGGCACCGCGCTCGCCGTCCAGCTCATGAGCCGAAAGGCAGCGAGTCACAAATGGGTTTCAAAGGCTTGCATCCACCGGACGTATCTGGTCTACCCAGCGTCCACGGGAAACCCGGCCACACAAATGTGGCACCGCGCTCGCCGTCCAGCTCATGAGCCGAAAGGCAGCGAGTCACAAATGGGTTTCAAAGGCTTGCATCTGCCCGACGTATCTTGTCTTGCCAGCGTCCACGGGAAACCTGGCCACACAAATGTGGTGCCGCGCTCGCCGCCCAGCTCATGAGCCGAAAGGCAGCGAGTCACAAATGGGTTTCAAAGGCTTGCATCCACCGGACGTATCTGGTCTAGCCAGCGTCCACGGGAAACCTAGCCACACAAATGTGGCACCGCGCTCGCCGTCCAGCTCATGAGCCGAAAGGCAGCGAGTCACAAATGGGTTTCAAAGGCTTGCATCCACCGGACGTATCTGGTCTACCCAGCGTCCACGGGAAACCCGGCCACACAAATGTGGCACCGCGCTCGCCGTCCAGCTCATGAGCCGAAAGGCAGCGAGTCACAAATGGGTTTCAAAGGCTTGCATCTGCCGGACGTATCTTGTCTTGCCAGCGTCCACGGGAAACCTGGCCACACAAATGTGGTGCCGCGCTCGCCGCCCAGCTCATGAGCCGAAAGGCAGCGAGTCACAAATGGGTTTCAAAGGCCTGCATCCACCGGACGTATCTGGTCTAGCCAGCGTCCACGGGAAACCTGGCCACACAAATGTGGTGCCGCGCTCGCCGCCCTGCTCATGAGCCGAAAGGCAGCGAGTCATAAATGGGTTTCAAAGGCCTGCATCCACCGGACGTATCTGGTCTAGCCAGCGTCCACGGGAAACCTGGCCACGCAAATGTGGTGCCGCGCTCGCCGCCCAGCTCATGAGCCGAAAGGCAGCGAGTCACAAATGGGTTTCAAAGGCTTGCATCCACCGGACGTATCTGGTCTAGCCAGCGTCCACGGGAAACCTGGCCACACAAATGTGGTGCCGCGCTCGCCGCCCTGCTCATGAGCCGAAAGGCAGCGAGTCATATATGGGTTTCAAAGGCCTGCATCCACCGGACGTATCTGGTCTAGCCAGCGTCCACGGGAAACCTGGCCACACAAATGTGGCACCGCGCTCGCCGTCCAGCTCATGAGCCGAAAGGCAGCGAGTCACAAATGGGTTTCAAAGGCTTGCATCCACCGGACGTATCTGGTCTACCCAGCGTCCACGGGAAACCCGGCCACAGAAATGTGGCACCGCGCTCGCCGTCCAGCTCATGAGCCGAAAGGCAGCGAGTCACAAATGGGTTTCAAAGGCTTGCATCTGCCGGACGTATCTTGTCTTGCCAGCGTCCACGGGAAACCTGGCCACACAAATGTGGTGCCGCGCTCGCCGCCCAGCTCATGAGCCGAAAGGCAGCGAGTCACAAATGGGTTTCAAAGGCCTGCATCCACCGGACGTATCTGGTCTTGCCAGCGTCCACGGGAAACCTGGCCACACAAATGTGGTGCCGCGCTCGCCGCCCAGCTCATGAGCCGAAAGGCAGCGAGTCACAAATGGGTTTCAAAGGCCTGCATCCACCGGACGTATCTGGTCTAGCCAGCGTCCACGGGAAACCTGGCCACACAAATGTGGTGCCGCGCTCGCCGCCCAGCTCATGAGCCGAAAGGCAGCGAGTCACAAATGGGTTTCAAAGGCTTGCATCCACCGGACGTATCTGGTCTAGCCAGCGTCCACGGGAAACCTGGCCACACAAATGTGGTGCCGCGCTCGCCGCCCTGCTCATGAGCCAAAAGGCAGCGAGTCATAAATGGGTTTCAAAGGCCTGCATCCACCGGACGTATCTGGTCTAGCCAGCGTCCACGGGAAACCTGGCCACACAAATGTGGCACCGCGCTCGCCGTCCAGCTCATGAGCCGAAAGGCAGCGAGTCACAAATGGGTTTCAAAGGCTTGCATCCACCGGACGTATCTGGTCTACCCAGCGTCCACGGGAAACCCGGCCACACAAATGTGGCACCGCGCTCGCCGTCCAGCTCATGAGCCGAAAGGCAGCGAGTCACAAATGGGTTTCAAAGGCTTGCATCTGCCCGACGTATCTTGTCTTGCCAGCGTCCACGGGAAACCTGGCCACACAAATGTGGTGCCGCGCTCGCCGCCCAGCTCATGAGCCGAAAGGCAGCGAGTCACAAATGGGTTTCAAAGGCTTGCATCCACCGGACGTATCTAGTCTAGCCAGCGTCCACGGGAAACCTGGCCACACAAATGTGGTGCCGCGCTCGCCGCCCAGCTCATGAGCCGAAAGGCAGCGAGTCACAAATGGGTTTCAAAGGCTTGCATCCACCGGACGTATCTGGTCTAGCCAGCGTCCACGGGAAACCTGGCCACACAAATGTAGCACCGCGCTCGCCGTCCAGCTCATGAGCCGAAAGGCAGCGAGTCACAAATGGGTTTCAAAGGCTTGCATCCACCGGACGTATCTGGTCTACCCAGCGTCCACGGGAAACCCGGCCACACAAATGTGGCACCGCGCTCGCCGTCCAGCTCATGAGCCGAAAGGCAGCGAGTCACAAATGGGTTTCAAAGGCTTGCATCTGCCGGACGTATCTTGTCTTGCCAGCGTCCACGGGAAACCTGGCCACACAAATGTGGTGCCGCGCTCGCCGCCCAGCTCATGAGCCGAAAGGCAGCGAGTCACAAATGGGTTTCAAAGGCTTGCATCCACCGGACGTATCTGGTCTAGCCAGCGTCCACGGGAAACCTGGCCACACAAATGTGGTGCCGCGCTCGCCGCCCTGCTCATGAGCCGAAAGGCAGCGAGTCACAAATGGGTTTCAAAGGCCTGCATCCACCGGACGTATCTGGTCTAGCCAGCGTCCACGGGAAACCTGGCCACACAAATGTGGCACCGCGCTCGCCGTCCAGCTCATGAGCCGAAAGGCAGCGAGTCACAAATGGGTTTCAAAGGCTTGCATCCACCGGACGTATCTGGTCTACCCAGCGTCCACGGGAAACCCGGCCACACAAATGTGGCACCGCGCTCGCCGTCCAGCTCATGAGCCGAAAGGCAGCGAGTCACAAATGGGTTTCAAAGGCTTGCATCTGCCGGACGTATCTTGTCTTGCCAGCGTCCACGGGAAACCTGGCCACACAAATGTGGTGCCGCGCTCGCCGCCCAGCTCATGAGCCGAAAGGCAGCGAGTCACAAATGGGTTTCAAAGGCTTGCATCCACCGGACGTATCTGGTCTAGCCAGCGTCCACGGGAAACCTGGCCACACAAATGTGGTGCCGCTCTCGCCGCCCTGCTCATGAGCCGAAAGGCAGCGAGTCACAAATGGGTTTCAAAGGCCTGCATCCACCGGACGTATCTGGTCTAGCCAGCGTCCACGGGAAACCTGGCCACACAAATGTGGCACCGCGCTCGCCGTCCAGCTCATGAGCCGAAAGGCAGCGAGTCACAAATGGGTTTCAAAGGCTTGCATCCACCGGACGTATCTGGTCTACCCAGCGTCCACGGGAAACCCGGCCACACAAATGTGGCACCGCGCTCGCCGTCCAGCTCATGAGCCGAAAGGCAGCGAGTCACAAATGGGTTTCAAAGGCTTGCATCTGCCGGACGTATCTTGTCTTGCCAGCGTCCACGGGAAACCTGGCCACACAAATGTGGTGCCGCGCTCGCCGCCCAGCTCATGAGCCGAAAGGCAGCGAGTCACAAATGGGTTTCAAAGGCTTGCATCCACCGGACGTATCTGGTCTAGCCAGCGTCCACGGGAAACCTGGCCACACAAATGTGGTGCCGCGCTCGCCGCCCAGCTCATGAGCCGAAAGGCAGCGAGTCACAAATGGGTTTCAAAGGCTTGCATCCACCGGACGTATCTGGTCTAGCCAGCGTCCACGGGAAACCTGGCCACACAAATGTGGCACCGCGCTCGCCGTCCAGCTCATGAGCCGAAAGGCAGCGAGTCACAAATGGGTTTCAAAGGCTTGCATCCACCGGACGTATCTGGTCTACCCAGCGTCCACGGGAAACCCGGCCACACAAATGTGGCACCGCGCTCGC
This sequence comes from Urtica dioica subsp. dioica, assembly GCF_054948205.1. Classification (NCBI taxonomy): domain Eukaryota; kingdom Viridiplantae; phylum Streptophyta; class Magnoliopsida; order Rosales; family Urticaceae; genus Urtica; species Urtica dioica. The sequence goes on from NC_142756.1 coordinate 44,459,154, forward strand.
CGTCCAGCTCATGAGCCGAAAGGCAGCGAGTCACAAATGGGTTTCAAAGGCTTGCATCTGCCGGACGTATCTTGTCTTGCCAGCGTCCACGGGAAACCTGGCCACACAAATGTGGTGCCGCGCTCGCCGCCCAGCTCATGAGCCGAAAGGCAGCGAGTCACAAATGGGTTTCAAAGGCTTGCATCCACCGGACGTATCTGGTCTAGCCAGCGTCCACGGGAAACCTGGCCACACAAATGTGGTGCCGCGCTCGCCGCCCTGCTCATGAGCCGAAAGGCAGCGAGTCACAAATGGGTTTCAAAGGCCTGCATCCACCGGACGTATCTGGTCTAGCCAGCGTCCACGGGAAACCTGGCCACACAAATGTGGCACCGCGCTCGCCGTCCAGCTCATGAGCCGAAAGGCAGCGAGTCACAAATGGGTTTCAAAGGCTTGCATCCACCGGACGTATCTGGTCTACCCAGCGTCCACGGGAAACCCGGCCACACAAATGTGGCACCGCGCTCGCCGTCCAGCTCATGAGCCGAAAGGCAGCGAGTCACAAATGGGTTTCAAAGGCTTGCATCTGCCGGACGTATCTTGTCTTGCCAGCGTCCACGGGAAACCTGGCCACACAAATGTGGTGCCGCGCTCGCCGCCCAGCTCATGAGCCGAAAGGCAGCGAGTCACAAATGGGTTTCAAAGGCTTGCATCCACCGGACGTATCTGGTCTAGCCAGCGTCCACGGGAAACCTGGCCACACAAATGTGGTGCCGCTCTCGCCGCCCTGCTCATGAGCCGAAAGGCAGCGAGTCACAAATGGGTTTCAAAGGCCTGCATCCACCGGACGTATCTGGTCTAGCCAGCGTCCACGGGAAACCTGGCCACACAAATGTGGCACCGCGCTCGCCGTCCAGCTCATGAGCCGAAAGGCAGCGAGTCACAAATGGGTTTCAAAGGCTTGCATCCACCGGACGTATCTGGTCTACCCAGCGTCCACGGGAAACCCGGCCACACAAATGTGGCACCGCGCTCGCCGTCCAGCTCATGAGCCGAAAGGCAGCGAGTCACAAATGGGTTTCAAAGGCTTGCATCTGCCGGACGTATCTTGTCTTGCCAGCGTCCACGGGAAACCTGGCCACACAAATGTGGTGCCGCGCTCGCCGCCCAGCTCATGAGCCGAAAGGCAGCGAGTCACAAATGGGTTTCAAAGGCTTGCATCCACCGGACGTATCTGGTCTAGCCAGCGTCCACGGGAAACCTGGCCACACAAATGTGGTGCCGCGCTCGCCGCCCAGCTCATGAGCCGAAAGGCAGCGAGTCACAAATGGGTTTCAAAGGCTTGCATCCACCGGACGTATCTGGTCTAGCCAGCGTCCACGGGAAACCTGGCCACACAAATGTGGCACCGCGCTCGCCGTCCAGCTCATGAGCCGAAAGGCAGCGAGTCACAAATGGGTTTCAAAGGCTTGCATCCACCGGACGTATCTGGTCTACCCAGCGTCCACGGGAAACCCGGCCACACAAATGTGGCACCGCGCTCGCCGTCCAGCTCATGAGCCGAAAGGCAGCGAGTCACAAATGGGTTTCAAAGGCTTGCATCTGCCGGACGTATCTTGTCTTGCCAGCGTCCACGGGAAACCTGGCCACACAAATGTGGTGCCGCGCTCGCCGCCCAGCTCATGAGCCGAAAGGCAGCGAGTCACAAATGGGTTTCAAAGGCTTGCATCCACCGGACGTATCTGGACTAGCCAGCGTCCACGGGAAACCTGGCCACACAAATGTGGTGCCGTGCTCGCCGCCCTGCTCATGAGCCGAAAGGCAGCGAGTCACAAATGGGTTTCAAAGGCCTGCATCCACCGGACGTATCTGGTCTAGCCAGCGTCCACGGGAAACCTGGCCACACAAATGTGGCACCGCGCTCGCCGTCCAGCTCATGAGCCGAAAGGCAGCGAGTCACAAATGGGTTTCAAAGGCTTGCATCCACCGGACGTATCTGGTCTACCCAGCGTCCACGGGAAACCCGGCCACACAAATGTGGCACCGCGCTCGCCGTCCAGCTCATGAGCCGAAAGGCAGCGAGTCACAAATGGGTTTCAAAGGCTTGCATCTGCCGGACGTATCTTGTCTTGCCAGCGTCCACGGGAAACCTGGCCACACAAATGTGGTGCCGCGCTCGCCGCCCAGCTCATGAGCCGAAAGGCAGCGAGTCACAAATGGGTTTCAAAGGCTTGCATCCACCGGACGTATCTGGTCTAGCCAGCGTCCACGGGAAACCTGGCCACACAAATGTGGTGCCGCTCTCGCCGCCCTGCTCATGAGCCGAAAGGCAGCGAGTCACAAATGGGTTTCAAAGGCCTGCATCCACCGGACGTATCTGGTCTAGCCAGCGTCCACGGGAAACCTGGCCACACAAATGTGGCACCGCGCTCGCCGTCCAGCTCATGAGCCGAAAGGCAGCGAGTCACAAATGGGTTTCAAAGGCTTGCATCCACCGGACGTATCTGGTCTACCCAGCGTCCACGGGAAACCCGGCCACACAAATGTGGCACCGCGCTCGCCGTCCAGCTCATGAGCCGAAAGGCAGCGAGTCACAAATGGGTTTCAAAGGCTTGCATCTGCCGGACGTATCTTGTCTTGCCAGCGTCCACGGGAAACCTGGCCACACAAATGTGGTGCCGCGCTCGCCGCCCAGCTCATGAGCCGAAAGGCAGCGAGTCACAAATGGGTTTCAAAGGCTTGCATCCACCGGACGTATCTGGTCTAGCCAGCGTCCACGGGAAACCTGGCCACACAAATGTGGTGCCGCGCTCGCCGCCCAGCTCATGAGCCGAAAGGCAGCGAGTCACAAATGGGTTTCAAAGGCTTGCATCCACCGGACGTATCTGGTCTAGCCAGCGTCCACGGGAAACCTGGCCACACAAATGTGGCACCGCGCTCGCCGTCCAGCTCATGAGCCGAAAGGCAGCGAGTCACAAATGGGTTTCAAAGGCTTGCATCCACCGGACGTATCTGGTCTACCCAGCGTCCACGGGAAACCCGGCCACACAAATGTGGCACCGCGCTCGCCGTCCAGCTCATGAGCCGAAAGGCAGCGAGTCACAAATGGGTTTCAAAGGCTTGCATCTGCCGGACGTATCTTGTCTTGCCAGCGTCCACGGGAAACCTGGCCACACAAATGTGGTGCCGCGCTCGCCGCCCAGCTCATGAGCCGAAAGGCAGCGAGTCACAAATGGGTTTCAAAGGCTTGCATCCACCGGACGTATCTGGTCTAGCCAGCGTCCACGGGAAACCTTGCCACACAAATGTGGTGCCGCGCTCGCCGCCCTGCTCATGAGCCGAAAGGCAGCGAGTCACAAATGGGTTTCAAAGGCCTGCATCCACCGGACGTATCTGGTCTAGCCAGCGTCCACGGGAAACCTGGCCACACAAATGTGGCACCGCGCTCGCCGTCCAGCTCATGAGCCGAAAGGCAGCGAGTCACAAATGGGTTTCAAAGGCTTGCATCCACCGGACGTATCTGGTCTACCCAGCGTCCACGGGAAACCCGGCCACACAAATGTGGCACCGCGCTCGCCGTCCAGCTCATGAGCCGAAAGGCAGCGAGTCACAAATGGGTTTCAAAGGCTTGCATCTGTCGGACGTATCTTGTCTTGCCAGCGTCCACGGGAAACCTGGCCACACAAATGTGGTGCCGCGCTCGCCGCCCAGCTCATGAGCCGAAAGGCAGCGAGTCACAAATGGGTTTCAAAGGCTTGCATCCACCGGACGTATCTGGTCTAGCCAGCGTCCACGGGAAACCTGGCCACACAAATGTGGTGCCGCGCTCGCCGCCCAGCTCATGAGCCGAAAGGCAGCGAGTCACAAATGGGTTTCAAAGGCTTGCATCCACCGGACGTATCTGGTCTAGCCAGCGTCCACGGGAAACCTGGCCACACAAATGTGGCACCGCGCTCGCCGTCCAGCTCATGAGCCGAAAGGCAGCGAGTCACAAATGGGTTTCAAAGGCTTGCATCCACCGGACGTATCTGGTCTACCCAGCGTCCACGGGAAACCCGGCCACACAAATGTGGCACCGCGCTCGCCGTCCAGCTCATGAGCCGAAAGGCAGCGAGTCACAAATGGGTTTCAAAGGCTTGCATCCGCCGGACGTATCTGGTCTAGCCAGCGTCCACGGGAAACCCGGCCACAGAAATGTGGCACCGTGCTCGCCGTTTAGCTCATGAGCCGAAAGGCAGCGAGTCACAAATGGGTTTCAAAGGCGTGCGACCGTCGGACGTATCTGGTCTAGCCAGCATCCACGGGAAACCTGGCCACACAAATGTGGCACCGCGCTCGCCATCCAGCGCGTGAGCCGAAAGGCAGCGAGTCATAAATGGGTTTCAAAGGCTTGCGTCCGCCGGACGTATCTGGTCTACCCAGCGTCCACGGGAAACCCGGCCACACAAATGTGGCACCGCGCTCGCCGTCCAGCTCATGAGCCGAAAGGCAGCGAGTCACAAATGGGTTTCAAAGGCTTGCATCCACCGGACGTATCTGGTCTAGCCAGCGTCCACGGGAAACCTGGCCACACAAATGTGGTGCCGCGCTCGCCGCCCAGCTCATGAGCCGAAAGGCAGCGAGTCACAAATGGGTTTCAAATTCTTACGTCCGCCGGACGTATCTGGTCTAGCCAGCGTCCACGGGAAACCCGGCCACAGAAATGTGGCACCGTGCTCGCCGTCCAGCTCATGAGCCGAAAGGCAGCGAGTCACAAATGGGTTTCAAAGGCGTGCGATCGTCGGACGTATCTGGTCTAGCCAGCATCCACGGGAAACCTGGCCACACAAATGTGGCACCGCGCTCGCCATCCAGCGCGTGAGCCGAAAGGCAGCGAGTCATAAATGGGTTTCAAAGGCTTGCATCCACCGGACGTATCTAGTGTAGCCAGCGTCCACGGGAAACCTGGCCACACAAATGTGGTGCCGCGCTCGCCGCCCTGCTCATGAGCCGAAAGGCAGCGAGTCACAAATGGGTTTCAAAGGCTTGCATCCACCGGACGTATCTGGTCTAGCCAGCGTCCACGGGAAACCTGGCCACACAAATGTGGTGCCGCGCTCGCAGCCCTGCTCATGAGCCGAAAGGCAGCGAGTCACAAATGGGTTTCAAAGGCTTGCACCCACCGGACGAATCTGGTCTAGCCAGCGTCCACGGGAAACCTGGCCACACAAATGTGGCACCGCGCTCGCCGTCCAGCTCATGAGCCGAAAGGCAGCGAGTCAGAAATGGGTTTCAAAGGCTTGCATCCACCGGACGTATCTAGTCTACCCAGCGTCCACGGGAAACCCGGCCACACAAATGTGGCACCGCGCTCGCCGTCCAGCTCATGAGCCGAAAGGCAGCGAGTCACAAATGGGTTTCAAAGGCTTGCATATGCCGGACGTATCTTGTCTTGCCAGCGTCCACGGGAAACCTGGCCACACAAATGTGGTGCCGCGCTCGCCGCCCAGCTCATGAGCCGAAAGGCAGCGAGTCACAAATGGGTTTCAAAGGCTTGCATCCACCGGACGTATCTGGCCTAGCCAGCGTCCACGGGAAACCTGGCCACACAAATGTGGTGCCGCGCCCGCCGCCCAGCTCATGAGCCGAAAGGCAGCGAGTCACAAATGGGTTTCAAAGGCTTACGTCCGCCGGACGTATCTGGTCTAGCCAGCGTCCACGGGAAACCCGGCCACAGAAATGTGGCACCGTGCTCGCCGTCCAGCTCATGAGCCGAAAGGCAGCGAGTCACAAATGGGTTTCAAAGGCGTGCGACCGTCGGACGTATCTGGTCTAGCCAGCATCCACGGGAAACCTGGCCACACAAATGTGGCACCGCGCTCGCCATCCAGCGCGTGAGCCGAAAGGCAACGAGTCATAAATGGGTTTCAAAGGCTTGCATCCGCCGGACGTATCTGGTCTACCCAGCGTCCACGGGAAACCCGGCCACACAAATGTGGCACCGCGCTCGCCGTCCAGCTCATGAGCCGAAAGGCAGCGAGTCACAAATGGGTTTCAAAGGCTTGCCTCTGCCGGACGTATCTTGTCTAGCCAGCGTCCACGGGAAACCTGGCCACACAAATGTGGTGTCGCGCTCGCCGCCCAGCTCATGAGCCGAAGGGCAGCGAGTCACAAATGGGTTTCAAAGGCTTACGTCCGCCGGACGTATCTGGTCTAGCCAGCGTCCACGGGAAACCCGGCCACAGAAATGTGGCACCGTGCTCGCCGTTTAGCTCATGAGCCGAAAGGCAGCGAGTCACAAATGGGTTTCAAAGGCGTGCGACCGTCGGACGTATCTGGTCTAGCCAGCATCCACGGGAAACCTGGCCACACAAATGTGGCACCGCGCTCGCCATCCAGCGCGTGAGCCGAAAGGCAGCGAGTCATAAATGGGTTTCAAAGGCTTGCGTCCGCCGGACGTATCTGGTCTACCCAGCGTCCACGGGAAACCCGGCCACACAAATGTGGCACCGCGCTCGCCGTCCAGCTCATGAGCCGAAAGGCAGCGAGTCACAAATGGGTTTCAAAGGCTTGCATCCACCGGACGTATCTGGTCTAGCCAGCGTCCACGGGAAACCTGGCCACACAAATGTGGTGCCGCGCTCGCCGCCCAGCTCATGAGCCGAAAGGCAGCGAGTCACAAATGGGTTTCAAATTCTTACGTCCGCCGGACGTATCTGGTCTAGCCAGCGTCCACGGGAAACTCGGCCACAGAAATGTGGCACCGTGCTCGCCGTCCAGCTCATGAGCCGAAAGGCAGCGAGTCACAAATGGGTTTCAAAGGCGTGCGATCGTCGGACGTATCTGGTCTAGCCAGCATCCACGGGAAACCTGGCCACACAAATGTGGCACCGCGCTCGCCATCCAGCGCGTGAGCCGAAAGGCAGCGAGTCATAAATGGGTTTCAAAGGCTTGCATCCACCGGACGTATCTGGTCTAGCCAGCGTCCACGGGAAACCTGGCCACACAAATGTGGTGCCGCGCTCGCCGCCCTGCTCATGAGCCGAAAGGCAGCGAGTCACAAATGGGTTTCAAAGGCTTGCACCCACCGGACGAATCTGGTCTAGCCAGCGTCCACGGGAAACCTGGCCACACAAATGTGGCACCGCGCTCGCCGTCCAGCTCATGAGCCGAAAGGCAGCGAGTCAGAAATGGGTTTCAAAGGCTTGCATCCACCGGACGTATCTAGTCTACCCAGCGTCCACGGGAAACCCGGCCACACAAATGTGGCACCGCGCTCGCCGTCCAGCTCATGAGCCGAAAGGCAGCGAGTCACAAATGGGTTTCAAAGGCTTGCATATGCCGGACGTATCTTGTCTTGCCAGCGTCCACGGGAAACCTGGCCACACAAATGTGGTGCCGCGCTCGCCGCCCAGCTCATGAGCCGAAAGGCAGCGAGTCACAAATGGGTTTCAAAGGCTTGCATCCACCGGACGTATCTGGCCTAGCCAGCGTCCACGGGAAACCTGGCCACACAAATGTGGTGCCGCGCCCGCCGCCCAGCTCATGAGCCGAAAGGCAGCGAGTCACAAATGGGTTTCAAAGGCTTACGTCCGCCGGACGTATCTGGTCTAGCCAGCGTCCACGGGAAACCCGGCCACAGAAATGTGGCACCGTGCTCGCCGTCCAGCTCATGAGCCGAAAGGCAGCGAGTCACAAATGGGTTTCAAAGGCGTGCGACCGTCGGACGTATCTGGTCTAGCCAGCATCCACGGGAAACCTGGCCACACAAATGTGGCACCGCGCTCGCCATCCAGCGCGTGAGCCGAAAGGCAACGAGTCATAAATGGGTTTCAAAGGCTTGCATCCGCCGGACGTATCTGGTCTACCCAGCGTCCACGGGAAACCCGGCCACACAAATGTGGCACCGCGCTCGCCGTCCAGCTCATGAGCCGAAAGGCAGCGAGTCACAAATGGGTTTCAAAGGCTTGCCTCTGCCGGACGTATCTTGTCTAGCCAGCGTCCACGGGAAACCTGGCCACACAAATGTGGTGTCGCGCTCGCCGCCCAGCTCATGAGCCGAAGGGCAGCGAGTCACAAATGGGTTTCAAAGGCTTACGTCCGCCGGACGTATCTGGTCTAGCCAGCGTCCACGGGAAACCCGGCCACAGAAATGTGGCACCGTGCTCGCCGTTTAGCTCATGAGCCGAAAGGCAGCGAGTCACAAATGGGTTTCAAAGGCGTGCGACCGTCGGACGTATCTGGTCTAGCCAGCATCCACGGGAAACCTGGCCACACAAATGTGGCACCGCGCTCGCCATCCAGCGCGTGAGCCGAAAGGCAGCGAGTCATAAATGGGTTTCAAAGGCTTGCGTCCGCCGGACGTATCTGGTCTACCCAGCGTCCACGGGAAACCCGGCCACACAAATGTGGCACCGCGCTCGCCGTCCAGCTCATGAGCCGAAAGGCAGCGAGTCACAAATGGGTTTCAAAGGCTTGCATCCACCGGACGTATCTGGTCTAGCCAGCGTCCACGGGAAACCTGGCCACACAAATGTGGTGCCGCGCTCGCCGCCCAGCTCATGAGCCGAAAGGCAGCGAGTCACAAATGGGTTTCAAATTCTTACGTCCGCCGGACGTATCTGGTCTAGCCAGCGTCCACGGGAAACCCGGCCACAGAAATGTGGCACCGTGCTCGCCGTCCAGCTCATGAGCCGAAAGGCAGCGAGTCACAAATGGGTTTCAAAGGCGTGCGATCGTCGGACGTATCTGGTCTAGCCAGCATCCACGGGAAACCTGGCCACACAAATGTGGCACCGCGCTCGCCATCCAGCGCGTGAGCCGAAAGGCAGCGAGTCATAAATGGGTTTCAAAGGCTTGCATCCACCGGACGTATCTGGTCTAGCCAGCGTCCACGGGAAACCTGGCCACACAAATGTGGTGCCGCGCTCGCCGCCCTGCTCATGAGCCGAAAGGCAGCGAGTCACAAATGGGTTTCAAAGGCTTGCATCCACCGGACGTATCTGGTCTAGCCAGCGTCCACGGGAAACCTGGCCACACAAATGTGGTGCCGCGCTCGCAGCCCTGCTCATGAGCCGAAAGGCAGCGAGTCACAAATGGGTTTCAAAGGCTTGCACCCACCGGACGTATCTGGTCTAGCCAGCGTCCACGGGAAACCTGGCCACACAAATGTGGCACCGCGCTCGCCGTCCAGCTCATGAGCCGAAAGGCAGCGAGTCAGAAATGGGTTTCAAAGGCTTGCATCCACCGGACGTATCTAGTCTACCCAGCGTCCACGGGAAACCCGGCCACACAAATGTGGCACCGCGCTCGCCGTCCAGCTCATGAGCCGAAAGGCAGCGAGTCACAAATGGGTTTCAAAGGCTTGCATATGCCGGACGTATCTTGTCTTGCCAGCGTCCACGGGAAACCTGGCCACACAAATGTGGTGCCGCGCTCACCGCCCAGCTCATGAGCCGAAAGGCAGCGAGTCACAAATGGGTTTCAAAGGCTTGCATCCACCGGACGTATCTGGCCTAGCCAGCGTCCACGGGAAACCTGGCCACACAAATGTGGTGCCGCGCCCGCCGCCCAGCTCATGAGCCGAAAGGCAGCGAGTCACAAATGGGTTTCAAAGGCTTACGTCCGCCGGACGTATCTGGTCTAGCCAGCGTCCACGGGAAACCCGGCCACAGAAATGTGGCACCGTGCTCGCCGTCCAGCTCATGAGCCGAAAGGCAGCGAGTCACAAATGGGTTTCAAAGGCGTGCGACCGTCGGACGTATCTGGTCTAGCCAGCATCCACGGGAAACCTGGCCACACAAATGTGGCACCGCGCTCGCCATCCAGCGCGTGAGCCGAAAGGCAACGAGTCATAAATGGGTTTCAAAGGCTTGCATCCGCCGGACGTATCTGGTCTACCCAGCGTCCACGGGAAACCCGGCCACACAAATGTGGCACCGCGCTCGCCGTCCAGCTCATGAGCCGAAAGGCAGCGAGTCACAAATGGGTTTCAAAGGCTTGCCTCTGCCGGACGTATCTTGTCTAGCCAGCGTCCACGGGAAACCTGGCCACACAAATGTGGTGTCGCGCTCGCCGCCCAGCTCATGAGCCGAAAGGCAGCGAGTCACAAATGGGTTTCAAAGGCTTACGTCCGCCGGACGTATCTGGTCTAGCCAGCGTCCACGGGAAACCCGGCCACAGAAATGTGGCACCGTGCTCGCCGTCCAGCTCATGAGCCGAAAGGCAGCGAGTCACAAATGGGTTTCAAAGGCGTGCGACCGTCGGACGTATCTGGTCTAGCCAGCATCCACGGGAAACCTGGCCACACAAATGTGGCACCGCGCTCGCCATCCAGCGCGTGAGCCGAAAGGCAGCGAGTCATAAATGGGTTTCAAAGGCTTGCGTCCGCCGGACGTATCTGGTCTACCCAGCATCCACGGGAAACCCGGCCACACAAATGTGGCACCGCGCTCGCCGTCTAGCTCATGAGCCGAAAGGCAGCGAGTCACAAATGGGTTTCAAAGGCTTGCATCCACCGGACGTATCTGGTCTAGCCAGCGTCCACGGGAAACCTGGCCACACAAATGTGGTGCCGCGCTCGTCGCCCAGCTCATGAGCCGAAAGGCAGCGAGTCACAAATGGGTTTCAAAGGCTTACGTCCGCCGGACGTATCTGGTCTAGCCAGCGTCCACGGGAAACCCGGCCACAGAAATGTGGCACCGTGCTCGCCGTCCAGCTCATGAGCCGAAAGGCAGCGAGTCACAAATGGGTTTCAAAGGCGTGCGACCGTCGGACGTATCTGGTCTAGCCAGCATCCACGGGAAACCTGGCCACACAAATGTGGCACCGCGCTCGCCATCCAGCGCGTGAGCCGAAAGGCAACGAGTCATAAATGGGTTTCAAAGGCTTGCATCCGCCGGACGTATCTGGTCTACCCAGCGTCCACGGGAAACCCGGCCACACAAATGTGGCACCGCGCTCGCCGTCCAGCTCATGAGCCGAAAGGCAGCGAGTCACAAATGGGTTTCAAAGGCTTGCCTCTGCCGGACGTATCTTGTCTAGCCAGCGTCCACGGGAAACCTGGCCACACAAATGTGGTGCCGCGCTCGCCGCCCAGCTCATGAGCCGAAAGGCAGCGAGTCACAAATGGGTTTCAAAGGCTTACGTCCGCCGGACGTATCTGGTCTAGCCAGCGTCCACGGGAAACCCGGCCACAGAAATGTGGCACCGTGCTCGCCGTCCAGCTCATGAGCCGAAAGGCAGCGAGTCACAAATGGGTTTCAAAGGCGTGCGACCGTCGGACGTATCTGGTCTAGCCAGCATCCACGGGAAACCTGGCCACACAAATGTGGCATCGCGCTCGCCATCCAGCGCGTGAGCCGAAAGGCAGCGAGTCATAAATGGGTTTCAAAGGCTTGCGTCCGCCGGACGTATCTGGTCTACCCAGCGTCCACGGGAAACCCGGCCACACAAATGTGGCACCGCGCTCGCCGTCCAGCTCATGAGCCGAAAGGCAGCGAGTCACAAATGGGTTTCAAAGGCTTGCATCCACCGGACGTATCTGGTCTAGCCAGCGTCCACGGGAAACCTGGCCACACAAATGTGGTGCCGCGCTCGCCGCCCAGCTCATGAGCCGATAGGCAGCGAGTCACAAATGGGTTTCAAAGGCTTACGTCCGCCGGACGTATCTGGTCTAGCCAGCGTCCACGGGAAACCCGGCCACAGAAATGTGGCACCGTGCTCGCCGTCCAGCTCATGAGCCGAAAGGCAGCGAGTCACAAATGGGTTTCAAAGGCGTGCAATCGTCGGACGTATCTGGTCTAGCAAGCATCCACGGGAAACCTGGCCACACAAATGTGGCACCGCGCTCGCCATCCAGCGCGTGAGCCGAAAGGCAGCGAGTCATAAATGGGTTTCAAAGGCTTGCATCCACCGGACGTATCTGGTCTAGCCAGCGTCCACGGGAAACCTGGCCACACAAATGTGGTGCCGCGCTCGCCGCCCTGCTCATGAGCCGAAAGGCAGCGAGTCACAAATGGGTTTCAAAGGCTTGCATCCACCGGACGTATCTGGCCTAGCCAGCGTCCACGGGAAACCTGGCCACACAAATGTGGTGCCGCACTCGCCGCCCAGCTCATGAGCCGAAAGGCAGCGAGTCACAAATGGGTTTCAAAGGCTTACGTCCGCCGGACGTATCTGGTCTAGCCAGCGTCCACGGGAAACCCGGCCACAGAAATGTGGCACCGTGCTTGCCGTCCAGCTCATGAGCCGAAAGGCAGCGAGTCACAAATGGGTTTCAAAGGCGTGCGACCGTCGGACGTATCTGGTCTAGACAGCATCCACGGGAAACCTGGCCACACAAATGTGGTGTCGCGCTCGCCGCCCAGCTCATGAGCCGAAAGGCAGCGAGTCACAAATGGGTTTCAAAGGCTTACGTCCGCCGGACGTATCTGGTCTAGCCAGCGTCCACGGGAAACCCGGCCACAGAAATGTGGCACCGTGCTCGCCGTCCAGCTCATGAGCCGAAAGGCAGCGAGTCACAAATGGGTTTCAAAGGCGTGCGACCGTCGGACGTATCTGGTCTAGCCAGCATCCACGGGAAACCTGGCCACACAAATGTGGCACCGCGCTCGCCATCCAGCGCGTGAGCCGAAAGGCAGCGAGTCATAAATGGGTTTCAAAGGCTTGCGTCCGCCGGACGTATCTGGTCTACCCAGCATCCACGGGAAACCCGGCCACACAAATGTGGCACCGCGCTCGCCGTCTAGCTCATGAGCCGAAAGGCAGCGAGTCACAAATGGGTTTCAAAGGCTTGCATCCACCGGACGTATCTGGTCTAGCCAGCGTCCACGGGAAACCTGGCCACACAAATGTGGTGCCGCGCTCGTCGCCCAGCTCATGAGCCGAAAGGCAGCGAGTCACAAATGGGTTTCAAAGGCTTACGTCCGCCGGACGTATCTGGTCTAGCCAGCGTCCACGGGAAACCCGGCCACAGAAATGTGGCACCGTGCTCGCCGTCCAGCTCATGAGCCGAAAGGCAGCGAGTCACAAATGGGTTTCAAAGGCGTGCGACCGTCGGACGTATCTGGTCTAGCCAGCATCCACGGGAAACCTGGCCACACAAATGTGGCACCGCGCTCGCCATCCAGCGCGTGAGCCGAAAGGCAACGAGTCATAAATGGGTTTCAAAGGCTTGCATCCGCCGGACGTATCTGGTCTACCCAGCGTCCACGGGAAACCCGGCCACACAAATGTGGCACCGCGCTCGCCGTCCAGCTCATGAGCCGAAAGGCAGCGAGTCACAAATGGGTTTCAAAGGCTTGCCTCTGCCGGACGTATCTTGTCTAGCCAGCGTCCACGGGAAACCTGGCCACACAAATGTGGTGCCGCGCTCGCCGCCCAGCTCATGAGCCGAAAGGCAGCGAGTCACAAATGGGTTTCAAAGGCTTACGTCCGCCGGACGTATCTGGTCTAGCCAGCGTCCACGGGAAACCCGGCCACAGAAATGTGGCACCGTGCTCGCCGTCCAGCTCATGAGCCGAAAGGCAGCGAGTCACAAATGGGTTTCAAAGGCGTGCGACCGTCGGACGTATCTGGTCTAGCCAGCATCCACGGGAAACCTGGCCACACAAATGTGGCATCGCGCTCGCCATCCAGCGCGTGAGCCGAAAGGCAGCGAGTCATAAATGGGTTTCAAAGGCTTGCGTCCGCCGGACGTATCTGGTCTACCCAGCGTCCACGGGAAACCCGGCCACACAAATGTGGCACCGCGCTCGCCGTCCAGCTCATGAGCCGAAAGGCAGCGAGTCACAAATGGGTTTCAAAGGCTTGCATCCACCGGACGTATCTGGTCTAGCCAGCGTCCACGGGAAACCTGGCCACACAAATGTGGTGCCGCGCTCGCCGCCCAGCTCATGAGCCGATAGGCAGCGAGTCACAAATGGGTTTCAAAGGCTTACGTCCGCCGGACGTATCTGGTCTAGCCAGCGTCCACGGGAAACCCGGCCACAGAAATGTGGCACCGTGCTCGCCGTCCAGCTCATGAGCCGAAAGGCAGCGAGTCACAAATGGGTTTCAAAGGCGTGCAATCGTCGGACGTATCTGGTCTAGCAAGCATCCACGGGAAACCTGGCCACACAAATGTGGCACCGCGCTCGCCATCCAGCGCGTGAGCCGAAAGGCAGCGAGTCATAAATGGGTTTCAAAGGCTTGCATCCACCGGACGTATCTGGTCTAGCCAGCGTCCACGGGAAACCTGGCCACACAAATGTGGTGCCGCGCTCGCCGCCCTGCTCATGAGCCGAAAGGCAGCGAGTCACAAATGGGTTTCAAAGGCTTGCATCCACCGGACGTATCTGGTCTAGCCAGCGTCCACGGGAAACCTGGCCACACAAATGTGGTGCCGCGCTCGCCGCCCTGCTCATGAGCCGAAAGGCAGCGAGTCACAAATGGGTTTCAAAGGCTTGCACCCACCGGACGTATCTGGTCTAGCCAGCGTCCACGGGAAACCTGGCCACACAAATGTGGCACCGCGCTCGCCGTCCAGCTCATGAGCCGAAAGGCAGCGAGTCACAAATGGGTTTCAAAGGCTTGCATCCACCGGACGTATCTGGTCTACCCAGCGTCCACGGGAAACCCGGCCACACAAATGTGGCACCGCGCTCGCCGTCCAGCTCATGAGCCGAAAGGCAGCGAGTCACAAATGGGTTTCAAAGGCTTGCATATGCCGGACGTATCTTGTCTTGCCAGCGTCCACGGGAAACCTGGCCACACAAATGTGGTGCCGCGCTCGCCGCCCAGCTCATGAGCCGAAAGGCAGCGAGTCACAAATGGGTTTCAAAGGCTTGCATCCACCGGACGTATCTGGCCTAGCCAGCGTCCACGGGAAACCTGGCCACACAAATGTGGTGCCGCACTCGCCGCCCAGCTCATGAGCCGAAAGGCAGCGAGTCACAAATGGGTTTCAAAGGCTTACGTCCGCCGGACGTATCTGGTCTAGCCAGCGTCCACGGGAAACCCGGCCACAGAAATGTGGCACCGTGCTTGCCGTCCAGCTCATGAGCCGAAAGGCAGCGAGTCACAAATGGGTTTCAAAGGCGTGCGACCGTCGGACGTATCTGGTCTAGACAGCATCCACGGGAAACCTGGCCACACAAATGTGGCACCGCGCTCGCCGTCCAGCTCATGAGCCGAAAGGCAGCGAGTCACAAATGGGTTTCAAAGGCTTGCCTCTGTCGGACGTATCTTGTCTAGCCAGCGTCCACGGGAAACCTGGCCACACAAATGTGGTGCCGCGCTCGCCGCCCAGCTCATGAGCCGAAAGGCAGCGAGTCACAAATGGGTTTCAAAGGCTTACGTCCGCCGGACGTATCTGGTCTAGCCAGCGTCCACGGGAAACCCGGCCACAGAAATGTGGCACCGTGCTCGCCGTCCAGCTCATGAGCCGAAAGGCAGCGAGTCACAAATGGGTTTCAAAGGCGTGCGACCGTCGGACGTATCTGGTCTAGCCAGCATCCACGGGAAACCTGGCCACACAAATGTGGCACCGCGCTCGCCATCCAGCGCGTGAGCCGAAAGGCAGCGAGTCATAAATGGGTTTCAAAGGCTTGCGTCCACCGGACGTATCTGGTCTACCCAGCGTCCACGGGAAACCCGGCCACACAAATGTGGCACCGCGCTCGCCGTCCAGCTCATGAGCCGAAAGGCAGCGAGTCACAAATGGGTTTCAAAGGCTTGCATCCACCGGACGTATCTGGTCTAGCCAGCGTCCACGGGAAACCTGGCCACACAAATGTGGTGCCGCGCTCGCCGCCCAGCTCATGAGCCGAAAGGCAGCGAGTCACAAATGGGTTTCAAAGGCTTACGTCCGCCGGACGTATCTGGTCTAGCCAGCGTCCACGGGAAACCCGGCCACAGAAATGTGGCACCGTGCTCGCCGTCCAGCTCATGAGCCGAAAGGCAGCGAGTCACAAATGGGTTTCAAAGGCGTGCAATCGTCGGACGTATCTGGTCTAGCCAGCATCCACGGGAAACCTGGCCACACAAATGTGGCACCGCGCTCGCCATCCAGCGCGTGAGCCGAAAGGCAGCGAGTCACAAATGGGTTTCAAAGGCTTACGTCCGCCGGACGTATCTGGTCTAGCCAGCGTCCACGGGAAACCCGGCCACAGAAATGTGGCACCGTGCTCGCCGTCCAGCTCATGAGCCGAAAGGCAGCGAGTCACAAATGGGTTTCAAAGGCGTGCAATCGTCGGACGTATCTGGTCTAGCCAGCATCCACGGGAAACCTGGCCACACAAATGTGGCACCGCGCTCGCCATCCAGCGCGTGAGCCGAAAGGCAGCGAGTCATAAATGGGTTTCAAAGGCTTGCATCCACCGGACGTATCTGGTCTAGCCAGCGTCCACGGGAAACCTGGCCACACAAATGTGGTGCCGCGCTCGCCGCCCTGCTCATGAGCCGAAAGGCAGAGAGTCACAAATGGGTTTCATAGGCTTGCATCCACCGGACGTATCTGGTCTAGCCAGCGTCCACGGGAAACCTGGCCACACAAATGTGGTGCCGCGCTCGCCGCCCTGCTCATGAGCCGAAAGGCAGCGAGTCACAAATGGGTTTCAAAGGCTTGCACCCACCGGACGTATCTGGTCTAGCCAGCGTCCACGGGAAACCTGGCCACACAAATGTGGCACCGCGCTCGCCGTCCAGCTCATGAGCCGAAAGGCAGCGAGTCACAAATGGGTTTCAAAGGCTTGCATCCACCGGACGTATCTGGTCTACCCAGCGTCCACGGGAAACCCGGCCACACAAATGTGGCACCGCGCTCGCCGTCCAGCTCATGAGCCGAAAGGCAGCGAGTCACAAATGGGTTTCAAAGGCTTGCATATGCCGGACGTATCTTGTCTTGCCAGCGTCCACGGGAAACCTGGCCACACAAATGTGGTGCCGCGCTCGCCGCCCAGCTCATGAGCCGAAAGGCAGCGAGTCACAAATGGGTTTCAAAGGCTTGCATCCACCGGACGTATCTGGCCTAGCCAGCGTCCACGGGAAACCTGGCCACACAAATGTGGTGCCGCGCTCGCCGCCCAGCTCATGAGCCGAAAGGCAGCGAGTCACAAATGGGTTTCAAAGGCTTACGTCCGCCGGACGTATTTGGTCTAGCCAGCGTCCACGGGAAACCCGGCCACAGAAATGTGGCACCGTGCTTGCCGTCCAGCTCATGAGCCGAAAGGAAGCGAGTCACAAATGGGTTTCAAAGGCGTGCGACCGTCGGACGTATCTGGTCTAGCCAGCATCCACGGGAAACCTGGCCACACAAATGTGGCACCGCGCTCGCCATCCAGCGCGTGAGCCGAAAGGCAACGAGTCATAAATGGGTTTCAAAGGCTTGCATCCGCCGGACGTATCTGGTCTACCCAGCGTCCACGGGAAACCCGGCCACACAAATGTGGCACCGCGCTCGCCGTCCAGCTCATGAGCCGAAAGGCAGCGAGTCACAAATGGGTTTCAAAGGCTTGCCTCTGCCGGACGTATCTTGTCTAGCCAGCGTCCACGGGAAACCTGGCCACACAAATGTGGTGTCGCGCTCGCCGCCCAGCTCATGAGCCGAAAGGCAGCGAGTCACAAATGGGTTTCAAAGGCTTACGTCCGCCGGACGTATCTGGTCTAGCCAGCGTCCACGGGAAACCCGGCCACAGAAATGTGGCACCGTGCTCGCCGTCCAGCTCATGAGCCGAAAGGCAGCGAGTCACAAATGGGTTTCAAAGGCGTGCGACCGTCGGACGTATCTGGTCTAGCCAGCATCCACGGGAAACCTGGCCACACAAATGTGGCACCGCGCTCGCCATCCAGCGCGTGAGCCGAAAGGCAGCGAGTCATAAATGGGTTTCAAAGGCTTGCGTCCGCCGGACGTATCTGGTCTACCCAGCGTCCACGGGAAACCCGGCCACACAAATGTGGCACCGCGCTCGCCGTCCAGCTCATGAGCCGAAAGGCAGCGAGTCACAAATGGGTTTCAAAGGCTTGCATCCACCGGACGTATCTGGTCTAGCCAGCGTCCACGGGAAACCTGGCCACACAAATGTGGTGCCGCGCTCGCCGCCCAGCTCATGAGCCGAAAGGCAGCGAGTCACAAATGGGTTTCAAAGGCTTACGTCCGCCGGACGTATCTGGTCTAGCCAGCGTCCACGGGAAACCCGGCCACAGAAATGTGGCACCGTGCTCGCCGTCCAGCTCATGAGCCGAAAGGCAGCGAGTCACAAATGGGTTTCAAAGGCGTGCGATCGTCGGACGTATCTGGTCTAGCCAGCATCCACGGGAAACCTGGCCACACAAATGTGGCACCGCGCTCGCCATCCAGCGCGTGAGCCGAAAGGCAGCGAGTCATAAATGGGTTTCAAAGGCTTGCGTCCGCCGGGCGTATCTGGTCTACCCAGCGTCCACGGGAAACCCGGCCACACAAATGTGGCACCGTGCTCGCCGTCCAGCTCATAAGCCGAAAGGCAGCGAGTTACAAATGGGTTTCAAAGGCTTGCATCTGCCGGACGTATCTTGTCTTGCCAGCGTCCACGGGAAACCTGGCCACACAAATGTGGTGCCGCGCTCGCCGCCCAGCTCATGAGCCGAAAGGCAGCGAGTCACAAATGGGTTTCAAAGGCTTGCATCCACCGGACGTATCTGGTCTAGCCAGCGTCCACGGGAAACCTGGCCACACAAATGTGGTGCCGCGCTCGCCGCCCAGCTCATGAGCCGAAAGGTAGCGAGTCACAAATGGGTTTCAAAGGCGTGCGACCGTCGGACGTATCTGGTCTAGCCAGCATCCACGGGAAACTTGGCCACACAAATGTGGCACCGCGCTCGCCATCCAGCGCGTGAGCCGAAAGGCAGCGAGTCATAAATGGGTTTCAAAGGGTTGCGTCCGCCGGACGTATCTGGTCTACCCAGCGTCCACGGGAAACCCGGCCACACAAATGTGGCACCGTGCTCGCCGTCCAGCTCATGAGCCGAAAGGCAGCGAGTCACAAATGGGTTTCAAAGGCGTGCGATCGTCGGACGTATCTGGTCTAGCCAGCATCCACGGGAAACCTGGCCACACAAATGTGGCACCGCGCTCGCCATCCAGCGCGTGAGCCGAAAGGCAGCGAGTCATAAATGGGTTTCAAAGGCTTGCATCCACCGGACGTATCTGGTCTACCCAGCGTCCACGGGAAACCCGGCCACACAAATGTGGCACCGCGCTCGCCGTCCAGCTCATGAGCCGAAAGGCAGCGAGTCACAAATGGGTTTCAAAGGCTTGCATATGCCGGACGTATCTTGTCTTGCCAGCGTCCACGGGAAACCTGGCCACACAAATGTGGTGCCGCGCTCGCCGCCCAGCTCATGAGCCGAAAGGCAGCGAGTCACAAATGGGTTTCAAAGGCTTGCATCCACCGGACGTATCTGGTCTAGCCAGCGTCCACGGGAAACCTGGCCACACAAATGTGGTGCCGCGCTCGCCGCCCAGCTCATGAGCCGAAAGGTAGCGAGTCACAAATGGGTTTCAAAGGCGTGCGACCGTCGGACGTATCTGGTCTAGCCAGCATCCACGGGAAACCTGGCCACACAAATGTGGCACCGCGCTCGCCATCCAGCGCGTGAGCCGAAAGGCAGCGAGTCATAAATGGGTTTCAAAGGGTTGCGTCCGCCGGACGTATCTGGTCTACCCAGCGTCCACGGGAAACCCGGCCACACAAATGTGGCACCGTGCTCGCCGTCCAGCTCATGAGCCGAAAGCCAGCGAGTCACAAATGGGTTTCAAAGGCGTGCGATCGTCGGACGTATCTGGTCTAGCCAGCATCCACGGGAAACCTGGCCACACAAATGTGGCACCGCGCTCGCCATCCAGCGCGTGAGCCGAAAGGCAGCGAGTCATAAATGGGTTTCAAAGGCTTGCATCCACCGGACGTATCTGGTCTACCCAGCGTCCACGGGAAACCCGGCCACACAAATGTGGCACCGCGCTCGCCGTCCAGCTCATGAGCCGAAAGGCAGCGAGTCACAAATGGGTTTCAAAGGCTTGCATATGCCGGACGTATCTTGTCTTGCCAGCGTCCACGGGAAACCTGGCCACACAAATGTGGTGCCGCGCTCGCCGCCCAGCTCATGAGCCGAAAGGCAGCGAGTCACAAATGGGTTTCAAAGGCTTGCATCCACCGGACGTATCTGGTCTAGCCAGCGTCCACGGGAAACCTGGCCACACAAATGTGGTGCCGCGCTCGCCGCCCAGCTCATGAGCCGAAAGGCAGCGAGTCACAAATGGGTTTCAAAGGCTTACGTCCGCCGGACGTATCTGGTCTAGCCAGCGTCCACGGGAAACCCGGCCACAGAAATGTGGCACCGTGCTCGCCGTCCAGCTCATGAGCCGAAAGGCAGCGAGTCACAAATGGGTTTCAAAGGCGTGCGACCGTCGGACGTATCTGGTTTAGCCAGCATCCACGGGAAACCTGGCCACACAAATGTGGCACCGCGCTCGCCATCCAGCGCGTGAGCCGAAAGGCAGCGAGTCATAAATGGGTTTCAAAGGCTTGCGTCCGCCGGACGTATCTGGTCTACCCAGCGTCCACGGGAAACCCGGCCACACAAATGTGGCACCGCGCTCGCCGTCCAGCTCATGAGCCGAAAGGCAGCGAGTCACAAATGGGTTTCAAAGGCTTGCATCCACCGGACGTATCTGGTCTAGCCAGCGTCCACGGGAAACCTGGCCACACAAATATGGTGCCGCGCTCGCCGCCCAGCTCATGAGCCGAAAGGCAGCGAGTCACAAATGGGTTTCAAAGGCTTACGTCCGCCGGACGTATCTGGTCTAGCCAGCGTCCACGGGAAACCCGGCCACAGAAATGTGGCACCGTGCTCGCCGTCCAGCTCATGAGCCGAAAGGCAGCGAGTCACAAATGGGTTTCAAAGGCGTGCGATCGTCGGACGTATCTGGTCTAGCCAGCATCCACGGGAAACCTGGCCACACAAATGTGGCACCGCGCTCGCCATCCAGCGCGTGAGCCGAAAGGCAGCGAGTCATAAATGGGTTTCAAAGGCTTGCGTCCGCCGGGCGTATCTGGTCTACCCAGCGTCCACGGGAAACCCGGCCACACAAATGTGGCACCGTGCTCGCCGTCCAGCTCATGAGCCGAAAGGCAGCGAGTTACAAATAGGTTTCAAAGGCTTGCATCTGCCGGACGTATCTTGTCTTGCCAGCGTCCACGGGAAACCTGGCCACACAAATGTGGTGCCGCGCTCGCCGCCCAGCTCATGAGCCGAAAGGCAGCGAGTCACAAATGGGTTTCAAAGGCTTGCATCCACCGGACGTATCTGGTCTAGCCAGCGTCCACGGGAAACCTGGCCACACAAATGTGGTGCCGCGCTCGCCGCCCAGCTCATGAGCCGAAAGGCAGCGAGTCACAAATGGGTTTCAAAGGCGTGCGACCGTCGGACGTATCTGGTCTAGCCAGCATCCACGGGAAACCTGGCCACACAAATGTGGCACCGCGCTCGCCATCCAGCGCGTGAGCCGAAAGGCAGCGAGTCATAAATGGGTTTCAAAGGCTTGCGTCCGCCGGACGTATCTGGTCTACCCAGCGTCCACGGGAAACCCGGCCACACAAATGTGGCACCGTGCTCGCCGTCCAGCTCATGAGCCGAAAGGCAGCGAGTCACAAATGGGTTTCAAAGGCTTGCATCCACCGGACGTATCTGGTCTAGCCAGCGTCCACGGGAAACCTGGCCACACAAATGTGGTGCCGCGCTCGCCGCCCTGCTCATGAGCCGAAAGGCAGCGAGTCACAAATGGGTTTCAAAGGCTTGCATCCACCGAACGTATCTGGTCTAGCCAGCGTCCACGGGAAACCTGGCCACACAAATGTGGCACCGCGCTCGCCGTCCAGCTCATGAGCCGAAAGGCAGCGAGTCACAAATTGGTTTCAAAGGCTTGCATCCACCGGACGTATCTGGTCTACCCAGCGTCCACGGGAAACCCGGCCACACAAATGTGGCACCGCGCTCGCCGTCCAGCTCATGAGCCGAAAGGCAGCGAGTCACAAATGGGTTTCAAAGGCTTGCATCCACCGGACGTATCTGGTCTAGCCAGCGTCCACGGGAAACCTGGCCACACAAATGTGGTGCCGCGCTCGCCACCCAGCTCATGAGCCGAAAGGCAGCGAGTCACAAATGGGTTTCAAAGGCTTGCATCCACCGGACGTATCTGGTCTAGCCAGCGTCCACGGGAAACCTGGCCACACAAATGTGGTGCCGCGCTCGCCGCCCAGCTCATGAGCCGAAAGGCAGCGAGTCACAAATGGGTTTCAAAGGCGTGCGACCGTCGGACGTATCTGGTCTAGCCAGCATCCACGGGAAACCTGGCCACACAAATGTGGCACCGCGCTCGCCATCCAGCGCGTGAGCCGAAAGGCAGCGAGTCATAAATGGGTTTCAAAGGCTTGCGTCCGCCGGACGTATCTGGTCTACCCAGCGTCCACGGGAAACCCGGCCACACAAATGTGGCACCGTGCTCGCCGTCCAGCTCATGAGCCGAAAGGCAGCGAGTCACAAATGGGTTTCAAAGGCTTGCATCCACCGGACGTATCTGGTCTAGCCAGCGTCCACGGGAAACCTGGCCACACAAATGTGGTGCCGCGCTCGCCGCCCTGCTCATGAGCCGAAAGGCAGCGAGTCACAAATGGGTTTCAAAGGCTTGCATCCACCGAACGTATCTGGTCTAGCCAGCGTCCACGGGAAACCTGGCCACACAAATGTGGCACCGCGCTCGCCGTCCAGCTCATGAGCCGAAAGGCAGCGAGTCACAAATTGGTTTCAAAGGCTTGCATCCACCGGACGTATCTGGTCTACCCAGCGTCCACGGGAAACCCGGCCACACAAATGTGGCACCGCGCTCGCCGTCCAGCTCATGAGCCGAAAGGCAGCGAGTCACAAATGGGTTTCAAAGGCTTGCATCCACCGGACGTATCTGGTCTAGCCAGCGTCCACGGGAAACCTGGCCACACAAATGTGGTGCCGCGCTCGCCACCCAGCTCATGAGCCGAAAGGCAGCGAGTCACAAATGGGTTTCAAAGGCTTGCATCCACCGGACGTATCTGGTCTAGCCAGCGTCCACGGGAAACCTGGCCACACAAATGTGGTGCCGCGCTCGCCGCCTAGCTCATGAGCCGAAAGGCAGCGAGTCACAAATGGGTTTTAAAGGCTTACGTCCGCCGG
Source organism: Urtica dioica subsp. dioica (assembly GCF_054948205.1). Lineage (NCBI taxonomy): Eukaryota > Viridiplantae > Streptophyta > Magnoliopsida > Rosales > Urticaceae > Urtica > Urtica dioica. Next base: position 44,482,332 of record NC_142756.1, read on the forward strand.
ACGTATCTGGTCTAGCCAGCGTCCACGGGAAACCCGGCCACAGAAATGTGGCACCGTGCTCGCCGTCCAGCTCATGAGCCGAAAGGCAGCGAGTCACAAATGGGTTTCAAAGGCGTGCGATCGTCGGACGTATCTGGTCTAGCCAGCATCCACGGGAAACCTGGCCACACAAATGTGGCACCGCGCTCGCCATCCAGCACGTGAGCCGAAAGGCAGCGAGTCATAAATGGGTTTCAAAGGCTTGCGTCCGCCGGGCGTATCTGGTCTACCCAACGTCCACGGGAAACCCGGCCACACAAATGTGGCACCGCGCTCGCCGTCCAGCTCATGAGCCGAAAGGCAGCGAGTCACAAATGGGTTTCAAAGGCTTGCATCTGCCGGACGTATCTTGTCTTGCCAGCGTCCACGGGAAACCTGGCCACACAAATGTGGTGCCGCGCTCGCCGCCCAGCTCATGAGCCGAAAGGCAGCGAGTCACAAATGGGTTTCAAAGGCTTGCATCCACCGGACGTATCTGGTCTTGCCAGCGTCCACGGGAAACCTGGCCACACAAATGTGGTGCCGCGCTCGCCGCCCAGCTCATGAGCCGAAAGGCAGCGAGTCACAAATGGGTTTCAAAGGCTTACGTCCGCCGGACGTATCTGGTCTAGCCAGCGTCCACGGGAAACCCGGCCACAGAAATGTGGCACCGTGCTCGCCGTCCAGCTCATGAGCCGAAAGGCAGCGAGTCACAAATGGGTTTCAAAGGCGTGAGACCGTCGGACGTATCTGGTCTAGCCAGCATCCACGGGAAACCTGGCCACACAAATGTGGCACCGCGCTCGCCATCCAGCGCGTGAGCCGAAAGGCAACGAGTCATAAATGGGTTTCAAAGGCTTGCGTCCGCCGGACGTATCTGGTCTACCCAGCGTCCACGGGAAACCCGGCCACACAAATGTGGCACCGCGCTCGCCGTCCAGCTCATGAGCCGAAAGGCAGCGAGTCACAAATGGGTTTCAAAGGCTTGCATCCACCGGACGTATCTGGTCTAGCTAGCGTCCACGGGAAACCTGGCCACACAAATGTGGTGCCGCGCTCGCCGCCCAGCTCATGAGCCGAAAGGCAGCGAGTCACAAATGGGTTTCAAAGGCTTACGTCCGCCGGACGTATCTGGTCTAGCCAGCGTCCACGGGAAACCCGGCCACAGAAATGTGGCACCATGCTCGCCGTCCAGCTCATGAGCCGAAAGGCAGCGAGTCACAAATGGGTTTCAAAGGCGTGCGATCGTCGGACGTATCTGGTCTAGCCAGCATCCATGGGAAACCTGGCCACACAAATGTGGCACCGCGCTCGCCATCCAGCGCGTGAGCCGAAAGGCAGCGAGTCATAAATGGATTTCAAAGGCTTGCGTCCGCCGGGCGTATCTGGTCTACCCAGCGTCCACGGGAAACCCGGCCACACAAATGTGGCACCGTGCTCGCCGTCCAGCTCGTGAGCCGAAAGGCAGCGAGTTACAAATGGGTTTCAAAGGCTTGCATCCACCGGACGTATCTGGTCTAGCCAGCGTCCACGGGAAACCTGGCCACACAAATGTGGTGCCGCGCTCGCCGCCCAGCTCATGAGCCGAAAGGCAGCGAGTCACAAATGGGTTTCAAAGGCGTGCGACCGTTGGACGTATCTGGTCTAGCTAGCATCCACGGGAAACCTGGCCACACAAATGTGGCACCGTGCTCGCCGTCCAGCTCGTGAGCCGAAAGGCAGCGAGTCACAAATGGGTTTCAAAGGCTTGCATCCACCGGACGTATCTGGTCTAGCCAGCGTCCACGGGAAACCTGGCCACACAAATGGGTTTCAAAGGCGTGCGACCGTCGGACGTATCTGGTCTAGCCAGCATCCACGGGAAACCTGGCCACACAAATGTGGCACCGCGCTCGCCATCCAGCGCGTGAGCCGAAAGGCAGCGAGTCATAAATGGGTTTCAAAGGCTTGCGTCCGCCGGACGTATCTGGTCTACCCAGCGTCCACGGGAAACCCGGCCACACAAATGTGGCACCGTGCTCGCCGTCCAGCTCATGAGCCGAAAGGCAGCGAGTCACAAATGGGTTTCAAAGGCTTGCATCCACCGGACGTATCTGGTCTAGCCAGCGTCCACGGGAAACCTGGCAACACAAATGTGGTGCCGCGCTCGCCGCCCTGCTCATGAGCCGAAAGGCAGCGAATCACAAATGGGTTTCAAAGGCTTGCATCCACCGGACGTATCTGGTCTAGCCAGCGTCCACGGGAAACCTGGCCACACAAATGTGGCACCGCGCTCGCCGTCCAGCTCATGAGCCGAAAGGCAGCGAGTCACAAATGGGTTTCAAAGGTTGCATCCACCGGACGTATCTGGTCTAGCCAGCGTCCACGGGAAACCTGGCCACACAAATGTGGTGCCGCGCTCGCCGCCCAGCTCATGAGCCGAAAGGCAGCGAGTCACAAATGGGTTTCAAAGGCTTACGTCCGCCGGACGTATCTGGTCTAGCCAGCGTCCACGGGAAACCCGGCCACAGAAATGTGGCACCGTGCTCGCCGTCTAGCTCATGAGCCGAAAGGCAGCGAGTCACAAATGGGTTTCAAAGGCGTGCGATCGTCGGACGTATCTGGTCTAGCCAGCATCCACGGGAAACCTGGCCACACAAATGTGGCACCGCGCTCGCCATCCAGCGCGTGAGCCGAAAGGCAGCGAGTCATAAATGGGTTTCAAAGGCTTGCGTCCGCTGGGCGTATCTGGTCTACCCAGCGTCCACGGGAAACCCGGCCACACAAATGTGGCACCGTGCTCGCCGTCCAGCTCGTGAGCCGAAAGGCAGCGAGTTACAAATGGGTTTCAAAGGCTTGCATCTGCCGGACGTATCTTGTCTTGCCAGCGTCCACGGGAAACCTGGCCACACAAATGTGGTGCCGCGCTCGCCGCCCAGCTCATGAGCCGAAAGGCAGCGAGTCACAAATGGGTTTCAAAGGCTTACATCCACCGGACGTATCTGGTCTAGCCAGCGTCCACGGGAAACCTGGCCACACAAATGTGGTGCCGCGCTCGCCGCCCAGCTCATGAGCCGAAAGGCAGCGAGTCACAAATGGGTTTCAAAGGCGTGCGACCGTCGGACGTATCTGGTCTAGCCAGCATCCACGGGAAACCTGGCCACACAAATGTGGCACCGCGCTCGCCATCCAGCGCGTGAGCCGAAAGGCAGCGAGTCATAAATGGGTTTCAAAGGCTTGCGTCCGCCGGACGTATCTGGTCTACCCAGCGTCCACGGGAAACCCGGCCACACAAATGTGGCACCGTGCTCGCCGTCCAGCTCATGAGCCGAAAGGCAGCGAGTCACAAATGGGTTTCAAAGGCTTGCATCCACCGGACGTATCTGGTCTAGCCAGCGTCCACGGGAAACCTGGCCACACAAATGTGGTGCCGCGCTCGCCGCCCTGCTCATGAGCCGAAAGGCAGCGAGTCACAAATGGGTTTCAAAGGCTTGCATCCACCGAACGTATCTGGTCTAGCCAGCGTCCACGGGAAACCTGGCCACACAAATGTGGCACCGCGCTCGCCGTCCAGCTCATGAGCCGAAAGGCAGCGAGTCACAAATTGGTTTCAAAGGCTTGCATCCACCGGACGTATCTGGTCTACCCAGCGTCCACGGGAAACCCGGCCACACAAATGTGGCACCGCGCTCGCCGTCCAGCTCATGAGCCGAAAGGCAGCGAGTCACAAATGGGTTTCAAAGGCTTGCATCTGCCGGACGTATCTTGTCTTGCCAGCGTCCACGGGAAACCTGGCCACACAAATGTGGTGCCGCGCTCGCCACCCAGCTCATGAGCCGAAAGGCAGCGAGTCACAAATGGGTTTCAAAGGCTTGCATCCACCGGACGTATCTGGTCTAGCCAGCGTCCACGGGAAACCTGGCCACACAAATGTGGTGCCGCGCTCGCCGCCTAGCTCATGAGCCGAAAGGCAGCGAGTCACAAATGGGTTTTAAAGGCTTACGTCCGCCGGACGTATCTGGTCTAGCCAGCGTCCACGGGAAACCCGGCCACAGAAATGTGGCACCGTGCTCGCCGTCCAGCTCATGAGCCGAAAGGCAGCGAGTCACAAATGGGTTTCAAAGGCGTGCGATCGTCGGACGTATCTGGTCTAGCCAGCATCCACGGGAAACCTGGCCACACAAATGTGGCACCGCGCTCGCCATCCAGCACGTGAGCCGAAAGGCAGCGAGTCATAAATGGGTTTCAAAGGCTTGCGTCCGCCGGGCGTATCTGGTCTACCCAACGTCCACGGGAAACCCGGCCACACAAATGTGGCACCGCGCTCGCCGTCCAGCTCATGAGCCGAAAGGCAGCGAGTCACAAATGGGTTTCAAAGGCTTGCATCTGCCGGACGTATCTTGTCTTGCCAGCGTCCACGGGAAACCTGGCCACACAAATGTGGTGCCGCGCTCGCCGCCCAGCTCATGAGCCGAAAGGCAGCGAGTCACAAATGGGTTTCAAAGGCTTGCATCCACCGGACGTATCTGGTCTTGCCAGCGTCCACGGGAAACCTGGCCACACAAATGTGGTGCCGCGCTCGCCGCCCAGCTCATGAGCCGAAAGGCAGCGAGTCACAAATGGGTTTCAAAGGCTTACGTCCGCCGGACGTATCTGGTCTAGCCAGCGTCCACGGGAAACCCGGCCACAGAAATGTGGCACCGTGCTCGCCGTCCAGCTCATGAGCCGAAAGGCAGCGAGTCACAAATGGGTTTCAAAGGCGTGAGACCGTCGGACGTATCTGGTCTAGCCAGCATCCACGGGAAACCTGGCCACACAAATGTGGCACCGCGCTCGCCATCCAGCGCGTGAGCCGAAAGGCAACGAGTCATAAATGGGTTTCAAAGGCTTGCGTCCGCCGGACGTATCTGGTCTACCCAGCGTCCACGGGAAACCCGGCCACACAAATGTGGCACCGCGCTCGCCGTCCAGCTCATGAGCCGAAAGGCAGCGAGTCACAAATGGGTTTCAAAGGCTTGCATCCACCGGACGTATCTGGTCTAGCTAGCGTCCACGGGAAACCTGGCCACACAAATGTGGTGCCGCGCTCGCCGCCCAGCTCATGAGCCGAAAGGCAGCGAGTCACAAATGGGTTTCAAAGGCTTACGTCCGCCGGACGTATCTGGTCTAGCCAGCGTCCACGGGAAACCCGGCCACAGAAATGTGGCACCATGCTCGCCGTCCAGCTCATGAGCCGAAAGGCAGCGAGTCACAAATGGGTTTCAAAGGCGTGCGATCGTCGGACGTATCTGGTCTAGCCAGAATCCATGGGAAACCTGGCCACACAAATGTGGCACCGCGCTCGCCATCCAGCGCGTGAGCCGAAAGGCAGCGAGTCATAAATGGATTTCAAAGGCTTGCGTCCGCCGGGCGTATCTGGTCTACCCAGCGTCCACGGGAAACCCGGCCACACAAATGTGGCACCGTGCTCGCCGTCCAGCTCGTGAGCCGAAAGGCAGCGAGTTACAAATGGGTTTCAAAGGCTTGCATCCACCGGACGTATCTGGTCTAGCCAGCGTCCACGGGAAACCTGGCCACACAAATGTGGTGCCGCGCTCGCCGCCCAGCTCATGAGCCGAAAGGCAGCGAGTCACAAATGGGTTTCAAAGGCGTGCGACCGTTGGACGTATCTGGTCTAGCTAGCATCCACGGGAAACCTGGCCACACAAATGTGGCACCGTGCTCGCCGTCCAGCTCGTGAGCCGAAAGGCAGCGAGTCACAAATGGGTTTCAAAGGCTTGCATCCACCGGACGTATCTGGTCTAGCCAGCGTCCACGGGAAACCTGGCCACACAAATGGGTTTCAAAGGCGTGCGACCGTCGGACGTATCTGGTCTAGCCAGCATCCACGGGAAACCTGGCCACACAAATGTGGCACCGCGCTCGCCATCCAGCGCGTGAGCCGAAAGGCAGCGAGTCATAAATGGGTTTCAAAGGCTTGCGTCCGCCGGACGTATCTGGTCTACCCAGCGTCCACGGGAAACCCGGCCACACAAATGTGGCACCGTGCTCGCCGTCCAGCTCATGAGCCGAAAGGCAGCGAGTCACAAATGGGTTTCAAAGGCTTGCATCCACCGGACGTATCTGGTCTAGCCAGCGTCCACGGGAAACCTGGCAACACAAATGTGGTGCCGCGCTCGCCGCCCTGCTCATGAGCCGAAAGGCAGCGAATCACAAATGGGTTTCAAAGGCTTGCATCCACCGGACGTATCTGGTCTAGCCAGCGTCCACGGGAAACCTGGCCACACAAATGTGGCACCGCGCTCGCCGTCCAGCTCATGAGCCGAAAGGCAGCGAGTCACAAATGGGTTTCAAAGGCTTGCATCCACCGGACGTATCTGGTCTAGCCAGCGTCCACGGGAAACCTGGCCACACAAATGTGGTGCCGCGCTCGCCGCCCAGCTCATGAGCCGAAAGGCAGCGAGTAACAAATGGGTTTCAAAGGCTTACGTCCGCCGGACGTATCTGGTCTAGCCAGCGTCCACGGGAAACCCGGCCACAGAAATGTGGCACCGTGCTCGCCGTCTAGCTCATGAGCCGAAAGGCAGCGAGTCACAAATGGGTTTCAAAGGCGTGCGATCGTCGGACGTATCTGGTCTAGCCAGCATCCACGGGAAACCTGGCCACACAAATGTGGCACCGCGCTCGCCATCCAGCGCGTGAGCCGAAAGGCAGCGAGTCATAAATGGGTTTCAAAGGCTTGCGTCCGCTGGGCGTATCTGGTCTACCCAGCGTCCACGGGAAACCCGGCCACACAAATGTGGCACCGTGATCGTCGTCCAGCTCGTGAGCCGAAAGGCAGCGAGTTACAAATGGGTTTCAAAGGCTTGCATCTGCCGGACGTATCTTGTCTTGCCAGCGTCCACGGGAAACCTGGCCACACAAATGTGGTGCCGCGCTCGCCGCCCAGCTCATGAGCCGAAAGGCAGCGAGTCACAAATGGGTTTCAAAGGCTTGCATCCACCGGACGTATCTGGTCTAGCCAGCGTCCACGGGAAACCTGGCCACACAAATGTGGTGCCGCGCTCGCCGCCCAGCTCATGAGCCGAAAGGCAGCGAGTCACAAATGGGTTTCAAAGGCGTGCGACCGTCGGACGTATCTGGTCTAGCCAGCATCCACGGGAAACCTGGCCACACAAATGTGGCACCGCGCTCGCCATCCAGCGCGTGAGCCGAAAGGCAGCGAGTCATAAATGGGTTTCAAAGGCTTGCGTCCGCCGGACGTATCTGGTCTACCCAGCGTCCACGGGAAACCCGGCCACACAAATGTGGCACCGTGCTCGCCGTCCAGCTCATGAGCCGAAAGGCAGCGAGTCACAAATGGGTTTCAAAGGCTTGCATCCACCGGACGTATCTGGTCTAGCCAGCGTCCACGGGAAACCTGGCAACACAAATGTGGTGCCGCGCTCGCCGCCCTGCTCATGAGCCGAAAGGCAGCGAGTCACAAATGGGTTTCAAAGGCTTGCATCCACCGGACGTATCTGGTCTAGCCAGCGTCCACGGGAAACCTGGCCACACAAATGTGGCACCGCGCTTGCCGTCCAGCTCATGAGCCGAAAGGCAGCGAGTCACAAATGGGTTTCAAAGGCTTGCATCCACCGGACGTATCTGGTCTACCCAGCGTCCACGGGAAACCCGGCCACACAAATGTGGCACCGCGCTCGCCGTCCAGCTCATGAGCCGAAAGGCAGCGAGTCACAAATGGGTTTCAAAGGCTTGCATCTGCCGGACGTATCTTGTCTTGCCAGCGTCCACGGGAAACCTGGCCACACAAATGTGGTGCCGCGCTCGCCGCCCAGCTCATGAGCCGAAAGGCAGCGAGTCACAAATGGGTTTCAAAGGCTTTCATCCACCGGACGTATCTGGTCTAGCCAGCGTCCACGGGAAACCTGGCCACACAAATGTGGTGCCGCGCTCGCCGCCCAGCTCATGAGCCGAAAGGCAGCGAGTCACAAATGGGTTTTAAAGGCTTACGTCCGCCGGACGTATCTGGTCTAGCCAGCGTCCACGGGAAACCCGGCCACAGAAATGTGGCACCGTGCTCGCCGTCCAGCTCATGAGCCGAAAGGCAGCGAGTCACAAATGGGTTTCAAAGGCGTGCGATCGTCGGACGTATCTGGTCTAGCCAGCATCCACGGGAAACCTGGCCACACAAATGTGGCACCGCGCTCGCCATCCAGCACGTGAGCCGAAAGGCAGCGAGTCATAAATGGGTTTCAAAGGCTTGCGTCCGCCGGGCGTATCTGGTCTACCCAACGTCCACGGGAAACCCGGCCACACAAATGTGGCACCGCGCTCGCCGTCCAGCTCATGAGCCGAAAGGCAGCGAGTCACAAATGGGTTTCAAAGGCTTGCATCTGCCGGACGTATCTTGTCTTGCCAGCGTCCACGGGAAACCTGGCCACACAAATGTGGTGCCGCGCTCGCCGCCCAGCTCATGAGCCGAAAGGCAGCGAGTCACAAATGGGTTTCAAAGGCTTGCATCCACCGGACATATCTGGTCTAGCCAGCGTCCACGGGAAACCTGGCCACACAAATGTGGTGCCGCGCTCGCCGCCCAGCTCATGAGCCGAAAGGCAGCGAGTCACAAATGGGTTTCAAAGGCTTACGTTCGCCGGACGTATCTGGTCTAGCCAGCGTCCACGGGAAACCCGGCCACAGAAATGTGGCACCGTGCTCGCCGTCCAGCTCATGAGCCGAAAGGCAGCGAGTCACAAATGGGTTTCAAAGGCGTGCGACCGTCGGACGTATCTGGTCTACCCAGCATCCACGGGAAACCTGGCCACACAAATGTGGCACCGCGCTCGCCATCCAGCGTGTGAGCCGAAAGGCAACGAGTCATAAATGGGTTTCAAAGGCTTGCGTCCGCCGGACGTATCTGGTCTACCCAGCGTCCACGGGAAACCCGGCCACACAAATGTGGCACCGCGCTCGCCATCCAGCGTGTGAGCCGAAAGGCAACGAGTCACAAATGGGTTTCAAAGGCTTGCATCTGCCGGACGTATCTTGTCTTGCCAGCGTCCACGGGAAACCTGGCCACACAAATGTGGTGCCGCGCTCGCCGCCCAGCTCATGAGCCGAAAGGCAGCGAGTCACAAATGGGTTTCAAAGGCTTTCATCCACCGGACGTATCTGGTCTAGCCAGCGTCCACGGGAAACCTGGCCACACAAATGTGGTGCCGCGCTCGCCGCCCAGCTCATGAGCCGAAAGGCAGCGAGTCACAAATGGGTTTTAAAGGCTTACGTCCGCCGGACGTATCTGGTCTAGCCAGCGTCCACGGGAAACCCGGCCACAGAAATGTGGCACCGTGCTCGCCGTCCAGCTCATGAGCCGAAAGGCAGCGAGTCACAAATGGGTTTCAAAGGCGTGCGATCGTCGGACGTATCTGGTCTAGCCAGCATCCACGGGAAACCTGGCCACACAAATGTGGCACCGCGCTCGCCATCCAGCACGTGAGCCGAAAGGCAGCGAGTCATAAATGGGTTTCAAAGGCTTGCGTCCGCCGGGCGTATCTGGTCTACCCAACGTCCACGGGAAACCCGGCCACACAAATGTGGCACCGCGCTCGCCGTCCAGCTCATGAGCCGAAAGGCAGCGAGTCACAAATGGGTTTCAAAGGCTTGCATCTGCCGGACGTATCTTGTCTTGCCAGCGTCCACGGGAAACCTGGCCACACAAATGTGGTGCCGCGCTCGCCGCCCAGCTCATGAGCCGAAAGGCAGCGAGTCACAAATGGGTTTCAAAGGCCTGCATCCACCGGACATATCTGGTCTAGCCAGCGTCCACGGGAAACCTGGCCACACAAATGTGGTGCCGCGCTCGCCGCCCAGCTCATGAGCCGAAAGGCAGCGAGTCACAAATGGGTTTCAAAGGCTTACGTTCGCCGGACGTATCTGGTCTAGCCAGCGTCCACGGGAAACCCGGCCACAGAAATGTGGCACCGTGCTCGCCGTCCAGCTCATGAGCCGAAAGGCAGCGAGTCACAAATGGGTTTCAAAGGCGTGCGACCGTCGGACGTATCTGGTCTACCCAGCATCCACGGGAAACCTGGCCACACAAATGTGGCACCGCGCTCGCCATCCAGCGTGTGAGCCGAAAGGCAACGAGTCATAAATGGGTTTCAAAGGCTTGCGTCCGCCGGACGTATCTGGTCTACCCAGCGTCCACGGGAAACCCGGCCACACAAATGTGGCACCGCGCTCGCCGTCCAGCTCATGAGCCGAAAGGCAGCGAGTCACAAATGGGTTTCAAAGGCTTGCCTCTGCCGGACGTATCTTGTCTAGCCAGCGTCCACGGGAAACCTGGCCACACAAATGTGGTGCCGCGCTCGCCTCCCAGCTCATGAGCCGAAAGGCAGCGAGTCACAAATGGGTTTCAAAGGCTTACGTCCGCCGGACGTATCTGGTCTACCCAGCGTCCACGGGAAACCCGGCCACAGAAATGTGGCACCGTGCTCGCCGTCCAGCTCATGAGCCGAAAGGCAGCGAGTCACAAATGGGTTTCAAAGGCGTGCGACCGTCGGACGTATCTGGTCTAGCCAGCATCCACGGGAAACCTGGCCACACAAATGTGGCACCGCGCTCGCCATCCAGCGCGAGAGCCGAAAGGCAGCGAGTCATAAATGGGTTTCAAAGGCTTGCGTCCGCCGGGCGTATCTGGTCTACCCAGCGTCCACGGGAAACCCGGCCACACAAATGTGGCACCGCGCTCGCCGTCCAGCTCATGAGCCGAAAGGCAGCGAGTTACAAATGGGTTTCAAAGGCTTGCATCTGCCGGACGTATCCTGTCTTGCCAGCGTCCACGGGAAACCTGGCCACACAAATGTGGTGCCGCGCACGCCGCCCAGCTCATGAGCCGAAAGGCAGCGAGTCACAAATGGGTTTCAAAGGCGTGCGACCGTCGGACGTATCTGGTCTAGCCAGCATCCACGGGAAACCTGGCCACACAAATGTGGCACCGCGCTCGCCATCCAGCGCGTGAGCCGAAAGGCAGCGAGTCATAAATGGGTTTCAAAGGCTTGCGTCCGCCGGACGTATCTGGTCTACCCAGCGTCCACGGGAAACCCGGCCACACAAATGTGGCACCGCGCTCGCCGTCCAGCTCATGAGCCGAAAGGCAGCAAGTCACAAATGGGTTTCAAAGGCTTGCATCCACCGGACGTATCTGGTCTAGCCAGCGTCCACGGGAAACCTGGCCACACAAATGTGGTGCCGCGCTCGCCGCCCAGCTCATGAGCCGAAAGGCAGCGAGTCACAAATGGGTTTCAAAGGCTTACGTCCGCCGGACGTATCTGGTCTAGCCAGCGTCCACGGGAAACCCGGCCACAGAAATTTGGCACCGTGCTCGCCGTCCAGCTCATGAGCCGAAAGGCAGCGAGTCACAAATGGGTTTCAAAGGCGTGCGATCGTCGGACGTATCTGGTCTAGCCAGCATCCACGGGAAACCTGGCCACATAAATGTGGCACCGCGCTCGCCATCCAGCGCGAGAGCCGAAAGGCAGCGAGTCATAAATGGGTTTCAAAGGCTTGCGTCCGCCGGGCGTATCTGGTCTACCCAGCGTCCACGGGAAACCCGGCCACACAAATGTGGCACCGCGCTCGCCGTCCAGCTCATGAGCCGAAAGGCAGCGAGTTACAAATGGGTTTCAAAGGCTTGCATCTGCCGGACGTATCTTGTCTTGCCAGCGTCCACGGGAAACATGGCCACACAAATGTGGTGCCGCGCACGCCGCCCAGCTCATGAGCCGAAAGGCAGCGAGTCACAAATGGGTTTCAAAGGCGTGCGACCGTCGGACGTATCTGGTCTAGCCAGCATCCACGGGAAACCTGGCCACACAAATGTGGCACCGCGCTCGCCATCCAGTGCGTGAGCCAAAAGGCAGCGAGTCATAAATGGGCTTCAAAGGCTTGCGTCCGCCGGACGTATCTGGTCTACCCAGCGTCCACGGGAAACCCGGCCACACAAATGTGGCACCGTGCTCGCCGTCCAGCTCATGAGCCGAAAGGCAGCGAGTCACAAATGGGTTTCAAAGGCTTGCATCCACCGGACGTATCTGGTCTAGCCAGCGTCCACGGGAAACCTGGCAACACAAATGTGGTGCCGCGCTCCCCGCCCTGCTCATGAGCCGAAAGGCAGCGAGTCACAAATGGGTTTCAAAGGCTTGCATCCACCGGACGTATCTGGTCTAGCCAGCGTCCACGGGAAACCTGGCCACACAAATGTGGCACCGCGCTCGCCGTCCAGCTCATGAGCCGAAAGGCAGCGAGTCACAAATGGGTTTCAAAGGCTTGCATCCACCGGACGTATCTGGTCTACCCAGCGTCCACGGGAAACCCGGCCACACAAATGTGGCACCGCGCTCGCCGTCCAGCTCATGAGCCGAAAGGCAGCGAGTCATAAATGGGTTTCAAAGGCTTGCATCTGCCGGACGTATCTTGTCTTGCCAGCGTCCACGGGAAACCTGGCCACACAAATGTGGTGCCGCGCTCGCCGCCCAGCTCATGAGCCGAAAGGCAGCGAGTCACAAATGGGTTTCAAAGGCTTGCATCCACCGGACGTATCTGGTCTAGCCAGCGTCCACGGGAAACCTGGCCACACAAATGTGGTGCCGCGCTCGCCGCCCAGCTCATGAGCCGAAAGGCAGCGAGTCACAAATGGGTTTTAAAGGCTTACGTCCGCCGGACGTATCTGGTCTAGCCAGCGTCCACGGGAAACCCGGCCACAGAAATGTTGCACCGTGCTCGCCGTCCAGCTCATGAGCCGAAAGGCAGCGAGTCACAAATGGGTTTCAAAGGCTTGCATCTGCCGGACGTATCTTGTCTTGCCAGCGTCCACGGGAAACCTGGCCACACCAATGTGGTGCCGCGCTCGCCGCCCAGCTCATGAGCCGAAAGGCAGCGAGTCACAAATGGGTTTCAAAGGCTTGCATCCACCGGACGTATCTGGTCTAGCCAGCGTCCACGGGAAACCTGGCCACACAAATGTGGTGCCGCGCTCGCCGCCCAGCTCATGAGCCGAAAGGCAGCGAGTCACAAATGGGTTTCAAAGGCGTGCGACCGTCGGACGTATCTGGTCTAGCCAGCGTCCACGGGAAACCTGGCCACACAAATGTGGTGCCGCGCTCGCCGCCCAGCTCATGAGCCGAAAGGCAGCGAGTCACAAATGGGTTTTAAAGGCTTACGTCCGCCGGACGTATCTGGTCTAACCAGCGTCCACGGGAAACCCGGCCACAGAAATGTGGCACCGTGCTCGCCGTCCAGCTCATGAGCCGAAAGGCAGCGAGTCACAAATGGGTTTCAAAGGCGTGCGATCGTCGGACGTATCTGGTCTAGCCAGCATCCACGGGAAACCTGGCCACACAAATGTGGCACCGCGCTCGCCATCCAGCACGTGAGCCGAAAGGCAGCGAGTCATAAATGGGTTTCAAAGGCTTGCGTCCGCCGGGCGTATCTGGTCTACCCAACGTCCACGGGAAACCCGGCCACACAAATGTGGCACCGCGCTCGCCGTCCAGCTCATGAGCCGAAAGGCAGCGAGTCACAAATGGGTTTCAAAGGCTTGCATCTGCCGGACGTATCTTGTCTTGCCAGCGTCCACGGGAAACCTGGCCACACAAATGTGGTGCCGCGCTCGCCGCCCAGCTCATGAGCCGAAAGGCAGCGAGTCACAAATGGGTTTCAAAGGCTTGCATCCACCGGACGTATCTGGTCTAGCCAGCGTCCACGGGAAACCTGGCCACACAAATGTGGTGCCGCGCTCGCCGCCCAGCTCATGAGCCGAAAGGCAGCGAGTCACAAATGGGTTTCAAAGGCTTACGTCTGCCGGACGTATCTGGTCTAGCCAGCGTCCACGGGAAACCCGGCCACAGAAATGTGGCACCGTGCTCGCCGTCCAGCTCATGAGCCGAAAGGCAGCGAGTCACAAATGGGTTTCAAAGGCGTGCGACCGTCGGACGTATCTGGTCTACCCAGCATCCACGGGAAACCTGGCCACACAAATGTGGCACCGCGCTCGCCATCCAGCGCGTGAGCCGAAAGGCAACGAGTCATAAATGGGTTTCAAAGGCTTGCGTCCGCCGGACGTATCTGGTCTACCCAGCGTCCACGGGAAACCCAGCCACACAAATGTGGCACCGCACTCGCCGTCCAGCTCATGAGCCGAAAGGCAGCGAGTCACAAATGGGTTTCAAAGGCTTGCCTCTGCCGGACGTATCTTGTCTAGCCAGCGTCCACGGGAAACCTGGCCACACAAATGTGGTGCCGCGCTCGCCTCCCAGCTCATGAGCCGAAAGGCAGCGAGTCACAAATGGGTTTCAAAGGCTTACGTCCGCCGGATGTATCTGGTCTACCCAGCGTCCACGGGAAACCCGGCCACAGAAATGTGGCACCGTGCTCGCCGTCCAGCTCATGAGCCGAAAGGCAGCGAGTCACAAATGGGTTTCAAAGGCGTGCGACCGTCGGACGTATCTGGTCTAGCCAGCATCCACGGGAAACCTGGCCACACAAATGTGGCACCGCGCTCGCCATCCAGCACGTGAGCCGAAAGGCAGCGAGTCATAAATGGGTTTCAAAGGCTTGCGTCCGCCGGACGTATCTGGTCTACCCAGTGTCCACGGGAAACCCGGCCACACAAATGTGGCACCGCGCTCGCCGTCCAGCTCATGAGCCGAAAGGCAGCAAGTCACAAATGGGTTTCAAAGGCTTGCATCCACCGGACGTATCTGGTCTAGCCAGCGTCCACGGGAAACCTGGCCACACAAATTTGGTGCCGCGCTCGCCGCCCAGCTCATGAGCCGAAAGGCAGCGAGTCACAAATGGGTTTCAAAGGCTTACGTCCGCCGGACGTATCTGGTCTAGCCAGCGTCCACGGGAAACCCGGCCACAGAAATTTGGCACCGTGCTCGCCGTCCAGCTCATGAGCCGAAAGGCAGCGAGTCACAAATGGGTTTCAAAGGCGTGCGATCGTCGGAGGTATCTGGTCTAGCCAGCATCCACGGGAAACCTGGCCACATAAATGTGGCACCGCGCTCGCCATCCAGCGCGTGAGCCGAAAGGCAGCGAGTCATAAATGGGTTTCAAAGGCTTGCGTCCGCCGGGTGTATCTGGTCTACCCAGCGTCCACGGGAAACCCGGCCACACAAATGTGGCACCGCGCTCGCCGTCCAGCTCATGAGCCGAAAGGCAGCGAGTTACAAATGGGTTTCAAAGGCTTGCATCTGCCGGACGTATCTTGTCTTGCCAGCGTCCACGGGAAACCTGGCCACACAAATGTGGTGCCGCGCTCACCGCCCAGCTCATGAGCCGAAAGGCAGCGAGTCACAAATGGGTTTCAAAGGCGTGCGACCGTCGGACGTATCTGGTCTAGCCAGCATCCACGGGAAACCTGGCCACACAAATGTGGCACCGCGCTCGCCATCCAGCGCGTGAGCCGAAAGGCAGCGAGTCATAAATGGGCTTCAAAGGCTTGCGTCCGCCGGACGTATCTGGTCTACCCAGCATCCACGGGAAACCCGGCCACACAAATGTGGCACCGTGCTCGCCGTCCAGCTCATGAGCCGAAAGGCAGCGAGTCACAAATGGGTTTCAAAGGCTTGCATCCACCGGACGTATCTGGACTAGCAAGCGTCCACGGGAAACCTGGCAACACAAATGTGGTGCCGCGCTCGCCGCCCTGCTCATGAGCCGAAAGGCAGCGAGTCACAAATGGGTTTCAAAGGCTTGCATCCACCGGACGTATCTGGTCTAGCCAGCGTCCACGGGAAACCTGGCCACACAAATGTGGCACCGCGCTCGCCGTCCAGCTCATGAGCCGAAAGGCAGCGAGTCACAAATGGGTTTCAAAGGCTTGCATCCACCGGACGTATCTGGTCTACCCAGCGTCCACGGGAAACCCGGCCACACAAATGTGGCACCGCGCTCGCCGTCCAGCTCATGAGCCGAAAGGCAGCGAGTCACAAATGGGTTTCAAAGGCTTGCATCTGCCGGACGTATCTTGTCTTGCCAGCGTCCACGGGAAACCTGGCCACACAAATGTGGTGCCGCGCTCGCCGCCCAGCTCATGAGCCGAAAGGCAGCGAGTCACAAATGGGTTTCAAAGGCTTGCATCCACCGGACGTATCTGGTCTAGCCAGCGTCCACGGGAAACCTGGCCACACAAATGTGGTGCCGCGCTCGCCGCCCAGCTCATGAGCCGAAAGGCAGCGAGTCACAAATGGGTTTCAAAGGCTTACGTCCGCCGGACGTATCTGGTCTAGCCAGCGTCCACGGGAAACCCGGCCACAGAAATGTGGCACCGTGCTCGCCGTCCAGCTCATGAGCCGAAAGGCAGCGAGTCACAAATGGGTTTCAAAGGCGTGCGATCGTCGGACGTATCTGGTCTAGCCAGCATCCACGGGAAACCTGGCCACACAAATGTGGCACCGCGCTCGCCATCCAGCACGTGAGCCGAAAGGCAGCGAGTCATAAATGGGTTTCAAAGGCTTGCGTCCGCCGGGCGTATCTGGTCTACCCAACGTCCACGGGAAACCCGGCCACACAAATGTGGCACCGCGCTCGCCGTCCAGCTCATGAGCCGAAAGGCAGCGAGTCACAAATGGGTTTCAAAGGCTTGCATCTGCCGGACGTATCTTGTCTTGCCAGCGTCCACGGGAAACCCGGCCACAGAAATGTGGCACCGTGCTCGCCGTCCAGCTGATGAGCCGAAAGGCAGCGAGTCACAAATGGGTTTCAAAGGCGTGCGACCGTCGGACGTATCTGGTCTAGCCAGCGTCCACGGGAAACCCGGCCACACAAATGTGGCACCGCGCTCGCCGTCCAGCTCATGAGCCGAAAGGCAGCGAGTCACAAATGGGTTTCAAAGGCTTGCCTCTGCCGGACGTATCTTGTCTAGCCAGCGTCCACGGGAAACCTGGCCACACAAATGTGGTGCCGCGCTCGCCTCCCAGCTCATGAGCCGAAAGGCAGCGAGTCACAAATGGGTTTCAAAGGCTTACGTCCGCCGGACGTATCTGGTCTACCCAGCGTCCACGGGAAACCCGGCCACAGAAATGTGGCACCGTGCTCGCCGTCCAGCTCATGAGCCGAAAGGCAGCGAGTCACAAATGGGTTTCAAAGGCGTGCGACCGTCGGACGTATCTGGTCTAGCCAGCATCCACGGGAAACCTGGCCACACAAATGTGGCACCGCGCTCGCCATCCAGCGCGTGAGCCGAAAGGCAGCGAGTCATAAATGGGTTTCAAAGGCTTGCGTCCGCCGAACGTATCTGGTCTACCCAGCGTCCACGGGAAACCCGGCCACACAAATGTGGCACCGCGCTCGCCGTCCAGCTCATGAGCCGAAAGGCAGCGAGTCACAAATGGGTTTCAAAGGCTTGCCTCTGCCGGACGTATCTTGTCTAGCCAGCGTCCACGGGAAACCTGGCCACACAAATGTGGTGCCGCGCTCGCCTCCCAGCTCATGAGCCGAAAGGCAGCGAGTCACAAATGGGTTTCAAAGGCTTACGTCCGCCGGACGTATCTGGTCTACCCAGCGTCCACGGGAAACCCGGCCACAGAAATGTGGCACCGTGCTCGCCGTCCAGCTCATGAGCCGAAAGGCAGCGAGTCACAAATGGGTTTCAAAGGCGTACGACCGTCGGACGTATCTGGTCTAGCCAGCATCCACGGGAAACCTGGCCACACAAATGTGGCACCGCGCTCGCCATCCAGCGCGTGAGCCGAAAGGCAGCGAGTCATAAATGGGTTTCAAAGGCTTGCATCCACCGGACGTATCTGGTCTAGCCAGCGTCCACGGGAAACCTGGCCACACAAATGTGGCACCGCGCTCGCCGTCCAGCTCATGAGCCGAAAGGCAGCGAGTCACAAATGAGTTTCAAAGGCTTGCATCCACCGGACGTATCTGGACTAGCAAGCGTCCACGGGAAACCTGGCCACACAAATGTGGCACCGCGCTCGCCGTCCAGCTCATGAGCCGAAAGGCAGCGAGTCACAAATGGGTTTCAAAGGCTTGCGTCCGCCGGACGTATCTGGTCTACCCAGCGTCCACGGGAAACCCGGCCACACAAATGTGGCACCGTGCTCGCCGTCCAGCTCATGAGCCGAAAGGCAGCGAGTCACAAATGGGTTTCAAAGGCTTGCATCCACCGGACGTATCTGGACTAGCAAGCGTCCACGGGAAACCTGGCAACACAAATGTGGTGCCGCGCTCGCCGCCCTGCTCATGAGCCGAAAGGCAGCGAGTCACAAATGGGTTTCAAAGGCTTGCATCCACCGGACGTATCTGGTCTACCCAGCGTCCACGGGAAACCTGGCCACACAAATGTGGCACCGCGCTCGCCGTCCAGCTCATGAGCCGAAAGGCAGCGAGTCACAAATGGGTTTCAAAGGCTTGCATCCACCGGACGTATCTGGTCTACCCAGCGTCCACGGGAAACCCGGCCACACAAATGTGGCACCGCGCTCGCCGTCCAGCTCATGAGCCGAAAGGCAGCGAGTCACAAATGGGTTTCAAAGGCTTGCATCTGCCGGACGTATCTTGTCTTGCCAGCGTCCACGGGAAACCTGGCCACACAAATTTGGTGCCGCGCTCGCCGCCCAGCTCATGAGCCGAAAGGCAGCGAGTCACAAATGGGTTTCAAAGGCTTGCATCCACCGGACGTATCTGGTCTAGCCAGCGTCCACGGGAAACCTGGCCACACAAATGTGGTGCCGCGCTCGCCGCCCAGCTCATGAGCCGAAAGGCAGCGAGTCACAAATGGGTTTTAAAGGCTTACGTCCGCCGGACGTATCTGGTCTAGCCAGCGTCCACGGGAAACCCGGCCACAGAAATGTGGCACCGTGCTCGCCGTCCAGCTCATGAGCCGAAAGGCAGCGAGTCACAAATGGGTTTCAAAGGCGTGCGATCGTCGGACGTATCTGGTCTAGCCAGCATCCACGGGAAACCTGGCCACACAAATGTGGCACCGCGCTCGCCATCCAGCACGTGAGCCGAAAGGCAGCGAGTCATAAATGGGTTTCAAAGGCTTGCGTCCGCCGGGCGTATCTGGTCTACCCAACGTCCACGGGAAACCCGGCCACACAAATGTGGCACCGCGCTCGCCGTCCAGCTCATGAGCCGAAAGGCAGCGAGTCACAAATGGGTTTCAAAGGCTTGCATCTGCCGGACGTATCTTGTCTTGCCAGCGTCCACGGGAAACCCGGCCACAGAAATGTGGCACCGTGCTCATCGTCCAGCTGATGAGCCGAAAGGCAGCGAGTCACAAATGGGTTTCAAAGGCGTGCGACCGTCGGACGTATCTGGTCTAGCCAGCGTCCACGGGAAACCCGGCCACACAAATGTGGCACCGCGCTCGCCGTCCAGCTCATGAGCCGAAAGGCAGCGAGTCACAAATGGGTTTCAAAGGCTTGCCTCTGCCGGACGTATCTTGTCTAGCCAGCGTCCACGGGAAACCTGGCCACACAAATGTGGTGCCGCGCTCGCCTCCCAGCTCATGAGCCGAAAGGCAGCGAGTCACAAATGGGTTTCAAAGGCTTACGTCCGCCGGACGTATCTGGTCTACCCAGCGTCCACG
Organism: Urtica dioica subsp. dioica; assembly: GCF_054948205.1. Taxonomy (NCBI): domain Eukaryota; kingdom Viridiplantae; phylum Streptophyta; class Magnoliopsida; order Rosales; family Urticaceae; genus Urtica; species Urtica dioica. The sequence continues at coordinate 44,501,935 of NC_142756.1, forward strand.
GGAAACCCGGCCACAGAAATGTGGCACCGTGCTCGCCGTCCAGCTCATGAGCCGAAAGGCAGCGAGTCACAAATGGGTTTCAAAGGCGTGCGACCGTCGGACGTATCTGGTCTAGCCAGCATCCACGGGAAAGCTGGCCACACAAATGTGGCACCGCGCTCGCCATCCAGCGCGTGAGCCGAAAGGCAGCGAGTCATAAATGGGTTTCAAAGGCTTGCGTCCGCCGAACGTATCTGGTCTACCCAGCGTCCACGGGAAACCCGGCCACACAAATGTGGCACCGCGCTCGCCGTCCAGCTCATGAGCCGAAAGGCAGCGAGTCACAAATGGGTTTCAAAGGCTTGCCTCTGCCGGACGTATCTTGTCTAGCCAGCGTCCACGGGAAACCTGGCCACACAAATGTGGTGCCGCGCTCGCCTCCCAGCTCATGAGCCGAAAGGCAGCGAGTCACAAATGGGTTTCAAAGGCTTACGTCCGCCGGACGTATCTGGTCTACCCAGCGTCCACGGGAAACCCGGCCACAGAAATGTGGCACCGTGCTCGCCGTCCAGCTCATGAGCCGAAAGGCAGCGAGTCACAAATGGGTTTCAAAGGCGTGCGACCGTCGGACGTATCTGGTCTAGCCAGCATCCACGGGAAACCTGGCCACACAAATGTGGCACCGCGCTCGCCATCCAGCGCGTGAGCCCAAAGGCAGCGAGTCATAAATGGGTTTCAAAGGCTTGCGTCCGCCGGACGTATCTGGTCTACCCAGCGTCCACGGGAAACCCGGCCACACAAATGTGGCACCGCGCTCGCCGTCCAGCTCATGAGCCGAAAGGCAGCGAGTCACAAATGGGTTTCAAAGGCTTGCATCCACCGGACGTATCTGGTCTAGCCAGCTTCCACGGGAAACCTGGCCACACAAATGTGGTGCCGCGCTCGCCGCCCAGCTCATGAGCCGAAAGGCAGCGAGTCACAAATGGGTTTCAAAGGCTTACGTCCGCCGGACGTATCTGGTCTAGCCAGCGTCCACGGGAAACCCGGCCACACAAATGTGGTGCCGCGCTCGCCGCCCAGCTCATGAGCCGAAAGGCAGCGAGTCACAAATGGGTTTCAAAGGCGTGCGATCGTCGGACGTATCTGGTCTAGCCAGCATCCACGGGAAACCTCGCCACATAAATATCGCACCGCGCTCGCCATCCAGCGCGTGAGCCGAAAGGCAGCGAGTCATAAATGGGTTTCAAAGGCTTGCGTCCGCCGGGCGTATCTGGTCTACCCAGCGTCCACGGGAAACCCGGCCACACATATGTGGCACCGCGCTCGCCGTCCAGCTCATGAGCCGAAAGGCAGCGAGTTACAAATGGGTTTCAAAGGCTTGCATCTGCCGGACGTATCTTGTCTTGCCAGCGTCCACGGGAAACCTGGCCACACAAATGTGGTGCCGCGCTCGCCGCCCAGCTCATGAGCCGAAAGGCAGCGAGTCACAAATGGGTTTCAAAGGCTTACGTCCGCCGGATGTATCTTGTCTACCCAGCGTCCACGGGAAACCCGGCCACAGAAATGTGGCACCGTGCTCGCCGTCCAGCTCATGAGCCGAAAGGCAGCGAGTCACAAATGGGTTTCAAAGGCGTGCGACCGTCGGACGTATCTGGTCTAGCCAGCATCCACGGGAAACCTGGCCACACAAATGTGGCACCGCGCTCGCCATCCAGCGCGTGAGCCGAAAGGCAGCGAGTCATAAATGGGTTTCAAAGGCTTGCGTCCGCCGGACGTATCTGGTCTACCCAGCGTCCACGGGAAACCCGGCCACACAAATGTGGCACCGAGCTCGCCGTCCAGCTCATGAGCCGAAAGGCAGCGAGTCACAAATGGGTTTCAAAGGCTTGCATCCACCGGACGTATCTGGTCTAGCCAGCGTCCACGGGAAACCTGGCCACACAAATGTGGTGCCGCGCTCGCCGCCCAGCTCATGAGCCGAAAGGCAGCGAGTCACAAATGGGTTTCAAAGGCTTACGTCCGCCGGACGTATCTGGTCTAGCCAGCGTCCACGGGAAACCCGGCCACAGAAATGTGGCACCGTGCTCGCCGTCCAGCTCATGAGCCGAAAGGCAGCGAGTCACAAATGGGTTTCAAAGGCGTGCGATCGTCGGACGTATCTGGTCTAGCCAGCATCCACGGGAAACCTGGCCACATAAATGTGGCACCGCGCTCGCCATCCAGCGCGTGAGCCGAAAAGCAGCGAGTCATAAATGGGTTTCAAAGGCTTGCGTCCGCCGGGCGTATCTGGTCTACCCAGCGTCCACGGGAAACCCGGCCACACAAATGTGGCACCGCGCTCGCCGTCCAGCTCATGAGCCGAAAGGCAGCGAGTTACAAATGGGTTTCAAAGGCTTGCATCTGCCGGACGTATCTTGTCTTGCCAGCGTCTACGGGAAACCTGGCCACACAAATGTGGTGCCGCGCTCGCCGCCCAACTCATGAGCCGAAAGGCAGCGAGTCACAAATGGGTTTCAAAGGCTTGCATCCACCGGACGTATCTGGTCTAGCCAGCGTCCACGGGAAACCTGGCCACACAAATGTGGTGCCGCGCTCGCCGCCCAGCTCATGAGCCGAAAGGCAGCGAGTCACAAATGGGTTTCAAAGGCGTGCGACCGTCGGACGTATCTGGTCTAGCCAGCATCCACGGGAAACCTGGCCACACAAATGTGGCACCGCGCTCGCCATCCAGCGCGTGAGCCGAAAGTCAGCGAGTCATAAATGGGTTTCAAAGGCTTCCGTCCGCCGGGCGTATCTGGTCTACCCAGCGTCCACGGGAAACCCGGCCACACAAATGTGGCACCGCGCTCGCCGTCCAGCTCATGAGCCGAAAGGCAGCGAGTCACAAATGGGTTTCAAAGGCTTGCATCTGCCGGACGTATCTTGTCTTGCCAGCGTCCACGGGAAACCTGGCCACACAAATGTGGTGCCGCGCTCGCCGCCCAGCTCATGAGCCGAAAGGCAGCGAGTCACAAATGGGTTTCAAAGGCTTGCATCCACCGGACGTATCTGGTCTAGCCAGCGTCCACGGGAAACCTGGCCACACAAATGTGGTGCCGCGCTCGCCGCCCAGCTCATGAGCCGAAAGGCAGCGAGTCACAAATGGGTTTCAAAGTCTTGCATCCACCGGACGTATCTGGTCTACCCAGCGTCCACGGGAAACCCGGCCACACAAATGTGGCACCGCGCTCGCCGTCCAGCTCATGAGCCGAAAGGCAGCGAGTTACAAATGGGTTTCAAAGGCTTGCATCTGCCGGACGTATCTTGTCTTGCCAGCGTCCACGGGAAACCTGGCCACACAAATGTGGTGCCGCGCTCGCCGCCCAGCTCATGAGCCGAAAGGCAGCGAGTCACAAATGGGTTTCAAAGGCTTGCATCCACCGGACGTATCTGGTCTAGCCAGCGTCCACGGGAAACCTGGCCACACAAATGTGGTGCCGCGCTCGCCGCCCAGCTCATGAGCCGAAAGGCAGCGAGTCACAAATGGGTTTCAAAGGCTTGCATCCACCGGACGTATCTGGTCTAGCCAGCGTCCACGGGAAACCTGGCCACACAAATGTGGTGCCGCGTTCGCCGCCCAGCTCATGAGCCGAAAGGCAGCGAGTCACAAATGGGTTTCAAAGGCTTGCATCCACCGGACGTATCTGGTCTAGCCAGCGTCCACGGGAAACCTGGCCACACAAATGTGGTGCCGCGCTCGCCGCCCAGCTCATGAGCCGAAAGGCAGCGAGTCACAAATGGGTTTCAAAGGCGTGCGACCGTCGGACGTATCTGGTCTAGCCAGCATCCACGGGAAACCTGGCCACACAAATGTGGCACCGCGCTCGCCATCCAGCGCGTGAGCCGAAAGGCAGCGAGTCATAAATGGGTTTCAAAGGCTTGCGTCCGCCGGACGTATCTGGTCTACCCAGCGTCCACGGGAAACCCGGCCACACAAATGTGGCACCGCGCTCGCCGTCCAGCTCATGAGCCGAAAGGCAGCGAGTCACAAATGGGTTTCAAAGGCTTGCATCTGCCGGACGTATCTTGTCTTGCCAGCGTCCACGGGAAACCTGGCCACACAAATGTGGTGCCGCGCTCGCCGCCCAGCTCATGAGCCGAAAGGCAGCGAGTCACAAATGGGTTTCAAAGGCTTGCATCCACCGGACGTATCTGGTCTAGCCAGCGTCCACGGGAAACCTGGCCACACAAATGTGGTGCCGCGCTCGCCGCCCAGCTCATGAGCCGAAAGGCAGCGAGTCACAAATGGGTTTCAAAGGCTTGCATCCACCGGACGTATCTGGTCTAGCCAGCGTCCACGGGAAACCTGGCCACACAAATGTGGTGCCGCGCTCGCCGCCCAGCTCATGAGCCAAAAGGCAGCGAGTCACAAATGGGTTTCAAAGGCGTGCGACCGTCGGACGTATCTGGTCTAGCCAGCATCCACGGGAAACCTGGCCACACAAATGTGGCACCGCGCTCGCCATCCAGCGCGTGAGCCGAAAGGCAGCGAGTCATAAATGGGTTTCAAAGGCTTGCGTCCGCCGGGCGTATCTGGTCTACCCAGCGTCCACGGGAAACCCGGCCACACAAATGTGGCACCGCGCTCGCCGTCCAGCTCATGAGCCGAAAGGCAGCGAGTCACAAATGGGTTTCAAAGGCTTGCATCTACCAGACGTATCTTGTCTTGCCAGCGTCCACGGGAAACCTGGCCACACAAATGTGGTGCCGCGCTCGCCGCCCAGCTCATGAGCCGAAAGGCAGCGAGTCACAAATGGGTTTCAAAGGCTTGCATCCACCGGACGTATCTGGTCTAGCCAGCGTCCACGGGAAACCTGGCCACACAAATGTGGTGCCGCGCTCGCCGCCCAGCTCATGAGCCGAAAGGCAGCGAGTCACAAATGGGTTTCAAAGGCTTGCATCCACCGGACGTATCTGGTCTAGCCAGCGTCCACGGGAAACCTGTCCACACAAATGTGGTGCCGCGCTCGCCGCCCAGCTCATGAGCCGAAAGGCAGCGAGTCACAAATGGGTTTCAAAGGCGTGCGACCGTCGGACGTATCTGGTCTAGCCAGCATCCACGGGAAACCTGGCAACACAAATGTGGCACCACGCTCGCCATCCAGCGCGTGAGCCGAAAGGCAGCGAGTCATAAATGGGTTTCAAAGGCTTGCGTCCGCCGGACGTATCTGGTCTACCCAGCGTCCACGGGAAACCCGGCCACACAAATGTGGCACCGCGCTCGCCGTCCAGCTCATGAGCCGAAAGGCAGCGAGTCACAAATGGGTTTCAAAGGCTTGCATCTGCCGGACGTATCTTGTCTTGCCAGCGTCCACGGGAAACCTGGCCACACAAATGTGGTGCCGCGCTCGCCGCCCAGCTCATGAGCCGAAAGGCAGCGAGTCACAAATGGGTTTCAAAGGCTTGCATCCACCGGACGTATCTGGTCTAGCCAGCGTCCACGGGAAACCTGGCCACACAAATGTGGTGCCGCGCTCGCCGCCCAGCTCATGAGCCGAAAGGCAGCGAGTCACAAATGGGTTTCAAAGGCTTGCATCCACCGGACGTATCTGGTCTACCCAGCGTCCACGGGAAACCCGGCCACACAAATGTGGCACCGCGCTCGCCGTCCAGCTCATGAGCCGAAAGGCAGCGAGTTACAAATGGGTTTCAAAGGCTTGCATCTGCCGGACGTATCTTGTCTTGCCAGCGTCCACGGGAAACCTGGCCACACAAATGTGGTGCCGCGCTCGCCGCCCAGCTCATGAGCCGAAAGGCAGCGAGTCACAAATGGGTTTCAAAGGCTTGCATCCACCGGACGTATCTGGTCTAGCCAGCGTCCACGGGAAACCTGGCCACACAAATGTGGTGCCGCGCTCGCCGCCCAGCTCATGAGCCGAAAGGCAGCGAGTCACAAATGGGTTTCAAAGGCGTGCGACCGTCGGACGTATCTGGTCTAGCCAGCATCCACGGGAAACCTGGCCACACAAATGTGGCACCACGCTCGCCATCCAGCGCGTGAGCCGAAAGGCAGCGAGTCATAAATGGGTTTCAAAGGCTTGCGTCCGCCGGACGTATCTGGTCTACCCAGCGTCCACGGGAAACCCGGCCACACAAATGTGGCACCGCGCTCGCCGTCCAGCTCATGAGCCGAAAGGCAGCGAGTCACAAATGGGTTTCAAAGGCTTGCATCTGCCGGACGTATCTTGTCTTGCCAGCGTCCACGGGAAACCTGGCCACACAAATGTGGTGCCGCGCTCGCCGCCCAGCTCATGAGCCGAAAGGCAGCGAGTCACAAATGGGTTTCAAAGGCTTGCATCCACCGGACGTATCTGGTCTAGCCAGCGTCCACGGGAAACCTGGCCACACAAATGTGGTGCCGCGCTCGCCGCCCAGCTCATGAGCCGAAAGGCAGCGAGTCACAAATGGGTTTCAAAGGCTTGCATCCACCGGACGTATCTGGTCTACCCAGCGTCCACGGGAAACCCGGCCACACAAATGTGGCACCGCGCTCGCCGTCCAGCTCATGAGCCGAAAGGCAGCGAGTTACAAATGGGTTTCAAAGGCTTGCATCTGCCGGACGTATCTTGTCTTGCCAGCGTCCACGGGAAACCTGGCCACACAAATGTGGTGCCGCGCTCGCCGCCCAGCTCATGAGCCGAAAGGCAGCGAGTCACAAATGGGTTTCAAAGGCTTGCATCCACCGGACGTATCTGGTCTAGCCAGCGTCCACGGGAAACCTGGCCACACAAATGTGGTGCCGCGCTCGCCGCCCAGCTCATGAGCCGAAAGGCAGCGAGTCACAAATGGGTTTCAAAGGCTTGCATCCACCGGACGTATCTGGTCTAGCCAGCGTCCACGGGAAACCTGGCCACACAAATGTGGTGCCGCGCTCGCCGCCCAGCTCATGAGCCGAAAGGCAGCGAGTCACAAATGGGTTTCAAAGGCTTGCATCCACCGGACGTATCTGGTCTAGCCAGCGTCCACGGGAAACCTGGCCACACAAATGTGGTGCCGCGCTCGCCGCCCAGCTCATGAGCCGAAAGGCAGCGAGTCACAAATGGGTTTCAAAGGCGTGCGACCGTCGGACGTATCTGGTCTAGCCAGCATCCACGGGAAACCTGGCCACACAAATGTGGCACCGCGCTCGCCATCCAGCGCGTGAGCCGAAAGGCAGCGAGTCATAAATGGGTTTCAAAGGCTTGCGTCCGCCGGACGTATCTGGTCTACCCAGCGTCCACGGGAAACCCGGCCACACAAATGTGGCACCGCGCTCGCCGTCCAGCTCATGAGCCGAAAGGCAGCGAGTCACAAATGGGTTTCAAAGGCTTGCATCTGCCGGACGTATCTTGTCTTGCCAGCGTCCACGGGAAACCTGGCCACACAAATGTGGTGCCGCGCTCGCCGCCCAGCTCATGAGCCGAAAGGCAGCGAGTCACAAATGGGTTTCAAAGGCTTGCATCCACCGGACGTATCTGGTCTAGCCAGCGTCCACGGGAAACCTGGCCACACAAATGTGGTGCCGCGCTCGCCGCCCAGCTCATGAGCCGAAAGGCAGCGAGTCACAAATGGGTTTCAAAGGCTTGCATCCACCGGACGTATCTGGTCTACCCAGCGTCCACGGGAAACCCGGCCACACAAATGTGGCACCGCGCTCGCTGTCCAGCTCATGAGCCGAAAGGTAGCGAGTCACAAATGGGTTTCAAAGGCTTGCAGCTGCCGGACGTATCTTGTCTTGCCAGCGTCCACGGGAAACCTGGCCACACAAATGTGGTGCCGCGCTCGCCGCCCAGCTCATGAGCCGAAAGGCAGCGAGTCACAAATGGGTTTCAAAGGCTTGCATCCACCGGACGTATCTGTTCTAGCCAGCGTCCACGGGAAACCTGGCCACACAAATGTGGTGCCGCGCTCGCCGCCCAGCTCATGAGCCGAAAGGCAGCGAGTCACAAATGGGTTTCAAAGGCGTGCGACCGTCGGACGTATCTGGTCTAGCCAGCATCCACGGGAAACCTGGCCACACAAATGTGGCACCGCGCTCGCCATCCAGCGCGTGAGCCGAAAGGCAGCGAGTCATAAATGGGTTTCAAAGGCTTGCGTCCGCCGGACGTATCTGGTCTACCCAGCGTCCACGGGAAACCCGTCCACAAAAATGTGGCACCGCGCTCGCCGTCCAGCTCATGAGCCGAAAGGCAGCGAGTCACAAATGGGTTTCAAAGGCTTGCATCTGCCGGACGTATCTTGTCTTGCCAGCGTCCACGGGAAACCTGGCCACACAAATGTGGTGCCGCGCTCGCCGCCCAGCTCATGAGCCGAAAGGCAGCGAGTCACAAATGGGTTTCAAAGGCTTGCATCCACCGGACGTATCTGGTCTAGCCAGCGTCCACGGGAAACCTGGCCACACAAATGTGGTGCCGCGCTCGCCGCCCAGCTCATGAGCCGAAAGGCAGCGAGTCACAAATGGGTTTCAAAGGCTTGCGTCCACCGGACGTATCTGGTCTAGCCAGCGTCCACGGGAAACCTGGCCACACAAATGTGGTGCCGCGCTCGCCGCCCAGCTCATGAGCCGAAAGGCAGCGAGTCACAAATGGGTTTCAAAGGCTTGCATCCACCGGACGTATCTGGTCTAGCCAGCGTCCACGGGAAACCTGGCCACACAAATGTGGTGCCGCGCTCGCCGCCCAGCTCATGAGCCGAAAGGCAGCGAGTCACAAATGGGTTTCAAAGGCGTGCGACCGTCGGACGTATCTGGTCTAGCCAGCATCCACGGGAAACCTGGCCACACAAATGTGGCACCGCGCTCGCCATCCAGCGCGTGAGCCGAAAGGCAGCGAGTCATAAATGGGTTTCAAAGGCTTGCGTCCGCCGGACGTATCTGGTCTACCCAGCGTCCACGGGAAACCCGTCCACACAAATGTGGCACCGCGCTCGCCGTCCAGCTCATGAGCCGAAAGGCAGCGAGTCACAAATGGGTTTCAAAGGCTTGCATCTGCCGGACGTATCTTGTCTTGCCAGCGTCCACGGGAAACCTGGCCACACAAATGTGGTGCCGCGCTCGCCGCCCAGCTCATGAGCCGAAAGGCAGCGAGTCACAAATGGGTTTCAAAGGCTTGCATCCACCGGACGTATCTGGTCTAGCCAGCGTCCACGGGAAACCTGGCCACACAAATGTGGTGCCGCGCTCGCCGCCCAGCTCATGAGCCGAAAGTCAGCGAGTCACAAATGGGTTTCAAAGGCTTGCATCCACCGGACGTATCTGGTCTACCCAGCGTCCACGGGAAACCCGGCCACACAAATGTGGCACCGCGCTCGCCGTCCAGCTCATGAGCCGAAAGGCAACGAGTTACAAATGGGTTTCAAAGGCTTGCGTCCGCCGGACGTATCTGGTCTACCCAGCGTCCACGGGAAACCTGGCCACACAAATGTGGTGCCGCGCTCGCCGCCCAGCTCATGAGCCGAAAGGCAGCGAGTCACAAATGGGTTTCAAAGGCGTGCGACCGTCGGACGTATCTGGTCTAGCCAGCATCCACGGGAAACCTGGCCACACAAATGTGGCACCGCGCTCGCCATCCAGCGCGTGAGCCGAAAGGCAGCGAGTCATAAATGGGTTTCAAAGGCTTGCGTCCGCCGGACGTATCTGGTCTACCCAGCGTCCACGGGAAACCCGTCCACACAAATGTGGCACCGCGCTCGCCGTCCAGCTCATGAGCCGAAAGGCAGCGAGTCACAAATGGGTTTCAAAGGCTTGCATCTGCCGGACGTATCTTGTCTTGCCAGCGTCCACGGGAAACCTGGCCACACAAATGTGGTGCCGCGCTCGCCGCCCAGCTCATGAGCCGAAAGGCAGCGAGTCACAAATGGGTTTCAAAGGCTTGCATCCACCGGACGTATCTGGTCTAGCCAGCGTCCACGGGAAACCTGGCCACACAAATGTGGTGCCGCGCTCGCCGCCCAGCTCATGAGCCGAAAGGCAGCGAGTCACAAATGGGTTTCAAAGGCTTGCATCCACCGGACGTATCTGGTCTACCCAGCGTCCACGGGAAACCCGGCCACACAAATGTGGCACCGCGCTCGCCGTCCAGCTCATGAGCCGAAAGGCAGCGAGTTACAAATGGGTTTCAAAGGCTTGCATCTGCCGGACGTATCTTGTCTTGCCAGCGTCCACGTGAAACCTGGCCACACAAATGTGGTGCCGCGCTCGCCGCCCAGCTCATGAGCCGAAAGGCAGCGAGTCACAAATGGGTTTCAAAGGCTTGCATCCACCGGACGTATCTGGTCTAGCCAGCGTCCACGGGAAACCTGGCCACACAAATGTGGTGCCGCGCTCGCCGCCCAGCTCATGAGCCGAAAGGCAGCGAGTCACAAATGGGTTTCAAAGGCTTGCATCCACCGGACGTATCTGGTCTAGCCAGCGTCCACGGGAAACCTGGCCACACAAATGTGGTGCCGCGCTCGCCGCCCAGCTCATGAGCCGAAAGGCAGCGAGTAACAAATGGGTTTCAAAGGCGTGCGACCGTCGGACGTATCTGGTCTAGCCAGCATCCACGGGAAACCTGGCCACACAAATGTGGCACCGCGCTCGCCATCCAGCGCGTGAGCCGAAAGGCAGCGAGTCATAAATGGGTTTCAAAGGCTTGCGTCCGCCGGACGTATCTGGTCTACCCAGCGTCCACGGGAAACCCGGCCACACAAATGTGGCACCGCGCTCGCCGTCCAGCTCATGAGCCGAAAGGCAGCGAGTCACAAATGGGTTTCAAAGGCTTGCATCCACCGGACGTATCTGGTCTAGCCAGCGTCCACGGGAAACCTGGCCACACAAATGTGGTGCCGCGCTCGCCGCCCTGCTCATGAGCCGAAAGGCAGCGAGTCACAAATGGGTTTCAAAGGCTTGCATCCACCGGACGTATCTGGTCTAGCCAGCGTCCACGGGAAACCTGGCCACACAAATGTGGCACCGCGCTCGCCGTCCAGCTCATGAGCCGAAAGGCAGCGAGTCACAAATGGGTTTCAAAGGCTTGCATCCACCGGACGTATCTGGTCTACCGAGCGTCCACGGGAAACCCGGCCACACAAATGTGGCACCGCGCTCGCCGTCCAGCTCATAAGCCGAAAGGCAGCGAGTCACAAATGGGTTTCAAAGGCTTGCATCTGCCGGACGTATCTTGTCTTGCCAGCGTCCACGGGAAACCTGGCCACACAAATGTGGTGCCGCGCTCGCCGCCCAGCTCATGAGCCGAAAGGCAGCGAGTCACAAATGGGTTTCAAAGGCTTGCATCCACCGGACGTATCTGGTCTAGCCAGCGTCCACGGGAAACCTGGCCACACAAATGTGGTGCCGCGCTCGCCGCCCAGCTCATGAGCCGAAAGGCAGCGAGTCACAAATGGGTTTCAAAGGCTTACGTCCGCCGGACGTATCTGGTCTAGCCAGCGTCCACGGGAAACCCGGCCACAGAAATGTGGCACCGTGCTCGCCGTCCAGCTCATGAGCCGAAAGGCAGCGAGTCACAAATGGGTTTCAAAGGCGTGCGATCGTCGGACGTATCTGGTCTAGCCAGCATCCACGGGAAACCTGGCCACACAAATGTGGCACCGCGCTCGCCATCCAGCGCGTGAGCCGAAAGGCAGCGAGTCATAAATGGGTTTCAAAGGCTTGCGTCCGCCGGGCGTATCTGGTCTACCCAGCGTCCACGGGAAACCCGGCCACACAAATGTGGCACCGCGCTCGCCGTCCAGCTCATGAGCCGAAAGGCAGCGAGTCACAAATGGGTTTCAAAGGCTTGCATCTGCCGGACGTATCTTGTCTTGCCAGCGTCCACGGGAAACCTGGCCACACAAATGTGGTGCCGCGTTCGCCGCCCAGCTCATGAGCCGAAAGGCAGCGAGTCACAAATGGGTTTCAAAGGCTTGCATCCACCGGACGTATCTGGTCTACCCAGCGTCCACGGGAAACCCGGCCACACAAATGTTTCACCGCGCTCGCCGTCCAGCTCATGAGCCGAAAGGTAGCGAGTCACAAATGGGTTTCAAAGGCTTGCAGCTGCCGGACGTATCTTGTCTTGCAAGCGTCCACGGGAAACCTGGCCACACAAATGTGGTGCCGCGCTCGCCGCCCAGCTCATGAGCCGAAAGGCAGCGAGTCACAAATGGGTTTCAAAGGCTTGCATCCACCGGATGTATCTGGTCTAGCCAGCGTCCACGGGAAACCTGGCCACACAAATGTGGTGCCGCGCTCGCCGCCCAACTCATGAGCCGAAAGGCAGCGAGTCACAAATGGGTTTCAAAGGCGTGCGACCGTCGGACGTATCTGGTCTAGCCAGCATCCACGGGAAACCTGGCCACACAAATGTGGCACCGCGCTCGCCATCCAGCGCGTGAGCCGAAAGGCAGCGAGTCATAAATGGGTTTCAAAGGCTTGCGTCCGCCGGACGTATCTGGTCTACCCAGCGTCCACGGGAAACCCGGCCACACAAATGTGGCACCGCGCTCGCCGTCCAGCTCATGAGCCGAAAGGCAGCGAGTCACAAATGGGTTTCAAAGGCTTGCATCTGCCGGACGTATCTTGTCTTGCCAGCGTACACGGGAAACCTGGCCACACAAATGTGGTGCCGCGCTCGCCTCCCAGCTCATGAGCCGAAAGGCAGCGAGTCACAAATGGGTTTCAAAGGCTTGCATCCACCGGACGTATCTGGTCTAGCCAGCGTCCACGGGAAACCTGGCCACACAAATGTGGTGCCGCGCTCGCCGCCCAGCTCATGAGCCGAAAGGCAGCGAGTCACAAATGGGTTTCAAAGGCTTGCATCCACCGGACGTATCTGGTCTACCCAGCGTCCACGGGAAACCCGGCCACACAAATGTGGCACCGCGCTCGCCGTCCAGCTCATGAGCCGAAAGGCAGCGAGTCACAAATGGGTTTCAAAGGCTTGCATCCACCGGACGTATCTGGTCTACCCAGCGTCCACGGGAAACCCGGCCACACAAATGTGGCACCGCGCTCGCCGTCCAGCTCATGAGCCGAAAGGCAGCGAGTCACAAATGGGTTTCAAAGGCTTGCATCTGCCGGACGTATCTTGTCTTGCCAGCGTCCACGGGAAACCTGGCCACACAAATGTGGTGCCGCGCTCGCCGCCCAGCTCATGAGCCGAAAGGCAGCGAGTCACAAATGGGTTTCAAAGGCTTGCATCCACCGGACGTATCTGGTCTAGCCAGCGTCCACGGGAAACCTGGCCACACAAATGTGGTGCCGCGCTCGCCGCCCAGCTCATGAGCCGAAAGGCAGCGAGTCACAAATGGGTTTCAAAGGCTTACGTCCGCCAGACGTATCTGGTCTAGCCAGCGTCCACGGGAAACCCGGCCACAGAAATGTGGCACCGTGCTCGCCGTCCAGCTCATGAGCCGAAAGGCAGCGAGTCACAAATGGGTTTCAAAGGCGTGCGATCGTCGGACGTATCTGGTCTAGCCAGCATCCACGGGAAACCTGGCCACACAAATGTGGCACCGCGCTCGCCATCCAGCGCGTGAGCCGAAAGGCAGCGAGTCATAAATGGGTTTCAAAGGCTTGCGTCCGCCGGGCGTATCTGGTCTACCCAGCGTCCACGGGAAACCCGGCCACACAAATGTGGCACCGCGCTCGCCGTCCAGCTCATGAGCCGAAAGGCAGCGAGTCACAAATGGGTTTCAAAGGCTTGCATCTGCCGGACGTATCTTGTCTTGCCAGCGTCCACGGGAAACCTGGCCACACAAATGTGGTGCCGCGTTCGCCGCCCAGCTCATGAGCCGAAAGGCAGGGAGTCACAAATGGGTTTCAAAGGCTTGCATCCACCGGACGTATCTGGTCTACCCAGCGTCCACGGGAAACCCGGCCACACAAATGTTTCACCGCGCTCGCCGTCCAGCTCATGAGCCGAAAGGTAGCGAGTCACAAATGGGTTTCAAAGGCTTGCAGCTGCCGGACGTATCTTGTCTTGCCAGCGTCCACGGGAAACCTGGCCACACAAATGTTGTGCCGCGCTCGCCGCCCAGCTCATGAGCCGAAAGGCAGCGAGTCACAAATGGGTTTCAAAGGCTTGCATCCACCGGACGTATCTGGTCTAGCCAGCGTCCACGGGAAACCTGGCCACACAAATGTGGTGCCGCGCTCGCCGCCCAACTCATGAGCCGAAAGGCAGCGAGTCACAAATGGGTTTCAAAGGCGTGCGACCGTCGGACGTATCTGGTCTAGCCAGCATCCACGGGAAACCTGGCCACACAAATGTGGCACCGCGCTCGCCATCCAGCGCGTGAGCCGAAAGGCAGCGAGTCATAAATGGGTTTCAAAGGCTTGCGTACGCCGGACGTATCTGGTCTACCCAGCGTCCACGGGAAACCCGGCCACACAAATGTGGCACCGCGCTCGCCGTCCAGCTCATGAGCCGAAAGGCAGCGAGTCACAAATGGGTTTCAAAGGCTTGCATCTACCGGACGTATCTTGTCTTGCCAGCGTACACGGGAAACCTGGCCACACAAATGTGGTGCCGCGCTCGCCTCCCAGCTCATGAGCCGAAAGGCAGCGAGTCACAAATGGGTTTCAAAGGCTTGCATCCACCGGACGTATCTGGTCTAGCCAGCGTCCACGGGAAACCTGGCCACACAAATGTGGTGCCGCGCTCGCCGCCCAGCTCATGAGCCGAAAGGCAGCGAGTCACAAATGGGTTTCAAAGGCTTGCATCCACCGGACGTATCTGGTCTACCCAGCGTCCACGGGAAACCCGGCCACACAAATGTGGCACCGCGCTCGCCGTCCAGCTCATGAGCCGAAAGGTAGCGAGTCACAAATGGGTTTCAAAGGCTTGCAGCTGCCGGACGTATCTTGTCTTGCCAGCGTCCATGGGAAACCTGGCCACACAAATGTGGTGCCGCGCTCGCCGCCCAGCTCATGAGCCGAAAGGCAGCGAGTCACAAATGGGTTTCAAAGGCTTGCATCCACCGGACGTATCTGGTCTAGCCAGCGTCCACGGGAAACCTGGCCACACAAATGTGGTGCCGCGCTCGCCGCCCAGCTCATCAGCCGAAAGGCAGCGAGTCACAAATGGGTTTCAAAGGCTTGCATCCACCGGACGTATCTGGTCTACCCAGCGTCCACGGGAAACCCGGCCATATAAATGTGGCACCGCGCTCGCCGTCCAGCTCATGAGCCGAAAGGCAGCGAGTGACAAATGGGTTTCAAAGGCTTGCATCTGCCGGACGTATCTTGTCTTGCCAGCGTCCACGGGAAACCTGGCCACACAAATGTGGTGCCGCGCTCGCCGCCCAGCTCATGAGCCGAAAGGCAGCGAGTCACAAATGGGTTTCAAAGGCTTGCATCCACCGGACGTATCTGGTCTAGCCAGCGTCCACGGGAAACCTGGCCACACAAATGTGGTGCCGCGCTCGCCACCCAGCTCATGAGCCGAAAGGCAGCGAGTCACAAATGGGTTTCAAAGGCGTGCGACCATCGGACGTATCTGGTCTAGCCAGCATCCACGGGAAACCTGGCCACACAAATGTGGCACCGTGTTCGCCGTCCAGCTCATGAGCTGAAAGGTAGCGAATCACAAATGGGTTTCAAAGGCTTGCATCCACCGGACGTATCTGGTCTAGCCAGCGTCCACGGGAAACCTGGCCACACAAATGTGGTGCCGCGCTCGCCGCCCTGCTCATGAGCCGAAAGGCAGCGAGTCACAAATGGGTTTCAAAGGCTTGCATCCACCGGACGTATCTGGTCTAGCCAGCGTCCACGGGAAACCTGGCCACACAAATGTGGCACCGCGCTCGCCGTCCAGCTCATGAGCCGAAAGGCAGCGAGTCACAAATGGGTTTCAAAGGCTTGCATCCACCGGACGTATCTGGTCTACCCAGCGTCCACGGGAAACCCGGCCACACAAATGTGGCACCGCGCTCGCCGTCCAGCTCATGAGCCGAAAGGCAGCGAGTCACAAATGGGTTTCAAAGGCTTGCATCTGCCGGACGTATCTTGTCTTGCCAGCGTCCACGGGAAACCTGGCCACACAAATGTGGTGCCGCGCTCGCCGCCCAGCTCATGAGCCGAAAGGCAGCGAGTCACAAATGGGTTTCAAAGGCTTGCATCCACCGGATGTATCTGGTCTAGCCAGCGTCCACGGGAAACCTGGCCACACAAATGTGGTGCCGCGCTCGCCGCCCAGCTCATGAGCCGAAAGGCAGCGAGTCACAAATGGGTTTCAAAGGCTTACGTCCGCCGGACGTATCTGGTCTAGCCAGCGTCCACGGGAAACCCGGCCACAGAAATGTGGCACCGTGTTCGCCGTCCAGCTCATGAGCCGAAAGGCAGCGAGTCACAAATGGGTTTCATAGGCGTGCGATCGTCTGACGTATCTGGTCTAGCCAGCATCCACGGGAAACCTGGCCACACAAATGTGGCACCGCGCTCGTCATCCAGCGCGTGAGCCGAAAGGCAGCGAGTCATAAATGGGTTTCAAAGGCTTGCGTCCGCCGGGCGTATCTGGTCTACCCAGCGTCCACGGGAAACCCGGCCACACAAATGTGGCACCGCGCTCGCCGTCCAGCTCATGAGCCGAAAGGCAGCGAGTCACAAATGGGTTTCAAAGGCTTGCATCTGCCTGACGTATCTTGTCTTGCCAGCATCCACGGGAAACCTGGCCACACAAATGTGGTGCCGCGCTCGCCGCCCAGCTCATGAGCCGAAAGGCAGCGAGTCACAAATGGGTTTCAAAGGCTTGCATCCACCGGACGTATCTGGTCTAGCCAGCGTCCACGGGAAACCTGGCCACACAAATGTGGTGCCGCGCTCGCCGCCCAGCTCATGAGCCGAAAGGCAGTGAGTCACAAATGGGTTTCAAAGGCTTACGTCCGCCGGACGTATCTGGTCTAGCCAGCGTCCACGGGAAACCCGGCCATAGAAATGTGGCACCGTGCTCGCCGTCCAGCTCATGAGCCGAAAGGCAGCGAGTCACAAATGTGTTTCAAAGGCGTGCGATCGTCGGACGTATCTGGTCTAGCCAGCATCCACGGGAAACCTGGCCACACAAATGTGGCACCGCGCTCGCCATCCAGCGCGTGAGCCGAAAGGCAGCGAGTCATAAATGGGTTTCAAAGGCTTGCGTCCGCCGGGCGTATCTGGTCTACCCAGCGTCCACGGGAAACCCGGCCACACAAATGTGGCACCGCGCTCGCCGTCCAGCTCATGAGCCGAAAGGCAGCGAGTCACAAATGGGTTTCAAAGGCTTGCATCTGCCGGACGTATCTTGTCTTCCCAGCGTCCACGGGAAACCTGGCCACACAAATGTGGTGCCGCGCTCGCCGCCCAGCTCATCAGCCGAAAGGCAGCGAGTCACAAATGGGTTTCAAAAGCTTGCATCCACCGGACGTATCTGGTCTACCCAGCGTCAACGGGAAACCCGGCCACACAAATGTGGCACCGCGCTCGCCGTCCAGCTCATGAGCCGCAAGGTAGCGAGTCACAAATGGGTTTCAAAGGCTTGCAGCTGCCGGACGTATCTTGTCTTGCCAGCGGCCACGGGAAACCTGGCCACACAAATGTGGTGCCGCGCTCGCCGCCCAGCTCATGAGCCGAAAGGCAGCGAGTCACAAATGGGTTTCAAAGGCTTGCATCCACCGGACGTATCTGGTCTAGCCAGCGTCCACGGGAAACCTGGCCACACAAATGTGGTGCCGCGCTCGCCGCCCAACTCATGAGCCGAAAGGCAGCGAGTCACAAATGGGTTTCAAAGGCGTGCGACCGTCGGACGTATCTGGTCTAGCCAGCATCCACGGGAAACCTGGCCACACAAATGTGGCACCGCGCTCGCCATCCAGCGCGTGAGCCGAAAGGCAGCGAGTCATAAATGGGTTTCAAAGGCTTGCGTCCGCCGGACGTATCTGGTCTACCCAGCGTCCACGGGAAACCCGGCCACACAAATGTGGCACCGCGCTCGCCGTCCAGCTCATGAGCCGAAAGGCAGCGAGTCACAAATGGGTTTCAAAGGCTTGCATCTGCTGGACGTATCTTGTCTTGCCAGCGTCCACGGGAAACCTGGCCACACAAATGTGGTGCCGCGCTCGCCGCCCAGCTCATGAGCCGAAAGGCAGCGAGTCACAAATGGGTTTCAAAGGCTTGCATCCACCGGACGTATCTGGTCTAGCCAGTGTCCACGGGAAACCTGGCCACACAAATGTGGTGCCGCGCTCGCCGCCCAGCTCATGAGCCGAAAGGCAGCGAGTCACAAATGGGTTTCAAAGGCTTGCATCCACCGGACGTATCTGGTCTACCCAGCGTCCACGGGAAACCCGGCCACACAAATCTGGCACCGCGCTCGCCGTCCAGCTCATGAGCCGAAAGGTAGCGAGTCACAAATGGGTTTCAAAGGCTTGCAGCTGCCGGACGTATCTTGTCTTGCCAGCGTCCATGGGAAACCTGGCCACACAAATGTGGTGCCGCGCTCGCCGCCCAGCTCATGAGCCGAAAGGCAGCGAGTCAGAAATGGGTTTCAAAGGCTTGCATCCACCGGACGTATCTGGTCTAGCCAGCGTCCACGGGAAACCTGGCCACACAAATGTGGTGCCGCGCTCGCCGCCCAGCTCATCAGCCGAAAGGCAGCGAGTCACAAATGGGTTTCAAAGGCTTGCATCCACCGGACGTATCTGGTCTACCCAGCCTTCACGGGAAACCCGGCCACACAAATGTGGCACCGCGCTCGCCGTCCAGCTCATGAGCCGAAAGGCAGCGAGTGACAAATGGGTTTCAAAGGCTTGCATCTGCCGGACGTATCTTGTCTTGCCAGCGTCCACGGGAAACCTGGCCACACAAATGTGGTGCCGCGCTCGCCGCCCAGCTCATGAGCCGAAAGGCAACGAGTCACAAATGGGTTTCAAAGGCTTGCATCCACCGGACGTATCTGGTCTAGCCAGCGTCCATGGGAAACCTGGCCACACAAATGTGGTGCCGCGCTCGCCGCCCAGCTCATGAGCCGAAAGGCAGCGAGTCACAAATGGGTTTCAAAGGCGTGCGACCGTCGGACGTATCTGGTCTAGCCAGCATCCACGGGAAACCTGGCCACACAAATGTGGCACCGCGCTCGCCATCCAGCGCGTGAGCCGAAAGGCAGGGAGTCATAAATGGGTTTCAAAGGCTTACGTCCACCGGACGTATCTGGTCTACCCAGCGTCCACGGGAAACCCGGCCACAAAAATGTGGCACCGTGCTCGCCGTCCAGCTCATGAGCCGAAAGGCAGCGAGTCACAAATGGGTTTCAAAGGCTTGCATCCACCGGACGTATCTGGTCTAGCCAGCGTCCACGGGAAACCTGGCCACACAAATGTGGTGCCGCGCTCGCCGCCCTGCTCATGAGCCGAAAGGCAGCGAGTCACAAATGGGTTTCAAAGGCTTGCATCCACCGGACGTATCTGGTCTAGCCAGCGTCCACGGGAAACCTGGCCACACAAATGTGGCACCGCGCTCGCCGTCCAGCTCATGAGCCGAAAGGCAGCGAGTCACAAATGGGTTTCAAAGGCTTGCATCCACCGGACGTATCTGGTCTACCCAGCGTCCACGGGAAACCCGGCCACACAAATGTGGCACCGCGCTCGCCGTCCAGCGCATGAGCCGAAAGGCAGCGAGTCACAAATGGGTTTCAAAGGCTTGCATCTGCCGGACGTATCTTGTCTTGCCAGCGTCCACGGGAAACCTGGCCACACAAATGTGGTGCCGCGCTCGCCGCCCAGCTCATGAGCCGAAAGGCAGCGAGTCACAAATGGGTTTCAAAGGCTTGCATCCACCGGACGTATCTGGTCTACCCAGCGTCCACGGGAAACCCGGCCACACAAATGTGGCACCGCGCTCGCCGTCCAGCTCATGAGCCGAAAGGCAGCGAGTCACAAATGGGTTTCAAAGGCTTGCATCTGCCGGACGTATCTTGTCTTGCCAGCGTCCACGGGAAACCTGGCCACACAAATGTGGTGCCGCGCTCGCCGCCCAGCTCATGAGCCGAAAGGCAGCGAGTCACAAATGGGTTTCAACGGCTTGCATCCACCGGACGTATCTGGTCTAGCCAGCGTCCAAGGGAAAGCTGGCCACACAAATGTGGTGCCGCGCTCGCCGCCCAGCTCATGAGCCGAAAGGCAACGAGTCACAAATGGGTTTCAAAGGCTTACGTCCGCCGGACGTATCTGGTCTAGCCAGCGTCCACGGGAAACCCGGCCACAGAAATGTGGCACCGTGTTCGCCGTCCAGCTCATGAGCCGAAAGGCAGCGAGTCACAAATGGGTTTCAAAGGCGTGCGATCGTCGGACGTATCTGGTCTAGCCAGCATCCACGGGAAACCTGGCCACACAAATGTGGCACCGCGCTCGCCATCCAGCGCGTGAGCCGAAAGGCAGCGAGTCATAAATGGGTTTCAAAGGCTTGCGTCCGCCGGGCGTATCTGGTCTACCCAGCGTCCACGGGAAACCCGGCCACACAAATGTGGCACCGCGCTCGCCGTCCAGCTCATGAGCCGAAAGGCAGCGAGTCACAAATGGGTTTCAAAGGCTTGCATCTGCCGGACGTATCTTGTCTTGCCAGCGTCCACGGGAAACCTGGCCACACAAATGTGGTGCCGCGCTCGCCGCCCAGCTCATGAGCCGAAAGGCAGCGAGTCACAAATGGGTTTCAAAGGCTTGCATCCACCGGACGTATCTGGTCTAGCCAGCGTCCACGGGAAACCTGGCCACACAAATGTGGTGCCGCGCTCGCCGCCCAGCTCATCAGCCGAAAGGCAGCGAGTCACAAATGGGTTTCAAAGGCTTGCATCCACCGGACGTATCTGGTCTACCCAGCGTTCACGGGAAACCCGGCCACACAAATGTGGCACCGCGCTCGCCGTCCAGCTCATGAGCCGAAAGGCAGCGAGTGACAAATGGGTTTCAAAGGCTTGCATCTGCCGGACGTATCTTGTCTTGCCAGCGTCCACGGGAAACCTGGCCACACAAATGTGGTGCCGCGCTCGCCGCCCAGCTCATGAGCCGAAAGGCAACGAGTCACAAATGGGTTTCAAAGGCTTGCATCCACCGGACGTATCTGGTCTAGCCAGCGTCCATGGGAAACCTGGCCACACAAATGTGGTGCCGCGCTCGCCGCCCAGCTCATGAGCCGAAAGGCAGCGAGTCACAAATGGGTTTCAAAGGCGTGCGACCGTCGGACGTATCTGGTCTAGCCAGCATCCACGGGAAACCTGGCCACACAAATGTGGCACCGCGCTCGCCATCCAGCGCGTGAGCCGAAAGGCAGGGAGTCATAAATGGGTTTCAAAGGCTTACGTCCACCGGACGTATCTGGTCTACCCAGCGTCCACGGGAAACCCGGCCACACAAATGTGGCACCGTGCTCGCCGTCCAGCTCATGAGCCGAAAGGCAGCGAGTCACAAATGGGTTTCAAAGGCTTGCATCCACCCGACGTTTCTGGTCTAGCCAGCGTCCACGGGAAACCTGGCCACACAAATGTGGTGCCGCGCTCGCCGCCCTGCTCATGAGCCGAAAGGCAGCGAGTCACAAATGGGTTTCAAAGGCTTGCATCCACCGGACGTATCTGGTCTAGCCAGCGTCCACGGGAAACCTGGCCACACAAATGTGGCACCGCGCTCGCCGTCCAGCTCATGAGCCGAAAGGCAGCGAGTCACAAATGGGTTTCAAAGGCTTGCATCCACCGGACGTATCTGGTCTACCCAGCGTCCACGGGAAACCCGGCCACACAAATGTGGCACCGCGCTCGCCGTCCAGCTCATGAGCCGAAAGGCAGCGAGTCACAAATGGGTTTCAAAGGCTTGCATCTGCCGGACGTATCTTGTCTTGCCAGCGTCCACGGGAAACCTGGCCACACAAATGTGGTGCCGCGCTCGCCGCCCAGCTCATGAGCCGAAAGGCAGCGAGTCACAAATGGGTTTCAACGGCTTGCATCCACCGGACGTATCTGGTCTAGCCAGCGTCCAAGGGAAAGCTGGCCACACAAATGTGGTGCCGCGCTCGCCGCCCAGCTCATGAGCCGAAAGGCAACGAGTCACAAATGGGTTTCAAAGGCTTACGTCCGCCGGACGTATCTGGTCTAGCCAGCGTCCACGGGAAACCCGGCCACAGAAATGTGGCACCGTGTTCGCCGTCCAGCTCATGAGCCGAAAGGCAGCGAGTCACAAATGGGTTTCAAAGGCGTGCGATCGTCGGACGTATCTGGTCTAGCCAGCATCCACGGGAAACCTGGCCACACAAATGTGGCACCGCGCTCGCCATCCAGCGCGTGAGCCGAAAGGCAGCGAGTCATAAATGGGTTTCAAAGGCTTGCGTCCGCCGGGCGTATCTGGTCTACCCAGCGTCCACGGGAAACCCGGCCACACAAATGTGGCACCGCGCTCGCCGTCCAGCTCATGAGCCGAAAGGCAGCGAGTCACAAATGGGTTTCAAAGGCTTGCATCTGCCGGACGTATCTTGTCTTGCCAGCGTCCACGGGAAACCTGGCCACACAAATGTGGTGCCGCGCTCGCCGCCCAGCTCATGAGCCGAAAGGCAGCGAGTCACAAATGGGTTTCAAAGGCTTGCATCCACCGGACGTATCTGGTCTAGCCAGCGTCCACGGGAAACCTGGCGACACAAATGTGGTGCCGCGCTCGCCGCCCAGCTCATGAGCCGAAAGGCAGCGAGTCACAAATGGGTTTCAAAGGCTTGCATCCACCGGACGTATCTGGTCTACCCAGCGTCCACGGGAAACCCGGCCACACAAATGTGGCACCGCGCTCGCCGTCCAGCTCATGAGCCGAAAGGTAGCGAGTCACAAATGGGTTTCAAAGGCTTGCAGCTGCCGGACGTATCTTGTCTTGCCAGCGTCCACGGGAAACCTGGCCACACAAATGTGGTGCCGCGCTCGCCGCCCAGCTCATGAGCCGAAAGGCAGCGAGTCACAAATGGGTTTCAAAGGCTTGCATCCACCGGACGTATCTGGTCTAGCCAGCGTCCACGGGAAACATGGCCACACAAATGTGGTGCCGCGCTCGCCGCCCAGCTCATGAGCCGAAAGGCAGCGAGTCACAAATGGGTTTCAAAGGCGTGCGACCGTCGGACGTATCTGGTCTAGCCAGCATCCACGGGAAACCTGGCCACACAAATGTGGCACCGCGCTCGCCATCCAGCGCGTGAGCCGAAAGGCAGGGAGTCATAAATGGGTTTCAAAGGCTTACGTCCACCGGACGTATCTGGTCTACCCAGCGTCCACGGGAAACCCGGCCACACAAATGTGGCACCGTGCTCGCCGTCCAGCTCATGAGCCGAAAGGCAGCGAGTCACAAATGGGTTTCAAAGGCTTGCATCCACCGGACGTATCTGGTCTAGCCAGCGTCCACGGGAAACCTGGCCACACAAATGTGGTGCCGCGCTCGCCGCCCAGCTCATCAGCCGAAAGGCAGCGAGTCACAAATGGGTTTCAAAGGCTTGCATCCACCGGACGTATCTGGTCTACCCAGCGTTCACGGGAAACCCGGCCACACAAATGTGGCACCGCGCTCGCCGTCCAGCTCATGAGCCGAAAGGCAGCGAGTGACAAATGGGTTTCAAAGGCTTGCATCTGCCGGACGTATCTTGTCTTGCCAGCGTCCACGGGAAACCTGGCCACACAAATGTGGTGCCGCGCTCGCCGCCCAGCTCATGAGCCGAAAGGCAACGAGTCACAAATGGGTTTCAAAGGCTTGCATCCACCGGACGTATCTGGTCTAGCCAGCGTCCATGGGAAACCTGGCCACACAAATGTGGTGCCGCGCTCGCCGCCCAGCTCATGAGCCGAAAGGCAGCGAGTCACAAATGGGTTTCAAAGGCGTGCGACCGTCGGACGTATCTGGTCTAGCCAGCATCCACGGGAAACCTGGCCACACAAATGTGGCACCGCGCTCGCCATCCAGCGCGTGAGCCGAAAGGCAGGGAGTCATAAATGGGTTTCAAAGGCTTACGTCCACCGGACGTATCTGGTCTACCCAGCGTCCACGGGAAACCCGGCCACACAAATGTGGCACCGTGCTCGCCGTCCAGCTCATGAGCCGAAAGGCAGCGAGTCACAAATGGGTTTCAAAGGCTTGCATCCACCCGACGTATCTGGTCTAGCCAGCGTCCACGGGAAACCTGGCCACACAAATGTGGTGCCGCGCTCGCCGCCCTGCTCATGAGCCGAAAGGCAGCGAGTCACAAATGGGTTTCAAAGGCTTGCATCCACCGGACGTATCTGGTCTAGCCAGCGTCCACGGGAAACCTGGCCACACAAATGTGGCACCGCGCTCGCCGTCCAGCTCATGAGCCGAAAGGCAGCGAGTCACAAATGGGTTTCAAAGGCTTGCATCCACCGGACGTATCTGGTCTACCCAGCGTCCACGGGAAACCCGGCCACACAAATGTGGCACCGCGCTCGCCGTCCAGCTCATGAGCCGAAAGGCAGCGAGTCACAAATGGGTTTCAAAGGCTTGCATCTGCCGGACGTATCTTGTCTTGCCAGCGTCCACGGGAAACCTGGCCACACAAATGTGGTGCCGCGCTCGCCGCCCAGCTCATGAGCCGAAAGGCAGCGAGTCACAAATGGGTTTCAACGGCTTGCATCCACCGGACGTATCTGGTCTAGCCAGCGTCCAAGGGAAAGCTGGCCACACAAATGTGGTGCCGCGCTCGCCGCCCAGCTCATGAGCTGAAAGGCAACGAGTCACAAATGGGTTTCAAAGGCTTACGTCCGCCGGACGTATCTGGTCTAGCCAGCGTCCACGGGAAACCCGGCCACAGAAATGTGGCACCGTGTTCGCCGTCCAGCTCATGAGCCGAAAGGCAGCGAGTCACAAATGGGTTTCAAAGGCGTGCGATCGTCGGACGTATCTGGTCTAGCCAGCATCCACGGGAAACCTGGCCACACAAATGTGGCACCGCGCTCGCCATCCAGCGCGTGAGCCGAAAGGCAGCGAGTCATAAATGGGTTTCAAAGGCTTGCGTCCGCCGGGCGTATCTGGTCTACCCAGCGTCCACAGGAAACCCGGCCACACAAATGTGGCACCGCGCTCGCCGTCCAGCTCATGAGCCGAAAGGCAGCGAGTCACAAATGGGTTTCAAAGGCTTGCATCTGCCGGACGTATCTTGTCTTGCCAGCGTCCACGGGAAACCTGGCCACACAAATGTGGTGCCGCGCTCGCCGCCCAGCTCATGAGCCGAAAGGCAGCGAGTCACAAATGGGTTTCAAAGGCTTGCATCCACCGGACGTATCTGGTCTAGCCAGCGTCCACGGGAAACCTGGCGACACAAATGTGGTGCCGCGCTCGCCGCCCAGCTCATGAGCCGAAAGGCAGCGAGTCACAAATGGGTTTCAAAGGCTTGCATCCACCGGACGTATCTGGTCTACCCAGCGTCCACGGGAAACCCGGCCACACAAATGTGGCACCGCGCTCGCCGTCCAGCTCATGAGCCGAAAGGTAGCGAGTCACAAATGGGTTTCAAAGGCTTGCAGCTGCCGGACGTATCTTGTCTTGCCAGCGTCCACGGGAAACCTGGCCACACAAATGTGGTGCCGCGCTCGCCGCCCAGCTCATGAGCCGAAAGGCAGCGAGTCACAAATGGGTTTCAAAGGCTTGCATCCACCGGACGTATCTGGTCTAGCCAGCGTCCACGGGAAACATGGCCACACAAATGTGGTGCCGCGCTCGCCGCCCAGCTCATGAGCCGAAAGGCAGCGAGTCACAAATGGGTTTCAAAGGCGTGCGACCGTCGGACGTATCTGGTCTAGCCAGCATCCACGGGAAACCTGGCCACACAAATGTGGCACCGCGCTCGCCATCCAGCGCGTGAGCCGAAAGGCAGGGAGTCATAAATGGGTTTCAAAGGCTTACGTCCACCGGACGTATCTGGTCTACCCAGCGTCCACGGGAAACCCGGCCACACAAATGTGGCACCGTGCTCGCCGTCCAGCTCATGAGCCGAAAGGCAGCGAGTCACAAATGGGTTTCAAAGGCTTGCATCCACCGGACGTATCTGGTCTAGCCAGCGTCCACGGGAAACCTGGCCACACAAATGTGGTGCCGCGCTCGCCGCCCTGCTCATGAGCCGAAAGGCAGCGAGTCACAAATGGGTTTCAAAGGCTTGCATCCACCGGACGTATCTGGTCTAGCCAGCGTCCACGGGAAACCTGGCCACACAAATGTGGCACCGCGCTCGCCGTCCAGCTCATGAGCCGAAAGGCAGCGAGTCACAAATGGGTTTCAAAGGCTTGCATCCACCGGACGTATCTGGTCTACCCAGCGTCCACGGGAAACCCGGCCACACAAATGTGGCACCGCGCTCGCCGTCCAGCTCATGAGCCGAAAGGCAGCGAGTCACAAATGGGTTTCAAAGGCTTGCATCTGCCGGACGTATCTTGTCTTGCCAGCGTCCACGGGAAACCTGGCCACACAAATGTGGTGCCGCGCTCGCCGCCCAGCTCATGAGCCGAAAGGCAGCGAGTCACAAATGGGTTTCAACGGCTTGCATCCACCGGACGTATCTGGTCTAGCCAGCGTCCAAGGGAAAGCTGGCCACACAAATGTGGTGCCGCGCTCGCCGCCCAGCTCATGAGCCGAAAGGCAACGAGTCACAAATGGGTTTCAAAGGCTTACGTCCGCCGGACGTATCTGGTCTAGCCAGCGTCCACGGGAAACCCGGCCACAGAAATGTGGCACCGTGTTCGCCGTCCAGCTCATGAGCCGAAAGGCAGCGAGTCACAAATGGGTTTCAAAGGCGTGCGATCGTCGGACGTATCTGGTCTAGCCAGCATCCACGGGAAACCTGGCCACACAAATGTGGCACCGCGCTCGCCATCCAGCGCGTGAGCCGAAAGGCAGCGAGTCATAAATGGGTTTCAAAGGCTTGCGTCCGCCGGGCGTATCTGGTCTACCCAGCGTCCACGGGAAACCCGGCCACACAAATGTGGCACCGCGCTCGCCGTCCAGCTCATGAGCCGAAAGGCAGCGAGTCACAAATGGGTTTCAAAGGCTTGCATCTGCCGGACGTATCTTGTCTTGCCAGCGTCCACGGGAAACCTGGCCACACAAATGTGGTGCCGCGCTCGCCGCCCAGCTCATGAGCCGAAAGGCAGCGAGTCACAAATGGGTTTCAAAGGCTTGCATCCACCGGACGTATCTGGTCTAGCCAGCGTCCACGGGAAACCTGGCGACACAAATGTGGTGCCGCGCTCGCCGCCCAGCTCATGAGCCGAAAGGCAGCGAGTCACAAATGGGTTTCAAAGGCTTGCATCCACCGGACGTATCTGGTCTACCCAGCGTCCACGGGAAACCCGGCCACACAAATGTGGCACCGCGCTCGCCGTCCAGCTCATGAGCCGAAAGGTAGCGAGTCACAAATGGGTTTCAAAGGCTTGCAGCTGCCGGACGTATCTTGTCTTGCCAGCGTCCACGGGAAACCTGGCCACACAAATGTGGTGCCGCGCTCGCCGCCCAGCTCATGAGCCGAAAGGCAGCGAGTCACAAATGGGTTTCAAAGGCTTGCATCCACCGGACGTATCTGGTCTAGCCAGCGTCCACGGGAAACATGGCCACACAAATGTGGTGCCGCGCTCGCCGCCCAGCTCATGAGCCGAAAGGCAGCGAGTCACAAATGGGTTTCAAAGGCGTGCGACCGTCGGACGTATCTGGTCTAGCCAGCATCCACGGGAAACCTGGCCACACAAATGTGGCACCGCGCTCGCCATCCAGCGCGTGAGCCGAAAGGCAGGGAGTCATAAATGGGTTTCAAAGGCTTACGTCCACCGGACGTATCTGGTCTACCCAGCGTCCACGGGAAACCCGGCCACACAAATGTGGCACCGTGCTCGCCGTCCAGCTCATGAGCCGAAAGGCAGCGAGTCACAAATGGGTTTCAAAGGCTTGCATCCACCGGACGTATCTGGTCTAGCCAGCGTCCACGGGAAACCTGGCCACACAAATGTGGTGCCGCGCTCGCCGCCCTGCTCATGAGCCGAAAGGCAGCGAGTCACAAATGGGTTTCAAAGGCTTGCATCCACCGGACGTATCTGGTCTAGCCAGCGTCCACGGGAAACCTGGCCACACAAATGTGGCACCGCGCTCGCCGTCCAGCTCATGAGCCGAAAGGCAGCGAGTCACAAATGGGTTTCAAAGGCTTGCATCCACCGGACGTATCTGGTCTACCCAGCGTCCACGGGAAACCCGGCCACACAAATGTGGCACCGCGCTCGCCGTCCAGCTCATGAGCCGAAAGGCAGCGAGTCACAAATGGGTTTCAAAGGCTTGCATCTGCCGGACGTATCTTGTCTTGCCAGCGTCCACGGGAAACCTGGCCACACAAATGTGGTGCCGCGCTCGCCGCCCAGCTCATGAGCCGAAAGGCAGCGAGTCACAAATGGGTTTCAACGGCTTGCATCCACCGGACGTATCTGGTCTAGCCAGCGTCCAAGGGAAAGCTGGCCACACAAATGTGGTGCCGCGCTCGCCGCCCAGCTCATGAGCCGAAAGGCAACGAGTCACAAATGGGTTTCAAAGGCTTACGTCCGCCGGACGTATCTGGTCTAGCCAGCGTCCACGGGAAACCCGGCCACAGAAATGTGGCACCGTGTTCGCCGTCCAGCTCATGAGCCGAAAGGCAGCGAGTCACAAATGGGTTTCAAAGGCGTGCGATCGTCGGACGTATCTGGTCTAGCAAGCATCCACGGGAAACCTGGCCACACAAATGTGGCACCGCGCTCGCCATCCAGCAGCTCATGAGCCGAAAGGCAGCGAGTCACAAATGGGTTTCAAAGGCTTGCATCCACCGGACGTATCTGGTCTAGCCAGCGTCCACGGGAAGCCTGGCCACACAAATGTGGTGCCGCGCTCGCCGCCCAGCTCATCAGCCGAAAGGCAGCGAGTCACAAATGGGTTTCAAAGGCTTGCATCCACCGGACGTATCTGGTCTACCCAGCGTTCACGGGAAACCCGGCCACACAAATGTGGCACCGCGCTCGCCGTCCAGCTCATGAGCCGAAAGGCAGCGAGTGACAAATGGGTTTCAAAGGCTTGCATCTGCCGGACGTATCTTGTCTTGCCAGCGTCCACGGGAAACCTGGCCACACAAATGTGGTGCCGCGCTCGCCGCCCAGCTCATGAGCCGAAAGGCAACGAGTCACAAATGGGTTTCAAAGGCTTGCATCCACCGGACGTATCTGGTCTAGCCAGCGTCCATGGGAAACCTGGCCACACAAATGTGGTGCCGCGCTCGCCGCCCAGCTCATGAGCCGAAAGGCAGCGAGTCACAAATGGGTTTCAAAGGCGTGCGACCGTCGGACGTATCTGGTCTAGCCAGCATCCACGGGAAACCTGGCCACACAAATGTGGCACCGCGCTCGCCATCCAGCGCGTGAGCCGAAAGGCAGGGAGTCATAAATGGGTTTCAAAGGCTTACGTCCACCGGACGTATCTGGTCTACCCAGCGTCCACGGGAAACCCGGCCACACAAATGTGGCACCGTGCTCGCCGTCCAGCTCATGAGCCGAAAGGCAGCGAGTCACAAATGGGTTTCAAAGGCTTGCATCCACCGGACGTATCTGGTCTAGCCAGCGTCCACGGGAAACCTGGCCACACAAATGTGGTGCCGCGCTCGCCGCCCTGCTCATGAGCCGAAAGGCAGCGAGTCACAAATGGGTTTCAAAGGCTTGCATCCACCGGACGTATCTGGTCTAGCCAGCGTCCACGGGAAACCTGGCCACACAAATGTGGCACCGCGCTCGCCGTCCAGCTCATGAGCCGAAAGGCAGCGAGTCACAAATGGGTTTCAAAGGCTTGCATCCACCGGACGTATCTGGTCTACCCAGCGTCCACGGGAAACCCGGCCACACAAATGTGGCACCGCGCTCGCCGTCCAGCTCATGAGCCGAAAGGCAGCGAGTCACAAATGGGTTTCAAAGGCTTGCATCTGCCGGACGTATCTTGTCTTGCCAGCGTCCACGGGAAACCTGGCCACACAAATGTGGTGCCGCGCTCGCCGCCCAGCTCATGAGCCGAAAGGCAGCGAGTCACAAATGGGTTTCAACGGCTTGCATCCACCGGACGTATCTGGTCTAGCCAGCGTCCAAGGGAAAGCTGGCCACACAAATGTGGTGCCGCGCTCGCCGCCCAGCTCATGAGCCGAAAGGCAACGAGTCACAAATGGGTTTCAAAGGCTTACGTCCGCCGGACGTATCTGGTCTAGCCAGCGTCCACGGGAAACCCGGCCACAGAAATGTGGCACCGTGTTCGCCGTCCAGCTCATGAGCCGAAAGGCAGCGAGTCACAAATGGGTTTCAAAGGCGTGCGATCGTCGGACGTATCTGGTCTAGCCAGCATCCACGGGAAACCTGGCCACACAAATGTGGCACCGCGCTCGCCATCCAGCGCGTGAGCCGAAAGGCAGCGAGTCATAAATGGGTTTCAAAGGCTTGCGTCCGCCGGGCGTATCTGGTCTACCCAGCGTCCACGGGAAACCCGGCCACACAAATGTGGCACCGCGCTCGCCGTCCAGCTCATGAGCCGAAAGGCAGCGAGTCACAGATGGGTTTCAAAGGCTTGCATCTGCCGGACGTATCTTGTCTTGCCAGCGTCCACGGGAAACCTGGCCACACAAATGTGGTGCCGCGCTCGCCGCCCAGCTCATGAGCCGAAAGGCAGCGAGTCACAAATGGGTTTCAAAGGCTTGCATCCACCGGACGTATCTGGTCTAGCCAGCGTCCACGGGAAACCTGGCGACACAAATGTGGTGCCGCGCTCGCCGCCCAGCTCATGAGCCGAAAGGCAGCGAGTCACAAATGGGTTTCAAAGGCTTGCATCCACCGGACGTATCTGGTCTACCCAGCGTCCACGGGAAACCCGGCCACACAAATGTGGCACCGCGCTCGCCGTCCAGCTCATGAGCCGAAAGGTAGCGAGTCACAAATGGGTTTCAAAGGCTTGCAGCTGCCGGACGTATCTTGTCTTGCCAGCGTCCACGGGAAACCTGGCCACACAAATGTGGTGCCGCGCTCGCCGCCCAGCTCATGAGCCGAAAGGCAGCGAGTCACAAATGGGTTTCAAAGGCTTGCATCCACCGGACGTATCTGGTCTAGCCAGCGTCCACGGGAAACATGGCCACACAAATGTGGTGCCGCGCTCGCCGCCCAGCTCATGAGCCGAAAGGCAGCGAGTCACAAATGGGTTTCAAAGGCGTGCGACCGTCGGACGTATCTGGTCTAGCCAGCATCCATGGGAAACCTGGCCACACAAATGTGGCACCGCGCTCGCCATCCAGCGCGTGAGCCGAAAGGCAGCGAGTCATAAATGGGTTTCAAAGGCTTGCGTCCGCCGGACGTATCTGGTCTACCCAGCGTCCACGGGAAACCCGGCCACACAAATGTGGCACCGCACTCGCCGTCCAGCTCATGAGCCGAAAGGCAGCGAGTCACAAATGGGTTTCAAAGGCTTGCATCTGCCGGACGTATCTTGTCTTGCCAGCGTCCACGGGAAACCTGGCCACACAAATGTGGTGCCGCGCTCGCCGCCCAGCTCATGAGCCGAAAGGCAGCGAGTCACAAATGGGTTTCAAAGGCTTGCATCCACCGGACGTATCTGGTCTAGCCAGCGTCCACGGGAAACCTGGCCACACAAATGTGGTGCCGCGCTCGCCGCCCAGCTCATGAGCCGAAAGGCAGCGAGTCACAAATGGGTTTCAAAGGCTTGCATCCACCGGACGTATCTGGTCTACCCAGCGTCCACGGGAAACCCGGCCACACAAATGTGGCACCGCGC
The DNA here is from genome assembly GCF_054948205.1 of Urtica dioica subsp. dioica. Taxonomy (NCBI): domain Eukaryota; kingdom Viridiplantae; phylum Streptophyta; class Magnoliopsida; order Rosales; family Urticaceae; genus Urtica; species Urtica dioica. Next base: position 44,533,720 of record NC_142756.1, read on the forward strand.
ACGCCGTCCAGCTCATGAGCCGAAAGGTAGCGAGTCACAAATGGGTTTAAAAGGCTTGCAGCTGCCGGACGTATCTTGTCTTGCCAGCGTCCACGGGAAACCTGGCCACACAAATGTGGTGCCGCGCTCGCCGCCCAGCTCATGAGCCGAAAGGCAGCGAGTCACAAATGGGTTTCAAAGGCTTGCATCCACCGGACGTATCTGGTCTAGCCAGCGTCCACGGGAAACCTGGCCACACAAATGTGGTGCCGCGCTCGCCGCCCAGCTCATGAGCCGAAAGGCAGCGAGTCACAAATGGGTTTCAAAGGCTTGCATCCACCGGACGTATCTGGTCTACCCAGCGTCCACGGGAAACCCGGCCACACAAATGTGGCACCGCGCTCGCCGTCCAGCTCATGAGCCGAAAGGTAGCGAGTCACAAATGGGTTTCAAAAGCTTGCAGCTGCCGGACGTATCTTGTCTTGCCAGCGTCCACGGGAAACCTGGCCACACAAATGTGGTGCCGCGCTCGCCGCCCAGCTCATGAGCCGAAAGGCAGCGAGTCACAAATGGGTTTCAAAGGCTTGCATCCACCGGACGTATCTGGTCTAGCCAGCGTCCACGGGAAACCTGGCCACACAAATGTGGTGCCGCGCTCGCCGCCCAGCTCATGAGCCGAAAGGCAGCGAGTCACAAATGGGTTTCAAAGGCGTGCGACCGTCGGACGTATCTGGTGTAGCCAGCATCCACGGGAAACCTGGCCACACAAATGTGGCACCGCGCTTGCCATCCAGCGCGTGAGCCGAAAGGCAGCGAGTCATAAATGGGTTTCAAAGGCTTGCGTCCGCCGGACGTATCTGGTCTACCCAGCGTCCACGGGAAACCCGGCCACACAAATGTGGCACCGCGCTCGCCGTCCAGCTCATGAGCCGAAAGGCAGCGAGTCACAAATGGGTTTCAAAGGCTTGCATCCGCCGAACGTATCTGGTCTAGCCAGCGTCCACGGGAAACCTGGCCACACAAATGTGGCACCGTGCTCGCCGTCCAGCTCATGAGCCGAAAGGCAGCGAGTCACAAATGGGTTTCAAAGGCGTGCGACCGTCGGACGTATCTGGTCTAGCCAGCATCCACGGGAAACCTGGCCACACAAATGTGGCACCGCGCTTGCCATATAGCGCGTGAGCCGAAAGGCAGCGAGTCATAAATGGGTTTCATAGGCTTGCGTCCGCCGGACGTATCTAGTCTACCCAGCGTCCACGGGAAACCCGGCCACAGAAATGTGGCACCGTGCTCGCCGTCCAGCTCATGAGCCGAAAGGCAGCGAGTCACAAATGGGTTTCAAAGGCGTGCGACCGTCGGACATATCTGGTCTAGCCAGCATCCACGGGAAACCTGGCCACACAAATGTGGCACCGCGCTCGCCATCCAGCGCGTGAGCCGAAAGGCAGCGAGTCATAAATGGGTTTCAAAGGCTTGCGTCCGCCGGGCGTATCTGGTCTACCCAGCGTCCACGGGAAACCCGGCCACACAAATGTGGCACCGCGCTCGCCGTCCAGCTCATGAGCCGAAAGGCAGCGAGTCACAAATGGGTTTCAAAGGCTTGCATCTGCCGGACGTATCTTGTCAATCCAGCGTCCACGGGAAACCTGGCCACACAAATATGGTGCCGCGCTCGCCGCCCAGCTCATGAGCCGAAAGGCAGCGAGTCACAAATGGGTTTCAAAGGCTTGCATCCACCGGACGTATCTGGTCTAGCCAGCGTCCACGGGAAACCTGGCCACACAAATGTGGTGCCGCGCTCGCCGCCCAGCTCATGAGCCGAAAGGCAGCGAGTCACAAATGGGTTTCAAAGGCGTGCGACCGTCGGACGTATCTGGTCTAGCCAGCATCCACGGGAAACCTGGCCACACAAATGTGGCACCGCGCTCGCCATCCAGCGCGTGAGCCGAAAGGCAGCGAGTCATAAATGGGTTTCAAAGGCTTGCGTCCGCCGGACGTATCTGGTCTACCCAGCGTCCACGGGAAACCCGACCACACAAATGTGGCACCGTGCTCGCCGTCCAGCTCATGAGCCGAAAGGCAGCGAGTCACAAATGGGTTTCAAAGGCTTGCATCCACCGGACGTATCTGGTCTAGCCAGCGTCCACGGGAAACCTGGCCACACAAATGTGGTGCCGCGCTCGCCGCCCTGCTCATGAGCCGAAAGGCAGCGAGTCACAAATGGGTTTCAAAGGCTTGCATACACCGGACGTATCTAGTCTAGCCAGCGTCCACGGGAAACCTGGCCACACAAATGTGGCACCGCGCTCGCCGTCCAGCTCATGAGCCGAAAGGCAGCGAGTCACAAATGGGTTTCAAAGGCTTGCATCCACCGGACGTATCTGGTCTACCCAGCGTCCACGGGAAACCCGGCCACACAAATGTGGCACCGCGCTCGCCGTCCAGCTCATGAGCCGAAAGGCAGCGAGTCACAAATGGGTTTCAAAGGCGTGCGACTGTCGGACATATCTGGTCTAGCCAGCATCAACGGGAAACCTAGCCACACAAATGTGGCACCGCGCTCGCCATCCAGCGCGTGAGCCGAAAGGCAGCGAGTCATAAATGGGTTTCAAAGGCTTGCGTCCGCCGGGCGTATCTGGTCTACCCAGCGTCCACGGGAAACCCGGCCACACAAATGTGGCACCGCGCTCGCCGTCCAGCTCATGAGCCGAAAGGCAGCGAGTCACAAATGGGTTTCAAAGGCTTACATCTGCCGGACGTATCTTGTCAAGCCAGCGTCCACGGGAAACCTGGCCACACAAATGTGGTGCCGCGCTCGCCGCCCAGCTCATGAGCCAAAAGGCAGCGAGTCACAAATGGGTTTCAAAGGCTTGCATCCACCGGACGTATCTGGTCTACCCAGCGTCCACGGGAAACCCGGCCACACAAATGTGGCACCGCGCTCGCCGTCCAGCTCATGAGCCGAAAGGTAGCGAGTCACAAATAGGTTTCAAAGGCTTGCAGCTGCCGGACGTATCTTGTCTTGCCAGCGTCCACGGGAAACCTGGCCACACAAATGTGGTGCCGCGCTCGCCGCCCAGCTCATGAGCCGAAAGGCAGCGAGTCACAAATGGGTTTCAAAGGCGTGCGACCGTCGGACGTATCTGGTCTAGCCAGCATCCACGGGAAACCTGGCCACACAAATGTGGCACCGCGCTTGCCATATAGCGCGTGAGCCGAAAGGCAGCGAGTCATAAATGGGTTTCATAGGCTTGCGTCCGCCGGACGTATCTAGTCTACCCAGCGTCCACGGGAAACCCGGCCACAGAAATGTGGCACCGTGCTCGCCGTCCAGCTCATGAGCCGAAAGGCAGCGAGTCACAAATGGGTTTCAAAGGCGTGCGACCGTCGGACATATCTGGTCTAGCCAGCATCCACGGGAAACCTGGCCACACAAATGTGGCACCGCGCTCGCCATCCAGCGCGTGAGCCGAAAGGCAGCGAGTCATAAATGGGTTTCAAAGGCTTGCGTCCGCCGGGCGTATCTGGTCTACCCAGCGTCCACGGGAAACCCGGCCACACAAATGTGGCACCGCGCTCGCCGTCCAGCTCATGAGCCGAAAGGCAGCGAGTCACAAATGGGTTTCAAAGGCTTGCATCTGCCGGACGTATCTTGTCAATCCAGCGTCCACGGGAAACCTGGCCACACAAATATGGTGCCGCGCTCGCCGCCCAGCTCATGAGCCGAAAGGCAGCGAGTCACAAATGGGTTTCAAAGGCTTGCATCCACCGGACGTATCTGGTCTAGCCAGCGTCCACGGGAAACCTGGCCACACAAATGTGGTGCCGCGCTCGCCGCCCAGCTCATGAGCCGAAAGGCAGCGAGTCACAAATGGGTTTCAAAGGCGTGCGACCGTCGGACGTATCTGGTCTAGCCAGCATCCACGGGAAACCTGGCCACACAAATGTGGCACCGCGCTCGCCATCCAGCGCGTGAGCCGAAAGGCAGCGAGTCATAAATGGGTTTCAAAGGCTTGCGTCCGCCGGACGTATCTGGTCTACCCAGCGTCCACGGGAAACCCGACCACACAAATGTGGCACCGTGCTCGCCGTCCAGCTCATGAGCCGAAAGGCAGCGAGTCACAAATGGGTTTCAAAGGCTTGCATCCACCGGACGTATCTGGTCTAGCCAGCGTCCACGGGAAACCTGGCCACACAAATGTGGTGCCGCTCTCGCCGCCCTGCTCATGAGCCGAAAGGCAGCGAGTCACAAATGGGTTTCAAAGGCTTGCATACACCGGACGTATCTAGTCTAGCCAGCGTCCACGGGAAACCTGGCCACACAAATGTGGCACCGCGCTCGCCGTCCAGCTCATGAGCCGAAAGGCAGCGAGTCACAAATGGGTTTCAAAGGCTTGCATCCACCGGACGTATCTGGTCTACCCAGCGTCCACGGGAAACCCGGCCACACAAATGTGGCACCGCGCTCGCCGTCCAGCTCATGAGCCGAAAGGCAGCGAGTCACAAATGGGTTTCAAAGGCGTGCGACTGTCGGACATATCTGGTCTAGCCAGCATCAACGGGAAACCTAGCCACACAAATGTGGCACCGCGCTCGCCATCCAGCGCGTGAGCCGAAAGGCAGCGAGTCATAAATGGGTTTCAAAGGCTTGCGTCCGCCGGGCGTATCTGGTCTACCCAGCGTCCACGGGAAACCCGGCCACACAAATGTGGCACCGCGCTCGCCGTCCAGCTCATGAGCCGAAAGGCAGCGAGTCACAAATGGGTTTCAAAGGCTTACATCTGCCGGACGTATCTTGTCAAGCCAGCGTCCACGGGAAACCTGGCCACACAAATGTGGTGCCGCGCTCGCCGCCCAGCTCATGAGCCAAAAGGCAGCGAGTCACAAATGGGTTTCAAAGGCTTGCATCCACCGGACGTATCTGGTCTACCCAGCGTCCACGGGAAACCCGGCCACACAAATGTGGCACCGCGCTCGCCGTCCAGCTCATGAGCCGAAAGGTAGCGAGTCACAAATAGGTTTCAAAGGCTTGCAGCTGCCGGACGTATCTTGTCTTGCCAGCGTCCACGGGAAACCTGGCCACACAAATGTGGTGCCGCGCTCGCCGCCCAGCTCATGAGCCGAAAGGCAGCGAGTCACAAATGGGTTTCAAAGGCGTGCGACCGTCGGACGTATCTGGTCTAGCCAGCATCCACGGGAAACCTGGCCACACAAATGTGGCACCGCGCTTGCCATATAGCGCGTGAGCCGAAAGGCAGCGAGTCATAAATGGGTTTCATAGGCTTGCGTCCGCCGGACGTATCTAGTCTACCCAGCGTCCACGGGAAACCCGGCCACAGAAATGTGGCACCGTGCTCGCCGTCCAGCTCATGAGCCGAAAGGCAGCGAGTCACAAATGGGTTTCAAAGGCGTGCGACCGTCGGACATATCTGGTCTAGCCAGCATCCACGGGAAACCTGGCCACACAAATGTGGCACCGCGCTCGCCATCCAGCGCGTGAGCCGAAAGGCAGCGAGTCATAAATGGGTTTCAAAGGCTTGCGTCCGCCGGGCGTATCTGGTCTACCCAGCGTCCACGGGAAACCCGGCCACACAAATGTGGCACCGCGCTCGCCGTCCAGCTCATGAGCCGAAAGGCAGCGAGTCACAAATGGGTTTCAAAGGCTTGCATCTGCCGGACGTATCTTGTCAATCCAGCGTCCACGGGAAACCTGGCCACACAAATATGGTGCCGCGCTCGCCGCCCAGCTCATGAGCCGAAAGGCAGCGAGTCACAAATGGGTTTCAAAGGCTTGCATCCACCGGACGTATCTGGTCTAGCCAGCGTCCACGGGAAACCTGGCCACACAAATGTGGTGCCGCGCTCGCCGCCCAGCTCATGAGCCGAAAGGCAGCGAGTCACAAATGGGTTTCAAAGGCGTGCGACCGTCGGACGTATCTGGTCTAGCCAGCATCCACGGGAAACCTGGCCACACAAATGTGGCACCGCGCTCGCCATCCAGCGCGTGAGCCGAAAGGCAGCGAGTCATAAATGGGTTTCAAAGGCTTGCGTCCGCCGGACGTATCTGGTCTACCCAGCGTCCACGGGAAACCCGACCACACAAATGTGGCACCGTGCTCGCCGTCCAGCTCATGAGCCGAAAGGCAGCGAGTCACAAATGGGTTTCAAAGGCTTGCATCCACCGGACGTATCTGGTCTAGCCAGCGTCCACGGGAAACCTGGCCACACAAATGTGGTGCCGCGCTCGCCGCCCTGCTCATGAGCCGAAAGACAGCGAGTCACAAATGGGTTTCAAAGGCTTGCATACACCGGACGTATCTGGTCTAGCCAGCGTCCACGGGAAACCTGGCCACACAAATGTGGCACCGCGCTCGCCGTCCAGCTCATGAGCCGAAAGGCAGCGAGTCACAAATGGGTTTCAAAGGCTTGCATCCACCGGACGTATCTGGTCTACCCAGCGTCCACGGGAAACCCGGCCACACAAATGTGGCACCGCGCTCGCCGTCCAGCTCATGAGCCGAAAGGCAGCGAGTCACAAATGGGTTTCAAAGGCTTGCATCTGCCGGACGTATCTTGTCTTGCCAGCGTCCACGGGAAACTTGGCCACACAAATGTGGTGCCGCGCTCGCCGCCCAGCTCATGAGCCGAAAGGCATCGAGTCACAAATGGGTTTCAAAGGCTTGCATCCACCGGACGTATCTGGTCTAGCCAGCTTCCACGGGAAACCTGGCCACACAAATGTGGCACCGCGCTCGCCATCCAGCGCGTGAGCCGAAAGGCAGCGAGTCATAAATGGGTTTCAAGGGCTTGCGTCCGCCGGACGTATCTGGTCTACCCAGCGTCCACGGGAAACCCGGCCACACAAATGTGGCACCGCGCTCGCCGTCCAGCTCATGAGCCGAAAGGCAGCGAGTCACAAATGGGTTTCAAAGGCTTGCATCCGCCGGACGTATCTGGTCTAGCCAGCGTCCACGGGAAACCTGGCCACACAAATGTGGCACCGTGCTCGCCGTCCAGCTCATGAGCCGAAAGGCAGCGAGTCACAAATGGGTTTCAAAGGTGTGCGACCGTCGGACGTATCTGGTCTAGCCAGCATCCACGGGAAACCTGGCCACACAAATGTGGCACCGCGCTTGCCATATAGCGCGTGAGCCGAAAGGCAGCGAGTCATAAATGGGTTTCATAGGCTTGCGAACGCCGGACGTATCTAGTCTACCCAGCGTCCACGGGAAACCCGGCCACAGAAATGTGGCACCGTGCTCGCCGTCCAGCTCATGAGCCGAAAGGCAGCGAGTCACAAATGGGTTTCAAAGGCGTGCGACCGTCGGACATATCTGGTCTAGCCAACATCCACGGGAAACCTGGCCACACAAATGTGGCACCGCGCTCGCCATCCAGCGCATGAGCCGAAAGGCAGCGAGTCATAAATGGGTTTCAAAGGCTTGCGTCCGCCGGGCGTATCTGGTCTACCCAGCGTCCACGGGAAACCCGGCCACACAAATGTGGCACCGCGCTCGCCGTCCAGCTCATGAGCCGAAAGGCAGCGAGTCACAAATGGGTTTCAAAGGCTTGCATCCACCGGACGTATCTGGTCTACCCAGCGTCCACGGGAAACCCGGCCACACAAATGTGGCACCGCGCTCGCCGTCCAGCTCATGAGCCGAAAGGCAGCGAGTCACAAATGGGTTTCAAAGGCTTGCATCTGCCGGACGTATCTTGTCTTGCCAGCTTCCACGGGAAACCTGGCCACACAAATGTGGTGCCGCGCTCGCCGCCCAGCTCATGAGCCGAAAGGCAGCGAGTCACAAATGGGTTTCAAAGGCTTGCATCCACCGGACGTATCTGGTCTAGCCAGCGTCCACGGGAAACCTGGCCACACAAATGTGGTGCCGCGCTCGCCGCCCAGCTCATGAGCCGAAAGGCAGCGAGTCACAAATGGGTTTCAAAGGCTTACGTCCGCCGGACGTATCTGGTCTAGCCAGCGTCCACGGGAAACCCGGCCACAGAAATGTGGCACCGTGCTCGCCGTCCAGCTCATGAGCCGAAAGGCAGCGAGTCACAAATGGGTTTCAAAGGCGTGCGATCGTCGGATGTATCTGGTCTAGCCAGCATCCACGGGAAACCTGGCCACACAAATGTGGCACCGCACTCGCCATCCAGCGCGTGAGCCGAAAGGCAGCGAGTCATAAATGGGTTTCAAAGGCTTGCGTCCGCCGGGCGTATCTGGTCTACCCAGCGTCCACGGGAAACCCGGCCACACAAATGTGGCACCGCGCTCGCCGTCCAGCTCATGAGCCGAAAGGCAGCGAGTCACAAATGGGTTTCAAAGGCTTGCATCTGCCGGACGTATCTTGTCTTGCCAGCGTCCACGGGAAACCTGGCCACACTAATGTGGTGCCGCGCTCGCCGCCCAGCTCATGAGCCGAAAGGCAGCGAGTCACAAATGGGTTTCAAAGGCTTGCATCCACCGGACGTATCTGGTCTAGCCAGCGTCCATGGGAAACCTGGCCAAACAAATGTGGTGCCGCGCTCGCCGCCCAGCTCATGAGCCGAAAGGCAGCGAGTCACAAATGGGTTTCAAAGGCGTGCGACCGTCGGACGTATCTGGTCTAGCCAGCATCCACGGGAAACCTGGCCACACAAATATGGCACCGCGCTCGCCATCCAGCGCGTGAGCCGAAAGGCAGCGAGTCATAAATGGGTTTCAAAGGCTTGCGTCCGCCGGACGTATCTGGTCTACCCAGCGTCCACGGGAAACCCGGCCACACAAATGTGGCACCGTGCTCGCCGTCCAGCTCATGAGCCGAAAGGCAGCGAGTCACAAATGGGTTTCAAAGGCTTGCATCCACCGGACGTATCTGGTCTAGCCAGCGTCCACGGGAAACCTGGCCACACAAATGTGGTGCCGCGGTCGCCGCCCTGCTCATGAGCCGAAAGGCAGCGAGTCACAAATGGGTTTCAAAGGCTTGCATCCACCGGACGTATCTGGTCTAGCCAGCGTCCACGGGAAACCTGGCCACACAAATGTGGCACCGCGCTCGCCGTCCAGCTCATGAGCCGAAAGGCAGCGAGTCACAAATGGGTTTCAAAGGCTTGCATCCACCGGACGTATCTGGTCTAGCCAGCGTCCACGGGAAACCTGGCCACACAAATGTGGTGCCGCGCTCGCCGCCCAGCTCATGAGCCGAAAGGCAGCGAGTCACAAATGGGTTTCAAAGGCTTGCATCCACCGGACGTATCTGGTCTACCCAGCGTCCACGGGAAACCCGGCCACACAAATGTGGCACCGCGCTCGCCGTCCAGCTCATGAGCCGAAAGGTAGCGAGTCACAAATGGGTTTCAAAGGCTTGCGTCCGCCGGGCGTATCTGGTCTACCCAGCGTCCACGGGAAACCCGGCCACACAAATGTGGCACCGCGCTCGCCGTCCAGCGCGTGAGCCGAAAGGCAGCGAGTCATAAATGGGTTTCAAAGGCTTGCGTCCGCCGGGCGTATCTGGTCTACCCAGCGTCCACGGGAAACCCGGCCACACAAATGTGGCACCGCGCTCGCCGTCCAGCTCATGAGCCGAAAGGCAGCGAGTCACAAATGGGTTTCAAAGGCTTGCATCTGCCGGACGTATCTTGTCAAGCCAGCGTCCACGGCAAACCTGGCCACACAAATGTGGTGCCGCGCTCGCCGCCCAGCTCATGAGCCGAAAGGCAGCGAGTCACAAATGGGTTTCAAAGGCTTGCATCCACCGGACGTATCTGGTCTAGCCAGCGTCCACGGGAAACCTGGCCACACAAATGTGGTGCCGCGCTCGCCGCCCAGCTCATGAGCCGAAAGGCAGCGAGTCACAAATGGGTTTCAAAGGCGTGCGACCGTCGGACGTATCTGGTCTAGCCAGCATCCACGGGAAACCTGGCCACACAAATGTGGCACCGCGCTCGCCATCCAGCGCGTGAGCCGAAAGGCAGCGAGTCATAAATGGGTTTCAAAGGCTTGCGTCCGCCGGACGTATCTGGTCTACCCAGCGTCCACGGGAAACCCGACCACACAAATGTGGCACCGTGCTCGCCGTCCAGCTCATGAGCCGAAAGGCAGCGAGTCACAAATGGGTTTCAAAGGCTTGCATCCACCGGACGTATCTGGTCTAGCCAGCGTCCACGGGAAACCTGGCCACACAAATGTGGTGCCGCGCTCGCCGCCCTGCTCATGAGCCGAAAGGCAGCGAGTCACAAATGGGTTTCAAAGGCTTGCATACACCGGACGTATCTGGTGTAGCCAGCGTCCACGGGAAACCTGGCCACGCAAATGTGGCACCGCGCTCGCCGTCCAGCTCATGAGCCGAAAGGCAGCGAGTCACAAATGGGTTTCAAAGGCTTGCATCCACCGGACGTATCTGGTCTACCCAGCGTCCACGGGAAACCCGGCCACACAAATGTGGCACCGCGCTCGCCGTCCAGCTCATGAGCCGAAAGGCAGCGAGTCACAAATGGGTTTCAAAGGCTTGCATCTGCCGGACGTATCTTGTCTTGCCAGCGTCCACGGGAAACCTGGCCACACAAATGTGGTGCCGCGCTCGCCGCCCAGCTCATGAGCCGAAAGGCAGCGAGTCACAAATGGGTTTCAAAGGCTTGCATCCACCGGACGTATCTGGTCTAGCCAGCGTCCACGGGAAACCTGGCCACACAAATGTGGCACCGCGCTCGCCATCCAGCGCGTGAGCCGAAAGGCAGCGAGTCACAAATGGGTTTCAAAGGCTTGCATCTGCCGGACGTATCTTGTCAAGCCAGCGTCCACGGGAAACCCGGCCACACAAATGTGGCACCGCGCTCGCCGTCCAGCTCATGAACCGAAAGGCAGCGAGTCACAAATGGGTTTCAAAGGCTTGCATCCGCCGGACGTATCTTGTCTAGCCAGCGTCCACGGGAAACCTGGCCACACAAATCTGGCACCGTGCTCGCCGTCCAGCTCATGAGCCGAAAGGCAGCGAGTCACAAATGGGTTTCAAAGGCTTGCATCCACCGGACGTATCTGGTCTAGCCAGCGTCCACGGGAAACCTGGCCACACAAATGTGGCACCGCGCTCGCCGTCCAGCTCATGAGCCGAAAGGCAGCGAGTCACAAATGGGTTTCAAAGGCTTGCATCCACCGGACGTATCTGGTCTAGCCAGCGTCCACGGGAAACCTGGCCACACAAATGTGGTGCCGCGCTCGCCGCCCAGCTCATGAGCCGAAAGGCAGCGAGTCACAAATGGGTTTCAAAGGCTTGCATCCACCGGACGTATCTGGTCTACCCAGCGTCCACGGGAAACCCGGCCACACAAATGTGGCACCGCGCTCGCCGTCCAGCTCATGAGCCGAAAGGTAGCGAGTCACAAATGGGTTTCAAAGGCTTGCGTCCGCCGGGCGTATCTGGTCTACCCAGCGTCCACGGGAAACCCGGCCACACAAATGTGGCACCGCGCTCGCCGTCCAGCGCGTGAGCCGAAAGGCAGCGAGTCATAAATGGGTTTCAAAGGCTTGCGTCCGCCGGGCGTATCTGGTCTACCCAGCGTCCACGGGAAACCCGGCCACACAAATGTGGCACCGCGCTCGCCGTCCAGCTCATGAGCCGAAAGGCAGCGAGTCACAAATGGGTTTCAAAGGCTTGCATCTGCCGGACGTATCTTGTCAAGCCAGCGTCCACGGCAAACCTGGCCACACAAATGTGGTGCCGCGCTCGCCGCCCAGCTCATGAGCCGAAAGGCAGCGAGTCACAAATGGGTTTCAAAGGCTTGCATCCACCGGACGTATCTGGTCTAGCCAGCGTCCACGGGAAACCTGGCCACACAAATGTGGTGCCGCGCTCGCCGCCCAGCTCATGAGCCGAAAGGCAGCGAGTCACAAATGGGTTTCAAAGGCGTGCGACCGTCGGACGTATCTGGTCTAGCCAGCATCCACGGGAAACCTGGCCACACAAATGTGGCACCGCGCTCGCCATCCAGCGCGTGAGCCGAAAGGCAGCGAGTCATAAATGGGTTTCAAAGGCTTGCGTCCGCCGGACGTATCTGGTCTACCCAGCGTCCACGGGAAACCCGACCACACAAATGTGGCACCGTGCTCGCCGTCCAGCTCATGAGCCGAAAGGCAGCGAGTCACAAATGGGTTTCAAAGGCTTGCATCCACCGGACGTATCTGGTCTAGCCAGCGTCCACGGGAAACCTGGCCACACAAATGTGGTGCCGCGCTCGCCGCCCTGCTCATGAGCCGAAAGGCAGCGAGTCACAAATGGGTTTCAAAGGCTTGCATACACCGGACGTATCTGGTGTAGCCAGCGTCCACGGGAAACCTGGCCACACAAATGTGGCACCGCGCTCGCCGTCCAGCTCATGAGCCGAAAGGCAGCGAGTCACAAATGGGTTTCAAAGGCTTGCATCCACCGGACGTATCTGGTCTACCCAGCGTCCACGGGAAACCCGGCCACACAAATGTGGCACCGCGCTCGCCGTCCAGCTCATGAGCCGAAAGGCAGCGAGTCACAAATGGGTTTCAAAGGCTTGCATCTGCCGGACGTATCTTGTCTTGCCAGCGTCCACGGTAAACCTGGCCACACAAATGTGGTGCCGCGCTCGCCGCCCAGCTCATGAGCCGAAAGGCAGCGAGTCACAAATGGGTTTCAAAGGCTTGCATCCACCGGACGTATCTGGTCTAGCCAGCGTCCACGGGAAACCTGGCCACACAAATGTGGCACCGCGCTCGCCATCCAGCGCGTGAGCCGAAAGGCAGCGAGTCATAAATGGGTTTCAAAGGCTTGTGTCCGCCGCACGTATCTGGTCTACCCAGCGTCCACGGGAAACCCGGCCACACAAATGTGGCACCGCGCTCGCCGTCCAGCTCATGAACCGAAAGGCAGCGAGTCACAAATGGGTTTCAAAGGCTTGCATCCGCCGGACGTATCTTGTCTAGCCAGCGTCCACGGGAAACCTGGCCACACAAATCTGGCACCGTGCTCGCCGTCCAGCTCATGAGCCGAAAGGCAGCGAGTCACAAATGGGTTTCAAAGGCGTGCGACCGTCGGACGTATCTGGTCTAGCCAGCATCCACGGGAAACCTGGCCACACAAATGTGGCACCGCGCTTGCCATATAGCGCGTGAGCCGAAAGGCAGCGAGTCATAAATGGGTTTCATAGGCTTGCGTCCGCCGGACGTATCTAGTCTACCCAGCGTCCACGGGAAACCCGGCCACAGAAATGTGGCACCGTGCTCGCCGTCCAGCTCATGAGCCGAAAGGCAGCGAGTCACAAATGGGTTTCAAAGGCGTGCGACCGTCGGACATATCTGGTCTAGCCAGCATCCACGGGAAACCTGGCCACACAAATGTGGCACCGCGCTCGCCATCCAGCGTGTGAGCCGAAAGGCAGCGAGTCATAAATGGGTTTCAAAGGCTTGCGTCCGCCGGGCGTATCTGGTCTACCCAGCGTCCACGGGAAACCCGGCCACACAAATGTCGCACCGCGCTCGCCGTCCAGCTCATGAGCCGAAAGGCAGCGAGTCACAAATGGGTTTCAAAGGCTTGCATCTACCGGACGTATCTTGTCAAGCCAGCGTCCACGGGAAACCTGGCCACACAAATGTGGTGCCGCGCTCGCCGCCCAGCTCATGAGCCGAAAGGCAGCGAGTCACAAATGGGTTTCAAAGGCTTGCATCCAACGGACGTATCTGGTCTAGCCAGCGTCCACGGGAAACCTGGCCACACAAATGTGGTGCCGCGCTCGCCGCCCAGCTCATGAGCCGAAAGGCAGCGAGTCACAAATGGGTTTCAAAGGCGTGCGACCGTCGGACGTATCTGGTCTAGCCAGCATCCACGGGAAACCTGGCCACACAAATGTGGCACCGCGCTCGCCATCTAGCGCGTGAGCCGAAAGGCAGCGAGTCATAAATGGGTTTCAAAGGCTTGCGTCCGCCGGACGTATCTGGTCTACCCAGCGTCCACGGGAAACCCGGCCACACAAATGTGGCACCGTGCTCGCCGTCCAGCTCATGAGCCGAAAGGCAGCGAGTCACAAATGGGTTTCAAAGGCTTGCATCCACCGGACGTATCTGGTCTAGCCAGCGTCCACGGGAAACCTGGCCACACAAATGTGGTGCCGCGGTCGCCGCCCTGCTCATGAGCCGAAAGGCAGCGAGTCACAAATGGGTTTCAAAGGCTTGCATCCACCGGACGTATCTGGTCTAGCCAGCGTCCACGGGAAACCTGGCCACACAAATGTGGCACCGCGCTCGCCGTCCAGCTCATGAGCCGAAAGGCAGCGAGTCACAAATGGGTTTCAAAGGCTTGCATCCACCGGACGTATCTGGTCTAGCCAGCGTCCACGGGAAACCTGGCCACACAAATGTGGTGCCGCGCTCGCCGCCCAGCTCATGAGCCGAAAGGCAGCGAGTCACAAATGGGTTTCAAAGGCTTGCATCCACCGGACGTATCTGGTCTACCCAGCGTCCACGGGAAACCCGGCCACACAAATGTGGCACCGCGCTCGCCGTCCAGCTCATGAGCCGAAAGGTAGCGAGTCACAAATGGGTTTCAAAGGCTTGCGTCCGCCGGGCGTATCTGGTCTACCCAGCGTCCACGGGAAACCCGGCCACACAAATGTGGCACCGCGCTCGCCGTCCAGCGCGTGAGCCGAAAGGCAGCGAGTCATAAATGGGTTTCAAAGGCTTGCGTCCGCCGGGCGTATCTGGTCTACCCAGCGTCCACGGGAAACCCGGCCACACAAATGTGGCACCGCGCTCGCCGTCCAGCTCATGAGCCGAAAGGTAGCGAGTCACAAATGGGTTTCAAAGGCTTGCATCTGCCGGACGTATCTTGTCAAGCCAGCGTAAACGGGAAACCTGGCCACACAAATGTGGTGCCGCGCTCGCCGCCCAGCTCATGAGCCGAAAGGCAGCGAGTCACAAATGGGTTTCAAAGGCTTGCATCCACCGGACGTATCTGGTCTAGCCAGCGTCCACGGGAAACCTGGCCACACAAATGTGGTGCCGCGCTCGCCGCCCAGCTCATGAGCCGAAAGGCAGCGAGTCACAAATGGGTTTCAAAGGCGTGCGACCGTCGGACGTATCTGGTCTAGCCAGCATCCACGGGAAACCTGGCCACACAAATGTGGCACCGCGCTCGCCATCCAGCGCGTGAGCCGAAAGGCAGCGAGTCATAAATGGGTTTCAAAGGCTTGCGTCCGCCGGACGTATCTGGTCTACCCAGCGTCCACGGGAAACCCGACCACACAAATGTGGCACCGTGCTCGCCGTCCAGCTCATGAGCCGAAAGGCAGCGAGTCACAAATGGGTTTCAAAGGCTTGCATCCACCGGACGTATCTGGTCTAGCCAGCGTCCACGGGAAACCTGGCCACACAAATGTGGTGCCGCGCTCGCCGCCCTGCTCATGAGCCGAAAGGCAGCGAGTCACAAATGGGTTTCAAAGGCTTGCATACACCGGACGTATCTGGTGTAGCCAGCGTCCACGGGAAACCTGGCCACACAAATGTGGCACCGCGCTCGCCGTCCAGCTCATGAGCCGAAAGGCAGCGAGTCACAAATGGGTTTCAATGGCTTGCATCCACCGGACGTATCTGGTCTACCCAGCGTCCACGGGAAACCCGGCCACACAAATGTGGCACCGCGCTCGCCGTCCAGCTCATGAGCCGAAAGGCAGCGAGTCACAAATGGGTTTCAAAGGCTTGCATCTGCCGGACGTATCTTGTCTTGCCAGCGTCCACGGGAAACCTGGCCACACAAATGTGGTGCCGCGCTCGCCGCCCAGCTCATGAGCCGAAAGGCAGCGAGTCACAAATGGGTTTCAAAGGCTTGTATCCACCGGACGTATCTGGTCTAGCCAGCGTCCACGGGAAACCTGGCCACACAAATGTGGCACCGCGCTCGCCATCCAGCGCGTGAGCCGAAAGGCAGCGAGTCATAAATGGGTTTCAAAGGCTTGCGTCCGCCGGACGTATCTGGTCTACCCAGCGTCCACGGGAAACCCGGCCACACAAATGTGGCACCGCGCTCGCCGTCCAGCTCATGAGCCGAAAGGCAGCGAGTCACAAATGGGTTTCAAAGGCTTGCATCCGCCGGACGTATCTGGTCTAGCCAGCGTCCACGGGAAACCTGGCCACACAAATGTGGCACCGTGCTCGCCGTCCAGCTCATGAGCCGAAAGGCAGCGAGTCACAAATGGGTTTCAAAGGCGTGCGACCGTCGGACGTATCTGGTCTAGCCAGCATCCACGGGAAACCTGGCCACACAAATGTGGCACCGCGCTTGCCATATAGCGCGTGAGCCGAAAGGCAGCGAGTCATAAATGGGTTTCATAGGCTTGCGTCCGCCGGACGTATCTAGTCTACCCAGCGTCCACGGGAAACCCGGCCACAGAAATGTGGCACCGTGCTCGCCGTCCAGCTCATGAGCCGAAAGGCAGCGAGTCACAAATGGGTTTCAAAGGCTTGCATCCGCCGGACGTATCTGGTCTAGCCAGCGTCCACGGGAAACCTGGCCACACAAATGTGGTGCCGCGCTCGCCGCCCAGCTCATGAGCCGAAAGGCAGCGAGTCACAAATGGGTTTCAAAGGCGTGCGACCGTCGGACGTATCTGGTCTAGCCAGCATCCACGGGAAACCTGGCCACACAAATGTGGCACCGCGCTCGCCATCTAGCGCGTGAGCCGAAAGGCAGCGAGTCATAAATGGGTTTCAAAGGCTTGCGTCCGCCGGACGTATCTGGTCTACCCAGCGTCCACGGGAAACCCGGCCACACAAATGTGGCACCGTGCTCGCCGTCCAGCTCATGAGCCGAAAGGCAGCGAGTCACAAATGGGTTTCAAAGGCTTGCATCCACCGGACGTATCTGGTCTAGCCAGCGTCCACGGGAAACCTGGCCACACAAATGTGGTGCCGCGGTCGCCGCCCTGCTCATGAGCCGAAAGGCAGCGAGTCACAAATGGGTTTCAAAGGCTTGCATCCACCGGACGTATCTGGTCTAGCCAGCGTCCACGGGAAACCTGGCCACACAAATGTGGCACCGCGCTCGCCGTCCAGCTCATGAGCCGAAAGGCAGCGAGTCACAAATGGGTTTCAAAGGCTTGCATCCACCGGACGTATCTGGTCTAGCCAGCGTCCACGGGAAACCTGGCCACACAAATGTGGTGCCGCGCTCGCCGCCCAGCTCATGAGCCGAAAGGCAGCGAGTCACAAATGGGTTTCAAAGGCTTGCATCCACCGGACGTATCTGGTCTACCCAGCGTCCACGGGAAACCCGGCCACACAAATGTGGCACCGCGCTCGCCGTCCAGCTCATGAGCCGAAAGGTAGCGAGTCACAAATGGGTTTCAAAGGCTTGCGTCCGCCGGGCGTATCTGGTCTACCCAGCGTCCACGGGAAACCCGGCCACACAAATGTGGCACCGCGCTCGCCGTCCAGCGCGTGAGCCGAAAGGCAGCGAGTCATAAATGGGTTTCAAAGGCTTGCGTCCGCCGGGCGTATCTGGTCTACCCAGCGTCCACGGGAAACCCGGCCACACAAATGTGGCACCGCGCTCGCCGTCCAGCTCATGAGCCGAAAGGTAGCGAGTCACAAATGGGTTTCAAAGGCTTGCATCTGCCGGACGTATCTTGTCAAGCCAGCGTAAACGGGAAACCTGGCCACACAAATGTGGTGCCGCGCTCGCCGCCCAGCTCATGAGCCGAAAGGCAGCGAGTCACAAATGGGTTTCAAAGGCTTGCATCCACCGGACGTATCTGGTCTAGCCAGCGTCCACGGGAAACCTGGCCACACAAATGTGGTGCCGCGCTCGCCGCCCAGCTCATGAGCCGAAAGGCAGCGAGTCACAAATGGGTTTCAAAGGCGTGCGACCGTCGGACGTATCTGGTCTAGCCAGCATCCACGGGAAACCTGGCCACACAAATGTGGCACCGCGCTCGCCATCCAGCGCGTGAGCCGAAAGGCAGCGAGTCATAAATGGGTTTCAAAGGCTTGCGTCCGCCGGACGTATCTGGTCTACCCAGCGTCCACGGGAAACCCGACCACACAAATGTGGCACCGTGCTCGCCGTCCAGCTCATGAGCCGAAAGGCAGCGAGTCACAAATGGGTTTCAAAGGCTTGCATCCACCGGACGTATCTGGTCTAGCCAGCGTCCACGGGAAACCTGGCCACACAAATGTGGTGCCGCGCTCGCCGCCCTGCTCATGAGCCGAAAGGCAGCGAGTCACAAATGGGTTTCAAAGGCTTGCATACACCGGACGTATCTGGTGTAGCCAGCGTCCACGGGAAACCTGGCCACACAAATGTGGCACCGCGCTCGCCGTCCAGCTCATGAGCCGAAAGGCAGCGAGTCACAAATGGGTTTCAAAGGCTTGCGTCCGCCGGGCGTATCTGGTCTACCCAGCGTCCACGGGAAACCCGGCCACACAAATGTGGCACCGCGCTCGCCGTCCAGCGCGTGAGCCGAAAGGCAGCGAGTCATAAATGGGTTTCAAAGGCTTGCGTCCGCCGGGCGTATCTGGTCTACCCAGCGTCCACGGGAAACCCGGCCACACAAATGTGGCACCGCGCTCGCCGTCCAGCTCATGAGCCGAAAGGTAGCGAGTCACAAATGGGTTTCAAAGGCTTGCATCTGCCGGACGTATCTTGTCAAGCCAGCGTAAACGGGAAACCTGGCCACACAAATGTGGTGCCGCGCTCGCCGCCCAGCTCATGAGCCGAAAGGCAGCGAGTCACAAATGGGTTTCAAAGGCTTGCATCCACCGGACGTATCTGGTCTAGCCAGCGTCCACGGGAAACCTGGCCACACAAATGTGGTGCCGCGCTCGCCGCCCAGCTCATGAGCCGAAAGGCAGCGAGTCACAAATGGGTTTCAAAGGCGTGCGACCGTCGGACGTATCTGGTCTAGCCAGCATCCACGGGAAACCTGGCCACACAAATGTGGCACCGCGCTCGCCATCCAGCGCGTGAGCCGAAAGGCAGCGAGTCATAAATGGGTTTCAAAGGCTTGCGTCCGCCGGACGTATCTGGTCTACCCAGCGTCCACGGGAAACCCGACCACACAAATGTGGCACCGTGCTCGCCGTCCAGCTCATGAGCCGAAAGGCAGCGAGTCACAAATGGGTTTCAAAGGCTTGCATCCACCGGACGTATCTGGTCTAGCCAGCGTCCACGGGAAACCTGGCCACACAAATGTGGTGCCGCGCTCGCCGCCCTGCTCATGAGCCGAAAGGCAGCGAGTCACAAATGGGTTTCAAAGGCTTGCATACACCGGACGTATCTGGTGTAGCCAGCGTCCACGGGAAACCTGGCCACACAAATGTGGCACCGCGCTCGCCGTCCAGCTCATGAGCCGAAAGGCAGCGAGTCACAAATGGGTTTCAAAGGCTTGCATCCACCGGACGTATCTGGTCTACCCAGCGTCCACGGGAAACCCGGCCACACAAATGTGGCACCGCGCTCGCCGTCCAGCTCATGAGCCGAAAGGCAGCGAGTCACAAATGGGTTTCAAAGGCTTGCATCTGCCGGACGTATCTTGTCTTGCCAGCGTCCACGGGAAACCTGGCCACACAAATGTGGTGCCGCGCTCGCCGCCCAGCTCATGAGCCGAAAGGCAGCGAGTCACAAATGGGTTTCAAAGGCTTGCATCCACCGGACGTATCTGGTCTAGCCAGCGTCCACGGGAAACCTGGCCACACAAATGTGGCACCGCGCTCGCCATCCAGCGCGTGAGCCGAAAGGCAGCGAGTCATAAATGGGTTTCAAAGGCTTGCGTCCGCCGGACGTATCTGGTCTACCCAGCGTCCACGGGAAACCCGGCCACACAAATGTGGCACCGCGCTCGCCGTCCAGCTCATGAGCCGAAAGGCAGCGAGTCACAAATGGGTTTCAAAGGCTTGCATCCGCCGGACGTATCTGGTCTAGCCAGCGTCCACGGGAAACCTGGCCACACAAATGTGGCACCGTGCTCGCCGTCCAGCTCATGAGCCGAAAGGCAGCGAGTCACAAATGGGTTTCAAAGGCGTGCGACCGTCGGACGTATCTGGTCTAGCCAGCATCCACGGGAAACCTGGCCACACAAATGTGGCACCGCGCTTGCCATATAGCGCGTGAGCCGAAAGGCAGCGAGTCATAAATGGGTTTCATAGGCTTGCGTCCGCCGGACGTATCTAGTCTACCCAGCGTCCACGGGAAACCCGGCCACAGAAATGTGGCACCGTGCTCGCCGTCCAGCTCATGAGCCGAAAGGCAGCGAGTCACAAATGGGTTTCAAAGGCGTGCGACCGTCGGACATATCTGGTCTAGCCAGCATCCACGGGAAACCTGGCCACACAAATGTGGCACCGCGCTCGCCATCCAGCGTGTGAGCCGAAAGGCAGCGAGTCATAAATGGGTTTCAAAGGCTTGCGTCCGCCGGGCGTATCTGGTCTACCCAACGTCCACGGGAAACCCGGCCACACAAATGTGGCACCGCGCTCGCCGTCCAGCTCATGAGCCGAAAGGCAGCGAGTCACAAATGGGTTTCAAAGGCTTGCATCTGCCGGACGTATCTTGTCAAGCCAGCGTAAACGGGAAACCTGGCCACACAAATGTGGTGCCGCGCTCGCCGCCCAGCTCATGAGCCGAAAGGCAGCGAGTCACAAATGGGTTTCAAAGGCTTGCATCCACCGGACGTATCTGGTCTAGCCAGCGTCCACGGGAAACCTGGCCACACAAATGTGGTGCCGCGCTCGCCGCCCAGCTCATGAGCCGAAAGGCAGCGAGTCACAAATGGGTTTCAAAGGCGTGCGACCGTCGGACGTATCTGGTCTAGCCAGCATCCACGGGAAACCTGGCCACACAAATGTGGCACCGCGCTCGCCATCCAGCGCGTGAGCCGAAAGGCAGCGAGTCATAAATG
Organism: Urtica dioica subsp. dioica; assembly: GCF_054948205.1. Lineage (NCBI taxonomy): Eukaryota > Viridiplantae > Streptophyta > Magnoliopsida > Rosales > Urticaceae > Urtica > Urtica dioica. The sequence continues at coordinate 44,554,591 of NC_142756.1, forward strand.
GGTTTCAAAGACTTGCGTCCGCCGGACGTATCTGGTCTACCCAGCGTCCACGGGAAACCCGACCACACAAATGTGGCACCGTGCTCGCCGTCCAGCTCATGAGCCGAAAGGCAGCGAGTCACAAATGGGTTTCAAAGGCTTGCATCCACCGGACGTATCTGGTCTAGCCAGCGTCCACGGGAAACCTGGCCACACAAATGTGGTGCCGCGCTCGCCGCCCTGCTCATGAGCCGAAAGGCAGCGAGTCACAAATGGGTTTCAAAGGCTTGCATACACCGGACGTATCTGGTGTAGCCAGCGTCCACGGGAAACCTGGCCACACAAATGTGGCACCGCGCTCGCCGTCCAGCTCATGAGCCGAAAGGCAGCGAGACACAAATGGGTTTCAAAGGCTTGCATCCACCGGACGTATCTGGTCTACCCAGCGTCCACGGGAAACCCGGCCACACAAATGTGGCACCGCGCTCGCCGTCCAGCTCATGAGCCGAAAGGCAGCGAGTCACAAATGGGTTTCAAAGGCTTGCATCTGCCGGACGTATCTTGTCTTGCCAGCGTCCACGGGAAACCTGGCCACACAAATGTGGTGCCGCGCTCGCCGCCCAGCTCATGAGCCGAAAGGCAGCGAGTCACAAATGGGTTTCAAAGGCTTGCATCCACCGGACGTATCTGGTCTAGCCAGCGTCCACGGGAAACCTGGCCACACAAATGTGGCACCGCGCTCGCCATCCAGCGCGTGAGCCGAAAGGCAGCGAGTCATAAATGGGTTTCAAAGGCTTGTGTCCGCCGGACGTATCTGGTCTACCCAGCGTCCACGGGAAACCTGGCCACACAAATGTGGCACCGCGCTCGCCATCCAGCGCGTGAGCCGAAAGGCAGCGAGTCACAAATGGGTTTCAAAGGCTTGCATCCGCCGGACGTATCTGGTCTAGCCAGCGTCCACGGGAAACCTGGCCACACAAATGTGGTGCCGCGCTCGCCGCCCAGCTCATGAGCCGAAAGGCAGCGAGTCACAAATGGGTTTCAAAGGCGTGCGACCGTCGGACGTATCTGGTCTAGCCAGCATCCACGGGAAACCTGGCCACACAAATGTGGCACCGCGCTCGCCATCTAGCGCGTGAGCCGAAAGGCAGCGAGTCATAAATGGGTTTCAAAGGCTTGCGTCCGCCGGACGTATCTGGTCTACCCAGCGTCCACGGGAAACCCGGCCACACAAATGTGGCACCGTGCTCGCCGTCCAGCTCATGAGCCGAAAGGCAGCGAGTCACAAATGGGTTTCAAAGGCTTGCATCCACCGGACGTATCTGGTCTAGCCAGCGTCCACGGGAAACCTGGCCACACAAATGTGGTGCCGCGGTCGCCGCCCTGCTCATGAGCCGAAAGGCAGCGAGTCACAAATGGGTTTCAAAGGCTTGCATCCACCGGACGTATCTGGTCTAGCCAGCGTCCACGGGAAACCTGGCCACACAAATGTGGCACCGCGCTCGCCGTCCAGCTCATGAGCCGAAAGGCAGCGAGTCACAAATGGGTTTCAAAGGCTTGCATCCACCGGACGTATCTGGTCTAGCCAGCGTCCACGGGAAACCTGGCCACACAAATGTGGTGCCGCGCTCGCCGCCCAGCTCATGAGCCGAAAGGCAGCGAGTCACAAATGGGTTTCAAAGGCTTGCATCCACCGGACGTATCTGGTCTACCCAGCGTCCACGGGAAACCCGGCCACACAAATGTGGCACCGCGCTCGCCGTCCAGCTCATGAGCCGAAAGGTAGCGAGTCACAAATGGGTTTCAAAGGCTTGCGTCCGCCGGGCGTATCTGGTCTACCCAGCGTCCACGGGAAACCCGGCCACACAAATGTGGCACCGCGCTCGCCGTCCAGCGCGTGAGCCGAAAGGCAGCGAGTCATAAATGGGTTTCAAAGGCTTGCGTCCGCCGGGCGTATCTGGTCTACCCAGCGTCCACGGGAAACCCGGCCACACAAATGTGGCACCGCGCTCGCCGTCCAGCTCATGAGCCGAAAGGTAGCGAGTCACAAATGGGTTTCAAAGGCTTGCATCTGCCGGACGTATCTTGTCAAGCCAGCGTAAACGGGAAACCTGGCCACACAAATGTGGTGCCGCGCTCGCCGCCCAGCTCATGAGCCGAAAGGCAGCGAGTCACAAATGGGTTTCAAAGGCTTGCATCCACCGGACGTATCTGGTCTAGCCAGCGTCCACGGGAAACCTGGCCACACAAATGTGGTGCCGCGCTCGCCGCCCAGCTCATGAGCCGAAAGGCAGCGAGTCACAAATGGGTTTCAAAGGCGTGCGACCGTCGGACGTATCTGGTCTAGCCAGCATCCACGGGAAACCTGGCCACACAAATGTGGCACCGCGCTCGCCATCCAGCGCGTGAGCCGAAAGGCAGCGAGTCATAAATGGGTTTCAAAGGCTTGCGTCCGCCGGACGTATCTGGTCTACCCAGCGTCCACGGGAAACCCGACCACACAAATGTGGCACCGTGCTCGCCGTCCAGCTCATGAGCCGAAAGGCAGCGAGTCACAAATGGGTTTCAAAGGCTTGCATCCACCGGACGTATCTGGTCTAGCCAGCGTCCACGGGAAACCTGGCCACACAAATGTGGTGCCGCGCTCGCCGCCCTGCTCATGAGCCGAAAGGCAGCGAGTCACAAATGGGTTTCAAAGGCTTGCATACACCGGACGTATCTGGTGTAGCCAGCGTCCACGGGAAACCTGGCCACACAAATGTGGCACCGCGCTCGCCGTCCAGCTCATGAGCCGAAAGGCAGCGAGTCACAAATGGGTTTCAAAGGCTTGCGTCCGCCGGGCGTATCTGGTCTACCCAGCGTCCACGGGAAACCCGGCCACACAAATGTGGCACCGCGCTCGCCGTCCAGCGCGTGAGCCGAAAGGCAGCGAGTCATAAATGGGTTTCAAAGGCTTGCGTCCGCCGGGCGTATCTGGTCTACCCAGCGTCCACGGGAAACCCGGCCACACAAATGTGGCACCGCGCTCGCCGTCCAGCTCATGAGCCGAAAGGTAGCGAGTCACAAATGGGTTTCAAAGGCTTGCATCTGCCGGACGTATCTTGTCAAGCCAGCGTAAACGGGAAACCTGGCCACACAAATGTGGTGCCGCGCTCGCCGCCCAGCTCATGAGCCGAAAGGCAGCGAGTCACAAATGGGTTTCAAAGGCTTGCATCCACCGGACGTATCTGGTCTAGCCAGCGTCCACGGGAAACCTGGCCACACAAATGTGGTGCCGCGCTCGCCGCCCAGCTCATGAGCCGAAAGGCAGCGAGTCACAAATGGGTTTCAAAGGCGTGCGACCGTCGGACGTATCTGGTCTAGCCAGCATCCACGGGAAACCTGGCCACACAAATGTGGCACCGCGCTCGCCATCCAGCGCGTGAGCCGAAAGGCAGCGAGTCATAAATGGGTTTCAAAGGCTTGCGTCCGCCGGACGTATCTGGTCTACCCAGCGTCCACGGGAAACCCGACCACACAAATGTGGCACCGTGCTCGCCGTCCAGCTCATGAGCCGAAAGGCAGCGAGTCACAAATGGGTTTCAAAGGCTTGCATCCACCGGACGTATCTGGTCTAGCCAGCGTCCACGGGAAACCTGGCCACACAAATGTGGTGCCGCGCTCGCCGCCCTGCTCATGAGCCGAAAGGCAGCGAGTCACAAATGGGTTTCAAAGGCTTGCATACACCGGACGTATCTGGTGTAGCCAGCGTCCACGGGAAACCTGGCCACACAAATGTGGCACCGCGCTCGCCGTCCAGCTCATGAGCCGAAAGGCAGCGAGTCACAAATGGGTTTCAAAGGCTTGCATCCACCGGACGTATCTGGTCTACCCAGCGTCCACGGGAAACCCGGCCACACAAATGTGGCACCGCGCTCGCCGTCCAGCTCATGAGCCGAAAGGCAGCGAGTCACAAATGGGTTTCAAAGGCTTGCATCTGCCGGACGTATCTTGTCTTGCCAGCGTCCACGGGAAACCTGGCCACACAAATGTGGTGCCGCGCTCGCCGCCCAGCTCATGAGCCGAAAGGCAGCGAGTCACAAATGGGTTTCAAAGGCTTGCATCCACCGGACGTATCTGGTCTAGCCAGCGTCCACGGGAAACCTGGCCACACAAATGTGGCACCGCGCTCGCCATCCAGCGCGTGAGCCGAAAGGCAGCGAGTCATAAATGGGTTTCAAAGGCTTGCGTCCGCCGGACGTATCTGGTCTACCCAGCGTCCACGGGAAACCCGGCCACACAAATGTGGCACCGCGCTCGCCGTCCAGCTCATGAGCCGAAAGGCAGCGAGTCACAAATGGGTTTCAAAGGCTTGCATCCGCCGGACGTATCTGGTCTAGCCAGCGTCCACGGGAAACCTGGCCACACAAATGTGGCACCGTGCTCGCCGTCCAGCTCATGAGCCGAAAGGCAGCGAGTCACAAATGGGTTTCAAAGGCGTGCGACCGTCGGACGTATCTGGTCTAGCCAGCATCCACGGGAAACCTGGCCACACAAATGTGGCACCGCGCTTGCCATATAGCGCGTGAGCCGAAAGGCAGCGAGTCATAAATGGGTTTCATAGGCTTGCGTCCGCCGGACGTATCTAGTCTACCCAGCGTCCACGGGAAACCCGGCCACAGAAATGTGGCACCGTGCTCGCCGTCCAGCTCATGAGCCGAAAGGCAGCGAGTCACAAATGGGTTTCAAAGGCGTGCGACCGTCGGACATATCTGGTCTAGCCAGCATCCACGGGAAACCTGGCCACACAAATGTGGCACCGCGCTCGCCATCCAGCGTGTGAGCCGAAAGGCAGCGAGTCATAAATGGGTTTCAAAGGCTTGCGTCCGCCGGGCGTATCTGGTCTACCCAACGTCCACGGGAAACCCGGCCACACAAATGTGGCACCGCGCTCGCCGTCCAGCTCATGAGCCGAAAGGCAGCGAGTCACAAATGGGTTTCAAAGGCTTGCATCTGCCGGACGTATCTTGTCAAGCCAGCGTAAACGGGAAACCTGGCCACACAAATGTGGTGCCGCGCTCGCCGCCCAGCTCATGAGCCGAAAGGCAGCGAGTCACAAATGGGTTTCAAAGGCTTGCATCCACCGGACGTATCTGGTCTAGCCAGCGTCCACGGGAAACCTGGCCACACAAATGTGGTGCCGCGCTCGCCGCCCAGCTCATGAGCCGAAAGGCAGCGAGTCACAAATGGGTTTCAAAGGCGTGCGACCGTCGGACGTATCTGGTCTAGCCAGCATCCACGGGAAACCTGGCCACACAAATGTGGCACCGCGCTCGCCATCCAGCGCGTGAGCCGAAAGGCAGCGAGTCATAAATGGGTTTCAAAGGCTTGCGTCCGCCGGACGTATCTGGTCTACCCAGCGTCCACGGGAAACCCGACCACACAAATGTGGCACCGTGCTCGCCGTCCAGCTCATGAGCCGAAAGGCAGCGAGTCACAAATGGGTTTCAAAGGCTTGCATCCACCGGACGTATCTGGTCTAGCCAGCGTCCACGGGAAACCTGGCCACACAAATGTGGTGCCGCGCTCGCCGCCCTGCTCATGAGCCGAAAGGCAGCGAGTCACAAATGGGTTTCAAAGGCTTGCATACACCGGACGTATCTGGTGTAGCCAGCGTCCACGGGAAACCTGGCCACACAAATGTGGCACCGCGCTCGCCGTCCAGCTCATGAGCCGAAAGGCAGCGAGACACAAATGGGTTTCAAAGGCTTGCATCCACCGGACGTATCTGGTCTACCCAGCGTCCACGGGAAACCCGGCCACACAAATGTGGCACCGCGCTCGCCGTCCAGCTCATGAGCCGAAAGGCAGCGAGTCACAAATGGGTTTCAAAGGCTTGCATCTGCCGGACGTATCTTGTCTTGCCAGCGTCCACGGGAAACCTGGCCACACAAATGTGGTGCCGCGCTCGCCGCCCAGCTCATGAGCCGAAAGGCAGCGAGTCACAAATGGGTTTCAAAGGCTTGCATCCACCGGACGTATCTGGTCTAGCCAGCGTCCACGGGAAACCTGGCCACACAAATGTGGCACCGCGCTCGCCATCCAGCGCGTGAGCCGAAAGGCAGCGAGTCATAAATGGGTTTCAAAGGCTTGCGTCCGCCGGACGTATCTGGTCTACCCAGCGTCCACGGGAAACCCGGCCACACAAATGTGGCACCGCGCTCGCCGTCCAGCTCATGAGCCGAAAGGCAGCGAGTCACAAATGGGTTTCAAAGGCTTGCATCCGCCGGACGTATCTGGTCTAGCCAGCGTCCACGGGAAACCTGGCCACACAAATGTGGCACCGTGCTCGCCGTCCAGCTCATGAGCCGAAAGGCAGCGAGTCACAAATGGGTTTCAAAGGCGTGCGACCGTCGGACGTATCTGGTCTAGCCAGCATCCACGGGAAACCTGGCCACACAAATGTGGCACCGCGCTTGCCATATAGCGCGTGAGCCGAAAGGCAGCGAGTCATAAATGGGTTTCATAGGCTTGCGTCCGCCGGACGTATCTAGTCTACCCAGCGTCCACGGGAAACCCGGCCACAGAAATGTGGCACCGTGCTCGCCGTCCAGCTCATGAGCCGAAAGGCAGCGAGTCACAAATGGGTTTCAAAGGCGTGCGACCGTCGGACATATCTGGTCTAGCCAGCATCCACGGGAAACCTGGCCACACAAATGTGGCACCGCGCTCGCCATCCAGCGTGTGAGCCGAAAGGCAGCGAGTCATAAATGGGTTTCAAAGGCTTGCGTCCGCCGGGCGTATCTGGTCTACCCAGCGTCCACGGGAAACCCGGCCACACAAATGTGGCACCGCGCTCGCCGTCCAGCTCATGAGCCGAAAGGCAGCGAGTCACAAATGGGTTTCAAAGGCTTGCATCTGCCGGACGTATCTTGTCAAGCCAGCGTAAACGGGAAACCTGGCCACACAAATGTGGTGCCGCGCTCGCCGCCCATCTCATGAGCCGAAAGGCAGCGAGTCACAAATGGGTTTCAAAGGCTTGCATCCACCGGACGTATCTGGTCTAGCCAGCGTCCACGGGAAACCTGGCCACACAAATGTGGTGCCGCGCTCGCCGCCCAGCTCATGAGCCGAAAGGCAGCGAGTCACAAATGGGTTTCAAAGGCGTGCGACCGTCGGACGTATCTGGTCTAGCCAGCATCCACGGGAAACCTGGCCACACAAATGTGGCACCGCGCTCGCCATCCAGCGCGTGAGCCGAAAGGCAGCGAGTCATAAATGGGTTTCAAAGGCTTGCGTCCGCCGGACGTATCTGGTCTACCCAGCGTCCACGGGAAACCCGACCACACAAATGTGGCACCGTGCTCGCCGTCCAGCTCATGAGCCGAAAGGCAGCGAGTCACAAATGGGTTTCAAAGGCTTGCATCCACCGGACGTATCTGGTCTAGTCAGCGTCCACGGGAAACCTGGCCACACAAATGTGGTGCCGCGCTCGCCGCCCTGCTCATGAGCCGAAAGGCAGCGAGTCACAAATGGGTTTCAAAGGCTTGCATACACCGGACGTATCTGGTGTAGCCAGCGTCCACGGGAAACCTGGCCACACAAATGTGGCACCGCGCTCGCCGTCCAGCTCATGAGCCGAAAGGCAGCGAGTCACAAATGGGTTTCAAAGGCTTGCATCCACCGGACGTATCTGGTCTACCCAGCGTCCACGGGAAACCCGGCCACACAAATGTGGCACCGCGCTCGCCGTCCAGCTCATGAGCCGAAAGGCAGCGAGTCACAAATGGGTTTCAAAGGCTTGCATCTGCCGGACGTATCTTGTCTTGCCAGCGTCCACGGGAAACCTGGCCACACAAATGTGGTGCCGCGCTCGCCGCCCAGCTCATGAGCCGAAAGGCAGCGAGTCACAAATGGGTTTCAAAGGCTTGCATCCACCGGACGTATCTGGTCTAGCCAGCGTCCACGGGAAACCTGGCCACACAAATGTGGCACCGCGCTCGCCATCCAGCGCGTGAGCCGAAAGGCAGCGAGTCATAAATGGGTTTCAAAGGCTTGCGTCCGCCGGACGTATCTGGTCTACCCAGCGTCCACGGGAAACCCGGCCACACAAATGTGGCACCGCGCTCGCCGTCCAGCTCATGAGCCGAAAGGCAGCGAGTCACAAATGGGTTTCAAAGGCTTGCATCCGCCGGACGTATCTGGTCTAGCCAGCGTCCACGGGAAACCTGGCCACACAAATGTGGCACCGTGCTCGCCGTCCAGCTCATGAGCCGAAAGGCAGCGAGTCACAAATGGGTTTCAAAGGCGTGCGACCGTCGAACGTATCTGGTCTAGCCAGCATCCACGGGAAACCTGGCCACACAAATGTGGCACCGCGCTTGCCATATAGCGCGTGAGCCGAAAGGCAGCGAGTCATAAATGGGTTTCATAGGCTTGCGTCCGCCGGACGTATCTAGTCTACCCAGCGTCCACGGGAAACCCGGCCACAGAAATGTGGCACCGTGCTCGCCGTCCAGCTCATGAGCCGAAAGGCAGCGAGTCACAAATGGGTTTCAAAGGCGTGCGACCGTCGGACATATCTGGTCTAGCCAGCATCCACGGGAAACCTGGCCACACAAATGTGGCACCGCGCTCGCCATCCAGCGTGTGAGCCGAAAGGCAGCGAGTCATAAATGGGTTTCAAAGGCTTGCGTCCGCCGGGCGTATCTGGTCTACCCAGCGTCCACGGGAAACCCGGCCACACAAATGTGGCACCGCGCTCGCCGTCCAACTCATGAGCCGAAAGGCAGCGAGTCACAAATGGGTTACAAAGGCTTGCATCTACCGGACGTATCTTGTCAAGCCAGCGTCCACGGGAAACCTGGCCACACAAATGTGGTGCCGCGCTCGCCGCCCAGCTCATGAGCCGAAAGGCAGCGAGTCACAAATGGGTTTCAAAGGCTTGCATCCACCGGACGTATCTGGTCTAGCCAGCGTCCACGGGAAACCTGGCCACACAAATGTGGCACCGCGCTCGCCGTCCAGCTCATGAGCCGAAAGGCAGCGAGTCACAAATGGGTTTCAAAGGCTTGCATCCACCGGACGTATCTGGTCTAGCCAGCGTCCACGGGAAACCTGGCCACACAAATGTGGTGCCGCGCTCGCCGCCCTGCTCATGAGCCGAAAGGCACCGAGTCACAAATGGGTTTCAAAGGCTTGCATACACCGGACGTATCTGGTCTAGCCAGCGTCCACGGGAAACCTGGCCACACAAATGTGGCACCGCGCTCGCCGTCCAGCTCATGAGCCGAAAGGCAGGGAGTCACAAATGGGTTTCAAAGGCTTGCATCTACCGGACGTATCTTGTCAAGCCAGCGTCCACGGGAAACCTGGCCACACAAATGTGGTGCCGCGCTCGCCGCCCAGCTCATGAGCCGAAAGGCAGCGAGTCACAAATGGGTTTCAAAGGCTTGCATCCACCGGACGTATCTGGTCTAGCCAGCGTCCACGGGAAACCTGGCCACACAAATGTGGCACCGCGCTCGCCGTCCAGCTCATGAGCCGAAAGGCAGCGAGTCACAAATGGGTTTCAAAGGCTTGCATCCACCGGACGTATCTGGTCTAGCCAGCGTCCACGGGAAACCTGGCCACACAAATGTGGTGCCGCGCTCGCCGCCTAGCTCATGAGCCGAAAGGCAGCGAGTCACAAATGGGTTTCAAAGGCTTGCATCCACCGGACGTATCTGGTCTACCCAGCGTCCACGGGAAACCCGGCCACACAAATGTGGCACCGCGCTCGCCGTCCAGCTCATGAGCCGAAAGGTAGCGAGTCACAAATGGGTTTCAAAGGCTTGCGTCCGCCGGGCGTATCTGGTCTACCCAGCGTCCACGGGAAACCCGGCCACACAAATGTGGCACCGCGCTCGCCGTCCAGCGCGTGAGCCGAAAGGCAGCGAGTCATAAATGGGTTTCAAAGGCTTGCATCTGCCGGACGTATCTTGTCAAGCCAGCGTAAACGGGAAACCTGGCCACACAAATGTGGTGCCGCGCTCGCCGCCCAGCTCATGAGCCGAAAGGCAGCGAGTCACAAATGGGTTTCAAAGGCTTGCATCCACCGGACGTATCTGGTCTAGCCAGCGTCCACGGGAAACCTGGCCACACAAATGTGGTGCCGCGCTCGCCGCCCAGCTCATGAGCCGAAAGGCAGCGAGTCACAAATGGGTTTCAAAGGCGTGCGACCGTCGGACGTATCTGGTCTAGCCAGCATCCACGGGAAACCTGGCCACACAAATGTGGCACCGCGCTCGCCATCCAGCGCGTGAGCCGAAAGGCAGCGAGTCATAAATGGGTTTCAAAGGCTTGCGTCCGCCGGACGTATCTGGTCTACCCAGCGTCCACGGGAAACCCGACCACACAAATGTGGCACCGTGCTCGCCGTCCAGCTCATGAGCCGAAAGGCAGCGAGTCACAAATGGGTTTCAAAGGCTTGCATCCACCGGACGTATCTGGTCTAGCCAGCGTCCACGGGAAACCTGGCCACACAAATGTGGTGCCGCGCTCGCCGCCCTGCTCATGAGCCGAAAGGCAGCGAGTCACAAATGGGTTTCAAAGGCTTGCATACACCGGACGTATCTGGTGTAGCCAGCGTCCACGGGAAACCTGGCCACACAAATGTGGCACCGCGCTCGCCGTCCAGCTCATGAGCCGAAAGGCAGCGAGTCACAAATGGGTTTCAAAGGCTTGCATCCACCGGACGTATCTGGTCTACCCAGCGTCCACGGGAAACCCGGCCACACAAATGTGGCACCGCGCTCGCCGTCCAGCTCATGAGCCGAAAGGCAGCGAGTCACAAATGGGTTTCAAAGGCTTGCATCTGCCGGACGTATCTTGTCTTGCCAGCGTCCACGGGAAACCTGGCCACACAAATGTGGTGCCGCGCTCGCCGCCCAGCTCATGAGCCGAAAGGCAGCGAGTCACAAATGGGTTTCAAAGGCTTGCATCCACCGGACGTATCTGGTCTAGCCAGCGTCCACGGGAAACCTGGCCACACAAATGTGGCACCGCGCTCGCCATCCAGCGCGTGAGCCGAAAGGCAGCGAGTCATAAATGGGTTTCAAAGGCTTGCGTCCGCCGGACGTATCTGGTCTACCCAGCGTCCACGGGAAACCCGGCCACACAAATGTGGCACCGCGCTCGCCGTCCAGCTCATGAGCCGAAAGGCAGCGAGTCACAAATGGGTTTCAAAGGCTTGCATCCGCCGGACGTATCTGGTCTAGCCAGCGTCCACGGGAAACCTGGCCACACAAATGTGGCACCGTGCTCGCCGTCCAGCTCATGAGCCGAAAGGCAGCGAGTCACAAATGGGTTTCAAAGGCGTGCGACCGTCGGACGTATCTGGTCTAGCCAGCATCCACGGGAAACCTGGCCACACAAATGTGGCACCGCGCTTGCCATATAGCGCGTGAGCCGAAAGGCAGCGAGTCATAAATGGGTTTCATAGGCTTGCGTCCGCCGGACGTATCTAGTCTACCCAGCGTCCACGGGAAACCCGGCCACAGAAATGTGGCACCGTGCTCGCCGTCCAGCTCATGAGCCGAAAGGCAGCGAGTCACAAATGGGTTTCAAAGGCGTGCGACCGTCGGACATATCTGGTCTAGCCAGCATCCACGGGAAACCTGGCCACACAAATGTGGCACCGCGCTCGCCATCCAGCGTGTGAGCCGAAAGGCAGCGAGTCATAAATGGGTTTCAAAGGCTTGCGTCCGCCGGGCGTATCTGGTCTACCCAGCGTCCACGGGAAACCCGGCCACACAAATGTGGCACCGCGCTCGCCGTCCAGCTCATGAGCCGAAAGGCAGCGAGTCACAAATGGGTTTCAAAGGCTTGCATCTACCGGACGTATCTTGTCAAGCCAGCGTCCACGGGAAACCTGGCCACACAAATGTGGTGCCGCGCTCGCCGCCCAGCTCATGAGCCGAAAGGCAGCGAGTCACAAATGGGTTTCAAAGGCTTGCATCCACCGGACGTATCTGGTCTAGCCAGCGTCCACGGGAAACCTGGCCACACAAATGTGGCACCGCGCTCGCCGTCCAGCTCATGAGCCGAAAGGCAGCGAGTCACAAATGGGTTTCAAAGGCTTGCATCCACCGGACGTATCTGGTCTAGCCAGCGTCCACGGGAAACCTGGCCACACAAATGTGGTGCCGCGCTCGCCGCCCTGCTCATGAGCCGAAAGGCACCGAGTCACAAATGGGTTTCAAAGGCTTGCATACACCGGACGTATCTGGTCTAGCCAGCGTCCACGGGAAACCTGGCCACACAAATGTGGCACCGCGCTCGCCGTCCAGCTCATGAGCCGAAAGGCAGCGAGTCACAAATGGGTTTCAAAGGCTTGCATCTACCGGACGTATCTTGTCAAGCCAGCGTCCACGGGAAACCTGGCCACACAAATGTGGTGCCGCGCTCGCCGCCCAGCTCATGAGCCGAAAGGCAGCGAGTCACAAATGGGTTTCAAAGGCTTGCATCCACCGGACGTATCTGGTCTAGCCAGCGTCCACGGGAAACCTGGCCACACAAATGTGGCACCGCGCTCGCCGTCCAGCTCATGAGCCGAAAGGCAGCGAGTCACAAATGGGTTTCAAAGGCTTGCATCCACCGGACGTATCTGGTCTAGCCAGCGTCCACGGGAAACCTGGCCACACAAATGTGGTGCCGCGCTCGCCGCCTAGCTCATGAGCCGAAAGGCAGCGAGTCACAAATGGGTTTCAAAGGCTTGCATCCACCGGACGTATCTGGTCTACCCAGCGTCCACGGGAAACCCGGCCACACAAATGTGGCACCGCGCTCGCCGTCCAGCTCATGAGCCGAAAGGTAGCGAGTCACAAATGGGTTTCAAAGGCTTGCGTCCGCCGGGCGTATCTGCTCTACCCAGCGTCCACGGGAAACCCGGCCACACAAATGTGGCACCGCGCTCGCCGTCCAGCGCGTGAGCCGAAAGGCAGCGAGTCATAAATGGGTTTCAAAGGCTTGCGTCCGCCGGGCGTATCTGGTCTACCCAGCGTCCACGGGAAACCCGGCCACACAAATGTGGCACCGCGCTCGCCGTCCAGCTCATGAGCCGAGAGGCAGCGAGTCACAAATGGGTTTCAAAGGCTTGCATCTGCCGGACGTATCTTGTCAAGCCAGCGTCCACGGGAAACCTGGCCACACAAATGTGGTGCCGCGCTCGCCGCCCAGCTCATGAGCCGAAAGGCAGCGAGTCACAAATGGGTTTCAAAGGCTTGCATCCACCGGACGTATCTGGTCTAGCCAGCGTCCACGGGAAACCTGGCCACACAAATGTGGTGCCGCGCTCGCCGCCCAGCTCATGAGCCGAAAGGCAGCGAGTCACAAATGGGTTTCAAAGGCGTGCGACCGTCGGACGTATCTGGTCTAGCCAGCATCCACGGGAAACCTGGCCACACAAATGTGGCACCGCGCTCGCCATCCAGCGCGTGAGCCGAAAGGCAGCGAGTCATAAATGGGTTTCAAAGGCTTGCGTCCGCCGGACGTATCTGGTCTACCCAGCGTCCACGGGAAACCCGACCACACAAATGTGGCACCGTGCTCGCCGTCCAGCTCATGAGCCGAAAGGCAGCGAGTCACAAATGGGTTTCAAAGGCTTGCATTCACCGGACGTATCTGGTCTAGCCAGCGTCCACGGGAAACCTGGCCACACAAATGTGGTGCCGCGCTCGCCGCCCTGCTCATGAGCCGAAAGGCAGCGAGTCACAAATGGGTTTCAAAGGCTTGCATACACCGGACGTATCTGGTGTAGCCAGCGTCCACGGGAAACCTGGCCACACAAATGTGGCACCGCGCTCGCCGTCCAGCTCATGAGCCGAAAGGCAGCGAGTCACACATGGGTTTCAAAGGCTTGCATCCACCGGACGTATCTGGTCTACCCAGCGTCCACGGGAAACCCGGCCACACAAATGTGGCACCGCGCTCGCCGTCCAGCTCATGAGACGAAAGGCAGCGAGTCACAAATGGGTTTCAAAGGCTTGCATCTGCCGGACGTATCTTGTCTTGCCAGCGTCCACGGGAAACCTGGCCACACAAATGTGGTGCCGCGCTCGCCGCCCAGCTCATGAGCCGAAAGGCAGCGAGTCACAAATGGGTTTCAAAGGCTTGCATCCACCGGACGTATCTGGTCTAGCCAGCGTCCACGGGAAACCTAGCCACACAAATGTGGCACCGCGCTCGCCATCCAGCCCGTGAGCCGAAAGGCAGCGAGTCATAAATGGGTTTCAAAGGCTTGCGTCCGCCGGACGTATCTGGTCTACCCAGCGTCCACGGGAAACCCGGCCACACAAATGTGGCACCGCGCTCGCCGTCCAGCTCATGAGCCGAAAGGCAGCGAGTCACAAATGGGTTTCAAAGGCTTGCATCCGCCGGACGTATCTGGTCTAGCCAGCGTCCACGGGAAACCTGGCCACACAAATGTGGCACCGTGCTCGCCGTCCAGCTCATGAGCCGAAAGGCAGCGAGTCACAAATGGGTTTCAAAGGCGTGCGACCGTCGGACGTATCTGGTCTAGCCAGCATCCACGGGAAACCTGGCCAAACAAATGTGGCACCGCGCTTGCCATATAGCGCGTGAGCCGAAAGGCAGCGAGTCATAAATGGGTTTCATAGGCTTGCGTCCGCCGGACGTATCTAGTCTACCCAGCGTCCACGGGAAACCCGGGCACAGAAATGTGGCACCGTGCTCGCCGTCCAGCTCATGAGCCGAAAGGCAGCGAGTCACAAATGGGTTTCAAAGGCGTGCGACCGTCGGACATATCTGGTCTAGCCAGCATCCACGGGAAACCTGGCCACACAAATGTGGCACCGCGCTCGCCATCCAGCGTGTGAGCCGAAAGGCAGCGAGTCATAAATGGGTTTCAAAGGCTTGCGTCCGCCGGGCATATCTGGTCTACCCAGCGTCCACGGGAAACCCGGCCACACAAATGTGGCACCGCGCTCGCCGTCCAGCTCATGAGCCGAAAGGCAGCGAGTCACAAATGGGTTTCAAAGGCTTGCATCTACAGGACGTATCTTGTCAAGCCAGCGTCCACGGGAAACCTGGCCACACAAATGTGGTGCCGCGCTCGCCGCCCAGCTCATGAGCCGAAAGGCAGCGAGTCACAAATGGGTTTCAAAGGCTTGCATCCACCGGACGTATCTGGTCTAGCCAGCGTCCACGGGAAACCTGGCCACACAAATGTGGTGCCGCGCTCGCCGCCCAGCTCATGAGCCGAAAGGCAGCGAGTCACAAATGGGTTTCAAAGGCGTGCGACCGTCGGACGTATCTGGTCTAGCCAGCATCCACGGGAAACCTGGCCACACAAATGTGGCACCGCGCTCGCCATCTAGCGCGTGAGCCGAAAGGCAGCGAGTCATAAATGGGTTTCAAAGGCTTGCGTCCGCCGGACGTATCTGGTCTACCCAGCGTCCACGGGAAACCCGACCACACAAATGTGGCACCGTGCTCGCCGTCCAGCTCATGAGCCGAAAGGCAGCGAGTCACAAATGGGTTTCAAAGGCTTGCATCCACCGGACGTATCTGGTCTAGCCAGCGTCCACGGGAAACCTGGCCACACAAATGTGGTGCCGCGCTCGCCGCCCTGCTCATGAGCCGAAAGGCAGCGAGTCACAAATGGGTTTCAAAGGCTTGCATACACCGGACGTATCTGGTCTAGCCAGCGTCCACGGGAAACCTGGCCACACAAATGTGGCACCGCGCTCGCCGTCCAGCTCATGAGCCGAAAGGCAGCGAGTCACAAATGCGTTTCAAAGGCTTGCATCCACCGGACGTATCTGGTCTACCCAGCGTCCACGGGAAACCCGGCCACACAAATGTGGCACCGCGCTCGCCGTCCAGCTCATGAGCCGAAAGGCAGCGAGTCACAAATGGGTTTCAAAGGCTTGCATCTGCCGGACGTATCTTGTCTTGCCAGCGTCCACGGGAAACCTGGCCACACAAATGTGGTGCCGCGCTCGCAGCCCAGCTCATGAGCCGAAAGGCAGCGAGTCACAAATGTGTTTCAAAGGCTTGCATCCACCGGACGTATCTGGTCTAGCCAGCGTCCACGGGAAACCTGACCACACAAATGTGGTGCCGCGCTCGCCGCCCAGCTCATGAGCCGAAAGGCAGCGAGTCACAAATGGGTTTCAAAGGCTTACGTCCGCCGGACGTATCTGGTCTAGCCAGCGTCCACGGGAAACCCGGCCACAGAAATGTGGCACCGTGCTCGCCGCCCAGCTCATGAGCCGAAAGGCAGCGAGTCACAAATGGGTTTCAAAGGCGTGCGACCGTCGGACATATCTGGTCTAGCCAGCATCCACGGGAAACCTGGCCACACAAATGTGGCACCGCGCTCGCCATCCAGCGTGTGAGCCGAAAGGCAGCGAGTCACAAATGGGTTTCAAAGGCGTGCGTCCGCCGGACGTATCTGGTCTACCCAGCGTCCACGGGAAACCCGGCCACACAAATGTGGCACCGCGCTCGCCGTCCAGCTCATGAGCCGAAAGGCAGCGAGTCACAAATGGGTTTCAAAGGCGTGCGACCGTCGGACGTATCTGGTCTAGCCAGCATCCACGGGAAACCTGGCCACACAAATGTGGCACCGCGCTCGCCATCTAGCGCGTGAGCCGAAAGGCAGCGAGTCATAAATGGGTTTCAAAGGCTTGCGTCCGCCGGACGTATCTGGTCTACCCAGCGTCCACGGGAAACCTGGCCACACAAATGTGGTGCCGCGCTCGCCGCCCTGCTCATGAGCCGAAAGGCAGCGAGTCACAAATGGGTTTCAAAGGCTTGCATACACCGGACGTATCTGGTCTAGCCAGCGTCCACGGGAAACCTGGCCACACAAATGTGGCACCGCGCTCGCCGTCCAGCTCATGAGCCGAAAGGCAGCGAGTCACAAATGCGTTTCAAAGGCTTGCATCCACCGGACGTATCTGGTCTACCCAGCGTCCACGGGAAACCCGGCCACACAAATGTGGCACCGCGCTCGCCGTCCAGCTCATGAGCCGAAAGGCAGCGAGTCACAAATGGGTTTCAAAGGCTTGCATCTGCCGGACGTATCTTGTCTTGCCAGCGTCCACGGGAAACCTGGCCACACAAATGTGGTGCCGCGCTCGCAGCCCAGCTCATGAGCCGAAAGGCAGCGAGTCACAAATGTGTTTCAAAGGCTTGCATCCACCGGACGTATCTGGTCTAGCCAGCGTCCACGGGAAACCTGACCACACAAATGTGGTGCCGCGCTCGCCGCCCAGCTCATGAGCCGAAAGGCAGCGAGTCACAAATGGGTTTCAAAGGCTTACGTCCGCCGGACGTATCTGGTCTAGCCAGCGTCCACGGGAAACCCGGCCACAGAAATGTGGCACCGTGCTCGCCGCCCAGCTCATGAGCCGAAAGGCAGCGAGTCACAAATGGGTTTCAAAGGCGTGCGACCGTCGGACATATCTGGTCTAGCCAGCATCCACGGGAAACCTGGCCACACAAATGTGGCACCGCGCTCGCCATCCAGCGTGTGAGCCGAAAGGCAGCGAGTCATAAATGGGTTTCAAAGGCTTGCGTCCGCCGGGCGTATCTGGTCTACCCAGCGTCCACGGGAAACCCGGCCACACAAATGTGGCACCGCGCTCGCCGTCCAGCTCATGAGCCGAAAGGCAGCGAGTCACAAATGGGTTTCAAAGGCTTGCATCTACCGGACGTATCTTGTCAAGCCAGCGTCCACGGGAAACCTGGCCACACAAATGTGGTGCCGCGCTCGCCGCCCAGCTCATGAGCCGAAAGGCAGCGATTCACAAATGGGTTTCAAAGGCTTGCATCCACCGGACGTATCTGGTCTAGCCAGCGTCCACGGGAAACCTGGCCACACAAATGTGGCACCGCGCTCGCCGTCCAGCTCATGAGCCGAAAGGCAGCGAGTCACAAATGGGTTTCAAAGGCTTGCATCCACCGGACGTATCTGGTCTAGCCAGCGTCCACGGGAAACCTGGCCACACAAATGTGGTGCCGCGCTCGCCGCCCTGCTCATGAGCCGAAAGGCACCGAGTCACAAATGGGTTTCAAAGGCTTGCATACACCGGACGTATCTGGTCTAGCCAGCGTCCACGGGAAACCTGGCCACACAAATGTGGCACCGCGCTCGCCGTCCAGCTCATGAGCCGAAAGGCAGCGAGTCACAAATGGGTTTCAAAGGCTTGCATCTACCGGACGTATCTTGTCAAGCCAGCGTCCACGGGAAACCTGGCCACACAAATGTGGTGCCGCGCTCGCCGCCCAGCTCATGAGCCGAAAGGCAGCGAGTCACAAATGGGTTTCAAAGGCTTGCATCCACCGGACGTATCTGGTCTAGCCAGCGTCCACGGGAAACCTGGCCACACAAATGTGGCACCGCGCTCGCCGTCCAGCTCATGAGCCGAAAGGCAGCGAGTCACAAATGGGTTTCAAAGGCTTGCATCCACCGGACGTATCTGGTCTAGCCAGCGTCCACGGGAAACCTGGCCACACAAATGTGGTGCCGCGCTCGCCGCCTAGCTCATGAGCCGAAAGGCAGCGAGTCACAAATGGGTTTCAAAGGCTTGCATCCACCGGACGTATCTGGTCTACCCAGCGTCCACGGGAAACCCGGCCACACAAATGTGGCACCGCGCTCGCCGTCCAGCTCATGAGCCGAAAGGTAGCGAGTCACAAATGGGTTTCAAAGGCTTGCGTCCGCCGGGCGTATCTGCTCTACCCAGCGTCCACGGGAAACCCGGCCACACAAATGTGGCACCGCGCTCGCCGTCCAGCGCGTGAGCCGAAAGGCAGCGAGTCATAAATGGGTTTCAAAGGCTTGCGTCCGCCGGGCGTATCTGGTCTACCCAGCGTCCACGAGAAACCCGGCCACACAAATGTGGCACCGCGCTCGCCGTCCAGCTCATGAGCCGAGAGGCAGCGAGTCACAAATGGGTTTCAAAGGCTTGCATCTGCCGGACGTATCTTGTCAAGCCAGCGTCCACGGGAAACCTGGCCACACAAATGTGGTGCCGCGCTCGCCGCCCAGCTCATGAGCCGAAAGGCAGCGAGTCACAAATGGGTTTCAAAGGCTTGCATCCACCGGACGTATCTGGTCTAGCCAGCGTCCACGGGAAACCTGGCCACACAAATGTGGTGCCGCGCTCGCCGCCCAGCTCATGAGCCGAAAGGCAGCGAGTCACAAATGGGTTTCAAAGGCGTGCGACCGTCGGACGTATCTGGTCTAGCCAGCATCCACGGGAAACCTGGCCACACAAATGTGGCACCGCGCTCGCCATCCAGCGCGTGAGCCGAAAGGCAGCGAGTCATAAATGGGTTTCAAAGGCTTGCGTCCGCCGGACGTATCTGGTCTACCCAGCGTCCACGGGAAACCCGACCACACAAATGTGGCACCGTGCTCGCCGTCCAGCTCATGAGCCGAAAGGCAGCGAGTCACAAATGGGTTTCAAAGGCTTGCATTCACCGGACGTATCTGGTCTAGCCAGCGTCCACGGGAAACCTGGCCACACAAATGTGGTGCCGCGCTCGCCGCCCTGCTCATGAGCCGAAAGGCAGCGAGTCACAAATGGGTTTCAAAGGCTTGCATACACCGGACGTATCTGGTGTAGCCAGCGTCCACGGGAAACCTGGCCACACAAATGTGGCACCGCGCTCGCCGTCCAGCTCATGAGCCGAAAGGCAGCGAGTCACACATGGGTTTCAAAGGCTTGCATCCACCGGACGTATCTGGTCTACCCAGCGTCCACGGGAAACCCGGCCACACAAATGTGGCACCGCGCTCGCCGTCCAGCTCATGAGACGAAAGGCAGCGAGTCACAAATGGGTTTCAAAGGCTTGCATCTGCCGGACGTATCTTGTCTTGCCAGCGTCCACGGGAAACCTGGCCACACAAATGTGGTGCCGCGCTCGCCGCCCAGCTCATGAGCCGAAAGGCAGCGAGTCACAAATGGGTTTCAAAGGCTTGCATCCACCGGACGTATCTGGTCTAGCCAGCGTCCACGGGAAACCTAGCCACACAAATGTGGCACCGCGCTCGCCATCCAGCCCGTGAGCCGAAAGGCAGCGAGTCATAAATGGGTTTCAAAGGCTTGCGTCCGCCGGACGTATCTGGTCTACCCAGCGTCCACGGGAAACCCGGCCACACAAATGTGGCACCGCGCTCGCCGTCCAGCTCATGAGCCGAAAGGCAGCGAGTCACAAATGGGTTTCAAAGGCTTGCATCCGCCGGACGTATCTGGTCTAGCCAGCGTCCACGGGAAACCTGGCCACACAAATGTGGCACCGTGCTCGCCGTCCAGCTCATGAGCCGAAAGGCAGCGAGTCACAAATGGGTTTCAAAGGCGTGCGACCGTCGGACGTATCTGGTCTAGCCAGCATCCACGGGAAACCTGGCCAAACAAATGTGGCACCGCGCTCGCCATCCAGCGTGTGAGCCGAAAGGCAGCGAGTCATAAATGGGTTTCAAAGGCTTGCGTCCGCCGGGCATATCTGGTCTACCCAGCGTCCACGGGAAACCCGGCCACACAAATGTGGCACCGCGCTCGCCGTCCAGCTCATGAGCCGAAAGGCAGCGAGTCACAAATGGGTTTCAAAGGCTTGCATCTACAGGACGTATCTTGTCAAGCCAGCGTCCACGGGAAACCTGGCCACACAAATGTGGTGCCGCGCTCGCCGCCCAGCTCATGAGCCGAAAGGCAGCGAGTCACAAATGGGTTTCAAAGGCTTGCATCCACCGGACGTATCTGGTCTAGCCAGCGTCCACGGGAAACCTGGCCACACAAATGTGGTGCCGCGCTCGCCGCCCAGCTCATGAGCCGAAAGGCAGCGAGTCACAAATGGGTTTCAAAGGCGTGCGACCGTCGGACGTATCTGGTCTAGCCAGCATCCACGGGAAACCTGGCCACACAAATGTGGCACCGCGCTCGCCATCTAGCGCGTGAGCCGAAAGGCAGCGAGTCATAAATGGGTTTCAAAGGCTTGCGTCCGCCGGACGTATCTGGTCTACCCAGCGTCCACGGGAAACCCGACCACACAAATGTGGCACCGTGCTCGCCGTCCAGCTCATGAGCCGAAAGGCAGCGAGTCACAAATGGGTTTCAAAGGCTTGCATCCACCGGACGTATCTGGTCTAGCCAGCGTCCACGGGAAACCTGGCCACACAAATGTGGTGCCGCGCTCGCCGCCCTGCTCATGAGCCGAAAGGCAGCGAGTCACAAATGGGTTTCAAAGGCTTGCATACACCGGACGTATCTGGTCTAGCCAGCGTCCACGGGAAACCTGGCCACACAAATGTGGCACCGCGCTCGCCGTCCAGCTCATGAGCCGAAAGGCAGCGAGTCACAAATGCGTTTCAAAGGCTTGCATCCACCGGACGTATCTGGTCTACCCAGCGTCCACGGGAAACCCGGCCACACAAATGTGGCACCGCGCTCGCCGTCCAGCTCATGAGCCGAAAGGCAGCGAGTCACAAATGGGTTTCAAAGGCTTGCATCTGCCGGACGTATCTTGTCTTGCCAGCGTCCACGGGAAACCTGGCCACACAAATGTGGTGCCGCGCTCGCAGCCCAGCTCATGAGCCGAAAGGCAGCGAGTCACAAATGTGTTTCAAAGGCTTGCATCCACCGGACGTATCTGGTCTAGCCAGCGTCCACGGGAAACCTGACCACACAAATGTGGTGCCGCGCTCGCCGCCCAGCTCATGAGCCGAAAGGCAGCGAGTCACAAATGGGTTTCAAAGGCTTACGTCCGCCGGACGTATCTGGTCTAGCCAGCGTCCACGGGAAACCCGGCCACAGAAATGTGGCACCGTGCTCGCCGTCCAGCTCATGAGCCGAAAGGCAGCGAGTCACAAATGGGTTTCAAAGGCGTGCGATCGTCGGACGTATCTGGTCTAGCCAGCATCCACGGGAAACCTGGCCACACAAATATGGCACCGCGCTCGCCATCCAGCGCGTGAGCCGAAAGGCAGCGAGTCATAAATGGGTTTCAAAGGCTTGCGTCCGCCGGGCGTATCTGGTCTACCCAGCGTCCACGGGAAACCCGGCCACACAAATGTGGCACCGCGCTCGCCGTCCAGCTCATGAGCCGAAAGGCAGCGAGTCACAAATGGGTTTCAAAGGCTTGCATCTGCCGGACGTATCTTGTCTTGCCAGCGTCCACGGGAAACCTGGCCACACAAATGTGGTGCCGCGCTCGCCGCCCAGCTCATGAGCCGAAAGGCAGCGAGTCACAAATGGGTTTCAAAGGCTTGCATCCACCGGACGTATCTGGTCTAGCCAGCGTCCATGGGAAACCTGGCCAAACAAATGTGGTGCCGCGCTCGCCGCCCAGCTCATGAGCCGAAAGGCAGCGAGTCACAAATGGGTTTCAAAGGCGTGCGACCGTCGGACGTATCTGGTCTAGCCAGCATCCACGGGAAACCTGGCCACACAAATATGGCACCGCGCTCGCCATCCAGCGCGTGAGCCGAAAGGCAGCGAGTCATAAATGGGTTTCAAAGGCTTGCGTCCGCCGGACGTATCTGGTCTACCCAGCGTCCACGGGAAACCCGGCCACACAAATGTGGCACCGTGCTCGCCGTCCAGCTCATGAGCCGAAAGGCAGCGAGTCACAAATGGGTTTCAAAGGCTTGCATCCACCGGACGTATCTGGTCTATCCAGCGTCCACGGGAAACCTGGCCATACAAATGTGGTGCCGCGCTCGCCGCCCTGCTCATGAGCCGAAAGGCAGCGAGTCACAAATGGGTTTCAAAGGCTTGCATCCACCGGACGTATCTGGTCTAGCCAGCGTCCACGGGAAACCTGGCCACACAAATGTGGCACCGCGCTCGCCGTCCAGCTCATGAGCCGAAAGGCAGCGAGTCACAAATGGGTTTCAAAGGCTTGCATCCACCGGACGTATCTGGTCTAGCCAGCGTCCACGGGAAACCTGGCCACACAAATGTGGTGCCGCGCTCGCCGCCCAGCTCATGAGCCGAAAGGCAGCGAGTCACAAATGGGTTTCAAAGGCTTGCATCCACCGGACGTATCTGGTCTACCCAGCGTCCACGGAAAACCCGGCCACACAAATGTGGCACCGCGCTCGCCGTCCAGCTCATGAGCCGAAAGGTAGCGAGTCACAAATGGGTTTCAAAGTCTTGCAGCTGCCGGACGTATCTTGTCTTGCCAGCGTCCACGGGAAACCTGGCCACACAAATGTGGTGCCGCGCTCGCCGCCCAGCTCATGAGCCGAAAGGCAGCGAGTCACAAATGGGTTTCAAAGGCTTGCATCCACCGGACGTATCTGGTCTAGCCAGCGTCCACGGGAAACCTGGCCACACAAATGTGGTGCCGCGCTCGCCGCCCAGCTCATGAGCCGAAAGGCAGCGAGTCACAAATGGGTTTCAAAGGCTTGCATCCACCGGACGTATCTGGTCTACCCAGCGTCCACGGGAAACCCAGCCACACAAATGTGGCACCGCGCTCGCCGTCCAGCTCATGAGCCGAAAGGTAGCGAGTCACAAATGGGTTTCAAAGGCTTGCAGCTGCCGGACGTATCTTGTCTTGCCAGCGTCCACGGGAAACCTGGCCACACAAATGTGGTGCCGCGCTCGCCGCCCAGCTCATGAGCCGAAAGGCAGCGAGTCACAAATGGGTTTCAAAGACTTGCATCCACCGGACGTATCTGGTCTAGCCAGCGTCCACGGGAAACCTGGCCACACAAATGTGGTGCCGCGCTCGCCGCCCAGCTCATGAGCCGAAAGGCAGCGAGTCACAAATGGGTTTCAAAGGCGTGCGACCGTCGGACGTATCTGGTCTAGCCAGCATCCACGGGAAACCTGGCCACACAAATGTGGCACCGCGCTCGCCATCCAGCGCGTGAGCCGAAAGGCAGCGAGTCATAAATTGGTTTCAAAGGCTTTCGTCCGCCGGACGTATCTGGTCTACCCAGCGTCCACGGGAAACCCGGCCACACAAATGTGGCACCGCGCTCGCCGTCCAGCTCATGAGCCGAAAGGCAGCGAGTCACAAATGGGTTTCAAAGGCTTGCATCCACCGGACGTATCTGGTCTACCCAGCGTCCACGGGAAACCCAGCCACACAAATGTGGCACCGCGCTCGCCGTCCAGCTCATGAGCCGAAAGGTAGCGAGTCACAAATGGGTTTCAAAGGCTTGCAGCTGCCGGACGTATCTTGTCTTGCCAGCGTCCACGGGAAACCTGGCCACACAAATGTGGTGCCGCGCTCGCCGCCCAGCTCATGAGCCGAAAGGCAGCGAGTCACAAATGGGTTTCAAAGACTTGCATCCACCGGACGTATCTGGTCTAGCCAGCGTCCACGGGAAACCTGGCCACACAAATGTGGTGCCGCGCTCGCCGCCCAGCTCATGAGCCGAAAGGCAGCGAGTCACAAATGGGTTTCAAAGGCGTGCGACCGTCGGACGTATCTGGTCTAGCCAGCATCCACGGGAAACCTGGCCACACAAATGTGGCACCGCGCTCGCCATCCAGCGCGTGAGCCGAAAGGCAGCGAGTCATAAATTGGTTTCAAAGGCTTTCGTCCGCCGGACGTATCTGGTCTACCCAGCGTCCACGGGAAACCCGGCCACACAAATGTGGCACCGCGCTCGCCGTCCAGCTCATGAGCCGAAAGGCAGCGAGTCACAAATGGGTTTCAAAGGCTTGCATCCGCCGGACGTATCTGGTCTAGCCAGCGTCCACGGGAAACCTGGACACACAAATGTGGCACCGTGCTCGCCGTCCAGCTCATGAGCCGAAAGGCAGCGAGTCACAAATGGGTTTCAAAGGCGTGCGACTGTCGGACGTATCTGGTCTAGCCAGCATCCACGGGAAACCTGGCCACACAAATGTGGCACCGCGCTTGCCATATAGCGCGTGAGCCGAAAGGCAGCGAGTCATAAATGGGTTTCATAGGCTTGCATCCGCCGGACGTATCTAGTCTACCCAGCGTCCACGGGAAACCCGGCCACAGAAATGTGGCACCGTGTTCGCCGTCCAGCTCATGAGCCGAAAGGCAGCGAGTCACAAATGGGTTTCAAAGGCGTGCGACCGTCGGACATATCTGGTCTAGCCAGCATCCACGAGAAACCTGGCCACACAAATGTGGCACCGCGCTCGCCATCCAGCGCGTGAGCCGAAAGGCAGCGAGTCATAAATGGGTTTCAAAGGCTTGGGTCCGCCGGGCGTATCTGGTCTACCCAGCGTCCACGGGAAACCCGGCCACACAAATGTAGCACCGCGCTCGCCGTCCAGCTCATGAGCCGAAAGGCAGCGAGTCACAAATGGGTTTCAAAGGCTTGCATCTGCCGGACGTATCTTGTCAAGCCAGCGTCCACGGGAAACCTGGCCACACAAATGTGGTGCCGCGCTCGCCGCCCAGCTCATGAGCCAAAAGGCAGCGAGTCACAAATGGGTTTCAAAGGCTTGCATCCACCGGACGTATCTGGTCTACCCAGCGTCCACGGGAAACCCGGCCACACAAATGTGGCACCGCGCTCGCCGTCCAGCTCATGAGCCGAAAGGTAGCGAGTCACAAATGGGTTTCAAAGGCTTGCAACTGCCGGACGTATCTTGTCTTGCCAGCGTCCACGGGAAACCTGGCCACACAAATGTGGTGCCGCGCTCGCCGCCCAGCTCATGAGCCGAAAGGCAGCGAGTCACAAATGGGTTTCAAAGGCTTGCATCCACAGGACGTATCTGGTCTAGCCAGCATCCACGGGAAACCTGGCCACACAAATGTGGTGCCGCGCTCGCCGCCCAGCTCATGAGCCGAAAGGCAGCGAGTCACAAATGGGTTTCAAAGGCGTGCGACCGTCGGACGTATCTGGTCTAGCCAGCATCCACGGGAAACCTGGCCACACAAATGTGGCACCGCGCTCGCCATCCAGCGCGTGAGCCGAAAGGCAGCGAGTCATAAATGGGTTTCAAAGGCTTGCATCCGTCGGACGTATCTGGTCTACCCAGCGTCCACGGGAAACCCGGCCACACAAATATGGCACCGCGCTCGCCGTACAGCTCATGAGCCGAAAGGCAGCGAGTCACAAATGGGTTTCAAAGGCTTGCATCCGCCGGACGTATCTGGTCTAGCCAGCGTCCACGGGAAACCTGGCCACACAAATGTGGCACCGTGCTCGCCGTCCAGCTCATGAGCCGAAAGGCAGGGAGTCACAAATGGGTTTCAAAGGCGTGCGACCGTCGGACGTATCTGGTCTAGCCAGCATCCACGGGAAACCTGGCCACACAAATGTGGCGCCGCGCTTGCCATATAGCGTGTGAGCCGAAAGGCAGCGAGTCATAAATGGGTTTCATAGGCTTGCGTCCGCCGGACGTATCTAGTCTACCCAGCGTCCACGGGAAACCCGGCCACAGAAATGTGGCACCGTGCTCGCCGTCCAGCTCATGAGCCGAAAGGCAGCGAGTCACAAATGGGTTTCAAAGGCGTGCGACCGTCGGACATATCTGGTCTAGCCAGCATCCACGGGAAACCTGGCCACACAAATGTGGCACCGCGCTCGCCATCCAGCGCGTGAGCCGAAAGGCAGCGAGTCATAAATGGGTTTCAAAGGCTTGCGTCCGCCGGGCGTATCTGGTCTACCCAGCGTCCACGGGAAACCCGGCCACACAAATGTGGCAGCGCGCTCGCCGTCCAGCTCATGAGCCGAAAGGCAGCGAGTCACAAATGGGTTTCAAAGGCTTGCATCTGCCGGACGTATCTTGTCAAGCCAGCGTCCACGGGAAACCTGGCCACACAAATGTGGTGCCGCGCTCGTCGCCCAGCTCATGAGCCGAAAGGCAGCGAGTCACAAATGGGTTTCAAAGGCTTGCATCCACCGGACGTATCTGGTCTAGCCAGCGTCCACGGGAAACCCGGCCACAGAAATGTGGTGCCGCGCTCGCCGCCCAGCTCATGAGCCGAAAGGCAGCGAGTCACAAATGGGTTTCCAAGGCGTGCGACCGTCGGACGTATCTGGTCTAGCCAGCATCCACGGGAAACCTGGCCACACAAATGTGGCACCGCGCTCGCCATCCAGCGCGTGAGCCGAAAGGCAGCGAGTCATAAATGGGTTTCAAAGGCTTGCGTCCGCCGGACGTATCTGGTCTACCCAGCGTCCACGGGAAACCCGGCCACACAAATGTGGCACCGTGCTCGCCGTCCAGCTGATGAGCCGAAAGGAAGCGAGTCACAAATGGGTTTCAAAGGCTTGCATCCACCGGACGTATCTGGTCTAGCCAGCGTCCACGGGAAACCTGGCCACACAAATGTGGCACCGCGCTTGCCGTCCAGCTCATGAGCCGAAAGGCAGCGAGTCACAAATGGGTTTCAAAGGCTTGCATCCACCGGACGTATCTGGTCTACCCAGCGTCCACGGGGAACCCGGCCACACAAATGTGGCACCGCGCTCGCCGTCCAGCTCATGAGCCGAAAGGTAGCGAGTCACAAATGGGTTTCAAAGGCTTGCAGCTGCCGGACGTATCTTGTCTTGCCAGCGTCCACGGGAAACTTGGCCACACAAATGTGGTGCCGCGCTCGCCGCCCAGCTCATGAGCCGAAAGGCAGCGAGTCACAAATGGGTTTCAAAGGCTTGCATCCACCGGACGTATCTGGTCTAGCCAGCGTCCACGGGAAACCTGGCCACACAAATGTGGTGCCGCGCTCGCCGCCCAGCTCATGAGCCGAAAGGCATCGAGTCACAAATGGGTTTCAAAGGCGTGCGACCGTCGGACGTATCTGGTCTAGCCAGCATCCACGGGAAACCTGGCCACACAAATATGGCACCGCGCTCGCCATCCAGCGCGTGAGCCGAAAGGCAGCGAGTCATAAATGGGTTTCAAAGGCTTGCGTCCGCCGGACGTATCTTGTCAAGCCAGCGTCCACGGGAAACCTGGCCACACAAATGTGGCACCGTGCTCGCCGTCCAGCTCATGAGCCGAAAGGCAGCGAGTCACAAATGGGTTTCAAAGGCGTGCGACCGTCGGACGTATCTGGTCTAGCCAGCATCCACGGGAAACCTTGCCACACAAATGTGGCACCGCGCTTGCCATATAGCGTGTGAGCCGAAAGGCAGCGAGTCATAAATGGGTTTCATAGGCTTGCGTCCGCCGGACGTATCTAGTCTACCCAGCGTCCACGGGAAACCCGGCCACAGAAATGTGGCACCGTGCTCGCCGTCCAGCTCATGAGCCGAAAGGCAGCGAGTCACAAATGGGTTTCAAAGGCGTGCGACCGTCGGACATATCTGGTCTAGCCAGCATCCACGGGAAACCTGGCCACACAAATGTGGCACCGCGCTCGCCATCCAGCGCGTGAGCCGAAAGGCAGCGAGTCATAAATGGGTTTCAAAGGCTTGCGTCCGCCGGGCGTATCTGGTCTACCCGGCGTCCACGGGAAACCCGGCCACACAAATGTGGCACCGCGCTCGCCGTCCAGCTCATGAGCCGAAAGGCAGCGAGTCACAAATGGGTTTCAAAGGCTTGCATCTGCCGGACGTATCTTGTCAAGCCAGCGTCCACGGGAAACCTGGCCACACAAATGTGGTGCCGCGCTCGCCGCCCAGCTCATGAGCCGAAAGGCAGCGAGTCACAAATGGGTTTCAAAGGCTTGCATCTGCCGGACGTATCTTGTCTTGCCAGCGTCCAAGGGAAACCTGGCCACACAAATGTGGTGCCGCGCTCGCCGCCCAGCTCATGAGCCGAAAGGCAGCGAGTCACAAATGGGTTTCAAAGGCTTGCATCTGCCGGACGTATCTTGTCTTGCCAGCGTCCACGAGAAACCTGGCCACACAAATGTGGTGCCGCGCTCGCCGCCCAGCTCATGAGCCGAAAGGCAGCGAGTCACAAATGGGTTTCAAAGGATTGCATCCACCGGACGTATCTGGTCTAGCCAGCGTCCACGGGAAACCTGGCCAAACAAATGTGGTGCCGCGCTCGCCGCCCAGCTCATGAGCCGAAAGGCAACGAGTCACAAATGGGTTTCAAAGTAGTGCGACCGTCGGACGTATCTGGTCTAGCCAGCATCCACGGGAAACCTGGCCACACAAATATGGCACCGCGCTCGCCATCCAGCGCGTGAGCCGAAAGGCAGCGAGTCATAAATGGGTTTCAAAGGCTTGCGTCCGCCGGGCGTATCTGGTCTACCCAGCGTCCACGGGAAACCCGGCCACACAAATGTGGCAGCGCGCTCGCCGTCCAGCTCATGAGCCGAAAGGCAGCGAGTCACAAATGGGTTTCAAAGGCTTGCATCTGCCGGACGTATCTTGTCAAGCCAGCGTCCACGGGAAACCTGGCCACACAAATGTGGTGCCGCGCTCGTCGCCCAGCTCATGAGCCGAAAGGCAGCGAGTCACAAATGGGTTTCAAAGGCTTGCATCCACCGGACGTATCTGGTCTAGCCAGCGTCCACGGGAAACCCGGCCACAGAAATGTGGTGCCGCGCTCGCCGCCCAGCTCATGAGCCGAAAGGCAGCGAGTCACAAATGGGTTTCCAAGGCGTGCGACCGTCGGACGTATCTGGTCTAGCCAGCATCCACGGGAAACCTGGCCACACAAATGTGGCACCGCGCTCGCCATCCAGCGCGTGAGCCGAAAGGCAGCGAGTCATAAATGGGTTTCAAAGGCTTGCGTCCGCCGGACGTATCTGGTCTACCCAGCGTCCACGGGAAACCCGGCCACACAAATGTGGCACCGTGCTCGCCGTCCAGCTGATGAGCCGAAAGGAAGCGAGTCACAAATGGGTTTCAAAGGCTTGCATCCACCGGACGTATCTGGTCTAGCCAGCGTCCACGGGAAACCTGGCCACACAAATGTGGCACCGCGCTTGCCGTCCAGCTCATGAGCCGAAAGGCAGCGAGTCACAAATGGGTTTCAAAGGCTTGCATCCACCGGACGTATCTGGTCTACCCAGCGTCCACGGGGAACCCGGCCACACAAATGTGGCACCGCGCTCGCCGTCCAGCTCATGAGCCGAAAGGTAGCGAGTCACAAATGGGTTTCAAAGGCTTGCAGCTGCCGGACGTATCTTGTCTTGCCAGCGTCCACGGGAAACTTGGCCACACAAATGTGGTGCCGCGCTCGCCGCCCAGCTCATGAGCCGAAAGGCAGCGAGTCACAAATGGGTTTCAAAGGCTTGCATCCACCGGACGTATCTGGTCTAGCCAGCGTCCACGGGAAACCTGGCCACACAAATGTGGTGCCGCGCTCGCCGCCCAGCTCATGAGCCGAAAGGCATCGAGTCACAAATGGGTTTCAAAGGCGTGCGACCGTCGGACGTATCTGGTCTAGCCAGCATCCACGGGAAACCTGGCCACACAAATATGGCACCGCGCTCGCCATCCAGCGCGTGAGCCGAAAGGCAGCGAGTCATAAATGGGTTTCAAAGGCTTGCGTCCGCCGGACGTATCTTGTCAAGCCAGCGTCCACGGGAAACCTGGCCACACAAATGTGGCACCGTGCTCGCCGTCCAGCTCATGAGCCGAAAGGCAGCGAGTCACAAATGGGTTTCAAAGGCGTGCGACCGTCGGACGTATCTGGTCTAGCCAGCATCCACGGGAAACCTTGCCACACAAATGTGGCACCGCGCTTGCCATATAGCGTGTGAGCCGAAAGGCAGCGAGTCATAAATGGGTTTCATAGGCTTGCGTCCGCCGGACGTATCTAGTCTACCCAGCGTCCACGGGAAACCCGGCCACAGAAATGTGGCACCGTGCTCGCCGTCCAGCTCATGAGCCGAAAGGCAGCGAGTCACAAATGGGTTTCAAAGGCGTGCGACCGTCGGACATATCTGGTCTAGCCAGCATCCACGGGAAAGCTGGCCACACAAATGTGGCACCGCGCTCGCCATCCAGCGCGTGAGCCGAAAGGCAGCGAGTCATAAATGGGTTTCAAAGGCTTGCGTCCGCCGGGCGTATCTGGTCTACCCGGCGTCCACGGGAAACCCGGCCACACAAATGTGGCACCGCGCTCGCCGTCCAGCTCATGAGCCGAAAGGCAGCGAGTCACAAATGGGTTTCAAAGGCTTGCATCTGCCGGACGTATCTTGTCAAGCCAGCGTCCACGGGAAACCTGGCCACACAAATGTGGTGCCGCGCTCGCCGCCCAGCTCATGAGCCGAAAGGCAGCGAGTCACAAATGGGTTTCAAAGGCTTGCATCTGCCGGACGTATCTTGTCTTGCCAGCGTCCAAGGGAAACCTGGCCACACAAATGTGGTGCCGCGCTCGCCGCCCAGCTCATGAGCCGAAAGGCAGCGAGTCACAAATGGGTTTCAAAGGCTTGCATCTGCCGGACGTATCTTGTCTTGCCAGCGTCCACGAGAAACCTGGCCACACAAATGTGGTGCCGCGCTCGCCGCCCAGCTCATGAGCCGAAAGGCAGCGAGTCACAAATGGGTTTCAAAGGATTGCATCCACCGGACGTATCTGGTCTAGCCAGCGTCCACGGGAAACCTGGCCAAACAAATGTGGTGCCGCGCTCGCCGCCCAGCTCATGAGCCGAAAGGCAACGAGTCACAAATGGGTTTCAAAGTAGTGCGACCGTCGGACGTATCTGGTCTAGCCAGCATCCACGGGAAACCTGGCCACACAAATATGGCACCGCGCTCGCCATCCAGCGCGTGAGCCGAAAGGCAGCGAGTCATAAATGGGTTTCAAAGGCTTGCGTCCGCCGGACGTATCTGGTCTACCCAGCGTCCACGGGAAACCCGGCCACACAAATGTGGCACCGTGCTCGCCGTCCAGCTCATGAGCTGAAAGGCAGCGAGTCACAAATGGGTTTCAAAGGCTTGCATCCACCGGACGTATCTGGTCTAGCCAGCGTCCACAGGAAACCTGGCCACACAAATGTGGTGCCGCGCTCGCCGCCCTGCTCATGAGCCGAAAGGCAGCGAGTCACAAATGGGTTTCAAAGGCTTGCATCCACCGGACGTATCTGGTCTAGCCAGCGTCCACGGGAAACCTGGCCACACAAATGTGGTGCCGCGCTCGCCGCCCTGCTCATGAGCCGAAAGGCAGCGAGTCACAAATGGGTTTCAAAGGCTTGCATACACCGGACGTATCTGGTCTAGCCAGCGTCCACGGGAAACCTGGCCACACAAATGTGGCACCGCGCTCGCCGTCCAGCTCATGAGCCGAAAGGCAGCGAGTCACAAATGGGTTTCAAAGGCTTGCATCCACCGGACGTATCTGGTCTACCCAGCGTCCACGAGAAACCCGGCCACACAAATGTGGCACCGCGCTCGCCGTCCAGCTCATGAGCCGAAAGGCAGCGAGTCACAAATGGGTTTCAAAGGCTTGCATCTGCCGGACGTATCTTGTCTTGCCAGCGTCCACGGGAAACCTGGCCACACAAATGTGGTGCCGCGCTCGCCGCCCAGCTCATGAGCCGAAAGGCAGCGAGTCACAAATGGGTTTCAAAGGCTTGCATCTGCCGGACGTATCTTGTCTTGCCAGCGTCCACGGGAAACCTGGCCACACAAATGTGGTGCCGCGCTCGCCGCACAGCTCAAGAGCCGAAAGGCAGCGAGTCACAAATGGGTTTCAAAGGCTTGCATCCACCGGACGTATCTGGTCTAGCCAGCGTCCACGGGAAACCTGGCCAAACAAATGTGGTGCCGCGCTCGCCGCCCAGCTCATGAGCCGAAAGGCAACGAGTCACAAATGGGTTTCAAAGGCGTGCGACCGTCGGACGTATCTGGTCTAGCCAGCATCCACGGGAAACCTGGCCACACAAATATGGCACCGCGCTCGCCATCCAGCGCGTGAGCCGAAAGGCAGCGAGTCATAAATGGGTTTCAAAGGCTTGCGTCCGCCGGACGTATCTGGTCTACCCAGCGTCCACGGGAAACCCGGCCACACAAATGTGGCACCGTGCTCGCCGTCCAGCTCATGAGCCGAAAGGTAGCGAGTCACAAATGGGTTTCAAAGGCTTGCATCCACCGGACGTATCTGGTCTAGCCAGCGTCCACAGGAAACCTGGCCACACAAATGTGGTGCCGCGCTCGCCGCCCTGCTCATGAGCCGAAAGGCAGCGAATCACAAATGGGTTTCAAAGGCTTGCATCCACCGGACGTATCTGGTCTAGCCAGCGTCCACGGGAAACCTGGCCACACAAATGTGGCACCGCGCTCGCCGTCCAGCTCATGAGCCGAAAGGCAGCGAGTCACAAATGGGTTTCAAAGGCTTGCATCCACCGGACGTATCTGGTCTACCCAGCGTCCACGGGAAACCCGGCCACACAAATGTGGCACCGCGCTCGCCGTCCAGCTCATGAGCCGAAAGGTAGCGAGTCACAAATGGGTTTCAAAGGCTTGCATCTGCCGGACGTATCTTGTCTTGCCAGCGTCCACGGGAAACCTGGCCACACAAATGTGGTGCCGCGCTCGCCGCCCAGCTCATGAGCCGAAAGGCAGCGAGTCACAAATGGGTTTCAAAGGCTTGCATCCACCGGACGTATCTGGTCTAGCCAGCGTCCACGGGAAACCTGGCCACACAAATGTGGTGCCGCGCTCGCCGCCCAGCTCATGAGCCGAAAGGCAGCGAGTCACAAATGGGTTTCAAAGGCGTGCGACCGTCGGACGTATCTGGTCTAGCCAGCATCCACGGGAAACCTGGCCACACAAATGTGGCACCGCGCTCGCCATCCAGCGCGTGAGCCGAAAGGCAGCGAGTCATAAATGGGTTTCAAAGGCTTGCGTCCGCCGGACGTATCTGGTCTACCCAGCGTCCACGGGAAACCCGGCCTCACAAATGTGGCACCGCGCTCGCCGTCCAGCTCATGAGCCGAAAGGCAGCGAGTCACAAATGGGTTTCAAAGGCTTGCATCCGCCGGACGTATCTGGTCTAGCCAGCGTCCACGGGAAACCTGGCCACACAAATGTGGCACCGTGCTCGCCGTCCAGCTCATGAGCCGAAAGGCAGCGAGTCACAAATGGGTTTCAAAGGCGTGCGACCGTCGGACGTATCTGGTCTAGCCAGCATCCACGGGAAACCTGGCCACACAAATGTGGCACCGCGCTTGCCATATAGCGCGTGAGCCGAAAGGCAGCGAGTCATAAATGGGTTTCATAGGCTTGCGTCCGCCGGACGTATCTGGTCTACCCAGCGTCCACGGGAAACCCGGCCACAGAAATGTGGCACCGTGCTCGCCGTCCAGCTCATGAGCCGAAAGGCAGCGAGTCACAAATGGGTTTCAAAGGCGTGCGACCGTCGGACATATCTGGTCTAGCCAGCATCCACGGGAAACCTGGCCACACAAATGTGGCACCGCGCTCGCCATCCAGCGCGTGAGCCGAAAGGCAGCGAGTCATAAATGGGTTTCAAAGGCTTGCGTCCGCCGGGCGTATCTGGTCTACCCAGCATCCACGGGAAACCCGGCCACACAAATGTGGCACCGCGCTCGCCGTCCACCTCATGAGCCGAAAGGCAGCGAGTCACAAATGGGTTTCAAAGGCTTGCATCTGCCGGACGTATCTTGTCTAGCCAGCGTCCACGGGAAACCTGGCCACACAAATGTGGCACCGCGCTCGCCATCCAGCGCGTGAGCCGAAAGGCAGCGAGTCATAAATGGGTTTCAAAGGCTTGCGTCCGCCGGACGTATCTGGTCTACCCAGCGTTCACGGGAAACCTGGCCACACAAATGTGGTGCCGCGCTCGCCGCCCAGCTCATGAGCCGAAAGGCAGCGAGTCACAAATGGGTTTCAAAGGCGTGCGACCGTCGGACGTATCTGGTCTAGCCAGCATCCACGGGAAACCTGGCCACACAAATGTGGCACCGCGCTCGCCATCCAGCGCGTGAGCCGAAAGGCAGCGAGTCATAAATGGGTTTCAAAGGCTTGCGTCCGCCGGACGTATCTGGTCTACCCAGCGTCCACGGGAAACCCGGCCACACAAATGTGGCACCGCGCTCGCCGTCCAGCTCCTGAGCCGAAAGGCAGCGAGTCACAAATGGGTTTCAAAGGCTTGCATCCACCGGACGTATCTGGTCTAGCCAGCGTACACGGGAAACCTGGCCACACAAATGTGGTGCCGCGCTCGCCGCCCAGCTCATGAGCCGAAAGGCAGCGAGTCACAAATGGGTTTCAAAGGCGTGCGACCGTCGGACGTATCTGGTCTAGCCAGCATCCACGGGAAACCTGGCCACACAAATGTGGCACCGCGCTCGCCATCCAGCGCGTGAGCCGAAAGGCAGCGAGTCATAAATGGGTTTCAAAGGCTTGCGTCCGCCGGACGTATCTGGTCTACCCAGCGTCCACGGGAAACCCGGCCACACAAATGTGGCACCGCGCTCGCCGTCCAGCTCATGAGCCGAAAGGCAGCGAGTCACAAATGGGTTTCAAAGGCTTGCATCCACCGGACGTATCTGGTCTAGCCAGCGTGCACGGGAAACCTGGCCACACAAATGTGGTGCCGCGCTCGCCGCCCAGCTCATGAGCCGAAAGGCAGCGAGTCACAAATGGGTTTCAAAGGCGTGCGATTGTCGGACGTATCTGGTCTAGCCAGCATCCACGGGAAACCTGGCCACACAAATGTGGCACCGCGCTCGCCATCCAGCGCGTGAGCCGAAAGGCAGCGAGTCATAAATGGGTTTCAAAGGCTTGCGTCCGCCGGACGTATCTGGTCTACCCAGCGTCCACGGGAAACCCGGCCTCACAAATGTGGCACCGCGCTCGCCGTCCAGCTCATGAGCCGAAAGGCAGCGAGTCACAAATGGGTTTCAAAGGCTTGCATCCGCCGGACGTATCTGGTCTAGCCAGCGTCCACGGGAAACCTGGCCACACAAATGTGGCACCGTGCTCGCCGTCCAGCTCATGAGCCGAAAGGCAGCGAGTCACAAATGGGTTTCAAAGGCGTGCGACCGTCGGACGTATCTGGTCTAGCCAGCATCCACGGGAAACCTGGCCACACAAATGTGGCACCGCGCTTGCCATATAGCGCGTGAGCCGAAAGGCAGCGAGTCATAAATGGGTTTCATAGGCTTGCGTCCGCCGGACGTATCTGGTCTACCCAGCGTCCACGGGAAACCCGGCCACAGAAATGTGGCACCGTGCTCGCCGTCCAGCTCATGAGCCGAAAGGCAGCGAGTCACAAATGGGTTTCAAAGGCGTGCGACCGTCGGACATATCTGGTCTAGCCAGCATCCACGGGAAACCTGGCCACACAAATGTGGCACCGCGCTCGCCATCCAGCGCGTGAGCCGAAAGGCAGCGAGTCATAAATGGGTTTCAAAGGCTTGCGTCCGCCGGGCGTATCTGGTCTACCCGGCGTCCACGGGAAACCCGGCCACACAAATGTGGCACCGCGCTCGCCGTCCAGCTCATGAGCCGAAAGGCAGCGAGTCACAAATGGGTTTCAAAGGCTTGCATCTGCCGGACGTATCTTGTCAAGCCAGCGTCCACGGGAAACCTGGCCACACAAATGTGGTGCCGCGCTCGCCGCCCAGCTCATGAGCCGAAAGGCAGCGAGTCACAAATGGGTTTCAAAGGCTTGCATCTGCCGGACGTATCTTGTCTTGCCAGCGTCCAAGGGAAACCTGGCCACACAAATGTGGTGCCGCGCTCGCCGCCCAGCTCATGAGCCGAAAGGCAGCGAGTCACAAATGGGTTTCAAAGGCTTGCATCTGCCGGACGTATCTTGTCTTGCCAGCGTCCACGAGAAACCTGGCCACACAAATGTGGTGCCGCGCTCGCCGCCCAGCTCATGAGCCGAAAGGCAGCGAGTCACAAATGGGTTTCAAAGGATTGCATCCACCGGACGTATCTGGTCTAGCCAGCGTCCACGGGAAACCTGGCCAAACAAATGTGGTGCCGCGCTCGCCGCCCAGCTCATGAGCCGAAAGGCAACGAGTCACAAATGGGTTTCAAAGGCGTGCGACCGTCGGACGTATCTGGTCTAGCCAGCATCCACGGGAAACCTGGCCACACAAATGTGGCACCGCGCTCGCCATCCAGCGCGTGAGCCGAAAGGCAGCGAGTCATAAATGGGTTTCAAAGGCTTGCGTCCGCCGGACGTATCTGGTCTACCCAGCGTCCACGGGAAACCCGGCCACACAAATGTGGCACCGCGCTCGCCGTCCAGCTCATGAGCCGAAAGGCAGCGAGTCACAAATGGGTTTCAAAGGCTTGCATCCACCGGACGTATCTGGTCTAGCCAGCGTGCACGGGAAACCTGGCCACACAAATGTGGTGCCGCCCTCGCCGCCCAGCTCATGAGCCGAAAGGCAGCGAGTCACAAATGGGTTTCAAAGGCGTGCGACCGCCGGACGTATCTGGTCTACCCAGCGTCCACCGGAAACCCGGCCACACAAATGTGGCACCGCGCTCGCCGTTCAGCTCATGAGCCGAAAGGCAGCGAGTCACAAATGGGTTTCAAAGGCTTGCATCCGCCGGACGTATCTGGTCTAGCCAGCGTCCACGGGAAACCTGGCCACACAAATGTGGCACCGTGCTCGCTGTCCAGGTCATGAGCCGAAAGGCAGCGAGTCACAAATGGGTTTCAAAGGCGTGCGACCGCCGGACGTATCTGGTCTAGCCAGCGTCCACGGGAAACCTGGCCACACAAATGTGGCACCGCGCTTGCCATATAGCGCGTGAGCCGAAAGGCAGCGAGTCATAAATGGGTTTCATAGGCTTGCGTCCGCCGGACGTATCTGGTCTACCCAGCGTCCACGGGAAACCCGGCCACAGAAATGTGGCACCGTGCTCGCCGTCCAGCTCATGAGCCGAAAGGCAGCGAGTCACAAATGGGTTTCAAAGGCGTGCGACCGTCGGACATATCTGGTCTAGCCAGCATCCACGGGAAACCTGGCCACACAAATGTGGCACCGCGCTCGCCATCCAGCGCGTGAGCCGAAAGGCAGCGAGTCATAAATGGGTTTCAAAGGCTTGCGTCCGCCGGGCGTATCTGGTCTACCCAGCATCCACGGGAAACCCGGCCACACAAATGTGGCACCGCGCTCGCCGTCCAGCTCATGAGCCGAAAGGCAGCGAGTCACAAATGGGTTTCAAAGGCTTGCATCTGCCGGACGTATCTTGTCTAGCCAGCGTCCACGGGAAACCTGGCCACACAAATGTGGTGCCGCCCTCGCCGCCCAGCTCATAAGCCGAAAGGCAGCGAGTCACAAATGGGTTTCAAAGGCTTGCATCCACCGGACGTATCTGGTCTAGCCAGCGTGCACGGGAAACCTGGCCACACAAATGTGGTGCCGCGCTCGCCGCCCAGCTCATGAGCCGAAAGGCAGCGAGTCATAAATGGGTTTCAAAGGCTTGCGTCCGCCGGACGTATCTGGTCTACCCAGCGTCCACGGGAAACCCGGCCACACAAATGTGGCACCGCGCTCGCCGTCCAGCTCATGAGCCGAAAGGCAGCGAGTCACAAATGGGTTTCAAAGGCTTGCATCCACCGGACGTATCTGGTCTAGCCAGCGTGCACGGGAAACCTGGCCACACAAATGTGGTGCCGCGCTCGCCGCCCAGCTCATGAGCCGAAAGGCAGCGAGTCACAAATGGGTTTTAAAGGCGTGCGACCGTCGGACGTATCTGGTCTAGCCAGCATCCACGGGAAACCTGGCCACACAAATGTGGCACCGCGCTCGCCATCCAGCGCGTGAGCCGAAAGGCAGCGAGTCATAAATGGGTTTCAAAGGCTTGCGTCCGCCGGACGTATCTGGTCTACCCAGCGTCCACGGGAAACCCGGCAACACAAATGTGGCACCGCGCTCGCCGTTCAGCTCATGAGCCGAAAGGCAGCGAGTCACAAATGGGTTTCAAAGGCTTGCATCCACCGGACGTATCTGGTCTAGCCAGCGTCCACGGGAAACCTGGCCACACAAATGTGGTGCCGCGCTCGCCGCCCAGCTCATGAGCCGAAAGGCAGCGAGTCACAAATGGGTTTCAAAGGCTTACGTCCGCCGGACGTATCTGGTCTAGCCAGCGTCCACGGGAAACCCGGCCACAGAAATATGGCACCGTGCTCGCCGTCCAGCTCATGAGCCGAAAGGCAGCGAGTCACAAATGGGTTTCCAAGGCGTGCGATCGTCGGACGTATCTGGTCTAGCCAGCATCCACGGGAAACCTGGCCACACAAATGTGGCACCGCCCTCGCCATCCAGCGCGTGAGCCGAAAGGCAGCGAGTCATAAATGGGTTTCAAAGGCTTGCGTCCGCCGGACGTATCTGGTCTACCCAGCGTCCACGGGAAACCCGGCCACACAAATGTGGCACCGCGCTCGCCGTCCAGCTCATGAGCCGAAAGGCAGCGAGTCATAAATGGGTTTTAAAGTCTTGCGTCCGCCGGGCGTATCTGGTCTACCCAGCGTCCACGGGAAACCCGGCCACACAAATGTGGCACCGCGCTCGCCGTCCAGCTCATGAGCCGAAAGGCAGCGAGTCACAAATGGGTTTCAAAGGCTTGCATCTGCCGGACGTATCTGGTCTAGCCAGCGTCCACGGGAAACCTGGCCACACAAATGTGGTGCCGCGCTCGCCGCCCAGCTCATGAGCCGAAAGGCAGCGAGTCACAAATGGGTTTCAAAGGCGTGCGACCGTCGGACGTATCTGGTCTAGCCAGCATCCACGGGAAACCTGGCCACACAAATGTGGTGCCGCGCTCGCCGCCCATGCTCATGAGCCGAAAGGCAGCGAGTCACAAATGCGTTTCAAAGGCGTGCGACCGTCGGACGTATCTGGTCTAGCCAGCATCCACGGGAAACCTGGCCACACAAATGTGGCACCGCGCTCGCCATCCAGCGCGTGAGCCGAAAGGCAGCGAGTAATAAATGTGTTTCAAAGGCTTGCGTCCGCCGGACGTATCTGGTCTACCCAGCGTCCACGGGAAACCCGACCACACAAATGTGGCACCGTGCTCGCCGTCCAGCTCATGAGCCGAAAGGCAGCGAGTCACAAATGGGTTTCAAAGGCTTGCATCCACCGGACGTATCTGGTCTAGCCAGCGTCCACGGGAAACCTGGCCACACAAATGTGGTGCCGCGCTCGCCGCCCAGCTCATGAGCCGAAAGGCAGCGAGTCACAAATGGGTTTCAAAGGCTTACGTCCGCCGGACGTATCTGGTCTAGCCAGCGTCCACGGGAAACCCGGCCACAGAAATATGGTACCGTGCTCGCCGTTCAGCTCATGAGCCGAAAGGCAGCGAGTCACAAATGGGTTTCCAAGGCGTGCGATCGTCGGACGTATCTGGTCTAGCCAGCATCCACGGGAAACCTGGCTACACAAATGTGGCACCGCGCTCGCCATCCAGCGCGTGAGCCGAAAGGCAGCGAGTCATAAATGGGTTTCAAAGGCTTGCGTCCGCCGGGCGTATCTGGTCTACCCAGCGTCCACGGGAAACCCGGCCACACAAATGTGGCACCGCGCTCGCCGTCCAGCTCATGAGCCGAAAGGCAGCGAGTCAGAAATGGGTTTCAAAGGCTTGCATCTGCCGGACGTATCTTGTCTTGCCAGCGTCCACGGGAAACCTGGCCACACAAATGTGGTGCCGCGCTCGCCGCCCAGCTCATGAGCCGAAAGGCAGCGAGTCACAAATGGGTTTCAAAGGCTTGCATCCACCGGACGTATCTGGTCTAGCCAGCGTCCACGGGAAACCTGGCCACACAAATGTGGTGCCGCGCTCGCCGCCCAGCTCATGAGCCGAAAGGCAGCGAGTCACAAATGGGTTTCAAAGGCGTGCGACCGTCGGACGTATCTGGTCTAGCCAGCATCCACGGGAAACCTGGCCACACAAATGTGGCACCGCGCTCGCCATCCAGCGCGTGAGCCGAAAGGCAGCGAGTCATAAATGGGTTTCAAAGGCTTGCGTTCGCCGGACGTATCTGGTCTACCCAGCGTCCACGGGAAACCCGGCCACACAAATGTGGCACCGTGCTCGCCGTCCAGCTCATGAGCCGAAAGGCAGCGAGTCACAAATGGGTTTCAAAGGCTTGCATCCACCGGACGTATCTGGTCTAGCCAGCTTCCACGGGAAACCTGGCCACACAAATGTGGTGCCGCGCTCGCCGCCCAGCTCATGAGCCGAAAGGCAGCGAGTCACAAATGGGTTTCAAAGGCGTGCGACCGTCGGACGTATCTGGTCTAGCCAGCATCCACGGGAAACCTGGCCACACAAATGTGGCACCGCGCTCGCCATCCAGCGCGTGAGCCGAAAGGCAGCGAGTAATAAATGTGTTTCAAAGGCTTGCGTCCGCCGGACGTATCTGGTCTACCCAGCGTCCACGGGAAACCCGACCACACAAATGTGGCACCGTGCTCGCCGTCCAGCTCATGAGCCGAAAGGCAGCGAGTCACAAATGGGTTTCAAAGGCTTGCATCCACCGGACGTATCTGGTCTAGCCAGCGTCCACGGGAAACCTGGCCACACAAATGTGGTGCCGCGCTCGCCGCCCAGCTCATGAGCCGAAAGGCAGCGAGTCACAAATGGGTTTCAAAGGCGTGCGACCGTCGGACGTATCTGGTCTAGCCAGCATCCACGGGAAACCTGGCCACACAAATGTGGCACCGCGCTCGCCATCCAGCGCGTGAGCCGAAAGGCAGCGAGTCATAAATGGGTTTCAAAGGCTTGCGTTCGCCGGACGTATCTGGTCTACCCAGCGTCCACGGGAAACCCGGCCACACAAATGTGGCACCGTGCTCGCCGTCCAGCTCATGAGCCGAAAGGCAGCGAGTCACAAATGGGTTTCAAAGGCTTGCATCCACCGGACGTATCTGGTCTAGCCAGCTTCCACGGGAAACCTGGCCACACAAATGTGGTGCCGCGCTCGCCGCCCAGCTCATGAGCCGAAAGGCAGCGAGTCACAAATGGGTTTCAAAGGCGTGCGACCGTCGGACGTATCTGGTCTAGCCAGCATCCACGGGAAACCTGGTCACACAAATGTGGCACCGCGCTCGCCATCCAGCGCGTGAGCCGAAAGGCAGCGAGTAATAAATGTGTTTCAAAGGCTTGCGTCCGCCGGACGTATCTGGTCTACCCAGCGTCCACGGGAAACCCGACCACACAAATGTGGCACCGTGCTCGCCGTCCAGCTCATGAGCCGAAAGGCAGCGAGTCACAAATGGGTTTCAAAGGCTTGCATCCACCGGACGTATCTGGTCTAGCCAGCGTCCACGGGAAACCTGGCCACACAAATGTGGTGCCGCGCTCGCCGCCCAGCTCATGAGCCGAAAGGCAGCGAGTCACAAATGGGTTTCAAAGGCTTACGTCCGCCGGACGTATCTGGTCTAGCCAGCGTCCACGGGAAACCCGGCCACAGAAATATGGTACCGTGCTCGCCGTCCAGCTCATGAGCCGAAAGGCAGCGAGTCACAAATGGGTTTCCAAGGCGTGCGATCGTCGGACGTATCTGGTCTAGCCAGCATCCACGGGAAACCTTGCTACACAAATGTGGCACCGCGCTCGCCATCCAGCGCGTGAGCCGAAAGGCAGCGAGTCATAAATGGGTTTCAAAGGCTTGCGTCCGCCGGGCGTATCTGGTCTACCCAGCGTCCACGGGAAACCCGGCCACACAAATGTGGCACCGCGCTCGCCGTCCAGCTCATGAGCCGAAAGGCAGCGAGTCAGAAATGGGTTTCAAAGGCTTGCATCTGCCGGACGTATCTTGTCTTGCCAGCGTCCACGGGAAACCTGGCCACACAAATGTGGTGCCGCGCTCGCCGCCCAGCTCATGAGCCGAAAGGCAGCGAGTCACAAATGGGTTTCAAAGGCTTGCATCCACCGGACGTATCTGGTCTAGCCAGCGTCCACGGGAAACCTGGCCACACAAATGTGGTGCCGCGCTCGCCGCCCAGCTCATGAGCCGAAAGGCAGCGAGTCACAAATGGGTTTCAAAGGCGTGCGACCGTCGGACGTATCTGGTCTAGCCAGCATCCACGGGAAACCTGGCCACACAAATGTGGCACCGCGCTCGCCATCCAGCGCGTGAGCCGAAGGGCAGCGAGTCATAAATGGGTTTCAAAGGCTTGCGTTCGCCGGACGTATCTGGTCTACCCAGCGTCCACGGGAAACCCGGCCACACAAATGTGGCACCGTGCTCGCCGTCCAGCTCATGAGCCGAAAGGCAGCGAGTCACAAATGGGTTTCAAAGGCTTGCATCCACCGGACGTATCTGGTCTAGCCAGCTTCCACGGGAAACCTGGCCACACAAATGTGGTGCCGCGCTCGCCGCCCAGCTCATGAGCCGAAAGGCAGCGAGTCACAAATGGGTTTCAAAGGCTTGC
This sequence comes from Urtica dioica subsp. dioica, assembly GCF_054948205.1. Lineage (NCBI taxonomy): Eukaryota > Viridiplantae > Streptophyta > Magnoliopsida > Rosales > Urticaceae > Urtica > Urtica dioica. Next base: position 44,597,788 of record NC_142756.1, read on the forward strand.
ATCCACCGGACGTATCTGGTCTAGCCAGCGTCCACGGGAAACCTGGCCACACAAATGTGGCACCGCGCTCGCCGTCCAGCTCATGAGCCGAAAGGCAGCGAGTCACAAATGGGTTTCAAAGGCTTGCATCCACCGGACGTATCTGGTCTACCCAGCGTCCACGGGAAACCCGGCCACACAAATGTGGCACCGCGCTCGCCGTCCAGCTCATGAGCCGAAACGCAGCGAGTCACAAATGGGTTTCAAAGGCTTGCATCTGCCGGACGTATCTTGTCTTGCCAGCGTCCACGGGTAACCTGGCCACACAAATGTGGTGCCGCGCTCGCCGCCCAGCTCATGAGCCGAAAGGCAGCGAGTCACAAATGGGTTTCAAAGGCTTGCATCCACCGGACGTATCTGGTCTAGCCAGCGTCCACGGGAAACCTGGCCACACAAATGTGGTGCCGCGCTCGCCGCCCAGCTCATGAGTCGAAAGGCAGCGAGTCACAAATGGGTTTCAAAGGCGTGCGACCGTCGGACGTATCTGGTTTAGCCAGCATTCACGGGAAACCTGGCCACACAAATGTGGCACCGCGCTCGCCATCCAGCGCGTGAGCCGAAAGGCAGCGAGTCATAAATGGGTTTCAAAGGCTTGCGTCCGCCGGACGTATCTGGTCTACCCAGCGTCCACGGGAAACCCGGCCACACAAATGTGGCACCGTGCTCGCCGTCCAGCTCATGAGCCGAAAGGCAGCGAGTCACAAATGGGTTTCAAAGGCTTGCATCCACCGGACGTATCTGGTCTAGCCAGCGTCCACGGGAAACCTGGCCACACAAATGTGGTGCCGCGCTCGCCGCCCAGCTCATGAGCCGAAAGGCAGCGAGTCACAAATGGGTTTCAAAGGCGTGCGACCGTCGGACGTATCTGGTCTAGCCAGCATTCACGGGAAACCTGGCCACACAAATGTGGCACCGCGCTCGCCATCCAGCGCGTGAGCCGAAAGGCAGCGAGTCATAAATGGGTTTCAAAGGCTTGCGTCCGCCGGACGTATCTGGTCTACCCAGCGTCCACGGGAAACCCGGCCACACAAATGTGGCACCGTGCACGCCGTCCAGCTCATGAGCCGAAAGGCAGCGAGTCACAAATGGGTTTCAAAGGCTTGCATCCACCGGACGTATCTGGTCTAGCCAGCGTCCACGGGAAACCTGGCCACACAAATGTGGTGCCGCGCTCGCCGCCCAGCTCATGAGCCGAAAGGCAGCGAGTCACAAATGGGTTTCAAAGGCGTGCGACCGTCGGACGTATCTGGTCTAGCCAGCATCCACGGGAAACCTGGCCACACAAATGTGGCACCGCGCTCGCCATCCAGCGCGTGAGCCGAAAGGCAGCGAGTCATAAATGGGTTTCAAAGGCTTGCGTTCGCTGGACGTATCTGGTCTACCCAGCGTCCACGGGAAACCCGGCCACACAAATGTGGCACCGTGCTCGCCGTCCAGCTCATGAGCCGAAAGGCAGCGAGTCACAAATGGGTTTCAAAGGCTTGCATCCACCGGACGTATCTGGTCTAGCCAGCTTCCACGGGAAACCTGGCCACACAAATGTGGTGCCGCGCTCGCCGCCCAGCTCATGAGCCGAAAGGCAGCGAGTCACAAATGGGTTTCAAAGGCTTGCATCCACCGGACGTATCTGGTCTAGCCAGCGTCCACGGGAAACCTGGCCACACAAATGTGGCACCGCGCTCGCCGTCCAGCTCATGAGCCGAAAGGCAGCGAGTCACAAATGGGTTTCAAAGGCTTGCATCCACCGGACGTATCTGGTCTACCCAGCGTCCACGGGAAACCCGGCCACACAAATGTGGCACCGCGCTCGCCGTCCAGCTCATGAGCCGAAACGCAGCGAGTCACATATGGGTTTCAAAGGCTTGCATCTGCCGGACGTATCTTGTCTTGCCAGCGTCCACGGGTAACCTGGCCACACAAATGTGGTGCCGCGCTCGCCGCCCAGCTCATGAGCCGAAAGGCAGCGAGTCACAAATGGGTTTCAAAGGCTTGCATCCACCGGACGTATCTGGTCTAGCCAGCGTCCACGGGAAACCTGGCAACACAAATGTGGTGCCGCGCTCGCCGCCCAGCTCATGAGCCGAAAGGCAGCGAGTCACAAATGGGTTTCAAAGGCGTGCGACCGTCGGACGTATCTGGTTTAGCCAACATTCACGGGAAACCTGGCCACACAAATGTGGCACCGCGCTCGCCATCCAGCGCGTGAGCCGAAAGGCAGCGAGTCATAAATGGGTTTCAAAGGCTTGCGTCCGCCGGACGTATCTGGTCTACCCAGCGTCCACGGGAAACCCGGCCACACAAATGTGGCACCGTGCTCGCCGTCCAGCTCATGAGCCGAAAGGCAGCGAGTCACAAATGGGTTTCAAAGGCTTGCATCCACCGGACGTATCTGGTCTAGCCAGCGTCCACGGGAAACCTGGCCACACAAATGTGGTGCCGCGCTCGCCGCCCAGCTCATGAGCCGAAAGGCAGCGAGTCACAAATGGGTTTCAAAGGCGTGCGACCGTCGGACGTATCTGGTCTAGCCAGCATCCACGGGAAACCTGGCCACACAAATGTGGCACCGCGCTCGCCATCCAGCGCGTGAGCCGAAAGGCAGCGAGTCATAAATGGGTTTCAAAGGCTTGCGTTCGCCGGACGTATCTGGTCTACCCAGCGTCCACGGGAAACCCGGCCACACAAATGTGGCACCGTGCTCGCCGTCCAGCTCATGGGGCGAAAGGCAGCGAGTCACAAATGGGTTTCAAAGGCTTGCATCCACCGGACGTATCTGGTCTAGCCAGCTTCCACGGGAAACCTGGCCACACAAATGTGGTGCCGCGCTCGCCGCCCAGCTCATGAGCCGAAAGGCAGCGAGTCACAAATGGGTTTCAAAGGCTTGCATCCACCGGACGTATCTGGTCTAGCCAGCGTCCACGGGAAACCTGGCCACACAAATGTGGCACCGCGCTCGCCGTCCAGCTCATGAGCCGAAAGGCAGCGAGTCACAAATTGGTTTCAAAGGCTTGCATCCACCGGACGTATCTGGTCTACCCAGCGTCCACGGGAAACCCGGCCACACAAATGTGGCACCGCGCTCGCCGTCCAGCTCATGAGCCGAAACGCAACGAGTCACAAATGGGTTTCAAAGGCTTGCATCTGCCGGACGTATCTTGTCTTGCCAGCGTCCACGGGTAACCTGGCCACACAAATGTGGTGCCGCGCTCGCCGCCCAGCTCATGAGCCGAAAGGCAGCGAGTCACAAATGGGTTTCAAAGGCTTGCATCCACCGGACGTATCTGGTCTAGCCAGCGTCCACGGGAAACCTGGCCACACAAATGTGGTGCCGCGCTCGCCGCCCAGCTCATGAGTCGAAAGGCAGCGAGTCACAAATGGGTTTCAAAGGCGTGCGACCGTCGGACGTATCTGGTTTAGCCAGCATTCACGGGAAACCTGGCCACACAAATGTGGCACCGCGCTCGCCATCCAGCGCGTGAGCCGAAAGGCAGCGAGTCATAAATGGGTTTCAAAGGCTTGCGTCCGCCGGACGTATCTGGTCTACCCAGCGTCCACGGGAAACCCGGCCACACAAATGTGGCACCGTGCTCGCCGTCCAGCTCATGAGCCGAAAGGCAGCGAGTCACAAATGGGTTTCAAAGGCTTGCATCCACCGGACGTATCTGGTCTAGCCAGCGTCCACGGGAAACCTGGCCACACAAATGTGGTGCCGCGCTCGCCGCCCAGCTCATGAGCCGAAAGGCAGCGAGTCACAAATGGGTTTCAAAGGCGTGCGACCGTCGGACGTATCTGGTCTAGCCAGCATTCACGGGAAACCTGGCCACACAAATGTGGCACCGCGCTCGCCATCCAGCGCGTGAGCCGAAAGGCAGCGAGTCATAAATGGGTTTCAAAGGCTTGCGTCCGCCGGACGTATCTGGTCTACCCAGCGTCCACGGGAAACCCGGCCACACAAATGTGGCACCGTGCACGCCGTCCAGCTCATGAGCCGAAAGGCAGCGAGTCACAAATGGGTTTCAAAGGCTTGCATCCACCGGACGTATCTGGTCTAGCCAGCGTCCACGGGAAACCTGGCCACACAAATGTGGTGCCGCGCTCGCCGCCCAGCTCATGAGCCGAAAGGCAGCGAGTCACAAATGGGTTTCAAAGGCGTGCGACCGTCGGACGTATCTGGTCTAGCCAGCATCCACGGGAAACCTGGCCACACAAATGTGGCACCGCGCTCGCCATCCAGCGCGTGAGCCGAAAGGCAGCGAGTCATAAATGGGTTTCAAAGGCTTGCGTTCGCTGGACGTATCTGGTCTACCCAGCGTCCACGGGAAACCCGGCCACACAAATGTGGCACCGTGCTCGCCGTCCAGCTCATGAGCCGAAAGGCAGCGAGTCACAAATGGGTTTCAAAGGCTTGCATCCACCGGACGTATCTGGTCTAGCCAGCTTCCACGGGAAACCTGGCCACACAAATGTGGTGCCGCGCTCGCCGCCCAGCTCATGAGCCGAAAGGCAGCGAGTCACAAATGGGTTTCAAAGGCTTGCATCCACCGGACGTATCTGGTCTAGCCAGCGTCCACGGGAAACCTGGCCACACAAATGTGGCACCGCGCTCGCCGTCCAGCTCATGAGCCGAAAGGCAGCGAGTCACAAATGGGTTTCAAAGGCTTGCATCCACCGGACGTATCTGGTCTACCCAGCGTCCACGGGAAACCCGGCCACACAAATGTGGCACCGCGCTCGCCGTCCAGCTCATGAGCCGAAACGCAGCGAGTCACAAATGGGTTTCAAAGGCTTGCATCTGCCGGACGTATCTTGTCTTGCCAGCGTCCACGGGTAACCTGGCCACACAAATGTGGTGCCGCGCTCGCCGCCCAGCTCATGAGCCGAAAGGCAGCGAGTCACAAATGGGTTTCAAAGGCTTGCATCCACCGGACGTATCTGGTCTAGCCAGCGTCCACGGGAAACCTGGCCACACAAATGTGGTGCCGCGCTCGCCGCCCAGCTCATGAGCCGAAAGGCAGCGAGTCACAAATGGGTTTCAAAGGCGTGCGACCGTCGGACGTATCTGGTTTAGCCAACATTCACGGGAAACCTGGCCACACAAATGTGGCACCGCGCTCGCCATCCAGCGCGTGAGCCGAAAGGCAGCGAGTCATAAATGGGTTTCAAAGGCTTGCGTCCGCCGGACGTATCTGGTCTACCCAGCGTCCACGGGAAACCCGGCCACACAAATGTGGCACCGTGCTCGCCGTCCAGCTCATGAGCCGAAAGGCAGCGAGTTACAAATGGGTTTCAAAGGCTTGCATCCACCGGACGTATCTGGTCTAGCCAGCGTCCACGGGAAACCTGGCCACACAAATGTGGTGCCGCGCTCGCCGCCCAGCTCATGAGCCGAAAGGCAGCGAGTCACAAATGGGTTTCAAAGGCGTGCGACCGTCGGACGTATCTGGTCTAGCCAGCATTCACGGGAAACCTGGCCACACAAATGTGGCACCGCGCTCGCCATCCAGCGCGTGAGCCGAAAGGCAGCGAGTCATAAATGGGTTTTAAAGGCTTGCGTCCGCCGGACGTATCTGGTCTACCCAGCGTCCACGGGAAACCCGGCCACACAAATGTGGCACCGTGCTCGCCGTCCAGCTCATGAGCCGAAAGGCAGCGAGTCACAAATGGGTTTCAAAGGCTTGCATCCACCGGACGTATCTGGTCTAGCCAGTGTCCACGGGAAACCTGGCCACACAAATGTGGTGCCGCGCTCGCCGCCCAGCTCATGAGCCGAAAGGCAGCGAGTCACAAATGGGTTTCAAAGGCTTACGTCCGCCGGACGTATCTGGTCTAGCCAGCGTCCACGGGAAACCCGGCCACAGAAATATGGCACCGTGCTCGCCGTCCAGCTCATGAGCCGAAAGGCAGCGAGTCACAAATGGGTTTCCAAGGCGTGCGATCGTCAGACGTATCTGGTCTAGCCAGCATCCACGGGAAACCTGGCTACACAAATGTGGCACCGCGCTCGCCATCCAGCGCGTGAGCCGAAAGGCAGCGAGTCATAAATGGGTTTCAAAGGCTTGCGTCCGCCGGGCGTATCTGGTCTACCCAGCGTCCACGGGAAACCCGGCCACACAAATGTGGCACCGCGCTCGCCGTCCAGCTCATGAGCCGAAAGGCAGCGAGTCACAAATGGGTTTCAAAGGCTTGCATCTGCCGGACGTATCTTGTCTTGCCAGCGTCCACGGGAAACCTGGCCACACAAATGTGGTGCCGCGCTCGCCGCCCAGCTCATGAGCCGAAAGGCAGCGAGTCACAAATGGGTTTCAAAGGCTTGCATCCACCGGACGTATCTGGTCTAGCCAGCGTCCACGGGAAACCTGGCCACACAAATGTGGTGCCGCGCTCGCCGCCCAGCTCATGAGCCGAAAGGCAGCGAGTCACAAATGGGTTTCAAAGGCGTGCGACCGTCGGACGTATCTGGTCTAGCCAGCATCCACGGGAAACCTGGCCACACAAATGTGGTGCCGCGCTCGCCGCCCATGCTCATGAGCCGAAAGGCAGCGAGTCACAAATGGGTTTCAAAGGCTTGCGTTCGCCGGACGTATCTGGTCTACCCAGCGTCCACGGGAAACCCGGCCACACAAATGTGGCACCGTGCTCGCCGTCCAGCTCATGAGCCGAAAGGCAGCGAGTCACAAATGGGTTTCAAAGGCTTGCATCCACCGGACGTATCTGGTCTAGCCAGCTTCCACGGGAAACCTGGCCACACAAATGTGGTGCCGCGCTCGCCGCCCAGCTCATGAGCCGAAAGGCAGCGAGTCACAAATGGGTTTCAAAGGCTTGCATCCACCGGACGTATCTGGTCTAGCCAGCGTCCACGGGAAACCTGGCCACACAAATGTGGCACCGCGCTCGCCGTCCAGCTCATGAGCCGAAAGGCAGCGAGTCACAAATGGGTTTCAAAGGCTTGCATCCACCGGACGTATCTGGTCTACCCAGCGTCCACGGGAAACCCGGCCACACAAATGTGGCACCGCGCTCGCCGTCCAGCTCATGAGCCGAAAGGCAGCGAGTCATAAATGGGTTTTAAAGTCTTGCGTCCGCCGGGCGTATCTGGTCTACCCAGCGTCCACGGGAAACCCGGCCACACAAATGTGGCACCGCGCTCGCCGTCCAGCTCATGAGCCGAAAGGCAGCGAGTCACAAATGGGTTTCAAAGGCTTGCATCTGCCGGACGTATCTGGTCTAGCCAGCGTCCACGGGAAACCTGGCCACACAAATGTGGTGCCGCGCTCGCCGCCCAGCTCATGAGCCGAAAGGCAGCGAGTCACAAATGGGTTTCAAAGGCGTGCGACCGTCGGACGTATCTGGTCTAGCCAGCATCCACGGGAAACCTGGCCACACAAATGTGGTGCCGCGCTCGCCGCCCATGCTCATGAGCCGAAAGGCAGCGAGTCACAAATGGGTTTCAAAGGCGTGCGACCGTCGGACGTATCTGGTCTAGCCAGCATCCACGGGAAACCTGGCCACACAAATGTGGCACCGCGCTCGCCATCCAGCGCGTGAGCCGAAAGGCAGCGAGTCATAAATGGGTTTCAAAGGCTTGCGTCCGCCGGACGTATCTGGTCTACCCAGCGTCCACGGGAAACCCGGCCACACAAATGTGGCACCGCGCTCGCCGTCCAGCTCATGAGCCGAAAGGCAGCGAGTCATAAATGGGTTTTAAAGTCTTGCGTCCGCCGGGCGTATCTGGTCTACCCGGCGTCCACGGGAAACCCGGCCACACAAATGTGGCACCGCGCTCGCCGTCCAGCTCATGAGCCGAAAGGCAGCGAGTCACAAATGGGTTTCAAAGGCTTGCATCTGCCGGACGTATCTGGTCTAGCCAGCGTCCACGGGAAACCGGGCCACACAAATGTGGTGCCGCGCTCGCCGCCCAGCTCATGAGCCGAAAGGCAGCGAGTCACAAATGGGTTTCAAAGGCGTGCGACCGTCGGACGTATCTGGTCTAGCCAGCATCCACGGGAAACCTGGCCACACAAATGTGGTGCCGCGCTCGCCGCCCATGCTCATGAGCCGAAAGGCAGCGAGTCACAAATGGGTTTCAAAGGCGTGCGACCGTCGGACGTATCTGGTCTAGCCAGCATCCACGGGAAACCTGGCCACACAAATGTGGCACCGCGCTCGCCATCCAGCGCGTGAGCCGAAAGGCAGCGAGTCATAAATGGGTTTCAAAGGCTTGCGTCCGCCGGACGTATCTGGTCTACCCAGCGTCCACGGGAAACCCGGCCACACAAATGTGGCACCGCGCTCGCCGTCCAGCTCATGAGCCGAAAGGCAGCGAGTCATAAATGGGTTTTAAAGTCTTGCGTCCGCCGGGCGTATCTGGTCTACCCAGCGTCCACGGGAAACCCGGCCACACAAATGTGGCGCCGCGCTCGCCGTCCAGCTCATGAGCCGAAAGGCAGCGAGTCACAAATGGGTTTCAAAGGCTTGCATCTGCCGGACGTATCTGGTCTAGCCAGCGTCCACGGGAAACCTGGCCACACAAATGTGGTGCCGCGCTCGCCGCCCAGCTCATGAGCCGAAAGGCAGCGAGTCACAAATGGGTTTCAAAGGCGTGCGACCGTCGGACGTATCTGGTCTAGCCAGCATCCACGGGAAACCTGGCCACACAAATGTGGTGCCGCGCTCGCCGCCCATGCTCATGAGCCGAAAGGCAGCGAGTCACAAATGGGTTTCAAAGGCGTGCGACCGTCGGACGTATTTGGTCTAGCCAGCATCCACGGGAAACCTGGCCACACAAATGTGGCACCGCGCTCGCCATCCAGCGCGTGAGCCGAAAGGCAGCGAGTCATAAATGGGTTTCAAAGGCTTGCGTCCGCCGGACGTATCTGGTCTACCCAGCGTCCACGGGAAACCCGGCCACACAAATGTGGCACCGCGCTCGCCGTCCAGCTCATGAGCCGAAAGGCAGCGAGTCATAAATGGGTTTTAAAGTCTTGCGTCCGCCGGGCGTATCTGGTCTACCCAGCGTCCACGGGAAACCCGGCCACACAAATGTGGCACCGCGCTCGCCGTCCAGCTCATGAGCCGAAAGGCAGCGAGTCACAAATGGGTTTCAAAGGCTTGCATCTGCCGGACGTATCTGGTCTAGCCAGCGTCCACGGGAAACCTGGCCACACAAATGTGGTGCCGCGCTCGCCGCCCAGCTCATGAGCCGAAAGGCAGCGAGTCACAAATGGGTTTCAAAGGCGTGCGACCGTCGGACGTATCTGGTCTAGCCAGCATCCACGGGAAACCTGGCCACACAAATGTGGTGCCGCGCTCGCCGCCCATGCTCATGAGCCGAAAGGCAGCGAGTCACAAATGGGTTTCAAAGGCGTGCGACCGTCGGACGTATTTGGTCTAGCCAGCATCCACGGGAAACCTGGCCACACAAATGTGGCACCGCGCTCGCCATCCAGCGCGTGAGCCGAAAGGCAGCGAGTCATAAATGGGTTTCAAAGGCTTGCGTCCGCCGGACGTATCTGGTTTACCCAGCGTCCACGGGAAACCCGGCCACACAAATGTGGCACCGCGCTCGCCGTCCAGCTCATGAGCCGAAAGGCAGCGAGTCATAAATGGGTTTTAAAGTCTTGCGTCCGCCGGGCGTATCTGGTCTACCCAGCGTCCACGGGAAACCCGGCCACACAAATGTGGCACCGCGCTCGCCGTCCAGCTCATGAGCCGAAAGGCAGCGAGTCACAAATGGGTTTCAAAGGCTTGCATCTGCCGGACGTATCTGGTCTAGCCAGCGTCCACGGGAAACCTGGCCACACAAATGTGGTGCCGCGCTCGCCGCCCAGCTCATGAGCCGAAAGGCAGCGAGTCACAAATGGGTTTCAAAGGCGTGCGACCGTCGGACGTATCTGGTCTAGCCAGCATCCACGGGAAACCTGGCCACACAAATGTGGTGCCGCGCTCGCCGCCCATGCTCATGAGCCGAAAGGCAGCGAGTCACAAATGGGTTTCAAAGGCGTGCGACCGTCGGACGTATCTGGTCTAGCCAGCATCCACGGAAAACCTGGCCACACAAATGTGGCACCGCGCTCGCCATCCAGCGCGTGAGCCGAAAGGCAGCGAGTCATAAATGGGTTTTAAAGTCTTGCGTCCGCCGGGCGTATCTGGTCTACCCAGCGTCCACGGGAAACCCGGCCACACAAATGTGGCGCCGCGCTCGCCGTCCAGCTCATGAGCCGAAAGGCAGCGAGTCACAAATGGGTTTCAAAGGCTTGCATCTGCCGGACGTATCTGGTCTAGCCAGCGTCCACGGGAAACCTGGCCACACAAATGTGGTGCCGCGCTCGCCGCCCAGCTCATGAGCCGAAAGGCAGCGAGTCACAAATGGGTTTCAAAGGCGTGCGACCGTCGGACGTATCTGGTCTAGCCAGCATCCACGGGAAACCTGGCCACACAAATGTGGTGCCGCGCTCGCCGCCCATGCTCATGAGCCGAAAGGCAGCGAGTCACAAATGGGTTTCAAAGGCGTGCGACCGTCGGACGTATTTGGTCTAGCCAGCATCCACGGGAAACCTGGCCACACAAATGTGGCACCGCGCTCGCCATCCAGCGCGTGAGCCGAAAGGCAGCGAGTCATAAATGGGTTTCAAAGGCTTGCGTCCGCCGGACGTATCTGGTCTACCCAGCGTCCACGGGAAACCCGGCCACACAAATGTGGCACCGCGCTCGCCGTCCAGCTCATGAGCCGAAAGGCAGCGAGTCATAAATGGGTTTTAAAGTCTTGCGTCCGCCGGGCGTATCTGGTCTACCCAGCGTCCACGGGAAACCCGGCCACACAAATGTGGCACCGCGCTCGCCGTCCAGCTCATGAGCCGAAAGGCAGCGAGTCACAAATGGGTTTCAAAGGCTTGCATCTGCCGGACGTATCTGGTCTAGCCAGCGTCCACGGGAAACCTGGCCACACAAATGTGGTGCCGCGCTCGCCGCCCAGCTCATGAGCCGAAAGGCAGCGAGTCACAAATGGGTTTCAAAGGCGTGCGACCGTCGGACGTATCTGGTCTAGCCAGCATCCACGGGAAACCTGGCCACACAAATGTGGTGCCGCGCTCGCCGCCCATGCTCATGAGCCGAAAGGCAGCGAGTCACAAATGGGTTTCAAAGGCGTGCGACCGTCGGACGTATCTGGTCTAGCCAGCATCCACGGAAAACCTGGCCACACAAATGTGGCACCGCGCTCGCCATCCAGCGCGTGAGCCGAAAGGCAGCGAGTCATAAATGGGTTTCAAAGGCTTGCGTCCGCCGGACGTATCTGGTCTACCCAGCGTCCACGGGAAACCCGGCCACACAAATGTGGCACCGCGCTCGCCGTCCAGCTCATGAGCCGAAAGGCAGCGAGTCATAAATGGGTTTTAAAGTCTTGCGTCCGCCGGGCGTATCTGGTCTACCCAGCGTCCACGGGAAACCCGGTCACACAAATGTGGCGCCGCGCTCGCCGTCCATCTCATGAGCCGAAAGGCAGCGAGTCACAAATGGGTTTCAAAGGCTTGCATCTGCCGGACGTATCTGGTCTAGCCAGCGTCCACGGGAAACCTGGCCACACAAATGTGGTGCCGCGCTCGCCGCCCAGCTCATGAGCCGAAAGGCAGCGAGTCACAAATGGGTTTCAAAGGCGTGCGACCGTCGGACGTATCTGGTCTAGCCAGCATCCACGGGAAACCTGGCCACACAAATGTGGTGCCGCGCTCGCCGCCCATGCTCATGAGCCGAAAGGCAGCGAGTCACAAATGGGTTTCAAAGGCGTGCGACCGTCGGACGTATCTGGTCTAGCCAGCATCCACGGGAAACCTGGCCACACAAATGTGGCACCGCGCTCGCCATCCAGCGCGTGAGCCGAAAGGCAGCGAGTCATAAATGGGTTTCAAAGGCTTGCGTCCGCCGGACGTATCTGGTCTACCCAGCGTCCACGGGAAACCCGGCCACACAAATGTGGCACCGTGCTCGCCGTCCAGCTCATGAGCCGAAAGGCAGCGAGTCACAAATGGGTTTCAAAGGCTTGCATCCACCGGACGTATCTGGTCTAGCCAGCGTCCACGGGAAACCTGGCCACATAAATGTGGTGCCGCGCTCGCCGCCCAGCTCATGAGCCGAAAGGCAGCGAGTCACAAATGTGTTTCAAAGGCTTACGTCCGCCGGACGTATCTGGTCTAGCCAGCGTCCACGGGAAACCCGGCCACAGAAATATGGCACCGTGCTCGCCGTCCAGCTCATGAGCCGAAAGGCAGCGAGTCACAAATGGGTTTCCAAGGCGTGCGATCGTCGGACGTATCTGGTCTAGCCAGCATCCACGGGAAACCTGGCTACACAAATGTGGCACCGCGCTCGCCATCCAGCGCGTGAGCCGAAAGGCAGCGAGTCATAAATGGGTTTCAAAGGCTTGCGTCCGCCGGGCGTATCTGGTCTACCCAACGTCCACGGGAAACCCGGCCACACAAATGTGGCACCGCGCTCGCCGTCCAGCTCATGAGCCGAAAGGCAGCGAGTCAGAAATGGGTTTCAAAGGCTTGCATCTGCCGGACGTATCTTGTCTTGCCAGCGTCCACGGGAAACCTGGCCACACAAATGTGGTGCCGCGCTCGCCGCCCAGCTCATGAGCCGAAAGGCAGCGAGTCACAAATGGGTTTCAAAGGCTTGCATCCACCGGACGTATCTGGTCTAGCCAGCGTCCACGGGAAACCTGGCCACACAAATGTGGCACCGCGCTCGCCGTCCAGCTCATGAGCCGAAAGGCAGCGAGTCACAAATGGGTTTCAAAGGCTTGCATCCACCGGACGTATCTGGTCTACCCAGCGTCCACGGGAAACCCGGCCACACAAATGTGGCACCGCGCTCGCCGTCCAGCTCATGAGCCGAAACGCAGCGAGTCACAAATGGGTTTCAAAGGCGTGCGACCGTCGGACGTATCTGGTCTAGCCAGCATCCACGGGAAACCTGGCCACACAAATGTGGCACCGCGCTCGCCATCCAGCGCGTGAGCCGAAAGGCAGCGAGTCATAAATGGGTTTCAAAGGCTTGCGTCCGCCGGACGTATCTGGTCTACCCAGCGTCCACGGGAAACCCGGCCACACAAATGTGGCACCGCGCTCGCCGTCCAGCTCATGAGCCGAAAGGCAGCGAGTCATAAATGGGTTTTAAAGTCTTGCGTCCGCCGGGCGTATCTGGTCTACCCAGCGTCCACGGGAAACCCGGCCACACAAATGTGGCACCGCGCTCGCCGTCCAGCTCATGAGCCGAAAGGCAGCGAGTCACAAATGGGTTTCAAAGGCTTGCATCTGCCGGACGTATCTGGTCTAGCCAGCGTCCACGGGAAACCTGGCCACACAAATGTGGTGCCGCGCTCGCCGCCCAGCTCATGAGCCGAAAGGCAGCGAGTCACAAATGGGTTTCAAAGGCGTGCGACCGTCGGACGTATCTGGTCTAGCCAGCATCCACGGGAAACCTGGCCACACAAATGTGGTGCCGCGCTCGCCGCCCATGCTCATGAGCCGAAAGGCAGCGAGTCACAAATGGGTTTCAAAGGCGTGCGACCGTCGGACGTATCTGGTCTAGCCAGCATCCACGGAAAACCTGGCCACACAAATGTGGCACCGCGCTCGCCATCCAGCGCGTGAGCCGAAAGGCAGCGAGTCATAAATGGGTTTCAAAGGCTTGCGTCCGCCGGACGTATCTGGTCTACCCAGCGTCCACGGGAAACCCGGCCACACAAATGTGGCACCGCGCTCGCCGTCCAGCTCATGAGCCGAAAGGCAGCGAGTCATAAATGGGTTTTAAAGTCTTGCGTCCGCCGGGCGTATCTGGTCTACCCAGCGTCCACGGGAAACCCGGCCACACAAATGTGGCGCCGCGCTCGCCGTCCATCTCATGAGCCGAAAGGCAGCGAGTCACAAATGGGTTTCAAAGGCTTGCATCTGCCGGACGTATCTGGTCTAGCCAGCGTCCACGGGAAACCTGGCCACACAAATGTGGTGCCGCGCTCGCCGCCCAGCTCATGAGCCGAAAGGCAGCGAGTCACAAATGGGTTTCAAAGGCGTGCGACCGTCGGACGTATCTGGTCTAGCCAGCATCCACGGGAAACCTGGCCACACAAATGTGGTGCCGCGCTCGCCGCCCATGCTCATGAGCCGAAAGGCAGCGAGTCACAAATGGGTTTCAAAGGCGTGCGACCGTCGGACGTATCTGGTCTAGCCAGCATCCACGGGAAACCTGGCCACACAAATGTGGCACCGCGCTCGCCATCCAGCGCGTGAGCCGAAAGGCAGCGAGTCATAAATGGGTTTCAAAGGCTTGCGTCCGCCGGACGTATCTGGTCTACCCAGCGTCCACGGGAAACCCGGCCACACAAATGTGGCACCGTGCTCGCCGTCCAGCTCATGAGCCGAAAGGCAGCGAGTCACAAATGGGTTTCAAAGGCTTGCATCCACCGGACGTATCTGGTCTAGCCAGCGTCCACGGGAAACCTGGCCACATAAATGTGGTGCCGCGCTCGCCGCCCAGCTCATGAGCCGAAAGGCAGCGAGTCACAAATGTGTTTCAAAGGCTTGCATCCACCGGACGTATCTGGTCTACCCAGCGTCCACGGGAAACCTGGCCACACAAATGTGGCACCGCGCTCGCCGTCCAGCTCATGAGCCGAAAGGCAGCGAGTCACAAATGGGTTTCAAAGGCTTGCATCCACCGGACGTATCTGGTCTACCCAGCGTCCACGGGAAACCCGGCCACACAAATGTGGCACCGCGCTCGCCGTCCAGCTCATGAGCCGAAACGCAGCGAGTCACAAATGGGTTTCAAAGGCTTGCATCTGCCGGACGTATCTTGTCTTGCCAGCGTCCACGGGTAACCTGGCCACACAAATGTGGTGCCGCGCTCGCCGCCCAGCTCATGAGCCGAAAGGCAGCGAGTCACAAATGGGTTTCAAAGGCTTGCATCCACCGGACGTATCTGGTCTAGCCAGCGTCCACGGGAAACCTGGCCACACAAATGTGGTGCCGCGCTCGCCGCCCAGCTCATGAGCCGAAAGGCAGCGAGTCACAAATGGGTTTCAAAGGCGTGCGACCGTCGGACGTATCTGGTTTAGCCAGCATTCACGGGAAACCTGGCCACACAAATGTGGCACCGCGCTCGCCATCCAGCGCGTGAGCCGAAAGGCAGCGAGTCATAAATGGGTTTCAAAGGCTTGCGTCCGCCGGACGTATCTGGTCTACCCAGCGTCCACGGGAAACCCGGCCACACAAATGTGGCACCGTGCTCGCCGTCCAGCTCATGAGCCGAAAGGCAGCGAGTCACAAATGGGTTTCAAAGGCTTGCATCCACCGGACGTATCTGGTCTAGCCAGCGTCCACGGGAAACCTGGCCACACAAATGTGGTGCCGCGCTCGCCGCCCAGCTCATGAGCCGAATGGCAGCGAGTCACAAATGGGTTTCAAAGGCGTGCGACCGTCGGACGTATCTGGTCTAGCCAGCATTCACGGGAAACCTGGCCACACAAATGTGGCACCGCGCTCGCCATCCAACGCGTGAGCCGAAAGGCAGCGAGTCATAAATGGGTTTCAAAGGCTTGCGTCCGCCGGACGTATCTGGTCTACCCAGCGTCCACGGGAAACCCGGCCACACAAATGTGGCACCGTGCTCGCCGTCCAGCTCATGAGCCGAAAGGCAGCGAGTCACAAATGGGTTTCAAAGGCTTGCATCCACCGGACGTATCTGGTCTAGCCAGCGTCCACGGGAAACCTGGCCACACAAATGTGGTGCCGCGCTCGCCGCCCAGCTCATGAGCCGAAAGGCAGCGAGTCACAAATGGGTTTCAAAGGCTTACGTCCGCCGGACGTATCTGGTCTAGCCAGCGTCCACGGGAAACCCGGCCACAGAAATATGGCACCGTGCTCGCCGTCCAGCTCATGAGCCGAAAGGCAGCGAGTCACAAATGGGTTTCCAAGGCGTGCGATCGTCAGACGTATCTGGTCTAGCCAGCATCCACGGGAAACCTGGCTACACAAATGTGGCACCGCGCTCGCCATCCAGCGCGTGAGCCGAAAGGCAGTGAGTCATAAATGGGTTTCAAAGGCTTGCGTCCGCCGGGCGTATCTGGTCTACCCAGCGTCCACGGGAAACCCGGCCACACAAATGTGGCACCGCGCTCGCCGTCCAGCTCATGAGCCGAAAGGCAGCGAGTCACAAATGGGTTTCAAAGGCTTGCATCTGCCGGACGTATCTTGTCTTGCCAGTGTCCACGGGAAACCTGGCCACACAAATGTGGTGCCGCGCTCGCCGCCCAGCTCATGAGCCGAAAGGCAGCGAGTCACAAATGGGTTTCAAAGGCTTGCATCCACCGGACGTATCTGGTCTAGCCAGCGTCCACGGGAAACCTGGCCACACAAATGTGGTGCCGCGCTCGCCGCCCAGCTCATGAGCCGAAAGGCAGCGAGTCACAAATGGGTTTCAAAGGCGTGCGACCGTCGGACGTATCTGGTCTAGCCAGCATCCACGGGAAACCTGGCCACACAAATGTGGCACCGCGCTCGCCATCCAGCGCGTGAGCCGAAAGGCAGCGAGTCATAAATGGGTTTTAAAGGCTTGCGTTCGCCGGACGTATCTGGTCTACCCAGCGTCCACGGGAAACCCGGCCACACAAATGTGGCACCGTGCTCGCCGTCCAGCTCATGAGCCGAAAGGCAGCGAGTCACAAATGGGTTTCAAAGGCTTGCATCCACCGGACGTATCTGGTCTAGCCAGCTTCCACGGGAAACCTGGCCACACAAATGTGGTGCCGCGCTCGCCGCCCAGCTCATGAGCCGAAAGGCAGCGAGTCACAAATGGGTTTCAAAGGCTTGCATCCACCGGACGTATCTGGTCTAGCCAGCGTCCACGGGAAACCTGGCCACACAAATGTGGCACCGCGCTCGCCGTCCAGCTCATGAGCCGAAAGGCAGCGAGTCACAAATGGGTTTCAAAGGCTTGCATCCACCGGACGTATCTGGTCTACCCAGCGTCCACGGGAAACCCGGCCACACAAATGTGGCACCGCGCTCGCCGTCCAGCTCATGAGCCGAAAGGCAGCGAGTCATAAATGGGTTTTAAAGTCTTGCGTCCGCCGGGCGTATCTGGTCTACCCAGCATCCACGGGAAACCCGGCCACACAAATGTGGCACCGCGCTCGCCGTCCAGCTCATGAGCCGAAAGGCAGCGAGTCACAAATGGGTTTCAAAGGCTTGCATCTGCCGGACGTATCTGGTCTAGCCAGCGTCCACGGGAAACCTGGCCACACAAATGTGGTGCCGCGCTCGCCGCCCAGCTCATGAGCCGAAAGGCAGCGAGTCATAAATGGGTTTTAAAGTCTTGCGTCCGCCGGGCGTATCTGGTCTACCCAGCGTCCACGGGAAACCCGGCCACACAAATGTGGCGCCGCGCTCGCCGTCCAGCTCATGAGCCGAAAGGCAGCGAGTCACAAATGGGTTTCAAAGGCTTGCATCTGCCGGACGTATCTGGTCTAGCCAGCGTCCACGGGAAACCTGGCCACACAAATGTGGTGCCGCGCTCGCCGCCCAGCTCATGAGCCGAAAGGCAGCGAGTCACAAATGGGTTTCAAAGGCGTGCGACCGTCGGACGTATCTGGTCTAGCCAGCATCCACGGGAAACCTGGCCACAAAAATGTGGTGCCGCGCTCGCCGCCCATGCTCATGAGCCGAAAGGCAGCGAGTCACAAATGGGTTTCAAAGGCGTGCGACCGTCGGACGTATCTGGTCTAGCCAGCATCCACGGGAAACCTGGCCACACAAATGTGGCACCGCGCTCGCCATCCAGCGCGTGAGCCGAAAGGCAGCGAGTCATAAATGGGTTTCAAAGGCTTGCGTCCGCCGGACGTATCTGGTCTACCCAGCGTCCACGGGAAACCCGGCCACACAAATGTGGCACCGTGCTCGCCGTCCAGCTCATGAGCCGAAAGGCAGCGAGTCACAAATGGGTTTCAAAGGCTTGCATCCACCGGACGTATCTGGTCTAGCCAGCGTCCACGGGAAACCTGGCCACATAAATGTGGTGCCGCGCTCGCCGCCCAGCTCATGAGCCGAAAGGCAGCGAGTCACAAATGGGTTTCAAAGGCTTACGTCCGCCGGACGTATCTGGTCTAGCCAGCGTCCATGGGAAACCCGGCCACAGAAATATGGCACCGTGCTCGCCGTCCAGCTCATGAGCCGAAAGGCAGCGAGTCACAAATGGGTTTCCAAGGCGTGCGATCGTCGGACGTATCTGGTCTAGCCAGCATCCACGGGAAACCTGGCTACACAAATGTGGCACCGCGCTCGCCATCCAGCGCGTGAGCCGAAAGGCAGCGAGTCATAAATGGGTTTCAAAGGCTTGCGTCCGCCGGGCGTATCTGGTCTACCCAACGTCCACGGGAAACCCGGCCACACAAATGTGGCACCGCGCTCGCCGTCCAGCTCATGAGCCGAAAGGCAGCGAGTCACAAATGGGTTTCAAAGGCTTGCATCCACCGGACGTATCTGGTCTAGCCAGCTTCCACGGGAAACCTGGCCACACAAATGTGGTGCCGCGCTCGCCGCCCAGCTCATGAGCCGAAAGGCAGCGAGTCACAAATGGGTTTCAAAGGCTTGCATCCACCGGACGTATCTGGTCTAGCCAGCGTCCACGGGAAACCTGGCCACACAAATGTGGCACCGCGCTCGCCGTCCACCTCATGAGCCGAAAGGCAGCGAGTCACAAATGGGTTTCAAAGGCTTGCATCCACCGGACGTATCTGGTCTACCCAGCGTCCACGGGAAACCCGGCCACACAAATGTGGCACCGCGCTCGCCGTCCAGCTCATGAGCCGAAACGCAGCGAGTCACAAATGGGTTTCAAAGGCTTGCATCTGCCGGACGTATCTTGTCTTGCCAGCGTCCACGGGTAACCTGGCCACACAAATGTGGTGCCGCGCTCGCCGTCCAGCTCATGAGCCGAAAGGCAGCGAGTCACAAATGGGTTTCAAAGGCTTGCATCCACCGGACGTATCTGGTCTAGCCAGCGTCCACGGGAAACCTGGCCACACAAATGTGGTGCCGCGCTCGCCGCCCAGCTCATGAGCCGAAAGGCAGCGAGTCACAAATGGGTTTCAAAGGCTTACGTCCGCCGGACGTATCTGGTCTAGCCAGCGTCCACGGGAAACCCGGCCACAGAAATATGGCACCGTGCTCGCCGTCCAGCTCATGAGCCGAAAGGCAGCGAGTCACAAATGGGTTTCCAAGGCGTGCGATCGTCGGACGTATCTGGTCTAGCCAGCATCCACGGGAAACCTGGCTACACAAATGTGGCACCGCGCTCGCCATCCAGCGCGTGAGCCGAAAGGCAGCGAGTCATAAATGGGTTTCAAAGGCTTGCGTCCGCCGGGCGTATCTGGTCTACCCAGCGTCCACGGGAAACCCGGCCACACAAATGTGGCACCGCGCTCGCCGTCCAGCTCATGAGCCGAAAGGCAGCGAGTCAGAAATGGGTTTCAAAGGCTTGCATCTGCCGGACGTATCTTGTCTTGCCAGCGTCCACGGGAAACCTGGCCACACAAATGTGGTGCCGCGCTCGCCGCCCAGCTCATGAGCCGAAAGGCAGCGAGTCACAAATGGGTTTCAAAGGCTTGCATCCACCGGACGTATCTGGTCTAGCCAGCGTCCACGGGAAACCTGGCCACACAAATGTGGTGCCGCGCTCGCCGCCCAGCTCATGAGCCGAAAGGCAGCGAGTCACAAATGGGTTTCAAAGGCGTGCGACCGTCGGACGTATCTGGTCTAGCCAGCATCCACGGGAAACCTGGCCACACAAATGTGGCACCGCGCTCGCCATCCAGCGCGTGAGCCGAAAGGCAGCGAGTCATAAATGGGTTTCAAAGGCTTGCGTTCGCCGGACGTATCTGGTCTACCCAGCGTCCACGGGAAACCCGGCCACACAAATGTGGCACCGTGCTCGCCGTCCAGCTCATGAGCCGAAAGGCAGCGAGTCACAAATGGGTTTCAAAGGCTTGCATCCACCGGACGTATCTGGTCTAGCCAGCTTCCACGGGAAACCTGGCCACACAAATGTGGTGCCGCGCTCGCCGCCCAGCTCATGAGCCGAAAGGCAGCGAGTCACAAATGGGTTTCAAAGGCTTGCATCCACCGGACGTATCTGGTCTACCCAGCGTCCACGGGAAACCCGGCCACACAAATGTGGCACCGCGCTCGCCGTCCAGCTCATGAGCCGAAACGCAGCGAGTCACAAATGGGTTTCAAAGGCTTGCATCCACCGGACGTATCTGGTCTACCCAGCGTCCACGGGAAACCCGGCCACACAAATGTGGCACCGCGCTCGCCGTCCAGCTCATGAGCCGAAAGGCAGCGAGTCACAAATGGGTTTCAAAGGCTTGCATCTGCCGGACGTATCTGGTCTAGCCAGCGTCCACGGGAAACCTGGCCACACAAATGTGGTGCCGCGCTCGCCGCCCAGCTCATGAGCCGAAAGGCAGCGAGTCACAAATGGGTTTCAAAGGCGTGCGACCGTCGGACGTATCTGGTCTAGCCAGCATCCACGGGAAACCTGGCCACACAAATGTGGTGCCGCGCTCGCCGCCCATGCTCATGAGCCGAAAGGCAGCGAGTCACAAATGGGTTTCAAAGGCGTGCGACCGTCGGACGTATCTGGTCTAGCCAGCATCCACGGGAAACCTGGCCACACAAATGTGGCACCGCGCTCGCCATCCAGCGCGTGAGCCGAAAGGCAGCGAGTCATAAATGGGTTTCAAAGGCTTGCGTCCGCCGGACGTATCTGGTCTACCCAGCGTCCACGGGAAACCCGGCCACACAAATGTGGCACCGCGCTCGCCGTCCAGCTCATGGGCCGAAAGGCAGCGAGTCATAAATGGGTTTTAAAGTCTTGCGTCCGCCGGGCGTATCTGGTCTACCCAGCGTCCACGGGAAACCCGGCCACACAAATGTGGCGCCGCGCTCGCCGTCCAGCTCATGAGCCGAAAGGCAGCGAGTCACAAATGGGTTTCAAAGGCTTGCATCTGCCGGACGTATCTGGTCTAGCCAGCGTCCACGGGAAACCTGGCCACACAAATGTGGTGCCGCGCTCGCCGCCCAGCTCATGAGCCGAAAGGCAGCGAGTCACAAATGGGTTTCAAAGGCGTGCGACCGTCGGACGTATCTGGTCTAGCCAGCATCCACGGGAAACCTGGCCACACAAATGTGGTGCCGCGCTCGCCGCCCATGCTCATGAGCCGAAAGGCAGCGAGTCACAAATGGGTTTCAAAGGCGTGCGACCGTCGGACGTATCTGGTCTAGCCAGCATCCACGGGAAACCTGGCCACACAAATGTGGTGCCGCGCTCGCCGCCCAGCTCATGAGCCGAAAGGCAGCGAGTCACAAATGGGTTTCAAAGGCTTGCATCCACCGGACGTATCTGGTCTACCCAGCGTCCACGGGAAACCCGGCCACACAAATGTGGCACCGTGCTCGCCGTCCAGCTCATGAGCCGAAAGGCAGCGAGTCACAAATGGGTTTCATAGGCTTGCATCCACCGGACGTATCTGGTCTAGCCAGCTTCCACGGGAAACCTGGCCACACAAATGTGGTGCCGCGCTCGCCGCCCAGCTCATGAGCCGAAAGGCAGCGAGTCACAAATGGGTTTCAAAGGCTTGCATCCACCGGACGTATCTGGTCTAGCCAGCGTCCACGGGAAACCTGGCCACACAAATGTGGCACCGCGCTCGCCGTCCACCTCATGAGCCGAAAGGCAGCGAGTCACAAATGGGTTTCAAAGGCTTGCATCCACCGGACGTATCTGGTCTACCCAGCGTCCACGGGAAACCCGGCCACACAAATGTGGCACCGCGCTCGCCGTCCAGCTCATGAGCCGAAACGCAGCGAGTCACAAATGGGTTTCAAAGGCTTGCATCTGCCGGACGTATCTTGTCTTGCCAGCGTCCACGGGTAACCTGGCCACACAAATGTGGTGCCGCGCTCGCCGTCCAGCTCATGAGCCGAAAGGCAGCGAGTCACAAATGGGTTTCAAAGGCTTGCATCCACCGGACGTATCTGGTCTAGCCAGCGTCCACGGGAAACCTGGCCACACAAATGTGGTGCCGCGCTCGCCGCCCAGCTCATGAGCCGAAAGGCAGCGAGTCACAAATGGGTTTCAAAGGCTTACGTCCGCCGGACGTATCTGGTCTAGCCAGCGTCCACGGGAAACCCGGCCACAGAAATATGGCACCGTGCTCGCCGTCCAGCTCATGAGCCGAAAGGCAGCGAGTCACAAATGGGTTTCCAAGGCGTGCGATCGTCGGACGTATCTGGTCTAGCCAGCATCCACGGGAAACCTGGCTACACAAATGTGGCACCGCGCTCGCCATCCAGCGCGTGAGCCGAAAGGCAGCGAGTCATAAATGGGTTTCAAAGGCTTGCGTCCGCCGGGCGTATATGGTCTACCCAGCGTCCACGGGAAACCCGGCCACACAAATGTGGCACCGCGCTCGCCGTCCAGCTCATGAGCCGAAAGGCAGCGAGTCAGAAATGGGTTTCAAAGGCTTGCATCTGCCGGACGTATCTTGTCTTGCCAGCGTCCACGGGAAACCTGGCCACACAAATGTGGTGCCGCGCTCGCCGCCCAGCTCATGAGCCGAAAGGCAGCGAGTCACAAATGGGTTTCAAAGGCTTGCATCCACCGGACGTATCTGGTCTAGCCAGCGTCCACGGGAAACCTGGCCACACAAATGTGGTGCCGCGCTCGCCGCCCAGCTCATGAGCCGAAAGGCAGCGAGTCACAAATGGGTTTCAAAGGCGTGCGACCGTCGGACGTATCTGGTCTAGCCAGCATCCACGGGAAACCTGGCCACACAAATGTGGCACCGCGCTCGCCATCCAGCGCGTGAGCCGAAAGGCAGCGAGTCATAAATGGGTTTCAAAGGCTTGCGTTCGCCGGACGTATCTGGTCTACCCAGCGTCCACGGGAAACCCGGCCACACAAATGTGGCACCGTGCTCGCCGTCCAGCTCATGAGCCGAAAGGCAGCGAGTCACAAATGGGTTTCAAAGGCTTGCATCCACCGGACGTATCTGGTCTAGCCAGCTTCCACGGGAAACCTGGCCACACAAATGTGGTGCCGCGCTCGCCGCCCAGCTCATGAGCCGAAAGGCAGCGAGTCACAAATGGGTTTCAAAGGCTTGCATCCACCGGACGTATCTGGTCTACCCAGCGTCCACGGGAAACCTGGCCACACAAATGTGGCACCGCGCTCGCCGTCCAGCTCATGAGCCGAAACGCAGCGAGTCACAAATGGGTTTCAAAGGCTTGCATCCACCGGACGTATCTGGTCTACCCAGCGTCCACGGGAAACCCGGCCACACAAATGTGGCACCGCGCTCGCCGTCCAGCTCATGAGCCGAAAGGCAGCGAGTCACAAATGGGTTTCAAAGGCTTGCATCTGCCGGACGTATCTGGTCTAGCCAGCGTCCACGGGAAACCTGGCCACACAAATGTGGTGCCGCGCTCGCCGCCCAGCTCATGAGCCGAAAGGCAGCGAGTCACAAATGGGTTTCAAAGGCGTGCGACCGTCGGACGTATCTGGTCTAGCCAGCATCCACGGGAAACCTGGCCACACAAATGTGGTGCCGCGCTCGCCGCCCATGCTCATGAGCCGAAAGGCAGCGAGTCACAAATGGGTTTCAAAGGCGTGCGACCGTCGGACGTATCTGGTCTAGCCAGCATCCACGGGAAACCTGGCCACACAAATGTGGCACCGCGCTCGCCATCCAGCGCGTGAGCCGAAAGGCAGCGAGTCATAAATGGGTTTCAAAGGCTTGCGTCCGCCGGACGTATCTGGTCTACCCAGCGTCCACGGGAAACCCGGCCACACAAATGTGGCACCGCGCTCGCCGTCCAGCTCATGGGCCGAAAGGCAGCGAGTCATAAATGGGTTTTAAAGTCTTGCGTCCGCCGGGCGTATCTGGTCTACCCAGCGTCCACGGGAAACCCGGCCACACAAATGTGGCGCCGCGCTCGCCGTCCAGCTCATGAGCCGAAAGGCAGCGAGTCACAAATGGGTTTCAAAGGCTTGCATCTGCCGGACGTATCTGGTCTAGCCAGCGTCCACGGGAAACCTGGCCACACAAATGTGGTGCCGCGCTCGCCGCCCAGCTCATGAGCCGAAAGGCAGCGAGTCACAAATGGGTTTCAAAGGCGTGCGACCGTCGGACGTATCTGGTCTAGCCAGCATCTACGGGAAACCTGGCCACACAAATGTGGTGCCGCGCTCGCCGCCCATGCTCATGAGCCGAAAGGCAGCGAGTCACAAATGGGTTTCAAAGGCGTGCGACCGTCGGACGTATCTGGTCTAGCCAGCATCCACGGGAAACCTGGCCACACAAATGTGGCACCGCGCTCGCCATCCAGCGCGTGAGCCGAAAGGCAGCGAGTCATAAATGGGTTTCAAAGGCTTGCGTCCGCCGGACGTATCTGGTCTACCCAGCGTCCACGGGAAACCCGGCCACACAAATGTGGCACCGTGCTCGCCGTCCAGCTCATGAGCCGAAAGGCAGCGAGTCACAAATGGGTTTCAAAGGCTTGCATCCACCGGACGTATCTGGTCTAGCCAGCGTCCACGGGAAACCTGGCCACATAAATGTGGTGCCGCGCTCGCCGCCCAGCTCATGAGCCGAAAGGCAGCGAGTC
Organism: Urtica dioica subsp. dioica; assembly: GCF_054948205.1. Taxonomy (NCBI): domain Eukaryota; kingdom Viridiplantae; phylum Streptophyta; class Magnoliopsida; order Rosales; family Urticaceae; genus Urtica; species Urtica dioica. The sequence goes on from NC_142756.1 coordinate 44,622,546, forward strand.
ACAAATGGGTTTCAAAGGCTTACGTCCGCCGGACGTATCTGGTCTAGCCAGCGTCCACGGGAAACCCGGCCACAGAAATATGGCACCGTGCTCGCCGTCCAGCTCATGAGCCGAAAGGCAGCGAGTCTCAAATGGGTTTCCAAGGCGTGCGATCGTCGGACGTATCTGGTCTAGCCAGCATCCACGGGAAACCTGGCTACACAAATGTGGCACCGTGCTCGCCATCCAGCGCGTGAGCCGAAAGGCAGCGAGTCATAAATGGGTTTCAAAGGCTTGCGTCCGCCGGGCGTATCTGGTCTACCCAACGTCCACGGGAAACCCGGCCACACAAATGTGGCACCGCGCTCGCCGTCCAGCTCATGAGCCGAAAGGCAGCGAGTCAGAAATGGGTTTCAAAGGCTTGCATCTGCCGGACGTATCTTGTCTTGCCAGCGTCCACGGGAAACCTGGCCACACAAATGTGGTGCCGCGCTCGCCGCCCAGCTCATGAGCCGAAAGGCAGCGAGTCACAAATGGGTTTCAAAGGCTTGCATCCACCGGACGTATCTGGTCTAGCCAGCGTCCACGGGAAACCTGGCCACACAAATGTGGTGCCGCGCTCGCCGCCGAGCTCATGAGCCGAAAGGCAGCGAGTCACAAATGGGTTTCAAAGGCGTGCGACCGTCGGACGTATCTGGTCTAGCCAGCATCCACGGGAAACCTGGCCACACAAATGTGGCACCGCGCTCGCCATCCAGCGCGTGAGCCGAAAGGCAGCGAGTCATAAATGGGTTTCAAAGGCTTGCGTTCGCCGGACGTATCTGGTCTACCCAGCGTCCACGGGAAACCCGGCCACACAAATGTGGCACCGTGCTCGCCGTCCAGCTCATGAGCCGAAAGGCAGCGAGTCACAAATGGGTTTCAAAGGCTTGCATCCACCGGACGTATCTGGTCTAGCCAGCTTCCACGGGAAACCTGGCCACACAAATGTGGTGCCGCGCTCGCCGCCCAGCTCATGAGCCGAAAGGCAGCGAGTCACAAATGGGTTTCAAAGGCTTGCATCCACCGGACGTATCTGGTCTAGCCAGCGTCCACGGGAAACCTGGCCACACAAATGTGGCACCGCGCTCGCCGTCCAGCTCATGAGCCGAAAGGCAGCGAGTCACAAATGGGTTTCAAAGGCTTGCATCCACCGGACGTATCTGGTCTACCCAGCGTCCACGGGAAACCCGGCCACACAAATGTGGCACCGCGCTCGCCGTCCAGCTCATGAGCCGAAACGCAGCGAGTCACAAATGGGTTTCAAAGGCTTGCATCTGCCGGACGTATCTTGTCTTGCCAGCGTCCACGGGTAACCTGGCCACACAAATGTGGTGCCGCGCTCGCCGTCCAGCTCATGAGCCGAAAGGCAGCGAGTCACAAATGGGTTTCAAAGGCTTGCATCCACCGGACGTATCTGGTCTAGCCAGCGTCCACGGGAAACCTGGCCACACAAATGTGGTGCCGCGCTCGCCGCCCAGCTCATGAGCCGAAAGGCAGCGAGTCACAAATGGGTTTCAAAGGCTTACGTCCGCCGGACGTATCTGGTCTAGCCAGCGTCCACGGGAAACCCGGCCACAGAAATATGGCACCGTGCTCGCCGTCCAGCTCATGAGCCGAAAGGCAGCGAGTCACAAATGGGTTTCCAAGGCGTGCGATCGTCGGACGTATCTGGTCTAGCCAGCATCCACGGGAAACCTGGCTACACAAATGTGGCACCGCGCTCGCCATCCAGCGCGTGAGCCGAAAGGCAGCGAGTCATAAATGGGTTTCAAAGGCTTGCGTCCGCCGGGCGTATCTGGTCTACCCAGCGTCCACGGGAAACCCGGCCACACAAATGTCGCACCGCGCTCGCCGTCCAGCTCATGAGCCGAAAGGCAGCGAGTCAGAAATGGGTTTCAAAGGCTTGCATCTGCCGGACGTATCTTGTCTTGCCAGCGTCCACGGGAAACCTGGCCACACAAATGTGGTGCCGCGCTCCCCGCCCAGCTCATGAGCCGAAAGGCAGCGAGTCACAAATGGGTTTCAAAGGCTTGCATCCACCGGACGTATCTGGTCTAGCCAGCGTCCACGGGAAACCTGGCCACACAAATGTGGTGCCGCGCTCGCCGCCCAGCTCATGAGCAGAAAGGCAGCGAGTCACAAATGGGTTTCAAAGGCGTGCGACCGTCGGACGTATCTAGTCTAGCCAGCATCCACGGGAAACCTGGCCACACAAATGTGGCACCGCGCTCGCCATCCAGCGCGTGAGCCGAAAGGCAGCGAGTCATAAATGGGTTTCAAAGGCTTGCGTTCGCCGGACGTATCTGGTCTACCCAGCGTCCACGGGAAACCCGGCCACACAAATGTGGCACCGTGCTCGCCGTCCAGCTCATGAGCCGAAAGGCAGCGAGTCACAAATGGGTTTCAAAGGCTTGCATCCACCGGACGTATCTGGTCTAGCCAGCTTCCACGGGAAACCTGGCCACACAAATGTGGTGCCGCGCTCGCCGCCCAGCTCATGAGCCGAAAGGCAGCGAGTCACAAATGGGTTTCAAAGGCTTGCATCCACCGGACGTATCTGGTCTAGCCAGCGTCCACGGGAAACCTGGCCACACAAATGTGGCACCGCGCTCGCCGTCCAGCTCATGAGCCGAAAGGCAGCGAGTCACAAATGGGTTTCAAAGGCTTGCATCCACCGGATGTATCTGGTCTACCCAGCGTCCACGGGAAACCCGGCCACACAAATGTGGCACCGCGCTCGCCGTCCAGCTCATGAGCCGAAACGCAGCGAGTCACAAATGGGTTTCAAAGGCTTGCATCTGCCGGACGTATCTTGTCTTGCCAGCGTCCACGGGTAACCTGGCCACACAAATGTGGTGCCGCGCTCGCCGCCCAGCTCATGAGCCGAAAGGCAGCGAGTCACAAATGGGTTTCAAAGGCTTGCATCCACCGGACGTATCTGGTCTAGCCAGCGTCCACGGGAAACCTGGCCACACAAATGTGGTGCGGCGCTCGCCGCCCAGCTCATGAGCCGAAAGGCAGCGAGTCACAAATGGGTTTCAAAGGCGTGCGACCGTCGGACGTATCTGGTCTAGCCAGCATTCACGGGAAACCTGGCCACACAAATGTGGCACCGCGCTCGCCATCCAGCGCGTGAGCCGAAAGGCAGCGAGTCATAAATGGGTTTCAAAGGCTTGCGTCCGCCGGACGTATCTGGTCTACCCAGCGTCCACGGGAAACCCGGCCACACAAATGTGGCACCGTGCTCGCCGTCCAGCTCATGAGCCGAAAGGCAGCGAGTCACAAATGGGTTTCAAAGGCTTGCATCCACCGGACGTATCTGGTCTAGCCAGCGTCCACGGGAAACCTGGCCACACAAATGTGGTGCCGCGCTCGCCGCCCAGCTCATGAGCCGAAAGGCAGCGAGTCACAAATGGGTTTCAAAGGCTTACGTCCGCCGGACGTATCTGGTCTAGCCAGCGTCCACGGGAAACCCGGCCACAGAAATATGGCACCGTGCTCGCCGTCCAGCTCATGAGCCGAAAGGCAGCGAGTCACAAATGGGTTTCCAAGGCGTGCGATCGTCGGACGTATCTGGTCTAGCCAGCATCCACGGGAAACCTGGCTACACAAATGTGGCACCGCGCTCGCCATCCAGCGCGTGAGCCGAAAGGCAGCGAGTCATAAATGGGTTTCAAAGGCTTGCGTCCGCCGGGCGTATCTGGTCTACCCAGCGTCCACGGGAAACCCGGCCACACAAATGTCGCACCGCGCTCGCCGTCCAGCTCATGAGCCGAAAGGCAGCGAGTCAGAAATGGGTTTCAAAGGCTTGCATCTGCCGGACGTATCTTGTCTTGCCAGCGTCCACGGGAAACCTGGCCACACAAATGTGGTGCCGCGCTCGCCGCCCAGCTCATGAGCCGAAAGGCAGCGAGTCACAAATGGGTTTCAAAGGCTTGCATCCACCGGACGTATCTGGTCTAGCCAGCGTCCACGGGAAACCTGGCCACACAAATGTGGTGCCGCGCTCGCCGCCCAGCTCATGAGCAGAAAGGCAGCGAGTCACAAATGGGTTTCAAAGGCGTGCGACCGTCGGACGTATCTGGTCTAGCCAGCATCCACGGGAAACCTGGCCACACAAATGTGGCACCGCGCTCGCCATCCAGCGCGTGAGCCGAAAGGCAGCGAGTCATAAATGGGTTTCAAAGGCTTGCGTTCGCCGGACGTATCTGGTCTACCCAGCGTCCACGGGAAACCCGGCCACACAAATGTGGCACCGTGCTCGCCGTCCAGCTCATGAGCCGAAAGGCAGCGAGTCACAAATGGGTTTCAAAGGCTTGCATCCACCGGACGTATCTGGTCTAGCCAGCTTCCACGGGAAACCTGGCCACACAAATGTGGTGCCGCGCTCGCCGCCCAGCTCATGAGCCGAAAGGCAGCGAGTCACAAATGGGTTTCAAAGGCTTGCATCCACCGGACGTATCTGGTCTAGCCAGCGTCCACGGGAAACCTGGCCACACAAATGTGGCACCGCGCTCGCCGTCCAGCTCATGAGCCGAAAGGCAGCGAGTCACAAATGGGTTTCAAAGGCTTGCATCCACCGGATGTATCTGGTCTACCCAGCGTCCACGGGAAACCCGGCCACACAAATGTGGCACCGCGCTCGCCGTCCAGCTCATGAGCCGAAACGCAGCGAGTCACAAATGGGTTTCAAAGGCTTGCATCTGCCGGACGTATCTTGTCTTGCCAGCGTCCACGGGTAACCTGGCCACACAAATGTGGTGCCGCGCTCGCCGCCCAGCTCATGAGCCGAAAGGCAGCGAGTCACAAATGGGTTTCAAAGGCTTGCATCCACCGGACGTATCTGGTCTAGCCAGCGTCCACGGGAAACCTGGCCACACAAATGTGGTGCGGCGCTCGCCGCCCAGCTCATGAGCCGAAAGGCAGCGAGTCACAAATGGGTTTCAAAGGCGTGCGACCGTCGGACGTATCTGGTCTAGCCAGCATTCACGGGAAACCTGGCCACACAAATGTGGCACCGCGCTCGCCATCCAGCGCGTGAGCCGAAAGGCAGCGAGTCATAAATGGGTTTCAAAGGCTTGCGTCCGCCGGACGTATCTGGTCTACCCAGCGTCCACGGGAAACCCGGCCACACAAATGTGGCACCGTGCTCGCCGTCCAGCTCATGAGCCGAAAGGCAGCGAGTCACAAATGGGTTTCAAAGGCTTGCATCCACCGGACGTATCTGGTCTAGCCAGCGTCCACGGGAAACCTGGCCACACAAATGTGGTGCCGCGCTCGCCGCCCAGCTCATGAGCCGAAAGGCAGCGAGTCACAAATGGGTTTCAAAGGCTTACGTCCGCCGGACGTATCTGGTCTAGCCAGCGTCCACGGGAAACCCGGCCACAGAAATATGGCACCGTGCTCGCCGTCCAGCTCATGAGCCGAAAGGCAGCGAGTCACAAATGGGTTTCCAAGGCGTGCGATCGTCGGACGTATCTGGTCTAGCCAGCATCCACGGGAAACCTGGCTACACAAATGTGGCACCGCGCTCGCCATCCAGCGCGTGAGCCGAAAGGCAGCGAGTCATAAATGGGTTTCAAAGGCTTGCGTCCGCCGGGCGTATCTGGTCTACCCAGCGTCCACGGGAAACCCGGCCACACAAATGTGGCACCGCGCTCGCCGTCCAGCTCATGAGCCGAAAGGCAGCGAGTCACAAATGGGTTTCAAAGGCTTGCATCTGCCGGACGTATCTTGTCTTGCCAGCGTCCACGGGAAACCTGGCCACACAAATGTGGTGCCGCGCTCGCCGCCCAGCTCATGAGCCGAAAGGCAGCGAGTCACAAATGGGTTTCAAAGGCGTGCGACCGTCGGACGTATCTGGTCTAGCCAACATCCACGGGAAACCTGGCCACACAAATGTGGCACCGCGCTCGCCATCCAGCGCGTGAGCCGAAAGGCAGCGAGTCATAAATGGGTTTCAAAGGCTTGCGTTCGCCGGACGTATCTGGTCTACCCAGCATCCACGGGAAACCCGGCCACACAAATGTGGCACCGTGCTCGCCGTCCAGCTCATGAGCCGAAAGGCAGCGAGTCACAAATGGGTTTCAAAGGCTTGCATCCACCGGACGTATCTGGTCTAGCCAGCTTCCACGGGAAACCTAGCCACACAAATGTGGTGCCGCGCTCGCCGCCCAACTCATGAGCCGAAAGGCAGCGAGTCACAAATGGGTTTCAAAGGCTTGCATCCACCGGACGTATCTGGTCTAGCCAGCGTCCACGGGAAACTTGGCCACACAAATGTGGCACCGCGCTCGCCGTCCAGCTCATGAGCCGAAAGGCAGCGAGTCACAAATGGGTTTCAAAGGCTTGCATCCACCGGACGTATCTGGTCTACCCAGCGTCCACGGGAAACCCGGCCACACAAATGTGGCACCGCGCTCGCCGTCCAGCTCATGAGCCGAAACGCAGCGAGTCACAAATGGGTTTCAAAGGCTTGCATATGCCGGACGTATCTTGTCTTGCCAGCGTCCACGGGTAACCTGGCCACACAAATGTGGTGCCTCGCTCGCCGCCCAGCTCATGAGCCGAAAGGCAGCGAGTCACAAATGGGTTTCAAAGGCTTGCATCCACCGGACGTATCTGGTCTAGCCAGCGTCCACGGGAAACCTGGCCACACAAATGTGGTGCCGCGCTCGCCGCCCAGCTCATGAGCCGAAAGGCAGCGAGTCACAAATGGGTTTCAAAGGCGTGCGACCGTCAGACGTATCTGGTCTAGCCAGCATCCACGGGAAACCTGGCCACACAAATGTGGCACCGCGCTCGCCATCCAGCGCGTGAGCCGAAAGGCAGCGAGTCATAAATGGGTTTCAAAGGCTTGCGTCCACCAGACGTATCTGGTGTACCCAGCGTCCACGGGAAACCCGGCCACACAAATGTGGCACCGCGCTCGCCGTCCAGCTCATGAGCCGAAAGGCAGCGAGTCACAAATGGGTTTCAAAGGCTTGCATCCGCCGGACGTATCTGGTCTAGCCAGCGTCCACGGGAAACCTGGCCACACAAATGTGGCACCGCGCTCGCCATCCAGCGCGTGAGCCGAAAGGCAGCGAGTCATAAATGGGTTTCAAAGGCTTGCGTCCGCCAGGCGTATCTGGTCTACCCAGCGTCCACGGGAAACCCGGCCACACAAATGTGGCACCGCGCTCGCCGTCCAGCTCATGAGCCGAAAGGCAGCGAGTCACAAATGGGTTTCAAAGGCTTGCATTCGTCGGACGTATCTGGTCTAGCCAGCATCCACGGGAAACCTGGCCACAAAAATGTGGCACCGCGCTCGCCATCCAGCGCGTGAGCCGAAAGGCAGCGAGTCATAAATGGGTTTCAAAGGCTTGCGTCCGCCGGACGTATCTGGTCTACCCAGCGTCCACGGGAAACCCGGCCACAGAAATGTGGCACCGTGCTCGCCGTCCAGCTCATGAGCCGAAAGGCAGCGAGTCACAAATGGGTTTCAAAGGCGTGCGACCGTCGGACGTATCTGGTCTAGCCAGCATCCACGGGAAACCTGGCCACACAAATGTGGCACCGCGCTCGCCATCCAGCGCGTGAGCCGAAAGGCAGCGAGTCATAAATGGGTTTCAAAGGCTTGCGTCCGCCGGACGTATCTGGTCTACCCAGCGTCCACGGGAAACCCGGCCACAGAAATGTGGCACCGTGCTCGCCGTCCAACTCATGAGCCGAAAGGCAGCGAGTCACAAATGGGTTTCAAAGGCTTGCATCTGCCAGACGTATCTTGTCTAGCCAGCGTCCACGGGAAACCTGGCTACACAATTGTGGTGCCGCGCTCGCCGCGCAGCTCATGAGCCGAAAGGCAGCGAGTGACAAATGGGTTTCAAAGGCTTGCATCCACCGAACGTATCTGGTCTAGCCAGCGTCCACGGGAAACCTGGCCACACAAATGTGGTGCCGCGCTCGCCGCCCAGCTCATGAGCCGAAAGGCAGCGAGTCACAAATGGGTTTCAAAGGCGTGCGACCGTCGGACGTATCTGGTCTAGCCAGCATCCACGGGAAACCTGGCCACACAAATGTGGCACCGCGCTCGCCATCCAGGGCGTGAGCCGAAAGGCAACGAGTCATAAATGGGTTTCAAAGGCTTGCGTCCGCCGGACGTATCTGGTCTACCCAGCGTCCACGGGAAACCCGGCCACACAAATGTGGCACCGTGCTCGCCGTCCAGCTCATGAGCCGAAAGGCAGCGAGTCACAAATGGGTTTCAAAGGCTTGCATCCACCGGACGTATCTGGTCTAGCCAGCGTCCACGGGAAACCTGGCCACACAAATGTGGTGCCGCGCTCGCCGCCCAGCTCATGAGCCGAAAGGCAGCGAGTCAGAAATGGGTTTCAAAGGCTTGCATCCACCGGACGTATCTGGTCTAGCCAGCGTCCACGGGAAACCTGGCCACACAAATGTGGCACCGCGCTCGCCGTCCAGCTCATGAGCCGAAAGGCAACGAGTCACAAATGGGTTTCAAAGGCTTGCATCCACCGGACGTATCTGGTCTACCCAGCGTCCACGGGAAACCCGGCCACACAAATGTGGCACCGCGCTCGCCGTCCAGCTCATGAGCCGAAAGGCAGCGAGTCACAAATGGGTTTCAAAAGCTTGCATCTGCCGGACGTATCTTGTCTTGCCAGCGTCCACGGGAAACCTGGCCACACAAATGTGGTGCCGCGCTCGCCGCCCAGCTCATGAGCCGAAAGGCAGCGAGTCACAAATGGGTTTCAAAGGCTTGCATCCACCGTACGTATCTGGTCTAGCCAGCGTCCACGGGAAACCTGGCCACACAAATGTGGTGCCGCGCTCGCCGCCCAGCTCATGAGCCGAAAGGCAACGAGTCACAAATGGGTTTCAAAGGCGTGCGACCGTCGGACGTATCTGGTCTAGCCAGCATCCACGGGAAACCTGGCCACACAAATGTGGCACCGCGCTCGCCATCCAGCGCGTGAGCCGAAAGGCAGCGACTCATAAATGGGTTTCAAAGGCTTGCGTCCGCCGGACGTATCTGGTCTACCCAGCGTCCACGGGAAACCCGGCCACACAAATGTGGCACCGCGCTCGCCGTCCAGCTCATGAGCTGAAAGGCAGCGACTCACAAATGGGTTTCAAAGGCTTGCATCCGCCGGACGTATCTTGTCTAGCCAGCGTCCACGGGAAACCTGGCCACACAAATGTGGCACCGCGCTCGCCATCCAGCGCGTGAGCCGAAAGGCAGCGAGTCATAAATGGGTTTCAAAGGCTTGCGTCCGCCGGGCGTATCTGGTCTACCCAGCGTCCACGGGAAACCCGGCCACACAAATGTGGCACCGCGCTCGCCGTCCAGCTCATGAGCCGAAAGGCAGCGAGTCACAAATGAGTTTCAAAGGCTTGCATCTCCCGGACGTATCTTGTCTAGCCAGCGTCCACGGGAAACCTGGCCATACAAATGTGGTGCCGCGCTCGCCGCCCAGCTCATGAGCCGAAAGGCAGCGAGTCACAAATGGGTTTCAAAGGCTTGCATCCACCGGACGTATCTGGTCTAGCCAGCGTCCACGGGAAACTTGGCCACACAAATGTGGTGCCGCGCTCGCCGCCCAGCTCATGAGCCGAAAGGCAGCGAGTCACAAATGGGTTTCAAAGGCGTGCGACCGTCGGACGTATCTGGTCTAGCCAGCATCCACGGGAAACCTGGCCACAAAAATGTGGCACCGCGCTCGCCATCCAGCGCGTGAGCCGAAAGGCAGCGAGTCATAAATGGGTTTCAAAGGCTTGCGTCCACCGGACGTATCTGGTGTACCCAGCGTCCACGGGAAACCTGGCTACACAAATGTGGCACCGCGCTCGCCATCCAGCGCGTGAGCCGAAAGGCAGCGAGTCATAAATGGGTTTCAAAGGCTTGCGTTCGCCGGACGTATCTGGTCTACCCAGCGTCCACGGGAAACCCGGCCACACAAATGTGGCACCGTGCTCGCCGTCCAGCTCATGAGCCGAAAGGCAGCGAGTCACAAATGGGTTTCAAAGGCTTGCATCCACCGGACGTATCTGGTCTAGCCAGCTTCCACGGGAAACCTGGCCACACAAATGTGGTGCCGCGCTCGCCGCCCAGCTCATGAGCCGAAAGGCAGCGAGTCACAAATGGGTTTCAAAGGCTTGCATCCACCGGACGTATCTGGTCTAGCCAGCGTCCACGGGAAACCTGGCCAAACAAATGTGGCACCGCGCTCGCCGTCCAGCTCATGAGCCGAAAGGCAGCGAGTCACAAATGGGTTTCAAAGGCGTGCATCCACCGGACGTATCTGGTCTACCCAGCATCCACGGGAAACCCGGCCACACAAATGTGGCACCGCGCTCGCCATCCAGGGCGTGAGCCGAAAGGCAACGAGTCATAAATGGGTTTCAAAGGCTTGCGTCCGCCGGACGTATCTGGTCTACCCAGCGTCCACGGGAAACCCGGCCACACAAATGTGGCACCGTGCTCGCCGTCCAGCTCATGAGCCGAAAGGCAGCGAGTCACAAATGGGTTTCAAAGGCTTGCATCCACCGGACGTATCTGGTCTAGCCAGCGTCCACGGGAAACCTGGCCACACAAATGTGGTGCCGCGCTCGCCGCCCAGCTCATGAGCCGAAAGGCAGCGAGTCAGAAATGGGTTTCAAAGGCTTGCATCCACCGGACGTATCTGGTCTAGCCAGCGTCCACGGGAAACCTGGCCACACAAATGTGGCACCGCGCTCGCCGTCCAGCTCATGAGCCGAAAGGCAACGAGTCACAAATGGGTTTCAAAGGCTTGCATCCACCGGACGTATCTGGTCTACCCAGCGTCCACGGGAAACCCGGCCACACAAATGTGGCACCGCGCTCGCCGTCCAGCTCATGAGCCGAAAGGCAGCGAGTCACAAATGGGTTTCAAAAGCTTGCATCTGCCGGACGTATCTTGTCTTGCCAGCGTCCACGGGAAACCTGGCCACACAAATGTGGTGCCGCGCTCGCCGCCCAGCTCATGAGCCGAAAGGCAGCGAGTCACAAATGGGTTTCAAAGGCTTGCATCCACCGTACGTATCTGGTCTAGCCAGCGTCCACGGGAAACCTGGCCACACAAATGTGGTGCCGCGCTCGCCGCCCAGCTCATGAGCCGAAAGGCAACGAGTCACAAATGGGTTTCAAAGGCGTGCGACCGTCGGACGTATCTGGTCTAGCCAGCATCCACGGGAAACCTGGCCACACAAATGTGGCACCGCGCTCGCCATCCAGCGCGTGAGCCGAAAGGCAGCGACTCATAAATGGGTTTCAAAGGCTTGCGTCCGCCGGACGTATCTGGTCTACCCAGCGTCCACGGGAAACCCGGCCACACAAATGTGGCACCGCGCTCGCCGTCCAGCTCATGAGCTGAAAGGCAGCGACTCACAAATGGGTTTCAAAGGCTTGCATCCGCCGGACGTATCTTGTCTAGCCAGCGTCCACGGGAAACCTGGCCACACAAATGTGGCACCGCGCTCGCCATCCAGCGCGTGAGCCGAAAGGCAGCGAGTCATAAATGGGTTTCAAAGGCTTGCGTCCGCCGGGCGTATCTGGTCTACCCAGCGTCCACGGGAAACCCGGCCACACAAATGTGGCACCGCGCTCGCCGTCCAGCTCATGAGCCGAAAGGCAGCGAGTCACAAATGAGTTTCAAAGGCTTGCATCTCCCGGACGTATCTTGTCTAGCCAGCGTCCACGGGAAACCTGGCCATACAAATGTGGTGCCGCGCTCGCCGCCCAGCTCATGAGCCGAAAGGCAGCGAGTCACAAATGGGTTTCAAAGGCTTGCATCCACCGGACGTATCTGGTCTAGCCAGCGTCCACGGGAAACCTGGCCACACAAATGTGGTGCCGCGCTCGCCGCCCAGCTCATGAGCCGAAAGGCAGCGAGTCACAAATGGGTTTCAAAGGCGTGCGACCGTCGGACGTATCTGGTCTAGCCAGCATCCACGGGAAACCTGGCCACAAAAATGTGGCACCGCGCTCGCCATCCAGCGCGTGAGCCGAAAGGCAGCGAGTCATAAATGGGTTTCAAAGGCTTGCGTCCACCGGACGTATCTGGTGTACCCAGCGTCCACGGGAAACCTGGCTACACAAATGTGGCACCGCGCTCGCCATCCAGCGCGTGAGCCGAAAGGCAGCGAGTCATAAATGGGTTTCAAAGGCTTGCGTTCGCCGGACGTATCTGGTCTACCCAGCGTCCACGGGAAACCCGGCCACACAAATGTGGCACCGTGCTCGCCGTCCAGCTCATGAGCCGAAAGGCAGCGAGTCACAAATGGGTTTCAAAGGCTTGCATCCACCGGACGTATCTGGTCTAGCCAGCTTCCACGGGAAACCTGGCCACACAAATGTGGTGCCGCGCTCGCCGCCCAGCTCATGAGCCGAAAGGCAGCGAGTCACAAATGGGTTTCAAAGGCTTGCATCCACCGGACGTATCTGGTCTAGCCAGCGTCCACGGGAAACCTGGCCAAACAAATGTGGCACCGCGCTCGCCGTCCAGCTCATGAGCCGAAAGGCAGCGAGTCACAAATGGGTTTCAAAGGCTTGCATCCACCGGACGTATCTGGTCTACCCAGCGTCCACGGGAAACCCGGCCACACAAATGTGGCACCGCGCTCGCCGTCCAGCTCATGAGCCGAAACGCAGCGAGTCACAAATGGGTTTCAAAGGCTTGCATATGCCGGACGTATCTTGTCTTGCCAGCGTCCACGGGTAACCTGGCCACACAAATGTGGTGCCGCGCTCGCCGCCCAGCTCATGAGCCGAAAGGCAGCGAGTCACAAATGGGTTTCAAAGGCTTGCATCCACCGGACGTATCTGGTCTAGCCAGCGTCCACGGGAAACCTGGCCACACAAATGTGGTGCCGCGCTCGCCGCCCAGCTCATGAGCCGAAAGGCAGCGAGTCACAAATGGGTTTCAAAGGCTTGCATCCACCGGACGTATCTGGTCTAGCCAGCGTCCACGGGAAACCTGGCCACACAAATGTGGCACCGCGCTCGCCGTCCAGCTCATGAGCCGAAAGGCAACGAGTCACAAATGGGTTTCAAAGGCTTGCATCCACCGGACGTATCTGGTCTACCCAGCGTCCACGGGAAACCCGGCCACACAAATGTGGCACCGCGCTCGCCGTCCAGCTCATGAGCCGAAAGGCAGCGAGTCACAAATGGGTTTCAAAGGCTTGCATCCACCGGACGTATCTGGTCTAGCCAGCGTCCACGGGAAACCTGGCCACACAAATGTGGCACCGCGCTCGCCATCCAGCGCGTGAGCCGAAAGGCAGCGAGTCATAAATGGGTTTCAAAGGCTTGCGTCCGCCAGGCGTATCTGGTCTACCCAGCGTCCACGGGAAACCCGGCCACACAAATGTGGCACCGCGCTCGCCGTCCAGCTCATGAGCCGAAAGGCAGCGAGTCACAAATGGGTTTCAAAGGCTTGCATCCGTCGGACGTATCTGGTCTAGCCAGCATCCATGGGAAACCTGGCCACAAAAATGTGGCACCGCGCTCGCCATCCAGCGCGTGAGCCGAAAGGTAGCGAGTCATAAATGGGTTTCAAAGGCTTGCGTCCGCCGGACGTATCTGGTCTACCCAGCGTCCACGGGAAACCCGGCCACAGAAATGTGGCACCGTGCTCGCCGTCCAGCTCATGAGCCGAAAGGCAGCGAGTCACAAATGGGTTTCAAAGGCGTGCGACCGTCGGACGTATCTGGTCTAGCCAGCATCCACGGGAAACCTGGCCACACAAATGTGGCACCGCGCTCGCCATCCAGCGCGTGAGCCGAAAGGCAGCGAGTCACAAATGGGTTTCAAAGGCTTGCATCCACCGGACGTATCTGGTCTAGCCAGCGTCCACGGGAAACCTGGCCACACAAATGTGGTGCCGCGCTCACCGCCCAGCTCATGAGCCGAAAGGCAGCGAGTCACAAATGGGTTTCAAAGGCGTGCGACCGTCGGACGTACCTGGTCTAGCCAGCATCCACGGGAAACCTGGCCACACAAATGTGGCACCGCGCTCGCCATCCAGCGCGTGAGCCGAAAGGCAACGAGTCATAAATGGGTTTCAAAGGCTTGCGTCCGCCGGACGTATCTGGTCTACCCAGCGTCCACGGGAAACCCGGCCACACAAATGTGGCACCGCGCTCGCCGTCCAGCTCATGAGCCGAAAGGCAGCGAGTCACAAATGGGTTTCAAAGGCTTGCATCTGCCAGACGTATCTTGTCTAGCCAGCGTCCACGGGAAACCTGGCTACACAAATGTGGTGCCGCGCTCGCCGCCCAGCTCATGAGCCGAAAGGCAGCGAGTCACAAATGGGTTTCAAAGGCTTGCATCCACCGGACGTATCTGGTCTAGCCAACGTCCACGTTAAACCTGGCCACACAAATGTGGTGCCGCGCTCGCCGCCCAGCTCATGAGCCGAAAGGCAGCGAGTCACAAATGGGTTTCAAAGGCGTGCGACCGTCGGACGTATCTGGTCTAGCCAGCATCCACGGGAAACCTGGCCACACAAATGTGGCACCGCGCTCGCCATCCAGCGCGTGAGCCGAAAGGCAGCGAGTCATAAATGGGTTTCAAAGGCTTGCGTTCGCCGGACGTATCTGGTCTACCCAGCGTCCACGGGAAACCCGGCCACACAAATGTGGCACCGTGCTCGCCGTCCAGCTCATGAGCCGAAAGGTAGCGAGTCACAAATGGGTTTCAAAGGCTTGCATCCACCGGACGTATCTGGTCTAGCCAGCTTCCACGGGAAACCTGGCCACACAAATGTGGTGCCGCGCTCGCCGCCCAGCTCATGAGCCGAAAGGCAGCGAGTCACAAATGGGTTTCAAAGGCTTGCATCCACCGGACGTATCTGGTCTAGCCAGCGTCCACGGGAAACCTGGCCACACAAATGTGGCACCGCGCTCGCCGTCCAGCTCATGAGCCGAAAGGCAGCGAGTCACAAATGGGTTTCAAAGGCTTGCATCCACCGGACGTATCTGGTCTACCCAGCGTCCACGGGAAACCCGGCCACACAAATGTGGCACCGCGCTCGCCGTCCAGCTCATGAGCCGAAACGCAGCGAGTCACAAATGGGTTTCAAAGGCTTGCATATGCCGGACGTATCTTGTCTTGCCAGCGTCCACGGGTAACCTGGCCACACAAATGTGGTGCCGCGCTCGCCGCCCAGCTCATGAGCCGAAAGGCAGCGAGTCACAAATGGGTTTCAAAGGCTTGCATCCACCGGACGTATCTGGTCTAGCCAGCGTCCACGGGAAACCTGGCCACACAAATGTGGTGCCGCGCTCGCCGCCCAGCTCATGAGCCGAAAGGCAGCGAGTCACAAATGGGTTTCAAAGGCGTGCGACCGTCAGACGTATCTGGTCTAGCCAGCATCCACGGGAAACCTGGCCACACAAATGTGGCACCGCGCTCGCCATCCAGCGCGTGAGCCGAAAGGCAGCGAGTCATAAATGGGTTTCAAAGGCTTGCGTCCACCAGACGTATCTGGTGTACCCAGCGTCCACGGGAAACCCGGCCACACAAATGTGGCACCGCGCTCGCCGTCCAGCTCATGAGCCGAAAGGCAGCGAGTCACAAATGGGTTTCAAAGGCTTGCATCCGCCGGACGTATCTGGTCTAGCCAGCGTCCACGGGAAACCTGGCCACACAAATGTGGCACCGCGCTCGCCATCCAGCGCGTGAGCCGAAAGGCAGCGAGTCATAAATGGGTTTCAAAGGCTTGCGTCCGCCAGGCGTATCTGGTCTACCCAGCGTCCACGGGAAACCCGGCCACACAAATGTGGCACCGCGCTCGCCGTCCAGCTCATGAGCCGAAAGGCAGCGAGTCACAAATGGGTTTCAAAGGCTTGCATTCGTCGGACGTATCTGGTCTAGCCAGCATCCACGGGAAACCTGGCCACAAAAATGTGGCACCGCGCTCGCCATCCAGCGCGTGAGCCGAAAGGCAGCGAGTCATAAATGGGTTTCAAAGGCTTGCGTCCGCCGGACGTATCTGGTCTACCCAGCGTCCACGGGTAACCTGGCCACACAAATGTGGTGCCGCGCTCGCCGCCCAGCTCATGAGCCGAAAGGCAGCGAGTCACAAATGGGTTTCAAAGGCTTGCATCCACCGGACGTATCTGGTCTAGCCAGCGTCCACGGGAAACCTGGCCACACAAATGTGGTGCCGCGCTCGCCGCCCAGCTCATGAGCCGAAAGGCAGCGAGTCAGAAATGGGTTTCAAAGGCTTGCGTTCGCCGGACGTATCTGGTCTACCCAGCGTCCACGGGAAACCCGGCCACACAAATGTGGCACCGTGCTCGCCGTCCAGCTCATGAGCCGAAAGGCAGCGAGTCACAAATGGGTTTCAAAGGCTTGCATCCACCGGACGTATCTGGTCTAGCCAGCTTCCACGGGAAACCTGGCCACACAAATGTGGTGCCGCGCTCGCCGCCCAGCTCATGAGCCGAAAGGCAGCGAGTCACAAATGGGTTTCAAAGGCTTGCATCCACCGGACGTATCTGGTCTAGCCAGCGTCCACGGGAAACCTGGCCAAACAAATGTGGCACCGCGCTCGCCGTCCAGCTCATGAGCCGAAAGGCAGCGAGTCACAAATGGGTTTCAAAGGCTTGCATCCACCGGACGTATCTGGTCTACCCAGCGTCCACGGGAAACCCGGCCACACAAATGTGGCACCGCGCTCGCCGTCCAGCTCATGAGCCGAAACGCAGCGAGTCACAAATGGGTTTCAAAGGCTTGCATATGCCGGACGTATCTTGTCTTGCCAGCGTCCACGGGTAACCTGGCCACACAAATGTGGTGCCGCGCTCGCCGCCCAGCTCATGAGCCGAAAGGCAGCGAGTCACAAATGGGTTTCAAAGGCTTGCATCCACCGGACGTATCTGGTCTAGCCAGCGTCCACGGGAAACCTGGCCACACAAATGTGGTGCCGCGCTCGCCGCCCAGCTCATGAGCCGAAAGGCAGCGAGTCAGAAATGGGTTTCAAAGGCTTGCATCCACCGGACGTATCTGGTCTAGCCAGCGTCCACGGGAAACCTGGCCACACAAATGTGGCACCGCGCTCGCCGTCCAGCTCATGAGCCGAAAGGCAACGAGTCACAAATGGGTTTCAAAGGCTTGCATCCACCGGACGTATCTGGTCTACCCAGCGTCCACGGGAAACCCGGCCACACAAATGTGGCACCGCGCTCGCCGTCCAGCTCATGAGCCGAAAGGCAGCGAGTCACAAATGGGTTTCAAAGGCTTGCATCCACCGGACGTATCTGGTCTAGCCAACATCCACGGGAAACCTGGCCACACAAATGTGGTGCCGCGCTCGCCGCCCAGCTCATGAGCCGAAAGGCAGCGAGTCACAAATGGGTTTCAAAGGCGTGCGACCGTCAGACGTATCTGGTCTAGCCAGCATCCACGGGAAACCTGGCCACACAAATGTGGCACCGCGCTCGCCATCCAGCGCGTGAGCCGAAAGGCAGCGAGTCATAAATGGGTTTCAAAGGCTTGCGTCCACCAGACGTATCTGGTGTACCCAGCGTCCACGGGAAACCCGGCCACACAAATGTGGCACCGCGCTCGCCGTTCAGCTCATGAGCCGAAAGGCAGCGAGTCACAAATGGGTTTAAAAGGCTTGC
This sequence comes from Urtica dioica subsp. dioica, assembly GCF_054948205.1. Taxonomy (NCBI): domain Eukaryota; kingdom Viridiplantae; phylum Streptophyta; class Magnoliopsida; order Rosales; family Urticaceae; genus Urtica; species Urtica dioica. The sequence continues at coordinate 44,640,222 of NC_142756.1, forward strand.
ATCCGCCGGACGTATCTGGTCTAGCCAGCGTCCACGGGAAACCTGGCCACACAAATGTGGCACCGCGCTCGCCATCCAGCGCGTGAGCCGAAAGGCAGCGAGTCATAAATGGGTTTCAAAGGCTTGCGTCCGCCAGGCGTATCTGGTCTACCCAGCGTCCACGGGAAACCCGGCCACACAAATGTGGCACCGCGCTCGCCGTCCAGCTCATGAGCCGAAAGGCAGCGAGTCACAAATGGGTTTCAAAGGCTTGCATCTGCCGGACGTATCTTGTCTTGCCAGCGTCCACGGGAAACCTGGCCACACAAATGTGGTGCCGCGCTCGCCGCCCAGCTCATGAGCCGAAAGGCAGCGAGACACAAATGGGTTTCAAAGGCTTGCATCCACCGGACGTATCTGGTCTAGCCAGCGTCCACGGGAAACCTGGCCACACAAATGTGGTGCCGCGCTCGCCGCCCAGCTCATGAGCCGAAAGGCAGCGAGTCACAAATGGGTTTCAAAGGCGTGCGACCGTCGGACGTATCTGGTCTAGCCAGCATCCACGGGAAACCTGGCCACACAAATGTGGCACCGCGCTCGCCATCCAGCGCGTGAGCCGAAAGGCAGCGAGTCACAAATGGGTTTCAAAGGCTTGCATCCACCGGACGTATCTGGTCTAGCCAGCGTCCACGGGAAACCTGGCCACACAAATGTGGTGCCGCGCTCGCCGCCCAGCTCATGAGCCGAAAGGCAGCGAGTCACAAATGGGTTTCAAAGGCGTGCGACCGTCGGACGTATCTGGTCTAGCCAGCATCCACGGGAAACCTGGCCACACAAATGTGGCACCGCGCTCGCCATCCAGCGCGTGAGCCGAAAGGCAACGAGTCATAAATGGGTTTCAAAGGCTTGCGTCCGCCGGACGTATCTGGTCTACCCAGCGTCCACGGGAAACCCGGCCACACAAATGTGGCACCGCGCTCGCCGTCCAGCTCATGAGCCGAAAGGCAGCGAGTCACAAATGGGTTTCAAAGGCTTGCATCTGCCAGACGTATCTTGTCTAGCCAGCGTCCACGGGAAACCTGGCTACACAAATGTGGTGCCGCGCTCGCCGCCCAGCTCATGAGCCGAAAGGCAGCGAGTCACAAATGGGTTTCAAAGGCTTGCATCCACCGGACGTATCTGGTCTACCCAGCGTCCACGGGAAACCCGGCCACACAAATGTGGCACCGCGCTCGCCGTCTAGCTCATGAGCCGAAACGCAGCGAGTCACAAATGGGTTTCAAAGGCTTGCATATGCCGGACGTATCTTGTCTTGCCAGCGTCCACGGGTAACCTGGCCACACAAATGTGGTGCCGCGCTCGCCGCCCAGCTCATGAGCCGAAAGGCAGCGAGTCACAAATGGGTTTCAAAGGCTTGCATCCACCGGACGTATCTGGTCTAGCCAGCGTCCACGGGAAACCTGGCCACACAAATGTGGTGCCGCGCTCGCCGCCCAGCTCATGAGCCGAAAGGCAGCGAGTCACAAATGGGTTTCAAAGGCGTGCGACCGTCAGACGTATCTGGTCTAGCCAGCATCCACGGGAAACCTGGCCACACAAATGTGGCACCGCGCTCGCCATCCAGCGCGTGAGCCGAAAGGCAGCGAGTCATAAATGGGTTTCAAAGGCTTGCGTCCACCGGACGTATCTGGTGTACCCAGCGTCCACGGGAAACCCGGCCACACAAATGTGGCACCGCGCTCGCCGTTCAGCTCATGAGCCGAAAGGCAGCGAGTCACAAATGGGTTTCAAAGGCTTGCATCCGCCGGACGTATCTGGTCTAGCCAGCGTCCACGGGAAACCTGGCCACACAAATGTGGCACCGCGCTCGCCATCCAGCGCGTGAGCCGAAAGGCAGCGAGTCATAAATGGGTTTCAAAGGCTTGCGTCCGCCAGGCGTATCTGGTCTACCCAGCGTCCACGGGAAACCCGGCCACACAAATGTGGCACCGCGCTCGCCGTCCAGCTCATGAGCCGAAAGGCAGCGAGTCACAAATGGGTTTCAAAGGCTTGCATCCGTCGGACGTATCTGGTCTAGCCAGCATCCACGGGAAACCTGGCCACAAAAATGTGGCACCGCGCTCGCCATCCAGCGCGTGAGCCAAAAGGCAGCGAGTCATAAATGGGTTTCAAAGGCTTGCGTCCGCCGGACGTATCTGGTCTACCCAGCGTCCACGGGAAACCCGGCCACAGAAATGTGGCACCGTGCTCGCCGTCCAGCTCATGAGCCGAAAGGCAGCGAGTCACAAATGGGTTTCAAAGGCGTGCGACCGTCGGACGTATCTGGTCTAGCCAGCATCCACGGGAAACCTGGCCACACAAATGTGGCACCGCGCTCGCCATCCAGCGCGTGAGCCGAAAGGCAGCGAGTCACAAATGGGTTTCAAAGGCTTGCATCCACCGGACGTATCTGGTCTAGCCAGCGTCCACGGGAAACCTGGCCACACAAATGTGGTGCCGCGCTCGCCGCCCAGCTCATGAGCCGAAAGGCAGCGAGTCACAAATGGGTTTCAAAGGCGTGCGACCGTCGGACGTATCTGGTCTAGCCAGCATCCACGGGAAACCTGGCCACACAAATGTGGCACCGCGCTCGCCATCCAGCGCGTGAGCCGAAAGGCAACGAGTCATAAATGGGTTTCAAAGGCTTGCGTCCGCCGGACGTATCTGGTCTACCCAGCGTCCACGGGAAACCCGGCCACACAAATGTGGCACCGCGCTCGCCGTCCAGCTCATGAGCCGAAAGGCAGCGAGTCACAAATGGGTTTCAAAGGCTTGCATCTGCCAGACGTATCTTGTCTAGCCAGCGTCCACGGGAAACCTGGCTACACAAATGTGGTGCCGCGCTCGCCGCCCAGCTCATGAGCCGAAAGGCAGCGAGTCACAAATGGGTTTCAAAGGCTTGCATCCACCGGACGTATCTGGTCTAGCCAACATCCACGGGAAACCTGGCCACACAAATGTGGTGCCGCGCTCGCCGCCCAGCTCATGAGCCGAAAGGCAGCGAGTCACAAATGGGTTTCAAAGGCGTGCGACCGTCGGACGTATCTGGTCTAGCCAGCATCCACGGGAAACCTGGCCACACAAATGTGGCACCGCGCTCGCCATCCAGCGCGTGAGCCGAAAGGCAGCGAGTCATAAATGGGTTTCAAAGGCTTGCGTTCGCCGGACGTATCTGGTCTACCCAGCGTCCACGGGAAACCCGGCCACACAAATGTGGCACCGTGCTCGCCGTCCAGCTCATGAGCCGAAAGGCAGCGAGTCACAAATGGGTTTCAAAGGCTTGCATCCACCGGACGTATCTGGTCTAGCCAGCTTCCACGGGAAACCTGGCCACACAAATGTGGTGCCGCGCTCGCCGCCCAGCTCATGAGCCGAAAGGCAGCGAGTCACAAATGGGTTTCAAAGGCTTGCATCCACCGGACGTATCTGGTCTAGCCAGCGTCCACGGGAAACCTGGCCACACAAATGTGGTGCCGCGCTCGCCGCCCAGCTCATGAGCCGAAAGGCAGCGAGTCACAAATGGGTTTCAAAGGCGTGCGACCGTCAGACGTATCTGGTCTAGCCAGCATCCACGGGAAACCTGGCCACACAAATGTGGCACCGCGCTCGCCATCCAGCGCGTGAGCCGAAAGGCAGCGAGTCATAAATGGGTTTCAAAGGCTTGCGTCCACCGGACGTATCTGGTGTACCCAGCGTCCACGGGAAACCCGGCCACACAAATGTGGCACCGCGCTCGCCGTTCAGCTCATGAGCCGAAAGGCAGCGAGTCACAAATGGGTTTCAAAGGCTTGCATCCGCCGGACGTATCTGGTCTAGCCAGCGTCCACGGGAAACCTGGCCACACAAATGTGGAACCGCGCTCGCCATCCAGCGCGTGAGCCGAAAGGCAGCGTGTCATAAATGGGTTTCAAAGGCTTGCGTCCGCCAGGCGTATCTGGTCTACCCAGCGTCCACGGGAAACCCGGCCACACAAATGTGGCACCGCGCTCGCCGTCCAGCTCATGAGCCGAAAGGCAGCGAGTCACAAATGGGTTTCAAAGGCTTGCATCCGTCGGACGTATCTGGTCTAGCCAGCATCCACGGGAAACCTGGCCACAAAAATGTGGCACCGCGCTCGCCATCCAGCGCGTGAGCCAAAAGGCAGCGAGTCATAAATGGGTTTCAAAGGCTTGCGTCCGCCGGACGTATCTGGTCTACCCAGCGTCCACGGGAAACCCGGCCACAGAAATGTGGCACCGTGCTCGCCGTCCAGCTCATGAGCCGAAAGGCAGCGAGTCACAAATGGGTTTCAAAGGCGTGCGACCGTCGGACGTATCTGGTCTAGCCAGCATCCACGGGAAACCTGGCCACACAAATGTGGCACCGCGCTCGCCATCCAGCGCGTGAGCCGAAAGGCAGCGAGTCACAAATGGGTTTCAAAGGCTTGCATCCACCGGACGTATCTGGTCTAGCCAGCGTCCACGGGAAACCTGGCCACACAAATGTGGTGCCGCGCTCGCCGCCCAGCTCATGAGCCGAAAGGCAGCGAGTCACAAATGGGTTTCAAAGGCGTGCGACCGTCGGACGTATCTGGTCTAGCCAGCATCCACGGGAAACCTGGCCACACAAATGTGGCACCGCGCTCGCCATCCAGCGCGTGAGCCGAAAGGCAACGAGTCATAAATGGGTTTCAAAGGCTTGCGTCCGCCGGACGTATCTGGTCTACCCAGCGTCCACGGGAAACCCGGCCACACAAATGTGGCACCGCGCTCGCCGTCCAGCTCATGAGCCGAAAGGCAGCGAGTCACAAATGGGTTTCAAAGGCTTGCATCTGCCAGACGTATCTTGTCTAGCCAGCGTCCACGGGAAACCTGGCTACACAAATGTGGTGCCGCGCTCGCCGCCCAGCTCATGAGCCGAAAGGCAGCGAGTCACAAATGGGTTTCAAAGGCTTGCATCCACCGGACGTATCTGGTCTAGCCAACATCCACGGGAAACCTGGCCACACAAATGTGGTGCCGCGCTCGCCGCCCAGCTCATGAGCCGAAAGGCAGCGAGTCACAAATGGGTTTCAAAGGCGTGCGACCGTCGGACGTATCTGGTCTAGCCAGCATCCACGGGAAACCTGGCCACACAAATGTGGCACCGCGCTCGCCATCCAGCGCGTGAGCCGAAAGGCAGCGAGTCATAAATGGGTTTCAAAGGCTTGCGTTCGCCGGACGTATCTGGTCTACCCAGCGTCCACGGGAAACCCGGCCACACAAATGTGGCACCGTGCTCGCCGTCCAGCTCATGAGCCGAAAGGCAGCGAGTTACAAATGGGTTTCAAAGGCTTGCATCCACCGGACGTATCTGGTCTAGCCAGCTTCCACGGGAAACCTGGCCACACAAATGTGGTGCCGCGCTCGCCGCCCAGCTCATGAGCCGAAAGGCAGCGAGTCACAAATGGGTTTCAAAGGCTTGCATCCACCGGACGTATCTGGTCTAGCCAGCGTCCACGGGAAACCTGGCCACACAAATGTGGCACCGCGCTCGCCGTCCAGCTCATGAGCCGAAAGGCAGCGAGTCACAAATGGGTTTCAAAGGCTTGCATCCACCGGACGTATCTGGTCTACCCAGCGTCCACGGGAAACCCGGCCACACAAATGTGGCACCGCGCTCGCCGTCCAGCTCATGAGCCGAAACGCAGCGAGTCACAAATGGGTTTCAAAGGCTTGCATATGCCGGACGTATCTTGTCTTGCCAGCGTCCACGGGTAACCTGGCCACACAAATGTGGTGCCGCGCTCGCCGCCCAGCTCATGAGCCGAAAGGCAGCGAGTCACAAATGGGTTTCAAAGGCTTGCATCCACCGGACGTATCTGGTCTAGCCAGCGTCCACGGGAAACCTGGCCACACAAATGTGGTGCCGCGCTCGCCGCCCAGCTCATGAGCCGAAAGGCAGCGAGTCACAAATGGGTTTCAAAGGCGTGCGACCGTCAGACGTATCTGGTCTAGCCAGCATCCACGGGAAACCTGGCCACACAAATGTGGCACCGCGCTCGCCATCCAGCGCGTGAGCCGAAAGGCAGCGAGTCATAAATGGGTTTCAAAGGCTTGCGTCCACCGGACGTATCTGGTGTACCCAGCGTCCACGGGAAACCCGGCCACACAAATGTGGCACCGCGCTCGCCGTTCAGCTCATGAGCCGAAAGGCAGCGAGTCACAAATGGGTTTCAAAGGCTTGCATCCGCCGGACGTATCTGGTCTAGCCAGCGTCCACGGGAAACCTGGCCACACAAATGTGGCACCGCGCTCGCCATCCAGCGCGTGAGCCGAAAGGCAGCGAGTCATAAATGGGTTTCAAAGGCTTGCGTCCGCCAGACGTATCTGGTCTAGCCAGCGTCCACGGGAAACCTGGCCACACAAATGTGGCACCGCGCTCGCCATCCAGCGCGTGAGCCGAAAGGCAGCGAGTCACAAATGGGTTTCAAAGGCTTGCATCCACCGGACGTATCTGGTCTAGCCAGCTTCCACGGGAAACCTGGCCACACAAATGTGGCACCGCGCTCGCCGTCCAGCTCATGAGCCGAAAGGCAGCGAGTCACAAATGGGTTTCAAAGGCTTGCATCCGTCGGACGTATCTGGTCTAGCCAGCATCCACGGGAAACCTGGCCACAAAAATGTGGCACCGCGCTCGCCATCCAGCGCGTGAGCCGAAAGGCAGCGAGTCATAAATGGGTTTCAAAGGCTTGCGTCCGCCGGACGTATCTGGTCTACCCAGCGTCCACGGGAAACCCGGCCACAGAAATGTGGCACCGTGCTCGCCGTCCAGCTCATGAGCCGAAAGGCAGCGAGTCACAAATGGGTTTCAAAGGCGTGCGACCGTCGGACGTATCTGGTCTAGCCAGCATCCACGGGAAATGGCCACACAAATGTGGCACCGCGCTCGCCATCCAGCGCGTGAGCCGAAAGGCAGCGAGTCACAAATGGGTTTCAAAGGCTTGCATCCACCGGACGTATCTGGTCTAGCCAGCGTCCACGGGAAACCTGGCCACACAAATGTGGTGCCGCGCTCGCCGCCCAGCTCATGAGCCGAAAGGCAGCGAGTCACAAATGGGTTTCAAAGGCGTGCGACCGTCGGACGTATCTGGTCTAGCCAGCATCCACGGGAAACCTGGCCACACAAATGTGGCACCGCGCTCGCCATCCAGCGCGTGAGCCGAAAGGCAACGAGTCATAAATGGGTTTCAAAGGCTTGCGTCCGCTGGACGTATCTAGTCTACCCAGCGTCCACGGGAAACCCGGCCACACAAATGTGGCACCGCGCTCGCCGTCCAGCTCATGAGCCGAAAGGCAGCGAGTCACAAATGGGTTTCAAAGGCTTGCATCTGCCAGACGTATCTTGTCTAGCCAGCGTCCACGGGAAACCTGGCTACACAAATGTGGTGCCGCGCTCGCCGCCCAGCTCATGAGCCGAAAGGCAGCGAGTCACAAATGGGTTTCAAAGGCTTGCATCCACCGGACGTATCTGGTCTAGCCAACGTCCACGGGAAACCTGGCCACACAAATGTGGTGCCGCGCTCGCCGCCCAGCTCATGAGCCGAAAGGCAGCGAGTCACAAATGGGTTTCAAAGGCGTGCGACCGTCGGACGTATCAGGTCTAGCCAGCATCCACGGGAAACCTGGCCACACAAATGTGGCACCGCCCTCGCCATCCAGCGCGTGAGCCGAAAGGCAACGAGTCATAAATGGGTTTCAAAGGCTTGCGTCCGCCGGACGTATCTGGTCTACCCAGCGTCCACGGGAAACCCCGCCACACAAATGTGGCACCGCGCTCGCCGTCCAGCTCATGAGCCGAAAGGCAGCGAGTCACAAATGGGTTTCAAAGGCTTGCATCTGCCGGACGTATCTTGTCTTGCCAGCGCCCACGGGAAACCTGGCCACACAAATGTGGTGCCGCGCTCGCCGCCCAGCTCATGAGCCGAAAGGCAGCGAGTCACAAATGGGTTTCAAAGGCTTGCATCCACCGGACGTATCTGGTCTAGCCAGCGTCCACGGGAAACCTGGCCACACAAATGTGGTGCCGCGCTCGCCGCCCAGCTCATGAGCCGAAAGGCAGCGAGTCACAAATGGGTTTCAAAGGCATGCGACCGTCGGACGTATCTGGTCTAGCCAGCATCCACGGGAAACCTGGCCACACAAATGTGGCACCGCGCTCGCCATCCAGCGCGTGAGCCGAAAGGCAACGAGTCATAAATGGGTTTCAAAGGCTTGCGTCCGCCGGACGTATCTGGTCTACCCAGCGTCCACGGGAAACCCGGCCACACAAATGTGGCACCGCGCTCGCCGTCCAGCTCATGAGCCGAAAGGCAGCGAGTCACAAATGGGTTTCAAAGGCTTGCATCTGCCGGACGTATCTTGTCTTGCCAGCGCCCACGGGAAACCTGGCCACACAAATGTGGTGCCGCGCTCGCCGCCCAGCTCATGAGCCGAAAGGCAGCGAGTCACAAATGGGTTTCAAAGGCTTGCATCCACCGGACGTATCTGGTCTAGCCAGCGTCCACGGGAAACCTGGCCACACAAATGTGGCACCGCGCTCGCCGTCCAGCTCATGAGCCGAAAGGCAGCGAGTCACAAATGGGTTTCAAAGGCTTGCATCCACCGGACGTATCTGGTCTACCCAGCGTCCACGGGAAACCCGGCCACACAAATGTGGCACCGCGCTCGCCGTCCAGCTCATGAGCCGAAACGCAGCGAGTCACAAATGGGTTTCAAAGGCTTGCATATGCCGGACGTATCTTGTCTTGCCAGCGTCCACGGGTAACCTGGCCACACAAATGTGGTGCCGCGCTCGCCGCCCAGCTCATGAGCCGAAAGGCAGCGAGTCACAAATGGGTTTCAAAGGCTTGCATCCACCGGACGTATCTGGTCTAGCCAGCGTCCACGGGAAACCTGGCCACACAAATGTGGTGCCGCGCTCGCCGCCCAGCTCATGAGCCGAAAGGCAGCGAGTCACAAATGGGTTTCAAAGGCGTGCGACCTTCAGACGTATCTGGTCTAGCCAGCATCCACGGGAAACCTGGCCACACAAATGTGGCACCGCGCTCGCCATCCAGCGCGTGAGCCGAAAGGCAGCGAGTCATAAATGGGTTTCAAAGGCTTGCGTCCACCGGACGTATCTGGTGTACCCAGCGTCCACGGGAAACCCGGCCACACAAATGTGGCACCGCGCTCGCCGTTCAGCTCATGAGCCGAAAGGCAGCGAGTCACAAATGGGTTTCAAAGGCTTGCATCCGCCGGACGTATCTGGTCTAGCCAGCGTCCACGGGAAACCTGGCCACACAAATGTGGCACCGCGCTCGCCATCCAGCGCGTGAGCCGAAAGGCAGCGAGTCATAAATGGGTTTCAAAGGCTTGCGTCCGCCAGGCGTATCTGGTCTACCCAGCGTCCACGGGAAACCCGGCCACACAAATGTGGCACCGCGCTCGCCGTCCAGCTCATGAGCCGAAAGGCAGCGAGTCACAAATGGGTTTCAAAGGCTTGCATCCACCGGACGTATCTGGTCTACCCAGCGTCCACGGGAAACCCGGCCACACAAATGTGGCACCGCGCTCGCCGTCCAGCTCATGAGCCGAAACGCAGCGAGTCACAAATGGGTTTCAAAGGCTTGCATATGCCGGACGTATCTTGTCTTGCCAGCGTCCACGGGTAACCTGGCCACACAAATGTGGTGCCGCGCTCGCCGCCCAGCTCATGAGCCGAAAGGCAGCGAGTCACAAATGGGTTTCAAAGGCTTGCATCCACCGGACGTATCTGGTCTAGCCAGCGTCCACGGGAAACCTGGCCACACAAATGTGGTGCCGCGCTCGCCGCCCAGCTCATGAGCCGAAAGGCAGCGAGTCACAAATGGGTTTCAAAGGCGTGCGACCGTCAGACGTATCTGGTCTAGCCAGCATCCACGGGAAACCTGGCCACACAAATGTGGCACCGCGCTCGCCATCCAGCGCGTAAGCCGAAAGGCAGCGAGTCATAAATGGGTTTCAAAGGCTTGCGTCCACCGGACGTATCTGGTGTACCCAGCGTCCACGGGAAACCCGGCCACACAAATGTGGCACCGCGCTCGCCGTTCAGCTCATGAGCCGAAAGGCAGCGAGTCACAAATGGGTTTCAAAGGCTTGCATCCGCCGGACGTATCTGGTCTAGCCAGCGTCCACGGGAAACCTGGCCACACAAATGTGGCACTGCGCTCGCCATCCAGCGCGTGAGCCGAAAGGCAGCGAGTCATAAATGGGTTTCAAAGGCTTGCGTCCGCCAGGCGTATCTGGTCTACCCAGCGTCCACGGGAAACCCGGCCACACAAATGTGGCACCGCGCTCGCCGTCCAGCTTATGAGCCGAAAGGCAGCGAGTCACAAATGGGTTTCAAAGGCTTGCATCCGTCGGACGTATCTGGTCTAGCCAGCATCCACGGGAAACCTGGCCACAAAAATGTGGCACCGCGCTCGCCATCCAGCGCGTGAGCCGAAAGGCAGCGAGTCATAAATGGGTTTCAAAGGCTTGCGTCCGCCGGACGTATCTGGTCTACCCAGCGTCCACGGGAAACCCGGCCACAGAAATGTGGCACCGTGCTCGCCGTCCAGCTCATGAGCCGAAAGGCAGCGAGTCACAAATGGGTTTCAAAGGCGTGCGACCGTCGGACGTATCTGGTCTAGCCAGCATCCACGGGAAACCTGGCCACACAAATGTGGCACCGCGCTCGCCATCCAGCGCGTGAGCCGAAAGGCAGCGAGTCACAAATGGGTTTCAAAGGCTTGCATCCACCGGACGTATCTGGTCTAGCCAGCGTCCACGGGAAACCTGGCCACACAAATGTGGTGCCGCGCTCGCCGCCCAGCTCATGAGCCGAAAGGCAGCGAGTCACAAATGGGTTTCAAAGGCGTGCGACCGTCGGACGTATCTGGTCTAGCCAGCATCCACGGGAAACCTGGCCACACAAATGTGGCACCGCGCTCGCCATCCAGCGCGTGAGCCGAAAGGCAACGAGTCATAAATGGGTTTCAAAGGCTTGCGTCCGCCGGACGTATCTGGTCTACCCAGCGTCCACGGGAAACCCGGCCACACAAATGTGGCACCGCGCTCGCCGTCCAGCTCATGAGCCGAAAGGCAGCGAGTCACAAATGGGTTTCAAAGGCTTGCATCTGCCAGACGTATCTTGTCTAGCCAGCGTCCACGGGAAACCTGGCTACACAAATGTGGTGCCGCGCTCGCCGCCCAGCTCATGAGCCGAAAGGCAGCGAGTCACAAATGGGTTTCAAAGGCTTGCATCCACCGAACGTATCTGGTCTAGCCAACGTCCACGGGAAACCTGGCCACACAAATGTGGTGCCGCGCTCGCCGCCCAGCTCATGAGCCGAAAGGCAGCGAGTCACAAATGGGTTTCAAAGGCGTGCGACCGTCGGACGTATCTGGTCTAGCCAGCATCCACGGGAAACCTGGCCACACAAATGTGGCACCGCGCTCGCCATCCAACGCGTGAGCCGAAAGGCAACGAGTCATAAATGGGTTTCAAAGGCTTGCGTCCGCCGGACGTATCTGGTCTACCCAGCGTCCACGGGAAACCCGGCCACACAAATGTGGCACCGCGCTCGCCGTCCAGCTCATGAGCCGAAAGGCAGCGAGTCACAAATGGGTTTCAAAGGCTTGCATCTGCCGGACGTATCTTGTCTTGCCAGCGCCCACGGGAAACCTGGCCACACAAATGTGGTGCCGCGCTCGCCGCCCAGCTCATGAGCCGAAAGGCAGCGAGTCACAAATGGGTTTCAAAGGCTTGCATCCACCGGACGTATCTGGTCTAGCCAGCGTCCACGGGAAACCTGGCCACACAAATGTGGTGCCGCGCTCGCCGCCCAGCTCATGAGCCGAAAGGCAGCGAGTCACAAATGGGTTTCAAAGGCATGCGACCGTCGGACGTATCTGGTCTAGCCAGCATCCACGGGAAACCTGGCCACACAAATGTGGCACCGCGCTCGCCATCCAGCGCGTGAGCCGAAAGGCAACGAGTCATAAATGGGTTTCAAAGGCTTGCGTCCGCCGGACGTATCTGGTCTACCCAGCGTCCACGGGAAACCCGGCCACACAAATGTGGCATCGCGCTCGCCGTCCAGCTCATGAGCCGAAAGGCAGCGAGTCACAAATGGGTTTCAAAGGCTTGCATCTGCCGGACGTATCTTGTCTTGCCAGCGCCCACGGGAAACCTGGCCACACAAATGTGGTGCCGTGCTCGCCGCCCAGCTCATGAGCCGAAAGGCAGCGAGTCACAAATGGGTTTCAAAGGCTTGCATCCACCGGACGTATCTGGTCTAGCCAGCGTCCATGGGAAACCTGGCCACACAAATGTGGTGCCGCGCTCGCCGCCCAGCTCATGAGCCGAAAGGCAGCGAGTCACAAATGGGTTTCAAAGGCGTGCGACCGTCGGACGTATCTGGTCTAGCCAGCATCCACGGGAAACCTGGCCACACAAATGTGGCACCGCGCTCGCCATCCAGCGCGTGAGCCGAAAGGCAACGAGTCATAAATGGGTTTCAAAGGATTGCGTCCGCCGGACGTATCTGGTCTACCCAGCGTCCACGGGAAACCCGGCCACACAAATGTGGCACCATGCTCGCCGTCCAGCTCATGAGCCGAAAGGCAGCGAGCCACAAATGGGTTTCAAAGGCTTGCATCCACCGGACGTATCTGGTCTAGCCAGCGTCCACGGGAAACCTGGCCACACAAATGTGGTGCCGCGCTCGCCGCCCAGCTCATGAGCCGAAAGGCAGCGAGTCACAAATGGGTTTCAAAGGCTTGCATCCACCGGACGTATCTGGTCTAGCCAGCGTCCACGGGAAACCTGGCCACACAAATGTGGCACCGCGCTTGCCATCCAGCTCATGAGCCGAAAGGCAGCGAGTCACAAATGGGTTTCAAAGGCTTGCATCCACCGGAAGTATCTGGTCTACCCAGCGTCCACGGGAAACCCGGCCACACAAATGTGGCACCGCGCTCGCCGTCCAGCTCATGAGCCGAAAGGCAGCGAGTCACAAATGGGTTTCAAAGGCTTGCATCTGCCGGACGTATCTTGTCTTGCCAGCCCCCACGGGAAACCTGGCCACACAAATGTGGTGCCGCGCTCGCCGCCCAGCTCATGAGCCGAAAGGCAGCGAGTCACAAATGGGTTTCAAAGGCTTGCATCCACCGGACGTATCTGGTCTAGCCAGCGTCCACGGGAAACCTGGCCACACAAATGTGGTGCCGCGCTCGCCGCCCAGCTCATGAGCCGAAAGGCAGCGAGTCACAAATGGGTTTCAAAGGCATGCGACCGTCGGACGTATCTGGTCTAGCCAGCATCCACGGGAAACCTGGCCACACAAATGTGGCACCGCGCTCGCCATCCAGCGCGTGAGCCGAAAGGCAACGAGTCATAAATGGGTTTCAAAGGCTTGCGTCCGCCGGACGTATCTGGTCTACCCAGCGTCCACGGGAAACCCGGCCACACAAATGTGGCACCGCGCTCGCCGTCCAGCTCATGAGCCGAAAGGCAGCGAGTCACAAATGGGTTTCAAAGGCTTGCATCTGCCGGACGTATCTTGTCTTGCCAGCGCCCACGGGAAACCTGGCCACACAAATGTGGTGCCGCGCTCGCCGCCCAGCTCATGAGCCGAAAGGCAGCGAGTCACAAATGGGTTTCAAAGGCTTGCATCCACCGGACGTATCTGGTCTAGCCAGCGTCCATGGGAAACCTGGCCACACAAATGTGGTGCCGCGCTCGCCGCCCAGCTCATGAGCCGAAAGGCAGCGAGTCACAAATGGGTTTCAAAGGCGTGCGACCGTCGGACGTATCTGGTCTAGCCAGCATCCACGGGAAACCTGGCCACACAAATGTGGCACCGCGCTCGCCATCCAGCGCGTGAGCCGAAAGGCAACGAGTCATAAATGGGTTTCAAAGGATTGCGTCCGCCGGACGTATCTGGTCTACCCAGCGTCCACGGGAAACCCGGCCACACAAATGTGGCACCATGCTCGCCGTCCAGCTCATGAGCCGAAAGGCAGCGAGCCACAAATGGGTTTCAAAGGCTTGCATCCACCGGACGTATCTGGTCTAGCCAGCGTCCACGGGAAACCTGGCCACACAAATGTGGTGCCGCGCTCGCCGCCCAGCTCATGAGCCGAAAGGCAGCGAGTCACAAATGGGTTTCAAAGGCTTGCATCCACCGGACGTATCTGGTCTAGCCAGCGTCCACGGGAAACCTGGCCACACAAATGTGGCACCGCGCTCGCCGTCCAGCTCATGAGCCGAAAGGCAGCGAGTCACAAATGGGTTTCAAAGGCTTGCATCCACCGGACGTATCTGGTCTACCCAGCGTCCACGGGAAACCCGGCCACACAAATGTGGCACCGCGCTCGCCGTCCAGCTCATGAGCCGAAAGGCAGCGAGTCACAAATGGGTTTCAAAGGCTTGCATCTGCCGGACGTATCTTGTCTTGCCAGCGTCCACGGGAAACCTGGCCACACAAATGTGGTGCCGCGCTCGCCGTCCAGCTCATGAGCCGAAAGGCAGCGAGTCACAAATGGGTTTCAAAGGCGTGCGACCGTCGGACGTATCTGGTCTAGCCAGCATCCACGGGAAACCTGGCCACACAAATGTGGCACCGCGCTCGCCATCCAGCGCGTGAGCCGAAAGGCAACGAGTCATAAATGGGTTTCAATGGCTTGCGTCCGCCGGACGTATCTGGTCTACCCAGCGTCCACGGGAAACCCGGCCACACAAATGTGGCACCGCGCTCACCGTCCAGCTCATGAGCCGAAAGACAGCGAGTCACAAATGGGTTTCAAAGGCTTGCATCTGCCGGACGTATCTTGTCTTGCCAGCGCCCACGGGAAACCTGGCCACACAAATGTGGTGCCGCGCTCGCCGCCCAGCTCATGAGCCGAAAGGCAGCGAGTCACAAATGGGTTTCAAAGGCTTGCATCCACCGGACGTATCTGGTCTAGCCAGCGTCCACGGGAAACCTGGCCACACAAATGTGGTGCCGCGCTCGCCGCCCAGCTCATGAGCCGAAAGGCAGCGAGTCACAAATGGGTTTCAAAGGCATGCGACCGTCGGACGTATCTGGTCTAGCCAGCATCCACGGGAAACCTGGCCACACAAATGTGGCACCGCGCTCGCCATCCAGCGCGTGAGCCGAAAGGCAACGAGTCATAAATGGGTTTCAAAGGCTTGCGTCCGCCGGACGTATCTGGTCTACCCAGCGTCCACGGGAAACCCGGCCACACAAATGTGGCACCGCGCTCGCCGTCCAGCTCATGAGCCGAAAGGCAGCGAGTCACAAATGGGTTTCAAAGGCTTGCATCTGCCGGACGTATCTTGTCTTGCCAGCGCCCACGGGAAACCTGGCCACACAAATGTGGTGCCGCGCTCGCCGCCTAGCTCATGAGCCGAAAGGCAGCGAGTCACAAATGGGTTTCAAAGGCTTGCATCCACCGGACGTATCTGGTCTAGCCAGCGTCCATGGGAAACCTGGCCACACAAATGTGGTGCCGCGCTCGCCGCCCAGCTCATGAGCCGAAAGGCAGCGAGTCACAAATGGGTTTCAAAGGCGTGCGACCGTCGGACGTATCTGGTCTAGCCAGCATCCACGGGAAACCTGGCCACACAAATGTGGCACCGCGCTCGCCATCCAGCGCGTGAGCCGAAAGGCAACGAGTCATAAATGGGTTTCAAAGGATTGCGTCCGCCGGACGTATCTGGTCTACCCAGCGTCCACGGGAAACCCGGCCACACAAATGTGGCACCATGCTCGCCGTCCAGCTCATGAGCCGAAAGGCAGCGAGCCACATATGGGTTTCAAAGGCTTGCATCCACCGGACGTATCTGGTCTAGCCAGCGTCCACGGGAAACCTGGCCACACAAATGTGGTGCCGCGCTCGCCGCCCAGCTCATGAGCCGAAAGGCAGCGAGTCACAAATGGGTTTCAAAGGCTTGCATCCACCGGACGTATCTGGTCTAGCCAGCGTCCACGGGAAACCTGGCCACACAAATGTGGCACCGCGCTCGCCGTCCAGCTCATGAGCCGAAAGGCAGCGAGTCACAAATGGGTTTCAAAGGCTTGCATCCACCGGACGTATCTGGTCTACCCAGCGTCCATGGGAAACCCGGCCACACAAATGTGGCACCGCGCTCGCCGTCCAGCTCATGAGCCGAAAGGCAGCGAGTCACAAATGGGTTTCAAAGGCTTGCATCTGCCGGACGTATCTTGTCTTGCCAGCGTCCACGGGAAACCTGGCCACACAAATGTGGTGCCGCGCTCGCCGCCCAGCTCATGAGCCGAAAGGCAGCGAATCACAAATGGGTTTCAAAGGCTTGCATCCACCGGACGTATCTGGTCTAGCCAGCGTCCACGGGAAACCTGGCCACACAAATGTGGTGCCGCGCTCGCCGCCCAGCTCATGAGCCGAAAGGCAGCGAGTCACAAATGGGTTTCAAAGGCGTGCGACCGTCGGACGTATCTGGTCTAGCCAGCATCCACGGGAAACCTGGCCACACAAATGTGGCACCGCGCTCGCCATCCAGCGCGTGAGCCGAAAGGCAGCGAGTCATAAATGGGTTTCAAAGGCTTGCGTCCGCCGGACGTATCTGGTCTACCCAGCGTCCACGGGAAACCCGGCCACACAAATGTGGCACCGCGCTCGCCGTCCAGCTCATGAGCCGAAAGGCAGCGAGTCACAAATGGGTTTCAAAGGCTTGCATCCGCCGGACGTATCTTGTCTAGCCAGCGTCCACGGGAAACCTGGCCACACAAATGTGGCACCGCGCTCGCTATCCAGCGCGTGAGCCGAAAGGCAGCGAGTCATAAATGGGTTTCAAAGGCTTGCGTCCGCCGGGCGTATCTGGTCTACCCAGCGTCCACGGGAAACCCGGCCACACAAATGTGGCACCGCGCTCGCCGTCCAGCTCATGAGCCGAAAGGCAGCGAGTCACAAATGAGTTTCAAAGGCTTGCATCTCCCGGACGTATCTTGTCTAGCCAGCGTCCACGGGAAACCTGGCCACACAAATGTGGTGCCGCGCTCGCCGCCCAGCTCATGAGCCGAAAGGCAGCGAGTCACAAATGGGTTTCAAAGGCTTGCATCCACCGGACGTATCTGGTCTAGCCAGCGTCCACGGGAAACTTGGCCACACAAATGTGGTGCCGCGCTCGCCGCCCAGCTCATGAGCCAAAAGGCAGCGAGTCACAAATGGGTTTCAAAGGCGTGCGACCGTCGGACGTATCTGGTCTAGCCAGCATCCACGGGAAACCTGGCCACACAAATGTGGCACCGCGCTCGCCATCCAGCGCGTGAGCCGAAAGGCAGCGAGTCATAAATGGGTTTCAAAGGCTTGCGTCCGCCGGACGTATCTGGTCTACCCAGCGTCCATGGGAAACCCGGCCACACAAATGTGGCACCGCGCTCGCCGTCCAGCTCATGAGCCGAAAGGCAGCGAGTCACAAATGGGTTTCAAAGGCTTGCATCTGCCGGACGTATCTTGTCTTGCCAGCGTCCACGGGAAACCTGGCCACACAAATGTGGTGCCGCGCTCGCCGCCCAGCTCATGAGCCGAAAGGCAGCGAATCACAAATGGGTTTCAAAGGCTTGCATCCACCGGACGTATCTGGTCTAGCCAGCGTCCACGGGAAACCTGGCCACACAAATGTGGTGCCGCGCTCGCCGCCCAGCTCATGAGCCGAAAGGCAGCGAGTCACAAATGGGTTTCAAAGGCGTGCGACCGTCGGACGTATCTGGTCTAGCCAGCATCCACGGGAAACCTGGCCACACAAATGTGGCACCGCGCTCGCCATCCAGCGCGTGAGCCGAAAGGCAGCGAGTCATAAATGGGTTTCAAAGGCTTGCGTCCGCCGGACGTATCTGGTCTACCCAGCATCCACGGGAAACCCGGCCACACAAATGTGGCACCGCGCTCGCCGTCCAGCTCATGAGCCGAAAGGCAGCGAGTCACAAATGGGTTTCAAAGGCTTGCATCCGCCGGACGTATCTTGTCTAGCCAGCGTCCACGGGAAACCTGGCCACACAAATGTGGCACCGCGCTCGCTATCCAGCGCGTGAGCCGAAAGGCAGCGAGTCATAAATGGGTTTCAAAGGCTTGCGTCCGCCGGGCGTATCTGGTCTACCCAGCGTCCACGGGAAACCCGGCCACACAAATGTGGCACCGCGCTCGCCGTCCAGCTCATGAGCCGAAAGGCAGCGAGTCACAAATGAGTTTCAAAGGCTTGCATCTCCCGGACGTATCTTGTCTAGCCAGCGTCCACGGGAAACCTGGCCACACAAATGTGGTGCCGCGCTCGCCGCCCAGCTCATGAGCCGAAAGGCAGCTTGTCACAAATGGGTTTCAAAGGCTTGCATCCACCGGACGTATCTGGTCTAGCCAGCGTCCACGGGAAACTTGGCCACACAAATGTGGTGCCGCGCTCGCCGCCCAGCTCATGAGCCAAAAGGCAGCGAGTCACAAATGGGTTTCAAAGGCGTGCGACCGTCGGACGTATCTGGTCTAGCCAGCATCCACGGGAAACCTGGCCACACAAATGTGGCACCGCGCTCGCCATCCAGCGCGTGAGCCGAAAGGCAGCGAGTCATAAATGGGTTTCAAAGGCTTGCGTCCGCCGGACGTATCTGGTCTACCCAGCGTCCACGGGAAACCCGGCCACACAAATGTGGCACCGCACTCGCCGTCCAGCTCATGAGCCGAAAGGCAGCGAGTCACAAATGGGTTTCAAAGGCTTGCATCTGCCAGACGTATCTTGTCTAGCCAGCGTCCACGGGAAACCTGGCTACACAAATGTGGTGCCGCGCTCGCCGCCCAGCTCATGAGCCGAAAGGCAGCGAGTCACAAATGGGTTTCAAAGGCTTGCATCCACCGGACGTATCTGGTCTAGCCAGCGTCCACGGGAAACCTGGCCACACAAATGTGGTGCCGCGCTCGCCGCCCAGCTCATGAGCCGAAACGCAGCGAGTCACAAATGGGTTTCAAAGGCGTGCGACCGTCGGACGTATCTGGTCTAGCCAGCATCCACGGGAAACCTGGCCACACAAATGTGGCACCGCGCTCGCCATCCAGCGCGTGAGCCGAAAGGCAACGAGTCATAAATGGGTTTCAAAGGCTTACGTCCGCCGGATGTATCTGGTCTACCCAGCGTCCACGGGAAACCCGGCCACACAAATGTGGCACCGCGCTCGCCGTCCAGCTCATGAGCCGAAAGGCAGCGAGTCACAAATGGGTTTCAAAGGCTTGCATCTGCCGGACGTATCTTGTCTTGCCAGCGCCCACGGGAAACCTGGCCACACAAATGTGGTGCCGCGCTCGCCGCCCAGCTCATGAGCCGAAAGGCAGCGAGTCACAAATGGGTTTCAAAGGCTTGCATCCACCGGACGTATCTGGTCTAGCCAGCGTCCACGGGAAACCTGGCCACACAAATGTGGTGCCGCGCTCGCCGCCCAGCTCATGAGCCGAAAGGCAGCGAGTCACAAATGGGTTTCAAAGGCGTGCGACCGTCGGACGTATCTGGTCTAGCCAGCATCCACGGGAAACCTGGCCACACAAGTGTGGCACCGCGCTCGCCATCCAGCGCGTGAGCCGAAAGGCAGCGAGTCATAAATGGGTTTCAAAGGCTTGCGTCCGCCGGACGTATCTGGTCTACCCAGCGTCCACGGGAAACCCGGCCACACAAATGTGGCACCGCGCTCGCCGTCCAGCTCATGAGCCGAAAGGCAGCGAGTCACAAATGGGTTTCAAAGGCTTGCATCCGCCGGACGTATCTGGTCTAGCCAGCGTACACGGGAAACCTGGCCACACAAATGTGGCACCGCGCTCGCCATCCAGCGCGTGAGCCGAAAGGCAGCGAGTCATAAATGGGTTTCAAAGGCTTGCGTCCGCCGGGCGTATCTGGTCTACCCAGCGTCCACGGGAAACCCGGCCACACAAATGTGGCACCGCGCTCGCTGTCCAGCTCATGAGCCGAAATGCAGCGAGTCACAAATGAGTTTCAAAGGCTTGCATCTCCCGGACGTATCTTGTCTAGCCAGCGTCCACGGGAAACCTGGCCACACAAATGTGGTGCCGCGCTCGCCGCCCAGCTCATGAGCCGAAAGGCAGGGAGTCACAAATGGGTTTCAAAGGCTTGCATCCACCGGACGTATCTGGTCTAGCCAGCGTCCACGGGAAACCTGGCCACACAAATGTGGTGCCGCGCTCGCCGCCCAGCTCATGAGCCGAAAGGCAGCGAGTCACAAATGGGTTTCAAAGGCGTGCGACCGTCGGACGTATCTGGTCTAGCCAGCATCCACGGGAAACCTGGCCACAAAAATGTGGCACCGCGCTCGCCATCCAGCGCGTGAGCCGAAAGGCAGCGAGTCATAAATGGGTTTCAAAGGCTTGCGTCCGCCGGACGTATCTGGTCTACCCAGCGTCCACGGGAAACCCGGCCATAGAAATGTGGCACCGTGCTCGCCGTCCAGCTCATGAGCCGAAAGGCAGCGAGTCACAAATGGGTTTCAAAGGCGTGCGACCGTCGGACGTATCTGGTCTAGCCAGCATCCACGAGAAACCTGGCCACACAAATGTGGCACCGCGCTCGCCATCCAGCGCGTGAGCCGAAAGGCAGCGAGTCATAAATGGGTTTCAAAGGCTTGCGTCCGCTGGACGTATCTGGTCTACCCAGCGTCCACGGGAAACCCGGCCACACAAATGTGGCACCGCGCTCGCCGTCCAGCTCATGAGCCGAAAGGCAGCGAGTCACAAATGGGTTTCAAAGGCTTGCATCCGCCGGACGTATCTGGTCTAGCCAGCGTACACGGGAAACCTGGCCACACAAATGTGGCACCGCGCTCGCCATCCAGCGCGTGAGCCGAAAGGCAGCGAGTCATAAATGGGTTTCAAAGGCTTGCGTCCGCCGGGCGTATCTGGTCTACCCAGCGTCCACGGGAAACCCGGCCACACAAATGTGGCACCGCGCTCGCTGTCCAGCTCATGAGCCGAAATGCAGCGAGTCACAAATGAGTTTCAAAGGCTTGCATCTCCCGGACGTATCTTGTCTAGCCAGCGTCCACGGGAAACCTGGCCACACAAATGTGGTGCCGCGCTCGCCGCCCAGCTCATGAGCCGAAAGGCAGCGAGTCACAAATGGGTTTCAAAGGCTTGCATCCACCGGACGTATCTGGTCTAGCCAGCGTCCACGGGAAACCTGGCCACACAAATGTGGTGCCGCGCTCGCCGCCCAGCTCATGAGCCGAAAGGCAGCGAGTCACAAATGGGTTTCAAAGGCTTGCATCCACCGGACGTATCTGGTCTAGCCAGCGTCCACGGGAAACCTGGCCACACAAATGTGGTGCCGCGCTCGCCGCCCAGCTCATGAGCCGAAAGGCAGCGAGTCACAAATGGGTTTCAAAGGCGTGCGACCGTCGGACGTATCTGGTCTAGCCAGCATCCACGGGAAACCTGGCCACACAAATGTGGCACCGCGCTCGCCATCCAGCGCGTGAGCCGAAAGGCAGCGAGTCATAAATGGGTTTCAAAGGCTTGCGTCCGCCGGACGTATCTGGTCTACCCAGCGTCCACGGGAAACCCGGCCACACAAATGTGGCACCGCGCTCGCCGTCCAGCTCATGAGCCGAAAGGCAGCGAGTCACAAATGGGTTTCAAAGGCTTGCATCCGCCGGACGTATCTGGTCTAGCCAGCGTACACGGGAAACCTGGCCACACAAATGTGGCACCGCGCTCGCCATCCAGCGCGTGAGCCGAAAGGCAGCGAGTCATAAATGGGTTTCAAAGGCTTGCGTCCGCCGGGCGTATCTGGTCTACCCAGCGTCCACGGGAAACCCGGCCACACAAATGTGGCACCGCGCTCGCTGTCCAGCTCATGAGCCGAAATGCAGCGAGTCACAAATGAGTTTCAAAGGCTTGCATCTCCCGGACGTATCTTGTCTAGCCAGCGTCCACGGGAAACCTGGCCACACAAATGTGGTGCCGCGCTCGCCGCCCAGCTCATGAGCCGAAAGGCAGGGAGTCACAAATGGGTTTCAAAGGCTTGCATCCACCGGACGTATCTGGTCTAGCCAGCGTCCACGGGAAACCTGGCCACACAAATGTGGTGCCGCGCTCGCCGCCCAGGTCATGAGCCGAAAGGCAGCGAGTCACAAATGGGTTTCAAAGGCGTGCGACCGTCGGACGTATCTGGTCTAGCCAGCATCCACGGGAAACCTGGCCACAAAAATGTGGCACCGCGCTCGCCATCCAGCGCGTGAGCCGAAAGGCAGCGAGTCATAAATGGGTTTCAAAGGCTTGCGTCCGCCGGACGTATCTGGTCTACCCAGCGTCCACGGGAAACCCGGCCATAGAAATGTGGCACCGTGCTCGCCGTCCAGCTCATGAGCCGAAAGGCAGCGAGTCACAAATGGGTTTCAAAGGCGTGCGACCGTCGGACGTATCTGGTCTAGCCAGCATCCACGAGAAACCTGGCCACACAAATGTGGCACCGCGCTCGCCATCCAGCGCGTGAGCCGAAAGGCAGCGAGTCATAAATGGGTTTCAAAGGCTTGCGTCCGCTGGACGTATCTGGTCTACCCAGCGTCCACGGGAAACCCGGCCACACAAATGTGGCACCGCGCTCGCCGTCCAGCTCATGAGCCGAAAGGCAGCGAGTCACAAATGGGTTTCAAAGGCTTGCATCCGCCGGACGTATCTGGTCTAGCCAGCGTACACGGGAAACCTGGCCACACAAATGTGGCACCGCGCTCGCCATCCAGCGCGTGAGCCGAAAGGCAGCGAGTCATAAATGGGTTTCAAAGGCTTGCGTCCGCCGGGCGTATCTGGTCTACCCAGCGTCCACGGGAAACCCGGCCACACAAATGTGGCACCGCGCTCGCTGTCCAGCTCATGAGCCGAAATGCAGCGAGTCACAAATGAGTTTCAAAGGCTTGCATCTCCCGGACGTATCTTGTCTAGCCAGCGTCCACGGGAAACCTGGCCACACAAATGTGGTGCCGCGCTCGCCGCCCAGCTCATGAGCCGAAAGGCAGCGAGTCACAAATGGGTTTCAAAGGCTTGCATCCACCGGACGTATCTGGTCTAGCCAGCGTCCACGGGAAACCTGGCCACACAAATGTGGTGCCGCGCTCGCCGCCCAGCTCATGAGCCGAAAGGCAGCGAGTCACAAATGGGTTTCAAAGGCTTGCATCCACCGGACGTATCTGGTCTAGCCAGCGTCCACGGGAAACCTGGCCACACAAATGTGGTGCCGCGCTCGCCGCCCAGCTCATGAGCCGAAAGGCAGCGAGTCACAAATGGGTTTCAAAGGCGTGCGACCGTCGGACGTATCTGGTCTAGCCAGCATCCACGGGAAACCTGGCCACACAAATGTGGCACCGCGCTCGCCATCCAGCGCGTGAGCCGAAAGGCAGCGAGTCATAAATGGGTTTCAAAGGCTTGCGTCCGCCGGACGTATCTGGTCTACCCAGCGTCCACGGGAAACCCGGCCACACAAATGTGGCACCGCGCTCGCCGTCCAGCTCATGAGCCGAAAGGCAGCGAGTCACAAATGGGTTTCAAAGGCTTGCATCTGCCAGACGTATCTTGTCTAGCCAGCGTCCACGGGAAACCTGGCTACACAAATGTGGTGCCGCGCTCGCCGCCCAACTCATGAGCCGAAAGGCAGCGAGTCACAAATGGGTTTCAAAGGCTTGCATCCACCGGACGTATCTGGTCTAGCCAGCGTCCACGGGAAAACTGGCCACACAAATGTGGTGCCGCGCTCGCCGCCCAGCTCATGAGCCGAAACGCAGCGAGTCACAAATGGGTTTCAAAGGCGTGCGACCGTCGGACGTATCTGGTCTAGCCAGCATCCACGGGAAACCTGGCCACACAAATGTGGCACCGCGCTCGCCATCCAGCGCGTGAGCCGAAAGGCAACGAGTCATAAATGGGTTTCAAAGGCTTACGTCCGCCGGATGTATCTGGTCTACCCAGCGTCCACGGGAAACCCGGCCACACAAATGTGGCACCGCGCTCGCCGTCCAGCTCATGAGCCGAAAGGCAGCGAGTCACAAATGGGTTTCAAAGGCTTGCATCTGTCGGACGTATCTTGTCTTGCCAGCGCCCACGGGAAACCTGGCCACACAAATGTGGTGCCGCGCTCGCCGCCCAGCTCATGAGCCGAAAGGCAGCGAGTCACAAATGGGTTTCAAAGGCTTGCATCCACCGGACGTATCTGGTCTAGCCAGCGTCCACGGGAAACCTGTCCACACAAATGT
The DNA here is from genome assembly GCF_054948205.1 of Urtica dioica subsp. dioica. Classification (NCBI taxonomy): domain Eukaryota; kingdom Viridiplantae; phylum Streptophyta; class Magnoliopsida; order Rosales; family Urticaceae; genus Urtica; species Urtica dioica. Next base: position 44,664,535 of record NC_142756.1, read on the forward strand.
GGTGCCGCGCTCGCCGCCCAGCTCATGAGCCGAAAGGCAGCGAGTCACAAATGGGTTTCAAAGGCGTGCGACCGTCGGACGTATCTGGTCTAGCCAGCATCCACGGGAAACCTGGCCACACAAGTGTGGCACCGCGCTCGCCATCCAGCGCGTGAGCCGAAAGGCAGCGAGTCATAAATGGGTTTCAAAGGCTTGCGTCCGCCGGACGTATCTGGTCTACCCAGCGTCCACGGGAAACCCGGCCACACAAATGTGGCACCGCGCTCGCCGTCCAGCTCATGAGCCGAAAGGCAGCGAGTCACAAATGGGTTTCAAAGGCTTGCATCCGCCGGACGTATCTGGTCTAGCCAGCGTCCACGGGAAACCTGGCCACACAAATGTGGCACCGCGCTCGCCATCCAGCGCGTGAGCCGAAAGGCAGCGAGTCATAAATGGGTTTCAAAGGCTTGCGTCCGCCGGGCGTATCTGGTCTACCCAGCGTCCACGGGAAACCCGGCCACACAAATGTGGCACCGCGCTCGCTGTCCAGCTCATGAGCCGAAATGCAGCGAGTCACAAATGAGTTTCAAAGGCTTGCATCTCCCGGACGTATCTTGTCTAGCCAGCGTCCACGGGAAACCTGGCCACACAAATGTGGTGCCGCGCTCGCCGCCCAGCTCATGAGCCGAAAGGCAGCGAGTCACAAATGGGTTTCAAAGGCTTGCATCCACCGGACGTATCTGGTCTAGCCAGCGTCCATGGGAAACCTGGCCACACAAATGTGGTGCCGCGCTCGCCGCCCAGCTCATGAGCCGAAAGGCAGCGAGTCACAAATGGGTTTCAAAGGCGTGCGACCGTCGGACGTATCTGGTCTAGCCAGCATCCACGGGAAACCTGGCCACAAAAATGTGGCACCGCGCTCGCCATCCAGCGCGTGAGCCGAAAGGCAGCGAGTCATAAATGGGTTTCAAAGGCTTGCGTCCGCCGGACGTATCTGGTCTACCCAGCGTCCACGGGAAACCCGGCCACAGAAATGTGGCACCGTGCTCGCCGTCCAGCTCATGAGCCGAAAGGCAGCGAGTCACAAATGGGTTTCAAAGGCGTGCGACCGTCGGACGTATCTGGTCTAGCCAGCATCCACGAGAAACCTGGCCACACAAATGTGGCACCGCGCTCGCCATCCAGCGCGTGAGCCGAAAGGCAGCGAGTCATAAATGGGTTTCAAAGGCTTGCGTCCGCTGGACGTATCTGGTCTACCCAGCGTCCACGGGAAACCCGGCCACACAAATGTGGCACCGCGCTCGCCGTCCAGCTCATGAGCCGAAAGGCAGCGAGTCACAAATGGGTTTCAAAGGCTTGCATCCGCCGGACGTATCTGGTCTAGCCAGCGTACACGGGAAACCTGGCCACACAAATGTGGCACCGCGCTCGCCATCCAGCGCGTGAGCCGAAAGGCAGCGAGTCATAAATGGGTTTCAAAGGCTTGCGTCCGCCGGGCGTATCTGGTCTACCCAGTGTCCACGGGAAACCCGGCCACACAAATGTGGCACCGCGCTCGCTGTCCAGCTCATGAGCCGAAATGCAGCGAGTCACAAATGAGTTTCAAAGGCTTGCATCTCCCGGACGTATCTTGTCTAGCCAGCGTCCACGGGAAACCTGGCCACACAAATGTGGTGCCGCGCTCGCCGCCCAGCTCATGAGCCGAAAGGCAGCGAGTCACAAATGGGTTTCAAAGGCTTGCATCCACCGGACGTATCTGGTCTAGCCAGCGTCCACGGGAAACCTGGCCACACAAATGTGGTGCCGCGCTCGCCGCCCAGCTCATGAGCCGAAAGGCAGCGAGTCACAAATGGGTTTCAAAGGCTTGCATCCACCGGACGTATCTGGTCTAGCCAGCGTCCACGGGAAACCTGGCCACACAAATGTGGTGCCGCGCTCGCCGCCCAGCTCATGAGCCGAAAGGCAGCGAGTCACAAATGGGTTTCAAAGGCGTGCGACCGTCGGACGTATCTGGTCTAGCCAGCATCCACGGGAAACCTGGCCACACAAATGTGGCACCGCGCTCGCCATCCAGCGCGTGAGCCGAAAGGCAGCGAGTCATAAATGGGTTTCAAAGGCTTGCGTCCGCCGGACGTATCTGGTCTACCCAGCGTCCACGGGAAACCCGGCCACACAAATGTGGCACCGCGCTCGCCGTCCAGCTCATGAGCCGAAAGGCAGCGAGTCACAAATGGGTTTCAAAGGCTTGCATCTGCCAGACGTATCTTGTCTAGCCAGCGTCCACGGGAAACCTGGCTACACAAATGTGGTGCCGCGCTCGCCGCCCAACTCATGAGCCGAAAGGCAGCGAGTCACAAATGGGTTTCAAAGGCTTGCATCCACCGGACGTATCTGGTCTAGCCAGCGTCCACGGGAAAAATGGCCACACAAATGTGGTGCCGCGCTCGCCGCCCAGCTCATGAGCCGAAACGCAGCGAGTCACAAATGGGTTTCAAAGGCGTGCGACCGTCGGACGTATCTGGTCTAGCCAGCATCCACGGGAAACCTGGCCACACAAATGTGGCACCGCGCTCGCCATCCAGCGCGTGAGCCGAAAGGCAACGAGTCATAAATGGGTTTCAAAGGCTTACGTCCGCCGGATGTATCTGGTCTACCCAGCGTCCACGGGAAACCCGGCCACACAAATGTGGCACCGCGCTCGCCGTCCAGCTCATGAGCCGAAAGGCAGCGAGTCACAAATGGGTTTCAAAGGCTTGCATCTGCCGGACGTATCTTGTCTTGCCAGCGCCCACGGGAAACCTGGCCACACAAATGTGGTGCCGCGCTCGCCGCCCAGCTCATGAGCCGAAAGGCAGCGAGTCACAAATGGGTTTCAAAGGCTTGCATCCACCGGACGTATCTGGTCTAGCCAGCGTCCACGGGAAACCTGTCCACACAAATGTGGTGCCGCGCTCGCCGCCCAGCTCATGAGCCGAAAGGCAGCGAGTCACAAATGGGTTTCAAAGGCGTGCGACCGTCGGACGTATCTGGTCTAGCCAGCATCCACGGGAAACCTGGCCACACAAGTGTGGCACCGCGCTCGCCATCCAGCGCGTGAGCCGAAAGGCAGCGAGTCATAAATGGGTTTCAAAGGCTTGCGTCCGCCGGACGTATCTGGTCTACCCAGCGTCCACGGGAAACCCGGCCACACAAATGTGGCACCGCGCTCGCCGTCCAGCTCATGAGCCGAAAGGCAGCGAGTCACAAATGGGTTTCAAAGGCTTGCATCCGCCGGACGTATCTGGTCTAGCCAGCGTCCACGGGAAACCTGGCCACACAAATGTGGCACCGCGCTCGCCATCCAGCGCGTGAGCCGAAAGGCAGCGAGTCATAAATGGGTTTCAAAGGCTTGCGTCCGCCGGGCGTATCTGGTCTACCCAGCGTCCACGGGAAACCCGGCCACACAAATGTGGCACCGCGCTCGCTGTCCAGCTCATGAGCCGAAATGCAGCGAGTCACAAATGAGTTTCAAAGGCTTGCATCTCCCGGACGTATCTTGTCTAGCCAGCGTCCACGGGAAACCTGGCCACACAAATGTGGTGCCGCGCTCGCCGCCCAGCTCATGAGCCGAAAGGCAGCGAGTCACAAATGGGTTTCAAAGGCTTGCATCCACCGGACGTATCTGGTCTAGCCAGCGTCCATGGGAAACCTGGCCACACAAATGTGGTGCCGCGCTCGCCGCCCAGCTCATGAGCCGAAAGGCAGCGAGTCACAAATGGGTTTCAAAGGCGTGCGACCGTCGGACGTATCTGGTCTAGCCAGCATCCACGGGAAACCTGGCCACAAAAATGTGGCACCGCGCTCGCCATCCAGCGCGTGAGCCGAAAGGCAGCGAGTCATAAATGGGTTTCAAAGGCTTGCGTCCGCCGGACGTATCTGGTCTACCCAGCGTCCACGGGAAACCCGGCCACAGAAATGTGGCACCGTGCTCGCCGTCCAGCTCATGAGCCGAAAGGCAGCGAGTCACAAATGGGTTTCAAAGGCGTGCGACCGTCGGACGTATCTGGTCTAGCCAGCATCCACGAGAAACCTGGCCACACAAATGTGGCTCCGCGCTCGCCATCCAGCGCGTGAGCCGAAAGGCAGCGAGTCATAAATGGGTTTCAAAGGCTTGCGTCCGCTGGACGTATCTGGTCTACCCAGCGTCCACGGGAAACCCGGCCACACAAATGTGGCACCGCGCTCGTCGTCCAGCTCATGAGCCGAAAGGCAGCGAGTCACAAATGGGTTTCAAAGGCTTGCATCCGCCGGACGTATCTGGTCTAGCCAGCGTCCACGGGAAACCTGGCCACACAAATGTGGCACCGCGCTCGCCATCCAGCGCGTGAGCCGAAAGGCAGCGAGTCATAAATGGGTTTCAAAGGCTTGCGTCCGCCGGACGTATCTGGTCTACCCAGCGTCCACGGGAAACCCGGCCACAGAAATGTGGCACCGTGCTCGCCGTCCAGCTCATGAGCCGAAAGGCAGCGAGTCACAAATGGGTTTCAAAGGCGTGCGACCGTCGGACGTATCTGGTCTAGCCAGCATCCACGGGAAACCTGGCCACACAAATGTGGCACCGCGCTCGCCATCCAGCGCGTGAGCCGAAAGGCAACGAGTCATAAATGGGTTTCAAAGGCTTACGTCCGCCGGATGTATCTGGTCTACCCAGCGTCCACGGGAAACCCGGCCACACAAATGTGGCACCGCGCTCGCCGTCCAGCTCATGAGCCGAAAGGCAGCGAGTCACAAATGGGTTTCAAAGGCTTGCATCTGCCGGACGTATCTTGTCTTGCCAGCGCCCACGGGAAACCTGGCCACACAAATGTGGTGCCGCGCTCGCCGCCCAGCTCATGAGCCGAAAGGCAGCGAGTCACAAATGGGTTTCAAAGGCTTGCATCCACCGGACGTATCTGGTCTAGCCAGCGTCCACGGGAAACCTGTCCACACAAATGTGGTGCCGCGCTCGCCGCCCAGCTCATGAGCCGAAAGGCAGCGAGTCACAAATGGGTTTCAAAGGCGTGCGACCGTCGGACGTATCTGGTCTAGCCAGCATCCACGGGAAACCTGGCCACACAAGTGTGGCACCGCGCTCGCCATCCAGCGCGTGAGCCGAAAGGCAGCGAGTCATAAATGGGTTTCAAAGGCTTGCGTCCGCCGGACGTATCTGGTCTACCCAGCGTCCACGGGAAACCCGGCCACACAAATGTGGCACCGCGCTCGCCGTCCAGCTCATGAGCCGAAAGGCAGCGAGTCACAAATGGGTTTCAAAGGCTTGCATCCGCCGGACGTATCTGGTCTAGCCAGCGTCCACGGGAAACCTGGCCACACAAATGTGGCACCGCGCTCGCCATCCAGCGCGTGAGCCGAAAGGCAGCGAGTCATAAATGGGTTTCAAAGGCTTGCGTCCGCCGGGCGTATCTGGTCTACCCAGCGTCCACGGGAAACCCGGCCACACAAATGTGGCACCGCGCTCGTCGTCCAGCTCATGAGCCGAAAGGCAGCGAGTCACAAATGGGTTTCAAAGGCTTGCATCCGCCGGACGTATCTGGTCTAGCCAGCGTCCACGGGAAACCTGGCCACACAAATGTGGCACCGCGCTCGCCATCCAGCGCGTGAGCCGAAAGGCAGCGAGTCATAAATGGGTTTCAAAGGCTTGCGTCCGCCGGGCGTATCTGGTATACCCAGCGTCCACGGGAAACCCGGCCACACAAATGTGGCACCGCGCTCGCCGTCCAGCTCATGAGCCGAAAGGCAGCGAGTCACAAATGAGTTTCAAAGGCTTGCATCTCCCGGACGTATCTTGTCTAGCCAGCGTCCACGGGAAACCTGGCCACACAAATGTGGTGCCGCGCTCGCCGCCCAGCTCATGAGCCGAAAAGCAGCGAGTCACAAATGGGTTTCAAAGGCTTGCATCCACCGGACGTATCTGGTCTAGCCAGCGTCCACGGGAAACCTGGCCACACAAATGTGGTGCCGCGCTCGCCGCCCAGCTCATGAGCCGAAAGGCAGCGAGTCACAAATGGGTTTCAAAGGCGTGCGACCGTCGGACGTATCTGGTCTAGCCAGCATCCACGGGAAACCTGGCCACAAAAATGTGGCACCGCGCTCGCCATCCAGCGCGTGAGCCGAAAGGCAGCGAGTCATAAATGGGTTTCAAAGGCTTGCGTCCGCCGGACGTATCTGGTCTACCCAGCGTCCACGGGAAACCCGGCCACAGAAATGTGGCACCGTGCTCGCCGTCCAGCTCATGAGCCGAAAGGCAGCGAGTCACAAATGGGTTTCAAAGGCGTGCGACCGTCGGACGTATCTGGTCTAGCCAGCATCCACGAGAAACCTGGCCACACAAATGTGGCACCGCGCTCGCCATCCAGCGCGTGAGCCGAAAGGCAGCGAGTCATAAATGGGTTTCAAAGGCTTGCGTCCGCTGGACGTATCTGGTCTACCCAGCGTCCACGGGAAACCCGGCCACACAAATGTGGCACCGCGCTCGCCGTCCAGCTCATGAGCCGAAAGGCAGCGAGTCACAAATGGGTTTCAAAGGCTTGCATCCGCCGGACGTATCTGGTCTAGCCAGCGTCCACGGGAAACCTGGCCACACAAATGTGGCACCGCGCTCGCCATCCAGCGCGTGAGCCGAAAGGCAGCGAGTCATAAATGGGTTTCAAAGGCTTGCGTCCGCCGGGCGTATCTGGTCTACCCAGCGTCCACGGGAAACCCGGCCACACAAATGTGGCACCGCGCTCGCCGTCCAGCTCATGAGCCGAAAGGCAGCGAGTCACAAATGAGTTTCAAAGGCTTGCATCTCCCGGACGTATCTTGTCTAGCCAGCGTCCACGGGAAACCTGGCCACACAAATGTGGTGCCGCGCTCGCCGCCCAGCTCATGAGCCGAAAAGCAGCGAGTCACAAATGGGTTTCAAAGGCTTGCATCCACCGGACGTATCTGGTCTAGCCAGCGTCCACGGGAAACCTGGCCACACAAATGTGGTGCCGCGCTCGCCGCCCAGCTCATGAGCCGAAAGGCAGCGAGTCACAAATGGGTTTCAAAGGCGTGCGACCGTCGGACGTATCTGGTCTAGCCAGCATCCACGGGAAACCTGGCCACAAAAATGTGGCACCGCGCTCGCCATCCAGCGCGTGAACCGAAAGGCAGCGAGTCATAAATGGGTTTCAAAGGCTTGCGTCCGCCGGACGTATCTGGTCTACCCAGCGTCCACGGGAAACCCGGCCACAGAAATGTGGCACCGTGCTCGCCGTCCAGCTCATGAGCCGAAAGGCAGCGAGTCACAAATGGGTTTCAAAGGCGTGCGACCGTCGGACGTATCTGGTCTAGCCAGCATCCACGGGAAACCTGGCCACACAAATGTGGCACCGCGCTCGCCATCCAGCGCGTGAGCCGAAAGGCAACGAGTCATAAATGGGTTTCAAAGGATTGCGTCCGCTGGACGTATCTGGTCTACCCAGCGTCCACGGGAAACCCAGCCACACAAATGTGGCACCGCGCTCGCCGTCCAGCTCATGAGCCGAAAGGCAGCGAGCCACAAATGGGTTTCAAAGGCTTGCATCCGCCGGACGTATCTGGTCTAGCCAGCGTCCACGGGAAACCTGGCCACACAAATGTGGCACCGCGCTCGCCATCCAGCGCGTGAGCCGAAAGGCAGCGAGTCATAAATGGGTTTCAAAGGCTTGCGTCCGCCGGGCGTATCTGGTCTACCCAGCGTCCACGGGAAACCCGGCCACACAAATGTGGCACCGCGCTCGCTGTCCAGCTCATGAGCCGAAATGCAGCGAGTCACAAATGAGTTTCAAAGGCTTGCATCTCCCGGACGTATCTTGTCTAGCCAGCGTCCACGGGAAACCTGGCCACACAAATGTGGTGCCGCGCTCGCCGCCCAGCTCATGAGCCGAAAGGCAGCGAGTCACAAATGGGTTTCAAAGGCTTGCATCCACCGGACGTATCTGGTCTAGCCAGCGTCCACGGGAAACCTGGCCACACAAATGTGGTGCCGCGCTCGCCGCCCAGCTCATGAGCCGAAAGGCAGCGAGTCACAAATGGGTTTCAAAGGCGTGCGACCGTCGGACGTATCTGGTCTAGCCAGCATCCACGGGAAACCTGGCCACAAAAATGTGGCACCGCGCTCGCCATCCAGCGCGTGAGCCGAAAGGCAGCGAGTCATAAATGGGTTTCAAAGGCTTGCGTCCGCCGGACGTATCTGGTCTACCCAGCGTCCACGGGAAACCCGGCCACAGAAATGTGGCACCGTGCTCGCCGTCCAGCTCATGAGCCGAAAGGCAGCGAGTCACAAATGGGTTTCAAAGGCGTGCGACCGTCGGACGTATCTGGTCTAGCCAGCATCCACGAGAAACCTGGCCACACAAATGTGGCACCGCGCTCGCCATCCAGCGCGTGAGCCGAAAGGCAGCGAGTCATAAATGGGTTTCAAAGGCTTGCGTCCGCTGGACGTATCTGGTCTACCCAGCGTCCACGGGAAACCCGGCCACACAAATGTGGCACCGCGCTCGCCGTCCAGCTCATGAGCCGAAAGGCAGCGAGTCACAAATGGGTTTCAAAGGCTTGCATCCGCCGGACGTATCTGGTCTAGCCAGCGTCCACGGGAAACCTGGCCACACAAATGTGGCACCGCGCTCGCCATCCAGCGCGTGAGCCGAAAGGCAGCGAGTCATAAATGGGTTTCAAAGGCTTGCGTCCGCCGGGCGTATCTGGTCTACCCAGCGTCCACGGGAAACCCGGCCACACAAATGTGGCACCGCGCTCGCCGTCCAGCTCATGAGCCGAAAGGCAGCGAGTCACAAATGAGTTTCAAAGGCTTGCATCTCCCGGACGTATCTTGTCTAGCCAGCGTCCACGGGAAACCTGGCCACACAAATGTGGTGCCGCGCTCGCCGCCCAGCTCATGAGCCGAAAAGCAGCGAGTCACAAATGGGTTTCAAAGGCTTGCATCCACCGGACGTATCTGGTCTAGCCAGCGTCCACGGGAAACCTGGCCACACAAATGTGGTGCCGCGCTCGCCGCCCAGCTCATGAGCCGAAAGGCAGCGAGTCACAAATGGGTTTCAAAGGCGTGCGACCGTCGGACGTATCTGGTCTAGCCAGCATCCACGGGAAACCTGGCCACAAAAATGTGGCACCGCGCTCGCCATCCAGCGCGTGAGCCGAAAGGCAGCGAGTCATAAATGGGTTTCAAAGGCTTGCGTCCGCCGGACGTATCTGGTCTACCCAGCGTCCACGGGAAACCCGGCCACAGAAATGTGGCACCGTGCTTGCCGTCCAGCTCATGAGCCGAAAGGCAGCGAGTCACAAATGGGTTTCAAAGGCGTGCGACCGTCGGACGTATCTGGTCTAGCCAGCATCCACGGGAAACCTGGCCACACAAATGTGGCACCGCGCTCGCCATCCAGCGCGTGAGCCGAAAGGCAACGAGTCATAAATGGGTTTCAAAGGATTGCGTCCGCTGGACGTATCTGGTCTACCCAGCGTCCACGGGAAACCCAGCCATACAAATGTGGCACCGCGCTCGCCGTCCAGCTCATGAGCCGAAAGGCAGCGAGCCACAAATGGGTTTCAAAGGCTTGCATCCGCCGGACGTATCTGGTCTAGCCAGCGTCCACGGGAAACCTGGCCACACAAATGTGGCACCGCGCTCGCCATCCAGCGCGTGAGCCGAAAGGCAGCGAGTCATAAATGGGTTTCAAAGGCTTGCGTCCGCCGGGCGTATCTGGTCTACCCAGCGTCCACGGGAAACCCGGCCACACAAATGTGGCACCGCGCTCGCTGTCCAGCTCATGAGCCGAAATGCAGCGAGTCACAAATGAGTTTCAAAGGCTTGCATCTCCCGGACGTATCTTGTCTAGCCAGCGTCCACGGGAAACCTGGCCACACAAATGTGGTGCCGCGCTCGCCGCCCAGCTCATGAGCCGAAAGGCAGCGAGTCACAAATGGGTTTCAAAGGCTTGCATCCACCGGACGTATCTGGTCTAGCCAGCGTCCACGGGAAACCTGGCCACACAAATGTGGTGCCGCGCTCGCCGCCCAGCTCATGAGCCGAAAGGCAGCGAGTCACAAATGGGTTTCAAAGGCGTGCGACCGTCGGACGTATCTGGTCTAGCCAGCATCCACGGGAAACCTGGCCACAAAAATGTGGCACCGCGCTCGCCATCCAGCGCGTGAGCCGAAAGGCAGCGAGTCATAAATGGGTTTCAAAGGCTTGCGTCCGCCGGACGTATCTGGTCTACCCAGCGTCCACGGGAAACCCGGCCACAGAAATGTGGCACCGTGCTCGCCGTCCAGCTCATGAGCCGAAAGGCAGCGAGTCACAAATGGGTTTCAAAGGCGTGCGACCGTCGGACGTATCTGGTCTAGCCAGCATCCACGAGAAACCTGGCCACACAAATGTGGCACCGCGCTCGCCATCCAGCGCGTGAGCCGAAAGGCAGCGAGTCATAAATGGGTTTCAAAGGCTTGCGTCCGCTGGACGTATCTGGTCTACCCAGCGTCCACGGGAAACCCGGCCACACAAATGTGGCACCGCGCTCGCCGTCCAGCTCATGAGCCGAAAGGCAGCGAGTCACAAATGGGTTTCAAAGGCTTGCATCCGCCGGACGTATCTGGTCTAGCCAGCGTCCACGGGAAACCTGGCCACACAAATGTGGCACCGCGCTCGCCATCCAGCGCGTGAGCCGAAAGGCAGCGAGTCATAAATGGGTTTCAAAGGCTTGCGTCCGCCGGGCGTATCTGGTCTACCCAGCGTCCACGGGAAACCCGGCCACACAAATGTGGCACCGCGCTCGCCGTCCAGCTCATGAGCCGAAAGGCAGCGAGTCACAAATGAGTTTCAAAGGCTTGCATCTCCCGGACGTATCTTGTCTAGCCAGCGTCCACGGGAAACCTGGCCACACAAATGTGGTGCCGCGCTCGCCGCCCAGCTCATGAGCCGAAAAGCAGCGAGTCACAAATGGGTTTCAAAGGCTTGCATCCACCGGACGTATCTGGTCTAGCCAGCGTCCACGGGAAACCTGGCCACACAAATGTGGTGCCGCGCTCGCCGCCCAGCTCATGAGCCGAAAGGCAGCGAGTCACAAATGGGTTTCAAAGGCGTGCGACCGTCGGACGTATCTGGTCTAGCCAGCATCCACGGGAAACCTGGCCACAAAAATGTGGCACCGCGCTCGCCATCCAGCGCGTGAGCCGAAAGGCAGCGAGTCATAAATGGGTTTCAAAGGCTTGCGTCCGCCGGACGTATCTGGTCTACCCAGCGTCCACGGGAAACCCGGCCACAGAAATGTGGCACCGTGCTCGCCGTCCAGCTCATGAGCCGAAAGGCAGCGAGTCACAAATGGGTTTCAAAGGCGTGCGACCGTCGGACGTATCTGGTCTAGCCAGCATCCACGGGAAACCTGGCCACACAAATGTGGCACCGCGCTCGCCATCCAGCGCGTGAGCCGAAAGGCAACGAGTCATAAATGGGTTTCAAAGGATTGCGTCCGCTGGACGTATCTGGTCTACCCAGCGTCCACGGGAAACCCAGCCACACAAATGTGGCACCGCGCTCGCCGTCCAGCTCATGAGCCGAAAGGCAGCGAGCCACAAATGGGTTTCAAAGGCTTGCATCCGCCGGACGTATCTGGTCTAGCCAGCGTCCACGGGAAACCTGGCCACACAAATGTGGCACCGCGCTCGCCATCCAGCGCGTGAGCCGAAAGGCAGCGAGTCATAAATGGGTTTCAAAGGCTTGCGTCCGCCGGGCGTATCTGGTCTACCCAGCGTCCACGGGAAACCCGGCCACACAAATGTGGCACCGCGCTCGCTGTCCAGCTCATGAGCCGAAATGCAGCGAGTCACAAATGAGTTTCAAAGGCTTGCATCTCCCGGACGTATCTTGTCTAGCCAGCGTCCACGGGAAACCTGGCCACACAAATGTTGTGCCGCGCTCGCCGCCCAGCTCATGAGCCGAAAGGCAGCGAGTCACAAATGGGTTTCAAAGGCTTGCATCCACCGGACGTATCTGGTCTAGCCAGCGTCCACGGGAAACCTGGCCACACAAATGTGGTGCCGCGCTCGCCGCCCAGCTCATGAGCCGAAAGGCAGCGAGTCACAAATGGGTTTCAAAGGCGTGCGACCGTCGGACGTATCTGGTCTAGCCAGCATCCACGGGAAACCTGGCCACAAAAATGTGGCACCGCGCTCGCCATCCAGCGCGTGAGCCGAAAGGCAGCGAGTCATAAATGGGTTTCAAAGGCTTGCGTCCGCCGGACGTATCTGGTCTACCCAGCGTCCACGGGAAACCCGGCCACAGAAATGTGGCACCGTGCTCGCCGTCCAGCTCATGAGCCGAAAGGCAGCGAGTCACAAATGGGTTTCAAAGGCGTGCGACCGTCGGACGTATCTGGTCTAGCCAGCATCCACGAGAAACCTGGCCACACAAATGTGGCACCGCGCTCGCCATCCAGCGCGTGAGCCGAAAGGCAGCGAGTCATAAATGGGTTTCAAAGGCTTGCGTCCGCTGGACGTATCTGGTCTACCCAGCGTCCACGGGAAACCCGGCCACACAAATGTGGCACCGCGCTCGCCGTCCAGCTCATGAGCCGAAAGGCAGCGAGTCACAAATGGGTTTCAAAGGCTTGCATCCGCCGGACGTATCTGGTCTAGCCAGCGTCCACGGGAAACCTGGCCACACAAATGTGGCACCGCGCTCGCCATCCAGCGCGTGAGCCGAAAGGCAGCGAGTCATAAATGGGTTTCAAAGGCTTGCGTCCGCCGGGCGTATCTGGTCTACCCAGCGTCCACGGGAAACCCGGCCACACAAATGTGGCACCGCGCTCGCCGTCCAGCTCATGAGCCGAAAGGCAGCGAGTCACAAATGAGTTTCAAAGGCTTGCATCTCCCGGACGTATCTTGTCTAGCCAGCGTCCACGGGAAACCTGGCCACACAAATGTGGTGCCGCGCTCGCCGCCCAGCTCATGAGCCGAAAAGCAGCGAGTCACAAATGGGTTTCAAAGGCTTGCATCCACCGGACGTATCTGGTCTAGCCAGCGTCCACGGGAAACCTGGCCACACAAATGTGGTGCCGCGCTCGCCGCCCAGCTCATGAGCCGAAAGGCAGCGAGTCACAAATGGGTTTCAAAGGCGTGCGACCGTCGGACGTATCTGGTCTAGCCAGCATCCACGGGAAACCTGGCCACAAAAATGTGGCACCGCGCTCGCCATCCAGCGCGTGAGCCGAAAGGCAGCGAGTCATAAATGGGTTTCAAAGGCTTGCGTCCGCCGGACGTATCTGGTCTACCCAGCGTCCACGGGAAACCCGGCCACAGAAATGTGGCACCGTGCTCGCCGTCCAGCTCATGAGCCGAAAGGCAGCGAGTCACAAATGGGTTTCAAAGGCGTGCGACCGTCGGACGTATCTGGTCTAGCCAGCATCCACGGGAAACCTGGCCACACAAATGTGGCACCGCGCTCGCCATCCAGCGCGTGAGCCGAAAGGCAGCGAGTCATAAATGGGTTTCAAAGGCTTGCGTCCGCCGGACGTATTTGGTCTACCCAGCGTCCACGGGAAACCCGGCCACAGAAATGTGGCACCGTGCTCGCCGTCCAGCTCATGAGCCGAAAGGCAGCGAGTCACAAATGGGTTTCAAAGGCGTGCGACCGTCGGACGTATCTGGTCTAGCCAGCATCCACGAGAAACCTGGCCACACAAATGTGGCACCGCGCTCGCCATCCAGCGCGTGAGCCGAAAGGCAGCGAGTCATAAATGGGTTTCAAAGGCTTGCGTCCGCTGGACGTATCTGGTCTACCCAGCGTCCACGGGAAACCCGGCCACACAAATGTGGCACCGCGCTCGCCGTCCAGCTCATGAGCCGAAAGGCAGCGAGTCACAAATGGGTTTCAAAGGCTTGCATCCGCCGGACGTATCTGGTCTAGCCAGCGTCCACGGGAAACCTGGCCACACAAATGTGGCACCGCGCTCGCCATCCAGCGCGTGAGCCGAAAGGCAGCGAGTCATAAATGGGTTTCAAAGGCTTGCGTCCGCCGGGCGTATCTGGTCTACCCAGCGTCCACGGGAAACCCGGCCACACAAATGTGGCACCGCGCTCGCCGTCCAGCTCATGAGCCGAAAGGCAGCGAGTCACAAATGAGTTTCAAAGGCTTGCATCTCCCGGACGTATCTTGTCTAGCCAGCGTCCACGGGAAACCTGGCCACACAAATGTGGTGCCGCGCTCGCCGCCCAGCTCATGAGCCGAAAAGCAGCGAGTCACAAATGGGTTTCAAAGGCTTGCATCCACCGGACGTATCTGGTCTAGCCAGCGTCCACGGGAAACCTGGCCACACAAATGTGGTGCCGCGCTCGCCGCCCAGCTCATGAGCCGAAAGGCAGCGAGTCACAAATGGGTTTCAAAGGCGTGCGACCGTCGGACGTATCTGGTCTAGCCAGCATCCACGGGAAACCTGGCCACAAAAATGTGGCACCGCGCTCGCCATCCAGCGCGTGAGCCGAAAGGCAGCGAGTCATAAATGGGTTTCAAAGGCTTGCGTCCGCCGGACGTATCTGGTCTACCCAGCGTCCACGGGAAACCCGGCCACAGAAATGTGGCACCGTGCTCGCCGTCCAGCTCATGAGCCGAAAGGCAGCGAGTCACAAATGGGTTTCAAAGGCGTGCGACCGTCGGACGTATCTGGTCTAGCCAGCATCCACGGGAAACCTGGCCACACAAATGTGGCACCGCGCTCGCCATCCAGCGCGTGAGCCGAAAGGCAACGAGTCATAAATGGGTTTCAAAGGATTGCGTCCGCTGGACGTATCTGGTCTACCCAGCGTCCACGGGAAACCCAGCCACACAAATGTGGCACCGCGCTCGCCGTCCAGCTCATGAGCCGAAAGGCAGCGAGCCACAAATGGGTTTCAAAGGCTTGCATCCGCCGGACGTATCTGGTCTAGCCAGCGTCCACGGGAAACCTGGCCACACAAATGTGGCACCGCGCTCGCCATCCAGCGCGTGAGCCGAAAGGCAGCGAGTCATAAATGGGTTTCAAAGGCTTGCGTCCGCCGGGCGTATCTGGTCTACCCAGCGTCCACGGGAAACCCGGCCACACAAATGTGGCACCGCGCTCGCCGTGCAGCTCATGAGCCGAAAGGCAGCGAGTCACAAATGAGTTTCAAAGGCTTGCATCTCCCGGACGTATCTTGTCTAGCCAGCGTCCACGGGAAACCTGGCCACACAAATGTGGTGCCGCGCTCGCCGCCCAGCTCATGAGCCGAAAAGCAGCGAGTCACAAATGGGTTTCAAAGGCTTGCATCCACCGGACGTATCTGGTCTAGCCAGCGTCCACGGGAAACCTGGCCACACAAATGTGGTGCCGCGCTCGCCGCCCAGCTCATGAGCCGAAAGGCAGCGAGTCACAAATGGGTTTCAAAGGCGTGCGACCGTCGGACGTATCTGGTCTAGCCAGCATCCACGGGAAACCTGGCCACAAAAATGTGGCACCGCGCTCGCCATCCAGTGCGTGAGCCGAAAGGCAGCGAGTCATAAATGGGTTTCAAAGGCTTGCGTCCGCCGGACGTATCTGGTCTACCCAGCGTCCACGGGAAACCCGGCCACAGAAATGTGGCACCGTGCTCGCCGTCCAGCTCATGAGCCGAAAGGAAGCGAGTCACAAATGGGTTTCAAAGGCGTGCGACCGTCGGACGTATCTGGTCTAGCCAGCATCCATGGGAAACCTGGCCACACAAATGTGGCACCGCGCTCGCCATCCAGCGCGTGAGCCGAAAGGCAGCGAGTCATAAATGGGTTTCAAAGGCTTGCGTCCGCCGGACGTATCTGGTCTACCCAGCGTCCACGGGAAACCCGGCCACAGAAATGTGGCACCGTGCTCGCCGTCCAGCTCATGAGCCGAAAGGCAGCGAGTCACAAATGGGTTTCAAAGGCGTGCGACCGTCGGACGTATCTGGTCTAGCCAGCATCCACGGGAAACCTGGCCACACAAATGTGGCACCGCGCTCGCCATCCAGCGCGTGAGCCGAAAGGCAACGAGTCATAAATGGGTTTCAAAGGATTGCGTCCGCTGGACGTATCTGGTCTACCCAGCGTCCACGGGAAACCCAGCCACACAAATGTGGCACCGCGCTCGCCGTCCAGCTCATGAGCCGAAAGGCAGCGAGCCACAAATGGGTTTCAAAGGCTTGCATCCGCCGGACGTATCTGGTCTAGCCAGCGTCCACGGGAAACCTGGCCACACAAATGTGGCACCGCGCTCGCCATCCAGCGCGTGAGCCGAAAGGCAGCGAGTCATAAATGGGTTTCAAAGGCTTGCGTCCGCCGGGCGTATCTGGTCTACCCAGCGTCCACGGGAAACCCGGCCACACAAATGTGGCACCGCGCTCGCCGTGCAGCTCATGAGCCGAAAGGCAGCGAGTCACAAATGAGTTTCAAAGGCTTGCATCTCCCGGACGTATCTTGTCTAGCCAGCGTCCACGGGAAACCTGGCCACACAAATGTGGTGCCGCGCTCGCCGCCCAGCTCATGAGCCGAAAAGCAGCGAGTCACAAATGGGTTTCAAAGGCTTGCATCCACCGGACGTATCTGGTCTAGCCAGCGTCCACGGGAAACCTGGCCACACAAAGGTGGTGCCGCGCTCGCCGCCCAGCTCATGAGCCGAAAGGCAGCGAGTCACAAATGGGTTTCAAAGGCGTGCGACCGTCGGACGTATCTGGTCTAGCCAGCATCCACGGGAAACCTGGCCACAAAAATGTGGCACCGCGCTCGCCATCCAGTGCGTGAGCCGAAAGGCAGCGAGTCATAAATGGGTTTCAAAGGCTTGCGTCCGCCGGACGTATCTGGTCTACCCAGCGTCCACGGGAAACCCGGCCACAGAAATGTGGCACCGTGCTCGCCGTCCAGCTCATGAGCCGAAAGGAAGCGAGTCACAAATGGGTTTCAAAGGCGTGCGACCGTCGGACGTATCTGGTCTAGCCAGCATCCATGGGAAACCTGGCCACACAAATGTGGCACCGCGCTCGCCATCCAGCGCGTGAGCCGAAAGGCAGCGAGTCATAAATGGGTTTCAAAGGCTTGCGTCCGCCGGGCGTATTTGGTCTACCTAGCGTCCACGGGAAACCCGGCCACACAAATGTGGCACCGCGCTCGCCGTCCAGCTCATGAGCCGAAAGGCAGCGAGTCACAAATGGGTTTCAAAGGCTTGCATCTGCCGGACGTATCTTGTCTAGCCAGCGTCCACGGGAAACCTGGCCACACAAATGTGGTGCCGCGCTCGCCGCCCATCTCATGAGCCGAAAGGCAGCGAGTCACAAATGGGTTTCAAAGGCTTGCATCCACCGGACGTATCTGGTCTAGCCAGCGTCCACGGGAAACCTGGCCACACAAATGTGGTGCCGCGCTCGCCGCCCAGCTTATGAGCCGAAAGGTAGCGAGTCACAAATGGGTTTCAAATGCGTGCGACCGTCGGACGTATCTGGTCTAGCCAGCATCCACGGGAAACCTGGCCACACAAATGTGGCACCGCGCTCGCCATCCAGCGCGTGAGCCGAAAGGCAGCGAGTCATAAATGGGTTTCAAAGGCTTGCATCCGCCGGACGTATCTGGTCTACCCAGCGTCCACGGGAAACCCGGCCACACAAATGTGGCACCGCGCTCGTCGTCCAGCTCATGAGCCGAAAGGCAGCGAGTCACAAATGGGTTTCAAAGGCTTGCATCCACCGGACGTATCTGGTCTAGCCAGCGTCCACGGGAAACCTGGCCACACAAATGTGGCACCGTGCTCGCCGTCCAGCTCATGAGCCGAAAGGCAGCGAGTCACAAATGGGTTTCAAAGGCGTGCGACCGTCGGACGTATCTGGTCTAGCCAGCATCCACGGGAAACCTGGCCACACAAATGTGGTACCGCGCTCGCCATCCAGCGCGTGAGCCGAAAGGCAGCGAGTCATAAATGGGTTTCAAAGGCTTACGTCCGCCGGACGTATCTGGTCTACCCAGCGTCCACGGGAAACCCGGCCACAGAAATGTGGCACCGTGCTCGCCGTCCAGCTCATGAGCCGAAAGGCAGCGAGTCACAAATGGGTTTCAAAGGCTTACATCTGCCGGACGTATCTTGTCTAGCCAGCGTCCACGGGAAACCTGGCCACACAAATGTGGTGCCGCGCTCGCCGCCCATCTCATGAGCCGAAAGGCAGCGAGTCACAAATGGGTTTCAAAGGCTTGCATCCACCGGACGTATCTGGTCTAGCTAGCGTCCACGGGAAACCTGGCCACACAAATGTGGTGCCGCGCTCGCCGCCCAGCTTACGAGCCGAAAGGTAGCGAGTCACAAATGGGTTTCAAAGGCGTGCGACCGTCGGACGTATCTGGTCTAGCCAGCATCCACGGGAAACCTGGCCACACAAATGTGGCACCGCGCTCGCCATCCAGCGCGTGAGCCGAAAGGCAGCGAGTCATAAATGGGTTTCAAAGGCTTGCATCCGCCGGACGTATCTGGTCTACCCAGCGTCCACGGGAAACCCGGCCACACAAATGTGGCACCGCGCTCGTCGTCCAGCTCATGAGCCGAAAGGCAGCGAGTCACAAATGGGTTTCAAAGGCTTGCATCCACCGGACGTATCTGGTCTAGCCAGCGTCCACGGGAAACCTGGCCACACAAATGTGGCACCGTGCTCGCCGTCCAGCTCATGAGCCGAAAGGCAGCGAGTCACAAATGGGTTTCAAAGGCGTGCGACCGTCGGACGTATCTGGTCTAGCCAGCATCCACGGGAAACCCGGCCACACAAATGTGGCACCGCGCTCGCCGTGCAGCTCATGAGCCGAAAGGCAGCGAGTCACAAATGAGTTTCAAAGGCTTGCATCTCCCGGACGTATCTTGTCTAGCCAGCGTCCACGGGAAACCTGGCCACACAAATGTGGTGCCGCGCTCGCCGCCCAGCTCATGAGCCGAAAAGCAGCGAGTCACAAATGGGTTTCAAAGGCTTGCATCCACCGGACGTATCTGGTCTAGCCAGCGTCCACGGGAAACCTGGCCACACAAATGTGGTGCCGCGCTCGCCGCCCAGCTCATGAGCCGAAAGGCAGCGAGTCACAAATGGGTTTCAAAGGCGTGCGACCGTCGGACGTATCTGGTCTAGCCAGCATCCACGGGAAACCTGGCCACACAAATGTGGCACCGCGCTCGCCATCCAGCGCGTGAGCCGAAAGGCAGCGAGTCATAAATGGGTTTCAAAGGCTTGCATCTGCCGGACGTATCTTGTCTAGCCAGCGTCCACGGGAAACCCGGCCACACAAATGTGGTGCCGCGCTCGCCGTCCAGCTCATGAGCCGAAAGGAAGCGAGTCACAAATGGGTTTCAAAGGCGTGCGACCGTCGGACGTATCTGGTCTAGCCAGCATCCACGGGAAACCTGGCCACACAAATGTGGCACCGCGCTCGCCATCCAGCGCGTGAGCCGAAAGGCAGCGAGTCATAAATGGGTTTCAAAGGCTTGCATCTGCCGGACGTATCTTGTCTAGCCAGCGTCCACGGGAAACCCGGCCACACAAATGTGGTGCCGCGCTCGCCGTCCAGCTCATGAGCCGAAAGGCAGCGAGTCACAAATGGGTTTCAAAAGCTTGCATCTGCCGGACGTATCTTGTCTAGCCAGCGTCCACGGGAAACCTGGCCACACAAATGTGGTGCCGCGCTCGCCGCCCATCTCATGAGCCGAAAGGCAGCGAGTCACAAATGGGTTTCAAAGGCTTGCATCCACCGGACGTATCTGGTCTAGCCAGCGTCCACGGGAAACCTGGCCACACAAATGTGGTGCCGCGCTCGCCGCCCAGCTTATGAGCCGAAAGGTAGCGAGTCACAAATGGGTTTCAAATGCGTGCGACCGTCGGACGTATCTGGTCTAGCCAGCATCCACGGGAAACCTGGCCACACAAATGTGGCACCGCGCTCGCCATCCAGCGCGTGAGCCGAAAGGCAGCGAGTCATAAATGGGTTTCAAAGGCTTGCATCCGCCGGACGTATCTGGTCTACCCAGCGTCCACGGGAAACCCGGCCACACAAATGTGGCACCGCGCTCGTCGTCCAGCTCATGAGCCGAAAGGCAGCGAGTCACAAATGGGTTTCAAAGGCTTGCATCCACCGGACGTATCTGGTCTAGCCAGCGTCCACGGGAAACCTGGCCACACAAATGTGGCACCGTGCTCGCCGTCCAGCTCATGAGCCGAAAGGCAGCGAGTCACAAATGGGTTTCAAAGGCGTGCGACCGTCGGACGTATCTGGTCTAGCCAGCATCCACGGGAAACCTGGCCACACAAATGTGGTACCGCGCTCGCCATCCAGCGCGTGAGCCGAAAGGCAGCGAGTCATAAATGGGTTTCAAAGGCTTACGTCCGCCGGACGTATCTGGTCTACCCAGCGTCCACGGGAAACCCGGCCACAGAAATGTGGCACCGTGCTCGCCGTCCAGCTCATGAGCCGAAAGGCAGCGAGTCACAAATGGGTTTCAAAGGCTTGCATCTGCCGGACGTATCTTGTCTAGCCAGCGTCCACGGGAAACCTGGCCACACAAATGTGGTGCCGCGCTCGCCGCCCATCTCATGAGCCGAAAGGCAGCGAGTCACAAATGGGTTTCAAAGGCTTGCATCCACCGGACGTATCTGGTCTAGCTAGCGTCCACGGGAAACCTGGCCACACAAATGTGGTGCCGCGCTCGCCGCCCAGCTTACGAGCCGAAAGGTAGCGAGTCACAAATGGGTTTCAAAGGCGTGCGACCGTCGGACGTATCTGGTCTAGCCAGCATCCACGGGAAACCTGGCCACACAAATGTGGCACCGCGCTCGCCATCCAGCGCGTGAGCCGAAAGGCAGCGAGTCATAAATGGGTTTCAAAGGCTTGCATCCGCCGGACGTATCTGGTCTACCCAGCGTCCACGGGAAACCCGGCCACACAAATGTGGCACCGCGCTCGTCGTCCAGCTCATGAGCCGAAAGGCAGCGAGTCACAAATGGGTTTCAAAGGCTTGCATCCACCGGACGTATCTGGTCTAGCCAGCGTCCACGGGAAACCTGGCCACACAAATGTGGCACCGTGCTCGCCGTCCAGCTCATGAGCCGAAAGGCAGCGAGTCACAAATGGGTTTCAAAGGCGTGCGACCGTCGGACGTATCTAGTCTAGCCAGCATCCACGGGAAACCTGGCCACACAAATGTGGCACCGCGCTCGCCATCCAGCGCGTGAGCCGAAAGGCAGCGAGTCATAAATGGGTTTCAAAGGCTTGCATCCGCCGGACGTATCTGGTCTACCCAGCGTCCACGGGAAACCCGGCCACACAAATGTGGCGCCGCGCTCGTCGTCCAGCTCATGAGCCGAAAGGCAGCGAGTCACAAATGGGTTTCAAAGGCTTGCATCCACCGGACGTATCTGGTCTAGCCAGCGTCCACGGGAAACCTGGCCACACAAATGTGGCACCGTGCTCGCCGTCCAGCTCATGAGCCGAAAGGCAGCGAGTCACAAATGGGTTTCAAAGGCGTGCGACCGTCGGACGTATCTGGTCTAGCCAGCATCCACGGGAAACCTGGCCACACAAATGTGGTACCGCGCTCGCCATCCAGCGCGTGAGCCGAAAGGCAGCGAGTCATAAATGGGTTTCAAAGGCTTGCGTCCGCCGGACGTATCTGGTCTACCCAGCGTCCACGGGAAACCCGGCCACAGAAATGTGGCACCGTGCTCGCCGTCCAGCTCATGAGCCGAAAGGCAGCGAGTCACAAACGGGTTTCAAAGGCGTGCGACCGTCGGACGTATCTGGTCTAGCCAGCATCCACGGGAAACCTGGCCACAAAAATGTGGCACCGCGCTCGCCATCCAGCGCGTGAGCCGAAAGGCAGCGAGTCATAAATGGGTTTCAAAGGCTTGCGTCCGCCGGACGTATCTGGTCTACCCAGCGTCCACGGGAAACCCGGCCACAGAAATGTGGCACCGTGCTCGCCGTCCAGCTCATGAGCCGAAAGGCAGCGAGTCACAAATGGGTTTGAAAGGCGTGCGACCGTCGGACGTATCTGGTCTAGCCAGCATCCACGAGAAACCTGGCCACACAAATGTGGCACCGCGCTCGCCATCCAGCGCGTGAGCCGAAAGGCAGCGAGTCATAAATGGGTTTCAAAGGCTTGCGTCCGCCGGACGTATCTGGTCTACCCAGCGTCCACGGGAAACCCGGCCACACAAATGTGGCACCGCGCTCGC
Source organism: Urtica dioica subsp. dioica (assembly GCF_054948205.1). Lineage (NCBI taxonomy): Eukaryota > Viridiplantae > Streptophyta > Magnoliopsida > Rosales > Urticaceae > Urtica > Urtica dioica. Next base: position 44,686,774 of record NC_142756.1, read on the forward strand.
CGTCCAGCTCATGAGCCGAAAGGCAGCGAGTCACAAATGGGTTTCAAAGGCTTGCATCCGCCGGACGTATCTGGTCTAGCCAGCGTCCACGGGAAACCTGGCCACACAAATGTGGCACCGCGCTCGCCATCCAGCGCGTGATCCGAAAGGCAGTGAGTCATAAATGGGTTTCAAAGGCTTGCGTCCGCCGGGCGTATCTGGTCTACCCAGCGTCCACGGGAAACCCGGCCACACAAATGTGGCACCGCGCTCGCCGTCCAGCTCATGAGCCGAAAGGCAGCGAGTCACAAATGAGTTTCAAAGGCTTGCATCTCCCGGACGTATCTTGTCTAGCCAGCGTCCACGGGAAACCTGGCCACACAAATGTGGTGCCGCGCTCGCCGCCCAGCTCATGAGCCGAAAAGCAGCGAGTCACAAATGGGTTTCAAAGGCTTGCATCCACCGGACGTATCTGGTCTAGCCAGCGTCCACGGGAAACCTGGCCACACAAATGTGGTGCCGCGCTCGCCGCCCAGCTCTTGAGCCGAAAGGCAGCGAGTCACAAATGGGTTTCAAAAGCTTGCATCTGCCGGACGTATCTTGTCTAGCCAGCGTCCACGGGAAACCTGGCCACACAAATGTGGTGCCGCGCTCGCCGCCCATCTCATGAGCCGAAAGGCAGCGAGTCACAAATGGGTTTCAAAGGCTTGCATCCACCGGACGTATCTGGTCTAGCCAGCGTCCACGGGAAACCTGGCCACACAAATGTGGTGCCGCGCTCGCCGCCCAGCTTATGAGCCGAAAGGTAGCGAGTCACAAATGGGTTTCAAATGCGTGCGACCGTCGGACGTATCTGGTCTAGCCAGCATCCACGGGAAACCTGGCCACACAAATGTGGCACCGCGCTCGCCATCCAGCGCGTGAGCCGAAAGGCAGCGAGTCATAAATGGGTTTCAAAGGCTTGCATCCACCGGACGTATCTGGTCTAGCCAGCGTCCACGGGAAACCTGGCCACACAAATGTGGTGCCGCGCTCGCCGCCCAGCTTATGAGCCGAAAGGTAGCGAGTCACAAATGGGTTTCAAATGCGTGCGACCGTCGGACGTATCTGGTCTAGCCAGCGTCCACGGGAAACCTGGCCACACAAATGTGGCACCGCGCTCGCCATCCAGCGCGTGAGCCGAAAGGCAGTGAGTCATAAATGGGTTTCAAAGGCTTGCGTCCGCCGGGCGTATCTGGTCTACCCAGCGTCCACGGGAAACCCGGCCACACAAATGTGGCACCGCGCTCGCCGTCCAGCTCATGAGCCGAAAGGCAGCGAGTCACAAATGAGTTTCAGAGGCTTGCATCTCCCGGACGTATCTTGTCTAGCCAGCGTCCACGGGAAACCTGGCCACACAAATGTGGTGCCGCGCTCGCCGCCCAGCTCATGAGCCGAAAAGCAGCGAGTCACAAATGGGTTTCAAAGGCTTGCATCCACCGGACGTATCTGGTCTAGCCAGCGTCCACGGGAAACCTGGCCACACAAATGTGGTGCCGCGCTCGCCGCCCAGCTCTTGAGCCGAAAGGCAGCGAGTCATAAATGGGTTTCAAAGGCGTGCGACCGTCGGACGTATCTGGTCTAGCCAGCATCCACGGGAAACCTGGCCACAAAAATGTGGCACCGCGCTCGCCATCCAGCGCGTGAGCCGAAAGGCAGCGAGTCATAAATGGGTTTCAAAGGCTTGCGTCCGCCGGACGTATCTGGTCTACCCAGCGTCCACGGGAAACCCGGCCACAGAAATGTGGCACCGTGCTCGCCGTCCAGCTCATGAGCCGAAAGGCAGCGAGTCACAAATGGGTTTCAAAGGCGTGCGACCGTCGGACGTATCTGGTCTAGCCAGCATCCACGAGAAACCTGGCCACACAAATGTGGCACCGCGCTCGCCATCCAGCGCGTGAGCCGAAAGGCAGCGAGTCATAAATGGGTTTCAAAGGCTTGCGTCCGCCGGACGTATCTGGTCTACCCAGCGTCCACGGGAAACCCGGCCACACAAATGTGGCACCGCGCTCGCCGTCCAGCTCATGAGCCGAAAGGCAGCGAGTCACAAATGGGTTTCAAAGGCTTGCATCCGCCGGACGTATCTGGTCTAGCCAGCGTCCACGGGAAACCTGGCCACACAAATGTGGCACCGCGCTCGCCATCCAGCGCGTGATCCGAAAGGCAGCGAGTCATAAATGGGTTTCAAAGGCTTGCGTCCGCCGGACGTATCTGGTCTACCCAACGTCCACGGGAAACCCGGCCACACAAATGTGGCACCGTGCTCGCCGTCCAGCTCATGAGCCGAAAGGCAGCGAGTCACAAATGGGTTTCAAAGGCTTGCATCTGCCGGACGTATCTTGTCTAGCCAGCGTCCACGGGAAACCTGGCCACACAAATGTGGTGCCGCGCTCGCCGCCCATCTCATGAGCCGAAAGGCAGCGAGTCACAAATGGGTTTCAAAGGCTTGCATCCACCGGACGTATCTGGTCTAGCCAGCATCCACGGGAAACCTGGCCACACAAATGTGGTGCCGCGCTCGCCGCCCAGCTTATGAGCCGAAAGGTAGCGAGTCACAAATGGGTTTCAAAGGCGTGCGACCGTCGGACGTATCTGGTCTAGCCAGCATCCACGGGAAACCTGGCCACACAAATGTGGCACCGTGCTCGCCATCCAGCGCGTGAGCCGAAAGGCAGCGAGTCATAAATGGGTTTCAAAGGCTTGCATCTGCCGGACGTATCTGGTCTACCCAGCGTCCACGGGAAACCCGGCCACACAAATGTGGCACCGCGCTCGTCGTCCAGCTCATGAGCCGAAAGGCAGCGAGTCACAAATGGGTTTCAAAGGCTTGCATCCACCGGACGTATCTGGTCTAGCCAGCGTCCACGGGAAACCTGGCCACACAAATGTGGCACCGTGCTCGCCGTCCAGCTCATGAGCCGAAAGGCAGCGAGTCACAAATGGGTTTCAAAGGCGTGCGACCGTCGGACGTATCTGGTCTAGCCAGCATCCACGGGAAACCTGGCCACACAAATGTGGTACCGCGCTCGCCATCCAGCGCGTGAGCCGAAAGGCAGCGAGTCATAAATGGGTTTCAAAGGCTTGCGTCCGCCGGACGTATCTGGTCTACCCAGCGTCCACGGGAAACCCGGCCACAGAAATGTGGCACCGTGCTCGCCGTCCAGCTCATGAGCCGAAAGGCAGCGAGTCACAAACGGGTTTCAAAGGCGTGCGACCGTCGGACGTATCTGGTCTAGCCAGCATCCACGGGAAACCTGGCCACAAAAATGTGGCACCGCGCTCGCCATCCAGCGCGTGAGCCGAAAGGCAGCGAGTCATAAATGGGTTTCAAAGGCTTGCGTCCGCCGGACGTATCTGGTCTACCCAGCGTCCACGGGAAACCCGGCCACAGAAATGTGGCACCGTGCTCGCCGTCCAGCTCATGAGCCGAAAGGCAGCGAGTCACAAATGGGTTTCAAAGGCGTGCGACCGTCGGACGTATCTGGTCTAGCCAGCATCCACGAGAAACCTGGCCACACAAATGTGGCACCGCGCTCGCCATCCAGCGCGTGAGCCGAAAGGCAGCGAGTCATAAATGGGTTTCAAAGGCTTGCGTCCGCCGGACGTATCTGGTCTACCCAGCGTCCACGGGAAACCCGGCCACACAAATGTGGCACCGCGCTCGCCGTCCAGCTCATGAGCCGAAAGGCAGCGAGTCACAAATGGGTTTCAAAGGCTTGCATCCGCCGGACGTATCTGGTCTAGCCAGCGTCCACGGGAAACCTGGCCACACAAATGTGGCACCGCGCTCGCCATCCAGCGCGTGATCCGAAAGGCAGCGAGTCATAAATGGGTTTCAAAGGCTTGCGTCCGCCGGGCGTATCTGGTCTACCCAGCGTCCACGGGAAACCCGGCCACACAAATGTGGCACCGCGCTCGCCGTCCAGCTCATGAGTCGAAAGGCAGCGAGTCACAAATGAGTTTCAAAGGCTTGCATCTCCCGGACATATCTTGTCTAGCCAGCGTCCACGGGAAACCTGGCCACACAAATGTGGTGCCGCGCTCGCCGCCCAGCTCATGAGCCGAAAAGCAGCGAGTCACAAATGGGTTTCAAAGGCTTGCATCCACCGGACGTATCTGGTCTAGCCAGCGTCCACGGGAAACCTGGCCACACAAATGTGGTGCCGCGCTCGCCGCCCAGCTCATGAGCCGAAAGGCAGCGAGTCACAAATGGGTTTCAAAGACGTGCAACCGTCGGACGTATCTTGTCTAGCCAGCATCCACGGGAAACCTGGCCACAAAAATGTGGCACCGCGCTCGCCATCCAGCGCGTGAGCCGAAAGGCAGCGAGTCATAAATGGGTTTCAAAGGCTTGCGTCCGCCGGACGTATCTGGTCTACCCAGCGTCCACGGGAAACCCGGCCACAGAAATGTGGCACCGTGCTCGCCGTCCAGCTCATGAGCCGAAAGGCAGCGAGTCACAAATGGGTTTCAAAGGCGTGCGACCGTCGGACGTATTTGGTCTAGCCAGCATCCACGAGAAACCTGGCCACACAAATGTGGCACCGCGCTCGCCATCCAGCGCGTGAGCCGAAAGGCAGCGAGTCATAAATGGGTTTCAAAGGCTTGCGTCCGCCGGACGTATCTGGTCTACCCAGCGTCCACGGGAAACCCGGCCACACAAATGTGGCACCGCGCTCGCCGTCCAGCTCATGAGCCGAAAGGCAGCGAGTCACAAATGGGTTTCAAAGGCTTGCATCCGCCGGACGTATCTGGTCTAGCCAGCGTCCACGGGAAACCTGGCCACACAAATGTGGCACCGCGCTCGCCATCCAGCGCGTGAGCCGAAAGGCAGCGAGTCATAAATGGGTTTCAAAGGCTTGCGTCCGCCGGACGTATCTGGTCTACCCAGCGTCCACGGGAAACCCGGCCACACAAATGTGGCACCGTGCTCGCCGTCCAGCTCATGAGCCGAAAGGCAGCGAGTCACAAATGGGTTTCAAAGGCTTGCATCTGCCGGACGTATCTTGTCTAGCCAGCGTCCACGGGAAACCTGGCCACACAAATGTGGTGCCGCGCTCGCCGCCCATCTCATGAGCCGAAAGGCAGCGAGTCACAAATGGGTTTCAAAGGCTTGCATCCACCGGACGTATCTGGTCTAGCCAGCGTCCACGGGAAACCTGGCCACACAAATGTGGTGCCGCGCTCGCCGCGCAGCTTATGAGCCGAAAGGTAGCGAGTCACAAATGGGTTTCAAAGGCGTGCGACCGTCGGACGTATCTGGTCTAGCCAGCATCCACGGGAAACCTGGCCACACAAATGTGGCACCGCGCTCGCCATCCAGCGCGTGAGCCGAAAGGCAGCGAGTCATAAATGGGTTTCAAAGGCTTGCATCTGCCGGACGTATGTGGTCTACCCAGCGTCCACGGGAAACCCGGCCACACAAATGTGGCACCGCGCTCGTCCTCCAGCTCATGAGCCGAAAGGCAGCGAGTCACAAATGGGTTTCAAAGGCTTGCATCCACCGGACGTATCTGGTCTAGCCAGCGTCCACGGGAAACCTGGCCACACAAATGTGGCACCGTGCTCGCCGTCCAGCTCATGAGCCGAAAGGCAGCGAGTCACAAATGGGTTTCAAAGGCGTGCGACCGTCGGACGTATTTGGTCTAGCCAGCATCCACGGGAAACCTGGCCACACAAATGTGGTACCGCGCTCGCCATCCAGCGCGTGAGCCGAAAGGCAGCGAGTCATAAATGGGTTTCAAAGGCTTGCGTCCGCCGGACGTATCTGGTCTACCCAGCGTCCACGGGAAACCCGGCCACAGAAATGTGGCACCGTGCTCGCCGTCCAGCTCATGAGCCGAAAGGCAGCGAGTCACAAACGGGTTTCAAAGGCGTGCGACCGTCGGACGTATCTGGTCTAGCCAGCATCCACGGGAAACCTGGCCACAAAAATGTGGCACCGCGCTCGCCATCCAGCGCGTGAGCCGAAAGGCAGCGAGTCATAAATGGGTTTCAAAGGCTTGCGTCCGCCGGACGTATCTGGTCTACCCAGCGTCCACGGGAAACCCGGCCACAGAAATGTGGCACCGTGCTCGCCGTCCAGCTCATGAGCCGAAAGGCAGCGAGTCACAAATGGGTTTCAAAGGCGTGCGACCGTCGGAAGTATCTAGTCTAGCCAGCATCCACGAGAAACCTGGCCACACAAATGTGGCACCGCGCTCGCCATCCAGCGCGTGAGCCGAAAGGCAGCGAGTCATAAATGGGTTTCAAAGGCTTGCGTCCGCCGGACGTATCTGGTCTACCCAGCGTCCACGGGAAACCCGGCCACACAAATGTGGCACCGCGCTCGCCGTCCAGCTCATGAGCCGAAAGGCAGCGAGTCACAAATGGGTTTCAAAGGCTTGCATCCGCCGGACGTATCTGGTCTAGCCAGCGTCCATGGGAAACCTGGCCACACAAATGTGGCACCGCGCTCGCCATCCAGCGCGTGATCCGAAAGGCAGCGAGTCATAAATGGGTTTCAAAGGCTTGCGTCCGCCGGGCGTATCTGGTCTACCCAGCGTCCACGGGAAACCCGGCCACACAAATGTGGCACCGCGCTCGCCGTCCAGCTCATGAGCCGAAAGGTAGCGAGTCACAAATGAGTTTCAAAGGCTTGCATCTCCCGGACGTATCTTGTCTAGCCAGCGTCCACGGGAAACCTGGCCACACAAATGTGGTGCCGCGCTCGCCGCCCAGCTCATGAGCCGAAAAGCAGCGAGTCACAAATGGGTTTCAAAGGCTTGCATCCACCGGACGTATCTGGTCTAGCCAGCGTCCACGGGAAACCTGGCCACACAAATGTGGTGCCGCGCTCGCCGCCCAGCTCATGAGCCGAAAGGCAGCGAGTCACAAATGGGTTTCAAAGGCGTGCAACCGTCGGACGTATCTGGTCTAGCCAGCATCCACGGGAAACCTGGCCACAAAAATGTGGCACCGCGCTCGCCATCCAGCGCGTGAGCCGAAAGGCAGTGAGTCATAAATGGGTTTCAAAGGCTTGCGTCCGCCGGACGTATCTGGTCTACCCAGCGTCCACGGGAAACCCGGCCACAGAAATGTGGCACCGTGCTCGCCGTCCAGCTCATGAGCCGAAAGGCAGCGAGTCACAAATGGGTTTCAAAGGCGTGCGACCGTCGGACGTATCTGGTCTAGCCAGCATCCACGAGAAACCTGGCCACACAAATGTGGCACCGCGCTCGCCATCCAGCGCGTGAGCCGAAAGGCAGCGAGTCATAAATGGGTTTCAAAGGCTTGCGTCCGCCGGACGTATCTGGTCTACCCAGCGTCCACGGGAAACCCGGCCACACAAATGTGGCACCGCGCTCGCCGTCCAGCTCATGAGCCGAAAGGCAGCGAGTCACAAATGGGTTTCAAAGGCTTGCATCCGCCGGACGTATCTGGTCTAGCCAGCGTCCACGGGAAACCTGGCCACACAAATGTGGCACCGCGCTCGCCATCCAGCGCGTGAGCCGAAAGGCAGCTAGTCATAAATGGGTTTCAAAGGCTTGCGTCCGCCGGACGTATCTGGTCTACCCAGCGTCCACGGGAAACCCGGCCACACAAATGTGGCACCGTGCTCGCCGTCCAGCTCATGAGCCGAAAGGCAGCGAGTCACAAATGGGTTTCAAAGGCTTGCATCTGCCGGACGTATCTTGTCTAGCCAGCGTCCACGGGAAACCTGGCCACACAAATGTGGTGCCGCGCTCGCCGCCCATCTCATGAGCCGAAAGGCAACGAGTCACAAATAGGTTTCAAAGGCTTGCATCCACCGGACGTATCTGGTCTAGCCAGCGTCCACGGGAAACCTGGCCACACAAATGTGGTGCCGCGCTCGCCGCCCAGCTTATGAGCCGAAAGGTAGCGAGTCACAAATGGGTTTCAAAGGCGTGCGACCGTCGGACGTATCTGGTCTAGCCAGCATCCACGGGAAACCTGGCCACACAAATGTGGCACCGCGCTCGCCATCCAGCGCGTGAGCCGAAAGGCAGCGAGTCATAAATGGGTTTCAAAGGCTTGCATCTGCCGGACGTATCTGGTCTACCCAGCGTCCACGGGAAACCCGGCCACACAAATGTGGCACCGCGCTCGTCGTCCAGCTCATGAGCCGAAAGGCAGCGAGTCACAAATGGGTTTCAAAGGCTTGCATCCACCGGACGTATCTGGTCTAGCCAGCGTCCACGGGAAACCTGGCCACACAAATGTGGCACCGTGCTCGCCGTCCAGCTCATGAGCCGAAAGGCAGCGAGTCACAAATGGGTTTCAAAGGCGTGCGACCGTCGGACGTATCTGGTCTAGCCAGCATCCACGGGAAACCTGGCCACACAAATGTGGTACCGCGCTCGCCATCCAGCGCGTGAGCCGAAAGGCAGCGAGTCATAAATGGGTTTCAAAGGCTTGCGTCCGCCGGACGTATCTGGTCTACCCAGCGTCCACGGGAAACCCGGCCACAGAAATGTGGCACCGTGCTCACCGTCCAGCTCATGAGCCGAAAGGCAGCGAGTCACAAACGGGTTTCAAAGGCGTGCGACCGTCGGACGTATCTGGTCTAGCCAGCATCCACGGGAAACCTGGCCACAAAAATGTGGCACCGCGCTCGCCATCCAGCGCGTGAGCCGAAAGGCAGCGAGTCATAAATGGGTTTCAAAGACTTGCGTCCGCCGGACGTATCTGGTCTACCCAGCGTCCACGGGAAACCCGGCCACAGAAATGTGGCACCGTGCTCGCCGTCCAGCTCATGAGCCGAAAGGCAGCGAGTCACAAATGGGTTTCAAAGGCGTGCGACCGTCGGAAGTATCTGGTCTAGCCAGCATCCACGAGAAACCTGGCCACACAAATGTGGCACCGCGCTCGCCATCCAGCGCGTGAGCCGAAAGGCAGCGAGTCATAAATGGGTTTCAAAGGCTTGCGTCCGCCGGACGTATCTGGTCTACCCAGCGTCCACGGGAAACCCGGCCACACAAATGTGGCACCGCGCTCGCCGTCCAGCTCATGAGCCGAAAGGCAGCGAGTCACAAATGGGTTTCAAAGGCTTGCATCCGCCGGACGTATCTGGTCTAGCCAGCGTCCACGGGAAACCTGGCCACACAAATGTGGCACCGCGCTCGCCATCCAGCGCGTGATCCGAAAGGCAGCGAGTCATAAATGGGTTTCAAAGGCTTGCGTCCGCCGGGCGTATCTGGTCTACCCAGCGTCCACGGGAAACCCGGCCACACAAATGTGGCACCGCGCTCGCCGTCCAGCTCATGAGCCGAAAGGCAGCGAGTCACAAATGAGTTTCAAAGGCTTGCATCTCCCGGACGTATCTTGTCTAGCCAGCGTCCACGGGAAACCTGGCCACACAAATGTGGTGCCGCGCTCGCCGCCCAGCTCATGAGCCGAAAAGCAGCGAGTCACAAATGGGTTTCAAAGGCTTGCATCCACCGGACGTATCTGGTCTAGCCAGCGTCCACGGGAAACCTGGCCACACAAATGTGGTGCCGCGCTCGCCGCCCAGCTCATGAGCCGAAAGGCAGCGAGTCACAAATGGGTTTCAAAGGCGTGCAACCGTCGGACGTATCTGGTCTAGCCAGCATCCACGGGAAACCTGGCCACAAAAATGTGGCACCACGCTCGCCATCCAGCGCGTGAGCCGAAAGGCAGCGAGTCATAAATGGGTTTCAAAGGCTTGCGTCCGCCGGACGTATCTGGTCTACCCAGCGTCCACGGGAAACCCGGCCACAGAAATGTGGCACCGTGCTCGCCGTCCAGCTCATGAGCCGAAAGGCAGCGAGTCATAAATGGGTTTCAAAGGCTTGCGACCGTCGGACGTATCTGGTCTAGCCAGCATCCACGGGAAACCTGGCCACACAAATGTGGCACCGCGCTCGCCATCCAGCGCGTGAGCCGAAAGGCAGCGAGTCATAAATGGGTTTCAAAGGCTTGCGTCCGCCGGGCGTATCTGGTCTACCTAGCGTCCACGGGAAACCCGGCCACACAAATGTGGCACCGCGCTCGCCGTCCAGCTCATGAGCCGAAAGGCAGCGAGTCACAAATGGGTTTCAAATGCTTGCCTCTGCCGGACGTATCTTGTCTAGCCAGCGTCCACGGGAAACCTGGCCACACAAATGTGGTGCCGCGCTCGCCGCCCAGCTCATGAGCCGAAAGGCAGCGAGTCACAAATGGGTTTCAAAGGCTTACGTCCGCCGGACATATCTGGTCTAGCCAGCGTCCACGGGAAACCCGGCCACAGAAATGTGGCACCGTGCTCGCCGTCCAGCTCATGAGCCGAAAGGCAGCGAGTCACAAATGGGTTTCAAAGGCGTGCGACCGTCGGACGTATCTGGTCTAGCCAGCATCCACGGGAAACCTGGCCACACAAATGTGGCACCGCGCTCGCCATCCAGCGCGTGAGCCGAAAGGCAGCGAGTCATAAATGGGTTTCAAAGGCTTGCGTCCGCCGGGCGTATCTGGTCTACCCAGCGTCCACGGGAAACCCGGCCACACAAATGTGGCACCGCGCTCGCCGTCCAGCTCATGAGCCGAAAGGCAGCGAGTCACAAATGGGTTTCAAAGGCTTGCATCTGCCGGACGTATCTTGTCTAGCCAGCGTCCACGGGAAACCTGGCCACACAAATGTGGTGCCGCGCTCGCCGCCCAGCTCATGAGCCGAAAGGCAGCGAGTCACAAATGGGTTTCAAAGGCTTACATCCACCGGACGTATCTGGTCTAGCCAGCGTCCACGGGAAACCTGGCCACACAAATGTGGCACCGCGCTCGCCATCCAGCGCGTGAGCCGAAAGACAGCGAGTCATAAATGGGTTTCAAAGGCTTGCGTCCGCCAGACGTATCTGGTCTACCCAGCGTCCACGGGAAACCCGGACACAGAAATGTGGCACCGTGCTCGCCGTCCAGCTCATGAGCCGAAAGGCAGCGAGTCACAAATGGGTTTCAAAGGCGTGCGACCGTCGGACGTATCTGGTCTAGCCAGCATCCACGGGAAACCTGGCCACACAAATGTGGCACCGCGCTCGCCATCCAGCGCGTGAGCCGAAAGGCAGCGAGTCACAAATGGGTTTCAAAGGCTTGCGTCCGCCGGACGTATCTGGTCTACCCAGCGTCCACGGGAAACCCGGCCACACAAATGTGGCACCGTGCTCGCTGTCCAGCTCATGAGCCGAAAGGCAGCGAGTCACAAATGGGTTTCAAAGGCTTGCATCTGCCGGACGTATCTTGTCTAGCCAGCGTCCACGGGAAACCTGGCTACACAAATGTAGTGCCGCGCTCGCCGCCCAGCTCATGAGCCGAAAGGCAGCGAGTCACAAATGGGTTTCAAAGGCTTGCATCCACCGGACATATCTGGTCTAGCCAGCGTCCACGGGAAACCTGGCCACACAAATGTGGTGCCGCGCTCGCCGCCCAGCTCATGAGCCGAAAGTCAGCGAGTCACAAATGGGTTTCAAAGGCGTGCGACCGTCGGACGTATCTGGTCTAGCCAGCATCCACGGGAAACCTGGCCACACAAATGTGGCACCGCGCTCGCCATCCAGCGCGTGAGCCGAAAGGCAACGAGTCATAAATGGGTTTCAAAGGCTTGCGTCCGCCGGACGTATCTGGTCTACCCAGCGTCCACGGGAAACCCGGCCACACAAATGTGGCACCGCGCTCGCCGTCCAGCTCATGAGCCGAAAGGCAGCGAGTCACAAATGGGTTTCAAATGCTTGCCTCTGCCGGACGTATCTTGTCTAGCCAGCGTCCACGGGAAACCTGGCCACACAAATGTGGTGCCGCGCTCGCCGCCCAGCTCATGAGCCGAAAGGCAGCGAGTCACAAATGGGTTTCAAAGGCTTACGTCCGCCGGACATATCTGGTCTAGCCAGCGTCCACGGGAAACCCGGCCACAGAAATGTGGCACCGTGCTCGCCGTCCAGCTCATGAGCCGAAAGGCAGCGAGTCACAAATGGGTTTCAAAGGCGTGCGACCGTCGGACGTATCTGGTCTAGCCAGCATCCACGGGAAACCTGGCCACACAAATGTGGCACCGCGCTCGCCATCCAGCGCGTGAGCCGAAAGGCAGCGAGTCACAAATGGGTTTCAAAGGCTTGCGTCCGCCGGACGTATCTGGTCTACCCAGCATCCACGGGAAACCCGGCCACACAAATGTGGCACCGTGCTCGCTGTCCAGCTCATGAGCCGAAAGGCAGCGAGTCACAAATGGGTTTCAAAGGCTTGCATCTGCCGGACGTATCTTGTCTAGCCAGCGTCCACGGGAAACCTGGCTACACAAATGTAGTGCCGCGCTCGCCGCCCAGCTCATGAGCCGAAAGGCAGCGAGTCACAAATGGGTTTCAAAGGCTTGCATCCACCGGACATATCTGGTCTAGCCAGCGTCCACGGGAAACCTGGCCACACAAATGTGGTGCCGCGCTCGCCGCCCAGCTCATGAGCCGAAAGGCAGCGAGTCACAAATGGGTTTCAAAGGCGTGCGACCGTCGGACGTATCTGGTCTAGCCAGCATCCACGGGAAACCTGGCCACACAAATGTGGCACCGCGCTCGCCAGCCAGCGCGTGAGCCGAAAGGCAACGAGTCATAAATGGGTTTCAAAGGCTTGCGTCCGCCGGACGTATCTGGTCTACCCAGCGTCCACGGGAAACCCGGCCACACAAATGTGGCACCGCGCTCGCCGTCCAGCTCATGAGCCGAAAGGCAGCGAGTCACAAATGGGTTTCAAATGCTTGCCTCTGCCGGACGTATCTTGTCTAGCCAGCGTCCACGGGAAACCTGGCCACACAAATGTGGTGCCGCGCTCGCCGCCCAGCTCATGAGCCGAAAGGCAGCGAGTCACAAATGGGTTTCAAAGGCTTACGTCCGCCGGACATATCTGGTCTAGCCAGCGTCCACGGGAAACCCGGCCACAGAAATGTGGCACCGTGCTCGCCGTCCAGCTCATGAGCCGAAAGGCAGCGAGTCACAAATGGGTTTCAAAGGCGTGCGACCGTCGGACGTATCTGGTCTAGCCAGCATCCACGGGAAACCTGGCCACACAAATGTGGCACCGCGCTCGCCATCCAGCGCGTGAGCCGAAAGGCAGCGAGTCATAAATGGGTTTCAAAGGCTTGCGTCCGCCGGGCGTATCTGGTCTACCCAGCGTCCACGGGAAACCCGGCCACACAAATGTGGCACCGCGCTCGCCGTCCAGCTCATGAGCCGAAAGGCAGCGAGTCACAAATGGGTTTCAAAGGCTTGCATCTGCCGGACGTATCTTGTCTAGCCAGCGTCCACGGGAAACCTGGCCACACAAATGTGGTGCCGCGCTCGCCGCCCAGCTCATGAGCCGAAAGGCAGCGAGTCACAAATGGGTTTCAAAGGCTTACATCCACCGGACGTATCTGGTCTAGCCAGCGTCCACGGGAAACCTGGCCACACAAATGTGGCACCGCGCTCGCCATCCAGCGCGTGAGCCGAAAGACAGCGAGTCATAAATGGGTTTCAAAGGCTTGCGTCCGCCAGACGTATCTGGTCTACCCAGCGTCCACGGGAAACCCGGACACAGAAATGTGGCACCGTGCTCGCCGTCCAGCTCATGAGCCGAAAGGCAGCGAGTCACAAATGGGTTTCAAAGGCGTGCGACCGTCGGACGTATCTGGTCTAGCCAGCATCCACGGGAAACCTGGCCACACAAATGTGGCACCGCGCTCGCCATCCAGCGCGTGAGCCGAAAGGCAGCGAGTCACAAATGGGTTTCAAAGGCTTGCGTCCGCCGGACGTATCTGGTCTACCCAGCGTCCACGGGAAACCCGGCCACACAAATGTGGCACCGTGCTCGCTGTCCAGCTCATGAGCCGAAAGGCAGCGAGTCACAAATGGGTTTCAAAGGCTTGCATCTGCCGGACGTATCTTGTCTAGCCAGCGTCCACGGGAAACCTGGCTACACAAATGTAGTGCCGCGCTCGCCGCCCAGCTCATGAGCCGAAAGGCAGCGAGTCACAAATGGGTTTCAAAGGCTTGCATCCACCGGACATATCTGGTCTAGCCAACGTCCACGGGAAACCTGGCCACACAAATGTGGTGCCGCGCTCGCCGCCCAGCTCATGAGCCGAAAGGCAGCGAGTCACAAATGGGTTTCAAAGGCGTGCGACCGTCGGACGTATCTGGTCTAGCCAGCATCCACGGGAAACCTGGCCACACAAATGTGGCACCGCGCTCGCCATCCAGCGCGTGAGCCGAAAGGCAACGAGTCATAAATGGGTTTCAAAGGCTTGCGTCCGCCGGACGTATCTGGTCTACCCAGCGTCCACGGGAAACCCGGCCACACAAATGTGGCACCGCGCTCGCCGTCCAGCTCATGAGCCGAAAGGCAGCGAGTCACAAATGGGTTTCAAATGCTTGCCTCTGCCGGACGTATCTTGTCTAGCCAGCGTCCACGGGAAACCTGGCCACACAAATGTGGTGCCGCGCTCGCCGCCCAGCTCATGAGCCGAAAGGCAGCGAGTCACAAATGGGTTTCAAAGGCTTACGTCCGCCGGACATATCTGGTCTAGCCAGCGTCCACGGGAAACCCGGCCACAGAAATGTGGCACCGTGCTCGCCGTCCAGCTCATGAGCCGAAAGGCAGCCAGTCACAAATGGGTTTCTAAGGCGTGCGACCGTCGGACGTATCTGGTCTAGCCAGCATCCACGGGAAACCTGGCCACACAAATGTGGCACCGCGCTCGCCATCCAGCGCGTGAGCCGAAAGGCAGCGAGTCATAAATGGGTTTCAAAGGCTTGCGTCCGCCGGGCGTATCTGGTCTACCCAGCGTCCACGGGAAACCCGGCCACACAAATGTGGCACCGCGCTCGCCGTCCAGCTCATGAGCCGAAAGGCAGCGAGTCACAAATGGGTTTCAAATGCTTGCCTCTGCCGGACGTATCTTGTCTAGCCAGCGTCCACGGGAAACCTGGCCACACAAATGTGGTGCCGCGCTCGCCGCCCAGCTCATGAGCCGAAAGGCAGCGAGTCACAAATGGGTTTCAAAGGCTTACGTCCGCCGGACATATCTGGTCTAGCCAGCGTCCACGGGAAACCCGGCCACAGAAATGTGGCACCGTGCTCGCCGTCCAGCTCATGAGCCGAAAGGCAGCCAGTCACAAATGGGTTTCTAAGGCGTGCGACCGTCGGACGTATCTAGTCTAGCCAGCATCCACGGGAAACCTGGCCACACAAATGTGGCACCGCGCTCGCCATCCAGCGCGTGAGCCGAAAGGCAGCGAGTCATAAATGGGTTTCAAAGGCTTGCGTCCGCCGGGCGTATCTGGTCTACCCAGCGTCCACGGGAAACCCGGCCACACAAATGTGGCACCGCGCTCGCCGTCCAGCTCATGAGCCGAAAGGCAGCGAGTCACAAATGGGTTTCAAAGGCTTGCATCTGCCGGACGTATCTTGTCTAGCCAGCGTCCACGGGAAACCTGGCCACACAAATGTGGTGCCGCGCTCGCCGCCCAGCTCATGAGCCGAAAGGCAGCGAGTCACAAATGGGTTTCAAAGGCTTACATCCACCGGACGTATCTGGTCTAGCCAGCGTCCACGGGAAACCTGGCCACACAAATGTGGCACCGCGCTCGCCATCCAGCGCGTGAGCCGAAATGCAGCGAGTCATAAATGGGTTTCAAAGGCTTGCGTCCGCCGGACGTATCTGGTCTACCCAGCGTCCACGGGAAACCCGGACACAGAAATGTGGCACCGTGCTCGCCGTCCAGCTCATGAGCCGAAAGGCAGCGAGTCACAAATGGGTTTCAAAGGCGTGCGACCGTCGGACGTATCTGTTCTAGCCAGCATCCACGGGAAACCTGGCCACACAAATGTGGCACCGCGCTCGCCATCCAGCGCGTGAGCCGAAAGGCAGCGAGTCACAAATGGGTTTCAAAGGCTTGCGTCCGCCGGACGTATCTGGTCTACCCAGCGTCCACGGGAAACCCGGCCACACAAATGTGGCACCGCGCTCGCTGTCCAGCTCATGAGCCGAAAGGCATCGAGTCACAAATGGGTTTCAAAGGCTTGCATCTGCCGGACGTATCTTGTCTAGCCAGCGTCCACGGGAAACCTGGCTACACAAATGTAGTGCCGCGCTCGCCGCCCAGCTCATGAGCCGAAAGGCAGCGAGTCACAAATGGGTTTCAAAGGCTTGCATCCACCGGACGTATCTGGTCTAGCCAGCGTCCACGGGAAACCTGGCCACACAAATGTGGTGCCGCGCTCGCCGCCCAGCTCATGAGCCGAAAGGCAGCGAGTCACAAATGGGTTTCAAAGGCGTGCGACCGTCGGACGTATCTGGTCTAGCCAGCATCCACGGGAAACCTGGCCACACAAATGTGGCACCGCGCTCGCCATCCAGCGCGTGAGCCGAAAGGCAACGAGTCATAAATGGGTTTCAAAGGCTTGCGTCCGCCGGACGTATCTGGTCTACCCAGCGTCCACGGGAAACCCGGCCACAGAAATGTGGCACCGCGCTCGCCGTCCAGCTCATGAGCCGAAAGGCAGCGAGTCACAAATGGGTTTCAAAGGCTTACGTCCGCCGGACATATCTGGTCTAGCCAGCGTCCACGGGAAACCCGGCCACAGAAATGTGGCACCGTGCTCGCCGTCCAGCTCATGAGCCGAAAGGCAGCCAGTCACAAATGGGTTTCTAAGGCGTGCGACCGTCGGACGTATCTGGTCTAGCCAGCATCCACGGGAAACCTGGCCACACAAATGTGGCACCGCGCTCGCCATCCAGCGCGTGAGCCGAAAGGCAGCGAGTCATAAATGGGTTTCAAAGGCTTGCGTCCGCCGGGCGTATCTGGTCTACCCAGCGTCCACGGGAAACCCGGCCACACAAATGTGGCACCGCGCTCGCCGTCCAGCTCATGAGCCGAAAGGCAGCGAGTCACAAATGGGTTTCAAATGCTTGCCTCTGCCGGACGTATCTTGTCTAGCCAGCGTCCACGGGAAACCTGGCCACACAAATGTGGTGCCGCGCTCGCCGCCCAGCTCATGAGCCGAAAGGCAGCGAGTCACAAATGGGTTTCAAAGGCTTACGTCCGCCGGACATATCTGGTCTAGCCAGCGTCCACGGGAAACCCGGCCACAGAAATGTGGCACCGTGCTCGCCGTCCAGCTCATGAGCCGAAAGGCAGCCAGTCACAAATGGGTTTCTAAGGCGTGCGACCGTCGGACGTATCTAGTCTAGCCAGCATCCACGGGAAACCTGGCCACACAAATGTGGCACCGCGCTCGCCATCCAGCGCGTGAGCCGAAAGGCAGTGAGTCATAAATGGGTTTCAAAGGCTTGCGTCCGCCGGGCGTATCTGGTCTACCCAGCGTCCACGGGAAACCCGGCCACACAAATGTGGCACCGCGCTCGCCGTCCAGCTCATGAGCCGAAAGGCAGCGAGTCACAAATGGGTTTCAAAGGCTTGCATCTGCCGGACGTATCTTGTCTAGCCAGCGTCCACGGGAAACCTGGAAACACAAATGTGGTGCCGCGCTCGCCGCCCAGCTCATGAGCCGAAAGGCAGCGAGTCACAAATGGGTTTCAAAGGCTTACATCCACCGGACGTATCTGGTCTAGCCAGCGTCCACGGGAAACCTGGCCACACAAATGTGGCACCGCGCTCGCCATCCAGCGCGTGAGCCGAAATGCAGCGAGTCATAAATGGGTTTCAAAGGCTTGCGTCCGCCGGACGTATCTGGTCTACCCAGCGTCCACGGGAAACCCGGACACAGAAATGTGGCACCGTGCTCGCCGTCCAGCTCATGAGCCGAAAGGCAGCGAGTCACAAATGGGTTTCAAAGGCGTGCGACCGTCGGACGTATCTGTTCTAGCCAGCATCCACGGGAAACCTGGCCACACAAATGTGGCACCGCGCTCGCCATCCAGCGCGTGAGCCGAAAGGCAGCGAGTCACAAATGGGTTTCAAAGGCTTGCGTCCGCCGGACGTATCTGGTCTACCCAGCGTCCACGGGAAACCCGGCCACACAAATGTGGCACCGCGCTCGCTGTCCAGCTCATGAGCCGAAAGGCATCGAGTCACAAATGGGTTTCAAAGGCTTGCATCTGCCGGACGTATCTTGTCTAGCCAGCGTCCACGGGAAACCTGGCTACACAAATGTAGTGCCGCGCTCGCCGCCCAGCTCATGAGCCGAAAGGCAGCGAGTCACAAATGGGTTTCAAAGGCTTGCATCCACCGGACGTATCTGGTCTAGCCAGCGTCCACGGGAAACCTGGCCACACAAATGTGGTGCCGCGCTCGCCGCCCAGCTCATGAGCCGAAAGGCAGCGAGTCACAAATGGGTTTCAAAGGCGTGCGACCGTCGGACGTATCTGGTCTAGCCAGCATCCACGGGAAACCTGGCCACACAAATGTGGCACCGCGCTCGCCATCCAGCGCGTGAGCCGAAAGGCAACGAGTCATAAATGGGTTTCAAAGGCTTGCGTCCGCCGGACGTATCTGGTCTACCCAGCGTCCACGGGAAACCCGGCCACACAAATGTGGCACCGCGCTCGCCGTCCAGCTCATGAGCCGAAAGGCAGCGAGTCACAAATGGGTTTCAAAGGCTTGCCTCTGCCGGACGTATCTTGTCTAGCCAGCGTCCACGGGAAACCTGGCCACACAAATGTGGTGCCGCGCTCGCCGCCCAGCTCATGAGCCGAAAGGCAGCGAGTCACAAATGGGTTTCAAAGGCTTACGTCCGCCGGACGTATCTGGTCTAGCCAGCGTCCACGGGAAACCCGGCCACAGAAATGTGGCACCGTGCTCGCCGTCCAGCTCATGAGCCGAAAGTCAGCGAGTCACAAATGGGTTTCAAAGGCGTGCGACCGTCGGACGTATCTGGTCTAGCCAGCATCCACGGGAAACCTGGCCACACAAATGTGGCACCGCGCTCGCCATCCAGCGCGTGAGCCGAAAGGCAGCGAGTCATAAATGGGTTTCAAAGGCTTGCGTCCGCCGGGCGTATCTGGTCTACCCAGCGTCCACGGGAAACCCGGCCACACAAATGTGGCACCGCGCTCGCCGTCCAGCTCATGAGCCGAAAGGCAGCGAGTCACAAATGGGTTTCAAAGGCTTGCATCTGCCGGACGTATCTTGTCTAGCCAGAGTCCACGGGAAACATGGCCACACAAATGTGGTGCCGCGCTCGCCGCCCAGCTCATGAGCCGAAAGGCAGCGAGTCACAAATGGGTTTCAAAGGCTTGCATCCATCGGACGTATCTGGTCTAGCCAGCTTCCACGGGAAACCTGGCCACACAAATGTGGTGCCGCGCTCGCCGCCCAGCTCATGAGCCGAAAGGCAGCGAGTCACAAATGGGTTTCAAAGGCGTGCGACCGTCGGACGTATCTGGTCTAGCCAGCATCCACGGGAAACCTGGCCACACAAATGTGGCACCGCGCTCGCCATCCAGCGCGTGAGCCGAAAGGCAGCGAGTCATAAATGGGTTTCAAAGTCTTGCGTCCGCCGGGCGTATCTGGTCTACCCAGCGTCCACGGGAAACCCGGCCACACAAATGTGGCACCGCGCTCGCCGTCCAGCTCATGAGCCGAAAGGCAGCGAGTCACAAATGGGTTTCAAAGGCTTGTATCTGCCGGACGTATCTTGTCTAGCCAGCGTCCACGGGAAACCTGGCCACACAAATGTGGTGCCGCGCTCGCCGCCCAGCTCATGAGCCGAAAGGCAGCGAGTCACAAATGGGTTTCAAAGGCTTGCATCCACCGGACGTATCTGGTCTAGCCAGCGTCCACGGGAAACCTGGCCACACAAATGTGGTGCCGCGCTCGCCGCCCTGCTCATGAGCCGAAAGGCAGCGAGTCACAAATGGGTTTCAAAGGCGTGTGACCGTCGGACGTATCTGGTCTAGCCAGCATCCACGGGACCCCTGGCAACACAAATGTGGCACCGCGCTCGCCATCCAGCGCGTGAGCCGAAAGGCAGCGAGTCATAAATGGGTTTCAAAGTCTTGCGTCCGCCGGGCGTATCTGGTCTACCCAGCGTCCACGGGAAACCCGGCCACACAAATGTGGCACCGCGCTCGTCGTCCAGCTCATGAGCCGAAAGGCAGCGAGTCACAAATGGGTTTCAAAGGCTTGCATCTGCCGGACGTATCTTGTCTAGCCAGCGTCCACGGGAAACCTGGCCACACAAATGTGGTGCCGCGCTCGCCGCCCAGCTCATGAGCCGAAAGGCAGCGAGTCACAAATGGGTTTCAAAGGCTTACATCCACCGGACGTATCTGGTCTAGCCAGCGTCCACGGGAAACCTGGCCACACAAATGTGGCACCGCGCTCGCCATCCAGCGCGTGAGCCGAAAGGCAGCGAGTCATAAATGGGTTTCAAAGGCTTGCGTCCGCCGGACGTATCTGGTCTACCCAGCGTCCACGGGAAACCCGGACACAGAAATGTGGCACCGTGCTCGCCGTCCAGCTCATGAGCCGAAAGGCAGCGAGTCACAAATGGGTTTCAAAGGCGTGCGACCGTCGGACGTATCTGTTCTAGCCAGCATCCACGGGAAACCTGGCCACACAAATGTGGCACCGCGCTCGCCATCCAGCGCGTGAGCCGAAAGGCAGCGAGTCACAAATGGGTTTCAAAGGCTTGCATCCGCCGGACGTATCTGGTCTACCCAGCGTCCACGGGAAACCCGGCCACACAAATGTGGCACCGCGCTCGCTGTCCAGCTCATGAGCCGAAAGGCATCGAGTCACAAATGGGTTTCAAAGGCTTGCATCTGCCGGACGTATCTTGTCTAGCCAGCGTCCACGGGAAACCTGGCTACACAAATGTAGTGCCGCGCTCGCCGCCCAGCTCATGAGCCGAAAGGCAGCGAGTCACAAATGGGTTTCAAAGGCTTGCATCCACCGGACGTATCTGGTCTAGCCAGCGTCCACGGGAAACCTGGCCACACAAATGTGGTGCCGCGCTCGCCGCCCAGCTCATGAGCCGAAAGGCAGCGAGTCACAAATGGGTTTCAAAGGCGTGCGACCGTCGGACGTATCTGGTCTAGCCAGCATCCACGGGAAACCTGGCCACACAAATGTGGCACCGCGCTCGCCATCCAGCGCGTGAGCCGAAAGGCAACGAGTCATAAATGGGTTTCAAAGGCTTGCGTCCGCCGGACGTATCTGGTCTACCCAGCGTCCACGGGAAACCCGGCCACACAAATGTGGCACCGCGCTCGCCGTCCAGCTCATGAGCCGAAAGGCAGCGAGTCACAAATGGGTTTCAAAGGCTTGCCTCTGCCGGACGTATCTTGTCTAGCCAGCGTCCACGGGAAACCTGGCCACACAAATGTGGTGCCGCGCTCGCCGCCCAGCTCATGAGCCGAAAGGCAGCGAGTCACAAATGGGTTTCAAAGGCTTACGTCCGCCGGACGTATCTGGTCTAGCCAGCGTCCACGGGAAACCCGGCCACAGAAATGTGGCACCGTGCTCGCCGTCCAGCTCATGAGCCGAAAGTCAGCGAGTCACAAATGGGTTTCAAAGGCGTGCGACCGTCGGACGTATCTGGTCTAGCCAGCATCCACGGGAAACCTGGCCACACAAATGTGGCACCGCGCTCGCCATCCAGCGCGTGAGCCGAAAGGCAGCGAGTCATAAATGGGTTTCAAAGTCTTGCGTCCGCCGGGCGTATCTGGTCTACCCAGCGTCCACGGGAAACCCGGCCACACAAATGTGGCACCGCGCTCGCCGTCCAGCTCATGAGCCGAAAGGCAGCGAGTCACAAATGGGTTTCAAAGGCTTGCCTCTGCCGGACGTATCTTGTCTAGCCAGCGTCCACGGGAAACCTGGCCACACAAATGTGGTGCCGCGCTCGCCGCCCAGCTCATGAGCCGAAAGGCAGCGAGTCATAAATGGGTTTCAAAGGCTTGCGTCCGCCGGGCGTATCTGGTCTACCCAGCGTCCACGGGAAACCCGGCCACACAAATGTGGCACCGCGCTCGCCGTCCAGCTCATGAGCCGAAAGGCAGCGAGTCACAAATGGGTTTCAAAGGCTTGCATCTGCCGGACGTATCTTGTCTAGCCAGCGTCCACGGGAAACATGGCCACACAAATGTGGTGCCGCGCTCGCCGCCCAGCTCATGAGCCGAAAGGCAGCGAGTCACAAATGGGTTTCAAAGGCTTGCATCCATCGGACGTATCTGGTCTAGCCAGCTTCCACGGGAAACCTGGCCACACAAATGTGGTGCCGCGCTCGCCGCCCAGCTCATGAGCCGAAAGGCAGCGAGTCACAAATGGGTTTCAAAGGCGTGCGACCGTCGGACGTATCTGGTCTAGCCAGCATCCACGGGAAACCTGGCCACACAAATGTGGCACCGCGCTCGCCATCCAGCGCGTGAGCCGAAAGGCAGCGAGTCATAAATGGGTTTCAAAGTCTTGCGTCCGCCGGGCGTATCTGGTCTACCCAGCGTCCACGGGAAACCCGGCCACACAAATGTGGCACCGCCCTCGCCGTCCAGCTCATGAGCCGAAAGGCAGCGAGTCACAAATGGGTTTCAAAGGCTTGCATCTGCCGGACGTATCTTGTCTAGCCAGCGTCCACGGGAAACCTGGCCACACAAATGTGGTGCCGCGCTCGCCGCCCAGCTCATGAGCCGAAAGGCAGCGAGTCACAAATGGGTTTCAAAGGCTTGCATCCACCGGACGTATCTGGTCTAGCCAGCGTCCACGGGAAACCTGGCCACACAAATGTGGTGCCGCGCTCGCCGCCCTGCTCATGAGCCGAAAGGCAGCGAGTCACAAATGGGTTTCAAAGGCGTGTGACCGTCGGACGTATCTGGTCTAGCCAGCATCCACGGGAAACCTGGCCACACAAATGTGGCACCGCGCTCGCCGTCCAGCTCATGAGCCGAAAGGCAGCGAGTCACAAATGGGTTTCAAAGGCTTGCATCTACCGGACGTATCTTGTCTAGCCAGCGTCCACGGGAAACCTGGCCACACAAATGTGGTGCCGCGCTCGCCGCCCAGCTCATGAGCCGAAAGGCAGCGAGTCACAAATGGGTTTCAAAGGCTTGCATCTGCCGGACGTATCTTGTCTAGCCAGCGTCCACGGGAAACCTGGCCACACAAATGTGGTGCCGCGCTCGCCGCCCAGCTCATGAGCCGAAAGGCAGCGAGTCACAAATGGGTTTCAAAGGCTTACATCCACCGGACGTATCTGGTCTAGCCAGCGTCCACGGGAAACCTGGCCACACAAATGTGGCACAGCGCTCGCCATCCAGCGCGTGAGCCGAAAGGCAGCGAGTCATAAATGGGTTTCAAAGGCTTGCGTCCGCCGGACGTATCTGGTCTACCCAGCGTCCACGGGAAACCCGGACACAGAAATGTGGCACCGTGCTCGCCGTCCAGCTCATGAGCCGAAAGGCAGCGAGTCACAAATGGGTTTCAAAGGCGTGCGACCGTCGGACGTATCTGGACTAGCCAGCATCCACGGGAAACCTGGCCACACAAATGTGGCACCGCGCTCGCCATCCAGCGCGTGAGCCGAAAGGCAGCGAGTCACAAATGGGTTTCAAAGGCTTGCGTCCGCCGGACGTATCTGGTCTACCCAGCGTCCACGGGAAACCCGGCCACACAAATGTGGCACCGCGCTCGCTGTCCAGCTCATGAGCCGAAAGGCAGCGAGTCACAAATGGGTTTCAAAGGCTTGCATCTGCCGGACGTATCTTGTCTAGCCAGCGTCCACGGGAAACCTGGCTACACAAATGTAGTGCCGCGCTCGCCGCCCAGCTCATGAGCCGAAAGGCAGCGAGTCACAAATGGGTTTCAAAGGCTTGCATCCACCGGACGTATCTGGTCTAGCCAGCGTCCACGGGAAACCTGGCCACACAAATGTGGTGCCGCGCTCGCCGCCCAGCTCATGAGCCGAAAGGCAGCGAGTCACAAATGGGTTTCAAAGGCGTGCGACCGTCGGACGTATCTGGTCTAGCCAGCATCCACGGGAAACCTGGCCACACAAATGTGGCACCGCGCTCGCCATCCAGCGCGTGAGCCGAAAGGCAACGAGTCATAAATGGGTTTCAAAGGCTTGCGTCCGCCGGACGTATCTGGTCTACCCAGCGTCCACGGGAAACCCGGCCACACAAATGTGGCACCGCGCTCGCCGTCCAGCTCATGAGCCGAAAGGCAGCGAGTCACAAATGGGTTTCAAAGGCTTGCCTCTGCCGGACGTATCTTGTCTAGTCAGCGTCCACGGGAAACCTGGCCACACAAATGTGGTGCCGCGCTCGCCGCCCAGCTCATGAGCCGAAAGGCAGCGAGTCACAAATGGGTTTCAAAGGCTTACGTCCGCCGGACGTATCTGGTCTAGCCAGCGTCCACGGGAAACCCGGCCACAGAAATGTGGCACCGTGCTCGCCGTCCAGCTCATGAGCCGAAAGTCAGCGAGTCACAAATGGGTTTCAAAGGCGTGCGACCGTCGGACGTATCTGGTCTAGCCAGCATCCACGGGAAACCTGGCCACACAAATGTGGCACCGCGCTTGCCATCCAGCGCGTGAGCCGAAAGGCAGCGAGTCATAAATGGGTTTCAAAGGCTTGCGTCCGCCGGGCGTATCTGGTCTACCCAGCGTCCACGGGAAACCCGGCCACACAAATGTGGCACCGCGCTCGCCGTCCAGCTCATGAGCCGAAAGGCAGCGAGTTACAAATGGGTTTCAAAGGCTTGCATCTGCCGGACGTATCTTGTCTAGCCAGCGTCCACGGGAAACATGGCCACACAAATGTGGTGCCGCGCTCGCCGCCCAGCTCATGAGCCGAAAGGCAGCGAGTCACAAATGGGTTTCAAAGGCTTGCATCCATCGGACGTATCTGGTCTAGCCAGCTTCCACGGGAAACCTGGCCACACAAATGTGGTGCCGCGCTCGCCGCCCAGCTCATGAGCCGAAAGGCAGCGAGTCACAAATGGGTTTCAAAGGCTTGCATCCATCGGACGTATCTGGTCTAGCCAGCTTCCACGGGAAACCTGGCCACACAAATGTGGTGCCGCGCTCGCCGCCCAGCTCATGAGCCGAAAGGCAGCGAGTCACAAATGGGTTTCAAAGGCTTGCATCTACCGGACGTATCTTGTCTAGCCAGCGTCCACGGGAAACCTGGCCACACAAATGTGGTGCCGCGCTCGCCGCCCAGCTCATGAGCCGAAAGGCAGCGAGTCACAAATGGGTTTCAAAGGCTTGCATCTGCCGGACGTATCTTGTCTAGCCAGCGTCCACGGGAAACCTGGCCACACAAATGTGGTGCCGCGCTCGCCGCCCAGCTCATGAGCCGAAAGGCAGCGAGTCACAAATGGGTTTCAAAGGCTTACATCCACCGGACGTATCTGGTCTAGCCAGCGTCCACGGGAAACCTGGCCACACAAATGTGGCACAGCGCTCGCCATCCAGCGCGTGAGCCGAAAGGCAGCGAGTCATAAATGGGTTTCAAAGGCTTGCGTCCGCCGGACGTATCTGGTCTACCCAGCGTCCACGGGAAACCCGGACACAGAAATGTGGCACCGTGCTCGCCGTCCAGCTCATGAGCCGAAAGGCAGCGAGTCACAAATGGGTTTCAAAGGCGTGCGACCGTCGGACGTATCTGGACTAGCCAGCATCCACGGGAAACCTGGCCACACAAATGTGGCACCGCGCTCGCCATCCAGCGCGTGAGCCGAAAGGCAGCGAGTCACAAATGGGTTTCAAAGGCTTGCGTCCGCCGGACGTATCTGGTCTACCCAGCGTCCACGGGAAACCCGGCCACACAAATGTGGCACCGCGCTCGCTGTCCAGCTCATGAGCCGAAAGGCAGCGAGTCACAAATGGGTTTCAAAGGCTTGCATCTGCCGGACGTATCTTGTCTAGCCAGCGTCCACGGGAAACCTGGCTACACAAATGTAGTGCCGCGCTCGCCGCCCAGCTCATGAGCCGAAAGGCAGCGAGTCACAAATGGGTTTCAAAGGCTTGCATCCACCGGACGTATCTGGTCTAGCCAGCGTCCACGGGAAACCTGGCCACACAAATGTGGTGCCGCGCTCGCCGCCCAGCTCATGAGCCGAAAGGCAGCGAGTCACAAATGGGTTTCAAAGGCGTGCGACCGTCGGACGTATCTGGTCTAGCCAGCATCCACGGGAAACCTGGCCACACAAATGTGGCACCGCGCTCGCCATCCAGCGCGTGAGCCGAAAGGCAACGAGTCATAAATGGGTTTCAAAGGCTTGCGTCCGCCGGACGTATCTGGTCTACCCAGCGTCCACGGGAAACCCGGCCACACAAATGTGGCACCGCGCTCGCCGTCCAGCTCATGAGCCGAAAGGCAGCGAGTCACAAATGGGTTTCAAAGGCTTGCCTCTGCCGGACGTATCTTGTCTAGTCAGCGTCCACGGGAAACCTGGCCACACAAATGTGGTGCCGCGCTCGCCGCCCAGCTCATGAGCCGAAAGGCAGCGAGTCACAAATGGGTTTCAAAGGCTTACGTCCGCCGGACGTATCTGGTCTAGCCAGCGTCCACGGGAAACCCGGCCACAGAAATGTGGCACCGTGCTCGCCGTCCAGCTCATGAGCCGAAAGTCAGCGAGTCACAAATGGGTTTCAAAGGCGTGCGACCGTCGGACGTATCTGGTCTAGCCAGCATCCACGGGAAACCTGGCCACACAAATGTGGCACCGCGCTTGCCATCCAGCGCGTGAGCCGAAAGGCAGCGAGTCATAAATGGGTTTCAAAGGCTTGCGTCCGCCGGGCGTATCTGGTCTACCCAGCGTCCACGGGAAACCCGGCCACACAAATGTGGCACCGCGCTCGCCGTCCAGCTCATGAGCCGAAAGGCAGCGAGTTACAAATGGGTTTCAAAGGCTTGCATCTGCCGGACGTATCTTGTCTAGCCAGCGTCCACGGGAAACATGGCCACACAAATGTGGTGCCGCGCTCGCCGCCCAGCTCATGAGCCGAAAGGCAGCGAGTCACAAATGGGTTTCAAAGGCTTGCATCCATCGGACGTATCTGGTCTAGCCAGCTTCCACGGGAAACCTGGCCACACAAATGTGGTGCCGCGCTCGCCGCCCAGCTCATGAGCCGAAAGGCAGCGAGTCACAAATGGGTTTCAAAGGCTTGCATCCATCGGACGTATCTGGTCTAGCCAGCTTCCACGGGAAACCTGGCCACACAAATGTGGTGCCGCGCTCGCCGCCCAGCTCATGAGCCGAAAGGCAGCGAGTCACAAATGGGTTTCAAAGGCTTGCATCTACCGGACGTATCTTGTCTAGCCAGCGTCCACGGGAAACCTGGCCACACAAATGTGGTGCCGCGCTCGCCGCCCAGCTCATGAGCCGAAAGGCAGCGAGTCACAAATGGGTTTCAAAGGCTTGCATCTGCCGGACGTATCTTGTCTAGCCAGCGTCCACGGGAAACCTGGCCACACAAATGTGGTGCCGCGCTCGCCGCCCAGCTCATGAGCCGAAAGGCAGCGAGTCACAAATGGGTTTCAAAGGCTTACATCCACCGGACGTATCTGGTCTAGCCAGCGTCCACGGGAAACCTGGCCACACAAATGTGGCACAGCGCTCGCCATCCAGCGCGTGAGCCGAAAGGCAGCGAGTCATAAATGGGTTTCAAAGGCTTGCGTCCGCCGGACGTATCTGGTCTACCCAGCGTCCACGGGAAACCCGGACACAGAAATGTGGCACCGTGCTCGCCGTCCAGCTCATGAGCCGAAAGGCAGCGAGTCACAAATGGGTTTCAAAGGCGTGCGACCGTCGGACGTATCTGGACTAGCCAGCATCCACGGGAAACCTGGCCACACAAATGTGGCACCGCGCTCGCCATCCAGCGCGTGAGCCGAAAGGCAGCGAGTCACAAATGGGTTTCAAAGGCTTGCGTCCGCCGGACGTATCTGGTCTACCCAGCGTCCACGGGAAACCCGGCCACACAAATGTGGCACCGCGCTCGCTGTCCAGCTCATGAGCCGAAAGGCAGCGAGTCACAAATGGGTTTCAAAGGCTTGCATCTGCCGGACGTATCTTGTCTAGCCAGCGTCCACGGGAAACCTGGCTACACAAATGTAGTGCCGCGCTCGCCGCCCAGCTCATGAGCCGAAAGGCAGCGAGTCACAAATGGGTTTCAAAGGCTTGCATCCACCGGACGTATCTGGTCTAGCCAGCGTCCACGGGAAACCTGGCCACACAAATGTGGTGCCGCGCTCGCCGCCCAGCTCATGAGCCGAAAGGCAGCGAGTCACAAATGGGTTTCAAAGGCGTGCGACCGTCGGACGTATCTGGTCTAGCCAGCATCCACGGGAAACCTGGCCACACAAATGTGGCACCGCGCTCGCCATCCAGCGCGTGAGCCGAAAGGCAACGAGTCATAAATGGGTTTCAAAGGCTTGCGTCCGCCGGACGTATCTGGTCTACCCAGCGTCCACGGGAAACCCGGCCACACAAATGTGGCACCGCGCTCGCCGTCCAGCTCATGAGCCGAAAGGCAGCTAGTCACAAATGGGTTTCAAAGGCTTGCCTCTGCCGGACGTATCTTGTCTAGTCAGCGTCCACGGGAAACCTGGCCACACAAATGTGGTGCCGCGCTCGCCGCCCAGCTCATGAGCCGAAAGGCAGCGAGTCACAAATGGGTTTCAAAGGCTTACGTCCGCCGGACGTATCTGGTCTAGCCAGCGTCCACGGGAAACCCGGCCACAGAAATGTGGCACCGTGCTCGCCGTCCAGCTCATGAGCCGAAAGTCAGCGAGTCACAAATGGGTTTCAAAGGCGTGCGACCGTCGGACGTATCTGGTCTAGCCAGCATCCACGGGAAACCTGGCCACACAAATGTGGCACCGCGCTTGCCATCCAGCGCGTGAGCCGAAAGGCAGCGAGTCATAAATGGGTTTCAAAGGCTTGCGTCCGCCGGGCGTATCTGGTCTACCCAGCGTCCACGGGAAACCCGGCCACACAAATGTGGCACCGCGCTCGCCGTCCAGCTCATGAGCCGAAAGGCAGCGAGTTACAAATGGGTTTCAAAGGCTTGCATCTGCCGGACGTATCTTGTCTAGCCAGCGTCCACGGGAAACATGGCCACACAAATGTGGTGCCGCGCTCGCCGCCCAGCTCATGAGCCGAAAGGCAGCGAGTCACAAATGGGTTTCAAAGGCTTGCATCCATCGGACGTATCTGGTCTAGCCAGCTTCCACGGGAAACCTGGCCACACAAATGTGGTGCCGCGCTCGCCGCCCAGCTCATGAGCCGAAAGGCAGCGAGTCACAAATGGGTTTCAAAGGCGTGCGACCGTCGGACGTATCTGGTCTAGCCAGCATCCACGGGAAACTTGGACACACAAATGTGGCACCGCGCTCGCCATCCAGCGCGTGAGCCGAAAGGCAGCGAGTCATAAATGGGTTTCAAAGTCTTGCGTCCGCCGGGCGTATCTGGTCTACCCAGCGTCCACGGGAAACCCGGCCACACAAATGTGGTACCGCGATCGCCGTCCAGCTCATGACCCGAAAGGCAGCGAGTCACAAATGGGTTTCAAAGGCTTGCATCTACCGGACGTATCTTGTCTAGCCAGCGTCCACGGGAAACTTGGCCACACAAATGTGGTGCCGCGCTCGCCGCCCAGCTCATGAGCCGAAAGGCAGCGAGTCACAAATGGGTTTCAAAGGCTTGCATCCACCGGACGTATCTGGTCTAGCCAGCGTCCACGGGAAACCTGGCCACACAAATGTGGTGCCGCGCTCGCCGCCCTGCTCATGAGCCGAAAGGCAGCGAGTCACAAATGGGTTTCAAAGGCGTGTGACCGTCGGACGTATCTGGTCTAGCCAGTATCCACGGGAAACCCGGCCACACAAATGTGGCACCGCGCTCGCCGTCCAGCTCATGAGCCGAAAGGCAGCGAGTCACAAATGGGTTTCAAAGGCTTGCCTCTGCCGGACGTATCTTGTCTAGTCAGCGTCCACGGGAAACCTGGCCACACAAATGTGGTGCCGCGCTCGCCGCCCAGCTCATGAGCCGAAAGGCAGCGAGTCACAAATGGGTTTCAAAGGCTTACGTCCGCCGGACGTATCTGGTCTAGCCAGCGTCCACGGGAAACCCGGCCACAGAAATGTGGCACCTTGCTCGCCGTCCAGCTCATGAGCCGAAAGTCAGCGAGTCACAAATGGGTTTCAAAGGCGTGCGACCGTCGGACGTATCTGGTCTAGCCAGCATCCACGGGAAACCTGGCCACACAAATGTGGCACCGCGCTTGCCATCCAGCGCGTGAGCCGAAAGGCAGCGAGTCATAAATGGGTTTCAAAGGCTTGCGTCCGCCGGGCGTATCTGGTCTACCCAGCGTCCACGGGAAACCCGGCCACACAAATGTGGCACCGCGCTCGCCGTCCAGCTCATGAGCCGAAAGGCAGCGAGTTACAAATGGGTTTCAAAGGCTTGCATCTGCCGGACGTATCTTGTCTAGCCAGCGTCCACGGGAAACATGGCCACACAAATGTGGTGCCGCGCTCGCCGCCCAGCTCATGAGCCGAAAGGCAGCGAGTCACAAATGGGTTTCAAAGGCTTGCATCCATCGGACGTATCTGGTCTAGCCAGCTTCCACGGGAAACCTGGCCACACAAATGTGGTGCCGCGCTCGCCGCCCAGCTCATGAGCCGAAAGGCAGCGAGTCACAAATGGGTTTCAAAGGCGTGCGACCGTCGGACGTATCTGGTCTAGCCAGCATCCACGGGAAACCTGGCCACACAAATGTGGCACCGCGCTCGCCATCCAGCGCGTGAGCCGAAAGGCAGCGAGTCATAAATGGGTTTCAAAGTCTTGCGTCCGCCGGGCGTATCTGGTCTACCCAGCGTCCACGGGAAACCCGGCCACACAAATGTGGTACCGCGATCGCCGTCCAGCTCATGACCCGAAAGGCAGCGAGTCACAAATGGGTTTCAAAGGCTTGCATCTACCGGACGTATCTTGTCTAGCCAGCGTCCACGGGAAACTTGGCCACACAAATGTGGTGCCGCGCTCGCCGCCCAGCTCATGAGCCGAAAGGCAGCGAGTCACAAATGGGTTTCAAAGGCTTGCATCCACCGGACGTATCTGGTCTAGCCAGCGTCCACGGGAAACCTGGCCACACAAATGTGGTGCCGCGCTCGCCGCCCTGCTCATGAGCCGAAAGGCAGCGAGTCACAAATGGGTTTCAAAGGCGTGTGACCGTCGGACGTATCTGGTCTAGCCAGCATCCACGGGAAACCTGGCCACACAAATGTGGCACCGCGCTCGCCATCCAGCGCGTGAGCCGAAAGGCAGCGAGTCATAAATGGGTTTCAAAGTCTTGCGTCCGCCGGGCGTATCTGGTCTACCCAGCGTCCACGGGAAACCCGGCCACACAAATGTGGCACCGCGCTCGCCGTCCAGCTCATGAGCCGAAAGGCAGCGAGTCACAAATGGGTTTCAAAGGCTTGCATCTGCCGGACGTATCTTGTCTAGCCAGCGTCCACGGGAAACCTGGCCACACAAATGTCGTGCCGCGCTCGCCGCCCAGCTCATGAGCCGAAAGGCAGCGAGTCACAAATGGGTTTCAAAGGCTTGCATTCACCGGACGTATCTGGTCTAGCCAGCGTCCACGGGAAACCTGGCCACACAAATGTGGTGCCGCGCTCGCCGCCCAGCTCATGAGCCGAAAGGCAGCGAGTCACAAATGGGTTTCAAAGGCGTGCGACCGTCGGACGTATCTGGTCTAGCCAGCATCCACGGGAAACCTGGCCACACAAATGTGGCACCGCGCTCGCCATCCTGCGCGTGAGCCGAAAGGCAGCGAGTCATAAATGGGTTTCAAAGTCTTGCGTCCGCCGGGCGTATCTGGTCTACCCAGCGTCCACGGGAAACCCGGCCACACAAATGTGGCACCGCGCTCGCCGTCCAGCTCATGAGCCGAAAGGCAGCGAGTCACAAATGGGTTTCAAAGGCTTGCATCCGCCGGACGTATCTTGTCTAGCCAGCGTCCACGGGAAACCTGGCCACACAAATGTGGTGCCGCGCTCGCCGCCCAGCTCATGAGCCGAAAGGCAGCGAGTCACAAATGGGTTTCAAAGGCTTGCATCCACCGGACATATCTGGTCTAGCCAGCGTCCACGGGAAACCTGGCCACACAAATGTGGTGCCGCGCTTGCCGCCCGGCTCATGAGCCGAAAGGCAGCGAGTCACAAATGGGTTTCAAAGGCGTGTGACCGTCGGACGTATCTGGTCTAGCCAGCATCCACGGGAAACCTGGCCACACAAATGTGGCACCGCGCTCGCCATCCAGCGCGTGAGCCGAAAGGCAGCGAGTCATAAATGGGTTTCAAAGTCTTGCGTCCGCCGGGCGTATCTGGTCTACCCAGCGTCCACGGGAAACCCGGCCACACAAATGTGGCACCGCGCTCGCCGTCCAGCTCATGAGCCGAAAGGCAGCGAGTCACAAATGGGTTTCAAAGGCTTGCATCTGCCGGACGTATCTTGTCTAGCCAGCGTCCACGGGAAACCTGGCCACACAAATGTGGTGCCGCGCTCGCCGCCCAGCTCATGAGCCGAAAGGCAGCGAGTCACAAATGGGTTTCAAAGGCTTGCATCCACCGGACGTATCTGGTCTAGCCAGCGTCCACGGGAAACCTGGCCACACAAATGTGGTGCCGCGCTCGCCGCCCAGCTCATGAGCCGAAAGGCAGCGAGTCACAAATGGGTTTCAAAGGCGTGCGACCGTCGGACGTATCTGGTCTAGCCAGCATCCACGGGAAACCTGGCCACACAAATGTGGCACCGCGCTCGCCATCCTGCGCGTGAGCCGAAAGGCAGCGAGTCATAAATGGGTTTCAAAGTCTTGCGTCCGCCGGGCGTATCTGGTCTACCCAGCGTCCACGGGAAACCCGGCCACACAAATGTGGCACCGCGCTCGCCGTCCAGCTCATGAGCCGAAAGGCAGCGAGTCACAAATGGGTTTCAAAGGCTTGCATCCGCCGGACGTATCTTGTTTAGCCAGCGTCCACGGGAAACCTGGCCACACAAATGTGGTGCCGCGCTCGCCGCCCAGCTCATGAGCCGAAAGGCAGCGAGTCACAAAT
Organism: Urtica dioica subsp. dioica; assembly: GCF_054948205.1. Classification (NCBI taxonomy): domain Eukaryota; kingdom Viridiplantae; phylum Streptophyta; class Magnoliopsida; order Rosales; family Urticaceae; genus Urtica; species Urtica dioica. The sequence continues at coordinate 44,719,832 of NC_142756.1, forward strand.
GGGTTTCAAAGGCTTGCATCCACCGGACATATCTGGTCTAGCCAGCGTCCACGGGAAACCTGGCCACACAAATGTGGTGCCGCGCTTGCCGCCCGGCTCATGAGCCGAAAGGCAGCGAGTCACAAATGGGTTTCAAAGGCGTGTGACCGTCGGACGTATCTGGTCTAGCCAGCATCCACGGGAAACCTGGCCACACAAATGTGGCACCGCGCTCGCCATCCAGCGCGTGAGCCGAAAGGCAGCGAGTCATAAATGGGTTTCAAAGTCTTGCGTCCGCCGGGCGTATCTGGTCTACCCAGCGTCCACGGGAAACCCGGCCACACAAATGTGGCACCGCGCTCGCCGTCCAGCTCATGAGCCGAAAGGCAGCGAGTCACAAATGGGTTTCAAAGGCTTGCATCTGCCGGACGTATCTTGTCTAGCCAGCGTCCACGGGAAACCTGGCCACACAAATGTGGTGCCGCGCTCGCCGCCCAGCTCATGAGCCGAAAGGCAGCGAGTCACAAATGGGTTTCAAAGGCTTGCATCCACCGGACGTATCTGGTCTAGCCAGCGTCCACGGGAAACCTGGCCACACAAATGTGGTGCCGCGCTCGCCGCCCAGCTCATGAGCCGAAAGGCAGCGAGTCATAAATGGGTTTCAAAGTCTTGCGTCCGCCGGGCGTATCTGGTCTACCCAGCGTCCACGGAAAACCCGGCCACACAAATGTGGCACCGCGCTCGCCGTCCAGCTCATGAGCCGAAAGGCAGCGAGTCACAAATGGGTTTCAAAGGCTTGCATCCACCGGACGTATCTTGTCTAGCCAGCGTCCACGGGAAACCTGGCCACACAAATGTGGTGCCGCGCTCGCCGCCCAGCTCATGAACCGAAAGGCAGCGAGTCACAAATGGGTTTCAAAGGCGTGCGACCGTCGGACGTATCTGGTCTAGCCAGCATCCACGGGAAACCTGGCCACACAAATGTGGCACCGCGCTCGCCATCCAGCGCGTGAGCCGAAAGGCAGCGAGTCATAAATGGGTTTCAAAGTCTTGCGTCCGCCGGGCGTATCTGGTCTACCCAGCGTCCACGGGAAACCCGGCCACACAAATGTGGCACCGCGCTCGCCGTCCAGCTCATGAGCCGAAAGGCAGCGAGTCACAAATGGGTTTCAAAGGCTTGCATCCGCCGGACGTATCTTGTCTAGCCAGCGTCCACGGGAAACCTGGCCACACAAATGTGGTGCCGCGCTCGCCGCCCAGCTCATGAGCCAAAAGGCAGCGAGTAACAAATGGGTTTCAAAGGCGTGCGACCGTCGGACGTATCTGGTCTAGCCAGCGTCCACGGGAAACCTGGCCACACAAATGTGGTGTCGCGCTCGCCGCCCAGCTCATGAGCCGAAAGGCAGCGAGTCATAAATGGGTTTCAAAGGCTTGCATCCAACGGACGTATCTGGTCTAGCCAGCGTCCACGGGAAACCCGGCCACACAAATGTGGTGCCGCGCTCGCCGCCCAGCTCATGAGCCGAAAGGCAGCGAGTCACAAATGGGTTTCAAAGGCGTGCGACCGTCGGACGTATCTGGTCTAGCCAGCATCCACGGGAAACCTGGCCACACAAATGTGGCACCGCGCTCGCCATCCAGCGCGTGAGCCGAAAGGCAGCGAGTCATAAATGGGTTTCAAAGTCTTGCGTCCGCCGGGCGTATCTGGTCTACCCAGCGTCCACGAGAAACCCGGCCACACAAATGTGGCACCGCGCTCGCCGTCCAGCTCATGAGCCGAAAGGCAGCGAGTCACAAATGGGTTTCAAAGGCTTGCATCTACCGGACGTATCTTGTCTAGCCAGCGTCCACGGGAAACTTGGCCACACAAATGTGGTGCCGCGCTCGCCGCCCAGCTCATGAGCCGAAAGGCAGCGAGTCACAAATGGGTTTCAAAGGCGTGCGACCGTCGGACGTATCTGGTCTAGCCAGCATCCACGGGAAACCTGGCCACACAAATGTGGTGTCGCGCTCGCCGCCCAGCTCATGAGCCGAAAGGCAGCGAGTCATAAATGGGTTTCAAAGGCTTGCATCCACCGGACGTATCTGGTCTAGCCAGCGTCCACGGGAAACCCGGCCACACAAATGTGGTGCCGCGCTCGCCGCCCAGCTCATGAGCCGAAAGGCAGCGAGTCACAAATGGGTTTCAAAGGCGTGCGACCGTCGGACGTATCTGGTCTAGCCAGCATCCACGGGAAACCTGGCTACACAAATGTGGCACCGCGCTCGCCATCCAGCGCGTGAGCCGAAAGGCAGCGAGTCATAAATGGGTTTCAAAGTCTTGCGTCCGCCGGGCGTATCTGGTCTACCCAGCGTCCACGGGAAACCCGGCCACACAAATGTGGCACCGCGCTCGCCGTCCAGCTCATGAGCCGAAAGGCAGCGAGTCACAAATGGGTTTCAAAGGCTTGCATCCGCCGGACGTATCTTGTCTAGCCAGCGTCCACGGGAAACCTGGCCACACAAATGTGGTGCCGCGCTCGCCGCCCAGCTCATGAGACGAAAGGCAGCGAGTCACAAATGGGTTTCAAAGGCGTGCGACCGTCGGACGTATCTGGTCTAGCCAGCGTCCACGGGAAACCTGGCCACACAAATGTGGTGTCGCGCTCGCCGCCCAGCTCATGAGCCGAAAGGCAGCGAGTCATAAATGGGTTTCAAAGGCTTGCATCCACCGGACGTATCTGGTCTAGCCAGCGTCCACGGGAAACCCGGCCACACAAATGTGGTGCCGCGCTCGCCGCCCAGCTCATGAGCCGAAAGGCAGCGAGTCACAAATGGGTTTCAAAGGCGTGCGACCGTCGGACGTATCTGGTCTAGCCAGCATCCACGGGAAACCTGGCCACACAAATGTGGCACCGCGCTCGCCATCCAGCGCGTGAGCCGAAAGGCAGCGAGTCATAAATGGGTTTCAAAGTCTTGCGTCCGCCGGGCGTATCTGGTCTACCCAGCGTCCACGGGAAACCCGGCCACACAAATGTGGCACCGCGCTCGCCGTCCAGCTCATGAGCCGAAAGGCAGCGAGTCACAAATGGGTTTCAAAGGCTTGCATCCGCCGGACGTATCTTGTCTAGCCAGCGTCCACGGGAAACCTGGCCACACAAATGTGGTGCCGCGCTCGCCGCCCAGCTCATGAGCCGAAAGGCAGCGAGTCACAAATGGGTTTCAAAGGCGTGCGACCGTCGGACGTATCTGGTCTAGCCAGCGTCCACGGGAAACCTGGCCACACAAATGTGGTGTCGCGCTCGCCGCCCAGCTCATGAGCCGAAAGGCAGCGAGTCATAAATGGGTTTCAAAGGCTTGCATCCACCGGACGTATCTGGTCTAGCCAGCGTCCACGGGAAACCCGGCCACACAAATGTGGTGCCGCGCTCGCCGCCCAGCTCATGAGACGAAAGGCAGCGAGTCACAAATGGGTTTCAAAGGCGTGCGACCGTCGGACGTATCAGGTCTAGCCAACATCCACGGGAAACCTGGCCACACAAATGTGGCACCGCGCTCGCCATCCAGCGCGTGAGCCGAAAGGCAGCGAGTCATAAATGGGTTTCAAAGTCTTGCGTCCGCCGGGCGTATCTGGTCTACCCAGCGTCCACAGGAAACCGGGCCACACAAATGTGGCACCCCGCTCGCCGTCCAGCTCATGAGCCGAAAGGCAGCGAGTCACAAATGGGTTTCAAAGGCTTGCATCTGCCGGACGTATCTTGTCTAGCCAGCGTCCACGGGAAACTTGGCCACACAAATGTGGTGCCGCGCTCGCCGCCCAGCTCATGAGCCGAAAGGCAGCGAGTCACAAATGGGTTTCAAAGGCGTGCGACCGTCGGACGTATCTGGTCTAGCCAGCATCCACGGGAAACCTGGCCACACAAATGTGGCACCGCGCTCGCCATCCAGCGCGTGAGCCGAAAGGCAGCGAGTCATAAATGGGTTTCAAAGTCTTGCGTCCGCCGAGCGTATCTGGTCTACCCAGCGTCCACAGGAAACCCGGCCACACAAATGTGGCACCGCGCTCGCCGTCCAGCTCATGAGCCGAAAGGCAGCGAGTCACAAATGGGTTTCAAAGGCTTGCATCTGCCGGACGTATCTTGTCTAGCCAGCGTCCACGGGAAACCTGGCCACACAAATGTGGTGCCGCGCTCGCCGCCCAGCTCATGAGCCGAAAGGCAGCGAGTCACAAATGGGTTTCAAAGGCTTGCATCCACCGGACGTATCTGGTCTAGCCAGCGTCCACGGGAAACCTGGCCACACAAATGTGGTGCCGCGCTCGCCGCCCAGCTCATGAGCCGAAAGGCAGCGAGTCACAAATGGGTTTCAAAGGCGTGCGACCGTCGGACGTATCTGGTCTAGCCAGCATCCACGGGAAACCTAGCCACACAAATGTGGCACCGCGCTCGCCATCCAGCGCGTGAGCCGAAAGGCAGCGAGTCATAAATGGGTTTCAAAGTCTTGCGTCCGCCGGGCGTATCTGGTCTACCCAGCGTCCACAGGAAACCCGGCCACACAAATGTGGCACCGCGCTCGACGTCCAGCTCATGAGCCGAAAGGCAGCGAGTCACAAATGGGTTTCAAAGGCTTGCATCTGCCGGACGTATCTTGTCTAGCCAGCGTCCACGGGAAACCTGGCCACACAAATGTGGTGCCGCGCTCGCCGCCCAGCTCATGAGCCGAAAGGCAGCGAGTCACAAATGGGTTTCAAAGGCTTGCATCCACCGGACGTATCTGGTCTAGCCAGCGTCCACGGGAAACCTGGCCACACAAATGTGGTGCCGCGCTCGCCGCCCAGCTCATGAGCCGAAAGGCAGCGAGTCACAAATGGGTTTCAAAGGCGTGCGACCGTCGGACGTATCTGGTCTAGCCAGCATCCACGGGAAACCCGGCCACACAAATGTGGCACCGCGCTCGCCGTCCAGCTCATGAGCCGAAAGGCAGCGAGTCACAAATGGGTTTCAAAGGCTTGCATCCGCCGGACGTATCTTGTCTAGCCAGCGTCCACGGGAAACCTGGCCACACAAATGTGGTGCCGCGCTCGCCGCCCAGCTCATGAGCCGAAAGGCAGCGAGTCACAAATGGGTTTCAAAGGCGTGCGACCGTCGGACGTATCTGGTCTAGCCAGCGTCCACGGGAAACCTGGCCACACAAATGTGGTGTCGCGCTCGCCGCCCAGCTCATGAGCCGAAAGGCAGCGAGTCATAAATGGGTTTCAAAGGCTTGCATCCACCGGACGTATCTGGTCTAGCCAGCGTCCACGGGAAACCCGGCCACACAAATGTGGTGCCGCGCTCGCCGCCCAGCTCATGAGCCAAAAGGCAGCGAGTCACAAATGGGTTTCAAAGGCGTGCGACCGTCGGACGTATCAGGTCTAGCCAGCATCCACGGGAAACCTGGCCACACAAATGTGGCACCGCGCTCGCCATCCAGCGCGTGAGCCGAAAGGCAGCGAGTCATAAATGGGTTTCAAACTCTTGCGTCCGCCGGGCGTATCTGGTCTACCCAGCGTCCACAGGAAACCCGGCCACACAAATGTGGCACCCCGCTCGCCGTCCAGCTCATGAGCCGAAAGGCAGCGAGTCACAAATGGGTTTCAAAGGCTTGCATCTGCCGGACGTATCTTGTCTAGCCAGCGTCCACGGGAAACCTGGCCACACAAATGTGGCACCGCGCTCGCCATCCAGCGCGTGAGCCGAAAGGCAGCGAGTCATAAATGGGTTTCAAACTCTTGCATCCGCCGGGCGTATCTGGTCTACCCAGCGTCCACAGGAAACCCGGCCACACAAATGTGGCACCCCGCTCACCGCCCAGCTCATGAGCCGAAAGGCAGCGAGTCACAAATGGGTTTCAAAGGCGTGCGACCGTCGGACGTATCTGGTCTAGCCAGCATCCACGGGAAACCTGGCCACACAAATGTGGCACCGCGCTCGCCATCCAGCGCGTGAGCCGAAAGGCAGCGAGTCATAAATGGGTTTCAAAGTCTTGCGTCCGCCGAGCGTATCTGGTCTACCCAGCATCCACGGGAAACCCGGCCACACAAATGTGGCACCGCGCTCGCCGTCCAGCTCATGAGCCGAAAGGCAGCGAGTCACAAATGGGTTTCAAAGGCTTGCATCTGCCGGACGTATCTTGTCTAGCCAGCGTCCACGGGAAACCTGGCCACACAAATGTGGTGCCGCGCTCGCCGCCCAGCTCATGAGCCGAAAGGCAGCGAGTCACAAATGGGTTTCAAAGGCTTGCATCCACCGGACGTATCTGGTCTAGCCAGCGTCCACGGGAAACCTGGCCACACAAATGTGGTGCCGCGCTCGCCGCCCAGCTCATGAGCCGAAAGGCAGCGAGTCACAAATGGGTTTCAAAGGCGTGCGACCGTCGGACGTATCTGGTCTAGCCAGCATCCACGGGAAACCTGGCCACACAAATGTGGCACCGCGCTCGCCATCCAGCGCGTGAGCCGAAAGGCAGCGAGTCATAAATGGGTTTCAAAGTCTTGCGTCCGCCGGGCGTATCTGGTCTACCCAGCGTCCACGGGAAACCCGGCCACACAAATGTGGCACCGCGCTCGCCGTCCAGCTCATGAGCCGAAAGGCAGCGAGTCACAAATGGGTTTCAAAGGCTTGCATCCGCCGGACGTATCTTGTCTAGCCAGCGTCCACGGGAAACCTGGCCACACAAATGTGGTGCCGCGCTCGCCGCCCAGCTCATGAGCCGAAAGGCAGCGAGTCACAAATGGGTTTCAAAGGCGTGCGACCGTCGGACGTATCTGGTCTAGCCAGCGTCCACGGGAAACCTGGCCACACAAATGTGGTGTCGCGCTCGCCGCCCAGCTCATGAGCCGAAAGGCAGCGAGTCATAAATGGGTTTCAAAGGCTTGCATCCACCGGACGTATCTGGTCTAGCCAGCGTCCACGGGAAACCCGGCCACACAAATGTGGTGCCGCGCTCGCCGCCCAGCTCATGAGCCGAAAGGCAGCGAGTCACAAATGGGTTTCAAAGGCGTGCGACCGTCGGACGTATCAGGTCTAGCCAGCATCCACGGGAAACCTGGCCACACAAATGTGGCACCGCGCTCGCCATCCAGCGCGTGAGCCGAAAGGCAGCGAGTCATAAATGGGTTTCAAACTCTTGCGTCCGCCGGGCGTATCTGGTCTACCCAGCGTCCACAGGAAACCCGGCCACACAAATGTGGCACCCCGCTCGCCGTCCAGCTCATGAGCCGAAAGGCAGCGAGTCACAAATGGGTTTCAAAGGCTTGCATCTGCCGGACGTATCTTGTCTAGCCAGCGTCCACGGGAAACTTGGCCACACAAATGTGGTGCCGTGCTCGCCGCCCAGCTCATGAGCCGAAAGGCAGCGAGTCACAAATGGGTTTCAAAGGCGTGCGACCGTCGGACGTATCTGGTCTAGCCAGCATCCACGGGAAACCTGGCCACACAAATGTGGCACCGCGCTCGCCATCCAGCGCGTGAGCCGAAAGGCAGCGAGTCATAAATGGGTTTCAAAGTCTTGCGTCCGCCGGGCGTATCTGGTCTACCCAGCGTCCACGGGAAACCCGGCCACACAAATGTGGCACCGCGCTCGCCGTCCAGCTCATGAGCCGAAAGGCAACGAGTCACAAATGGGTTTCAAAGGCTTGCATCTGCCGGACGTATCTTGTCTAGCCAGCGTCCACGGGAAACCTGGCCACACAAATGTGGTGCCGCGCTCGCTGCCCAGCTCATGAGCCGAAAGGCAGCGAGTCACAAATGGGTTTCAAAGGCTTGCATCCACCGGACGTATCTGGTCTAGCCAGCGTCCACGGGAAACCTGGCCACACAAATGTGGTGCCGCGCTCGCCGCCCAGCTCATGAGCCGAAAGGCAGCGAGTCACAAATGGGTTTCAAAGGCGTGCGACCGTCGGACGTATCTGGTCTAGCCAGCATCCACGGGAAACCTGGCCACACAAATGTGGCACCGCGCTCGCCATCCAGCGCGTGAGCCGAAAGGCAGCGAGTCATAAATGGGTTTCAAAGTCTTGCGTCCGCCGGGCGTATCTGGTCTACCCAGCGTCCACGGGAAACCCGGCCACACAAATGTGGCACCGCGCTCGCCGTCCAGCTCATGAGCCGAAAGGCAGCGAGTCACAAATGGGTTTCAAAGGCTTGCATCCGCCGGACGTATCTTGTCTAGCCAGCGTCCACGGGAAACCTGGCCACACAAATGTGGTGCCGCGCTCGCCGCACAGCTCATGAGCCGAAAGGCAGCGAGTCACAAATGGGTTTCAAAGGCGTGCGACCGTCGAACGTATCTGGTCTAGCCAGCGTCCACGGGAAACCTGGCCACACAAATGTGGTGTCGCGCTCGCCGCCCAGCTCATGAGCCGAAAGGCAGCGAGTCATAAATGGGTTTCAAAGGCTTGCATCCACCGGACGTATCTGGTCTAGCCAGCGTCCACGGGAAACCCGGCCACACAAATGTGGTGCCGCGCTCGCCGCCCAGCTCATGAGCCGAAAGGCAGCGAGTCACAAATGGGTTTCAAAGGCGTGCGACCGTCGGACGTATCTGGTCTAGCCAGCATCCACGGGAAACCTGGCCACACAAATGTGGCACCGCGCTCGCCATCCAGCGCGTGAGCCGAAAGGCAGCGAGTCATAAATGGGTTTCAAAGTCTTGCGTCCGCCGGGCGTATCTGGTCTACCCAGCGTCCACGGGAAACCCGGCCACACAAATGTGGCACCGCGCTCGCCGTCCAGCTCATGAGCCGAAAGGCAGCGAGTCACAAATGGGTTTCAAAGGCGTGCGACCGTCGGACGTATCTGGTCTAGCCAGCGTCCACGGGAAACCTGGCCACACAAATGTGGTGTCGCGCTCGCCGCCCAGCTCATGAGCCGAAAGGCAGCGAGTCATAAATGGGTTTCAAAGGCTTGCATCCACCGGACGTATCTGGTCTACCCAGCGTCCACAGGAAACCCGGCCACACAAATGTGGCACCCCGCTCGCCGTCCAGCTCATGAGCCGAAAGGCAGCGAGTCACAAATGGGTTTCAAAGGCTTGCATCTGCCGGACGTATCTTGTCTAGCCAGCGTCCACGGGAAACCTGGCCACACAAATGTGGCACCGCGCTCGCCATCCAGCGCGTGAGCCGAAAGGCAGCGAGTCATAAATGGGTTTCAAACTCTTGCATCCGCCGGGCGTATCTGGTCTACCCAGCGTCCACAGGAAACCCGGCCACACAAATGTGGCACCCCGCTCGCCGCCCAGCTCATGAGCCGAAAGGCAGCGAGTCACAAATGGGTTTCAAAGGCGTGCGACCGTCGGACGTATCTGGTCTAGCCAGCATCCACGGGAAACCTGGCCACACAAATGTGGCACCGCGCTCGCCATCCAGCGCGTGAGCCGAAAGGCAGCGAGTCATAAATGGGTTTCAAAGTCTTGCGTCCGCCGAGCGTATCTGGTCTACCCAGCATCCACGGGAAACCCGGCCACACAAATGTGGCACCGCGCTCGCCGTCCAGCTCATGAGCCGAAAGGCAGCGAGTCACAAATGGGTTTCAAAGGCTTGCATCTGCCGGACGTATCTTGTCTAGCCAGCGTCCACGGGAAACCTGGCCACACAAATGTGGTGCCGCGCTCGCCGCCCAGCTCATGAGCCGAAAGGCAGCGAGTCACAAATGGGTTTCAAAGGCTTGCATCCACCGGACGTATCTGGTCTAGCCAGCGTCCACGGGAAACCTGGCCACACAAATGTGGTGCCGCGCTCGCCGCCCAGCTCATGAGCCGAAAGGCAGCGAGTCACAAATGGGTTTCAAAGGCGTGCGACCGTCGGACGTATCTGGTCTAGCCAGCATCCACGGGAAACCTGGCCACACAAATGTGGCACCGCGCTCGCCATCCAGCGCGTGAGCCGAAAGGCAGCGAGTCATAAATGGGTTTCAAAGTCTTGCGTCCGCCGGGCGTATCTGGTCTACCCAGCGTCCACGGGAAACCCGGCCACACAAATGTGGCACCGCGCTCGCCGTCCAGCTCATGAGCCGAAAGGCAGCGAGTCACAAATGGGTTTCAAAGGCTTGCATCCGCCGGACGTATCTTGTCTAGCCAGCGTCCACGGGAAACCTGGCCACACAAATGTGGTGCCGCGCTCGCCGCACAGCTCATGAGCCGAAAGGCAGCGAGTCACAAATGGGTTTCAAAGGCGTGCGACCGTCGAACGTATCTGGTCTAGCCAGCGTCCACGGGAAACCTGGCCACACAAATGTGGTGTCGCGCTCGCCGCCCAGCTCATGAGCCGAAAGGCAGCGAGTCATAAATGGGTTTCAAAGGCTTGCATCCACCGGACGTATCTGGTCTAGCCAGCGTCCACGGGAAACCCGGCCACACAAATGTGGTGCCGCGCTCGCCGCCCAGCTCATGAGCCGAAAGGCAGCGAGTCACAAATGGGTTTCAAAGGCGTGCGACCGTCGGACGTATCTGGTCTAGCCAGCATCCACGGGAAACCTGGCCACACAAATGTGGCACCGCGCTCGCCATCCAGCGCGTGAGCCGAAAGGCAGCGAGTCATAAATGGGTTTCAAAGTCTTGCGTCCGCCGGGCGTATCTGGTCTACCCAGCGTCCACGGGAAACCCGGCCACACAAATGTGGCACCGCGCTCGCCGTCCAGCTCATGAGCCGAAAGGCAGCGAGTCACAAATGGGTTTCAAAGGCTTGCATCCGCCGGACGTATCTTGTTTAGCCAGCGTCCACGGGAAACCTGGCCACACAAATGTGGTGCCGCGCTCGCCGCCCAGCTCATGAGCCGAAAGGCAGCGAGTCACAAATGGGTTTCAAAGGCGTGCGACCGTCGGACGTATCTGGTCTAGCCAGCGTCCACGGGAAACCTGGCCACACAAATGTGGTGTCGCGCTCGCCGCCCAGCTCATGAGCCGAAAGGCAGCGAGTCATAAATGGGTTTCAAAGGCTTGCATCCACCGGACGTATCTGGTCTACCCAGCGTCCACAGGAAACCCGGCCACACAAATGTGGCACCCCGCTCGCCGTCCAGCTCATGAGCCGAAAGGCAGCGAGTCACAAATGGGTTTCAAAGGCTTGCATCTGCCGGACGTATCTTGTCTAGCCAGCGTCCACGGGAAACCTGGCCACACAAATGTGGCACCGCGCTCGCCATCCAGCGCGTGAGCCGAAAGGCAGCGAGTCATAAATGGGTTTCAAACTCTTGCATCCGCCGGGCGTATCTGGTCTACCCAGCGTCCACAGGAAACCCGGCCACACAAATGTGGCACCCCGCTCGCCGCCCAGCTCATGAGCCGAAAGGCAGCGAGTCACAAATGGGTTTCAAAGGCGTGCGACCGTCGGACGTATCTGGTCTAGCCAGCATCCACGGGAAACCTGGCCACACAAATGTGGCACCGCGCTCGCCATCCAGCGCGTGAGCCGAAAGGCAGCGAGTCATAAATGGGTTTCAAAGTCTTGCGTCCGCCGAGCGTATCTGGTCTACCCAGCATCCACGGGAAACCCGGCCACACAAATGTGGCACCGCGCTCGCCGTCCAGCTCATGAGCCGAAAGGCAGCGAGTCACAAATGGGTTTCAAAGGCTTGCATCTGCCGGACGTATCTTGTCTAGCCAGCGTCCACGGGAAACCTGGCCACACAAATGTGGTGCCGCGCTCGCCGCCCAGCTCATGAGCCGAAAGGCAGCGAGTCACAAATGGGTTTCAAAGGCTTGCATCCACCGGACGTATCTGGTCTAGCCAGCGTCCACGGGAAACCTGGCCACACAAATGTGGTGCCGCGCTCGCCGCCCAGCTCATGAGCCGAAAGGCAGCGAGTCACAAATGGGTTTCAAAGGCGTGCGACCGTCGGACGTATCTGGTCTAGCCAGCATCCACGGGAAACCTGGCCACACAAATGTGGCACCGCGCTCGCCATCCAGCGCGTGAGCCGAAAGGCAGCGAGTCATAAATGGGTTTCAAAGTCTTGCGTCCGCCGGGCGTATCTGGTCTACCCAGCGTCCACGGGAAACCCGGCCACACAAATGTGGCACCGCGCTCGCCGTCCAGCTCATGAGCCGAAAGGCAGCGAGTCACAAATGGGTTTCAAAGGCTTGCATCCGCCGGACGTATCTTGTCTAGCCAGCGTCCACGGGAAACCTGGCCACACAAATGTGGTGCCGCGCTCGCCGCCCAGCTCATGAGCCGAAAGGCAGCGAGTCACAAATGGGTTTCAAAGGCGTGCGACCGTCGGACGTATCTGGTCTAGCCAGCGTCCACGGGAAACCTGGCCACACAAATGTGGTGTCGCGCTCGCCGCCCAGCTCATGAGCCGAAAGGCAGCGAGTCATAAATGGGTTTCAAAGGCTTGCATCCACCGGACGTATCTGGTCTAGCCAGCGTCCACGGGAAACCCGGCCACACAAATGTGGTGCCGCGCTCGCCGCCCAGCTCATGAGCCGAAAGGCAGCGAGTCACAAATGGGTTTCAAAGGCGTGCGACCGTCGGACGTATCAGGTCTAGCCAGCATCCACGGGAAACCTGGCCACACAAATGTGGCACCGCGCTCGCCATCCAGCGCGTGAGCCGAAAGGCAGCGAGTCATAAATGGGTTTCAAACTCTTGCGTCCGCCGGGCGTATCTGGTCTACCCAGCGTCCACAGGAAACCCGGCCACACAAATGTGGCACCCCGCTCGCCGTCCAGCTCATGAGCCGAAAGGCAGCGAGTCACAAATGGGTTTCAAAGGCTTGCATCTGCCGGACGTATCTTGTCTAGCCAGCGTCCACGGGAAACTTGGCCACACAAATGTGGTGCCGTGCTCGCCGCCCAGCTCATGAGCCGAAAGGCAGCGAGTCACAAATGGGTTTCAAAGGCGTGCGACCGTCGGACGTATCTGGTCTAGCCAGCATCCACGGGAAACCTGGCCACACAAATGTGGCACCGCGCTCGCCATCCAGCGCGTGAGCCGAAAGGCAGCGAGTCATAAATGGGTTTCAAAGTCTTGCGTCCGCCGGGCGTATCTGGTCTACCCAGCGTCCACGGGAAACCCGGCCACACAAATGTGGCACCGCGCTCGCCGTCCAGCTCATGAGCCGAAAGGCAACGAGTCACAAATGGGTTTCAAAGGCTTGCATCTGCCGGACGTATCTTGTCTAGCCAGCGTCCACGGGAAACCTGGCCACACAAATGTGGTGCCGCGCTCGCTGCCCAGCTCATGAGCCGAAAGGCAGCGAGTCACAAATGGGTTTCAAAGGCTTGCATCCACCGGACGTATCTGGTCTAGCCAGCGTCCACGGGAAACCTGGCCACACAAATGTGGTGCCGCGCTCGCCGCCCAGCTCATGAGCCGAAAGGCAGCGAGTCACAAATGGGTTTCAAAGGCGTGCGACCGTCGGACGTATCTGGTCTAGCCAGCATCCACGGGAAACCTGGCCACACAAATGTGGCACCGCGCTCGCCATCCAGCGCGTGAGCCGAAAGGCAGCGAGTCATAAATGGGTTTCAAAGTCTTGCGTCCGCCGGGCGTATCTGGTCTACCCAGCGTCCACGGGAAACCCGGCCACACAAATGTGGCACCGCGCTCGCCGTCCAGCTCATGAGCCGAAAGGCAGCGAGTCACAAATGGGTTTCAAAGGCTTGCATCCGCCGGACGTATCTTGTCTAGCCAGCGTCCACGGGAAACCTGGCCACACAAATGTGGTGCCGCGCTCGCCGCACAGCTCATGAGCCGAAAGGCAGCGAGTCACAAATGGGTTTCAAAGGCGTGCGACCGTCGAACGTATCTGGTCTAGCCAGCGTCCACGGGAAACCTGGCCACACAAATGTGGTGTCGCGCTCGCCGCCCAGCTCATGAGCCAAAAGGCAGCGAGTCATAAATGGGTTTCAAAGGCTTGCATCCACCGGACGTATCTGGTCTAGCCAGCGTCCACGGGAAACCCGGCCACACAAATGTGGTGCCGCGCTCGCCGCCCAGCTCATGAGCCGAAAGGCAGCGAGTCACAAATGGGTTTCAAAGGCGTGCGACCGTCGGACGTATCTGGTCTAGCCAGCATCCACGGGAAACCTGGCCACACAAATGTGGCACCGCGCTCGCCATCCAGCGCGTGAGCCGAAAGGCAGCGAGTCATAAATGGGTTTCAAAGTCTTGCGTCCGCCGGGCGTATCTGGTCTACCCAGCGTCCACGGGAAACCCGGCCACACAAATGTGGCACCGCGCTCGCCGTCCAGCTCATGAGCCGAAAGGCAGCGAGTCACAAATGGGTTTCAAAGGCTTGCATCCGCCGGACGTATCTTGTTTAGCCAGCGTCCACGGGAAACCTGGCCACACAAATGTGGTGCCGCGCTCGCCGCCCAGCTCATGAGCCGAAAGGCAGCGAGTCACAAATGGGTTTCAAAGGCGTGCGACCGTCGGACGTATCTGGTCTAGCCAGCGTCCACGGGAAACCTGGCCACACAAATGTGGTGTCGCGCTCGCCGCCCAGCTCATGAGCCGAAAGGCAGCGAGTCATAAATGGGTTTCAAAGGCTTGCATCCACCGGACGTATCTGGTCTAGCCAGCGTCCACGGGAAACCCGGCCACACAAATGTGGTGCCGCGCTCGCCGCCCAGCTCATGAGCCGAAAGGCAGCGAGTCACAAATGGGTTTCAAAGGCGTGCGACCGTCGGACGTATCAGGTCTAGCCAGCATCCACGGGAAACCTGGCCACACAAATGTGGCACCGCGCTCGCCATCCAGCGCGTGAGCCGAAAGGCAGCGAGTCATAAATGGGTTTCAAAGTCTTGCGTCCGCCGGGCGTATCTGGTCTACCCAGCGTCCACAGGAAACCCGGCCACACAAATGTGGCACCCCGCTCGCCGTCCAGCTCATGAGCCGAAAGGCAGCGAGTCACAAATGGGTTTCAAAGGCTTGCATCTGTCGGACGTATCTTGTCTAGCCAGCGTCCACGGGAAACTTGGCCACACAAATGTGGTGCCGCGATCGCCGCCCAGCTCATGAGCCGAAAGGCAGCGAGTCACAAATGGGTTTCAAACGCGTGCGACCGTCGGACGTATCTGGTCTAGCCAGCATCCACGGGAAACCTGGCCACACAAATGTGGCACCGCGCTCGCCATCCAGCGCGTGAGCCGAAAGGCAGCGAGTCATAAATGGGTTTCAAAGTCTTGCGTCCGCCGGGCGTATCTGGTCTACCCAGCGTCCACGGGAAACCCGGCCACACAAATGTGGCACCGCGCTCGCCGTCCAGCTCATGAGCCGAAAGGCAGCGAGTCACAAATGGGTTTCAAAGGCTTGCATCTGCCGGACGTATCTTGTCTAGCCAGCGTCCACGGGAAACCTGGCCACACAAATGTGGTGCCGCGCTCGCCGCCCAGCTCATGAGCCGAAAGGCAGCGAGTCACAAATGGGTTTCAAAGGCTTGCATCCACCGGACGTATCTGGTCTAGCCAGCGTCCACGGGAAACCTGGCCACACAAATGTGGTGCCGCGCTCGCCGCCCAGCTCATGAGCCGAAAGGCAGCGAGTCACAAATGGGTTTCAAAGGCGTGCGACCGTCGGACGTATCTGGTCTAGCCAGCATCCACGGGAAACCTGGCCACACAAATGTGGCACCGCGCTCGCCATCCAGCGCGTGAGCCGAAAGGCAGCGAGTCATAAATGGGTTTCAAAGTCTTGCGTCCGCCGGGCGTATCTGGTCTACCCAGCGTCCACGGGAAACCCGGTCACACAAATGTGGCACCGCGCTCGCCGTCCAGCTCATGAGCCGAAAGGCAGCGAGTCACAAATGGGTTTCAAAGGCTTGCATCCGCCGGACGTATCTTGTCTAGCCAGCGTCCACGGGAAACCTGGCCACACAAATGTGGTGCCGCGCTCGCCGCCCAGCTCATGAGCCGAAAGGCAGCGAGTCACAAATGGGTTTCAAAGGCGTGCGACCGTCGAACGTATCTGGTCTAGCCAGCGTCCACGGGAAACCTGGCCACACAAATGTGGTGTCGCGCTCGCCGCCCAGCTCATGAGCCGAAAGGCAGCGAGTCATAAATGGGTTTCAAAGGCTTGCATCCACCAGACGTATCTGGTCTAGCCAGCGTCCACGGGAAACCCGGCCACACGAATGTGGTGCCGCGCTCGCCGCCCAGCTCATGAGCCGAAAGGCAGCGAGTCACAAATGGGTTTCAAAGGCGTGCGACCGTCGGACGTATCTGGTCTAGCCAGCATCCACGGGAAACCTGGCCACACAAATGTGGCACCGCGCTCGCCATCCAGCGCGTGAGCCGAAAGGCAGCGAGTCATAAATGGGTTTCAAAGTCTTGCGTCCGCCGGGCGTATCTGGTCTACCCAGCGTCCACGGGAAACCCGGCCACACAAATGTGGCACCGCGCTCGCCGTCCAGCTCATGAGCCGAAAGGCAGCGAGTCACAAATGGGTTTCAAAGGCTTGCATCTGCCGGACGTATCTTGTCTAGCCAGCGTCCACGGGAAACCTGGCCACACAAATGTGGTGCCGCGCTCGCCGCCCAGCTCATGAGCCGAAAGGCAGCGAGTCACAAATGGGTTTCAAAGGCTTGCATCCACCGGACGTATCTGGTCTAGCCAGCGTCCACGGGAAACCTGGCCACACAAATGTGGTGCCGCGCTCGCCGCCCAGCTCATGAGCCGAAAGGCAGCGAGTCACAAATGGGTTTCAAAGGCGTGCGACCGTCGGACGTATCTGGTCTAGCCAGCATCCACGGGAAACCTGGCCACACAAATGTGGCACCGCGCTCGCCATCCAGCGCGTGAGCCGAAAGGCAGCGAGTCATAAATGGGTTTCAAAGTCTTGCGTCCGCCGGGCGTATCTGGTCTACCCAGCGTCCACGGGAAACCCGGCCACACAAATGTGGCACCGCGCTCGCCGTCCAGCTCATGAGCCGAAAGGCAGCGAGTCACAAATGGGTTTCAAAGGCTTGCATCCGCCGGACGTATCTTGTCTAGCCAGCGTCCACGGGAAACCTGGCCACACAAATGTGGTGCCGCGCTCGCCGCCCAGCTCATGAGCCGAAAGGCAGCGAGTCACAAATGGGTTTCAAAGGCGTGCGACCGTCGAACGTATCTGGTCTAGCCAGCGTCCACGGGAAACCTGGCCACACAAATGTGGTGTCGCGCTCGCCGCCCAGCTCATGAGCCGAAAGGCAGCGAGTCATAAATGGGTTTCAAAGGCTTGCATCCACCGGACGTATCTGGTCTAGCCAGCGTCCACGGGAAACCCGGCCACACAAATGTGGTGCCGCGCTCGCCGCCCAGCTCATGAGCCGAAAGGCAGCGAGTCACAAATGGGTTTCAAAGGCGTGCGACCGTCGGACGTATCTGGTCTAGCCAGCATCCACGGGAAACCTGGCCACACAAATGTGGCACCGCGCTCGCCATCCAGCGCGTGAGCCGAAAGGCAGCGAGTCATAAATGGGTTTCAAAGTCTTGCGTCCGCCGGGCGTATTTGGTCTATCCAGCGTCCACGGGAAACCCGGCCACACAAATGTGGCACCGCGCTCGCCGTCCAGCTCATGAGCCGAAAGGCAGCGAGTCACAAATGGGTTTCAAAGGCTTGCATCTGCCGGACGTATCTTGTCTAGCCAGCGTCCAGGGGAAACCTGGCCACACAAATGTGGTGCCGCGCTCGCCGCCCAGCTCATGAGCCGAAAGGCAGCGAGTCACAAATGGGTTTCAAAGGCGTGCGACCGTCGGACGTATCTGGTCTAGCCAGCATCCACGGGAAACCTGGCCACACAAATGTGGCACCGCGCTCGCCATCCAGCGCGTGAGCCGAAAGGCAGCGAGTCATAAATGGGTTTCAAAGTCTTGCGTCCGCCGGGCGTATCTGGTCTACCCAGCGTCCACGGGAAACCCGGCCACACAAATGTGGCACCGCGCTCGCCGTCCAGCTCATGAGCCGAAAGGCAGCGAGTCACAAATGGGTTTCAAAGGCTTGCATCCACCGGACGTATCTTGTCTAGCCAGCGTCCACGGGAAACCTGGCCACACAAATGTGGTGCCGCGCTCGCCGCCCAGCTCATGAGCCGAAAGGCAGCGAGTCACAAATGGGTTTCAAAGGCGTGCGACCGTCGGACGTATCTGGTCTAGCCAGCGTCCACGAGAAACCTGGCCACACAAATGTGGTGTCGCGCTCGCCGCCCAGCTCATGAGCCGAAAGGCAGCGAGTCATAAATGGGTTTCAAAGGCTTGCATCCACCAGACGTATCTGGTATAGCCAGCGTCCACGGGAAACCCGGCCACACAAATGTGGTGCCGCGCTCGCCGCCCAGCTCATGAGCCGAAAGGCAGCGAGTCACAAATGGGTTTCAAAGGCGTGTGACCGTCGGACGTATCTGGTCTAGCCAGCATCCACGGGAAACCTGGCCACACAAATGTGGCACCGCGCTCGCCATCCAGCGCGTGAGCCGAAAGGCAGCGAGTCATAAATGGGTTTCAAAGTCTTGCGTCCGCCGGGCGTATCTGGTCTACCCAGCGTCCACGGGAAACCCGGCCACACAAATGTGGCACCGCGCTCGCCGTCCAGCTCATGAGCCGAAAGGCAGCGAGTCACAAATGGGTTTCAAAGGCTTGCATCTGCCGGACGTATCTTGTCTAGCCAGCGTCCACGGGAAACCTGGCCACACAAATGTGGTGCCGCGCTCGCCGCCCAGCTCATGAGCCGAAAGGCAGCGAGTCACAAATGGGTTTCAAAGGCTTGCATCCACCGGACGTATCTGGTCTAGCCAGCGTCCACGGGAAACCCGGCCACACAAATGTGGTGCCGCGCTCGCCGCCCGGCTCATGAGCCGAAAGGCAGCGAGTCACAAATGGGTTTCAAAGGCGTGTTACCGTCGGACGTATCTGGTCTAGCCAGCATCCACGGGGAACCTGGCCACACAAATGTGGCACCGCGCTCGCCATCCAGCGCGTGAGACGAAAGGCAGCGAGTCATAAATGGGTTTCAAAGTCTTGCGTCCGCCGGGCGTATCTGGTCTACCCAGCGTCCACGGGTAACCCGGCCACACAAATGTGGCACCGCGCTCGCCGTCCAGCTCATGAGCCGAAAGGCAGCGAGTCACAAATGGGTTTCAAAGGCTTGCATCCACCGGACGTATCTTGTCTAGCCAGCGTCCACGGGAAACCTGGCCACACAAATGTGGTGCCGCGCTCGCCGCCCAGCTCATGAGCCGAAAGGCAGCGAGTCACAAATGGGTTTCAAAGGCGTGCGACCGTCGGACGTATCTGGTCTAGCCAGCGTCCACGAGAAACCTGGCCACACAAATGTGGTGTCGCGCTCGCCGCCCAGCTCATGAGCCGAAAGGCAGCGAGTCATAAATGGGTTTCAAAGGCTTGCATCCACCAGACGTATCTGGTATAGCCAGCGTCCACGGGAAACCCGGCCACACAAATGTGGTGCCGCGCTCGCCGCCCAGCTCATGAGCCGAAAGGCAGCGAGTCACAAATGGGTTTCAAAGGCGTGTGACCGTCGGACGTATCTGGTCTAGCCAGCATCCACGGGAAACCTGGCCACACAAATGTGGCACCGCGCTCGCCATCCAGCGCGTGAGCCGAAAGGCAGCGAGTCATAAATGGGTTTCAAAGTCTTGCGTCCGCCGGGCGTATCTGGTCTACCCAGCGTCCACGGGAAACCCGGCCACACAAATGTGGCACCGCGCTCGCCGTCCAGCTCATGAGCCGAAAGGCAGCGAGTCACAAATGGGTTTCAAAGGCTTGCATCTGCCGGACGTATCTTGTCTAGCCAGCGTCCACGGAAAACCTGGCCACACAAATGTGGTGCCGCGCTCGCCGCCCAGCTCATGAGCCGAAAGGCAGCGAGTCACAAATGGGTTTCAAAGGCTTGCATCCACCGGACGTATCTGGTCTAGCCAGCGTCCACGGGAAACCCGGCCACACAAATGTGGTGCCGCGCTCGCCGCCCGGCTCATGAGCCGAAAGGCAGCGAGTCACAAATGGGTTTCAAAGGCGTGTTACCGTCGGACGTATCTGGTCTAGCCAGCATCCACGGGGAACCTGGCCACACAAATGTGGCACCGCGCTCGCCATCCAGCGCGTGAGCCGAAAGGCAGCGAGTCATAAATGGGTTTCAAAGTCTTGCGTCCGCCGGGCGTATCTGGTCTACCCAGCGTCCACGGGAAACCCGGCCACACAAATGTGGCACCGCGCTCGCCGTCCAGCTCATGAGCCGAAAGGCAGCGAGTCACAAATGGGTTTCAAAGGCTTGCATCCGCCGGACGTATCTTGTCTAGCCAGCGTCCACGGGAAACCTGGCCACACAAATGTGGTGCCGCGCTCGCCGCCCAGCTCATGAGCCGAAAGGCAGCGAGTCACAAATGGGTTTCAAAGGCGTGCGACCGTCGGACGTATCTGGTCTAGCCAGCGTCCACGGGAAACCTGGCCACACAAATGTGGTGTCCCGCTCGCCGCCCAGCTCATGAGCCGAAAGGCAGCGAGTCATAAATGGGTTTCAAAGGCTTGCATCCACCGGACGTATCTGGTCTAGCCAGCGTCCACGGGAAACCCGACCACACAAATGTGGTGCCGCGCTCGCCGCCCAGCTCATGAGCCGAAAGGCAGCGAGTCACAAATGGGTTTCAAAGGCGTGCGACCGTCGGACGTATCTGGTCTAGCCAGCATCCACGGGAAACCTGGCCACACAAATGTGGCACCGCGCTCGCCATCCAGCGCGTGAGCCGAAAGGCAGCGAGTCATAAATGGGTTTCAAAGTCTTGCGTCCGCCGGGTGTATTTGGTCTACCCAGCGTCCACGGGAACCCCGGCCACACAAATGTGGCACCGCGCTCGCCGTCCAGCTCATGAGCCGAAAGGCAGCGAGTCACAAATGGGTTTCAAAGGCTTGCATCTGCCGGACGTATCTTGTCTAGCCAGCGTCCAGGGGAAACCTGGCCACACAAATGTGGTGCCGCGCTCGCCGCCCAGCTCATGAGCCGAAAGGCAGCGAGTCACAAATGGGTTTCAAAGGCGTGCGACCGTCGGACGTATCTGGTCTAGCCAGCATCCACGGGAAACCTGGCCACACAAATGTGGCACCGCGCTCGCCATCCAGCGCGTGAGCCGAAAGGCAGCGAGTCATAAATGGGTTTCAAAGTCTTGCGTCCGCCGGGCGTATCTGGTCTACCCAGCGTCCACGGAAAACCCGGCCACACAAATGTGGCACCGCGCTCGCCGTCCAGCTCATGAGCCGAAAGGCAGCGAGTCACAAATGGGTTTCAAAGGCTTGCATCCACCGGACGTATCTTGTCTAGCCAGCGTCCACGGGAAACCTGGCCACACAAATGTGGTGCCGCGCTCGCCGCCCAGCTCATGAGCCGAAAGGCAGCGAGTCACAAATGGGTTTCAAAGGCGTGCGACCGTCGGACGTATCTGGTCTAGCCAGCGTCCACGAGAAACCTGGCCACACAAATGCGGTGTCGCGCTCGCCGCCCAGCTCATGAGCCGAAAGGCAGCGAGTCATAAATGGGTTTCAAAGGCTTGCATCCACCGGACGTATCTGGTATAGCCAGCGTCCACGGGAAACCCGGCCACACAAATGTGGTGCCGCGCTCACCGCCCAGCTCATGAGCCGAAAGGCAGCGAGTCACAAATGGGTTTCAAAGGCGTGCGACCGTCGGACGTATCTGGTCTAGCCAGCATCCACGGGAAACCTGGCCACACAAATGTGGCACCGCGCTCGCCATCCAGCGCGTGAGCCGAAAGGCAGCGAGTCATAAATGGGTTTCAAAGTCTTGCGTCCGCCGGGCGTATCTGGTCTACCCAGCGTCCACGGGAAACCCGGCCACACAAATGTGGCACCGCGCTCGCCGTCCAGCTCATGAGCCGAAAGGCAGCGAGTCACAAATGGGTTTCAAAGGCTTGCATCTGCCGGACGTATCTTGTCTAGCCAGCGTCCACGGAAACCTGGCCACACAAATGTGGTGCCTCGCTCGCCGCCCAGCTCATGAGCCGAAAGGCAGCGAGTCACAAATGGGTTTCAAAGGCTTGCATCCACCGGACGTATCTGGTCTAGCCAGCGTCCACTGGAAACCCGGCCACACAAATGTGGTGCCGCGCTCGCCGCCCGGCTCATGAGCCGAAAGGCAGCGAGTCACAAATGGGTTTCAAAGGCGTGTTACCGTCGGACGTATCTGGTCTAGCCAGCGTCCACTGGAAACCCGGCCACACAAATGTGGTGCCGCGCTCGCCGCCCAGCTCATGAGCCGAAAGGCAGCGAGTCACAAATGTGTTTCAAAGGCGTGCGACCGTCGGACGTATATGGTCTAGCCAGCATCCACGGGAAACCTGGCCACACAAATGTGGCACCGCGCTCGCCATCCAGCGCGAGAGCCGAAAGGCAGCGAGTCATAAATGGGTTTCAAAGTCTTGCGTCCGCCGGGCGTATCTGGTCTACCCAGCGTCCACGGGAAACCCGGCCACACAAATGTGGCACCGCGCTCGCCGTCCAGCTCATGAGCCGAAAGGCAGCGAGTCACAAATGGGTTTCAAAGGCGTGCGACCGTCGGACGTATCTGGTCTAGCCAGCGTCCACGAGAAACCTGGCCACACAAATGTGGTGTCGCGCTCGCCGCCCAGCTCATGAGCCGAAAGGCAGCGAGTCATAAATGGGTTTCAAAGGCTTGCATCCACCGGACGTATCTGGTATAGCCAGCGTCCACGGGAAACCCGGCCACACAAATGTGGTGCCGCGCTCGCCGCCCAGCTCATGAGCCGAAAGGCAGCGAGTCACAAATGGGTTTCAAAGGCGTGCGACCGTCGGACGTATCTGGTCTAGCCAGCATCCACGGGAAACCTGGCCACACAAATGTGGCACCGCGCTCGCCATCCAGCGCGTGAGCCGAAAGGCAGCGAGTCATAAATGGGTTTCAAAGTCTTGCGTCCGCCGGGCGTATCTGGTCTACCCAGCGTCCACGGAAAACCCGGCCACACAAATGTGGCACCGCGCTCGCCGTCCAGCTCATGAGCCGAAAGGCAGCGAGTCACAAATGGGTTTCAAAGGCTTGCATCCACCGGACGTATCTTGTCTAGCCAGCGTCCACGGGAAACCTGGCCACACAAATGTGGTGCCGCGCTCGCCGCCCAGCTCATGAACCGAAAGGCAGCGAGTCACAAATGGGTTTCAAAGGCGTGCGACCGTCGGACGTATCTGGTCTAGCCAGCGTCCACGAGAAACCTGGCCACACAAATGTGGTGTCGCGCTCGCCGCCCAGCTCATGAGCCGAAAGGCAGCGAGTCATAAATGGGTTTCAAAGGCTTGCATCCACCGGACGTATCTGGTATAGCCAGCGTCCACGGGAAACCCGGCCACACAAATGTGGTGCCGCGCTCGCCGCCCAGCTCATGAGCCGAAAGGCAGCGAGTCACAAATGGGTTTCAAAGGCGTGTGACCGTCGGACGTATCTGGTCTAGCCAGCATCCACGGGAAACCTGGCCACACAAATGTGGCACCGCGCTCGCCATCCAGCGCGTGAGCCGAAAGGCAGCGAGTCATAAATGGGTTTCAAAGTCTTGCGTCCGCCGGGCGTATCTGGTCTACCCAGCGTCCACGGGAAACCCGGCCACACAAATGTGGCACCGCGCTCGCCGTCCAGCTCATGAGACGAAAGGCAGCGAGTCACAAATGGGTTTCAAAGGCTTGCATCTGCCGGACGTATCTTGTCTAGCCAGCGTCCACGGGAAACCTGGCCACACAAATGTGGTGCCGCGCTCGCCGCCCAGCTCATGAGCCGAAAGGCAACGAGTCACAAATGGGTTTCAAAGGCTTGCATCCACCGGACGTATCTGGTCTAGCCAGCGTCCACGGGAAACCCGGCCACACAAATGTGGTGCCGCGCTCGCCGCCCGGCTCATGAGCCGAAAGGCAGCGAGTCACAAATGGGTTTCAAAGGCGTGTTACCGTCGGACGTATCTGGTCTAGCCAGCATCCACGGGAAACCTGGCCACACAAATGTGGCACCGCGCTCGCCATCCAGCGCGTGAGCCGAAAGGCAGCGAGTCATAAATGGGTTTCAAAGTCTTGCGTCCGCCGGGCGTATCTGGTCTACCCAGCGTCCACGGGAAACCCGGCCACACGAATGTGGCACCGCGCTCGCCGTCCAGCTCATGAGCCGAAAGGCAGCGAGTCACAAATGGGTTTCAAAGGCTTGCATCTGCCGGACGTATCTTGTCTAGCCAGCGTCCACGGGAAACCTGGCCACACAAATGTGGTGCCGCGCTCGCCGCCCAGCTCATGAGCCGAAAGGCAGCGAGTCACAAATGGGTTTCAAAGGCTTGCATCCACCGGACGTATCTGGTCTAGCCAGCGTCCACGGGAAACCTGGCCACACAAATGTGGCACCGCGCTCGCCATCCAGCGCGTGAGCCGAAAGGCAGCGAGTCATAAATGGGTTTCAAAGTCTTGCGTCCGCCGGGCGTATCTGGTCTACCCAGCGTCCACGGAAAACCCGGCCACACAAATGTGGCACCGCGCTCGCCGTCCAGCTCATGAGCCGAAAGGCAGCGAGTCACAAATGGGTTTCAAAGGCTTGCATCCACCGGACGTATCTTGTCTAGCCAGCGTCCACGGGAAACCTGGCCACACAAATGTGGTGCCGCGCTCGCCGCCCAGCTCATGAGCCGAAAGGCAGCGAGTCACAAATGGGTTACAAAGGCGTGCGACCGTCGGACGTATCTGGTCTAGCCAGCGTCCACGAGAAACCTGGCCACAGAAATGTGGTGTCGCGCTCGCCGCCCAGCTCATGAGCCGAAAGGCAGCGAGTCATAAATGGGTTTCAAAGGCTTGCATCCACAGGACGTATCTGGTATAGCCAGCGTCCACGGGAAACCCGGCCACACAAATGTGGTGCCGCGCTCGCCGCCCAGCTCATGAGCCGAAAGGCAGCGAGTCACAAATGGGTTTCAAAGGCGTGCGACCGTCGGACGTATCTGGTCTAGCCAGCATCCACGGGAAACCTGGCCACACAAATGTGGCACCGCGCTCGCCATCCAGCGCGTGAACCGAAAGGCAGCGAGTCATAAATGGGGTTCAAAGTCTTGCGTCCGCCGGGCGTATCTGGTCTACCCAGCGTCCACGGGAAACCCGGCCACACAAATGTGGCACCGCGCTCGCCGTCCAGCTCATGAGCCGAAAGGCAGCGAGTCACAAATGGGTTTCAAAGGCTTGCATCTGCCGGACGTATCTTGTCTAGCCAGCGTCCACGGGAAACCTGGCCACACAAATGTGGTGCCGCGCTCGCCGCCCAGCTCATGAGCCGAAAGGCAGCGAGTCACAAATGGGTTTCAAAGGCGTGCGACCGTCGGACGTATCTGGTCTAGCCAGCGTCCACGAGAAACCTGGCCACAGAAATGTGGTGTCGCGCTCGCCGCCCAGCTCATGAGCCGAAAGGCAGCGAGTCATAAATGGGTTTCAAAGGCTTGCATCCACCGGACGTATCTGGTATAGCCAGCGTCCACGGGAAACCCGGCCACACAAATGTGGTGCCGCGCTCGCCGCCCAGCTCATGAGCCGAAAGGCAGCGAGTCACAAATGGGTTTCAAAGGCGTGCGACCGTCGGACGTATCTGGTCTAGCCAGCGTCCACGAGAAACCTGGCCACACAAATGTGGTGTCGCGCTCGCCGCCCAGCTCATGAGCCGAAAGGCAGCGAGTCATAAATGGGTTTCAAAGGCTTGCATCCACCGGACGTATCTGGTATAGCCAGCGTCCACGGGAAACCCGGCCACACAAATGTGGTGCCGCGCTCGCCGCCCAGCTCATGAGCCGAAAGGCAGCGAGTCACAAATGGGTTTCAAAGGCGTGCGACCGTCGGACGTATCTGGTCTAGCCAGCATCCACGGGAAACCTGGCCACACAAATGTGGCACCGCGCTCGCCATCCAGCGCGTGAGCCGAAAGGCAGCGAGTCATAAATGGGTTTCAAAGTCTTGCGTCCGCCGGGCGTATCTGGTCTACCCAGCGTCCACGGGAAACCCGGCCACACAAATGTGGCACCGCGCTCGCCGTCCAGCTCATGAGCCGAAAGGCAGCGAGTCACAAATGGGTTTCAAAGGCTTGCATCTGCCGGAGGTATCTTGTCTAGCCAGCGTCCACGGGAAACCTGGCCACACAAATGTGGTGCCGCGCTCGCCGCCCAGCTCATGAGCCGAAAGGCAGCGAGTCACAAATGGGTTTCAAAGGCGTGCGACCGTCGGACGTATCTGGTCTAGCCAGCGTCCACGAGAAACCTGGCCACACAAATGTGGTGTCGCGCTCGCCGCCCAGCTCATGAGCCGAAAGGCAGCGAGTCATAAATGGGTTTCAAAGGCTTGCATCCACCGGACGTATCTGGTATAGCCAGCGTCCACGGGAAACCCGGCCACACAAATGTGGTGCCGCGCTCGCCGCCCAGCTCATGAGCCGAAAGGCAGCGAGTCACAAATGGGTTTCAAAGGCGTGCGACCGTCGGACGTATCTGGTCTAGCCAGCATCCACGGGAAACCTGGCCACACAAATGTGGCACCGCGCTCGCCATCCAGCGCGTGAGCCGAAAGGCAGCGAGTCATAAATGGGTTTCAAAGTCTTGCGTCCGCCGGGCGTATCTGGTCTACCCAGCGTCCACGGGAAACCCGGCCACACAAATGTGGCACCGCGCTCGCCGTCCAGCTCATGAGCCGAAAGGCAGCGAGTCACAAATGGGTTTCAAAGGCTTGCATCTGCCGGAGGTATCTTGTCTAGCCAGCGTCCACGGGAAACCTGGCCACACAAATGTGGTGCCGCGCTCGCCGCCCAGCTCATGAGCCGAAAGGCAGCGAGTCACAAATGGGTTTCAAAGGCGTGCGACCGTCGGACGTATCTGGTCTAGCCAGCGTCCACGAGAAACCTGGCCACACAAATGTGGTGTCGCGCTCGCCGCCCAGCTCATGAGCCGAAAGGCAGCGAGTCATAAATGGGTTTCAAAGGCTTGCATCCACCGGACGTATCTGGTATAGCCAGCGTCCACGGGAAACCCGGCCACACAAATGTGGTGCCGCGCTCGCCGCCCAGCTCATGAGCCGAAAGGCAGCGAGTCACAAATGGGTTTCAAAGGCGTGCGACCGTCGGACGTATCTGGTCTAGCCAGCGTCCACGAGAAACCTGGCCACACAAATGTGGTGTCGCGCTCGCCGCCCAGCTCATGAGCCGAAAGGCAGCGAGTCATAAATGGGTTTCAAAGGCTTGCATCCACCGGACGTATCTGGTATAGCCAGCGTCCACGGGAAACCCGGCCACACAAATGTGGTGCCGCGCTCGCCGCCCAGCTCATGAGCCGAAAGGCAGCGAGTCACAAATGGGTTTCAAAGGCGTGCGACCGTCGGACGTATCTGGTCTAGCCAGCATCCACGGGAAACCTGGCCACACAAATGTGGCACCGCGCTCGCCATCCAGCGCGTGAGCCGAAAGGCAGCGAGTCATAAATGGGTTTCAAAGTCTTGCGTCCGCCGGGCGTATCTGGTCTACCCAGCGTCCACGGGAAACCCGGCCACACAAATGTGGCACCGCGCTCGCCGTCCAGCTCATGAGCCGAAAGGCAGCGAGTCACAAATGGGTTTCAAAGGCTTGCATCTGCCGGAGGTATCTTGTCTAGCCAGCGTCCACGGGAAACCTGGCCACACAAATGTGGTGCCGCGCTCGCCGCCCAGCTCATGAGCCGAAAGGCAGCGAGTCACAAATGGGTTTCAAAGGCGTGCGACCGTCGGACGTATCTGGTCTAGCCAGCGTCCACGAGAAACCTGGCCACACAAATGTGGTGTCGCGCTCGCCGCCCAGCTCATGAGCCGAAAGGCAGCGAGTCATAAATGGGTTTCAAAGGCTTGCATCCACCGGACGTATCTGGTATAGCCAGCGTCCACGGGAAACCCGGCCACACAAATGTGGTGCCGCGCTCGCCGCCCAGCTCATGAGCCGAAAGGCAGCGAGTCACAAATGGGTTTCAAAGGCGTGCGACCGTCGGACGTATCTGGTCTAGCCAGCGTCCACGAGAAACCTGGCCACACAAATGTGGTGTCGCGCTCGCCGCCCAGCTCATGAGCCGAAAGGCAGCGAGTCATAAATGGGTTTCAAAGGCTTGCATCCACCGGACGTATCTGGTATAGCCAGCGTCCACGGGAAACCCGGCCACACAAATGTGGTGCCGCGCTCGCCGCCCAGCTCATGAGCCGAAAGGCAGCGAGTCACAAATGGGTTTCAAAGGCGTGCGACCGTCGGACGTATCTGGTCTAGCCAGCATCCACGGGAAACCTGGCCACACAAATGTGGCACCGCGCTCGCCATCCAGCGCGTGAGCCGAAAGGCAGCGAGTCATAAATGGGTTTCAAAGTCTTGCGTCCGCCGGGCGTATCTGGTCTACCCAGCGTCCACGGGAAACCCGGCCACACAAATGTGGCACCGCGCTCGCCGTCCAGCTCATGAGCCGAAAGGCAGCGAGTCACAAATGGGTTTCAAAGGCTTGCATCTGCCGGAGGTATCTTGTCTAGCCAGCGTCCACGGGAAACCTGGCCACACAAATGTGGTGCCGCGCTCGCCGCCCAGCTCATGAGCCGAAAGGCAGCGAGTCACAAATGGGTTTCAAAGGCGTGCGACCGTCGGACGTATCTGGTCTAGCCAGCGTCCACGAGAAACCTGGCCACACAAATGTGGTGTCGCGCTCGCCGCCCAGCTCATGAGCCGAAAGGCAGCGAGTCATAAATGGGTTTCAAAGGCTTGCATCCACCGGACGTATCTGGTATAGCCAGCGTCCACGGGAAACCCGGCCACACAAATGTGGTGCCGCGCTCGCCGCCCAGCTCATGAGCCGAAAGGCAGCGAGTCACAAATGGGTTTCAAAGGCGTGCGACCGTCGGACGTATCTGGTCTAGCCAGCATCCACGGGAAACCTGGCCACACAAATGTGGCACCGCGCTCGCCATCCAGCGCGTGAGCCGAAAGGCAGCGAGTCATAAATGGGTTTCAAAGTCTTGCGTCCGCCGGGCGTATCTGGTCTACCCAGCGTCCACGGGAAACCCGGCCACACAAATGTGGCACCGCGCTCGCCGTCCAGCTCATGAGCCGAAAGGCAGCGAGTCACAAATGGGTTTCAAAGGCTTGCATCTGCCGGAGGTATCTTGTCTAGCCAGCGTCCACGGGAAACCTGGCCACACAAATGTGGTGCCGCGCTCGCCGCCCAGCTCATGAGCCGAAAGGCAGCGAGTCACAAATGGGTTTCAAAGGCGTGCGACCGTCGGACGTATCTGGTCTAGCCAGCGTCCACGAGAAACCTGGCCACACAAATGTGGTGTCGCGCTCGCCGCCCAGCTCATGAGCCGAAAGGCAGCGAGTCATAAATGGGTTTCAAAGGCTTGCATCCACCGGACGTATCTGGTATAGCCAGCGTCCACGGGAAACCCGGCCACACAAATGTGGTGCCGCGCTCGCCGCCCAGCTCATGAGCCGAAAGGCAGCGAGTCACAAATGGGTTTCAAAGGCGTGCGACCGTCGGACGTATCTGGTCTAGCCAGCGTCCACGAGAAACCTGGCCACACAAATGTGGTGTCGCGCTCGCCGCCCAGCTCATGAGCCGAAAGGCAGCGAGTCATAAATGGGTTTCAAAGGCTTGCATCCACCGGACGTATCTGGTATAGCCAGCGTCCACGGGAAACCCGGCCACACAAATGTGGTGCCGCGCTCGCCGCCCAGCTCATGAGCCGAAAGGCAGCGAGTCACAAATGGGTTTCAAAGGCGTGCGACCGTCGGACGTATCTGGTCTAGCCAGCATCCACGGGAAACCTGGCCACACAAATGTGGCACCGCGCTCGCCATCCAGCGCGTGAGCCGAAAGGCAGCGAGTCATAAATGGGTTTCAAAGTCTTGCGTCCGCCGGGCGTATCTGGTCTACCCAGCGTCCACGGGAAACCCGGCCACACAAATGTGGCACCGCGCTCGCCGTCCAGCTCATGAGCCGAAAGGCAGCGAGTCACAAATGGGTTTCAAAGGCTTGCATCTGCCGGAGGTATCTTGTCTAGCCAGCGTCCACGGGAAACCTGGCCACACAAATGTGGTGCCGCGCTCGCCGCCCAGCTCATGAGCCGAAAGGCAGCGAGTCACAAATGGGTTTCAAAGGCGTGCGACCGTCGGACGTATCTGGTCTAGCCAGCGTCCACGAGAAACCTGGCCACACAAATGTGGTGTCGCGCTCGCCGCCCAGCTCATGAGCCGAAAGGCAGCGAGTCATAAATGGGTTTCAAAGGCTTGCATCCACCGGACGTATCTGGTATAGCCAGCGTCCACGGGAAACCCGGCCACACAAATGTGGTGCCGCGCTCGCCGCCCAGCTCATGAGCCGAAAGGCAGCGAGTCACAAATGGGTTTCAAAGGCGTGCGACCGTCGGACGTATCTGGTCTAGCCAGCATCCACGGGAAACCTGGCCACACAAATGTGGCACCGCGCTCGCCATCCAGCGCGTGAGCCGAAAGGCAGCGAGTCATAAATGGGTTTCAAAGTCTTGCGTCCGCCGGGCGTATCTGGTCTACCCAGCGTCCACGGGAAACCCGGCCACACAAATGTGGCACCGCGCTCGCCGTCCAGCTCATGAGCCGAAAGGCAGCGAGTCACAAATGGGTTTCAAAGGCTTGCATCTGCCGGAGGTATCTTGTCTAGCCAGCGTCCACGGGAAACCTGGCCACACAAATGTGGTGCCGCGCTCGCCGCCCAGCTCATGAGCCGAAAGGCAGCGAGTCACAAATGGGTTTCAAAGGCGTGCGACCGTCGGACGTATCTGGTCTAGCCAGCGTCCACGAGAAACCTGGCCACACAAATGTGGTGTCGCGCTCGCCGCCCAGCTCATGAGCCGAAAGGCAGCGAGTCATAAATGGGTTTCAAAGGCTTGCATCCACCGGACGTATCTGGTATAGCCAGCGTCCACGGGAAACCCGGCCACACAAATGTGGTGCCGCGCTCGCCGCCCAGCTCATGAGCCGAAAGGCAGCGAGTCACAAATGGGTTTCAAAGGCGTGCGACCGTCGGACGTATCTGGTCTAGCCAGCGTCCACGAGAAACCTGGCCACACAAATGTGGTGTCGCGCTCGCCGCCCAGCTCATGAGCCGAAAGGCAGCGAGTCATAAATGGGTTTCAAAGGCTTGCATCCACCGGACGTATCTGGTATAGCCAGCGTCCACGGGAAACCCGGCCACACAAATGTGGTGCCGCGCTCGCCGCCCAGCTCATGAGCCGAAAGGCAGCGAGTCACAAATGGGTTTCAAAGGCGTGCGACCGTCGGACGTATCTGGTCTAGCCAGCATCCACGGGAAACCTGGCCACACAAATGTGGCACCGCGCTCGCCATCCAGCGCGTGAGCCGAAAGGCAGCGAGTCATAAATGGGTTTCAAAGTCTTGCGTCCGCCGGGCGTATCTGGTCTACCCAGCGTCCACGGGAAACCCGGCCACACAAATGTGGCACCGCGCTCGCCGTCCAGCTCATGAGCCGAAAGGCAGCGAGTCACAAATGGGTTTCAAAGGCTTGCATCTGCCGGAGGTATCTTGTCTAGCCAGCGTCCACGGGAAACCTGGCCACACAAATGTGGTGCCGCGCTCGCCGCCCAGCTCATGAGCCGAAAGGCAGCGAGTCACAAATGGGTTTCAAAGGCGTGCGACCGTCGGACGTATCTGGTCTAGCCAGCGTCCACGAGAAACCTGGCCACACAAATGTGGTGTCGCGCTCGCCGCCCAGCTCATGAGCCGAAAGGCAGCGAGTCATAAATGGGTTTCAAAGGCTTGCATCCACCGGACGTATCTGGTATAGCCAGCGTCCACGGGAAACCCGGCCACACAAATGTGGTGCCGCGCTCGCCGCCCAGCTCATGAGCCGAAAGGCAGCGAGTCACAAATGGGTTTCAAAGGCGTGCGACCGTCGGACGTATCTGGTCTAGCCAGCATCCACGGGAAACCTGGCCACACAAATGTGGCACCGCGCTCGCCATCCAGCGCGTGAGCCGAAAGGCAGCGAGTCATAAATGGGTTTCAAAGTCTTGCGTCCGCCGGGCGTATCTGGTCTACCCAGCGTCCACGGGAAACCCGGCCACACAAATGTGGCACCGCGCTCGCCGTCCAGCTCATGAGCCGAAAGGCAGCGAGTCACAAATGGGTTTCAAAGGCTTGCATCTGCCGGAGGTATCTTGTCTAGCCAGCGTCCACGGGAAACCTGGCCACACAAATGTGGTGCCGCGCTCGCCGCCCAGCTCATGAGCCGAAAGGCAGCGAGTCACAAATGGGTTTCAAAGGCGTGCGACCGTCGGACGTATCTGGTCTAGCCAGCGTCCACGAGAAACCTGGCCACACAAATGTGGTGTCGCGCTCGCCGCCCAGCTCATGAGCCGAAAGGCAGCGAGTCATAAATGGGTTTCAAAGGCTTGCATCCACCGGACGTATCTGGTATAGCCAGCGTCCACGGGAAACCCGGCCACACAAATGTGGTGCCGCGCTCGCCGCCCAGCTCATGAGCCGAAAGGCAGCGAGTCACAAATGGGTTTCAAAGGCGTGCGACCGTCGGACGTATCTGGTCTAGCCAGCGTCCACGAGAAACCTGGCCACACAAATGTGGTGTCGCGCTCGCCGCCCAGCTCATGAGCCGAAAGGCAGCGAGTCATAAATGGGTTTCAAAGGCTTGCATCCACCGGACGTATCTGGTATAGCCAGCGTCCACGGGAAACCCGGCCACACAAATGTGGTGCCGCGCTCGCCGCCCAGCTCATGAGCCGAAAGGCAGCGAGTCACAAATGGGTTTCAAAGGCGTGCGACCGTCGGACGTATCTGGTCTAGCCAGCATCCACGGGAAACCTGGCCACACAAATGTGGCACCGCGCTCGCCATCCAGCGCGTGAGCCGAAAGGCAGCGAGTCATAAATGGGTTTCAAAGTCTTGCGTCCGCCGGGCGTATCTGGTCTACCCAGCGTCCACGGGAAACCCGGCCACACAAATGTGGCACCGCGCTCGCCGTCCAGCTCATGAGCCGAAAGGCAGCGAGTCACAAATGGGTTTCAAAGGCTTGCATCTGCCGGAGGTATCTTGTCTAGCCAGCGTCCACGGGAAACCTGGCCACACAAATGTGGTGCCGCGCTCGCCGCCCAGCTCATGAGCCGAAAGGCAGCGAGTCACAAATGGGTTTCAAAGGCGTGCGACCGTCGGACGTATCTGGTCTAGCCAGCGTCCACGAGAAACCTGGCCACACAAATGTGGTGTCGCGCTCGCCGCCCAGCTCATGAGCCGAAAGGCAGCGAGTCATAAATGGGTTTCAAAGGCTTGCATCCACCGGACGTATCTGGTATAGCCAGCGTCCACGGGAAACCCGGCCACACAAATGTGGTGCCGCGCTCGCCGCCCAGCTCATGAGCCGAAAGGCAGCGAGTCACAAATGGGTTTCAAAGGCGTGCGACCGTCGGACGTATCTGGTCTAGCCAGCATCCACGGGAAACCTGGCCACACAAATGTGGCACCGCGCTCGCCATCCAGCGCGTGAGCCGAAAGGCAGCGAGTCATAAATGGGTTTCAAAGTCTTGCGTCCGCCGGGTGTATCTGGTCTACCCAGCGTCCACGGGAAACCCGGCCACACAAATGTGGCACCGCGCTCGCCGTCCAGCTCATGAGCCGAAAGGCAGCGAGTCACAAATGGGTTTCAAAGGCTTGCATCTGCCGGACGTATCTTGTCTAGCCAGCGTCCACGGGAAACCTGGCCACACAAATGTGGTGCCGCGCTCGCCGCCCAGCTCATGAGCCGAAAGGCAGCGAGTCACAAATGGGTTTCAAAGGCGTGCGACCGTCGGACGTATCTGGTCTAGCCAGCGTCCACGAGAAACCTGGCCACAGAAATGTGGTGTCGCGCTCGCCGCCCAGCTCATGAGCCGAAAGGCAGCGAGTCATAAATGGGTTTCAAAGGCTTGCATCCACCGGACGTATCTGGTATAGCCAGCGTCCACGGGAAACCCGGCCACACAAATGTCGTGCCGCGCTCGCCGCCCAGCTCATGAGCCGAAAGGCAGCGAGTCACAAATGGGTTTCAAAGGCGTGCGACCGTCGGACGTATCTGGTCTAGCCAGCGTCCACGAGAAACCTGGCCACACAAATGTGGTGTCGCGCTCGCCGCCCAGCTCATGAGCCGAAAGGCAGCGAGTCATAAATGGGTTTCAAAGGCTTGCATCCACCGGACGTATCTGGTATAGCCAGCGTCCACGGGAAACCCGGCCACACAAATGTGGTGCCGCGCTCGCCGCCCAGCTCATGAGCCGAAAGGCAGCGAGTCACAAATGGGTTTCAAAGGCGTGCGACCGTCGGACGTATCTGGTCTAGCCAGCATCCACGGGAAACCTGGCCACACAAATGTGGCACCGCGCTCGCCATCCAGCGCGTGAGCCGAAAGGCAGCGAGTCATAAATGGGTTTCAAAGTCTTGCGTCCGCCGGGCGTATCTGGTCTACCCAGCGTCCACGGGAAACCCGGCCACACAAATGTGGCACCGCGCTCGCCGTCCAGCTCATGAGCCGAAAGGCAGCGAGTCACAAATGGGTTTCAAAGGCTTGCATCTGCCGGAGGTATCTTGTCTAGCCAGCGTCCACGGGAAACCTGGCCACACAAATGTGGTGCCGCGCTCGCCGCCCAGCTCATGAGCCGAAAGGCAGCGAGTCACAAATGGGTTTCAAAGGCGTGCGACCGTCGGACGTATCTGGTCTAGCCAGCGTCCACGAGAAACCTGGCCACACAAATGTGGTGTCGCGCTCGCCGCCCAGCTCATGAGCCGAAAGGCAGCGAGTCATAAATGGGTTTCAAAGGCTTGCATCCACCGGACGTATCTGGTATAGCCAGCGTCCACGGGAAACCCGGCCACACAAATGTGGTGCCGCGCTCGCCGCCCAGCTCATGAGCCGAAAGGCAGCGAGTCACAAATGGGTTTCAAAGGCGTGCGACCGTCGGACGTATCTGGTCTAGCCAGCATCCACGGGAAACCTGGCCACACAAATGTGGCACCGCGCTCGCCATCCAGCGCGTGAGCCGAAAGGCAGCGAGTCATAAATGGGTTTCAAAGTCTTGCGTCCGCCGGGTGTATCTGGTCTACCCAGCGTCCACGGGAAACCCGGCCACACAAATGTGGCACCGCGCTCGCCGTCCAGCTCATGAGCCGAAAGGCAGCGAGTCACAAATGGGTTTCAAAGGCTTGCATCTGCCGGACGTATCTTGTCTAGCCAGCGTCCACGGGAAACCTGGCCACACAAATGTGGTGCCGCGCTCGCCGCCCAGCTCATGAGCCGAAAGGCAGCGAGTCACAAATGGGTTTCAAAGGCGTGCGACCGTCGGACGTATCTGGTCTAGCCAGCGTCCACGAGAAACCTGGCCACAGAAATGTGGTGTCGCGCTCGCCGCCCAGCTCATGAGCCGAAAGGCAGCGAGTCATAAATGGGTTTCAAAGGCTTGCATCCACCGGACGTATCTGGTATAGCCAGCGTCCACGGGAAACCCGGCCACACAAATGTCGTGCCGCGCTCGCCGCCCAGCTCATGAGCCGAAAGGCAGCGAGTCACAAATGGGTTTCAAAGGCGTGCGACCGTCGGACGTATCTGGTCTAGCCAGCGTCCACGAGAAACCTGGCCACACAAATGTGGTGTCGCGCTCGCCGCCCAGCTCATGAGCCGAAAGGCAGCGAGTCATAAATGGGTTTCAAAGGCTTGCATCCACCGGACGTATCTGGTATAGCCAGCGTCCACGGGAAACCCGGCCACACAAATGTGGTGCCGCGCTCGCCGCCCAGCTCATGAGCCGAAAGGCAGCGAGTCACAAATGGGTTTCAAAGGCGTGCGACCGTCGGACGTATCTGGTCTAGCCAGCATCCACGGGAAACCTGGCCACACAAATGTGGCACCGCGCTCGCCATCCAGCGCGTGAGCCGAAAGGCAGCGAGTCATAAATGGGTTTCAAAGTCTTGCGTCCGCCGGGCGTATCTGGTCTACCCAGCGTCCACGGGAAACCCGGCCACACAAATGTGGCACCGCGCTCGCCGTCCAGCTCATGAGCCGAAAGGCAGCGAGTCACAAATGGGTTTCAAAGGCTTGCATCTGCCGGAGGTATCTTGTCTAGCCAGCGTCCACGGGAAACCTGGCCACACAAATGTGGTGCCGCGCTCGCCGCCCAGCTCATGAGCCGAAAGGCAGCGAGTCACAAATGGGTTTCAAAGGCGTGCGACCGTCGGACGTATCTGGTCTAGCCAGCGTCCACGAGAAACCTGGCCACACAAATGTGGTGTCGCGCTCGCCGCCCAGCTCATGAGCCGAAAGGCAGCGAGTCATAAATGGGTTTCAAAGGCTTGCATCCACCGGACGTATCTGGTATAGCCAGCGTCCACGGGAAACCCGGCCACACAAATGTGGTGCCGCGCTCGCCGCCCAGCTCATGAGCCGAAAGGCAGCGAGTCACAAATGGGTTTCAAAGGCGTGCGACCGTCGGACGTATCTGGTCTAGCCAGCGTCCACGAGAAACCTGGCCACATAAATGTGGTGTCGCGCTCGCCGCCCAGCTCATGAGCCGAAAGGCAGCGAGTCATAAATGGGTTTCAAAGGCTTGCATCCACCGGACGTATCTGGTATAGCCAGCGTCCACGGGAAACCCGGCCACACAAATGTGGTGCCGCGCTCGCCGCCCAGCTCATGAGCCGAAAGGCAGCGAGTCACAAATGGGTTTCAAAGGCGTGCGACCGTCGGACGTATCTGGTCTAGCCAGCATCCACGGGAAACCTGGCCACACAAATGTGGCACCGCGCTCGCCATCCAGCGCGTGAGCCGAAAGGCAGCGAGTCATAAATGGGTTTCAAAGTCTTGCGTCCGCCGGGTGTATCTGGTCTACCCAGCGTCCACGGGAAACCCGGCCACACAAATGTGGCACCGCGCTCGCCGTCCAGCTCATGAGCCGAAAGGCAGCGAGTCACAAATGGGTTTCAAAGGCTTGTATGTGCCGGACGTATCTTGTCTAGCCAGCGTCCACGGGAAACCTGGCCACACAAATGTGGTGCCGCGCTCGCCGCCCAGCTCATGAGCCGAAAGGCAGCGAGTCACAAATGGGTTTCAAAGGCGTGCGACCGTCGGACGTATCTGGTCTAGCCAGCGTCCACGAGAAACCTGGCCACAGAAATGTGGTGTCGCGCTCGCCGCCCAGCTCATGAGCCGAAAGGCAGCGAGTCATAAATGGGTTTCAAAGGCTTGCATCCACCGGACGTATCTGGTATAGCCAGCGTCCACGGGAAACCCGGCCACACAAATGTGGTGCCGCGCTCGCCGCCCAGCTCATGAGCCGAAAGGCAGCGAGTCACAAATGGGTTTCAAAGGCGTGCGACCGTCGGACGTATCTGGTCTAGCCAGCGTCCACGAGAAACCTGGCCACACAAATGTGGTGTCGCGCTCGCCGCCCAGCTCATGAGCCGAAAGGCAGCGAGTCATAAATGGGTTTCAAAGGCTTGCATCCACCGGACGTATCTGGTATAGCCAGCGTCCACGGGAAACCCGGCCACACAAATGTGGTGCCGCGCTCGCCGCCCAGCTCATGAGCCGAAAGGCAGCGAGTCACAAATGGGTTTCAAAGGCGTGCGACCGTCGGACGTATCTGGTCTAGCCAGCATCCACGGGAAACCTGGCCACACAAATGTGGCACCGCGCTCGCCATCCAGCGCGTGAGCCGAAAGGCAGCGAGTCATAAATGGGTTTCAAAGTCTTGCGTCCGCCGGGCGTATCTGGTCTACCCAGCGTCCACGGGAAACCCGGCCACACAAATGTGGCACCGCGCTCGCCGTCCAGCTCATGAGCCGAAAGGCAGCGAGTCACAAATGGGTTTCAAAGGCTTGCATCTGCCGGAGGTATCTTGTCTAGCCAGCGTCCACGGGAAACCTGGCCACACAAATGTGGTGCCGCGCTCGCCGCCCAGCTCATGAGCCGAAAGGCAGCGAGTCACAAATGGGTTTCAAAGGCGTGCGACCGTCGGACGTATCTGGTCTAGCCAGCGTCCACGAGAAACCTGGCCACAGAAATGTGGTGTCGCGCTCGCCGCCCAGCTCATGAGCCGAAAGGCAGCGAGTCATAAATGGGTTTCAAAGGCTTGCATCCACCGGACGTATCTGGTATAGCCAGCGTCCACGGGAAACCCGGCCACACAAATGTGGTGCCGCGCTCGCCGCCCAGCTCATGAGCCGAAAGGCAGCGAGTCACAAATGGGTTTCAAAGGCGTGCGACCGTCGGACGTATCTGGTCTAGCCAGCGTCCACGAGAAACCTGGCCACACAAATGTGGTGTCGCGCTCGCCGCCCAGCTCATGAGCCGAAAGGCAGCGAGTCATAAATGGGTTTCAAAGGCTTGCATCCACCGGACGTATCTGGTATAGCCAGCGTCCACGGGAAACCCGGCCACACAAATGTGGTGCCGCGCTCGCCGCCCAGCTCATGAGCCGAAAGGCAGCGAGTCACAAATGGGTTTCAAAGGCGTGCGACCGTCGGACGTATCTGGTCTAGCCAGCATCCACGGGAAACCCGGCCACACAAATGTGGTGCCGCGCTCGCCGCCCAGCTCATGAGCCGAAAGGCAGCGAGTCACAAATGGGTTTCAAAGGCGTGCGACCGTCGGGCGTATCTGGTCTAGCCAGCGTCCACGGGAAACCCGGCCACACAAATGTGGCACCGCGCTCGCCGTCCAGCTCATGAGCCGAAAGGCAGCGAGTCACAAATGGGTTTCAAAGGCTTGCATCTGCCGGAGGTATCTTGTCTAGCCAGCGTCCACGGGAAACCTGGCCACACAAATGTGGTGCCGCGCTCGCCGCCCAGCTCATGAGCCGAAAGGCAGCGAGTCACAAATGGGTTTCAAAGGCTTGCATCTGCCGGGCGTATCTGGTCTACCCAGCGTCCACGGGAAACCTGGCCACACAAATGTGGCACCGCGCTCGCCATCCAGCGCGTGAGCCGAAAGGCAGCGAGTCATAAATGGGTTTCAAAGTCTTGCGTCCGCCGGGCGTATCTGGTCTACCCAGCGTCCACGGGAAACCCGGCCACACAAATGTGGCACCGCGCTCGCCGCCCAGCTCATGAGCCGAAAGGCAGCGAGTCACAAATGGGTTTCAAAGGCTTGCATCTGCCGGAGGTATCTTGTCTAGCCAGCGTCCACGGGAAACCTGGCCACACAAATGTGGTGCCGCGCTCGCCGCCCAGCTCATGAGCCGAAAGGCAGCGAGTCACAAATGGGTTTCAAAGGCGTGCGACCGTCGGACGTATCTGGTCTAGCCAGCGTCCACGAGAAACCTGGCCACACAAATGTGGTGTCGCGCTCGCCGCCCAGCTCATGAGCCGAAAGGCAGCGAGTCATAAATGGGTTTCAAAGGCTTGCATCCACCGGACGTATCTGGTCTACCCAGCGTCCACGGGAAACCCGGCCACACAAATGTGGCACCGCGCTCGCCGCCCAGCTCATGAGCCGAAAGGCAGCGAGTCACAAATGGGTTTCAAAGGCTTGCATCTGCCGGAGGTATCTTGTCTAGCCAGCGTCCACGGGAAACCTGGCCACACAAATGTGGTGCCGCGCTCGCCGCCCAGCTCATGAGCCGAAAGGCAGCGAGTCACAAATGGGTTTCAAAGGCGTGCGACCGTCGGACGTATCTGGTCTAGCCAGCATCCACGGGAAACCTGGCCACACAAATGTGGCACCGCGCTCGCCATCCAGCGCGTGAGCCGAAAGGCAGCGAGTCATAAATGGGTTTCAAAGTCTTGCGTCCGCCGGGCGTATCTGGTCTACCCAGCGTCCACGGGAAACCCGGCCACACAAATGTGGCATCGCGCTCGCCGTCCAGCTCATGAGCCGAAAGGCAGCGAGTCACAAATGGGTTTCAAAGGCGTGCGACCGTCGGACGTACCTGGTCTAGCCAGCATCCACGGGAAACCTGGCCACACAAATGTGGCACCGCGCTCGCCATCCAGCGCGTGAGCCGAAAGGCAGCGAGTCATAAATGGGTTTCAAAGTCTTGCGTCCGCCGGGCGTATCT
Organism: Urtica dioica subsp. dioica; assembly: GCF_054948205.1. Classification (NCBI taxonomy): domain Eukaryota; kingdom Viridiplantae; phylum Streptophyta; class Magnoliopsida; order Rosales; family Urticaceae; genus Urtica; species Urtica dioica. Next base: position 44,759,870 of record NC_142756.1, read on the forward strand.
GGTCTACCCAGCGTCCACGGGAAACCCGGCCACACAAATTTGGCACCGCGCTCGCCGCCCAGCTCATGAGCCGAAAGGCAGCGAGTCACAAATGGGTTTCAAAGGCTTGCATCTGCCGGAGGTATCTTGTCTAGCCAGCGTCCACGGGAAACCTGGCCACACAAATGTGGTGCCGCGCTCGCCGCCCAGCTCATGAGCCGAAAGGCAGCGAGTCACAAATGGGTTTCAAAGGCGTGCGACCGTCGGACGTATCTGGTCTAGCCAGCGTCCACGAGAAACCTGGCCACACAAATGTGGTGTCGCGCTCGCCGCCCAGCTCATGAGCCGAAAGGCAGCGAGTCATAAATGGGTTTCAAAGGCTTGCATCCACCGGACGTATCTGGTATAGCCAGCGTCCACGGGAAACCCGGCCACACAAATGTGGTGCCGCGCTCGCCGCCCAGCTCATGACCCGAAAGGCAGCGAGTCACAAATGGGTTTCAAAGGCGTGCGACCGTCGGACGTATCTGGTCTAGCCAGCGTCCACGAGAAACCTGGCCACATAAATGTGGTGTCGCGCTCGCCGCCCAGCTCATGAGCCGAAAGGCAGCGAGTCATAAATGGGTTTCAAAGGCTTGCATCCACCGGACGTATCTGGTATAGCCAGCGTCCACGGGAAACCCGGCCACACAAATGTGGTGCCGCGCTCGCCGCCCAGCTCATGAGCCGAAAGGCAGCGAGTCACAAATGGGTTTCAAAGGCGTGCGACCGTCGGACGTATCTGGTCTAGCCAGCATCCACGGGAAACCTGGCCACACAAATGTGGCACCGCGCTCGCCATCCAGCGCGTGAGCCGAAAGGCAGCGAGTCATAAATGGGTTTCAAAGTCTTGCGTCCGCCGGGCGTATCTGGTCTACCCAGCGTCCACGGGAAACCCGGCCACACAAATGTGGCACCGCGCTCGCCGTCCAGCTCATGAGCCGAAAGGCAGCGAGTCACAAATGGGTTTCAAAGGCTTGCATCTGCCGGACGTATCTTGTCTAACCAGCGTCCACGGGAAACCTGGCCACACAAATGTGGTGCCGCGCTCGCCGCCCAGCTCATGAGCCGAAAGGCAGCGAGTCACAAATGGGTTTCAAAGGCGTGCGACCGTCGGACGTATCTGGTCTAGCCAGCGTCCACGAGAAACCTGGCCACAGAAATGTGGTGTCGCGCTCGCCGCCCAGCTCATGAGCCGAAAGGCAGCGAGTCATAAATGGGTTTCAAAGGCTTGCATCCACCGGACGTATCTGGTATAGCCAGCGTCCACGGGAAACCCGGCCACACAAATGTGGTGCCGCGCTCGCCGCCCAGCTCATGAGCCGAAAGGCAGCGAGTCACAAATGGGTTTCAAAGGCGTGCGACCGTCGGACGTATCTGGTCTAGCCAGCGTCCACGAGAAACCTGGCCACACAAATGTGGTGTCGCGCTCGCCGCCCAGCTCATGAGCCGAAAGGCAGCGAGTCATAAATGGGTTTCAAAGGCTTGCATCCACCGGACGTATCTGGTATAGCCAGCGTCCACGGGAAACCCGGCCACACAAATGTGGTGCCGCGCTCGCCGCCCAGCTCATGAGCCGAAAGGCAGCGAGTCACAAATGGGTTTCAAAGGCGTGCGACCGTCGGACGTATCTGGTCTAGCCAGCATCCACGGGAAACCTGGCCACACAAATGTGGCACCGCGCTCGCCATCCAGCGCGTGAGCCGAAAGGCAGCGAGTCATAAATGGGTTTCAAAGTCTTGCGTCCGCCGGGCGTATCTGGTCTACCCAGCGTCCACGGGAAACCCGGCCACACAAATGTGGCATCGCGCTCGCCGTCCAGCTCATGAGCCGAAAGGCAGCGAGTCACAAATGGGTTTCAAAGGCGTGCGACCGTCGGACGTATCTGGTCTAGCCAGCGTCCACGAGAAACCTGGCCACACAAATGTGGTGTCGCGCTCGCCGCCCAGCTCATGAGCCGAAAGGCAGCGAGTCATAAATGGGTTTCAAAGGCTTGCATCCACCGGACGTATCTGGTATAGCCAGCGTCCACGGGAAACCCGGCCACACAAATGTGGTGCCGCGCTCGCCGCCCAGCTCATGAGCCGAAAGGCAGCGAGTCACAAATGGGTTTCAAAGGCGTGCGACCGTCGGACGTATCTGGTCTAGCCAGCATCCACGGGAAACCTGGCCACACAAATGTGGCACCGCGCTCGCCATCCAGCGCGTGAGCCGAAAGGCAGCGAGTCATAAATGGGTTTCAAAGTCTTGCGTCCGCCGGGCGTATCTGGTCTACCCAGCGTCCACGGGAAACCCGGCCACACAAATGTGGCACCGCGCTCGCCGTCCAGCTCATGAGCCGAAAGGCAGCGAGTCACAAATGGGTTTCAAAGGCTTGCATCTGCCGGACGTATCTTGTCTAGCCAGCGTCCACGGGAAACCTGGCCACACAAATGTGGTGCCACGCTCGCCGCCCAGCTCATGAGCCGAAAGGCAGCGAGTCACAAATGGGTTTCAAAGGCTTGCATCCACCGGACGTATCTGGTCTAGCCAGCGTCCACGGGAAACCTGGCCACACAAATGTGGTGCCGCGCTCGCCGCCCGGCTCATGAGCCGAAAGGCAGCGAGTCACAAATGGGTTTCAAAGGCGTGTTACCGTCGGACGTATCTGGTCTAGCCAGCATCCACGGGAAACCTGGCCACACAAATGTGGCACCGCGCTCGCCATCCAGCGCGTGAGCCGAAAAGCAGCGAGTCATAAATGGGTTTCAAAGTCTTGCGTCCGCCGGGCGTATCTGGTCTACCCAGCGTCCACGGGAAACTCGGCCACACAAATGTGGCACCGCGCTCGCCGTCCAGCTCATGAGCCGAGAGGCAGCGAGTCACAAATGGGTTTCAAAGGCTTGCATCTGCCGGACGTATCTTGTCTAGCCAGCGTCCACGGGAAACCTGGCCACACAAATGTGGTGCCGCGCTCGCCGCCCAGCTCATGAGCCGAAAGGCAGCGAGTCACAAATGGGTTTCAAAGGCTTGCATCCACCGGACGTATCTGGTCTAGCCAGCGTCCACGGGAAACCTGGCCACACAAATGTGGTGCCGCGCTCGCCGCCCAGCTCATGAGCCGAAAGGCAGCGAGTCACAAATGGGTTTCAAAGGCGTGCGACCGTCGGACGTATCTGGTCTAGCCAGCATCCACGGGAAACCTGGCCACACAAATGTGGCACCGCGCTCGCCATCCAGCGCGTGAGCCGAAAGGCAGCGAGTCATAAATGGGTTTCAAAGTCTTGCGTCCGCCGGGAGTATCTGGTCTACCCAGCGTCCACGGGAAACCCGGCCACACAAATGTGGCACCGCGCTCGCCGTCCAGCTCATGAGCCGAAAGGCAGCGAGTCACAAATGGGTTTCAAAGGCTTGCATCCGCCGGACGTATCTTGTCTAGCCAGCGTCCACGGGAAACCTGGCCACACAAATGTGGTGCCGCGCTCCCCGCCCAGCTCATGAGCCGAAAGGCAGCGAGTCACAAATGGGTTTCAAAGGCGTGCGACCGTCGGACGTATCTGGTCTAGCCAGCATCCACGGGAAACCTGGCCACACAAATGTGGCACCGCGCTCGCCATCCAGCGCGTGAGCCGAAAGGCAGCGAGTCATAAATGGGTTTCAAAGTCTTGCGTCCGCCGGGCGTATCTGGTCTACCCAGCGTCCACGGGAAACCCGGCCACACAAATGTGGCACCGCGCTCGCCGTCCAGCTCATGAGCCGAAAGGCAGCGAGTCACAAATGGGTTTCAAAGGCTTGCATCTGCCGGAGGTATCTTGTCTAGCCAGCGTCCACGGGAAACCTGGCCACACAAATGTGGTGCCGCGCTCGCCGCCCAGCTCATGAGCCGAAAGGCAGCGAGTCACAAATGGGTTTCAAAGGCGTGCGACCGTCGGACGTATCTGGTCTAGCCAGCGTCCACGAGAAACCTGGCCACACAAATGTGGTGTCGCGCTCGCCGCCCAGCTCATGAGCCGAAAGGCAGCGAGTCATAAATGGGTTTCAAAGGCTTGCATCCACCGGACGTATCTGGTATAGCCAGCGTCCACGGGAAACCCGGCCACACAAATGTGGTGCCGCGCTCGCCGCCCAGCTCATGAGCCGAAAGGCAGCGAGTCACAAATGGGTTTCAAAGGCGTGCGACCGTCGGACGTATCTGGTCTAGCCAGCGTCCACGAGAAACCTGGCCACACAAATGTGGTGTCGCGCTCGCCGCCCAGCTCATGAGCCGAAAGGCAGCGAGTCATAAATGGGTTTCAAAGGCTTGCATCCACCGGACGTATCTGGTATAGCCAGCGTCCACGGGAAACCCGGCCACACAAATGTGGTGCCGCGCTCGCCGCCCAGCTCATGAGCCGAAAGGCAGCGAGTCACAAATGGGTTTCAAAGGCGTGCGACCGTCGGACGTATCTGGTCTAGCCAGCATCCACGGGAAACCTGGCCACACAAATGTGGCACCGCGCTCGCCATCCAGCGCGTGAGCCGAAAGGCAGCGAGTCATAAATGGGTTTCAAAGTCTTGCGTCCGCCGGGCGTATCTGGTCTACCCAGCGTCCACGGGAAACCCGGCCACACAAATGTGGCATCGCGCTCGCCGTCCAGCTCATGAGCCGAAAGGCAGCGAGTCACAAATGGGTTTCAAAGGCGTGCGACCGTCGGACGTATCTGGTCTAGCCAGCGTCCACGAGAAACCTGGCCACACAAATGTGGTGTCGCGCTCGCCGCCCAGCTCATGAGCCGAAAGGCAGCGAGTCATAAATGGGTTTCAAAGGCTTGCATCCACCGGACGTATCTGGTATAGCCAGCGTCCACGGGAAACCCGGCCACACAAATGTGGTGCCGCGCTCGCCGCCCAGCTCATGAGCCGAAAGGCAGCGAGTCACAAATGGGTTTCAAAGGCGTGCGACCGTCGGACGTATCTGGTCTAGCCAGCATCCACGGGAAACCTGGCCACACAAATGTGGCACCGCGCTCGCCATCCAGCGCGTGAGCCGAAAGGCAGCGAGTCATAAATGGGTTTCAAAGTCTTGCGTCCGCCGGGCGTATCTGGTCTACCCAGCGTCCACGGGAAACCCGGCCACACAAATGTGGCACCGCGCTCGCCGTCCAGCTCATGAGCCGAAAGGCAGCGAGTCACAAATGGGTTTCAAAGGCTTGCATCTGCCGGACGTATCTTGTCTAGCCAGCGTCCACGGGAAACCTGGCCACACAAATGTGGTGCCACGCTCGCCGCCCAGCTCATGAGCCGAAAGGCAGCGAGTCACAAATGGGTTTCAAAGGCTTGCATCCACCGGACGTATCTGGTCTAGCCAGCGTCCACGGGAAACCTGGCCACACAAATGTGGTGCCGCGCTCGCCGCCCGGCTCATGAGCCGAAAGGCAGCGAGTCACAAATGGGTTTCAAAGGCGTGTTACCGTCGGACGTATCTGGTCTAGCCAGCATCCACGGGAAACCTGGCCACACAAATGTGGCACCGCGCTCGCCATCCAGCGCGTGAGCCGAAAAGCAGCGAGTCATAAATGGGTTTCAAAGTCTTGCGTCCGCCGGGCGTATCTGGTCTACCCAGCGTCCACGGGAAACTCGGCCACACAAATGTGGCACCGCGCTCGCCGTCCAGCTCATGAGCCGAGAGGCAGCGAGTCACAAATGGGTTTGAAAGGCTTGCATCTGCCGGACGTATCTTGTCTAGCCAGCGTCCACGGGAAACCTGGCCACACAAATGTGGTGCCGCGCTCGCCGCCCAGCTCATGAGCCGAAAGGCAGCGAGTCACAAATGGGTTTCAAAGGCTTGCATCCACCGGACGTATCTGGTCTAGCCAGCGTCCACGGGAAACCTGGCCACACAAATGTGGTGCCGCGCTCGCCGCCCAGCTCATGAGCCGAAAGGCAGCGAGTCACAAATGGGTTTCAAAGGCGTGCGACCGTCGGACGTATCTGGTCTAGCCAGCATCCACGGGAAACCTGGCCACACAAATGTGGCACCGCGCTCGCCATCCAGCGCGTGAGCCGAAAGGCAGCGAGTCATAAATGGGTTTCAAAGTCTTGCGTCCGCCGGGAGTATCTGGTCTACCCAGCGTCCACGGGAAACCCGGCCACACAAATGTGGCACCGCGCTCGCCGTCCAGCTCATGAGCCGAAAGGCAGCGAGTCACAAATGGGTTTCAAAGGCTTGCATCCGCCGGACGTATCTTGTCTAGCCAGCGTCCACGGGAAACCTGGCCACACAAATGTGGTGCCGCGCTCCCCGCCCAGCTCATGAGCCGAAAGGCAGGGAGTCACAAATGGGTTTCAAAGGCGTGCGACCGTCGGACGTATCTGGTCTAGCCAGCATCCACGGGAAACCTGGCCACACAAATGTGGCACCGCGCTCGCCATCCAGCGCGTGAGCCGAAAGGCAGCGAGTCATAAATGGGTTTCAAAGTCTTGCGTCCGCCGGGCGTATCTGGTCTACCCAGCGTCCACGGGAAACCCGGCCACACAAATGTGGCACCGCGCTCGCCGTCCAGCTCATGAGCCGAAAGGCAGCGAGTCACAAATGGGTTTCAAAGGCTTGCATCTGCCGGAGGTATCTTGTCTAGCCAGCGTCCACGGGAAACCTGGCCACACAAATGTGGTGCCGCGCTCGCCGCCCAGCTCATGAGCCGAAAGGCAGCGAGTCACAAATGGGTTTCAAAGGCGTGCGACCGTCGGACGTATCTGGTCTAGCCAGCGTCCACGAGAAACCTGGCCACACAAATGTGGTGTCGCGCTCGCCGCCCAGCTCATGAGCCGAAAGGCAGCGAGTCATAAATGGGTTTCAAAGGCTTGCATCCACCGGACGTATCTGGTATAGCCAGCGTCCACGGGAAACCCGGCCACACAAATGTGGTGCCGCGCTCGCCGCCCAGCTCATGAGCCGAAAGGCAGCGAGTCACAAATGGGTTTCAAAGGCGTGCGACCGTCGGACGTATCTGGTCTAGCCAGCGTCCACGAGAAACCTGGCCACACAAATGTGGTGTCGCGCTCGCCGCCCAGCTCATGAGCCGAAAGGCAGCGAGTCATAAATGGGTTTCAAAGGCTTGCATCCACCGGACGTATCTGGTATAGCCAGCGTCCACGGGAAACCCGGCCACACAAATGTGGTGCCGCGCTCGCCGCCCAGCTCATGAGCCGAAAGGCAGCGAGTCACAAATGGGTTTCAAAGGCGTGCGACCGTCGGACGTATCTGGTCTAGCCAGCATCCACGGGAAACCTGGCCACACAAATGTGGCACCGCGCTCGCCATCCAGCGCGTGAGCCGAAAGGCAGCGAGTCATAAATGGGTTTCAAAGTCTTGCGTCCGCCGGGCGTATCTGGTCTACCCAGCGTCCACGGGAAACCCGGCCACACAAATGTGGCATCGCGCTCGCCGTCCAGCTCATGAGCCGAAAGGCAGCGAGTCACAAATGGGTTTCAAAGGCGTGCGACCGTCGGACGTATCTGGTCTAGCCAGCGTCCACGAGAAACCTGGCCACACAAATGTGGTGTCGCGCTCGCCGCCCAGCTCATGAGCCGAAAGGCAGCGAGTCATAAATGGGTTTCAAAGGCTTGCATCCACCGGACGTATCTGGTATAGCCAGCGTCCACGGGAAACCCGGCCACACAAATGTGGTGCCGCGCTCGCCGCCCAGCTCATGAGCCGAAAGGCAGCGAGTCACAAATGGGTTTCAAAGGCGTGCGACCGTCGGACGTACCTGGTCTAGCCAGCATCCACGGGAAACCTGGCCACACAAATGTGGCACCGCGCTCGCCATCCAGCGCGTGAGCCGAAAGGCAGCGAGTCATAAATGGGTTTCAAAGTCTTGCGTCCGCCGGGCGTATCTGGTCTACCCAGCGTCCACGGGAAACCCGGCCACACAAATGTGGCACCGCGCTCGCCGTCCAGCTCATGAGCCGAAAGGCAGCGAGTCACAAATGGGTTTCAAAGGCTTGCATCTGCCGGACGTATCTTGTCTAGCCAGCGTCCACGGGAAACCTGGCCACACAAATGTGGTGCCACGCTCGCCGCCCAGCTCATGAGCCGAAAGGCAGCGAGTCACAAATGGGTTTCAAAGGCTTGCATCCACCGGACGTATCTGGTCTAGCCAGCGTCCACGGGAAACCTGGCCACACAAATGTGGTGCCGCGCTCGCCGCCCGGCTCATGAGCCGAAAGGCAGCGAGTCACAAATGGGTTTCAAAGGCGTGTTACCGTCGGACGTATCTGGTCTAGCCAGCATCCACGGGAAACCTGGCCACACAAATGTGGCACCGCGCTCGCCATCCAGCGCGTGAGCCGAAAAGCAGCGAGTCATAAATGGGTTTCAAAGTCTTGCGTCCGCCGGGCGTATCTGGTCTACCCAGCGTCCACGGGAAACTCGGCCACACAAATGTGGCACCGCGCTCGCCGTCCAGCTCATGAGCCGAGAGGCAGCGAGTCACAAATGGGTTTCAAAGGCTTGCATCTGCCGGACGTATCTTGTCTAGCCAGCGTCCACGGGAAACCTGGCCACACAAATGTGGTGCCGCGCTCGCCGCCCAGCTCATGAGCCGAAAGGCAGCGAGTCACAAATGGGTTTCAAAGGCTTGCATCCACCGGACGTATCTGGTCTAGCCAGCGTCCACGGGAAACCTGGCCACACAAATGTGGTGGCGCGCTCGCCGCCCAGCTCATGAGCCGAAAGGCAGCGAGTCACAAATGGGTTTCAAAGGCGTGCGACCGTCGGACGTATCTGGTCTAGCCAGCATCCACGGGAAACCTGGCCACACAAATGTGGCACCGCGCTCGCCATCCAGCGCGTGAGCCGAAAGGCAGCGAGTCATAAATGGGTTTCAAAGTCTTGCGTCCGCCGGGAGTATCTGGTCTACCCAGCGTCCACGGGAAACCCGGCCACACAAATGTGGCACCGCGCTCGCCGTCCAGCTCATGAGCCGAAAGGCAGCGAGTCACAAATGGGTTTCAAAGGCTTGCATCCGCCGGACGTATCTTGTCTAGCCAGCGTCCACGGGAAACCTGGCCACACAAATGTGGTGCCGCGCTCCCCGCCCAGCTCATGAGCCGAAAGGCAGCGAGTCACAAATGGGTTTCAAAGGCGTGCGACCGTCGGACGTATCTGGTCTAGCCAGCATCCACGGGAAACCTGGCCACACAAATGTGGCACCGCGCTCGCCATCCAGCGCGTGAGCCGAAAGGCAGCGAGTCATAAATGGGTTTCAAAGTCTTGCGTCCGCCGGGCGTATCTGGTCTACCCAGCGTCCACGGGAAACCCGGCCACACAAATGTGGCACCGCGCTCGCCGTCCAGCTCATGAGCCGAAAGGCAGCGAGTCACAAATGGGTTTCAAAGGCTTGCATCTGCCGGAGGTATCTTGTCTAGCCAGCGTCCACGGGAAACCTGGCCACACAAATGTGGTGCCGCGCTCGCCGCCCAGCTCATGAGCCGAAAGGCAGCGAGTCACAAATGGGTTTCAAAGGCGTGCGACCGTCGGACGTATCTGGTCTAGCCAGCGTCCACGAGAAACCTGGCCACACAAATGTGGTGTCGCGCTCGCCGCCCAGCTCATGAGCCGAAAGGCAGCGAGTCATAAATGGGTTTCAAAGGCTTGCATCCACCGGACGTATCTGGTATAGCCAGCGTCCACGGGAAACCCGGCCACACAAATGTGGTGCCGCGCTCGTCGCCCAGCTCATGAGCCGAAAGGCAGCGAGTCACAAATGGGTTTCAAAGGCGTGCGACCGTCGGACGTATCTGGTCTAGCCAGCGTCCACGAGAAACCTGGCCACACAAATGTGGTGTCGCGCTCGCCGCCCAGCTCATGAGCCGAAAGGCAGCGAGTCATAAATGGGTTTCAAAGGCTTGCATCCACCGGACGTATCTGGTATAGCCAGCGTCCACGGGAAACCCGGCCACACAAATGTGGTGCCGCGCTCGCCGCCCAGCTCATGAGCCGAAAGGCAGCGAGTCACAAATGGGTTTCAAAGGCGTGCGACCGTCGGACGTATCTGGTCTAGCCAGCATCCACGGGAAACCTGGCCACACAAATGTGGCACCGCGCTCGCCATCCAGCGCGTGAGCCGAAAGGCAGCGAGTCATAAATGGGTTTCAAAGTCTTGCGTCCGCCGGGCGTATCTGGTCTACCCAGCGTCCACGGGAAACCCGGCCACACAAATGTGGCATCGCGCTCGCCGTCCAGCTCATGAGCCGAAAGGCAGCGAGTCACAAATGGGTTTCAAAGGCGTGCGACCGTCGGACGTATCTGGTCTAGCCAGCATCCACGGGAAACCTGGCCACACAAATGTGGCACCGCGCTCGCCATCCAGCGCGTGAGCCGAAAGGCAGCGAGTCATAAATGGGTTTCAAAGTCTTGCGTCCGCCGGGAGTATCTGGTCTACCCAGCGTCCACGGGAAACCCGGCCACACAAATGTGGCACCGCGCTCGCCGTCCAGCTCATGAGCCGAAAGGCAGCGAGTCACAAATGGGTTTCAAAGGCTTGCATCCGCCGGACGTATCTTGTCTAGCCAGCGTCCACGGGAAACCTGGCCACACAAATGTGGTGCCGCGCTCCCCGCCCAGCTCATGAGCCGAAAGGCAGCGAGTCACAAATGGGTTTCAAAGGCGTGCGACCGTCGGACGTATCTGGTCTAGCCAGCATCCACGGGAAACCTGGCCACACAAATGTGGCACCGCGCTCGCCATCCAGCGCGTGAGCCGAAAGGCAGCGAGTCATAAATGGGTTTCAAAGTCTTGCGTCCGCCGGGCGTATCTGGTCTACCCAGCGTCCACGGGAAACCCGCCCACACAAATGTGGCACCGCGCTCGCCGTCCAGCTCATGAGCCGAAAGGCAGCGAGTCACAAATGGGTTTCAAAGGCTTGCATCTGCCGGAGGTATCTTGTCTAGCCAGCGTCCACGGGAAACCTGGCCACACAAATGTGGTGCCGCGCTCGCCGCCCAGCTCATGAGCCGAAAGGCAGCGAGTCACAAATGGGTTTCAAAGGCGTGCGACCGTCGGACGTATCTGGTCTAGCCAGCGTCCACGAGAAACCTGGCCACACAAATGTGGTGTCGCGCTCGCCGCCCAGCTCATGAGCCGAAAGGCAGCGAGTCATAAATGGGTTTCAAAGGCTTGCATCCACCGGACGTATCTGGTATAGCCAGCGTCCACGGGAAACCCGGCCACACAAATGTGGTGCCGCGCTCGCCGCCCAGCTCATGAGCCGAAAGGCAGCGAGTCACAAATGGGTTTCAAAGGCGTGCGACCGTCGGACGTATCTGGTCTAGCCAGCGTCCACGAGAAACCTGGCCACACAAATGTGGTGTCGCGCTCGCCGCCCAGCTCATGAGCCGAAAGGCAGCGAGTCATAAATGGGTTTCAAAGGCTTGCATCCACCGGACGTATCTGGTATAGCCAGCGTCCACGGGAAACCCGGCCACACAAATGTGGTGCCGCGCTCGCCGCCCAGCTCATGAGCCGAAAGGCAGCGAGTCACAAATGGGTTTCAAAGGCGTGCGACCGTCGGACGTATCTGGTCTAGCCAGCATCCACGGGAAACCTGGCCACACAAATGTGGCACCGCGCTCGCCATCCAGCGCGTGAGCCGAAAGGCAGCGAGTCATAAATGGGTTTCAAAGTCTTGCGTCCGCCGGGCGTATCTGGTCTACCCAGCGTCCACGGGAAACCCGGCCACACAAATGTGGCATCGCGCTCGCCGTCCAGCTCATGAGCCGAAAGGCAGCGAGTCACAAATGGGTTTCAAAGGCGTGCGACCGTCGGACGTATCTGGTCTAGCCAGCGTCCACGAGAAACCTGGCCACACAAATGTGGTGTCGCGCTCGCCGCCCAGCTCATGAGCCGAAAGGCAGCGAGTCATAAATGGGTTTCAAAGGCTTGCATCCACCGGACGTATCTGGTATAGCCAGCGTCCACGGGAAACCCGGCCACACAAATGTGGTGCCGCGCTCGCCGCCCAGCTCATGAGCCGAAAGGCAGCGAGTCACAAATGGGTTTCAAAGGCGTGCGACCGTCGGACGTATCTGGTCTAGCCAGCATCCACGGGAAACCTGGCCACACAAATGTGGCACCGCGCTCGCCATCCAGCGCGTGAGCCGAAAGGCAGCGAGTCATAAATGGGTTTCAAAGTCTTGCGTCCGCCGGGCGTATCTGGTCTACCCAGCGTCCACGGGAAACCCGGCCACACAAATGTGGCACCGCGCTCGCCGTCCAGCTCATGAGCCGAAAGGCAGCGAGTCACAAATGGGTTTCAAAGGCTTGCATCTGCCGGACGTATCTTGTCTAGCCAGCGTCCACGGGAAACCTGGCCACACAAATGTGGTGCCACGCTCGCCGCCCAGCTCATGAGCCGAAAGGCAGCGAGTCACAAATGGGTTTCAAAGGCTTGCATCCACCGGACGTATCTGGTCTAGCCAGCGTCCACGGGAAACCTGGCCACACAAATGTGGTGCCGCGCTCGCCGCCCGGCTCATGAGCCGAAAGGCAGCGAGTCACAAATGGGTTTCAAAGGCGTGTTACCGTCGGACGTATCTGGTCTAGCCAGCATCCACGGGAAACCTGGCCACACAAATGTGGCACCGCGCTCGCCATCCAGCGCGTGAGCCGAAAAGCAGCGAGTCATAAATGGGTTTCAAAGTCTTGCGTCCGCCGGGCGTATCTGGTCTACCCAGCGTCCACGGGAAACTCGGCCACACAAATGTGGCACCGCGCTCGCCGTCCAGCTCATGAGCCGAGAGGCAGCGAGTCACAAATGGGTTTCAAAGGCTTGCATCTGCCGGACGTATCTTGTCTAGCCAGCGTCCACGGGAAACCTGGCCACACAAATGTGGTGCCGCGCTCGCCGCCCAGCTCATGAGCCGAAAGGCAGCGAGTCACAAATGGGTTTCAAAGGCTTGCATCCACCGGACGTATCTGGTCTAGCCAGCGTCCACGGGAAACCTGGCCACACAAATGTGGTGCCGCGCTCGCCGCCCAGCTCATGAGCCGAAAGGCAGCGAGTCACAAATGGGTTTCAAAGGCGTGCGACCGTCGGACGTATCTGGTCTAGCCAGCATCCACGGGAAACCTGGCCACACAAATGTGGCACCGCGCTCGCCATCCAGCGCGTGAGCCGAAAGGCAGCGAGTCATAAATGGGTTTCAAAGTCTTGCGTCCGCCGGGAGTATCTGGTCTACCCAGCGTCCACGGGAAACCCGGCCACACAAATGTGGCACCGCGCTCGCCGTCCAGCTCATGAGCCGAAAGGCAGCGAGTCACAAATGGGTTTCAAAGGCTTGCATCCGCCGGACGTATCTTGTCTAGCCAGCGTCCACGGGAAACCTGGCCACACAAATGTGGTGCCGCGCTCCCCGCCCAGCTCATGAGCCGAAAGGCAGCGAGTCACAAATGGGTTTCAAAGGCGTGCGACCGTCGGACGTATCTGGTCTAGCCAGCGTCCACGGGAAACCTGGCCACACAAATGTGGTGTCGCGCTCGCCGCCCAGCTCATGAGCCGAAAGGCAGCGAGTCATAAATGGGTTTTAAAGGCTTGCATCCACCGGACGTATCTGGTCTAGCTAGCGTCCACGGGAAACCTGGCCACACAAATGTGGTGCCGCGCTCGCCGCCCAGCTCATGAGCCGAAAGGCAGCGAGTCACAAATGGGTTTCAAAGGCGTGCGACCGTCGGACGTATCTGGTCTAGCCAGCATCCACGGGAAACCTGGCCACACAAATGTGGCACCGCGCTCGCCATCCAGCGCGTGAGCCGAAAGGCAGCGAGTCATAAATGGGTTTCAAAGTCTTGCGTCCGCCGGGCGTATCTAGTCTACCCAGCGTCCACGGGAAACCCGGCCACACAAATGTGGCACCGCGCTCGCCGTCCAGCTCATGAGCCGAAAGGCAGCGAGTCACAAATGGGTTTCAAAGGCTTGCATCTGCCGGACGTATCTTGTCTAGCCAGCGTCCACGGGAAACCTGGCCACACAAATGTGGTGCCGCGCTCGCCGCCCAGCTCATGAGCCGAAAGGCAGCGAGTCACAAATGGGTTTCAAAGGCGTGCGACCGTCGGACGTATCTGGTCTAGCCAGCGTCCACGAGAAACCTGGCCACACAAATGTGGTGTCGCGCTCGCCGCCCAGCTCATGAGCCGAAAGGCAGCGAGTCATAAATGGGTTTCAAAGGCTTGCATCCACCGGACGTATCTGGTATAGCCAGCGTCCACGGGAAACCCGGCCACACAAATGTGGTGCCGCGCTCGCCGCCCAGCTCATGAGCCGAAAGGCAGCGAGTCACAAATGGGTTTCAAAGGCGTGCGACCGTCGGACGTATCTGGTCTAGCCAGCGTCCACGAGAAACCTGGCCACACAAATGTGGTGTCGCGCTCGCCGCCCAGCTCATGAGCCGAAAGGCAGCGAGTCATAAATGGGTTTCAAAGGCTTGCATCCACCGGACGTATCTGGTATAGCCAGCGTCCACGGGAAACCCGGCCACACAAATGTGGTGCCGCGCTCGCCGCCCAGCTCATGAGCCGAAAGGCAGCGAGTCACAAATGGGTTTCAAAGGCGTGCGACCGTCGGACGTATCTGGTCTAGCCAGCATCCACGGGAAACCTGGCCACACAAATGTGGCACCGCGCTCGCCATCCAGCGCGTGAGCCGAAAGGCAGCGAGTCACAAATGGGTTTCAAAGGCGTGCGACCGTCGGACGTATCTGGTCTAGCCAGCGTCCACGGGAAACCTGGCCACACAAATGTGGTGTCGCGCTCGCCGCCCAGCTCATGAGCCGAAAGGCAGCGAGTCATAAATGGGTTTTAAAGGCTTGCATCCACCGGACGTATCTGGTCTAGCCAGCGTCCACGGGAAACCTGGCCACACAAATGTGGTGCCGCGCTCGCCGCCCAGCTCATGAGCCGAAAGGCAGCGAGTCACAAATGGGTTTCAAAGGCGTGCGACCGTCGGACGTATCTGGTCTAGCCAGCATCCACGGGAAACCTGGCCACACAAATGTGGCACCGCGCTCGCCATCCAGCGCGTGAGCCGAAAGGCAGCGAGTCATAAATGGGTTTCAAAGTCTTGCGTCCGCCGGGCGTATCTGGTCTACCCAGCGTCCACGGGAAACCCGGCCACACAAATGTGGCACCGCGCTCGCCGTCCAGCTCATGAGCCGAAAGGCAGCGAGTCACAAATGGGTTTCAAAGGCTTGCATCTGCCGGACGTATCTTGTCTAGCCAGCGTCCACGGGAAACCTGGCCACACAAATGTGGTGCCGCGCTCACCGCCCAGCTCATGAGCCGAAAGGCAGCGAGTCACAAATGGGTTTCAAAGGCGTGCGACCGTCGGACGTATCTGGTCTAGCCAGCGTCCACGAGAAACCTGGCCACACAAATGTGGTGTCGCGCTCGCCGCCCAGCTCATGAGCCGAAAGGCAGCGAGTCATAAATGGGTTTCAAAGGCTTGCATCCACCGGACGTATCTGGTATAGCCAGCGTCCACGGGAAACCCGGCCACACAAATGTGGTGCCGCGCTCGCCGCCCAGCTCATGAGCCGAAAGGCAGCGAGTCACAAATGGGTTTCAAAGGCGTGCCACCGTCGGACGTATCTGGTCTAGCCAGCGTCCACGAGAAACCTGGCCACACAAATGTGGTGTCGCGCTCGCCGCCCAGCTCATGAGCCGAAAGGCAGCGAGTCATAAATGGGTTTCAAAGGCTTGCATCCACCGGACGTATCTGGTATAGCCAGCGTCCACGGGAAACCCGGCCACACAAATGTGGTGCCGCGCTCGCCGCCCAGCTCATGAGCCGAAAGGCAGCGAGTCACAAATGGGTTTCAAAGGCGTGCGACCGTCGGACGTATCTGGTCTAGCCAGCATCCACGGGAAACCTGGCCACACAAATGTGGCACCGCGCTCGCCATCCAGCGCGTGAGCCGAAAGGCAGCGAGTCATAAATGGGTTTCAAAGTCTTGCGTCCGCCGGGCGTATCTGGTCTACCCAGCGTCCACGGGAAACCCGGCCACACAAATGTGGCATCGCGCTCGCCGTCCAGCTCATGAGCCGAAAGGCAGCGAGTCACAAATGGGTTTCAAAGGCGTGCGACCGTCGGACGTATCTGGTCTAGCCAGCGTCCACGAGAAACCTGGCCACACAAATGTGGTGTCGCGCTCGCTGCCCAGCTCATGAGCCGAAAGGCAGCGAGTCATAAATGGGTTTCAAAGGCTTGCATCCACCGGACGTATCTGGTATAGCCAGCGTCCACGGGAAACCCGGCCACACAAATGTGGTGCCGCGCTCGCCGCCCAGCTCATGAGCCGAAAGGCAGCGAGTCACAAATGGGTTTCAAAGGCGTGCGACCATCGGACGTATCTGGTCTAGCCAGCATCCACGGGAAACCTGGCCACACAAATGTGGCACCGCGCTCGCCATCCAGCGCGTGAGCCGAAAGGCAGCGAGTCATAAATGGGTTTCAAAGTCTTGCGTCCGCCGGGCGTATCTGGTCTACCCAGCTTCCACGGGAAACCCGGCCACACAAATGTGGCACCGCGCTCGCCGTCCAGCTCATGAGCCGAAAGGCAGCGAGTCACAAATGGGTTTCAAAGGCTTGCATCTGCCGGACGTATCTTGTCTAGCCAGCGTCCACGGGAAACCTGGCCACACAAATGTGGTGCCGCGCTCGCCGCCCAGCTCATGAGCCGAAAGGCAGCGAGTCACAAATGGGTTTCAAAGGCTTGCATCCACCGGACGTATCTGGTCTAGCCAGCGTCCACGGGAAACCTGGCCACACAAATGTGGTGCCGCGCTCGCCGCCCGGCTCATGAGCCGAAAGGCAGCGAGTCACAAATGGGTTTCAAAGGCGTGTTACCGTCGGACGTATCTGGTCTAGCCAGCATCCACGGGAAACCTGGCCACACAAATGTGGCACCGCGCTCGCCATCCAGCGCGTGAGCCGAAAGGCAGCGAGTCATAAATGGGTTTCAAAGTCTTGCGTCCGCCGGGCGTATCTGGTCTACCCAGCGTCCACGGGAAACTCGGCCACACAAATGTGGCACCGCGCTCGCCGTCCAGCTCATGAGCCGAAAGGCAGCGAGTCACAAATGGGTTTCAAAGGCTTGCATCTGCCGGACGTATCTTGTCTAGGCAGCGTCCACGGGAAACCTGGCCACACAAATGTGGTGCCGCGCTCGCCGCCCAGCTCATGAGCCGAAAGGCAGCGAGTCACAAATGGGTTTCAAAGGCTTGCATCCACCGGACGTATCTGGTCTAGCCAGCGTCCACGGGAAACCTGGCCACACAAATGTGGTGCCGCGCTCGCCGCCCAGCTCATGAGCCGAAAGGCAGCGAGTCACAAATGGGTTTCAAAGGCGTGCGACCGTCGGACGTATCTGGTCTAGCCAGCATCCACGGGAAACCTGGCCACACAAATGTGGCACCGCGCTCGCCATCCAGCGCGTGAGCCGAAAGGCAGCGAGTCATAAATGGGTTTCAAAGTCTTGCGTCCGCCGGGCGTATCTGGTCTACCCAGCGTCCACGGGAAACCCGGCCACACAAATGTGGCACCGCGCTCGCCGTCCAGCTCATGAGCCGAAAGGCAGCGAGTCACAAATGGGTTTCAAAGGCTTGCATCCGCCGGACGTATCTTGTCTAGCCAGCGTCCACGGGAAACCTGGCCACACAAATGTGGTGCCGTGCTCGCCGCCCAGCTCATGAGCCGAAAGGCAGCGAGTCACAAATGGGTTTCAAAGGCGTGCGACCGTCGGACGTATCTGGTCTAGCCAGCGTCCACGGGAAACCTGGCCACACAAATGTGGTGTCGCGCTCGCCGCCCAGCTCATGAGCCGAAAGGCAGCGAGTCATAAATGGGTTTTAAAGGCTTGCATCCACCGGACGTATCTGGTCTAGCCAGCATCCACGGGAAACCCGGCCACACAAATGTGGTGCCGCGCTCGCCGCCCAGCTCATGAGCCGAAAGGCAGCGAGTCACAAATGGGTTTCAAAGGCGTGCGACCGTCGGACGTATCTGGTCTAGCCAGCATCCACGGGAAACCTGGCCACACAAATGTGGCACCGCGCTCGCCATCCAGCGCGTGAGCCGAAAGGCAGCGAGTCATAAATGGGTTTCAAAGTCTTGCGTCCGCCGGGCGTATCTGGTCTACCCAGCGTCCACGGGAAACCCGGCCACACAAATGTGGCACCACGCTCGCCGTCCAGCTCATGAGCCGAAAGGCAGCGAGTCACAAATGGGTTTCAAAGGCTTGCATCTGCCGGACGTATCTTGTCTAGCCAGCGTCCACGGGAAACCTGGCCACACAAATGTGGTGCCGCGCTCACCGCCCAGCTCATGAGCCGAAAGGTAGCGAGTCACAAATGGGTTTCAAAGGCTTGCATCCACCGGACGTATCTAGTCTAGCCAGCGTCCACGGGAAACCTGGCCACACAAATGTGGTGCCGCGCTCGCCGCCCGGCTCATGAGCCGAAAGGCAGCGAGTCACAAATGGGTTTCAAAGGTGTGTGACCGTCGGACGTATCTGGTCTAGCCAGCATCCACGGGAAACCTGGCCACACAAATGTGGCACCGCGCTCGCCATCCAGCGCGTGAGCCGAAAGGCAGCGAGTCATAAATGGGTTTCAAAGTCTTGCGTCCGCCGGGCGTATCTGGTCTACCCAGCGTCCACGGGAAACCCGGCCACACAAATGTGGCACCGCGCTCGCCGTCCAGCTCATGAGCCGAAAGGCAGCGAGTCACAAATGGGTTTCAAAGGCTTGCATCCACCGGACGTATCTGGTCTAGCCAGCGTCCACGGGAAACCTGGCCACACAAATGTGGTGCCGCGCTCGCCGCCCAGCTCATGAGCCGAAAGGCAGCGAGTCACAAATGGGTTTCAAAGGCGTGCGACCGTCGGACGTATCTGGTCTAGCCAGCATCCACGGGAAACCTGGCCACACAAATGTGGCACCGCGCTCGCCATCCAGCGCGTGAGCCGAAAGGCAGCGAGTCATAAATGGGTTTCAAAGTCTTGCGTCCACCGGGCGTATCTGGTCTACCCAGCGTCCACGGGAAACCCGGCCACACAAATGTGGCACCGCGCTCGCCGTCCAGCTCATGAGCCGAAAGGCAGCGAGTCACAAATGGGTTTCAAAGGCTTGCATCCACCGGACGTATCTGGTCTAGCCAGCGTCCACGGGAAACCTGGCCACACAAATGTGGTGCCGCGCTCGCCGCCCAGCTCATGAGCCGAAAGGCAGCGAGTCACAAATGGGTTTCAAAGGCGTGCGACCGTCGGACGTATCTGGTCTAGCCAGCGTCCACGGGAAACCTGGCCACACAAATGTGGTGTCGCGCTCGCCGCCCAGCTCATGAGCCGAAAGGCAGCGAGTCATAAATGGGTTTCAAAGGCTTGCATCCACCGGACGTATCTGGTCTAGCCAGCGTACACGGGAAATCCGGCCACACAAATGTGGTGCCGCGCTCGCCGCCCAGCTCATGAGTCGAAAGGCAGCGAGTCACAAATGGGTTTCAAAGGCGTGCGACCGTCGGACGTATCTGGTCTAGCCAGCATCCACGGGAAACCTGGCCATACAAATGTGGCACCGCGCTCGCCATCCAGCGCGTGAGCCGAAAGGCAGCGAGTCATAAATGGGTTTCAAAGTCTTGCGTCCGCCGGACGTATCTGGTCTACCCAGCGTCCACGGGAAACCCGGCCACACAAATGTGGCACCGCGCTCGCCGTCCAGCTCATGAGCCGAAAGGCAGCGAGTCACAAATGGGTTTCAAAGGCTTGCATCTGCCGGACGTATCTTGTCTAGCCAGCGTCCACGGGAAACCTGGCCACACAAATGTGGTGCCGCGCTCGCCGCCCAGCTCATGAGCCGAAAGGCAGCGAGTCACAAATGGGTTTCAAAGGCTTCCATCCACCGGACGTATCTGGTCTAGCCAGCGTCGACGGGAAACCTAGCCACACAAATGTGGTGCCGCGCTCGCCGCCCAGCTCATGAGCCGAAAGGCAGCGAGTCACAATTGGGTTTCAAAGGCGTGCGACCGTCGGACGTATCTGGTCTAGCCAGCATCCACGGGAAACCTGGCCACACAAATGTGGCACCGCGCTCGCCATCCAGCGCGTGAGCCGAAAGGCAGCGAGTCATAAATGGGTTTCAAAGTCTTGCGTCCGCCGGGCGTATCTGGTCTACCCAGCGTCCACGGGAAACCCGGCCACACAAATGTGGCACCGCGCTCGCCGTCCAGCTCATGAGCCGAAAGGCAGCGAGTCACAAATGGGTTTCAAAGGCTTGCATCCGCCGGACGTATCTTGTCTAGCCAGCGTCCACGGGAAACCTGGCCACACAAATGTGGTGCCGCGCTCGCCGCCCAGCTCATGAGCCGAAAGGCAGCGAGTCACAAATGGGTTTCAAAGGCTTGCATCCACCGGACGTATCTGGTCTAGCCAGCGTCCACGGGAAACCTGGCCACACAAATGTGGTGCCGCGCTTGCCGCCCGGCTCATGAGCCGAAAGGCAGCGAGTCACAAATGGGTTTCAAAGGCGTGTGACCGTCGGACGTATCTGGTCTAGCCAGCATCCACGGGAAACCTGGCCACACAAATGTGGCACCGCGCTCGCCATCCAGCGCGTGAGCCGAAAGGCAGGGAGTCATAAATGGGTTTCAAAGTCTTGCATCCGCCGGGCGTATCTGGTCTACCCAACGTCCACGGGAAACCCGGCCACACAAATGTGGCACCGCGCTCGCCGTCCAGCTCATGAGTCGAAAGGCAGCGAGTCACAAATGGGTTTCAAAGGCTTGCATCTGCCGGACGTATCTTGTCTAGCCACCGTCCACGGGAAACCTGGCCACACAAATGTGGTGCCGCGCTCGCCGCCCAGCTCATGAGCCGAAAGGCAGCGAGTCACAAATGGGTTTCAAAGGCTTGCATCCACCGGACGTATCTGGTCTAGCCAGCGTCCACGGGAAACCTGGCCACACAAATGTGGTGCCGCGCTCGCCGCCCGGCTCATGAGCCGAAAGGCAGCGAGTCACAAATGGGTTTCAAAGGTGTGTGACCGTCGGACGTATCTGGTCTAGCCAGCATCCACGTGAAACCTGGCCACACAAATGTGGCACCGCGCTCGCCATCCAGCGCGTGAGCCGAAAGGCAGCGAGTCATAAATGGGTTTCAAAGTCTTGCGTCCGCCGGGCGTATCTGGTCTACCCAGCGTCCACAGGAAACCCGGCCACACAAATGTGGCACCGCGCTCGCCGTCCAGCTCATGAGCCGAAAGGCAGCGAGTCACAAATGGGTTTCAAAGGCTTGCATCCACCGGACGTATCTGGTCTAGCCAGCGTCCACGGGAAACCTGGCCACACAAATGTGGTGCCGCGCTCGCCGCCCAGCTCATGAGCCGAAAGGCAGCGAGTCACAAATGGGTTTCAAAGGCGTGCGACCGTCGGACGTATCTGGTCTAGCCAGCATCCACGGGAAACCTGGCCACACAAATGTGGCACCGCGCTCGCCATCCAGCGCGTGAGCCGAAAGGCAGCGAGTCATAAATGGGTTTCAAAGTCTTGCGTCCGCCGGGCGTATCTGGTCTACCCAGCGTCCACGGGAAACCCGGCCACACAAATGTGGCACCGCGCTCGCCGTCCAGCTCATGAGCCGAAAGGCAGCGAGTCACAAATGGGTTTCAAAGGCTTGCATCCACCGGACGTATCTGGTCTAGCCAGCGTCCACGGGAAACCTGGCCACACAAATGTGGTGCCGCGCTCGCCGCCCAGCTCATGAGCCGAAAGGCAGCGAGTCACAAATGGGTTTCAAAGGCGTGCGACCGTCGGACGTATCTGGTCTAGCCAGCGTCCACGGGAAACCTGGCCACACAAATGTGGTGTCGCGCTCGCCGCCCAGCTCATGAGCCGAAAGGCAGCGAGTCATAAATGGGTTTCAAAGGCTTGCATCCACCGGACGTATCTGGTCTAGCCAGCGTACACGGGAAACCCGGCCACACAAATGTGGTGCCGCGCTCGCCGCCCAGCTCATGAGCCGAAAGGCAGCGAGTCACAAATGGGTTTCAAAGGCGTGCGACCGTCGGACGTATCTGGTCTAGCCAGCATCCACGGGAAACCTGGCCACACAAATGTGGCACCGCGCTCGCCATCCAGCGCGTGAGCCGAAAGGCAGCGAGTCATAAATGGGTTTCAAAGTCTTGCGTCCGCCGGACGTATCTGGTCTACCCAGCGTCCACGGGAAACCCGGCCACACAAATGTGGCACCGCGCTCGCCGTCCAGCTCATGAGCCGAAAGGCAGCGAGTCACAAATGGGTTTCAAAGGCTTGCATCTGCCGGACGTATCTTGTCTAGCCAGCGTCCACGGGAAACCTGGCCACACAAATGTGGTGCCGCGCTCGCCGCCCAGCTCATGACCCCAAAGGCAGCGAGTCACAAATGGGTTTCAAAGGCTTCCATCCACCGGACGTATCTGGTCTAGCCAGCGTCGACGGGAAACCTGGCCACACAAATGTGGTGCCGCGCTCGCCGCCCAGCTCATGAGCCGAAAGGCAGCGAGTCACAAATGGGTTTCAAAGGCGTGCGACCGTCGGACGTATCTGGTCTAGCCAGCGTCCACGGGAAACCTGGCCACACAAATGTGGTGTCGCGCTCGCCGCCCAGCTCATGAGCCGAAAGGCAGCGAGTCATAAATGGGTTTCAAAGGCTTGCATCCACCGGACGTATCTGGTCTAGCCAGCGTACACGGGAAACCCGGCCACACAAATGTGGTGCCGCGCTCGCCGCCCAGCTCATGAGCCGAAAGGCAGCGAGTCACAAATGGGTTTCAAAGGTGTGTGACCGTCGGACGTATCTGGTCTAGCCAGCATCCACGTGAAACCTGGCCACACAAATGTGGCACCGCGCTCGCCATCCAGCGCGTGAGCCGAAAGGCAGCGAGTCATAAATGGGTTTCAAAGTCTTGCGTCCGCCGGGCGTATCTGGTCTACCCAGCGTCCACAGGAAACCCGGCCACACAAATGTGGCACCGCGCTCGCCGTCCAGCTCATGAGCCGAAAGGCAGCGAGTCACAAATGGGTTTCAAAGGCTTGCATCCACCGGACGTATCTGGTCTAGCCAGCGTCCACGGGAAACCTGGCCACACAAATGTGGTGCCGCGCTCGCCGCCCAGCTCATGAGCCGAAAGGCAGCGAGTCACAAATGGGTTTCAAAGGCGTGCGACCGTCGGACGTATCTGGTCTAGCCAGCATCCACGGGAAACCTGGCCACACAAATGTGGCACCGCGCTCGCCATCCAGCGCGTGAGCCGAAAGGCAGCGAGTCATAAATGGGTTTCAAAGTCTTGCGTCCGCCGGGCGTATCTGGTCTACCCAGCGTCCACGGGAAACCCGGCCACACAAATGTGGCACCGCGCTCGCCGTCCAGCTCATGAGCCGAAAGGCAGCGAGTCACAAATGGGTTTCAAAGGCTTGCATCCACCGGACGTATCTGGTCTAGCCAGCGTCCACGGGAAACCTGGCCACACAAATGTGGTGCCGCGCTCGCCGCCCAGCTCATGAGCCGAAAGGCAGCGAGTCACAAATGGGTTTCAAAGGCGTGCGACCGTCGGACGTATCTGGTCTAGCCAGCGTCCACGGGAAACCTGGCCACACAAATGTGGTGTCGCGCTCGCCGCCCAGCTCATGAGCCGAAAGGCAGCGAGTCATAAATGGGTTTCAAAGGCTTGCATCCACCGGACGTATCTGGTCTAGCCAGCGTACACGGGAAACCCGGCCACACAAATGTGGTGCCGCGCTCGCCGCCCAGCTCATGAGCCGAAAGGCAGCGAGTCACAAATGGGTTTCAAAGGCGTGCGACCGTCGGACGTATCTGGTCTAGCCAGCATCCACGGGAAACCTGGCCACACAAATGTGGCACCGCGCTCGCCATCCAGCGCGTGAGCCGAAAGGCAGCGAGTCATAAATGGGTTTCAAAGTCTTGCGTCCGCCGGACGTATCTGGTCTACCCAGCGTCCACGGGAAACCCGGCCACACAAATGTGGCACCGCGCTCGCCGTCCAGCTCATGAGCCGAAAGGCAGCGAGTCACAAATGGGTTTCAAAGGCTTGCATCTGCCGGACGTATCTTGTCTAGCCAGCGTCCACGGGAAACCTGGCCACACAAATGTGGTGCCGCGCTCGCCGCCCAGCTCATGACCCCAAAGGCAGCGAGTCACAAATGGGTTTCAAAGGCTTCCATCCACCGGACGTATCTGGTCTAGCCAGCGTCGACGGGAAACCTGGCCACACAAATGTGGTGCCGCGCTCGCCGCCCAGCTCATGAGCCGAAAGGCAGCGAGTCACAAATGGGTTTCAAAGGCGTGCGACCGTCGGACGTATCTGGTCTAGCCAGCGTCCACGGGAAACCTGGCCACACAAATGTGGTGTCGCGCTCGCCGCCCAGCTCATGAGCCGAAAGGCAGCGAGTCATAAATGGGTTTCAAAGGCTTGCATCCACCGGACGTATCTGGTCTAGCCAGCGTACACGGGAAACCCGGCCACACAAATGTGGTGCCGCGCTCGCCGCCCAGCTCATGAGCCGAAAGGCAGCGAGTCACAAATGGGTTTCAAAGGCGTGCGACCGTCGGACGTATCTGGTCTAGCCAGCATCCACGGGAAACCTGGCCACACAAATGTGGCACCGCGCTCGCCATCCAGCGCGTGAGCCGAAAGGCAGCGAGTCATAAATGGGTTTCAAAGTCTTGCGTCCGCTGGGCGTATCTGGTCTAGCCAGCGTCCACGGGAAACCCGGCCACACAAATGTGGCACCGCTCTCGCCGTCCAGCTCATGAGCCGAAAGGCAGCGAGTCACAAATGGGTTTCAAAGGCGTGTGACCGTCGGACGTATCTGGTCTAGCCAGCATCCACGGGAAACCTGGCCACACAAATGTGGCACCGCGCTCGCCATCCAGCGCGTGAGCCGAAAGGCAGGGAGTCATAAATGGGTTTCAAAGTCTTGCGTCCGCCGGGCGTATCTGGTCTACCCAACGTCCACGGGAAACCCGGCCACACAAATGTGGCACCGCGCTCGCCGTCCAGCTCATGAGCCGAAAGGCAGCGAGTCACAAATGGGTTTCAAAGGCTTGCATCTGCCGGACGTATCTTGTCTAGCCAGCGTCCACGGGAAACCTGGCCACACAAATGTGGTGCCGCGCTCGCCGCCCAGCTCATGAGCCGAAAGGCAGCGAGTCACAAATGGGTTTCAAAGGCTTGCATCCACCGGACGTATCTGGTCTAGCCAGCGTCCACGGGAAACCCGGCCACACAAATGTGGTGCCGCGCTCGCCGCCCAGCTCATGAGCCGAAAGGCAGCGAGTCACAAATGGGTTTCAAAGGCGTGCGACCGTCGGACGTATCTGGTCTAGCCAGCATCCACGGGAAACCTGGACACACAAATGTGGCACCGCGCTCGCCATCCAGCGCGTGAGCCGAAAGGCAGCGAGTCATAAATGGGTTTCAAAGTCTTGCGTCCGCCGGGCGTATCTGGTCTACCCAGCGTCCACGGGAAACCCGGCCACACAAATGTGGCACCGCGCTCGCCGTCCAGCTCATGAGCCGTAAGGCAGCGAGTCACAAATGGGTTTCAAAGGCTTGCATCCGCCGGACGTATCTTGTCTAGCCAGCGTCCACGGGAAACCTGGCCACACAAATGTGGTGCCGCGCTCGCCGCCCAGCTCATGAGCCGAAAGGCAGCGAGTCACAAATGGGTTTCAAAGGCGTGCGACCGTCGGACGTATCTGGTCTAGCCAGCGTCCACGGGAAACCTGGCCACACAAATGTGGTGTCGCGCTCGCCGCCCAGCTCATGAGCCGAAAGGCAGCGAGTCATAAATGGGTTTTAAAGGCTTGCATCCACCGGACGTATCTGGTCTAGCCAGCGTCCACGGGAAACCCGGCCACACAAATGTGGTGCCGCGCTCGCCGCCCAGCTCATGAGCCGAAAGGCAGCGAGTCACAAATGGGTTTCAAAGGCGTGCGACCGTCGGACGTATCTGGTCTAGCCAGCATCCACGGGAAACCTGGCCACACAAATGTGGCACCGCGCTCGCCATCCAGCGCGTGAGCCGAAAGGCAGCGAGTCATAAATGGGTTTCAAAGTCTTGCGTCCGCCGGGCGTATCTGGTCTAGCCAGCGTCCACGGGATACCCGGCCACACAAATGTGGCACCGCGCTCGCCGTCCAGCTCATGAGCCGAAAGGCAGCGAGTCACAAATGGGTTTCAAAGGCGTGTGACCGTCGGACGTATCTGGTCTAGCCAGCATCCACGGGAAACCTGGCCACACAAATGTGGCACCGCGCTTGCCATCCAGCGCGTGAGCCGAAAGGCAGGGAGTCATAAATGGGTTTCAAAGTCTTGCGTCCGCCGGGCGTATCTGGTCTACCCAACGTCCACGGGAAACCCAGCCACACAAATGTGGCACCGCGCTCGCCGTCCAGCTCATGAGCCGAAAGGCAGCGAGTCACAAATGGGTTTCAAAGGCTTGCATCTGCCGGACGTATCTTGTCTAGCCAGCGTCCACGGGAAACCTGGCCACACAAATGTGGTGCCGCGCTCGCCGCCCAGCTCATGAGCCGAAAGGCAGCGAGTCACAAATGGGTTTCAAAGGCTTGCATCCACCGGACGTATCTGGTCTAGCCAGCGTCCACGGGAAACCCGGCCACACAAATGTGGTGCCGCGCTCGCCGCCCAGCTCATGAGCCGAAAGGCAGCGAGTCACAAATGGGTTTCAAAGGCGTGCGACCGTCGGACGTATCTGGTCTAGCCAGCATCCACGGGAAACCTGGCCACACAAATGTGGCACCGCGCTCGCCATCCAGCGCGTGAGCCGAAAGGCAGCGAGTCATAAATGGGTTTCAAAGTCTTGCGTCCGCCGGGCGTATCTGGTCTACCCAGCGTCCACGGGAAACCCGGCCACACAAATGTGGCACCGCGCTCGCCGTCCAGCTCATGAGCCGAAAGGCAGCGAGTCACGAATGGGTTTCAAAGGCTTGCATCTGCCGGACGTATCTTGTCTAGCCAGCGTCCACGGGAAACCTGGCCACACAAATGTGGTGCCGCGCTCGCCGCCCAGCTCATGAGCCGAAAGGTAGCGAGTCACAAATGGGTTTCAAAGGCTTGCATCCACCGGACGTATCTGGTCTAGCCAGCGTCCACGGGAAACCTGGCCACACAAATGTGGTGCCGCGCTCGCCGCCCGGCTCATGAGCCGAAAGGCAGCGAGTCACAAATGGGTTTCAAAGGTGTGTGACCGTCGGACGTATCTGGTCTAGCCAGCATCCACGGGAAACCTGGCCACACAAATGTGGCACCGCGCTCGCCATCCAGCGTGTGAGCCGAAAGGCAGCGAGTCATAAATGGGTTTCAAAGTCTTACGTCCGCCGGGCGTATCTGGTCTACCCAGCGTCCACGGGAAACCCGGCCACACAAATGTGGCACCGCGCTCGCCGTCCAGCTCATGAGCCGAAAGGCAGCGAGTCACAAATGGGTTTCAAAGGCTTGCATCCACCGGACGTATCTGGTCTAGCCAGCGTCCACGGGAAACCTGGCCACACAAATGTGGTGCCGCGCTCGCCGACCAGCTCATGAGCCGAAAGGCAGCGAGTCACAAATGGGTTTCAAAGGCGTGCGACCGTCGGACGTATCTGGTCTAGCCAGCATCCACGGGAAACCTGGCCACACAAATGTGGCACCGCGCTCGCCATCCTGCGCGTGAGCCGAAAGGCAGCGAGTCATAAATGGGTTTCAAAGTCTTGCGTCCGCCGGGCGTATCTGGTCTACCCAGCGTCCACGGGAAACCCGGCCACACAAATGTGGCACCGCGCTCGCCGTCCAGCTCATGAGCCGAAAGGCAGCGAGTCACAAATGGGTTTCAAAGGCTTGCATCTGCCGGACGTATCTTGTCTAGCCAGCGTCCACGGGAAACCTGGCCACACAAATGTGGTGCCGCGCTCGCCGCCCAGCTCATGAGCCGAAAGGCAGCGAGTCACAAATGGGTTTCAAAGGCTTGCATCCACCGGACGTATCTGGTCTAGCCAGCGTCCACGGGAAACCCGGCCACACAAATGTGGTGCCGCGCTCGCCGCCCAGCTCATGAGCCGAAAGGCAGCGAGTCACAAATGGGTTTCAAAGGCGTGCGACCGTCGGACGTATCTGGTCTAGCCAGCATCCACGGGAAACCTGGACACACAAATGTGGCACCGCGCTCGCCATCCAGCGCGTGAGCCGAAAGGCAGCGAGTCATAAATGGGTTTCAAAGTCTTGCGTCCGCCGGGCGTATCTGGTCTACCCAGCGTCCACGGGAAACCCGGCCACACAAATGTGGCACCGCGCTCGCCGTCCAGCTCATGAGCCGTAAGGCAGCGAGTCACAAATGGGTTTCAAAGGCTTGCATCCGCCGGACGTATCTTGTCTAGCCAGCGTCCACGGGAAACCTGGCCACACAAATGTGGTGCCGCGCTCGCCGCCCAGCTCATGAGCCGAAAGGCAGCGAGTCACAAATGGGTTTCAAAGGCGTGCGACCGTCGGA
Organism: Urtica dioica subsp. dioica; assembly: GCF_054948205.1. Classification (NCBI taxonomy): domain Eukaryota; kingdom Viridiplantae; phylum Streptophyta; class Magnoliopsida; order Rosales; family Urticaceae; genus Urtica; species Urtica dioica. Next base: position 44,788,438 of record NC_142756.1, read on the forward strand.
CGTATCTGGTCTAGCCAGCGTCCACGGGAAACCTGGCCACACAAATGTGGTGTCGCGCTCGCCGCCCAGCTCATGAGCCGAAAGGCAGCGAGTCATAAATGGGTTTTAAAGGCTTGCATCCACCGGACGTATCTGGTCTAGCCAGCGTCCACGGGAAACCCGGCCACACAAATGTGGTGCCTCGCTCGCCGCCCAGCTCATGAGCCGAAAGGCAGCGAGTCACAAATGGGTTTCAAAGGCGTGCGACCGTCGGACGTATCTGGTCTAGCCAGCATCCACGGGAAACCTGGCCACACAAATGTGGCACCGCGCTCGCCATCCAGCGCGTGAGCCGAAAGGCAGCGAGTCATAAATGGGTTTCAAAGTCTTGCGTCCGCCGGGCGTATCTGGTCTAGCCAGCGTCCACGGGATACCCGGCCACACAAATGTGGCACCGCGCTCGCCGTCCAGCTCATGAGCCGAAAGGCAGCGAGTCACAAATGGGTTTCAAAGGCGTGTGACCGTCGGACGTATCTGGTCTAGCCAGCATCCACGGGAAACCTGGCCACACAAATGTGGCACCGCGCTTGCCATCCAGCGCGTGAGCCGAAAGGCAGGGAGTCATAAATGGGTTTCAAAGTCTTGCGTCCGCCGGGCGTATCTGGTCTACCCAACGTCCACGGGAAACCCAGCCACACAAATGTGGCACCGCGCTCGCCGTCCAGCTCATGAGCCGAAAGGCAGCGAGTCACAAATGGGTTTCAAAGGCTTGCATCTGCCGGACGTATCTTGTCTAGCCAGCGTCCACGGGAAACCTGGCCACACAAATGTGGTGCCGCGCTCGCCGCCCAGCTCATGAGCCGAAAGGCAGCGAGTCACAAATGGGTTTCAAAGGCTTGCATCCACCGGACGTATCTGGTCTAGCCAGCGTCCACGGGAAACCCGGCCACACAAATGTGGTGCCGCGCTCGCCGCCCAGCTCATGAGCCGAAAGGCAGCGAGTCACAAATGGGTTTCAAAGGCGTGCGACCGTCGGACGTATCTGGTCTAGCCAGCATCCACGGGAAACCTGGCCACACAAATGTGGCACCGCGCTCGCCATCCAGCGCGTGAGCCGAAAGGCAGCGAGTCATAAATGGGTTTCAAAGTCTTGCGTCCGCCGGGCGTATCTGGTCTACCCAGCGTCCACGGGAAACCCGGCCACACAAATGTGGCACCGCGCTCGCCGTCCAGCTCATGAGCCGAAAGGCAGCGAGTCACGAATGGGTTTCAAAGGCTTGCATCTGCCGGACGTATCTTGTCTAGCCAGCGTCCACGGGAAACCTGGCCACACAAATGTGGTGCCGCGCTCGCCGCCCAGCTCATGAGCCGAAAGGTAGCGAGTCACAAATGGGTTTCAAAGGCTTGCATCCACCGGACGTATCTGGTCTAGCCAGCGTCCACGGGAAACCTGGCCACACAAATGTGGTGCCGCGCTCGCCGCCCGGCTCATGAGCCGAAAGGCAGCGAGTCACAAATGGGTTTCAAAGGTGTGTGACCGTCGGACGTATCTGGTCTAGCCAGCATCCACGGGAAACCTGGCCACACAAATGTGGCACCGCGCTCGCCATCCAGCGTGTGAGCCGAAAGGCAGCGAGTCATAAATGGGTTTCAAAGTCTTACGTCCGCCGGGCGTATCTGGTCTACCCAGCGTCCACGGGAAACCCGGCCACACAAATGTGGCACCGCGCTCGCCGTCCAGCTCATGAGCCGAAAGGCAGCGAGTCACAAATGGGTTTCAAAGACTTGCATCCACCGGACGTATCTGGTCTAGCCAGCGTCCACGGGAAACCTGGCCACACAAATGTGGTGCCGCGCTCGCCGACCAGCTCATGAGCCGAAAGGCAGCGAGTCACAAATGGGTTTCAAAGGCGTGCGACCGTCGGACGTATCTGGTCTAGCCAGCATCCACGGGAAACCTGGCCACACAAATGTGGCACCGCGCTCGCCATCCTGCGCGTGAGCCGAAAGGCAGCGAGTCATAAATGGGTTTCAAAGTCTTGCGTCCGCCGGGCGTATCTGGTCTACCCAGCGTCCACGGGAAACCCGGCCACACAAATGTGGCACCGCGCTCGCCGTCCAGCTCATGAGCCGAAAGGCAGCGAGTCACAAATGGGTTTCAAAGGCTTGCATCTGCCGGACGTATCTTGTCTAGCCAGCGTCCACGGGAAACCTGGCCACACAAATGTGGTGCCGCGCTCGCCGCCCAGCTCATGAGCCGAAAGGCAGCGAGTCACAAATGGGTTTCAAAGGCTTGCATCCACCGGACGTATCTGGTCTAGCCAGCGTCCACGGGAAACCTGGCCACACAAATGTGGTGCCGCGCTCGCCGCCCAGCTCATGAGCCGAAAGGCAGCGAGTCACAAATGGGTTTCAAAGGCGTGCGACCGTCGGACGTATCTGGTCTAGCCAGCATCCACGGGAAACCTGGCCACACAAATGTGGCACCGCGCTCGCCATCCAGCGCGTGAGCCGAAAGGCAGCGAGTCATAAATGGGTTTCAAAGGCGTGCGTCCGCCGGGCGTATCTGGTCTACCCAGCGTCCACGGGAAACCCGGCCACACAAATGTGGCACCGCGCTCGCCGTCCAGCTCATGAGCCGAAAGGCAGCGAGTCACAAATGGGTTTCAAAGGCTTGCATCCACCGGACGTATCTTGTCTAGCCAGCGTCCACGGGAAACCTGGCCACACAAATGTGGTGCCGCGCTCGCCGCCCAGCTCATGAGCCGAAAGGCAGCGAGTCACAAATGGGTTTCAAAGGCGTGCGACCGTCGGACGTATCTGGTCTAGCCAGCGTCCACGGGAAACCTGGCCACACAAATGTGGTGTCGCGCTCGCCGCCCAGCTCATGAGTCGAAAGGCAGCGAGTCATAAATGGGTTTCATAGGCTTGCATCCACCGGACGTATTTGGTCTAGCCAGCGTACACGGGAAACCCGGCCACACAAATGTGGTGCCGCGCTCGCCGCCCAGCTCATGAGCCGAAAGGCAGCGAGTCACAAATGGGTTTCAAAGGCGTGCGACCGTCGGACGTATCTGGTCTAGCCAGCATCCACGGGAAACCTGGCCACACAAATGTGGCACCGCGTTCGCCATCCAGCGCGTGAGCCGAAAGGCAGCGAGTCATAAATGGGTTTCAAAGTCTTGCGTCCGCCGGACGTATCTGGTCTACCCAGCGTCCACGGGAAACCCGGCCACACAAATGTGGCACCGCGCTCGCCGTCCAGCTCATGAGCCGAAAGGCAGCGAGTCACAAATGGGTTTCAAAGGCTTGCATCTGCCGGACGTATCTTGTCTAGCCAGCGTCCACGGGAAACCTGGCCACACAAATGTGGTGCCGCGCTCGCCGCCCAGCTCATGAGCCGAAAGGCAGCGAGTCACAAATGGGTTTCAAAGGCTTCCATCCACCGGACGTATCTGGTCTAGCCAGCGTCGACGGGAAACCTAGCCACACAAATGTGGTGCCGCGCTCGCCGCCCAGCTCATGAGCCGAAAGGCAGCGAGTCACAATTGGGTTTCAAAGGCGTGCGACCGTCGGACGTATCTGGTCTAGCCAGCATCCACGGGAAACCTGGCCACACAAATGTGGCACCGCGCTCGCCATCCAGCGCGTGAGCCGAAAG